>NC_141557.1:90615000-93435000 GCF_036417535.1 Chlamydotis macqueenii | reverse complement strand
TTGTAGGATCATGGATGCATCTTACCTCTGAGAATCTGGGAAGCAGTGCCGTAGGATATTGGTGATTGGTAGTTCTTGTGGAGACAGGGAAAGGAGAGGAATGAAGATGACATCCTTGCAAGTTTTTTTGGAAAGGATGGATAAGCTGTATTGAAGTTGGATTGCCAAACAGTTTGGCTTCAGTAGGTGCTGTTGGAGAGGAAGTAAAAATATGCAAACACAAAATAGAAATTCATGGAGTAAATTGTTAACAGCTTACCTTTTATGCATGTGTGCGAGAAACCAAGATTGAAGGATAATTTCCTTTGCAATTATATGTTTATTTTTTTAATATGTTATTTGTACTTTCTTTTACTGGGAGCTGAAACTGCTTAGTGATTTGTTTGGTTGGTTTTGGTTTGGTTTTGTTTATTGTATATGGAGTTAATTGGAGGCTGAATCTCAGCACCAGGACATGCTGAAGCTGTTAGGTACGTACAATAAGCCATTGATGAGGCCTGTTTCACACAAATACCTATTTGTACTACTTGGTCTTTCTAAAGTGGTATGCCCTATTAGGAAGTAGTTCCAGTTTTGAGTAAAAGGTAGTGAGGACAAGGAAGAAATTTCAGAGTGCCATGTATTTTTTTCTCAAAGTTTAGGAGGCTAGTGTAGATGATCCAGAAAATAACCCATTGGGAGAAATGTGTGCAAATCTTTGAGCTTTACTGATTATGACTGTTTCTTAAAAGCAGTAAGAGAAGAACTGCTCTTCTTTCCCACTACTTGTGAACCTCTGGTTATCTTGGAAATGGAGACAAATTTGAACTGAAGTGGAAAAAAAGTAGGGCGTTGATTTTCATTTTCTCTATAAACAGTAGGTCAAGCTGTGTCTGTATGTGCAGGCCTGGTTTAAATGCAGACTAGGGAAATAGGATGTCCTTACTGTATTCTTTAGTCCCTGGTGGTGCGTTTGCCCCATGGAGCCAACAGACACAGCAGTTCAGATGTGACAGACTTCCTGGAGGAAAGAATAGGGAGATTTCTGTTGTCACCTATCAAGTCATTTAAAAACTTGATATAGTGTCATGCATGTTATTATCAACAGTCAAGAACTAAAAATTTGCTTCACTGTTTTTTTTGGGGTTTTTTTTTCTTTGTTTTTAAAAAAAAACGACTGTGTTGTCTTTCAGTATGGTGACTATAGTTTTACTTTGATTAGACTTAGCGAGCGAGTTCAGCAACATAGGCAGTTGCTCAACTGCATGCACTAGGCTTTTATTGATTGGAATGTGCTAGTATGTTGCATGAGTGCTTTCTGGTAGACTTCAGTGAATCATGGAGTTACTATATGCTTTTTCTAGGTATAGTGTACTAGAATTTGGACTATAACAGATTGAACTTTGGGTAAAGTTAAGGTTTAGTTCTTCTGGTACCAAGTTTAGCACGTAGTTAAAGCAAGCACAGAAAACATGCAGAATCTCTACTACTGCATATATTATTCTAGGAAATACTTCCACAGACATGTAAGATCTTACACAGTTTTCCAATAAAATACTGGAAACATGGCTGCAGCCTTATTAATTTTGGATAACTGGAAGATTAGAATTAAGCTGTAGCCTATTTTTAAATGTAGATTGATTACATTTGTAGAACTACTTAAACATCAGTATTTATAAGATAGTAGTAGTTAGGACGAGCCTCCCAGGTTTTGTCTTAAACATTAATTTAAAAAGTCAGTTATTTTTAACATATTGTGTTATTTCCTAGTTACTGTATTTACCATCCAGTTCCAGGAGGCTGAAATTACAGGAAAAAATACCGAAGACTTACTTTCACATTGTGCTAAAATCTCAGGCTAACAATAGAGCTCTAGCTTTTTTTTTTTTGTATTGGAGTTGCAAAGTGGAGAAATACAGCCATGAAATCTATGGTTTTTTTCCGGAATTAACCTAATGTATAGTGAACTTTAATATGCGGAAGTAATGTTAAAGGCAAAAAGTGTCCTGTTGAATCAGTAAACAACTTCAGCTTTTTTCACTGATCAATTATTCTGTAGGTGAAGAGGTAAAATAGAAAAAAATTCTACAGTGTCAGTTTGAGGCTTTTGAAGCTTTGTCTTGCTTTCCATTACTGTGATTCTTTCCGTGAGTAGTAAAAGCTACTTTACTGAGTGCTTTGTGACATATTTTATTTTCATGTTTCCTGATGTTCATGTTTCTTTGTAAATCTGCTTCTTGCTTCTGATGTAACTTAATTAACATTCTGAGATTTTTTTAAAATTTGAAACCTTCTTACATTTTGTTTTCATTGGGAGCTAGTATAATTTCTGGCAGCTGGTGAAAACACTAGATTTGTTGAGCATTCAATGATCTTGTTTTCAGGGAGAGACAAACTTCACCAACTTGATCTTAGCCTCTTGCACAGATCATTAATAACATTAAAGCTTTTCACTATTGTGATTGTGCTGCTGACTGATTACTGATGGCTAGAATTAAGACTATAGTCCTACATAAACTAGGTCCTAAAATGTGTATGCTTGCGCAGTATGAGTGAGAATTAGTAAGGAAAAATAACTGCAGTACACAGGGAGAAATTGACTGTTCAGAAGTGCAAAGAACCTTCTGTACAATTAGTAAAATTGTATTAAATCCATACGTTTATTTGATGTACAGGTTGCTATTGTGTGTGTATCAGATTTAATTATATGTTTGATGTAGCATTGAATGTGAATGTTGTAATAGGAATGACTGAAAAACCATACAAAAATTATTTAACAGTAGTTGACATAATGGGAGTGGTCTGAAATACACAGGAAGCTGCCTGACTAAGAATATTAATGGCGGTAAGCAAGTATCTCGTGTTAAGTTTTGATGTTTACTCAGTAAAGTGCCCTTCTCAGAGAACTTCTTCAAGTCGTGCTCTGAAATCTGAAATGTTAGCTCTCAGTATAATTAAATTGCCCAGATTATGCTGATAGTTCTGTTAATGTCGTTGAAGTTGTTCTTATTTGTTGTATCTCTCTTTATTTCAAAAAGTGCATGTTGATAGTAAAATACGGATTGCTGCATTAGAAGTTGTTACGATCTTTTCTTCCTATTGCAATTTACCTTTGTGCCTGGGACAGTTTCATTTTCATTCTGTGGATGACTTTGCCTGCCTCTCATTGCTTTTTTCCCCTCTCTTTTACTGCATTTTTCAATAATTTTCCACTGTGTTCTTGTCTTTTTTTCCCCTTTTCTTCCATCTTCCCCTGCCACTGGCAAGCTGTGGCACTGGCTTAATAAGAAGGTAAATAAACAGAAAAAATGTGATTCCGACTAATGGATTCTGTGGTTTTGGGGGAGGTTGTTTTTTTTGTTTGTTTTGTTGTTTTTTTTTTTTCAGCATGAACACTCCTTAACATGCCTTGCTTCTTAGTTTTCTCTACCAAATGTCCCTTTTCCAGCTCTTGATATAAGCTACTGAAGGTCATATTATTCTATCTGATCTCTTGTCTTCTACTAAAATGAATGCACATAGTTCAGCGTGTTGTACAGCAGAATATTGCATTAGCCTTTCAAGCAGTAGTGGCACTTTTATTTAAGAAAAAATGATCTCCACCTCCTCACTTCTATGAATAACAAAACCAGTTCTCTCCTGGACTGCAGAGCTGTTCTCTGCTCAGAGAAAGCATGGGTTAGCTCAATTAACGTGGGAGTGGTGAGGGTGAAGCACAGCTGTAAAGCTACAAACTTAAGTGCTTTCAAATTGTGCATTGACTGGCTTCAGTCAATGCTGTTAATCTTGTACTTTTGGAATGTCAAACTGGCCTGTATACTCTGTGGTATTCAGTGTAGTAGGGGTGAAATGAGAATGCTCATGGTCTCAGAATGGCTGAATGTAATGACAATCTTAAGGGAAGTGAGGGCTAGTAAAAAAAAAAAGAAAAAAAAAGAAAAGAAAAAAATAAAGCAGTTAGTATAGCTAAATTATTTTTTCTTTTGTGTGGCTTATCAAAGTGTATGATGTGTTTTATAAGAAATTTACTCCTTGGTTTCCATGGTTCATCTTAGTCAACTAGGGTTAACTATTGTTCTTTGGGAACTGTCGTCCCAAGAGGAGTTAAAACTGATTTGGTCCATGTTTGGCCTCATGTGTGACTGAAATCTGGACAACTCCTCGATGCAGTGGTGAGACTTGGGCAGTGTCGTTGCTTCAGACAAGCACAGAGCTGGAGAGGGATGCCTGTAGCACGTGTACATCTGCAGGGCCTCAGAGTTTTAAAGGTGAGAATCTAGTACGTGATAAAATATATTAGATCCAAGTAATTAAGTGAAAGAGGAAAAAGTCAAATACCATATCTGGAAATAGGTTATGCTTCCAGCAGGGATTTTTATCCTCACTTCCCACTTCAGTGTTAGTGGGAGAGTCAGAATGGTTAGTATGGTTTTATAAACAACAACCCATCCTTTCCATTCGGTAGCTATTACCATAGAAACCATAGGTCTACCTTGCATGTTGTGAAAGGCACCCGAAATACTGTCATGCTGAATGCTGTTGAAAACAAGCAAAGCAGAGTAGAGCATGCAGGCCACGGGGGCACGGCACAACTCTCTGAAAGGTTCTTGTCAACAACGAAATGGGGCTGTACAGCCAGTGTGTGCTGCGGGTGGCAGATGGGGAGTAATGCTACATGTAGTCTCCAGACTGAGCAGCTGGAATGAATTCAGGAAGTTTGAAGTTCTTTGTTTAATCAGTGAACTCGGGGTTGTATGATGAGGGGCTTTCTGTCTTTCTGAACAAGAGGGTAGAGTTGCTTGCTTTATGATTCAGTTAAATTGCCCACTTAAGAGGGGAAATGTTGGAATGTTCTTTTGCCTTTGAATATAGTTTGGCTGTTTTAAAATTACAGTTTTATTTCCTGACTTTGAAATGTTTGTGTTTTGTGAGTGACTTAAGATGAGTAAATATGTGCAACCATAGCATCCCATTAAAATTTTTTTTTTAATTAGATATTGGTTTGTTAGGACAGTTTAGGTGAAGAGGTGAGCTGAGTGATCCATAGGTGAAAGCTTAGTCTCAACTAATTTTTTTTTTCTGGCTCTGAGTTTGTAATTTCCTTGTTTGAATATTCATGAATGTAGATCAATTTCTTCCATAATGTTGATAGGTTGCAAAAATAATTTCACTGTAATGGCTTTGAACTCTGAAATGTCTAGATTTATTTTTAGTTTACAGATTTGCATTATGGGGCAAAACCCTGTGGATATAGCTTCTTAATAGAGGGTTTTGGTTTATTTACTTCCTAGCAGCTGTTTTTGAAAACTACTGTTTTACTTTGCAGTTCCATTGGAAGAGATCCTGAAAGTCCTGTAGTGTTACATGCTGTGCTGACTCCTGTGCATGAGCGAGTAGAATAATGTTACAATCAAGATGAAAAAAAAAGGGGGGGGGGGGGAATACTGTGCAAACTGTATTGGGTGGTTCTGGGTTTGTTTTGTTGGGCTGTGGGTTTTTTTTTTTTTTTTAATAGTTACTTTTTTTTTTTTTAAATATCATATTCTACGAAAGGCAGTGAAAGGAGATTTGTAACATGGAACACTGGATGCAGTTAAAAGGTTGTTTACTTTGCACCTTTCTCCTTTTTGCCTGTCTTTTGGAGAGAAGTAGTTGTGAGAACACAAACATAAATTTCTGATAAACCACCAAGAAACTAAAACCACATCAACTAGAGACAGGAGAATTTGAAATGATGGTTGATTATGGCTACTAGTGATAAACATTATTTTTTTTAAATTCCTGTTCTGAGAGCTTCTGTCAAAGAGCTACTTGAAACTCTTTTTCTTTTTCTTTCCCCTGCCCCGGCAGACAAGAATAGTATATAATCACATAGTTTAACACAGTGTATGTGGCCCAAAACATAGAATAGGTTCAGCTGGGCTAGCATGATTTGTTCTTTATAACATTGTCTCTGTCAGAAGTCTTTAGAAAGAATTGCTAAATTCTGCTGTTGCTGTTGGAGGGACACTGGTATGAGTAGACTTGAGACCTCATGTCAACTCTTCTCTATCTTTTCTAACTTAACTGCTCCTCTGACTCATTTTGACATAACCGAGAGATGTGTCCAGGTTACAGTCTTCCCCTTATTCTCATCAGATGTAGTTAATATGATGATATCCTCAATTATTAACAGAACTAAAGGGAAATGTCAACAAGTCTAAGAAATGTCTCAGAAAAAGTCCTAATAGATAGTTGCAGTCTTTAAAGGAAAAAAAAAATAGTCCTTTTTTGTAATTTCTTGTAGATATAATTGAAAATTAAGTAGATGTCCAAGTATGGTTCACTGTGTGGGTAATGCAGTAGAAAAAAATATACTAGAAAAACTAGTGTTCTGATGGCTCTGCAGTGTGAAACACGTGAAAATTGGGCCTGTTGTGATAGGATGAGGGGTAATAGTTTAAAACAGAAAGAGGTAGATTCAGACTAGATGTAAGGAAAAAAAGTTGTTACAATGAGGGTGGTGAAACGCTGGAACAGGTTGCCCAGAGGGGTGGTAGATGCCCCATCCGTGGAAACATTTAAGGCCAGATTGGACGGGGCTCTGAGCAACCTGATCTGTTTGGAGATGTCCCTGCTCCTTGCAGGGGTGTTGGACTAGATGACCTTTAAAGGTCCCTTCGAACCCAATCTATTCTGTGATGTGTCTGTCTATTCATAGGTGATGTGTCTTATTACATAACATGAGAACCTGTTTTGATAGTAGGATTCCTGATGTTTAAGCATGAGTTGCAGTTCTGTTACAGCTCAGAGTAATATGGTTTGTATCATCACCCAAGAGTTGAAAGCAGGGTGAACTTGCAAATTATTGAGAAGCATTTCAACAGAATGCAGCTCATTTTAAAAAATGATTTTGTACAGTGAGCTGTATTTTAAATAAAAATGAACAAGTTAATACCTTTCCCTTCAAAACTTTGACAATTAAGGATAGTTTTTTTGTGGACAGTCTCTCACAAATCAGTAACATTTCAGTCTGGTTTTACAAGTGTGACCTTCTGTAGCTTAGGAGCCTCGCTTTCCTTTCTCTTTGCGTAATTTTGGATGTTGTGGCAGCATCAGCTTCCCGCTGTTGACTAACCTTTAGATGAGAAGCTCGGAACTGAATTTAAATCTTCATAAGCTCTGGCTAATGGCTAGTGTTTAGTCAGTCTATGTATGTCTTTGTGTGCATGGCCATGGTTTATAGGAAGGATGTACAGGGAGGTCTGGCAGGGTTGGGGTAAGAACGAAATCTGGACCTGATTTGGTGGTAAGTACAAGCACACGGGGATTTAACAGTCTAGCTTACCTGCAGTAGCATAGCACCGACGCATGAGTGTGCAAAGGTGAGTGCTTCCTAAGGAAGTATTGTGGGTAAATGTAGAAGAAGGAAGGAAGGGAGGTTTAATAGCAAGCAAATTAAAGGAGAGGCAGTAAATATGGCCCTAAATGGATGTTGTGCATCTGCTTTTCCTGCTACAATGCTCAATCCAATTCAGTCTTGTCCTGTGATTTGCTGGTACCAGTTGTGTAACCTGGATCTCCTTAAGTCTGTGGTGAGAGATGTAATTGCAGTACCTGTAGGCATACTAGAGTTGGCTTTCGTCTAGCCTGCTTGGGCTACCTGAGCAAGTAAATAAACACAAGGTGGGCCTGCATGGCTGGGGCTGCTGCCTGTACTGGTACACCATCAGTGCTGCCATTACTTTACTAACTAGATTAAAGGTAATTCCAGCTTTCCATGTGCTGCAGCTGCACTCCAGTGGCAGTGTTGGCATATTCCAACCCACACTGAGGAGTGTCAAGAAAGGTCCCCTGTTAGTCATGTTTCAGTTCAGAGAGAGCCCTCATCCTGATCTTTTGGACCTTGATCTTCCAGTAGTTGCTACCATGGTGAAACACCTAAAGCAGCTGCATTAAGATTTCATCTATTGGATACCACTTACACAGTCATTGAGGTTAGCATTTTTGGAAATCTCTGACAGTACCTCCAACTTCTTGGATCCAGTGAGTCTAATTAAGATGCTATATGTAAGACTAACTGGCAGATTTCTTTTATCTCTAACTTAGAAAGTAAATAGCAATTAGTTTGAACTTTGTTAACTAAGAAAGAACAAGGGCAGTTTTAATTTCTAAGAGCTTGATTTTCAAGCCCATGCAATAAAATTTCCATCCCCTGGCCATCCAGTATTTTTCAGTGATATTTTTGATTTCTGACCTTTATAACAGGGACTTTTATTTCTTGCTTCTCTTGCATAATCCTTAGATGTCTGTGAGGCTTGGAAGGGCACAGCAAATCCTATTTTCAGTTTTATTTCCAAAGAGGTAACAGCCCCATGTAGAGGATACTCAGAATTTTTCAGAAAGCTTCAGTACTGCTGCAGGCGAGTAACCTCCCTCTGACACTGGCAAGGCATTTCTGCTGGCTGAAATATTTCAGCAATGCTGAAAAATACTAAAAATATCTAAGACAAAAGATTTTGCAGATTCTTTCAGGTTCTTTTAATTCCTTTCTGCAGGTCATAATTAAGTGCAGATCTTGTTGCAAAGACTTGCTTGCTCAACACTTGATTCTTTTAAAAGCATTTTGCTTTCTTCCAGTTTTCTTCATCATTTTGAACAACAGTTCTAAAATGCTGAACGTAATCCTTGTGTTAATTTAGATCAAACAAAGAGTTGGTTGAAAAGAACTTGAAGTTTAAAAATAATTGCTTAATGTACAATACCTGCTCAGATGCTACAGGTTGAGCACCAAAAGAAAAAATCCTTACTTTTTTTTTTTCCAAATAGGAGATATAACTTCAGTGTTAACCAATTCAATCAACACACAGTAGCCTGTAGAAGTTAGTTGTTCCAGGGCCAATTTCATGTGTAGGGATAGGGTAAATAATGAAGAAAGAACTAATGTAAACCATGAGCAAGCATATTAGTAGTTTTGTAAGATCTCTAAAAAGCTACCAGCATAATCACTGAATATAACTTGTACTCACTTGGAAGTACTTTCATCTACTGCACATTGTCTTTGACCTCAGTTCTCTTAAAGCACAAATTTTACAGCTGTACTTGTGCTGCTACTTTTTTCCTGCAGTAATGCCAGATGGAGTAGAAGTAGCCTTGGTATTTGAAGTGCAGAAGCTAGAAAAATCTATTTGATCATACTTGTGTGGGCTTTCACAGCTTTTTGTGTAAACAGTCATGTATGAGGTGAAGCTCAGCTTGTACCATTCTAGAGCACTCTGCATTGTTGTGTGGCTGAGCGGTTTTATTGTTTCGAATGACAACATCAGAATTTCTCTGATCTTAAGTGGTATCATTATTTGTTTGTGGACGTGTATAGAGTGGGGCTTTCCATAAACCGACAGAACAAGATACACACCTGTTTCCTGTATCGGTAGGTTTAGCTGATGCATGTTTAATGCTGAGCGTCCTTTCAAGATTGAAGGTGTATAGAAAGAGTTGGTGCTGAATAATTGGCCTGACATTCAATAATGCAGAAAACCTCCAGCCCCATTTCAGTTCAGAAGCTGATGAGCAGCCTTAAAAATGTGGTTACTTGCAGAAATACCTCATTTGTTGTTTAGATGGCTATTAGCTATTTGAATTTGAAAGTCATGGTTGTACTTTACCTTGATAGCTTCCAAGTTTTGTGTAGATAGTATCTGTAAGCTTCCAAGTTGCTGAGGGACAAGAAACAAAGACAAATATCTATGTTTACAGCTGCTATGAATGCTAGCTTCTTTAGGTCTACTAAGTAAACGCTGAATTATTGCTTGCTTTGCAGAGAGCTTGCTGTGTCTTGTGGTAACGTGTAAATGTCGTTTGCAAAATCACGTGTCATACCATGACCTTAATCATGCTAACATCGCTTGTTAATTGTTCATCTCCAAGCTTGGGCATAAATGCTGTTTGATTAGAGCCTGATTTTGCACTCTTATCATAAATAAAGATATCAATACTGTCATATAGCATTGAGTTAATTAAAGATTGATTTATATGCTGTGATTTGTTTTTTCTTTTGTGCACAGATGATCGTGTGGTTGGAGAAAATGCTAGATAAAATAATCAGCATTTTCATAATATTTTTGCTAGTGATAGGAACCCTTCTGCTAGCCCTGCTCCTCACTGCAAAGGTACAGTGCACTAAGGAATGTAATTATAGAGCTCATTTTAAATGCTGAATGGAAGTTACTGATATTTATGCAGAATTGTGTAGCTTAAAGAATCTTTTCAAAAATTTAGCAGCTAAATGATCTGTAGTTGAACTTGTTACCATTCCATGGTAACAAGTTTTTATATGAAAAGTTCTATATATTTATTCTTATTCATATGTTTATTTAACATATATGACAAAACTAATATATAGACATTTGGAAATAGGAAATTTATTCTAGTAAAAGAATTGCTAGCTTATATATTACAGAAACAGATTTGTTTTGCATCCTGTGAACACTTTTCTTGTCAACAGCAGAACCAGTTAGAATTTTGTCATTGTAATTTACCTTGCATCAGAAGCATATTTGCAAAATGCTTAAAGTGTATTTGTCAATTTCTTTGTGTAATAACCTCATGATATCCTGTTCTGAGTTTAAATGTGCTGAGATTCATGATCAGATGTTCTCTGATTTTTGGTGGTTTGTGGTTGGTTTTTTTTTTTGCTCACCAGAAGAGGTCACTCATGTACTTCTTTTTCCCTTTTTTTTTTTTTTTTTTATGGTGCTGTGTTCGTGCTTGAAACAGTCAATAGAGATTGAATGTTTGACTTGAATACAGTTACAGAACAAAATTCAGTGGATTCTGATGTCAGTCTCCTTTTTCCAAAATGTGGGCTTATGTAATGTTGAGTACTTAAAAATGAAAGCTTTAAAAGTTGTGCGAACATTCCTGCCTAAAGCTTCCTTATATTCATAAAAGAAGCGTTAAGATATTTCTAAAAGGTGTCTTTTGTCATTCTTCTTGTAGAATTAATTTGGTGAGGCCCTTCGTAGTATGATTAGTCATGTTAGAGCTAAGCGTTAATTAATTTTTACATTTCTTTGATCCGTGGCTTAAAAAGGTGTATCTGCAAGTGTGCTTTGTGTTTTAGTACTTCCCTTCACAGCGCTGCTGTATTGTTAGAATTTTTTCCACTGATGAGATAAGGTTTAAATTTCCATTTGCTATTACTAGTCACACGGTGTGTGACCAAAAATTGTCCGAACAGACTGATGACTATTGTATTGAGTGCTTTTTTTGATTAATGGCACTTCATTCTTCATAATGGGTTATCTGCGTTAAAGGAATTATTCTTTAAATGTACAAACCAGTCACATTCCTCCTCCTCCCCCTCCCATCCACCCACCACCAAAAAAAATAAAAAAGAAAATAAAGACGCCTCTTTGAATGCAGGAAGAGTTCTAGCTTGCATTACATAACATTTCTCCTCTCTGTATTTAATTTAGGTACATCAAGAGAGCGTTCACATGATTCAAGTCACAAGCAGCTTGATCAATGAGACAGTAGCCAGTCACCCAGAATGGGCAAAGTAAGAATGCTGAAGTTAAGCGAATAGTATAGGGTGGGTGAACAAGCTTCTGGGTGCTCTTTTGTGTAGTTTTTACTTAAAAAAAATCCCCCAGGTGAACAGAAATGGGAGTGACTGTTGCAGGAAGATGTAAAAGTTAAACTCTCAGGCAGCAGTAGTGTTTATGCATTACTCTGGAGGACTGTCAACGTGGTATCTCATTTGAGGACTGGTTGGACTTTGGTGGAGAAGGACAGCTATATAAACTTATTTAGTTACAGTTTTGGAGAAGAACTTGCATGGTGCAGAGAATAAAGACGTCAATATTGTTTTCCCTTTTACCTGCAAAACGAAAGTGATGGCAAAGAGCACTCTCTGTAGAAGGTTGCAAAAGGAGAGTTGAATTATTTTTTCAGTGTGGAGAGCTGGCTGCAGAATGCCTTTGAGGGAACAGGAATTGAAGAGAATCTCTTTGGAGTGAACTGAAAAAGAGTGGAAAGAATGGTGGATGGGGAGTGTTTGGTATGAATCAGTTGGGAGGGAAGAACTGTTCCCATTAAGAGTAGATGTGTATAGTGTACAAGAGGGGGAGTTTGGAAGATACAGTCTATGTAATGATTAAAGCGAACACAAAGCAAGTATTAAGGGAGAGAGAAGATTTTGAGAGATATGCATATAGATACTGGTGAGCAAAGAAGTGACTGCATGAACGGCAGAGAGGGAATAGGTAAGACTGAGGAGTGTGATTTTGAGGGGGGGATGTTCCAGTTTGCTTTCGTTCTGCTTCTGCTAAAGAGACATGGAGTAAAGATGGGTCCAGGCACTTACTAGGAAATAAAGAGTTGTCTCCTGGACAAGAATAGTTGGCTTTTTTCAAGGGCACTTTCTAAACAAAAGTGATGATGGCTTAACAGGATTGAAAGAAAGTGCATGCTGTGTTCTAAGAGCAAGAGAAATTTTCAAAAGCAGAACTAAAATGATATAGTTAATAAATACTATAGTAATATGTGGTTTAGCACTACTTAAGTAATCACAATCAAGAGAACAGAAAGCACTTTAAAACATGTTTGTTTATTCCTTCATGGCATCCCTTGTGTTGTTTGGCCTTTCAGTTTTGCCATAAGATGGACATAGGTAGGACTAACAAAAATGGAAATTTGACTGTCAGAAGCTTATTCACATAATGAAAATAGTGGAATACTAGTTGAGTAATTAGCAGAATTTTAGCAAAAATTTTTACTTCCAATGTTTGAATGCAAATTGGAAACATATAAACCACTTTTTTTTTTTAATTCATGAGGAGTAAGTATACCTCCTATCAAATCCAGCAAGCTTCACCAGCTCTCAGAGCTTGATGCTCACATGACATTTAGAGGTGACTGACTGGAATGTCTTAGAATTCCAATGCAGATCATTTCTGAGGGGTTATACAGACAGAAAAGCTTCCATTTTGATCTTCAGTCAGGTGAACAAATACAGTAGTTTTATTTCCTGAATGCTTTCTTGTTTTGGAAGGGCTCCAGCCTGTGCCATTGAATCAAGATGTAGAAAGTAAGTCAAAGCAGAGATGTGTGCCCTGTATTCACAAGTGTTAGAATGCTGGCAACTCAGTAGGTCCATTGCTTGAAAGTGGCATAAATCCCTGAAGAAATTAGTGAGCAGATAGTTTGATGGGGACTTAGAAATAACTGGTGCCCAAACCCATTGCTTCAACTGTTCGCTTTTTCAGGGAAACTATGTTAACAATTTACATTCAGTAGTTCAGAAGGTTGTCTTTGCAGCTAGACGAGACACCTTCATGTGAATAGCACACATACAGATTGAAGAGCAGATCTCTTGAAAAAGTTAATATACCAGTTTAATTAAGGTTTCAGGAGCCTTGGAGAATCCCAGATGCAATGACATGCCCTTGATTTAGTTGTACTCTGCTTCTGAGAAAGTCTGTTCCTTGATATGTAGAAGGAAATACCCTAGTTGTAGTAAGTTTATATGTATTTAGCCTTAATTGTTTGTTCTTGTTTCAAATGTTAATTTGTAATGTATTTCAGGTACAATGAAATGGATAAAATACATAGCAGTTAACTTTATTTTCCTTCTTTAAAAAACTAGCTGGCTCCCAGAAGCCCAGGTTATTCAGAAGGCACTCAATTCAGCAGCTAATAATGTGTATCAATATGGCCGAGAATGGATTACACATAAGGTAAGAGCGAGCTCCCCCACCTTTTTTCATGTTTTCATTTCTTGTATTTTATAAAATTAAAAAGAAAAAGAAAGATCTTTTCCAATGATTCTTTTCTGTGTGGTTAACCATTTTGTTGACAGATGTATTCTTTCCACTCTCTAGTTTGTGCATTGAATGAAGGGTGGGAGTGATTTCAGTAGTCTTTTCTACTCAGAGGAGTACTTATTTTTAAGACCTGAAAAATCTGTCCTAATTTTAATAAGATTGCCAGTGAAAATGCATCAAATAAAGATGAGTGGGTTTTTTTAATCTGGCTTTAGCTGTCCAATTGTAGGCAATGTAGACTTTTTTTTTTTTCTTTCCCCCCCCACCAATACTCTAATTTTTATGTGGACTGGGTGTGGTAGATTGGATTTTTTTTTAAAAAATATAATTGATTCACTTAAGTTAACTTTCTTCAGGAGAATTTGACAAGATTCTTGTTTATGCATTTTGATATATAGCACACATCTCGAATTATTTAAAATACTCTAAAGATGATCAAGGATTTTGGAGACGGCGTTGGTTTTTCAGTGCAGAAAGAACTCCTCAGCTTAGTGCAGCAGAATGTTTTTTACAGAGAAAATCTTAATGTTGTGAACCATGTTGTATGAAGTCTGTATTCTATACTGATACTTAGCTTTTCTAATAATTTGGGTTTGAGCCATGCCTTTACTGTCAGTCTTATGTAATTCATCTGTCTTGGAGATCATCAGTAGATGCCTGCTTCATTCTGTCCTGTATAATAAAAGATTTCTCTGTGTTTTAGCTCCATAAGATTTTAGGAGAAAAAGTGAATAACACTGCTGTGATTGAAAAACAAGTGCTAGAACTCTGGGACAGGCTTTATCACTCTTGGTTTGTGAAGGTGAGTAACTTATTTAAATGGTATTTATGTAAACTGTCACGTACTGCTTTGAGGTAATTATGCTAAGTATGCATTGCTGAGAAGGAGATTAGCAAAAACTTGGAATGCTGAGTAAAGGTCATAATAATAAAAAGTTGGTAAAAATTTCAAGTGTATAAGATAGATCGTTCTACACTCGCGGTTTGAGTACAGCCAGAACTATGTCCTTCGCTTAAGTAATGTGTGTTTTTATGTATGCCATTTAATTTACGCTTTGCTCACATTTTATATTTAGTATTTCATAGTTTCTAGCTTTCTGGTGAATTTTCGTCGTCTTGAGGGGTTATGAAAAGGAAACTGGTATTCTGCCTGATCTGTATAACTTTAATTAGTTTGAAGTTTTTGGAAAGAAATTATCCTTTCACTGGGTTTCTTACAATGCATTTTTGCTTTCCTATAATGGCTTCTGCACACTGAATCTTGAAAAGGTCATAAAAGTTAAATCATTTTCATGCTGCCAGTGCTGTTTACCTTTTAAAGGAAAAAGCAAGCAATTCATTAGCCATAGTGCAATGGAAATATCAAGATCCAGAAGTCATACCCTTGAAATAACTCTAGAGTTCCAGGAAGATGTCTATTAAAATAAGGGTTTCAGTAGAGTAGTCAAAATAGTAGGGGAAAGAATGAGTTTCTTTTTTGACAAGATAATGCTGTAGAAGAGCATGTGGACTGATAACATGACGCTGTTGAGGAATACGGGACCACTGAGGAAAAATTAAAGCTGTATCTGCAATAGATTTTTCTGGCCGTAAGCACTTGGGATTAGCACTGTATCATTCAGTAAGGCTCTGTGTCACTACATGTGCTGTAAGGGTACTTCTGTTGCTGCAGTATGCAGCACAGTTTTGTCTGTATTCATTGCATTACGTGATTTGTTTCCTGCAGCTGTTATTTGAGGGAAAACTATGAGGCTTCTTTCTTGTAGATACTCTTCTGGTAGGGTAAGAAACAGCTTTCCTAGCAGTCAAAATGGCAGAAAGAGCTGCAGGAACACACTGATGCTCGCTGCCTACAGTCTTGAAGTCTGTTCCCCTGACTGCTGTTTGCAAGCTAGAGACTCTGGGTTGCCTGATGGCAACCGGGTGGCCTGATGGGCTGCAATGTTTTATCTGTGGGCTGGAGGTAGCTCTTCCAGAGTATGTTTCTCATTTTACCCCTTCTGTCGCGCTCCATAGCCACATAAAAGTCTCATCTGAGTGCTTTCCACCTGGCTATTATCTTCTGTAATATTGCAGTAGCCTTGCATAGTCCTTCAGCAGAGAGGTGGTTGATGCCCCATCCCTGGAAACATTCAAGGCCAGGTTGGATGGGGCTCTGATCAACCTGATCTGGTTGGAGATGTCCCTGCTCCTTGCAGGGGGGTTGAACAGGATAACCTTTAAAGGTCCCTTCCAACCTAAACTATTCTATGAGTCTATGATTCAGTGTATCTGAAAACTGGTAAACTGGATGATAGTGCAGTGTGGAGGACATCTGTACCATATCTAACTCGGTACAGCTTTCAAGCTCCCCACTATTTCAGTTGCATAAGCAGAATACTTACGCTTCATTTTGAGACCTGCGTAGTGTTGCTGTAGTCTATAGATGACTGAAGAACCCAGGCTCAGGTGATAGTCTTCCATGAAAGCTGTAGAACTGAGGAAGAATTGCTGATGAAATGTGGATTTAACCATTAACTGCTACTTTCTGAGAAGATCAGTAGATAGCAAATGGTGTATATTGCTGAATAACAATGAACTTGAAATGTGTATTAATAACAATGTTACAAAATTTGCAAATGATACCTAATTCTGCTCTTAACGGTGAGAGGTGTCTTTGAAAACAGAGCTAGAGGAATAGAAAATAGGTTCTTGATACAGTTTACAAATACAGAAGGCCTATCGGAGGGAGATTTTTGATTACTCATCTGTTTCTGCTCTAAATAAACTGCCAGCTCAGAATAAAAATCTCTGTGTTGCTGTGGCTTATTAAAGAATGTTGCTAATTGTGCGTCATAATGTGTAACAATGAGAATTGGTAATAAGCAGAAAATGTAATACTCTCAGATAAATCAGTGCAGGGACTTCACTTGGTATACTAGTTGCCATGTACCTCAAAAGAGGTACTGTCATTTTTGAATGCTGGCAGGTAAGGTTGAAAGTTTTTTTTTGAAAATTCTAACAGAAGTAGTGGGATGCTTATAAACATCAGAGTTGAGAAGTCTCTTGCTGTTAAAGATTAGGATAAGATCTGTTGTAGTTTATGAGTTTGCTTACACTTTACTTGCAGTAGAATTTGGGCATCCTTCTCTGAAAGACTTGTCACAGTCTCAGACTGAGTCAAATAGTCTCATGCTGGATGGTGATCGGGTGCGATTCACTTGGCAAGAAGCAACTTCATGATTAGGGTGAAGCTGTTGTGTTCGTGGCCATTTCCTGTTGTCTTGCTGGGTTCCAGTTACAAAGCTGTGTAGTCAGAAGAAATCCTCCACGTTTCGCTTTTGCATGACTACACGTTGCCAGTGGAGAAGTAGACACTTGTGAGAAAACTACTTGTTTTGGCTTCTGCTTGTATTTTCCTCTGTGGGTTGTACTGGGAGAAGTTGTTTGTTGCAAACAGTAAATTATGTAGGCAGTAACTGAAATAATTACCTTTCTTTTGTGCTTTCATGAAGAACAAGATGAATTCCTTTGTGTCAGTCAAGCAGGAAAGCTAATGTTTAACTGAGATGAATCAGTACAATAGACAACTGTAATCCTATGAAATAATTAACTATGGTTTTCTGTCAAATTTTAATTTTTCCATTGTACAGAGCACTTCCAAGTATTTTTTTGAGGATGCCAATTAAAGCAGCTCTAAGTATATAGATGCATGTTGGATCTGTTTGTTATTAAGGAAACATTAGTCTTTGGCTTTCTCATATCTTTAAGTTATTCAAATGTCTGTTTTCTTTACATCTTTATATCTCTTTTCAAGAATGTAACGCATTCTGGCAGACACAAAGGACACAAATGGCACATAAACCGTCAAAACAGCTGGCTTGGTGATATTCTGGACTGGCAAGATGTTGCATCGTTTGTTCATGATAACATTGAAACGTTTCTTTCGGTATGTATTTTTTGCCTTTGTTACTAAATCGGTCTCATTTCTAGTTGATAACAATTCCTCCTTGGACTGCCACTAAGGTTACGGATTCAAGTACACGGAAAATTATGGAAACACTGTTAATGTTACTTAAAATTACCTAAGCAATTACTGTAAGCCTACTTAGGGAGATAACCATACTACAAACAGAACTAGTTGTGATGAAGAAGCCCTCCTGATTTCAGCATCTTCATTAATACTAGGTTCCCAGACTTCTTCCTGAGAGAGATTGTTACTGTAGGATTACCTATGTTATCTGCAAGCTTTATATTATGTAGTCTTTTCTTTTTTTAAAAAGGAGACCAGTTTGTCTAGGTTATAATTGAGGGAACTATTGGCCAAGAGGTTGCGAAAACAAAATATGTTTGGGTTTTTTTTGTAGTATTACTTTTTTTCCCCTGAAATTATTATTCACTGGGTTGAAACCAGATTATTTCTCCCTTCTTTTATGAAAGTTCTGTGGAGAATGAAATGACTGTGTTACACTGTGTGAATTCCTGAATTAATGCACTGGACCTTTCACCTCCTGAGGAGAAAAAGAAAAAACATTGAAAGCAATCCAAACTGAAGCAACTAAATTTCTCATAAAAAAAAAAAGATGTTAAATCTGAAATGCTTACTATACAGAGTCAATCCCTGGTGTAGTTCATCTTTGACTTGAGCTGCTGTCATAAACTGGAAGTATCTTCAGGTTGCTCTTTATTCATTTTGGAAGACTATTATTTATACCTAACTCACAACATAACGTTTCTGTGGATGCAGTTAAGGCTAGTATTTGTCTCGAGGCAATTCTTGGTTTAGACCGATGGGCATATGTCCTTCTTCCATCCTCCCTTAACTGCTGCTCAAATGATCACAGTTTCTATCATAGAAGAAGATGTAAGTGAAGAAAAAGTTGAGAGAAACTTTTTATTGCTGTTAATCTTTTTTCAGTTAATGGTGAAATTTGCTTGCTGCTTTCTCAAAGTTGACCATGCATGCTTGAGGCAGAGTTATAAAAATGCACAACGCATCATCATTTAAAATTAATATGGAGTTTCCTTCTAGGCAAGAGGGAGAGAAGGGGGAGAAAGCTGCACAATAGGTACTAGCCATGCCATTTACAGCATTGCTGCACAGTGCTCAGAAGCCATGATGATAAATGTACTTCAGTAATCTAAATAGGCTAGAGTAATGCAGGAAATAGTGTAAAGAGAATAAATATTTAAGACTGAAATATATTAATATTAAAATATTCATCAAGCTAGCATGCTTTGCTTTACTTGTAAATTCTGGTTTAGAAGTTCAGGAAAAAATGTGCCAGCAGTTGACTTGCTTTCCTGTTTATTTCCATGAACTCATTACTCATCAGCTGTGAGGAAACACCTGTCCTTTTTCTGCATACGCTCCTGACCTTAACGACAGACTGTAAAGCAGTTAGCGTAGTATATAGCTCTAAATTCTGATTTCACATCCTTACTGGGCAGCATTTTCTTTGTTGGCTTGTTCATCCACAATGTATTGCATAAATATTACTCATACTGATATTTCCATTAAAATTGATGAAAATCTTTGTATGCTTATTTAGGTCATTAACACTTGGAGATAAAAATAAGAATAGTTTTGACTTAAGTCTGGTGTTTTTAAGCAAGATGTTTCCCTTACTCTAGGATACAATGGAAACTTACTGTATTCAGGATTTATGTTTTTATCAGAGCATGAAAATCTTTCTTTTGGTATTTTGAAGAGGAACAATGAGTTATTAGAATGGCATACTGAATTGGGAAGGATTAATATTTTAAATTATGTGGGTGCTTTTGAGGGGGAGTTGGGTTTGGGGATTTCTTTTGGGTGGATTTTGTTAGTGTTTGGGGGTTTTTGGCTTTTTGTATGCTTTTTTGTGTTTTATGGGACTGTGGATGGACTGGTTGTTTGTTTTTTTTTTTTTTTGGTTGAGTGTTGTGTATGGGGGGGTTTGATGGGAGAGTTTTAAATAGGTTAATTAGAATTCAAACTGTAGGGTATGTCTGCATTTGGACATTTGAAATCAATGCTAACCTGCGATTCTTAAGAATATAGCAAGACACAGTACAGTCCCAAAACTGCTTTGACGGTTTTTTAAAACACAAACCATTTTAAGACAGTGAGATAACTGTAAAGAAGAGTGTGTAGATATGCAGCTATAGTGAGATCTCCTCCACCTTTGGAAAAGAATAAACTAAGATTACACGACTTGCACGTGATAAATACTTACGCGTAGATTGAGGCTAGATTTTACCACAGAATAACTGTCCTGGTAGCTTCTTGGCTTTCTGAAATATTTTGGAATAGTAGAGATGACTTTGTATTCTCTGAAAATGAATCTTTTTGACAGTGTCATATTGCAATCACAAGCAGATAAGCTCTTTTCCATTGATGGAAATCATAGGAAGTGTTCATTCTCTGTAGTAAGAGAAGGAGGATTTGCTATAACAAAAATGTTGAAAGAAGACAGATGCAAGTGTTTCACTTCAGGCTTTTTCCATTGGAAAAAACTTTCATCTTAGAGTTGAAAGCGTGTAATTAAATCACTGATATAGCTGTGCTGGGGAATTACTGGCATTCATTTAACTTGTAACAATGTGCATTGATTCAGTACTTTAACTATGAGTATCAGATAAAGCACAGAAGACTTCTTTGCTCGCCTCAAAATGTGCTGTTCATTATAGCAGTTAAACTTAGCTCTAGTTTGATGTAGACAGACCTTAATTATTTTAAAGTAATACACTATGTAAACATGCAAATTGCCTGAAAATTTAATATGAAGATAAGCTTTTTCCAAATAATCAGTTTGCTTTTTACTAAAAGCTTTATTGTTAGCAGCACTGCTGCATTTCAGCTTTGGATTTTTCCAGTATTCTTTAGAAGGAGTAGTGTTATAAACCAGTTTAATGTGTTTCTGAAGTGGGGTTTATTTCATCCTATTCTTAGTTTGGGGATCCACTTAGAATGAATCTTCACTTATACCTGAAACTTTGCATCCCATACTCTATTCTAAGTTAGGTTTTACAGGTCAATGAAATATGCAATACATAGCTGGACTATTAAGATTCAATTTCTGAAAAATAAAGAAGCCTCATTCCTTCCCCGTTCACCTGCTTTTCCGTTCATACTCTGTCCCTCCATTTCTTGAAGTCTTGAAACCTCGAAAAAGTAAATTGCTGCTGATACATCTGTGAATGATAACTCAGAACTCCCTTGATGGTACCTGAGGCATTGCTAATGTCTCCTTAAATTGATCTTTTTGCTTCTTGCACAATAATATGCATCATTCCTTCAGCAGCTAGTATCTCGTTCAGAGATTTCCCAGGCAGAAAGACAGAAGACCTCTCATTAAGATGTACACAGTCAGCTTCAGCTCAGTTAGGTTTCTCTGTCCATGCCTTTGGTGGGACTGATCTGTGTGTTCCAATTCAAGTCAGTTTCTCAAATAGTTCACTGAGTTACCACATATCCTAATGTTTTATCTGGCCCTGAGAGTTTTTCCAAGTAATCTCCTAAGTTTATGACTAATACAGTCCATTCTTCAGTAGTAATTCAACTACCATGCTTTTGTTTTGTTGGGGTTTTTTTTGTTTGTTTTTGTTTTGGTTTGGTTTGGGTTTTTTTAGTAGTAAGGTAAGTGTTCAGAGGTTTGGTGTTCTCTTCTTTGTAATGGGTGGTGGTTTTTTCAGGGTAGGTGAAATTCAACTGGATGCTTATTTTTAGAGAAGAGTTGATTTCTTTACAGTCAGAAAGTCAAAGACATGATGCTGGAGGGTGGTCCTTTTTCTGTTGCTGTTCTGTCTCTATTTCATGTAAAGGTCAAGTGAAGATATTTTTTCAAAAATAAGCTGTTGAGCCCTGAAGGGTTAGTCCAGAACTTTATGGGTAAACATTTATTTGGAAATCAGCTTTTAATTGCCGCAGGAAGCCTTTGATCTTGTGCATGCTGTATTATTCTTCAGGAAGTCCATTGCGTATCTTTACCTGAAAGTATGTATATTGACTTGTTCGCTGCTGTCATTTTTGAGTTGTCAGGATGATACATCTTTCTAAACAGAAAAGAAAAAAGTATACAGAAGTACAAGGATTTTTTCTTAATGTCTCTTTGTGTCCAGTTTTATTCCCTTTATAAATCTGCTAATGATCTCTTATCATCAAATTAGGTACATTCATTTACCTGTCTTCCAGAATTTTGTTGACTTGAAGTTCTCAGCAAATAACTTGTTTTGATCAAGTGCCTTTTAAACTTTACTTTCGGGTATTGCCCAGTTTAAATGGCTGATAGGACACCTTAGATGGCTAAGAATGTTAAGTGCAATTTTGATTTCTTGCCTGTTACAGATTGGAAAGGCACGGCAAGTGATGCTGACAGTGACACATCAGTGTGATGCATAAGGGAGTCTTGAATTCTGTATCATGGCGCTCTCAGACACTGATCTCTTAAGGCTACTTACAAAGCAGTGTTTTGGGGAAAGATGTGTGTTTTTCAGTTATTAAATAACAGTTATATTAAAAGTATCGTTATTGCATAAATATTCACACTTAATTGTATTTTGTAGAACTAGTCTCAGCTGGCAAGGTGTTAGAAATTGTTTGTGCATAGTAACTGAGCTCATTAACTGTGCCGCAGTGTACTGTGGGAATCGGATGGCACGATGAACTCCTAGGTGTAGGGACACGTGTTTTGATTTTGTGACTGTTAGTGAAGTATTTGAGCACTTTCTCATACTGTATTCAGTAATGGTTAATGTCTACTATGTCTGTCTTCTCATCCTAGTGATGAGAAGCATGTATCTTAGGAATTTTAATGGTACATATGCATAAAGAGGAACTTTATAGCTGGAGACAAGTCCTAAAAGATGCACTTGCTTTTGTAAGATGTACCAAAGCTGAATGAAAGGCACTATCCATACTTACTCTAAAGCAAATGCTAGTGATAACTAGTTCAACAGTTCTGATCAATTACTCTACCTAACAAGGGTAGTTCTAGGAGAACTGTTTCTGATATTGGTTGAATCACCTGATAACTGCATTCAAACTAGCTGCATTTGTATACTCCTGGTTGTTAGCTCCTTAGGCTAAAGCTTTTAGCCAAAGTGTTAAATAAATACAGCCTATACTGGATGAATGTACTATTTTGAAGGAAACTTTTTCAGCTTGTGAACTGCGCACCAATATGAGCTTGGCTGATGTATTGCAAGTGATGGTGTGGAGGGAGGGAATTAACAATTGCTGTGGTTAGTACTTAGAAGACTGATAAATCAGTTTTAATCTTTAAAACTGGCTAATTTTAATCTTTAAAACAAAACTTTACTAGACCAACTTTCATTAACGACACACTTCATTCTAATGGTTTGTTTTGCAGTCTACTAATTGTTATTGTTATGTATCCAAAGTGATCAGTCCTTATCAGTCATATCCTACAAGAGCTGTAAGCATAGAATACCATCATGGTGACGCTGTGCAGTTGGCACTAACAGCTGCTGTCCTTGGTGGTCTTGAATCACAGAAGTCAAAGTGAGCAGGCTCAAGAGCTCTTAAATAAGGAAAGCTGGAACTGCCATGGACGTCATCATCTCTCAAATTAAGGAGCTTGTCCTTTTATAAGGTGTTTTTGTTTCTGGACAACTCCCACTCCTTGACCTCTACCCTGGACTATAAGCTCTGTGATACTTGGAGAAGCATTACTTTTCTGGGTCATGGCAGGTCCTTATCCAGTTGCTTGCCTGTTTGTTTGGGGTTTTTTTTTTTCCCCTTCCTTAGTTGCTACCTGATTTTCTTAAAACAAAAGCAATCTTTTCCTAGCTCTTAAGGTTGTGCATCTCCAATGCCTTCTTCCTCAATGAACTGCTTGTGTTTCAGGGGCCTTTGTTTTCAACCCATATACCTATTTTCAAGGCCTTTGCTGCCGTTTTGTGATTAAACTCCACATCATAACATGAGACCTGTGGCACCAAGCTCCTGTTTGCAAGCCAAGTTCCAGTAACAGACTTAAACATCTGGGACTGGAGCCTTGCTCAGTTAGCATACAACTTACAGCCTGTTATTAGCAATGGCAGCACTATTTTTACTGAATACCAACTGAAAGACCTCTGCTTTCCTTATAGCCTACTTCCTCAAAAATCACTGTCCTCTGTGTTTACCGTCTTCAGTGTAATGTACATTTAATGCCTGGTGGCTGCATGAACTTATACCACTGCTGCAGCCCTAGAATGAATTCTTAATCCATAGAAGGAGGAGAGGGACAGAAGCCAATGGGAGAACATTTTTCAGCAGAATGTCCTCTTCACTTCTAACCTCACTTGAATTCTCAAGAGAGACTAATACAATCTGTTCAAAAGATGAGCCTTAAAATTCATAATTCCCATTAAATAGTAAAAAGCATGGACTAAGTGGATCTTTCTGGTTTTACTATGTATTGTAATTCCCTCTCAAGTTTATGCTTAGTAAATTATCTTCTGTGTGTTTAACGCGGTTTCAAAGGAGAGGCAGTTGCATGACTCACACTCCTTTATCTGCTCTATTAATGACAACTGCTGGGTTGGTGTGGTTTTTTTGTGTTTTGAGTTTTGGTTTTGTTTTTGTTTGTTTGTTTGTTTGTTTTAATTGAGTGTAATTGATTAAGATATTTATTAAACGAATAGAAACTGTTGCTAGTTTTGAAGTCTTCACTTACAGTTTTGAACCTGGAGAAGGAAGGGCTTTTGTATCAGAACTTCTACAGTTTTTCCAGTTATATTAGTTAGCCTGAAAGAAGGTGTGGCTTTTTGTTTGTAACCTTGCTCCTTTTATATAATTGAATTGCTTTTGCTAATACATTCTTACTATATTCCTTCTGAATTAAATATTTGTTATAAAACTACTGTACACCGTGTGTAGGGTGCCTCCATATGCCATGCTGTGCCATGCATTTATGGCCTTAATGTCTTATGAAGATGCTGCCCTATTCAGATTGATGTGTCTGCATCCATACATAAAGTAATTTGGCTGTAATGGGTGTTCTATGTTTGAAAGCATGTCTCAAAACTACTCTTTACTGTCTGTAACTAATAAGCAGTGAGTACCCCAAGCCAGTCAAAATTTAATAGATTGTCTACCATTGTTTGATTTATTTTCTGTAATTGCTTGGCTAACTGATGCATCTCTATTCAAAATCACAACTTGTGTAGTTGTCTGCAGACATTATAAAAATTATGCCTCTCATTACCATAAAACATTTTAAAACCAAATTTATTAAAGTAGTAATTCTATTATTTGATTTGAAACGGTCTTCAGATTTATTTCTACCTTCTGATGTTACTCCTTATTCTTTGTGGGTTTAGCATTTCTGCTTTTCAAAGGATGAGTTTTCTTTCCCAAGACAAAATCTGCTTTCAGTTGTTGGTGATGTCAATTGCAATAAACAAGTGTCACTGTATCTAGATTTTTTTTTTTTTTGCAGTTTTGCATAATGAAATAACTTTGAGCATTGAGAGTAAAATTCTAAAATCTTGTAGCCATCTACCTAGAAACTTGTTGTTGGGAAAGTAGACGTTTTCACTTGATATTACCAGCTATAATTTAGGAGTGAGGGAAGATTATTTTTTTTTTAGACATCTTCTTTGTATGGCTTGATGGAGATGAATCACTCTGTAAGCAGTTCTCTGTCCTAGCTAATACCATCCAGTGCCTGACTTTGTTTTTGCTTCCTCCTCCTCTTCCAGATCCTGGAGTCTCTGTGGATAGTGATGAGTCGCAATGTGAGCCTCTTGTTTACTACAGTTACAACATTAGTGACAATCCTCTTCCATAGTGGGACAGCTCTTCTCAATTTTGTGCTTTCAGTGGTAAGTAGTATGTCATCGGTTTACATGGTCTGTTTTACTGGAGGACCCTAACTGCACATGTTATAACAGTGAAAAATCAAACCTAAAGTGTTGAAAACATCTTCTGACCATATCTAACTCCAGCTTTCTTTAAGATTTTGCAACTTCCAAATCTGTTGTTTGGGGGGCGTTCTAGGTAAAGGGCAGGATGCGTGTAACTTCCACAGGAGCTGGCAGTCTTCCTATCATTCTATTAATGGAAAACTCTTGTTTCTGGCCCTGAAGATATACTGAGCTGTAACTTGTGATATCCTACATAACTACTGAAATCTTACGGCATGTACTAATAAGCATATCCTTAAACAAGGGAATGCTCTTGGAGGAGGGGAGAAATTGTTAGAGGAAATGTCAGCAAAAGTATTTATTTCACAAGGATTACCGTATATTCCCTTTTTTAATGAAGTGTCTTCAGCAAATCTGTGTGAGGGACTTTTTGTGTTGTTTTTATTTAACCTCTCTGAGCTCTTAATTTCAGAATGCTTCCTACACAAAGTTAGTTCTTATTAACCTTATTGTTCACACTGGGTAGTAGTCTCTGAAACCTTTTTATTAAAGATGTTTTCTTTAAAGGATGTATTACTTTTTAGTGTATTATTATGTGAGCTGGATGTTTATAGTTTCTTTTGTTTCTAAATGCTGCGGCTGTGTGGAGTAATTTGTAATGGTAGAGGTAACTTCTTTCTACTCATTTGCTGTGACAGCTGTTACTTAAAATAAAAATTAAAATATCCTAAAACACTGGCCCGAGACTTTTTCCTGTTTTAACTAAACAAATACTGATCTTGGAAGCTTGACTGAAGTCCATGTCCTGGTTTTTAGTTCAGGATTCAGAAACATTTGTTAGAAAACAAAGTGTTTTACCAGTTCAACTTAGTTGCCTTCATTGGTGCTTGCTCAGGAGAGAGGTCTTTGTAGACAAAGCTGCAAAACTGAAGCAATGTTTAACAGCATTTCAAGGCATCTGTGTGGATTCTCTTCAGTATTTGAGAAAGAACAGATCACAGTAAGACAGTGGAATGACTGTCTTAAACTGAAGACAGTTCTCTAGTTATCTTCCAGTTTTTGAAGAAAAGACTGCATGGGAATATTTCATTTCTTTTCTTCCTTAGTCCACAGCTTCACCTGGGATGACGCATTGAAAACAGTGTCTGAAAAGTCAGTATACTTAGCAATGACAAGCTTGCATAATAATTGCAGCTTACTTTAATGCACTCATTGCTCAGAGACAAAATTTAGCTCTAGATGCCTAATGGCTTATAGCAAGTTCATGACATGCTGTTGCTGCAATTCATGATCCTGCCTTTTTGTTTTTCAGCAGAATCCTGCCACTTGCTGGGGCACTGTGCAGTCAGCTGGTTTAGCAGAGCTAGTTGGGATATTGCTGTGTTGGAATTCTTTTAAATATTAGATGCCCTAAAGGCTACTCTATTTCCTCCGCTTCTGTTGTAGGTTGAACATGTTATTTGAAATAGTCATATAAAGCTTTCTCCACCAGAACACATCAGTCATGCACTCTTGGTTTCTTGGGTTTGACCATGAGCTTCCCTTTTGAACTCCTAGGGATCTTGCATATATAGGAAAGATGTGGTTTAATACATGTATAGGCTCTTTCTGTAGAGTGTTGATAATGGTAGTCTTTGAAATGCAGACAGCAGAACTGACAAGTTAGAAATACTTCAAGTTTTAAGAAATAAGGCTAAAAAGTCACTGAACAACTTTGTCCTCTTAACTGTATTTCAGATATGCCAGAGTAAAGGGGTATGTTTGCTTCTGTGCACAGAAAATGTCAATGTTGTTGTAACTGTCTGAACTACCTCTACTGAAGGCATTTAAGATTTGCGTGCCTACCTAAAGAGTAGTTATGAATGCTGTTAAGTGCTGTGGGAGAGTGCTATAACTTAGTCCCGTTTGCGGTGCAGTGCAGACTGTTTTGTCTGTTCAGAGGCATGGTTTCTCATCTTTATGAAAGGCTTTCACAAAAGTTCTTGCTACGAAAACTGAACAGATTTTCTTAAAACACAAGAAGGTAAATTAATGCAACTTGTTTTTAATAGTGTTTAGTGCGGGTTTGCTAACAGTTTATGACTGAAAGAAAAGGACTTAAATTTAGAATATTCAATAAATTGCCTGCACTAAATAAAGGTTAATACAGTCCATCATTTGCGGCAATAAGTAAATGAAAATACTACTTGTTGTCAGAATTTAGTTGAGCCTTAAAGTACTTTTTAGGATAACTTAACTAAACTGTCATGTAGTCCATGTAGAAATAATAAAACTGCTTCTTAATTTTTCCTTTTGCTTTTTTTTTTTTTTCCTCCTTTTTCTCTGCTGCAACAGCTTGAAGCAATAAGCAGAGAAATCCAGATGTGACCCTAGGATAAATCACCGCAGCTTTCTTAACTTTTGTGATGTGCATCGCTACTGAATCACATTTAGTGTTATGTCATTGTTAATTTACTGCTTATTTGCATTCCTTCCTTCAGAGCTAAAGAAAAACACTCTCTTAAGTGAGGAGGAGAAGACCAGAAGTGACCTTAACGGTTCTTGTTCTTCTGGGGTCTCAAGGCATACTTACATCTTTTGCTGTAGTGAGATTTTTTTTTTTTCCAATAATTTGCTTTCCAGGGGTGGATATCTTTGACAATTTAGTTTTTCTTTAAGCTGAGATTTCAGCATGAGCTGTTTTCTGCTCTCTTTCGGAAAGCTTTGAATTAAGAAGCTCATGATTTCCTGAGAAAACTCTCACTATTCTCCAGTAAGGAGAAAGAGCTTTTGTATAGAGTTCATTTTGAATGTGAAGGCAAATAGTTTCAGAGTTTTTAATCGTTCTGGTTTTGTTGCTGCATCTTTGACTCGCTCTCCCTCTCCATCCCCAGCAGGATGGAGGAGAGAATTGCGAAGAAAGGAAAACTCGTTGGTTGGGATGAAGAGAGTTTACTAGAATAGCAAATGAAAATGACAATAATAACAAAATATAAGGATACTAAAATATACAAAATGAATGGTGCACAATTTCTCACTACCCAATGACCGATGCAGCCTGTCACAAGCAGTGATTACGGAAGTGAAACTGAGCAGCAAGGAAAGGAGTGAGAGAGGGAGAGATGCGCCCCTGGCCGACCCACACTTACATACTGAGCATGGCGTTTGTAGCATGGAATACTCTCTTTGCTGCCATATTCTTTTCAAAAGACAACATCTCCAGAAGTTAACTGAGGCTGTCCTAGTAAAACAAAATGCAGTGGAGCTGTTTTTTGCTGTTCTTTTTATGAGTGTCAGGATGAGTGGCTATTGTACTTAGAGCAATATGCTGATTTCTGTGTTGAAAACTGCGGTACGAGAAGGACCCGTAGACAGATCCCAGTGGAAGGATGACAAAACGCCACCTGGATGCCTCCTTCAGTATAGGTAGCATTGTAGCAAAGTTAAGAAATGTTACAGTAGCTTAGGAGCAATGGCAGGGCCCTATCAAGGGCAAAGTAACCATACTTGCAGTATTACAGAGGATGCTAAAATCTGATTCAAGTTTTAAGATTTACTCATTTGAATGGAAACAAAGTGTAGCTCATATTGCCACTGTCACTGGCTTATTTCCTGTTAAATCGAGACCTAATTCAGGGGTGGTTTGTTTTTTTTTTTTTTAATGATCTCAAAATTAATGTTACCAGTCTGCTGTTTACATGAGCTGATGTAATGACTTGTAGTTGGTAGTTTGGTTTATCACCCAAGGCAGAAGTTACACACCTAGGAAGGTGGAGTACAGCTTACACCTGTGTATGACGTTTTGGAAAGGAGTCACAGTAGGTGAACAGGTGAGTATCACTTCCAGATTAAAGGCTGGGAGAGTTGGAGGAAGTAGTAGTAACATTTAATTGAGTAGAAATTAATTAGGAACAGAGAGAAATTGATTGCATTCTTGAGACTGGTAATGGAATACTGCATGTTCTCCTGTCTGTGTTTTGTTTTTTTTGGTTTCTTTTTTTTTTTCCTGAGCGTGTTCAGAGAGGATGCAGGAAAAGGGCATGAGGTATCTGCAGACTGGTTAAAATGCTTGAAAGTAAGAGACTTACAGAGGTCAGGCTGCTTGGCTTATCAAAAGATTAAGATGTGGTCTATTCTAGCATACAGTAGGTTGGAAATAAGGAAAGTGAAGGAATTCTGGTTAATCTTGGGATGAAAGAAAAAAGATCTAAGGCCTGCAAAATGAAGCAAATATAAGCCATAATTTACTATTGAGGCATAGAGAATAGATTTTGCTTGTTTGAAGTATTCTGTTTCAAGCTGGACACATTTCTGTGATGTATGCTTAGCCTAAGAAGTTGCTCAGCCCACTAACAGGAAAATAAGGAAAACATAGTGGACTGCAACATACAGGAAGTTAATACAACCTAATTGGTTTTTTGTTTTTTTTTTTTTTTGTCTTTAAACTGAAACAATGGAACTGACATTACTTTTGCTGAGACTCACCTTCAAACTCACAGAAGTAGTAGTCAGGATTACCAACCTAATAAATATTATAAATTATCTGTTTATGTTTTTTTTTTTGTTTAATTTGTGTCTGATACCCAGCTGCATAATGACTCTTCCGACAGCTCAGATGTGTTTGGCAATTTTTGGTTGGTTAGAGTTTTTTTTTTTTTTGTTAAAGAATAGATGTTACTATTGAGCAATTCTTAGATCTACTAAACGTGCTGGGGGGGACGGACGACACAAATGAATGTTGATCCGAATACACATTGTAGTTTTTTGATCTAGATGTGACTTTTGGAAGAGGCCGAACACAGCTAGAAGTTTTATAATGTTTAGCTGTAACTGTTAAGTCCTTTGTGGAACAGAGAAGAAAATTATTCTAGCTCTGTGTTTCTCTAAATCCAAGCTTGTGGCATAGTATTTTGTGCCTTTCCAATGAAGTTCAGTATCTGAAGCATAGCTGCATACTGTAATTCTGGAAAGTATTTATTGCCTTTTAATTTAAAACTCAAATTTGTTTTTCAGGTGATCTTTCTGACCACACTCTTCTACCTATTGAGTTCCAGTGATGAGTACTACAAGCCAGTAAAGTGGGTGATAAGCCTGACACCTTTGTCTCAGCCAGGTTCCTCTTCAAATATAGTTGGCCAGTCTGTGGAGGAAGCAATAAGGTATGTTGTTGATCTCTTGCCCTTTCTGGAAAAATCTTTAAATTTGATGTTCAGCTACAGATACTTAGCAATTGCAACAGCTCATGTTTCAAAGATAACTTGAAAATCAAAAAGATTTTCAAGAATCTAGCATTGATCGCTTCTTTCCCTGTGGTTTAAAACGATTGGATTGGACTTGCCTAAAAAAAATTTCAGAGGTCTGTGCTGTAGTGAACATTAGTCTTTTATAAAACTGGTACACCTGTGAGACACCTAACCCATCATAAAGCAGTGTGTTTGCAGCTGTGTTGGCATTAACAGCTAATGCAGCTCAGTAGGAGCAGATTCATACAGCAAAACAGCTGAAATGGAGGACCTGACATCTGTGCTGTACACATTTCAGAGTTACTTGGTTTGAACTATTTTCAGTCTAATCTTGGGGACTAAGTACTCATTTGTAGGGGGAGTGTATTAGATATGCTCCTGGAGTGCATTTTCCAGTTCAGTTTCATCTGAGCGAAATCTAGTTCATGATCTCCATGAACCAAATGACACCAAAGGGAACAACAGGGGAGCACTTTCCTTATCCCACTTGAAAACTTCTGTACTGCACCTCCACAGTGCATGCACTGTCTTTCATGCTTAGTTGCCATTCTTATGTTTCACCTCTAAACTATTACAGTAATTGAAGGAGGATTTTTTTTGTGTTTTTAAATAGGGTTCACTGAGACTTCACAATAAAGCAATTTTTAGGGTGGTACAGTAATATATTTTATTCATCATGGATGAATGAAACTGTGAGCTTTCACCTGGTAGCAGCTTGAAACACTAAGATGTTGGTAATATAATAAATGGATTTAAAATAATGTATTTAAGTCATAGCTCACTTTTTCAAAAAGCTGGTGGACTCGGCAAAATCGACAGATTCCATGCTAAATTCTGTTCAGCCATTGTCTCTTACACCACTGCTTTCTGTGTCATCTTGCACATACATACAAAACACTTACAGTCATTAAACTGACGATATATTAAAACTACTTTCCAAACTCATTGCCAAATGTTTGCCATTGTTCTTAGGTGTATTTTGTGAGTGAGTGTTGTTATCTGTTACTGAATTAAGCTGTTTCTCGGTCCATTTTAACAATGAGGAGGTTGTATCGTGCTGCATAAGATCTTGAACAACAATGGTAAGTGCTGTAGTCATTTGAAATGAAGGGACAATCCAGGTAGAAAGCAACAAATGTGGAATTCTGCCAAAAATGTAATAGCCCTTCTCTTGAGTGACTGCTCTTGAGCTTTCATTGATCATGTAGTTAGTATCTCAGTTCTCTCTCTTCTGAAGAATACGAGCAGATTTAGAAACTGCAACTTGTCTCGCAAATTGTTCTCTTTAGCCCTTGGTAGAGGGGAATGGTGTCAAAAAGTAGGATATGAATACTCTGCAAGGAGGATTGTATTAAATGCAATTTTAAGTTTATAGGTCTGTGACACAGGTGACCCAAGATATTTGTCAGAGTTTAGAATGGTGGAAAGAGAAAATAATGTTAGAGAAGCCACAGGAAAATTATTAGGAAAGAGCCAGCATGCAGCAGTAAGTGGAAATACAGTGAGAAAAAGCCAGTGTCTGGAGAATGTGGAATGTGAAGCTGCTTGTCATAAGCAAGGGAGCTCAGTTTGTGTGTTTGCTAAGGTAGCTTGACTCGGTCCTTCATAATTGTTTATTTGGAGTAGCCTGTACTTGGTGCCTTATTTGAATTCTTTGAAATACTACTACTGAGACTTTCAGAAGTTCCTCTGTCTTGCACGGTTGTACCTAAGGATTTACCATAGTGCTTCTAGATAAGCTTGCATTCTCCTCAAGACCTATCGTGGTCCTCCATATGTAAATATGAAGAGTATAGTAACAAGTTCCCATGAGTTTATGAGTGCCCAGTTTGTTGCCATATGAAAAACAATTGCTACTACAAGCTGTTTCTTTTGTTACAAAGTAGCAGCTCTCCTTTGTTTTTGAAGATGAACTGTTTCTAGAGGGATGAGGACCTAAAAATGGCTTGTTCACCTCATCTATAAAAGGCATGCAAAATGGATGTTAATGCTTGGTGGTAGGATGAAAGGAAGAGGCTCCATTCATATTAAAAATTATCGAATAATGAAACTGTAGTCAGTTTCATTAGTAGACTGTGACGGCGTTACATGACATGAATTAATCCTCAAAATACACATTCAAGGTGACCAAAATTAGAGAAAGTTCAGGCTATAAATCTTGAAAGGCACCAGCTGTGTTCCCATCGCTCTTCAGCAGGACATAGCACATGCAGAAAGCTGAGAGTGCATCTAACTAGACCTTCCGGAGGGCAGGGATCCTCCTGGCAAGAAATGCAGTTACATCTCTGTGGCTTATGGACCAAATGACATGAAAATACTCTTCTTCCATGTTGTCAGTCACTTCCATTGCTCTTTTGCTTAAAATGTGTTTGTGAAAAGCACTAGGGAACTTATATAGAGTCAAAAAAGTCTGTTACTTTGTGTCCTTTGTCATTTATTTGTGAGAAGAAGAGCAAGGAGGAAAGAGGAGGGTAATCAGTAAATGGTTTCTGTAGCCCGAGAAATCCCTTAACTTGAAGCTGTTATCCAGCAGACACCTAATCACACCAAGGCCATTTCCCATTGCAGTTTCTCTCACCACAGCTATGTTGGGATTTTTATTCTCCTGACTATAAGTAGCTATATATTTTATAAATATTTTTTTAACTCCCTTGATGATGAGTTTGCAAAGAGAGTGACAGGTCTCTATACACACAGATTGATATATGAGCTGTATTGGGGTAGGAACAGCTTTCTAGCTTATTTTAAGCCAAGTGTTGAATCTGACTGTTTCTGTCACGATACCTCAGATGTTAAATTTGCGCTTGAGTAGTGGGAGAAAAAAAAGATGCAGCTGTGGTGTTAAACTGCAGGAGTTTTAAATAAGTTGAAGAGAATCCAAGAATTACTTGCTGCAAGTCATGGGATGAAATGCTGTCCTGTCCTTTGATAGGAAATCTGTTTGTCCAGGATGGAAGGGACACAAAATGCCAGCAGCATGTATCAGGTGGTGGGAACCAGCAGGGACATGCAAGTCATGCCATGTCTGACATGAGAGCTTGCTTGGCTAGCCTAGTGGTACAGGGGCAGACCGATGAAAGACAGAAGATCACTTCAAGGCACACAAAAGACAAAGTGACATCACTGAACACCCAGTACAGTTTCACCAAGGGCAGGTTGTGCTGGGACCAAGATGAGTCGTGCTTTGAGGAGGTGACTGTCCTGGTGGGACAAGGGGAGAGCAGTGACTGCCATTTACTCTGACCTTAGTAAGGCCCATGACATGGCCTCCCACAGTATCCGAGTGGGTGAGGTGTAGACAGGAGAAGGGGACTACTCGGTGGGAGGAACACTGCCTTGTCCTTGGCAGGACAAATCCCACCCAGGGGCAGCTGCTGGTGGTGGTGTGCCTCAGGTCAGCGGAATGAGGCTGATGCTGGTGATGGTCTGAAGGGCCTGGGTGGTAGTGGGACAGGCCACCTCCTGCAAGGTTGTGGGTGTCCCTTGCCATATGGGGAAGGCAGCAGCTCGATGGAAACCAGGCCCTCTCCTCCCCTTTCCCTCAGGGCTTGGTGCACAAGGACCTTAAGGGTAAACTCCAGCACTATTACTTGTCAGAAGCATAGCTTTCTGCTTTTCCAAAGCAGCAGCCATCTCTCTAACGTCTTTGCTTAATCGGTTGCTACTGTTTGTGCACTGCCACAGAGGGTCTTCAAGAAGCTCTTGCTGTTCTAAGACTTTAGACACCCAGAGGAGAGAGAGGGATGGAAGAAGCACGTTTGCTCAGAGTGGAGCTTCTCAGCCTGGGAGCATTGTTCAGTCTTTCTAGACTTCTCCTAGGATAAGGAGGGAAAGGGAAATTCAAGGGATGGTCTGCTGCTGGTTTGGTCTTTCCCCATGTTGTGAATATGATTCTGCTTGTAAGCTTGACACTTGCCTTTGCTGCAGATACCTGCCTTTGATGGAGTTGTCCTAAGCAATCTTCCAGGAGGGGACCAGCAGTGTTTGTACTACAGAACGAATGCGGTTTTGCAAACTGTTCATAAATCAGTTTTCACAACTTTGAATAACTTTCATGATGAAAACACTCCTGCCATATTAGAGTAAGCACTTGTGTGTGCTGCTTTGCTGTATACTGCCTTTACTCCTCTTAATGGGTTGCATCCTGGAGACAGCAGCATTTAATCTGCAGGGGGAGAGGGAAGATCAGTATTTGTGTGATGATTCCATAAAAAATAGTAAAAAGTCTGGGAAGAAGATCACAACTAAAGGCATGTGTGACGTCAGGGTTTTCTGGCTGATGTATGAAATACTGGTGCTACTTCAAATAGGGCAACTCATTCAAAATTTGCAATGCCAAGTTCCGTACTGGAATTTCATGTGCCATTGCCTGCGAATGAGGTGAGAAATAAAACATTAGGAAAATGTTAATAATCCTGAATGCTGCTAGTGTCTCAGTAGCAAACTAACTTACGTTCTCTAATAATCTTGGTCTTTCATGCCCAGTTGTTTTATCTGTTTCTGGTTTTCCTTGGTTTGCAATCGATCCCAGGTCTTTCTTACTCAAATTTTAATTTTCTTGGTGTCGCCACACTTTGTTACTATTTCCTCTTCTTGATAAATGCTCCCTTTGCCTTTTGTCCCTCCTGCCATTCTGTCCTTTTTTATTTTTTGTTTTTTTTTTTCCTGTTTTCTGTATTACATAAGCAAGTATTAGCACAAAAATGTGATGAATTATTAAGGTAGCCTTGCACCTTCATTGTGTGCAAGAGTCTCCCTTGACTGGCAGTGGTGTTTTGTAGCCTGTGAACATGGTAAATACATTATTTTCTTTCACTGAAACTAGTAAAAGCCAGCTACAGGAACCAGGGGAGAAAGGGGAATAGGGAGCGGACTAGCGACTGTGGCAGAAGGGTTATGCCAGAATAAGTTGAGCTGCAGGAATCCTTTTGGCAGCACTCTCAGGCAGGGTTAGGAAGTTTACTTGCTTTAGAAATGAGAGAACCACTTGGACCATTCTACTGGATTTAGATAATTTTAGTTCTCAGTACTAGTTAGTGAAATTTTTCACTGCAATTGTGTTAATAATTTAGTATTTTGAGGGCTGGGGGAAATGGTTATCTGCACACGTGTGAGATTTCCTTTGTGCAAAAAGGTTCTGTAAAATCAAATTAGTTCATAAATCACATACCTCACTCCATAAGTAGGAAAATTACGTCCTTTGCCCCTGAAACAGGGAGGTGGTGCTCTTGTATGGATTTTATTCCCCCCCCCCCCCCCCCCCCCAAATGGATGAAGCAGTAATTCTCCAATTCACAGGTGTCCAAGGTAGTAGCATGCACACCTTTGCCTGAACCATTTTCCTTTCCCTGAGCAGCATGTCGTTCTCTTCCTGAATGCACCATACCCTTCTTCCCTGAAGCTCCCATTCTGCTTGCTCTGGTGGAGATATTGCACATTACTAAGTTGCATGTTGTCACGGGCTCAGTGCAATTTAGTGTGTGCGATACTTTCACATGAGTGCATGCACACGGGTATGGCTGTGGCTTAAAGTTACTGCAGCTTTCAATTTTGGTGGGGCCTAATTACACTGTGAAATGGTCTTAAACCCAGATCAGTATTCCGAGTGATGCCTTGAAACGTGTTAGTGGAAGTTCGTTCTGTAATGCCAGGAAGATGAATACTGTTTGTTTTCAGTTTGAGAAGGGTTATCATTATTTGCTTCATTTTCTTCATTTGCCATGTACACCTCAAATTTGATCAGATTTTGCATTGGTTATATAAAAGTTACTTAAAATATTAGGTGTTTCTAAAGAGGAAATAGCAATCATATCCTTAATTGAAATTTGCCAGAAAGTTAAAGAGAGATTTGATATGAAGAAAACCTATAGTGCCTTGATGGCTGAAATAGGTTCTTATTGGTTTTTCAGCTTTATTAACGTTTAAAGAGATCAGAAATTAGCTACTATGCAAACAAACAAATAAACAAAAAAATCTCAGCTGTTTAAGCGTCTAGCCTGTTTGCTGTGGCATCTCAGCAGCAACGATGGAGAAAATGAGGTGGTGATACAATTCCCACAGAAAACAATAATCTTCCAGCATGTTAAGCTAATGCTTAGAAAAAGCAAAATATGTGATCTTGTTTATTTTACTGCAGCATTAAAAATGTCTTTCAGATTAATTTTTCAAGGACAACTGTTAACTGATTATGTTTTGACTGGATTTTTGCATGCAGTGTGTGTTCTTTAGTAGCAGCAGTATCTCTTGCAGAAATCTCTTTTGTTACAGGAATGCATTTAACAGGACCTTACTGAATTTTATAAGCTCCACTTATATGTTATGGGATGGGAATAGAATTGAAAGTGATTCTGTCTTAATGAAATAATTTACTAGTCTAAAACTAGGAATAACAGATACTCTTTTTTTTTTCTTTATTTTTTTTTTAAGAGTACATAGAGGAAAGGAAGCTTCAGTTGGGTTACTGAAAAAAAAAAAAAAGTAGAATGTAGTCTATAAATCTAGAAGAGATGTTTCAGTACATTTGCAGAACCAAGCTGGTAGTAACTGTAACCTGATTATCCTAGTGGGCCGATTGTTTTGTTTTGGTAGCAATAACCACATGACTTGCTCATACCACTATTTTAGTTTTAAATGGTCTCCTGCCAAAAAAAAAAAAAAAAAAGATTTGTCTTTACCTTTGTTTCCTTTTTGTTTTATGTTGAAAATACTTGTTCTTATTAAACATAGCTGTCTGTATATTGCTTTATGTACATGTGATTTAAAAAAGTTATGCAAAGAATAATTCAAAAAAACCCAGATATTCAAAGAAAAATTGAGAAAATAATTGATTTGCTCATGCTTAATCTTTACTGTTTTTCCAAATTTACGTGGAACTATGAAAAAATGTTCATTATTGTACACACATAGTTTGAGTCAAGCATGTCATGAAGTCTGTAGGAATTCTACAGTTTACTACCCCTAATTCACAAGATTATGTAAGTGCATAATCTGATACTGAAGCACACAGTTCTGTTCTCTACGCTGTGCAGACTGATAGAGTGTATTTTCAAACACATTGATGGGTTGTTGAGGGCTTTGTTGTTTTACATCAGGCAGAACCAATATTCTACCATTTGCTGTTTTCATCTTGCAGATGGCGCGTTCTGTCTGTTCAAACAGCAGTTTCTCATGGTGCATTTTTGTAGTTCGTAATTCTCTGACTGTCCAGTTTGTTTAAGACTGAAGGTATCTGCAAACACGTAGAGGATGTGGGTTATTGTGTGTGTGTGTGTCTGTGCACGTTTAAACACATAGGCAGATTTGCATGCAATCTTTAAGGTAACTACATTGCATCTTAGATACTAATCCTTTGATTACATATTGCACTTACGCAGTTATCTATCTATATACGCTGTTTTTTCTACATCACCAACTTTTTTTTAAACAGTTATTTGTGTTTGAGAACTTAAAGTATTTATTTGAATGAAAGTTTAGCTGGCATGTGACAAAAAAGTAAAAGACACAAAAAGTAAAAACAAGGACATTTACTTGCATCTGAAATTCAACTCAGACAGTTTTTCTCCTTGCTTCTGAGGCAACCCTGGTAGCTGACTTGGACAGATGGAAAGACTAGATTGCTGAAAGAATTATTAAATATATAGGAAAGTGATCTTCTATCAGACATTTCTAAGAATAAAGGGATACTATGAGAATCATGTTTAGTGTAACATATTGCAGGATTCTGTGCTTGCATATCTAATAATTCTTTGTGTGTATTTAAGGTTACAGTATATTTTATGATAATCTTGGTTAGATTTCTGCTATTTAAAATACAGATTTATTGTAATGTAAGAAGAAGGCATAAAGGCTTATAGAAAACTTCAGGATTTCCTAACATTTCAAAGATTTCACATCACAACTTTAGCTTTTTGCCTTTTTGTAATCTTAGGTTGAATTATAAGGTCAATTCATTGTTTATTCTCTCTGCCAGCAGAAGCAATCACAATACCCTCTTCTCTATGCTTGTGATTCATGATTTTGTAGTAGTAATAGTCTGGACAGACTGGGAGTTTCTTAATATAAGACTGCAATGGATCTTGGGCTTTATTGAGTCCAGCTAGCTGTTGCTCTCATTCATGAACTTTGCAAGCTAAAATGAAGATCTGAAAGTATTATATCCGTGTGATGGTGTGGAGAATAAATATTCAAGGTACAGTGCCAGTGCATGCCAACTGCTAAGAAAGGCTTGAGTAAGGCTAAAGGGAAGACGGCGTAGCTAAAAAGCAAAGTAAGAAAGGTCACAGGAAATGAGAAACTATCCTTTCAAAAGCTGAAGTTTTAGCTAAATGAAGAAAGCAGAAGGATCATAAACTTTGGCAGATAGAAATAGGCCAGAAAGGGGGCGGGCGGGAGAGAGAGTTTGATTCATTTGCTCAAAGCTAAAAAAAAAAACAAAATACCACTTTTCACATACTGCAGGAGCAGGAGGCGCTCAGGGGGCCTGAGGGATGACAAAGAGTACTCAGCAGCAGCAAGACTGCTGCAGGCTGTTGCAAGGGATAGGTAAACTGATGCTGTGTAGTTCTTTTCTGTGAAGATACGTGGAAGGAGTCACATTGTAAAATCCTTTGTATAGGTGAGCTGCAGCAGAATCTCTCGGAAATTACAGTGACTGTAGAAGAGGTTGTAGAAGAAACAGACAAAATGAGCAATAGCAAATTGGTGAGAGTGGATGATAGTAACTCACCAAAGAAAATTCGTGGGGGAAAAAAAAAAAAAGTTACAGGAAACCTAGGAAGTACAGATATGGAAGCTGGACATCAGTACTGTACGGCATAGTAGGAACTAGTTAAGGACATACCAGCAGTTTGCCTAAAACCTGGATTACTGTGTCCCGTTCTGGTTCCTGCATCCTGGAAATCTAGGAGAGCAACAAGACTGATTGACTGAATGAAGATATGTAGCAGTTCCTGTATGAGGAATGTCTGAGCAGGTTTGGGCTCTTCAACCTGGAAAAAGAATGTTGCGCAATTGAGGTTTGCAACTCAGAACCGCTGTGAAAAGGGTTACTGGAGTTGGACTGCTCACGATCTCTTCCAACATAAAATCTTGGGATCATCAAAAAGCAAGCAGGCAGATTCAAAAAAAAAAAAAAAAAAAAAAGGGAAGCTGTCTGGGTTCATGCAACAGGCCATAAACATGGGGAAAGTCTTGCCAAAAAATGTTGGAGTTATAGCAACTTGCAGGATTGGACAGGGCTAAGAATATATATTAATTGAGGAGTACTGAACAGACAGCCTATATCAGGTTCATGAGATCCCATAAGGTGGAAACAGAGGCTGAAAAAAGTGTTCAGAGGGACTGTTAAATGTGTTTGTCCTATTTATTTTGTTCCCTTAGCGTCTACTTCTGTTCTCTACTGGAGGTGGGATGCTGGTTAGACAGGCCTTTGGTCTAAACTGCTTTGGCTTTTTATATGTTATGTTCTAAGATCCATTTTAAGAATGGTTAGGTGTTGCACTTGGTGAGAATTGTGGTCTGCTCATGATAAAAATCTGGAAGTGTTAGAAGTAGTTGATTTAGAAATAACTAATGCTTTCAAATGTGCTTCTCAGAAGAGTCATTGTAAATATATATAGTGTATATGACCAGGTCCAAGTAGCAATTAAAAAATATTTGAAGTATTACAGAGAAATAATCAGATGTAGAATTTCTTACAAGTTGGACTACATGTTAGTTGTTCAGAGAATGGACATATCTCTCTGTTAGGGGAGAAAAGCCTATTTGCTGCTGTGTCCTTTAGACTAATTCCCACTGTTTTAAATTCTAAAGTTTTGATACAGTCACTGGAGCCCTGTCCTGCCTTGAGAGGTGTAATATTTGCACCAGTTACACCAACTCAAGGACCTGCATTTTGTTCAAGGCTGTATCACTTTGTCTGACTAGTGCCATTACTAGCTTCCATATGCTGGAGCTCTTGCCTCTCTTTGTTCAGTTTTATCATTTCTAAGGAGAATGATACAAGATTTCAACAATTTTACTGTTGAAATGTCATGGAATCATCTCTGAAAATAATCTGCATGTTTATATTGCTCCTGAGATGATCTTACTCTGTCAAGAAACACCTACTGCCACTTCTGCTTGGTTCATAGCTGGAGTGTATATTAGCACTTTTTACTTTTGAAATGGAAAAATAATGACTTTTTTTTTTTTTATTCCTAGAAGAACAGAACACTTAAAGAGAGTCAAATAACAGCTTAAGAGGTTTTTTTTGTAAAAGGACTTCTTAGAGTCATTTCATTCATTATTCTCCCGGTGATCACTTGAAATTTGGAGAACCATTGTAGAAGAATGTTTCCGTCTTTTTTAAGATAATAGCTGCCCTTTGATTGTAACTGGTGGCTTGTCTTTTGCAATGGATCTTGGTGGTGTCTGAAGGAAGAAAATGAGCTACTTGTTTTTGAAGTTATGGTGACAGCAGCCTTTATTTTCAGCTGGGATAAGATATTGTGCAAAGAAGAGTTCCTGCCCTCCAGCTGTGAGTCTGCTGGCCTCTTTCTTAGTGGGAACACAGCTATTTATGCCACTGCTGTATGAGTTGGATGGGGAGTAGAGAGCTGAGCTAGTTAGTTAAAACTAACACAGCAAAACATAATTATTGGCTGAATTCACTGTAAAAACTGTCGTGGCACATAAAAGATACTGTGCTGGCAGGTGACGTGGATGAAATATTTCACACCATTACAATTTAGCACCAATTCAAGATTTATTTATGGTGTGAGGTAAATCAAAGGTAGAATTTAGCAGCACTTAATCATGAACCAATTTAAAGATTAACAAAGTGATAACATATTCTACTGAATTATTAGAACAGCAACTTAATTACCGATTGCAGAATGACAAGATTCACGCTAACTTACTACAGGGTATCCTAAAGCAATATATATATCTGTATATATGTATAAACACAAACACACACAGACAGAAATATTTGAATCTAGTGAAATGTGTGTGTATATGTGTGTGTATGTATATATATATACATACACACATATCTACACACACATACGTGTGTGTGTGTATGTGTTATATATGTATATGTGTGTGTATATATCCGGCTGTCTACGTATATATATAGAGAGGAGACTAGCCTGTAGATGAAAGTTCCCTCTTCTTTCTCGAGTTTAGCATAACTACACACAATGCATCGACATTCCTCAATGGGTGATAATTGAGCCTCAAGAAGTAGAACTTCACCTTGGCCTGTCATCAACTTTGCTGGCAGATGGTCCTTAAACCTCTTTGGTCTAAGGAGGCTATGCCTGAGAGACGTCCCAACTCGGGGGACATGCTGGTCACGGCACCTATAGTGGTGTCATCTGTCAATATAGAATCACAAAGTGTTCTCATACAAACCCATCAGTTTCTAACATACACAAGTACTGTTTCAGGGGTTTCATCAGAAAACTGTCTTTTCCTAAGAAGATGTTTGGCTTAGGGTGTTCCTCTTACCAAATTTGCATTTTGATTGGATTGTAAATCACTGTATGGCTTCTAAAGTGTTTTGTGAGGTATTAAGGGAAATGCTCATTTTTACAAACATTTCCAAATACAGATGTCACTTTTGTCTAGTTTTTACTGTTCTGTCCATTTAGTGGCCAGGGTCAGTATGCCTTCATTATAAATTTAGTTTAGTAGCCATTAAATCTCTCTTCTGAACTTATTATATGTCTACTGTAATCTTCTGGAAACTCCAGTTCTCATCATTTCAGCCCATATGTTCTTATTTCCTCCAGTGCTCTGGGAACAGAGAGATGTAGAAAATCGAATTAACTCTGAGGTCAAAAAATGAATGCTCCGAGTTGAAGCTTGAGATAGGTTCTGCATCCTAGGAGTCTTCACTTTTCTGCTTCTTTCCTTTGAACTGGGATTGTTGCAGTGTTAGGCTGAAATTTTTGAAATTTCACTGTGTAGCTGATGGTGAACAGACCTTATATGCAGGCTCTGTAAAGTGAACCTGAGTTCAGGTGGACATACATTTAATATAAACTTCAGTAGAAGCAAAGGGGGATCTGTAGACTTTTTATGGCAAATTAGTAAAAGAGGAAAGAAAAAAAAAAAAGCCAAAAGCCATAAAATGAAAAGGGGACACTTTCCCTTGTGAAATCTACAAGCAAATTCCCTAGCTTTTCAGTGAAATAGAAAGAACTTTAACAAATGTGCCAGAAACATTTGACAATTTGACAGAAGTTTCTTCATTTTTAATCTGAATAATGTGAAGTATGACCCATGTCCTCTGATTTTTTCCTTTTTTTTTTTTCCTTTTACATGCTTTTCAAATCTCAGTAAAATGGAATATGTATGTCTAAGTATGCCTTACATCAAATTGCTGTGAAGTGCTCATAAATTGCACATTTGCAGACGGCAGCTCTTGCAGGTAAAGTGGTTCATCCAGATACATCCAGATATAGTGCCAAAATGACAAATGAGCAGCGATTGGATTTTCTGATTTCTGAAACATACAATTAATCTTGTATATAAAAGGAGACTGTATGTGTGCCAATAAGTATTAAGAGATGAAATGAATTTACTGTCATAATTTCACCAAGAAGGTCTGCATTTTGCAGATAGTAGTAAGTGCACTCAGCGTTTGCAGTAGCATACCACATCATCTTTAAGATCTGGTGTCACAGACGCAGAGTAGCTGAAGCATATTGTTGATGAAGATTCTGGTTAGTGTTTTCAGCATTAATTTTTTTTTTTTTTAGCTGCCTTAACCATGAAATCAAATGGATGTGAATTTCTAGGGACTTTAAGATAGCATTCTTAGGTTTTCTGACAGAAGTATCAAACAGGAGTCTTCAGAGACTTTAGACTTCTCCTGGGCCAGACTTGCCATGAAGTGGGATCTCCTGTGCTTTTCTTCCGACTAGTTGAGGCACAAAGAAAGGTGAAGGAGAGGAGGAGAATGAATTAGGTATAGCCTCCTCATTTCCTCCTTGACCACTGGCACCTCACAGCTTCTCAGCCCTGTGTGTTGCCTTCTTTCAGCTTTAGTTGTGTGTGCTAGACGCAAGGAGCTAGAGAGATGCTGTACTGTTCTACAGTCTTTTGGAGATATATGCTATTTTGTTATTGAAATAAATTACATATCAACTTGCAAAATTACATCAGATCAGGACGTGCGTGTTGGTCAATGATTAACTTTTCTGTTATTCTGCTAGCGTGTCTGTAGTGAATAATGAACTTAACAGTGTAAAATTTTTTTATAAGCTGCATGACTACATCAGCAAAAGACATGGCAGAACTTGAATTTAAATTTGAATAAAATTAATCTGAGCATAAAAATGATGCTTGTCTGAACTGAAATGTGAAAACTGTGTAAATCAGAATGGCAGTTTTGGATGCTTTATTATGAATGAGAAGTGATTTTGCAGTTACTCCCTAACATAGTTAAATTCAGAGCAATTAATTCTGGCTGTTGGAATAATTTTTCTGGTTTGTTGTCTTTCTTTTGGTTACCATAATAAGATTGTCTTCCCTTTTTGTAATCTCTGTGAGAAAATCTAAAATAATTACCTGTTCAAAAATTCAGTCTTTCCTGTAGCTGTAGATGGATATTTTAATTTCAAGTGAAGTAGATATTTCACATGCCTGCCTTACCTCCTGTATACTGAAATATAGTTTTGGGGCAGTCTTATAGAAGTTGTTGAGAGCTTGTTAATTTTACTAGAGTACAGAAAAAAATGGAGGCTAAAATAGTGGTTTCAGGAAACTTCATGCCTTTCTCAAGTAATGGTGAAAAACTGGCATAATACAATGGTAAGGTATACCAGTTTTAGAGTATAATTGTTGTGATTGTAGTCCTGAGGCACAGCTTTTCCATTCAGTTATAGGATACTCCACGTGTGTAAGTACACTAGTGCTGTAAAAATGATGCAGCACTTAGCTGCCTGTTTGCTTTCTCATGAAGCTGTGCACACACTTAAGAGAGAACAACTTTGTTTTGTGGGCAACATATTGGATATAGATTTTTAGTAATGTAACCTAGTAAGCAACCTAAAAGCTGGGAATATAAAGATATTGAGGCTAAAATCCAGCGATGAATATGAGGCGCTCACTTATTTTTGTCTGGAAAGCCATGCAAGTATGTTGGAAAGTAAAAGTTGAAGCAGCCCATTTCACTTCACAGACCAGTGGTTTTAATCCAATGAGACTGAGCAGATGCAGAAATGTAAGCAGATAAACAAAATGAATGAACAGATAGAGGTGGCAAAGGGCAAAGAAAAAGTATCTCCTATGTAGAATGGTAGTGCTTCTCAGAGATACAAGGTTATTTTTGATAGAGGATGTGGTCTGATGCTTGAGCAGTTTCTTTCAAGGAGTTTATCCCTGGAACCTATTGTACAGTAAAGAACACTCTGAGGTGTCTAAATACCTTAAATGACAGGTGTGATGGATGCTTATCCTTTTCATAGGGAACAAATACATAAAGGGTTTGGTGTTATGTTTTGAGTTGTGTTATTTGTGACACTAATGGCTTTGCAGTTTTTCAAAGCAGCTTATTTGTATGTCTTTGTAGTTTCTAAAATCATATTGCCAATAACATTTAACAGAGTATATTTGATTGTTTTAGAGGTGTATTTGATGCTTCCCTCAAAATGGCTGGCTTCTATGGACTCTACACTTGGCTGACTCACACTATATTTGGGATTAACATAGTCTTCATACCATCTGGTAAGAATTTGAACAATTATAATCTATTTATAGATAATATTATGTAATTATTTATTGTACAAGATCAGTAGGATTAAATGTTGCTGATAAGATTAGTCTTAAAGTTATTTTAGGGAATGTTACATCAGAAGCTGGCAACTGTAAGAATTCAAGCTGCATAGGCGACCTTAATATGGTTGATTTGTGCAAATGTCTTAAGATAGCTTCCAATTACAGGATTGATTACTTTTTTAATCATACCACCTGAGTTTATTGATGAACTCTGTAAATGGTATGAACTTAATGAGAATTTTTTTTCTTTATTCCCTATTTGGCATATAACTTCATTCTTATTTCCTGTTAATTGTTCAAAGCTTGCTATGAAAATACTGTGACAAGTTTAATACTTCTGTGATATGCATTATGGTTCCAAAGAACTTCTTAGCATTGATTGATTCTTCCAAGTAAACTGATGATCTAATGGTTCTATGAAGACTGTACAGCTTTTCATAGCTCTTATTTTCAACATCTTTAGTTCCAACTGAGAATGTATCACATTCAATCACAATGTAGCTCTGCTGAAAACTTATTCCAAGGCTGTTCCATGGTGGTCATGGGTAGGGTGGAGAGAAGTCTCTGATTGCCGTCTTACCTCTTAGCCTTGGCTTTTTCTGTGTTCACAACACTGCCAGTTCCAGTTACTTCTCCTGTCTGGTTTTTTTTTTTTTTTTTTTTTTTTTTCCTGGATGTAATTATTTTCTCCCTTCTATTCAGTCCAAATCTTTTCAGGTTTTAACTTCATTCTACCTGCCTTGGCTTTTCCTTCTTCCATAGTTGACAGGTGCTGATTTTTCAAGGTGCCTAAATGCAGGAAGATGCAGTATCATGAAACTGCGAGATAGAGACATGCAGTCTTATTCTCAGTACTGTTGCCTGAACTAGCCTCTGATTTTCTGTTATTCTTTAATCTTAGCTTTGGAAGTAGCTGAACAGTTTTCGCTGAACAATCTTCTTCCTCTTTTGTCTTTCTTCCCTTAAAAAAAAAATAGTAGTAATTTAAAAATGCTGTATCTTCATGTATGAGGGAGCAAGAGGGGAAGCTGTAAAGCAACAAAATCTAATATAATAGTCTGTATTATGAAGTGCAACTACCTTAAAGGCATTGTTTGTTATTAGACCTACTTAGAAAATAATAACTTTCTTTCTTTCGGCTACATGCAATATCTTAGAAGTTCTTATTTTCTGGTTAATGACACAAAAAAAAAGAAAAAAAACCCTTTAATTATTTTTTTTTATTACGTTCATTCCTGTTGCATTAAATTAGAATGAGGGCAGTAGTGCATCACTTACAATGAGTATTTGTGTAATCAGAAGGGTGTACACCATAAGTCATGGATTTTATATTTGCCTGGTTTCTCACAGTACTACCTACGTTATTGTTCTGGTTTTGTTTAGTGAGGGGGGGCCTAAGGTGGTAGCTTCTGTAGGAAACTGCTAGAAATTGCTCCCCTTTGTTCAGTGGACTCAGCTGGGCCTAGGGCGGACCCACTGCTGGGCAAGGCCAAGCCGATTGGTAGCAGAATGTTCCGTGATAACGCCTCTGCAATAACGTATTTAAGAATGGGAAAACAGAAAAAAAAGCAGAGAAGATGTGAAGAAGCTGAGCGGGGCAGAGAGGGGGAGGTGTGAGCGTTGTGGGCCTTGCAGGCCTCACCCTCTGGCCTCCTGCTGGGCGGCCGACTGGGCCCAACTTGGCCCGGCCTGGCTGCAAGAAGTGGAGAGGACATGAGAAGTGAATAAGATGTAAAGAGATACTGAGAGGCGTCTGCCAGCCTGTTGTGAAGAATTTTTCTTGTGAGAGAAACGGCTGCAGACACTAAGGTCAGTGAAGAAGGAGGGGGAGGAGTAATGCGTCTCCTGGCCAAGATTCCCCTGCAGCCTGTTGAGACAACCATGGTGGAGCAGGTTGTGCCCCTGCAGCCCATGGAGGCCCACGGAGGGGCAGAGATCCACCTGCAGCCCATGGAGGACCCCACGTTGGAGCAGGTGGAGGCCTGAAGGTGGCTGTGGCCTGTGGAGGGCCCGCTGGGGCAGCTGTTCTGGAGAGACTGCACCCCGTCAAGAGGTGACCCACGCCAGAGCAGTTTCACAAAGGACTGAGGCGCGTGGGTGGGACCCCACGCTGGAGCAGGGGAGGAATGTGAGTTCTTCCCCCGACAATGAAGCAGTGGCATAAAACAACACGTGACGAACTGACCGCAACCCCCATTCCCTCTTCCCCTCTGTGCCACTCGGGAGGGGGAAGGTAGTAGAGATAATGTTAAGCCTGGGAAGAGGGAGGGGTGGGGGGAGGTTATCTTCTTCTCTGTCTCATTCTCCTGCTAGTTTAGTAGTAAATGAATAGTTTTCCCCAAGTTGAGTCTGTTTTGCCCGTAATGGTAACTTTAAGGATCTCTCACTGTCCTTATCTCAAACCTCGAGCCATTTTTTCTTGTATTATCTCCCCCTATTCTCTTGGAGGGTGGGGGGAGAGAGAGAGAGAGACTGTGTAGTCTGGTCCCGATTGGGGCTGAACTACGACAGTTATTATGGTTGACTGCAGGAGATCTGGTAAGTTATGATGAGACTTCTGCTTGTGTACTTTCTTGCACATGGTTGCTAATTCGTAGTTATGTAAAAGTTTGACATGTACGTGATTGGTATAACTTCAGTTTTTTCTGAATTGGTGCCTCTTTTGGAAATAACTCCTTATGACTGACAGTTGGTGAAGGTTTTCTGTATGGGGAATAGTGTAATTTTGTTTTTTTCTTAAACTACAGCTATAAACACCCAAAGCCTTATGTGGCGCTTCAGTGTCGTAATTGCAACAGTTGATACAAGTGGGACTACTGGTGTGGCAAAAGTGTCAGAATTTAACTGTAGATATATTTGTGAAATATGTTTCTCTGGTCTCTTTCTCACCTCTGCTTCTGTGTGCTCTAGCATTAGCAGCAATCCTGGGAGCAGTGCCGTTTCTGGGGACGTACTGGGCAGCAATCCCTGCCGTCCTAGATCTGTGGCTTGTGCAAGGAGAGGGATGCAAAGCCATTTTGCTCTTGGTTTTTCACCTCTTGCCAACCTATTTTGTAGATACAGCAATTTATTCAGATATATCAGGGTAAGTACGTTGAAGACTTTTTAAAGTTAGTGTTGTAAAAATGCTTAATGATCACCAGTGCCTTTAATTAAGCTTACTTTTCTGAAGCACACAGAACAGTGTCTTCAAGCATAGGAGTAGGTGTAGTGGTACCACCTCATGGTATGAAGTCTTACTGGCCTAAGTGCCTTTACTTTCCCAGGCCTTTTTTCTGTGAACTTTATCACTTCAGAGGTCTTGGACTTACTCTCAAAGTCATCCATATCAACTGTTTCAGTTGGTAAAGTAAATCTAAGAATAACTTTGCTGTTTATTTAATTATTGAGTAAAGATGTGTAGCATTTTCCTTCACGTCACCTAATGCCAGATGATGTTGCAGAATAAACAAGAAATCCATGAGCTTGTTAGGGACCTGAAAAAAACACTTTATTTTTTCAGAATGGATTGTGAGAATTTTTAGGCTTTTTTGAAGCCTACCTTTGTGTTGTGTCACCATACTCCAGTGTAAAAATCTGTTGATTGTGGATTGATCTTTAAATGTGTTGAGACAGGTGAAATTGCAAAACTGGAGATAGGCTTCTACTGAGACAGTAGCCAGTGGCTGTCTCCCTGTTGTGGCAGGTGGGCACAGATTTCTTGAAAAAAGTCTTGCTAGGAGTTTAGCTGCCTGTGTTGACTGGAAGTGTCTCCCAATTTCAGCTTTGAGTTTTTACACAAGAGAAACAAACTCCAAACTATGGAGACAAAGTGAACATCTGCGGTTGTATCTGGAGCGCAACTGAAATGCCCATTGATGTTTTCTGCTGCTGAAATATCTAGTGAATCCCTTTATGCAATTTGGATTGGAGATAAAGCAGCACTGTTAACAGAGCTGGCAAAGATATGAACTGTTAGCTTTCATATGTGCAAGACATTTTCACAGCCATGTACGATATAGACACAAAGTTGTACTCCTTTAGTTACTGCTTCAGCCTTGGTGATCAGAAACAATCCTAGTAAACTTTTTGAATTGGGAACTTCATGGTCCAGACTTAGTTACATGCTAGTACTAATCCCTCATTTGTGCTGTTTTTTATTGTAGTGGAGTTCATGTAGAATAAGGACATTAAATGTTTCAGTTCTGTGTTAAGTTAGAAATTAATATTTTTTTTCACCAAATAGAATTACACTGAATAGAAAGAACCGAATGATAATATGCAGAATATTGATACTACTTTTCATAGACTGTGGCACTAGTTATTTTGCCTCAATTAAAGCTAACAGGTGAAATAAAATCAAATTGCATTTTTTTTCCAACAATCAATCATGGTTAAATTTAAGGCTAGTAGCTATTTAACCAAACAATAATTATTCTGCTTATTAGAATACATTTTTTGACTGTAGGGGATGCAGGCTCTGTTTACTGTCTGGAAAATATATGTGGCAGGAATAGGTTTTCTGGGAGTGGAGCAAAATTGTATTCTTCGGATTAAATAGAACAGTAAGCATCATACTGTCTTGCAGATTAGGTTGAATCTATTTGAAATAGCTACAATTACATTATGCAGGGTTTTCCAAATGCATTGCATTTGTACTGTAGTCCTATTACATCAGGTGACCTGTTGTTTAATTTAGTAAACTAGTCAGAAGAATGTTTAAACTGATGCAGATGCTGGAAAAATGTATATGAAGTTTTTAAATCTTTAGAAATTAATCATATGTCTACTGTTTGGAGAAAAACAAGGTCAAGTCTATCCCCTCAGAAAACACTATGGCCCTTACCACTAGGTTAGGTTTGGTCTAGGTAAGACATGATTGAGGTGACTATGATGTAATAGGTCATGTTTCATGGTCTTATTCCACACACAGTTGTGATGAAGGCAAAGACTGCCAGTGTGGGAGTCGGGTGGACATCAGGATCACGGTAGAAACCTGGTAGAAACTACTGGAGCTCTAAACTGATTAGCTCGTATTTTCATTCCATTACACTCAGAATTTAGAGCAAGTTCCCGAAAACTGGGTGATAAGTTTCAACTGCAGCTTTTCTTCTATAATTCCATACATCACTATTTTAGCTGTAAAGATGAGCAGGCTTTGAGTAAATGCTGTTGGTAGGATTTGTGTTGTGCCTCTAAACTGAAACAAAGAAAAGAGAAAAGGGCTGGGTTACTTGCTGCCATAGTAGCTCTTACCAAAAGCTCCATTGATCCCAACTTCCCAGTAAATATTAATATGTTCATAAAAATCTGCGTTTGTCACCTGACAACATTAAAAACTAATGATAACAAAACACTCAATCTGAGAGGTTGTTTTGTTACAAAAGGAGAAGACCTGACTGTTTATTTAAAGAATATATGCTGTTATTTGAAAGATACAATGGAAGTTGCTGTCATCATGTAAATTAATGTCTTTGCTCAGGGGCACAGAGAATCGCTGTACATGTTGCTAGCTGTCTTAAAATTTAACAGTTCTTGACTATAAAGTGTGAACATTCGTTGTAATCAATAATCTTTCCATTTTCAAAATGGAAATGTTTTTGCCGTTGATTCCTTCAGACATTCTTCAGCAGATGTCTGTAAAGTAGCTACGTCATTGTTGATATTACCAGCATTATATGCTATAAAACATTGTTTGATCTGTTGTGCAAATATAGTACAGAATACAGCTTGGAATATTGGTGCAGTCATTCAAACAGCAGTTTATAGTGTAAATATGGGTATCTATAGACAGCTATGTAATTTTCTAAGCTTAATAAAACCTTGATTAATTCACACTTCATAATTGATAGTTTTGTTGTTTGTTGTTCTTAATTTAATTTTATTCTGCTTGTGCCATAATTCCAGAGGTGGTCATCCTTACCTGACAGGTCTTGCGGTAGCTGGTGGAGCATATTACCTGGGACTGGAAGGAGCCATCATAGGACCAATTCTACTTTGTATACTTGTGGTTGCTTCCAACATATATAGTGCCATGTTGGTGAGTCCAACAAATTCAGTGCCCACTCCATCACAAGCAGCATGGCCGCTACAGATTTATCGGTAAGTTATAAATGTCTTACATCTATGCATTATGTTTTTACATGGATCAGTGTATGTGCGCATAGGTATAGAGGGGGTGTGCCTGAGTTTTATATGTGAATGTGCATACACACCTGCATGTGTATTGAAGTATTTTGAGAGGATTCAATTATCTTATATTCTAGGGATAAAAATTATGGTAAAGTAAAATACTCACTGGAACTTGTAAACTTGAAATGTGTATTTAATGTCTCAACTTCTTACAGAAGACTGTCTTAGAAAATTCACTGATAATACCTTTGTATCCTGTAATTTATATGTTGCCGTTGTGCTAGGAGATGATTGAACATCCTTTCTTCTGTGTAAAACTGTTATTCATGGATATCTCATAGTCAGTGTAGTCAGTGTTTGTTGTCCTTAATAAGAGGCCTGCCTACAGTTATTGCATTTTTGTTTTACTGTACAATACTGCAAATAAAGATAAACGTACTTAAGTTTAAAAAATGAGATAACATTATATGCCATTATTCAATTAAAAGTATGATCTTGATTAATCTTTTTATTGAAGTTACTGAACGTGGAATATAGAAATGTATCTTTAAACTGTACAGTTAAGGAATGGAATGAATAAACTCCTAATTGAATACTTAATTAGAGTTGGAAATGATACTGCAAAGTTATTAATGACAGTGGCCATTTTAATGTCTCTGCTGTCTTGTTCAATTACATAGGTTAGCTCATTACATTTATCTTAAAGGGGATTCTGTGCTTGTCCAAAATAATCCTTTGCTTCATTCACATGAATAATGTTGTCATCGTTGGGTACTTAGGAGAAGAACCACTAATTGGACCTGTCTGTAGTCTCTGACTTGTAGAAGTTATGTTCCAGGCCTTCCTGTATATGCTGTAGATAGAGCTTCCCGCAGTACACACACCAATTTGCATGTGTGTTTCTTGTTTCATTTGTAGGAAACGAAATATTTGTAATCGCTTAACATATTTGACTCTTACTTTTTTTTTTTTTTTTTTTTCCCCTCCGCCCCCCCCCATCCTGCCCTGCCAGGTCATCTAGAGAGAGCCCTGAGGAGACTAAAATGGCTGCAGAGTGATGAAGGTGCTGTGCTGCACCTGTTCAACATGAGAGAATCCCTGTCTTCTGTCTTGAGTTCACAACAGCCATGGCCTTCTGTCCTCTTCCGGCTGTGCCTAGGGGGGCAGCTCACAGGGAAGCATCGCTTTGGTTTTAGGAGAAACCACTTCTCAAACTTCTGCTGGCCTTACATTATTGTGCACTTTGCCTCTTCAAGAAAGAATGTCTACTTCCCATGGCTTTGCATACTAACACACAGTTCAACTGCCTTGTTGAAGACGTGTCTTCATAAAAAGAATGGTTAAGAGGACAGGTATATCCACTGGAGTCATTATCTTATCTGCTGAAATGACTGACTTGGCTTTTATTTATTGGGTTATTTGTGTTATTAAATTGTAGTAGCTTTAAAGAAAGCTAATTCCAGAATATTTATTCTGAGTTAATCTGATGGCAAAAAAGGTGTTAACCACTCATTGTTAAATGAAAGTAGAATATAATTATTTGCTGCTCCTCAAAGTATTTCTTTAGAGGCTTTGACCATCATCTGCAACTTATAACAACACCTAAATATTATCTTGTTATACACACTGAAATTTAGTGTTGTTGGAGACTGGCATTTCTAGTATCTTCCTGAAATTCATAGACATGCAAATTAAATGTGTTTTTTCCTCATATAGAAATAGGAGGGCTTGTTTAAATGGTTTTATTGCCCTCATTTGCAGTGAAATCTGATTAATTTTGCTGTTTACTCACCATCCCAGTGGAGTCATCTTGTCAACTAAATTTAATCAAAGGCCTTGAGTGTTTTCAGGCAGAGGAAATGTACAATTGTCAAGTCTACTTCCAGTAATAGGAAGAAGTTGAATGGGGATTGTTTAATGGTGGTTTTCAAATGCTGTGGCTGAGTTCAGTTAACTTTTCAAAGAAATTTAAGTTTCTTTCCAAAGAGGAAGAGGAGAGAGCATGGATTTTGTTTTAATTTAGTTTGGTATTTTCCCCTGAAAGCCTCTGGCCAAATATCTTAATAAGATATAGATTAAGTTATATCTTAATAATAAACAGAGTTCTTAAATTCCTGAAATGGTGTGTTGCCTAGGTCATAGCATCAAACTACTCTAGAGCTTTCCTTCCTTACGTAATTTTGCTGAAATTGCAGTTTTAGCGACAATTAAGGCCTTCATATTGATTGTTGAAATATTTTGACACAATGGATCTTTATAAATGGATCCTTTTTAGAAGTAAGAAGTGAGGGTTTTGGTAGAAATTTCATACTTGAACAGCTTTTCCACAAAGACAATGAGGCCCTAGGTACAAAGTAGCAGATGCACATGCTTAACCAAAGAACCACCTTTCAGTTTCTAATAACTTATCTTGAATTTATTTTAGAGTTTCATTGATAATGAGTTATAGAAAATACAGTATTGTTGACAGTAATGCAACAGTTGGAATAAAAGTCTGTTCTTGCCTTGGGATAAGGATATCTAAGATTTGTGTAGAAACAACTCTTGGTAACTTAGATGTATGTTTTACCTGAGTTGCAGAAGTGCTGATAGATTTGGAAGGCTCCTATTTTCATGATATTGCATGTATTTTTACTGTATTCCTCAAACTACATTGCCATAGAAAGTGATTGGGAAATACTCTGATACTTACTAAGCAAGAAAGTCCTGGTATAGGTTTGCAAAAAACAAGCCGCTTGTTAAGACACAAATAGCTTATTCCTCGATTATCGAGGTTAGCTGCTGCAGTTTTACTGATTAAATGTTCTGCTTAAATGAGGGTTTTCAAGCATGTTGGTTTTACACCTGCAAACTTGCAGATATGTGTTTGGAAGACAGACTCAGGCTTAATTTAGTGTTTTGACTCAAGTTCATTGAAGTAGATCCCACTTAATATTTTAAATTCTGAAAGGCCTACACATCAGTTCCAACTAACTGAATAGGAAGGATGTATTACTTGATTTAAGTAACTGTCCTGTGTTTTAATTTCCTTGGTTTTGTGGGTCATGTAAAATCTTTAATGAAACACACTTTAATAATTGTTGCTGGCTAGGGTGGAGGATGACAAAGAGCCTGAGGCTGTCCCTAAGTATTCCCCTAACATTCTAAACAGCTTGAATGAGATCACTGTGATACTTGGGAAACTTCTTTATTATATTACTTTTTTAGTTCAGAATTTTTGCACTGAATGTTGTGTTCTCATTTTGTTATAGCTTCTTGTCGACAGCATTCAAAGAAGATTACTAGCAAGAAATACTCATCTTCAATGTATTTCCAGTTTTCTGTTGCTCCTCTTTACTCACTGGTCAAGATATTGTTGTTGTCCCCGTTTGCTATCCTGGTTATTTCTGTGACAATCTTTCAGATTGCTGTGGCACTCACCATAGTCATTTTAAGAGTCATTATAAAGCATTCTTTTTTTTTTATTATTTTTTTTAAGTTTTCCTCTTCTCCCTCTCCCTTTGTCCAACCTCCTTCAATTAAAGAAGGGTCTCTGCTGTGAAGATTAAAATGGTATTTCAGACACAATTATCTTCAATAGTGGCAAATCAGTAAAATCAGCTGAGAAGATACGTTGCTATTTTGAAATGTTTCTTTCCCAATGTGAAGAGAAATAATTTTATGTAGAGAATTCATATATGATGTAGTCTTCTTAGTTTGCCCTGCTTTTAAATGAGGCTTCATATTGATGCTTCCTGTTTCAAATTCAGCTAAGCCTTGCCACGAAGAACTACCCATAGTCCAGTCTTTCTCAGTAAGTGTAGCTTAAGGAGCTCATGCTATGTGCTATGCCTGATTGAGGCGCGAGCTGTATGGTTAAGTGGTGGTACAGTAACAGTATACTGCCAAAAAGAAAAGAAGAAACAAAACCTCCAACAATATTTTCTTAGAATATGAAAGTCACTGAATTTTGCCATGTAAAAAATAAAGGAAAAAAACAGAACACTACCTTATGAAAAAGTTTATCTTGATCATTTAGGGTTTGTCTTTAGTATCTAATTACCAGTAGAAATAGAAAAACTTGTCCTTTTGTATTTAACAGTCTATTTTCTTTTCTGAAAAGACTCAGCCTCTTTAAGAATGGTTTAGTTTAGATCAGTCTCACAATAATGTGAAAATAATAAAACTGATCATACTGTGGCATGCCAGTTCCTGGTTATGTTGCCTCATCTGCAAAAGCAAGCAGCAGCTCTGCGTAATAAGCCTTTTAGATGGCTCGTGGGTTTCAAAAAAAAAAAAAAAAAGAGGAGATTCTTCTGTAGTGGCATTAAACTACAGTTTTCGTAGGAAATACTATCTTTTTTTGTAATGCTTATCAGCAAGAAGTTAATGGTTTTTAGCTTTACTATAAACAGTCATTCCAGGAGCAGGTATTTACTTATATTTAGTATCTTTAGTATTCAGTTTGAACAAAACCAATTTAGAATTCAGAAGGGAATAATTGTAGTACACCAAGACAATGTAGTCTCATGGTATTGTAAAATACAACTCTACTGTTTCTTATCATTTTATTCTAGCAAATCAGGCTTGTTGCAAGTAAATGTAGTGCCAAAGGGTTAGCGGTATCTGTCTTTTTGCACTAAGTTCTCCCTTCCTCCTCTTCCTGTACCTTAGTTGACTGTTACCATGCTGTGGTAGAGCTAGCAGAAGTGAATGTGTGTCAGTTTACAGCCCAGCGTGTTAACTTCAGGTCACTGTAAATACTGGCTTAATTCAATTCACGAAGCAATAAACCGCAATAGGTGAGAATGTGGCACACGCTCATTTTGCCGGCCTTACTACAATATGGTAACTTTCAGCAGAGATGCACCGTGGCCAGTTGGGAGCAGTAAAGACTTATTTTGAAAGACTGCTTTAAAAAAAAAAAAAAACAAACCACAACAGAAAAAAAACCAACATTCTAGCCATACATATGATATTCATTTTTCTAAAAATTAACTTGATACCCGCGTATCTAATAATGGAGACAGCAGTCAGATATTTCCATGTGCAATGGTATGTATTTCCAGCTCATCTAGGGTACATCTAGCTTGTCTGATTTCAAGGACTATGTGGCTTCTCTTCAGGACTCTGGGGAGGAACGTGTATTTTGTCAGTGATTATTGGATTAGAAAATCCGTAATCTGTTTAATTAAACAAAATAAGAAAAAAACATTGTGTAGGGAAAATTGCATGCTGTCTCCAGTACCATACATTGTGGATATCAGTGTAACTTCTGAAATAGGTGTATGGCTGTGGTGTTAAACATTGTTTTTCAGAAAGCCTGAAAATACAAAACTGAATAAAATTGTTCCCCAGTAAAAGCAGCAGCAGAATTGCTATGCTGCTAATCGCTAGTATTGGTGACAGAATACTGCAAAGAGTGCTGCCTTTCCTATGGACCTGATATACTAAGGATGGGAAAATACCGTTATTCTATTGAGACTCTATGGCTTTGCATCAGTGGTAGAAGATGCTCCCACAATGGCATTTTATTCAGACATTGTGTTTATGTTATATTGTTTTAAGTCTGTCACTGCAGATAGTGCCACCTTTATGGATGCTACCTCTGGAAAGAGCTACAATTTTCTTCAGAAGGTGCTGAAAGCTATTGGGATTGGAGTTTGAATTATGTTTAATAATGGAGGTAGCTTTCTTCTTCTACAGACGCAGTTGTTTGCCTTGAAGTTTGAAATTTTAGAAGAGAAAATTCATTTCCCAATTAAATAATCTTTACTAAGTGACATCTGGCATCTCCTAAATCCGTGGATGCATAATCTTTATAAACTCTATCTTGGCTCGTATTTCAAAGGGTTTCTTATTATTATTTCTTACGCTTTTTGGTGAGGCATACTTTGGCAATTCCCATCTTATTTGTATTTCTACAAAACTCTTAAAAAACTTTAGGGAGACTTGATCTGATACTGTTTATCTGTCATTTTTAGTAAAATACTGTAATGCTTTATGGTAAAATTCTCCAAAATTGCTTTTAAGTAATAAATTTGGAAATTAAAAAAAAATAAAACAAACCAAACTTGCAATGTGGAAAATGAACTTGGTATTTTGAAACCAGAAAAAATGCGAGAAGTGATGAGCATATTCAGGGATTCTACATTGGGTTTGTAAATGTGTAGATACTGATACGCAGCATTACGTAAACATGAGCAGTATCTGTCCTATTTGGACTTTAACTGAAATTTTGTCCTTTTATTTTATTTTATTTTATTTTATTTTTAAGATATCTGAGAACAAAATAGTGCCTGTATATAGTGAAAACAAGCAACATTTTCTAGAGTTAATGTTTACTTGATAAATGAGGAAGAGCCAAGCAAGTACTGGTAGGGTGATTAGGACTGTTCTGTTTTAGTTAACACAAAGTTGGGAAAAGGTGGTTTTTCTGTCTAGTAATCCATTGCTAAGAGACAGCTGTTCCTGGAATTATTTACACACATCCACTACAGAGCTGCATGAAATATGTCTTCAGTTCCCCTGTCTCTTAACGTCTCACACACCTCATCTGGTACCTTGTTCCGAACCTAGCTTAGTACATGAGAGTGTTGCTTCACGCTCTTTTGGGATTGATGACCTGAAGGACATGCTTTGAACGTCCATGCTGAAATAGTATGTCCAATTCAGGAAGGAATTGCTAATTGGCGAGTAAATGCATCCCTGATGTGCTCTGCATATGGATGGACTTGGACAAACATAATTCATGTTGCACTGAATTAGATTATTCTTTGCATATAGCACTATGTAGCGATACCAAAGCTAGGTTTGAGTTAGAAGCGGGGCCTGTTTGCTTGCAGGAGGGTGCATTTGCAAGCTCGTAAAGGTAGAGTGAGGACTATAGCATCCATATATATAGCTGGAGAATTTTCAGTATGAGGATTCTAAAGCAAAAATGCCGATTTATTTTCCTAGCCTCACTTTTTGCCACTCGACTGTTGTATACAATGATCCAATGAGGACCTACAGTCAAAGTACTTTTCATGGTGTTGGTGTAGATTAAATGTAAGAGGCATCAGAAAGCTAAAAAGTAGCCACAGAAAAAAAGTTCATTAAGCTTAAGAACTGGCATCCAGGCCATAAAGTTGGAAAAACAGAATCCTAATTTTTGACCCCCTTTCTGCTAGTCTCAGCCCAAAATGGAAACTTTTTTAAGAAGTATCAGTAAAAACTGTTTTTGTGGTGTTTGTAACTTACTGGCTGTGTAGATCAATGTTTTCAGTTTCCAGTGACGTTACTGGTATATTCTGCAAGCATACAATTTGTTCAGATTGTTACATTTAGAAACAAATTTTCTATGCTTCAGTGATGGTTGGAAACCAACTTTTTATACTAATAGTTAGGTCTTTACCTATATATATGTTAAATCTATGTATATGTTAACTAGTATTTGATGTTTTGGTTGAAAGACTAGGGAAAGGGTTTTTTTTCCCTTTGGTAAATTTCACCAAACCAAATCCAAAGAAACTTTTGACATTGAGTCCTAAGACTGGCTAGACCCTACTCAAACCTAACTGCAGATCTTTTGCGTTACAAAGCACGGATTGTTCTATAGCGTGCATTCCTACCCGGAACCTGTGGGGATCTGGAGCAATAACTTCTTTTGTCTGTTGACACAAATTCTATGTGTAAATGTACATGTGATCCATCTTCAGAATGGAACTATGTTAAAAATTATTGTTATCATAATTGGTTTTCATACAGTACTTTGTTTTGCATGTGTAATATTGAAAATATAACCCCTATGTCCATGTGTGGCAGAACAAAACGTGTGAGTTGGTTAAGATTGAGAAGTACTTGTGCAGACTGCAGAGGTATTTAAACTGAATAATTTTGGTTGTATACACCAGTCCTTCCTAATAAAAATGGTTTTTGTAGCAGGTTTAAGAAGCTTTTAACTTAATATTGTGTTCACACTGCAGTCCTTTGTAAGCACAGAATGGTTAATATATTTTGAAATAAAATGCTGTTACTGTAAAGAAAACTTGAGTTTGATTTGAATGGTGGGATCTTGGGAATGAGCCACAAAGGCGGCAGTGGATCTGGTGAAACAGCAGATTTGCTGGAGACAAAGTACAATTATGGCAGTGGATCTCAGTCCTTGTGTGTAACTTATTTCACTGAGAGAAGCCATTTTTCTTCACATTTTCTGTGGGGTCAGGAGGGACATGTGCCTCAACAGTAACTGTGGTTCAGCTGACATCTAACAACTTGCTAGACAGCCATGCGTTCAGACCCTACAAAAGCTTACATTCAGCAGCTGTAGGTAATTCAGGTTACCCCCATTAGGGCTTACTCTCTGAAATGTAAATGGTTGTTTGGTGTCTAAGCATAAATTTAGATCATTCTATTGAAGAGAAAGCAAAAGTGATCAAATCCTCCCTGCATGACTGCATACAGCTGATGTTCCACTTTCCATCCCTCTCGCCGTTCTGTGACCAGACTCATCACCTTGAAGTAATTCATACAGCACAGTCAATCAATTTCAGCCGATACCTCTTCAGTTTTCTGAAGGGATTAAACCTTGTTTAGTTTAGTGCATACAAGGTGGGGTTTTTTGGCGAGTGATGCTTAATAACTATTTTTTTTTAAATTGAGACAAATCTACCAAGATGCTCAGAATTCCTTTTAAGTTTGAACTAAGACAAATGCGTCTGCTATCAGGCAGCCTAAAGCACATGAACTTCTGTGAGTACACCTTTGCTCTCACTTGGTTTTTTTAGTGGTTTTAATGTGCAGATACAGTGTTTGTTTTTATGAAGAGAAAATAAGTAGATCTATTCAGCGTGTGTAGCAGCTAAAGCTTTATAATAATGTAGCACTGGTGAAGGAGTGTATTTGCTCAGTCTCAATTGTTCCCTCAAAGTAGTTCTGGAGGTATACGTCCAGTACAGTTCATTAATATTTTGGGGATGGGAGGCTAAAGAATATGAAAGAGTCATCAGGCAGATACATAGACAAAAAATGTGCTGAAAGAAATCTCTATTATCCGTGTATTTTGAGCTTGACCAGAGATGTAATTTAAAAGGTAATTGTTTCAGTGTAAGAAGTAATCATCACTTCCAAAACTACATATTTATTATTTGGAGAATTCCATTGGCTTATTAATCTAAACAAAGTTTTTCTGGTACAGTAATTCATACTGTAGTAGATTTCCTTGGAGATTAATTTCTCTCTGTTCTGGTTTTGTTAGTGAGGGGGGGCCTAAGGTGGTAGCTTCTGTAGGAAACTGCTAGAAGTTGCTCCCCTTTGTTCAGTGGACTCAGCCGGGCCTAGGGCGGACCTGCTGCTGGCCAAGGCCGAGCCAATTGGTAGCAGAATGTTCCGTGATAACGCCTCTGCGATAACGTATTTAAGTAGGGGAAAACAGGAAAAAGAGGAGAAGAAGATGTGAAGCAGCTGAGCGGGGGGCAGAGAGGGGGAGGCGCGAGCCTCATGGGCCTTGCAGGCCTCACCCTCTGGCCTCCCGCCGGGCAGCCGACTGGGCCCAACTCGGCCCGGCCTGGCTGCAAGAAGTGGAGAGGAGATGAGAAGTGAATAAGATGTAAAAAGGATCCTGAGAGGCGTCTGCCAGCCTGTTGTGAGGAATGGCTGCAGACGCCAAGGTCAGTGAAGAAGGAGGGGGAGGAGTAATATGGCTCCTGGCCAAGATTCCTCTGCAACTCGTGGTGAAGACCATGGTGGAGCGGGTTGTCCCCCTGCAGCCCATGGAGGTCCACGGAGGGGCAGAGATCCACCTGCAGCCCGTGGAGGACCCCACGCTGGAGCAGGTGGAGGCCTGAAGGAGGCTGTGGCCCGTGGAGGGCCTGCTGGGACAGCTGTTCTAGAGGGACTGCACCCCGTGGAAGAGATGACCCACGCCGGAGCAGTTTCACGAAGGACTGTGGCCCGTGGGAGGGACCCCACGCTGGAGCAGAGGAGGAATGCGAGGAGTTCTTCCCCTGACGATGATACAGCGGCATAAAACAACGCGTGATGAACTGACCGCGACCCCCATTCCCTTTTCCCCCCCCGTGCCGCTCGGGAGGGGAAGGTAGTAGAGATAATGTTAAGCCCGGGAAGAGGGAGGGGTGGGGGGAGGTTATCTTGTTCCCTGTCTCATTCTCCTGCTAATTTTTAGAAATAAATGAATGGTTTTCCCCAAGTCGAGTCTGTTTTGCCCGTGACGGTAACTTTAAGGATTTCTCCCCGTCCTTATCTCAAACCTTGAGCTGTTTTTTCTTATATCATCTCCCCCTATTCTCTCGGAGGGTGGGGGGAGCGAGAGACAGACTGCGTAGTCTGGTCCTGATCAGGGCTGAACTACGACACTCTCTCATACTGATGTGTGTTTTTTTTTTTTTCTTTTTAAACCTTTCTTTTAATGTCAGAACACTCAGCTTTGCCTGCTTGGTAATGCGGTGTTTGTCACACCACCTCTGTTTCTTTTGAGGAGCACATGCACAGAATATACGTGAGCCTCTGAAGTCCTTACACCTTCTCCAGTTCCTCTTCAGTTCTGCTTGTGGCAATTTGTTTAGCATTAAAAATTAATTGCTGGGGAAGGGGTGGTAAAAGCCCCTCCATCAGGTGGTTTCAGCTGTTAGCATTTCATTGAAATGTGAGAAGAAATCTGTGGCAAGTAGCTGGTTGCTACTTCCAAGATTAATATGTTGGGTTTTTTGGGTTGGTGGGAACTAAAACCGGAAGAGTAACCTTTACTATATATTGCGTTTTTTCAGCCATTCTGAAATAATTGTTGTTGTATGTGTTATAAATTGGAACAAAATTTTATCTTATGTTGTTTTCTAATCTATGTTTTTCATAATTTTCAATATGGGCTGGGACATGTGTTTCCTCTCCCCATTGAGTGAGGTGAAAGCAAACAACTCCTGTACTAAATGTCTGCTGATATCAAAATGCACTCTCTTGTGTGTCCATGGATGTTTATGTGTGTGTACACTCAAGCTTATAGTTCAAGTGCATTTATTTTGAGTAGGCTGATGATGGTAAGAGACAGTTTTATGTAGCTTCAGGTCTGGACAATTAGCTGTGAAGATGTTTACTTTGTAAGGTTGGAGTATCTTCTCCCAGATGGTGAATAGATGCAGCCAATACCTTCCCTTTGAAAAATCAGATTGAAATTTTCACTGAACACTGGTAAATTTTCCAAAGATTCCTTTGAACTGTTTTTCTTCTTACTGCTTTAGAAGACTGTAGTGATACACTTAAGTTTTCCTTTTTAATTAAACAGCACTGAAAAGTAATAGTTGGTAAATTGTGGGTTTTCTTAATCTTGTGAACATTAAAGTCCCTTGTTCACAAGGCAATTGCAGTCTTGGCTTTACCACTCATAAAAATAGCAATTGACATTTTTGAAGCATGAAGATAGTCCAGAAAAACATCGCGATGGTATCTTGTGCTGCTGTTTAAAATTTCATGCTGCAACTGAAATACATACGGTAATCCTAATGTATCAAATGTAAAAAGAATTGAGCTTCCATATGAAACACTGTTTATTCTTACCTTTGACTGAAGAATGTTTAAAGCTTTTGACATAGCTTTATATCAAACAATTAGTAGCTTTCTGCTGTCCCAAGTCAGAAACTACTCCGCGCTAATTACTTTTCACAAGGAAGTTCATGTTTCACATCATAGCAAGTAGTTCTTTTTTTTTTTTCTTTATATCAGGTAATCTTGGAAATTATATTAATGCTGCCATTATTTGTGCTTAAATGGACCCTGAGGACTTCTTTGAGGATCCAGTTCCACTTCCCTGACGTTCTGAGCATGCATGCTCGCAAGCATTTTGGGCAAGTTGGTGGATGCAAGATGGTTTAAGGAGGACACAAAAAATGCGTTTAATAGGTGTGCAGTGGTAGGAAACAACTAATTCAAGGCTTTGCTAAAGAGAGGCATATTTCTGAAAGTTGCAACCTAACAGCAAGGTTACTGATTTGGTGGCTGCAGTGGAGCGCATAGCCTCGTGTAGGGCTGAAACAATCTGTCTTAAGCAAACAGAACCCCAACTGTTCTAGGTCCTCCAGAGCTCTATCCTGTTATGTTTTGCGTGGGTTTCTGCTGCCTTGGAGCAGAGAAGAGCAGAGAAAGAGATACGATGGGAGCCGTGAAGCAAAGGAATAATGTAATTTTTATTTGTTCCCCAAACTCCCTTACTGGTCTCTTAGGCTCCTTATTTTATGTTCTTAATTTGTGCCATGTTCCCCAGTGCGAAGACAAGAATCTACTTGAGGGTAGGTGTGCAGGATAGGAGCGCAGTACCAAAGTGCAATGGATGAGTAGCACCAAGACCAGGCTGTGTATCTGGAAATGCCTGGAAGAAGCAACAATTATTGTTATTGATATTGCCCTCACTGTCACCCCATCCAAAACTGTGTTCGTGACCACATGCAATAGAGCTAATGGTCTGCCTGGCGGGAATACTGCATCAGTCCCCTGTGCAATGCACAACCAAAATGAAGCACACGAGACGCTTCCATTGTTTTACGCCATGCTTTGTGTTGCAGTAATAGTTATAAGAATCTTCTTCATCCATTCCTTCAGCTAGTTTCTCCTTCCTTCACTGTAACTCTGTTTTAAACACTTAAGGTATTTGCAACGCATGCAGGTGGAGGGTGGGGTTCAAGTAGGTACTGACAGCTCTGTGGGGTGTGTTTTGTGGTTTGGTTTTTTTTATTGTAGACCTAGAACGGTGCACACACTTGCACTCTTGGTTCACAGGTGGAATCAAATCCTTATGCCTTAGATAATTAAATGAGTCTCTTTGCTTGAATTTTGCCTTTCTTACCAGAATCTAATATTTTTTATTAATAAAATATAAAATAAAATTATCTTGGGCAAACACCTGCTTTTGTTTACTTAAGAAGACAAACAGCAGAGAAAAGACCATTGTGATAAAACTTGTAAGAACCTTTGGTGTTTTCGTAATTTGTTGGTAAGTATCATACAGCTGAAGTTATCTGACAAGTTTTAGGGAAACTCGCACATAATCTTGGCTCTCCTGACTTAAGGCATTCTTGAGTTTGTTTTTTTTTAATGTGGGGAAAAAAAGTTTAATTGAAAACTTTTGTATGACCCTACTGAGAACATCCTTTTTACAGCTCTGCTGTTGCTGACTACACACTGTGATTGCTCTAAGAACTGGAGAGAGGTTAGGTTGCTAATTTTGCATCTTAGTCTCCGTTTCTCAGTTTTCAGAAGAAAAAAAAATTCTTCATTGTCACGGCTGTGAATGTAATTAAACTTCTTTAGAAAAGGCATACTTTGGTAATTTTGGCTTACTTGAACTTTAGCAGTTTCTTGAAGTGTTCACCCTTATGCTGGTGAGTTAAACTTGCTGCCCCAGTCTGGGATTATGGATCAAAAGGGGAAGAGCATTTGATATGAAGATTTAGAGATAAATGAGTAACTAATGGTACAAGCAGGTTAATGTTTGCCAGATTAACAAGAAGCACGATGGCAAAGAAGTATTTTCATACAATTCTCTTCTACCTCTGTTTTACCAACAGAGGTAACTGACCTGTTACAGTTGAAATAATTAATCTTTTCTAAGATGCCACAGTCAATGAGTTGTAATAATGTATATTTTTATTGTATTTTTTATCATTTTATGATTAAGAGAGACTTTATCCAGGTAGGTGTATCAAACTAGGGGGATTTCCAAGAAAAGACCTACCTTCAGTAGCTTTAGAACTGAAATTAATGATGGCAAAGTTAGGAGATGGCAGCTCTGCCAGCTGGAACCACCCCAGGGATTTTGGCACTGGACTGATGACAGGAAGGCTTTATAGGCTAAATGTCAACATGACGCATGTCCAGTGGGTGTCAAGGCATAGCAGTTCCTGAAGTGTCCACATACAGGTTACAAGTCTGTGGGTTTCCAAAAAGAGACAAAACAGTTGAGTAATATTGACCAATAATTAAAGGTAACCTCATTATTTTATGTTTGTTGGTTGGGAATTTGCTGCAGTGTTTTCTGCCAGTGGGGTTACCGGTCTTGCAGTGAGAACAATATGATGCTCCAAGAGGACTATGTAGTATAGGTTTCTGTTGTAAGGTTTTGCTTAAATGTGATGAGTTTAAAAAAAAACAGTCTGTATAATTCAGAAAGGGAATCTAGATCTGATTTTTATCCAAGGAAATACCTGTCAAAGAAAGATCCTTAAAAAATCGTCTTTCCCTGAGGTGTTCCAGAACTTTCCCTTGATCAACACCGTTAAGTTCTACTCATTTCAATTCAGCCAGGTAAAAATCACAGCTTCCTGTTCAGAAGTCTGAGTAAAAGCCTATAACCAGTATATATCCCCATCTGGAGGCAGCAATGTCAGATTTTCTTTAGATATTTTTTTTTCTTTAATAATCTACAGAGTTTTTCAAAGAAATTCTGTGAAGAGCATGGCTTCTGGCTTTCATCAAATGCTGATTTTGCTGTAGACTTTGAAGAACTGAGATGGTGGCAGGGGAATTCAGAAACTGACACACTGGGAATGTCAAATATTTTCTTGTATGCTTCTCAGTGGTCTGTAACTGACAGGGAATAAGTTATTTCTTTGCTTTATGAAATACAGTTAGTAGATAGTTGTAGCTAGACTGTCACGGCTGTACTATTGCAATCGTTCTAGCAGTGGTTAGTCTACTCCCATTTTTCGATACATCCTGACAAACCATAAGCTGCCTGTACACTGTAAAGCCAATTTCTTTATGGAGAATTAAACTAAAGATTGGGGTTTTTTTTTGTTTTTTGGTTTGTTTTTTTTTTTGTCTCAAGGATGAAATAAATTGGACTTTCTCTTTGGAGTATTGCCAATTATTGCGATTTAATGAAGTCCTGTATGTTTTCGTGGCCATATTTATCCAAGAAAGTGTCAACCTTATGCTTATGTGTTCCTAATAAAACTACGGAGATGGCAATTAATTTGAACTCTGCTTGCCATCACCACTGGTTTGCAAGCATTAAAAAGCTTGCTTTCAAAGCACTTCTGCTCTCTTGTGAGAGCAAATGAATGTCCCGTGGTGACAAAAACTTCCACTATATTTCATTTTCTGGTCAGAATGAACTGTCTTGCGCTGGCAGTTATTGAGTAGCTAAATGGAAATTTCTCAGTACCTGTATGAGAAAATCAGATTTGCCTGTACACTTTCAAGTGTCATTACTCTATCTCTCAGGAATAAATACTTGCAGAAAATTATTCTGAGGTTAAGTTCTCTCAGCTGGGAAAAACCCGCCATATCCATGGCCACAGAGGAAAGACACAGCTTATTTCTACAGTTATGTCCTATCTTTCAAAGTAGAAGTGCTCTGAACCTTCATATGAATTAAATAAAATATGAAAAATAGTTCTTTGGCTAAACTGAAATGATCCTTTGATAAAGGGGATTCCTGTCTTCTGGGTGGTTGTGCTCATGGCAGGTCTTGCCTAAGGAAATACTGTGAAGAATTTTGTTGATCTGGTAGACAGCTGTCCTGTGAAAGCTGACAAATACCATGTCAAAATAACATCAAGATTAAAAAGTTGGTAACAGACATGAAAACTAGATGGATTATACACCAGACAAGTGACTGTGGCAAGCATAAATGAAAATACTTGTTCTAGAAGGCATTGCAGTAGGTTCCTGTGAAAAACTGTTCTATCACAATATTGCTGGTGTGTATCAAGACAGATAGGAAGAAAAATTGTAATTATTTGAGGGTTAAATGTAATAACTCTCAGCATTTGCAATGACAGGTAGAAATTCCTTCTGAGAAATCTTGGTTACTTGTCAAACTAGTCTTATTTTAACAATGTATACGTTAACAGAGCCAAATGCAAGGTGATGCATTGAGTTATACTTCTGTTACGAGGATTACATTTTTGGAAGCCAATGCCTCCTTAAAGCATTTATGGCTGCACTTAGACATCTTACAGGATGAAGATTCCTGGTGGTGGATGACAGTTAAAACAAATATGATCCTTGGATGTGTAAAAAAGATAGCACCAGCTCTATGTCTATGGCATTAATAAGAGAACTGAGAAAATAATTGGGCTAGTCCTCAGGCTTATTGCATTGAAAAGGACATTGCATAGTAGAAAAAGTTCTGAAACAAGATAAAAGGGTCATCCAGGCCTGATGAATTTTCTTTCTAATGAGAAATTAAAGAAGCTCCATTTTTGGAGTTTAGCCAAGAAAGGGGTTATTGACCGTGGATTGATCAAACTCTAAGGAAAAGCAAATTTAAAAATCAAAGGGTCCTCCTTTCACGGGGAAAAAAAAATGTCAATATCAAATGGCTGGAAGCTGATTCTAAACAAATTTGAACTAGAGGTAAGGCCCATGTTTTAACACTAATTAACCAATAGAAATATCTCACTGATGAAAGTATTAATCATCCTTGAGGATTTAAAATCATTCCTTATACTGGCTAGGACAACTGAATTTCTGAACGAAAAAATCTTATGGCCTCTGCTGAGTAGGATGGAAAATTGAGGCTTGAGCAATCTCTTTGTCACAAAATTCAGTGAATGCTTAAAGTGGGGAATGTTTCACTCAGTTAAACCCCTCATGTACTTAAAACATCTGTCGTTGTCTGCAAAGATAAGCAAGGCCTGCAGTCCTGGCAGCTCCGAGATCAGCATCTGAACTTTCATTATAGTTCCTTGCATTCTACTGATCGTTGTTCTTTAATGCATCTTTTTATTGTAACACAAAAGCAGTGGTTGCAAAAAGGCATTTTACTGGGATTTAGGAGTGAAAATGGGTTCATGAGTCATGCTGAAGCCAGATAAATTTTTCAGCTCTGTGTGGCTTTACTTTGATGTTAGCTTGTTGACTTTTATGTTTTCCAAATACATGTCTGTGATGTTGAGTGAAAAAGCATTCTGCTATTTTTTTGTCTTGTTTTTAAAAAAAAAAAAATTATGTATTGCCTTGATCTCTCTTACCAGTAGTATTTGTTGCCTGTGGTGCTGGAAAATGCTGTCAAGTTGCCTGACTTGCTTAGGTGCTTCTTCATTTTTTTTTCTTTCACAGTCAGTACATTTTCTGGAATGACATGCTATGTCCACCTATCCTCCAAGTATTAATTGCTCTTTAGTGAAGGACCAATCTAATTCATAATGCTAAAGGGTTCACAAGAACAACCATGTAGCTTTGCCAAGTTGATGAAAGTACAGGGAAGTCCCACTGGCACCCACTGGTTTTCAGTCGGTGTATCAGTGGGGGTTGCCCATGGTGGGGGTGTCCACCTCCATGGTTCTCATCTCTCTCTCTCTCTGGCATCATTCCCTCTACTTTGCTGGCTCCCTTTCACTCTGTGGTCGCTGCTCAGTTTCATTTCCATAATCGCTGCTCGGGATGGGTTGTATCAGTCATTGGGACATCGAGTGGAGAGAAATAGTGCATTGTTCATTTTGTGTATTTTAATATCCTTATATTCTGTTATTATTGTAGTTTTCCTTTGCTATTTTAGTAAATTGTCTTTATCTCAACCCACGAGTTCTCCTTTCTTCACAATTTCTCTCCCATCCCACTGGGGAGGGGGAGGGTGAGCGAGAAACTATGTGGGCTATACCACCACAGACTTCAATTCTTATCTTTAAAACCATTTTTCTGTCATAATCTAAGTATTTACAAAAAAAAAAAATTAGAACATTTTTGCTGATGCATGGAGTCCTTTCTGGAAAAAGAGAGATATTCTTACTGCCAGACAGTTCTTTTTCTTTCACCGCTTTCCAGATTGTGCTCTTTGGGTAACTTAACAGCACATCTCAGCCAGAAGTAGGAGACCGTTGATAACTTTGTTATTCACAGATAAAATGAGGTAGTGGGAAATTCTGAGTGGCACAAACGGTGTTGATATAACTGTGCCTTCTCTCACAACCAGTAAGAATTTAATCAGGTACTTCAGTGACATCAGTCAAACCACTGTACTCAGTACTACGTGATTTTGAAAAATTGCACCCTGCATGGTTTGCCTTGAAGATGGAGGAAGCCAGTGGTGCAGTGGTAGAAAGGATCAGGGATTTTGGTTTCCTGTGTGTTCTACCTGTATACAGGATGCATCATGCATCTGCTACATCTGTATGTACCTGCTACCACCACAGCTGCTTTATCTGAAAGAGATTTTGGGATGTTGCCTCTCCAGCAGATAACGTGGATTTGCGGGAAGATGAAGCTGAGTGATTTGGGCAGATGTGTTACAGGGGGTGAAGGAGCCCTTTAGGTGTAAGGGGATGAAGGCTCCTGTCTCATGCCCAGACACCTCCAAGTCCCTAAACGGTGTTTGCTGTCTCCCTGGGATATGCTCCGGCATCCGGCTTCTCCGCATGGCTGGGCCAGTCGCTGTGGGGCCATGTGGAGCCTGCGGCATTAGTGTGATGTGGGGCGTGAAGCCATGCTATGGGTGGGGGCTGTAGGATGAGGGATCCTGGAAGTGTACACCCCCCTCCTGGCTCTGTCCTGAATTCATCTTTTGGCTCCGTGGGCACCTTTGTAACTTCTGTAGGGTTGCTTAGTATTTGTGGCAGTTCTAAACTATTTAATATCCTTTGTTGCCCACTGCAGATTGCATTTACAGCTGCCTTCTCCCACTGAAAGGCCAAAAAAGTAGTCATGGCTCTGCTGATGGTTCTGGCAGCGTTGCTGCATCAGAGTTTCCTTGAGCTCTGTCAAATACTGGAAGTTATGGGCTCTCATTCTGACCACTGATGATATTAATTATCTTTTGGGTTTTGTTCCTCTGCCCAGGCAACACTTGGCTTTTGTTTACCAACAAGTATAAGGTATCGACAAGCAACAGAAGCTTTTATTCGTGTGTTGGTATATGTGTTGGCCTCAAGTTGCAGCAGGGAAGGTTTAGGCTGAATACTAGGAAACACTTCCTTAGTGAAAGAGTGGTCAGGCACTGCAACGGGCTGCCCAGGGAAGTGGTGAAGTCACCATCCCTGGAGGTGTTCAAAGAACATGCAGATATGGCACTTCAGGACATGGTTTAGTAGGCATGGTGGTGTTAGGCTGATGGTGTTGACGTTTCGACTTGATGATCTTGGAGGTCTTTTCCAACCTTAAAGATTCTGTGATTCACACAGAGACAGAGAATGGACGTGTGAGCTAAAGGTCAGATCTGGAAAGGGAATTGGGATTTATAAGCCCAATATTGCAATTGGTATGATGAATTATTGAGTTCATTTTAATACTCAAGGCAGCTAAAGTTTTTAGGATTACTGTTTTTTATTACTGTGTTCCCCAAAATCTGTTCTTGGATGAGCCTAGAAGCCCATTGGCTTGGCAGAGCTGAGCTGCTCAGTACCAGATGTGCTCCTGAGCTCTCCCAAACCTGTAACTAGGTGTCGTTCCTCTGCTTCTGTTAGGTGCACATGCTCTCAGTAGGCCTGCCCTTTATGTCTAAACTTGGGCTTTTGGCCTAACAGAGAAGTGACTGCCACTGTCTTGTGTAACACGGCCAATATCAACATTACATGGGATATTTTTCCCCTTGTAATTTAGCCTGGTGGCCTAAATATTCATCAGAGATGCAAGTTACAAGCTTACTCTTCTTCCTGAGAGCAGCCTGCGTGGAAGAGGATACTAACTCCTTGCTGCTGCTCTGGTAGCAACTTCATATAAAGTAAGTGAACTTATTTTTTATACTGAGGCTAGAGGCTGCTGCTCACTCTGATTTAATTGTTATTTAAATATTCAATGTGCAACAGAACAGCTTCAGCTGAGAAAGGAAACTGCCTTCCCACCTCTGGATAGAGGAAGCAATGAGGAGAAAAGAGTAATGTTTTAGTCTCTTTAGGAAGAAAAGAGTACTGAACTTGCTCAGGCAGGATCAAACACGTGACAGTTGGTTAAAAGGGGTGCTGGATGCAACCCTCTTTGTTTTGGCTGCTGTATAAGAAAAGACTTATTCGCTGTGGGTCTCCATCAAAAGCATGCTTTTAGGAGAAGGTTGCAAGCTTTTTGTCCTAAGCCAAAGAGTGTTGCCCAAATGGTGCCAAGCAGGATTGCTTAAGCAGCAGTGAAAATGGATGTAAAATGCATCTTTGCCATAAATGTCCAGTAGGTAGTGCTCAGAGTATGTCTGTCTGTGTTGGAAGAGAATGGAAGAAAAAAAAAAAAGATTCTGAATTCTGTAGGAGTTGTCCATTTAACTTGCCATTTCCAGAACATCTGCTTAGTAGGTTTCTGAACAGGTTAGAAATCATCGTGAAGAGCAGATGCTGCTCTTCAAGTAATACCCATTTCTCCCAAAAGCAAAGGCACCATAGCCTTGGCTGTGTAGTATACTCTGTTATCAGCAGTAGATCTGTTTTCATGAAAAAGTAAACAGTCTTACAGTGGAGTGAGACTGGAGAGTTAAAAATGAAATTCCTAAAGAAGATCTACTTGGCAGCTTACCTTACAGAAACTTGTCAGGACCATGATTAGCAGGTTTGGATGTAGCTGTTTGAAGGTGTGCTGATGACCGTGTTCTTTCTAGGAGCTGCAGTTCTTTGGGAAAGATTGTCATCTTGCAAAGAATTTTGATGTTTCAAAATAAAGTTTTAATTAAAACAGGAAGTGAAACCATAGAAAAATACCACAAAATAAAAATGCAAAAGTTGCCACCAGAAATGTCAAACTAAAAATGTTATTTTCCTGAAAAGTAAATTTAGAGTTGCTTTCATCGGTCATTGACCAAGTTTCAGAATGATTTTTTTTTTTTCCCCCAAGCTGATTATTGAAGCAATATTTGTGTTGAACCCATAATTATCACTTGAATATTCCTCATCGGTTATCTGAGATATTTGCTGGGAATTGTCATGTTCCTGTGATGGGGGTGGCGGGAGGGGGGAACCAGTTAAGAAGCTTCTGAGAGGAGGATTACCTGTGCAAAACTTTCGGTTGTCCCAAGTTCAGAGGATATGAGAAAATAACCAAAGAAGTCCAGCAGAGAAAAATGTACTGCTGGCATGTTGTGGGGCACACCAGATGAAAATATAAATTTTGTCTTATCTTCAACAACAGACAAAAGATGTAGAAGAATTTTTCTTAGTCGGATTCTTATTTTGTGAAGCAGAAAGTCAAAACTCGCATTGATTCTGCTCTGAAAAGACCTTTCTGATAAGGAAGATCCTAGGGATTATTTTGGGTCTGTTAATCTTCAGGGTACTTCATGTGTCCTTATAATGACTCCATTAGGAGAAATGTTCCTGTAAGCCCAGGGAAGAGTAGCAATGCCAGCCCCAGGGCTATAGTGGCTGTTGACCATGGGAGAGATGCTCTGCAGACAGCTTCATAGTTAAATGGCAGTCTAAAGCAGACTCCAAAGAAAGGAGGAAATTTCAAGACTTTATGCCTGCTTTACTCCACCTTTGTAATTTTGACCTAGACTAATACTTTGTGGTCAAGTAAAAAAAGAGTTAAAAGATGCTAGTCTGGAATGTGGTGAGCAGTAAGGAGGAATACCTACCTGTTATGAATCACCAAATTCATTCAAGACTACCTTCCTTTTTCAGACTAGACTGGAACAACAGGTAAAATAAGTATTTAGGCAAACTGTTAAAATAAAATGAGAAATTAGATCTGAATAGTTATGTGCAGTTACTTGTAAGCAAAGGTTGTAGGCACAGCATAAGATTAGTGCAAAAATAATGTAATATACATAATGATGTAAAATAATGTAATATGATTGGTTATAAAAAATATGTATTTGAGAAATATGCGCAGACTTCAGTAAATAAAAAGATACAAGTGATGTCATGAGAATTCTCTTAAAGCTTATGTTTAACATGCACAGTCCTTACTGCCAGTCAATATTATGAACTTTCTGATAACGTTAATCAAAGGCTACCTTAGTTTGCAGTTGTGGTATATTTTTTTTCTCCTTAACAGAACAGTGCTGCTGGGGAAACCAATATAATCTTGGAAGTGAAAACATACTAGATCAGCAAAGAAACAAATAGGCTTTGGTCTTTGTAAAAGGAAGTGTTTTTACATAAAGGCATTGCTACCGATCCTGTCCTTAGCTTACAAATAGATGATGTGAAAAAAAATGGATTAGAATACACTGTTTGTTGTGGTAGTGTTGACCAAGCTAGGGAGTTCCAAGTCTACTATATATTTAATATACTTCTTTAATCCAAAAGCTTTTGTAAAAAAGGAAGTCAGCAGTGACCTTTAGAAAATAAAGGTAGTTCCTTTGGTTCAGGAGAAGTGTGGTTTGCAAAACTGGTCTCTACAATGTCAGGACAAACAGTGACTCCCAGGGAAAAGTTCCTGATTTGAAGTGAGTTTATCTAATTACTCGCTGCGGTGTGATAAACTGTATTACCTTTCTAATGTGTACTGTAAATACCTTGGGAGACAGTGTCTCATTGACATTTGATAAATAATACTGATCTCGTGATCCTCAGTGGCAGCAAATAGTCTCATCCTGGGAACAGCTGAGTATCCTGTACTCCCCAGGTGTAAGTACTGGCCAACTCTTAAGCCAGCAGTAGTGGAGAAACCACTACTTCCAGTGGATTATTTCAGAATTTAGTATGCAGTGCTGTCAACAGACTTACTTACGCTGTTGTAAAGTAAGGCTGTTATTTCTCAGGGAAGGTATCTATATTGATTTGCTTTGTCTTTTAGCAGGAACTTGGAAGACTGTGTTATCTGATGCATAATTAACATCTGAATGTAAAGGTCAGTTGAAAGCTTTAGCATTTAATGGATAATGCTGGCATGCATTTGAGTAATTTCTTATTTCTTGTCTTAATAAAAATATTTTTAAAATCTAAACTATGGCTTTCATGTACGTAATGGAGCTGGCAGCTGTTCAGTCTACTCTTTCACAACTTTTTATATAGGCACATATATTCCCTTGGAAGCTGAACATTTCTACCCCCAGTCATACATTTTTCATAGAAAATGTGACACTGCTGCCAGTTTCATTCTTAAGCCTGTCAAAGAAAGGGTACTTAACTGTTAAAGTCTTCATTGGATTTTCAGGTGTTGCTGTAACTTTTTACTGCTCTATTTTATACTGTCTGTCTTGTCTTTGGCCGAAAGAAAGGAAGAGATGCAAAGGAGAGAAGACATGAACTGCTTGGTAGGTGGTTTTGAAACAGCATAGGGAAGTTCTACGACAGGGTTACAGTGTTGGTGGATAAGGGATGAGCGACTGATGTCATCTACCTGGGCTTGTGCAAAGGATTTGACACTGTCTCACATGACATCCTTGTCTCTAAATTGGAGACATGGGTTTGACAAACGGACCACTTGGTGGATAAGGAATTGGCTGGATGACCACACTCAGAGTTGCAGTCAACAACTCAATGTCCAAGTGGAGAATGGTGACGAGTGGTGTTCCTCAGGGGTCAGTATTGGGACCGGCACTGTTCAACATCTTTGTTGGTGACATGGACAGTGGGACACAGTGCACCCTCAGCAAGTTGACACGCTGGAGGGGAAGGATGCCATCCAGAAGGACGTTGACAGGCTGGAGAGGTGGGCCCATGCAAACCTCATGAAGTTCAACAAGGCCAAGTGCAAGGGTTTTAGGTGAAGGCCAGGGACAGAGATATTTGCCTTTTTCCTCAGTCTCTAACTGCAGTTAACATGGAGTTCTCTAATAGCCACACTGTCAGGGCCAAGCGATCAGGCATGGGACTGAGTTATGACATTTCTGCCTGTCTCCGTGTGTGCTCTTAGCCCAGGGCAAATGTAAGGGAAGTTGATTTAATAAAGGCTGTTTAGCAGAGTTGCCTTTCCTTGCATTTTCCCTGGTATTACAGCATACTGATCAGCTATTTATAGTGCTTATAGGACCTATGGGAACCCAGTTGCATGTTTGAGCCCTAAGGTGTCACCTCTGGAAAAGACAGGAGAAAAATATATTTTGCATATGTAGAGAAGCACAGAAATATGAGTGGTTTTATGCTGTACTTTACATTATTACTTCTAGTTTAACGGGAATAAAGCGGAAAATTTAAGAAACCACTGGATTTGCTTTGTAATAGTCAGGTTTTATAAGTGTAAAAGTTGAAAAATTCTGGCTTTTCTAAGTACTGTTTGCAATGTTCCCCATGAAATGTAAATGCTATTATTTAGAAACCATGTGGTATGATCTGTGAGAGTTGACTTGGAGCTGCTAACATATATCCTTTGTGTATGATAATCTTGAGGTCTCAGTAATGTTTTCAGAACAGACAGAATTCAGCCTGTATTACAGCAAAGGGCTGTTCTGAAGTGCAGCAGAAAGGGGAACCCAACAGAATTATATATTAATTTGTCTTGGTTTCCTCTTGCCTTGTTACACTACTGCAAGACATCTAAGGAGAACAGGGATCAGATTTTTTTTTTTTTTTGCATTCTTTGCAGTGAAATAAGTAAGAAAAAAATATTTTTTAAAATATCAAGTATATTTATCCCAAATAATTATTTTTTTTGTATTGGATGAGCAAACAGCTGGAGGGCAGTGTCAAAGGAATATCATAGCTATTGTGCATTTGTTGCTGCGTTACAGAGAGAGTAAAGAATTTCTCTTCAGCTTTAGCTGAAAAATCTGAAGTGATAATTACATCTGTGTGTTTATCAAACATCTGCAAATTTTTCCATTTCGGTGAATGCAGCTAGTGCATACAACTGGTTATTTGTAATCATCTCTCTGAATTAGTGTAATGAGTAGCTTAGATTTTGTAGAGTGTGAGAATGCAGTTTGCTGTTGTGGAACTAACCGAGTTACATGCTGCCTGACAAAATGTCAGCCAAAAGGAACTTCAGTCCTTCTGTTTCTCTGTTGAGGGGAATCAGTCCACAACCACTCCAGAATTTTTTTCTCCTTCCTTGTGAGCTTCTCTTTTGGTATCACAAAGCGTGTTCTTGCTATTGGGGTCTTTGTTATTTTGTCTTAACCTATTTACTGGACAGCTTGACTCTTCACTTAGAACAGATTTTGAAGTGAAGAAGTAGATCAATGCACTTGAAGAAGAATGATTTTTTCCTAATTTTGAGTTATTGAAGTTGCATCCAGATAATGAAATTTGTGTTGAGATTTTCTATGCAAAGATTTTAGCTTTGAGACTTTTATGGGTAAGCTACAAATATCACTTCACTAGAGATTATATAATGGAACTGGTAAAAAAGGAAAAATGGTACCAATTCCCCTACTTTATACTTTTTTTTTGCAGGATTTTTTTCCCCACTCTGCTGTAAATTTTCAAAACATTTATTGCATGTGTACCTCTCAAATGTCTTTCCTCTTCCCTCGGTGATTTGATTTCCATTAGTATAAGCTGCTGAGTCCAAAGCTGCCTGTCATCTAGCTGTGATAGAAGTGATCCTTTCAACAGTAATTTACCAGCATTGTGTCAGAACAGAACTTCTAAAATGAGGGTCAGTAGCTTTCAGTTTTAAGGAAAGGGAGGAATCCAGGGTGCAATCAATGAATTAAGGGAGTTTTCGGTTGACAATAGTAATTACTGCACAATGTGAAGAGATTCAGTGCTGGCTAGCTGCTGTGTAAACACCATCTGTAGTATGTTCCAGTCAAAAGCTTGCATGGAGCATGGAAGATGAAGCTGGTATGGATTTCTTAAGATGAACCTTGCTCATGAGAGAAATAAAGCTAGCAAACTATGGTTCTGAGCCCATGAAGTACAGTAAATCATCAGGCACACAAATGGCCTTCTCTCGACTTCTGTCTTGGTCTGACTGAAAAATTGTGCGAAAGCAGTACTGTAGGAAAAAAAAGGTACCCCAAAACATTTCATGTTACACTTTTGTGAATGGATTTAATGGATTTTTATGAGGTGCTGTGGCAGAAAACCAAATCACTGTTCAGTATGTCTTTCCGGACATAGAGTTAAACTTTCTTTAGAGATGGATTTTCAAAGAAGTGCCAAGTATAGTTGAGGCTATGTAACTACACTAGATCTATTTTCTTATTTAAATACATTTTTTTCTCTTAAAGATACATTTTGCCTAATTATATAAAAAAAATTACTATTTAATAATCTATTTTAAAGTGTTCAATAAAATTTAAATCAGGAAATATGCAAGAGCAATTTGAAAGATTTAAGTAACTTAAGTGATAATGTAAAAAAGTATGAAAAACCCAAACAAACAAAAAGCCTCCAAAAACCTCACTATAAAATATAATGATGCGAAATTCTGTGAATTTTAGCTGAGTTAGAAACTCTATTATAGCATCATCAGTGATACACAGTGAACACGTTCCACAGCTGGAATGTTTCATATCATAGAATCACAGAATAGTTTGGGTTGGAAGGGACCTTTAAAGGCCATCTAGTTCAACCCCCCTGCAAGGAGCAGGGACATCTCCAACTAGATCAGGTGGCTCAGAGCCCCGTCCAACCTGGCCTTGAATGTTTCCAGGGATGGGGCATCTACCACCTCTCTGGGCAACCTGTTCCAGTGTTCCACCACCCTCAGTGTAATTTTTTTTCCTTATAGCTAGTCTAAATCTACCCTCTTTTAGTTTAAAACCATTACCCCTTGCCCTATCACAACAGGCCCTGCTAAAGAGTTTCTCTCCATCTTTCTTATAAGCCCCCTGTTCAGGTACTGGAAGACCACTATAAGGTCTCCCTGGAGCCTCCTCTTCTCCAGGCTGAACAGCCCCAACTCTCTCAGCCCTTCTCTGTAGGAGAGGTGCTCCAGCCCTCTGATCATCTTTGTGGCCCTCCTCCGGACCTGCTCCAACAGATACACGTCGTTCTTATGTTGGGGGCTCCAGAGCTGGATGCAATACTCCAGGTGGGATCTCATGAGAGCGGAACAGAAGGGGAGAATCGCCTCCCACGACCTGCTGGCCACGCTTCTTTTGCTGCAGCCCAGAATGCTGTTGGCTTTCTGGGCTGCAAGTGCACATTGCTGGCTCATGTTGAGCTTCTCATCCACCAGTACCCTTAAGTATTCCTTGGCAGGGTTGCACTCAATCCTTTCATCCTCCAGCCTGTATTGATGGCAGGGGTTGCCCTGAGCCATGTGCAGGACCTTACACTTGGTTTTATTTAACCTTATGACATTCACATGGGCCCACTTCTCGAGCTTGCCCAGGTCCCTCTGGATGGCATCCCATCCCTCAGGTGTGTCAACTGCACCACTCAGCTTGATGTCTTCTGCAAACTGCCTGAGGGTGCACTCAATTCCATTGTGTATTGCACTGATGAAGATAATAAACAGTACCGGTCCCAATACACACCCCTAAGGGATACCACTTGTCATCGACCTCCATCTGGACATTGAGCTATTGATCACTACCCTCTGGAAGCAACCATCTAACCAGTTCCTCATCCAGCAAACAGTCCACCCATCGAATCCATATCTCTCCAATTTAGAGAGAAGGATGTTGTGGAAGGCCATGTCAAAGGCCTTACAGAAATACAGGTAGATGACATCCATAGCTCTTCCCTTGTCCACTGATGTAGTGACTCCATCATAGAAGGCCACTAGGTTGGTCAGGCAAGACTTGTCCTTTGTGAAGCCATGCTGGCTGTCTTGAACCACCTCCCTGTCATCTATCGCATAGCTTAATGGAATGGATTATCAGATTCCTTAATTTTAAAACTTCAGTTTCTTCTACATGAGTTAGACAGGAGTTTGTGTAAAGACTGAAGTAAATAATTCATCTACCATTTAAGAACAACTTGGAAAGTTTTAAAAGATTAAAACCACATAGGACTCTATCAATTTAAATATGTTCAGCTTGATAGACAGGAACTTCAGTTTCCCAGAATAGATAGGTGAGTTGAAGTTAATTGCATTTATGCTGTTTTTAAGCTTTGATTTTCTATACATTGTGAAGGAGGAAGTATATATGAGGGTGGAAATAAGAATTTATTTTTATAAGATTTTCTTTGGAATCAATAAAAGCTGGTAGATTTAGGAAATATAGAGAGAAACAACCCAAGCCTCTCTACGCTTCTGAGAGTCAGTAAGTGTAAGTTAAGTCTTTCATGTGTATTTTGACACTCTGATTGTCATGAGGAACAGGTTTTGTGGGGGGTTTTTTTGCGTTATTAGCCACTTTTTTCCCTTCAGACTTAGGTATATAACAACTGAGTTGGGGTGTCTCCCTAGACAAGTAAGGCTTAGGAAAGAAAATTTTTAAAAGTCATTGGAAGAACCTAACTCCAGTGACCGTCTTTTTGTACCTTCACTAATTAGGCTGGGTTGTGCCTCGGTTCAGTCATGAACCACTTTCAGCAGAAACATCTTTGCCTGGGATATGTGATATAGAAAACTGTGAGCTAAACGCAGCATGGTGGCCCTTTTGTGAACCCCTGATAAACAGGTTGCGCAGAGAGGTGGTGGATGCCCCATCCCTGGAAACATTCAAGGCCAGGTTGGACGGGGCTCTGAGCAACCTGATCTGGTTGGAGATGTCCCTGCTCCTTGCAGGGGGGCTGGACTAGATGGCCTTTAAAGGTTCCTTCCAACTCTAACTATTCTAGGATTCGATGATTCTGTCATCAAGCCTGCTTTTTTGCCTTTGACTGTAGGAGAAAGGGTGCAGTAGACTCACAAGAAATGGAAAAATTCTTAATGTATACTTTTAGTTTTAGCAGTAAGTATACATTCGTGTGTACAGCTTAACATAGTTTGGGTAGCTGTAGAGTGACCTCAGTGTGTGCTTGCCTTTATACAGCTAGTCTTTGATGCCTTGCTGCATGTGCATTCTTTTGTTAAAATCCTTTATACAGCTGTAGATCTCAGTTCTGCAAAAATGTTGACCATCTGCAACTGTGGGAGTTCAGTAGCAGCCAGGAGTGTTTAGCATTCAGGAGGTCAGCCCCTCTGTGGCTAGATCTTTTCACTGATGAAGAAAGAGGCACAGATATGTGAATACAGCATACATATGATGTGAAAATATTTGAGTTAGTTATTGGTCATATTGTGTATTATTAACATAAGTATGCAGAGTTAATAGACATACTAATTTTGGGAGCAGAGCCACTGTAACATCTTACAAAACTTTGTTTAGTTTTTGAGAAAATGTAGGTACAAATCCAGTTTGTTAGGTAAACAAAAGCTTACAAAGAAAATAAATATACATTTTCATAAATCTCTGAGGTAGTTCTTCATTCGAAATGTGGGAAAATGTGTTGTTTACATTATGTAAAGTGTTTGTGACTTTCTTCTCTATTCTGAATGCTTCATGGTGATCCAATAAGCAGTGTGGATGGCTTGCTCATGCCAACGTCTCAAAAGTAGGTAGGAGTCTCAGGGTGATGGTACAGGAGAGGTGGAAGAAGCCTAATGCTTTCAGGCAAAAAATCTAGTTACTAATAAAACAGTTATCTGCCACAAACAGTGACAATCCAGTGATGCCTTCTAGTACAGAATATTCTGATGGAAAATTAATTCAGTAACCGGGGCATGCAGACTCTTGCAAATGAATCACCACTGAAAGCATATGTGTTTAACAGAGTATCTGCCCATGCTGATGTTAATAGCAAACGTCAAGGCCTTTAAAATTCTTAAATCCACTTCAGTGGATATTGATTTGGATAATAAGAAGTATTTCCTTAGGGAAACACTTGATAAAAGAGCTTTAGGCAAGGGGAAGTGATTTTGCAGTTCAGTGAATGTGAAGAAAGAGAATATTTAACCAAACAGCAATCTCTCTGATCAGCTGTGTTTCTAATTTTTTATGCTGCAGCATCTGAAGTGTTTGAGTACTTCCCCTGGGGTCTGCAAGCACTGCTGTCATCGGGGCGATCCTACCCTTGACAGGAGAAAGGCTGTTGCTTCACGAGCTCAGCTGGGAGAAATGGGTAGAGCACGTTAGCCCAGGCACAAACACATGGCTGTAATGTTTGTTTTTCGGAAAGGCTCTGCCTCTGTGAGCAGGGGCTGCAAGGGCACTGAGTCACAGCACAGCTCTGCAAGAGAGTAAAATGCCCAATGGCAGGAGCTGCATGCCAGGTTCTTCCAGCACTCCCAGACCTTCAAGTCTCAAGGCTCGGTCTGCCACTGCTCTGAAGTTGTGTGGCAAAAAAAAATAGGATTCATTATGGATTCTGTATGCCCAGCTTCTGCCACATCAGCTGGGATGAGGTTCTTTCCATGCTGCAGTTATGCTGGGATACTGGGATGACAAGCGTGCTTGAAATGCGTGCTGGGGAGAGAGCTATTAGCCAGTTGAGGGGAAGACAAGTGATTGGTGACAGGCTTTCTTATGAAGAGGAGTGACTTCTCAGCTTATCATGCATGTGCATTTGGACTGGTGTGTTAATTTGGTCTTAAACTACTTAAATTAGAGCTAAATGAAAATACAGCCTTTTCTGTCACTGCTCACATTCTGTTGCAGTCTAGATCTGCTTGACATTTTTCAGATGCAGGATGAGCACTGCCCCTGAGGCCTCTTCAGTCTGTTTTCTGCAGCTGGAACAAGGCAATGATGTATTCTTGAAGAAGGTGAGGATGGTGTCACTGAAAGCAGAGATGAAGGTGAGCTCAGGAGGAAGCGTTTCTCTAGTTCACCTCCTTTCAGTGTTGTGCATTGGCTGTTACTCAGTGGCCTGAACATGGGCTTTTTTTTGTTTGAATTTTTTTTTTTTCTTCCCTCCTTTGCTTTGCATTCCAAACCTGTTGGTCTGCTGTGTGTTGTGATGGCCCCTACTCAGATCAAGGTGACTTAAAATAGTCTGAGTGTGTGGGATCTGAGGGAGGGTGAACTGAAGCTTGGTGGGAGCACTGCCCAAGGGCGCAGCAGGGGACACCTCATGGAGTTGTGACTGAAAGGGGTGAGTAAAATGTGAATTCCGTTACAAAAGTACTTTGATAAGGGAGTTCAAGGGATGAAGCGATGTGGCAGCAGTGGCAGGAGGAGATAATCATTGTATGTGCTTTTCAGCACATCAGCCAGATAGGAGAGAAGTGCAGCAGGTGTGGAGATTGGAAAGGATGTAGCAGATACAGAGCAAGAGACAAATAAAGGCTTTAGGGGTGGAAAAACGGAAAAACGGTGAATTTTGTAATACCAGACCATTTTTTTTACTTATCATTAAAGTTGAAGAACAGAGGCAAAGTTTATGGAATATTGATATCCTTCAGAATAAAATGTTGGGATTTTTTTTTAAGATATATGTGACATATAGATGGGGTTTTTTGAGTAAAGTGAAATCCAGGTTTTGTACACAGCAAGTTTCAGTGTGGTGAGTCTCTATACTTCCAGGTTGCTCAATTTTTCAGAGGGAGGGAGGAGGAAAGGGGAAGATTGACCCTATGTTTAGGGTCAGTTAAATACTTCAATATGTTTTAAAGAGGGAGAGAAATAAGAAATGTCAACTTCAAATAAGTATGAAGCATTGGGTAGTTTACAGGATGTGTCTGGGCTAGTCATATATGCCAGCCTTCTTAGGAGAGCAGCTGCCTCATATCTGTGGCAGCAGCATAAACTGACCATTGCCTAGAAAGCACCTTCCTGGAAAGAAACCTGCCTTTTGCAATTCTCTGTTTGATACAGTAGGGGAAATTTTTTCTCTATTACAGGCTAAAGCAGTTAGAATGTGTTGTCTGTGTTGAGTTTTCTGGAACCAATATTAAGCCCCAAGCAAAAAATGTCATAAATTGCTATATCTCTTTGTGTTGTAGTACCAAATACAACATTTAAGTGCATTTCAATAAGTATAGAGGGCTGGATGCACTTATGTCACTGCTGGGAACAGGAGGGGAGGGAAGGTGGTGTAGATCCATGTAACAACTACTGTATCCTGTGACTGGGAATATATAAGAGGTGCTGATGGGAGAGGGAGAGGAGAGGAGATGTGAGTTTGAGTTAGTCCATGCCTGCAGGATTGTATCCACAAGAAACAGTGGTCAGTCCTCATCCTTCCACTTCTGCACAAGAGGAAGATTTGGATGTCTGGAGGAGTGCTATGAGATGACATTTGATACTCCTTTTCAAAGGCAACAGTAGCTTGGAATGGGCGAGGCCTTTGAGGGTTTGTGAAACTGCTCTTTGAGGTCACAGAAGGAGATTGAGTTTGTGACCTTATAATACAAAAAAATCTGGTATGTACAAAATCTCTGTAATAGAGTTGGCAGAAATAGAGATAGTCTTGCAAGTAGAATGTAGCAGATCCACAGTAAAAAAAAAAGAGTCAGTAAGGAAAGATCCAGCCAAGCAATTTAATTTCTTCTGTTCATAAGGCAGGTATTGTCATCTATTCTTGTGATTGTTATGTCACAGTGGTTGTTTGTTTATGTTTTTTTTCCCCCTTAGCTTTTTTTTTTTTAAACCGTCAGAAGCTGAAAACAAAAAAAATAAGATTTGAAATTATGCTTGAAAGTGACCTAGGGAACCTAGATAATGGCAGTTGTAAATTGCATCCAGTTATGTAGGGTAAGGAATCAAAAAACATTCTACATTAGCTCAATGATGTTTTAAAGCATTTGAAGGTGGCAGCATGGCATACATCTTTGTATTTGTTGGCTCACTAGGATTCCTCCAACTCAAATTTAATTTCCATTTCTGCCATTGCCTTGCTAGGTGATGCTGATGAAATTATGTCATGTGTAGGATTTGGGTTTGGGGTTTTTTTTCCCATTTGCAAAATGGGAATAATTATCTTGCTTTCCATGGATCAGTTAAGCTTTCCTGCAATAGCAACGTTGCTTCTCTTTGTTTACACGTTCACCAGATCTGGCTGTTACTTGTTTGAGACCTTTTTGAGTCTTAGAGCCCTTTATCTTTCATTTTGGATTGTCACCTGATTCTCCAGATGTGTCCCTGTTTGATGACAACTTTACAGGGTACTCTAGTTGTCTGGCTTGTTTTTACAACTGCTGTTTCCTCTGCAAGTTTAATTCAGTATTACTTACCTGACTTGGTGGCAGCTCGTGGGATGCCAGATTATACTGACTTGCTTTTCTCTTGGTTACCTCTTTTGTCTTGAATGTTTGTAGAGCCCTAATGTGTTTCTCACAACACCAACGTTCTTATTTCCTGTTGAACAAAATGGCGGCAGCTCCCCTTGGAAGCATCATCCCTGCTGTTCAGGCCTGTACTGTGCTCAGTCAGAGGCTTCTTTCTCTGCTGACAGACTTCCTATGACTTCTTTCCTTTATTTGTTTATTTACTGCCCTTCCACTGTCTGTACCGTCTTGGTATGAACATGTTCTAATCCAGTAAATGCAGAAGGGTTGAAAATGGTACTTGTTCACCTTCCTATTTGCTCACATATTTTATCTCACTCTTCGAGTGAAGGCTAGCTCATTATTACAAACCCTATGAACATGTTTTGTGACATCCCTTTCATTGCTCATGTCACTGTTTCTGATACTGCATTGATTGTGCACTTATCCAACTTAAGCATCCCAATTACTTTCAGGCTAAAGCTGTGTTCATCTGCTGCTGCAACATTGTCTGAAGACAACTGAAACATTCTAATTGACCTGCCACTGCTATCACAGTCATACCTTGAAGATTATCAGAAAAATCCCAAGTGCACTAACGTGTGTGGGAAGAGTGCTTGTTCTTTGCTAGTGCTTTAATTACTATAAATGTATATAAAAAAGAACATTTTCTGCCACTTTACTGCTCAGCTCTTTAATACAATATGTGTTTTTCTAAAGCTTCTTACAGTGTTTAACAAGTAGGAAACACTGATGTCGTGCAAAAACTTATTTTGATGATCTTTGTGATTCACTAATAAGGATATGAACTACCTTTTGTCTCTGCAACCATCCTGGTGTGTCTTGCTGTTGACTTTGCTCAAATTGAAGAAGCTGGCTATTTTTCTGTTAACAGATCTGAAATCTGTTTAATCTGTAGCAGGTTTCTGTTACTCTCCTGCTTCTGTCCCATACTGTGACCTAATGAGAAGAGGCTTGACTGACTGACGTTTCTGAATAAAAGTTCTGTGAAGATCATTATCAAAAGCTTTCAGAAACTCAAAATATTTTTCTCCATGTCACCTTCAGAAACATCACTCTTGTGTATTTTGTTACATCATGGATATCTCAAAAGGTGTTTATTCATTTCTGCACACTTTATTTAGATTAGGGAAATAGTTAATTTAGACAAAAATTTTGACATGATCAGGGAAGATTTTTTTTCTGACTTTCTCTGAGAAGCTCAACTTAAATTTTCTGTTTTTTTTTTTTCCTTTCAAAAAAAGGAAAAAAAAACCTTGCTCACCAGGAAAGTTGCTTACACACATTTATGTAAGGCTTAGTTGCCACAAAAATAATGCTCTGTAACACTACTGGCTTCCTCTCAAGGTCAGAACGAGGGACATAGATTATTGTCTTATACATATTTAAAGAGGTGTGCAAAAGAATTTATTTATGACACATGGCAAATTTGACAAGTGAGGCCTCAATTTTTGGAAATGCTCTCTGTAGATATTTTTGTACTATTTCTAAAGGGTATTTGTGACACTATTCTGGAGACAACTGACAAGTTGATGAGATAACTATGTGGCTGTTAAAAAGTTCGTGCATGGATGCTGTATCTACTTGTGATGGAAATATCTGCATTGCATGACCATATTTTTCTGTAATATGCTTTGGGTTTGCAGTCCTGTTTTCCCACTATCATGATACAATCATGATGGCAAAGAGATATTTCAAAGCTAATTACATGAAATTGATTTGGTCAGAATGTTTCAAGTCTCACTTCTCCCTGTCCTTGATGGAAAGAAGATATTGAGCTAAAATCAATATTGTTTACTTTCTCAATTATCGTGTGGAAATTTGAGTTAAGTCTGAGCTTTTGCAATTTAACTACAACAACCTGTAGCGAACCACTCAGCAATCATCCATTGAGATATGCTAATTTTTCTCACATACTTAGTTTTAGTTCAAGGGAAGAGAGAGAATGAACTTCGTGTCACTTCTAAATCATATCTACCTGACAGCAGTTACGAATGTATGGGAAGTGTTGCGACATCTTTAAGCAGTTTGTACCTGTAAGTAGAAAAGTAACTTCTCTGTTTTCACAGCCACCTTGCAGCTTGAATGATAGATTAAAAGCTAAATACAAAACAACAACCATAAATTCCTGGAGGCTTTGGAGTATTTCAGGCTGAATAAAGATCACTGGTGGGATGGCAGATAGCCTAACTTGTGGTTAGGGACCATAGAAATAAATTAGGTTAAAACGTGGCAGTTCTTAGAAATCATCTTTACAATATACATAATATAGAGTTTCTTTTTTTTTTTGTTAATTATATCTAATTTTCTGGAGAGAAGGATGAATACATTTACAATGCTATGACCTGTCTTTGGTTGTTCTTATGGAAGAAACAAAGTCTGACATGGGCCAGGCTTTTTTGTGGGACAAACTTTATTTTTTCAAAAGCTGTCTGCAGTGATTTTACAGGTGAGGTGAACCTGGAACACTTGCATATATCTTTACTAGGCAATGTATTTTCTGACTGTTGTATCCTCTGATAGCCTCTCTTTTTTGTTTCTGTCTGATCAGATCTCATTAGAAACTCTCTGAAGCTTTTTGGGGAGACCTCTGAAACTCTCTTTATTTAACCGTAAGCCCCAGAATAATACTCCTGGAGTAATTTGGCTGCCAGCTACTGTGCAACTCTGTGTGTGAAATGTATAAAAATCAGAAGATAATACCCACCTTGCACTAATGATAATTCTCTCACGCACCACCACTTGTCTCTTTTTATTTAACAGTGTGAATGTAATGTTGGTAAGAGATGTCCTCTTGCTAGTGCCATGGAAGACAATTAACTAGAAACAGTGATTGTCATACATAAATGCACAAGCCCGCCTTTTGGGAGGGGGAAGTTCAAGGAATTTTCTTAGGAGCAGTAATTAGTTTAATCTCCATGGTCCATGTAGGTCTGGTCTCTTCTACTTAGTCAGTCTGCTAATTACTGGAAAGTGCAATGATGAGCTAATTTTGAGACAGAGAAAATATATTGCATCCACATGACACCAGCTGGCCTAAGTGGAAATAGAGTCTAATCCTGGCCAACAGGTAAAGCACAGACAGTTGGTTCTGAGGTGATAGCTGTCCCCTTGGGACAAAACCAGCAGCTTTTCAAAGAACACTGAAATTGTGTAGTTGAACACTGTGAATGCAAGAGGACAGGTTACTTGTGTAATCCTGATTAAAACATGGATCAACTTGCATAGCCACAGCCCTTAGTTTTAGGAGAACGTGCCATTTTTCCCACAGTGCAGCTGTCCTAGGCTTCTATCACTTGATCTAACACAACTATGGTAACAGATCAGGGTTTCCTCTGGTGTGTGAAGTGCCTATAGAGGATGTACCCCTAACCTTTGGCTCCAAGTTTAGGGAATTTGGTAGCCAGCATATTTTCAAACACAGTATTGTAAACAGTAGCTTCGCTTCCTGGCAAGGTATAACGTGGCGGCTGGAGCAGCGCCTACGTGCAGACTTCCAGTGTAGACAGGTCAGTAGCGTTGGCCTGACTGTTCTGAAAGGAACACAGCAAAAGTAATTAGATTTCAGTCTCATTTCTGCTTCCAGTATGTCTGGAGTGCCTTTGGGCAACATCTCACTTCTCCAGGTGGGAAAACCAGTGTGACACCCTTGGAGAGGGAGATACAAGCCCTCACTCATGTGCATACCATGAGCTGTGCAGAGGCTTTTATGTGGGTTGGTAGTGCACACTGGGTAAGGATATATGGCTTCTTCCCTAGGCTGGAGGCAGTTATTTAGGGAGACAATTTCAAATATATTTCTGTGAAATGTTGTTTTCTTCCAGGAGGCATTATGATTATTGAACCCTGTAAACAAGTACAAACAAGGCCAGAACATCCAGGCTGAAGTCTTAATGCAGATTTTTCAGCTGAAAATGAGGTATTCCAGCACATCATTATTGTCATGACATTATCTTTTTAACTGGTCATTTTTTGCTTCTTAGAGGCTGAATGGCATGTTGTGGTGACATATTCTTCTCTGTGCTTTATTTTCTCCTCTGAACCCCCATAAGGAAATATTTCTCACATATTGTTTGGCAGAAGGTTGAATTCCCATGCCTTGTCCTGCCTTACAAAGATTGGAGTGCAAGTAGTGAACTCCCAAGATTCTTTGCTAAGTATGACCCCGTGACATCTACAAGGAAGAGGAAACTAATGATTTTCTAAATGTCTTTCTCTCCACCACTTAGATGCACTTCCACAAAAAAACCACCCCTACAGCCCATTTCATAACCTTTTCTAAATCACAGGATTCAACCATGTTCTCTGTGTGCCAGAGAGATGTGGGGGTGGGGGAGGATGGCAGGGAAAGGATAGAGTAGACCTCTAGGGAAGGAAAGATCTAGACTTTGCACAGCAATTACCATACCTATGAGTAAAGAATCCAACAGGGTGAGCTGAAAGAAAATTGAATATCATCTCTCTGTGGAGTTGAATGCAGTAGGAGCAATTTCTGGACTGCAGCCACAAATACCAATGCAGGCTCTGAGTGCCTGTAGCAAAAAGGTAGTAAGAGTGTTATGTACATTCTTGTTTTGTTGGTTATGGAATGAAAACTTGGTCAATTTTTTTTTTTTTTAAACCAAACAAAACCCTTGGTATTAGGGCTGCTCAGCTTGGTGAATTAATACATTAAAACTGGCATGTACATACTTAGCTGCCAACTAATTCTGTTTCATGTGAGGATTTCTGTTGGAAAGCTGGAGAGCAACAATGCGGTGGGTGGATGTACCGGCTATTCATGCACCAGGGCACTGTTCCCTTGCAATATTGTTTTCTGCCAAAGGAAAGACATGGAAAATAATCAGTGATTGCCCTAGGAATCTGAAATGCCACATTTGGGACCCTCTATAACTCCCTTTGTGCATGAACTGGGTGGCGTCCCTCAGCCTTGAGGCCTTCCTCCGGCAGATCTCCAGTCTCCTCTGGAGGCCACCTGATCCAAACAGAAACAGTACGTGAATGTGACCAGGCCGTGGATGGTCACATAAAGGCAATAAACAGGACTGCATATAATTGTGCAATTTCCTTGTAACTTTAATCTCGAGTTGTGTCTAATGACAGACCATTAGGTGTTTTGTGACTACCTCACTTTTATTTATAATGGATAATTCATTAGACTGGAGTTTTCCCATTCACAATTTACTCCATCCTAATTGGTATTTTTCTGATATTTGAATTTTAAGTTGCTTAGTTGTGGGTTTTGTTTTTGTTTAGTTGGCTTTTAATTAGGAAAACTTCCTCTGTACTTTGTGTAAATCCAGATAAGGGTGAGATTTGAATGATTGCCATTTAAATCTGCTTGAAAGTGGTCTGTTCTCATTGTATTTTGAGGTTGTCTCTTGATTAGATAGAGATAACTGAAACTGGTGGGGTCTAGGCATGAAGACGAATGTGACAGGGAGGTGTGTCTCATGCTGCTTTGGAGGGCAGGAAGGTGGAAGTGCTGAGGAGACGGAAACTGAAGGAATCACTGAACCAGATTACTTGGTAGCTGCTGTAGTAAAGGCATGAGTTTTAGGCATATGCAAGGCATGAGAATTTGTTTTGTGAGCAGATTATTCTTGTATTTGTATCCTGATTCTAACACTTGCTCTTTGAAGAGTTGGGCCAATCCTGTTTGGTGCCTTGTTTCTGTCAGTTTTAAAATAGGTGGCAGTTTATTGACATACAGAACATTATAATGGCTTCATAGTCAGGTGATTGTTATGGCATGCTTGGTTCTCTTGTGTACACTTCAAGAATGACATAGAAAAAGTGGAGAAAATGTTGCTGTTGTGGTTTAACCCCAGTCAGCAACCAAGTACCACACAACCACTCACTCCGTCTCCCCAGGGAAATAGGGGAGAGAACTGGGAAGAAAGGAAAACTCGTGGGTTGAGATAAAGACAATTTATCAGGACAACAAAGGAAATAATAATAATAATATATGTTAATAATAAAATATAAAGATAAAAAATATACAAATACACAATTTCTCACCACCCAAAGACCAATACAGCCCATCTTGCACAGTGATCACAGGATGGAACTGGGAGCGATCTTGGAACAATCCCGAGAGAGAAAGGAAAGCAAGAGAGCTGTCCATTGGCCAACTCCCACTTACATAATCAGCATAACATTTATGGCATGGAATACTTCCTTTGGCCAGTTTGAGTCAAATGTACTGGCTATACCCCTCCCAGCTTCTTGCACCTGCACATTAGCAAAACTGCACATTAGCTGAAAAAGTCCTCGATTTCTTTAGCAAAAGCTATTAACACCAGTGTATTATCAACATTCTTCACATACCAAATCCCGTACTAAATACAAACCACAGCAGCTACTGGGAGGAAAATTAGCTCCACCTCAGCTGAAACCGGGACAGTTGCAAAACATGACTGGAAAACTGCAAGATACATCTTCCAGTGAAGGACTTCCAGAACTCCATTTGTTTAGCTTTACTGCACAGAGGGGTGACTAGATGAGTGAATGTCACAAGTACTTGTATGAGAAGAAAATTCTGGGTTCTCAAAAGGTCCTTTAATCTTGCAGAGAGAAGCATAACAAAAAGCAAAGGCTGGAAGTCAAAGCCAGGCAAACTCCATTTGAGAGAGAAAGAGCTGAGTTAGTTTGGGAAACAGTGCACGTGTTTTTAACAAGGAGAGTGATTAACTGCTGGGATAAACTGACAGGCTCTTGAACTTTTCAAGGAAGAATGTGATGCCTTGCTGCAAGATGTACCATAGCAAAATATGAGTTGTTGGGTTGAAGCAGGCCTGATAGACTTTTATTGTACAGCTGAAAGAAATAAATGGTCTGGTAGTCATTTCTGGATTGAAAAGAGAGCTCTATGCACGTAACAGGTCCCTTCATCCTTATGCAGTAATTTTAAAATAGTAAATATCGAACTATGTGAGTAGATTATCCTTCCACAATAATTAACATTTTCCCAAAATACATAGTACAGAGCTGACACATGCCACTTTTATTGATTTAATTTACATATGGAGTAAAAAGAATTCACTTTCAGGTAAAAAGGTAATTGTCATAATGGAAACATGGAATTGCTCAGGAACACTTGTGTTTCCAGCATTTGTAGTTGCTTTCGTTGAGATTTTTGCTGTAATTTTTGCTTTCTTGTAACTTAGGTTTCTCATTATAATATAAAAAAAAAACCAAAGAACAAAAAGCAAAAAAAAAATCACAGGTCAAATCATGTATTTGACTTTGAAGAAGGACATCCTTCCAGGGAGCCTTCCAGTGTCTCAGGACTGGGACTCTGAAGGCTAGTGTGTTCATTTTGGATTATATGTGCTTTCTTCTTTTCAATATCAAAACAAGATCTGAAAATGTAACAAACAAAAGAATTAGTCACATGAGCCCTGTAGTTTTATGACTTTGAGGAAATCTTTGATTCACTTGTGCTTGTAATTGATGTATCAGTGATTTTATTGTGTTGCCTTTTCTTAAAAATTTAAGGGCTCAAGATGGGGCACTTGGAGTTCATCTGGAGATTTTCAGTTTAAGCCAAGAAAATATGAATAGAATTACAATAACTTTGGTTCTTTTTTTGTTGTTGTTAATAATGTATACTGATAGGAGGACTTTTACCTGTTGCTTGAAGGTTTCTCTGTCAGACCTGTTCTGCAGACGTTTGCCTCACCTTCTCACCAACAGCCAGTTGACCCATTCCCCCCAGTAGTGGATGCAGCAGAAATGCCTCAACTACTGGAAATGCACTCTCCAGAGCTGCTCTGTTCTTCACCCTGTCTTCATTTTAGGCCATGCCCTGAGCATTTTGGAGGTCCTGAATGAAGCAGACTGCATGTACGGAGTAGGCTTTTTCAGTCTTTTTCACAAACACAAACAAGGTGCTTGCATGGAGGTTGCTTTGGATGTTTAGAATTTGAGGGAGGATTTTGTGATTATGTGTCATCCAAAATGTGTGAGGTTGTGTGTAAAATGAAAAGTCTGGAGGAGGCTGGTGGTCTAACTTTTCATATCGGCTTTTTTGCCTCCTTTATAATAGAAAAATAGTGAAGACATCTCTCCATTAGCAGCAGCTGGCACGGCTGTTGCAAACTAAGACACACATATATGGAGGAGAGGGAGGGAGAATTGGCTATGAATAAACACAAATTGAAGAACTGATGCTTGTAGGTGCATGCGTGTATATACATACGCATGAACACACATGCAGAGAGTTTAGTACTGCTGAAGGCTCCTGCAAAATAAGATTTTGCAATTGAAAAAGCAAAGAATGCTGGCACATGGAGGAAAGCCAGACGTGAAAACAAAACATATTTTTTTCATTGTCAATGCAGAGCATTTTGAAGAAGAATGAGCAGCAGGGAGGGTTTTGGCTTTGCAAACAGGCATGGAAATGTCTGTAAGCTCATAATGAACCTGCTTTTGCCTTGCTTTCCGCCTGAGTTGTCAATGCTTGTGTTTCCCTTTTTCCTTCCTAGCTGAACTTCTTTCTTGATCAAAGCTCCTGTTTTATTTTTAAACTTTTTATTCCTGTAAATGATTGGAAGCTCTCCAGCAGAGCTCTGCTAGAGCCAGAGGGTACTGGAAGCAAAGAGCAAAGAGGACAGATCCGAGGACAAATTACGGACACTTGGGGGACACTCCTTTAAAGGAGCGAGAAGCAACTCCCCTTCCTCTCTTTGCATTTTAGTTCTTTCTAGTCCTTTCTAAGGAGTGGGGAATTTCATCCTACATCCCAATGCAGGAAGAGATGTCAAGGAGACAGGGAAAGATCTTGGCAGTGCAAATAGCTTGGATGTTTTTAAAGGATGTGAATACTTTTTTTTTTTTGGAGACTTAGAATAGACTACTCATTCTGAAGTAAGCAGCTGCATATAAGATTTAGACTGAAATGACAGATTTGAATGCAAAAACATTAGGACTCAGCCAAAGGGCACCATCATCTGAACAGTTTATTCCCAAATAACCAAGGATAGTATCTCAGTATTTACCTGGCAAGAAATAATAGGCAATGGCAGCCTTTCTGCTCTGTGTGACTTGATGCAAAGAAAGGCGATGCACCCTATAACCAGTTCAGGCCCCTCTTTGCTCTTACCTGAGGCACGGAGTGTACCAGGCAGATGGAGAACAGAGCGAGGACACAATGTGCTTAGGTTGTTTGCATTGCTGATGGTGGCCTTGCCTGACCCATCTGTCTCAGTTTCTTCCTCTGTGCAAGATCCATGGATGAAGGATGAATGCAATAATGCCATTGCTAGTGATGATGGCAGTAAAATAAAAGAGTCTCTTAACATTAAAGCAGCATACAGGAGCTCCCTGGCAAGTTTCTCTTCAGGCATATTTAAACAGCAGCTGTATCTTAGCAACTCAAGTCTGCCCAATCAGTCATATTCTCACTAGCTTTTAAGCCACTTTTTTTTTTTTTAGCATAGTCTCCCTGTTGACCTGCAGAACTATCTCCATCTAAAGAATGATATTACTAGTATTACTGTGATTGTATTGGCAAGAGAGGAGGAGACATTCATACTGATACTAGCTGGAAAACAGCTCCTCTTCATCACATTAGTAAGATCCCCTTCAAAGTGTGGTCCAGCTTTTGGGTGGCTCTCCATTCCTGTATCAGCTTTGTAAAGGGACCTGATGACCTTCTCTCAAAGACTGCCAAAGTCAAGCTAGTCCTGGCATGAAGAAGTTTATATATTTATAGGAATGTTGAAGTTTATTAGACTGTAGAATTAACTGGTCTTAACTTAAGGAGACATTGTCAGCTTAAATCTCACTCTTCGTTAACATCTTGCATAAATAAGATGTAAAAAATACTAAGCCTGATAGGGGAAAAAAAATTCTCATTTTAAAATAAACAAAACATGCAGGCATTTCCCTGGACTGTGTGAAAACCCAAAGCACAAAGGACTGACCCTATGTTGACAGGAAGTGTAAACAGAAGTCAAATGAATTTTCTGTGTCTGTGCTGAAAGAAATGCAGTTAGTTTTAGAAAAAAAAAAAAAAGAACAAAATACTCCTTTTTGGAGAGTAACAGGTCTTGAATAGCACTGCTACTCTGCAGTAGTATCACAGTCTTGTCTCACTGTATGGGTGTCAGGGAATGTGGGATACAGCAGCTTATGAATAAAATCCTGCTTCCTATGAACTGTCCTGTCAGTGGTGTAGACCTTTCCCATACTCCATGTGGTTTGGATGAGCCAGGTGCTGTGCATGAGCATCATCATCCCACAGTCAGGCCTGGTCCTGTTTTATCCTGTTGCAAGATCAATAGCAGTACTGGAGCCCAGCTCTGTGCTAGTTGCTGTTTGATCTCTGTTCTGCTGAGCAGCTGTGCCTGGTCCTGGAACGAGGAATGGACCACAGGGCAGCACTAGGGAGAGTCCTCACCACTCCAAGATCCAGGCTCAAGGAAATCCTTTGAGGCTACAGTATGTGCTTTAGTCCCCACCTAGTGACGATGTCCTTCTACTGTCACATTTACCTGAGGGTCTCCTGCCCTAGCGATTGTCCCATGTCTTTTAGGTGAATAAACTTTTGGAAGACATCAGGCCTGTAGTTTCCTGTTTCAAAGGGCTGAGAGACTTTGTAATGATACTAGATCTATCTTGTTACTGTGAGGGATGGCTGCTCTTGGTATCCTGGTGCTGCTACCTTTTGTGTCATTTCTGCCTTCACTTCCAAATGATGCCCTAAAGAAAGCTGTTTCTCTTCCTTGGCTACAGAGGCGGCTAGCCTTGTAACTTTTCTGCCAGCTTCATGATCCTTCCTTGGCATTGTGTACATAGGAAGGAACTAGAGGCTATCCTACCAAGAAATGTGCTCCCTGATGTTGCTGCTTGAATATACATATAACTCTTGGCTTCAGCGTGTAGGATATTAGAGCTATGCTATAGGTTCTGTGATTTATTTTCCAACAGTGCTGCTGTTCTTTTTGGCAAATTGAATGTACTTAGCGTCTTCAGAGCAGGATCAGTGAGTATATCACAATGTGGCCACAAACTAGCCAAGACGTACTTCCTGAAGGGAAGAATTTGAACTTACAGAAGGTCCTCTGTAGCTAGAATGCCTAAGGCTGCTGTTACCTTGACAACTGCAGACAAGACAGGATTTGTCCTGGCCTGGATCTGAATCTTATTGTAATTCCTGGCATAGACTGGTCTATCAAACCTACATCAGTGAAACACCTGTTCTTCACTAAGAGTTAGAAAAATGAATGCTTCAGTTTTCCCTCAACAGGCAAAAGGTATTTTTGTGCCTAGAATTCAGATCTCAGCACTGCCACAGACCTTGTGCGTGACCTTGGGCTGATGCTTAGCTATATGTCCTTGCCTGTGAAATACAGATAATGATAGTGTCTGTTGTCCGAGAAGTACTATGGAGCTAAAGCAACTGTAGCTATTCAACCACAAAGCAACATATATATATATATATGTATGTTATAAAAACATATATAGCATATCTAGTACATCTGTATGTATGTGTATCTATATACAGAAAGAGCGCAACATGGCTATTCAGCTCTTACTGGAAAGGTTTCAATTTGTTGCATCCATGACATTTCTGAGGGAAGTAGCCATCCTTCTGGTGGGAAATGATGCATACTCATACCTGAAAAGTGTATGTGAATATCCCTTATTAAGTAGCTTATCCTTTTGGTTAGCCTAGACCACTGCTGTTGAAAACTAGTGACAGATGAGAATATACCGGTATTACTTTACAAAGCTCTCCCCAGTCCTTTCACAAAATAGAGATCTGCCCTCTTGGTGAGCAAGGAGAAGGATATACAAGGGCTGTCCTTTTAGTTCTGATTTGCACATCAGAGAAGTTGTTTCCTCAAAAGCCTTGTGGCAGATCACATTTTTAAAATTTAATTCTATTCTTCTCTTCCTCAAATGAGAAGCCCTATGACCCATATGCTGGTCAGACAGCTGATGGCCTTTTGTGCAGCACTTAGCAAGCTTGGGGTCAAATTCTAATGACTCTGTAGGAAGCCCACAGCTGCCAACTGTGAGACTTGGCAGTGTGGCCTTCAGAGGTATTTGCCAGCAGACATCTGAGTTCCCTATAGAGATCAAGGAGAAGGAGAAGGTTTTGAAGAGGCCTGGTGTGTTGCCTTCTTAACAGACTCCCAAGAATTTCTTCAGGGTGTGTTCCTTGTTGGGTTTCTCCATTTTATATTCAGATCTGTGTGCAAACTCATTTTTCTCCATTTGAAAACGATCTTCTGTATTCCCAGCAAATAACCTGTCATGCTCTGAAAGGAATTGGAGATGCCCAAAGTTCACAGTAAAACATAATCTAGAAATGTGCCCTTTTCCTTATGGATAAGTTCTTATTAAATAGATTATGTATAAATATTGTCTGTGGTTGTGTTCCCTAGGCATCCTTTGCTGTATGTCTTGGTTTCTAAGTAGGTGATTTAGACAGGAAGAAGTCTACTGTTATTTTTCTAGGTTTCCCTTAGGTGCAGGCAGTGTAAAATTTGGAAGTTAATGCTGCAATGCTTTTGCTGTTCTGTGGTACACGTTCAGAGTGACTACTCCAAGAGGTTTTTTGGTTTGTTTTTTTTTTTTTTATTCTGTAACTGCAAATTCTTTGAACATCTAATTTGTATATTGTTTTCCTTAAGGGAAATATATGAAAGTGAAATGACTGTATGCTGGCATTTTCTATATAGTCACCTTTTATAATGGTTTCTTGTGTTTATTACATTCTCTTCTAATTTGCTGTTTAATTTATACCGTTGCACACTTACGTTCACTTCTCAGCCTCTTTCTGCTAATGAAGGAGAAGAGATGCCATCAGGTTGTTCCAAAGAGGATGACCAGGAATTTTAATTTAATTCTAGCGTAGCTGGCTTCCTCTGTGTCAGTGTGTTCAGTGTGTTTTTGTCATTAGAGTGTGACCTCTCCCCTCTGAATGCAAGGATTAGAGAAATCAGAGGTATTTTGCCACTCAGGCTCTCTGAGAACTTCCCATGCTCTGCAGCAATGTGGGAAAAAGTGCCAAGAACAGAATTTAGAGCCAGAAGAGTCAAATGTGTATTTCAAATCCTGTATTTTTGAAGAACTAGAAGTAGCCTCGGTCTCAACATGTTAAAGAATCATCTCTGAAGGCATGACTGATTTCAGAGTGTCAGTAACGTGGAAAGCACAAAACCTTGTTGAGATGCAGAACTAGAACCATTCTGAACAAGTTTTTGCCTGTGCTGTGATTTCACAAAGTTGCTACGGAAACTGAGCTCAGAATGTACTTCTTTCCCTCTCCCTGCCAAAACAATTTCCCATATTCAGCAGGAGCTCTTTAAAACCATTTTGCCCTCCTCTTCTAAATAGCACTTTTTGGGTGGAAAAAAACCCCAAACAAATGGACAAAAATCTATATAGCAAAAGAACACAAATACATACTAAACACTGTTGCACGCTGCAGCCTGAAACTGCTGGTGAATTGCCCCACTCAGTGCCTGGCTGTTGAATCTGGTGGTATAAATTTCTATATTGTCTGCAATATGGATAATATTCTGACAGAAACATGTAGTTGATCCCAAATGACCTCTTTCATGAGTGCCAGAGCCTTCAAATTCTTTCTTGTTTCCTCTCTCCCACTTTAGTGCTGTAGTTGTCCCATGTCCGTGTACACAAACATCTGTAAAAATCATGCAGCATTTGAATAAGTGTTGGTTTTCAATTTGTTTTGTTTTGTTTTGTTTTTTAAAGTCCATCACACCAATACTACCTCAGGAGATTAAAGTTTTGGAGTTTATTTTGTTGCAGCTTCTTTTTACTTTCATCCCATTAAGTTCCTAAGCTTATGAACTGAATCTGATGTAGCATGTATAATATTTTCTGCCATTGTAGTGCTAAAATCAAAGATTTCCAGGAAGTCCTTGTTTACCATAGCCTAATTGTCTAATTCCTCCTTCAGTGCTGAGTTTCATCTCCTTGATGTAAACTCTTTGGGAGCTCATGTAAGCCTACATAATATAGAGTTGTGGTGAGACTTGATAATGCCTATGGCATGCGCTTGTACTTTCTCACTACCTACTGCACTGTTGGTGCTCCCCACTGTGGTCCCACACCCCTTCTGGCAACATCATTGGCTTTTTTGGACTCGGCATACTTACCCATGTTGCATCCCTTTAATACTTATCCTTGTAATGCCTTAAATAACATTTTAATCAGTTTGCTATGAATAACCAGTGTGACTAAAATGCAGAAACGAGCTAGGCTAGATAATTTCTTTGTCCTGTGGGACAGCTGGTGTCAGGCCATTTTTTGAGTCTTTAATGATGATTATTCTTCTTTACTTCTGTCAAGGCTAACATTTTAACCTCTTCTAGTAAGGTAGATTGTTTTACTTCCTGTGGTTTTCCTGGTCACATACAGCTTTTTTGGTATCATGCCTTGGACATTTTGCACGTATCCTGTTGTTTAGGAGTGATTTTCCCACTGTTGCCTTCACTGTTTGTTATATTTGGCAGGAGGCCCCAGTAGTACTTTATTTCAGCTGAGATTTTTTCCACCTTTTTCATGAAACCTCAGAAGCATAGCACAGACTTGAAGACTCGCCTGTCTCAAGCACGTAATGAATTCTCCCTTACCACTATATTTAATTTTTATGATTTGGTCTGTCCTCTAACTACCAAAACATTGAAGAGAATTTTTTCTGGTTTGCATTGAACCTTTCTGCTTTTGTTTTCAGTGATTATATTTATAGCTTCTAGGGATAGCTGGACATTTGTAAAATATGTAGTTAGTCATGGGAGAAAGTCCTCTCATTCCACTTCTGTATGCTTTTATTTTCCCTGGTGATCCCATTGCAAACTGTTGCCAGAAGCCCTGTAGGTGTACAGCTCTGCATTCCAATTTCTTGCCAGAGCGTAGTCTGGTCGATAGTCATAATCACCTTGCAAGATGAAAGTCAACTGCCTGTATGATAAGCAGGTAGGGTGTCTGTGTACTATGTCTTTTGAGACCATTGGTTACAAAAAGGAAATAATTTGTGAGATGAGGTCCATCTGTTTTAATTTTGGCAAGCAGTGTTTCAGCCTCCTGTACTCTTCAGTGTAGCTAAATCCATGCGGTGACTTATGTCGAGTGCTAGGACAGGGACTGCTGAGCGATTCATTTGTGCTGATTTAAAAGAGCTAGTATGGTTAAAAGTGAGAAATTAACTTTCATTTGTATCATAAACACTGATCAATGTGAAATCCCCTTCCCCGTGTCATTGTCATTTCTTACGACTGGATGTGCTGCTTCCATGGGACAGCTTCTTTTAGATCAATGATCAGACATAGAATCATGGAATAGTTTGGGTTGGAAGAGACCTTCAAAGGTCATCTAGTCCAACCCTCCTGCAAGGAGCAGGGACATCTTCAACCAGATCAGGTTGTTCAGAGCCCTGTCCAACCTGGCCTTGAATCTTTCCAGGGATTGAGCACCATCTTGCTTTTTATTTTTCCCTCTCTTTTTTTTTTTTTTTTTTACTAATAAAGAGATGACAGCAACAGCAGTTTATGGCCCAAATGATTGAATCCAGTTGGGCTCATGAAAGTAGAACTGAAGATAACCTAGCTGAGGTAGCCATGGGCTGTAACTAGATCATTAAACTTGCATTTTTATTTTTCAGTCATGTCATTCTAATTGATTATTCTGCTTGGAATTCTTTTCAAAGTGATTTGAACAGAGGACTGAGACATGCCAGATAGTAGATCAGAGACAATATTTGGAATGACTGAAAAGAACATATGATAAAAAGAGAAATCCACTGCTAGCAGAAAAAAAAAAAAAACAAGTTAAATGTCTGCAATAAGAAAGTTCTTTCTTAAAAGGCATTTGACAGAAAGAAAAAGAAAAAGAGAAATAATAACGTGCCAGCAGTATCTTGTCCCACCTTAGCAAGAAACAAAATCAGCTCAACAATTAAGTGCTTTAATTAAGATCTAAAGCAGTGATATTTGACATGAGTTGAAAAGGAAAAAAAAAAAAAATTCAAATGTTCCAAGCAGTGAAGCAGGAGGAAAAGAAATTTGTGCTGAGAGTCATTAAGGCCCAAAAGTAATTAATGACAAGCACAACTACCTTTATTACAGGAAAGTTGCATTGTGTTTGTGGTGCAAGCATTTTTTCCAAGCTAGGAAATGAACCTGAAGGCGCCTTTAGTAGTAAAAGCAAAAATATTAAATTGCTCCTGAAAATTTTAGCTGTGCTGGTTACTTCATCAAGGAAGGATAATGAGACTGTTTAGGAAAGTCCAGCCAGCATAAGGAATGTATTTTATTAAATTTTAATTAAAGACTAATTTCTACTGAACACTGTCCAAGCAGTGGATTATTTATTAAAAAGAGGAAGCCTAGGAAAAAAAAAGCAAAAAGCCAAGATATTCCTCTTTAGCCATCTGGAAGCCACCTAAAATTTTAGTGAGTTACTGTCCAGGCTGACTACTTAGTTACCATAATTGCTTGCCTACAAGCATAAAAGGGAGCTCTTCATTCTTTCTGTGCGGGCTGTCTGGTTTGCCTGTTAGCTAAGGGCCTCATCCAGTGCCACGTATAAGCTAATGCGCCTTGCTAGGAACTGGAGGAGTTAAGTAGCCTGGGGCACAGACAACACTGTGGCTTGTGGAGATTGTCCAGGTCTGAGAGGGTCAGGGCACAGCTCAGACTGCTAAACTCTGCTGAAGTCAAGCTGGATTTGCGTACAACCACTGTGGTGCCTGCATCATGTTTTTTTCTCTTTCCCAGTCCCCAGACTCTCCAGGTATTTTTGCTATCTTTGAAATCTACACGCTACTTACTGAATTGATGCATGGTAGACTGCAATTGCATGAAGAGACAACCTGAACTAAAGTGAGGCAAAACTAGAAACATCATCCTTCATCCCAGTTCTGATTGTGAATTGGCAGTTTAGCTCACAAGCATCTTGACCTTGGTTTATTAGAACATGGGCACACGTGAACCAACTGGGCAGTTTAAACCAAATTCTTATGCAGACAACAGCAACCATTCCAAGTAAAATCATTACAAATACATAGACGACAGAGCCTCAGCAAACTTGGACTTGGCTGCAACATTCCTCTAAAACATGGGTGCAAAAAAAATATGGGGAACTCAGCGTTGATATTTGATGGTAAGTATGGAGAAGAACAAGTGAAATTTCCACATGAACATACAAGAAGGAGCATCCTGGGGAGCAGAGGAAGTGTCCCAGGTGCCCTTTAGGATTCTGGTAGATCTAAATAGTTGGGATAGCATTAAAACTTTAAGTTAGAAGATCAGGTTGGTACAAGTCTGGGATTTCCTTACATACCTAATTCTACCCTTCTGCCACAGGCTGAAATGGTGGGATGAAGTTGCTTTGAAAGCCGGTGGGTATGTTAGATGTACTGTCCTGGATTGTCTTCTGCAGTGTGAGTAGGGTTGAACACGAATCCCTAAACACTCTCCAGGGGAGAGATCTGGGACTGCACGTGGCTCCTTCCTTGCTTATGCCACTTGAGTTCTTTCAAGGGATACCAGAGAGTAGGAGTGAAGGATGCACATCCTGGTCTCATCCTGATATTCTACGTGGATATGGGCAGAGAATGCAGCTATGGAAGGCAAAACCTGCTGGAAATACCAAAGGAATGCACCTTTCCCACAATTTAGGGACACTCATTTAAAAGTTACTGTCAATTCTGCATGCCTATAAGCCTGAATCTCTAAAGAAAGTGTTTTTTTGTGGTTGATAAGCTGAGATGAAAGGGCTTTGATTAAAGTGGAGGGCGGCATGAGAGACTGGTATTACTGTGAAGACCTTGAGCCTCCTGCCTATACCAGCATCATTAAGAACATCCTGCTTAGTGCCAGAGCTGTGATTGCTTCTGCTGGGATAGATAGCAGAATACTTAAAAAATGGGGGCTGCCTCTGTGTCAAGGGACAGGCCTGCTTGCAATTAGACTCTTTCAAGCCTGGTCAGCGGGATATAATTAGGAGAGAAGTTTTTTAATGAACTGATAATACTGGCCAAGCAGCAACTTGCAGGTGTTGAGGGAAAGGCTGGGGTCAGGCCTGCTGCTGAAGTACCCGATTCATTATTTGGATGTTCCAAGTTCTCATTGTTTGCTTTTTCCTTTGAATGAAAGGGCTATTTGTTTAACCCTGGGTTTTTTTTTTTTTTTGCATGCAGGTGGGCATACTGCTTATCATGAATGTTGATGTGGTATAATTTAATTTCTGAAAGAGGACTACGCATTTTTTAAAGAACTTTGAAAGTCAAACTGCCTGGCAGAAAGGTTAATACATGACCAACAAGAAAACTGATAAACAAACAATATACTTGGATAAAGCTGCAAACAAGCTTGTTGATAAACCAGTCAAAGAAGTTAAGCTGTATTTTTCCAGCCTGAAAACTGAACACAATCACAAGTTCAGTGCTGGAGAAGCACAGATCATAAGGGCCACCTCCTTTCCAAAAGCACAGTCCATCAGAGCCAGGAGAAAGCATCTTTCCCAAGAGGTAGCTCCCCATTGCTGTCACAGTTTCAGGGACCTAGAGTTGTTTTTGAACTTTGCTCTCCCCAAGCTGGGTCTGTTAGCACCAAGGTCCTCTCAGTGTAATAAAGGTTCAGAAAATGGGCAGTCATTCTTCTAACTTTAAGGAGCTTGGTCAGATCAAATAGATTTCAGTTAATGCCTGCTTACAGAGAATCTTTCCCAAGAAGCAGGTTTGACCAGATCCTTTCCAAAGCTGCGAGAGTGATATGACAGTCCACCTATACATCTTTTGTATTACAGCCTAATTGGCTAGAACACATACTGAGAGAGTGTGTTACCGGGATAAATTCCTTCCTCAGCTGAAGGTGTTTTAACTTCTGTTACCTGTCTGCCAGGTCAAAAGTGCTGAGTGGAAGCTGCTTTCCCAGCCTGTATCAGGTTGTGTTCCCTTAAACAGGGTTAGTAGATGACTGAGAGTGTCTTTGAGCAAAAGAGAGAGGGCACAAGGGGAACATTACTGTAGTATTGGGGCATTCAGCTGGGAGAAAAATCCTAAGATCTGTTCTTTGGGCTATTCTGTTTGCTTCAGTGACTTTACAGGAGGAGGAAGCAGAACTTGTGATCACCAGCAAGACTTAAGGGGCTGATTATAACATTCACCTCTGTACAGTGGCCCAGAGTGCCTGGAAAGTTTCTACCCTTTAGCCATTCTTAGCAAGTGGTTAAGATTTGCCTTGAGGAAGCAGAAAATACAAATTCAAATCATGTCAGGCTCAGTTAAGCATTGACCTCAGGTCTCCTATTTGCTGGCTTACTGTTTTGAGAAGAAGGTGATTAAAGGTGTGACACCTTTCTCTTTTGTTTCTCCAAAGAAGATAGTGAGTCTTGCTCGGTGTTCTTTTTTTTTTTTTTCCCCTCTCACCATGTAGCTATATCTCTTTTGCAGGAGAGGATTTGGGACTCCAGATTGAGGTGAGAGATGCTTGCTCACAGCTCTTAATCCTGTTGCCTAAGTTTACTCTAATTAATATATTAAATTATATTAACTAATTATTTCAATTAATTCAATTTTATTTTATTAAATTTTCATTTCCCAAGGAACTAACTCTTTTGCTCATCATTATGTGTAAACTCTCTTTTTAGCTCTTGCACAAAATGTAGGATTTGGGGAAGAGAGCTGGTAAAATTGGAAATGATTTGCAGGTGAGGAGGCAACTGATTTTTGGTGTTGTGGTGTGTTACCCTTGTCTGGCAGCCAAATGCCCACCCAGCTGCTCACTCACTGCCCCTCCTCAGCAGGTTTGGGGAGAAAATAGGATGAGAAAGCTAACAGGTCAAGATAAAGGCAGGGAGATTTCTTACCAGTTACAGTCACAAACAGACTCAATTTGGGGAAAATTACTTTAATTTATTCCAATTAAAACAGATTTGTGTAAAAAGCGAAACAATCATTAAAACAATACCTTCATTTCCTTTTCACAGGCTCAACTTCGATCATTCATTTCTAACTCCTCTCCACCCTGAATGGCACTGGGGGGTGAGGGATGGTGGGGGTGGCAGTCAATGTGTAACACTTTCTCTCTGCTGCTCCCTCCTCCTCCGTACTGTTCTCCTGCTCCAGCGTTGGTCTTTCAATGGGCTGTAGTCTTTCAGGAAATATCTGCTCCAGTGTGGGCTCTCTGTAGGTGTCTGTTCCTTCAGGAAGCATCCAGCTGCTCCGATATAGGGTCCTCCACAGGTTGCAGTGCAGACATCTGCTCTGGCAGGATCTTCTCCACAGACCACAGCAGTATCTGCTCCAGCACTATGGAACACCTCTTCCTTGGGCTTTGGTGTTCCCTCTGTTGTTCCTCACTTTTATTTTACTTTTTTCCTGTCCTGCCTGCCTGGTGTTTTCTGCTTTTCCTTAAGGATGTTTTCCCAGCACTGTACATGTGGCTCAGCTTTGGCCAGCAGTAGGGCCATGGCAGAGCTGACTGTGTCCAGCACAGAGCAGCCCCTGACCTCTTCCCACAGAAGCCACTGCTCCTGCCCTGCCTGCCATCTTGGTACAGGTGTTCAGACTGTATTCCTGTAGAAGTCCTTGTCAGGGTCCACAGGGGCCTCAGGTGTTAATTTTCCCAACCAGCCTCACCTGGGGCCTCCACCCAAGAACTCCATTTAAGCTCAGGCCTGGGCTTTCACTCCCATCCTGAGCTATGTCTTAGGTGTACCTGGCAGGTCTGTCTTATCTTTTCCTTTTGGCTGGACCCTCAGACAGACCCTGCACCTGGTTTGCTCCCTTGCCGTTTTGAGGGCTGTTAGTGAAGCATGTTACACCATGCCTGGCTCTGCCTGCTGTGTTCAAAAGCCATGAAACTGCAGCTCTCATCAGTGATGACACTGCCTGTGCTGGGGTCACCTTTGGTGTGCTGCTCCTTAGAGAGCTGTCATCGCCTGCTGCTCCCCAACACCTCTGTTTTGGTAGGTTTTTGCTTCCTTCCTTCTACATGTGTAGTTAGTGATACTGGTGTGTGGGGAGTAGCATTGTCTCCCTGTTTGGATTGGAAATCGAATGAGAGATGGTGGTGGGAATGCATTTTTGTGTAACTGTGGTCACAGGTTTATGAAATAATTTGTGAGATGTGGTAGGAATAACAAACACATGACTGTGCACAGGAGAATCTCTGGAAGGATGGTAGAGGAGCAGCCCATTTTGCAGTACTGTGATCTTAGATTGATGTAAATCCATTGTCAATCTGCGTCCTGCTCTCGCTCCCACTTTGGGAGCCAGGCACTAGAAGTTAGAGATTGCAACTTCTACTCCATCCACATCCAAACCCTTTATCAGCTCCACCCCTCAGACTATTGATGTCTATAGCTTTTCTGTCTTAGATTCCAAAATGTCTTTCTCCTTGTCAACATCACCTGTCCTCAGTCAGCATTCTGACAGAATCTAATTACTCTTAGCTGGCCATAAATTCGATCAGAGATGTTACTGTGCCTCTGGGTCTCCACAGGCATGCCTTGCTGCTTGAGCACTGTGTGCGCCACGGTGTTGCTTCGGCCCCCAGGAATCCCCCTGTCTTACAACATCCAGCCTTTGCTGGACAATGTAACATTCTACAGACTCACAATTACTGTCTTGGTCTCATTTCTGGTCATCAGCGATTACTTTGGTTTGGTAGAGATTTTCCAAATTTCAGGAAGAGATTCTCTGATTTATTTTCCTGGCTTGTGCAGCCTCACATTTACTCAATTTAAGTTCTCTGGGGCTTTTCTTTCTTTTGGCACATCAGAAGAACACATTAAAAAGAGTCCCTGCAGTTTGCTTTGGAAGACTTGGAGAGTGCACATTGATTGAAAACTCTTCTAGTACCAGGTTAATTCAAGTCCTACAGCAATTCCTCAAGCACACCTCATGAAAATCTGCCTTCTCTAAAGAAAAAATAGACTGGCTTATGTATTGTTTTTATTATACTTGATGTGACAAAATCTTTGGCTTGTGCTCTTCCTGTTTCCAGCTAAAGTTGCTGCTTTGTATTCAGGCCATGAGAGCATGCAAATGACTGAAGAACCTGTGTCTATTCCCAAAGTGCTTTTGAAAATTTTACTGATAATTTCCGGTTGTTCTGACTGCCTGACCTGTGTTTGCGCTATGTGAATCCCCCGCTTCTATTCAGTGTGGTTTGTTGCTCTCTGATCTTACTCGGTCATCGTTTGGCTACTGAGCCAAATTCAGTTTTATTTTACTTTCTGTAACTAGGAGGAATATCTCTGCAACAAACATTCATTATTTTTAGTGTTAATGTGTCCCTCAATCTATTAAGCATTTTATCTTTTACATGCATCCCATAGGGGAGAAAAAAAAAATCCTACATCACAATTCATATTTGCTGACTTTTCTTCCCAGCATGTCTAGGTAGGACTTTTGGTTCCTATGTATCGGAACAAAGCAGTATCTGGCAAATTGATCTTTCTTTATTTGCTGGGCATTTTTGCATTATGTTGGCCTTTGTTTTAGGAATTGTGCTTGAATATATTTTGAGGGTTTTATTTTACTTTGAGATGAATTTCCATTCGCTATAAAAGGAGGTGAAGGTGAATAGCTTAAACTTGCATATCTAATTTTTAATTGGTCATGTGTTTTTAACTTCTGCTCAGTGTGGGCACCTAAAAAAGACGAAGACAGACAGATCTAACCTGAAAGTATTTGAAATGTAACTGGGAAGCAGAACAAAGCAGAATACTATGAGAAAAGAGACATACCACCACATTGTCTGTTCGTTTGCCAAGCTGGGGCATGCGGGTTTTCAAAGTTAAACATGTACATTTGAGCTGCTCACTCTCACCTCTTTTTATAGCAAATGGAAATAAAAGGCAACTTCCAGGATGAAATTCATCTCAGTCAAAGGTATGCACCTATTCCCACCCTCCTCCTTAGCAGTCACAAAGTTTTAACAGGTAGCATCCTTCTTATGTGGTTGCTCTGGAACCTGATGGAGTTTCCTGTCTGGCTGTCAGTGAAATTTAGCCAGCAGCAATAGTGCCAGGTGAAGAGAGTTATTTCTCTCATAGATACAAGGTGATGTTGCTGAAAAAATAGCCCCACTGAAAATAAACAAACAAAAAAGTAAAATGCTAGCTTTCAGTCAGGTCAGCTTCCGGCCACAGACCCTGAAAACTGAAGTGCTGTCACTAGACTGTCATGGGTACGTGCAGTGACCTGGCATAGGACCGGGCTGCTGCTTCTGAGGCTGCTGTGGTCTTGGATCAGTTTGACTGTTCAGAGTTTGTGTAGGTTCAATCAGGGTATTTAAAAAGGCTTCACTTCATGTGGATTGATTTAAAAGACAAAATACTAATTATCTCTTAAAAGGAGCTGTATTTTGAGTGACTTTTTCTAGCACCTTGATACCTCTGACATCTACACTAAAATACACTGCATAATTACCAGAAAACCTTTCTTGTTATGTGCAGTAGCATGGGGGACTTTGCCGATGATGACGTTATTTGACACCAGAACTTGTGTTGAGGAAAAAGTAGGTGTGGAGAGCACTATCACCAGTTCTTCCTGTTGCTTTTTCGGAAATAGTAATTTGGTTTTCTTGTGGTTTGGTTTTTTTTGGTTTTTTGTTTGTTTGTTTGTTTGTTTTTTTCATTTACCTTGTTCCATTTATCATTTCAGAAGCCATTTAATAAAGTAATGGTAGGAGATTGAGTTTACTTTCCTAGTCCCTAAGCCCCTGGCCTTTTTGAGTTTACAAAAGGATAATACTGATTTTGTGTATTGGGAACTAGTGTCGGCTGGCTTCAATAGTTGTTTTGACAGTGTAGACCTTTGCAATTATTGTCAAATTTGTTACAACAAATAGCCATTTTAAACTTAAGCCTGCTACATATATGTTTTAAAGTTCTAGGGCTTCTGGACCAGTAAAGTGTTCCAGTAACTTTGCTGCATCACAGAGAGATCTGCAGAACGTAGCAAGTTGGTTTTAAAAACCACATTCTCTAAATATGTTTTATGAGACCTGAATATTTGAAATAGTCTACCTAATGTTTTTGTTATACAGTTGCTTTGTAAAGCCAGGACCTAATGAAGCTCTCTTCTGCTGTGAGTAACAGCCAGTAGCGATAATGCCTCCTTGAAGGAAGAGGTTAATTCCTGTTCTACTGCTCTCTGTGATGGCAGAAAGGGCTTTGTGCAGTGGTAGTCTACATAAAATCGCACCATAAATGGTTGGTGTTTCTAAACTTTTGCCCCTAATTCATAACATGTAGGCTGTCATCTCTCTTAGATGTATTGTATGGCCTGTCCTTTCACTTTCCTGGAGGAAAAAAAACGGGATTCTGAGATCAAATAAAGACAGGAGGAAACATAATTTTCTCTCCTGCCAGAGCAGGGAGTCACTGGGGATTTTTATGGCGCCACAACTGCAAAATGCTACTTAAGTGCACACGTAACCAGTGGCAACCACAGGTCCAGTGAGTTGCAGAATTTTAAAACTCTTGAACTGAATGAGCTTGGCTGCTTACAGCTGTGAAGAACATCCCTTACTAGCTTGTACTGCTCAAAACACTCATCTTTTAGATCTTTGTGCTTCTTTCCAGCTTTGCTGAGCCTTCACCTTGCCTCTCAAAAGGTAGTTGCTGTCAGAGGCATTTTGCATAGGCAGTGCTTGCTGACCACTATTGCAGTGAAAGTAAAAGGAAGATCTGGGAGTACAAAGCTCTGTGTTCACATTTCGATTTTTAGCTGTTTAAACATAGGACACTCAGGACAAAGTACTTTTGCATCATTGTAGAAATGCATAGTTAATATTGAGTTGTTGGAGAATATCGTCTGACTGTCAGTTGTTTTTTCTCAAGTTCTTATTGCAGCCAGTGGAGAAAGAAAAACAGGGAGAAGAGAACTTTTAAGGAAAAACACTCAGTTCCCATTGGTTCTTGTAAGTGGGAGCATTTGCTATTAGTGTGGCAGTTTCACAACATTACGCCTAATTTGCTTTGCTTTTTCAATTTTTTTTTTTTTTTTTGTCTTGCACAGATATAGCTGTAATAGTCGTGGTGTCCTGCTGTATGCTCTTTGAAGCAGCAATTAAAAATTGATCTAAGTGCCTGTAAGCAAAACTGTTGTGTGTGCTATTCATTGTGTTGTAAAACTGCTTCAGTGTGTGCTATAGCAGCTTGAAAGGCAGTGTTATACATTTTTAATATGGCCTGTAGGTGACAGAGGCGAAAAAATCAGAGCTATAATATTTTTTCAAGGTGTTCTCCGTAAAACACATCATATTTAAAGTTTACTCTTTCTGTAGATCCTTTGACTGGGATTTCAAGCTCTCACTACTCGTCAGATTGAGTTGCCAATGGGGGGGTGGCTTTCCTTTTGGAGCAGAACAGGAGAGCCACTAGACAGAGCACTAGCTAGATGCCCTGGTGACTTTGCACAGACCTGTAGACCACTCATTTTATTGTTTGCTACAAGACTATCAAAATCTCTAATCAGTTTCTGTAGGATTATGGAAAATTTTTATATTCACAAACATGCACAAGCTTTAAATCCAGGCCTCTGTAGCCATGAAGTGAGATGTGATGCTCGTAGTTGCCAGAGTAGTGAAACTAGTAAGGAGAGTGGTTTAAAAATAGCTGAAAAACATAGCGAGACCTAGCAGTACTATTTAATCTGCCTTGTTACTTCAGTTCTTTAACTGAAGCATGGTAATGGTATGGGTAGATGATAAGAAAATTTTCTAGGTAGAGAAAATGTGGCAGACATTATTGGGGGCCTGCTCAGTCTCATTAAAACATTGCAGCAGAACTAGAAATGGTTTGATCTCAAGATTCTCTACAAACATCAGACACTCTGCTTTCTTTCTCTGAAATTAAAATTGTTTAGTTGGGGTTTTTTTGTTGTTGTTTTTGGGTGGGTTTTTTTTTTTTTTACTCTCAGTTGGGTTGGAGTGGGCAGAGGAAGGACAGTGCACTCTTAAGCAGATCTAGTAACGTGCTTTTTTGTAACTAGTCTAGTGAACGTGCTGTGGAGAGACAATAAGAAAACAAATATTTCAGAGAATCGTATACAGTACTGATGAAGCACATTCTTTACATTTGTTACTGGTTTTGAAATATCTTGAAACTCATGAAAGGATATAGTGATTAAAGAGAAATCACCTTTATAGCAATGTGCAAGTTAACTATTTTTTGTTTGTTTTCTTACAATTCTTCCCTTTGAGATGAAAGCATACTTGGACTGATGCTGTAGTGGATAAGAGTAAATAATCTAGTAATAACAGTTAAAAAGCAGTTTCCCTAACTGTTGAAGTTTCTATTTAAAAGCACCAGTTACTGCTTGGATATTTTTAGCAGAGCATTCTTATTTCTCCACCTTCCCCTGGATGCTAAAGCACTTTGTGTAAAAGAAGTTGAACGAAACAGTCTTATGAAACTAGTTTGCAGCATGATAAAATAAATACAATCTGCTCTGAGCGACTGGTCACTCTCCTCATAGTGGAGGCCTTGAAGCAGAGTTTAAAAAAACAGTTATGGAAATCTTTGAGATGCTGTGAAGTAGTAGCACTTGCAGGAAGAAGCCTTCTGTTTGGGCTTTTTGATTCTTCTGATCATATGATCTTCCAAAGTAACACGATTCGACGGATGTTCTCAGAAGTCTTATGGTTTTCTTTCAGACACTTAGAGTGGTATTCATATCTTCTGACTTCAGATAGCTGAAAATTACATGTCTGCATCTAACTCACCAGCTACCCTAGCCTTTATTTACTGTCGCTGGAGAGAAACTGTCTCCTCCAGAGAGGTGGTGTTCTGACTTCCTTTAGAAACCACTCAGGATTAAATTACTGTCCTTCTTCATGTGTCTTTTTGTCTGCTTTGACTGTAAAGGATGGCTTGGAAAGAGCTCATACTTACATATCTTTTTAGCTGCCTGGGTTAGATGGAGTGAATCTCTTTTTCTGCCTCTGGAGGAACTGAATTACTCCCCAAATGCAGAGTAACTTTTTTTTTTTTTTTTTTTCTTTTTTTTTTTTCTTTCTTTCTCTGAAGGAGCTCACCATTTCCTCCCAGTAAGGATGGTTAAGAAAAGGCGTAGCAGAGAGAAGTGCTGTGCTTGTAAGACTCACAGCTGTGACAAGAACAGAGATTATTTCAGATTTGGAACAGCCGGGCTTCTCGATCATAAATTGGACTGATTTATGTCACGTGCTGTCTCTGAGTAACATCATTCTTCATTGCTTGATAAACATTAAAAGTCTGTTTCTAACCTCCACAAAACACCAGGAATGAGAAATATATTGCACTGGAATTTGTAAAAAGTAAGAGTGCTAATCCATTGGATTACTCACCTGTTGTTGCAACTTTGGTGGGGCTTTGGGGCTACTTTCTGAACAGAAATTCCTTTCCACATTTTCTATGTACAATGGTTATCCAACAAATAAGTTCTGTTTCACGTTGAAAATGCATGTCTGTGTTGGTTAATCGTTCAGCAGTTAGTACCCAGCACAAGCTGCATGCCTGAGTAGAGATGCCTGAAGACCTCTGAAGTATGAGGAGGTGCAATGAAGACACACAGTGGTTGCAAGACATACTTAAGTAAGTGAATGTCAGTTACGAATGATGTGAAAAGCTTAGGGATTATTACTAACATGTTGTTTTAGATGAATTTAATTTCATGCCTGAATTTTTTTTTTTTTTTAATACTTGGAACACTTCAACTCGGTTGACAAAAGACATTAGCACTAATAAAAGGAGCTGAATTGATTTGCTTGGAAATCGAAGTCTTTGACCAGCCAAGTAGTGATCGCATAGATAGAGCTCTGTTTCTAAATGGCAGCAAATCACCAGAACAGCGTGTGGGCTGCATGGGGAATCTGCAGCATGCGTGTAGTGTCTGTGACTAAATGGGGACCAATGTGCATTTTGCTTCTGCTATTGCCTTCTCAACTAATTTCTCCATCCTTTTCCCTCTTTTGTTCCAAAATGTTGTTCACATTAAGGCATGAAAGGGTTTGCCATCAGTTTCATTTTTTTTTTTATTTTTCTATTGTATGTGAATCCTTTCACACACAAAAGCAGTGGTGATTGTATTGGAGCTGAGTGTCTGTTCTGACTTTTTACTCTGGATTTATTATTATTGCATTTTCATCAGCTTTTGCCTTGGTTTCCACTTCACCGATTTTGATGATCTTCAGTGAAATCCATTAGTTTAAGGAGGTGGCTTTCTTAATGACTTATACACCATCTGTTATTTTCAGTTTATTGTAGTTTTTATTAATAATTTAGTAAGTTCTGCAAATATTTGCTGCTTTAATTACAGTGAAATGTGTATTGCCTTTACAATCATGTCATCAAACTGTGGGTTATTTAGTACCCTAAAACATCCTTATTTTTGTCATGTAGTGGTGCATAAGTAAGACTAGAGGATGGTAACAGTCCCTTTCCAACTTCAAAATCTCTGAATCTGTCTGCTTTGTGTTTCATTTACCTTACAATGCTGCTGCTCATGGACATTATATTTTTGTTTACAGCACACTAACACATTGGTTTGAAACACTGTTAAATGAAGTATTGCAAACTTAAAATTTTGCAAGTCCTCTTGAACCACCTGGCTTTTAGAATGTGTTAATTGTGCATAAAATACTAGATAGCCAGCATATTGGAAAGAGATCTGATTAATGCTTTCTCAAAGGGGAATGTGTACAAAATGTACAATATTTTTTTTTCTCTCTTGTACCACATACAGGAACAAACAAGTTATAGACTTTCATTTACTTTTTCCCTGGTTGTATTGCCATGACGTACAGTAGGAATAATTTTTGCCAGGAACACTTCCTGTGACATTTAGTTTTGAAGTGACTTTCCATTTCCCTGATTTGTCTGAGGTTGAATCCCAGAATCACAATGTGTATTCAAGAACGGTCCATCCTGCCTCCTTTCAGTTGTGTAACACAGCCAGTGACCGAGAGCACTGCTTGTGCTAACATGAATTATTTAGCTGTTTACCCTTCTGACTTATGAAGGTATTACACTTACTGCATATTTGGCAAAAACTTCTAGACTCTAAGATAGAAGCTGTTCAGATGTGCAAGGTATTTATGCAGTTTTGTTTTTTACTTTATTTTCAGGTGTCACTGGCCTCAAGTCTTCTTGAGTTGTTCTAGTAAAGAAATGTGAACTTGTCTTTCTTGATTCTCTGCTAGGTTCCTTTGAGTGCATTAGTGCAGAGCAGGTCAGCTTTTGAAGGGATAATTACCTCAAGCAGCAGATCCCACCTAAATTGAATTTGATCCATTTTTTTTTTTCTGAATTGAGCTGCCTAATTATTGTCTTCCTACAGGCACAAATCAAACCACTTCAGTTCCTCTCCCTCTGTGATACAGTGAAGGTTCTGAGATCTGAAAACCAACAAACCAACCAGACAGAAAGGCTCACCAAAGGACTGGATGCTCTTTCGTTGTTAGCATTTACTGTATTCGATGAATCAGAGGATCACACGTGTTTGGCAATCAAGCCTGAACCGCAGGTTGCACACAGATTTTGATCTTGGGCTGTGCGTGCTGAGGCTGGTACCTTTCATAGGCTGTGCCCTTGTGCTAGAAACGCGATAGCAGCAATCTTCTGACTTTTATGCAAGTCCACTGCTGTTTGCGGGCAAGTTGCCAGTGTAGGTCCTTCAGTTGAAGTGGGTTGCCAATAATAGCACCCTTGTTAAAATACATGGTGCATCAGTTTATTCTAGTCAGTAATCTGCATAATTAGGGTGGAAATGAGAGCAATAAATACACTTAAGTGTTTGGAAATGGCTTTCTTCCTGAAGATTTTTCGCAGGGTGAAAATTAGGATTAATTCTAGAGGAGGAGAACTGACCTTAAAAGCCCCGTTACAATTGACCTTAAAGCCACCATTCTTTTCAGTCGCTCAGATATGTTTGCTAAAATTTAATTGAAAAGGTCTCTGAAATCTGACCCATGTTATAACAATATTGATACTGGTTTTTGCTCATGATTTCTCTTCATTTATACAGATGTGTTAAAACCAGAACAATCTCTGTCGCTTCTGTAGTGGACAGTAGTGAAGTCCAAGAGGCAAAACTTGTGTGAAAGATGTATATTAGTATTTATCCTTTATTTTTTCCATCTTACGTGTCCTTGTTTAACTTATATAAAATCTCAGAATGGCATGTTTATTTAGAGGTACAAACTGCACACAATGAATCCCTTTTCTGTTAAGTCAAAATTGTAGGAAGCCCCCATAGTTCAGTTTTTTTAAGTGCTTTACTACATCTTTTTATTTATCAAATCAAATAAGACATCAGAATTAGCATTTGAGTGACTCAAAGTCTTAAAAGCTTGTTCATCATACAGCAGTTCAAATTACGTGTAATCTACTCTTGGTGTTTTTAATCTTTTTTTTTTTTAATTGTTTGGATCCCCACTAAACTACATTCTACACTAAAATCTATCATTTACTTCTTGCACAAGTACTCAAAACCTCTTCCCTTAAGTGTTTTTCATATAAAAAGTTTCATGCAGTGAGAAATTTATTAAGCAGGATTCAACACACAACATAATTTAAAATTTAAATCTGCATTCACTTTACCTCCATTAAAGCTCAGTCTGGCTGTTTATTTTGGGGCTTTTAGGTACCTACAGTGTAGGAAAGTGGTATCTTAAATAACATCAGCTTGTCTCCTCCTGTGGCACAATAAAGGCCACATGCATGCTCTTGCCATACAGGTGAGCTAAAAACAACTGAAAACTAGAAGATCCATTTTCAAACCCTGTATCCAAAAATCAGAATTGTAGTGGGAGAGCACGCAAGGGTTGAGTGTTGTCCTGTTCTGGTTGAGCAAAATGCTTCCTTCACTGCAGTGAGTTTCTTTTGTTACCTGTAAGGATGCTCTCCCAATTTCATCCCCTCCAGATTAAAGTGTACTTTAAAAAGAGTAGGTGTGTATCATTATAAGCAGCAGCAGCTGCTGAAACAACCGAGTTGTTTCTGTGCAAGTTCTTTAGATTTGTTGACTGCAGGAAGCAATGGACTGCAGGCCGGGCTTCCTGACATCCCTTCTGGGTCTCCCAAGCTCCTGCCTGGGGGGATTTTGCTCTGCTGCCGTTTCACTGAAAACAGGCAGAAATCAGGAAGTGTCATTAAAACTGGTGGGTTTTCCTTGGGATTTTGTGTAGGAACCACAGGCTATTTGGTGTGACAAGAGTTCACACACATATTTTAGTGGTTTACTACCAGAAACTGTTAACCCCTTGGTTACCAGTGTTAGTTACGGCCTGATGCTCATTCTGTAAATAGGAGTATCAGCTCCGTGTCTCCAAGTAGATACTTCTTGATATACTTTTCTACCTTTTTCCCATTTACATTTTTACAACATACAGATCATAGAATCATAGAATGGTTAGGGTTGGAAGGGACCTTCAAAGGTCATCTAGTCCAACCCCCCTGCCAGAAGCAGGGACATCTCCAACTAGATCAGGTTGCTCAGAGCCTCATCCAGCCTGGCCTTGAACGTTTCCAGGGATGGGGCCTCCACCACCTTTCTGGGCAACCTGTTCCAGTGTTCTATAACTCGCATCGTAAAAAATTTTTTCCTAATTTCTAATCTAAATCTACCCCTCTCTATTTTAAAACCATTACCTCTCGTCCTAGATTGTGTATGTGTATCTCCCTATATGTATACATACACTCAAACATGCGTGTATCTATATGTACATGCACACATGCACCAGGCACACCCCAAAATCCAGCAGTGTTTATTCACAGGAATTTGTGTCTTTATTAACAGATGCCTTATCTTGGGAAGAAATAGTAAGGTATAGTAGTATACTATAGTATACATATAAAGCATAGTAACATATAAAGGCATTTCAGAGGTAGCACTGATACTCAGTTGCTTTTATAGTAAACCATAACAACTCTTTAAAAGAGAACAACAACTGTTAAGTTCAGGAAATGAAAAAGAAGGAAAAGGACACTTGAAAATATTGGGGGGGGTATACGCGAAGAGTTGCTAGTTGGTAATTATACTGGAGTCTGGACAGGTCAGCTAGTTGCACCCTCAAGTTTGAGGAAATAGCAGCAAACTTTTCCAGCTGTGCGATTTTTGAGGTTACAGAAAAGCACTTCAAATGTAAATTTTTCCTGTGAGTCCTTTTTATTAAATTACTAATATACTTTAAGCTTTGTTTAATGGATCTGTGGAAGTGCAGTGCTCCTAAACTTGTTTGTTTTGCTGTACTTCCAGATGGACAGGAAAGGTGGTTTGGGGCTCACATGTATGATAATGAGCATGAGCTCTAAAGTAGAGTGCAATATATGGCAAACAAATTAATTGTTATAAGTCCTAGTACAGACTCTTCTAGATTCTGGATAGATGTACCCAAATTAGTGTTAGATGCACTTGGTCTTCCAATATTTTTCTCTTTTTGATCTTCCCAACTTATAATACCAGCCTTTATAAATGATATTTTGAACAGAATTGGCCCTTAAACTTGGAGGCGGGGGAAGGGTATTACACAATTGAACTATCCCAATTCTCAAACCAGAAATCCTTGTGCAGGCATATTGGCTTCCGAAATGCCTTTTGCCAATGGATGACTAGTATCTAATGGTTTCCTGGTAAAATCTTTTGATCTGAGTCTTGGAAAGGATTTGCAGAAGGCTGGAGGAGAGTGGTCGGTAATTCAGTGGCTGACAACTGTAACTGTAAAAGCGCAGATGGAGAGAGCTGGCCAGAGCCTTGCCTCTGAGGCTCATCAGTTGTCTCTGGAACCACTAAGGGCTCAGCTGGAGGAAGCAGGTGCTTGTTGTAAACAGGCCTGAGGAGCCCTTGAGGTGAGGGTAGGGGAATGAGGAGAGGGACTTGCTATCCCAGCCTGCCTGGGTCAGGGACAAGACTCTGCTTTAATGAAGGCTGAAAGGGTAATTGAAAGGAAGGGCATGATGGAAGCCCTTCTGCTTGGCTGAGAGAGGGCACTGCAGATGGAAGTGTTACAGTTTGGTAAATAAACCGTTCAGCCAGACTTCCTTATTATTTGTTAGACCTAAGTCTTAGTTGACATGGTTTCAGGCACTGCTGCCCTGCAGTGCAGTAGATCAGGAGGTACAGAATGGGCAAAACGTTCAGCAGGCTCTTCATTTACCTTAGTAAATGACCTTAAAGATTTGTGCATCGGAAGTAATAAATGGTGTCCTGCTGCTGCAGTTCCCTCTGTTGTGACTTAAGGTGCCATAAATTCCACTTGCCACTTCACTGCTGCCAACAGCTGTCACATGTGTGTTATACCCTCCGGGAGAAACTAAGAAACCAGGAGATGTTCATATCCAGCTGCTTCACAGATTTTGATCGTGCTTGAGAAAAGATGGCCATAGTGTGAGATTTGGCACTGGGCTTACACAACTATACTCTTTTGTCTGTTTTTAGAAGCACCAGTAGAGGCATCAGAAATGGGCTCAGTTGGTATAGTGAGGAACCAGATTGGAATGTCAGGTCAAGATGATCAGCATACTGGCTCTATTTTCAGCTACTGAAGAACAAGAACATATTAGTGGTAATAAATTATCTTAACCCTGCTAAAATCAAAACAAAATATTCCATTTTTGTAAGTTTAAGTTAAGTTCTGCTGCTTCAATCTCTCAACACTGGTAGTATAATATACAGAACACCCTTTTCCCTTGTAACACCCTTTTGCTTCCCTCAGATTTCCCATAAGGAAAGCACAGACTTAAACAAAAAAAAAAAGTGTATGTTTTCATGACTGCTGTCAAATCATGATATTCATACTCAAAACATAAATATTCCTATTCAAAACATAGATAGGAGAGATGCATCTAATACACTAACAGTAACCTTAACAGTCAGCAGTGCTAAGCCTTCTGTATAGCATGATGTCCTGTTTGGGACTCTGAGCCTGAAGAAAAACATGGAGAATCCAGAGCATAAGCAGCAAGGAAGACCTGAGAGATTTTGCTTTCAGGAGCAAACTTAGTCAAAAGAAGACTGCAATACGAAAAAGACAGTGAGAAAGAGGAAAATAAGTCTCTTCTCTATGGCTATGGTGGACAGGGCAAGAAATAATAGGACCACATTGTAGCATGAGAGATTTTTCTAGGCTCAGGTGAGAAAAATAGCCAGAAAGATAGCTTAGTGCTGGGTTAGGTTGCCTGGGAGAGCTGTGAGTGCCTCACTGGAGGCTGATAAGAACAGGTGAGACAAATCTGTCATGAATGGTTTGTGTCTAGCTGGTCTTCCCTGAGGCAGGGGCATAGGCTTGGGTGAGCTCCCAAACCTTTTTTTGTGATTCTCTGAATATTCAAGAAGTCCTGTGTTGTTCTGGTGTCTACTGGGAGCAAAGCAGCGGACAAGCTGCCAGACAAGTAAAAGCAAAGTAGGTTAGAGGACTGATGCATTTGTAGCCTGTGGGAGAGATGGGAGCAGGGAGCTCTGATATTGCTGCTGCACAACCCTGTCTGCATGCTCTTTGTTCATGTGATTCATGGAAACATGCTGGTGTTAGATCTGGGGCAGTCGCTCAGCAGCCCTCAACACAGAGAGAGAGAGAGAAAGAGAATGAAAGGAAGGGCACTAATAAGAAGAAGCGAATAAGCTATCATTCATCCTCTGCTGCTTCCTCTGTACCCACAAGGCAAAGAAACACCACAAGTAATAAGATGAATGCAAAGGTAATTGTTACACTATTTACCAACTTTGTGTAGCACGTCTCCAGTTGGTATGGTTCCCTCTCAGGAGTAGGTTGAAAGGTGAAAAAAAAGCAAAACAAAACACAGTCCACTGTTTCCATTGTTTTTGCTAGTGAAAAGCCTCTGTAATTTAATGTAATATTACTTGGATGGATTTCTGTTAAGTTCTTCCTCTGTAAGTCCCTGGCAGACTTTGCAAAATTTCATAATACATGTGCTTTTCCCATTGCTGTGTTCTGCTTGATATTGAGACCATCTGAAAGAAAATCTCTGGGAAGTTCCTATCATTTGATGGGGGAAGAGGAGGAGTCACACTGAAAGGGAAGCAAAGGTAATGATAGACCAGAGAAGCTGCTTGTTTAAAGCTTGTTCATGCGCAGAAATGGATGTCGGCGTTGTTTAATGGATGAAGCTATATTAGTGTTAAAGAAGCTGAGTGCACTAGCAGACCCCTCTAACTCTCTTTGGGAAGTCTGTGGTACCTAGTAAGGGAGAAAATACTCCTAATTCTGTCAAGCGAGGCTCCGTTACAAATAGCTTGTACATAAGGGCTGAGCACCACAATACATGGATGGGATTGTAATGGTTCCCTAAATAAATGGAGGTGTGAAAGCATAATTCATCAGTTGATTGCCTAGTGTAAACAGTCCTCAGTATCCTAACATGAGTGAAACTCTAGGCTTTCCTGGGATGTGATTAAAGCTGGGGAAGCAGCACAACATGGACATACCGAAGGCAGATAACTTGAGTACTTTAAGTGCTTAATCAGTTGTGCATGAAGCTCAGCACAGGTTTGTCATCCAAGTCCCTTTCTGCCTTCTGAAAGGGTGTTGTAGGATTGTTTTGAGCTCTAGGCCAATGGCTCATCCAATCAGTGGAAGCTTTCTCAAATATGCAATGCAGTATCACTGGCATGATCATAGAATCATAGAATGGTTAGAGTTGGAAGGGACCTTCAAAGGTTATCTAGTCCAACCCCCCTGCAAGGAGCAGGGACATCTCCAACCAGATCAGGTTGCTCAGAGCCCTGTCCAACCTGGCCTTGAATGGAAGGGGTGGAACATCCACCACCTCTCTGGGCAACCTGTTCCAGTGTTCTACAACTCTCATTGTAAAAAAGTTTTATCCTAATGTCTAGTCTGAATCTGAATCTACCTCCTTCAACTTTAAAATCATTACCCCTCGTCCTATCACAGCAGGCCCTGCTGAGGAGTTTCTCCTCGTCTTTCTTGCAGGCCCCCTTTAGGTAGTGGAAGACCACCATAAGGTCTCCCTGGAGCCTCCCTCTTCTCCAGGCTGAACAGCCCCAACTCTCTCAGCCTGTCCTCACAGGAGAGGTGCCCCAGCCCCTCTGATCACCTTCATGGCCCTCCACTGGACTCAATCCAGCAGGTCCATGTCTTTTTTATGTTGGGGGCTCCAGAGCTGGATGCAGTAGAGGGCCACAATCATCTCCCTTGATCTGCTGGCCATGCTCCTCTTGATGCAGCCCAGGATGCAGCTGGCCTTCTGGGCCGTAAGCGTACATTGCTGGCTCATGTTGAGCTTCTTGTCTACCAGCACTCCCAAGTCCTTCTCCTCAGGGCTGGTCTCAATCCATTCTCCGCTCAGCCTGTATTTGTGCTTGGGATTGCCCTGACCCATGTGCAGGCCCTTGCATTTGGCCTTGTTGAGCTTCATGAGATTCTCATGGACCCACCTCTCCAGCCTGTCCAGGTGCCTCTGGATGGCATCCCTTCCCTCCAGCATGTCAACGGCACCACACAGCTTGGTATCATAGGCGAACTTGCTGCGGGTGCACTCTATCCCGCTGTCCGTGTCCATGATATGGTATGATTGTCAGTGTGTCCTAAAACAGTTTATATATCTGTCATGCAAACTGTTTTTTTTTTTTTGAGGTTGACATAGATTTTAGTATTCTGAGGAATGTTAGTGCTGTGGGGGGAGGTGTTTTTCAGGCCTTCAATTTTTGGGGATCTTTTAACAGGAATACTTTATTTACTTTATTGTAAGGTTTCTTTTTAGAAACAAAAAAGACTAAATGGCGATTATACCAGTAACCTTTGTTAATGTAGTTAGTGTTGGTGGCTGTAAATATTTCAAATCTTGGACTCAATAGACTTAGCTAGAAATCACAAATTTTTAATAACATTAGGTTCTTCTTATTTTCCCCTTTTTTTTTTTTTTTAATTTGAATTTTGAGAATGTATTGGTCATGTTTTTGAGCCTTCATTTATCAGTATGTGGTTCAGCAATATTTACTTAATTATTTTAAACAAAGAGAAACAAAAGCTGCTCTTGTTGATGTTTGCATCTAGAAAATGTGATTTTGAGCAAGCTAAACCTAGTGTCACTGAGAAGTTGCTGGTTGGTACCCATGCAGACGCATTGCAAGGTTCTTGAGAGGAGTCAAGTGCTGGTGCACATACAGATGATATGCTTCCCATTTAGTGTTCCTGCAATGTCCCAAGACTGATATGGACCTAACTTTTTCACTTTCTGTGTGGTGGCTAGACTTAAAGAGTAAGAATGCTGTTACATGTTTGTTGATTAAAGAATGGCTTTAAAACTTTTGTAGGTGAGGGCATAAGTGTTCTCGTCCTTCTCCTTCAGCTATGTCCTTTCTCAGGTCTCTAAGGCACTCCTATGGCTTCTCTCAAGCTCTCTGAAGCTTGTGTGGAGTGAGTGTGAGGTTCAGAAAGTTGAGAAGAAATTGCTGTCCTGGGAATGTTGGTAGTACCATGGCAAGTTTAACTGAAGATGAGGGATTTGGCTTGCCCCTTGATGCCTGGAGCTCAATAGCAAGCAGATATACTGAAGCTCATCCTGTAGCAAGAGAAGTACATCTCCAGGGGTGAGGCTGGGTTTGGAGTTCTTCATGCTGGTAGACTCAGTATTTATACCCTCATTTGAGTGGCCAAGTATCTTATTGTACCCCTGATTCCTTTCCAGGTTGTGGGATGTTTCATGAAGTGCAGATGAGTGTATACCATCCATAGTTGTCATGCCATTTCCTGGAATAGCTGTCATAGTTTGTATCTCTGAGTTTTAAAGGGAGTGATTTGTGTTCAAGCCTTCTACTGCCAGCATCAGGAGGCTGTTTTACTTTGCATACTGGTGTCAACAGATCTTAAGTTAACGTGGAAGTCAGAGGACCTGTTGGCTTGGCTCTCAGATCATATGAGCCCTTCCACTGTGTGAAGGTCAGCTCTCAAAAGGATTAAAAGAAAAAGTTGATTTAAAATATATACATATAAAAATAAATCTACCCCTTCACCCTCAAAATAAGATAACCTTTATCACTATATTTCTAGTTCCCTACTGAAACAAAGTCGCTCACTTTGGGACTTGGGTATACTCTGAATATTGTCAGGAAAATCTATCTAGTTTTTAGTTCTGTTGACTATTTCAGTATAACCTATTCCTACTCTACCAAGTTTAAAAAAGCTTGCTTTTTTGATTTCTGTATTAACTCATAGAGTGGTTGGACATGGGAACACCCACTACCCCTAAAAATCTTTATGGAGTACAACTTGCATTCAAAGAGCAACAAAAACCTTAGTATAGTAAATTAATTACTGTATTTACATATATGTTCCCTATATAGGAGAGGGATAGTTTGTTCTCATTATATTAGAGGTGTATAATTTTGCATTCAAGATTTCTGTGTATGTAAACTCTTTGTGCATGTTACATGTTCCTGTGTATGTTTGATCTGCAGAGGCTATGCTGAGAGACTACGCTTAGGAAATCTTTCACTGGTTTGTCAGCTAGGGTAATGGCAATGGGAGGGAAACTCTATCAGGCAGGAGGATGGATGTTAATCATCATTATCAGTAGTCCTCTGTGGGTGCACACGCACTCACATAGCTCTCTTGAGTGGATTTGAGAAGTCCTAAGGTGCTCTTCAGAAACCAAACAATGGCTTTCAGTTCAGCCAGTGTGACTGTTCCAGCAGATGTGACTGCAAGGCTGAGTGTTGAAAACATGGTTATTCCAGTCTGTATGGCCAACAGATGTTGTGGAATGGGTTGTTAAGGTTGTTCTTCAGGGAGCAATTGAAGATGTGTTAGAGCCTGGATAAAATATTCAGATTCTCGTGACAGGAGGTAATAATGCAATAAAAATGCAGGCAAAAATTCCCTCTACAACAAACTGAAACTATGTTAACTGTCTTATGTCCGCTATATCATGAGTCATGGTAGGTGCATGCCTTGTTTCCAGATCTGGTGTTTTTGGACTAGTATAGACATAGGATCATAGAATAGTTTGGGTTGGAAAGGACCTTTAAAAGTCATCTAGTCCAACCCCCCTGCAAGGAGCAGGGACATCTTCAACCAGATCAGGTTGCTCAGAGCATCATTCAACCTGGCCTTGAATGTTTCCAGGGATGGAGCCTCTACCACCTCTCTGGGCAACCTATTCCAGTATTCCATCACCCTCAGTGTAAAAAACTTTTCCTGATGTCTAGTCTGAATCTACCTCCTATTTTAAAACGATTACCCCTTGTCCTATCACAACAGGTGCTGCTGAAGAGTTTCTCCTTGTCTTTCTTGTAGGCCCCCTTTAGGTACTGGAAAGCCACTATAAGGTCTCCCCGGAGCATCCTCTTCTCCAGGCTGAACAGCCCCAACTCTCTCAGCCTGTCCTCATAGGAGAGGTGCTCCAGCCCTCTGATCATTCCCGTGGCTCTCCTCTGGACTTGCTCCAACAAAAGTTTTAGAAGATAAGAGGCTGTGAATTAGAGTGGTCAATAGCTGCAATTTTTTTTTCTTTGAATGTGAGAATAATTGGAGCAGTAGTAAAAATGATTTCATGGCTCTTGCATGGAACAAGTTTTCCTTGTTTGTTTTTAGAGTATGTAAGTTCCTTGGCATTAATTAGAGGGGGAATGATTCCTCCTTGAGGCTTTAGGTCAAGTGTGATGCTTTTCAAAATATAAAGGTGATGAGCTTTCCTTCCTGCTTTTTACATATCCTTTAAAGAAAGCTGCAGAGTTACACTAAGTTGCAGGTTGTTGGGTTTTTTTGTTTTTTTTTGTTTTGTTTTGTTTTTGTTTTTTTTTCTTTTTTTTGTCCTTGTATGTCCTATGTCCCTGTCCATATTTCCAAGGTCATATGTTCCACCTTCAGAAGTAGGAGGATGCCTGAAGTTCAGAAGAACATCAGAGCCGCTGAAGGTCAAGAAAAAGAGATAAGAGGAGTGGTGTGACAAGATAGTTATAAATATCAGAGCAGTAATCAGGACTGATTTATTTATTTAACACCGAGCCACCCAACACTTTTCTCATCTAAATCTAGGGCTATAAGAAGCTACTTGTTACTGTACTTCGAAAACTGTTTTGTTAGAAACATATGGCATCAAATCATGTATGCCTTACCAAAGCTCAAGAAATGCTTGTAACTCTCTTCTGCTGACCTCATAGGTAGTGCCACCTGGCACTCCTGCCTGTGGAGAATACAGAATGAGGACTCAAGGAAATGTTCTTTAATTATAATTCTTGCTTAATTATAGTGAGAAAAAGTTAAGAGGAAATAATCTGTTCTCTGTAATGTGTTGCTCCTGAGGAAGTATGTTACGTTTATTTGAAGTAAGAGTTAACAACTAGCTGACAAGAGAGTGAGAACTTTTTTGACTCCTTTTACTCTTTTATGTCTTTCTGTCCCTTAAAATCTGTTTTTCTAGATCTGTTTTGAATCCTGATCCCTGCTGTTCTGGACAAAGACTCGTATGCAGTACATTAATTCTATTTTATTTAGTGAGCTGCAGTAAATCAATGAAAGGCCTCATTGTTAATACAGTCTAGCCTTCATAGTTTTAAGAAATATGTCAAATCTGTTTAGGCAGTCTATGAGTGCCACTGACTGGTAGAAGGCATGGATGGGGTAGAGGAGGAAAAGTTATACACTCATGCATTTCTCTTAATTTTTTTGAGCACTGAAAATAGCTGCCAGCTCTTCCAAAAATGTGCAAGCATTATCGATGAATCAAGCTTAAATATTTATCTATCTTAATCTGAACATATTGAGGGGCTGGAGGTGGGGGGTATGTGACTTTGCTGAGGGAAAAGACTGAGAAAAAAAAATTATTCCTATGGAGACTGTCTATGGGTAGCTCCTTACCATTTCTTTAGTCGAAAGCCAACTCCATTCTTTCCCCTGTTGTCAGCTTTTTGTGTGGTTCCTTTGAAGACAGTCACGATGGTGAGGGTGAGTATCCTCTGAGGTCAGTCTAAATCTTGTAGTGTAGTATAATACAGTGCTTCATGGGTAGGTTTATATATTCTGCAGCTCCCCACAGTTTTCTGCAGAGATAACACATGAGGTCATGGAAGCAATTTGATGTTGTAAGCACATCATTACTCTAAAGTAATAAACTTTGCCTCTTGGCAAAGCTAACTGCCTTAGATAAAGCAATGAACTGATGAGACTTCATGGTCTCTGGTGCCTAAGCAAGTCTGGTCACTGTTAATGCTCGTATCTGTATTTCTAGTGTAGAAACAGCATCTGTGCAGGATGCTTAATACCTAGCATTCTCTTGGTCTAAGCTGAATAAATACACTTCAGTACTGAAATTCCCGCACGACATCCTTCTCTCTAAACTAGAGAGACATGGGTTTGATGGACAGACCACTCAGTGGATAAGGAGTTGGCTGGATGGCCGCACTCAGAGAGTGGTGATTAATGGCTCAATGTCCATGTGGAGACCGATCACGAGTGGCGTCCCTCAGGGGTCCGTGTTGGGCCTGGCCCTGTTCAACATCTTTGTCGGCGACATGGACAGTGGGATAGAGTGCACCCTCAGCAAGTTTGCCGATGACACCAAGCTGTGTGGTGCCATCGACACGCTGGAAGGGAGGGATGCCATCCAGAGGGACCTTGACAGGCTGGAGAGGTGGGCCCGTGCCAGCCTCATGAAGTTCAACCAGGCCAAGTGCAAGGTCCTGCACCTGGGTCATGGCAATCCCAGGCACAAATACAGGCTGGGCAGGGAATGGATTGAGAGCAGACCTGAGGAGAGGGACTTGGGAGTGCTGGTGGATGAGAAGCTCAACATGAGCCGGCAATGCGCCCTTGCGGCCCAGAAGGCCAACCGCATCCCGGGCTGCATCAAGAGAAGCGTGGCCAGCAGGTCGAGGGAGGTGATTCTGCCCCTCTACTCTGCCCTGGTGAGACCCCACCTGGAGTACTGTGTCCAATTCTGGAGCCCCCACCACAAGAAGGACATGGACCAGTTGGAGAAGGTCCAGAGGAGGGCCACAAAGATGATAGAAGGGCTGGAGCACCTCTCTTATGAGGACAGGCTGAGAGAGTTGGGGCCTGGAGAAGAGGAGGCTTTGGGGAGACCTGATAGCAGTCTTCCAGTACCTCAAGGGGGCCTATAAGAAAGATGGGGAGAGGCTGTTCAGTAGGGCCTGTTGCAATAGGACAAGGAGTAATGGTTTTAAAATAGAGGGGGGTAGATTTAGATTGGATATTAGGAAAAAAAAATTTACAATGCGAGTTATAAAACACTGGAACAGGTTGCCCAGAGAGGTGGTGGAAGCCTGGAAACGTTCAAGGCCAGGCTGGATGAGGCTCTGAGCAATCTGACCTAGTCAGGGATGTCCCTGCTCCTTGCAGGGGGGTTGGACTAGATGACCTTTGCAGGTCCCTTCCAACCCTAAGCATTCTATGATTCTATGAAATGAAAAGCTTACAGCTCTCTTGTCAAGAGAGTGTTTTCTTTCGTACCTGCTGGTGTTTCCTAAAGATGCCTGGTTTTCTTGCTCACTGTGGTTCCAAAATCTAAGGTGAGAAATGTCTGAACCTACAGAATACATTGAGGAGCTCAACAGCTTAGAGGGGATATTTATCTGTATCTATAGATTTGTTTAAATGTGCAGAAGCGCTTTGGAGGTCAAAATTATTCCAGAGTTGCTGATTTGTTTGATAACTGAAGGCAGTGTACCTTCAGTGCTAGTGTTTGCTATAAAATAGGTTAATTCATTGCTCTATTAAGAGCAAATATTTAGTCTTGTACTGGTTCCTGTTGTCATGCAACAACAGGAAAATGACTTTTTTGTTTTCCTAGGCCTTTTTAGATGGCTGCACTGAGAGTGCTGCTGTCTTACCTTGCACTGGCTCACTTGCTCTGACAGCTAGAGATGTTTAGTGGTATCTAGTTTGTAGTTAGGCTTTGCCTTAAGAGAATTTCACCGGCTCCAGTGCCAACTGCAGTTTAGGAAGGATGCTCTGTTGTTAGCTCCTCTTGTATCTTGTGCTGTTCTCTGATGATATATATGATTCTAGTTAGTGTAGCATCTGTACAAAATGTCTGACTTGCTTCCTTCAGTGTTTGTAATTTCTGTGACTTCTTCATAGTGTTTCCTTTTGTTGAAAACGACTAAAGAACCTCTTGGTTTTTTTTTTTTGTCCTGTTATTTTCTGTAAGATGAGTGAATAGAGTCTCCTTTTCCAATGCATTCATCAGTCATGCAAATGTGTTGTCAAGTAAATTTCAGAATTCTTTGATCTGGCAAACAGGAAAGACCAAATCTTTGTCCCTGACCAGCATTATAATCTGTTCTGCTATCTGAACTGAATATCATACCTCAGGTGCAACAGTCAAACTGTCAGAGCAACAACAATATTCATGTTATGCTTTCTCCCATGCCCATGTAGCCTTACATATATATGTATGCATTTTTTTTTTTTGCAAGTTGTAATGGTCAGAAATAAATGCAATTCATATTACATCACCAAATGTCATCTGGTGATGACATCCTTTATTCATATTTTATTGATGAGCTATTATAGACTAACCAGGCACAATTATCCTTGTTAGAGGTTGGTGTTGGTTACATCCCATTTTACTGCAACCTAAGTATGCTAGTGTAAAAGTTGCAAAAGGTATTGGTATGACAGACACAGAACCTGATATTTTGGAAGGAAGTATTTATCTTCTAGGAAGGTCAGTCTGAAAGGAAGATACTTAGGTACAAGAACTTAGAGGTCATTTAAAAAAATATATATTTCAGTAATTACTTGTGTCACTTTCTTTTCTACTTCTAATTACAACTATTCCATTCTGTAACTTGTAACACTTGTTAACTCAGGTTTTGCTTTCCTGGCTACTTGCTGAATGGCGTTTAAGTACAAGTTCTTACTAATCGGGCTTGTGTTCTGATATGTCCTCATGATCCATTAAAGAGGATCTAGAAAGATATTAACAGTGGAAGAGTTCCATCCACTATTTGCTGTGATATTCAGATGATTTCAATTTATGTAATAGGGCGAAATTAATTTCCTTACTCTGACATTTGTAGTTTCACAGGGAAGAAATATTAATCAGTCTTCATGGATGTTTTTTTTTTTTCTCTCTGTGCTTCATACAGTGCAGAAAACAGTGTTTTTTTAAAAGCCGCCTCCGTATATTAGATTTATCTCTTTCCTATTAAATGCATGACTTCTAGCAATCTCTTAGCAGTAAAGATTTTTTTTTTAGTTTTTTAAGCAAAGAGAGTAGGAAGTCTTACTTTTCAGCTCATTATTACATTCATTTAAAACAATTCACCATTAATTATATGCCAAATGAAAAACTATCAGTCAGCACCTCTAGCATTGACATTCAAATATTCTGAAACCAAATTGGAGGACTGCGTATGGGTAGTGTGCTTAAAACCACATTTTATTTCAATATTCTGTCATATTGCTCTGTTCTGAGCACTTAAAGAATATCAAGGCTGCTATTTCTTTTTATGTCTTTGTGTGATATTGTGGTGGCTTAGCCCTAGTCACCACAGTTTCTCACTCACCCTCTCCCTCCCCAGCAGGATGCAGGAGAGAAATGGGAAGAAAGGCAAACTCATGGGCTGAGATGAAGGCAGTTTACTAGAATAGCAAAGGAAAAAGCAATAGTACCAAAATATAAGAATACTACAATATACAAAATGAACAGTGCATGATTTCTCATTACCCGATATCTCAGAGACTGATACAGCCTGTCCTGAGCAGTGATCATGGAAGCGAAACATGGCAGCAAGCAAAGGAGTGAAAAGGGAGCCAGCAAGGTAGAGACTGATGCCAGCAAGTGATGCTCCCCTGTCAGGCAACCCCCACTTATATGCTGAGCATGACATTCATGGCATGGAATACTCTCTTTGGCCAGTTTGGTTCAATTATTCTGGCTGTATCACTCCCAGCTTCCTGCACCTGCACATTAGCAAGACCTGGAAAGCCGGACAGTATCTTTGGTCTGATTCACAACAACTCCTATCATCAGTGTGTTTATCAACGTTCTTCACATAGGAAATCCAAAACACACTGGCTACTGAGAAGAAAATCAACTCCACTCCTGCCAAAACCAGGTCAGATATCTTTCAAAGAAAACCATTTTAAGATCTTGGAATACTACTGGAACTACCACTGTGAGGAGAGAGGAACCAACAGCCTCTGGAGCTGTGCATGCACAGCTCTGATCTTACTCTGTCACGAAGAGAGCCTGAAGAGTCCCAGCTAAGTTTTAAATTTCTTTCCTCCACATCTTCTTGCTAGTCATTTAGCAGGTCACTAGGATCTTTATCCTTTGCTCCACATTTTTTCTTACTGCTTGTCTTTGAGGGGCTAGACTGAACTTTATCCTTCTCCCTCAGAGTACTGTCGAGTACTTCTCAGTTCCTTCTCTCTTGTGATGTTTTCAATTTGACCTTCTAGCTTCTTTGTAGATGGGAAAGAACTTTGTAGACTGTTGTTTCCCAGCTACTTTAATAGGCCTTCATATGTTTTTGTGAACATTTGTAGAAACAGCTTGTATGCAAGGCAAACTGGCTGTCCCTGAGCAGCTGGGTATTTATGACCCATTAACATGTGCTGAGTTTCGAGATTTTATCAAATGATGATACAGAGCTTGAGTACTGATCATGAGGGAGGTGTTTGCTGTCTTGCTGCTTAGCATTTCAATGCAATGTTTTATGCTTTGATATTGTATTTAGTGATGTGTTGGGAAGTGCTTTGTGCTTACAGAATCAGGGTTTTTGCTGTGTGTCTTGTGCTATTACACGTAGTATCTCTGGCTGGAAATATTATTGTTTTTTGCATTAGCAGCTTCTCCATAAAAAAACCCCAAACCCTTGAGACTATGTTTGGTTTTTTTTTTCCATATTTCAGAAAGCTAACCAATGATAGGTATGTAACTTAGGATAACTGCATATAATTAGAGCCTTTGACAGTGTGATGTTCTAGTCTGCACTGCTACAAAATAGAGAGGGAGGAAAAAGAGTACGTCATCTGCAGATAAAGAAACTGAAAAAGGGTAGGGTCACTCACATGACTTTTCCAAGGGTAGAAAGCTGATCAATGAAGAGACAATCTAATGCCAACATAGACATTACCTCTTATCTAAGCTGGTAAGGTAAAAATATTGTTTTCTTTGTGACTTGTGCTTTTCTAAACTGTTTACCTCTGATAATTATTCTTCACATTTGAACTCATCTGAAAAGTCACCATGCTTATTTTGCGCTGACCTCTACAGTATCAATTTTTTCTTAAATATTTAGAAGTACTGTTTAGGGTTGAGGAGGTGAGCAGTGGAAGCAGTAAAAATGTATTCATGAAATATATTTCTAATTTTAAAAAAGTAGAACTGCATTTGTTTTAAATGACAGATCTGCAGGATCCTGTTTCTTTATTTTACCCGTCAAATTTAGGTGAATTCTTATCTAGCCAGGGTGTAACTTCTGGCAGAGAAAACAGACTAGTAGTTGGGAGTTATTTAAATTAGGAACTGAGAAAGGCAGACAGATGTTGAGGAGCATTTAGGTCGGATAGACACATTAATAAAACAGAGATGCTTTTCAACCTAGTAAGGAAGAGGACAGGGATACACAGCTGAACTGGAGCAGGAACAGATGGAGATCTTGGAGTTAAAATGTCAGAGCACAAAGGTAAAGTGAGTGTGTCAGAGTAGAAGCTAAAAGAAAATGACTGCCATTGTCTGTATGCCTGTGTGAGATGTCAGAAAGCAAGAAGAGATGAACTCCTTTGCCCAGCCTTACTGAGGCATGGCAGAATGACAGGAGTTGATGGACATCTGGGATTCCTGACTGCTGACTGCATGTAGGACAGATTATGTCATAGATCTGAGGGGGAGCTATTCTGGGTTCTTATAGAACCAGGAAAGGAGATGTATGACAGGCAAACTGGTCTGACTGTGTTTAAATGCTCTCACATATGGTTATTCTGCTTTATAATGGATGCTTTCAAAGAAGTAGGGTTAAGTTTACCCATCTAGCCTGAGGTTTTGTGCCTCTGGAATATTGCAGTGTTAGCTTAATGTTCAGTTAATACAGGACTGCTGTTTTTCAATGGGATTGCAATAAATGTTTTGTGCAGAAAACTATGTGGGAAAGCTCGAGCAAGAGTGCAGGAATACAAGATCTCCTGCTCTTGTGTGAGTAATCTGTTCTGTTACATAATCATGTTGCTGACAGTTCTCTTAATCAGTATTTCATTTTTACAGAGAGCTACTCTACCTCTGCCATGGAGTTTAAAAAAGATGGTTTTTATTGCAAGACTTTTGTTATCCCAGCAGGACAGTGTTTTCCTTTTACTGGATGAATTTGGAAAAAGTAGTTATGGTGAAAGATACCCTAGGGCAGGAGATGTTAATTGTGCACTTAATGGGAGATACTGTCTTATAGAATTTTTTTTTTCCAGAGGCACTGCATACTCTATAATTCCATATTAGAGAATAATACACAAAGACTTGATTTATGTTGTTGTTGCATGGGGTATTCTTGCTCCTTGCAGGGGGGTTGGACTAGATGACCTTTGAAGGTCCCTTCCAACCCTAACCATTCTATGATTCTGTAAGTGCTGTTTTTCTCTTTTTATAGCAGGTTGCAAAACCTTTGCCATAGCAAACACAGTAAATAGGGAAAATAATCTGATTCTTTCAGATGTTCAAGAACTGTATTCTGTTATTTTCCCCTGATACAAGAGGCTGGTGGTTTGTTAGTGCTAATTAACATTAATGTCTTCAACCCTTAAAAACAAACAACAACAAAAAACCAAGTCCCAGAACAATATTTGGCTGAAACTATAGATAAGACTGTCCATCGCTGTCTGAGATAGTCTGTATCCTCTTACACATGTGAATAATCTCCAAACACTGATACTGCACACTGCAGAAAGGCCCTGCTGTGTAATATCACTCCTTGTTTATCTCTCCAGTTGGAAATAAGCTGGTATAGTTCAAGCGTATTTGGTGGCTAAGCTAGCAGCTGTATTTCCAGCATGTTTGTGGCAGAGTCAGGAGGGAGCCTGACATTAAAGAGTTGAAGAGCTGTGGAACCAGGGTGATGCTTGTCAGATAGCTATAGCCTGTTGCTTTCTGAAAACTGAGGGGGGAAAATAGGAGTCAGGAGATGTAAGTCACTAAAGTAGCAGGAGATCACTGGAGCAATTACTGGTGTCAGTCTTATAGTGCCACAGCTTCATCGTGGTATGTCATAGAGACGGACAAGAGTAACTCTTTTGGCCATCAGAAGTGCAAATAAAGGTACTGTTTCTTTGGAGGATGCATGAAATGCCTTATGGCCCATCTAGTTGGGGGAGAGGAGGTTGAATCTTCACTCCCCGTGTATTCTGTGAAACCAACTGAAATACAGTAGTGGAGACAAAGGATGGGGGAGTAGGGAAAAGAAAGCAAGGAGAAGTTATTGTCTGTTCCAGGATTATCCATGCCATCTAAGAATAAGTATTCTTGGAATTAAAAGCCAATAGGAATTAGCATGAGATTGTGCTGGGCGGTTTGTGATGAGAACCAAGTGCATCTTCGAAGTCTTGTATGTAGGGACAGTGGGTCCTGGAGAGAGGGTTCATGGGAAGCTTTACACAGCAAAGATAGCATGCAACCATCTCTTCCTAAACACACAGTAATAAGCAGTAAAAACCAAAGTAAAATGTCATTATTGAGGCTTGTGTGGTATTTGAGATTATGCTGGTGTCTTGCTGGCATGAGTTCTGGACTCTGCTCTAAGGTGGTCTTTTCTCCATGTGTCCATGTGAAAATAGAGCAGCTACAGAAGAAGAGTGTAGCATGGTGGATTCTTTCTTACTCTCTGTAATTCAAATACAGATGGAGTGTTGATTGGAAAAAAAAAAAAAAAGCAAAACCAGATAACCTTTTATCTTTGCATTATTCATATACACATTAAACCTTAAAGAGTAACTTGCTGAACACATACTCTCAATTTCTGAGTAATGGGTGAGTAACGCAACAGCCACAGGCAACTAAGTTGATGCCTCCAGCTATCTATTCAAACAAGAAATGTTACCTTGAAAGGTTTAGGTTTTTAAAATTGTAACTGAAGTATCATTTTCTAAACAGCTTTTCATTTGAACATCAGCAAGAATGTTTGAAATCAAGTGAGACCTTCTTGGATATTAAGTATATTAATAAGTGATATATTCACTTGGGCATATTGCTTGAAGGAGAGCGAAGCAGTGAGAGATCAGTTGAAGAGGACTCAGTTTGGTAGCTAATAATTAACAATAAATCGTGGAAGATTTTGCATTTATTTTTATGGCTGGCAGAAAAGAGCACTCTGGGGCCAACAGTGTGAATCATCAGGTATGGGAGTTTGAGAGTGATGAGAGGGTCTCAGCTAGTGATACCGCAGAGTATATTGAGGTAGGATGGGGCTGCTTGGGTCTCGGCCCAACAAGAAAATGAGTTTGGTAAATCTCTTTGTTCCAAACTTCTGTAAGCATTTAGGCTTTAAGAAAATGTTACCTTTATGAAAACTCGCCCCTCCTCCCCTTTTCTTCCCCCCACCCGCATACTAAAAAAAGGAGCACTGAACCAGTGTTTGCAAGGGGACTGTGTTGATGCTACTGGCTGTGTGAGGGCCTTTGACTTTTTCATTTGATATTGGTAGACTGTAAGCTTGCAGCATACAGTAATACCAGGTTTCCGATCCTGAAAAGGAAAAGTTTTTTCCCAAATTCGAGACTGGTTAGGCTAGACTGGTGCTGGCTTCTTTCATGGCATGCAGATGAAAGGCTGCACGCAGAACAAGACCAGCAAACAAGAACACTAGAGTGAAGGGACCTTTGAAGAACTGGGCAAGTGACTGTGGTATAGATTGAATTTCGTATTGTTATGGTTTCCTTGAATAAAGTGTGATTTGACTTAGAGAATCAATAAAACTCTCAAATCTATAGGTAACAAGATCCTCTATACACTAACTACTCATAGGATGAACAGCATCAAATTATAAAAGTTGTTTTGTCTTCGTCAGGGGAGAGCTAGCTAGGTGAGGTGTTTTATTTTGTTTTGACTTCTTGTCTGAAGAAATGAGTCCTTATGTACTGTTACTGCACCTAGAATAGCTGAACTGGTAGCTTCTCTTTGTAGTTCTATAGAAAAATATAATTGTTTTTTTTTCTAACTAGTCTCATTTTTCTTTTCCTGCTGATCTGCAGAGGATTCAGAATTTTTAAATATACTATGAGAAATAATTTTCAGCATTACAACAACAAACACAAATTTTCAAAGATCCATGTGTCTTGCAAGAAATCTTGCAGGAAACTTAACAAAAATAAAATCAGAGCATCAGCTTCTTTTTTTTTCTTTTCCTTGCATTTTGCTTTAATGTTCTTTGTACTTGGTGCATGTCAATGTGCGATATTTAGTATCTGGTTTATCTGTTATTATTCAGAAGTGAGTTATTCACTTGAGGACGTTATGAAAGTTCCTGAGAGGGAGGTTTTTTAAGCAGGCCCTTAAGCAGATCAGTTTTAATTCACATAGATTTTTCAACAGTCCTAGGCAACCCATGCTTGGAAGGGACGCTCTGTGGCAAGTAGCAAAAAATCTGCCAGTAGCAATGCTGTTTCCCCTCTTAAGGCCAGTGTAGGTGAGAAGAAACTCAAAATGGAAGTTCCTGATCTTCCTGTTTCAGTGAAGATGTACAGCTGCCTCTGTCTGTGCTCTGTTTGGACCAGTGTGGTGACTGAAAGGTTGCAATAACGCTCTAGTCCTTGTCCTGTTTCCTATACTTTGCCATGGTGCGTGCTCTGCATCTTCTAATCGAACAGAAGAGAGGAGGAGGAAGGGTGTGAGCAGTGCTGATAAGTGCCTGCAATTACTTTTGCAGGTTAAATCTCATCTGGAATTTGATTAATTTGCCCCTTCTCGTGTAGTGTGCAATGGAGCTTGTTCATTGTGTTATCTTTTCACGCTGTTTTTCATTAACATGTTGTATCTGACTCCTAACAACTGGGATGTTTCAATAGCAGATTCCTGAACACATATGCAGAGAGAAGCTATTTCAAATGCAGTGTAGCAAGCATGCAATGAATTTTGAAAGTTTTTATCAGAAAACTGTTTTTTCAAATGTGTAATATAGTGTTTGGGAGGAGGAACTGGTGTTGGGTTTGGTGGTTTTGTGTGTGTGGTTTTTTTTTTTTTTTTTTTGGACAGACATATATTAGCAGCTTTTTTTTTTTTTGTGATATTTGAAGAGATAGGGAACACATTTATGGTATATAAAGCAGCTTCTACAATAACTATCACAACTAACAAGAATAATTTTCCAGGCTAAAATTTTCTTTACTCTTAGGCAAGTATAACCTAACCAAATAAGGGAACTGCAGTGCCTTAATATTTTGATTGAGAGAAGCCTGGTAACATATCCTGTGTTGAATAAACTGGCTGAGTGGATTTCACAGGAGAGGTATGGTATCAGGATTGGAGTGATTGCCAAAAACTGGCAACTTAAGTTTTGACTTAAATTGGTACTTAAAGGGAAAAGTCCAGAATATACTTGAGGGGCCTTGGGAAAGGAAAATGCAGGGAAGTCCACAGTGCTCAGAAATGTTGAAATGGAGTTCTGGTAAGTGCATGAGACTGGAGATACCTCTTTTGTTGTTTAAATGTGCCTCTCTAATACCTGCCCATCAATATCTTGTCCTCTGACCATTAGAAATGCATCACTACAAGTTAAACGAAACTTAATATTTTTATTTTCTGTGTGGATGAAATTCTTACTTCCCGTGAAATTGCATACTAGTGCATAGAATGCAATACTTTCCATTTAAATAACCACATGTTTGTGCTTGCTGACTTCTGTTGCTGCAGTCATGCTCTTGGGGTTTTACTGTGAGTTACCTATACCATTAGGCTGCAGGTTCTTGTGGTGTGTTGCCTTTAGTGTATATATTCTCTCTCTATATACTCACTGTATTTTTTCCGGATAGTGAAAAGAAACAACCTAAAGCTACAGCACAGCAGTCGCTGAGGGACGCTGGCTGTTAACTAAGGTGGGGAGAGAAGACTTAGCCTGTGTGAGAGTGTTGCCCAGTGCTCTAAAGAGTGTATTACTTGAGATGGCTTCAGGGAAAAAGGACATTAGTTCTTTGTGGGGGTTTTTTTGGTTTTTTTTTTGGTTTTTTTTTTTTGGTTTTTTTTTTTCCTTCTGGGAGGAGGAAGCCCTGAAGCACTCCTGCTGCTGCTGTACAGTTTTCTCTCTCAGCTGCTCTGCTGTAAATTAACTGTACTCCTCCTGGACATGAGAAAGCACACTTAATCAACACAAAATGCAAGTTCACTGTTTTCCGTAGTGGGAAAGGAAGAGGGAATTTTTTGTCCAAATTCATTCTTTAAAGACAAATTTGGGAGCTGGTATCCTCAGACACACTCTACTGACTTTTTTTTCTTTACTTTGGTTTTTGAAATCTGTGCCTTTCTGTTGATGTTGAATGTACTTTCAAAACTATTTTGTCAATTTTAGCAGTCCCTCAGTTCTCAATATTTGACAGATTGTTTAAACTGCTTTGATGCAAGTTTATTTTAGATGTTCCTTAACTATAATATAATATATTCTGCTTGTATATTTGGAGTGTGTGTTTTCTCAGTTGTGAATTTTTGCCTGTATTTACATTATGAGCAATGAAGGCTTTTTGCAACCAGCTCCAGAAGCATGAGAGAACAACAGCGTGAAGGCTGGGTGCTGTATTGTTGGAGAGCTCGCGTTCAGTTCTGTCTTCAGCCACAAGTCATTAAGACCTGCCACAGATCACTGGCTCCTTGTGATACGTTAGTCTGCAAGTTATTCGGGGCTATTCAGCACTTGGTTTAAGAAGGTTTTAATGAATATTGTTAAATATATAGCTAGTAGCTTTTTCTGGAGAACGCAGCTGGCTCCTTTTGCTTCTCAGCCTCTTCGGGGGTTTTTTTTGGTTTTTTTTTTTTGTTTTTTTTTTGTTTTGTTTTGTTTTTTAATCGTGACTGAGGACTTCCTCACCCCTGATAGCTGTGTGGTTGCTTGTGGGAAGGCAGTTTTGATGTCAGTGCAGTTTGGAGGGGCACGTGTGTGTATTTGAGCAGTGTCACTAACAGGCTTTTACTACTTCCATCAGCAGAGGCTGAGGCACTTGACTAACAGACTTCCAAGCTGTTGGAGATGTGTTACCTCCCTTGCTGTAGTAGGCCTGTTTGTCTATAGTCTTGTTTTTTCCAAGGTACTCACCTGTCATTTTCTGATGGCCCAACTAATGTCTTTAGTTCATTGCCCTTCATGGACTGTAGCTGATTGTCAGTTTATGCCCAGGTGCTTTGGAATTGGTAATATGTCCAGAATTGCTAACCTGGTCAGTTTAAATGCAATTTTTATTTTAATGGTTGATTATTAAAAGGACTCTTTCATTTTCTGTCTCTTATTTGATACCTCAGCTTTCTGGGGGATTCCATAATATTTTGTTTTAATCAGTAACCACAGATTCTCTGAAGGTGCTGTTTGTGAATTGTTGGCCATTCTGGGCAACAACAGATGATGATGCTGATTCCTGTGCAGAAGGGCCAGAAAAGCAAATTTCTATTTTAATTTATAACAAAAACATAAATCTGTAAAGCTATCATGCATCTGAAATCCTGATGAGCTTACTTCACAAGTACTAGCTGAAAACGGTTCCTTGGAGTCTCCCATAGCTTCTGAGCCTCCTTGCAAACCCAGCTGCAGCAGCCCTGGGACAGTGCCAGCCTCACAGCTTTACAGATACCTCAGATAGGTGTTTCTGCTGGCAGCATCACAGAGCTGCTGCTTGCTTCTCTGACTAGTCTTACTTTCTCTCTTTAGTATCTCTGGTTTTCTTAAAGATCTGACAGAAGTAGCTCCCTGCTTCCAGGCTCTCAGTCTTTAACCACTGCCTTGGCCCAGGCTGACCCAAACCAGCTGGGAGCTGTGCCTGTAGGGTGACATAACTGCTTGGTCAGGAGGCACACATGGGTTGCAGATGGTACTGCTATGGTGCTTGTAACACCTCAGAAACTGTTGTACAAACAGTTCTTCTCAAGCTGTCAACTTGACCTAATCTAGGGGGGATGTTTAGGTAGCTGGGATCACAACCATAAATGCAGGCCATCCTCATTGAATGTCAAGATGGCTTCTCGACAATATGAGAGTGCTAGAGCTTCTAACGGAGTACATTCTTGTTTTTTTCTTAGTAGAAATAAAACATACTTTACCCTGGTTCACAACAAGTGAACTGCTTTGGCTAAAATTTTCTGTTAAACAAAATAAAAATCAATCTATGGCAGAACTCTAGCATGGAAAACTTCAACTTGAACAGTTTGACAAAGCTGCAAGTAACTGAAAGCAGGACTTTCTCATGGAAATGCCTGGCAACTTTAATATTTGGCAGCACGAACAGTCACACCTATTGTAACAACAATATTGTCAAGTGCTTCCCGATTTATTATGTGCCATTGGGATGATGACCTGTTTAGACAAACATTTTAATAAATCACTTTTGGGCAGCTGACACAGATGAACAATACTGTGACATTTTTGAATGCTTCTGAACAACAGATTTATGGTGAAACAAGGCTGGCAATTGTGTGGGTAATAGAACAGAAAAAGTACATATTGATGGATTGTGTTCAAATCACATTTCAGAGTGCCCTTGGGCTCAGCACTCCAACCTATTTTATTTGCTTTGACCTTTGCATAGATCTTAGAAATGTTGACTAACCGCCTCATGCTGACAATGTCATTAGGTATTTTGGGGAGACTTTCGAGCAAATGCAGAGGTATTCTTGCAGTATTCAAAGTGCCTTAAATGCTGCAGGCTTTCATCGGGTATCAACATAGTGACCTTTGCTTCATGGCTCTGATAGCTAAGAAATTCTCATTATAGATGCTACAGTGTAACTTTGTATAGCTGTGTGCAGTGCATTTCAGAGAATTGTAAAATGGTAAAAAGGGTTTGCAACAGCTTTTGGAAAGACAGCTAGAAATACTTGCAGTTCTGTAGGCATCCCCTGTGTTCCCTGTGTGGTTGGTAATTGCTTACCTAACATAAATGATGCCCCAGAAAGCATAATTAGTCACCTGCACTGCCTGGAAAAACCTCCTCCTCAGAAGAAACAAATGGGATAGCTTGTTCTGATGTTATGCCCTGGGTCACAGCTGTGAAAGCCATTTAAGAAGGCTTCTGCAATTGTAAGGGCGTGGTTTGACATTGACTCCTATCTGGATATTTGACCAGCTCTGTAATTTTTTGAAATTATCACCAGCTGCCTGAAAAAAATCTAAGGGTTTCAGACTCTGGTTTTATTTTGAAGTATAATAAAGGATGTTTGGTTGTGGAGCCAAAATCTGCATTCGGTCTGTGAGTGCTACCACAGTTTTGGAACTGCTTACTTTTCGACCACTGAGAGTCCTGTAGTGTCAAAATTTGGACTGAGCAACTGGCCTGTGGGTTTTGTGTTGCTTGTAGACTCAGAAGGTGCGGTTGAGATTGTGGCCTCAATTCCTAGCACTTCCATCATAGGCCACCCTGAGACGTGAGTCGGAGGAGTCTCTTCCTTTTCCCATATTCTGTGTGGCTTTATGTGCTGCTGGGGGAGAAAATGGACACAAATGCAGGAGAACCCAAAGTACAGGCTGTGTTTTCCATCTACGAAACCTTTTTTTTTTATTTTATTTTTTTATTTTTTTATTTTTATTTGAACCTGAACCAGCACCTAAGTAAAGTGCATTCTGTCCCTTACTCACCACTACAAGGCCTCTTCTGTTACTGCCTTTTGAAACCTGCTGGGCTAGTTCAGATACTCTGAAATAACAAATACAGCTGCAGAACCAACAACCAACAGACTATTATTTTGATAATACTTTATCACTTCCCTGTAATTGTTTTGTAGTTCACTGTGCCAGCCAAGAGATGACTGACTTCTTGCCATAAACATTTGTGTTTAAATAATACGCAGCTCTGTCATGACTACAAGAGAGGTGTCTCTGTTATGCTGGGAAGGAAGGAAGAGACTAACCTGGGAGAGCTGTAAGGATTATTTGGGAGACAGATTAAGAATTAAAGGACCTTTTAAGTTCAGATCCCCTTGAATGGATTTGATGCATCTGACAAAAAAAAAAATCTTAAACTCCCTAACATTTTGGAAGGATATTTAGGCATTTGTTATTATTCTTGTCTTTGTGCTCTGTTTAGCTCACTTTTATTTCTGAGAAAGGACAGCTTGGAAAGCAGTCATACTATGCAGATGTGTCTGGGAGCAAGGTGAAACTCTATTGTCTCATAGATTGACCTGTTATCCTGCTCTCCGAGAAAATTCTGGTTTCCTCTCGTGCCCTGGGGTTAAATTCCATTTTGAAATAAATTGGTGCAATTTGAATAAGTTGTAAACTGTATTCTGTTTTTCTTGATTCTCTGCAGCTGTAAAGCAGGAATGATAGTCTGCTTCCTGATAGCTGTTGTTGGGAGAGCTACAGGAATTTGCAGCTCTGCAAGGCAGTGTATTTCTCCCGCTGATGTCCCCTATAGCAGGGAGGAATACCTCATGGTCCCCTTCAGAAGTCTGAGACAGCCTGGAGGAGGAATATATGGATTTTTGTAGATAAATTTTGCCTTTTTGTGGGCAAAGAAAACTGTATGAATACCAGAAAGCCTAATTAGTTGTCTTCATGCCCTTAAGACCTGCTTAAATGAGAATAAATGGAACCACTTATTTTAGAAATGACCAGTGAGAGAAAAATCTTTTGAAGATGTTTGAAAGTGTGTTGAGAAATTAGTTTATAAAATAGCTTCCCCCTTTTTTTTTTTTTTTAATGTAAGCATTCATTAACAGTTGCTGAGACCAAGCTGAAACTCATCTGTTTTGCCTTGTTTCTTCTCTCTCAGAAAAGACTTGGCAGAACAGGCAGATCCTAAACTCCAACAGACAGGTCAGTGGATTTTTGGCTTTTGGGTGAATTGGCTAGGAGGAAAAAACCCAACCAGCCAAAAAAAAAAAAAAAAAAAACAAACCAGAACAAAAAAAAACCCCAACTAAACAAAAAAAAAACACCAACAAAAAAACCAACCAAATAAAAACAAAAAACCACCACCAACCGGTTTCAGAGGAGGGAGGGGGGAGGTTAGTGCTGTGTTGCAGGAAGCAGCTGTGATGGTCACTGTTACCAACTCAGATGGAATGGTCTGGCTGCTACAGAGTCGTGTCTCAGGAGCTTTTGTGAGCTCAGTATCTTGCAGGCTGATGCTGTTGATTCTTTAACCTGCAAAGAAGATAGAGGAGTGACACTTTTGCTGTCAGGACTGGCAGTGCTTGAATATTTTGTTCTCTTGTCTCTGAAGCCAAATGGCTGCCAATCTGTACTGTGTCACTGCGCAGCTGGTCCACACCTAAGGGCAATAGGAAGACTTTTATCCTCTTCCTCATTTTTCTCATAATAGTAATTTCAGTACCTCCAAGGAGTTACAGATTGATGGCCCTTTATCTCCCTCTTACCCTCACTGATTGCACTTTTGTGCAGCCCTGACCTACAAAGGTCTTCTCAGAGAAGAAAAATGGCCCTTTTTTTTTTCTCTCCATATTCAGTTCTTGATATCTGTGAGCAGAGCACTAAATGAAAATCGATGTTACTTGCTGTAATAACACTGATCTTGAAGCAGGTTAACAAAGTATTTTTGCTGGACTGGCTTAAAGGCAAGGGACATTGTTTCCAATTTGGTTCTCTGATACAGACATTTATGTTGCACACAGTGAAGGTCCTAAACTACCATTAATGCTTATCCTGAGTTTTGAGCACATAATTGAGTTGTAATGGAACTAACCTCTCGCTGCGAAATAGCGTTTTCAGGGTATTGAGAAACCTTAGCTCTGAGTATGGAGGTTGTAATTGTGTAAATGTTTTGTTGGGTTTTTTTTTTTGTTGGTTTTTTTTGTTGTCGTTAGGTGTTTTTTTTTTTTTTTTTATCAAGGTGAAAGAGGAGAGTGGTTGAGTACAGTCACCTGTTACCAGCTGTGGGTTCTCCAAAGCATTGCTTGAGTGAGTCAGTTTTTCTGCAAAGTCACGGTTATGCAGGAGTGCAGGCAGAGGCTAAGGAATGCTGTGAGAAGATATTGTGACACCCTGGGGACTCTGGGCATAACTTAAAATGTGGTGGACATGTGTAAAGCTGTTAATCTGAAATACATCTGTGTAAACTGCTTGGCTGGCAGGCTCGTTAGCACATACACACTACACTGGAGACAATGGGAAGCGCTGAAGTTTTGCAATTATGTTTTGAGAAACCAAATGGTGAGTAGAACTGGAGGAACTATGTTTTACTCTCTGCTTTCAGCAAGAGGGATGCAGGAAATACACATTTCTCGGAAAAAAAAAAAAAAAAAAAGAGCGGAGGTGATAAGGAAAGGAATAAAAAGAACTTTGAGAGAGACAGAGACATAAAAGGTTGACCTTGCCTGGGAGGTCTGGAGCAGGGAAAGGCAATGGGAAGAGACAAGCAAGCAAGCTGTTAGAGCAATGTGGCTGCTTGGCTTTACTGTGAGACCCACCAGATCAAGCAAAGTGAATAAGCTGAGAAGACTTCAGGAGAAAAATTGTAATTTGCCCAGAGAATCCTGGGCTAACATCAGAAGGGACTTGACGCAAGCCTAAATTTAGCTCCAAATGGCCAAAAAAATTAGAGCGGTAATATACAAGGAATGTATTTTCTTTCTTCTTGATCTGTATTTCTCAAGTTAACTAAAGAGCAGTCTTGTTATGGAACTACTGAGTAGAGTCAGCTTGAATAAATACTTGATACCTAACTCAGTAGGGTTTCATTGTAGTATGGCATACCTGGATAGTAGTCAGAATGTATATATAAGCTTATAGATGGAAGAGGTAGCACTTGTCTTGGAGAGTTAAGGCAGTTTGGCTTCTCTCCACTCCTCACCTCCCCAGTATGAAGAAACCAAGTGCCACAGTCTGCCATGACTTGGACTAGCTAATGGGGTCCAAACATTGTGGCTCTGATTCATGCTACATAACTGGCTATGGTGTTTTGTCAATAAAAATGTTTCAGTTTTTTGGTTGTTGTTTTTTTTTGTGTGTGTAAAAACTTTCCTTTTTTTTGGAAAAAAAAAATGGAGTACAAAGTAGTTAAAAGTTTATTCGAAGAAAATATTTTTAAAATCCTTCAAGAAAAACTGTATGTCTGTCAGAATGAAGGGAGTAGAAGAGGAAAATAAAACTAATTTCTCCAAGCCAATTGTACATTTTCAAACTCTCAGTCAAGTAATTCTGCATTTTCTGTGTTCAAGATTTCTCTTTATCTGACTGGGCTGAAGGTCTTTGAATTTCTTCAGATAAATGGTAATTTGATAAGTATTGTCAAAAACTAGCAGCAGAGCATATTTGACAGTGGAGCTGTTTTATGCTGGAAGCAGATTTGTTTGGAAAATGCAAGTTCATTTAAGCTTACTGTCAGCAGTAAGAGGTTTTCATAAAGGAGCTTTGTCAGGAAAGTTTCTTCATTCCTGAGTGAAATTTCTTGTCAAAAAACTTCTGTGAAAGAGAAGTTTTTGGTTTGTGTTGGTTTTTTTTTTTTTCTTCTTCAGAAAGAAAGAGTCTTCTGGTTATAATATTGGAACAGGAATCTGAAAGATGGGCTGTGTTTCCAATTCTACCACTGACTTTCTCTGTGGTCTTGGACAAATCACAAATGCCTTGTTGTTCAGAATTATCCATAAAATATGAGCAATATGCCCCCCCTCCTTTTTGGGGGCAGTTATTTAAGAGCAATAGACTCATGCTGTTCAGTCCTTTAAAAGTGGGTGATTGACCCTAGGTGTCACATGTGAAGTAGTTAGGAGACAAATTCTTGGACACTTAAAAGAAATACATAAGCCCAATTGCCCAATTCTTTGCTTATTTTCCCACAAAGAAATGTGAACAAATGCTGGTTTGGAGCTAGAATTAGGAATTTGTGAGAAACACTGGGATCTGGAAAGAGAGGCTGAAGTTGGTAACTAAATGCAAACTTCAAGAAAATTTGGATTGTAGAAGCTCTAAAATGCCACATTTTAATCTTTTACACTGTTACATTCTACTGGAAAAGGCTTGGGCAATAAGAAAGACTGTTTGGGTCCAGCCTAAACATTCTGCCATTTGCTCTTGCTCTGATGACAGTTCTTGGGGTCTTTTATTAAGTGATAATGTGCGGAGGCAAGTCCAAGAATTCACTCATCAGGAAGCTTCTCAGCTTCAAAAGAATTGAGGATTAGGAGAGCAGAACTGGTTTGTAGTCCCTCACTCAATTTTTTTTTTTTTTTTTTTTTTTTTTTGGATTATGGGAAAAGGATAGATGGCTGCAGCTCTTCTGAAGGGATAGCTATGACTGAAGTATCAGAAGAATTTGATGTTATTAATGGCCTTCACTGAAAAGCTTTGCTGAATTACAATCTGTTAGCTCTTCACTGCTGAAATGGTGCAATACTGGTCTGGCTGAATTTAAGGAGGCAGGATAATCTAGTATTTTGTTACAGCATGCAAAGAATGGTAGCGTCGACACTGGGAGTGACCCAGTTTGGGTGTATTACTTTGCAGAATTGTGTAGCTTTAATGTTGAAGCGTCTTCTGGTGTCAATAGCAATATTACATCAGTCTGTATAAGGACTAGTAAGATTTACAGGGAAGGATCACTGTGATGTTGCAGTTTTAGAGTTGTTTACACTTTACTAGTGAAACTGATGAAGTAAGCAGAAAAGTAAATGTTAATCAAGAGAATTAAACAAACAAACATAGCTTAGTTTGTTTCTTCAGCACTGAAAATGAAGGAGTGGAAAATTTACAAGTTTCACAATGCTAATGCTAACAAGAACTGTAAGTTTCTTTAAATAAAACTCATTGTTCTATAATCTAAATGTGGTTGTCTTTCCCCTATTGGCTGAAGACTTGCTTTCATAATTTTTCTAGGAGTTTCTGTTAACTAAGCTCTTCAATTCATTTATTTATTTATTTATTTATTTTAAGAGAGTGGTGCTTCAGGCCAGAAATTAGTTGTGGTATCCTGTGCCTGCTTCTAAGGGAGAAACTTATTGTGTGTGGATAGGATGGGCTGGGGTGTCAGCCACCTGAAAGGCTACACCTGCCAGGCCAGAAGTTAGTCCAGTGGGTTACTGTCAAAGTCACAAAGATTTTACTTACCTATTTATTCAGTACGGAACGAGTGGAGACAGCAGTGTGTTGGAGAAATATGCTCTCTTTCTCAAGTGGGGAAACAGAAAAGTTTGCTGTCACCTTGAGCCATCATTGTTTGCTGCCACCTTGAGTCATCATTGTTCCTTGGTTCATAGATAACAAGTGAATTGATATTAGAGCTAAAAAGAAGCATATCCTTACATGGTGGTATAGCCTTTTGACTAGCCAGAAATGGTAACAGTAGTTTTCCATTCAGTGTGTATATCATGCTCACAAAACTGTAAACATCAGAGAGATCACTCCCCATTTATGTCTCCTCTCTCAGCCTCTAGTGTCTCTGTGTAAAGCACTTATCCCCTGGATGCCCTCATTGAGCACTTAATTACCAAGAACTAATGAGCAGATATTGAAACATATGGGATTCCATCTGATGCAAGAAAATACTTTTTTTTTGCTCTGAGTGTGCTGAAAATTGTAATAGATTGCCCACAGAGGTTGTGGGGTCTCTGTGGAGATATTTAAAACCCAACCAGACATGGTCCTGAGCAATCTGCTGTAGATGAGCCTGTTTGAGCAGGAGAGTTGGACTAGATGATCTCAAGAAGATCCCTCCCAACATCAACAGTTCTGTGATTCTGTCTCTGACTCAACTGAATCCTTCTTGAGATGAAAACTGCATGCAGTACACAAAATGTGGGCATGCAGAGATGTTACATAGCAGAAGAATAACTTCTTATGTCTTGTTCTCACTGCAGTTTTCTCACCCACCAATTTTTTTTTTTGTCTACTCACTTGGTTCTGTGAGCTCCTTTTGTAGTTCTTGCCATCAGCATAGCATGCAACTGCCTGGAAGTGTTCAGTAGCATTCACACTCAGAGGTTTAATTGTTCATTTTCCTCTCCAGGTCTCTGATGAAGATATTGAGTAAAACCAGTCCCAACTCTAATTCCTGAAAGACCCTGCTGTTTACTCTTCTTTGTCCTGAGAAGTGATTGTTAGGCTTGAAAGCTTGTCCTTTTCTTCTTATCATTTCAACTGCTTTTTATATGTGAAAAAGCCTTTATTCTCCAGTCCTATGGTATTTTAATTTGGTGTGGAAGCTTACTCTAAGACTTTTGCTCAAAGCTGGGTACATTATATCTGCAGGATCCCATTTATCCGTGTGCTTACTGACACCCCTGTAGAAGCCAGTGGATGAAGCAGGATTGCCTTTTGCAGAAACCACGGTGACTCCTTGACACAGACTCAGTTTCCCTGTGTCCTCACTGGTCTCACTCCTTATTATAGACTGTATATGTCTTTCTGCTGCTGGAAATCACTCTCCAATTGTTCCCATGATGCCCTTTCGAGCCCTTTTTGTAAATGGGAGTGCATTGGCAGTCCCCTGGCATAGCAGCTCTCCGTGGTTATCACCTACAAACCTTGGCCAGCAGTTCTGCAGTTCCACATTTGAGTTTTCTCAGAGCTCTCAAGAGAATGCCATCCACTCTTGGTGATGTACTAACCTCCAATTTGTCTATTTAGTCTCATAGCTCCTGTGTACTTGCTTTAACCTGATCTAGCTCCTCTGAACTGTCTGCTGTGATGCATGTGTAGGTGTGGGTACTCTCCAGTACCTCTGTAGTAACAACTGACCAAAACAGTGCACTGAGCTTCTTGGCTGTGGCCTTATCATTCCTGAGTGCCCATTTTATACCATAGTCATCAAGTAATCCTACCAGCTTCCTTGCTGCCCTCCTACCTCAGTGTATTTAAGCAACTTTTTACTGTTTAGTCTTGAGTATTTACAAGGCACTTTTCACATTCTTTTTCAGCCATTTTGTTTTCTATGATATTTCATGTGCTTTTCTGTTCTCCTATTTTGGACAAACTTTTTTTTTTTTTTTGCATTTTACCTTAATTGGAAATTATGCCTTACAAAAGTCTTGTTTATTGTTATAGTCATGGACAATAAGGCTCGTTTCAATTCTGGACCACTCAGAATCAGCCGAGACTTTTTTGGCATCTCCCCAATATGTATTTTGTGTTATTATTGCCTTTGATTCGAGTAGCGAAAGTGCCAGTGCTCGGCATGCCGCTTGGGTGCAGCATGTCTGTGCTGGCTCTGGAATGAGCGGCTGTCACTGCTGCGGCTGGTTACAAAATGAGCTTGTTATAACGAAATGACTCAGTGCAGTTATGTTCACAGCATACGATAAAAGAGGAATCCCTAGGAGCTGGGAAGCAGAGAAAATCTGAAAGCAGAGGATTGAGAAGTATTTCAGATGAATTTTGTGTGAGGCCTGGGCATCAAGTTGATATATCACACCTGTCTTTCACTCTTCTTGGTTTCATGGGCCCAAGTGTGCTAAAAGCACCATCTGGTAAAACTGAAATTTTCTGCACTTCAACAGGTCAACCGTGATGACTCCATAAGAAAACTTGGGGTCAGCATATATGAAGAATCATTGTTAAGTGTCCAAATCCTGAATTTTTGAGGAAGCCTTCTGGATTTCATCTGCACTGATGAACTCTGATTTCTCCAGTGTAGCAATTGAGAATGTATGAAGCAAAGAGGAAAACCTTGATATTCCATGGGAAGAAGAAATCTAAATTAGTTGGGTCCAGATATATGTGAGAAGAGAGCTGTGATAGACATCAAAGCTATGTTTTAAGCAGAATAGCTGGTGGCCAAACGGAGGCGTTAAGTTAGTCTTCAATATGTTTTTTCTTTTAGTTTCCAGTTGAGTTTTTTATCTCTGCTACATTACTTAAAAACTTACATAGCTGCCACTTAGTGTTCTCTTATGTCTATGCGCTGTTTTAAACAGAAACGTTGAGAGTAAACAATACAGATTGACTCCAGAGGCAGATTGGATCAATCTTTCTGGAGAGAGTAATTCAACTGGCACAACTGAAGTAGGCTGACTCCTTCCTCACTAGATACACCAAGATCTAACCTCGCTAGGAGGAGTAAACACTGCTGGATGCTTATCTTGAATGCTTAGTGCCTCAAGGTGTTCTTGAGGAAATGAAGTATCAACCTAAAGAGGAGTTTTGGATCTGGCTCTGACTTTGTGTGGTGGCTAATGAACTTGCCCCAGATTTTTTGGGTCACTGTTGCTACTTGGTGGCATTTTGTAAACTTCCTCAGTTTCAAAGAACAGTTTTTGAAGAAAACATTGGTTGGATGTGTTGTAGCCCATCCAGGTATTCTTCAGTGTTTGAAGTGTACATGTCTGCCAAGTGTAACTTGTTTTGAAGTAGTGCTCGGTGGCAGCAACTTTGGATGCTGATTGATTAAGCCGTAGCTATCTGGGTCTATCTGATATAAATTCCTTCAAAATTACCTTCTTAAGGAGCTGAGGAATGGATGGATTCTTCTGGCATCTTTGCCAGGAAAAATTGACACTTGCAGCTCCTTTTCCAGGTTTTTTTTTTTTTTTTTTTTTTTGTAGCTTATGAGAGATGAGGAGTGAGGTGGAGAAGCTTAAAAACCTTTTTAGATTCTAAAATCCAGCATGGGTGAGGGGGTAGGGGTTGGTTGGTAGTGGTCTTTTTTTAATCTGCCAGGTGTGCACACATTGCAGAATAAAGCCTGCATTTTTTTTCTTGGACATAAAATAGGGGAAACAGCTTTTATCAGGCATTACATCTGTTGATGCCCCAGGAAACACAGACAGTAACTAATGCCAGCAAGCCCAGAATGTGACAAAATACTGGCAAACTGTGTTTTATCCAATTTGTTTGTTTAACACTGTGGTAGGAGTATCAACTGGCAGGATGACTGTATTCTATCCAAATGAAGGAAAAAATACAGTAAGCAAATGTCTGCAACCCTCTTTGCTCCTTTGAAGGTGTCTTTGCTCCTCTGAAGGTGGTATGTCTGTTCAGCATGTAAAATTTCAGATCCTTACGGCTGTTCCTTACAGCAGGAGGCAGGCATCTGTTTCTCCCAATACAGTGAATAGGAAAAATGCTCTAGGTTGATATGTAACTGCCATTGTGTAACTCCTGGTAGTTTCTGAAGAGCTCAGAAATGGTGACAAAGTTGTTCTAAACTTAGGGCTGTGATCCACTTAATAAAAAAAAAAGTGGAATCTCGCATTGTGAATATGCCACTGGTAGAAAGGAGTCTTTTCTTGCAAATCCTCTGCTTCACTAACAAGCATAGGTGGCGTGTGGAGTGGTTAGAGAGAAGGGGACAGGCCTTTAATCTCTGCATCTCCAATTACAATGTGCTTGTTTTCCCAGCAAACAGACTTGAGGGTGGCTCCTTGCCCACGCTCCAGCAGCACGCTCAATGACTTAAGGACCCAGAGTAGTCTGGAGGACGTGGGTGGTGGTCTCCGGAACTCATTCTCTAGACATTGGTGCATGGGTATGAAAAAGTAACAAGATTTTTGTTTCTTCTTTTTAATCAAACTTTTGGAACTAGCTGTTTTAGGAAAAAAAAAAAAAGCATCGCTAAGGATGTGGAAATACTACTTGCCATTCAATTGAAACAGTACAGAGAGAATCAGGTTGAGAAATGCGCATTGGGGCAAATAAAGCAGTGCGTACTGGACTTAAAACTTCTTATTCTGAAACGATGAAGTAAAATAAACTCCCAAATCCCATTACTTATCCTGTGTTTATGGCAGCTGGGGAAGGTATGGTGTGAAAATTTAATCTTGATTTTTTTTTTTTTCATGATATAATAAAATACCTCAAACTTCTTTTGTGTTTGTTAGTCAAACTCAATTTTTAATACTTACTTTTTGCCTGACAGATAAATCCCCTTTATCCCAAGATTTCCCTATCTTCACTTTGCTCTCTGGAATGAATAGAAAACTCTCTTGTACTTGTTGAATGGCAATTGTGGTCGATAGCCTCTAGGAAGAGTTTTGGAAAACGAGTATCTTATTCAGAAAAATCTTTTTTATTTGCTATACTCAATATTACAGTCAGAACTCTTCCTCTTGAAATAGATGTTGTCAACTAATGCTAGAATAACTAATTAACTGTTAAACTTAAAACAAACAAACAAAAAAAAAAAAGCCAACCTACCCCTGTGGATTCTAGTTGGACATTAACATGTTTTGTCTTTTTATTTGTTAGGGAGTCGTTAGTGGTTGGTCATTATCATAAGAGAGTGCAGGAAAACATCAGTCCTTTTTTAGTAAACAGAGAAATTATTTTTTTTTTCCTGACTGAGGGATGGAAGGAATTATTCTGCAAAGCTTACCTTGAAGGCTTAGAGGAGAGCCTGCAAGAATAAGGCAGAGGGGTGCAATAGCTAGCTGTAAGGATTTGGGGATTTCACAGTTCACCATCCTTCATCAGTGATGAAGGAACTGATCTATTTGGGCATTCTAGGAAAAGGAGACACATTTTGTAGACTTTGTATAAGCTCTCTGCTTGATCATTTTCTGTCACTTTTAGCCATATCTCCTCTGTAGAGAGCTCAGCTGACCCACCCTTTTTATTGTTGTGAAAGACAGAGACAGACCTAACTGCATACCCTAGACAGGTGAAAGTTTGCCTTTTTTTCTGTCTAAATATTCCTGTTCTGTGACAGATAGAATCATCTACCTTCTCTCCCATCCTCGCTCAAGGGCTGTTGGAGATGAAGGCAAGCACAGTAATGCACAGATGTAATCTTCACTACTGCAAATCCTGTAGTCAGGTTTCTTGCATTTAGGGAAAGTAAATATAAAGGAAATGGATTGAACACAGATATGATATGTGTATCTGTTACCTGCGACAAGTCACGGTTAGGAAAGCCTAATTATGGACAGCTTTCAGATTGTCTTTCTGCCTGTGTGGCAGATAGTATTTTCCATTCAACTAAGAAAGAGTCATAGCCATGCCCAAATCTCTTAGCACTCCTAATTTCCTCAGCCTTAAAACACAGAAGCATCCATATACTAAAAAATAAAATAAAATAATAATAGTAAAATGCAAGAAGAAGACACTAACCAGTAATTACAGACCTGCAAAATAATATGGATGTCACTTGCCAAAGAATGGCCTTGCAGTAGTTAGCATCAGTCTGTCGTTCCTGGGCTGTTCGTCCTCTGCCAGGACAATGCAGGTGGTTTGCTCCTGGGTACCAGTGTTTTCAAAGGTACAATTTTATCAAAGGTATAACTTGTAGTTCATACACTGCACTTCTGGAAAAAAGTCTGACCTACTGCACAGGTATAGACTAACTGTAGAGTGTGTGTACTATGGCTTTTGTGATGGGAATGGAGCTATGTGATCTGCCAAACAGGAATCTTGGGCCACAGACCCTTGGAGCAGTTTACCATTCTCACAGCGTGAGAAGAAGTTCTGGAGTGTGTGTTTCCAGAAGGAGATAGAACTTCACATTTTTATGTAGGAGTTGCAGGATGTGACAGCTGCAACGTAGTAGAGAGATGTGGCCACATACTTAAAAATCAGCAATGCAAGCAGGAAGGTTTAATGCATATATTGTCAGTATCCCTGTTAAGTGATAGTAAATGAGAGAAAATCACCAACTTGCTGACAGTTTTGTAAGTAACGCATACAGCTCGTAAAATCTACATCTTTGAGCATTCTCTCTGTGTTGCCTAAGAATCTGAATGGCTTTAGGACCAAATAGGCATTCAGACATTTCACAGCATATTTTAGGATGTGATAATTTAAAACCAGATAAAAATCTATGACTTGTGTAGGACAGCAAATAGAACAAAGAAAGACCTTTAGAAAAAATCAGCAGGAAAAAGGCAGTGCTAGCCATCTTTTTAAAATGTATCTGTATATCTACATGTTTTCTTTCTCAGTTTTTGCAAAGCCCGTTTTGCTGTAATAAAACTTCACCCATGTGAATGGAAAAATCTGGAATTAATGACCATTTAAACACAAAATTAAATTAAGTTTCTTCTCAAAGAAGAGACTAAATTGTCTGGCATCTGTCATTTGAAGAGGGAAAGCAAAGTATTATATTACTGGAAAGGAGTAATTTTTGGTTACTTAGATTCTTTTACAAATCTTTTTTTATTGATTTATCCTTTGTTGATAGAGATTTAATGGTAGTACTCCTTAAGTCATACTGGTGGATATTTAATTGAATTAATTCTCTAGATAGTTTATAGGCATGGACATACATTAATTATGCTCTTTTACCTAAAGGTATTTTAATTGTATGTTGTCAGAACATAACTTGGATCAAAGCCCATAGAAAAAACCGTGGTCAGATATAAAGCTCTTGCCTGATGCCAGAAAAAAAAAGAGGAAAGGAATTGATGGGAAAAGATTAAATTTGCTCAGAGCCAAAGCAATCACTCCATGTACAAGTTTTGCTTCCCTAGTGGCTGCACTAATCTGTTTTTGCCAGAATCATATTTTCATGTTTTATCTTGAAGAGACTAGTGACACTGAAAAAAAACACATGGAAATTCAGTTTAGATAGCTGTTTAGAGCTTGAAAAAGTTATTCAGTCTAGGTCAGTCTAGAGAGTGAAGAACTGCTGCTGACACTCAGCTGTAGCAGGAATCTCAGTTATATTACAGACAGGCATTGGCCATTTTTTAGCACAGGTTATTCTGTAAATATTAGTGAGAGGCACGACTTCCATGTTTGGCTGGAGAAAGACCTCAGTCCAGGGGAGAACACCAGCATGTCAACGTAGTGGGTCTAGCTATGAGGTGCAGAGTACTGGACTGGTCTGGGGGTCTCCTCTGCTACTCCTCAAGTGCTCTTGAGGGTTTCTTCTGGGCCTCTACTGCAGTGACTGCAGGCCTCCTCCCTTTTGGGGTCAGGTAGCAAATACCTGAGCCTGACTCTTGGGTTCCCACGGCACCTAGCCTTTGGCTGTTGCCATCACTGATGCTTGTCCTCTGTTGCTCTGGAAGGCTCTCCGTAGTGCTGTTGGCGAGGGACAGGCTACTGCCTTATTCTGGTAGCCAGATCTGTCCTGTCCTCACTGCCACATGTTCAATCTCCTTTCATATCGGTTTGAAACTGTCCCGTGGGTTTGTGGTTTATTGGGCTGAAGGGAGGTGGGTGGGGCAGGAAAGACAACAGCCAGCCTGGCCTCCATAGTCATAAGGAAAGAAAGAATTCTGTTAAATGTCATTCTGACCATGTAGTATATATTTTCAAATGTAAATATGTTTGGACAATAGGATCCTTTATGGAAAGAGCATGAAAACTGAGCAAATTGAGACACAGCTGCTCTTCAGGCACTGTATTTCCTCATGTTCAGTAAATAGCGATGATGATGACGTCTGCTTTTTATGGACAAAGCAATGGTCTAAGCAAGGGAGGAAATTCTTAACAGACCCGCAGGTTGTCATAATTTTTTGATGTTAGCTTATACTGAAAGCTTATAATTCTATGCTAGGGAACAATCCCAACCAGTGCTGGCCCACTGAAATTAATCTTCAGGTTTCTATTGGTGATTCATTTGTTATCATGATACTGTCCTCCCACTTCCAATTGGAATGCAGGAGGAATGGCAGAAAAATGGGACATGTCCAGGTTTTCTTGTTAGCAGACCACATCAAGTCAGTTACTGGCCCAAAAGCTCTATCTGGTCCACTCTCACAATGCAGTTAATTAGCTGGAGGCTAGCAAAGACTAAAAGTGGGTAGATGGGGTTGACAGGGTTCTCAGAGTACAAGTCCACCCTGCTGTGCTGGCTGAGCTTCAAAACGTCTGTGCACAAAGCAGGTGTGCCCTGGCTGCCGCTGGGAATTTTTACTGAAGATGGCAGCACTTTCTTGTATTTTCCTGTTGGCACTGTTATTTTTTAAAAAAGTATAAAAACTAAAAAGCATTTCCTAAATGTGAACAAAACTGTACTTCTCCTCTTTAAAATGGTAGAGCATATGTGTAGGCATCTGAGTGACTCTATTGTTTCCCTTGGAAGAAAAGGTATTGTGCAAGGTCTTGTTTAAAGTACTATTCTGGGAAACTTGCAGCAGAAATAGTCTAGTGACTCTTCTAGTTTTACTTTCTTTTAAAAAAAGAAAAGGAAATCTTGATTCTTTCTCTTCTATATGGCTTATTTCTAAATCCATCTTGAATGTAGGTAAGGTTGAGATGTTGAGACCTTGCTTTAAAAATTGCAAGTGGAATTTGTGATGGGAATTCTTTTGAAAGAGAATTTTCAGTAGTGTGATTTTTGTTGGTTTTTTTTTTTTTTAAATCTGAAGTCAAATTCTTGCAATCCTAAATTACTTTGCTGTAAAGTGGTATTCAACAGTTCTAGTGTGCTTTTCAATCTATGGATAGCTCAGGGTTGTCCTTTGAGACAGTCAGATAATGACTGTTATTTTACAGAAGGAGAAAGAGAAAGCTAAACATTAAAGACTTGCTCAGAGTCTTGCACATAGTTGTTTGTGTGTGTGTTTGTTTTTTAGGCCTCTGCTTCGTAAACAGTCTGTGCAAGATGCTGCTATTTTTCTCTATTGCTTTAATCAAGGACAGCTCTACTATTTTAAGACATAACAGAACTTTTTAGAATATGATACGTTACAGAATGAGAAAAACAGCCATTCAACATCTGAGTGATTCCTCTGTTGTTGTATGCTCAGTATAAGGTACTTCTGACAAATCCTCTGTATCTTTGGCATGAGGAGTAAGGACTAAAGTTTAGTCCACGTAGGGTCCTACCAGCTGTAGTGGGCAGTACTTGGTCACCACTGGCTTTGTGAGCCAGTGCTGCAGCAGGCAGCTGGAATACACTTCATCTTTCCAATTGCAAAAGGAATAGAAAGTTAATGAGTGAGTGTCTTGGTAGGTTTTGCATGCAATTGGAAATCAAATAACTTTTGGAGCTCTAACTTTTGCGTTTTTTCAGTTAGAAGCATTCATGTTTGTTGTATGCCTTAATGAAAGATGCAGCCAGATGTTTGGGCTTTGTCTTAATGCTGAATGAGCAGATCTAGAATCAGATCTCATCTTCTCTTCAGCTCCATCTGTCTTTCTCAATCTTCTCACTGGACAATAAGTCCAAGACAGATGAGTCTTGCCTGGTGAGTTGCTTGCTCAAAGCTCTTCTGGCTTCTGAAACACTGAGATTTAGGCTGGCCTGTGTTTGAGTTTTTCCAGCTACCTCTCAATTTTCCTGCCAACACTTTTTGTTCAGGCAGGTGTTGTGGACTGTAGTCATTTCACTGACACAGGGGAAGCCTGGCCAGAGCAGCTGCATGTTTGCATGGTGTTGTTATAGACCTACTCTCTTTTGCTCTGTTGCAAAAACTTCAGATTTCCTGGACAGAAATCTGTGTGATAGTCTCACAGTCTAAAAAGAGATGATCTGTCTAGTGCTTTGCTATCTTTGCTCATTCAAAACTGTATGTTGTCAAATCTGAATTTGCAATTTAATCCTGTTACTTATACCGCAGATATAACCAATTGGGTACAGGGAATTCTTAGTATAAGAATTATAATAATTCTTATAATTCTTATTATATTTTAATTCTTAAATACAGAAAATTCCCTTGCTATTTGAAGCAGCCATTGATGAACATGAAAAGCATTACTATGTTGTCCAGCAAAGAAAGTTGTCATCTGTTCCTGAGTAGTAAGAATTTGTCTTTAAAACCATCTTAATACTCACTCTTCTCTTCCTTACAGATCTAAGGCATAAATATCTTGTGTGTCTTACAGTTAAAAAACTAAAATAAAAAATGCTCACAGAAGATCTTTCATTGACGAAAGTGGAATCTACTGTATTAATTGCATGACATATCTTTAAGATGAACATACAGAGGAGTTCAGTATTAGCTCAATATTGCATGATTATTATCACTAAATAGATATGGGAGGACCATGCATACGTGGTCTCTTTGCTTGACAGAATTTTCAGATGTTTGAGGTGCGTTTTTGAGAAGCAAATCAGCTGCCACCATTTTAATCTCTGCTGGAATTAAGGTGGTTTTGCTCCCCTTTTCTTGTAGAACAGGAATAGTCTCCTCAACTGCAACTATTTTTTTTTTTTTTCTTTCAAGATATGAACAGTCAGTTGTCATTGACTTCACAGTAGTTCCAGTGTGATGGACAGTGTCTCTTCCTTGTGAGATTGAACAACACTTCTCTGTGATACCGGTAACAAAAGGTTGCATTTTCCTGTTTCTGAAAGAGAGAACATTTGTAGAGGATCATGAAGTTCTTCTTCAGAGTTATAGAGATAAACATTGCTGTAGTTTTTCTCAGTTTATGGAGACAAGTGTATGTCAAGCCTGATTATATGCACACATCAGTTGTCTGTCTAAATAGGTTTGTGCATGCTGTGTGAATGCTGTGACATTGCCCATGTGTACAGGCAAGTGGCCTGATGGCCAGATACATGTCCAAAAATACTAGGAAGCCAATTACCCTTCTAAACCTAATGCTGGCTTTCCACAATTAAGAGCTATTGGAAAGTGCTTTGCAGTGTTGTGTGAGATGCAATTGATAAAGGTTTTATTGCTGGTTTTATGTGTTTCCTGTGCTAAAGCTTTGCAAGGTAAGACTAAAACCAAGAATAATTAAAAGCTGAAATAAGCAAAATAAATTACTCTTTCCTATACCTCAAGAGATATTTTTTTGTTTGTTTGTTTTACTATATCAGCATTATTGGTCAGTTTTCTATCATGAGTATTACAGAAACAGCTTAAGGACTTATTTTCTGTTGTTATGTGTTCTGCAACCTCACTGCCATCAGTGCAAATGTATATATATTTATCTGAGAATGAATCAGATATAGATAAGAAGTGAAATTCTCCTAATACATTATTTATTCAGATAACTCACTCTGTGTAGAAGAACCATACATTCAATTTATCTTTGACAGCCCTGAAAAGCCTGCCAAATATCTCTCTATAAATCCCAACAATCTAATATATTTTCATGATATTTATTGAAAAAAATGAGAGAAGGTGTTTCATCTTGTAAATAGGGTATATGCATTAACTCCTGGGAGCAATGAATATTCCAAAGGAACAGATGTGACAAATAGTTTTCATCTATTTCCACGCAGACAGTGTTAATTGCATAGAGGTACCTTTCTTTGATGAGGATTGAGACAGTGTTGGGAGCCAGGATAACTTCCAGAACAAATCATGGAAACCCCATCACTGGTCAGTTGGGTCAACTGTTAGAAAGTTTTCAAGAGTGGATGGTTGAAAGTATAGCAAGAACTTGGGTCAGAGGAATGTGGTTCCCCTAAAGTGAAAATTAACCTAAGAAACAATATAAAATTGTTTACTAGTTCTGTAAAATACATGTGGGCTTTTTAAGCTCAGGTAAGCCAAATATCATTTGTACCTCATAGACAAATACAGCTCCCTCATCATACAAACCTGAAGGAAGTTCAGGAGTGACTCATACATGACACCATAACCTCCTGTGATGACCACCTCACCTTGTTCTCTGTGAGGGCTCTGAGCCAGACCCTGCCTAGCTTGTGACATTTGGCAAAATTTCCAAAGGGACCATGCTGCATTTTGAAGTGTGCAGATGTTGCTGTTGTTAGTGACCCCACTGCCTTTGTGTCCCAAAGGGACACTGGCTCTGCTTTTGGATCAAGGAATTTGTCTCACTGAATTATCTTCTTTTCAACAAGCTCTTCTAGCACTCAAGATCTTTATCCATACATTCGCTCCTTCCTTGCAATTTGTTTCTTTGGATTCTTTCTCCTCCTTGCAAAGTTGCTCTGTTGTCTCTTTTCTGCCTCCTGCTGCTTGTCACACTTACTTTCTCACGAGTCTTTTTACACTGCAGGTATGTTCCCAGCATCTGTCCCAAGCTTCCAGATGTTTTTCAATTTCCCTTATGTATCAGAGCTTCTTGTCTCCTTTGTTACTTCTCTAGCCATTCTCACTTCAACTACAAAATCGTGCCAAGAAAGCAAAGGATTTAAATGCTTGCTCTCTGTAGTATGAAATATTTGTCCTGGCGTTATTGCCTTTCTACCGGGGCAGAAAATAGCTGAATTTTTCATTTATTTTTATTTACTGTTGCTTTTAATGAGAAGGGGAAAGAGGCCTTTTCAGAGGAAGTGGAAGGTAATGAATGACATGCACTGGCTATTGTTGAACTGCACAGACAAAAATCTTGGGGCTATGAACCACATGCATAACTCTTTCTATTTCTTATGTGCTCCCTCCCCCAGATACAGCATTGAATTCAGATCTACAATATATCTGGCTAAAATAATATCGGAGACCTCCTCTTACTCCCCTCCTCTTTCCTCCTTGTTACACTAAGCAAGTTGAATTTGATCTGAGAGAGAGAAAAAAATAATCCTGTTGCTTTCCTTGTCCTGTCTTATCCAGCATCAGTTTGAGTCCATAACGGGTACAGCGCAGCACATGGATGAATTTACCTACGTGTATGTTGCCTACAATGAACGTGATTGACAAATTGTCACTGGGTGTTTATGACTCAGTACCACAAGGTGACCATTAAAGTCAAGCAAAAAAAGTTGGTATAGAGCTTTGTTGCCAAAATATGCTATTTCAAGTCAGTAAAATCACCTATGGATTTTGGTGAAACTTGGAAACAGTCTGACCTGCAGTCAAAATGACAAGAACAGTGAGGAAAGAAAAACACTGTTTTATTCTTCTAAACGGTATTTTTTTCTAGAAAGCTGTAGTAAACATAACTTTAAGAAAAGAAAAAGCATTCCCAGAGGAAACAAAATGTCATGTTTTGACCCAAACCAAAATATTTCCAGTTTTTTATGTCAATTTAAAGTGAAAAACATTTGTCTTAGGTCATCCTGGAACTGATTTCGCTGCCCCACATCCTCCTATTTCAGCTACTGAACCAAGAAGTCAATTTGTTCTATAGCTCTATTTCTGCATACCTTGAAATACATTTGCTTTGATTAATTCGAGGATTAAACCTTTAAAACATACTTCTGAAAAATTATTGCATGTAATTTTAGTAAGTGTGTTTTGTGAAAGACCTTTAGATTGTTGTAATAATCTGGCTGGCTAAAATTTTCTATTGACATACAAAAATAAAAGCAAGCTGCTTTTGATTTTTGAATGAAACCAGCTCAGTTTGTATAGACAGATACTGCAGTAAGCTTGATTGGCTATACATATTTATGATTTGCTGCATGCTCTTGAGACTATGGAATTATGTTCTGGATGTTCAGTCTGTCAGTTCTGCAGTTGGCTTAGAGGGCTAAGCCAGCAGTGCTGCATCTGTCTCTAAGACGTCGCAGACTTGGTGATAGGTCTGCTAGAGCACAGGTTGCCCAACACAGTGAAATTACTGACGATAATGTTTGGGAGTCAAGAGCTCTGAGAGTTGTTTGTATCACTAATCTTTAATTACAGGAACACCCTCCTGGATAAGAAATAAATTAATGCAGCTTCCTAGTCTTTGAGTGCATGTTTTTGTGAGACGAAGCACCTCGTCTAATTTCTGCTGTTGTAATTGATTCTGAAGAGATCATGATTCCTAACAAGAGGATAAAAATAAAATCCCTAGGAGTTAGCTTGTTAGGCTTCTGTTTAATAAGAGAGAGGTGGTGTGGGAGAGACAGACACATACATTTTTTGCCTTTTTCAAACTATTTCCTTTTCGTGTGTGTGTGTCAGGAATCAAGCTGAGAAAGCTCTGTGTGGACCATTGAAATCCAGAGTGACAGAATGAGGACAAGGGGATATTACTTCCTTAGGAGCATGAGACTGAAGTCATAGGAATTGCCAAATTAGGAAGTGGCTTGTGTAGACTTGATCTGAATCTTGCTGATTTGGGACCTTGTTACAGACTTGAGAGCTAGTGTCTTTTAAATTCTCACTGTAGCTTCATCCTTAAACGCTGGTGCTTTAGGTTGTAGCCCTTTGTGCTTAAGCTGTTCGTTAAATAAAGTCTGTATTAACTTTCTGTTAAGAGTTGCTCTGAAAGCTGTAACGAGCAAATAAATCTGCTATTCCCAAATCTTAAGGTTTTGATCCCCAGCCAGAATCTTTGCTTCAAAGGATTTGTTTTGTTGACTTGGGGGTTGAATTTGGGGCTTACTTGTCCCTGAAACTCTTAAATGAGTTGAGACGAAAAGTGGTGAAATTTATAATCTCTGCAGCGACTGTCACTTTTGCTGACCTGGTGTTTCCAGTTGGCACTGGGCATCTCGCTGTGAAATGCAGGCACCCCCTTGGCCTGGCTCAAGCCTGTACCGTCAGTGACTGCATGTACGTCTTTTTGTTTCTGCTTGGAGCCCCTTGATCCTGAGATTTTACAAGGTGCTGGGTTAGAACTGAGTGAAGACCACTGTGTGAAGAATCTTTGTTAGGAGAAACAATTCCATGGGGTTGGTTTGGGTGGATTTTTTTCCATTTTTCGTGGCAAAGGTCACAGCACAAAACAAAAACTCTGCCCTCTGTGAAAATAGCAAGCTCCAAATCATTACCTGTTGTGTACACAGATCAATGTTAACATTCTTATACTGGATAGCATTTATATTGATTGTAAGAATGAAATGTTAATAATTTAAAGCTAGATTTAAAGCTAATAATAAAACCGTGAAGTCTTAACTCTGCATCCAGCAAAAGGAAGGCAGGGAAGATAAGGAGGGGAGCGGTGTGAACAAGGAGGAAGAACCTGAGAGAGGAAATAACAGAAAGCAGGCCTGGGCAATGAGCTGTTGGAGCTTCAACTATTCCAAGACATGATCCCACACTCATGTTTTCAAGTTTGTTGTGGAACATGACCCTTCCCTGAAGAACAACATCAGAGAGGCTTTGTGATGATGGCTGCCTTTATGAATGTTATAAAGGCCCAGTTCATGGGGTAGATACTGATTGCATGCTTCTTGATGGACAAACGATTGCTAAAAACCCAAGCCAGCCTTATTCTAGTGCCACCTGCTCTTCCTATATGTCTACATGAGGATATTCCTATCACATGTTCAGTGGTTTATCTTTACTGTGACACCAGTATGATTTTATGGAGGCTTTGCCATGTATAATACACTGAAGGTAGAAATAATTCTTGAATTTACCATAGCTATCTAATAGAAGTATCTTGGGTGGTGCATTGCACAAGTTACCTGTTGTGAAGCCTGTAAAGTGCTTTCCCATTACACTGTCCTACATCTTAATAATATCTTCAAGATGCAGCAAATCCTTTTCTTTTATTTAGAAGGAATGTGTGGTGATATTGGTGAGAAGAGCTGGTGGAACATTTGTGCTGTATCCTGTGGTTCAGTGTATAAAATATTGATATTGGCACATCCTGCTGGATTTTTTTTTTTTTTCTTCTTCTACAATTAGGATTTCTGCTTCTGTAACTGATGGCTTTTATGCTTGTGTACACTTGACATTAGGACACTGATAGTGGACTGCATATATAATTAGACTCCTTCCAGCTAGTCTGTATATTTTTCTGAGTCCTGCTGATTATTTAACTACTTGTGCAGTTTGCACAAAACTTTAGAGGTTAAATTAATTTACTATTTCTTTTTGGATATTGTACAATTTTTGTACAATGTAAATTTTCTGTTCTGGCCTGATTCCAATATGAAGATTAAGAACGATAAAATTGATGCTGAGGAAGGATCACAGATAAGTGCAAATAAACCTAAACTGCAGTCCAATAGCACCCCTGTCACTCCAGCCAGCAAGTTGGCTTTGTCGGGGGCCCAGCTGAAGTGTCTCTATACCAATGCACGCAGCATGGGGAATAAACAGGAAGAGCTGGAGATGCTTGCACACGAGCAGGGCTACGACCTCATTGGCATCACGGAGACGTGGTGGGATGACACATACGACTGGAGCGTCAACATGGAAGGGTATAGGCTTTTTAGAAAAGACAGGAAGGGGAGACAAGGAGGGGGTGTCGCTCTCTACATCACCAACCAGCTGGAGTGTGTGGAGCTCTGGGGATAGAGGAGGAGCTGACAGAGAGCTTATGGGTCAAGATTAGAGGATGGGGACGGACAGGGGACGTTACGGTGGGGGTCTGTTACAGGCCGCCTGGCCAGGAGGACAGAGCAGATGAAGTGCTCTATAGGCAGATAGGAGCAGCCTCATGGTCACAGGCCCTGGTTCTCATGGGGGACTTCAACCACCCTGACATCTGTTGGAGAGACAACACGGCAGGGCACAGGCAGTCCAGGAGGTTCCTGGAATGCGTGGATGACAACTTCCTCCTGCAGGCGATAGAGGAGCCGACAAGGAGGGGTGCCATGCTCGACCTTGTGCTCACCAAAAGGGAGGGGCTGGTGGGGGATGTGAAACTAAAAGACAGCCTTGGCTGCAGCGACCATGACATGGTGGAGTTCAAGATCCACGGGGCAGCAAGGAAACTACATGGCAAGCTCTCTGCCCTAGACTTCAGGAAGGCAGACTTCGGCCTCTTCAGGGACCTGATGGGTCAAGTGCCATGGGAGGTGGCCCTGGAGGGAAGAGGGGCCCAGGAAAGTTGGTCCATATTCAAGGAGCACCTCCTCCAAGCTCAGCAGAGGTGCATCCCGATGAAAAACAAGTCAGGCATAAAGGCCAGGAGGCCGGTGTGGATGAGCAAGGAGCTCCTGGACCAACTGAAAGTGAAAAAGGAAGCCTATAGAGGGTGGAAGTGGGGACAGGTAGCCTGGGAGGACTACAAAGAGGCTGCGCGAGTGGCCAGGGATAAGGTAAGGAAGGCCAAAGCCCTGGCAGAACTGAATCTGGCCAGGGATATAAAATGCAACAAGAAGAGCTTTTATAGGTACGTAGGGGACAAAAGAAAGTCCAGGGAAAATGTAGGCCCCCTCCAGAAGGGAACTGGTGTCCTGGTTACCCAGGACATGGAGAAGGCTGAGGTTCTCAATGACTTTTTTGCCTCAGTCTTCACCGACAAGAGTTCTTGTCCCACCACCCAAGCTGTAGAAGGTGCAAGCAGGGACTGCAAGGATGAAGAACTGCCCATTGTACTCGAAGAGCAGGTTTGGGATCATCTGAGGAACCTGAAGGTGCACAAGTCCATGGGTCCTGATGAGATCCATCCGCGGGTCCTGAGGGAACTGGTGGATGAAGTTGCCAGGCCACTGGCTATCGTATTTGAGAAGTCGTGGCGGTCTGGTGAGGTCCCCGATGACTGGAAGAGAGGGAACATAACCCCAATTTTTAAAAAGGGGAATAAGGAAGACCCAGGTAACTACAGGCCGGTCAGCCTCACCTCTGTGCCTGGCAAGGTCATGGAGCAGATTCTCCTGGAAACCATGCTAAGGCATATGGAGAGCAAGGAGGTTGGTGACAGCCAACATGGCTTCACCAAGGGCAGATCGTGCCTGACCAATTTGGTGGCCTTCTATGACAGGGTGATGGCATCGGTGGACAAGGGACGAGCAACTGACATCATCTACCTGGATTTGTGCAAAGCTTTTGACACTGTCCCGCACGACATCCTTCTCTCTAAACTAGAGAGACATGGGTTTGATGGACGGACCACTCAGGGGATAAGGAGTTGGCTGGATGGCCGCACTCAGAGAGTGGTGGTCAACGGCTCAATGTCCAGGTAGAGACCGGTCACGAGTGGCGTCCCTCAGGGGTCCGTGCTGGGCCCGGCCCTGTTCAACATCTTTGTCGGCGACATGGACAGTGGGATAGAGTGCACCCTCAGCAAGTTCGCCGACGACACCAAGTTGTGTGGTGCCGTCGACACGCTGGAAGGGAGGGATGCCATCCAGAGGGACCTTGACAGGCTGGAGAGGTGGGCCCGTGCCAACCTCATGAAGTTCAACCAGGCCAAGTGCAAGGTCCTGCACCTGGGTTGTAGCAATCCCAGGCACAAATACAGGCTGGGCAGGGAATGGATTGAGAGCAGCCCTGAGGAGAAGGACTTGGGAGTGCTGGTGGACAAGCAGCTCAGCATGAGCAGGCAATGCGCCCTTGCAGCCCAGAAGGCCAACCGCATACTGGGCTGCATCAAGAGGAGCGTGGCCAGCAGGTCGAGGGAGGTGATTCTGCCCCTCTACTCTGCCCTGGTGAGACCCCACCTGGAGTACTGTGTCCAGTTCTGGAGCCCCCAACACAAGAAGGACATGGACCAGTTGGAGAAGGTCCAGAGGAGGGCCACGAAGATGATAAAAGGGCTGGAGCACCTCTCTTATGAGGACAGGCTGAGAGAGTTGGGGCTGTTCAGCCTGGAGAAGAGGAGCCTCCGGGGAGACCTGATAGCGGTCTTCCAGTACCTCAGGGGGGCCTGCAAGAAAGATGGGGAGAGGCTGTTTAGTAGGGCCTGTTGCAATAGGACGAGGGGTAATGGTTTTAAAATAGAGGGGGCTAGATTTAGATTAGAAATTAGGAAAAAATTTTTTACGATGCGGGTTATAGAACACTGGAACAGGTTGCCCATAGGTGGAGGCCCCATCCCTGGAGACGTTCAAGGCCAGGCTGGATGAGGCTCTGAGCAACCTGATCTAGTTGGGGATGTCCCTGCTCCTTGCAGGGGGGTTGGACTAGATGACCTTTGAAAGTCCCTTCCAACCCTAACCATTCTATGATTCTATGCTAGCGAGCTCCAGAGGCTTCGTTATACTTCTAAGATCCCATGATGCATGGCACGGTGAACTCCATTTTTCCTGGAGTACAGAGCAATGCAGCGATATGGAGAAAGACAGCAAAAATTTTTTCCATGTGCTTGATTCTGGAGTGTGATTAAGGAAGTTGGTGTAAATACTACAGAAAGATGTTGAGAAACCTATATAAAGTGCCTTTATGAACATGGGACTGTCATATGATAAGCCTGCCTGCATGTTCATGTGAGGGAGAGCTTTTAGCTTTCTGTGTTAACTATGAAAATGGATGAGACTGCTGCATGCTATCTCCTGAACTGAAAAAATCCTACTTGGCCCAGTTCTAATATCTTCAGGGCACCTATGCACTAAGAACACTTCTGCACTTACTGTGCTTTGTTATCTCAATGTATTAAGTGAAACTGGGAAAGAACTTCTACAACACCGGAAGCAGTGACGGTCTATTGAGTCAAGTATTTAGCAGCTTTGATCATTTTTTAAATAATGATATGGTGCTGGGGGCTGGGAATAGTTTCTGCTGCAGGATGAAGCCCCAGTCTAAACAAGCTTGAGAAATGCTGATCTAGAAGTTTTTTTTAAAGTTGTTTCAGGTTCTGACTTTTCAGCAATCTACCAAATGGAGGTACTGAACTCTTTTTTTTTTTTTTTTTTCTCTCCCCCCAATGTCTGCAGTAATTTTTTTTCTTCTTCCTGGTTTTAGGCTATCTCTGCTTGTTGTTACTTTTTACTGCATTTATACATTATCTCCTTCAATTTTCTTCTATCTCTTTGAAGCATGCTGAATTTTAATGAGTATGCAAATTAACATTAGCCTTCCTCATCTATTTGCTGGCCTGCTGCAGTTCTCATGCCCTTTCAACATTCTGAGCTTTACATCCAGATGGTGCTGGCTAGAAAAGAGAATTTCTCCCCTGTGCAATTTTCATGGGGAGGAAAATATTCTCCATAGCTGGTGGGGGGAAGGGGCTGGAAGAAGGAATTAACTCAACTTATTTTTTAATGTAGTTTAATTTTTTTTTTTGAGGAGAAACCCAGCAGAACAGTTCAATTGAAAGAAAAACATCTTTTTGTTTTAAGCTATTCCCTAGGCAGCAGGCTTCCTAGGTCATCAGGGTGTTCAAGGTTACAGGCACTGTGGGAATCTAGTTTCAAGCTTTGTAGGCAGCTGGCAGAATGTGGATTTTCCCAAAATTTTAAGTCTGCTTTATTTAGAGTAAATGCATAGTAATATTTTTTCCTGTTTAAAATAATGGCTTTAGGGCTCAATGCTCTGTATTGCCTATAGATCAGGGTAAGGAATACTGACACAGACAGAGTTCTGACTGGAGACCTGTCCTATTTTTCTGGTGAAAATGATACCCTTCCTTAAATTTTCTACCTAACTTTCTCTCTGCACAAGACGTACCCAGAGGGTGGCTTAGTTTAGCTCTGCCTTACAACAGAAAGCTTTGTCTTGCAACAGTGAGAGACTACCATGAAAATTATGAAGCATCAGTATGCATTTCCTGTCAACAAACTTGCCAAAAAGTTACAGTATTATAACAGTAATAGTTAATGATTTTGTATTTATGAAAGAAAGATGTAGCAGGCCCATGAAGTCTCAAATCAAGCACAGAACATTTTGTTGGAAGGTCAAAGATCCTGCAAACTTCCTGACAGATATTGAGCATCCCTGTGTGCCACCAAAGATGATCCTGCTCTTTCCTTTAGTGTTTAGCAAACAGTACTTTCAAAACTGCTTCATGTCCAGCAAAACAGAAAGCAAGCTTTGAAGGGGGTCTTACCAGTGCTGCTAGGAGAGTAACTACAGCAGTACGCTCCTCATTTTGCAGAACACCAAGTCATTTGCACATATGTACCAAACGCCGTTAGAGATAACTAAGGGCTGTACCCCACAATCTGTGCGTATGCTGAACTTCCACTGAGTATACCCTGTGCATCTAAAAGTTGCAAGAAGATACAATTATGGTGAATTCCCCCTACAGACTGGAAGTAGTTTGTATTCGCATGTTTTGGGTTTTCTTTTTTTGATAGCAGTCCAGTGAATTCATGAAACAGACTTCCTAAAGAAAGGAAGTTTTACCACTTCTTTGCCTGAACAGTTTGCCCATGTTGTCTTATGTTTCCTCTATTCAAATACAGGGTTATGCCCGTTTATCCCTTTTTTTCCTTGACTTTCTTCTGTGTTGGCACCCCTTTTCCTCACTCTTCATAGCATCATTTGAGAGTTGGGAACTAAAGGATATGGCTTAGACCAAACATCAAATCTTAAGCTTTGGGCAGTTGCCAGGTTTGGGCATGCATCTGTAAGATCATCATAAATTTGACAAGCGCTAGTTTCATTGCCAGTATGAGTGCCTTGACTCTCTTTTGCAAGAATTGTACTGCAGTTTTATTGCAAACATTCAATAAAATTATAAGAACTGTGTTAAGCTGTTAGAGGGCAGCCACTTTCTGATTATTTATACACAATATTTTCAGAAGTATTTGTCCTTAAGTTATTTAACCAAGATTTTGTGCACTTTGAAAGCAGTGCTTATTTTGTTCCTTCAAGGTATTTTTAAAGGTGAATTTAAGAATACTTGTAGAAAATACTTTTACTGTTAGATTTGAAAAAAGAAGCAAGTGTGTAGCTACAAACTGATTAAGATTACAAATCCAAAGACAAATTTGGTGTCATTAATTTCTACTAAATGTCTAGATAACTTGACCACTTCAAAATGTTAGTTCCATGCTGTGAGTGGAATTGTTTTGCTTGCCTTGTTTCAAATGCCAGACACTTTACTTTACTGACATCAATTGGTAATACATTAGCAAGTTAACACAAAATATTAAAGCAAGATACCAGCAGAAATGCATTTTTATATATAAACTTTAAACCCCTTTAGGAAATTGTGAACATGGAAGGGTTTTTCTAAAACAAAATGATTTTACCTACTACTAACTAACTAATCCTTACTATTCTTGTTACAGAGTAAGTCCATTGATCCCCCCATCAGTTAATGTAATTTTGTAACAAACTTACTGGAAATCTGAAAGAAACAAAAAGTCTGGTTGAGAAAGACGAATTCCAAACATCTAGTGAACCAGAAAGGCTTCCTCATATTCAGCGATAATGTGTAACACAAACTCTGAGACAAGTTTATGCGGTTTTTGAAGAGCACAAACCAATTAGTGCATCACTAAAAGTGCTGTTTCAGGATTATGAGAGTACAAAGCACCCACAACTTCAGGTGAAATCACAAGATGGAATGTGTGGTAGTACCATCCTCAGTACTCAGCAGGGGCATTGGAGACCCCAGCACTGTTTTGCAAGTAGGTTTCTGCCATGTGCCATGCTGGCAAGGGATGACAGGGCTGCAAGGAGCACTGAAGACCTAGGAAAGACTGACTGACAGGTGCATTTTTGCAGATGAAGTGTCAATTTCTGCCTTGTGGGAAGTGAGACTACTTATTTTCCACAAGTAGGCATGTTCTGGGGTTTATGGACTAAGCTTTTTGTCAGATGAAACATGGATGACACTTCCCTTTGCTAATGAAACTGGTGTTTGGCGAAAGAGTAGTAAATATTTTTGAAGACAATATTGACACATATTGCAATCACTTGTCCATTTCTCTAGACACTACTGCAAAAATATCGAGTGCCAACAGTGGGTGGGTTAATGTGAAAGTGCATCCAGAAGGATTTGTCGCTACAATGCAGCAGACTTGCTTAAGACTACTTTGCTTTCTTTTTTAGAGATGTGGAACAAACATAGAAACATAGGTGCTACTGTGCAGCACTGCCATTAGGGATATATCCTTGAAAAGCACAGTGGTTAGTAGCTTGATGGACAACAAAGCAATTTTACCTCACAAGAATTAGTGCAACAACTTAAGAAATGTGGAGTTTGGATACACAGATACAGTACATACAGCATAAAAGATAGATGCGCAGGAGCAGACTGGTGAAAATCAGTAGCTGGAAGATATACTACTTTCTCTGAACAGATGTTTGCTCCCAAAGATCCGTCACACCAGTGACGAGACTGAGCAGCCAATGGCACTTGGCTAGTGTCAGTTGGTGTGCCTGGTCAGTTAGCATGTTCTTGCTGCCTCTTTTTGAATGGTTAAGTTTTTATTGTCAATATAATCTTCCTCAGATCAATCAAGGTCAGTGAAGGGATGGATGGAAAAACAGGGCAAAGATGCTGATTAGTTGAGCCCAATATTAAATGATTGGCGGTAGAGCTCCTAAAAGAGCTCTAGCTAGAGGCAGGTAAAGAAGCAACAGGTGTTACTGCCTTTACAATGCTCATGATTTGCCAAGAGCCAAATACAAAGGATAATGTCAACATTTTATCATCAACTGAGAAAGTCAGTGGAAACCCTTCACATTGCAAATTCCAAAAAATGAGACTTTTGAAGAGCAGGGTTCACTAATGGTGGGGACATCTCCAGAGCACAGGACAGATGACTACAAGTCATGTAGTCCTGTCCCTATTGCTTTGCTGGGGAGGGGAATGATGCTTTCAAATGACTGTGGGCCTTCGGTATTGTATTTATGTCTAGAATATGTGCATGTTTAACACAGATTGTCCTTGTTTATTGCAGCACTTGCCGGAAAATGAAAAGGCATAGTATGTTAGGGTTGGGTTTTGGTTTTGTTTTTCCAGGCAGCTGTCTGTCCTTCTGAACTCTTCTTAAGGATCCTTGGCATACCTCCAACTAGTTCTCTTAGTCTCCCTGTTCATTTTCTTCCCATTCTAAAGTAGTATCTGCCCTCAAAGCACTCACCAGCAGACCATGACCAACCCTTTCCAGTGGCTGAATTTAGATATTAGTCTCCAAATAATATCTCACTGCAGCTTCAAGTTTTGTCAGTTTATTGTAAAAATATAGATCCCTTTGGAAAAGTGCAGTCTCTGAAATTCTTTATTTTATTTTCTTAAGAGTCCATATTATTTCCTTTTGTCTTTATAAATTATTATTTTGTAGCTATTCTCTAGCTTTTAAGTAATTCTGGTCCTGTTTAAGATGTAAGTGAACCTTAATGCATTTTTTTGTTATGCTGCACCTGACTTAAACTTTGTTTACAAAAACATGATGAGGCTGATCGTGGAAGTTTCTCAACAAAACACTAGTTAAAAGTGCAGGATTAACAGTGAGGATGAACTCATTCACAAGTGAAGTTCCTAGAACAATCTTTTCTCCACCTGCTTGCATTTGTCTGTTATAAAAGTGTTCTTCATTTTAACACTTAAGCAATTGGGTGTGGTGAGGGAACATAGCAACATCATGTACAAAGGAGGATTGCTCTGGTTGGCAAGTAGAGATCTATCTGAAGCATCTAATGATCTTTTTAACTTTGCAAAGAATATGACCACATAAAAAAGATCACTTTCTTGCAATGTTCGCTCTTAATAGCAGAGGCACATCACAGAGGCTGTTCTTTTCAAAGATGAGATATAAGGCCCACCTGCAAAATGTGTGCATATGGCTGGCTCCATGCACACTGGTGGACATTTCCACAAGGGAAAGTACAGAGCTTTCCATACGGAACCAGAGTTTACCCTATGATTGCCAGCATTTCACCAAAGGTAGTGAAATTACTGTATAAAATGAGGATTACCGTCAGCTGCCCTGTGACAGGGGACCAACCTGAAAAGCTGACCCCACCAGTTGAGTTATGTTCTCCTCATGTTCCCTGTTGTGAAAAGGAGAACTGCAATTATTTAGGTGCTGTCTTTCATCATCATCTGGCTTCATTTGTCCTACCATATAGCATACTGCATGCTCCTGTAGAGCGAGGTATAACCCTAGCAAGAATATTTACAGTGCTTGCAAACCTTCTGTTCGTCCCCACTTTGTGTAGCAGGACCACAGTGAGTTTGTTGATGCTGAGGCTCAGTAATCACGCATTCAGAATTTGTTCTGTCTGTGTTTGTGGAGCACAAAGCATATTGCTGTGTTGTGACTGGTTTGCAAAAAACACATAAATGTATGAAGTTTGATTTCTTTTTTTCCCAATTCCTTTAAATTTTCTACTTCAGTGTTATTTTGTAAGAGAGCTTGTTATTGCAATAAATTACAAAAATATTTAGATAAAGTTTGTCATACCAATGAGATACTCTCATATACAAATGTTTTCTGTATAAATAAACATGATGATGTGTGTTTGTGTTTTCAAACTTTTGTTTAGCTGGGTATGAAATACACAGGAGGTTATATCAATTCCTTATATAAATTGGGAAATAAAAATCTTTGTTCTTATCATATAACTGGGTTCACTGATAGCACAGACAGTTATCTTCAGTGAATAAATGAAGTTATAATTATGTGTAACTTGTACCCAATGGCAGTGGAGTATACAGCATGTGGATCGTTTTGTCATGACTTTGAAGCATGTATTCTGATTTATAATCTGATTGGGTAATGCACTAGGTAATATAGCAAAACTTAAAAAAAAAAAAACAAACCCAAAAAAACCCTCACAAAGAATATTTTCTTCTTCATCCACAGAAAAAGGCAGATGAGGTATAAATGATGGCACCCTGAGTCTCAAAAGCTAAAGAAGTGCAAACAACTGGCAGGTGACCTGATGTCAACTCAAGGTGAACAACAAAGGAAAATGCTGAAACAATCAGCCTGGACTGAGAAACGCAGGGTAAAAATGTAAGAAGTTGTGAAGGCATCTGATTCCTGCTGTCAAATGCAACTTTTGGTAAGTTTTAATCTGCATGCCATGGTGCTTGTGAAATTATGAGTTTTGTGACTTTGTCACTTTCTTAAATTCCCTCACTGCTTTTGTGAAGTAGAAATCTCAATAATTAAGGCAGTAGTCAGCTTTTCTTTATGAACTGTTTTTCTTTTTTCTCAACTTGATATATAGTGCTCAGAAATGGTTCTGTCAGCTTCAACTGTAAATCTCCAGCCCATGACAACGGAAGTAATTTTGGGAAACAAATGGCACTGGGAAAGATATGATGTTGACCATAAAAAAAACCGCAAATTGTGGCTAGAGTTCAGATGTCACAAGTCTTAGCAAATGTAGAAACAGGCAGTAAACAAAGTCATAAGATATTATCCATATGTCTTTTATTTTTGGTCTCACTAGTACGTGCAAAAATAGTTGTAGGTCTGCGGCAAATAAAAGAAGCTGTTGTGTGTTTCAGATACAAACTTTATTGATATGAAGAGACTTGAATATTTGAAGTTGTACTGTTCTTCTCTTATGATTAAGCTGGGCTTAATTGTATCTGTGGCTGGGTAGACATTGGAATCCTAAAGTGGTTCCTGCAGAAGCTTCAGTCACAAGGGAGGCTGTTCATCATAAACAGTAAGAGGGTTGTTATCATGGTCAAATAGCCAGTGATGTGAAGAAGGTGACTTTTCTGTATGTTTGTTCTCTCTCATCCTCATTTACCAATTAACTTCTAATGGAAGTGTTCCTCTTTACCTTCTTTGCTGTCATGTGTGAGCTCCTTCCTTGAACTTACTCAGAAGAGCCCCACCATACTTCTATTCCTATTTGCTAGTGAGGAGTTGAGAGAAATGTGTCCAGTTTATCTATTGAATACAGCTTGCTCTGATTGTGTCAAGGAGCTCAAGCCTAGGCAGAAGGAAAGAAATAGGACAGGTTCCTGCCTTCTGTAGAGGCTGCAGTAAAGACTGTTGAAGTCCTGCATGCCACTGACTGTTCTAGGGGCTGCGAAACTTGAGGGCCTGTGAGGAGGTTGAATAACTTGAGCAGCACCCAAGTGGTAAGTGGAATCAAGCTAACGTGCAAATAGCTCTTGAGAACTGAAATGTTTCTTCCCTGAAAGGAACAGGGCTTCAGATGGACAACCTCCCCATCCAGCCTCAAGAGGTGAGATAATGTCCCCAGGAGATAATAGATTTCCCAGAAGCAGTGTATTCCTCAATGGTGAAGGCACAGACATTTTGAAAACTTTGGCCTTCTCCCATTCTGAATGACACTGATCTGTAAGCGGAGCACAGGGGACTTGCTGCTCACCTCTACAGTTCTGAGAAGTGGATTGAATTCGTGACAAAGAACCTAGAGATCTTGGCTTGCCTGCTGTAGTTGAAATATTGATTTGGCTTTTCTCAATTCCTGTCATTGTCTTCCTTCTCAGCTTCCCATTGAAGTTCTGCTTTGTTTTACAGTCATCCCTTGCATTCATTCTATGCCTGTAAGCAGAGAAATAACTGTTGATAAGCCCTACCCTATCTGCACATCTAGGTTTCCCATTTTCTAGATCAGAGGAAGCTTGAGACAGAATTTGCCAGTTGAAACACCTAGAAAATGAACTTGACCATTCTACTTTATAAGGAGTGCCTAGCAGATAGACATATGTAGGCAAAGTTTTAGTTTGTTATGTCTTTCTGTACGATTTACAGTGTTTGATTATATTATCTTGCTGCTGTGCTGTTGTGCATAATAAGATGGAGTAGAGACCTTTGTGTTGCTACTGGAGAATGAATCACAGGACAGGTCTTGTTGCATATATGTGTGGTGTATACCAGCAGATGATGCAGCAGTACGGAAGTGGGGCCTGGTTGAAATGGGCTACAACATGCATTTTTGTAATTAATATATAACATTTACTGATCATATTTCTTTGCAGTTTCTATTGGAAGGATAGGTTAAGGTAAATTGCAAAAATGAGCAGCTGTGTAGAATCTTATTACAGCATTCCTATACTTTCTAGAATTTGTGGGGTTTTTTTTGTGAAGGCTTTCCTTAACATAAACTGTCATTTTCATTAGTCTATTTGGCTTTCTTTGAAATAATAATTACAATGGGGTTTTTTTTTTGCCTCATGCTAGTGATACTTGCGTCCACCTTAACTGTTATTTAATGGTTTCATTTTATTTTGGAGATAAATGAGTACAAGAAAAACTTTTACTGGATCACTGAAGCTATGTGGATATTCACAAAGATTATGATAAGATAAGCTCTCTCCTAATTATAACCAAAGGGAAAATCGATGAGTGAGCATGGCACATATTCCTTAGCTAGGGAAAAGTCAATGAAACATGCAAATAAATATTTCACTAACATGACCTGAAACCATGTGTACAGGAATGTAGGCCTAGAGGACACGCTGAGAAAGTGAAGGGCAAGTTGTTGGACAAAATATATTGACAAGTGTCTGTGTTGCAGATACCAAGAGCATCAGCAAAATAATAATAATAATTAAAAAAAAAATCAATGAACAGACAAAAGATAGAAACTCAATTATTGCAAAAGGTTAAATTGTAAATATCACTATAGTTGAGCCAGTTTTTGAGCAGAAAGAATTGAGGTGTTACATTAAAAAATGTATTTGTCAAACAATGTACACATACATACAAACACATAAAATAGCTAGAAAAGAAAGGTTCTTACTAGAAGACTTCTAGCCCTTTGTTAATACAAGGGTGTCTGGCTGTGCCTGTGAAATAGTACATAATGGTGGATTATGTGTCACCAACATAAAAATTCAGGGGAAGATGCAATAAAAACATGATGACACATTGTGCAAAGAAGCTTGGAGAATTGTAGGGACCCTGAAGGAGACAGGAAGCACTGGAGATGAGAAGGTATTCTTACAAGGAAAGGAGACCATTCCTTCCACAGTCTCTTCTTGTTTAGACAATGCAATAGACTTTTACCCCTTGCAGTAGTTAGCCTAGCACAAACACAGGATTATCATGGGTCCAGCACATGGAAGGAAGATCTCTTAACTCTAGTTAACGTGCAGTGACTTAATGTTGGAAACATACTGATGAGCTGTAAAGGGAACATGTCTTCCAGATTTTCTAGGGCAGTAAAACCTCTCCTGAAGTGTTTTATTGGTTGTTGCTTATGTGCAGCGGCTTTCTTCAGGACTAGCTCACTTCTCCTACATCTGAGGTGCTATAAGTTCTGGACATAGTGGTGTGGAGATCAGCTTCTGAGGCCGCATAGCATTGCTGGCAGCTGGAAATCAGGTTTTCTGGGCATGTATTTCTTGTATCCACGAATCATCGTAATGTTTTTCCACAGACAGAGCTTTGCTCATCAGACATCCCTTGTAAAGCAAGCACACTCCCTGTGATCCATTGTAGGGAGAATCTGCTCAGGAATATGTGTTTTATAACATATTGTTTTGAAAATTTTGAAAATTTTGAAAATATGACTGGGTTTAAAATGAGCAGTACAAGAATCTGTGGCATTTGTAATTTGTTTGAAAGCTGACCTTTTAAGGGAAGCTAGGATAAAGGTTTTATTTCTGGTCTTTGTATCTGTGACCATAGGTTCTAACTAGCAGAGACCTGACTTGAAACTCTCCTTTGGTGAGGCAAAAATAAGTACAGCAGGTAAGTCACAAAACAGGAAGGCAAAGGATGGGAGCAGTTGTTTTCAGGAAAAACTTTTGCAGAAAAGGCAAGGCTGGCAGGTAGCAAGACTAATAGAGGGGAGAGAATTTTTTTGAGGGAGGAAGGAGGTCTTTTGGAGCCTCAGCTAATGAAGCTGAGGTAGTGCAGAGAGAGCTGCAGGAGGATAATGTGTGAGGAAATGTGCAGCATTTTTCACAGGTACATCATAAGACTGTTGACAGCACACCTCAAATTTTGTATAAAAGATTACTATTCCCTGAGGCATTAAACTGGGAAGTATAATGTCCTTATTTGTGAAAGGATTTAAGTAGAGTGCAAGCAGCAGTGCTTTGACCTGTTGAAATATGCAATTGGTTCCTTACAGCTAAGGTGATCTGACGTTAGCCTAAAGTGATGACTTCTAGTTTATTTTTTTTTCCTTTCTTTCTGACATCCAGTGGTTCTTGGAAAGGATGCTTCTGCAGAGGTTTGTGTTGCAGTTTCAGCTTGCCTTCTCATATAAGACATTCACGCTGGTGAATTCACTAACTGTTTTCATCCTTAATTGATTTTTCAGTGATTTGATGCTGTTATTGAAGCCCAGTGCTCACTGAACAGTGTCTTAGGTGCAGCTCTGAAAGCACTAGGAGAATGAAAGTATTTTTTCCTTTCCTCATTTGATATTTCTTTTGGCATGAGTGTCTTGCCTTGTAATTGTTTCACATCTAAAATTTTAGTTTAATTATTCTTTTGGCAAAGTAAGTAAAAGTTTTTCCTGTAAAAGCTGTGTTTGTGTTCAGCAAATAGCATTGTGTCTGGGAAATTACCAACAACTTACAAAATGTCTTTTCATCTTGCCAGGCTTGTGAAATGAAAAAATGTATGTATTTTTCAGCTTTCTCTAAGAGTAAGTGAGGCAGAGACAGAGGGAGAGGTTACCAAGCTGTAGATTTTTCTCTGGACTGCACAAAAAGCACAGCTGGAATAGATGTCAGAACAGATTCCCTTCATATAATTTTTTTGCATAGTGCAAAGTGGAGAATGAGGATGTTGTGTTCTTATATTTAAAACAAGCATTTTTTTACCTCATGGAGAGATGCCTTTGTCCATTTGAGGGGAAAAAAAAAAAAATCTGTACGTGCGTAAATCGATTCAAGCAGAACAGCCCAATTATACGTTAATACCTGTCTGAACCTCAGATTATTTTGGTGGTGGAAGTGTTGACCGATTAAAATCGAAGCAACAAAATGCTTTCCTGCATGGGAGACTTTCATAGAAATGAAGAAAGTTGTATATACTGTGAATACCAATGAAAGGTCCAAGCGCTCATCACTTCACGATGAGTATGTAGAGATTGCCCTGGTTTTAACTCTAAGGGCTTGCAGTAAGAATTCTGGTTTTTGGGATTCAGCTGTTATTCCAGGATGACTGTTGGGAGCTACCTGGTTAAGATCCAAATCAAACCCTATCGGAACGTGATGCTTAGTTTCAGAAAAAAAAAAAATTAAAACCAGTTAATAAATGAAGTATAATTTTGAGGAGGAAAGAGAAAAGAGTTTTCAAGAGAAAGAGAGATAGAAGCCATTACAAGTGTGCGGGCATATCAGCAAGTTCCTTTTTCAGAACTAAATTAGTTTTCTGAACTAACACTGGTGTGTTGTGCCTACGGAGCAGAGGACTCTCTCAGAACAGTGGACGTCCTCCATGAGGAGAGGGAAATAAGAGGGAGGCTTGTAACCAAAAGGTAGTTTGTACATGAAGATGGGGCATTTGCAGACTATGTCAGCAGCATCTGCCAGGAGATGACTTTGGAATGCTGCAGTGGGTAACACCGGACAGAAAAGCAGGATGGGAGAGGAAAGCTAGGATATTCTCTGTCAAGGGTCTCATTTTAAAAGCTAACAGCATATTTTACATTACAATTAGAACTAAGGCGTATTGTTATGGTTGTTCAGTTTTCTCAATGTGATGTATCTCGACAGACTACTCATTTCTTGAGCACTTGGGCTTGTAGTCCCACAATGTGTTGGTTTGGGTGGCAGACTGGAGTAAATATTGCCATCCCTCATGACAGATAGTCTTACCTTTCTCTCTTAGAGTGTCCTTTCAGCTGTAGCGTGGCCATGTTACAAACCCAGTCTGGAAACTGGTCACTCTTAACAGTAATCTGTCAAAAGTACAGAGATGTCTTAAAGCCAGATCAGCTTACGACAGAACCGCACAAATGTCACCCAAATGCAGCTAGCTTAGTTGTGGGAGCGAGCAGCAAGGGATAGATGGCAGGAGGAATTCTGGCAATACTTGAAGCCAGGATTGTTGTGAGAAGCTTTGTAATGGAATATTGAAGCAAAGTGGGGCTAAGGACTCTCTTATACTAGATTTTTTGGTGACTAGAACTGTGTTAAAACAGCTTTGTGTCAACAGACTTGAAGTCGATTTTTAATTCAGGAACAGATATAAGCTGTACTACAACCATAAGCTTTTGCACGTTCATCAAGAAGGTAACTGGAAATCCTTCCTGGCAACTCACACCCCTGGCAGCACTGTTTCAAAAATTCCACCTTCACAGGGAGGCCCCAAATGACAGGCTGAAGATCAGATAGGAAGGCAGGGAGGTGGCAGGCAGGTGCTGACCCCTGCTCTTGGGTTCACAAGCAAGCACTAACCATTGAACTGTTCTCCTTAGCAATCAGGAGAGCAATTTCCAAGACCAGTAATGGAGAGATTTTTAAGAGCAAAATCATAGATCACATGTCCAAGCCCATTCAAAGGCTGAAAGTGTTAAGGTATAGGCTGAGTTTTAAGTACAGTGGCAGTTCTCAAATAACTCCTTATGCAGGAAAGACTTCACTGGTTTTTGTGTCTTTGAAAAAATTCTCCTTCAAATCTCTGTGTTTAAAAAGATAAGCAACCAAGGAAATCTACATAATTTCTCTCAGCAACATAAATACAGTTAACTTCTCCATAATCATAGCTTTATGATTCAAAATATCTAATCTAGATAAGTTACAGCTATAAAAACTATGAAGCAACGCAAGGTTTAGGTAGGATTAAGGTTAAATTAGACCCAATTGAAAAACGTCCCTCTTGACAAAGGGGTAGTCACATTATTCTGTAACCTCTTAACAGTCTCTGACTGCAAGAAACTCTGCCAGTATTGAAGAAACATCTGTTTACTATTAAAGCCTATAAAATATAAACAGGAAAGATCTTTTCTGATTGAGCAGCTATAAAAACAGAAAAGAAATTAGTGCACGCGCTCCCCGTGTGGGAGAGACAGCCTGTCAGCATTAAATTATGTCATTGGATTAACAAGGTAGTTGCCAGAAAACCTGGGGATGGGAAGATATTTTGGCAATTTTCCTCCGCAGCAGATCCCAGTGCATTGGTTGAGGGAGGGTCGCTGAAAGGTGGCCCCAGACCCGAGGGCTGTGCCGGCCAGCTCTCCCACGCAAGGCACTTGATCTCTCAGCTGCCACCCTAGCTCCACGCTAGCTCTTAGCTGCTCAGACACAGGTCACCCTCTTCTCTGGAAAGGCTAAAAACAGTCATTTAAAAATAGCAGTAGTTATCAGTTTCATGTGAAACAAAGTGCCTTTACTGCCAAGATCAGTACTACTTAGCATTTGGACTACATGGAATAGGAAAGTAAATAAAATGGGATGCTTACCATACTAACAGCTCTAGACCTTGCCTTTTAGCTTCCCTCTATTGTATGTTCTGTGTAAGAGGCTGAGGAAACACAGGTTCTGAATCATGAGCAGCTGCAAAGGAGAGAAAATTGTTTTTATTAAGAGCTCTTTAGTCCATGTTTTAAAGCCAGGAGTGTCTAAGCTTGGTTACCTTTTGGTTTAAAGGCTTCATTATATGGGTTTTTGGGTTTGTTTTTTTTTTTTTGCATCCTTTATTAGTACTAAAATAGATCTACTGCAGCAATTAGGAATATATGATTGCATATATTTTTATAACATTGCTTCCCATGAATTAATGTAAAATGAACATGCGATAGAGGGAGAATTATTTTGAGTAGTGTGGGGCAGATGTCTAAACAGCAAATACCCAGAGTGTGGGTACGGTTTCAGCAAAAGCTTTGAAGACCCTTCCTTTTAGTGGTGCAATTTGTAAACTGTGGTCTTGGAGTACACACAGGTGGCTGAATGAAGGTGAAGGACAAAGAGATAATAAGGAGAGCCAAGTTCTTCACCATTAAGGGATTGAACAAACTTGCAGGATAGCATAAAAGCAGACAACGTAACCATGGCGTTCCAGTCACCAAGCAGGAATGATGCTGTGCACTGCACTGGCTGCAGTGGCAGACAGGCCTGCAGAGCAGTCTAGTCAAAACAGAACTATAAGAAATTTAAAAAAAATTAACCTAACTGGATTTCACCTTAGAAGCAACTCTTCCCATAATGCCTGTATTATAAGAGCATTTAAAAACCTTTCCAGAGAGCAAAGTCACTGTGACAGTTCCAAAACTATTGCTGTTGATGATCAAGAATTTATGTTTTTAAAGCATTATAATTTTTTTTTTTTTTTTTTTTTTTTTTTTTAGCGCAGCATAGAAAATAGTGAGACAGAGAACCAGTTGTTCAAAACAGATCATGTGGTAGATTGGTATATGTACATCTGTAACAAGAAGAGTATGATTTGAGTAGTGTAAGAGGAGATAACTTAGCCTAACCCTATCTATTGAAGTCTCATTGTGTTAAAGATTGGATGTCACCTCTTCAAAAGTCCTGCATATTCTGTAGAAAGCTTACCTTTGGTGCTACCACCATGGTATCTGTAACATCCAAGAGGAGCTCAGCAGCAGCCTGAAGAATGTATGGCATTGTTGGATAACACATGCTACAGAAGATTGTACTGGAAGAGATATAGAACTAACGTGCGAAGGACAGTTTCTCCACTCCGTACTGATCCGAAGTTCTGCTTCCTTTATGTTTATCTAACTCTTCATTAACTGTCTCCACCACTAAAAAGATGTTGAAATTTGCTGTGAATCTTATTGGGTCTGCCAGCATAGCAAAGGGTAGCTATGTCATTTCCACTTGTGTCTAGAAGATTTTCTTCTAAATGAGAGTTAGAAGCATGCTGTTTAATTTATTTAAGTGTATTAGATTTTATTGCCTAGCTATGCAAGAGAAGAATAACCGTTAGCATTCACTTCATGGAAGAATCGCAAGGTGTGCTTTTTGAAAGAATATGAAATTACACAACTGAGGCAACACTTACATTTTGTATTCCAGATCTGAATTTTGCTCAGCGTGTGAGCCCAAGTTCAGAATTTCTGAGTTCATAGCCTTTCATCTAGATTTTAGAATTTTTAAAAGGAGTAAAACTCTTCTTTTTTTTTTTTGTAGTTATACTTTAAAAGCCTTTGTTCCCTTTTTAATGCCCATTTGAGAAAAATATCACAATAATTTGCAAAATGCCATGTGATCTTTTTTTCCATTGCCAAGTGCTTAGAAAAGAAATGCTTATTATTAGACAGTTAGGTTTGGATATTGAGCTGATCCTGTAGTGCTCCTTCAATGGCATATAGTTTTTGTTCCAGGATAAAATCAACCCTACTGCTTTTTTTAATGAGAGGGGAGGAATAATTACCATGCTTTGCTCTTTCTCGTCAGCGTGTTGGCCCACTGCCCTGGCTTTTTAGTACCAGGTGTTATAGGCAACAGTGACTTTGTTGTCTTTCCTACTACCTTGTCCTTCAGCAACTGGTGTTTGCGTGGTCATTTCACCTTGTGTGTTAATGGCCCTGTGTTCTGAAACACAGATATCTTCCTTCCAGTGTGCTGTTGGGTGCTGATACTGTACCATTAATCATTTCCACTTCTCCTACTTGGGTATTCACCAAATGTCTTGAAGTTTGCTTTATGTTGCTCTGTTTTCCTTGTGCTGTTTTTCTTCTGATTCTTCAAGGACCCTTAGACAAATGTTAGCAGATTGCTATCAAACAAGTTGCAATCAAATGGTGAGCTTATGCTTTGACCAAGAGAAATACAAATGTATTCTTTTTCCCTTGTGGGACAGCTTAAAATGTTCTTTTATCAAGTGAAGTGTTCTCACTTCTCTGTAGTTATTAATGTAGTTAGGGTGCAGTAATAGTTATTTTTTGTAGGTAGCTACCATTCCTGAATGCAGAGGCATAAAATTTAATGGACTGATGCAGTGAAATGTTGTGATGAGATATAGCACTAAATAGAGCACTCCATTCATTTAACCTCAGAAAATACCCAAGCAGTCCACGTTTTGGCTAGATCTAGCAGGTTTATACTGGTGGAACGAGTATACAGGGGTTTTTTTAAAAGGATTTAGGGGTTCAGTGAGTGTGCGTGTGTGGCATAGTGTTGCTCATGCTTGATTTGAGATGAAAGATGTTAGACTTGTTTTAATTCCTTTATGGGAAATGAATTGACAGCCTCCCTTTATGTATCTGTCAGCTGGCTGGAAAGGAGGCATCAGAATCTCTTCTACTGCCAGCCAGCCAGCCAGAGAGACCCTCTTTCCCTGCTAAGGAGAGATAGGAGATAGACATTGGCACATCTTACTAGAATTTCAGCGTCAGTCTTTGAGGGAAGGCTCTGTGGGTGTGAAGTTGAGCTCTACTGTTCTGGCAAGGCCGTGCAGCCCTGGCACAGACAAACAGAAAGGTTTCTTTTCAGTTTACAGTAAGCACAGCTAAATGTCTTTGCTTCAGGAAACTGCTGCTTGTGGTGACCATGCCCAGACTGGTTGTAAAATGGTGATTTATTATTTGGGTTATAGTGCTGTTTGGGAAAGAGTGAAAATTGTAGTAGGATGTGGGGTGGAAAACCACAGTGGAACACACAGGAAAACAGTGGAGACAACACCTCAACACTCACTACCAGGCCACATAGTTCCTGTTTTTGTCAATTAAAAGAGCTGGAAAGGGTCTGGCTGTTCAGATGGACGTGTTCTGGCAGGCTGTTGATTCAGGTGCCAGCTGAGAGCTGCTCATCACACCATGGCACTTCAGGCTAGTGCTGAGACATGTGTTCCTTTATTCTTCTTGGTCCCTCCAGCCTTCTGAACACCCAAAAAATACTAATGCCTTTAAAATACCAGTAAGCACAAAAATATTTTACCAGATTACTAGGAGGTACTGGTCTGGCATGCTACACTGTAAGACTGCCAAAGAAAATGTTGAGAAAGAGATATTTATTTATTTTTTTTAAACAGGGTCTGAGAATGCTTTCTGTCATCTTTTTTTTTTTTCTTTTGCATGTTTTTAGTAAGCCTTCACCACAAAAATCCTGATGTATTTCTTTTGACTTATGATGTGCTGCAGAAGTATATCAAAGAGCTCTGTTCCAGGGGAAAAAAAATCACAAACCCAAATCGGAACACCTAGACAGCTTTTATGGCTGTAGGTCCTTCATGAAGTGCAGACTTGATTCAGACCCCCATTCACAGTGTCCCTTTCCTGAGGTTTAGCCAAACCACGCTCCCTCACCCAAGAAACTGTTATAAGTTAGGTGCTAATCATGATGTATTGCATAGCTGAATATGGGGCCCAAAAATAGAAATCCTGTGATGACCTATCACCCTGAGAGAATTATATTTCTTCTTAATGGGTCATTCTGTGGTGTTCTGCTGAGATGCCTGTCTACAGTCAGGCTCTTAAAATTAACGGTGAGCACCATAATCCTACCCATATGCTTACTGTGAATAATTCTGCCTGTGGCATCTTTGTCCTATACATGACAAGAGGAGAGCCTTGCATTTTTTCTTGCCAGGTCAGTAGAGGACCCTGGAGATCTGCTGCATCATTATTGTCTTTGAATATTGGTCATTCATGTTTCCTGAAATGAACCAACAGTTTCCCTGTCTGTGTCCAGCTCTCCTCTTAGTAGGAACTCCTCTGTAACTGTTTTCTACTTCCCGAGTTTGCACGTTCTTTTTTATTTTGGTGCCTCTGTGCCTTATTTGTTCAGTGAAATAATAGCTAATGAAAAAGCAGAATCTTTATTTTTTTTTTTTTAATTTCTTTCCTTCCTCTACTTCAGAACTTGGTTTGTGGTCCAGAGCTGAACCTTCTGAACAGCAAACCGCAACTGCGACAGCAGAGAATGAGGGGTATGCCTCATGCTAGTACTGAAATGTTGGTTCAATAGCTGTTCACAGCTGTGAGAGAAAGACTTAAGTTAAGACAGATTGTCGAGAGATCCTGAGGATAGGAATGCCTTACCTAGAAGATATTATTGATTTATCACTCATTGACTTTATAGAGTTTGTTTTGTTTCCCACTCAGCTCCTTTCTCCTCCATCTAAAACTTGGTTTTGCTTTCTTCCCTTAGAATCAAGGAAGTGTTGCTGGTAAAGACTCTTAGTGAAAGTATTTAAGTGTCTCCAGGTGTCTGTATGGGACTTAAACCATCACTGCTCAACTCATAAGAGGAATCCTTGGGTATCTGAACTTGGCCCCTCATGCTGCTGACAGCACTTGGCTAAGAGACATAGGTCCAAATGCGGAAGAGTATCTTTGTTAGAGACAGAGGGCCTTCAGTGACTTCAGGAGATGTGTCTGGTGTTCAAGTCTGCTGCTCATCTTCTCTTTTTTAAGCAGTGCTTTGTGGGGTTTTTCTGTAGTTCTGCACATCTGCTGATGACACTGGTCTTGTTTCCATACAGTTCTCACCGACAGGATTTTTCTGTTACAGTGCAATATTCAACCAGAACTAGTGTTTCCCTGACAAATGCTGTAGTAAAATCTTTGGAGAGAACCCAAACTGCACATGGTATTTGTCATCCTTTGCATGTATTGTTTTGTGGCACATAAAGTGCCAACAGGTGCCATTTAAGATGCTGCTCTCTCTGACAATGCTTTTTTAATAGCTGCAGAATGATCCCTGCTGCCCTCACGTAGCCAAGCCAGCTGTCTGTATGTGTCCCAGGGCTGTGACTCTACTGGCAACTTTTAATTTAAAAGCCAAAAACTGGTGTAAGTTCACAGAAGGGTAAAGCAATGAGTGTAGGACTGCTATCAAGGGGCAAGGCTGGAGCATAGATTTTTTTTTTTTTTTTTTTTTTTTTTTTTCTTCTTCCCAGCCAGTTCCTAAAGGCCTGCTGTCCAATTTGTTGTTACAACCTGAGAACGGGCACCTTGATATTCTTACAGATGGACGGAAGAGCAGGCTGGAGAGAGATTGGCATTGTGTGTCAAATGTTTCTGTTAGTGGATTGCAATTTGGGATCTCGAGATAACAGTTAGCACTTACACCAATGGCCTGTAGTTGCATGCTAGTGGTGGTGTAGATGAACCAGAATGGTGTTATGAAAAGCTGAGATAAATGTTTATTCTAATATGGTACCCAGATTTAATAAATCCTGACATACAGCCAAGCTACAGGAGGCTCTGAAACTGTATACCAAAAGATCTGGGGTTACTGAATTACTTCAGAGCATTTCTTCAATATGAATCTCTCCTCCACACTCCTCCTCCTCCTTCCTTCAGTGCCCCCACAGGGATAAACTCAAAGGCAAGCAGCACTTGGAAGACTGTTTAGTTGAGAATTGCATTTGTGAGACACATTTCTATGTGGAGGACCTATAGCATTTCAGTGAAATAAAATGCTAAGTTAATAGAAGTGTGAAAAAAAAAAAGAATCTGCTGTGATTGAAAAAGCTGGGCTATATTTTCTTTAAATGCACTACACTCCAGAAAATTAGTTCTGCTCTGTAATACATATTCCTGGCCATAATGAAATTTGGGATGGCCTTTTAAGATGTTTGAGTTCTTCTTCTAGCTTTTCACACTCGTATTCTTACAGAAACCGTGTCACAACTCATGTCCTGGAAGAACTACATTGTTTTCTTCAGCCCGAATTGCTTCACTCACACCCCATCATGGGAGTGGATTACAGATCCCTCCAATAAACTCTGTTTCTCTTGATATAAAAACAATCTTTAGGGAGGGAGGGGAAAAGTGACCTGTTTTGTTTGGGTGAAAGGCTGTTCCACTGTATTTGATCTAGCTCTTTGTTCTGTGAATGGCACCAGAGCTGTGTGAGTGATGCTATGTTTTTCAGGCAGAACTTGAGCTGACAAGGGAACAAACACTCTTCTAATTGTTATTTGCCCCCTGTGAACTGGTACTGGATTGCTTTGCTGTGTTTGCAGAAAGATAACTCATGGGGAGATATAATCTCTGTCTATCTTAATTGGGACTCTGATGCCTAATTTTCTCTGAAATGCTTCATACTTAACTGCTCTGTCCTGTAGGTTTGGAGGACTTTGAAAGTTTTGGTGCAGTATTTGAAAAGTAGCTGACTTTTTTTTTTTTTTTAATTGTGAGATCAGTTGTCTTACTGTCACTGTGCTTACCTCCCTGTAGTATTAATTAATATGGTAGGAACACTGTGGACATTCCTGTGCTGTGGAGCACTGGCAGGCTGACCTGAGTGAGCTGGCTCTGGAGTCAGAAGTAGGTGGTGGTGGGACAGTACCCATGTGGATGGTGTTCCACCATCTGCCCAGTTTAGGGAGTTTTAGGGTTGTGCCATTTGTGTCATGTGGACGTGTCCTCTGGCTCAGCTAGTCTCTGGGAAGCTGCACGAGAAGCAGCAGCAAGATCTAGGGTATACCATGTTTCGGGAATGCAAAGAGGTAGGCAGAGTTAAGTTAATTAAAGTAACCATTTGGGGACCTTTGGGACCAAAAGTCTGGGCACCTTGCCCTGATTATTTGACATATCTGTTTATTGGGAAGGAAGACACCAATTGCCTTGATCCTTGTTGCCATTGCTTCTCTGGTGGCTGTGGTATGCTCGATGTTTCAGGTTATGGGTTATCTGGGTGTTTCAGATGTCTGTATATGTGACACCAAGTAACATTTACTGCTTCCCAGCATGAGTTGCAATCTGTGCTCCACACCGTCCAGATGCTTGTTGGAAAAGCAGTGGAATGAAGTGCTTCTACTGCCTGGTAGCACTAAGTGTGAAATCCTCAAGTAAGTTTAGAATAGAATCATAGAATGGTTAGGGTTGGAAGGAACCTTCAAAGGTCATCTAGTCCAATCCCCTGCAAGGAGCAGGGACATCTCCAATTAGATCAGGTTGCTCACAGTCCCATCCAACCTGGCCTTGAGTGTTTCCAAGGATGGGGCAACCAGTTCCAGTGTTCTACCACCCTCATTGTAAATTTTTTTTCCTAATGTCTAATCTGAATCTACCTCCCTCTATTTTAAAACCATTACCCCTCATTTTATTACAACAGGCCCTACTGAACAGCCTCTCCCCATCTTTCCCGTAGGCCCCCTTTAGGTATTGGAAGGCCGCCATAAGGTCTCTCCAGAGTTTTTGTGCAACAGCTGTTGGCAGTCATAGCATTTGTAGACTGAACATGGGGATGCTACACTGACGTCCTTCCTGTTTCAGTGCTGCGGGGTCAGTGTGAGTCCTGGAGGTACAGTCCTGTCCAAGCCCTGCTGCAGTTACAGGGCTGAAGTTCAGCTCTTGTTGAGGTGTGTCCCTTTGCATTGCTTCCTGAGATTCATACCTGGGTTTAAGTGCCTGGATCTCACTGGTAATTACTTTATATATATTTGTAAAATAATTAAATCTCCAGACTACTTTCTACTCCTTCACTTTTGCCTCTTAAAATGCTGTGTTTATAACAAGTAGTTTAATGGCATTTTGAGGCAATTACAAGTTCAGAAATTGAACTGCTAGAGGTGATTTTTTTTTTTTTTCAATTTACTATTAAATAGATGTACCAGTGTTATATCCTAGGCTCTGCTGAATAGCTTTACTGTGTGGTCGTTTCCCAGAGAAGGTTCCGGCTGAACTTTCACAGGGGCACTAGGGCCAGGCAGGTCCTGGTGGGTCTCAGCACACCAGATGAGCATGTTCACCGCCTCAAGCCTGCATAAACCCTACCATTCACTTTTCCCATGGTGGCATGCTTCTAAGGAACAGTTCTCTCTGTTCACTGTCTGTTCATGCAAATAGACTCATGATACAGCTGCCTTTCTACCTCCCCAGCCCAGTGCAGTAGCAATGTATCCCACAGTTCCCTTTGGTGAATATGCCAACTCCTAAGTTTAGTACAATGTGGAAGAGGAGACAAAAAGAGGCTTTGTGGATGTTCCCAAACCATCTAGTTTGTACCTGAACTACTGGAAGGACTGTGCAGTTGTGCATTAAACGACAAAAATGCTGCCTCAGCATCTTTACTGGGGAATAGTAACAGACATTAGGCATGAGTTTTATAGGATTCAGATTCCCTTCTGTGTGTCGTCTTGTCTGAATTGTACGTTTAAGTGTCTGCTGACAGTTTCTTTCTTCTTCACCTACTATTGTAGGCAAACAGTTGCCTCTCCATTTTTCCCCCTTGTTTCTCAGCTTTCTATCATTTCTTGAAGTATTGCCCTCCACCCTGCCCCTCCTTCTTTTAAGCTCTGCAGTCTCCAAGCCAGACACCTGTGCTTTTGTTCTGCTTCTGGGGAAATTTTATTCTTTCTGCTCCCTCCAGAGAAGTTAGGGAAAAGCAGCCTTATCAAGGATACTGCTGCTCTTTTGTTCTCCCTAGGTAAGATTGGTTCAGGTACTGATAATCTTTCATAATTAGCCTGTTTTGAAACAGATCTTCCAACACTATTCCTCCTTCTCCGAAGTATGTGGAGTAGCAGGCAGAACACAGCAAAAAGCTTAAGAATATAGATGATTCATAAAATCAAATGGAAATTCACGAATTGTGCATAGTTAGATTCGCCAAACTGTCTTTCACACACGTTCACACACTTGTCTGGTGGACGAGAAGCTCAACATGAGCAGGCAATGCGCCCTTGCGGCCCAGAAGGCCGACCACATCCTGGGCTGCATCAAGAGGAGCATGGCCAGCAGGTCGAGGGAGGTGATTCTGCCCCTCTACTCTGCCCTGGTGAGACCCCACCTGGAGTACTGTGTCCAGTTCTGGAGCCCCCAACACAAGAAGGACATGGATCAGTTGGAGAAGGTCCAGAGGAGGGCCACAAAGATGATCAGAGGGCTGGAGCACCTCTCTTATGAGGACAGGCTGAGAGAGTTGGGGCTGTTCAGCCTGGAGAAGAGGAGGCTCCGGGGAGACCTGATAGCGGTCTTCCAGTACCTCAAGGGGGCCTATAAGAAAGATGGGGAGAGGCTGTTCAGTAGGGCCTGTTGCAATAGGACAAGGAATAATGGTTTTAAAATACAGAGAGGTAGATTTAGATTAGAAATTAGGAAAAAATTTTTTACAATGTGAGTTATAGAACACTGGAACAGGTTGCCCAGAGAGGTGGTGGAGGCCCCATCCCTGGAAACGTTCAAGGCCAGACTGGATGAGGCTCTGAGCAACCTGATCTAGTTGGGGATGTCCCTGCTCCTTCCAGGGGGGTTGGACTAGATGACCTTTTAAGGTCCCTTCCAACCCTAACCATTCTATGATTCTAATTATGGAAAAAAAATGGACATCTTTGTACACACAGTGTCTCTCCATAAGTCACAAGTTTCCATCCTAATGAGCCGTTAATTAGAGTTGGTTATATTTCCAGGTATTACTATTCTGATAAAGTTAATAGTTGGGGAAAAAAAAAATCATTTACAATTGACTGATCTTGAGACAGATTTAAAAGGATACTTTTAATAACTTTGTGTAATTGTTACCCTGTGGTATTCCCTGGAGCTATACAATTATGTGTGTGGAAAAAATATATAGTCTTATTACCAACAGTTACAAACAATGAAAATCCCGTATGCTTATTATGTCTTCTAGCTCAAGAACAAATCTTACAGAAATAAAACCCCAGGAGAGATGAATTACAATTTGAAATGTTATGCAAATGGAATAACCACAATTAGAAGTGGAAGAAACACAAACATGCTAAAACAATGAAAACACATTATAAATATGACCAATTGTAATTCAAGTAGAAGTTGCAGAAAAACAATTAGGCACAACGAATCAGAACAACACTAAGAGTAATTAATAATGTGGACTGTGAGGATTTTTTTGTAAGAAGTGCTTTCAAAAGCTCAAGCTTTGGAGAAAGCCTAGAATAGTCTTTCAGATATTACAAAGGTGGCTTATGACTGCGGTATGCAAATGGGTTAACTTCTGCTGTTAGCAGAAGTTAAACTACCGATAGAACAAGGTCACCTGCCTTGGGTGAGTTTCCGCAGAGCAGAAAGGGCAACTGGCTGAGGAGATGTGCCTTGCCAGGCCTGCTTTAGATTTAGTTCATTATGCTCTACATCGCACGTAACCCAAACTGTAGCTGGCAGGGAAAATAATACCCTGAGCCAGGTATCATTCCATGCAAGGGAGCATTCATTTTGTTAAGTGTGAAACGGAGCAGAATGGGAAGGCCCACTCTTGCGGTTCAAGACCCGCAGGTACTAATGTGCGATTCACAGGGTTGCAGTCAGAAAGTATATGGCATGGCTAGCAGTGGGATCTACTGGATGAAGAAAAGAAGTGGTAGAAATCTTGTCTCCGGTTGCATGCTAGAGCTAGATTCAGACTCAAAACCTGATGGCAATAACACAGGGAGCAGTCGTGACTGCAGAGGGAAACTGAGGGAGAAAATTCAACCAAATGTATCTTTCATTTTTCTAGAATCTGTAATTTTTCAGATAAAGTGACTTTGCAAGTAAAAAGTGATTTAGAGACCAAAAGAAAATCAATTCCTGAGGGAGTAGGAAAAAAACAGTAATACAGGTTTTTCTGCTTGAAATACAGATTTTAATGACAAACTGTTGGATTAGTATGCTGCCATCTTATGCTTCTGGTACTAATCCAAGCCTTCTGTGTGTTTTGTGTTATCAAGGGTTTACTGACCAAGTCTGAAGCTGTAATCACCTGGGGTGCATCCATTTTTGAGGAACACTATAGGGATTAGAAGAAAATCTTCACAAATTGTCCTCATTCCTCTCTGTGCACATCCCTGTGTCAGTCACTGAATACAAATATCGCTCTTCCTCCTCTCTGGTTTTATTCTCTGCCTCTCCTCAGCACCCTCAGGCTCACCCTTCACTTCACACTTTTCAAATCCTCCACTGCTCTGGTCCTGGGAAGCTTTCCTGCCTTCCTCCTGGAGCCTGGTTTTGGCTAAGTGCACCTTCTTTCCTTCCGTTAACTGGAATGGCTGTCCTGGGGGAACCCATGGGGATAATTTCTCTACTCTGTGCTGCCTTGAGGTCCTCTGTAGCACTCCTGGTCCCTTGAACTTGGAAAATGCTAGGGTGGTAAGAATGAGGATTTTTTTTTAATACAACTCTGGAAAATGCTAATAGCAGGTCATTTGTTTTTGTTTTTGTTTTTGTTTTTTTTTTTTGATTGCAACTTACTCTTCACAAAGCCTAGCCAAAAATATTTAAATTCCAAAGTGGTGTTGACTGTGGAGACATAGTGAAGAAGTAAATTGCTAGTCATTTTGGTATGTGCAACTGTGGGTTTACACCTTGCGGATGGGGGAGATTATTCTCTCAGACTTTTTTTTTATGTGTGTGCTTTAAAATAAGTGATGAGAAAAAGCTCCTAGCTGGTGTTTGTGCCATGCCTCTGAACAGGTTTACTGTTGCTTTGTGTTGGGGGATGACTTGAAAGCTCCATGAAAACGGAGGGGGCTTAGCATAGTGTACTTCATTCATCATGTCCCCTCATAATTGAGAAATGTGTGGGTTTTTTGAAAAGTGTGTTACAGGCTCCCTGTAAGTTATAATAAACTGTTTTGGTCTTTCTCTGAACTTACTTTCTTAGGGTTTCATCAGAGGTACTTACACAGACATCAGTGTATTTATATCAGGCTTATCAGTGCAAGGTGGAGAATAAGCAGACCTTTACAGAAAGCCACAGTGCAGTGGTAAGGCTGGCCTTTTCTTTGAGAGAACTTTGTGGGACATATCGTGTCCATTTGGTACTATTTTTAGAGGGCAGGCAGTCCTAGGATATTATTTCTGTAAATAGGCTTGACCTTCAAAGCTGGGAACTTCAGGTTGGCTGCCTCTGAGTGCGAATTCCCTGCTCAATTCAAAACCGACCCAGCTGCAGCTCTCTGTCAAGGGCCAAGCTCAGATCCTTTCACACTCATTTGTCTGTTTTGCTCCATGGCTTAGAAATGCCTTATCCTGAATATCCAATAATGGATGGATATCCAGAAATATCCAATCCGTAAAGGAACTGACATTACTTCAGTGGCTCAGTCTGTACATGGGGGAGCCCTTTGCCTGTGACAGTGGAATAGGTGAAAGATTGGTTCTTCCTTCCCCCTTCTTTCCTCGCTAGTTATGGTGTCTGTTTAAGAAGAGGTATAGAACTTTCTGGAATACACACATATCCCATCTTTTTTTTCAGTAAAGAAGTTGTGACGGTCAGTAAGAGAATGAACTGTAAGGTTTTGAGGAAAAAATTAAGTGGGGGAAATTAATGTCTCTGAGTATGTCATCTCATGTTTATTTTATCAAAATTAAACTATCAGCTTAAATCAACTTGAGTCATCATGTTTTCTTTCCAAATTCCTTGTTTCACAGGACAGTGTTGCTGCAGCACAGAAGTAGTTGAAAATCAGAGGTCAGAGTGGAGTGGAAGCACCTTCTCAGCCTTAGCTTAGAGTCAGCCTGCTTCAGCCCTCAGCATCACCCCTCTTTGGAATGAGGGACCAAAGAGCAGGCTGTCATGTGGGTGCCGAGTGTCTAGTCACCAGAGAGACATGGAAGTTATTACCCTCGGGAGCCATACTCAGCTTATTCTGAGCCTGATTACCTCTGCAGCGGTATTTCACAATAGGGATGTGATCACGTGTGTCACTAGGCAGTATCTTCTAGCTGACAAGTTTTCTGATTGTAAGGGACCCTGAGCTCATTATTAGGTGATTCTGAAGGAACAAAAGAGAAAAGAAGCAGCTTTCTCATGAAAGAATTCAGGCAAATTGTTGTAGGCCTAAAACTATAAGTTTTAGGCCAACTTATACTAGTCAATATTTTTTTAATATAATACTTAATTTAAAGACAACTACACTAGCTGCCTCCTTTTCAGTAGTGCCAGCTATATTCAGCTTTCCAAAGCCAACAATACACAGTTAGAGCTATTTTGCTTTTTTTTTCTGTTCATCACCTCAAGCAGACATCTGTTCTTGAAAACTGCCTGCTCTACCTATGTCTGCAGATGACCCTGATCTGAAAGTAGATACACAAATGGTGCCGTGTGTACATGCACATGTGTGCACACATTCCTCCACACGCCATTTGGGCTCAGAGTTTTGTGCACCTGTGTATGCAGGACAGGGAATTTGTGAACCTGGAGTTGCAGATCCCACTGTGAATACTATTCATGTTGATACCCGCTTTTAAAAACTTAGCTGTTAGGCTCTGGAATTTTACAGGAATATGAAATAATGACTTATGTCAGTCCTGGTTTCTGGTGTTGTAGCTTATTTCTTAGACTTCTTTAACTTGTGATGCTAATTGCAAAGTACAATATTTATTTTCTTTCATATTTTAATGTTTTCTTTTGTCAACTTTCAATATTAGAAAAATCACAGCTATTTTATGCTATCTCTAAAGTTATCCGCTGTTTTTATTTTTCTCTTCTCCTCCTTTTGCTGACTTATTACACTGTTTTTACCTGTTAGGAATGCAAAGCCAGGAACTCTGTTAGCCTTTGTTGCCTCAGCAATTAAAAACCATTAGGTCATGCTCCAGTCTTAGTCCCCTTGGGTCTCCTCTGCAGTTTTACTCCGTTGTTTCCAAATATAGCGGATAATTATCCTACGTTAAGAGAGATGGATTCGTGGTGACAGCCTTGTGCTTACTTCTTAATAATAAGATTTTAAATAATTTATGGACAAAAACATTCTCCCTTGAAATTTCTGTCTGAACCTGTCGCCCTGATGTCTAAATGAACTTTTGATTAGCTGTGGACATGCTAAATGTGAACCAAGAAACATCAGAGCCAAAAATCAGGAGGGAGAAAGAGAGCAACATGGCATTGCTGAATAAGACATTACACTGTTTACAGGAAGATAAGCTAACACATACCCTGAACAGACCCCTGTTTTGGGTGTGCATGCAGGGTAAGGCTACCCTTTCCTGTGTGTTTTGCACCAAGTTCTTGTCCTGTGCACCCACCTGTGGTGGTGGAAGCAATAGAATCACCTTATATGGGTTACTTGCACAAACGTGCTCTGTCTGACACTTGTGGATCTAAATCCTATTGTTCATACCTAAAAACTCAGACTCGTGCATATACAGATGCTTTTTTGAAAAATCAGTTCTAAAAAGCTCTCTGGGGTAAGTTTTTCATGGTATATCAAACTCCTCTAGCATTAAATTCAATTAAAGTCCATGATACAATCTCCCTTTTGTCAGACAGTCCCAGGATTGCCTTTATCAGTTCTATATGATCATACAAGTCTGAAAATATTATTACTTTTAGGCATCCACTGTGATTTTGGTGAATGCCTGACATCCTCTGAGGTTTTCTGTGAGTAGATTACTGGTTGTATTTCGTGTTGATCATTTTGCCTTTTTATGGTACCTTCTTGGGAAAGAGAATTTGATCTGATTGTAGGAAATGTCCTAATGGGACCTGCTGGTGAAATAATGAAATGGAGAATGACTTTCTAGAGATGACATCATCAAAAGATGAAAGTTATGTACAGTGTAGATAACTTGCCTCAAGACTACACAGAATATGGTTACAAACTTATATGCAAATGTCTAGCTGTGTCCAAAGTCACAGATCAGCCATAAAATCAAGACAAATATCCCTTTTGGTAAATCTTTTGTTTCTTTTTAGAAACTACCAAGTAGGGACCTGATGAACCAACCTGCTCCTGGCAAGTTTCAAGGCTACAATGTTAAAGGCTTCAATGTTAAAGAACTGGAATTTTAACATGTCAGAACTTGTTGGGTTTTTCTTTTTGCTTTGAGTCAGTCCAAAGTGACTACTTTTCAGAAATTCATATTTCAAAACTTCTATTTTGGAAACACCAGCAAATCTGAAATTGCCTGATGGTATCTGGCTGTTTGAGAAGCCAGTTGCCAGTATGTGCAGCAAGAAGCCAGAGCTGAAAACTGGTCAAGAGACAGTGAAGGTACTGAAACTTTGTCAGAATCGCAAAGTCCTGGAGCTCTCAGGCGTTACCTGACCAAAGGAAAATGAGTTGTTAGTGTAATCAAAAGTATTTTGGAATGCTAACTTCCCTTTCAGGGCTTTTTATCCATTGCATTTTTCTTTGACTTTTCCTTATGACTAAACTAGTATTTTTCTGGAAAAGAAAAAAAAAAAAAACCACCAAACAAAACTTTATTGTAATTTAGTTATTTTACTTTCAGTATCTAGATTTGATCAGTCAAGAATTCTTGCACTGTGCAGGTAGGTTGCAGGGAGGTAGAACAATCGACAGACAGAAGCATTACAGTCTGCTCAAGATCTTCTCAAATGTCTCATGGAGACACAGAGAGTTTCAAGCTGTCTTTCTCTCCATAGCTGACCAAGTCACTTGAAGGAAGTCACACTTCATTCTCCTTACAGTGTCATTCCTGAGTTATGTCATGAGCCCATGCTGCCCAGCACGCTTCATGCAGGACTCATTAGTCCTTGGGACAGCTGAGTGTGCTGGTGCTTTCATAAATGTTTTTGCTGTCATTGGTGACCTGCACAAGCTGGTTTCTTAAATGAGAGACTTGATATTCTTAGAGAAATGAGCTGGCTTTTCTTTTGTCAACCTCCACATGAAATGTTTGCAGTGAAAAGCCTGGACCTTGCTCACGCAGATGGAGAGATACTAACTTAATGTGTATTAAGCAATTCAGCTGAGATTAAGAACCAATATGAGTACTTACTCTTGTTTAAATGTTAGCTAGCTCAACTGAAAGGTCATGTCTTCCCTCCTCTTTTGCTTAACAAGGTCAGAGATACATACAGCTTCTTGAAATAGAAAGTAATTACTCTTTCCTCATTGTGCAGTTCTGATCTATACTGCCCTCAGAGATCTCAGGCTTGCTTTGTCTTGATTTCTAGCTCTACAGTACAGTTTAGTACTACAAAAAATGAATGGAGAGGCTCAAATAAGGAGTCTTTGGGCATTAAGCCTGTGGGGCTTTAAAGAGCAGGAGAAGAAACACTGCGCACCCTCCTTCAGAGTTTCTTTCAGTAGGGTCATAAATATCTCAAAATGCATTGCATCTTAAAGCCATGCTCCACAGCAGAGAAGTTAGGCTGTGGTAAGGAAGATGACAGAGAAAGTTCAGTATCTTTCCTTCCACTCCTCTCTAGTACTGCTTCTGCTAACTTACCACCTTCCAGGCTGCTGTCTCCAGGGCTTATGTTTGTCAGAGTCTGCAACCCCCTACAGCCAGGTGTAGATATTCCCTTTACACATCCAGAGTCAAAACTTTGTGCCAGCAATGAGAGTACTTATTTTTCTACTTTGGAATAGATTTGCCATTTAGTGTTGAAATGCAACGCTTCTCCAAAGTACTTTACTTAGTTGTTTTTTTTCCAGAAACCCGTGATGTCAAATACTCTGTATTTTCTCACGCAGGATCATTGTTTTGCACGTGACTAAGGTTATCTTGACCCCAGATGCAGAGTGAAGAAGCCTATAAACCCTTATAGGCTCAGGTTGACTCAAGACATCAGCTTAGGATACCGGTTCTGCAAAGCCAAGGTACCGAATGGCTGACTCTGTTAGCTGTTTCTGTTGGTGAGCTGCAGTGTATTTCTGACAGCAAAGCCACTGCACTGTTCTTTCTGCAGATTTCTGTTGAGCTGTTCTCTTTGAGGGAGGGGGCTCCATTGCCTCTTTAGATGCAGTCTCTTTCCCAGGGCAGGGAAAGGGTGAACTCTTATCACAAACATGAGCCCTAAGAGACGCCATCTTTAATGATGAAACTGCACATTCTTATTTGCTTTGTAGGAGGTTGGTTTCCATAGGGAGCCATGGGATGAGTGCTGGAGCAACCCAAACTATTATGAACTTGGAGCTTTGAAAAGAAAGGTGTGTCTTTACATTTTGTACATGTTTGCCATGTAGACTGTCACACCAAGTAGTTGTTCTACTACTATAGAAACCAAAAGTAACAAACTGTTTTCTTTTTTGAACAGCATACTTGAACATACACCGCTTCAATATCTTGCTAACATTTATTGTCTTCAAAGGCAACAGTACAACACAGTGAGGCAAGGAGATCCTTTTGACATTTTGTGAATGTTACAGGAGTGTGGTTGCAAACCAAGGTGAGGTTTGCAATGGTTCAAAGCCTTATTTGTTCTTCAGTGTCTATTTGTCTCATGCCTTTGTGCAAAGAGGCAATGTCAGGGGAAAAAATAAGCTTTTAAATATTTTAAAGTGCCCATTTAGGATTCATTTCTCAGAGAACTGAATCCTAAATGTCAGACAGTGTTTGATAGTTCTCTGTAAAATTATCATATTAAGAATTAACCTCGTTTGACATTTTTAAGCACTTAGACCTATCCAAAGAAAGTCAAGTGAAGAATTATGTAGATTTCATGTTTTGTAAGTTTATCTCTATTTGTAAAAAATGTCAAGTAAAGCATTATGCCACTGCTGAACGCCTTTATGCAGGCTGCGCTGAATATTAGTATACCCAAAGCACACACAAGCTTCATCTTGACTGCTTTAATTGAATGTTTTAGGAAACTTCCTATTATTATACTATGTCAGTAAAACCCTGCTGCTGGTCTCAGTAGTGACCAACCAGCCCAAGTAAGTTACTGATGTCTTAAACTGTGCTGTCTAGCACTGTTTGGAACTGCAGTCAGGGTGTATCTGCCACATGCTTCAAGGCACAGAGCAGAGAAGCACCTAGGTGTATTTTCTGTCTCTGCTGGGTTCCTGCGTCATGGGTTGGCTCTTACAGAGGTGCATGTGGGAAAATAATCTCCAGCTGTGCCTGCGTGTACAGCAGTGAGATTCAGTTATCCCCCAGTGCACTGTCCTTGCAAATGTCTGTAGCCAACTCAGGGAATTTGAACAGCAACTTCCAGAGATTAAAAAAGAACAACTATTTACACTCCTCCCCAAACCTGAATCTGCCCAACCCTGCCAACTTTCTACAAGTCAAATAAAGAGCCTACATACTTCAGTGTGTGACATTTTGTGTGCTCTGGGCATTGTGTACAGAAGTGTGTTAGTAGTACTCTGCTATGGATGGGCTGTGCTGTGTTCAACAGCTCTGCAGATAATGGATATAGCACAAAAAAAGTTAGCAAAGGCAGTGGCTTAGTCCGGTCTTGTTGCTCAAGGAACTGTGAGGAAAAGGAGAGAATAAAAATTTTTTGGTCTATGCGTTTTTTTTTTTTTTTCCTTTCTCATTCTTAAAACAAACAGTGTAATTGTAATGGCTCCTCTTTTTGTTGTATTACAGAAGAACTTCATTTGGTGCAAGGATTTAATTTCAGAGTGGTTTACATCTCCATGTTATGGAGGCTATGAGTACACGCTGAGCTAGGATGACTGGTTAGTAATATTACTGTTCGGTCTAACTCTTTCTATTGAGGTTGTAGATGTGGAGGGGTTTTCTTTCTTGGTTGGTTTGGAGTTTTGTTTTGTTTTGTTTTAGTCTGTGGTTACCAGTGTTTTTAGCTGTGAAATGTCTTCAAGACACTGAATTCCTATTTCCTATTGCAGTGATTAGGAGGAGTAAAAAGTTTTGGCAACCTGTCTTTGTTCTCTTCTCTGACAGTGGTTTTGTTCCTTGAAGAAAGTGCCTTGCAAATAACATCAACTGTAAATGGAGCAGATAAGATCTTCTGGTTCTAGCTCAGTATGATTTTTCTTTTTTTCTAAATCCTTCATGCGAAGAACTTGTGTTGCTCTGACTGACAGAGCAATTTCAGAGAATAATGAGTAAAGATGGATGTCCCTGGGCAATTAATCACATTTTTTTTGGTAACTCTCTCTGTCAATATTCCAGGCTGTCATTTCAGTTATTTCAGAAGCCAGGTGAAGGAGAATCATAGCTATGGACTCCCCTTGTGCTAGCTGGTGTAAAACTTGATTATAGTAATAGGTGCCCAGATAAGAAAAGGTGGACTTTTGAAGTACAATCAGGATTTTTATCTTCTTCTGGTACCATGACTAGCAGATATATAGCAAGGGTGCCTAGTTTGACAGTGGCATGTGGTGTGTTCTCACTTTGCTCAGAATTAATGCTATATAGCCGAACTGTGACATGGGAGAGGAAAAGGCATCCCTTAGAATCCAAGGTCTAGTTGGAAACTGTTCTTGGATTATTTTTTTTTTCTTTTACCTGTGAAACATGTCTGTTTTCCTCTCTTAATGGGAATCAACTTGCTTCCAGCTACCTCAGAAGGAGGTTTGCAAATGGCTTCTGCTGATGCAGAGTTGGGTTGTTAACAAGGTGCAATTGCTAGCTACAGCTGGAAATAATGCAAGCTAAAGGTATCCATAAGGTGAAATTCTTGCTACCTGTGCTCTTCATTTTGGTACACCTCTGCACATGCTCAGTTCTTCTGTCTTTCCACTCAGTATCCCTCCTTGTACATCCAATAGTCCTGCTACCCCACTGGCACAAGTGGAGGAGAACTAGTTCAAGCTTTTTCCTGGCTCTGAACTTGTTTGGATTTTTCTTTTCATTCTTTTGAAGTGGATAGCTGACCTTGGAAGGAAGTAAGAGAGATCTAAAGCAGTGATGCAGTAACTCAGCCAGTTCTGCCAGGCAGCTTCTTCATTAGAAAACTTGACAAATCTTACTGCTAGGATTCAGGATTAGTCTCTGAAAGCTCCTGTCTGGAGGCGGTGCATGAAGGATGCACACAGGCTTTGCTTTGCATCAAAGTGCGACTGCAAGCAAGCAGGACAGTTTGTGCTTCTCATTTTTCCTACATACTACAAATACCCTGGTGTTTAATTCTGTATACACACATGCATGTGAACACATGCATGTGTGTGCACACATACATATGTATATGCTCAGAAAGGACGAGAGAATGAAAAATCTCCAGGGGATGATAGTGAAGAGCATGACATAGTGAGAATGCCAAGTCTCATCTCTTATACGTGTTCATTTAAAACGCAGTTTATACTGTATGGCTTTGTGTACTTCTTGTGTTTATGCATGCTTGTGTGTGTGTGCATACATATATTTTTATCTATGTATATTTCTCCACTCACTTCAACTTGAGATGTGATCTTGAAAAATTTACGGGTGAAAACAGCAGAGGAAAGAGAAGCTTCAAGAGGTAAAAGATAGCAGACACAAGCTACCAGAAGCTCTTAGGAGAAATGGAAAGGCACAGCTTCATGAAATAGGAAGGTAGCCATCTTTCACTACTCAGCACCTGATCTGGCCTAACAGTCCAATGCCTATCTGTTTGCTAGCAGTAATCTAGAAACTTGTCTGAGAAACTGGGGAATCAAGGTTTATGCATTTCTACTCAGCTACTCCCCACAATTCCATTAAAATCTATTTGAAGACAGAAGTTAGCTCTGAGAGGACAAAGGTGGTAAGAGGCAAATCTAGCTAGGTGGTTTGTTGTGGGAGAAAATATGACTATGTGATTAAACTTCTTTTGTTGTTGTTGGCATTCAGAGCCTCATGGGCAGGCATAGATTATGATGAATGTAGTGTTTATAAGTGGATTTCACCCTGCATATTATGGGGTGTTCACGCCTGTGATGACTTATGTTAACTGCATTGCATTAGGGCTGCACCCTGAAAGGAGAAGGGGGTATGTTTCAAGTCAGTGTGTTGCTATGTTTAGTTTTTATTCTCTCCAAATGAAGAAATCCTCTCACAAACTACTCAAGAGTTCATTTTTAAGGCTTTAATCTTCTCAAGAAAGAGAAATTCAGTGTATGAGCAGAAAAGCAAAACCAAACATTCTCCCTTTTCCAAGATACAAACCTTGACCACCTTTTTCCTTGCAGACTGAATGTTTTTCTGCTGACAACCTTCTTTGGTTCTTTCTTGCTCTTTATATCTAGCACCTGAGCCCTCAACTTAAGGTTGCAATATCACAGTAAAAATGTTTAACTTCATACCCTGAAAGCTTTGTGCACTTTATGGCCAAGTGAAGCAAATAGATTAAATCAGAGAGAGTAAAGTGTGCAACTCTTAGCAGGGTCAGATGACACATCAGATGTCTTATCAGACATTTGATCACATAAGTTTGATTTCACTCATGAAAGAATCTGGACAATAACATGTTTGGTTTTTTTTCACTGACCCTTTCTGTCCTGAAGCGAACATGACAGTCCCTGCACTTTGGCTCATGGTATGGGATGAGCACTTTGATAATGTTGGTGTACAAAGAGTCAGTGAGGGAGGAAACTTCAAGATAACTTGCAGCTTGGAAATGAGTCTTTTAGTTGGACCACCTTGAGCTTGAGGCTATGCCAGGAGACATGTTTGTTCTGCAGCTCAGTGTGGTAATATCTCACTGTCCCTGGACCAATGATGCAAAGTGTACACAGAACTGCAAAAAGCTGTGGTACTGAGCAGGACATGAAAGCCATTATGGCAGAAGTGTGCATGTGATAGATGCCAGAAAGACTCTCCAGCTTGTGCTAATAGGTAGACAAAAATTATCTGCATTTTGTGTGACTTCTCAAGACTGGACACGTGGTGAAGTTCTTGTGTAATGAAGAGTCATCCCAACATTTGTTCAGAAAAGGGGGAATAAATGTTTTCCGGCTGAACATTGCTTTGAAATGCAAAGCATTATCTTTGCAGATTTCAGTTATCTCCTTTATGAGTCTCTCTATAACAACTCTTTAAAAGAAATGTACCATATGCTGTGGGTGAGCTCTATATTCAAAAGGCAAACCACAATCCTTTAAAAAGAACAGACAAAAACCAACACACCACCACCAAAAAAGAACTGCAATATCAGTGGAGTTAATATAGTAGCAAGGAGAGAAAGCAGACTCTTAAAAGCTGAGAGTTGGATACGTGTGTGTTTAAAATAACTGTAATGAGCTGAATCCGTTGCTGCTCTTAAAAGACTGAAAATATTTCAAAATTAAGTTCCCCAGACAAAATGTTCCTCAAAGTGAATTGGCTCCAAAGGAAGGGGAGATGCCTCCAAAGTTTGCAAAGAAGTGGCAGAGAAAAATGTATTTCCCCCAATTTGGAGTGTGGTTGAAAAGGAATGAGCTTTATCGCCAAAGGAAAAGGAGCAAGTTAAAAAACACCTTCAATCCTTGTTTGCTGCAGATGACCCTGATTGACTTTGAGACAGTAACAAAAGCTTAATCTTGTTTGCAGTGTATTGAGAGATGGCTGGGGGAGATCGACTGTGAAAGGGTAGTCTCAGAGCTGAGCTCAGAACAGCACATGAAAGGTAAATTGTTTTAAAAGTTCCAAATGCCATTACATTTTCCCTTGTAACTTTGCTTAAATCTTTTAAATTCTTGTCTGCCCCACAAAGGCACAAAGCAAATGCAATCGGTTTTACACCCCAAGGAAAGTTCCAGGGGTCTCACTGGGCAGATGTATGTGGATGGGGGAAGGAGTGAAGACTTCAGCCAGTGAGAGTAAGGCTTCTATCAACTGATACAATGAAAAAAATAATTAAAAAACAGAAACGCCTATAGACAACAGGTATTTACTGACATTAACAAGTCAGATCTTAATTGCTAACTAGTCCAGTGTCCAAGCTCACTTATAGGAAAGACATTCCTAGGAAAAAAAAAAATTAGGATAATTGGACAAATTTTGTCAGCCCCAGGGGATTACAGAGTGAGGTTTCCTCACCCAGGGAAGTGGTTGTTGGAAGCTGCTGTCAGCTCTCCTTCTGAGAGGGAACGAGGAAAGCTAGCTGTGGTGGCTTAGTGGTGTTGCTACTCAGGGTGGGTTTGGTGTTCTCCTAAACCACATGCTTAACAAAGAGGAAAAAAGTGATTCCTCTTTCTTCTGTTGACATTGAATTGCAGCCTTGTAGCTAGGAAAGTAGACACAGCATGGAGTTAAATAAGCCTGGCCAAAATCTGGCTGACTTATACCCTGTGGTAAATTACTGCTCTTAGCCCAGCTTTGTAGCTGGTCTTACGGCAGTGTTGCGGAGACTGCTGTCTTGGCCAGCTAAGAGAGGACAGGCTTTTATGCGTGGACCGGAGAGTTGGGAAGAGGAAGGAACTAGGGCAGTGAATGGCCAGCAGAGTCATTGCTCTGTCTGATCTGGGACTTTGAGTACATGGCAGATTTACAGGTAGCCTAACGATCTCTACACTGTGCTGCACTGTGGAGAAAAACTTCCTTTTGTACCTCAGGGTGCTCCCACCAGCACCCAGTGTCAGTTATACCTTCATAATTCCAATGTCACGGCTTGCTCTGGTGAAAAAAAAAAAGTCTATCTTGACAGTGTCGGCTTTTAGAGCTCCTATTTAGCATACTGCTAACATGCCTTGCAATAAGGCATAATTATTTTCCTTTAAACTTTTCTTGCAACTTTTCCCTCTTTTCTCTTCAGAGGTGTTTTATTTATCAGAGCATGAATTTATACATCTGAGATCAGAGTTCTTCATGCTTTGCTTCAACACAGATCCTTAGCAATTAGAAATTATATGAAAGGCAAATATAATTGAATTCTTGTCCTTGCAGTCTGCTAGCTTTGTGGTTCACCCTTTGGTTCAGAACTCCAGTATTTTATCTGTTCCTTTCATAGCTTTTTAATTTTTCTCTCAGAATTCGTTACTTCTCTTGGAAAGGCAGTACCCCCCACCTGATGTAGCTTTATCCACCAAACATACCTTTTTAAATTTTTTTTTTTTAAATATGCTAGGATCAGTTTAAGGCACAGGTGACTTAAATATTTTAAGCTGAATAACCCAAATTCAGTTTTGGATAGCAGCAGAATATTTTTCCTAAGCACTGTCATCCAGCACTTCAAGACCTAAGCCCAAGGCAGCACTTTTATTCCTCTAGCAGGCAACTCTGTCCCCACTATCCGCTCATCTGACCCCGCTGTGTGCTCCCCTCTGCCCTTGCACCTCAGCAGCACTGGGTGCTGGGCTGTAATGAGGCAATGTAGAGGAAGATGGGGAACTGCACGATCCCATTTCCTTCCCCTTTGCAGCAGGGAGGAAGAAGAAAGATAAGGTTAAAGGTGGAGGCAGGCACATGGTTGAATGAGATGGGGCCATTGATTGTCTGAGCTGCCTGGGAGCTGCTGTGAGATTTAGGAGGAGTGTGTGTTCGCACACACCTATGTCACTCCTTTCCATGTATGCATGTGTGTCAAAGCGTACAGAGACAACAATTTTCCCTCTCACCATCAATTTTCTGTCACCAAGCCTGATCTGGAGGCCACTGGAAAAAGTGACCTCCGCTAATGTGAATTAATACTTACCTGCTGTAGGTCACACAAGTGCCCTGTTCTGCTTTTCCTTTGGATTGCAGAAGAGCCATGCTGTCACCCTGGGCTGGGCAGTTACCTCCATCCTCTGGACAGTGTTTCAGCATGGTTTGTGTTTGCATAGTGTTGCAGCTTCTACTTGTTATCTTTTAAAGTCAAAGTGAAAAGAGACTGAATACTGTTGGCCTGTAGAAAACCTCCAGATCCTCTGCCTTATAGTACTTCACATTTTTTAAATGATGTTCTTTAGTGAATGCAAGAATACCTATTGTGTTGATTTAAACACAGCAAGCAATGTATTTGTTGTTTAGATCTTGCTATTCTCTCTTGCACTTAATGCTTATTACAGAATAAGCCTTTTTCTGTACATTTAATATCTGAGCTAGTTCTATGCTGCAATCATCTGATTCTTTCACTTCTCCAGAAACAGCCAAATCCTTCAGAAATTGCATGTTCTCATTTTGGAGAGTGGTTAAGTATGGCTAGTCTTAAAACATTCAAGAAAGCAAGTCAGGGTTCCAGAGAGCTGATGGTTTACCAATTTTTTTTCCCATCTCTTTAAGAGTTTTCTTTCCTTTTCATTTTTAGGACTAGAATTATGTTTGTCTAAATACAGCCCTCAGAAAGTTGCAATATATAAACTGTATAACCTTGTGAGTATAATCAGAGAAATATTTTATTTCAGATATGGAATTTCCTCCTTTTCTCCTCTGCTTGTAATTGCTACAAATATTATCCCCTCCTTGTCATTTTCCCTGTTGTATGATGGCCTCGCTCCTCCCAAGCTCCTGTAGGTAGGATGCACCATCACTGTTCCCTTCCCATCATCTTCCTGTGCCCCCTTGCATTGTGGCTTCCATGTCTTCCATTGAGGGCTGGCACCTTTGGAGAGCGGAGCTAAATTTGCTTCCACAAATTCTTTCTGTTCTCCGTTCGCATGCACGTGCATGCGTGTGCTTTGTGTTTTAGGGGTTGCTGTCACCACCATGCATGCACGCGCTTCTCGTTTTGGGGAGTGCTGCTTACCTGAGAAATACTGGAGTAGCGTGAGACTAAACACACAGCAGTTCAGAGATGTAGGATTTGGTGAGGAGAGCAAAGAAGATGTCTTAAGCATACAGTGGCCTTAGCTTGCTGTTCCTTTTTTTCAGAACAGAGACTTTGGGCATTGTTACGACTAGTGGCATCCTATTAGAAAGATCAACTTTAAATCCTTGATATTTCAGCAGTTTGAAAACTGCACATGACGAAAATACTGTCCCCCTCTGACTTTTCAAAGTACATTTGGAGCCCAAACTCCAAGCTTAATCATGTTTTTGTTTGAGTATTTTAAAATTCTGTAGTGCTTGTTCTGTACAAATACACTTTGGTTTTGTCAGAACATATGATTTAGAGGAATCATGTGTTCACTATAAATAAATCTTTTCTTTTCTTTCTTTTTTACAGTAACACCTACAAGTTTAGGTGTTAACAAAGGGAAAAACAAATTTAAATTACCAAAGGATGAAAGAAATAACTAAGTCATCATACTGCTAGAATCTATATTTTAAATTTATTTTTTAAGCCAAAAGGCATCATTTTTTGGGTGTTTGCTAATGCAAAATGGTCCATCAAGAGACCAGCAAGTCAATAATAAATTTGTTAAACCTGAACTGCATGGCATGGCCTTTCCGTGTCATATTCAGTTAATTTTGAGGCCCTCAGGAAGCTTTCTAGAAAACCCTCCAGGCAGCTGACTAAATTAAAGAGGAGAATTGCTCACAGGCTTGGAAGACAAGTAGGGACATCAGCAATGAAGGATAAGTGTTAAGCTCGCTCTCTCTGCATAACAATTTTATTGCCTGGCTTGATGTATCGTAATGTTGGAGATACATTACTCAGAGTAATACAGTGCACCATTAAACACATTACGTTGTAAATAATTAAGATGTGTAATGTTAAAAATTTGAATGAATGTAGAATGTAATCACTCTGCTCCATGGAAAATCAGAGGCTACTCCTGCAGTGTAAGTAGACGTTAAAAACAGTGTTTCATGAACGCACAAAGTTGGCAACTGTTTTATGAAAATATTTTGTAGGCTGGTTTTGGTCAGATGAGATGGAGTGGCTCACATGCAGAAATTAATTTTCCAAAATTGTCTGCCTTGAAGTTTCGCTCTTCGTTTGAGTAGTGAGAGATGCTTCCTGCTTCAGTCAGCAGCAGCAGAATGCAGAGATCCGTGCTAGGGTCAAATGCGCAGTGCTTGACAAGACTGAGTGCTTTTGGGTGCTTGACAGGACTGAGCATGCTTCGTAGCCTGCACCCTACTGCTCTCCTTTGCTAGTTTAAAGCCTAAGGTAGGCTTATTCCTGCAATTAAAATATAGACATATCCTGCTCTTACACTGGTTGTAAGGTATGAGCACCGGTGAGGAATGAATCCCATATGATTTTTATTCTGCTCCAAAGAACTGGAAGCTTGAGAAATGAAATCTGCAGAAAGCTGTCAAGATCATTCACTTGAACCAAACAACGTGATAGAGTTGAAATATGAATTTAACATGGAGTCCTACCTGAATCTTCAGCCAGAGTTATGCTAGGAATTTGTATGACTGCATTACATATAGGCCCTGTCTAGAAATATTTATAAAAGGCACCTCACACACGCACATCAAACAACAAATTTGTCAAAGATTAAATTCTGGCTTTCCAATTACTTTTGATGAGACAAATGTTTCACTTGCAGTTTCTGTAGCAGATCTGTGAGATTTGTCTTTCAAAGAGTTTAAAATCAGAAAAGGCAAGTAAAGCAATTATGCTGACCTGTACATCAACTTAGCATTTTGCTTGAAAGCACTTCTTGAGTGCCAGGAGAGTGTTCAGAGGAAGCAGAAGATCCACGAACACTACTCTGTGGTGTTTCCTGTTCGAAGGAAGTTGGGTGGGCAGCTCACAAGCTTGTGGCTGAGGCTGAAGAATTCCTTCAGAGTACCATAAAACCTTGAACAGCCCACTAATGCATTGAGAAAATGAAGAATTTCACATGCAATGGTTCATGGTGTTCCAGAGAGTTACTCTAGATCCCATGCTGATGTGAGGTCAGAACCAGTCCCCTTGCACGACTTGCAGCAGGATGTCCTTTTTTCAAGGCTTCGTACCTGGGGAATTGCATTGCCCATCAGTGCTTGCATGACAGAAATTTTCAGGACATATTGGAAGGCTCTCCTCATCTGCTTGCCATTTGATTCAGTTGGTTTGCTTTGTCTTTAATTATGAGGTTTTTTTCCAGCATTGCTGCTTGCAGATTTGCATTATCATCTTTAATAAAGAGCCATGGCAACAGGTGTTGTAGAGATTAATCAGATAATAAATGATACATTTAGTGTTCATTCTTATGCACAATTCCATTAAAATGAATAACTCTAATGAGCACCTGGCAGGCATGTTTCAGTGTTTGGGTAATATGCCAGAAGTACAATGTTCTGGTAGAGGATAGTATATTTCAAGCCTAGGTGATTGATTCTTTTTTTTTTTTTTTTTCACTCTTTGAAAGAATTAACTGTTGCCCTGCCATTTGTCATTTAAAAAGCCTATGAAAAACAGATTTTAAATGTGATTTTTGCGTAAGTTCTTCTGCAGCCGTTCCCACAATAATTTGAGTATCTTGCAGTTGTCAATTAAAAGGATGCGACGCAGAGCTGCTGTGGGAGATTCAACCTCTCTTGCATCCAGTTCACTTCAGGAGAAGGAAGTGCACACTGTGGATTTTGCCTGGGTTTAGATAAATAATTGGGTTTTTAATGAAAGATATTTTCACAAGTGTCCATCTGTGTTGCCAAGACACAGTGGAAGTAGTACTTCACCCTCCAGTTGTTAGGGATTGAGTTTATGGTCAAAAGGTTGCACCGGCTGGCTTCTTTGGATGGTCTTGTTGAAGGTGAGCTGCAGACAGTCCTGACCTGCATATGCAGCTGAGAATTTTTACTTCTTGAGGCTTCAGTACTAAGTCTCTGGTTTTTTTTTTCTTCTGTCTGCTAATAGGTGATTAATGTAAAGCTCTATTTTTGTTAATAAATACTTCATTGAAGAAATCAGTTTCCAACATCCCTGTAATAAAAAACGTTATTGTAGCCTCTCATCTCTATTTTATGCCTGCACCATGAATGGTTTCCATCTTCTCCCATTGATATTTATTTTGTTTCGTATGGCTAAAGAAATAAGGATTGACACTGATGGTTCTTCACATAATTATTCTGTGATTGCTGAAACTCTGAAGGAGGGATTTCAGCTCATATAGCTTTATATGTTACAGCTTTTTTTTTCATAGCATATAATACCATACCCTTGATGTTACTATTCAGTTAGTTCTTTGTAGCACCCAACCTTTCAAGTTCCTCACAACAGAATTACTTTGATTTAATTTAACAAAGACAAATATATCTTTCATTAGCCTTTGAGGTACACGGGTTTGTGCACTGTTTTTCTTAAATAATTGAATTTTGTGACTTTCTTGTCCTTTTATCTTTCATTTTTTAGTTGTTATTGACACAAAGCTTGAGTTAATCAAGAAAAGTTTCTCCTTGTGAGCCCTATGTTTAGTCTAGAGCAAGGAAGAAACAGTTTTTCTAACATTTGACATTCTGAGGTCGTTTGAGAGACATTTGATTCTGAATGTATGTGTATCTGCATGCATGAACACTCAGTTTTAACTAAGTTATTAATTGAAATAATCAAATTATCCTAACTTAGAAATAAGCTTTTTAGAACATAGATGTCTTGCTCAAGTATGGTGCTATATCTGGGTGCAGAAAAGATATTTTTTATATGCTAGGTTCCTGGTAGTGATGTGATGGTCTTAACCTAAGATTCTGAAGGAGATCAGAGGAAAATATGACCAGATTAAAAAAAAAAAAAAAAAAAGAAAAGCCTCTGTTATATTTGTCAGGGATGTAAATCTTTTCACAGAAGTTAACTAGAATCCTGCTTTCACTGTAAGCCCTGAAGCCTGGCAGACTTGGGGGGGGGGGGTGTCTCTTCCTTTATTGCCCTCCAAAGAAGGAATGGGCAATATGGTCACTGGAGAGAGAAAGGTGACAATGCCTTTATCTCTGGGAAGGAAATGCTCCTTAATGGGTGTCGTCTTGTCTCTTCCCACCTCTTGCCTGCCTTCCCTGTTGAGGATGGGGAATCTCTGAGGAAGAGGCTGCTGCCTGTCGTAGTCGTGGGTGTCACCTTGCACAGTCGGAGGCTCATTCCTCAAAGCTCCCAGGCACAGATGGGATCTTAATACAGCAAAACTTCATTGCTATTTTTTTAAAGTGTTTGACAAAAATGGGAAGATATCAAAAGAGACTGTTCAATTCAGTTCTCACATCAGACCTGCTGTCTGAAGCCATTAAAAAAAAAAAAAGAAAAAAGATATTCTATTTCAGATGTTCAAGTTGTTCTATGATATGGTTAAAGAATTAATTTTTTTGACAGAGAGGGTAGCTAAGCATTCGAACAAATTGTCATGGGAAATGAGCTTTTTAAGTCAAGACTTGATATGTAAGTAAAAGATACATTCATCTTCAGACTTTGGCTAGGATGTTTATTTGGAAATTTGGGAAGCATATGTTGCGGACTGAAAAAGTGGCAAGTCACACGTGGGGACTCGTAGTGTCATTATCAGTACACAGGGCTAAAGCCAGTGCTTGGTTGTGGAACAGGCTTATTTGAGATTTCCACAGTTTGCACTTCCCTTCTTACCACACTTTGGCCATAAATCCAAAACTATCCAGTGAAACTCAGAAGTCTCAGGAGGCTTGTGACAGCCGTTTAGTAAAATGATAGCTTTTTAGTTCCTTTCGTGCAAATGCATCCTGTATTGCAGTATTTTGTTATGAATAGATCCCAGTGAAATACTCCTTTTTGTAATACTGTGTGAATTTGGGATGAGCTTGGGGTTGGTTTTATTTCATTTAGTTATTACAGCTGACAGGGGAGAAGGCTGTTTCAGTACGTCTCTGTAGCCAAGAATGTTGTGTGAAATAGAGCCAGTTGATAATATAATGTTTGGAGAATCTAGCCATAGGAGCTCACCGAATATGTAAACCTCTGTTTTTCAGCCCAATTTGATAACTTCACCTTTAGTACACAGAGCCAAAGACCTACGGGTCAGCCTAGCTGAGAGGGGAGTTGCCTGTTTCTGTCAGTTCAGATGCTTTTATTCCTGCAAGCTGGAGTGGTTTTCAGTATGTTTCAATTGTGTAACTGGAAATGTTTGCAAATAGGCATGCTATTGGAAGTGATCAGCTAATGAGGCGAAAATAAATTCTGACCAAGTTTTCTTGTATTAATTTATTTTCTGCTTGCAGCTAAATGCTCTACATCTATTCCTTAATATTTATAAAACCTACCCATGTCTTAAGCAGCTCAATGAAGAGTAAAGTGCTGTAGAGGCACAGGCTATGAAACTGATAATATAAATTGGCAGAGGATATATCATATCATGACATGGTCGTTATGGGATATGGGGCTTGACTTAATTCACATAAAAGTCATAAATATCCCTGAATTTGCTGAAGGCTAGGATTAGGGGCTGCAATGTGCCTTAGACCTGTGGGGATGTGAGAGCTTTTTGAGTAATGTTAATAAACTGTGTCTCTTGGGGGAGAGTGAACGCAGAGGAACACTTTCCTTAATGGTGGCAACTTTGAGCATTACAAGACATAGAAAGCTTCACGTCTCTAAGTAAATTACAAAAGTCATTCTTGTTAAAAGCATGTCTTACTGCTAAGCATAATATGTTGTGGAAATGGAAATCTACATGTGGATTAGACAACTGATTGGTACAATGCAATGAATCCACTAGAGAATTTAGAGAGGATTTCATGCTGTTTGCAGAATATGAAGGACATTTGATGGAATTTGGCTCTGATTTCCATAGTTTGGACAATTATTGATATGTTAAGCACAGTGCGCTCTCTCTCTCTCTGGTGCAATATAATCTATTTTTAAATGTTTAGTTTCATATACTTGTATCTTTTACATATAATTTCCTCCCCTTCCTTGCCTAGCAAAATTCATTTATTTGAATGAGAGCAAATATACTGCAGATTATTCTTCTAATACATGATTGATTCTATTTTAAAGGGAAACATAATTTTCCTGACACCCTTACAAAAATACTTAAAACCAAAGTAAATTAAAAAAAAAAAGATTAAGATAGAAAGCACCTTCCAGCCAAGCAGTGATAAGAATTGATTCATTTAGCTGCAGCCAGCCTCTGTAAGGTATATGGATGCAATTGATGCCACTTCAAAACTGTATCAGATGTGAGTTTGGTAACCTGTCTTCTATACATGTTTTAATTGCAAAACCCTTCTCCCTACCAGATACTGTTCAGGTTAAACCTAAGACTGCCAAATATTTTGGCATTTTCTGATACACTAGGCTTTCAACATCCTGTATCGGCCATGTGTTGGTGGTTATACTAGATATTTGCCAACACTGAATGAGTTAATAGGTTGTAGAACCCTTATCCGAGGCAGCAAAAGACCTCTGAGAAAACGGTTTTCATTGGAACCGGGGAACGCAGAACAAGCGTATTTCAGGAAGAAGAGAGAATTAGTTTTTGGTCTAAATTTGCAGTCAGAAATATGCATTATAGCGAAGCAAATAGAGGCAAATTACTGGCTCAAGTGAGTGTTAAGGCTCAAAAATATGCACATTTTCAAGTGGCACAGCCCTTCCCTTGCAAACATTAGAAGTAAGGAGATAAAGAAGCTGGTTTGCATTTCTTTTTCTGTCAAAAAATGCTACAAGTCTTCGATCTATTCTTACACATCAGGAAGGATTTAGGACCAGAATTGATATGAAAACTGTGTGTGTCACCTCCCAACCCCCCAGCTATATCTTTATTACAGTTATTTTATTTTAAACTCTTTTTTCACTGTTTCCATAACATTCCAGTCACTTGTTCCTAGATGTAGTAACTATTTAAAAGCCTGAACCATGAATTCTCAGTGTCTCATGAGCCGGAGACTTCCAGGGATTTCACAGTGAAACAACCTCATTGTAGTTATAGTTAAATTGATTAGATCAGTATGGGCTTACGGGCAATAGGGCTGCAGCAAACTTCTTGCTGAGTCACCCTGTGGTCTCCTTATGAAGGAGAAATGGAAAGCATGCTGTAAAGGCTAATAAAAATCACAGTGAGAACATTGCAAGCAAAGAATGAATGACTTCATAAACAGCTTTATAGTGTAACTGGAATTTCCAGGCCATATAACCAACACTTAACGGACCTTTTTTGAACTTGTAGATGTGTTTCAGTGTGCAAACATTTTGGGTAGAGTACCATGGCATAAAATTATGTTTTCTTCTGGAGCTGCTCATCCTACAAATAATTGTAGTACCAAAATGAGCAGTCTCCATCAATCTTGTTATCCTTTTTTTCACAGCATAATTTACTTTTACTGTTTCCTTTTCATTCACAAGTCTCCAGAGTTGTTCAGTTCCTCTGGCTTGGCTGGTGCTAGTGAGAGGTGTACCATAAAGGAAAAGGTAGAAATAATTTGTGAAAAATGAATTTAAGGAAATTGTACCATGCAGCGTGGGAAAATGCAGGTAATTTAGCAGTATGATTGCCTTGTTTCTATCTTATAAGAGCATCTCACATGCCGTCAGCCAATGCTGTAACTTTTTGAATCACCTCAGCAGCAATGATATCGGTAGTAGAACACAGGGTGGAGTATAAACCTTTCTGCAGAACTTGAGTCCTGTCTCAATTTTTGATGGAATTAACTAGAGATAAGGGAAAAAAATAGTCAATTTATAATTCTGTTATTTTGAGCGGTTTATAATTGGTAAGTCAGTTAAGCTATTTGGAGTGGAGCAGATGTGAAGAAGTAAGAATATAACTAGCAATATTTTGATAACTAGCACTATTAGAGATGCAGAAAGACATTGATAAGCATTGTAGTGCTTGGCTACAGAAGTCAAAGAATGAGATTTATTAACATCATACAGTGAGAAATAGTAAGAGCTGGAGCATGGGGAACACAAGTGAGGAATCTGAGGAAGGAGAGCCATGGAGTAGGCAGTGCACAGAAGGATGACTTGTTGGCGCAAGGGAGAAACAGAAATGATGAGAAGTTGTTCTTTGAGCCTGAGCTGGTCTGAGGGCTTGAGGGATGCATAGCTAGGAAGAGGAAGATGGAGTGTGAGGCTGTGGGCTGGAAGTTTAGAGGCAGGTGTAGCTCTAAGGGAGATATAAAAATCACAAGTAGTTCAAGGAAGAGAAAACAGATGGTTTGTGAGAAAGATGATGATGACTGGAAAAGGGCATGGAAGAGTAGCTGCTGAAGGAAATTATGTATTGTTGTTTTTCCTGACTTTGAGTGAATTTGGCTTGAAAATCGTAGAGCTGCTGCCAGCCACAGTTTTCAGATCTTCTCTATAGGAAGCACAACGCAAAACTTTGTGACAAACCTGTATCCTTTGTATTGTTACTTGAAAGTCAGTAAGTTTAAAAAACAAACAAACGAAAACCCTCAAAAAACCCTAAACCAAACCAAAGCTTTTAGTTAAAAATCGGTGACTGTCGTCTTGAGGCAAAGAAATAAAACCCTGTAGTGCCCTCTCAGTCAAAATTACCTCTTATAAATGGAGAGAAGAGATTTGACTTGCCGTGAAAAAGGCTGAGTTTTGGTGATGTGGGTTTTTGTTTTGTTTAGGACAGTAAATGGTCAAGTCCAAGTATCTAGCTTAACAGAATCATGAAAACAAAATTTCACTCAGGGGATGCCCTGCTACAAACACATCCAGCATTTTTAATTCCCTTTCTCTAACAGAGGCTCATGGTTTCTTTCTTCCCCTGAATAAAAGTACGATTATTCAGGGAAGGAATATCTAGGATCTAATGAACGAAGGAAAATTTATTCATATTATTAAATCCCTGGGACAGCTGAAATGCTTTGATCTGGCTAAGCAGCTGTCACAGAATTTTCTCCCATTCATTTGTCTTATATAGTCTTCCAAATTACTAATGATAATTATCTAAATATCTTCACTTGTTTATAATGCAGCTCCACCACCCTGATAGAGAGGTGCTCTACTTGTGCAAGAAAAAAAAAAAGTTTAATTTGCTTTTGGTTCTTTTGTTGTTACAGTGCGTGTAGATAAGATGCTGTTTTCATAGCTTTCACATGAATTTGCTCTCAAATTCCTGGTGTCATCAGTATAAAGCTGCTTGTAGTAAATAATAATGAATCATTAGATTTGGCTAGACATGTTATTGTTTCCAGTGGATCATTATAATGTTGTTACATGTTAGGTCTATCATGTAATTGCTTCACTAATTATTTGTCACAGGATCAGGTGCATTACATCAAGAGCAGTGTCAAATCAGTTATTTGACTTCAGTTAAGAAAGACGAGTGATCTCTAAATCTTAGGGATTTGAAAAAGATTCGATTGCTAGACTGGGGCTTTGGTTACTATTGGGACTCCTTTATTCATTTGCCGAATCTCTTTCTGAATCACAGTTTATGGCATATGTGAAAAACAAAGTCCTAGTAAGTACTTCTCAATGATTAGACATCAAATCATTCTAAAATTAAATTGAAATGTTTTCAGAACAGTGTATTTGACAAATAAGGATTCCTTAATTGTTGTTTTGAATATCTTGTTTCTAAATCCCTAATTTTGACAGAAATGTAATTAGCTAAAGCAAATTCAGAATTCATTGCCAATGTTTTTGTTAGTATTCTGTGCATAGTATGAAACAGCGAAATAAGCTCATAACTGTTGCCATTTCCTGTATCTGTTCCTGCCTTTCAAATAAACAGATCTAATAGCATTCCTAAGCAGTCCTGGCAAATTATCATTCATGGACACAGTGCTGTGTAGATTTAAGCCAAATTATTTTTACTTTAACCTGAGTTAATATTGGTCACTGTAGCATAAGTTAATACAATTACATTCTAACAGGCTGATTAAGAAATGCCCGTGTTTTACCAGTCTAAGCATAAGTTTCTATTAGGGCTTGCACTATATCAACTGACCTTTCAAAAATTCTCTTTTATGTAGTGTTTGGGAAAGCCCTCTAGTAGAAATACTGTCCATCAGGATACCACTAGGAAGATTAATTACTGCACAGCACTGCATGTTAACTGCAGACATTAATTATTAATAGACAAAATATGAACTACTTTGCTATTTAAAATGTAATTAAAATTGTCATCCTAGCTTGCTGTATTTTGAGGGTTTTTTGATGTGGTGATGAATTCTACCAGCACCATGTGATGAATAAGCACTAGCTGAATACTCTGTTTCTGCTTTTAGAGTAATATACACTTGAAGGAGAAGTATCCCTTCTTGACACGATCAGAGAAGGTCAATTAACAGTTACAAAAGCACTTTTGTGAAGACTTACCACAATAAATCCTTGAGACGTAACGGTACATTCACATAGGTCACAATAAAACTCATCGTAAGCATATATCTACACATCAATTGCCCAATGTAATGCTACTGTCCTTTTGGCTTCAATACTCAGCCAATACCTGGGACTTCTGAAGATTTTTTCCTTCAGAGAAGAAGTTATGAGTGCAAGCTAGTTGCCAACTTAATAGGCGTTCTTTTTTTTGTTTTCTTAGTAAACACTTATTTTTCTCCACCAGGACACAGAAAGGAAGAATAGCAGGCAGTTTGTAAGGCCCACAGATCTTGCATTTCTACAGTGTGTATCTCAGTTTTGTCTGAGCATCATGATGGTTCTGCATGGCTCCCTGGTAACTTAGTTTCTGACACACGTGCAAGCTATAACAAACTTTAATCTCTTGCAATTAGGTTCCTTATTTCTCACCTGGATCTACCATCTGTTAGGCACCTCTTTTCCAAGTCACTCAGACGTGTACATTTTAGCAAATTTTTGGTTCTTGCTTAGTATAACTTCTGAGGATAAGGATTGTTTCACCTAAATACACCTGAGCTAGTCACTGGGACTGCCATTCTACAATCTGTGGAGAAGTGCTTGCTTCTCTCCACTGACTGCAAAGAGAAGTTATACAGCTCTGTCAGTAGTTGCCTGCCACACAGAACTCTAAAACCAGCTGTTGTAGCCTCATCCCTTCAATACTACAAAGGTCTGTAATTATCTTTGGCTTAGAGTCACTAGGTGGCAGGCATTGCCACCTTTCAACATAACTGTGAATGCTAAAATCATGCTATTCTGGTCTCTTTCCTCACTTCTTTTCAGTAGTGATGACTGTAGGATTTCAGCAGTATCCCTATCTCATGGAGCTCTCTGCTTGAAGCAGTGGGTCAAGCTTCACACTAGCCAGCTTCAGTCCTTTCTAATACTGGCTTCTGCCTTCTTGCCCCTCTGTCACTAGTAAACTCATTTTTCATCTTTTTATAGTTCATTGTGATACCAGCAGAAGGAAATGCGATAGCATCATTCAAACCTGGCCATGGCCAACTAGGTGCTCAGTCATGTTGGCCCACCAGTGTTAAATAGCACTATGATTGGACAACTTATTGCAACATATACTTGAAGGCCTCTTTTCATCTGTGGTGCGAGTGAGCAGCTGCAGATTTATTGCTATATGGGCAGGGAATCACACAACCATAGTAACAAAATATACAAATTTTCATGTGATGCTAAGCTGACCCTCTTATTGACAGTCTGTCTGCATTAGCTCTTCCTAATGTTTGGTCCATATAAGAAAAAATGCTGAACTGGCAAAAATTGCTACCGTAGCACCCTCTGAGGTAACATTAAAACACTTATTTGAAGGCCTGTTTTATTATTCATTGAATTAAGGTAAGGATTTTAGATTTGTGTTTGCTTGTGTTGACTACTAGAAAAGGCCGTAAAGTCTTACAGCACTGTTTGGCGGTTTTTTGGGGGAGGGGAGAGGCAGGTGGTAGGGAACATGACTGAAACAGATTGGATAGAAGTATAGGATAGGAGTTGGATAGAAGTATAGGATAGAAGTTGGATAGAAGTGTGGCTCAAGGGCATTCCAGCTGCTCCAGCCAGCAGGTCAGCTTCATCAGGAGCCCAGCTTAAGTGCTCTATGCTAACACACACAGCATGGGGAACAAACAGGAAGAGTTAGAGATGTGTGCACACCTGCAGGGCTATGACCTTGGCATCACGGAGACATGGTGGGATGGCTCCTATGACTGGAGTGTTAAAATTGAGAGATTGTTGTGGTTTTGTTTAGAGAGGGGGGGCCTAAGGTGGTAGCTTCTGTAGGAAACTGCTAGAAGTCGCTCCCCTGCCTACGGCAGACCTGCTGCTGGCCAAGGCCGAGCTGATTGGTAGCAGAATGTTCCGTGATAACGCCTCTGCGATAATGTATTTAAGTAGGGGAAAACAGAAAAAAAAAAAAAAAAGAGATGACGTGAAGAAGCTGAGTGGGGGCAGAGGTGCAAAGGGGGAGGCGCAGGCCTCATGGGCCTTGCAGCCTCACCCTGTGGCCTCTTGCCAGGCAGCCGACTGGGCCTGACTCGGCCCAGCCCAGCTGCAAGAAGTGGAGAGGAGATGAGCCGGATGATGTGAAGAGATCCTGAGAGGCGTCTGCCAGCCTGTTGTGAGGAACTTTTCTTCTGAGAGGAATGGCTGCAGATGCCAAGGTCAGTTCAGAAGGAGGTGGAGGAGTAATGCAGCTCCTGGCCAAGATTCCCCTGCAGCTTGTGGTGAAGACCATGGTGGAGCAGGTTGTCCCCCTGCAACCCATGGAGGTCCACGGAGGAGCAGAGATCCACTTGGTCCCATGAAGGACCCCACACCGGGGGAGGTGGATGCCTGAAGGCGGCTGTGACCTGTGGAGGGCCCGCTGGGACAGCTGTTCTGGAGAGACTGAACTCCGTGGAAGAGATGACCCACGCCGGAGCAGTTCCAGGAAGGACTGTGGTGTATGGGTGGGACCCCACAACAGAGCAGGGGAGGAATGTGAGGAGTTCTTCCCCCGACCATGAAGCAGCGGCATAAAACAACGGGTGATGAACTGACCGCGACCCCCATTCCCTCTTCCCCCCGTGCCGCTCAGGAGGGGAAGGTAGTAGAGATAATGTTAAGCTTGGGAAGAGGGAGGGGTGGAGGGAGGTTATCTTGTTCTCTGTCTCATTATCCTGCTGTTTTTAGTAATAAATGAATAGTTTTCCCCAAGTCGAGTCTGTTTTGCCCGTGATGGTAACTTTAAGGATTTTCTCCCTGTCCTTATCTCAAACCTCGAGCAGCTTTTCCTTATATTATCTCTCCCTATTCTCTCGGAGGGTGGGGGGAGTGAGAGAGAGATTGCGTAGCCTGGTCCCGATCGGGGCTGAATTACCACAGAGATATAGGCTTTTTAGGAAGGGCAAGCAGGGGAGACAAGGACGGGGTATTGCCCTCTATGTCCAGCTGGAGTGCATGGAGCTCTACCTGGGGATGGACGGTGAGCTGACAGAAAGCTTATGGGTCAAGATTAAAGGGAGAGCAGGGACAGGTGACATTACAGTGGGGTGTGCTACAGGCCACCTGGCCAGGAGGACTGAGCAGATGAGGCCCTCTGTAAACAGATAGGAGCAGCATCATAGTTGCAAGCCCTGGACCCCATGGGGGACTTCAACCATCCTGATATCTATTGAAGGGACAACACAATAAGGTACAAGCAATCCAGAAAGTTCCTGGAATGCATTGATGATTACTTCCTTCTCCAAGTGACAGAGGAACCAACAAGGAGAGGTCCTATGCTGGACCTTATTCTCACCAACAAGGAGGGGCTGGTGGGGAATGTGGAGCTCAAGGGCGGCCTTGGCTGCAGGGACCATGAGATGGTGGAGTTCAAGATCCTTAGGGCAGCAAGAAGGGCGCACAGCAAGCTCACTACCCTGGACTTCTGGAGGGCAGACTTTGGCCTCTTCAGGGGTCTGCTTGGCAGAGATAAATCCCTGGCAGGAAGATGGGTCCAGGAAAGCTGGGTCACCTCCTCCAAGCTCAGGAGTGATGCATCCCAAAAAAGAAGAAGTTGGGCAAAAATGCCAGAAGGCTTCCATGTGTGAATAAGGAGCTCCTGAACCAACTGAAAAACAAAAAGGAAGCCTACAGAGGGTGGAAGGGAGGACAGGTAGACTGGGAGGGATACAGAAAAATTGTCTGAACAGCCAGGGATGAGGTAAGGAAGGCTAAAGCCCTGACAGAATTAAGTCTGTCTAGGGATGTCAAGGACAACAAGAAAAGCTGCTTTAGGTATGCCAGGGATAAAAGGAAGACTAAGAAAAATGCGGGCACCCTCCAGAAGGAAACGGTAGACCTGGTTACCTGGTGGCTGAATGCATCTTCTCTGATACACTGCAGAATTGCCCTGAGCTGCTGATTTTGTATTCCTGGGAGCAGAGGAGAGGTGTTGGAGGTGTCCTACTCTGCCTGTGCTTTGCAGATGCCATTGTTGCTGCTTTCTTCTGTCTTATGAGAGAAAGGGATACTAAAACTGCTGGTTTGTTGCCAATAGTGTGACTGATACACACTACATTTTCTGTCATTTTCCTCATCTGTAGCCTGATGGAATGACTAAGCAAAAGGCAGTTTGTTTATTTCTTTTCTTTCATGAGTGCTGTAATTTCAGGAGAACCAATGCATTTCTGTGTCAGCAGTGGTGGCATATCTTAAGTCTCTGGAGGAATAGTATTTCATGGGCCATGCGATTTGCAAAACAGCTGCCAATAAAAGCCCTGTTATTTGTATGTGACTCGCGCATGTAACAAGAGACTCTGTCACACAAGGTTTTCAGCCCAAACAAAGGACAGAGGCACAAAACATATTATGTGACCCAAGTCTCCCAGAGTCTCTGGAAGAGCCAGGATATCCAGGTTCCAGATTATTAACTTGTCTGTAAAATGCTCCTTTATTTGCAGAAAAATCCTTGAGGGGGAAAAAAAAAAATATAATCTATGCAAGTCACAATCACAACTTGCCTGGCAGTTGCAGCTCTTATTCTGGTACAGAAAAGATACAAAGGCTTGAGTTCAGAATGAGCTTTGTGGATTAACCTTAGATGGATGTGATGATGTTGTAAGTGGGGGCTCTATGTGTGAAGAAATTATGTCCGGTTTGTATATTGCTTTGTAAAAACCCTTTATGACTTTGCAAAGGGAAAACAGAAAAGTTATAGAAATTGTAAGGAGCCACTGGTTAAATATAATGCTTCTATAGCACAATAAATCCGTAAAGGAAAGGTGTTAAAATGAGGTGGAATCTCCTGAGGTTATTTCATCCTTATCTCTGAAGCAATCTTCACTATATCATTTCCCTAATTGCTTCTTTAGACAGAAGGTGACAGCCTCTGTGTATTCCAGTTCAAGGGGATTTTCTGTCCTCAGTATGGGTCTAGTTTTTATTTCTTTCAACTCAACAGACTCTCTCAAAGGAAAATGAAATCGGACATTATTTTTGCTATCAGCCCTTTGTTATTGGCAAAGAGGAGGAGTGATATGTTCCAGCACATTATGGTTGGCTGAAGACTGGGAAGGTGAGTAGCGTTTTTTAGCAGAAATAAAAATGCTCTGTGCCATGTTTGTTTATGCCAGCAGTAACTGCTGAGTCTGCAAGCATTGGTTCCTCATTGCCAAACACAACATAATTACCCAATTGAGCAACAATTTGATGGTCTAGCCCTTATTTCAGCAAAGAATTTTGCAGTTTATTTTGATCTCTTGTTTAGGAATTGCTGCTTTTCAATAATTTAGCATAATTTTCTGCCATTAAGAGTCCTTCCAGGAGCAGGAAGCTGCTGTCTTTGGGAGGATAACATCCTTAAGATCCTTTCCAGTGACTAAACTGAAGGAGGCAACAGTGAGCTCTTGTCAATTTAGCAGTTCACGTCAAATTTGGCAAACAGTTGAAGTGATTGACTATGGGTCTACAATTCAGAAGAACATAGACAGGTTGAAGGCTGGTGTGAACCTGACAAAGTCCAACAAGAACAAATTCAAACTCCTGCTCCTGGGAAGGAAGAACCTCCTGCAACATCACAGGCTGGAAGCAGCTCTGTTGTGAAGGACCTGGGAGTTGTAGGTAGACAGCAAGCTGAACGTGAGCCAGCAGAGTGCCCTGGCAGCCAGGAAGGCCAAACAGCATCTGGGGCTGTATTGACAGGAGCACAGCCAGTAGACTGAAGGAAGGGGTTATTCCCCCTTTACTGAGCTCTTGTTAGCCACATGTAGAGTACCAGAATCCAGCTTTGGGCCATTCAACAGAAGCAAGACACTGACAAACTGGAGTAAGCTCAGCAGAGGACCATCAAAGAGTCAGAGGGCTAGATGACATGCCCTATCAGGAGAGGCTCAGTGAATTGGTGGTGTTTAGCCTGAAAAAGAGGGCTTTGGGGAAACCTAATAGTAGCCTTCCTCAATACCTATCAGGACATTATTGAGAAGATGGATCATAGCTCTTCATAGTGCTGCATGGCAGGAGGTTGAGAGGTAAAAGAAAGGAATTTAAGCAAGTGAGGGTCCTGCTGGATAGAAGGGAATGTTATTTCATTGTGAGGATGATTAACAGTGGAACAGACTGCCTGGGGAGGTTGTACAATCTCTACCCTATGAGGTTGTCAAGACCTGACTGGACAGAGCTCTAAGCAGCCTTGTTTGATCTCATAGCTGGCCCTGCTTTGAGCAGCAGGTTGGACTGAATTATCTCCTTAGGTCCCTTCCAACCTAAATTATTCTGTGATTCCACGATATATTTCAGTATTGACCTTACTGGAAAAAATTGTCCACTTACTTGAGACACTCTCAACAGGAAATGGAGTCAGGGTTTCCAGCAGCGATGAATGGGACATTACTTGCAGAAGAGGAGTGTGTAGTACTTCTGCAGCTGATTCTCCCAATGTGAATTGTCTTGGTGTAAGCTTTTCAGTTGAATCTGATCCATATGGGGTGAAATTTTGTTTAGCATTTTTTTCTTATTAGGCCTGTCAGGTTTTGAAAACATAGTTGAGAAAAAACCAAACTATTACTAAAGATCAGATCATAATCTCTCCTTTTAAGAAATGAAAAGTTTTTGAGAGACTGAATGTAAGAACCACAGAAATGATTGCTAAAATCATTCCTATTTGTCATGAAATGAGGTGAGTATTGATAGCAGAACTCCATCAAGCCTGAGAGATAGTAGAATGTAACACAGAAGGTCTAAGTTGATTATACTAGATGATAAGACTTAATCAGGAAGTACGTGCTGACACTAGCAGATGTGACTAGAGCACATGACAAACTCATACCCAAATGGAGGGTGAAAAATAAAAATAATTAAAAAAAAACAACCAAAGAACTAGAGGATGCTTCTATTCTGATGAAATGGACCTTAGATTTAATGATGTGCAAATGTTTCCTCCATTATGGAAAAATTCTTTCCTAAGATTTGCATTGGACAGCTGATTGTCTTTGAGGAGACGTAGCTGTACTGAGAGAAACACAATTTGTGTCTTTTCATTTTGGATCAGATTTTGGTCCTGAGAAGAACTGTCTGGATCTCAGGGCAAGGTCAGGAAGTGGAGTAAGTTAACAGAGGCATGTGCAGCACTGAGAAAGATACAGAACCTCATATAATTATCTAAATATAATATTTGTAAATATTACCTCTTCAAGAATTATTATTTTAATCTAAGCAAATGTAAACAATGACTATTCTTAGTCCTAACCAGTTTTTAGATGGAGGACAGTAAGTTTCAAAACATGTTAACTAGTTTTTTGTTGTAAGATCAGTACATCCTCTTTTTTTAGGAAGATGTTACATAACCATTGGGCAGATGACTTTTTAAAAATAATTTGCGTGACTTCAGAGTTGTTAGACTTACTTTATTTACATTGAAACTAGAAAAAATAATATTCTTGGAATCCAGGAAGACATAGGGTAGCTAGAGCTGCATTTTAATCCTTTTCTTAAGAGCTAAATTTCAAAAGTGTCCTGGATGTATTTGGTTTAGAATGGCTTGACTTTCTCTTGATGTTATCCTAGTGAGATTTAAATCATTCTATTTACTGTTTATATCCATAGGAACATAGCATAACATGGCAAAAGAGCTTTCCCCAATGTGTCGCTTCCCAAGCCAGATGAGAATATTTTGATAAATGATAGCATGGACCACAGTTCTGCACAGTCTTAGATTTTTCTTATCGGTGGGCTCTCGTTCTTATCAGGGAGAAAAATAGGAAGATGTGCCACAGCCTTTAGACATTTAAAGTTCTCCTCTAAAGCCTGTTGAAGGCACATTGATGGACTTTGTAGTAATTCAAATGCTTTTATCAGACCAACACTCTCAGAATGAGGTGTCATGATGTAAGATATCTGCATGAAACGGAATTGTTTGTTGTGTTGAGAAGTGTAATGAAGTTTTTATTCTCTAAGCCAAGAGCAGAGCTGACTGAGAAGTCAGAAGTTTTCTCCAGAAGGAATTTTGAATGAAAAAGCTGTTTTTTGGATTTCCAAAGGAAAGCATTGACATGATTCAGCACAGAAACAGTTAATGTCACCTTAAACTGGGAATTCAAAACTGAGATGAAAAATTAAAAGAAAAAAAAAAACAGAGTGAAGTAAAAGTGTTATGATAACAAGAATTATGTTTTCAGGTGGGAAAACTGTTTTTGCAGAAGAACGTGGACAAATCCTGACTGGCAATTATATGCACTTCAGACTTGCCATCTTTTGTTACTTAAGAACTATTTAATTAGTAAAAGAAAATATTGATGGTTTAAAATATTTTGTGGCATATTATGGAACTATGTGTTTGCCTGTAGGTTTGTAGTATGCTGCTGTTGTTACAAGTCCTTACAGATTGAGTTCCAGCAGAGGTGTGCTGTGGGCAGACATCAGAGCAGGGAAGGAAGGAGAAAGGTTGACCTGACTGTGACAGGCTGTAAACAGAAGCCAAACCTGCTATTCTGTCTTTGGAGTCAACTCAGGTCACAGCAATGCTTGTAGAGATACTGATGTATTCTCTCATATTGATGTTGCCTGACATGTTTTAAGCACTGCAATGCTGGGGACATAGGCATCACTGAAACCAGGGCGAACACACTAACTCATGAGACTTGAGAATAGAGAGGGGGATAGATTAAAGAAGTCTCAAACTTTCAGCTATTCTTGCCAATAAAAGACCTGACCACAAAGGCCAGCTGCCATGGAAAAGCCCACTTCTAGGTTGATATGTTTTGACTGTTTGGGGGGGTTTTTTTAATATGAGTTGTTTAAACTGATCAGGTTTAATTTCCTGCACATTTGACTTGGAATAATTAAAAGTTACTACTACATTTTTTTCCTGAAAACTACCAGTCATTTAGGAATCTTCTGTCCATAGCCACTGATAGAGTTTTCTAACCACCAAGTGATTCTTCAGATGCAAGGAATTTTTCTCACCTGTTTTTCCAAGTGAGAAATCACCTTGAAAATACAAGTAGCGTAACAAACTGTTTAAGAGATGTGGTTGAAAACATGTTGATAGCCTGTTATAAATATTCATGGGTACTGAAAATTTAACCACAGATCTAACTTCTGAGGTAAATGGTAAGGGTGGATTTTGTACAAGGTCACTGCAATGAATTCCTGCTTGTTTACAAGTCCCGTGTTAGATTACATCAGAATAAATACATAGTAACTCCAAGAAAGCTGAAAGAGTGGAGTGATTCTAGGCTACATCAATGTAGCGTGGAACAGAATGAGGGGTTCTAGAGCATCATTCGAAGTGGTACAGAGCTGGATGTGTTGAGAATTTGGTTGCACAGGCCTAGCCTGCCTGAAGGCCCTGTGTGACCTGTTGTAGCTGTGGAATAGATGATTCCTGCTGTACTTCTTCCTTCTAAATCATCACTTTTGCCTTCATCTTGCCTGCAGTTTGTGCTCTCAGATTCTGTGTAGTGCAAAGTGGCATACACCTGAAAATACGTCCATGGAAATATGATTTACAGCCCCAAAGAGTCTGAGCACATTCACTGAGCCACTGGTGCATGCATCAGAAGGAGGTTAGGAATCAGGCTCCCCATCTTCCTGATGAGGGGCAGCTCAGCTGTAGTTGTGAGCACAAATGAAATGGGTTTGAGTTGTTGCCCTGAGCAGCAGAGGTGTTGTTGGTTACCTGTTCAGCCACAGCTTTAGGAAGAGGCAGACCTTCACTTGGCTAGACACCAGCCTGGACCCCAAGCAGCCCAGGAAAATTTCTGAGTTTTTGTGTTCTGAGTACATATCTGTCCCTCCAGCCCTCATAAACTGTCTCAAATTGCTTTTTACTCCCATCTCTCAGCAATGTGATCCCTGGAGAATGAGTTATTTGTCTGCTGGAGAGAAATACTCATTAGGCTCTGCTGTTAAATGATTTTAGGATATAACTGTGCCAGGCATGGTAAAAAAAAAAAAAAAAAAAAAAAAAAAAGAAAACAAAACAACCCACAAACAAACGAAAAAACAACAACAGCAAAAAAAAACAAACCCAAAAAAAAAACAAACCATGAAGGCTGGCCAGGAGTATAGTGCTTTATATGTGGTGTCTTCTCCAGGGAAATCTTTCTTTCTGTGCCCATTTTCCTTCATAAACCTGAACTAGGTGGATGTAGAACAACACAACTGTATTCTAGGCTTCTTCAGCTCTATGAATTCTAGGTTGGAAAAAAGGGAGCACAACTCTTCTTAATCCTGCTGAATGTCCTACTTTGGGATGTTCCACACTTGTTTCCATCCCACATGGGAGTGGATTCCCATCACTTTCCACAGGGGATTAAAAGATAACAGCAAGTGGAGGTGGAATCCTCTGTGAAGTAGGAGACCACCTAAAAGTGAGCAAAGCAGGGGTGGGTATGCCATTTCCCATAGAAACCTCAAAGGCTTTTACAGGATAAAATCTAAAGAGTGTGGCATGGAGACTATCCCATGTAACATTTATCACCTACCCAGCGTGGAGACCTAACCTCAAAAGCAGCACACATACCCTAAGAATTAGAGACTTGCTTGATGCCTCTTTCAGAGAGGATACTGATCACACTTGGCATATTTAAACCGGGAACACTTCCCAGGTAAATTCTTGAACATTCATGACTGCTGAGGCAAGAGCTGTGCACACAGCACTTTCTCATTTGCCTGACTTTTTTTAGGGCTTCTGATAAACACAATTAGAGGACCAAAACTGTGAGACACCTTGCAAAGGCCCCAGCCACTTAGATACGGCTGCGGTAGCTACCTGTGCCTCAGCAAAAGGGGATAGTGTCCCCCTACTGCAGAGCAGTATTATGAAAATAAGCACATTATAATTTTCTAAACTTCATACTCCTTGATAATAGGAACAGTGTATTCTCTGTCCAGTTATGCACAATTGCTTGGTCATAAAGTGAATAAATAACAGTATCACTAGAGTCACAACATGGTTCTTCACAAAAGGATGGGAAAGCAGTTTCCGTAGAGGAATGGGATGGGAAAAGGAAAAGGTTTGCCTTTAAAGGAAAGAGTATAGGTATGGGGAGGGATAAAGATTGCTTCTGAAGGAGAAGAATAGAATCTGAGCTCCTTATGATGGAAAATCTGGGAATGTGTCAGTCACCCTGTGAGTTGCAGAGAATCTCCAGCTGTAATATGTACTTCAGTAGGATGCTCTCCAAGAGCCCTATTCTTAGGGTTTTTTTTAGTAAAATTTGAGAAATGTTAATAAACTAGATGTGAGAAGACAGCCTGCCCTGGCAGGGAGATGTGCTGGCAGTCTTAGCAACACTTTCTAAATTGAGTCATTCTGCTTAGATACCTGAAGTGGGAGTTTAGGCCATCCCATGAGTAAAGCTGTAGCGGTCTGTGTGGTTCAGGGATCCCACCTGTACTGACAAGCCATTTTCCTGTAAGTGGATCATGATTTGACAGCATTGCCTCTGCTACAGGGTACATTCCCCATCTTCAGGATATTCCTCTTTGTTCCTTCCAAGGATGCTTTTAGGTTCTAGATCTCACTGAAGCACCCAGGAAGGTAAGCCCAGAATTCACGGGGAGGCTGAAGGAGAACTGAAAAGGGACCAGCTGGTTGGGGTGGTAAAAGGCACAGGCACGAGGAACAGTGCCTCTGCAGGAATATGATGAGACTGAGACTGGGAGTCAGAGGTCTTGTGGGATAAAATAGGTGTTGGAGTGTTATATCTGTGAGGATTTAAAGTTTTACGCTGCTGAGAAGATGTTCACCTGATATTTTTTTTTTCCAATTGGATTTGTCAGTTGTGATTACAAGCCAAAACAGACTGACCTATTCTTAATCCAGTTTCCTTGACCAGAAAGTCTAGATTTATCACTCAGCCACCTAAGCTGGATGTGTGAACATAAGCAGCGTGAATTTTCCCTGCAGGCAGCAGTAACTGTATTAAGGTGTAAATAGCAACACTTGTAAGAAGTTATATTAGTTGTCTCATCACCCTACCCCTCCAATTTCCCCACGTGGAGAACTTTGACTGAACATTTCCATATGGGAGGTGGATATTACACAAATCCAGCAAGGCTGTTTCCTGTGGCCTTGTAAGTGTGAAACGCCGTCTTCAGGCTGTATCCTAGGTGTGAAATTCAGCTTTTCTCAGTTAGCTGTGGGAATGTCCGCATCTCTGGTACACAGACACAGAGAGCTAATAGTGGGCCACATCACAGCCCCTATAGCATGGATTTCTTGCAATGAAAATTGAGAATGACCTACACCACACTGTGCATGAGCGAGGGAGACAAGAAAAATTGCCAAATTTCCCATGCATCTCTGTTCTTTCACATGCCAAACATACACATCATTTTTTGCCTGTGAATGTTAGATATTGAAGTGAAACCACAAGCCTCCTGCAACATCTGTTCTGTCATGCTAATGATTATTACTCATCACTGCGCTATCACCACCTCCCATCAGCTGCAAGGCCACTGGTATCACTTCCCTTTCTCTTGCTACCACTTATGTAGTGGTACTGACAACCAGCTGCAACACATTCATTTTGGGCTGCTTACAATTTCTGGCAGTTTGGCCAGCTTACTTCTACAGTGGTAACCACCTTACTGTATCATCAGGAGAAAGAAAATCTTCCAATTTTTTTTTTTGAGTATTGAGCAATTTGAACAGGATCCTGACAGCAAAATCAGATAATATAACCTAAAATTTATGCTATTACCTTTCACATGTGTAGAACTGTTATTCATTTACTTGAAAAACTGCGGGTTTTTTCCATCAAATGAGCTTGCTAAAGAATAACTAGCATATGGAAAATATATGGCATTTTACCAGGTCGGAACTGTGCAGGAAAATTAAATCTACTCTTGCAAGGCATCTCTTGTGTTTAAAAGAGAAAATGTGCTGAACTGGATCTAAGAGAAGCACTTGGTGCTTAGGTGCTCTTAATCTCAAGGCTAATTTGTTTAAATGTGCAGGATGTTTGCAAAGCAGACGAAGCATCCTTTACATAGATTTGCCAAGGTGCAGTGAATTGTGTGTTTTGAACTCCTGTGCAGCAATTGAATTGCTGATTAGATCAGTATTCAGCAGCCTCTGATCTGAGTTCCTGGCTCTGATCACTAAATGACTTAATTTGCTGATTTGTTAGCGTGACGGTTTGAGTTGCAGAGAATAATATATAAATACCATGTACTGAACAAGTTTCTGTTTGCTGCACATAATATTAATTAGCTAACAATTTTGCCAGGAAATAAGTTCAGGATAGCATGTATTTATCCTGATATTCACATCTTCTGACAAAAAACAAAGACTGATTCAGCCATCAATGGACTGCAGATGGCAAATATTCCCCAGGATGGTTTGGTTGCCCTGGCTGTGACTGAGGGAAGCAAAGCTGTTTTGGAGAGTTTCAAATACCTATCACTCTCCAGAAAAAAAAATAGGCAAAGGGGAAGCTGTGGCTGGACCTCAGAGGGAGCAATTTCCAGTGGATGGGGAAGGGTGCAAGGAAGGGTGAGCCTCACTGAGCTTTTGAGTAATACAGATAAAAACACGCTCTTCTCAGGATTCAAAACTTTTCCTGCTCTGTTACTTCTTATTGTTATGATAATAGATTGTGTTTTATGTAGGATAGTTCATGTCAAGACATAGGGTGCTATGCTATGAGAGGTGAGGCTGGTCTTTTAGCTCTTAGTCACCAAAAGAGATGGGCCTGATACCTGCTTTTCCCAGCTTTTGGCTACATGCTTCCCCTACCTCGTACCAATTATCAGAAAACTCCACATTTTTGGTGGTTAGGTTTGCGTTTGTCCATTGAGCAATTTTAACCCCATAGTGAGATGATTAATTGCCAGACCCTGTACAAGGGAAGGGGTGGGGACACGTGATTAGGAATTGGACTGGTCCTTTCCATACTAGCAAGCCATCAGCTCCTGTCAGCCATCCCATGAAACCCACTCTGATCCCAAGGGCTTCTTCACCAACTGAAGCTCTTCAAGGCTGAGCACAGGTGTCCATTCGCAGGCCCTGTCCACAGAGGTTTCTGTCCATGTGAGCTTGTGCTCTCGTTAGACAGCTCAGGTCATTCTGGCTGAACTGGGTTCTGCAAGGCTGTGTCAGCATGTTCAAGAAGGAAATAACATTTACCAGGAGGAAGAGAAAGCAGGCTGGGGTCAGTGGTGAACAGCAGCTGAGTACCACCTGGATTTGCTGATGTTATAATGTCAGCTGTGACCGGAGGACATGTTTGAGCCCAGCCAACATCAAGCTGGCTGGTTTTTCTTATAGCTGAATACAAATCACTCTCATGATTCCTGCTGTTGGCTAAGGAGTTGTGGTAGGAATTTGGTGTAGACAATGGTGAGCAGCTGAAAAGGATGGACAGAATATGTTTTCAGTTATCACAGCTCGCTCTGGCTTCACCAGTGATGCAAGATTTTAACATAAGGATGGGATTTTAAAATTTTGTAGTGGAAAAATGAAAATTGGGAACACTTAATTTGTTGTTTTCTATATCATAGCTGTCCTGTGAAAGAGCAACAAAAAAATGTATTCTTATAATATTAAGCACTAAATGGGTGCCTATGTGTGGAGCCATTTATTTGTGTTGTTAGAACAATGATATTGGCCTACACCTATATTTTCCAGCCAGACTTCTTACTCATTCCCTGTGGCGTAGATGGAGTACCATTTCCACGGTGGAGTTTGTAGTTGGCACTGTTTTTCCATCTTACACTGGAAAAAATTGAATGAATGAGTACTTCTAAATCCGTCTGTATTTTTTATTATGTTGGCTACTGTCTGCTGGCTGCTTGCTTACTTTAGCATTTATCTCTCCTGTAAACAAACTCTATCATACTTTCTAGTGAGAGATGTAAAAACAAATTCAGATGGTCTTCTCCACTAGGCTTCTCATGTCAAGGAGATATGAAAGAACCTCAACCTGTGTCTGTTGCTGAACCTTCCAGCTAATTTCTTGACTGTATGTTAATGTCCTGAGTGCCCCTGGAATTAGAGTGGGGAGGAACAGGCAAGTGCAAAATGCAGAGCTAAGAAGTTCAGGGCTCTGCAGATGACCCTAGCCTTGATCTCTTCTATCCACTTGAGGAGGAGTCACTCTGGTTTTCTTTAGTCTCTGTTATGGAGACAATACCCTTATGGGGGCAAGAAAATTTCTGTGTACATAGTCAAGGCTGATTAGATATATTTTCAGAAGGCGTTGAAGAATAAGACCAAATTTCATTGTAACTGGAGAGGGTTTTGTCTTCAGCAAGAGCTGACAGACAGATCTGGTCTAAAGCTTCTCAGAAACTTAGGCAAAATTGTAGGAAACAGTCTGGATTTTCAGTGCTCTGAAGAATACAGAGCTTAGGTACACAGCTTGACTGGCACATTGCCTGGTTGTGAATCTAGATTGGTGCTAGTCAATAATAAATTCATATATTTTGTGTTTTGTGTTACCATCCAAAATCATCCTGACCCAAAAATAATCATGTACTTCTGGTATATAGTCATTAAATATTAAACAGTTTGGAATTTTCCCTCTCCTCTTCCAGATAGGGCCAAATTCTTCAAAAATGTAAAATACAAAAAGCATTGTTTTATTTTTGAATAGAAGATACCGTTCCCACTTGATCCTGCTTTCTACAAGCTGCATTTTAAAACAACCAGGCTTGTCAAGACCTGAGACAAAAATCATAAACACCTGGAGTTTTACAAAATATGAAGAAACTCCCAATTTCCATGTCTCATGAGCCGCTTCAGAACTTCTGTCATGTACATCTTGCACCACTGCTACAGCTGCTGGGGAGGAGTTTATATCCCACTAGCAGGGTAAATGGAGGTGGGGGGGAAGAATAAATCTGAGTGCTCAGTCTGAAATGCAGCTTGCAACTGGGAAATTCTTAGCTTAGGCTCTTGGAAAAATAACATTAGATAAAGTGACGTAGTGTTGCAGAGTCTCCAGGTTTTTGGTGAGTGGGGAGGAGAGGAGGAATTTTCCTGGCCTGAAACAAATTCTGTCCCTCTGTTGCCTGTTAACATATGGGTGCATCTGATTTTTTATACTCTTACACTGACATATGCTAGAGAAAGCTTTAAAATAGGTTATTCTATCTGTATCTCTGGAGCAGATGGAATAAAAGAGCAAACTTGAAGTAGTAAAAACATTACAAAACTTCATGTGGGACTTTTAAAAATCAGTGAAGACTTTCCAAATGCTTGATTTATGCAGACACTGGTTAGAGAAGGCAACAGATATTTGGACACAGACTTACTACGTGGCTTGGATTAGTTCAGTCACAGCATTTCTTTAAGCATGAGACTAAAGTTTTCATATGGAGATTTATTTGTTTCTTTTTGTGTTCTCCCCTTCAGAATGAACTGATTGTTTTGTGTAAAAAAAAAAAAATCGGAAGTCTCTGTATTCTGTTTTGGTACAGAAATATGAATTCCTTTCCAGGAGGAAAGAGTTGGTATTTGGTTCTCTCAGTCTTGCTTGTGGAAAAATGCCTCTTGAAAAACTAGACACCATTTTATTTGTTGCCAGTGGGCAGCTATTGCAGTTGCTATGTAATGTGGGGTTGTATGGCCGTTTAAGGAAGCTGAGTTCAATCCCTTTCCCTTTGCTAGCCCTCCTCCCCCTGTTCCCCAACTCCCTCTTCTGTGCATGCTGCTGCAGTGGTCTTCCCAAACACATAAAAAGGAGTTTGCTGGATTTGTTGAGAGAAAAGCATATATTAGGGTGTAAAAGTGCGAGTAAAGGAGAAAAAAATACCTAGGTCCACTTATTGAAGTTTTTCACAAAAGTCTTGGGGAAAATATTGCACTATATTATTTGAGGTGGGACAGGTGAGCCCATGGAGGAATTCAAAACTTAAAGTCAAGTAAGAGTCAGAAAATTATAGAATCATTTAGACCCTTAAAACCATCGAGTCTAACCATAAACCTAACACTGCCAAGTCCACCACTAAACCATGTCCCTAAGCACCATGTCTGCACATCTTTTAAATACCTCCAGGGATGGTGACTCAACCACTTCCCTAAGCAGCCTGTTCCAGTGCTTGACAATGCTTTCTGTGAAGAAATTTTTCCTAATATCCAATCTAAACCTCCCCTGGCACAACATGAGGCTGATTCCTCTCATCCTACCACTTGTTACTTTGGAGAAGAGACCAACAACCACTTCACAACAACCTCCTTTCAGGTAGTTGTAGAGTGATAAGGTCTCCCCTCAGCCTCCTTTTCTCCAGACTAAACCCCAGTTCCCTCAGCTGCTTCTCACAGGACTTGTTCTCTAGACCCTTCACGAGCTTTTTTTTTTTTTTTTTTTTGCATGATAGTGACAGTTATAGAAAAACCTAGGAAATAAGAAACTGAGGCAACAGCAAAAGTTGGTGTTAAATTACATAAGACTTTTAATACAGGATGTACTTAACTATATAAGTTGACCTGCTTTTCTTTGAGATTCTGTGGTAGACTAACCTGGCCCTTCTCCATTGTAATCAGTGAAACTGCCACAGAAAAAGTGAATGAATACCCACAGACAACTCTATTTGTAGAAATTATATTGATCCATGTTGTTTATTCAGAAAAGCCTCCTTCTTAAATATGGGTATAACTAATTTAAAATCTAGATTTTTTTTTTTAACTGGGTGATATAAGTACTTCTGGTCAGAGTTTGAATGCAGAGGTTTTGGATTTCAAGAAGTAGAAGGGTGACTGAAATGAAAGCAACTTACAAAAATGATACTTAAACTCTATCTAGCAGTCTCCTTTACAGAAGTTTGTAGATGTGACATATGGAAGAACTGGGAGAAACAAACGGACAGACGTACTTTGCTTGGGCCAAAGTCCCAAAAATAAAAGCCTGATATGAGTTGGTTTATGTGATACATGGAAGGCTAGGAATAGAAATTGCCACCTTTGGTGTAGCTGTTATCTTCCAAATAACTTTTTTCCATACTTCAAAGTGAAACTAAAGTATCTTAAATTGAATTGCTTTCTCTCTCTCTCGCTCTCTCTCTCTCTCTCTCTCTCTCTTTTTTTTTTTTTTTTTTCTTCTTTCAGGGATTGACACTGCAGGGAGTGAGGGAATCTCAGTGTTCCAATGATTAAAGACTACCATCTGGAAATGACTGAAGCAGTCTCATATAAATACCTAGTATATAAATTAAATTAGTTTAATTCATTATGGTCGAAGATCATCTGTTTTTCAGAGGGCAGAGGATATAAACATTCCAAGGGGACTAGCGTTTAAATTATACTCCACATTTATGAGAGTAAGCAGTTGTGCTGGTATAGTGAAGAAATGATTTTTTTTGTTGTTGTGCTTTTGACTGTTTTGGGGTGTTTAGGGGTTTTTATGTATTCCTTTAAAGTCTGAACAGCAGAAGTATATGGATGGGTGCTGTACTAAGTCAGATTAATACTGTAACAAAAACTCTAGTTTTGCATACTCCAAAACCCTGAACTGTATTGTATTGCTTTGTAATGTCTTTCTCCTGAAACTACTGAATAGTACTCCTTCCCCACTTGAATTTCACAGAGCCCAAGCTGCCATTTTAAAATATGTTATATTATGAATAATATTTATATAGGCTTTGTCTGAGAAATAGTTACTTGTGCAAAACATTGAGGAAGGAGTTGAACCTGTCAATCCCGTTTCCTAGGTTAGAGCTCTAACAACTGATGGTCTGGTTCAATGGCAATGTTTCATGTCTTATCTCACCTGTGAACTCACTCTCAAAAAACCTGTAATCTCGTGGGACATGGAGGTTGTTGAGGAATGTCTAGTGAGCTCTGAGATTTGTGACAAGACTGAGCACTCAAGGACTTGGGCAAATAAATGTGTCATTTCTCACTTGTGTTGACACATGAACGATAGTCCAAGATGCTCAGTCTATTTGAAACATTTTTCATACTTTTATGGATGTGTACAAATAACTCTCATGCATCTAAACATTGTCAGGGCTTGTAGAGTTCTTACACATCCATAGTCCTAAGTGTCAGCTGAGCAAGTGTTTTTAGAATCCCAATTTACTGACTCAAGTCTCTGTAAGTAGAACTGGTGGTGGTCACCAGTGTTGCAGTAAGTTTCTCTGCCATTCTTTTCACACAAGTGTGTCCACTATAACACCATGTATGTATAATGTTATTATCTACACAAGTAGCAAAAAACCCTCACCAGTCCTGTTTTACATTGGTTCCTCTGTCGTAGTTCAGCCCCGATCAGGACCAGACTACGCAGTCTCTCTCTCACTCCCCCCACCCTCTGAGAGAATAGGAGGAGATGATATAGGAAAAACGGCTCAAGGTTGAGATAAGGACAGGGAGAAAATCCTTAAAGTTACCGTTACGGGCAAAACAGACTCGACTTGGGGAAAACTATTCATTTATTTCTAAAATTAGCAGGAGAATGAGAGAGAACAAGATAACCTCCCCGCACCCCTCCCTCTTCCCGGGCTTAACATTATCTCTACTACCTCCCCTCCCGAGCGGCATGGCGGGGGAAAGGGAATGGGGGTCGTGGTCAGTTCATCACGCGTTGTTTTATGCCGCTGTATCATCGTCAGGGGAAGAACTCCTCGCATTCCTCCTCTGCTCCAGCGTGGGGTCCCTCCCACGGGCAACAGTCCTTCGTGAAACTGCTCCGCGTGGGTCATCTCTTCCACGGGGTGCAGTCCCTCTAGAACAGCTGTCCCAGCGGGCCCTCCACAAGCAACAGCCGCCTTCAGGCCTCCACCTGCTCCAGCGTGGGGTCCTCCACGGGCTGCAGGTGGATCTCTGCCCCTCTGTGGACCTCCATGGGCTGCAGGGGGACAGCCTGCTCCACCATGCTCGTCACCACAGGCTGCAGGGGAATCTTGGCCAGGAGCCACATTACTCCTCCCCCTCCTTCTTCACTGACCTTGGCGTCTGTAGCCATTCCTTACAACAGGCTGGCAGATGCCTCTCAGGATCCTTTTTATATCTCATTCACTTCTCATCTCCTCTCCACTTCTTGCAGCCGGGCCGGACCGAGTTGGGCCCAGTCGGCTGCCCGGCGGGAGGCCAGAGGGTGAGGCTGCAAGGCCCACAAGGCTCGCACCTCCCCCTCTCTGCCCCCCGCTCAGCTGCTTCACATCTTCTCATTTTTTTTTTTTTTTTTCCTGTTTTCCCCTTCTTAAATACATTATCGCAGAGGCGTTATCACGGGACATTCTGCTACCAATTGGCTCGGCCTTGGCCAGCAGTGGGTCCGCCCTAGGCCCGGCTGAGTCCACTGAACAAAGGGGAGCAACTTCTAGCAGTTTCCTACAGAAGCTACCACCTTAGGCCCCCCCTCACTAAACAAAACCAGAACACTCAAAAATCAGAAAAAAAAAAAAATTCTTACTTTTCTGTTGCTGGGCCATGTATCTTACTTATGTGCCCCCCTTTTTTTTAGGTAATTTCTCTAAAGGAGCACTATTGTTAACTTCATGTAAAACCTCCAGAAGCTAGGCGAGTTAAATATGAAGGATAGAACACATTCTTGCAGCATTATAGTGAGCATCCTTCTTTTTATCTTTCTTTTGTTGGGCAGGAATATTTCCCTTTGGAGATAAAATCAGATCTTGGATCTAATCTGAAAATACCTAGTGCTCTTCAGTAATGGGTTCTAAGTTGTGGTTTTATTTTATCATTTTTCTCCTCAAATGTGAGAATGTTTTCCTGAAGTTTTGAGGTAGGTAAACGGGTCTATCAGAATTGGAAAGTGTGTGATTGGGCACAGAGCCTTTTCTGTGCATCTTAAATCAGAGCAGGAGCTTCTAGAAAGCAAATTATAAGCTGCCCAAGATGTATTGTAAGCCCAAACAGTCTTTGTATGCCTGCTTGTTTTAGCAATTTTAGGCTTTGGGTTTGTTGGTTTTTTTTTTTGGTTGTTTTTGTTTTGTTTTGTTTTTGAAAAAAAAAAAAGTTTGGTGGCGTTGTGTTTTGGACATGTGTGTTATTCAGAGGGAAACTTTGGAATCAAATAATACGTTGCCCCCAGAACTAAGCTAGTTATTTAACCAGCTTTGGAAGAGCAGTGGCCCCCAAAATGTTCAGAAAATACTGTGGTTGAACAATTGCAATACAGTTACTTTTTCAGAGTGACTACAGAATGAAAATTTGACAACACCTATCTTGCAGTATGTCCTGGTTTCTCAAAAGGTAAAAGGCAGCAAAGCAACCAATGTGGAATTAATATGTTGTTTCTAAAAAAAACATGGAGCTTGAAACTTTTCTAGTTGCAAGAGCCTGCCAGTATTTTACTAAAAGTCTGAATCATCTGAACCCAGAAGAAAATTCTTGCTCTCTTTAATCCCAATGATCTGTGTTCTGCTCTTTATATGCTATTTACATATAAGTGTGGAGCTGAAAAAAATATTGCACATGTGATGCCTGTTTTCTTTTGAAGCGAAAGGAACACAGCTAGAAAAAGCAGTCTGGCTTTGAAATTTTTTTAATTAATACTCAGAAAGCAGATAGTAGAGATGAGACCACAGGTTGTATCATACAAAAGAGAGTAGGGGTGCGAGCTAGGGGGAAATCAATATCTTTTTTTTTTTTCTTGACACAAGGCAAGTGTCACTAGTGTTCACTAGTAATAGTGAAGTGCATGCGGGAGATAAAAAGGATGATTTTCTACATTGTATTGGATGAGAAAAACAATTTCAATGTCTGGAAGCTCAATATAGAAATAGTTATTTGAGATAGCAGTTCTGTAGGACACATCTCTCTCTGTTTGCAGTCTGGTCAGAAATAATGAAGGACTTTGAATGAAATACTGGTATAATTCTTTTTTTTTTAAAAAAAAAAAATTGTAATCAAAAAGACATCAGAATTAAATCATGAGCAGGTAAGGTTACTGTGTCCATAGTTAGGAGTACCATTAGTTAAAAAAAAAAATAATCTGTAAGTATCCTGAAGTGGGAGAATATAAGGTGCAGCTGTTGTGACATCACACATTTGACGGGAAACAAAGAGATACCTGCTATAACTCAGGAGATGAAATGTTCTCTCTCCCTTTGGAAGGAAATGTAATTGTCCAAGTCAGAAGGGAGGCAAAATGCCAGCAGTACATGTAGGATGGTGAGTGTCATTGGGAGAAACAAACCAGACCTATAAACTGTGGAATAATACTTTCCCTCAGTTCCCAGGAGTAAGGTGTGTCCTCAGGTGTCCCAGTTCCCAAGCCTACTGGCAGAGTCTGTGGTATGAAGCATTGCCTACAGAAAATACAGTTATGGAATGGGTAAGCTAAATGGGCATGAACAAGTCCAAGTGATGAAAGGGGGCTGCATTCAAGGGTGCTGACGGAGGTGATGGAAGTCACTGTGAGGGCTGCTGTCTGTTACTTTAAAAGTAATGAAAATCAAGGAAAGTTCCTAAACGCTAGAAGAAGGCAGGCATCAGACTTATCTTCAAGAAAGGCAACTAAGAGGATCCCAGAAACAAAAAGCTGATTACCCTCCCCTCATTCTCTGAGAAGACTAGGGACGACATCTGCCAGAATATCACTTCGAGGCATGTGAAGGACAAGGTGCCATTGCTGAACAGCCGGCACAACTGCCGGGGAAGGCAGCAGCTTGATAGAAGCCAGGCCCTCTCCTCTCCCTTGGGGCTCAATGTGGAAGAGATGACTCCTCTTCATGAGGGCTGGTTGTAGGGGATAGGAAAGAATGGCCCACACAACCCTTGACAATCAACCAAAAAATGTTTATCGTGGGATATGTTGCGGCTGAGCCTGCGCGAAGTCCGTAGAGCTTTTTTTTCTCCCATCTAACTTTGGGTGCAGCTTCTGCGCTGCTGGCAGGGAGCTGGCCAGGCACTCCCACGATGCTATTGGTGCAATCTCACAGAAGGAGCCTGGGTGCACTAGTGCCAGGTCATCCCTGTGGCAGGTTCCACTTTCATTAGTTCTTGTTCTTGAGGTGGACCCACTTCTGTTGGTTCTTTATTGTCTTCAGGTGCCAAGCCTTGCCAGTGAAAAGCCAACCGCTCTTTTAGTGCTTTTTAGTATTTCTGTGCATGCTTTAGTTTTTGTTGTTTTTTTTTTTTCATGGTGTAGCTACATGCTTTCCCTTGTTGTCGTGTTGCAGACTTGTCACACTACCTCTTAGTATCTCACAGACTACTTATGATCCGCAGGCTATGCTTCTCTAGACAGGTATTTAAGACATGTTTGATCTCTCCCAGGGGTTCTCCAGGGGACTGCTCCAGGCGGGGCACAGGTGCCTGCATACCTCTGCCTTGGTGACTAATTCCCACGTACCTCATGCAGTATACAAGCCATTCAGAGCATAACATCAGCTGAAGAGTAAAGGGAAGGGTTTCTCTTGCTTCTATGCAATGATTGAATTACAATCTGGGGGAAAAAAAAAAAAAAAGAGAAGGTGTTAGTGGTGTGCCTCCATTGCTGCCATGGTGACGGCAGGTCCCTGGGCGCCCCTTTCTCCTGTGTCGCTCTGTTCCTTGCTCTCGTGATTCGTACTGAAACAGAAGGTAATACCCATTGGTAAGCTGTCCACCGGACTAATGAGGAAAGATGTCATCTCCCAGTTATTTAATAGTTTCTTTTCTCCCCATGGCTTATGCTCTTTTTGTCAAGGCTGGTGTGTAGACCACATCCTTAGAGGACTGGTTGTCATTTCTTTGAGTTATATTCTGACTGGCTTTTAGGAGACAGAGAGATGTGGTATACATGGGGAGGAGGTGCTGATGAGCACTGTCATTTCTGTGTCATGAAAACCATTCTGGATGAGGGAGATCTTGGGACATCTCTTTCATACCATACCTCTTGTCATGATGCCATGTGTCCAGACATAAAATATGAGCTAGATCTAGGCAGCAGTTTTCAGAGGGCAGATTGTCTCCAGGATGTTTCCTTGGTGTGATTTGATAGGCAAGTTATCTTTATGGGAAAATTTATCCTATGATTATGCTTGTGAATACTTAGCCTGCTCCAACTGTGAGTCTCTGGAGGAGATTAACTCAAGGGTGCATGGTGGGGCTGTCAGCTCACTTTTTACATATTTTGAATTAAATTGCTCACTGACAGAAGGATGCTCTGTACAAAGGTGAGAGGTGCTGTGTAGTTTCTGTGGCTGGTGCTCTCAAAGTGAGCAGTTAGAAAGATTGTATATTACCTTTTGTTTAATAGAGCAGTTGAAAGTAGAGAAAAAGCTATTTAGTTCTGCTGAGAGTTGTGTTGCAGTGTTCTGGGGGGAAAAAAAAAAAAAAATATTTTATTAACCAAACTGCTTTCTTATCAAAATAAAGGTCAAGTACAGTGTTGCTAGTGCTGCTCTGGCTAGCAGGGCTGTTATGACTGATTTAATTCATCTTTTTATGGTGTTAGAAGTACTGACTGCAATCCAAAAACAAAATAAAAAAGAGAGCAACAAAGATGCAGCACCAAAAGAGAGAAAGCTGCCATGTGAAAGAGAAAGTAATCAACCTTCAGTTTTGTTGTCTGTTACGGGAAAGTCATTTTACTGCTTGAAAGAGAAGGATTTGTCACAGCTCTGCTTTCAAAAATGAGAATAGAAAGAGGACAGCCGCCGGGACTGCGGGTCTGATGTGTTGTGCAAGGACAAAGCAAGAGTACAAGACACCTCATGTGCGTATCTTATGCCAATGGCTAGGTATCTGCGGGTTGTTGCTCTGGATGCCAGGCCTTATAGAGCGGGTAGTTGCCGGAGAGCTGGACCAAAAGAGTGTGAGGACAGAAGTTTTTAAAAGTGCCTTGCTGTTTGCTTGTAGAGCTGAGCAGAAGAGAAAGTTAGCCACTTGACAATCCTGTCCGAGCTTCAAAAGAGTGTAGAGGGATTACAGACATAAGCTGTGAGAGTGAGTAGCTATGGACACAACTGTAGCTGTAGAAATATGTTTCTAGGCAAATTATTTGGTAAGTGAGTGGTATATCAGCAACACAACTGGAGGGATTTGTGGCACAAAGAGCAGAAGATACAAAGCTGCAGAAAGGGATCTTTAATTTACAGCATGAGCAGTCCTGTGGTCAATGTAAGTAGCACAATCCATTCCAGGGTGATCTAGCATTAGAGGAAAGAATAACACTGCAGAGGGCAGGCGGCCCCGAGTTTTGGCAGCAGCAAGTGCTAGAGACTTCATTAGCCTGAGTTATAGCTGGATTTGGGTTTGCAAGTTTTCCTGGACTAGGCAGGAGCTAACAGATGCTTGGCTCAAAGGATCTGTCAAGTGTACTAGCCCCAGGAGGGAGAACCCACTGGAAGCTTGGATGCTATTTTGTCAAACTATTTTCAGTCTATGATCTCTCTCTCTCTGCTGTTTCCCCCGCGCTCTCCCTCTCATGCCAATGGGGCTGCTCTGAGGTGGGCTGAGCCAGGAGCCTGGGTAACTCCATTGCAGGCCATCCCTTTGCTGATGGGGGTATGTCCTGTGGGGTCTGAGTGGGCAGGCAGAGCTAGGGGCAGATGACAAGCTCCAGTGACAGCCCTGACACAGCCAAGGATGACCTAGATCCAGGGGACAGGGCTGGAGAAAGGCCTGGAGTTGGATCCTTCAGCACTGTGGTCAAGGTCTGTCAAGGAGAAAGGACTCAAGACGAGGCTGTAGACCCCACAGCAAGGGGTGGGTAGGAGTCTCCATCCAGATTGCCTAGGGCCATGAGGTCCCTGCGGGCACTGAATAAGAAGTGGAGGTTGGGGCACATTCGAGTAGGGCAGTCACACAAAAGCTGGGCCTCCTGTCTGTGGAAGAGATAAGGTATTGGTTCAAAGCTTTCCTGTCCTAAAGGAGAATGAAACCAATGTCTCCTGTTAACAGTGGTGAGGAGGGAGGAGGCAGTAAAAGATGAGGGTAACAGGAGGCAGTAGTGAGATTCGGTTCCTGGGTTCCTAATCTTCATTGGTGCTTGTTTCTGGTACGGCACTGCTGTGGGAGCAGTAAGTGGGCTGTTAGGTCATCAGTAGGCATTGTAGTCACTTCTGTCTGTCCAGATGCAGGTCTGGGGAGGTCTCCACCTCTTTCTTTTGGTGACAAGTGGAAATGGGAGCATGGGAGGAGAGACCATTGGAGCACTGAGCACATTTCACATTTGTGTGTGGGTGTTTTGGTTGCGTTATGTGGCAAAATTAGTTTATGGAGTTTTCTTGCAGATGTAACTATTGGGAATATGTTTTTTATTATTACATTCCTGTAGATCCAACCCCAACTGTGTTACATTAATAGAGGTGTTCAGAGAGCAGCAAGAGGCAAAATATTTTGACAGACTAGTTTGTTCGCTTATATGACTGAAGGAGCAGAAAGAGCGCACTGGAGAGAAAATGTCAAAAAACTCCCATTTCTGAGACAAAGTAGCAGCTGGGTTATGTGATACTGTGAACAAAAATGGAATCTTTTACAGATGAAGTAGGAGATGTGTTGTGAAAACAGAATGGGTCGTCAGTATGAGCCAGAGTGGCATATGCACTGCTTTCATATGCTCAGGGCTTATATCAGAGACGTAGGCAAAAAGTATTGATAAATATTGCACTCTGGCTGTTGGCATGAAAAAATGCCACTAGCTCTGAGAAAGAGGTGAATAAGTTTTCAAGAACCGAAACAGTCACACTAGTGAGAAAAATAATGAATGTGGCTGGGATGGGAGAAGTATTGTTAATGCCTCTACCAGAAGAGTGACGTTAACAGCTGCAGAGGGAAATTGTTAAATGCATCTCATGTATCAGAAGAAATTCCATTTCCGGATTTTGTTATGTAGTGGTCCAGGTGTATTTGGTACAGTTTAGGTTTGCATTTTGCACAAGGATTTGGGGCTGATACTTTGTTTGGGTAAGGTCACGTTTAATCAATGGCTTTTTCTCTCTCTGCCCCATCACAAAGATTTTAAAGATCTTGGATTTTTATCTTTGGTTTGACTCTTTGCTGGATATTAGTGATCTTGTGGCAGTTACTTAATCTTTCCTTTTTTGATTTCCTTTTGTGGAGACTCTGACAGTACCAAGGATATGTTGATGATTCAGAATCTGACAACGTGGATCTTTGTTCTCTGTTTTCCTGTAAGGAAACTAGGAGTGTAATGGGTGATATGAAGAGCAAGCTACCTAGATAAGATGCCTTTGCAGTATAATTTCTTCCTGTTGCGTAAAGGTCAAACACAGCTCTTTGCTAACAGGCTCATTCTGACTGATCACTAATTTTTACGGTGGCCTCGATCCAGCAAGATGCTACTTGCCTAACTGTGTTGAGGGGCTGAAAGTTCCCTGGCTGGCTGAAAGATCCAGCCATAGCTGGCCCAGAATAACAGATGTGGCTTTGTAGGGAGAGGTTGTAATGCAACCATGACATCTTTCTGATAGAAAAGGGAGCAGTGTATAGCTGGGCGACAGAGTTTTAATAGAATAGTAGTGTAGCTGCACTGAAGGATGAGGTTTAGATATCAGATTGCAAGTGTAGAGCACACACTTAATCAAAAACTGAAGAAAGTGAGAGGGAGAGGGGAAGAGATGAGGGGGATATTGAATATTTCCTAAGATATGCACAGAGAACCAGAGCTAAAATGGTACACAGAGGGTATGTTCTCAGCTGCAGATCCATCACAGTGTTGACACTTTTATTTTTATGGAACAACCGTTGTCTCATCACAGGATGAAAATTGCACAGCCTTCATCTTTTCAGCACTGGTAGAGTTATGACTCTACCAGTCATATGGTCTAAGAAAAAACATCACAGCTTTAGTCAGACTAAAGGAATATTTGATACCGTATAACGTAGAACTCCGTATCACTTGCATTTTCTTTAAGCCTAGATCTGGGAGACCAGCAGATTCTACAGAGATGCTCATTTATTTGTTTACCTGTAATTTCTTCTCTGAAAAACAGACAATTAAGGAAGGAGTGGTACTGAGGGATACTGACATCCCAGCAGAAAAACAAGATGTCTGATTGAGGAACCATTTTTAGAATATGCTAGTACCTGCAAGACATTCTGGGTCTCTTGACCCATTTCTGATATGTAAGAAATGTCCACTTACGAAGGTGGATTTCCACCAAACAGTCTCTTTTTTTTTTAACGTATTTTCTCTGAGCACTCAGAAAAAAAAAGAGAACTTCTACTTCCCTGTTTTACTGAGGGCTACATGTGGCCATCAGTATGTGTATCCCTGAATATATATCACTAAATCCAGAATGCTGTATTTGGGAGGTCGGTCCTATAAGGGAAGTGGCAGCAGCACCAGCCTGATGTTTTCTATTGTATGTGTTGAAATGCCGTAATGCTGAGAGAAATGTATTTGGAGCTTCCCTCTCTCTGGAGATCTGACAGTACATGAACTGCATGAGAATGAACAGGGGAAGGCACAATAGGTCACGCAGAGGGAGAAGAAACAATTTTCAGGATCCTCTATTGCGAGGAGAAGGCAAATGGGAAGACTCAATTTAATTGTCTTTTTCGATATGCCTTTTAAGTTTGTGTATATTTTAGATAACAATAGGTCAGCACGCTACTCAAATTCCAGTCTAAACTATGAACTTACAGAGGATCTGAGGCAAAGTCATAGGTGTGGAAATAAAGCAAGAGGGAGGAGCATCTATAAATTAATTTACTGCTGTCATGCCACTTACATAAGAGTCATCATACGTGTAGGCCTATTTCAAGGAAATGTAGCTAACAACCATTGCACTGTAATGTAATAATGCCACATATACTGGTGCAGTTGTCAAGCATGTAAAGGTAGAAGTGACTAGTTCCACCTTCTGAAAAGCCACATGAAAATTAGCACAGACTTTCTCTGTTTGCCCAGTAGAAACAAAACAGAACACAAATTGACTTGTCGAATGCAAAGGAGCAAAGTAGCCATGCTAACACAAAGCACAGCGTGTCAGCAGGTCCAATATTTTATCACACTTTTATCTTCCTGGACTTGACAGAAGTGAGTGAATGACAGGTGTAGATAGATGATCATGGGTTCAGGGACTGGAGTGGAAAGGAGATGGGGAAAATATCTGCCCTTTTTTTTTTTTTTTTTTTTAACTTCCTAAACAATCTAATTTATACATAGGTTTTAAAAATTGCCTGGTCGTTCATGTCCTTGGCATATTTAAGGTACCTTATTCTGTTTGCAAATTCCCTCACATCACTGCAGCCCTGGTGCTGTTACCTGGGCTATCGCATGATGCTTGTAAAGTAATGATACTATCTGATCAAGATGCTTGATGCCAAGCTGTGTACACTCTGATCTGTCAGCCTAGATCTTTGCATGGTTTTATTGCTTAAGAGACAGAAAACAAGTGCCACCTTCTGTGCTAAAGGACAGTGTTGAATGTATTAACTGTCCCACAACTCAATTCATTTAGGTCACCTGGCAAACTACTTAAATTATTGATTCCTCCAAGGAATTCTTTTTTTTTTTTTTTAATTCACTGAAAACCTCAATATCATCAACAGTGTTTTGAAGAGCAACTACTTAAGAAACCTTGCAATGCTATGCAGAAGAAATTGGTCAGCACCTGGCTTTTTGGCGGTTAATGCCACTGCTTACGTTAAAGATTCTAGCCTTGAGTGAACATGCTGGAATAGTTCAGCCTTTCGGAGTCCATGCTGTCCTGAAAACAGTGTATGTATATTCTCTATAGAAAGCAAGTGAAATAGATGATCTCCCACGTACATTCCAGGCTTATTTTGGCATTATCTTAGCTGATACCAGGTGACTAAGACAAGTGTCCAAAAGGAGAGGAATGAGGGAAGAACTGAAGAAAGGGGGCAAGAAAAAGGAGATGGACCTTTTCAGTCTCCTAACCTAACTGGGGCCTGCAGAAAGTTCAGCTCTTCATCTCTTTCAATTTTTGTTCTGATTTTCACTTGCAAGAAAACTTATGAAGCTTCTGAATATTTTCCCCATTGTATGCACTGCCTTAAAGATGGTGTTTCTGTTATGTGGACATCCTTAATTGACGGTGGTTGTGGGTGTTGCTGGAAATGCAGCATGCTTCCCCCACATCCATTGGAGCAAACGGTTTGCTTGCCTGGGTTATGTATGTGACTAAGGTAAGCTCTCCAAATGTTTAGGTCTAGCAGCCTAGAACCATTACATGTCTGAAAGTCATTCTTCCCGCTAATCTCTCCTAGGTTTGTGAAACCTGGCTCTTCCCTTACGATATGCTACGATTTTACAGTTCTCTACAGTTTTAGCTGTACAAAGTAATTCATTTGACATTGTGAGCTGCTCCTATTTGAATTAAGACCCTGCTTAAACATTTTAGTCACAGTATGGTCTAGCCAAGAAAGAATTTTAAAACAATTAAGTAGAGGGTGAATTAGAAGGCTTTTTAGGATTCCTTGTCATATTACATCTTCAGTCTGCACCTCTTAAATTGCCTAAACCTTCATCAGTCCCACTAGACCATCAGCTCTACTCTTCTCAAGCTTTTTTCCCCCCTCCCTTGAATTTGATCTGATCTCTCACTCTGACACAAACTGTCCAGATAACATCACTGTGTAAGAAAATAGCTGCCATTCATGTCGGTCTCTTGTCCTTGTGATCCAGTTTAGACCTGAGCTTTTCTGATACCGTACTCCCTCAAAGCACAGTGAAATAAGAGATCGTAGGGTCCCTTCTCTTTCACATGTCATATGTTAGCAGGGAACTATGGAGGGACACCTTTGTGGATATGTCAGTGTGAGGAGGAAGAAGGAGAATGGAAGAGAGTTTATTCTTTCTTTAGTTTTCTATGTGGATTTCAAACCAGCAAGGCTGGTTTAGTGTAGCTAGCAAAAGTTATTTAAGATTCTGACTGGAAATGATGAGGAGGGTGGGATTTCCCTTTCTCACTTTTCTCTAAAGCCACCTATGGTTTTGGTTGCAAAAAGGGACAGGTATGCGAGTGCTCAAACAAATAATTGCTGTGCATGCTCTGGAAAGGCATGGAGTGGGAAAGCAGATAAAGTCTCCTTTTCTATTTATGTGCTGGCCAAAATGACTACTACTTACTCTCCGTAGTGCTTGAGATTGAAAGGGATAATATTCTGCTTCTACTTAGCAATGGTGCATGTGTCAGGCACTTTGGACTTTTTTATTTAGTGTAGGAATTGCTGACATAACTCAATGCAGTTGAGTTTCTTGCTTACTGGCATGGTGATTATGAAATCCTGTTTCTGCTCCAATCCCACTTTTGTCCTCAGTATGGGCTGCTCACAGCTGTCGGGCAGGCAGCACTCCTGTGCTGAAATGTCAGACCAGAGATTTCTTCCCAATCCCTGGAAGGGAAGAAGTTCAAAAGTCTGCCATTCAGGCTTTCCTCTGCATTTGTCACTTGAGGGAACTCCTGGTCCAACATTGTTCAACAGCATGGACTGGAAAACAGATCTGGGTATCCCAGCTCACCTGCTGAGCAATGCAAAGGAAGTTCAGAGATCTAATGGGCAGGAAAATGTAGGAAGCTAGCCAAAGACAGCAGCTATTGCTGGATATATTAACTCTTCCTAGACACACTGACTCCTGAAGCTACAATCCATCATCTCTTTCACAGCAGATGGTGATAAGCCGCTGATGTGCTAATATACTGTTATTACTGTACATGGAAAGGCAAAATTAGCTGCAATGTTTAACTGGCATGAGAAAGAAATAAATAAGAAGCCAAAAGGAGTAATAGAAATTTTGCAATTTTTCCATTGGAAACACTGAAAAATGTGTATATGAACTCTTTAAACGAGAAATGTTCTTTGGGATCCCAGTAGCTTTTGACTAAAACATAGGGGGTTTTGACAGTTTCGGGGCTGCTTTTCTCCAAAACTCAGAGGTAACACAGGACTGCTACAGCTGTGATGGCAGCAATGAGATTAGGATTAGTTCAGACAGATGCTACTGTCTGGATTCTCAAAACAATTTTTCTTTGGAAAAAATCTCACAGCCCTCTGTACTTACAAAATGAAATTATTGTCCTAGTGATATTTCATATAGTTTTTAAATTTTTTGTGGGTTTTTTATTTTCTATTTGCCTCTTAACATTATTGGTAACAATTTTATTTTTATTTTAATTCATAACTGTTGCAGGATAGATGCTTGGTTTATGGAGTGAGCTTTGCTTTCACTGAGGGAATAAAATGACCGTGGTAGTTTATGCGAGTAATGAAGTGCAAACAGCCACACTCTGAAGAGGCCTTGCAAACACATTTCGGGAACATAGCTGCACCTGAAGACTCCTTTGTTCAGAGCACAAGTGGAGGGACCACTGTATTTGCAAACACACTTAGTTGTTTTGTAATGAGAAGTGTCTTTACTTGATAAATACTTCAGTGAGGGCATGTGCAGCTGGTACTGCTTGGTTTAAGTCCCAGGCGGCTCTGCCTTGTGCTGGTGCAGTGGCCAGAGAATTGGGGAGTATAAGCCTGACATTCCAGAAAACTTTAGGAAGCCAAAGTGCATTATCTAGTGTAAGGTAATAGAATAAATATTACAGGATAGTTTTAAGAGAAAGAGCTATATGAATGGCAGCTTAGCAAATGTGAATAATAATTGTAGACAGCATCTGCCCAGTTTAATTTTAGTTTTGCTAGCAGGAAATGGGATGACTGGAAAATGCTGGAGGTAAGAAGGTGAAGAAATAAGAAATGAGGCAAAACTCCCCTTGGACAGAAGTCAGGAATCGGGTCACAAACCAGCTAATAAGTGTATTTGATACCAGGTAGAAGAACAAAAATCAATTTATCTACTGCTAACATTGTTACCTTACCCAGCTTCCCTGTGCAAACTGAGATAACTTTGTATTAGGGATGATTTTTTTTTTTTTAAAAAAAAAAAAAAGATAAAAAGATCCTGTTCCTCTGGTAGTATTCTTACAGATGTCCTCATCTGTAGATGTCTTAAAACTTTCTTCAGTTTTGAACTAAAAGTTAAACTAAAAGTTTAAAGCTGAAAAAATTGGAGTCTGAATTTAGGAAGATTTTTTTCCCTTAGCTACCTGCTAGTATTCTTCAAATAAACATTTCTGTTTAAAAAATAGAAATCTATTTTCTTCAACCTTTTTTTCTGCTCACCTTAAAGTCACAGATTTTGTGCGTTCAATATCCCTGTAATAAATGAATCTCTTGCATCCTATTTTTTTTCATGTTTTATTTCATGTATTGTATGCTAAAATTTTAATTAACATTCTCTTTCATCTATAGTGAGAGCCTTGTTTCTCTAAGGCTGATTCCACGAATACTCTATTCATGTCCCTACTCATATCTGGGGAAAAAAAAGATCCATAATTGACACTGCAACCGGATTTGTGGTGTTCTGCTCAGAGTAATTACACAGAACTTACCCTTTACTTGGTGATTTTCTACCCATCTTGTGACAGTGCGTATCTTTCCAGGTAGAGTTGTTACTGTCGTTGCGGTCTGTAAAGGGGCTAGGAAGAGAAATGAATGTTATTATCATGCAGTAGGGTCCTGGTGAGGATACCCTCTTGCCATTTGGGTTTTTTTTTTTCCCATCCTAGTAAAGTACAGAAGTTTGATGGTAAAGCACAATTTGCTATGCAGTGACCCTAGCAATATTGCATGAAGTGTATGATGTAATCTGTTAGCAGCAGGAATTATTTAACAGGATGAGAGTGTCTTTCAGACCCCACTTTGCTGAGCTCCCTTGTTACACACTCAGAGAAGAGGTGAAGGGATCTGTGTGTGCAGGCAGGGCCAGCTGGACATCCCCGCTGGTGAGCCTTGGCATGGAGACTCCTCCTCTGTGTGGACAGGCTGCTTAATTCCGCAGCAGATCCCTCTGTCTAACCACGGCTTCGTGTTGTTGCACCTGCCTTTTGTACAGGCTTTTATTTCTAATTACGCAGCAAGTGCTGCGCTCCTGTTGGGGAATGTTGTGTCCACTGCTCACAGCAGGCACTCCTTGCGTGCTACTGCACTGCAAAATGCCCTTGTGCTGTGATCCTTTCCTTTTTCCCCAGTGTTTCAGATGCTCCCTGACATATTCCTAAGCCTCCTCTCCAGTGGGTAGCTCTGTATGTCTCTGCATTGCCCTCGCCTCCAAAGCCACTTCTGTCTCGCCTTCCAAGATTGCAGCTTCTTGAGGCTCTGTTGCATGATGGGTGCCCTTTGTTGTGCTCCTGTAGCCATGGTCATCTGGTGTGCACCAAGGTCATACTCTGTTCATATCACAGGGTGAGACCTGGGTACACATCACCCCCTTGCACAGCCATGCTTCTTTTTGAAGCAAAGGTGAGCAGGAGGGGACCCACAGCATACACAGCCGCTGTCTGTACTGGCAGATTGACAAAGCAGACCTGCAAGGTGCATCCCAAAGCTTAGCTTCCTTCAGAGTGGACATATCTCTCTGTGTGTCCTCTTTTGGGCACTGTAAGAGAACGTGCCCTCTGCTAGCCAGTGTCCCCATGACCTGCACGGGAGAGATGTTGCAGGACACATTGTGGAGCACAACATACAAGGAAGCTGGTTTGGCTTTGGATGGATTTACTATTAATGGAGAAGTGGCAGTTCTCTGCATTTATTCTCTGCTGCTCCCAATTTCAAGTGACTCCTGAGGCCTGGTGCTGAACGTGCAACTTCAGATCTCGTACTGTGCTGGCTCTACGTGGAAGCAAGGGAGTCACTCTATGTTCCTGCTTCTTATAACCCCACACAGACATACCTGAGCTAGCTCGGTGTGGAGCTAGCGTGACTGCAGCACAGCGTGTTAACTCTCCGCCCCTGCTGTATGGAAGGTGCTGCGCTGGTTCTCACCAAAGTTGGTTCCGAGAGTAGCACAGGCATGCTCACGTGGGTGCTGGATTTGGCAGCCAGCCCTCCATCAGAACAAAGGCTGGCTTGCATTGGAGTCTGGGCAGAGTGAGTGGCGGGTATCAGAGAGTTGGTCTGAGTGTCACCACATCAGTTTCTCTGTCGTGCTGGCCAGGGGATATTAGTGACAGCACTGGAAAATCTCTCTCTAGCTTGCTGCTGATGTGATTAGCGCTGCTGCATTTCTAGCCAAATTCAAAGACACTGAGCTCACACCTTTTAGTTTTCTGACACTTTCCTTGCTGTCATAAAGGCATGACATAAAAGATCTCCTACTGTACTACAACTGATTGGAGTTGTCATTCAAAGGCCTATCATGTCCCAGAAAGAGAAATTTTTTCCTATCTGAATAAAATTAGTGTTGGTCTTTGGGGCTACTAAGCACTTCCTTGTTCAGTCCTGCACTGTGGCTTCTGGGACATACATAGTGACATGCTGTCCCATTTCAGCTTTGGTTCTCTGAACTTGGAAAGTTGAGTCTCATGCTTTAGTATTCATCTTGCAATCTCAGCCAATGTCCTATGAAGAAATGAAGCATTAAACACAATGCAACACAATGGGAGTGGTGTGTGCTAGATAGTTTGACTTGAATGTTTATCCTCTAAAAGGCTGGATTGCAAGAGGACAGGATGGAGGGACTGTTTGACTGATTTGACTGTTCTTATTTTTATTTCCTTGAGGGCACACATCATTTGAGAGAAACAGGAGTGCAGCATAATACGGTGGACTGGATTTGGGAAGAGTGTTCTTTGTACGTAGGATGGTGCAGAAGAAGACAGAATGAATGAGCATCAAAGCTGAAAATTTTACCAATACAAAAAATGAACAAGTAATGAGGCCAGGAAGGTTTTGTGAAGAGTTTTGAAGTTGAAGACTTGAGTCCTGTATTTGATTGATATGCACTGAAGAATGTTAATAAGGGTCAGAACATCTGTGATGGAAATCTAGGGATGTGCTTTGCTTTGTTGGAAAGGGATCACTTCCAGGGAAAACTTCAGAAAAGAGTAATATTGAAAGCAGAAGAAAGTAGTGCTGCAAACAGAACTTCACGCTATTGTTCACTTAACACATCACTGCATTTTAGGATATTGCTGATGTAAGATTCAGCCATCCCCATTTTAGGAGAAAAGTTGCTGTGACTTACCTAGGAATAATAAGTTTCTACTCTGAGGACCACACAAAAGGGCACAATGCCATCATTTAATATGCTTTAACTGTTCTTTTAGCTCTTTGTTTAGTTTGTTAATTACATCTTTTCTGTTCCTTTCCAGTTTTAGAAACACACCTGTGAAAGCTGTGCCTCTCTGCTGCATTTCAGATAATGGTCAGTGATGCTGAAAAGAAAGAAAGCAAGGCCTGCTGAGAGGTACGTATTAAGAATGTATATTTATAGATACAGAATCTTTTCACTAATTAGTCAAAACAACTCAAGCACCATCCTCACTTTGCTTTCTATCTGCTCCACTTTGAAATAATAAGTTACAATTTCTGATGGTAGAGTCTGTCTTTTCATCCCCTACTTAGATACATGTTCTCTACCAGAATGTTTTATCCCTGTGTAGGACCGAACTCACTCAGGGTGATTTTTAACCTGTGATAAAGCCTGATGCCCAGAGATTTCTGTTCTAAGATTGTTACATTACCTAAGTAGTGGCAGGCTGGCAGCAGGGAGGCACAAAAGGAAATTTTACAAGGCTTTAATTATAACATATTTTTGGGAGGGGAAACTCTGCCTAGGCCAGGCTAGCCGCAAAGCTGGTTCACTGATGAAGTGAGGCACATTGTCCTGTCACTGACCGTTAGCCTCGGTTTAACTTGGCACATTGTAGATCACATTGGTTTTAGTCAGAGACAGATAATTTTAAAGTTACTGTATGACAAGGATGACATCTGAGGGCCCTGAGTGAGAGTTTTGAATGGCATAACCTGAGATAACTGTAATAGTTCTTGCCTTCAGCTGTCTTTGCTGCTCTGGAGAAGCTCCCTCTTGCATAGGATGGCTCCTATGGTTGTGTACAGTGCCTCTGTAGTTCAGGGCTCTATGGAACTGAACTGAAACCCAAGTGAGGTTGTCCAAATATGCTCAGCTGTAAATTGCTGCTCAATGGCGACACAAGCAGCTTGAGGTTGTTCCTTAATGAGAAGCAGAAAACAGAGAGAGGTGAAATAGGGAGAGGACAAGATCTCTTGCAGCTACCCAGTTGTGGTTCCAAGTCCTAACTCCCCTCTTGCTCATTCCAATCTGTTTTGTGGGTGTGGGGCTGTTTTTTTCCTCACAACTTGCACTCCAAGCTAATTACAACCCAGAAGGTGAATCTGGTGATTCTGAGCTCAGCTGCAGTAGTGCATATCTAAACTACCTTCTCTAGAATCTGTGGCAACTAGGCATCCCTGAGGGCCAAGGGGACCTATCTTGTCCCGATGTCAGAGGCAGCCTTGGCCTCTAGCAGAGCTCCTGCAGGCAAGGGAGCTGCTGCTTTGTCCCAGGTAAATAAAAGTCACTGCCAGCTCCAATTGTTTCAATCTAAGTTCATGGTGATGAGCTAGAAATTCCTTATGCAATGAGCATTTCCCTCTCCTTTTTACTAACAGCTGATTTTACTGGGGCTAATATTGTAAGATTTTATTACCATTGTTAAATTGTTACTGCAATGTGAAATTTGTCCCATTACACAGATAAATAATATGTTTGAGCAGAGACACATTGAGCAAAAAATGTTGGTCATCTTGGCAGTTCATCCTGTTACAGTCTGTCACTTCATTTTTGCTGGCTTAAGGAGACGTGTGTTGGTGGATAATTTATTACAGTTTTCAGCTTTGCAAAGTTCCCTACATAACTGATGTCAGTGTCAATCCTCATTATGGGCCCAACACAGAAATCAAAGTTTCCTGGAATACTTAACTTTTAAGAGTATTTTACTTGCTTTTACATTCGATAGATAAGTGAATACATTCTACAACTATTATAAGTAAATAGTTCCTGTATTTACCTACTGGAAGCCTTGTGTTTAAGTAAATCTAAGTGCAAAAAATTTTTGCAAGTGCAGTTTCGATACTAGTCACAATTTCTGTCACCAGTGCGAATGGAGAAGAACTTGGCAGAAGTTCCTTGCTGGGAGGTATTCTTGGGTCATATAAACTAAGCGTGTCATTAGGTTCATGTGGTTTTGGCATCAGGGTAGGGATCCTTTGTATCTTGAGCCAGGCTTAATCTGCATCCTCCGCAACTGCTTTCAATCCTGCCTTCATCAGTTTATTAGCTGCTTTCCCATAGTCTCCTTTGTACTTTGTAGAGTGATAATTTCTAGCTCAGTGCTCTCAGACAGTTATTGATGGGAACTTTTTAGTGCACACAAGCCTGTTTATTGGCTGTCACATTCCTCTTCCTCAATCTCACTCTCACTTGTCACAATCTTTTTCCTCAGTCTCCCTCTCAGTTTGACCTTTTTTTTTCTTCTTTTTTTTTTTTTTTTTAATTTAAACGCAGAAATGATGAACCGAAGCCAACCAGAGGACCACCTAGAAAATATTTAGGGAAGGTTTTTTGGGGTTAGGTTGCTTTGTTCACATAAGAGTAATTTCTAATACAGCTGCTTTTTTAGCTGCTGTATCTGTTTCTGGGTGAGTTTTTCTTTTACTAACTTGGGAATGTATGGGGAAAAAAAACATGTATCAGCTATTTTTCACTTTTTAAATGAGCAGTATTTGCCTAGCTGTAATACCTGCTATTTGTGGGAACTCATGGACATTAAATTAGATGTGATGGCTTTTTCTTTCTCTGAAACTATAATAGATTTTAATGTTAAATATTGCAAAGAATGAAACAAAGAAATCAAGAACAAATAAGAGTGATTTCAAGTTCATACTACCTTCCATATGACTGCCAAATGGCTTGAAGATTAAACTTGAAACTGTCAGTTCAATCCTTCATTACCTTCCCTTTCATTCTGTGAATTATATGTAATGGAAGTGGTTGTAAATTGCTGCCGCTAGCGTAACTGTGTGGGGAATTTTCATCTGGGGCTGTGTCTGACCTGCACGAAGCTCCTGGAAATGATGGAGTGCACTGCAGGGTGGAAGAGAATTGGGCATGGTGTGCTCTGTCTTACCGCTGCAGAAAACAAGAGTTTCCAAATTTTGTCCCCTTACTTGTTGGGATTTGAAGGTTTTGAGAAGGGATGATGTTGATTTTTTTTTTTTTTTTTTTTGGGTAGCTTTCTATTCTAGAGGAAGTTTTCATGAAAGAGCAAACAAAAGCTGGACAAGCTGGTGGACTGAGGTTGTGTTTTGCCTGCCTGATTTTGTTTTCCCCTCTTTAGTCCATTTGCTTTTTATGACTCTTTACAGTGTGTCCCTTGGGCTCTGTACCTTACAGCAATTAGATGTTTTTAGGAACTGTTTCACAATATTTCCCTGTGGTACCCAGGAAGTTATGATTTAGCTCAGTGCTTTGGATGCTGGCTCTTTCTGCTGCAGAAATTGAGACGATCCTGGCACCCCTAAATCCCAGAGGTTTTGTACTGATCCAGTTTTGGGATGGGGGAGTTACACCCTTTTCTTATCAGTCTTTGAACACCAAATTTTCTGACCCCTGGGAGGAAAACATTGGGATGGGAAGTAGTCAGCAGATTCTCACAGCAGCGTAAACTTCTGAGGCTGTATAAAACTGTCAGCACAGGAACCAAGTTCTCATAGCTGATGAACTTGCAATGAATCCCATCGCACCTCTGAGGATAGGCGGCTAAAAGGTTTTGAAAGGATAGGAAAAGCACTTGAACCTGCCAAAGGGAGACGAAACAGAGAATGAATGGCAGCAGAGGGAGTTGTTAGAGAAGTGAACTCTGGGTCAGGGTGACCAATGAGCCTGGATAGAGCGCAGCTGAGATGGGCTTAGGGGAAAGGATGTTGGCAACTCAAAAACGAGCACTGGGATCTGCTAACAGTGTATATGAGTTGTGACCCCAGCAGACCCCACCGTACAACTGTTAACTCATACTTTTGGAGTGAATGTTGCGGTGCTGGTGGATTTTAAATGAATGAGAATTTCTGTCTTCTGACTAGAGCGCAGCTACAATAGGAAAAACTGTGTGTGCCTGGAAAAAACAGCTAATATATAGGACTAAGAGAAATAGCCAACTTATTAACATTTCAAGGCTATTTATCAATACTGATTTAAGTGACAGCTTCTGCATAGGAAGCTGAAATGAAGTCTTATTCTCTCACTCTTGGGTTTTCTCCCTTTCTTAAAATAAAGAGCTCTGCTGTTTCTGGATACTTTCACTCAGTTACTTCAAAACTGTAGATTTTCAACCTTTCCTACAAGCAGATCTGGAAAAGCTGTTCCACAGTAGCTTCCTTTGCCCTCTGAAATGAGTGTAAAATCACCTAACATTTCCCCCAAAATTCGCTAGCATTTTAAGTCCTAGGGTACTGGAACATATCTGGGGAGGTAAAGCCCACCATTAGTGTCAAGTTTTGATTTTGGGATGCTTCTGTCAGCTACTTAGTCTCCCTCCCTTATTCTGAGAAGATCTACCTCAAAGCATTGTACTTGGTCATCTACCTAATAAGCTCATTCAGAAAATCAGCCTTTCATCTCTTTCTAACCTTTTGACCAAGTTTCTTTCTGTCCTATTTGCTTCTTTCCTCCTTTTCTTCTTTCTTTTTTTAGATACAATACACCACCTTTGCCTTTTTTATTTCCCTCTATATTCATACTTCTGTCCAACTAATTTACCCCATGAAGTCTTATAATTACAGCTTTGATTGTGTACAGAATTATCTTTTCCTGGGTTGTTCACCATGTTCCTGGTATTTATGTGCAATATTTAAAGGCTTTCATCAAATTGTCCAGTTATTTTCCTGCATATTTATCTCCTTTACCCTAATGTAATTTATCTTTCCTCTCTCTTACCTCTGATTCCAGTGTTTTATCAAGATCACTTTATCCTTTGTAGGCTTTGGTTTCTGGCCTCCAACAGATATTCAAGTTAATTATTTTGCTAATCATAGATGAAACTGATGTAGTGAATAAAAAAAAAACCATCCTTCAAGGGTTAACATTTTACTGGGAAAGGAATGGAGTGAGAGTTATACAAATACAGTTCTGGCATAAGTTTCTTAAAATAGAGGGGAACGTGCCAGGGAAGATGTATACATATTAATGTATAATCAACCAATAGATGCAAGAATAACTTTTTTGTATTTTGTTTGCTTGAAAAGTGACCAGCAGGCGTCAACTATCTAAGATAGATTGCTTTGATAAATCTTTGGGAATTTGTGTAATTTTTTTGTCTCAGTTGCATTCTCTGGCAGACACACAAAAGAGATGTCCTCTCTAGCACCCAGCAGCTCAGCTTGCCTTTTGTATGTAGATACGATCCTCCTTTCTGAGTCTGCAAAACCTCTAAAATCTCCATTAAAATGCACTGTAAACCTCTTCTCTTTGGGAGTGCTTTGGAGTTATGAAAAGAAGACCATAAAAGTGAAGCCAGGATAAATAAACCTTATTCCAAATGAGTGTGGATTGGCAAGCTTAAGAATCATTAGTTTTGCCGTAGTGAAAGAGGAGGAAGATGGAAATCCACAGGAGAGAATTAGGTTGGTTCAAGTAATACACCAGCACTGTAACCCTACTCTAGATCTGTGTGCAATGCACCCGGAGGGAAACAAGGCTTGACAGCATGAAGATTTTATCAGCCTGCATTTCTGTGACAGTCAGAGTGCTTGTGAGTGGATGAAGTCAGCAAGAATTGCTTGTGCTGCTCCAAATGAGTGTTGCTAAGATCTTGGTGCCATACCTGTCCAGCCTCTCTATGCCACGTATAACAAAGGTGTATCTGTGAAAGAGGTGTCTGTGTGTTGTTTTTGAAAGGCCTTGAACTCTAGAGCACCATGACTCCTGTCACAAGCACTGCAGTGAGAGAAACAAATATTAAAAGCTAGATTTAGCCCTTTTCACCTCAGCCATACAAAGAAAATTAAGATCAACTGTCTTCATGGCCCTCCCCTACTGTCAGTGCTTGGTCCTGATATGGAAAGGGGAGGCGAGGAGGAGGAGGGAGCTCTCATTAGAACTCCAGGGATCTGTATTTTTTTATTTTATTTACTTAGCATTTAACTGAAAGAGCTATTCAGTACGGCTGGATGAGGACATGAATTGTTCACTTTGGAGAGAACCAATAATCCCGTGGTAAATCAGCTCCATCCAAAGTGAGGTCCCGAGGACAGGTCTGTCAGTAGGCAAGAGATGGTTGTGGGAGGCTCACACTCCACGGCCTGTCACAAGGGACCTGGTGCTCCTCTACACCTGCAGCAGCAGCCGAGGGCTGCGCAGGAAAGGCTGTGTTCCTGCAAGGCAGAAAAACCTCTTGGAGTTTCCTCCTCTTCACATGAGTACTGTTTTTTTTTTTGGGGGGGGCGGGGGGCTGTTTTGGTTTGGTTTTGTTGTTGTATCTAACTGGTAGCCAAACAGGTTTATAAATTTTAAATGTCTTCACTTTTGCAAAAACAATGGGAGCTTGAATCAGATAATCTCAATAGTCTCCTTAACCAAAACTGTGTTTTGCCTGTCCCAGGAGAAAGCTGGAAGTTTCGCTTTCCAATAACTCTAAGCTTCCACTTCCACCCTTGAGTGAAACTGAAATTCAGGACTGTGAGTGGTTGCAGGTCCAGGAAAAATTGTTTCCTGGTCTTGGCTTCTGATTAGTGGAGCGTTTTTTTAACTTGTTTAATCAAATTGGGAGTAGATTGACTAGGAAGATTTCTATTCAGTCAAAAGCTTTTGATAAATGGATCTGCTAATGTGTTTCTGTAGGAGGGCAAGTTGCATTCATAAGGGACCTAGATTTTTTGCTCTAGCCTTCTCTGCCTCAGATTTAGGTTGCTGTGGTGTGCATGGCACAGTTAGTCTTTCTCACTGTTTCTGAGAGTCAGTTTTTGAAGAGTCTTTATCTACCACCCTCTAAAAACCAACTCCTATCTGCACATCACTCTGGGATCTTGTCTTGCATACAGCTCAACAGATGGCTATAAGCAAAACTCATGTGTGTGCAGAGCAGTGGTTAAAGGAGGAGTGAAATTAGAAACACATTTGAGACTCTGGGGAAGAAGGGGAATCCCAGCATCTGTTTCCTAATGGTGTTTCTTTGTTTGACTCTCATTGATTTTAGTGAGATGCTGCTTGTTACATTTTACAGTCTACAATCTCTCACCTCTCTTATAAATACTGGTGGTATAGTATTTCTTTTCTCATGTGATTTTAAATACGTTATTTAAAATTTTTAAGATAACTTTTTTTTGTTCTTAATCTGGTGCAGTTGAGAAATTAAAATCCCCAAGCATTTCACTTTCTGTATTTTTCTTACAGCAATTTATATATATATATATATATATATATACACACTAGCTGTAAGGACGAAAGAAAAAAATAGAAGCAATGTCCTTTCTCAATTTAAGAACTCTGTTTGGTTTCTTAAAAGCCATTGTTCCTTAAAAAAAATCTAATATTTTGCCTTCTGATATATTGTGATTAAGTGCTTTGAATTCTAAAATTAATGAAGCAATAATAGATTTTTGTTCCTAAATTGATGTTTAATGTATAATACAAGTTATATATTATTATTATTAATATTAAATCATTTTTAGTCTATTTTTAGCATCTATGAATCATATCAGTTGTATTTTATCACCTGTGAAAAAAAGTGAGCTGTACTGGCTTCCCACAGAAATACATGGGCTGGGGAAATATGCATTCAGTCTTCTATTCTATTGGAAGGTATTCTCCCGAACTTGGCCCCAAGGCATGTCTGTAATAGAGAAAGAACTTGGGAGGGGAAAGAAAAAAAAACAACAGAGAACAAAAAAGCCACGTTAGATGCCTAGGATAAATCCATGTAGTATAGCACATTGCTGTGTAAGCACATCATTGCTTGCATCTCTGATTGTGGAGGCTGCTGGAAGGGGATGTGTACATCATCTGCATGGAGCACAGCACTCCCCATGACCCATGTGGCCACCTGGGAACAGCCCCAGGCAAGCTGCTTCCACTGTGCTAAACTCAGCCGCAAGGCATCAAAGCTGGCTTCCAGCTCAGTTGATTGATATGTCACTGAGAGACTACCAAACCTTGTACAGCCCACTGACTATTGTCTGCTGCTGCTTGTTCATGTGGGCACCAGTGATAAAGCCAGCAGCAGTCTGAAGACTGTCAAGAGAGATTACAGAGCCCTGGGAGCGGTGGTGAAGGACTCTGGAGCACAGGTGGTTTTTTCATCAGTCCTCCCAGTCAAAGGGAAGGCATTTGAAATGAACAGTCAAATCTGGCGATCAACAAATGGCTGCAGGAGTGGAGCCACAACCAGGGGTTTGGTTACTTAGACCATGGGACTCGCTTTGAGAAACCTGGTCTAGTGGGGTCCATCTGTCAGAGAAAGGGAAGAGAATCTTAGCCGTGCCAAGCTGGTGAGGAGGGCTTTAAAGTAAAGTTGCCGGGGGAGGGTAACTTCAATCCATCCCACTCCTACCAGTTTGATACCAGTGCCAGCAACAGATGCCCAGAGTCTGGAGAAGATTCACAGGTCAGCAGGAGAGAACCTGAGGAGCAGCACGAAGGAATTCCAGCCGCTCCAGCCAACAAGTCGATTTCAGTGGGAGCCCAACTTAAATGTCTCTGTGCAAATGCATGAGGCGTGGGGAATAAGCAAGAGAGTTGAGATGTGTGCACACCTACAGGACTACGACCTTGTTGGCATCACGGAGATATGGTGGGATGGCTCCTATGACTGGAGTGTTAAAATGGAGAGATACAGGCTCTTTATGAAGGACAGGCAAGGGAGACAAGGAGAGAGTGTCACTCTGTCAGTGACCAGCTGGAGTGCACAGAGCTCTGCCTGGGGATGGATGAGGACTTGACAGAGAGCTTATGAGTAAGCAGGGCTGAGAAGCAGGGCTGGGACAGGTGACATTGTAGTGTAAGGGTCTGCTACAGGCCACCTGATGGAGAGGACTGAGCAGACAAGACCCTCTATAAACAGATAGGAGCAGCATCATAGTCACAAGCCCTGGACCCCATGGGGGACTTCAACCATCCTGATATCTATTGAAGGGACAACACAATAAGGTACAAGCAATCCAGAAAGTTCCTGGAATGCATTGATGATTACGTCCTTCTCCAAGTGACAGAGGAACCAACAAGGAGAGGTCCTATGCTGGACCTTATTCTCACCAACAAGGAGGGACTGGTGGGGAATGTGGAGCTCAAGGGCGGCCTTGGCTGCAGGGACCATGAAATGGTGGAATTCAAGATCCTTAGGACAGCAAGAAGGGAATGCAGCAAGCTCACTACCATGGACTTCAGGAGGGCAGACTTTGGCTTCTTCAGGGGTCTGCTTGGCAGAATGCCATGAAATACAGCCCTGGAAAGAAGAAGGGCCCAGGAAAGCTGGTTTATGTTCAAGGATCACCTCCTCCAAGCTCAGGAGTGATGCATCCCAACAAAAAGGAAGTTGGGCAAAAACACCAGGAGGCCTGGGTGGATGAACAAGGGGCTCCTGGACAAACTCAAACACAAAAAGGAAGCCTACAGAGGGTAGAAGCAAGGTATAAGAACTGGGGTTTGTATCATGCTTAAGACATAGCCCTCAGATACCTATTATAGGTCTTGCTGGTAGCTGCAAGATGAAAATTCATTAGTTGTGTAATGCGTGGCATCAAGTTTGCCTTGTGTACCCACTGATACAGGTGCAGGTTGATTTGGAGCTTGCTCTTACCAGGGTGATCAGAGAAGCTGTCTCACGACATCCATTCTACCTGGAGTACGGGGAGGCTTCATGCAAGTGTAGAAATGCTGTTCACAACAAACCATTAGTCTGATGGGCTAACCAGGACCATGACTTGTGGCTGACCCACTCTAACAGCAAGATGTGATGCCAAAAATTACTCTTCCTGGCCAGCACTGAGAGGCACCAAGGTAGTGATTCACACAGATAATACATAAATGTGTTCATAGGGGAAGCTGATGAGCTGAGGCAAAGCCTGCAGATGGTGCTGAACTCTTCCCTGTGGTCTTTTACCAGGTCAGCAATTTCTAGATGTGTATTTTGTTTGAGGCCTAGGCCATTTGGCAGTCTTATTTCTGCTTAATTAGCTTCACGATTTAAAACTATTTGTGGCCTCCTAATGAACTGGGAAAAACCCTGCAGTTGTTAGCAGCCAGCTGGGATTTTAACAGCAGCCATGTGTGTTCAGCAGAACAGCAGTAAAGTAGTGAGAAGAAAAGCCTGGAGGTACTGCCAGGGGTCAGGACATGTGAGGGCTATCCTCAGTCCTGTTAATGACCACTATTAGCGCAGTACAGAATTTCAGCTAGACATAAACAGCCTTGTAAGTGACAGTGACAATGAAGGCTTTGACAGAAGGCATGGGTTTGCGCAATGTCCTGTGAAGGAGGATTTGAACTAAGATGCTGGACTGTGAACCAGAGTAGCCAAGGAATGAGGACATGTTTCCATTGAACTTTGAACAACTTCACAGTCCTCCTAAGATTTTCCAGGGAAGGTCTATTAAAACCCTTAGGCTGAGTTGCCCAGCTCTATTATACAGCCCTGTGGGGCCTTGCTGAGAGGTGGACATGACCATTGCTGGCTGGTGGTATATCTGCTGGCTCTGGTTGTGCCTGTGCCTTAGAGCTCAACCCTCTGAACCTGTTATACTCATCACCAGTTTGATGCTTCCTCAGGCAAAGCAACTGAGCCTGTATCCTGATTTCCCTGTGATCTGGAGAAAGTGTCCTCCAATCTTTAACAGTATGTGACCATCCAGGTGACAACCTCCCATGACTACAGTCTATTTCTTCTGAGAGTCCTCCTTCTTATAGTATTTCTCAGTTATTTCTGTCATGCAGATTTTCATGGAACTATTTTGGCTGCTCCTGAAACCTCAGATTTACTTCATCTCTCAGGAATATTTCTAGCACTAGTCTGAACAAAAGATGTAATATATCCTTACAGTTAAGATAGGTTAACATGAATTCTGGATGTACGTGATAAAAGGTGAAGAGTTTTCTTAATGTCTGTCAGTGCACCTTTGAGTCCAGCATGAAGTATATCTGGCTCTGGTTTTAGGTTTTTCAATCCATAAATGATTCTCACACATCCTCCTAACCTGTATTTCTGGAATATTTTGGTCCCTTGGACAGAATTGTCTCTGGACATCTGTACACACTTCCTTTTGCTATCTCAGGTGCTAATTATATTATGTGGAGCCTCCTCTCAGGATTAGCTCTGATGTTTTATTTTATGGCTGGATGGATTTCTTATATTTTGGGTTAATCAGGTTGATATGCACATAATACAGTGACCTATACTTTACTGTGATTTTTGTCAAATGCTCTGAAAAGTATGTCTGCAGCCACTAAATAATGCCCTGGTGTGGTTTTTGTCATGAGAATGATACATAACGGAAACAGAATTAGCGAAGAATAATCGCATCACTGTGGGAATTTAAGTGTATCTATTCTGGGTAGAGTTTCATAGTTCAGGCCAGGATTTCTTAGGTCTGTTTACTCAAGTTGTTTTCCAGGATTCGAGATCAGCCGAGCCCCTTGTTAAACCAAGGAAAACATAATAAGAAAAAAAAAGCAACATGCAGGGTTTTTAACCTGCAAGCTACTTCAGACAAAGACATGTGGAAGCTGAGAATTTTAATCAGTCTCTTTGATTTCCTGATGCAATTGGGGATGCACCTCTCACCCACGGGAACTGAAGGTCTTGGGTGAATGAAATGTAGCCTTCTCTGCAAAACTGATACTGCTGCTTCTGAGCACCTTCTCTTTCCCACCATGGTTTGCTGTTCCTGAAGGGTGACAGCTCCCATTAACTCCAGGTGTAAGAGTGGCTGCTGCTTTTTTGTGGGGGGGTCACAGAAGATTTGTATTGTAATATCAAAACTAAGACACTTATAATATGCTTTTTCCTGTCTGCATCCAGAAATGCTCTTGGCTGAACTAGTTGCCTATCTTCCATTCGTCAGAGGTCCTTGAGTCTTGAAAGCATGCCAGGAAAGCTGACCTGAAACTCCTAACCTCTTTCAGATTCCCACTTGGTAATGCTAAATAGCCCTGCGAAAAGACTTGACAATTTTTTTCATGCACTTAAAGGTTTTTCTCCTCTTCTGCTGCCCCAGTTTTTATAAGAAAGACGAGGAGAAACTTTTTAGCAGGGCCTGTTGTGATAGTACAAGAGGTAATGGTTTTAAACTAAAAGAGGGCAGATTTAGACTAGGTAGAAGGAGGACTTTTTTACAATGAGGGTGGTGGAACACTGGAAGAGGTTGCCTGGAGATGTGGTCGATTCCCCATCCCTAGAAACATTCAAGACCAGGTTGGACAGGGCTCTGAGCAACCTGATCTGGTTGGAGATGTCCCTGCCCACTGCAGGGGGGTTGGACTAGGTGACCTTTAAAGGTCCCTTCCAACCCAAACTATTCTACAATTTAAAGTCATTTATGTTGTCTGTCTTTTTATCCATGGTGTGTACTTCTGGTTTTTGCAAAGTGATCATATCCATTATACATCCATCCTCCTCAGAATATTGGCAGCTCCCAACCAATCTGACCAAGCTACTTCTCAGAGAGACAGCAGCAATGGAGAGGATCTCTTATGGAAGCAGCTTTTCACGGCCATTTCTGTTGAACTAGGATAAACCAGCTGCAGCAAAAGTTTTTTCCTTCTGGGATCTAAGTGTCTTCCCCACCTCCTTCTGGAGCCCTTCCTTTACAAAGTGTTTCTTTAGCCTGACTTTGGCCAGAAGCGTAGCCCAACTTCCCCCCTCCCCCCGCCTTCTTTTTTTTTTTCCAGTGTTTTCCTTCTAGAGAGAACTCTTATATACTGTCATATGTTTCCTTTATTAAGTCCAAGGCTCCTCAGCTTTCTGTAATGCAACTTCTTAGTCACTCTCTGAGGAAGCTGAAAACAATTTTAAAAGCCCTCCTACAAGTGCTGTTTTCAAAAATTACCTTATCATCAAAAAACTCTGTGTGTGTTGTTTGTATCATCCTTGATAAATCCAAAGTGTCTGCTTTTAAATCCCTGTCTTCCCCACTTTGAGAGTGTTTCAGCTCTGTCGGGACTTTGAACTACTCTGTTTTTCTTAGTTCATTTCAGTCTAACTATTTTGTGGCAGTCTATAATCTCTCAAAGTCTTAGAGAGGCCTGCTTCATTTCTGCACAGTACAGCAGCTAACTCCAGCTGGCATTTATGTCAGCCATCAGAAATACAGATCCTCACAAATGTTACTTTTTTGCTCTTTTATTTCTACTTGCCTGACAGCAGAGTCACCTTAACAACTCTTTTATTTAATTAAAATCACAGATATAAGTGGGATTTTTAAACATAGTTAATATCTGTCCTGAGGGTGTCTTTCATCTATTGCTGATGGACATTCATAACTCTTAAGGCTGGGGGACCATTACAGCTCTGGAATGTGACTTAATAATTCCTGCATCAATCTCAGTAACTTGTGGTGGGATGCAGATATATTACCATGGACCAGCTTAAATTTTTGTGTAACCAGTAGGTGAACTGCTGTCCTTTTTTGATACTCATAAGTATAATGAACTGTTGATCTTCTTCATTGAACAAAACTGTTGAAACGGTAACAGCTTCCATACAAAGCACAAGCATATGTCATTGCTTGTGCAAATGGATATGCGCTTATATTTCTGTGTCTCACCATGAAAAAGAAGCAATTATAACTCCAGACCACTGGACAGAAAAGAAGCAAGAAGTCAAGCAAAGCAGGCATTAAGTGAAAACCCTGAAGGATGGATGGGAACTTACAAAGAGAGGTTTTTGAGTTTATTGTCAGCTAGATGGAAGTTGAGCACTGGGAGCAAATAAGCTATCTCCTACTGTGTTCAGGGAAATAGATTTTTGTGTACGTTCATTGTAAATAACAAGACCGTGTAAGAGATGTTCATCCTCTGTATCAACTTCTTTTTTATAATAGAATGACACTTTGACCCTGAATTTCTGCTAACTTCTTGTGTTACAAATATTTCTGCTTGAACAATCTGGTCCTGATCTTAAACATATTTTCTGCTGGAAAATCTGACACCTTGTGATAAGCTGTTCAAATCATTACATATCCCCACAGTTTAAAAACGTGTTCTGTAGTTTTAGAATTTCAAAAGGAATTTGAAATGGCCTGAGGGAAGAGCTGATGAGAAGTCTGTAGTTAGCTGCATTTTGAAACAAATGAAACTCTAGAAATCTTTTGCCAATACTATTTGTTTTTTATGCCTGGGTTGTTTGGTTTGGGGTTTTTTGGGGTTTGTTTTTGTTTTGTTTTGGGTTTTTATTTTTGCAGCTTGTAATTTTTTTTTCTTGGAAAACTTCATCTCTTTATTTAACAGGCTGCCCCTCACCCCACCCACTTTCCCCCAAAAGTTGGCCAACCACCACTTTCTCCTTCGTTCTCATTGTAGCCAAAAATGTTTGGATTAAGCTTTTGACAGTAGTCAAGACATTTTGAAGATGGCAGACACTTTCTGTAAAAACAGTTATTTCTGTAAACCTGTTTATTTCAGTCTGAGGCTTGCTGAGTGGTATCAGAATTGATTTTCATCACTGCCAAATTCTGGAGTCTGGAGGTGTCACTAAGCAGATCTCTTACTGCAGTTTTATTTCCATGCTATTTGATTTCTTAAGTCATTCCAAACACATTAAGATGGGGAAAGAACAAGTTGGAAAGGTCCAAACAGAGCAAGGAGAGACAAATTGTCAGAGAAAGGAAAAAAGAAAAAAATGCTTTCTGTAAAATAGTAGAAACATGATGGATCTGTTTATCTCCAGAATGATAGATTGGCTTTGGTTTATGGTCAGTAAAAGACTGCTCCCTCTTTTATTATTTTTTTTTCAAGTAATCTGTTTCTCTTTTGTATTTTTAAATTCTTCGATTCCCACACCTTTGTATCTCATTTGCTTACTTTTCTTTCCCTGTCTCTCTCTTTCCCTCCCTCTCTTCTTGGGAGGTAATTTTAGAGGCAATTCTTCACTGCTGGCTTGCCAGACTCTTAGCCCTTTGCAAGTTCTTCAAAGTCAAATACATGTTTACAGTGAGTAACACAGTGCTGGAGGAGGGAGGGGTGTCTTTTATTTTTTAGCTTCCAAATTACAGGTGCGGTTCGTGCCTGTACTTTCCAAATTCACAGTTCATTTACGGTTGTAATACAGTGTGTATTAGTTGATTTGTGCTGGTAATTAATCTATTCATTATCCATGCTTTACAGATTTGAAATTGGAAAGAGTTGTCCCCAATTTTCATCTTGGCTAATGGAGTCTCTCATTACCAATGAATAGCAGAAATGTTCCAAAAAAACTTTAAGTTACATCTTTATGAGAGGGCATGCTAACAACTTTATGTGGAGTGAAAGGAGTTCACACATTTTTCTAGGCTGTGCTCATTATCAGTACCAGGGGTTTCTTTTATTTGTTCTGTTTCCCCCTTTCTGTTCCCCGTGTGCTTCTCACTCATCTTTGTCTCTTCCTTGGGCTCTCTGCCATCCCTCAGTCTGTGCCAGAAGCTCTGTGTTATCATGTCATCATGTTTGCTAATCTTTTCTTCTCAGCCATCTGGAAGATAGCGGGGGTTTTGCTGATTGTCTAAACAAAGCACTCTCCTCCTCCCACTGTCCCATTGGTGATGTCTCAAGTGAAATCCTTCATTGGTCTGTCTTGGGCCTGATGCTCCAGAGTCTTTTTCAGGAAGCATTTGGATAACAGAGCAGAAAATGCACTGAAGTTTTTGTGATAGTTTGCTTTATTTAAAAAACAAAACAAAAAAAACCCCAACAAACAAACAAACAAAAAAAAAACCACAAAAGAGAGGTGGTTTAAAAAAAACTTTCTCCAAGGGTGGTATGATAGGAGATGACTTGGCCCCTTCCTGTGAGATCTCAGTTGCGGCACTGTGCTCAGCTTTTCCCAGCACTGTGACAAAGATGTAGGTAAATCAGAGAAGATCCAGAGTGCAACAGTAGGAATGACAAGAGATTTAGAGAAAGTGACCTACGAGGACAACATAGGGAAATTTTCTTTTTTTTTCTCCTCCCCTTTCAAAAAAGAGAAGATGATCTATGGCCTGCAGCATAGCAAGGTCTGTTATAGAGAGCTCATCAATGATTTGTTCTCCAGGTTTGCTGAAAACAGGAAAAAAAATAAGCAGTCACTCTGTGGCAGAGATTATGTCCTATGTTAGAAAAACTGTATTTATAAGGGCACAAAGTGGTAGAACAAACTGAGTAGGAAGACTGTGAACTTGTCTCAGGAGGGATGGGTGTAAGGCAGCCTTGTCACAGACACCCTAGGAACTGTTTCGCCAGAGCACATCTACGTAACTTCTGCGAGTTATAGAACACTGGAACAGGTTGCCCAGAGAGGTGGTGGAAGCCCCATCCCTGGAAACATTCAAGGCCAGGCTGGATGAGGCTCTGAGCAACCTGATCTAGTTGGGGATGTCCCTGCTTCTTGCAGGGGGGTTGGACTAGATGACCTTTGAAGGTCCCTTCCAACCCTAACCATTCTATGATTCTATGATTCCAGCTCTGCAGTTCTGTGGGGAGCAGAGAGAGTGGTTACGTTGGAGGCAGCATGCTAGTGGTTGCCATCAGCCAATTCTTTGATCTTCGGGCAATTCCTGTCCTGGCTGAAGCTGATGGCATTACTGACAAGTTGCCACGAGCTCTGAGTGGCCTCATTGCCCCCACCAACATTAACAGGCTGCTGGTCTCTCCTGCCTGGATTATCCGCATACGTTCTGTGTTGTTCAAATGTGGCTGTGTTACTACTAAGCGGACAAAGAAGTGCTGTTAGGATGAAAACTTCATTTTGTTCCCCCTCTAGTAGCTAGTAGTCATCATCATTATCACAGGACTTGGTGTCAATATGTAGCTTAGACCATGAGGAACATGGAAATACATTCTGGCCCAAATTCAGATGGACAAAAATGCTACCTTGGTCCCAGAGCCAACCAGTAGGTTAGAAGTGCAGGGATGGCACTCAGGCTGTCTGACTCCGTGCTCCTGTGTCTCTGCCAAAGACATCCTGGTATTTTGACTTTAGCAAGCCTTGTGAAGTCCCAAAATCACTGATTCAGTAAGCTTTCTCTATGAATAAAAATGCCTGTTTCTCCCCAGGGTTAATTTCTCCTAATTATTTTTTCTTTTCCTGTCTCTGCTTGAAGGATAGGATTGCAGAAAGATTTTCACTGGAAAAAGTGCTGAATCAAGTACTGCTTTTTTTAATAAGCAGTGAATGCTCAGGTTTTATACCCTACTAGTGTGGTAAACGTTAGCTCTCCAGTTATTGAACGTTTGCCCTCTACTGTAACATTGCTTTGCCAAGGAATAGTGCTTCTTGGATCCTGTTCTCCCTCAGGTTGCTACTATTAAAACAGTGCTTCTAATGAAAGTAAGATTTTTGTTATCTACAGGCCTGAGGTGCTAATGTTTCGCTGCTTTATTTTTCTCATAGAAGGGATTAAGGTGTGTGTTTTACTATTTGGCACTCATTACAAAGTCTGTGCCTGTGCTTTTTCCAGCTTCTGCTGCTACTTGGTTGTGGAGGGTTGCTTTATGGTCCCTTTCCCTCAGTGGGCCCCACCAACTAGAATGGGAAAGTGTAGGAGAGAGTCCAGCACCTTGTCAAGGGTCCCTTATGGATCAACAGCCAGGCCACTGGCTACCTACTTGGTATCTACGTTACAGTGCATGTGATCATACAATCCTGGTTGGCCTACAGAAGAGGTGATCCATTTGCCTTATCTGCAGGTATAAGTGAGACCTTCCTGCAGAGCTGTGAAGCCTTGCAGGAGGATCTGCCATCAACCCTCCCAAAGAGTCCTCCCTGTCACGTCACTCAGTGAGGCACTTTTCATTGGGAGAAGCAGTGGAAATGTGTTGCCCTGTTTAAAGTAGCTGCTGCTTACACAGCATGACTTCCATGACTGATGAGCATGAGGAGACATCCCGGCCTTGCTTTCCATGTCAGAAATGCAGACATCAGAGGGAGACAAAGTGAGAGACTTAAGGTTGGTGGAGGGAAGCAGCAGAAAGGACAAGTGAATTAACAGAGGTGGGGGGAAGTGATGTAAGCATCTGTGGGAAGGGGAAGGTGGCAGAGATGCTTGTGAGAGGAAGATAACTAAGAGAAGAACATGAGTCAAAGCCAGAGAGGTAAGGAGTTAAAAAAATAGGGGACTAACTGACAGATGGCAACTGTGTATATGGTAGATTCCCAAATAAATATAACGATTAATGTATTAAGTGGAATGTTTCTGAATTGCCTATCCTGATATTCCCTGGGTGTAAACTCAACTTTTAGAAGTCATCTTCAGGAAAAGGAGTAAAATATGTGACCAACAATTAAGTTGTGTTTTTAGAAGGAAAAAAAAAATGATCAGCCCTCCATAGCCTCTTTCACAGGCAAAAATAGTTAGAAGGAAACATATATTTCATTTGTCTTTTTAGATGTGTTGTTCATCTCATGCTCCTTTCTTGAAAGTGGATCTCCAGCCAAATGTTGCCTTCTTCCCTAGCCTTTTTCCCGGCATTTTTAAGCCCTGGCACTTTTCCAGTTCTGTTCCCCATTTTAAAAAGTTACTTCTGTTGTTACATATGTAGAAAAGTAATCTTTCTGATACCAAACAGCAAGCTATTTTGGGGATGGCTGTTTAACTACTTAAAAAACAACAGTCCACATTTCACCATCACTTTTTAAAAGAAATATTTGTTTTGTAAGTAGGTCTTCGTGGTTATTATTTTTGGAATGATCTAGAACATGATAATTTGTATGTTTGTCTTTGTCTTTGCTGATTCTTTGAGTAGTTATAAAGTTTGCAAAACCCACATTAAAAACTGTAGCTAATGAAGTGGTGAAAAAGCAAGGCTGAGAGGGTAAAAAGCCAAGCAGGTGAGCTGAGAGGCCAAGAAACTGGGTGGTTTGGCAAAGGAGTTTAATGGCTGGAAATTTCAAACAAATTAAGAGGAGCTCTGGGATCTAGACATGCAGTCTGTACAGGATATCTTTGTCTCCTGTTCTCCCACCCTGCAGATGAGTAATCTCAAGTGATGTCAGCGGGCGTTATCCCCGTGTCTTGAGGGTAATAGATTGGGCCCCTGTCATGTAAGTAATGCCTCATTTTCTCTTCAGCTGGAAAATCATCTGAGTTTCCCTTAAATGTTTCACAAGAGAGCTGAGAGGGAGGAAGAGAGGTTTAATATTCCTTTCGAGTTGCATCACTTGCATGTTTCGCAGTTGAACTGTGGATTGCAAACCCAGGTTTTGGAATTGTTTAATTGACAACAGAGTTATTGCTTAGCTTCTCAAATGTTTTGGCTGCTCACACACTCAGTCAAGCTGCAGAACTCCCCCCAACAAAGGCACTCATGGGAGAGAAAATGGCAAAGAACATGAGCAGCCTGAAGTAGTGTCAGTGCTTTTGGGGGGGACATGCCAGCTGTCACTGGAAACAAGTTCAGAATTTGCTGTGAGGACCTTTCCAATGAAAGCGAGTCTTCAGAAAGGTTATAAAAAGAATGAAGCCCAGGGCAGCAATCCAGCAGTGTTTACTAATGATGTTTATGCTATTATTTTGTGAAAAAAGGCTAGTTCAAAAACTACTTCTGACAAAGAAATTCCTTGTTCTATATAAAGATACGCACACACAACTTTGGAGAAAGAAAAGTTGTCCTGATTCTTTAGGTTCATGAGCCTTGAGTGAACTTAATTAAAAAGAAGGGAAAAAACCCAGCCTGTGCTCAGAGAACATGAAAGACTAAACATGTGAAACTTTTATGAGTTACGAACATGGGAGCTGTGCTATAGGAAACTTCCAAAGAAGTTCTGTAGCTTTCTAGTGGAAATCTAGCACAGAGCTATTTCAGATGTTTAAAGGCCTGTCCTGTCTTCAAGTAAATGCTTGCTTTTATTCAAAAAGGAAGAAAGGGAAGGCTGGGAAAGATGGGGAGAAATTACTAGAACAAATGTTAACTTTGCAGATCCCAAGTGGAAGCAACCCAGATAGGGAATAATTTCAGATCTGGCTCTTCCAGGAGCTGAAGCTCTGCTCCATGCTAGACAGAGGTGGCTGAATGTCAGCCCTGGCACTTGCAGGCTGACGTACCAGGTGGCAATGAAATTAGGGAGGGCTCAGGGCAGCCCATTGCTCCCCCTTTTTTCTTTGAATTATCTCCTTTGAGAGCAGAGGGCTCCATGTTAAACTTGACTCTGTCCTAACTGTCCTACAGTTTGGGCTTGAGTTTGCCAGAGTTGACTCTAAGTGACAGCATTTCTCTTTGATGTGAGTAAAGCAGATCCATAGCCCATGCACACTGAAGTCTAATAAAATACATCCTTTATTCATAACTGCCTTTCCAGCACTGCTGCAGCAATTCAGATTTAATTTTGGGGTAGGAATGATTTGCATGCAAAGAATAAATACTTCAAAGTATGTGAAGATAAGGGACTTACATAAAAAGTAAGCAGTCCACAGTCTGCGGGATAACGGCAGTCGCTTTTTTTATCCCAGTCAGAAACCTCAGAGAAGTAGCAGAATGAGAGAGCACTCCAACTGGAATAGCACAAAACAAGTCTTTAATGAAAGAAATTGGAATAACGCTAAATAAACTGTTTAAATGGAGCTCCAAGGAGATGTGTAAAAGCTGCTAGTAAAGTCAATTGAAGGCCTGTCACAGCGCCTCAGAAGTCCCTTCACAGCCCTCCTGCTGGCAGCAGTTCAAGTCCCTTTACAATGCATTAGAGGTAAGCACAGCGGTATTATACCAGGCCCTTTGAAAAACTAATAAAAATGTTCTCCTTGTGAGAGAAGCCCACAGCTGCTAGGAGAGGAACTGCGTGCCCTTCGGTCTGGGAGTCATTTGTTTCTTCAGCTGGGATAAAGAAGGGTCTTTAATAATTTGCAAAGCCATTGTTAATAGTTTTACTCCCTGCACTTTTCTCCTAGTAGCAAGAGACATCTGTTAAAATGTGCTGCTCAAAACCAAATCTAAAAAATATAGTTCAGTGCCCCAAAAGTCCTCTTTCAGATTCTGGCCTGCATTGGGTATATTTGAGTAAATTGTAGTTTATGCTGTGTAGCATCACCTTGCTGGGAGACTGCACTCAGTTCTCCTCCACAAAGCATTTTTGCTTGGGCAACAGTCTCTTGCCCTGTGAGGTTGTGAGCAAGAGTGTAAGTGCATGAGGTGAAGCTCTGATTCTCTTTGTTGGCACCACACCTGTGCCGCAGGGAGGCCTCTATGGAAATGCAACGCGATGAGACACAGGGAGCAGTGGCTTTCCTCCATGGTGATGGCTCACCTGGGAGAGCACAGTTTCTGCAGCACCTCTGAACCAGAATGTCTCTTGATGAGTGACCACCTTAAAAACTAACAGTAGATTGCCTCTGCTGAGGAAACTGCTGCTCTCCCTTGCCATGTGCTGTGGACCTAAACCCACAGGAAACTTATCCAAGGGCATTTTGCCCAGGCCCACAAAACCCACAAAGCAGCATTCTTTCTCCCACATTGACTAGATCTGGGTTTTGTAACTGCGGAGATGACCTCAGAACAGGTGTGAATGTAAAAGCTATTAAAAGTGCACCTGTATACTGAGATTGCATATGTATTGCTACATTTTATGTAGAATATGAGAAGGTTAGTGGTGTCATTGAAAGAGACATTTTGAACTACCAGAGTTTGCACAGAGAACAAAAAGCCCAATTCTCAGAATATTTTAAGTTATACATTCTGAAAAAGGATTTTCTTACTGATTTCATTTTCACTTTATCATCTGTATTTTACATTTAATACAATGTTGATAGTTTATAATGCAGAATGTGTTTACCTATCACAATAAAATGTTTGATAATTTCCTTCCAATACCAAAAAGGAATTAATATTTTCTGCTAAATGTTCTGATTTCTATCAGAAAAGCATTTTTTTTAATATGAAGTTGTTCAGATGGGAATATTTCAGGTGACACTCTTGACAGTCATTTGGAATAGGTACTTTACCAGAAAGTGAAAATGTCTTGGAAAAATTATCCTGGTCATCTTAAATAAGGTTCAAAAAATCCTTTATGTCGTAATCACTGTGTTCTGTACGTGTTGTCTATTATAGAAAGCAGTTACTTAAGATACGGTTCAGAGGCTTTTTAAAGAGTCATTTTTAAATCCCTCCCTGTAAATCTATGCTCTGCTTAATACCATAAGCAGAGCTGCATAGCTTAACGGGAAGGAGGATATTGAGCAAGCTAATTTTAAGCTTTTCAAAGTTGAATTGTTTTCACCAGAAAATGCATTGGAAGATGCTAGACATTAGGCCAAGCTAAAAGCAAGGACACTGGGATATGTTATGAGATGTGGGACATGGGAAGTAGATGCTGGTCTGTAATTATTCTCTGTAACATCAGACCTGCATCTGACGGCAGAGGATTAGTGTTTGTGATGCCAGTAAAAAGGCTTATCTTCTAGTGGGGAAAGAGAGACAATGCAGTGGCCGAAAATGATGGCAGGCATTGGAGTGCCCAGAGCTCTGTGTGACCACAGAATAACTTTCTCACAGGCGCTGGATTAGCAGAATGGGTCTGAGATGAGTGAAATAGCCAGTGTCTACAGTAAATGCATTCAGCTCATGGTTGTTGCTGGTTTAGTTCTGAATTTGTATGCACACATGATTTTGTTTAGATCTAGACAGATGGAGAAAACTTTTAGCTGTCATTTTTGTTACGTTTTAGACAATCAAAGTATTTCCCTGTGGCCACTTCTGCTGCACCCCGCCTAGGATATGGATCACTAGTGACACATTGAGATATGTGCCTATGCTGCGCAGTTCTGTATCTCTGTTTTTACTATCTGCCATAACCAGTAACAAAGAGATTTGTACAGATGACTATCAACAGTTGCTGGAAAAAAAGAAAGAGGGGGATACATAGTAGCCCCAAAGTATTAATAAAACCAGTATCTTCCTTAGCAGGCTGGCTGAGTCTGAGCTGTGATCTCCTTTCCTGTTCTCTGAATGTACAACACGTAAGCCGATTAATGGAGCGGATGGCATTGCCACAGCCTCCCAAGGCCTCCACGTTTTATGTTCACAACAGCTCCTCTCTCTAGAAATAGGGGGTAAGAAAGGATGACTATACATCTGTTGTTTGTGTTTTGCAATGCCTCAGGTGGGGAAGTTGTGCTCCCTTTGCTTTTGTAGTGATGATCTGTTTGATTGTATTATGAGGTACGGCTGCAATGAAGAAATGCGTGAGGAATCTGCACATTTGGAAAAAGGGGGATTAAATCTTGGAGGTAGCTTAAGGATCTAAATACACCTACCTGCCAGTGCTGACTACTGCTTTTAGGCTGCATGTGTTGGCATGTCTGGATCTATATTTCATTGTGATCTTGAAAAGGGCAAGACGACCTTAAAACCTGTAAGTGTTGAAGAACATGTCCCATAGTAGTGATGCAACAGTTCAGAAAATGCCTCTGATTACTTTTTTGTCTGTGTTTACCTCAGAATTCAAGATGAAAGCAGGACAGTATTGAGCTAAAAATTGACAGAGTGAGAGCGAGCAGATCTGGACTGGGCTTTGGAGGTCATTCTTTGGCTTTTCGCAGCTGGGGTGTAGGATTCTGCCATTGTACTGCCTGGCACCCAGCATGACATGTGTGTTGTGCTCTGCCAACCGTTCTTCTGTGAGAAATACTTTTGGGCTTTCCAGAATAATTGGATGGGAGGATTACATGTTTAAGATGAACTTGGATTTGTTCCATTTGAACTGTAAGTTCAGTGGATATTTGATCATTCTGTGTTGAAAACGACCTAGTACCTTGTAGGTATTGTACAGGCAAACCCCTACAAGATAAAATATGAGAGAATTGAAGGAAAGTTTAGATGATTCATAAGCTCAGGTGATTAACAAGGTGAATAGTTTAAAAAAAAAAAAACATAAATGTGATTTGTAAAACTCATTCAAATGCACCCTTTGAATTCTGGCAAAGTAGGTGTGAGTTATTCTTTGTGCCTTGCTTCCTTCTTCCCTTTGATTTTCTTCATCCTCCCTTGCCTCCTGAAATCCTGACAGGCTAAAGGCTGATGTCCTTCCTACTTGGCTCTTTTGATGCTGATTTCCTTCATACCATTGCTTTGGTCATTTCAAACTTGAATAATTCCTAAACAAATGCCAAATGGAAACAAACTCAGCTTTCATGTAATCAGCTTGACCACTAGGCTGTTGTCTTAATGACTTCTCAGCAGAAGGAATTGAGAACTTGAGCCGTCTCAAAGCACCAAAAGAAGGAAAGTACAAGTATTGAAGGTACTTTTAAAAGCTATTCTGCTGACAGTAAACACAATAAAGGAAAAAGAACTTTTATCACCTCAACTGAGGATATACCAGAAATACCAGGTTAGTTGAATCCTGCTTGCTGCTTTCAAAACAATTTTTTTCCCTAAGGAAAAAGTTTTTTATTCCTCCAGAAATACTTTATACCTTTTTTCTTTTCTTTTCCATTTTTTGTTTTGTGGTTTTGTTTGGGTTTTTGGTTTTCTGTTGTTTGGGTTTTTTTTTCCCCCTTTTCCTTTTACTTTATCCTAGGCCATCAGATACCTATGAGCAGCATTAGTTCTCTTGGAATCCAGCTGAGTTCCTGTTTACAACTGAGTATAACTGCTCATCTTGGACCTACAGCAGTACTGAATTAAACCCTCTAGAACAAAGTTTTAAAACTTATTTATTGGTGTACTGTATTGAAAAAGAAAATCTTTATGTAGCAAGTATAGTTAAAGCTGTAAGTGCTTGTAGGTTAATAACAAATAATTATTAAAGAAAGGATTCGGAGGGGAGTCATGTGGACAACCTAAGGTTTATAATTCATAATAAAGACTACAGATGGCGAATGGGAAGTTGCAGTGTAGTGTACATACTTAGTTTCTTAGAATACTTGACAGAATTTTGCTAAATTGGTCAAGTTGATTGACAAAAGACTAGTGCCATTTTGGTTCACAAGTTAGATCACGAATACACCTTTCAGAGACCAAAGCTCTGTTCTTTTTCGCTGCATAGCTTTTCTGCCTCCTTTCTCAGTCTTCACCTGATGTTTTTCCTTTTTATGTATATTTCATCTGTGAGTGTATTGCAGGTGCTCTTGTTTTTAACCCCTGTCCTTATTCTTTGTGCAAGAAAAATAATTTAATCATCTTCTCTCTTCAGGAGAAAAATGCTTTGAAGGCAAAAACATCTTCTGGTTGTGCAGGAGTCAAACAAATCTTGCAAAATATAGATTCTCTTCATCCAGTTCAGAAGTGATTTTCTATCTAAAAATTGATTAAAAAAAAATACTGAATTTTCATTAGGAGTGACACATGTCTTTCTGTACTTCAAATCAGTAGTGCAATGGACTAAGTTCTCCTTTAAATAAACATCTCAAAGGAAAGGAGCAGCCAATGTAGTGCCCAGTTTCACAACTGCTACAAAGTCTGTGGGTTGTCTACCAAGGTGATTGCTTTATGTGTTATCTAAGTAGCTATGTATGTGTGCATGCTTAGTGGGTCACAAAAATAAGCCTTTGTGGTGCAATTCCTTTCTCTTGTTTAAAGCTGTATTAATTGGTAGCATTGCACATTTAACTCTGGAGATTAGAATGCAAAATCCAACCTTTTGAATCAGGTTATGAGGCTTCAGCCTCTCCTAGGCATGTATTTCATCCTATTAATGAATGGTCTTAAGACCACTTTCCTAAATAGCATTCCCACATCCCAAAGTACTATCTGATGTAGTCTACAGTGTGTGGCCCCTATAGCCATCCTGTTTTTTCATCACTGACCCGTGGTCACTAAATATTGACTAGCAACTCAGTTGAGAGGGATGGTAAGGAACATTTCTTCTATGTCTTGACAGTACCCCTTGGTGCAAAGAGGATATGAAAGTTTATATAGTTTATTGCCTGCTACGGTTTTTCTAGAAATACTTAGATTTCTAGAGAAAATGCCACTCACGGGTAGAAATCTCTAGTTTTGATAATTTAGCTTTTTGCTCAGTTATGAGCCACATTTTAATGAAGTAGCTATTGTTTCACATTGTTGTAATAGAAATGTAGCTGAGGAATTCTTCCTGGTGCCACACAATCAAAATTGCTGTTCTGGCTTTTTGACAACAAGATAAAAAAAAATAAGCATAGGAAATAAGTTTATGCACTTAAAAAATAAATTCTATATGAAGCAAAACGGCAAGATATCGTCTAACAGTTTTACTTTATTGAAATGAATCCTGGTTAAAATTTTGTGCAATAGCAGCAAGTATATGAATGCCATGTGAGGAATTAATATTCAGAATTTACATAGCATTTTTCACTAGTATCTTATTTCATACTTTTCAACAAATACTGCTTCAACATACAGATGGAAAACAGAGCAATAGAATTGAGGGTTATAGCACTTCCTTTAAAGTATGTCCTGAGAAGAGATAATTCTTAATAAATAACCTGAGTGAGTACTTTCAGCTTCCACTATGCATAAACATACAAGCACTCTGACACTCCACTTTGTCTGGTTTTAGATTATTTTGGTGTGTGCCTTAGTGCTCACATACCTTGCTCTTTTAGAGTCCCATCTCATTGCTGTTTGGACTGGGAACAACTCTTGGTTGTTTCCCTGTACGAAACTTACCGTAGTGGAAATAATGTAATGTGGGAAGATGAGAAGCAAGAGCATCCCCTGCTCTCTGTACAGTATTCTTAGAGAGGAAAGAGGAACACGTCTGGGAAGGTACAGAATGAAGCAAGACTATAAAGCTGTCAAATGGTGTAAAAACCTACCGATTTTAAAACACGTTGCAAATAAGTACTCTTTAATGTAGCATATAAACAACTAATGGGATTTTCTGTCATAGTATGTTACTGAGGCAAATAGTTTGCAACATTCAAAAAAAAAGGATTAGGCATTTGTATAAATAGTAGTAGCACTTGAGGCTTTATTGGGTAGACCAAAGATTTATAAGGGTCTGGCAAGTCTTTCTTTTTGGAACATAAACTGAGAAGAAAGGATTTTCTGCTTCATTGTGTAGCATAGGTTATAGAGTTAGCCAGAGGCAGAGAAATTTGATCTAGCCCAAAGATCATGGGCAGTGATCAATGTAACAGACCAGACCATGAACTGGTTGAACTAGTTGCTTGCCTAAGTACATCATTCCCTGTTTTCCTCTAAGAAGTGGTTTTGTGACGGCAGGCCATGGGATGAATTGAAAGTGGAGGGGCTGGTGGTGGATCACCCAGAATTTCTGAGAATGTCATTCAGTGTTTTAAAATTGACTGCAGGTTTTACTGGGTATCTTTTTGTTGATAGTTGGTGATCATCTGAATATCTAGCAGTAGCAAGCAGTAGTTACTGAATTAATTAGCTGGGTGAAGCTGATCTACTGTAAGCATAATGTGAACCTAAAATCTCTGTGGTTCTGTTTTGATGTCGCTTTCTAGATTGCAGAAACTGCCAAAGTCCTGACCAGATTCTAGACAGGGTGAATTCATTCTTCCTCTCTGATTTTGTCGTTTCTCTTTATGAGGGAAAGAGGTGTGTGTACCTATCAGTGAGAGCTTTGAGGTGGATCTACCTGTACCTTTTCTTTAAGGCAAGCTCACCAAAAACAATTAAAAAAAAGAGAAACTGGATCTCATTAGAATGTCTTTTTTTTAGGAAGAACTTAAAACTCTAAGAATTTCTCGAACTCAGAGTAATTAAGACAGGTAGCATAGAAATTAGAAACACAATTTCTAAGTAACCTTCTCCCCCTGCCCACTGTGATCTTGCAATCAGGTCTCAGCTCCTAGCATTTATTTTAGACAGTTCAGTGACTTTTTTGAGTTGCTTCAAGTTGTGCCAAGTTCTTTCTGATCCATAGGAAGATCTTTCCATTGAGGCCTGTTGTCTTCTTTGCTCCTCCCAGCAGTTTTTCAATCTCCTCTGTAACCGCAGGCTCCCATTTTGGTTCTGCAGCTCTGTTCTCCCAAGTCACCCTGCAGTCTACAGTCTTCTCTCCATTTTGCAAGCTCATTTACTCACAAGGCAACGAGTAATCCTACTGTGCTTTCAGGGCAATCTGCTGCTTTTAAATGAACATAACACGCAATCAGAGTTGGGAAAACCCAACAAATTAAGCAGATAACAACTTTCATGAACATGTAGGAGATTCTTCAATTCTTGCCTTTTTCTCTACATCAGCTGTAGCATCAGTGATCTCTGAGGGCACATGTCAGTTCTAAGTAGTGAGATATAGAAAAGAGATGCCTGACCTGCATGGTCTTGCACAGGCTTGAGAGTGAAGAGAAAACAGCTGCATCAGTTAGTAGCATAAAGAGTTCAGGACTTTTTCTTGCTAAGAGACCAAGCTTGTTAGCTTGAGCACAGCACAAAAGTCATTACAAAGTCATCCCAGGTAAGCCAGTATGTCTACATTACACTCACTCACTGTATAGACAAACTGGTTCATCACACTTTTACTGAGGAGGAGGGTATGTCTATACCCCTGCCTACTGTGGGCTGGATTAGAAATAAGAATGGAGGTACCTTAGTTCAGGCTGATTTTTCAGATGGGTGAAAATAGTGTTGCCTATAGCTGATGTCTGTAGCACTTATGAGGAAGACATGAATTCTTTTTTGAGAGTAGTAAACTGGGCTAGAACTAAAAGTAGTGGCTGGATCATGACCAGCTTGAATTTTCCATGGTGTTTCCTAGATTAGCCAATTCATCATAGCAAGACACCTTGAGTTTAGAGGGACTGATGTTCTCTCAGTATATTGCTGTATGTGTAAATCACAGATTTATGGGGAGCTTTAAAGTGGTCTCCAGAAAGAGTCACACACTAACAACTTGACGGTAAAATTGAGAATTTTTCATTAAAAAATCTCCAGGCCAGCACAACTCACTTTAAATGCATTTATATTGACATTCCTCTATTTGAGCAGAGCAGAAACATGAAGCTGGTAAAGTAATGGAGATGAGCTGTTTGGAAAGTGTGTGTGATGTGGCGTGCACATGAACAAGGATGGACAGGTTGTACCTTAACATAGTTACATGCTTTTATGGCCAAATTGTACATTAAGCAGAGTCATATGCCAAAGGCTAGTTTGGCAGTGCCACATCAAATAAGTGCAAAGCAAGCTTGGGTCAGTTGTGACCAGAAATGAACAGAAGAATGTCGGTGTGTTTGTTTGTAGGATGGAGATTGGGATTTCACTGCCTCACCATATCTTGGCTCTGTCACTTCTTAAAACCTAATTTGGAGTTGTTGGAAAAGAGGGATAATCCATTCTCTGGTTACTCATTTATTTTGCTATAAACTTATTCTTATCAAGAACTAGACAAATAAGACCTAAACATGAGCCTGGCTGGCGCACAGCTTTCCTTTGTTTCTCTTTGTATGCAGAGGTGAGCTTGCAGGGTGCTGTGAGAAGTTTAAGATAATGTACTTGTCACCTCCAGTGCAGTTACCTACTTCTAGAAGAAGAATTTAATTAATTGAGTATTTGAAGAATTGCTTAACTGCATATTTAAAGCTAACTATAAGGGTTCTTAAGGTATGAGAATCAAGTAAACCATTCCTGATAACAGACAGCGTTGGGCCTGGGGGACTAGGGAGAATAGCTTGGAAGGGTGGTGAGGTACAGTTAAAAGTCACCTCCTCAGACTGCAAGTATAATCTGCTGCAAAGGTGTGGAAATGCACACATTAATCATTCCTGTTGTTTCTTGTCTGTGGAATGTGAGTGCTGTACAAAAAAAACCCCTAACATGGTTGTAACTAAATGCTTTAAGTTACGTATGCTCTCATCTAATATGTTCATGGTATGTACGTTGTGTAGTAACATTATACAGATTTCTATGTAAAGATTTATGAGAAATCTGTGTCTTTAGATGAATTTTAGAGAACTACTATTATTTTACTGTGATGTGTTGGAACATGTTCAAAACTAAAGTGTGATATATATCATGATAATACCAGTTTTGTTGTTGTTCACTTGCAACAACTATTCATTATACAGCCAACCCCTCTGTGGACACACACGAACTGAAACAAACCTGTCTGCAAATTCACAGCAAGCTGGAAGCAAGTTAGACAAAGCATTTACATCGTATGAAAGTTCGAAAATGACCTCATTTTTTCAGTGTTTCCCTAACTTTCTTTTTGGCTCATTATAACCATGGAATGGCTTGTCCTAGAACTTTAAATGTATTTAATTTGTTGGTTTTGGCAAAGACTGATGTCTCAACTAGTTGCAGAGGCCTTATTGGCAGAATTAATTAGCACTAATAGCATTAATAACATGGTTTCTGCATACCTCAAGGGCTTCAGAGTGCTGATGAATTCCACATGGTCCTAAAAAAGAAATTAAGTGTTGGAGCAAATAGAAAGGGGATATACAGTCTCATTCTTGCTTATCAATGACATACATTCTTGAAAGGCAAAATCATAAACTATGATACTATGATATAAAACTACGCTGAAAGAGAGGGATGCCATCCAGAGGGACCTTGACAGGCTGGAGAGGTGGGCCCGTGCCAACCTCATGAAGTTCAACCAGGCCAAGTGCAAGGTCCTGCACCTGGGTCGTGGCAATCCCAGGCACAAATACAGGCTGGGCGGGGAACGGATTGAGAGCAGCCCTGAGGAGAAGGACTTGGGAGTGCTGGTGGATGAGAAGCTCAACATGAGCCGGCAATGCGCCCTTGCGGCCCAGAAGGCCAACCGCATCCTGGGCTGCATCAAGAGGAGCGTGGCCAGCAGGTCGAGGGAGGTGATTCTCCCCCTCTACTCTGCCCTGGTGAGACCCCACCTGGAGTACTGTGTCCAATTCTGGAGCCCCCAACGCAAGAAGGACATGGACCAGTTGGAGAAGGTCCAGAGGAGGGCCACAAAGATGATAAAAGGGCTGGAGCACCTCTCTTATGAGGACAGGCTGAGAGAGTTGGGGCCTGGAGAAGAGGAGGCTCTGGGGAGACCTTATAGCAGCCTTCAAGTACCTCAAGGGGGCCTGCAAGAAAGATGGTGGGAGGCTGTTCAGTAGGGCCTGTTGTGATAGGACAAGGGGTAATGGTTTTAAAATAGAGGGAGGTAGATTCAGACTGGATATAAGGAAGAATTTTTTTACAATGCGAGTTGTAGAACACTGGAACAGGTTGCCCATAGAGGTGGTGGAAGCCCCATCCCTGGAAACGTTCAAGGCCAGGCTGGATGAGGCTCTGAGCAACCTGATCTAGTGGGGAATGTCCCCGCTTCTTGCAGGGGGGTTGGACTAGATGACCTTTGAAGGTCCCTTCCAACCCCAACCATTCTACGATTCTATGATTTTCTAGAGCATAGCTCATTGGGAAATTTATGCTGACAGAGTAGCTTTAGTGCATTTAAGGTGGCTATAGGGTATGGGCTATTTAGATATGATGAGCAGATGAACTGAATATTAGTGGGACAGGAGCAGAGTCAAGGATGCAGAAACGACCTTTATCATGTCTTTTCTTTACTGATAGTATTTGAGTTCATGAGTAAGTGTGCAAATCAAGGTTTGCTTTTAAGATTGCTACATTTTTCTAAATATTTTACCTTGAATAACATTTCATTTTTTTTTTTTTAGCTTTTTCTCTGCATTTATCCACACACTGGTGAAACAGAAGACAGACTAGCTGTCAGAATTATGTTTAGTCTCGCTGTGTAACCCAGGGCATGCCCATTTGCTCTTTTGCGCATCTGCTTCTTCCTTTTCTAACTTCTTTTATGATTTCATTGTGCGGATTTATTCACCCTCATTTAGATGTTTCTTCAATATCCTGAACACCAGGGTACTGTAACAGAGCAGTGCAATGCAGCTTTTTAACCATATTTCCTTTAATATTTCTGTGATAGAGCTTTAAGCTAAGGCAATGCTGTGAAGACCTTAAGAAGGGTAATGACTAGTTAGTGGTGCTGTGCAGCTCAGGTAATAAGTTGGAAGGGTGACATGAACACTTAGGTGCTGCACTAACAAGTTGGGTGTCTCTGGTTTAGTGATGGGTTATTAAAGGTCTACCCAAGGTGCCAGGAGAGCTATGTAGGCTAGGAACCTCTAAGAACAGGCTTAAAAGGAAAAACTGTGAGCCAATCTGATGGTATTGCTAATGACTGGGACTTGTGCTCAGTATGTGGATGAAGTAACTCTTCAGTTAGAAAGCTCATAGTAGAGAATAACTGCTGCACAATACATTGTGCAAGGAACTGATGAAATATTTATAAGGGACAGTCAGAGATGGAAATACTTGAATTCTAGCTGCAGGACCATTAGATTCTACTATATGCAGTTTAATTGCTGGGATGCATGGCTGATTCAGTGTTGACTCACCTGCATAGCTGGGTGAGCTGACTAAGGCTGGTTCCTGAAGGCAAGAGGACTGGAAATGGGCTGTGGAGCAGTCAGTTGTGGTGCATGGATCAGCTGTACCCTGACATGCCGTTATGGGTTAGTGGGAGGGAAAGGTGAAAGAGAGACCCTGGAAGATGTCGTGAATGATAGGGATTGACAGAACATGCCTAATATATACTTTTTTGCAATACCATCCAGGTTTAGGTAGAGGTGAGAGAAAGAATGTTCTCTTGGCTTGCTTCAATATGTGGGTTTTTTTAAAGGAAAAAGCATTACTCCTGTAAGCCAGCTCAGATGCTACCACGTGGGCTAGAAGGGCTAATATTTAAGTTCCAAAAAGGGAGTCCTTAATGAGCTACAGAGCTGCACTTGTGCAAAATCAGATCTGAAGTAGAAATTGTTTCATTTCATGTTAAATATTATAAATCATATCTTGATTTTTCTGCTGCTAATTGAGGCGTTTCAGATAGAAGCTTCTAAAGAAGAGCACACAAAGGATAGTTCAATCCACACTCAAAGTTTTGCAAGTAGGGGCTTTGCATCTTGTTTTGAGCCCAGGGTCAAATGTAAAGGCTGAAATGCCAAGTGTACAATCATTTGCCTTGACAAACTGTCCCTTAATTATGAGATGTGGTGGTGACCTGATTAATTGTGGAAAAGGATTTTCACAGAAGACCTCTAGAATATGCTGTTGTAGCCTGTGGGTCACTAAGCTCTAGCTATGCACAGTTGGAGGAAATTAAGTCTTCTTTATGGAAAGGACTGAAGCCTGTTTATACTATTTATTGTTCCTTTGTGAGGATGCGTGTTTATTTTCTGGCAACAATCCTAGCTCTTGCTCAACTTGCTCTACTAATAGTATTTTTCCTACCTGCCCGTGCAGTGAACTCAGTGCTGGAGTCAGACAGTAAAACTTCTGTTTCTGCCTCGTGCATCATCCTGAGTAGCAGAAGAGAGGGCTTCTAGCAAAGTGAACTGGTCAGAAGTGTCATCAGCTGGGAAGATGATATACAAAATACATTCACAGTACAAAGCCTACAATTCTGTAGCCATCTCTGCACAAGCAGCACAGAAAGAGTATTAGAGAAAAGCAGTAAGGTACGGACCGACCTTCTTACACTGGCTGAGAGCTGAGCCCATTATCTTTTTTTTGTTAGAACTTTGTCAGCAATGTGTTTCAGTACCTTTTGTCATAATTGATTAATCAAGTTCTAAGAAAAATTACATTAAGCCAGCAGGAGTTTTTTTAGTATTATTATTTTAATCTATGTCCTCTGTAGATTTCCGTTGATGAAAACAGCTTTCATACAGTGGTGAACATCTAAGTGCATCGTAAGAATACTTGTAGGTATCAAATGAACGGCACATTTCTCCTGGCAGCATCCTCGGAAGCTTTTAATCCATGCTGGCTGCTGTTCTGCCTGTCAGCTGTTACCTGGCGGGACAGACCAGCTCCTGTTCTAAAGCATAGGGAGCTGGCTGTGGCTCTCGCTGGCCAATTCCCAGGCAGTGCTGGGGGCAAATGCAGTCAGGTGGGGCTGTATCCTTCCTGTTCAAAGATCATCCCTGCTGAGGGATGTGCCAAGCCTCTGGAAGGAGTAGAGGCCCCCGGCAGTATATTTGGGTTGCTTTTGTTTAGGATTTTCACTCTTTTTATGAACACCTTTGAACGGAGATGGCTTTTTGGTGTGTTGGATGGGCCTATGGAACAAGAGTTTATGCAAGCATACCAGGCTTGCGCCAGCGTTCCCAGTACTAGTATGGGGAGCTGGTGAGGGAAGAGTCAACAATGCTCTCTGCTACACTTGAAAGACTCTCTCTCTCTACTTTTTGGCATTTTTATAAAGATGCATTTTGCAAAGGACAATTCTCCTCCTAAGCAACAGATCTGTCACTAAGGTGCAATCTTACACTGGTTGTGAAGAAATGGGATGAGATTGCTAGGAATAGAGTAAAAAGGCAGAGCAAAAATTCAGAGGTCTGAATGCAATCAATCCTTTGCCAGCTGGGGAATGATCTCCTTGGAAAGCTTTTATTTCAACAGGTTGACAGATCCAGAGAAGACAAAAGATTTGTTCATTTTTTTCCAAAGCAGTTATAGTTGTTTTCCTCTATTTTTTCCATGATTCCTCTCCTTGTTCCCCAGCACTGGCCTATATAGTTAACCAGGAAATCCGCAAGTCAGGAGATGGGAAGTGTGGTCATCGTTTCTGTAAACACCACAGATTAGAAGTTGAGGTTGAGGGCGCAGTGTCAGCAAGCTTTTCTGAAAACTTATAGCTTTAATGACTGATTTTGGTGGATTTTTTTTTTTTTATTTTCAGAATTATTTGTAAGGACAAAGGCCAGTAATAATTTATTTTTAGGAAAATAGGAGTTAACCCTATAATGTTGCCTAAAAGAGGCTGACACATCACCTGCTAGGCCTCCATGTTTACCTGTGTGTAAACATCTATTAACTGCTCAGCTTTATAAAGAACTTCTGAACAGAACTGATGTGTCTCTCTAGGTGGTGAGTGGAGGGTACAGGTGCTAGAATTCATGTTGGGATGGTAGTATTGTGAGATCTGGGGTGGTGCTCTTCCCAGACGGATCACGTTCACTAGTACTAGTGCATGAATCATGTTGCTTGCAACTGCATGCTCTTGGCAGATCTCTTGTGCTTTGGGTTATGTTGAATATTAAAGAGTTATTACTGTACAGTTCACTTCCAACAGCACCTATCCAGATGGAAGTGAAAACCGGAAGAGAAGGTGCTTTCAGAAATTATGTTAATGACTGTGGCATTCATTCATCATCAGACTCTTGATGTGGTTTGACAAACTGCTCTTGCTTTAGTGATGACTCGGTACTGTGCTGGTTTTGTGGCTCCTTGTAGCAGTTGGTGTATCAACTGGCTAAGTGTGTGCCTGAAGGCAGAAGAGCAGACACAGAGTGCACCAGCCACAGGTCAATTGAGGCCAGGTTTCTAAAGGTTTGCATCCATTTAAATGGGAGCCAGGCTAAGTACCTAAGTACTTAGTACCTAAGTACTTAGAAAAAAAAATTTAGTCCCTGCTATTTAGTGTACCAGTCACATATAGCAAACCTGCTTTTTTCCCTGAATCTTGAAAACACAAGACAAGATCTGTGAATAAAGTAGTGCTAGTGATGTGTTTGGAGCAAAAATAATTCACAACTGGCATTTAAGCCACTGCTGGCAATGACTGTCTAATTGAAGGAACCTCATTTGCTACACAAGCCACATAGGAGCTCGTTGCAACAGACTGTAAACTAATTGCTACCCTCATGTAAAAATTAGGATAATAATTAGAGCTTTGCTTTATTTTGGATGCTTCTTCTTTTGTGTACCAAATTTGAGAGGGACTGCCATGACAAGGTCAAAAGATTGAGAGAGAAGCAGAGACTTGGATGGAGCAATCTGTCCTCTAAACTACAGACATGCTGGTGTAAGAGGATCTTGCCGAATCCTTAGATAATATGGGCAGGAATTCACAGTTGTGTGTTGGGATTTTTTTTTTCCCCTTGTGCTGAGCACTTGCATTTAAAATATATTATATGGTCAACAGAATGGCTGGGGATCCCTGCATGAAAGAAGGAAGCATAGGTATGTGAGCACTGTAGATAGTGTGTACAGATAGGTTTTATGGTTCCTGCTCTGGAACAGAAATTCCACCCCAGGGAAGAGAAAAGTCAGGGCCTGAAACCACAACAGTGTGAATTCAAACCAGACAAGAAACAGGAACAAGGGTTCAGCTCCCTCTATCTCATGACAAGTTGCTTGATGCAAGGATGCCTTGAAGAAGATAGCAATTGCCCCTGCTGCCACATTCATCTCGGAGAATCTCATGTTTAAACACAATCTAGGCAGTTGTTTTCCCAAGAGGGAGAACTGTGCTTCGTGTTTGGATAAAACCTTGTAGCTCTTCTCCAGGATTCCTTTTTCTGGATAGATGACATATGCTGAGGCCCAGCTGGGCAAGTTAGTTGTTTTGCTGAGTAGGCAGAAGGAAATCTCTCTGAAGTACTGGTCATTCCTCAGGAAAAAAAAAGGGTGATGCTGTTGCAGGCTGGCCTTTTCATTCAAGCTTTTTCCAGCCCCTCAGAGCTGAGATCAGCCCACTTCAGCAGTACCGCAGTCATTTTGCTTGCTACAGCTCAGTGCTGATATGCACCTGACAACTTTTCACATTTGCCTCCTAGAAATTCTGGTAACGCTCACTAAGGCATTGAAAGTTGGTATCAAGCCTGGAACAGACCGATTAAAATGGGAAGCCTGTTTCAAATACGTGTTTCTGCTTTTTATCAGAGTTGCTTTGGTACCTAGGAACCAAACTCCTTCCCCAGTTGAAAAAATAAATAAAATTTCCCTTCGAAGTATTTTTCATGGGCACTGTAGTGATGAAATTATACAGCCCTATCTTTTGATCTGGAATCAGAGAGCTTCTCCGCCCCTTAGTGTTCTGGATACAAGAATAGATCTAGGTACAGCACAGATACCCTTGTTATTAATCTGCAATTACATAATTACACAGTAATCACCAGAATAACAATAAATAATAATTACACAGTAATCACCAGAATAATAATAAATGATAATTATTTGGAATCAATTGAGTACACCCAATTGACTCCAAATGATAAAAAAAATTAATAGTTCTTTGCAACTCTAATGAAAAAGTTAATAGTAATATTTTGTAATTTACTTCTGATGAGAGTGTACACTGAGGGTCAGTTAGTGCTGCTGCTCACTTGGGTTTTGTCTCATAAAATGGAATGATATGACCATATTAAGTCTCACCTGGCTTTTAGGATTCATTGCACCGGAACCTAGTTTCATTTCCCTTAAAATAATTACTGGGAATTTCATAGTTTGATGGTATTTGTTAGGATTTATGCTGATGTAACTGAGATCAGTTTCAAGCTCAAAGGTTTGCGATTACAATGGGAAAGGATATAGACGTATTTGTGGATTGATTACTCACTACACGGTTTGTTGTTGGCCTCTCCATGTAGGCTGACAGTGACAGATTGCACTGTCAGACAGAAGCTCAAGACTGAGCGAGGCAAAAAGCCTGGGCTTGTAGTGCTGGATTTCTCAAGCAAAAGGCTGAACGGTAACGGAGAGGCTACTGCCTGCTATTTCCATACGCATTCCTATCAGGGACGGGACACCAAGAGACACTAACTGAAACACAAGCCACATTAAGTACATGAAATTTCCTTGGCCGTGACATTGTCTAATTTTGCATGGGATGGAACATTTTGAGGACACTTTTTGTTTCCCTTGCAACTGGTGAGCACTCTGGCAGGAGTTATATTCTCCTCGTGTATACTTCTAAGCAAAGATATGGCAGAATGTCAGCATCCCAACAGGATACTGTCTGAACACAACTGAACAGCAGTGTCTGGAAGGGACTAGGAGGAGAAAAAGAGGCTTAATGCAATTACATTATAATAGGATGGTGATCAAAACTCCTCTGGCTTCTGAAATGGGTATATAACGTGGTCTTAACTGAAGGCATGTGTCCTTTTTTTAAGACAGCTAAGGGAAAATGGCCATTCATATCTCTGACTAGCCTTGCAGGCATGCATACCTGTGAGTGCCAGTGAATCTTCTATCACCTTGCCATTTAGAAAAAACCCACAAAACAAACAAAACAAAAATACCGCCGGTGTTGTTAGTCCAGAGGTTCATTGTTGTCTTTTTGCACTGGTATAAATCCATGAAGTAGAAATAAACATGGCTGTCAACATAAAAAAAAAAGAGGAATCTAACTCTCTGCAGAAGGATTAAGCTGTAAGCAAAACAGGTATTTGTATGTCTCACAATACAGTAGACCTGCATTTCTTGTTCTTTACATTACTTTACATTAGCTTTATTTGGAAAAAAAAATAATTTTAACTAAAAATTAAGGCATTCTATTTCATGCTGTAAAGCGAGCAAGGAAAGATTTCACAGTGCTACAGCAATTTTTTATTTAGAGCCCATAATATTGTGAGACATCTGGATATTTTTTTTCTCTGAATAAGTTGACCCTTCTGCAGTTCTCTTGAGTGAAATCCCAGCTTCATTAAAATCAAAAGCAAAACTCTTACTGACTTCAATAGGCCAGGATTTTGTCTTGGCACACTTTCCATAAGACCCTTTCCTCTTTCAGACCATGGCTCTGTGGAGCACTTAAACATATGGTTACCTCTCAGAATGTCTATCTGTTAGCAGAAAAATGGTCTTGAAAATATGTTCATCATCAAGATAGGTAATGCTAGCACCACTCAGAGACATCAGCTGAAAGAAAATATATTTTGAAAGAAATGTTCCCGTTTTATTCATTTTATCCTGTGAATATTTAGCCTGCTTGTAAGAATCCAATGGGTGCACTTTTCCTTTGGATTTACCTACTAACTTTTCAGCCTTGGCTTCCATAGAAGGAGGAGTGCTTTGATGAATATTGCTGTGGAGATAATTAATTCCAGTATTTCATGAACTGTATATTAAAAGCAGAAGAAAGAAGGGAGGCTAAAGAATCAGAAAGTGGAGTAGCTAGTTTAAAAGCCTGTGGCTCGTAAAAAGGTTGTGTTGTTGCTGTTCTTCCAAGGAAGAATTTAATTAGTTGCATGTTCACTACTTGCTTTTTTATGCTGTTCATATTTATAATACAAAAAAGGTGAAAATACATCTATTTGCTTATACTTTAAATTTTATGCAAAAGAAAAGAAAAAGGAATATTTAGGTCAAAGGGTATTGTTCTGTTGAAGAAAGGGAATTGCAGATTGCTGAGGGCATCTCATTAGCATCAGTATCTGCTTCTCTGAATCAGTGGCAATCTGTGGATGTCACAGCTGAAGAGCAAATGAGAACATACTGCTCCTCAGACAAATCCTCCCGAGTATCACTTTCCCTGGCTGCTGCTTTCTACCTCTGGTGAAAACCCAGTGACGAGTGATTTCTGGAACATCCTTTCTGACAACTTGTGGGCTGTTGCTTTGCAGCCCGTGCAAAGGAGCATTCGGGAGAATCCAACATGAAACCAAGGGCAGTCACAGGCCTAGTCACAGACACAGAGATCACTAGACACTGCTCAGCTCTGTAAGTGGCTGGGAAAACTGATGTGTGTTAGTCAAATGGCTAGGTATTGTGAATCAGAAATTGTCAGTGACACGTGCCTGGCTCAGGAATACAGTTAGCGTTGGCCCCGAGGAGCTGCTGTGGAGAAAGCCTCTTAATACCATCAAAGGTCTACCACTTGTCATTAAGTTTTTAATTAAAAAAATATCTATATGTGAGTATAGTCAAAGTAACAAACGTTTTAATTGCGTATCTCTTGGAAGAAATGTGAATATTTTACTTAAATCAACAGAATCTGCGGTTCTGGAACGTAACTCCACATATTCCTTCTGGGTATACAGGCCTTTACATTGAGAAGGCTGTGGTAGAAGGAACAGCTGCTGTAATTTGCATTCATCTCATTAGTTTGTTTATAGAATGCCCTAAAGAGAGACTTTTTGTGTGAGTCAGTCTGAGCAGATGGAAATAAGAGACCTAGTAATAAAATGTGTGCTTAAGAAAGGCATAAAACTTCACATGAAGTCAGAGCAAATTGAACATGGCTCCCAGTTACTTTTAAGACAGAAATAGTTGTACTAGTGTGAACAAGGGAAGAATCTGGTCTGGTGGATATTGCTAATTTGGTTTTATATACAAACACAGATACTGGGAGCATACAGTATTGACAATGAGGGCTTCTGGATATACTACATATCTCCTTATCGCTATGAAGTGCATACGTGTTGTAACCAAAAGTTAAAACAATACAGGCAGTGAGAAAAATTGTGAAATCTTTTTTTTTTAACCAATTCCCTGTAATAACATGCCATTTAAATTCTAAGACAACACTCCCCTGATATTTCCATTAACTGAACCCAGTGTCCCATGAGGTGGTGAAAGGGAGGAGAATGGGTGTTCACTTTTCCTGTCTACAGTGAAGCATTTTCTCATACCTATGACTAAGGAGGGAATTTTGCAGCTGAGTTGTTTTTTCCCGTCTGTCTACTCTGTTTCTTAATACAGTGATAGAATAAAGTAGGGCTTAACTTTGGTCACTTGACCAGGGGAGAAAAGGGGGAAAGGGAGCTGCACATGTTGGCCCAGTGTCTGGTGGAGGAGTGAGGAACAGACTTGTGACCCTGCCAAATTTGCCCCCGAGGAGACTCAACCTGGTTTTGAGCCCTTCTGTATTCACTCTGACTTTTGACTTTCTTTCAGAGCAGCAATTGTGTAAGAGCTTTATTGTATCTTGGTCTTCTGCTCATCCTTTGCCTGCAGTCCTGCATTAACACAGTCTGTGGCAACCTGCTGCTGGTTATTACAGTGCCTTTTTGGCTGCTGCACTTCTAGACCCTTCTTGGGATCTTCCTGAGTCTTTTCCACTGCCCACACTCCCTCTACATACATGTGGAGCCCTAACGGGATGGATATGGGCTCCTCAAACACTCAACTGCTTTTGAGAGGCTCTTTGCACTGGTTGAAGTCACCTCTGGTCTTCCCTGATGCCAAAAGTAATGGACCTCACAGTCTCAAGTTGGTGTGGTGTTCAGATTGTCTTTGTTGATCCTAATGGCAGCACAGAAACACTAGTAAACTCTACATCAGATATAGGCTGTTTGAAGACGAACTTGAAGGATGTATAAGACAAACAGAAGACAGCAAGCTTTTGAAAGGTGGTAAACCTTAAACGTTGTCACTTACAGGCCTCAGACTGTATTTAGATCTTGAGCTTTTGAATCTGAACTGGGACAGGTTGTCCAGCATGTTGAAGTGTCTGCCCTTTGGTATACGCAGATTACCCCTTATACAGTCTGATATAAGAAGAGGTAACATAGACTAGTCTTGGTGATGATACCTTTAGGAGTGAGAAAAATTCTTAGCAGTTCATGAGGAACCAAACAAGATTTTTTTACGTGTGGCTCACAGCACAGCTTATGTCTTAATGGACAAATTGTCTCCTGGATACTACATAACCCATTCAAGATTATTTATATCTTTTCCCACATGAGATTACAACATTTCCCTGACGGCAATTACAGCAATGGCCTACCTGGAATAGCAGTATGAAAGAATCTCTGATCTTTCAATTCACAAGCAGCAGCCAGAGACAAAAAGCAGAGCCAGCTAGCTGATCCAGGGGATCTGGCTCCACTTCATCCACAGAGCCTATTTTGAAAGGTTCTGTATTGCACAGTGGTCTTCTGAACTGTGCACACAAGCATGGGTGAGGCAAACCTATTTGCTCTTGGAGTTTGAGCACAGGGAAATAGGTAGACTTGAAAGAAATTGTACCTTCTGGTGAATTTAAATAAGATAAATATTGTATAAATCTGCTACATTAGTTATTTATGAACTCACAAAATACTTTAATTTCTGAAGCAAGAAGGACTCAAACCTCAAAGCTTTTTGCACCTGAGCCCTGTGACTTAAGGTCATTGAATAATTGACCTAGAGATATTTTCCTTTGACTGGAGAACATACATGCAAAATTCTGTAAGTCTTATCAAGGAGGACTTGTAGATACAGTATACATGGCTGGCTATTAGGCACACTTATAAATACTCCTGGTATCAGGCAAGATTGTTTATATCAACTCTAGTTTAATGTCAGCTACAAATTTTGTCTCAACAAATGAGAATGATATTCAGATTCTGACAGTACTTTATGTAACAGCCAAACTACTAATGTACACTTTAGGCCATTAAAACTTTGTTTTGAAATGAACTCTCCACTTCCTGAAACATCAGAACTGGGAATTTTACATTGTCTGCTCCAGCTTCTTGTCTTGAAGAAAAAAAAATGTGTTCTAAGGGTCTGTAACTCAGAGTCAGGAATGGTGAAGCAGGCAAAATAAAATTATTTGAAAATCTACCAAGGACGATTGCAGGCATAAAACTGAATCTCAGATTCAAGAACCTTGTTTAACCAAAAGACCAGTTCTTCCATATGTTTTAAATAATTGTGAAAAGTTCTTTTTAGAAACTAACTTCAGACTATTCTGCTTACTCTTTAGAATTCTTTATACAAAATTTGTTTCAAAAATATTACTGTTTGCAGACAGAACCATATGGAAAGAGTTTCACATAATTTCTTTCTGTATCATAGCTGGGATTGATTAGTGTGACTAGAGTTTGCAAGAAACCAGCTCCTTTATCGTAGTAGTTGCTTCCAAATGAATGGATCTGATTTCCTTCCTAATATTTGCAGGACAAAAAATGACTGTTCAGTTTATTTTAAGAATGTTCCCTCCTGTTGAAGTTTATTAGGTTTTGTCATTCCAAAAATAGTGTTTCTAGTTGCTTGAGTTACAACTCTTTATTGAACTTTTTAGTAGGGGGTAATAGATTTTTATTCTGCTTTCCACATTGTGCTTTTATCAGATCTCAGTTCAGAGCTGTGACTTGTATTCTGCAATTCTTGCCCCTTTTTTTAGCCTTCAAGAAGGCACAAGGAGCAGGAGCATGACCATCTAAACCCTCAGCTTATGTCCCCAGCATTGTAACACATGACTTCATTGTTCTTTCATAATGTATATACTGCTGTCATCAGAGCTTGACCTCAGGCCGGCTTTCAAGTTTAAAGTATTTATATCTAAAGAAAGCTGAATCAAAGTAGGATCGAAGCATAGAAGTAGACAAGCTGCTGTAACTTAAGAGGACTTCTAAATGTACATACTCAGTAGGCACCCTGTTAAGAACAACAACTGAATAGAAGTATATTTTTCTTGTTCCTAATTCTGCCTTAGAAAACCTTTGCAGAGATTGTTTTCCTTAAATTCTGTCTTCATAGTCAAGGTCTGTGCCATACTGACTTGAAAAAGGACCAAACCTTCAAACTCGGGCAGAAGAGATATAAAGTCATCCCTTTTTTCTCCTTAAAATACAGAGCTTTGGAATATAATAAAACAAACATTTTATGCCAGCGAGAATACCAATTGTAAAGCAGACTAAATTTAAACCTTGTAACAAAGTTGTTAGTCAAAGCAAATTTTAAAAGTTAAAAAAAAAAAAAAAACATAAATACTCTATCACTCAGGAGTTCCTAAGCTGCTCTGTACCCTGTTGCCCCCATCCTATTTGTCTAAGAAGTGCTTTTGTCATGGTGTGGGGGTTGCTGGGCTGGTCCTTGTGCAAGGCTGTGATTCTCTCCAGTATCTGTCTTTGCTCCTCTGCAATGGCTGCACAGGGTCTGGTGCAGAATCCTGACGGAGATGCCCAGCATTGACTTGTTCACACGCACCAGTCAAGAGCTCATTAAGTGGCTCACTGTTTTGGGTTGTGTGTTTTCAGTGCTTTGGTGAAGCAAAGGTGTAGGAGGTGAAGCTAAGCTGACAAAGAAGACGGAAATCCTAATGTTGGGATATTGAAAAGGAAAGTGGTTACACCTCCTGAGCTGCTGACCAAACTGTGCCTGCACTTTGTGGCCCAGCAAGGCTTGTGTTCCTTGAGATTGCCTCCAAGCTGGGGCCTTTGGCCTAGGCTGAGCTCATCTTAAGAGTTACTTGCAAAATCAAAGACTATTCTAGCCAAATGATCTGTTGGGAGCCGTGGGGTTGCTAGTCTGTATCTTATGAGGTCAGTGCAGACTGAGAAACCTGGTAATGGCAGCCTTAGTTTAGAAAGTTTAGCTATTTACTGTTGCTGCATTCCTGAGTTGTCCTTTAGGAACACTTTGTGACTACAGGTATCAGACCTTCACCACCGTCAAAGGTTCAGTTAGGAATGGGGGACTGTAAGCTTAACGTAACTCTTAGCCTATCTATTTCTATTAGGTGAGCAGTTCTTAAGACTCATTATTACATTGTGCATCTAAACAGACTTTGTGGATCTTGATGAGATTTCATACTTCAGTTTTGATGGTGTAGATATCTGAGACGTAACTATTGAATTCGTGATAAAACAGGTTTTAAAATTGAAAGCATTTAAGTCAGAGTTAGTGATGTGAAAAATGAAAGACAGTATGTTGCCAAAACCATATCAGTGACTGAGAATTTCAACCACTGTTTAAAAATTATGGTCCTGGTGTTTACACTGTAAGTGTATATTATAGACATACCCTGTATAGAGTAATATATACTTAGAAGCAGGATGTAAGTACTTCAGTAATGCAGAATGAAAATGTGCCAGTTGAAACTGCTTTGCTTGTCATCCCTGGGTTGATGTATGCTTCTGTAATAAAAAGTGCATACAAAGAGGTTCAGCGTACAGCTTGCCTTGCTGCCAAGCTCGGCAGCTGATGACAGATTAGATTTTTCAGAAAACTAGAGGAAAAGTTTGGTTTAGGCACAGGAATATCAGGAAATATCTAACTCATGAATATGACTTAAAACTCTTCAGTCAGCAGCAGAGAAGGAGAACGGTTCGGAAGGAAATCCAAAATGATTGAGCAGCCAAAATGGAGGAGGGAGCTAAGGAGGAAAGCAAATTAAACATCAGGAAGATTGTGTCAGAGTGAGGAAGGTATCTTTTACACAGCAAAACCTTTTTTTTTTCCTCCCTTCCATTAGTCTTCTGCATTATAGTATCTCTTGTCAACTAGTGAGGGAAGGAGGAACTTGTAATGAAAATAGCTGGTTTTGATTTTTTTTTTTTCTCTTTAGGTGTTCGATTCCTGCAGCATTGCCTGGCTCGTAGAAATTGGTACTGAAAGGCTGAGCAACACTGAGGGAACAGGAGTTAATGTCTTGACTGACCTCTTAGCCCAGGCATTGCCAATATAGAAATTAATTAGACGTCTTTTAAGCAATTGAAATCCATTACTATTACTTAATAGACCATAGTGCACAGAAATCTTTTGTTCTTTCTTGAACTAATAAGGTATGTGTTCCTATGAATCACTGATATGGCACCATAAATATAAGCTCTGTGTGCCAAATGGCACTGGCTTGGGTGCCAGCCGTGTGCTCTCAGGGAGCTGGCAGCCGGCAGGGACCCAGCGGAGGCTGGGGAAGCACGGGCAGCATGGCACTGGGGATCTGGGCAGCCCTTCCAGCGGCGTGGCTTTCATTAAAAGACTGTCTACGTAGCCGTAACAAAGCAGTAGGTGTGGGATGCGACCCTGCCCTTGGCTATGTTAGCTAGCCACAGCAGTTGCCCCTGTGTAACTGCCCCCCAGTTTAGCGTACTGGAAGACAGGCATTGCAAGCTGCCTCCTGGATGTGTGTTTCCTGCCTTGGTGACTTTAGGAACTGCATAAATGACAACATTTAGCAGATAGACCACACTTTCTATCTTCCAGGCTTTGTATGAACATTAAGTAGTAAACACATTACCATAAACATGACGAAGGGTGATGGAAATAACACAGTTTGGGTACAACTGATAAGTGACTCAGCTAGAAATTTCCGTGAGCAGGGAGATGATCCGAGCTCAAGCTGTACTGACTGAGCAAGACGCAAAATGGGAGCCGTAAGAAATAGCAGACTGCTACTCTGCAGTTGGATGGTTTCTAATTCGCTGTCAAACTCTGCTCTCAAATGTGCCAGCAGTAGTTGGGGAGGATGGGACGGAAATTTAACTCTTGGTCCTTGCTCATTAAGTGCTTCAGGACAATGATGTTAGCAGGTCACTCTTGCTCCTTGTTGTCAGTGTGGGACTTCCACTACTGTGGAGTGTGCCTCAGTAGGAAATCTCTGAGTCTTTACCAATTTTAGGTAGGAGCAAGCTGTTGGAGATAAGAACTGTATTTGCAGTCAGTATAATTGCAGTGCAAGGCCCACAGACCTGGTCTGTGATCTGGAAGCAGTGTCGCTGTGGCACCATAGAGCTTCAAAGGAGCTGCAAAACTCACAGGGGAAGCTCTGCAAATAATCAAGCCGATCAGCCCAGGCTGTGGCTGAACTTCTGTCAGCACCTACGCTAGTGAGTTTAAAGCTGGGTCTGACACGTTTGCATTGCATTGCGCTCCCATCTCAGGGAAGTGATTCATAGCAGACCTGGAGAACTTGATGAAGGTGGTTGTTAATGCACAGTTGCCATGGGTTTGAAGTGAACTTGGTGAATAGTTGGAAGAGTATTCCACTTTAGACCTTTTGAGGTTTAAAAAGTAGGCAAACCACAGGAAATCTTCTGAAACAGTAAGAGCTGAAAGTTGGGAAAACACACAGGAAAAAGAGGATATATGCCTACCCTGTTCTTCTCCTTCCCTTGGTGCCTCTCATAGCCATAAGTATCAGAACTAGGATGCTGGGTTAAATGGACACTTGGTCTGAACTCTTATGGCCATTCTTTTGCTTTGGTGTCAAGGGATCACTGTAACAGCAAAATTACCTGTCAGAGGGTCTGCGTAGTCATAAGGTGGCAACAACTGAACTATTTGGGGCTTTTCAGCCCTTTTCAGTTGCCAGAGGTGAGGAATGAGAATTCCCTGTCTTCTCAAACATAGCAACCTTTCTTTTTCCCCCTAAAGACTGCTTCTTTCCAAAGGAAAGAAGAGCCAGAGTGAAAAACCTGGCATTAGAGATGTTCTTGAATAGTTTGTAATCCCTCTGGTCTATTACCGGCTTCTGTACATGTCTGGTGCCATTGCTTACATGCCTCTTGAGCAATTAAACTGTAAGCCAGAAGGGTGAGGTTCAGAAAGATGATGTTTTTCTAGAACAGACACCGATGCACCTGAGGGACCAAAACTGAGGTGAGTGTTTAAGTTAGTTCTAGCTTTCAAGGATTTACCTAAAATACTGAGTCTCCCTAAGATTTCAGAATGATGGGGGTCTGGTAGTTGGCTGTTCTGGCAATTATTTGGTGGCTGTTAACAACTGGTGTACAGCCAGATTTTGGGGTTTGTTTGCATTTTTATTACACAAATAGCACTCACATATTTCTCTAGATCATTCGTAAAACACATTAAAAAAAAATATGTCCAAGAGCGAAGCTGTGCAGAATCCCCTCTGACACGGCTGTGGCTTGCGGTTCTGTTTCCAGCTGGCTCTTGAGAACTTTACTTAGTCAGGCTGTAATCAAAGTAGCCTGTTAATTTTTCTGTTTTATCCTTCAGTGTTCTTAATTCAGCTGAGGAACTTACTGATGAAAGATCATTAGGACTGGATTTATCAGATCTTAGAGTTTATCACTGAGACCCTGGAGTTTAAGAAGTTTACCTTGTGAAGGCAGACGCTTTTGATTCAAAGCCATATTTTGCCATAGGCAAAGTAGATTTATATTTATTTCCCATCTCTTAATAGCAAGTCCTTAATAATCAGGAAATAAGTACTTCAGGACTTCCTTCCTTCAATCTGTATTGATGGAGCTGATCTGCACTATTTTGGTTTGTATGAAATTTCTAAATACTCATGGAGACAGAAAGCAACTGAGTGGGGATTACTTTGTAGCCCAGAGTAGAGGTTTTCCCTTGAAAAAGAAAGGATGTGGGTTGAAGCTTTCCACAGCAGAGGGGAGATATCCCCAAACTGGTTGATACGTTAGAAAAGAGATGAAGAAAATTAATAAATTAATATCACTGGAAAAAATATTTCTCAAGATTGAAAGTATTTGGCAATGTCAACTCAAATGCATAATTTTGAAACAGCTTTTTCCTGCCCCAACAAATTTTCTAGGTTTTTTTGTTTTGTTTTGGTTTTATTTTTGTTTTTCACGTAGTTCTAATGTGCAAATTGAAGTAAATGCTGAGTGAGTGGGAAATTCTTGTTACTACTCATTAGCATTTGATTTGTACACTTCTAAATAAGTACTGTACTCTTACAAACGATTCAGACTAATTAGCAGAGAGGGAGTTTGAAAAGCAGATGTTATTTACAATAGGCGATAGACAGGATCTTATGAAGAATAGTTTGGAACAGAAGAATAGAAGCAGAGTGACCAGCAAACAATCTGGATTTTTTTATTCTACTACTACTAAATTTAGAAGGCAAAGCTGCATTTTTTTCCAGTGCTGTCAAAAGTAAAGTGCCTTATAAAATGGAAGAGAGTTAAAGTAACTCACAAATAAATAGCTGCTGTAGCTAGAGGGAAGGAATAGCTTAGAAAAGGAAGAAAAAAGAAATCATGTGGTCTGAAAGAGACTTAGCTGAGTCTAAATATGAACTTTAATGTCACTGAGAATTTTTTTTATTGAAACTGTACACCTGAAATTCACTCCAAATCCACAATGTAGTGAAGGTGTTCCTTTAGCATTTTAATTGAGTCTCAATCATCATCAGATTTCAGACATGAACTGAAGTGTTGAGTGGTATGCTTCACTATTTCTGATAAAAAATTAAAACATCTTTGAAAGATCTTTGCAGGAAAGGATGTAGACTGGATTTTGGAGTTGCTATTTCCTTATCGGCCACAAGCATTGAAACAATTACTGTTTATTTAGGTATTTTTCATTATGGAATTTTGAACTATGATTTTTAGTCCCCACATCTTCTCAAGACCTGAAAATTCTGAAGATGCAAGGCTAGAAAAGTAGTCGTTATTATGAATGCACCTGCCATAACAAAGCCAGGGACAAAATAAAAAAGTTATGAGGCTTTCTGAGCAAGGAAGTATGCAGATGCCTGATGAGAAAGGGCTTGGCTAGCTTAGAATTCACTAGGTAGGAGAAAAAACATAGTTTTTGCAGTGGACCAAAATAGATTATCCCAAATATGATGGTTTTCCTTATGCTATGAAAAAGAGTTTTACAAGTTTTACAGAGGCATGAAAATCCCCTTGACCCATTGAAATTACATTTCTTTCTGTTTTTCTTTCCACAGAATTCAAAGTTTAAGCCTCACAAGGTGGAAACAAGCCTGCATTTTCTCCTGTTGATTGAAATGGGAGCACAAGTGGACCTTTACTTTGCAATTCGGACAAGCCTGGACTAATCAAAGCTAGAGACATGTACATTTATAGCAAAGGTCAGAAGCTGAATTGTTAATACTCGCCTATAATTAAAGATCCTGAGTTAAATTTAGTAAGGAAATCTCATCTCCTACCTTGCTGCAGCAGCTAGGCTGTGTTGAAGTGCCTAATGCATTTTATACTGTTACTGAAAATTATAACTTGAAGTTCTGATTCATGTCTCGAGCTCAGTTTGCAATTAGCAATCCTTAGATAATGTACTGCAAATCCTTCTAATAAACCAGAGCCTGATTTTTGTTGAAAGCATAGGGTTCATAGAAGACTGTTTCCCTCAACACTAGTGCTTTTACAAGCTGTGTATGCCATAAAAATGTTGTTAATGTGACAAAAATGTTTACTTGCTCGTTAAGGAACCTCACACTAACAACTGGGAGAACCAGTGGCATTACAGTTGAGTCAACAATGACAGGGCCCAGAATGTGAAAGCTGTAGGTTTACAGTACATTAGGCTAAGGAGGCAGGCCGCCACATAGATCATCGGACATGGCTGGCTCATGGAAGGCTTCTTTCATGCATCTCTGTAGTAAGTGAGTAGGCAGGATAAAAAAAAGTGAGTATGACAGAGCGCTGCTTGTGCTGCCTTGTAGGTCTGTGCCAAGCAACTGGAAGGACTGGTGTTTTGTAATTTTGCAGCTCCTTGAAAGGAAAGCTGAAGTACAAACAAGCTGACTGAGAAACAAGTCTGAGTGTAAGGCTTTCTGTAGGACCCCAGTTCTTTCCCTCTGTAAGAAGGAAAGCTTGTTCAGGGGCTGGTTCCCCCACAGCAGGGATTACAACTTCTGCTGACTCCTTAAGAGAACCTGTGCAACCATCCCATGTCCCTGCCTGTCTGTGGCAGGAGAGTTTGCCCCTCAGATTGCGGAAGCAGCGTTGTGAAATTGGGTTTGATATCAAGGTTGTACCCTTGAAATCTCTTCTCCTATCTTCAGCTGTATCACTGTCTAGAAAGATACTACCTCTCCTTGCAAACCTTCCTTGTGTGAAATCCAGGTCATAGTAATTATCTCGATAATACAGAAGGGAGAAATACTCCAGTGAGCAAATTATCTGAAAGACAAAATCTATTTTGGCAAATCTCCCTTGAAATTTGTGGATTCCTTAAACTGGCCCTGGCAAGAGTGTTTGAAGCAAATACTATCCAAGGAAAGTAATATTTTGCCTCTAATTTATCATTTTATAATACTTGCAGTTGACTTCAGTAACGGCATAATAGTGAAAGTGATTAACATTTCACTCTTTTCTAAATAAAAACATAAATTCCTCTGACTGGCAGGAAAGAATAGTACTATTAATAAGTGGGAAAATGGATCTGATATATTTCTAGAATTTTAAGTGGCCTGAAAACTGCGCACAGTGTGTACTAGGGTTACCACAGGAAGGTATCTCAGAAAAGAGCCATTTCCTGGGTCCCTGAAAACAAAAGGACTTTTTGTAGCCACTGACATTTGGTCAAAGTGGGCTGAGTCACTGTTCTGTTTTTGTAGGGTTTCCAGTTTTTCTCTTTTACAAGTCCTCAGCTTAAGGAAGCCTTTCTTCCAGTAATTTGCCCTACTCCTTCTACTTCAGACCCTTCCAAGAAAGAAAGTTGGAAGTTCTCATGTATCCCCCTGACATTAGGGGACAGTTACCCAACATGATGTTTGTCCTGGATAGATGCCTACTCAAGCCACAGAAACACCAGCTGATCAAGTAGTTGGCCTGTGACAGTAGTGCATTGGATATAATATCACAGATACTTTGGTCACTTAAAGCCACTCAGCTATGCTCTTATAACAGGAGCGTGTCAGAAATAGCAGTAATATGTGGAGCATGAACAGGGTTTCTGTGGCCTCATGAAGCAGATCTCCATGAAGCTTGACAGGTTTGTATCTTGAGTACCATATAACAGGCTGCCCTCCAGAATAACCCCACTCACCCTTGAGGCTTCATGGCCTAAAAAAGATGAGAGCATCCATGCCCTGAAGAACTCATCAGTTACAACCTGGATCAGAAAAATGTAGCATTGTGTGCATTTGTAGATGAATGGACTCAAGAGCAGGGGACACTGGGATGTTTCACCCCCTGTGGGCTTACATTTTAAGTTTAAGGTTGGGAATGAAAAGAGAGGGAAGAAAGAAAGAGAAACCATGCCTTTCAAAGCAGCCAAGCCTCATCTGCATCAAGGAATGAGTAACAGTCTATAGGCTTTTGGGAGAACTTTTGACCACTGGGGATGGATTGAGTGGACCACAAAAGCTAGGAGGAATTGCGTGAGAGCTGAGGACCAAGCATTCCCTGCAAGCAAGCCTCCAGAGGTGATGATGCACGTTGATTTTGGTGTCCATCACAACAAAAAAAAAAATGCTTCTTTCATCCATTTTGGGGAAGTGGTATAAAGCTCACAGACAGAAACAACATTAGCAGGACTGTATAATGCAGCAGAGGTGAACATTTGGCATAGCAAAGAAATAGTTTGCATTAGGTAAGATGAAAAATGGAGACTTCTTCAAAAAGTCCCAGGTTCTTACGTGGTCTTTAAGTTTTTTCATGTCAAAAGGAGAAATTAATGTTACCCCAAAAGGTGAAAAAATCCCTGCTTCAAATAACTTAGCTGCTAAAGCTTTTTAAAATCATTTTGCTCTGCAAGTTTCAGTTTTCATGAAGCCAAATTGAGATAAATCTGAAAATTTATATAAGTTTAAAAAAGCATTTACTAAAATGCTCCTGTTGTTCATGGTAATATGAAGTGAGTCATCTTGTTCCACAAAGTGACATTAACTTTTTTCATATATCAGCAAATTTTGTACAATCCCAGGAGTGTAGGTACAGTCCTGTGTATCATTGTAATTCTGCCCCATCACTCTGATTTCTGGCAAAGTAATACTTTCTGAATACTGTGTCTGCTAATTCTTTCTTTCTTTGTGTACGAGGTAGATGCACGCATTGCCTAGTTTGTCGGAGAGAATCAACGAAGTACAGTTTTATTTGTGTTTGCAGAGACAACAAAATCAAAGAAGATAGCAGCTTAGTGACTCCAACAGAGATAGTAATTAAGATAAACCGGTGATGTTTCTAGCATATTTTAAGAAGCCTGGAGGAATTAGCATAGCTTGCAGGAAACTGTGGGCTGGAAAGAATATTCTTTAAGAGTAAACACGAAAATGTTGTCTTTTTATCAAGCGTGATGGAGAACTGATTCATCTCTCCCGTGTTTAGGTAGGTAAGTGGGGTGAGTGAGTTAAAAGGAGCTGTGAATAGAGTTTGCAGGGCAATTGGGAAATGAACGAGATCATTTAACATCTTTTCCAAACAATAATTTTTAAAAATCCAATATTTGTAACACATCTCTATTTTAACTAGTTTAGTTTTACAGATAGCAGCTAACTATAAAAAGAAATAATAATCTGAAGTGTCCTTGGAGCCACTAACTGTGCCTTTCTGTCTGTTCCCTAAGAACATGCCCTGGATTTAAAGACTATGTATTAAAGCAAGTAAAAGAAGAAACAGCTTATTTTCTAACTCTGGCACTCCTTTCCTTCAGCTTGCGCAGAAGACTGACAGCCTATCTGAATCCCACCAGTGGTATCCCACCAGCTCCCCTGGGAGTTCAGCACTGCATTTGGCCTGTTCTACTGATCTTCCTGGGCCCCTGTTTCTGACCTGCAGCACCACCATCCTCGAGAAGTCAGGTAGGAGCTGAAGGCATTTGACGCTGCTAAAGAATCAAGTCTCAGTTGTCAGATTTAGCCATTTGTCCTCCAGGTGATTGGTTGGATTTTTGTTTTTTTTTTTTTTGGATGATGATTTGATTTTTGGTTTTCTAATGTGCTCTTTGTAGAGGTTATTTTAAGCTTCCAGTGGAACAGCAGATAAGTAGGTATCCTCCTCCCTTCAGAGAAGCTGTGCTGATTTTAGCTGATGTTTGCATATTTTAGCTACCACCCTGAGGTTTTTAAGGTTAACAACCAGAGATTGTTAAAGAATGTTAAGACACATCTCTTAACTTTTGTTGCTCACTTCTCTTCGAGATACACAATTGTTAACCTCTTTAGGACACACTATTGTTAATCAGTGCTATGGGGCATTTTAAGGCTCTCACACATAAGGATCTGTGTTTAGGTAATCCCTTAAGTGTAGTCCTGGCTTTAAGCATAGGTACAGCCAATGGTTATTACTCAAGTGGTTATAAAGTTAAAACTGCATATTAGTTTTTATATACATCAGTGAAACTGGGTTTATGGAGCAAAAGAACTTTCTGCTAGTCAGGTATACTCATGCACCAGCTGATTCTTCTGCAAGCTGATCCAAATTAGGGGCCAAGCTGTGCCTTTTTTCTTACCTAGAATGTGCTGTTTCTGTATCTCATATGTATTTTGTCCATTAAGTGGCTTCTTACATTGTGTCACCCCATTAATACCAGCTGTTGTACCCAGCAGCACCTTAGGGCTGCATGGAAAACTGGCAGAAGGGTGCAGAGCTGCTGAGGAGCAGACACACTGTGACTGAGAAGCAATTTCCTTGTTATTTGAAAAAGCCTGCTTGCAATGGCTATGGGAGAGCTTACAGACAAAGCGAATATGCCTGGTTGCTCTGTGATAATCGCTATTGAGAAGGCCTTGGGGGCCAGTGATTTGCTTTCCTCCTGTCATAGAATCATAGAATGGTTAGGGTTGGAAGGGACCTTCAAAGGTCATCTAGTCCAATCCCCCTGCAAGGAGCAGGGACATCCCCAACTAGATCAGGTTGCTCAGAGCCTCATCCAACCTGGCCTTGAACGTTTCCAGAGATGGGGCCTCCACCACCTTTCTGGGCAACCTGTTCCAGTGTTCTATAACTTGCATCGTAAAAAATTTTTTCCTAATTTCTAATCTAAATCTACCCCCCTCTATTTTAAAACCATTACCTCTCGTCCTATCGCAACAGGCCCTACTAAACAGCCTTTCCCCATCTTTCTTGTAGGCCCCCTTGAGGTACTGGAAGACTGCTATCAGGTCTCCCTGGAGCCTCCTCTTCTCCAGGCTGAACAGCCCCAACTCTCTCAGCCTGTCCTCATAGGAGAGGTGCTCCAGCCCTTTTATCATCTTCATGGCCCTCCTCTGGACCTTCTCCAACTGGTCCATGTCCTTCTTGTGTTGGGGGCTCCAGAACTGGACACAGTACTCCAGGTGGGGTCTCTCCAGGGCAGAGTAGAGGGGGAGAATCACCTCCCTCGACCTGCTGGCCACGCTCCTCTTCATGCAGCCCAGGATGCGGTTGGCCTTCTGGGCCGCAAGGGCGCATTGCCTGCTCATGTTAAGCTTCTCATCCACCAGCACTCCCAAGTCCTTCTCCTCAGGGCTGCTCTCAATCCATTCCCCTCCCAGCCTGTATTTGTGCCTGGGATTGCCATGACCCAGGTGCAGGACCTTGCACTTGGCCTGGTTGAACTTCATGAGGTTGGCACGGGCCCAACTCTCCAGCCTGTCAAGGTCCCTCTGGATGGCATCCCTCCCTTCCAGCATGTCGACGGCACCACACAACTTGGTGTCGTCGGCGAACTTGCTGAGGGTGCACTCTATCCCACTGTCCATGTCGCCGACAAAGATGTTGAACAAGGCTGGGCCCAGCACGGACCCCTGAGGGACGCCACTCATGACCGGTCTCCACCTGGACATTGAGCTGTTGACCACCACTCTCTGAGTGCGGCCATCCAGCCAACTCCTTATCCACCGAGTGGTCCATCCATCAAACCCATGTCTCTCTAGTTTAGAGAGAAGGATGTCGTGCGGGACAGTGTCCACGTAGTTGTTTCCCAGACAGTCTATGGGAAGCCCACAGAAATGTGCCCCAGCAGTACGTTGAGCCTCTGGGTGTGCTCAGTTACATGGTACTGGAAACACTCTGAAAAGCAGTGCCTGAAGAGTCTTGTTGAAGGCTCGCTATGTGGGAAGAGCAGCTATGTGGGAAGAGCAACCAAAAAGACACGAGAGGCATAATCAGTGGGTTGATTCCCTCCCCCCATCCCTCCCCAGTTTGATACTAGTTAGACCTAGAGGAGCTTTCTGTGAAAGTGAGTGGAAAAAGCTGCCCAAAAATGTTTTACTTGGAAAGATGAATATATTGTGAGATTGCAAAAGGAGCACAGTACCTCATCAACAGTGCCCAAGGACATGGCATCCATTACTGTAGCTGCTGCAAGTTTGATTCCCAAGTCTCACCAAAATATTTGCTCAAAGGATTAATCAGTTATTGTAACTGGAAGTTACACATTCCAGTCTGAATCATATATTTGTACCTCTGAGGTCTCACTGGGCAATCAGGTGGAAAAGCCACTGGTGCATGAGCGACAGTAGGAGATCGTGGGACTGCAAAACTCTGACCCATTTAGAGAAAATAAACTGCTTATAGCTAAAATAGGCCACCCTGAAAACAAAATGTGAGAATAAAGTACCAGAATAAACAGTATGCCTCAAACTAATTGTTCAGACACCTCTAGCAAGTCGCTCCAGCTCCCATTCATGTTAGCTTGCCCCTGATATGATTCTTACAGTCCTCTGCCTGTTGGCGGCAACATGGTTTTATATGGAAATGGGCATGAACCAGAATTTTAGATGTGAGTATTGTTGGGTTGTTAGATCATTCAAAAGAGAGGTGAAAAACGTTTCCCTGCTTATTCCAGCCTCTCATCTATATAGTAGATGACATCAAGTCCCTTTGGCTTTGAGCACTCCAATGTAAGAGTTGATGCAGGCCTACGATCTGGACTTCGTGACATATTCAACAGAAGTCAGGGCTGTGAGAAACTACATAAATCAGAGCAAGGGAGCATCCTTGTATCTAAGTGGCAGCTTAGCAGTACCATTTGTCCAGTGAGCAAAGAGTCTTCTGAGATGATGAAAATCTTTGGCAGCCCAGCTTTCCAGTTGAAAGCATCCAGTCCCCAGGAAGCTTAGTGAGGTGTTGAGATTGTTCATCAAGTAGGTGCTTGTTACTTGAAACGTGGTCTGCAACAATCCGAAGCCCTGGAACAGGACAGCAGCAATACTGGAGAGGCGAGATGAAGTCTCAGAAGTAGTGAGAAGAGGCCAAGTCAGCCAAAGCTGCAAACCTCTAGGGACTGGAGTGGAGAGGAGTGGCAGCATTAAGAAGGTCATGATGACAACCCCTGAAGCATGCTGCAGCACAGAGGAGCTGTGTCAGAGAGGCTGTTGTCATGGCATTTCTTGGGATAAACATCTGGAGTCCTTGGAGTTACTGACGTGGTGCTGCTCCAAGAGCCAAAAACTGTTGCTATTTTAATTGAAACCCTATTGCTTAAAGAGCACTCAGCTCCATCTCGGCTGCAAAACTACTGCCCTGAGTGAGTGTTGTATCTCCAAGAGAAATGAGACACCCTTCATATGAGATACAGTCCTATGTGGAAAATAAAAATTGTCCTGTGGCTTAATCTGAAATGAGGATCCTTGCCCTTGGCTTCTAGAGATTGTCATTTTGTCCTCTGGCAGGTCACTTTGGAACAATCTGATTCAAGTGGCATGTAAACAAAATAGCTGCCTTGGCCCCCGGGCTGTGGGTGTGGACAAGAAGCAGAACATGTTATGCAGTACACAGAGGGAAGGCAGAAGATTACCTTTCTCTGCTGGGGACTCCATGAACCTGCCTTTTATTTTGCTTTGCACCCTAGGTTAAAACAACAACAAAACAAAGCATCCGTTGATTTCAGCTCCAGCCTCCAGGAGCATACGACCTGTTTTTCTGAGTCATTTTGCTCTAAAATGACCTGTCCCAACTTTGCAAGTGCTTGACATCTCTGAAAACTGTGTTCTGGGGAGTCAAACAGTGATGCAGATTTTACAGAAAGCACCTAATCTTGGGCTTAAAGTGCATTATGAGGCTGAAGTAAATGCTGCTAGTTAGAGCCCATGAATATCTTTAGTGATGTGTGCTGTAGAAGTACTAATAGAGCGTTCGGGGAAGTGTGTGGCTCTGTTAGTGCCACGTGTGACCTGCAATTCAGAGCTGCTTTTAGTTTTCCCCCATTGGTCTTCAAATGGAACAGGAAAGCATTGTATATTCTTTAAGTGGATTTAATTCAGGTATATTGAAGAAAAAGCTGAAGAGTAGAAAAGCCCATCCACTATTAGGAGAACAGTTTATCTTTCGCCTAAAATGCCTTCTTTATTCAAAAGTACTTTCACACAGAGGGTTCTGTGTTTCCATTATACCTTTGGTATGTGTCTTTGATTCTATCAGCTTGCCCCTAATTTCTCAGTCAGGGTTTGGTAAGCTGTGGATGGCTCATTTAACTCAGCAGCTTTGAAAATGATTTTGAATATTGTGTATGAGTCACTGAACTGCAGGGAAAAGGATGAAAAGGAGCAAGTGTGGAGAAAAATTTAGTTGTTAAATGTGAAAGAGGAGACAAAGATATCCATATATATACAGCAGCCCAGGGGCTTTTGGGACAGGAGACCAGTGCTAAGGGGTCTGCAAAGACCAGTAGAGTCCGCTTTGTCATATCCAAGTTCAATAAGGTCACTTAAGGGAGCATCAGGACATGGCAGCAAGCTTCTTGTCATTTAAGAAAATTGGTCTGATCCCTGACTTGACTTTCAAGAAAAGGAAGAAGACCACTTCCCTGATAGCCAGCAAGTCTTGCTCACAGGCTCCCACAACTGCAGTGTTCAGAAACCTGGGAACCCAGTAGGGCCAACTGGAGCTTATAAGTGTTCATGCTTATATCCCTGGGAGAAGATGAACCAGAGTACTCTTAAATTTCCTTTTTCTAGGGCAAAGCCTCCTCTAAAATTCCTAGTGAGGGTTTCCTCATCTTTGAAGATGATGTATTGTATTTTGTGTGAAGTTGGTTAGTGACTGCATGTTGCTGGCTATCTTGCATGCTGACCCATCTGGCCAAAGGGTGTCTCTGCATTTCTAGCCTACTACTCAAGCCCCTGTTCATGCTTTGATTAACCTCCCCCAGTTCCCTTCCTTCTAACCTTGCCATCAACATTTTTGTCTTCTTTATCCGAAAGGATTTTTTTACATGCAACCACTGGTCAGCCATGTTCTTCTCTTTGCAATGCTGCCTCTCTTCAGATTCTGCCCCTTTCCTTCTGGCCTTTTCGTTTTCATTTTGCTATGCTACTGGGTTTACATAAGGCATGATTATCTTCTACAATACCCACATTGCTGTAAGCCAGCCCTTTACTCTAGGGCATAAAGTCTGTGGGCTAGAAGGGAGCATCCTGCGTGGCAGTTTTCTAGACCTTGTTATTCCAACCCAAACATGGATTCAGAAGTAACCTCAGGCAGCTCAGCTTGTGCTGCAAGGGAGTTAAATCAGGTGATCATAGTGGCCCTTTTTCGTTCTTTTAGACTCTTAGATTTCATGTATCTGTACAAGCTGTATCAATGTGTTTTTCCAGTTGCAAGATGTCTCCTATCTCCACGCCTGAGGAAAAATTCCACTCTAACTTCTAAGCTCATAAGTAAAGAATTTTTCTTCGTTACGGTAAAGAGATGGATACTGCTACCACACAAGAAGTATTAATATGTGTCTAAGTCAGAAGGATTGCGCTTGTTTCCATGGATCTCTAGGTTCAGAGAGATTAATGGGAAAATGAAGTTAAAAGACCGATGACCTGACTGAAGAAAAGCTAATTGCCTGAAGCTGTTAAACTAGGCTAAAGATGGCCATTGTTGAAACTCTTATCCCAAGAAGATGTCATCCAAGGGAAACCTTAGTCCTTAGTATGCTGTTAAGAAGGGGAGAAATCTCAAGGGAGGAATTCATGGAACAATGTGGGAATCCTAATTCTAGTGAACTGCCAGGACCAGATGGTGTTCATCTCAAGCTGTGAGGGATCTCAGCTCCAAAACTGGAAAGCTTCTGACAAACACATGCAATATATCCCTTAAAATAGGAGTTCTTCCTGGTTGCTGTAAAAGTGTCACCAGAAAGCATCACTTCCAAAATGTACCAAAGAGTGGCCTTGGGAGTTGCAGATGAATGTGCAATATCCTACATAGAGGGGAAGCATTTCAGGGTAGTCAGAACAGAAATACATACTTAGAAAAACAGAATTACATCATCTGATCAACAACGCAGTTTCTGCTTAAAGTCTACAACTGGTCTTTGAAGTTAGTTGTACGCTTTATTTAAAATATTGGGAAGAAAATTATGGCATATATCATCCAGGGTTTTAGGAGGTTCTGATGACATTTGTAAGAAAAAGGGACTTTATGTTATTCTAGACAGGTAACGTTTTGTCCCTAATTAAATACTCGCTAAGCATCAAATGTTTTAAGTAATGACTGTTTTTCAAACTGTAGGGGACCTAACGGTGGCATGCAACGATCTATGCTGGGATTGCTTTTGTACAATTTTGTTGGTGATTTTAAGACTGAGTTTAAAATGTGATCATTACATATTGGTACCCATGTTAGGAAAAACTAGAGGAGCACACAAAATCTAGAAAGACTTACTTCACTGAACAAAATAGTAGTTACAGTTTCACTGGTATACATACAGACTCACATACAATAGGAAGAAAAAACCCTGGTTTTTTTTTCACAGATGGTAATGAATCTAAACAAGGAAGTTTTCCTTCAGAAGCAGAGATCTAGGAGTGATTATTGACAGAGGTTCAGCCTGCTTCACCCAGGCAAACAGAGCAATGAGAAAGTCTTGTTTTAGGTTCCCGGAAAATGAAAGCTGTAGTCACATGCAGCAGCAATTTGAACATCCTGAAAACAAAAGAAAGGAAATAATTTTGCAGAATTCAGTGCTAACAGCATGTCATAAAAAAGGTAAGGTTTGCAAGATCTAAAGGATTAGATCATTCTGCTACCATTAACAGCTTTACAGCAGACAAATTATATGACCAATATCAAACATCAATTTCTGGGTTATAAACTGCACTTCTGGGAAAAAAAAATGAAGAAAAATACCTTCCACAGAGTTGTGCAATAAGAGAGGCATAATTTTAGTTGGACAGACGTTACCTTCCTCTTACACAGAAGATTGACCTGAACTGGTGAGTTAACATGCAAACTTGCTGTTGAATTCTGATGACCCATCTTAGGCTTTTGTGTTTCTGAGGAAGAGTATGCCTGTCTGTGGGCTTGCATCAACTGCATCTGTTTCCTCTTTAAACATTAGTATTTTATGGAGAACGGAAGTTCACATGAAGACAAATGAAATTGTTGGCAATTTGAAATGTTGTCTGCCTCCTTTGCTCTTTTTATATTGTGTAGCGAGGTGAAAAAAAAAAATAAATTCTATTTTACGCTTTACAGCAATGATTTTCAAAGTAAATGTAGTCCCCTCTGCTAAGTGTTTTCACTGAAGTCCCAAAAGTCAGGTGTAGTTACTTTAGAGTCTGAAGGTCAACCTCAGTCTCATAGTTACAAAATTTTCCAAGACACTGAATTTTATATTATTATGTAATAAACGATATAAAAGTGTAGAAATATTTTTAAAATTAAACTGGAAAAAGGAAGATAATGATTTCTTTCAGCCACAAAAGTATTTGATGTAACTGCCATTTGCTATTGGGAGTCTGATTGCCCTTTTACTCTGTGGATTCCCACCAGACTTTAAGAAATAGGTCTTTGATTCTCTTTTCTTCTTTTTTTTTTTTTTTTTTTTTTTTTTTGCTTCTCTCTTTTTTTTTCTTCTATTCCTTGAGGGAGAATTGTAAGACATTTCACAGCAGAGACTAGATTATTGATGTAAAACCACATGTAGTGCTAAGTTAACACATGTTTACAGACATGCAGCAATTACTCACATTTTTCTGGTATTAAGTTATAACTGCTGAAATCTGATAAAGCCCTACCAAAGCCAAATCCTTAGACATGAGATAAAATTGCTGGAAGCACTTAAGGGGTTTCTAAACACGTGATGTGCCGTTCTTCAAAAGTTGTTTAGCATTTAGCCTTAGTTTGAAGTCACCTTTAAGAACCCAGTCTTGTGCTAAAATTTTCCCATGCAGTAACACCTGTTTGTGTTTGTATGGGGCAAATATGCATTGTCAATAAACACTGCACATGGTTTAAAGAAGGGACTAGCAGGGCAGCTTACCTTTGGGATTTTAGGACTGAAGAATCACATTTTGAAGGAGGAATTCAAGGAAAATACTTTGCATCAGTGACATGTATATTCTGAACGTATATATGCATCTCTTCTCTCTCTCAAGAAGTGCTATTTCCCCATAAAATCCTTGGAAAACAAACAAACAAAAAAATCCACAACAAACTTACAAACCATTAGTTACAAATTAGATGATCATACGTGAACAGCTCCTGAACTGGTCTGTCTGGATAGGTAGGAACACAGTGGTACTAGGCAGCAGGAGTCCCTGATGTGATCATATATTAGCAGAAGTCTCTTGATGTCTGGGAAGAATAGCAAAGTAGCGAACAGAGACTTAATTGTCACTGAGGTGGGGTTTTTTTTCCCCAATAGCTTTACCTTCTAGAAATTAAAATTGCTTTCTCTAGGGTGACCTATCACTGTAAGATATCCTTGATATTCAGTCTCAGTAACTAACTTGTCTCAGTGGCTAAATTAGAAAGCACTGCAAATAAATCATGTACTATGTTTAGAGCACTTCTGTCTGTCATGATCAAAAGCATTGTGATAAAGGTAATGGATTACTCCTCTTCACTTGATGTAATCACTGCGAGCATCAGCAGCACCTGATGTATGCAGCAGAAATGCAAGCCTTGACGTAACCGGTCACAGCTCTGCGAGGCTGGTTTTCAGGCCATGAGGAACAGTCTGTGTGGAGCAGCTGGTCTGAGATCCTTGCTTTGTTTTGAAATTCATTCTGAAGCACTCAGCATAGCTGACAAACGAGCTCATTCTTTGGGTGTGGTTCTCCAGAGCTTGCGAAGGACAACTGCAAAGTTCTCAGGGAAAGATTTTTTTAAAGTGCTGAACATCAAGGAGCTGGTAAATTGTGTTGACTAGGCTGTTGGTGCCAAGGGTACTTTTGAATGATGAGCAGCCATAGTCAAGAACTCCTCACTTGCCATGAATGATAATGCCATGAGTGATTTTTGTCTAAGGTTTTGTCAGTGGGGCATTATTGCTCCACCTTACGTTTCCCTCTGGATCTTGGTTAGTCAAGGGGAGAGAAAAAGAAAAAAAAAAAAAAAAAAAAAAAAAAGAGTAAGGACAAGCAGAAATCCAAGAAACCAGTCAGGTAGTTAATACATAACCAGGTTTACACCAGGAAAAGGGAGAGAGCCAAGACATATATGTATGGCTCTGGACTCCTTTCAGAGGTTTCTGAAGACCAGGAATGCTGTGGCTGTTCACTGACACAGCTGACCTGGGCCTTTGCCAGCGAAGGGGGCAGGCAGAGGGAGGGGGGTGTGTGTGTGTTTGTCTTTCCCTCCTCAGTATGAAATTCATCTTCTTTCCTCTGCCATTGGCACTGCTTGTGACTGTGTCTGTTTGCAAAATCACCATCTCCCCTGTGGAATGATGAGGTTGTCCAAATCCCAAGTTTGAAGGGATGGGCTGCTGTGTAACGTTTATTTTTGTTTTGCTTTGTGTTTTGTTAAGCTTTTGCTTTGCGGTGCCTATGAGGAAGTGTTCTAAATAAGTCTTTTGTTTCTGTAACGGCAATGTATGCTATCCCCCCTTCTGATTTTCATCTGTGTATGGCTATAGAGTATTTTCAATTTCCTCTATTTGGTAACCTTTAGCAGAGTCTGATCTGCACTCAAGGACTAAAAGCTTTTTGAAAACGTTGTGTCATCCTGCAAATAGTCCCATTTAAAATGAAATGGTTTACAGTATATTTAATAACTTATGAAAAGTAACTGGTTCATTTTTAACTGATTAACTGCTGTTATGCCCACAAACTGGATTTATAAGGACAGGTTAGATGTGTGTGTATACATATACATCACAGCTAGATACAAATACACATTTCTGTACTAATTTTAGAGCATTGAAAACACTTAAAGCCTTTGGGAAAAAAAAAAACACAGACTTTTTGATGCACAAAGCCTTCTTCAGACATTGATATTGTTGTAATTACCTTTTCACAGCTCCCCAGGGGTCTTGGGGACAGGTCCTCAAGTCCTCCCAGAGTACAGGGCATGGGGACAGTGGCCCACAAACGGTGGGATACGGGCCAGGAAGTCTTGCATCTGATGCAGTTTCAATGAGAGCTTGCCTGTCACACCTGTTGCCAAATCAGCTGGCAAGGGGACAATTTTTGCTTGTAACAGTTTGCTGTATGCGGTTCAAAGCAGCACAGCTTCCACTGCCGTCCCATACAAGGTGAGCTCAAACATCCTCGGGGCCACACCTTACCTCTAACTCACATACATGTTCTTCTCAGCGCTCATCACCTACGCATTGGATTAAGCCACCCTAAAACAGGTGTGGACAGGCAGCAGTGTGGTGGCTGGCTGGGGTTCATGGGCCGTTCCCCACGGAGAGCAGGGCTTCAGCAGGCTCCCCTGTGCCTTTCGGGAATGTGCACATTGTGGCGCACGTTGAGTCAATGCGTGGCTGATGTTGAATCTGGTCCCGTCTCCACTCCCAGACCCCTCTGTGACTCCGCACAGTGCGTAAGAAGACAGGACTTACCTTCTGCCTCTGCTCACGTACCAACCCAATGCCCAGAAAATGGGGGCAAAGACTTCTATTAATGTCACTGTGGAACTGCATCCTGCCTTGGGCAGAAGTGTCTCATTACAGTATGGGCTAGGGGTGCCCAGAGAGGTTCCAGGTTGCCTAGGAATACACAGTTTCAGGGGAATCATACTCCATTAGCTATGTTGTCACTTTACTGCAGCCAAAAGGGGAACTTGGATCTGTCTGAACAGTATTTCTTTGTAAGCAAATCATTATGGGTGAAGTAGCGTTATTGCTCTTGTCCAGACCCAATCAGCAGGGCTCTGAAAGGCTTGCTTGCTACTTTTCTTCCTGTTACAGCCAGGAAGAAGGATCACTTTCTCTTCCAACAGCAGTTTCCTATAAGGGTAGTGTCCACAGGGTTCCTTACTCATTCCTATCTGTTTAGCTAATGGGGAGGAACAGTGCATCTCTGAATGGTCTTAATACATACACACTGAGAGCAAACCCAAACCTAATGTGCTAATGACAGCACTGTGTTGAACGGAGACCAAAGCTGCTGTAGGTCACTTGATCAAATGCAAGCTGAACATCCTGCATTGAAATGTGCCTCAAAAGCTCTGCAGAGACCCTTCTAGATCCTTTGTTTTAGCAAACTGGGCAAAGATGGCTTAGATTACCAATGCCACTAGTGCCAGCAAAATTTTTCTGGCCAGGCTGCACTGCAGAAACTGTTGTCCCACTTGTTGCTGATGACAACTGATTTGACATTCAGCAACTCTTTGAAATGAGGCATGCTTAGAAGTGTTGATTTCTAACATGGGCTAAGCAGGATGATGAACAGCACTACCAGATATGTGAAAAATTCCAGGAAAATTGTTTTCATGACTATTCAGACCTCTGAGAAGAGTTCTTATAGACATGCTATATTCCATGCCCTTACCTTGCTAGAAGCTATATTGGAGGCACACCTGGTTTCATCAGCTCCATGGCATGGGCCCAGCTGTGACCTGGAAGTGGTGTTCTTGCTTGAGCAAGGATAGCTGCTTCTGCTGTCAGCCACACCTGGTCATTAGTGAGCATTTTTGTAGCTGTAACCATAAAGCTCTGAAGTTTATTTAGTAACAGCAATGTTTAATTTAATGTAGGATTACTTCAGAGCTGTAAGTTCAGCATCACTGGCTACAACAGGGGTGATACAGGTGTTTCCAGACAAGCTCCTAGTGTGACACCAGAGTGTTAAAGGCATAGAAGAGTTAAGGGAGGAAAGAACTGGAAGAAAAGCACTTTGAGTTTATTCCCTGTATTACAGGCAATGTTCATGAAATATCCAGCACTTGAACTCTGAGTATGTGGTCAGAATTTCCTCTCACTCCTGAATGACCTACTGTGCAAATATTGACTTGTTGACGTATTATAGCTGCTTTCAAACAGGATATTATTCAGCACTCTAAAGTAATCTAAACCTCATTTGAAATAGCCAGGTTAATCCCTATCACCTGTGAGTGAGGAATAGAAAATAAATTATTCACAACCCATTACTTCCCTAGTAAAGTCCCACAGATTTTTGCAACTGTTAATGTGGCTGGACTCAATTTAAACTGCTATGCCAGACTTTTAGAGTCTTAAAGTATTTAACTTTTAAGTTTGGGTTTAAACATGGACAGTGGCATGCTTTTCCCTGCATAAATTCACAGCACTGCAAGGACTGTGTTTTAAGGTGTTTGGGACCAATAAAGACTTGTTTAGAAAATAAACCCATTAAAGGCAGAAAGGAGAAAATATTTCAGTTGAAAGAAGAGAGCTTGGTTCCGTGGTATTTGACTGTGCCTTAAATTGTACTAAGTGAGATGGCATGAATGATGAGATGTGGATGGATATACAAAGATTACTGGAAAGAAACAATTGCATCTGGTTGGTTTATAAGAGATAAAAGCAACATAGGTCATACTTGTACAATACCAAATTCTTGGGACATAAGGCAATACTACTTGGGCCTATTTCAGTTAAAAATGTAATTCTTTACCTCTAAATAAATGGAAAACAGAAATGCGATACTGAGCAAAATGGCCACCCCTGGGGTTCCCTCTGCTCTGCCGTTGGGGCTGGGTCACCCACAGCCAGGCTTTTGGCCTGACAACAATTAAGAGCCTCTTCCTGTAAACTGCATAAGCCCTTAGGAAAGAGGTGTCCTCATAACCTGTTTTTCAGCTTTTTGCTGTGTGTTGGAGGGAGGTAGGAGACAGGAGTATGCCAGGAAAACATCTTCCTGAATAAGGAAGGCTGAAGAGTCAACCATTTCCCCCAAATAAAGGAGAGGGGGTTGGGGGGAAAGAGTTTGCTTTGTAGTTAGAGGCAATAGAAGTTCACGCAAATTTTCCTTTGAGATTTTCCCTCCTTTTTGGAGGTGGCTGCACAAGCTAACTGACCAATCTGGCATGACGTGTGCTGGAGAACAGACATACTTCGCAGTTTCAGGCCTTCTCATCAGCATGTTCACCAGTAAGGTGGACTTCATGGTTACTGAGAGGGTCTCCGCTAAACCATCCTTTTGTCATGAGGGGAAAATATTTCACAGGTGGCCCTCTGAGGCTAATAGGTCTGCTGCTGGCTTTTCTCTACCATTCCTGACCTCCCTGCTTCCATCTGTTCTCCAAAATGTGCTTTTGAGAGGTGAAAGAGGACACTTTTGTCTGTGTATTTTGCTGTCAGCGATCATGGTAACAGCTAATCCCACAGCATTTAAAATATGGTAATGCCAGTTGTACATTTAAACAGGCTTCAAAGCCACTATTAGGACATTTCTTTTGCCAATGAAAAGAATATAAATGCTTGTCAGACAGCTTTGGAGTCAGGTGTGTAACATGCTGGATCTGAAAAGAAAGCATTTCATTTTCAGCCCTGTCAGCCAACAGAGCCGTGCTGAGCTTTTCCAGTCCTTCATATCCCGGAAGGGTATTACACTGAGCTAGTGACTGGCCTTGGAGAAGGAAGGAGTGAAATTCAAGAGCAGAGACTGACCCTTTGCATGACCCTGGCTTGATGGAGCACCTAGCATGCATCAACTCTGCCAATAGCTGCAAATGGGCTCCTCGGGAGCCAGCTTCTTGTTTCATGTATCACATTAGTTTAGTTATGGTTATAATCTTAACTTCAACAAGTTAGGATTTTTGAAAGCCCTCTTGATTCTCTCTTTTACACTATGAAACGTTATTGCTGTTACTGCTGGAGAAAATCCAGTCATTGTCTGAACAAGAGTTCTTGCTTATTTTCTAAATTTTTCCTAATCATCTTGGATCCTTTGGTTTGCTTTGAGAAGAGAGAGGAAAGTAATGCTCACGGGTGCCAAAGCACCTCAGTTTCTGGAGGGTCAAATCATTTCCATGATGCCTGTTACTCCTCTTGGAAGAGCATGAACAAGGAGGATTGCTGTGGGGAGAGAAGTTCTGGCCAGGTAGCCCGTGTGCTACCAGAATAGACAGTGGACAGCAAGACGGCAAGAGAGAGCAGTGGGCAGCTGTCATGAAGGTTGGCCTTTTATAAGGGAGAGTGGTGAGTGGACTGAAAGGGAAGAGCAGTGTGTTTTGTGATGGTGGGAGAGGGAGGAAAGAGGTGAGCATAGATGTGGAGGGCAAAGTGGGAACTTGGAGTAAGCAAGGGAAAGGAATGGAAAGCAGAATGGTCTGGTCAAGAAAAGGTGACTTTCATTGGAGTTCTTTCTCTGTCTTTTAGTGCTATTAGAGCCAAGTCATCCTGGTAGGTTTTCTCCTCAAAATTTCAAAGCTTTCCCATTACAGGCCCCCAAGAAAGTTATCTCACAGAAACACCAAGGCTTCCTGAGTAGTGACACTCACCTCCCAGAACTCCTGCCTTCTGTAGACTTTCACTCAGTGTGCTGGTCCTCTTATACCGTGGTCTTTAGTTGAGAAAGACTTGACCCTTTTGAATGTGTCAAGCAAACAGTTCTAGATGTGATAATCAGTTATTGATCTCCCCAAATTCATATTGTCCAGATGCTTTTCTGTAAAGCATTGTGGTGTTGCCCGTAACTTAAAACTGAAGAAGTAGGTCTTGGTCTCTCAAGGCCTTGGCTCAGTCACTTTACCCCAAATAGTCCCTCTTGCATTAGTCTGTGCAAATGGCTTCCACGCAGGGAAAGTATCTTCATAAGATATAGCAAGTGCAGAAGCTGGGTGTTAGCTCCTGTCCCTCACTAACAGATCACAGCTAGAAGGGCACAGAGTGTTGGGTTTGTGCACAGCTGGCACTATAAGCAGGATAAATGATAAGTCATACAGATGGATTAAAGTGATGTTTGCCCTCATCTTACATCATCAAACACCTGTTAGGCAGATAATGGGCTGCCTGCCTGGGTTCTCACAGCTTCTGCTTCAGACTCCTCCAGCACCTCTGCACTGTTTATACCACTTCTGTCTGGGCTTTATATATAAAACTGTTCTGTGACCTCTTTGGTTTGGGCATCTTTTTGAAATTTTCTGTAAATTTTATATTTCTAACATATTAGTGTTGCCATTGTTTTTAACCGTGCTTCCTGAAAGTAAAAGTTCTGCTTTTATTAGGGCAAATACCAGGATGACAACATCTTGACAACTTGAAAGCTCATCTGTTTGTTACGGGTTGTTCTAGCATAAACTCAATTTAAAGAGTGGGAAGGCTGGCAAGAATAGCTGTCTTTAGTTTTCTGTCAGCTGCAGAATTCACTTGCAAAGATTTGGTAACAGGTAAGAGCAACAAGGAAGGGAAGTCCTGGGTGGGATTTTAACTCTTTCCAGACGCCATATACCTGTAAATTCCAGATACTCTACAGGAGAGTGACCACAAACACTAGAACCTCTTTCTAAGTATGGTATAATATTAACAGACATTTAATATTTTTAATGTTTTTTACTTAATTCAAACACAGGCATTATCAGTTAACAGCCATTTTATGAGACTTGTTTTAAGCCTTTTTTTCTTTCAACATGTTCTTCTTATGCCTATGTAACTGAAGAGGAGAATGTAATGGAATTTACTTTCTAGCATCTTTTAGGCTGAGAAACACAGTGAATGGAAGAAGCATGTGTATGTGCTTCTACCTGGAAAGTAGATAAGACATTTCTCAGCTGGATCTGGTTAATAACTAAACCCAATAAAAGGATAGGGACAGGTATATTGTGAGCAACCTCCTCCTGGAGGTCATTTTTTCTGCTCTGTATATGTTCATCAATAAAGTCACATTGCACATTAAAAGGCATGCGTTTGTGTGAGTTTTGGGAGGTCAGCACTGGTATGGATTACAGGTTTTTAAACACAGCTATCCCTATAAATAAACCAATTGAAAAATTTATTTAGAGGAAACTCAATTGATGATAGGTATGGTACCAAACCTCTGTTGTAAGGACACGGGAATTCATTCAAATGATCAAGGAGTAATGAATCTTGTTTAAATAAATAAAATAAGCACACTTTTAAAACTACACACAAGATGCTTCTGAATGCTGCCGCTAAGACTACAGACTGAGAGTCAGGGAACATTTGATTGTTCACTAAAATGTCAAGAAAGGAAGAAGAGGGATGATAAGACAAGAAAAAGTGGGTCGTCCACGGTTGCTTTTCTTAGCCCTTAGGATGCAAACTCTTTAGTGAGTTGTTCTGAAAAAGCTTTCAAGGGAAGAATTGACCTCATTTGTGACCTGTGTGACCCTCAGTGATAATCACAGGGCTCTGCTCCTTCAATCCACTTAAAAGGTAGCAAAGGCTTGTTGTTGTAAGAGTCCAGGAGAAAAACTTTTTTTTTTCTTGGAGGCCAAACAACACAAATGGTGATGTGTCACTCCCTGAAGGATGAAGTGTTGATACAAGCACCTATCTACATCACTGAGTGGTGAGGGAGTTGAGATGACTTTTTCGTGTTTAAAACAGGAAACCAGTCTTATCTGGAGCTAAAACCATACATTTTACCTTCCATAGTTCTTCAGGCTTAAAATTAAGCATGGCCTGCAATTTATAATTTATGGCTATATTCCAGTAAACAGTTTGCGTTATTTAATCCAAAAAACAGGTATTAACAAGAATGTTGAAAGGGAAGAGGGAGGCTGACAGTTATTACTGCAGTGCTAGCTTTCATTAAAGTAACATAGCTAGAGTTACAGTGCTAACAACAATAAAATAGGTAAGCAATTAGAAAAAAAAAATAATGCCAGCATTGTCTGTCCTGGTGTTGTATATATGTAGGTTTGTGGTGGGTTGACCTTAAATCTATTTTTGACCTTTTACAAATTTAAAAATTTGCTCATCCAGATATCCCCCAAAGGCCAGGATTTAAAAAAAAAGTTAAAGCTACAAGTCTCTCTGAATGACTACAGCTGATTCTGTCTCCATTACAGAAAAGAGTAATCAATAGCCAACAGTGACAGAGCAAGCTCTGTGAGCTGGGAGAAGGCTTTATGGAGTCAAACCCACTCTTTCATGAGCTTTATTCTGGAGGGTGCCCTCAGTTTTGTGTTGAGAACGAACAAGTCATAACCAACACATCTGCTCCCTAGACTGACCTCTGCAGAGCTAAGATTTTATAAACTGAAATTAAAGTGAGAGCATCGTTCTGAACCTGGCGTGTCCCTCTTCTGCTTCTACTCCATCACAGTTATATGGGTGAGACTTAGCTACTGTAAGCTGCCGGTTGCTTGCCATAGCCTGAGGACAATTTAGTCGTTTACTGGTGTAATGGAGCTTAAACAGAGGATTCAGTCTTTTAAAGTTGAAGCTTGGTAGCACTGAGCACTTTCATTTCCTCCTTTCAAATGAGAGATCACTGCTCAGAAGCCCTGTGTGGGAAATTCTTAATGCCTTTTTATGTGATCCTGGTAAGAAGATCCTGGCCCGAGTCTATCAGCAAGTTAATATACGAGAGATGTAATTACATCTACATAATTTGTGTGCCGGTGAGAAGTCATTTCTCTAGGTGTACCAGAGGCAGTTCTAGGCAGCCATACCTGAAGGCCTGTGCTTTCTAATTTAAAGATAAAGAAAAAAGACAGTCAGTGGTAATTCATGCCTTAAAGCTAGTACTTCAAAGGACAGAGAGAAACCTTTAGTGTCATAAGTTTCTCAGGACCCATCCCTTTGTATAATACCATGTGTTTATTCTTGAAGTATGTTTTACTTTATATGTATAAATATACGTAAGTTTGTACACATATGTTTGCACCAAAGGATGCTGAAAGGATGAAGGCCTGTGGACTTCAGATAATGAAACTATAAAGAGACCACAACACTTCGCATTCATGTTATCACCATCTCAAAGTCAAAAATACATACAAGAAAATAAACCAAAAATGCTGCAAATTTCCCTTACTCTTGGCTCAAAAACTAGCTCTGGAGTTTTTCAGAAGCTTCTGTTAATAAAAAGTTTATGTAGTTTTTTCTTCTTCTAGTAAGTTCTTATTTCTTAGAGGTTTTCTCTTGAGACATAACTGTTAGACAGCCTCCACCACCGTCATCCTCTGGGAAAAGAGATCACCGCAACCTCAATTTCCAGCCTCATATCGTTACCAAACTCTAGGCACTGTGAAATGAGCCAAGTACATTCATTTATGGAGCTTTTGAAGGGTGTGCAAATAGAAATGAAGTAGCTGAGTGAATTCTAAGAAACAGCTCTGCTAAAGTGAAACCATGTCCCAGTCTTGATTCAGTCCTGCCAACACATGGGGCAGGAGCAGCGGGGGTCTGGGCCAGGCAGGACCCCTACATGTCAAGCATCACCAGACTACATCTCCAGTGGGTTGCTGGGTAGGACCCCATCACTGCACGAGGCTGTTGCTGCTGTTCTGTGGCAAAAGTGCTCCAGTCTCCGTTCACAGAAAGCATAGCACATGGTTCAGCCTTAACCTAGCCAGCTTAGTATTTGCAGCGATCTAGCCGTTCAAACCCTGGCTGTGAATGCTCTGCGAGGAGTTAGCTAGGTTGGGTGTGATGCTTGAGCTGGCTTGCTCGCCTGTGACCCATATAAACTGCAGTCTCAGCATTCCTGCAGCACACAGAGCTAGAAATCACTGTATCTGCTTCTAATGAATGTATGGTCTGTCCACACTTGGCAGGTTTCTTCAGCGCTGCCGGTTAGACTAATAAAAGACGCTATCTCTCCCAACGAGTTTTACCTTGCTTAAATCCTGAGATTATCACAGCCCTGCCACTTGGAGGTCAGACAGAGTAACTCTTTGAGATTAGGGAAAGCTCCAGTGATATCAGAAGAAATAACTTGCGAATTATGCTCTTAAGCCAGTACAAAGTTTAAAGCCAAGGACTGAGGAGGTGACAGGGCTCTGCACTCCCTAAGCGTGTCCTTGCTTTCATTTAGTGGCACGATGCACTGCCAGAGGTTTCCTACCAGTGAACTCCTTTGGCATCGTGCTACGCAGTGTTTCTTCCTGGGGTGTCTGCTGTGCCTGCTCTTGGGCAGGGGCAGTTGCCTCTTTTACAAAAATCTGCCTGTTTTTGCTGGACTTTGAAGCAAGCTGGTCTTCTTAGAACAATACCAGCATGATCTCTTGAAAGCACTTCTGTGAACCGAGTGGGATTTTGAAAGCTATTGTGTGCGTTTCATGCATGGATTTTACCTCTCTCCATGTTTCACTTTCTAAATCACAACAAACCAAGGATTGTGTTTCATAGACTTTACTGACTCAGTTGTATTTTCAAAAGCTATTTATTTTTAATATAAATAAATGAAACAACCTGCCTCACCTTTTCTTATCTACAATCCCCTCCTCCATGTTTGCAAAACACTGCAGCAGCCTAACAAAATACAGTGTGTGATGTTTCCTGCTGTGACCTGAAATATTCACTCGTGTGCTCTAGCCCAGCCATGATAGTTTGCTGCTTTTGGCTGTGACTGGTGGATGCTTTATTGCAGTTAACTATTATATTCTGTGTACACACGTTATCCTAACCACATTCCCTGCCAAAGCAGTTTCCTCTTGCAAAACTTCCTTCGTCATTTTCCCACATCTTTTCCATATTTTTTTTTTTGTTTTCTTTTATCCGGCACCATTATCCAGTGTTTTGAAAAGCAAAAACCAACCCATTGCTTGTAAACCTTCCTTTCTTTTTCTCTTCTAGTGCACCTCTGTTGGATATAATATTTGTAAGTCCTCATTTTCTGTGTTATTCGTCATATTTCATTTCTGAAATACCTATGGTTCGTGTCTTTTCCAGATGCCACATGCTACTTGTGTTATTTTTACATTGCAGTCTTGTTCAATACATTTCCCACCTCTGTCTTTGTCTACTTGATCTTTAGTAAGAAAAAGCGGTTTGCAAGAGTTACAGTAAAGATTCGGCTAAATGCCTGGTATTATCTGACTATGGTTGACTTTCCAGACATGTTCTTTCATTAAGCTGTATGTCTTTATATTCTGGTAAAAATGCTTATGGTATAATATGTTATATAAATGACATCCTGCTTTTCCATGCAAATATTTGTTGTTTATTAAAAAATTAAAAAAAACCCACAAAAAACCCAAAAGGAAATTGAAATCAACTTTCAGTGAGTTCCATGCAGTGTTCTATGTTCCTCATACAGTGCAACAACTTGTAATGTCTGCTTTAGGATATGAATTTTTTTTTTGCAGGAGTGCTTTCTTTTCAGTTGAGTTAGGCAATAAAAAGGGAGTTGGTGGATAAAATAATTTGCCCTGTTACAGTGAGTCGTGGAGGTGTAAGCCATGCTCAGTGTTCAGAGTCATCTGCTTGGGGAAGGGTGTGGGAGGACTGTCCGTACTGGACTGGGAGCTGCTTAAGCAGAGTGGCACACTTTCTTGGGGTATTCAGACATCAGGGTTCACTGGTGTCTCTCTGATCTTCTCAATTTCTTCAAATTTATTGATAGAGTTCTTTGAGTTACCTAAACAAAACCCATGCCTCAAACTTCTTATATGAGTTACAAAGCTGCTGGAGTACACAAAGTCTACCAAGTAAGGCCAGAGGGCAGAAGAAGAGGGAGAGAGGTGTTATCACAAATACATTTCAAATTTGTCCATTAATACATAAAATATTTTGAGAGATTTGTCATAAGCATGCAGACTGAAAAGTCAAACCAACTCATTAGAAAAACTTTGAAATATTTTGTAGAACATCTGTGAGCTTGGGTTTGTAAGTGGTGGGAAAGTTAATTCCATACCAGCTTGCAATTGATTGCAGAGCAGTGGTGTTACAAAGTCTGCAGATGTAAGTCGACAGAATGGACATTCTGGATATGGACATTGCATTTGCCGGAACTGTTTTACTAATGAATTCTGAGCAGAAAACAGATTGTTTTGTAATATAAAAGCCCTCTGCAACTTCAGTTAAGCAGTAAAACCAGAAATCAATGACAGGAATGACTGCGTCCTAGCTACCTTGCATCTTGTGTCGTTTCCACTGGTGCTAAATCAGATTTAAAATGTCACAGTTTGGACTGTTCTGTCCACTTTTCAGAGGTTCAGCAAGTAACACAGGGTGTGATAAACCAGCAGTTTCTATGGCAGGACATTTAGATTCATTATGCCTTGCCAGTGAACTGTGCTTAATCTTGGAAATGGGGTCCCTGATTCTGGATCCCTGTTTACAGAGAAGTGAAGTGCCCTAGGAAATAGAATTAGAATTCTTTATTCCATTCTGTTTTGGGGATCAAGAAAAGGCAAAGCAAAGCTGCCTCTTTTTGTTTATTTGCACATCCCAACCAGATGTGCAAGGCGATGGCAGCCCCTCCACTAGCAAAACCCTTGTTGGCCTTACTGGAAGAAGGGGCAGAAGAGAGGCACGCCGTGCAAATAGCATCACACTGACATCAGCAAGACCTGGGGTCACTGGAGAAATTTGCAGAACGGCTGAAAGTCAGCACATCTTCCCTCCTGCACTGTGGGGCTTATATGTGGCAAGGGTGGCAGTGGCTGCATGACCAAGCTGATGTATTAATTTTGTTTGCCAGGTATTTTAAGATTTTGTAAAACTTCAAAGCCACTGGAAGTCCCTTGCAAGGACAAGAGCAGTTTCTCCTCGCCAGAGCCCAGGTCGAGGGGAAGGTAGCATGAGGAGACACAAGCGGCCACAGCCCAAGTGGCCCTGTATGCTCCCAAGCGACCAGGCAACCAGCCTCCCGCTCTATCCCCGCTGCTCCTTCCTCCTTCATCACCCCGCACTTCCACGGAAAAATAATTTCATGCAAATTTTAGAGGAACATCCAGTTAATCAAAACACAGCAGGCTGCCAGCGCAGCCTGAGCAGAACGGTGCTATCACACACGGCGGCACTTTCAATTCTGCTGCTTCATTCTCTTGACAGAGATATTAACACAAAGAGGAAACAGGCTATTACTGTGACAAAGGCTTTGACAGCGCAGGGAAAATGGCATGCTAACTCGTCAGCAGGCAGGCTGGAGCTGGCTGGTAATAGCTATGCTCCCCGCTCTGTACGACTCACGGCTCTTGAAACCTTCCTCACTGCCGCGTGGGTTTGTCTGCTGTGGAGCGGGGCATGTTTTTCTGTGCGGCGATACCCACCTGAGTGCTTAATAGCACAGGCTATTAAAAGATCATCTCGAGTCTGTTTTGTTTCAAATCTCAAACCCACCAAATTACATTCAATGATGTATGTATCAGGCAAGTGAAAAGTTACACTCTCTTTAATAAGGGAGGTGCTTTTATTTTAAGGAGGGGTCAGCTTGCACTGTGCATGTAGAAGCACTGTCATCTGCTTTTACTGCGAACAGATGTCAGAGTGTGTTTGGCTTGGAAAAACCCGTGAGATTCAGAATTAGCTACATTAATAGAGGTCATTTGGTAAACTGAGTATAATTTAGCTATTTGAAGATCCAATTCAGATTGTGACAAATGAGGATCAGTTGACTTTGGGGCTCTAAGAAAGCTCTGACACAATGACCATTCCTCTGTTCATTTCTCCGTGTTCGAGACCCGCTAATGACTGGTGTTTGGGAGGTCGCTGTATTTGCTCTCTGCGATTTCTATACCACGGCCCTCTGCTGTAGCAGTAGCACACCATAGTTAGCTCTGATGTTGTGCGTTTAGCTAACGGTGCACGGGCAGCACCTCTCCACCCGTGATCTGTCTGTCAAACCTCTGTCATTAAAGTAGCTAAAAGATGAGCAATTACAGCTTCGGATGGTACTCTGGCCGTCTTTCAGTTGTGACCTTAATTGCTGTTGCTGTTCTCTGGAATCCGATGTCCAAAATTATTTTCCTGATCTCTTCTCTCTCAGTCTATTAAGCCAGGAAGTGTCTTTCAGCCTGTGCACATAACCCGTCTCACTGTCTTCTTCATCTGTGTGAACAGTAACAGAGAGACCCCCTTTGTATGAAGGGCAGCATCTTCTGTTACATCAGGTGATGTAAATGGAAACGGTAGACAAGCCTTGGGATGTTTATCAGGTCTCACAAAGCAGCAGGGGAAAAAAAAATTATAACCTTATGTTTATTGGAGGCTGTTTGGCTACCCAATCTTTTTAAGTTATTTTTCTGGAAAACAGAGTAAATGAAAGTAACTAGTGAGTCTATTGTTTGTTCTTTTCCCTTAGTAGTTGACTTTGGTTTGATTAAGTCAATCCAAGTCCCAGCTACTGGCCAGGCCCTCTTCCCCCACCTGGTGTTCCTGCTTCCTCCACTGTGCAGGCACTGGTGCAGAGATGGGCAACTTGAGACCTGATTCAAGGAGCTGATCGGTCTTGAAAAGAATCGCAACAGGCCCTACCTGCTTGTTCCTGACCCTGGAGTAGCCCCATGCTAATGCTAGCAGAAGTATTTCTGTGACCATCCCATGGACCAAGTTGGGAAACTGATCCAGCTGAAAAATAATCAGGAAAACATGATACATGAATCAGTTTCCTAATCTGATGTGGTGAGCTGCTGTGAAAACAGTGTTACTGACAAAACACGGTGCAGGGGCAAGAATGAGATCATTAGAGGACAAAGTGAACCTGAAGGTATGTGGGTTGAGCTGCATCCTTGGAGCTAGAAGCAGATCTAGGCTAGGGGAAAAAGTAGGGCATTGCGACAGCCCCAGTGCATCCCAGGGCGAGAGGTGACTCTCCTGCAGCAGCTCTGTGAGGAGAGGTGGTTCTCATTGGGGGACCCAGTAATAGTTACACACTTGTACTTGTTGCATTTCTGAAAAAGGAATTGAGTGGTTAAAAACTAGGTCTTGCCTTCTTTTGGTAGCTGGGCTGGCTGCCAGCCTTGTCCTCCTAATATCACCCTACTCCACCCTGCCTAAACTGCAGTAGAGGCAACAACGTCTGACCTAACAATCAGAAAGCTCCAGCTCCATGTTTGTAAGAAAAAAAACCAACCCAAAACTGAGAGGTTAGAGCTAAGGCTTGGCTTTTAAAGTTTTTTTTTTTCTGAATGTCACTCCCAAGAAGAAGAGAAAGTTTCACTCAGAAGTAAGTAATGTTAATGACTGCACCATTACAGGAATAACAAAGCAGGAGCCCATGAGATGTATTATAATCTGACTGTTTATCTGGAAAGTATGTCAGGATCTTACAGAAAATCTGTCTATGGCAAGGCATTTTCCCAGACTACTAAAATTCAAGAGATAACTAATAGCATTTTCTTTTTATCTAGTGTTTACTTATGCCACAAAAATAAAATATGGCACAGACAATATCGACTGTTCAGAAATATAGCCACAGCCATCAATATAGGAAGAAAGATTGGTAGGAAACTTCTCCTTTCTTGACTGTGTGCTTTGAATGGCTGCAAAACATTTAATGATGTTGACACTCAGATGGTCACAGTGAAGCTTCAGTGGGAATGTCTTCTGGAGATGAATGAAGCTGTTTATGATTCAGAAATATTATTTCAGCATATGATAGCTGCTGTTTTCAGACATCACATCAATTACATCTTTTCTCATGATAAAGAGTTTCCTCATAAGCAAAAGCATAAAGACTACACAAACCATCAACCAAAAAAAAAAAAAGTCCTTATATTCCAAAAAAGAAATGACAATGTCAAATGAAAGAGGGGAAAAAAGTTTACGGAGGAGTTTTATTTTACTCTGGATGAGTTTTGGTTAGCTATAAGAAATGCTTTGCTAGCAAGTATATTCTCTCTGCTTTCATAGAATCATAGAATAGTTTGGGTTGGAAGGGACTTTTAAAGGCCATCTAGTCCTACCCCCCTGCAAGGAGCAGGGACATCTCCAACCAGATCAGGTTGTTCAGGGCCCCATCCAACCTGGCCTTGAATGTTTCCAGGGATGGGGCATCCACCACCTCCTCTGGGCAATGTGTTCCGGTGTTTCACCACCATCAGTGTAAAAAATTCCTTCCTAGTCTAAATCTACCCTCTTTTAATTTAAAACCATTACCCCTTGTCCTATCACAACAGGCCATCTTTCTTACAAGCCCCCTTCAAGTACTGAAAGGCCTCAGTGAGGTCTCCCTGGAGCCTCCTCTTCTCCAGGCTGAATAACCCCAATTCTCTCAGCCTGTCCTCATAGGAGAGGTGCTCCAGCCCTCTGGTCATCTTTGTGGCACTCCCCTTGACCCGCTCCAACAGGTCCATGTCTTTCCTGTGCTGAGGACTCCAGAGCTGGACGCAGTACTGTAGGTGGGGTCTCACAAGAGTGGAGTAGAGGGGCAGAATCACCTCCCTCGACCTGCTGGTCACACTTCTTTTGATGCAGCCCAGGATGTTGTTGGCCTTCTGGGCTGTGAGAGCGCATTGTTGACTCATGTCCAACTTTTCATCCACCAGCACCGCCGAGTCTTTCTCGGCAGGACCGCACTCAATCCCTTCATTCCCCAGCCTGTATTGATACCGGGAGTTGCCCTGACCCACATGCAGGACCTTGCACTTGGCCTTGTTGAATTTCATCAGGTTCACACAGGCCCACTTCTCAAGTTTGTCTACATCCATCTGGATGGCATCCCATCCCTCAGGCGTGTCAACCGCACCACTCAGCTTGGCATCATGTGCAAACTTGCTGAGGTTGCACTCAATCCCACTACCTATGCCATTGATGAAGATGTGAAACAGTACTGGTCCCAATACGGACCCCTGAGGGACACCACTTGTCACCGATCTCTATCGGGACATTGAGCTGTTGACCACTGCCCTCTGGGTGCAACCATCCAAATTATCCTTAATGCATTCCAGGAGTCTGCTGGATTGCCTATAGCTCCTGCTGACACCATCTCCTGTATTTCACTTCTGTGGCCTTCAATCTAAAAGTTTGTCTGTATGGTTTTGGCTAGTTCTGTAGCTGCTCTAGGTTGTTGCAGAAATTATGTGTCTGCCTATTTCTGGTTAGTGACCCTGTGCCATCTGGAGTATGTGGGAACACAGTCAAGCTTTCACCATTTATTTTTTGCATTGTTTATTGTCCAATTTAAAAAGCAATTTACAATTTAGTCATACAAAACCTAAACTTACGTAAAGTTGTTGAAAGACATTACCCTGACAGCAACAAGTATCTATTGTCCTGCCCTGCTGACTCAGGATTACTCACCTGTGCAGGAGGGTGTGAAGTTCTCAGAAGAAAAGGAGATGCGCTGCCTGCAACCTCCACCCCAGCAGCCACTGCCGGAGGGTTTTGAGATGTTCATTCCAGGTGTGTGGAGGAAAGTTAGCCTCCTAATGACTATGAAAGACTGTATACGTGGTGTCAATATGGCCATGTCGCAATGGGAAAGTATCTCTGCTTTCCAAGGAGGAAACGCGAGTACAGAATTGTCAGAGCTGGCATTCCCAAGAAATGTTGCTTTGAGGTATGCCACCAGAACCTGAACTGAGCAGCTAGCCTGTCTGCATACCAGAGAATAAGCAATTAAGGTGCATTTTATTTTCATTTATCTTCTTCTGGATATTCTGTTTGGGTTTTTTTATACAACTAGTGTGACTACAAGGGATTATATGCTGATGGTCGATGAAGCTATATTTACATGATTGCTGAAATTATTTATTCAACAGGAAGGCGACCTAACCAATTCATCATTGTTTAAATTTTAATTCAGTGAAAATGTAACCTCTGGAAAACACTGCTCGCATCTATAATTAATTGATTGTTATGCTCAGTAGTTTACAATTTGATATACTTTCCTCAAACTCAGTGAAGAAGTGTTTCATGTTATCTCTTTCTGAATTCACAACAGATGAAAATGACCTGGCTGGCTTCGTACAAAGAGGTTGATTTGCAGGGAGATGCAGATCCAGTTTGCTGTTTGCTGTCTAACACAATTTAGGCAGAGCAGCGCAACGCTCCCTTTTCTCCTGACAGTGACTCTCCTTCCAAAATGAGGTTCTGGCAGTCTGCATTCGTACAAAGTAGACTCAAACGTAATTATGCTGCTATGACAACTTAGTCTTACAGCACTCACAGTCCTTATTCTTCTTAGCTCTGTAGTGCTGCTATGGGTAGAAACTGATTCTGTTTTTTCTTCTTCCAGCATAAATAGAAATGCATGTCAATGAAGTGTAAGGTCGAGGTAAGCCCCAGTCTATTAACCATTTCTCTCTTAAGAATAAAGGAGTGAAAAGAAGGAAAAAATGTATGGTACTTGGTCCCCAAGCTCTCAGTGCAAGCCATGTTAACTACCCCTACCTGCGTGTGGAAGGAAACCTTCTCTGTTTGAATCTCCGCACTCACATGGGAAGAGAGCAGCCACAGCCACACCTCTCTCCTGCTCACCTTCCCTCAGGAATAAGCCACATCCTTCCTTCAGAGCCCTTCCATGCTGTGGCTAGGCCTTGCAAAGGGGCCCTGTGCATGCTTTCACCTCTCCTGAGGCTGAGGTGGCTTATGGCATGAGAGCGAGTTACTGCCATGCCCAGAGGCTGACATTGAAGAGAACAAAACCCAAACAAACGTTTCTGGCCACTGCATGGTGCCTCTGAAGGAAGGACGATCAAAAGGCTGGCTCTGTATGGGAAGAGCTGGTGAGGGGAAGCTGGCTGGAAGGACCGCGCTCGTCACCCCAGTTGCCAGAGGGATTAGCTGTTCTGGTGGGAGAACACCATGGGAATTGTTCGACAGCTGAGGAGTGTTTTATAGAGAAAGGGCACCCGCTTTCTTTTCCCTACTGCCTGTGTCTAGTCCTCATGTGGGGTGTGAGCCTGCTGTCTTCTGCTATGAAAGCAGAACCCCGATCCAACCGATTTTAGTTTCCCCTTCGATCTTCTAGTCCAGCCTTTGAGGCAGGCAGTTGAAAGTGTCTTTCTAGGGTCACTTCAGAATTCAGAGCCTGGTGCAGACATGCTAATGCAGAAGGCCTAGGGCCAGCCCTGAGGGAACATGTGGTTTCGTGATCAAGATGTCTTCATTAATTGCTACCAAAGCCAGAGGTTTTCCGTGGGTTTACCTCTGATGAGTTATGCTCAGCAAAAATTTGTAAGTGTGGCAAATATAACCTAATTCGCAGTGACACCCAGGGTGCAGGGGAGAGGTGCCAGAGGTGTGATAGAGAGCATTTTAGTTTCATGTGGCTTCCTGAAGCTCCCCAGAGTGCACTGAAAAGAGTCCAGCCATCTTTTTCTTTTTATTTAAGGCAAAAAATATTCCCTTTCCAGCTGTGAAAGCAACTGCTTAGGCCAGAACAGAAGGTGTTTGTGGTAAAAAGACACACAGGCTTAGCCAAACTATTTTGATCTTTTTCCCCCCTCCCTGAATTCTCCAGGGAGGAGAGGAGCCAGCATCAGATGACGAGAGAGAGACCCAGGGCTTCTACTTAATTTCTTCCTTCTGACTGGTGCCCTGGAAGACATAGGTACTCTGTTCACCTGATGGCCTCTCTGTCTCTTGGGCTGAGACCTGAGGTCAGGAAAAAACTGTTCCTAGTCAGGGTGGCTGAGGCAGCTACCAGACCCAGTGAGGGGCAGGGGCGAGTCTTGGAGCAGAAGTGGGACCTAGTTCCCCAGATGAAGGAACCATGACAACCACCATGGATCTGGACCTCTTCTGACATGCTCCCTCACCCTGAGTGCTTAATTCGGGGAGATCCTAGGTGCTGTGGCACCCATGCCTGATTCCCTGGCCTGACCCCTTAGCGAGGTCTGTCAGCACAGGTGTCACCGACATCCACGGGTGGCCTGGAGCCCTGTATGTCTGCTAACACTAGATGCAGAAACGCTGCTTTCAAAATGGCACCTGGCAGCCCCTTCTCTTCCCCTCTGCCCCTGCCTCAGAAACAGAGAACAGACACCACCCCAGGTGTCTTCCCTGTGTCACTTTGAGGGCTTTGAAGTGGCAGCCTCAGAGAGATGTCTTTTCTGTGAAGAAACATCTCCTTTTCCACTTGCTCCTTGACATTTCCATGGATGAACTAAGAAGGTTCTAGCCTCTGTTTTAATCAAGTAACGCAGACTTCATGTACAGGCTGGTCGCCCAAGAGCTCACAACAGCATGTGAGAGGTTTTTTTGTTTGAAATAGCGACCCAAACCCAGCACTGACTTCACAAACACTGTTTCTCTCTCAAGCTCCTCTTTTGCTTGTGCACATTTTTCTGGTCAGCAGTGATGCTGTCTGCATCTCCTGGCTGAGACCTTGTATTCTCTCTGGTAGGTGGCTCTTTTGCTGTCTAGACTTCTTGTGTCTTGCAGACCAGGAGTCTGTCTGAGACCCTCATGAAAGCTGAGGCAGATCCCTGACAAAGTATTGTTGGCTGTGGGACTTGTCTGTAGCTGGGTGAGATGAACCTGGAAGGGGAACTTTCTGCGTTTTCATTGACCTACTGGTAAGATGGTTGCCAGCTTATAGCCTTCCTGTCATAGAGGTTCCTGAGGAACCTTTCCTGGGGAGAAGTCTTAGTGCATCTCCACATGCATGGCAGCTGTTCTTCTCTAGGCAATCAGAGTGTTCCCGAGCCAATTTTATATCATGTCCATATTCCACCCAGCCTCTCTCCCCTCTTGCACATACTGCTCCCTACAACTCTCTGTTCCGAAAGGATGTCCTTCCAAGCACCAGTCTGCTTTATCTCCCCTCCAGTTTGTCCTCAGCTCTGAGGGTGCCTGTCCTGTTTCACTCTAGGTCTCCCAACTCGGGATCCACATGCCCATCCACTCTCGGTAGCAGGTCACTGTCTGCTGTACTGCACATCAGCCTCAGGCGTTGGCTGCTTGAGCCTGTTCACCCCTCTGGTTTTTTTCCACAGAAGTAAAACCCCTGCTTCTGCTTTTGTCTGAGATGAAAATATCCAAGCATGTTCTCTACTAAAAGTGAGCCATGTTCACAAAAAAAAAAAGGCATATGAAAGCTTTATGTTCTCACAGTCTCGATTCTTCCACAGTAAACTGTCTTCTGCCATCAGTCATATCTCCGCAGAGAGTGCAAAACAATGCCCAGTGCTGTCTCTTACATTTACTTTGTGAAGATGCTAATGACTGTGGGGCCAATATCAAGTGGGTCTTTCCTGAGGAGATAATACCTTTTGTTCTGAGAGGCAGTTCATAACAGATGAGATGTATGCGCTTGCTTTCTGGTGTGCACTACTTGTTCCTTTTTTCCTGTTTTCTTACAGAAGCAAAGTTAAGAGTCACTCATACCCAGTGATTGTTGTCAGCAGGATAAATATTCTCTGTATTGAGGGTTTCCTAAGAGAAGAAATGAGAATCACACTCTTTCATCCTTCCCTGTAGCTCACATCACAGTCTCTTGAGAAGTGGTGGCTTTCTTCCAGGTGATGCTCAAACTTAATCTTAACAATAGCAATTTGCTATCAATAAATTAGAAGTCGAGTGATTCAGCCTCGTAAAAAGAGCTTGGAGCTCATTGGGAGTCTTGTTGTGTTTCCTTTGTTGGCTTATGTAGTAGATGGACAAATGATGTTTCCTGGTTCTGATTCCATATTAGATTCTATGGCTCCGTATTTCACAGCCACAATAAAACCAGGTACAGCAGTGATGGGAGCCATATAAGTACCTAGACGGATTATAAAAATGTTGTTGCCGAGTCCTTCAGGGTGTGCTTTGTGAGAGAAGACACTTAATTTAAAGAATAAGGGGTTGTTAAGTTTTACTATAGAGCATATGCAATACTAGCATTTATTAGTCTAGTGTTCAGTATAGTAACTGATGTGCTGTTTAAGTATTTTTTTTTAAATCTCTGAGAGAAAAGAAGTTCCCAAACTTCCTGCCTCAGTTTTGCTGTTTGCAACATGTGAATGCTGGTGATACTAAGTGAAAGTGCAGTAAATTAAACACCAGTATACACACATAGCACGTGGGTGGAACGTGATTCACATGTGTCCTTGAAAAGGTTTAGGTTCTGCCCGGATCAATAAAGGATCGATTTCTAGTTTAGCTACAGGAACATAACTGCCTATGGTGGACACCACTTACAACACTCCACACTTGCTGCGTTTGTGTTCATTACTTAATGTGGATAATAGCAATTAGTAGAAAGTATTGCCAGCCTTTTTTTCATCTACATTACCCAACACAGTTTTGTATTTTTGCATTTACATTCAAGCTCCTTTTTAAACAGAGGATGAAATTACAGGTTTAGCCCGTAGCTGCTTTCAGTGGACTGGGAGGGGAGAGTTCTGTTTCTTTACCTTTCCGGCATTTGAGGGAAAAGCAGTCATTCTTTACACAAAATCTGCATCACTGGCAACTTTCAAAGACTTCCTTGCTTGATGTCTGAATTTAGTTTTTAAAAATATTGGAGTGCCAGCTTTTTCTGCATAAAAGCTGCTTATGCCTCAATTGCAAGAACTTCAAACAGTTTGCTGACAGCATTTAGACAGCCCCAACGGAAATCTCTTGAGATGGTTATAGCTTCTCTTGGCAAGTGGGGGAGATTAAGAGCAAAATCCTACAGTGATGAAGATCGTTACACTGAAGCCCTTCTCTGCTGTTGATCTCTACACATCTTCAGGCATGATCGCCACTTTCCACATTTCCCCGCCTTGAGGTGAGCGTACATTGCCGCTGTGCAGATCCATCTGCAGAAGCTGCCTGTCCCACTGTGCTGCCTTGATGTTCGTTCTTGGCTCAGGCAGGAGGCAGCCTGTGCTTCGCAGCGGTGATTACATGTGGCTGGTGGTTGTCTCACACTGCTTCATGGTAGCTTGCAAAGCCAAAGTGACTACTTCACCCATTTCAGTGCCTGGCATTAATTCATCCCTCCTCCATGCCTCCAGAGAAGCAGAAGAGCACAGTGTATTCATGCTTTGTTAAATCTGCACAATGGGCAGTGAGATGCGTTTTAATTATTTTCATCCAGGTATGTGCAGCATAAAGGGAGAGTGTATTGATTTTTCCGTTTATTTTCCCATATCTGAATGAATAAATATTTTTTGCTCAGCAGCTGTAGGCTCATAACCTCAGGCTCACCGATACTTATTTTTCGGTTGACTGTTTTTGCCAGCTTTCACTTACCCATTGCATACCTTCACCCTACAAGGTACTCAGAGACATAAAATTCAGATATATGTTGCTACCAGCCCCTCGTTTGCTGGGATCTGAAAGGAGAAAGCCACAATGTGAATATGGTCCTGGAGCTGTTAGGAAGCTGACCCCTGTGACTGTACCATGTCCAAAATGCCTGAGTACCTTTAGGAATGCAGACCCTGGTGTTTGTGTAAATGGCCTGCTGCAATAGCAGAACCAGGGCCTATGGTATTTCTGTCTGTCCATCCATGCCCAATTTCCAGTGGAATAAGCAGAGGCTACATAAGTCAGTGGATCCAGGCAAGGAATTTTTTACTGAGGGCTGTGGAGGCAGCTTTTGGACGCAGAGCTCCAGATATTAGAAGAGGACAGACCTTGAAGTGACATAACACAATTTCAAGCGGTAGGTGCCGTGATCGTTCTGTGCCTCACTGTCCTTTCAGCGTCTCAACTCCACAAGTATGCAATACCACAGGCAGTGATCATTGCAGGCTCATGGGAAGCTGTTTGTCTCCTTTCTGACATAGTGCAAGCCCTGTACATCTAAGGAAATGGGAACTGCCTTCTAACAACTGGCTCAGTCTCAAAATACTGTTTGCATGGATCCTCATTTTAGGAATTGTATTTTTCACCTGGCTCACAGGGAAGGCTGCTTTAGCCCTGCAGGTGGAATGAAGATAGGCAGCTTCACAAGCCTCATAAAAATTTTACTTACCAGGCAGACCAAGGCTGAATACAGAAAATATTTTTTTGAAAGGAGTAAAACCACATCTTCTGGATTTTGCACTCAAACTGATAGGCAAGGCTGAGAATAGCTGATGGTCCCTGCCTGGCTCCATGGCCCCCTGCAAGCTCCAGCAGCCCTGCTGCGAGCTGTTGCTTTAAACCTGGAGGAAAGGAGCACCTGCAGGCTTTTGGGATTTATTTTATAACAGCTGCTGTTTGCTGGCATTCTCTCTCTTCCAACTTGCAAGTACTCCTTTCCTTTGTTCCCTCCTGAGGTTACTTTGCACTGGATTCTTCCTCCCTTTTCACATCCTCAGTGATCTAAAAGAACTGGCCATGACAAAAGTTGGGTGGAGGACTTCAGCAACTTTCTTCCCAGTATCTTTTTGTGTGGCAGTGTGCTGAGAAACCTTTGTGAAGCCTTTTAGCCCTGTCAGAAGGTAATGATTGTAAAGCACCAAGTCCCACCATGATCCTCTGCTTTATCTTCCTCCACCCTCTGCGTGCCACAGGGGTCTTTGCTACAAAGGTGGGTCCATGAGAAAAACCTCCTTCCCTTTCCTCCTCTTTGCTGGCAGCCCCGCGTGCAGATATCCCCAGGCACAGCCGTGCCAGTGCCATCGCAGGGGAAATCTCTGCCCTAGCAGAAAATGGTTCAGCAGCGGCTTTCCTTGCCAAGGCCCCAAGTGTGCCAGCCACTGGTGCAAGCTCGGTTTCGGTTTGCTTTTCCTCTCTTTCTGCCAACTCCACATACAAACATTATGTGCCTGCTGTGAGAAAAATCCTCCACTGAAATGAGATCGTGTGTAATGTATGTCTTCCTTTACAGCACCTTTTAAATTATTTTTCTTTTTTTAAGAAGCATGTGGAACTGGAGCGTAACAGAGGAAGATGGGACAAGCTGAGAAAAAGCAACAGAGAGGAAAATCTTCGAGTTTGTGGCTATCAAAGCAAAAGGCAAAAAGGTAGGGTTGCATCTAAGTGGCTGTTAATCTTTCACCCACTGGCACTGGCTGTAAGGTAGCTGTTGGCTCTGTTTGTGCCACTGCCCATGTACTGTCGTTGGACCCTCACTTTATCTAAAGGTGGAGGGGGACGTTAGAAAGCTCCAGAAGATCAGGGAGATGGGAGCCAGATTAAGGCAGACTTCACAGGCTTGTACTCCAAATGGCTTGGCTCCAGGCGAATGAGAGAGAGGTTGTACTGCTTTGCAAGTGAGCTGGCCCTTGCAACCCCCTTTTCCCACCCCAAAGTGTCACTGCCTCTTTGAGACCAGCCCAATTTCACCACTACCTCACATACAAATACATGAAAAAGAGCAAAACCTGGGTTTACTTGCTGAAGCAGCTACCTGCTTAGTGTTTAAAACTGTGGTTTCATTTCCATAGCATTACATGGCAGCATCATAACCTTTAACAGTCCATGAATCAAAACTTGTCAGCTTTTCCCCTTCTGCTATGAGCCTTGTGATTCTTGCTGTGTGCTTTGGTTTCTTGTGGTTAGCTGAAGCTTGCTTGCAAATTTTTCCGGTTTAGAAATGTCCACCATTTCCTATGCTCTTTAACAACAGAGGAATGCCAGCCAAGGCAGGCAGCCTTCCCGCACAGCTCCTCACTCGTACGCACCGAGGGTGCTCTCAGTCAACGGAGTTGCTGCCTCTCCTGTCTTGAAGCAGACTGCAGCAAGACTCTGCTTGATGCCTTTCTCCTGGCAGGAGTGGGAGACTGGGAGGCTAGAGGAGGAAACTGGCCCAAAAATGTCAGAAAAAACAAACCAAACCCAACCCCCAAACAACTAAAGAGAACCCCACAACTTTTTCTCCAGTTGTTGAAAAAAAAGTCTTTTATCCTTATGTGGAAATTTTCCTATTATTGTTATTATTTCAGCTTGTAGTTGGCCATGGGAACATTTCCAAAGAAACCAGTACTCTGGGAAACCTTTTGTTTTCCAGAAAGGCTGTTATTCAAAAGCAATTAACATAAAAACATTAAAATTGTCTAACTTCAGAGACAGACGAACAGAGGAAGGAAATGTGAGAGTGTGCGTGCACGCAGGAGGGAACATGGCATGCTGCGGTCGTGTAAGAGGCAGAAGGGGGAGACCGGAAGGCTCAGGTCAGCACGTGGCTGGGCACGATGGCCCAGGAGGGTTAGGATGGGGAGACCGCATGCATAGGAAATGCAGGAGCAGGGAGGACAGCTGAGGGCTGCTGTCACTGTGGAGGGTAGGACAAGCTGAGGAGATGTGTGGGGCCTGGGGCAGCGGGAGTCCCAGGAGTGAGGGTGGAGGAGCCCCAGTGTCTCTCCATCCTTCAGGCCAGGTATGAAATTTATGTTGTGTGTTTTGGCAGCTCTGAGCGACTGTTGTGATGAGGTGCAGCTGTGGTTTCAAGACCAGGCTTGTGCTCTGGCAGTCCAGGGCAATGCTCCCAGATCGTCAATGGTCAATGCTGGGCGAGGGCACTGGCAGCTACGGTGTTGGTGGTTTTATTTTACACAGGTACAGCGCAACTTTTCTCCACCATTTCTCCAGTAGGTTTTGAACCAGCTGGCTGATTTCAGTCTGACTTGAGAGGGCAGAGGGTCACTAGATATTAAGATACTGTCTAGTTGTGTGGAAATGAAGGTCAACCAGAAGGAGTTTCCAGCAGCTCTGAGGCAGAGCTCTCTGCTTTTCTCAAAAGAGCACAACTATTTTAAAGTCTGAACTGCACCATATGCAGCCTGAAGTAAGGCACTTCCCTTTGCCAGTAGGGGCAACAGCTATACATTTACAGATTATCTCTTCAGGCCTTTCAACCTTTTTATCCATCTTTGCTCCCACAAGTTTTCCTCATCTCTTACTCTGCTCATGTCCACACGCATTGCTCTCAGCTAGACAGAAACGTAGAAGAGAGCTCAGTCCTCCTCAGGGGGAACCTAGGGGACTTGGGAGGTAACATTGCAGGCAGGAGACACACGGAAAGGGGAAGTGGCAGTAAATACTGTGCAGGCTGAGATCACCCGGGATGGGAGAGATGAACTGGAGTCACTAGGGTGGAAAGGAGGGATGTGGAAGTTGATTAAATAACCCAAACCAACCAGGATTCCTGAGTTCAACAATGCTCAGAAGAACGTACCTGTGTCCCAGAAGCACATTTGAAACAGAAATCCACAAAGACCTCTGCTTAAATAAAAGTCTGAAATGGGAAAGCTTGTTCTAAACTAGACAGTGATCTCGCACTTGGAAAAACCCAGAGAAATGGGGCAAGAAGCATTACGTAAAAAGGCAAAAGGCATGTGAACAGCAGGGCTGGCAGAGCTAGAAGTGAGGCTTGGGGGACTATGGCATGCCGGTGGCATGGGAGGAGGTGTCCAGGACTGTCCTCCTGCTGCAGAAGGAGGCTTTGCAGGTTTTCAGGGCAGTGTTTCTGTGCTGGTGTTCTCTTGCAAGCCTTCCTTTCCATTCAAAGGGCAGCATAAACTTTTCATAGATCGTCAGTACGCAGTACTGCAGGGTCCCCCCACTTGCATCCTTCTGTCTTGTTTCAAGATCAAACTTTAATTGGAACAGGATGTGGCAAACAGGATGAGTTTCTATAAATAGGCTCTAAAATGTCATCTTAAGAGGAATGTATGTGACCCAGTTCAAATGCCAATATGAAGAAAAAAAAAGTAGCCCCATTGGACCCAGGAAGGTCTCCTCATAAATTGTTTTATTCGTTGGCAGATATTTTTTCAGGCTGGTTCCAGCAAATGATAACATATTTTCTGCTTTGGTGCCCAATTAATGTGTTTTGCTAATAGTTTCCATTCATATTACACTTTGTTTTGTCATTAAACTTGTTGCACAGACAATGTGCACTCTTACTAGATTCTTCTTCTTTCACAAGCTCTAAAGAGCTAATTTATGTAATTTATTGTTTGGTACAATGATGAGATTTGGTTTGGGTTTTTAACCAAATTCTCATTTAAAGTGTGTAATTTTTCATTATACAATACTCTAGGATGGCCATATGATTTCTCTGAGAAACCATTTGGAACACTGTAGAGGTGGTGATGGAAGGTTTGAAACCCGTGTAGGGTGTTTAAACTTCCAGTTGCATTTATGTAACACGGTGTTTTAAGTGGTCTGAGCCCCCCCAGAAGATTACCTGTGTAAGTAGCAGAGGCAGCCAGGATTCAGCTTTTGTTATTCAATCTCTTTTCAATATATGAAGTGCTCTCAAAAGGCTGGTTATGTAAGTCGAGGTTTGGCGAGGTTATATTTTTCAGTACTTGACTCTCTGCACTGCATATTTTCTAATTTGGTTTGGGGTTTTTTTGCCTCACTTTCTGAGGGGTGCATGTGTCATCCTTACTGCTGAAGTTCTGCAGCAGCATGTATATTTTGAGGAACATATATACTAAAAGTGTGTAAATATGTTCTCCCTATGGAAGATATAAAGCTAAGAGTGGCTAAAATAAGAGCCCGGTGTACACAAGGATGGTTGTAAACTGGAACAGGTTGGCCAGAGAGGTGGTGGATGCCCCATCCCTGGAAACATTCAAGGCCAGGTTGGATGGGGCTCTGAACAACCTGATCTGGTTGGAGGTGGCCCTGCTCCTTGCAGGGGGGTTGGACCAGATGACCTTTGAAGGTCCCTTCCAACCCAAACTATTCTATGATTCTATGATTTTTTAAGTCTGCTTCACACAAGTTTAAATGAAGCACAGACTTTTAAACATGATCCGTGCTCACTGAGCTTCACACAGTATTACAGTCAGCGCTCAGAGCCAACTCCCATTTAAAAAGCAGTAACAACAGTACTGTGTTTCTGGGTGTTACATTAAAATGAACCGCTCCTTATCTGTTCTGTGAACTTAAAGAAAACCTTACCCCATACGACAGTGCTAGCTGCTTATGTACGTGCTGCAGAACTTTTCAAATATTTTGAAACCTGTGTTATATCTGTGTGAAAGCCATTTATATTACATCAAGGTTAAGAAACAACACATTCACTAGTCATAAATGTGGAGTACAGGCCTTAACGGTCAAAATATAGGTGCTTTTTTTACTTTTTTTTTTTTTTGACTGGATTTAGATATAACACTTAAACTAATGGAAGTTGTGAGTTTAAGTATCTTGGACAATCTCTGGCATGAGAAGTCACAGAGCTTATATTACAAAATGGAATATAAAGTTGCCTTAAGCCACAGACAACAAGCAGTTTGTTTTGATAAGGTTTTTGGGACAGGCTGACAGTTTAGTTCATTGTGACATTGCTATTTCTTGAATTTGGGCATTAATCTTGCTATCTAGTGGATACATCTTAAAATACGTTTTAAAACTTGTTAGCCTGAGTACCAGGATATCGGAAAGCAGGATAAGGGGACGTGGTTGTGGAGCAGCGAAAGAGAGGTCCTCTGCCTAAATGCACACAGTATGTCTCCTTTCTCTTGAGCATTAAACACACGTTCCTCAGTAACAAAACACTGAGGACAGAAATCTCAGGAGAAAACAGCGTGCACAGGTTCCCTGTTTGTCTTTCTCACCGGTTTGAAGACTTCTCTCTGGGCGCAACATCAAAGGGCCTCAATTGCTTCCCTCTCATTGTAGTTCTTTCTGGTGGCAAAAAGTGGGTGACAGAAGAGGACTTTTAGCGAGGTGAGGCCTGAAGTTCCCAAGAACAGATAAGATCCACAGGCTCCTGGACCATCTTGTGCCCTTTACACACCTGGAGAGCTGTACTTAGCCAGCCACACCACCATATAAAGCAGACATCGAACCAGTAAATATGTGGAATAATATGAGGTACATGCCATATGAAAGTAAGCATCTCTGTGAGCCTTCAAGTTGGCATTTAGATTTCAAAGCAGTAAACTGAGCCAAACTGAGACCTGTCCGCACCTTTTGCAATAAAAAACTCAAAGCGTACGTGCACAAGGCAGGACTTGGCGTAGGTGTGCTGAGCCATACACTATCTAGACAGGTCTATCTGCAAGTGGAGAAAGAACATGGGTATTTTCAAGTCTGAACTGCACATGTACAGACTTACATGAGGTACTTTTGCAAGAGGAGAGAAGACTGCTGAATTTTCTAAATTTGCCTCTCTCCCTATATCCCCTTTCAATGCCTTTTTGATTTTTTCCAGATAGTTCTGGCCTCTGTAGGAGTCTGGTTAGGGAATAGAAACCATATTGTTTAACATGGGTGACCAGGCACACAGCATATTTGAATCCTGAACAAAAAATGTTTGGAGGTACTGGTACTGTTCAGCAACCCATAGGCAAAAATTGCTTTCATTGAACCACTTCACTACATGATTATAAGAAAAGACCGTAAAAAATGTCATCCATTTGTGGTCAGAAGAAGTATCAAGTACAACAAATTACTGTTACAGAATACTTCAGTTACTGTACTTGGCAGTGAATTTGCTTTAACTCCAGAAGAGCATTGCAAATGAAATCTTTAGCAGAGATGCAAACAGATTGTGCAATACTGGGCTTTCTGTTCCTCACACCAACAGTCCTGCTCCCAATCCCAGATTCACTATGCCTACCAAGAAATACACGCTATTGAGGCAGCAGAAACTTTAAGCAGCTCCGAACTGCAGAAGCCAGCGTAGCAGCTGAGCTATTTGGGATGAAAGCACCATGAGACAACTGCAGTTCCAGCAGGATTTGGCTCAGGGATCGTGTGGGAAGCCTTTCCACTGCCAGACCAGTGATGAAAAAGAGAGAGGGGATGAGGGTGACATGAGGTCCAAGTTGTGAATCACCGCTGGTGTTGGCCAAGGAGTCCGCAGACAGAAAGGGGAGGGAAGCGACCACAGAAGCTGAGTTCTGTGGACTCGCCTCCCTTGCTCCCTGTTAGGAAAAACTGTGCTTTTTTTTCCCCCCTCTGAGATATGCCTTCTCATACAGCATTTACTGTCATTAATTGGAGTATTCTGCATCCTAATTAAACAGTGCTGGCACGGCAGAGTTGGTGTTAAAAGCAATTTCTGACATGCTGGCCATCTCAGCCAGTGGGTTGTTTGCCTCCGGCATGGTGGGTAGACGTCTCCATCTAATTTTATTTGGCATAAAATGATTAACGGCAATGTAGTACATGCAGACTGCCCAGAAAAGGAAGGAGCCCCTGCCGTTGAGGGAGCGCTTGACTCTTGGCTTTTCTTTTTTCCCTCAAATGCATTTAAAATGTTGACTCTTTCTCCCATTGGAGCAAAATACCACCAGGTAAAAGATGGCAGCAAACACATTAAAATGAACGTCAGACCAAAAACCAGCAAGAGATGAAAAAACAGCTGAGGAAGAGGAGTTTAAAATCAAAGCTGCACACATCCTGAGATTCTCCTTGTCCTAGCGAGTGCATCTTTCAGACAGCTACTTTGGACGTGATTTCCTACTGCAAAGGACAGGTACCCATCCAGACCCAGACGTCCTGCAACTGGAGTAGGGCAGGAGTGGGATTTTGGCTGATTCTGCAGTGGAAACGCACGTCAGCCACAAAGTGGCTTCCAAGTCTGGGTCGTAATTTTCCGCAAATGTGGTACAGAAGTGAGATTTTGCCTCTCCCTGTTGCTGGTGCCTGGTCTGATTTATGAAGAGACACCAGGGAGCTGCACAGGTACTCACAGAGTGAACTTTAATATAATTTAATTCCAGCGAGGGGCCTGCTTTTCACCCTGTTTCTTGGTCCCTAAGGAAACAACTGGGGAAAGCGGGACCCTTTCCCGCAGGCTTGACCCTGCATTGAGTTAGATGGAGCCACCTGTGTCTGTGTCACTGTGCCCACGTCCAAGTCAAACAGCTCACTTCCTGGAGTCCCCGGCCAGAGGGGAATGTCGCGGTGCGTCACGGCTTGGAGCGGAAAGCGGATAGCGCTGCAGAGAGCACAGGCTGTGGCCAGCTCGGATGTAGGCATTGCTCCTGCGAGCGAATGGCAGCAGATGGCTTGTTCCCGTACTTGATGGCAGAAGTGAGGGAAGGGGAGCGGTTTTTCCCCGGAAACCTATCCGTCTGGCAGATATCAAGCCCAGCATCTGTGTGTCCTGGGAAGTTCAGATTGACGTGTTGCACCGCTGGTTCAGCTCCTGAGCTCCCCAGCTGCTTGGCTGGGGGTGGGTTTGGCGGACGGTCCTGCATGGAGCCTGTTGCAAAAGTTTAAAAGTTATTTTCTCACCTCTTCTCCCTTCCCCACCCCCTGCTGAGGCACTAAACCTCTGCTTTCTTTCTCAGAAATTAATTAAATCTTTGCTCCACCAAAGTTTGGCCACCACAGATATAAAAAAAGAAGTGTTAAAATATAATGTTTAATACAATAAAATAGATTTTCTCTATAGAAATATGTTGCAGATTGGATGGCAGTCACGTTTCTTTCCTTTTTCTGTATTTCTCCCCTTTAGCAGTGCACTCACACTTCCTCTGTGCTGGGATTCCCATCACTGCAGTTTTAGGCAACCTCTGCCCCAGAGCACCGTGCTGGGGCCGGGCTCAGCCAGCCAGCAGCAGATGAGCTGTTTGGGGCAGGAGCTGGCCTTTGCATTCCCCGTGTGTGGAGAGGGAGGGAAGGGAGACGACATGCCTCTCTACTTGTCTAAATCCGCATATAGGTGGTGATAGATAATGATAAGGCACACTGAGGAAGTGTGTAAGTCTCTTCATCCAGGATTACCCCTACGGTGTGTGCAAAATGGTGGCTACAACGGGTTCCTCTGGCTCTGCATAGAAGGCAGAAAGACGGTTTTGCAGTACCTCTACCTACCCTCTGTTCACCGAGCCCGGCTCCTTGCAGGATAACTTGTTTTCAGGGCATATGAACAGAGATGCCACCTCCTTCCCTCAAAGCTTAGTAGCTGGCTGATTGCTTTTTTAGCGTGAGTGTTCAGAAAAACATTTTCAAACCATGGTGTCTCCAGAGGTTTGTGGTGAGAAAACAATGTTAATTTGCCCAGTCTAGAAGCAGAAAGATGAAAAAAGAGAGTAAAATACACTGCATTATTTGTTCTAAATACCTGGAATTAGTGTCCTTGTTGGAAACAAGTGCATAAATGGTTTTCATGTTCTTTTTTTTCCCTCCTATTTATGGAGCAATTCAGTATTGCTGCCACAGCACTTGTGCGCTGTGCAGCACAATCCACCTATTTTCACTTTTTAATGAGCAGTGACTCTAATTACTGTAGATGTTGCATTGGGTGTGCACCCATGCCTTACTGCATTTTCCAAAGAGCAGTGTGTCATACCAGCTTCTAGAAAAGTTCAGGGTAGCTGCCTGTGTCATGGAAAAATAAGACTTGATTAACAGAGGACGTAGGAAGCCAAAGTAAATACCAGAAATGTGTAAAGCAGTTAAGGTGGTGTAGATTAGTGCATATGAAGGGATGTGTAAACCTGAGCACTTGACATGATTGATTTTATATTGAAAGGGAAGTCATTGCGTTACTACATTTCTAGTTGGAGGTCCCTGCTGACCGTGCTGGAGCTATTTCAACATCCCACTCAACTCAAAATTTCAAATATCGTGAAGATTTAGACATGCCCTCGGATCTTTCCTGACCTGCAAATATGGAAGGATGCATAATGAGCCAGGAAAAGTGCAACTTTTAAAAGCGTGCCCATCAGCAAAAAGCGCTGGTGTGCACACACACCGCCCCTCTTGGTTGAACCGCATACGCAGTGTTTAAAAAAAATCCCTCCCCAGGAAAGGTAGAGGTGGCGGTAGACGGATAAGGGGATGGGCTAAAAGGCAGGAGGAGCAGTTTGCAAGCCTTTGAGTCTTGCCTCAGAGCTGCTCTTACCCCTTTTTGTGGTGCTGTTAGTGGGCTGGCACACGCAGCTGCAGTAAGCATACTGCAGACAAAGAAGCAGGTGAAAAGCTGCAGTTATTTACATCAGTCGCTGGGACACATCCCGCTAACTCAGTTATGCAGAAAGCATGAATTACGGTCTTCTTACCCTGTCATTTAAAGACACATGTTTTACAGCACAAACCCCATCATTATGTGTACATATTAAAAAAAAAAAAGGGTTGTTTTTTTTTTCTTTTTCTTTACAGCAATCATAAGACTTTTCGACTTGCTAAGAGGTGGGTCTGACTTGTGGTTAAATCCTGCAGACGATAGTCTTGCTGATCTCAGGATTTTCCAAAGATTAAAACACAGATGTCTGGATTTCTCAAAACCCTATGAAACTTCAAAAACATTAGACCCATTTCCATCTTCCCCAGATACCCGAGATGGCCGCAAACGGCTTGAGCATCCTAGCAAGATATCCTGTAACAGACAATCTGTTGAATAGCTCTTAGTGGCTTATGAGCAATTTTAGGTTTTATATTTTAGCTAATAAAAATCAGTTTATCCCTTAGCTTTTTCTTAACTACAATAAATAATTTATAAGGTGCACCCTTATGTGTATGCAGGTGCAATAATTTTTCCAGTTGTGCTGTTTTTATAACAGAGACCGTTCAAAACACGCACGTGGCGGTGAGGGGTGTTCTGGATAGAGGTATATATAAAGTCTGAGCCAAGAAAAATAAAGAAATCTCCCAGTAAATCCTGTCACTCCTGTGTTGGTGAACACAGCGCTATCCCCAGCGCTGCTCATGGGTCTTGCTTCCTACAGGAGCCTGAGGCCAAGGTGTGGAGGTGGGTACCTGCCTGCCACAGCCCGAAGCCTGTCTTGATGAGAATTTGTATGAGCTGAGTTAAATGGAAGTTGTTACCCAGAGATAAGCCTGAAGTGCTCACGCACTCTGCGTTCCTGGCAAAATCTTTCCAATGCATGTGTTTACATTAAGGGTTTGTACATGTATTTACATTCAGAGTTTGTAGATAGAGTTACCCTGTGGCAAATATCCCTAATCTAGACAAGTTGGCAGAAAAGAGACAGTATTGAGAACAAAAGAAGGCCTGTGTGCCTGCTTGAGTGAAATCTGGAAGGTCTCTGTGTGCGCGTGTGTCTTTTTTTCATTTACTTAAGTTGTTTTAAGTTTCTCAGATGGTGACTGTGAACCTTGGGTAGCCATACACTTCAGGAAACAGAAATACACTTGCTGATGGAAAATACTTTGTATATTGAGATAGCGGGCTTGCTCCTTGGCAAGCCACCTTTAATTCTCTGGTGAGCTCATTCCATTTTAAGCTTTGCTTCAATGGCCCTTTTGACAGAAGGACTGCCGTAGAGGATGCTTCTGGCTTTGGCCCACTCTGGGGTTTTGATTATCGCTTGCAGAAGGTTTGCCTTTTTGGCAACACGGGCTGTTAGCTTTCCTCTTGCGGTTTCAGCTTTCCTTCTTGCTTTTCCACTTGGGATTTTTCTTCTTCTGGTGCTTCTTTTCTGTATTCAGATCTACCGGTGAATTCTACGGATTATATATAAACACCTTCCTTTGATTAACCTGGTCATTTATTTTTCAGTCATCATTTTTAAGATGAATATCACAGGGCTGTGGTGGTTTGAGGGTTTTCAGTTGGTTGTTGGGTTTTTTGGAGCAGGGAGGGGAAGTGGGAGGTGGAAGAAATCCCATCTCTCAGGGAAAGTGCCGTTACTGGTTATGCATTACAGATTATTTCTTGGTGGCTCAGATATAATTACTACTTGATCAAACGTGTGTGTGCTATTTAGGACAAAATAAAGCCTCTCTTCCTGCATGATCCAAAGCCCAAGCTGTTACTTCAAATATGCGTTTTTAAGGGGTCAGGAAACTCCATCTGTAATCCTTACGCATCCCACAGCCCCTGAACATCTTCCCACAGAGGCCACCCCTGGGGCCCCCCTCCTACCAAAACCTTGCCACCTGCACCCAGCACAGAGGTGCAAAGGAGGACTTTTAGCACACCTGTTACTGCTGGATTCTGGTTGTGTCTTTTGAGAATTGCTTAGGAATGTATGTTGTAGGACAGGCTTTTTAACCTTGTCCAGTGTCTTGGCTTGAGCTTGTGACGTAAGTTTGGAAAAGCTGGAGGTAGAGAGTAGTGTTACATAGGTCATGAAGGTAATACAGACGTGGTCTGAAGGGCAAAGAATTTCTGGGAGAATGACAAGAGAGCTGCTATCTGCCTTTGATTATTTTTTTTTCCATGGACGCTCATGCTTTCTCCACTTCAGATCCAGTACTGGTAGCAATACCAGGTACTTTCTGGTGACAAGAAGTGCACGCCATATGAGCTGGTCAGATGATAGGAGTGTGAAGTCAGAATCCACTGAATTGGGAAGACTCATTCCCAAGTCTTCAAAGAAGAGCAGATCCCCAAAAGGTATCGGGGCTGAGTTTAGACAGTCTATGCCCAAACTTGCAGTCTTCCATATCCTCAAACAGCTGCTTGATCCTGGGTGCTCACCCAGACATCTGCAGCTCTGCCTTTGAGCGTGCCTGGAGACACGTCGGCCTCGACAGAGCTAAGCAGCTTGGTGCCAGCCTCCTGCCCACTGTGGCAGATGCAGTGCCTTTCCAGATCACACTCTGCAAAAAGGCTATTGTATGTTATCGCCTTTGTTTGAAACATGGCCAGTGCAGGGATGCTGCTCCCGTTCCTGCTCTTCTTATCCATCCATCCAGGGGTGTGGATGCTTCTTCCCAGCCCTTTGATATGGGCTCAGTCTCTTGTTTCACCTAACAGATTCAAAGCACCTCTCCCATTCTCTGAAAAGTGTCTGAACTACCTGGGCTGTACAACTGTTTTGGCAGTGGGTGTGATCCCATGATTTATAGAGTTGGAGGGATTGATCTGGAGGCTGTTAGGCACAGTGAGCAGAGCATGTGTGTGAAAGGTGGAAGAATAGGGTTCTGCTCCCTCTTCCAAAAATGTGACCTATGCGTAGTTTTATGAAAGATATAAACAAACCTTGGAGTGAGAGTCACTGCCCAAAGGCCGCGGAGAGGTCTGTGTGTCCCAGTGGCATTGTACACAGGAAATGCACAGGAAGAGCGGCTTTTGCATCCTCTGTCCCAGTGTGATCCTTCACAAGGACATCTCAAGGTCCACGGAGAATTTGGCTTCCAATTCATTATTAGATAAACGATAAGAATGTGGAGACAGCTGCTGAAATAAACTGTTTGCAGGTGGTGTTTCACAGTGGGGTTCGATGTGCCGTTTCCCGAGGGTTCGCGAAGCACGGGGCCAAACTGGGGTACGGGAGTGGAACTTCTCGTGCTTCGTTAAAATCATGGTAATAATTCTCAATTTACAAAGCTTGTGGGAAGGGCTCATGTAACACTGGAAAGGAGTTGCTAGTATTTATTTCTCAGCTCTCTGGTTTTGTACAGCCTGGTACAAGAGATGAGGCATGACAAACAAATTCTTGGTTGTTAGAGGCCAAAAATATTTGGTTGATTGTGCTTTGCCATCAGCATCAGTAACAAAAGCTCGTTTAATGTGAGGAGAACAAGGTTTGTGCCTATTAGCTGCTGTCACTTGTGCCCATGAGAGTGATGGCAGCCATTGACTCCACATCACCAGCTATGACATACCTTCCAGAAATGCACAATTTGAAGCCGTGAGTTATGCTCTATTTATGTTCTTTATTCCAAATATAAAACCACCATAATGCCATAGGTGTTATTTCAGAGCATTAAGAATCACCCACAGAGTGGTTTATAAATTATTTCTCTTCGGCACAGCCTTATATTGTCAGGGCAATTGCTTCTGCAGTCCCAGTTCCAGTCCTCTCACCTTCCTCAAAGTCCAGCTCTTGTTGAAATTCCTGAGATTTCCTCTTTTATTATGGTTATTATCAGACCCCACACTGCCTCTCTTGTCTTCCATGCAAGTAACTGCTATTCTGGCACCCTCCTAGAGGCTGCTGGCTTTTTCCAGGTGTTTGGAAGTGGGTGCCTGCATTTTGGCAGATTCCCACCGAGAGATTGCCTGCACGTATTCACCTCCACCATGTTTGCTTAGCTGCCTGGTGCAGGATGCTGGTGTAGTCACAGGACAGCAGAGGTGCGCGCTATACAGCCAGCCCTTCACTGTCTGGGTAAGCAGCCATGGCTTGAATGTTTCACACAATTAACCGCTCTAATTGTTTGGGTGGAGGTCAGGCTGCAGGAGCACCTCTTTGTGTGGGTGGGGTCACTCCTTCGCTCCCTTCTGTGAGCACGCAGAGGTTACCAGCATCCAAGTTATCTAAGCTGAAAGATGACAGAGGATTTGGGCCAACACACTGTTATATTAAAAGATTCTTAATTCTGTCCCCTCTATGTCATCTTGATGCATTAGTCAATGACACACAGTACAGTAGGCAATGTACGTGTGTGTTTACGGTGCCCTTTTAGAGGCATCTCCTTCCTCCGGGGAGCAGAGAATCAAGAGAAGCTGTCTTGTAAATCTGCTGTCCCTCAAGATATAAATGGCATCACAGCCAAAATTCAGACATCCCGATTACCCTTGATTACCCAGTGCCCAACACCCACCAAGCACTGACCAGGCAGACCAGGCCTGTATCTCTCCTCCTTCTTTCAGTAGGGCCTGTTGTGATAGAACAAGGGGTAATGGGTTTAAATTAGAAGGAGGTAGGTTTAGATTAGATATGAGAAAAAAATTTTTTACAATGAGAGTTGTAGAGCACTGGAACAGGTTGCCCAGAGAGGTGGTGGATGCCCCATCCCTGGAATCGTTCAAGGCCAGGCTGGATGAGGCTCTGAGCAGCCTGATCTAGTCAGGGATGTCCCTGCTTCTTGCAGGGGGGTTGGACTAGATGACCGTTGAAGGTCCCTTCCAACTCTAACTATTCTATGATTCTATGATTCTAACGGCCTACTGCTGTAGATTTATCAGATCTATAGGGAGGCCCTGAATGTGCATGGATAGCAATTTATTTTGATAGGATGAGGCAGGAAACACTTTCTTCCCATGCATGGGTAGGCAGCTGTCTTCAGAAATTCCAAAATCTGACGCTCAGAACTTGCCTGTGTGTGACGTGCTGAAACAGAAGTACCCACACAAGAGGCACCTAGTTTCCGTTAATACAAACTAGGCTTTGGATTCAAGAGTCACAGAGAAATGGGAAACTGTTCACATGTGCTCTGTGTGGTTAGTGGCTTGTAAATTATTTCTTCACTTGAGAGAAGAGCAATTTTTGCACCCCAGATTTGGGACATTGCAGAAGACTTCAGATAGTCCATCAAGCAGATGCAGTTTTCTGGGGTGCACCGGAGTCAAGGAACAGAGCCACAGCAGTCAGCGTGCAAGCAACTGACGGGAGCTCTTGCCCAGAGGAGAACATGTTGGCAAACAGTAGCCCAGCCAGCCCCCAAACCAACTTATTGTGTCGTCCACTAGTACTGCGATTTCTGTGTAGAGATTATTGATTTTAGGCTATGGTGTCAGAGAAAGTGATGTTCTGTACTTAACATATGTGATCTCATAGGTCATAAACCGTGTGCAGTTACACAAGCGCTACTTACCAGCAGTTTAAACAGTTTTTGTTAAGTAAGTCGTTATCTCTCTCAAGAGATTACTGCTATTGCTGTCCGTAGGTTGATTTACAGCAGTGTCATCATCTGAAAAGACTGAATTTGTTAAGCTTCTCAGATAACACAAAACCAAGTCAAGCAATTCTTACAGATACTGAACATACTTAAACAAAACATTTTTCTTACCTGAAGATGTATTATTTTATTATGTCCCACCCATCCACTCTCTAAGAGGCAAAGTATTTTTTCATTGGGGACGACATACTAAAATGAGAAAAATATTAAGGGATTTCTGTGAGTTCTAATACTAGTGGTATCATCATCTTAGCGTGACTGAAGTGTTCAGTAACAATACAGATACCGCTTGAGCCTTGTTTAAAGGAGCACTAAGTCAAGGTTTTTCTCCCAGAACCTGACATCAAGTCTGTGAAAGTCTTCTCCCCTGATGGGATTCAGAAAGAAAAACTGTGTGCTGTTTTGTCTCAAGTAGGTAAACCACTTACATTGTTAGAAATCATAAGAGGCCTTAAAACCCATTGATAATTTTTCTAGTAATAAATTATTGTTGTATTAATTTATTAAAGATTACTTAGCCCTTCTGGACGAAGATTGTAATCATGCAGGGAGTTTGAGCTTTTTCTTAACAGAGTGGACTTACAAAACCTTTTTAACCTTATACTAGCTAATTTTCACTTTGATACTCCGCACCAGTAAAAAGCCCTGCCCTTTGCTTACCTTCATTTCCTTGTGCTTTGGTGGGATTTGACACTTGCAGGCCTCTGTCAAAGGCCCATGTCAAAGAGCATGTTCCTGCTACTCCTGTCCTCTGTGGAAGCCCACATACAGCAACTACCATGGGAGGAAGCTGGGAAACAGAGGACATTGAAACGCAGGGGCTCCGACATGAGCTGGCCCAAGGCCTCTCTGAATTGCATTTTGCTGCTTTCCAGGACACGGGGCCAAGGCCATGGCAGGTACAGAGGCAGCAGAGGGCCAGGGCTGGGTGCATGCGTACAGACCTGCTATACAAACCAGCAGTGAATCATCACAGCAAGAGCCCTGGAGTTCCAGCATCCTGCTCTCCCATCCACTGAAGAAGTTGGGGAGGATGGAGGCAGCAGCTGCAGCTGTTGAGAGCTGCACTCCTCTCATTGCTCCCAGCACACCCCTTCCCTTGGGAATAGCTGGCCCCCAGTCCCACAGCCCCACGCGACCCAGCCCCTGCCCCAGCTGCAGCTCAGCATCCTTGCAGCACCAGGTCTTTGGCTACCCTAGGCAGTCCAGCTACTGCAGTTTTGCTGCCCTGGGGCCAACAGCTGCAGAGGCAGTTGCCTGCTTTGTCCAGGCCTTCGGAAGTAAGCAGGTCCACCCAAAGCATGGGAGTAAATACAAGCTACTGGCAGTCTTAAAAAAAAAAACCCAGAAAGCCCCACAGTAAGCTGGAGGCACCAGTGTTTGCTGGTCCAGCAGCGTGTGGGGCGGGTAGCTGCACAGGAAAACAGCAGCTTGGCCTCTCCGGAACATCCTCATTCTTTCTGAGGGATAGGACAGATGAGGCAAGGAAAATATGCTTTCCACCCGCCAAGAAGACTAATGGTAAAGCGTTGCCAGTTGGACTATACCTTGCGAGTTGCTGGACAAGCTCATTTCCCATTAGTGTCAGAGGGATTTCTGTGGGAGCTTAGCAACTGGCGTGCTGTAAGCCGTTACAGGGGTAACGGAGGGGGATGACAGGGGAACATATTAATGCAAATGCATGTCAGGCTGAAGCCATCCGTGGTCTGTATTAAGTAATGCATTCAGGTCACACTTCACAGATAGTAATGGTTGTACTTGAACAAATTAGTCCTCACCCTGACTGCTGGCTTTCTGCTTTACAGATGTGGCAGTACTATTAGTCAAAATATATTCTGCCCAAGTCTAAAATGGTATTTGCTGCTGCTTCTCTTTTCGAATGCCTTTCTTTTGTCCTCTTTTCAATTTAAATTCAATTTATTTATGTTTATCTAGATAACCTCCCATAAGTACTTTTAAATATAAATGTACTCCTCAATTTTCACTTCTTCTAAAGCTGTCAATAAAACATACTTTAAAACTACTCCGTGGCACGGATGAGCTCTTAACTTATCCAAATTTTCTCTTAAATACAGTGAGGGAGGTATTGCTCTGTTCTCTCATAAAAGGCATTGATGAGAGCAGCAGGTTCACGTGCTGGTCCCAAAAAGAACCTAGTTGGACTGAATGATGTCGTGCATGTTGGCCGCTAGATCTTTTCTGTCCTCAGCTTCCTGCTAAAACAAATCTATTTTGCTTGTTTCACATAGTAAATTTTTGTTGATCAATGTAAAGCTGAACGGTGCTGGTGGCTGACTCATTGCTCTTGGCTTGACTACTGCACAGCCTAATGACTAAAAGTGAGGTACTACCAACAAAAGGCCAGTAGCTAACAAAGGAAGAAACAAGGAAATAAAAGGCAATCTAGCAGCCATCATGTGGATAGAAAGTACTAAGAGCAGTCACTAATGTTTATGCCAAATCTAAGCTGTATTTACTTTTCCGATACAATTTATTCAGTCAGACACTTAGGTTTTGAAAATTGAATGCATAAACATGACACGGTAGAAATTAGCTGAGAAAAACATCTTAATATACAGCGCAGGAGTGCGTGGAGCACTTCTGATGATGAGGGAGCCTGGGTTCCTAAACAGTCATTCCCAAAGAATGCTAAAAATATTTGTGGGAGAGAACAAGCTGGTGAAATATGATTTTCTGAGCTGCTGTCTGCTTATTTAAAGCATAAATGATCTTACAGCATTTCTATGTGTTTTCTTTTCATATCAATGTTAAGCTTATCTTATAAACACATCTTCAGTACATAAAGTAAGTTAAAAACATCCATTCTAAAACTCGGATGCAAAGAGAATGTGGCTTGGATGCCTACTGGCATGAAGAGAGATATCCTGTCTTATTCTTTTTTGTTCTGTGGTACAGTTGTAGCATTATCTGGTATCCAGGCCTTTGAAGGATCTATTGTAAGCATGTCAAAGACTTTCAAAATTACTTTGGTTTTGTAAATATTAGATCACAAAAACTGAGGACTGAGTCCCACAGACTTTCATTAAACAATGTGTCCCATTATTGTTTTTCCTGTTTTGGAGTTGAAATTAAACTAGCATTACTAACACTTGGCATATTTATTCTTTCAATTATATATATATATAAAAAATCTGTTCTAATAATTATCATGTCTATAGAAATGTGCATTCAAGGTGCAGCTTAGACACTAACAAGTCACCATTGCATGCATCTTGGGCAGTCAGAGAGTAGAAGTGCCCTGCACAAGATCCTGATGTCCATGATGGAACTTGGGTGAGACAGGACTGCTGTCCCGTGATCAGTGTCTCACCTCCTTAGTGACCTGGGCAGTCTAGGACTAACAAACTATGGGACAAGTCTTCCACTTAGCAGTTCTGCACATGGGAAGAGAGCATTCCCACAGCCAGTGGTAACTCGCCTAGCCGCCTTTCTGGCTAACACCCACTGGGGCTGTTGGTGGAGTATGAGCATGAAGGCTGTGTGGTTGGAGGTTAGGAATGGCTGAGCCTGAATCTGGAGTCCATACTAAAACTTGACAAGGATCTAAGGATGGGACAAAGATGTAGAAGTGGGAAGACAACAAATCAGCAGCTCATTGTAAGAAAGAGGTCAAAAAGAAAGAATGGGCATAAAACCCTCTGCCCCCTTGCCCCTGACTTAGTTGCAGAAAATCATAGAATCATAGAATAGTTTAGGTTGGAAGGGACCTTTAAAGGTCATCTAGTCCAACCCCCCCTGCAAGGAGCAGGGACATCTCCAACCAGATCAGGTTGCTCAGAGCTCCGTCCAATCTGGCCTTGAACGTTTCCAGGGATGGGGCATCCACCACCTCTCTGGGCAACCTGTTCCAGTGTTTCACCACCCTCATTGTAACAACTTTTTTCCTTTTATCCAGTCTGAATCTGCCTCCCTCTATTTTAAAACCAACACCCCTTGTCCTAACACAACAGGCCCTGCTAAAGGGTTCCTCCTCATCTTTCTTATAAGCTCCCTTTAGCTACTGGAAGGTTGCTATGAGGGCTCCCTGGAGCCTTCTCTTCTCCAGGCTGAACAGCCCCAATTCCCTCAGCCTGATCACGGTCATTCTGATGCTGGCATGTACTTGTCAGTCCCCCTCCTTCAGATTCCTTCTAAAGGGTGGCAATGCTCAGTTGCTATCCTTTACTCTTCTGGTACCTCATGGTGCAAAGGTCAGTGTCCTCACCTAGGAGGTCTCACCTTGCTGAAGACCAGAATCTCACTGACCAGTGGAATTCCTGCTATTTTTAGCATCATTTTTAAAAAGTTTGAGAAATTAGTACTAACATTGTATTAGCTAGCAAAAGTAGAATAGGCTGGTTTTGAAATGAAGCACTCAAAAACTATGAAGCGTCACAATTAAGAGTTACCTGGTAATTTGATCTCATTATGCTTATTCATTACGACATTTTAAAAACAAGTGTGAGTCCACTTTATTTATGCTGACAGTTTTTCAATGCAAATATTTGTGTGAAGCTATTCATTTCCACAGTGCTTGGTACCATAAACAGTCATCGCAACAGCAGCACTTGCTAGGTATTTTAACTTCATTTTACAGATGGGACAAACTTCTTCAAAGCCAAGTGGCAAGCGCATCTGCAAAGCAGGTTTAGAAGCTAGGATATCTTGCTATGTTTTCCTTAACCCAAATGACTCTTCCTCCTGAGCCAGAGCAGTACATAAAATATATAGGGTGGGGATGAAATCTTGTCTCTACAGAAATTACTATAACTCAGACATTATGGTGCAGATCTGTCTAAGTTACTCTGTTCACCAAACCAAATTGCTTACAAATTGGCACGCTAACAAATATCAGCATTTATCAAAATTAAATCCATATGTTGTTCAAATCCATGTATCATCAACTACTTCCAGATGTAAATATCCATGGATAGTTTTAAGGAACCTCAGTTCTGCAGTCAGTTTCCATCATGACTCTCAGAATTAGCACTGTTCTCAAGAGATACACAACAACATTTGGTCTCTTCAGGAAACAATACTTGTTGCTTTCCTTAGAGCCAGGTATCCTGTGACCACATCTGAAGGGAGCATCCGAATATAGGCAAATTCTTCAATAGTACTAAATCTCAGCTTGCTCTGGGGATCTGTGTAACTTGCCTGAAAAAGAAACAATGGCAGGGACACTAGTCAAATAAAATCTCGAAACAGAATAGTAAAAAAAGCATCTAATGACAAGACCACAAAATAGTGAGTTTCTTTTCCCAGTAACAGCACTACTGTACTACCATGTGACCAGAAGTTTGTACTTTTTTCTTTCTCCTTGTGTCAGAACTTATGAGAAGTTAACAGACCCCTATAAAATCCCATTAGAAATGCATTAAACATAACGGAGAGCTGAAATAGTTTCATACACAACACAGCGCAAAAGAAATTCCTCAACTCTCTAAACTCACCCTAGCAACTCCGTGCTTTGTGCAGTTTCTCTCAAGGCAGCTCTCCAAAGAGTCGGGCTGCTGCCAATAAATTACCCACAAAGAGGCTGAATTATGGGTGCCCTGATAGCTTTGGACTGATTTTTCTCTTCCTGCATACAACTCAGCTTTTAATTTACTTTAAAGTGGTTGTTAAAGCAAGGGAGTCTCAGCTTATGGTTCTGTGACTGAACTGATAAGAAATTTGAACTCAGCCTTGTGCTTTGCTACAGACGCCTGCTTTCAGGATAGCAGCCTGGCCAGCTAACCCTGGGCTACGCGTGTCTCCTCTGCTATATTTGGACCCTGGGTGCCTGGGAGCAATGCCACTTTCCTTCCATCCTCTCCCCTGTTGCTACAGAAACCTTGAGCTTGGATGAGCTGGCGGGGCAGCACAGGGTACCACCTCTCCACCTTCAGCCTCCAGGACAATCACCACCCGGTCAGCACTGGGTTACCAAGTGCCTGCCAAGGCTCTGAAAGTGTCTTCCGTACCTTTCTTTAACAAGAGGTGGTGGCAGGCTGCAAGGCACAGGCAATTGAGATCCTTTAAGACATTGCTACTAAAAAAGGCCAGGAAGATTTGGAGCATTGCCCCCATCCATACTGTTGAAGTGCAGAGCCCTCTACCATTTTAATGTTGGAAACATCTGTTGACCATGGTAACAATCCAGTTAACTGCCTGGCCTGATGAGACTTAGCAGAAAATTGTTATTTGTGGCGTGTTTCTTTACAAAGAAATGCCACAAGGTTAATTAAATGTAGTCAGCTAACAGTCAAATTATCAATTCATTTTCAAACAAATTGCAAAGTTAGGACATCAGGAGTAAATTTATCCCTGGTGGTAACTTCATGGTTACAGCACGTATAAATTTATTTTTATTTCACACTTTAAATCTGGCCTCATGTAACAAAAAGTTAACTAAGTAGACTGCTTTTCAAATGTGCATAATTCTGTAATAAACTAGCCATGCAATATCTGCAATTTGTGTTGCGCACCAATCTAAGTTAAAAATATTATGGCACTTCTTCACCATTCTGGTATTTCGTATTAGGCTGTACTGTTTGCACACACTAAAGTATAGTAACTAGTCATTTATGCCATGACTTCAGTCTGAAAACAAACTTTACTGCTACTTCAGTAAGAATTAAAACAGATTAGAAAAGTAAAGTTTTTTCTTTTGCAGAGAAAACCTCTGTCATGTTTAGAAACTAAGTCAAAAGCCATTGATACATGCTCTTCAAATACAATAAATTAATTATCTCAATCTGTTTCTATAGTAACATGGCTGATCTATGTTCAGAAAAGGAAGACAAATATAAACATTTGAAGGTTTTGGTTTGGTTTTTTTTTTTTTAATCTGCTTTAAAATAAATTACTTTGTTTTGCATGTTAAAATATCTAAATACTCATCTTGCAAGTTTGGAAATAATAGTTGTGTTTTTCAGTGTCAATATAGTAGATAATAGCTTTTGAATTCTAGGCTGCCTTACAAATATAAATTGGCTGTTCTGCTTAGACCATTGGTAAATTTAATTCCATTTGTTTTATACAAAGAAAGAGAAAAGGATCGGTAGAATTTAATTGTGGCATTTAATATAACTGCAGGTATACCGATGAGAATGTTTTAATACACTTCTCTTTTTTTTTGTACCAGCTAGACCATTTAATTCTTCCGTAAATGGGTAATGTCAAGGAATTTATTTTATTTTTTTTTCTCATGGGGAATCCAGCATTCCCACAGAAAATACGTTATTACACAAATGCATTCAGATTTCACACAGAAAATACAGGCATGTTTTTCTTATACTGGATTTCTAAAATATTCTATTACCCCACATATCTTGCTGCTAGGAACTGATCTTGAAAATATATTTAGCACTTCTTATGAAACATTTCTGGCTTAGCAATTTAAAGGACACGTTGTCTCAGTTATCTTAATAAAGAAGATTTTTTTTAACACAGTATTTTTATAATAGTCTGGACAAACCTTGCAGGCCAGGTAAAATAGGAAACTTGACTCATGAAGCAATTAGAGGATGGAAAATTAAGGCAAAAAAAAAAGTGGAAAGGCAAAAAAAAAAGTGGAAAGACAAAAAAAGGAAACAAAAGCAGCACTGAATGGTTTCATATAGAAAGGAGAGCATTTATCTTGAGCTAGAATAGTTCAAGTACATAAATCACTGATGGAAAAGAGGAGCTGGTGAAGAAAAACTGAGGAACTGAAAAGAAGACTTATTTCCTACGGCTAAACTGACCCTTAGCTGGTAGGAACATGGTCTTCACTCACATCTATAGCCTGCATCATCACTTCACTATAGGGGCAACTACTGAGTAGTTTTGAAATGCATCCAAGGCCAGTGCTGGAAAGGATTATTTGGTTCTTTGGAGACACTGCAGTGAAAGTGACTTATGCCATTATGCCTTCTGCCCCACGTAAGCCCCTCACAGGTCAGAGATGTTGCGGCAACACTAGTAACACTTGGTGTCAATGCTACTAATACTCGCAAAGCAACACTAAGGGGAGAGGACAGGAAACACATGAACAACATTAAGTGACCCAGTATGGATTTTTTTTCTATTTTGGTGAAATCTACTCATTATTATTTCACACCTATTCCCCCTTCCTCCATCCACTGCATCTTTATATAAAGTAGGGGTACTCGTGCAAAGTTCCTTATTCAACTGATGCCTGCTCCTTGTCTGAAGACAAGTTGTTATTATGATGGTACGTCTGCCTGGCTGCAGGGAATTATTTTCCCTGGGTTTGTGAGCAGTCTCTGCCATTTGCTGTCTGCCAGTTCAATTGCAAGGGAGATGTTGCTTTCCCATTCCCTCCTGAACACCAAGGGTTACCAGCCTCAATTTGGGCAACTCACTCCATTTCCAAATCATGCGCAAAGGCACAGGCTGGAAACATGCCACTTTATAGGTGCCTTAATTAAATGTGTTACTTAAAAAATGAAAAAGTTAAAGAAAACATATGCTGTCCAATCAAGAACTCAAATGTTAGGATGAGTAGGATTATAGTTGATGCTATAGCTATTCTTTGATCTCTTGCACTGTGTATCTATTATAACGCAGTTCTTAATTAAGCGCTTATCCATTTTTTTTCCCAACAGAGACCTTCACCTAATTCAGTGTACAGAATGCAAGGTGCTGTGTTAACCTGCATCAACATAACAAATGTGTATATTTGCATGCATCTCTATTGAGATGATATCAGCCCTGCGAGGTGGGCTAGTGCCCTATGGATGAGAAACAGATTAAACTGGAGAAGGACCCAAAAATTCTGTTTAAGGCTATCTGACATTACAAAGTTTTCATTATTGTAGTTATTTAGTGTAAGCATTAGTTAACTCTTTTTATAGTCCAAAATACAACATTTCCATTCATTTCAATTGTAATAAATGCATAGGCTTCTGCAAAATAAATCACTGGGGGCTGAACGTGAAAAGTGAAAACATATGCTGTTACTAACACCTGTTTTGTTTTAAGTAAAATTATTCATGTCACATAGGAATAGTGTCAGTAGCAGATACAAATTTTTTGTTCAGCAGAATTCAATGCTTTTACTCATATTTTGTGCTGATAGAATCTTTGAGGAATTCAGGTGACAAATTGTAACTACCGAGACTTTTTAGAGCATGTACTAACTGTATCTAAGTCAAATGTGGTTGGTTGATTTTCCTTTTCTCTTTCTTTTTCCTTCAACAAAACTATGTAAAAGAGCCCATCCGTGGTACACAGGCTATACATTTGCCAAACTCCATGTTCCAGCTCTGAAGCATGGGAATATCTGAAATTCTCAAAAGTCCATGCCAAGGGACTGTCTCAGGCTGATTTGTTTGAGGGAAAGTTTGAAAGTAATGATAATAACATTGTTTTTTTTTTTTTTAACACATGCCAATCAATATAATTTTGCCTGATCTCATCTGCGCCCAGCTCTGGAGTCCTCAGCACAGGAAAGACATGGACATGTTGGAGCGAGTCCAGAGGAGGGCCACAAAAATGACCAGAGGGATGGAGCACCTCTCTTTGGATGACAGGCTGAGTGTTGGGGTTGTTCAGCCTGGAGAAGAGGAGGCTCTGGGGAGACCTTACAGCGGCCTTCCAGTACCTCAAGGGTGCTTATAAGAAAGATGAAGACAAACTTTTTATCAGGGCTGGTAGCGATAGGACAAGGGGTAACAGTTTTAAACTAAAAGAGGGTAGATTTAGACTAGATATAAGGAAGAAATGTTTTACACTGAGGGTGGTGGAACACTGGAACAGGTTGCTCAGAGAGGTGGTGGATGCCCCATCCCTGGAAACATTCAAGGCCAGGTTGGACGGGGCTCTGAGCAACCTGATCTGGTTGGAGATGTCCCTGCTCCTTGCAGGGGAGTTGGATTAGATGGCCTTTAAAAGTCCCTTCCAACCCTAACTATTCTACGAATCTCTGAAATTGCTGATCCATGTTTTTGAAACTTTCTCTAAAAGTTATAATGAAATAAATCAGCCTCAGGCAAACACTCAGCATGGAAAGTCTGTGTGGTTAAAGCTTGCTTGGCAAAGTTAAAAATCATGGAGACTGTGGGCCACCAGCTTTCACTCTAACAATTTGAAGAATTCGAAATGATGGGGACCAATGCAGACTCTACAGCTGGGAGAGTGGTGTGATAGGAGTCACCCAGCAGGACAAGGTATTTAATCTGTCCTGACACGTATTAACAACCTAAGGATTTTGTGATGTAGTGACAGTATTTGGGGTTTGGTACTAAATCACTGGAAAACTGTTAAAGACAAGGCTAAATAGGAACCTCAGCAAGTGAAGCTTTTACAAAAGCATGCACCAGCTTTATTTCACTGTGGAAAGTGAGATGTCAGTTTTGAAGAGAAAAATGAAATACTTACTGGAAGTCCTGAAATGTCCGAATATTTCTTGGCAGGCTTAAAGGAAGGAGGAGCATCAATATTAAAATCTAGAGGAAAAAACAAAGGAATAAATTCAATGTGCTACTCAATACAATGTGCTTTCTGAAGTCTCTATTAACTAGCAGCACTAAGGCAAAAAAATATGAAGCAGAATTACCTCTGAAAACATTTAGCCTGTTACCACTGTAAACAACAGCCTGATTTTGCTCACCTCTCTAAGTAAGAGCTCAGTAAGCAAAACTGCCCTCCCCGAAAGGAAAAATGCGAGAGCTGTTTGAAAGGTGTTGATTTCTTCCAAGTCTTAATGAATTCCCTTGCAGTCAGTTATTTGCAAAGAACAGTCATTATCAAATGCATGGTGTATGTTAAGACCATGAAACTTTGCTCAAGATTGCAGCTCTGAAATACTATAATCCTGAAAAGCAAAGTAATCTTTTAAATCAGTTAAATCGTTAAGCATGTACCACTTTAAGCCCAGTCAATGACCTAGAAAATTGTCTGAATGTTTAAATTAAATTATGGGAATTGCTGTTCTTTGGTGCCCTTTAGATAGCAACTCTCATTCATAAACATTTTTAACATACAGTTGCTATGTTTAAATAGTTAAATCCCCAATTTTGCATGTTTAATCCCCAATTTTGCATGTTTACAAAAATATCTTGTACCTGACTCATTTCTTTCCTCCTTCCTGATCTCCCCTGCACCTCATTCAGATGCTATGATCAATTCAAATGCTCCATGCATATCAAATTTCTAACTCATCATCTCATAATTCAAGAGACACTAATGCCACAGACAGCTGGTTTTAAATATGCAACTGAATTTCTTTTCCTACCTTCTTAAAAAAAAAGCCTGTAAATTTACTGTTACAAACAGAATGTAATAGAAACAGCAACATCAGCAGATTGTCAGTTACAATAGCCAGGAACACACAGTAGTCTGCATTTTTCTGTAACAGTTGCGTCTAAAACACTTCAAAAAATGGCAAGCTATTTTTGGATAAAGCACCAAGTCTGACAAAAAGTATATGCATATGCTCAATTCTGAGATGCCTCTACTTGCTTAAGTAAAATCTGAGGATTACATTCTGTTTCCAGCTATGATCAACAGTACCGTGCTTTACAAGGAGACCTGAAGTACATCTAGATAAAGACCACTGCTGCAACTCTGCTCCTGTAGATGTACACCAGTGAGCTGTAATTAGGACTGCTAATATTGTAGTTTCAGCTGTGCTGAACTAAACAGTGGATGTAGGATTTAAATCTCCCAAGAATCTAGGATAAGGAGCTGGATAGGAAGCTTGGGCTGAAGTCTAAGCTACTGCAGGCATGTGGCTGAGCAGCATCTATTTGAAAATAGTTCAAATAGAGCTAATCAAGCAGCAGCCAACCATCAGAAGACATCTGGGCTGTAAGCAGAGGAGGCGGCTGCTCAGCAGTGAAGAAGTGCCAAAAACCTGATGGGAATAAGGAGTTTCCGACCTGGTTCGGATAAATACATTTCCTTTATTTAACTCTCTCCCTAAATGTATTTGCATTTTGTCACAATACTCCAAATTATTTGCTTCCCCGTACTTTTCACTTAGGGCTGGTGAGAGTGATTGGACTAGTCTTAAATGTACTACTGGCCCCTGTTCAAGCAGGATACTGCATGCACTGATGAAATAACTTAGGTTTGTTTTAAAGAAAGTTATTTGTGTGGATTTTATTATTTATAAATACATGCAAAGCATCTAAGCAGCTTACAGCTAGGATCATTTAGTTGCCATGGCAATGCCCTTTCAGAAGCAAGAATTTGTTTTAGGTTCTTCCAAGTTCTGTTCTTCTTGCCAGCGGCTGCTCCACCAATGCCAGAGTGCTAGAATTAAAAACACGGTGTTTAGAGAAAAAATAAATAAAGAATACTATTTCAGAGCGTGACACCTCTATTTCATAGTCTTTCCGATACATCTCATCTTGTCATGAACTATTTGTTATCCTCACTTATTTCATCAGCAGGCTAATATACTGTACACTTTAATCTTGGCTGCAAGAAAAAACAAAGCTTTTTGAACTGTGTCAAAGCTACTATGTTTAGGATTAACTGAAGGAAATGAAAATCTGCTTTTTACATGGAAAGAGAAAATCAATGTGGTTAGGTTTAGCCCGAGATTACAGGATTCTGTATGTGCTTCCCATTGTATTAGAACTTATTACTATGAAGTTGTGTCTAAAATCGTGATTACACAGCTAAATTTTCTTTCTCCTTTTTATTGCATATTACAGGGACAGCTCTAGCTCCTTTAAATTATCTGTGACTGCAGAAAACACAACTGATCTTGCAATATGTAATGAATATTAAGAGAAACTTTCTGGAAATTTTATTTTTCTTTCAAAGAATAGATGACAGAAGAATAGAAAAAGTGTAATAAATAGAATGTTGGCTGCCAAGACAATTTTGCATTGTGAAAGGTACACTAATGGAAGGCTTGCCACAGGTACTATAATGGCAGTTTCAGTTATCAAATGTGATTGCTACAGAGTAATTTATTATATCCCTCTAGAGACAGAAGCTGCACAACATACTGTACTGCTTCTAAATGATCAAAAGACACAGATTTACAGCTTTACTTCAGAAAGTAAAATGTTCTTACAACTGCGAAGTTGTTGTTATCTCTGTTAATAATTACTACCTGCCACATCAGTCTCATCAAAACTCAGCAAAGTTCTGCAAACACACTTCTGCTGTGATTGGTTTATAAATAAGCCTGTTAAATCGCTGAGAATGACGGAAGGAAGGATTCAATGAGAAAGCTTGTTTCTGTAGATGTAAGATACATTCAGAAAAGATGCTCATGAGCTGATGATATATCAGATTTTGGCAATGCATATCCCATATAGAAAGAATATGCAAATGTTGGCTTTAAGAGTAACAACTTAGTAATTTAGAGATCATTGTAAAATAGAGACTGCTGGAATATGAGATGAAAATAATGTACTACATAAATAATTCAAAATCTTTACATGAATTTTCCCCCACATCATTGCAGAATGTTTTTTTTTTTTTTTCAGTAATGTGGTTTCTCAACAGCAATTATTAGGTTTATACAAACTTATGCCTCCTAGGAATGAGGCTGAGTATCACCTCATGTATCTACAGTAAAATGGCAATGACTGCCAAGAGTAAATGAACCAAGCTACCTCTGCACGAGTGAAGTTCAGGGAAAGCTGGAGTTAGGACAGGTGGAGCTATTCATCGCTCTACACAGTTGTCAGAAAGTCTTCTTCTTGCCAAGGAATGCAAATTATATTCAAGAAGTTTAGAAAAACGTAGTTTCTTCCTTCTCTGCTTTTAAGTCTATCCTCTACAGGGAGCTAATGGTTCGAACTTGGGTGCATTCATGAGAGTTAGACATTATTAGATGTATTTTCTTCCTTTTAAAGCAAATTAGGCTGAAAGGATGCAAAAAGTCATCCAAATTGATGCTACCTGTTCATACTGACAAAAAGCTAGTTAAAACTCAATACATTTCTTCTCAAATTAGTTACTGTATTGGGGAGGACAATTTCATGTTTTTATTGTAACTGCTTATTATTTCTGCAGCAGTTGCCAAAGGCCTTGTACATTCATTATATTTCAAGCATGCAGACATTAGTATTGCCTCCTTGGAAATGGTAACGTTCTCTAAGAAATGAAGAATCAGCACAAGGCCTCATAGCTATTTAAATCCTATACGGAAGCCACATGGAATGCCTCGGGGTGTAGGCAAACGGAGCTTTTCCAATAAGCCCCATTTCTCAAAGACGCTGTGCTCACTGGAGGATTAGAGTGAGCAAAGTATGTAGTTGTTTGAATGTCCCTCTCATGATAGAAGTCATGTGCAAAGCGGGCATAGAATAACTTGCAAGTCAGAGATTAATTTTATACCCTCTGCCAAACCTGTGCTTAGTGAGCTGTGCAATGCCTGATTACTCAGGTTTTATGCTGTGAGATATTGTATCTTATTCATACAGGATGAAATCTAGGATAAAATCCTTCTTTCTAAGTACTGGCTTAGGACCAGCAGTCTGAGAAGTTTGCTACTCTAGAAGGCATTTGTACAGTGTGCCAATGACTTGGTCCTGGCACAGCAAGATAAAAAGATATTAAAAACAAATCCAGCAGTGACAGCATTACTAGCTCTAGTCTTCCTTCACCTTATCCCCCACTTTAAACCTCAAAGTGTTTTAGCAGCCTGTATTTCGTCAGCTGTCAGAGTTTACATGGCTCTGAACGCCAGCAGGCCAGGCTTCTGGGGAGCACAGAGCGTTTACTTCTAAGTCTAGCAATTACTGGAAAAACAGACACCACAGGTCTGTTAAAAGTTTCAGGGACCGGGAGAGGAGCAAAATACCAGTTGCTAATAACTCTCTGCCTGATTTCTAGTTCAATTGCTTTGCAGCCTGCCTTGGCTAGGAACTGGGAAATGGGATTCCTACATTCACAGTGGAATAAATTGTTCCTTTCTAGCCACAGTAGTTAGTGAGGTACCACACCATAAAACTTCTGCACTTACCTTAATCTAGTAGTTTTTCTGACTCGGTTCCAGAATTTAATGTAATAGTTCTGCCTCTGGACCAATGCCATTTTCATGCTGTAATATAGTGTGCACTTTCAACCATAGTGTGGCATGGATGTGAGGCGAATTTCTTAAAAATTGCCGACCCTTTACTTGGCTGTTAAGCTGACATTCTTAATATTTACATTAGCAATATGGTTAAATAGAATCCTAGTTAATGTTTTATTTGAAGAGTTGAGAATTTCAAATTGTTAAAATAATACACTTACAATGAAGTTTGGATCTTTAAATGGTAATGGCTTGACAGTTGTTTCCACTGATCCTGTGCTGGAGTCTATGTTCAGAAATTTGTTTTCATTCATGGCCTCTCCACCTGCGCTCTGAAGAAAAAATACAATCTTATTGCTTGTTACTTTGTGCAAGTTTAACCAGAGACAGAGCTGTCTGCTGTATTACCTACCTGTTGCCTTTCTATCTCTTTTGAATCTTTAAAGATGTTGCATGGCAGCAGTGGGGCAGCATGAAACACAATATTTTCCAAGCAATTTAAAACTTATACATAAAGAGGAAGAGGGGAATAGATTGGCCAAAGCCTACTGAGTAAAAAACAGCATCGGTTTATTTCGGTATTAATGAAAGCCGTTTCTATAAAGTGCAAGAGAGCATGTGAAACCAGAAACAGCAGAAATGTACATTGGATTTGTTTCAGAATGTTCAGTATTAGACCATTAACAGGAATATATAAAATTTATAAAAAGTTTTTTGTCAAAGTTCTAAAGAATGATCGATTAATCAATCAGTTTATTCTCCATATTTGGCTTCAATCATGCCTGAATGAGGACCGAGGGGAAAAAAAAAGATTTTATTATATATATAATTTTTATATACGAGCCTCACAAAATCTACATTGGTACTAGCTGGTGTTTTCTAGGCTTTTCTTTACGGTTTATTTATATAGCAGGAAGAGCAGTTGGAGAGGTGCATGTGTGATTGGAAAGCTAAAAAGTTGTGTGGCAGTCTAAACAATTTCTCATAGTTCTGCATGGGGGAGTCTATGTTGGTTTTATTTTGCAAGTGTCCTGTAAAGTCTCCACACTACCAGAACTAGCCCATCCTACATACATAATTGTTCCTCATGAAATCCTGATCCACGCTGAAGCCAATGAGAATTTTGCCATTGAGTTTGGCAGTTGAATTAATAGGGTTACTTACCTTGATTCTTTTTACTTGAAGAACAAAAAGCCTGGCTAAAAGCTAAATCAATATTTACTGAACGGGTGGTTAAAATGTTTCATTACCTTCAGATAGATAATACTTAGAACAAAAAAGTGTTTTCCCACAAAAACCTGCACTGCAAAACCTTCCATGTTGATACAATTCTCTTTTAAGTAGAATAAAAATTATCATTATTATTAGTGAATTAGGGGAGTACTTCTAGAAACTGAGACTATACAGCAAAGGCATATCCTTCTCCATGTGATTACAAGGGAAGTGTTTGTATTCTTAACTACATGCATAAGTAATTACAGGATTAGGAACTAGGCAAGTTGAACACTTTGGAGAAATACATCAGTTACTCAACAGTGCCTCGTTTTAACATAGCAAAGAGAGGTCTTAAATATTCAAAGTATGGTATAAAGAAGCATTCAAGTAAAATAGTTATGTTTCTAGTGTCTTATTAAAATATATGAACAGAGATGATCTATTTTCAAAACGACAGTAAGTCCACCGTAAGCTTATAGTTCAGGGGATACTGCCATAACATCAGTGGAAGCAGCACTGAAGTCTGTAGCTTAAACTTGATTCTTTCGTTGTGGAGGACAACACTAAAAGGCAGTGACTGTCACAGAAACAGAAGAAATGCACATGGATGTTTAGAAACATATGCATTATGTGACAGTGAGCAGAGAAAATAGTATTTTTAGCAATCCTGATTAAAGTGGCTTTAGACATCGAGTTGCTATGTTTCAAACTATATTCTTGCACATGCACGCTTCCAACACTTCAGATTTCAGCAGCAAACATTAAAGTAAATCTTAAGAAGGGCAAGGCTTGAGATACAAGATTATTTTTGATTCATAGATTATCTCTGATACTGCTCATTATCAATGTAAATTCTGTAAGTGGAGGAATTGGCACTCTCAGTTATGATTCAAAGCGTTCTCGCCTTTTATTTGCGACCATTTCTTCTGCGTGCATTCAGTGCTAATCTTGCTGGCGCATTGGGAAGGAAAGTAAGAAACCGTTCCCGGCAGGACAATTCCTGAATGTAAATTCTACACGTCATTTCTTTTCCGGACCAACCCCTAAAGGATTTCAGGTATTAGAGCTGTTAAGAGTCAGGATAACTCACGTTACAGGCCAGATGTTAATTTTGTTTGTGCTAGTATCCCTTGCACAGTGGCAGAGGCAGCAGGATCCAGAGCAGCAGCTACTGCTCTTCTGAGCCATGTGGACACCCAAGCCGTCCTCCAGTCCCTCTGAGACATAACACCAGCAGGAGCTTCTGGATCTGTCACGAACAATCTGAGAGCAGTGGTTTCCTGTCCAAGGCAAAGGGTGCAGGCTTGTGTGCAGGATGTAAAGTAGCTTGCATACCACAGTGGTATGCAATTGATACTGTGATTTCAGAGCCCTGTGATAGACTGGGAGGCAAACAGGACTGAGTACTATGATCCCAGTTAAATGCTGGAACTGAGATAAAGACACACTGTAGAGGCATGCCTGTTCCCTCATGCAGCATTGCTTGTATGAAAATTCTGATTTTTAGCAGTAGCACTACGGAAGAAAGATACTCAGCTAATGTGCTTTTCTTTCTGGAAAAAACATTAACAAGTTGAGTAGAAGCACTGCTTCCAGAATAAGGTGCTACTGCACAAAGGAGTGAACTCTGGCAAGTACAGAGCTTTGAAATGCTCTTTCTGTACAGCCTGCAAAAGTCTCAGCTGATATCCTCAGCACCTTCTCAGCCACAAACTGAAAGTGTCTCAACAATCTACAATCTGTCCAGCCTATGTTTTAAAATTCCAGGATTTAAAGCATAAAAAACATAATTTAATGTTTCAGGTTTGGCTTTTGAAAGTTTTTTTAAGGGCAGGAAGAGATGCCAAATTAATTTTCACCAATATGGATCTACCTTTGTACTGCAAAACCAATGTTTCCTGAAAGTGAATAATATAGTGATAATACAAAACATTATTTACAGCTCGAAAGAAGATTCTGTAGTGAACAATTACTGTACAGTAAAGGTAATCTTTTAAAAATAAACTTTTAACAGTAGTTGAACAAATCTCTCCCAAATGTGCTTGTTTGCTTCTTCACTGTCATGTGTTGGGGCAAACAAACAGGAATGAATTCAAATTCCCTTTGTAATCCTATGAAGCGATGACGGTCTCGTGAGCGCAATGCGGAAGCGCCTGTCACCGGGGAACATGTACTGCTCAATGTGTACTGTAACCCGAAGTCACGTCTGGGGTAACTTCCCCTTCCTGCCCGATTCACAACCAGACCCCAGCACTTTTTTTCTAGCCAGCCAGTCTCTTAGCTAACTCACTCACCCTCAGTGTCCTAGGATAATCCCAAATGCTTTGCAGTAGGGCTTGAAAGAAAGTGTAACCATGGCTGAAACTTATGATAGCTTCTTTTTAACTGATTCTGTAATGTAAACATCCTTTATGGGGAGCTCAATATACACTTCAAGGAGAGAGACAGTGAAGCAGCTTTTACTGTGCACTTTATAACTAAATTGTGTCTTTTAAACAGTGGTGTATGTAACCAGGGCTCCAGGGAATTTGTGCTACAACAGTCACTAAGCAGTCTATGTTTTTCTCCATAGGCTGCTGAAGATAACAACAAAGACTTTGGAATGGCTTTAGATTTACAGGGTACATCTGCACTGGCAAACGACTGCAGTAGAGCTGCACACGCTTACGCTAATTTTACCCCAAATAACAATAAAAACACTACAGTCAACACTGCAGCTAAGCCATCAGAAACTACGTTTACCCTTTCCCATCAACTCTTCCCCTGGCTGTTAACCTCCACAGAAGTCCACGCTGCCATCACTTCTCATGTTACCTCCCTCTGTCCTCCTCCTCTTCTTCCTCCCAGTATCCTCCTTAGCCAGGCATAGAGCAACCTTGGCTGGAATGGCGTGTTTTAAAAGTTGTAAACAGCGGGTCAAAGACTTCTTATAGAACCACTTGTGCAATTTTATTCCCTCTATAAAGTTGTGTTTATGTGCTTTAGCTGAATTTTAACCACAACCACAGTGTGACAGGTTCTTTTTTTGCATTTGGTTTCACAAGACCATCTATTGACTATTCAGTGCGCCTGGGCGGGACACTGTCCTCCCCATTATGAACCAGAATGGGGTGACAGTCGCCAAGTGAGGAAGTTGACTGAGGGCTTCACTTGGTTAGGAGACAGCAAAAATTCAAGAGAGAGCGAAGACCTGCGGCAAACACTCAGGAGTCCTAAGAGGTTTGTTGTAAGAGCAGCCAAGACTGGGGAAGAGACCTGAGCTAAGCTCTGCTACCTTAACACTGGTTTCTTTTGAATAAAGCCAAACCCCAGGAATGAGCCTAGTTTGGACCCTACTGTATATGCTGTCTGTACTGGGAGAAAACACACATTGGGAGGCTGCCTATTCACATACTAGTTTCAATTTTAGGTTTGGGTAGATCTGTTCATCTTTTTCAGTATATTCTGTTCCAAATTCCCTACCACAGATGTATTGGTTTTCACATGATTTCCAAAGATTGCTCCATCTGTCTGGTTTTATTTAGGGAGAGACAAGCAAAACTTGGAGACCATGGAAGCTGAATTCTTTGTTTTGGATATGTCTAGGTGGAATTGGCATTGTGGGGTTTGGGATGGGTGTCTGTGATGGGACTACATACCAGGTGGAATTAGCTCATTATAAAAGTGCTTGTCTGAATCATCATTCTTCCCCCTACTCCATCCCAGCAAGGATTGAAACTGCGTAACAGAATAACTGATACATGCTGAAGTATCCTTTCTTACCTATTTACTTTTGGATTATATTCTATCATTTTTTTTCCCATGACTTTAGACTAATAGGACTTTAAGAAGTATAAAAAATATTACAAAATATGAAACATAGAAGTCAAAGACGTAAATGTGTACGTTTCTGGCGTCCTATCACTGCACACAATGCATGTCGTGGCTTAGAAAAAAAATGGATTTGCACATCACTGAAGGTACACTATAATAGTCAGTGGCCATTTTCACTAGATGTTACAGTTTTATGTCGTAAAACAGAATTTTAAAATAGAAGGTAAACTGAACAGTGTATTGTTAAAGCAAAACTTAAATGCATAAATAAATTCCATAAGAACTGGAAAGGGAGTTTCTAGTTGAAAAGAGCAAAACCAATACTGTAAACACTGATTCCCTCTGTTTTGTTTTCTGCAAATCATTAATTAGTCAGTCACTTTTAACACTGTATTGAGTACAGCATTATAGATGAAGGTGATTATGTATGTAGTTTTTTGGTTTTGTTTTGCTTCTGCATTCAGTATTTCTGATACTCTGGCTTTGTGATGACGAGGAGGTTGTATGTCACTATTGAAAAATAAGTAATAAGAGGAGTCTGGTTCTAAATCAAGCCCTCACACTTGGTGATAACTTTGCTCCAAGCACCAGATTTGGCTTGCTGAGGAACCCACTTGTCTCCAACCTTTGCACAAGAAGTTCAATAAATAGTTCAAATTATTTTTACTTACTTTTGGCAGCTGATTTGCATAATCACAATAATACTACAATTACATTCTTCATTTCATGGATACAGTTGTTTTAACTCAGCTGCAATAATGGCATATGTCTAATTATTCCTGTAGTAGGTTACTTCTAAAGCAGGAATTTCCAACTTGTAGAAACTTACTCAGCTCAGCTTTTAGCTGTGTTTAAGTTCTGTGACATCCTGACAAAGCTGTGGCATGCAGCCAGTGAAAAAATGGTAATTTATAAAATGGATGGAAAATAACTGCATTTTCACTAGTAGCCAATTACAGTGAGTGAATGAGAATCCCATGTGGAAACAGAGCACGAATGTCAGTAGATGACAGCAGTGATGATACGGGCAGACTTTTCAAAATTGGGAGTAGACTTTGAATGTCAGCTATTTAACAGAGTCCCAGCTAATACTGCTCATACTGGAAGATATATTAAGCTGTTTGATTAATATATTAGCTCTCACTGTATAACAAGCCTGGTAACAGGCTCTTGCACATTCTGGATATTTAATTCATTTAACTTTGCATCATGATATGACAGGAACCATTAAAACTTGCGCATGTACACTCTGGCAGGCAAAAATGCAGCTCTTTACATTGCTGGGAACAATTCACAGAGAAAGGTGTCAGAATTAGATGTGCTTATACTCAAGTTAAAATGACAGCTAAAAAATTTCTCATCACCTACATTATTAGCATAGTGCATTTCTGAAAGCAACCTCACTGAAGACTCAATAACAATGTAAGACTGAAGAAATAGCACTCTCTTGAAAAATATTAACTCTCTCCATATCTGTGACGTTTGCTGGAAAGACTTATTCAGTAACATGTATAATCATGTTTTTCCCATCTGGTTGCATTTTACTGGTTCTCGGATTCAGCAGGAAAAACTTTCTCCCTCTTCCTCTCCATTCACTAAAAAGAAGCCCAATACAATTTCGCCAGCCTTTTCTCTCACAGCACTCTGGTACATGGTAGCATTCTCAGAGCGTTCTTCCTTCACAGGAGATCCAACCTTATTTTGGGGTAGGATAAAAAAGATTTCAGCTGGAAAATGTTCAACTGCCAGGAAGGGAAAAAAACAAGTCTTTCATATTCACAGCAAATTTTGTTCCACAGGGAACTGAAAAACTCAATATACTAAACAAAAAAACCCTGAGTAGTAGCCAGCTGAAAACAGGTATTAAGTACAGTGCAGATCAACATCCCTGATTTCAAGCAGTGAGTAGGGTGTGCAAGACAGTCACGCATACAGTGTAAGTTGGCAGTAAATCCATTTAAGTCAATGGGTTTCATCATTGCCAACTCATCTTAAAAGACAAGGTTCCTGGTACAGGTTTCTGCTTCCACTGATATCAAAAGTAAATCTCTCAAATGCCCAACAACAAAAATAGTTTTGTTTAAATTACAAGATTGTCCTCAGATGCTGCTGGTGCATTCACTCATGGAGAAAGCCAAGGGAGGGTTGTTAAAAACAAACATAACAACACAAAGCTTGAATTAGATTGTTGAATTATTACAATAATCGTTTATAATTCCAAGTACATGTCACTAAATGTACTTCAGCTTCTTCTAAGCATTCCCCAGAGGACTTCTGAGTCACGTGTCAAACTACTTTTCTGTGCGAGACTTACAAAATCTGCCCTTCCTAAAGCAGCAGTTCTTTCCCTCTGACTTGCTCAGATTTCCGCTGAGCATCAAGAGTTAATCAACTATGCAAATTAACTCCAAACATATGACTAAAATTTATAAATAATCTCACCTGTTGGGTGTATAAGAGGGAGGAGGGAAGTGTTTGAAGCAGGACATGGAAAATATTTCAATTGCAATCTAAATAAATAAAGATAATACATAAAGACACATATGCTGTCCAGAAAGCAATCTGTACATTATGCTTTTGAAATTTTACACTGCTGTTTTGAGGTGATTTAAAACATCTTATATTCCAACTGCCTTAGAAAGGCTGAATAAAATTTTACTCATGCACTAAAAGATTGGACTGTCACAAAGTGATGGATGGCTTTTCTGTGTTCTCTGTAGGGCATTTCAATAGCATAGACTCCAAGTGCTCTTGATTAAAAGGTGACATTCTCATTTAGGGTCCCATCACTGCCTGAGCTTCAAACCATTATCATTCACCTGCCCTGGTGCTTCCAGCGACAAAATACTTACCAAAATGTATAAAATACTAATTACTTTAGTCACTTTGATAGAGGTATAAAGCACCCTAAAGCAAAGCTCTATTATGGTGTGTGAGGGTTTGAATTCAAAATTAAAAATGCAGCCAAAGGGAGAATAAGATTTTAATTACATTCTCTCTCAAACATTTCTTGAAAACCTAGAGGAAAAGGACCTAGCAATTTCATGACACGAGAACTCCCTTCTTACTAGTACTGTTCACTTAAGGAAAAAAAAATCTGGAAAAATTCAAGTTTACTTTGTTCTCTTCAAAATTATTAAACTTTCAAACACAGAAAGAGACTAACAAGCTTCAATAAAAAGCTTTGATTTCTTCTCAAGAGATTTCAGATGCTAAACATGTTTTTCCATTTAAAAACTTTCAAGCACTATGACAGACAAAGTTTTATAACTCACAGATATTTCAAGGAAAAAAAAAATTACTATTTTCTATGGGGAAAAGCCTCAAATAAAATGTAATTGGGACACAACTGTGAATAGCTTCACACTATCCCAGAAAAGCTTGGTTTAATTTGCATTTGCCACAAAACTCCCTTTGGCTTAAATAATTGCAAAGGATCTCTCACTTTTAGATTTCATTTGGTGGATTGGGACTATTCCGTGTTTATAACATTTGACAGCTTTCTTTATTAAGAAAATTGTAACTTGGACAAATTCATGAGCTGAATGGCATGCTGAAGCAGCTCTGGAGCTAAAAATTTCAGGATATATGGAATGAAAAAGCACGTGTTAGTTCATACTTTCACCGAGGGTAAAACTGGGCCCAGCTAACAAAATATTTTGATTCCCCAAGAGGAGAAAAAAAAAAAAAGTCTTCTAAATTTCATGGGCCTTAAGACTGAAAATGAATGGAAGCATACTAGCAAAAAAGACTAGAGTAAATCACAATTGAATTTTTATAAAAACTGCCGGTACATTCCTTCCTCTGTTAGAAAAATTCAGTTCAGTCAAGGACTTTGGCTAAATTGCTTCTTAAATTTTAAAATACATCATTTGATATAGAACAGTTAAGGTCAAAGCATTTCAGGAGAAAAGACTGGAGGACTACAATATGCTCATGTGCTGTTAACATTGTAATGCTGCTCAGGAAGCATAACAAAATCCCTCTGTCGAAGCCAAGGTAGGAGAAGGATCCAAGTCCATTCATCTGCGTGTGACTGAACCAGGGACAAGGAAAGCAAAAAGGTATCTGCTTCTGTGGCTGACGCGAAAGCCATTTCATTCTGCAAAAAAAATGTTCCGTTTCCTGATTCTAGTTTATTCTGTAAAATATTATCCATTTTGACAGGAAACAACATTTGACTAACAAACAGAAACAAAACAACATGTCCTCAAGGAAAGGCGATTAATTAATTTTGAATAAAGATAGGGTGTATCTGTCTTTCAAAGCTCCTATTCTATCTATCTTACCTATGAAAAATAGACCTGAATTAGAATAGACAAATTTTACCTTCAGATGTTATGGACTAGCTGGTAAACTGATCAGAAAACAAAATTTTACTTTTGTGTTTTCTTTATTTTTCTCACATTTTAGCACTTCCTTCTATCTCTCTTAATTGTCTCTTTAAGTAGATAAAAATTCTATCTCTATTACGTTTCTGCTAACTATACCTGCTGCTGCCATGATGCATTAGTAAATACTAGCAGTTGTACTGCAAAGGCTTAGCACTACAGTCTAAAGTTGCTCAGAAGAAGGTTTTTCCATTTGTGTACAAGTACTTAAGACTGTCATACCCAATCGCAATGTCAGAATTCCACTTCTAAAGCAACTAAGAATAAAAATATTCTTTCTATAAACCTTCAAAAAGTTATGAAAGGTGTAACGTATCAGAGAGTAGTAATTGTATCAGATGCTGCAAAGGCCTTTAAAAGAAGACAAGTAAAGAAACTACATCTTAGTTTTTAAAAATTTTCAGACTACAAATGTTATCTTTATTGTTTGTCTCACACTACGGGACAAAAAAAAAAATTGCTGTACACGCCCTGAATACTACATCCACTTTCTTTCATCCAGCAAACTCAACACCAACCATTCCACACCAGGTCTCCTGTACTCAGCAAAATTTTACATGCATTATCCTATGGATGCCTGCATTTAACTGGATAATGAAAAAACCGTGATGACTGAACCAAAATAAACATACAGCACATTCTAATTTAGATGAAAATAAGGTAATACAAGTATCTATTGCAGACTATTTTGAGGCTGGTCAGGAGGAAAAGGGAGGAGAGAGTTGTATAGAGATGCTAATTTCAAGGCAAATTTCTGAAATATTTCTGCAGAAACATTTGTACAAGTAGGTGGTTGTTTACTCAACTATGTAAGTTCGGTGGCCATACACTTCACCCTGCTACTATATATTGAAGTTGAGGAACTGCAGCACATCTGAAAAGCGCCAGACAGTTCAGTGTTTTGCATATAAACTTGTATCTTGACTGCCTTTTTTTTGCTGGAATTGAAACAGAACAGAACTATTAAAAGACTTGACTTTTCCACTACATTAGAATTAGTGAAGTTTTGGTATCCCATCCACGATCATAGGTGAGAGGAAAACATAGTATTTAATATTTTGTGATGTGTTTAACAGGATATTTTAAGAAGTTTTCCACAATGAATTATTTAGCAAATAAAAAATGCCTTTTGGACAGATGGAAAGGAGGAGGATAAAAAGGGCAATTCTGTGGCTGCAACAAAAGGCAATTCTGGCTGCAACAAACAGGTTTAACACAAATTAAGGAGAAAATTGAATTTCTGACTTGAGAAAATCTAAGGTCGTTAACGTGAGACTAGCATCGCTAGTTCTAGACTATGTACACAAAGATAATCAATTTAAGGAATAAGGACTTTCTGGCTATCTACTTTGGTTTGAGGAGCCTGAACACACTGTGCATATGTCAAGGAAAAATGGCCTTCTCCTATTCCAGTTTGTTGATTTTAAGAGTTTATTTTGCTGTAAGAACTTTGTGCTGTTGCCCCAGGGAAAAGCATTTCTACTAAAACATAACCATTGTTACAGTGTAGGGAGAATTAACACTGTTTAAATGTAGTCCTTGAATTTTGGCCTTCATTAATACACTATGGAGAAAAGTACCGAACTGAGGTACCCCAACCTGCCTGTGGAAGGAGTGTATGACTGCTTGTCTAGGGAGAGGGCGCACTCATCTTAATCACATAAATCAGACGTCTGAAATGAGACATGGGAACACTGAATCACTGAGGCTGGAAGAAGTCTCGAGAGGTCACTAGTCCACCTCCTGTTCAAAGCCGGGTCAAAACTGACCTTGGACCAAGCTGCTTAGGGCTTTGTCCCAGCAAGTCTTGAACACCTCGAAGGACAGAGATTCCACAGCTCTCTAGGCAACCCTCCATCTCTCTAGTTAGAAATCAATATCCTATAAAATAGAAAATACTGAGTTTATTAACAAAAAGCTCTTTTGGTCATGAGCAGTCGTATAACTCACGTTAATTACTGCCCTAATTTCTGCATGTTCCATTTCAGCAGTATTTTGCTGTAGTCCTGATGGTTTCAGGGCATAAATGTAACAAAGTTTCTAGGCAGATGAGTCATCTTTTATTAAATGTACCCGTTTATCTCGAAAATTAAGACAAGCTTCTCAATGGACTGCATACCAATACACCACTTACTCAACAGAAAGACTGTTTTTAGGGTACATAACTTTCATGCACTTTGGTACAGGGTTTTAACTCCCTCTCCTCCTTTTTCCTAGATGATGAGTATTTTCATAATACTCTCTCCCTTCCCTCATTAACATCCCCTGTACTCCTGGGATGCCACTAACCTTTTCTTTAAAGATGGTCTACTTGATACATACCTAACCAAACCCCAAGCAGTTGTTCTGTATTTAGCTTGGGAAGTTGCTGATTCATTTTCAGATCTGAAAAAAACACCTGCATGCTTGAAAGCCTACTTGATTTTTCCAGCTGTACCACTTAAGTGACACTACTCATACCTGTAAATCTTGTCTTAATTTATGCAGAAAGTCTCACAGGCGTCTCAGCCTTTTCTGCCCTTCTTCCCATTCTTTCACTAACTCAAAGAATCATAAATCTGAGGAAGCAGTAAATAAGCCTGTCGCGATAAGCACGTTGGATCCTTATGAACACAGGGGTAAGTAGTGCTACAAGTATGCCAACACTGTAAGGGCAGAAAGGTAAAAAAACCTAATCTGGTTAAAACTGTGTAGAAAATTTCACCTTTAGGCCTGTGGATGTTTGCAAAACCAGGTATCTTTATGAATTATGTCAGATTTTATACAATCAGGTTGTGCATGGAAGCACACAGAAGTGTGATATTTCATCTGTTTACTGAAAATTAAGGACATATGAGATAAAACAAATAATTTTTCTCCGTTTAATAAATGATAAAAGGATAGATATGATACTAGAAGTCTCTTTTTGTGTGGTAATCCTAGCAACGGCCTGCAATGCTTTACAGAAGGGTTTTTCTTTTAATTCCCCAAAATGCTGCTTATCCACAGCAGGGTCTTATAATCAGCAAGGACAATTTGTTTTTCCTGGGTCAGCCAGCACTTACATCCTGGGGCAGGATGATTACAAACCACATAACTACACACATTCACCCCTCCCAAAATGATGGACTCTGCTACAGTTTAATTACATATTACTCACAAAATAATTTCCTTCTACCCATTTCAAATTTGTTTCTGGAATTAACAGTGATGTATTTTTATTACAACATAAATGCATGTTATTAGATGGCATGACTATACAGCTTTTTGGCTGGAGTTTTGGAAGGAAAAGATTTCTGATCCTGGTTTGCACAACTGTGTATTTTGCATTAAAACTATCATTAGACAAAACATGTAACAGAAATAAATACCTAAAATATATAAACAGACCATTCTGACAACTGTGTTCAACACCAGACTACAGAGTCAATCTCTTTGGAACAGACAGAGCCTCCATCCTCAGCTGTAGAGGAAAAATGTTTCCACGCTCGCCTCACACCACACCAGATTGGCTTCCAGCCTGGTGGTTAGGGTGTGCGTGGGGAAAAAGAGGGTTTGAATCCCCTCAGGGAGTGGCAGGAACAGGACTGACTTCAAGTGGAGGACACGGCAAACACTTGTAAGGACACATGTCTATGCAAGTATCAGTGCTGTAAGTGTGACTTGTTCTACTTTTGAAAGAAAGGATTTACTATCTGCTTTCAGAAAGGCAGATGCTTATGGGTCTGAATCCCAAATGGAAAGAGTTGCCTAAATCTTCAAGGAGAAGTAGAATTAGGACTAGTCCTTAGTATTTCCAGCTAGCTTATTTTGGTAGCATCTCACAGAGCTTGCTGGAGTTTGTAGAATCAGTCTTAAGGTACTTAGAGACTGACAGACAAGCAGTATGACAGTTGAAACTGTTACTCTCCAGGTCTTCCCAAAGGCAGGGACACCGGATCTACTAACGAAAAAGATCTTGAACTGCTCCAGTTTTCATTTTGTTTGTTATGATAAACTAATGAAAAATGCAGTCAAGAGTATCTAAGCTCATGAAATAGCTTGCTTGTAGTGGAAAAGTGGTTTTCCTTGCCACGTGGTCCTGCTTCGTACTTGTGCTGCCTCCAACCTCTGTTAGACCTCCCTGTAAATCAGTCCAGTTCACCCGTGCAGCAGGAGACAACACAGCTTCCTGGGAGAGGGGGAAGCTTTGGTAAGCTAGTCTTCTGACTGATGGCCTCTATCAGTGGCTGAGCAGGTCTGGTAAGCACCAAAGCTGGCGTGATGCAGGTAGCAGAAGCATGCAGTTCGGACTTGTGGAGGTGGGTAAGAGTGAAGCAGATAGGAGGAGGCTGGGACTCTTTCCTTTTTGATCATGAGAAGCTAATAGATTGCTTAATTGTGCCTCTTAAAAGTTGCAGATGTGCTTTGCAGCGAGACAAGACGTGCTGTTCATGGATATGAATTCTGCTGTGAGGGCCAGGCATATTCCACAACACAGAATGTCACAAATTTTATGGCTTTCTGTAGGTTTAAATAAATAGCCAATGTTTCCATTCTGTTTTATTGGAATGCTTAAAAAATGTGTTCAAAACCCTCCCAGGCTACCAAATTAATATTTCTATTAGCCTTTCTAATCCAAAATTAATACAATTATATAACTACTAATGCCTTACTAAAGCAAGAACTGAAGTTATTACCTAACGCAAACATTACACTTTACAAATATGTGAAAAAGTCTGACACCTCGTCAAATCTCCAACATCTAGACAGTTAAGTAATTCCAAGTTTTATTTTATTAATCTGAACCTTTTAATGTGTTAACTGGATTCTGAGATTGCTTTTTAGGAGCACTACCTCTCAGACAGTGTCATGCTAAAGTACATGCATGCAGTGTTTTAGAGTGCTCTTTCTCTTTCAAAAAATAACCCGTCCTATTTTATCTCCTTATGATAGAAGCAGTGAAGCATCTTTGTTGTCTCTCCCATGTTTCTTGCATGTTTATTATGAATCCTGAAATTAAGTGTGATCATAGTAAGACTCTCCATTTTCTGTTAGCTAAAGGAAAAATTAAAATTCTGTACTAGGATAAGGGGAGAAGGGTAAAAAAAAATGACATCAGCATACTGACGCTCATAGTAAAAGTCAACACACATATGCTTTTGCCTTTCTACAACATAACACATCTGTGCTTACTCTAAATCTAAAATCTAATCACATTTGGTTGGGGGGTTGGTAATTCTCTGAGACTGGCATAGACTGGTTTGGAAATTCACATACTTTCATGATTACTGATCATCTAAAGCCTTCAATATGTGATAAATATCAAGCAAAGCCAATTCTTAGCTCTCAGTTTTGACAGTTTCCCTTTTAATCTAGATTGCTATATAAAAGCAATTCCCTTTTTTTAAATAAAGCTAAACTTAAAACACACATAACTTCTGCCAGATTTCCCTACAAAATCTGCTAATTGTCTTTTAATTATCATTTTTCCCCATCAGGGACTGGAGGGATTCTGGTTCTTTAACAGATTTGACTTCAAATATGCAAGTGACAAAAACTGGTACCTCAGGATAATCCTGGCTCTCATTAGTGGACTGCCTGAAAATAAACTGTTTTTTGGGAAGAGTACAAAAACCCCATGGAAGACGAGATACTTAATATTTCAGCTGCTTACTGCCTGCTTTGTTGCGGAAAGAATCTTTGTGGTCACATGTCTGAAAGGATTAACAGAGGTAAGTGGTGACCCTCTGAGTGCTTCATACAGAGAACTGCAAGTTTGGGAGATTTTCAGTGCTCTGTGGTCTGGTGACATGCAGTGTGATGCCAGAGTATGTATGTTACCTATCTCTGGGACAGTTATCCCAATCTAAACACTACCTGCTAAAACTCCTGGCCAGACACAGCAATTTGTTTTAAACTGGCTGAGTTAGTTTAAGACTCTTGTGTACGGTTGTGAATAAATGTGCAAATGGCTGAACTTGAAGAGCTCGCCTCACCAGTTCTTATCAGTAACTAGCAATCGACTGCACTGTATCATGATATCTATACTTTATCCAGCGAAAGTGTCATTTAAATCAATTTAATTAGATTTGAGTTAACATCCCCTGGGAGCACATTACATCTTTTAAAGATATTGTTCCAGGCAAGCGGTATCCTCAGATTGGCACTGCATCATTGGTTAAATTCATATATTTTCGGTTACTGTCATAACCTCGAGGAGTGAGAGATACTTTAAAAAAAAAAAAAGTAGTCTAGAGCATAATGACATGATAGCTTTTAAACAAACTGGCAAATACATATGCACTTACATCTCCCTACTATCATGCTGTATCAGGGTCCTGCTGTCTTTTTCAGGGCAGGAGGACTGGTAGAAACGCAACCCGTTCATTAAATTTCTGAATACAAAGGAAAATCATGCTTTTCTGTTACAGTAAGTCTTATATGTAATAGTGTTAAAATAATTAGAGTAAGTTCAGTGTTATACTGATTGCAAATCTGTAAATAAGATTTAAATTTGTAAGTAGGTAATTTTAAATTTCAGTTCAGAAAGTTATTATATTGCGATATACTAGAGCAGATACTTGTCCCAGAACATGGTGAGAGCAGCAGCTGAGCTCAGAGTTGTAGCAATACTCACTCATTCTGTGTTAAACAAATTCTCCCTAACCTCATTTTTCAGGAAATTACAGGCAGATCAAAAGGATTCTTTAAAACAAAGTTATTTTAAAATTGATTTGATGGTTTCCTACTTACAGTGATGGGCTTGATAAAATAGCAGAACAGGAGGATTGATTACATTTACTGATGGTTTACAGTCCAATTCCATGCTATTTATGTACTAGGGAAAGCTCTCTGTCTTCAGTGGACAGATTCTGAATACATAACAGTAACAGCTGCATGTTCAACAAATGTATAATCTTAATTTGTCGATCATATAGCTGTCTATCAGAACACCAACCTGATGAACTTCAGCTTATGATATAAAACATCATCATTCAGTTACATGTAAAACAAAAATTGAGTTCTAGTCGTATCTTACAGTTGCTTCTTTTATTTTCATGTTGTGCATGACAGGAGCTTATTTAAAAGGACAACAACTTTAAACCATTTTGACTTTTGTATTTTCTAATATTCTTGTATAGCTTCTGTTTTTAAGCATAAAACAAGAAACACAGAAAGTGGTAAGTATACATACAAGAGCTAGTTACATAAAACGAAGGATGTCTGTAGCCAGTAGCACTGCTGCAATATTCACAATTAGAGATAAAATCAATATATTTAATAATTTAACTCTTAAATACCGTTGCAGAAGAGGAAGTTCAGTCTTTATTTTCTAAATGGTACCAAGACCTGCTGCTGCTACAATGATGGAGAGGAAGGAAGCAAGAAGCATTCTCTGTGTATTTCTGATTTACATCAATTCAAAATGTAAGATGAAGCATGATGCAATTCTCAAAGCAAGGCGTTTACTATACTTTACACATGTCTGAAGTTGTTTCACAAATAATGTAAGCAAATATGCATTTACCATAATATTTAGCATATTTTGTCTCCTTAATTGTCCTCTGACAAAATCAGACACTTTTTTTTTCCCAAATCATTCTCTTATCTTACTGCAAATTGTCTTCTAAGCTTGCTAGCTGTCATGGGCAAACATTTTCTTTAATAAATAACATCTTGATGTACAATATACTCTTTTAAAAGCCTCCTGTTGCTCTATAATCTATAAAAACAATGGTGTGAAGATTAAGGTAGAGGAACTAGTGGCATTTTAAGATCTGTGTCAAAGATTCTATCCCAGTTTAAGTGACAGTAATTAAAAAGATGGGAGACCTGGTCTGCACAAGAGCCAGCGATGGAGCTGAACCAGCACAGCAGCTATTGGGACTTATGGAAAAAAAAGCCATCTAACTGAATGGTGCTATGTAAACCACTAAAGAGCACTGCTTTTGACACAGGAATGTTACTGTTTAATATACATAAGAGTCCTCAGCATGAAAAATCTGCTGCAGCAAAGACTGAGGTATTTTTCAGTGGCACAACTGCATGGGAGGAATAGTTGTGCAAGGCTAATGAAAGTGATGTAATAAATTTGCAATCATGCTTTCCTGTAAACTCACTCTTAATTTCACATTTGGTAAATACAGGCATTATATCCAAAAACGCATATGTCTCCTTCTGTAGACATGACTGACAAGCCCTATGCGCAATGTGCTTCCAAAACAAACATGACTCAATACCTTTGGGTCGGTAACTCACACAAATGATGAGAATGTTTTTTGGTAATGTTCCTAAAGTGTAGCTTAGAGAAAGTAGCAATTCATATGTTGGAGAAACATAATCAAAATTAGGTTTATAAAAATCTGTATGCTGTGCAACAATTGTGCTTTCTTGTAGGATATACAGTTACTCAAACTAGTTAATTACACTGCTATACTTGAGCAAATTTGTTCTATTAAAAAATAAACACATTTTTGAAATCTACAGTTTTACCAGACCAGCATGTCTTTCAGGGCGAGCACTGTGGTAGCTACTTGTGACATGAAGCACGCAAAAGAAAAACAAGCTATGTGATTTGCGGAACTCACAAAAACCCCTTTTTGTTTAATTTCACAGTGATGGAATCACAGATGTGGGTAAGTTCACAGCTGGCACAATGTGAAGTGTATTTTCATGTAGGCCAGGCACAAGGTTCCCAACAGAACTTACCAGTTAATATATGAGGAGTCCTCAGATCCTAAGATGACCCCTGCAAGTAGTTACAAACCTCTCTGTAGGGATCCTCTTACCTATAGTTTGTTAGTTAACCAAGGAGGTAAGTCACTATTTCTCGGTTTCACAATGTCAGTTTACTTAAAATGGAAACCATTTCATGCTGAGCTATGGCACGATATATTTGGCTTCTGAAAGGCTGAAAATATGTTAAAAATAGGCTGTAAAAGGCTGTTAAAAAATATCAAAGGGGTTGATTAAGAAAGGGAGCAGTCAGAGGAGCAACAAGTGCTACTTACAAACCTGTGCTGAAAGAGGTATGTATTAAAGGTGTGTACCTATCAGACTGCCAGATAAATGTTACTTGTTTGGAGTTAAAAAATTAATTCAAATCCCACAACGGTTATACTTGGTATATAATATATTCAGAAAAAGTATTTAACATTCATGGATGACCTGATTGGCTGAGCCACTTAAAGACTGGATAACTTATAAAACAGAGCGTTAAGTGCTTGTTGACTGTCTCTACCCTGAATAGCTCAGCAGACTAGAATTATTGAGTGCTTCATTGTATCACAGGTTTCCTTATCCAGAAAAAGAACATTACTCAGCAATTAACTAAGGACTTTATAAGGACTTCTGGAAATCAAAATTAAATAAGGTACTGCTGAAGAAAGTGCCCAATGATCAATGTTTCTAACTCAAAAAAAATGCAAAGCTCCCATTTAATTTGTTTGAACTGGCTCGCTCCAAAGCTTGTCAGCAACATTGAATGTGATGGCTAGAAGATCAACGAGCTGGTTCGTGTGCCTTTCCTGAGGTTAAACATTTTCTGAGACTCACTTTTTTCTTTTCTTCATGGGATCGATCTGCCCTGCTGAAGTCAGTGAATGTGTACGCTGACTTGGACATAATGTTGAGAAATTACTCCTTTCTCCACTGAAATCACTTGTGAGAAGAATTGCAAAAAGTATCAAAAATCAGTTTGAGTAAGAAATCATGGATTGTCTTGTAATACTGGAAGCTGTCCACAGGCTTAAGTCTGGCCCGAACTTCAGAAAGCAGTGTTAGAGGCTTAAGGGTCTGGGGAAGTTTTTAAAATAGAAAATATTTTATACACATTTAAATTACATATAAGTATATAATGTTTTATATTTACGTACACACACATGTGCACACATGGACAGAGCAGTCCTCTCCATGTTGGAAAACCACACAGTTATCTCTGCCAGACCTTGAGTGAGTTGTCAAATGTGATCACGCCAAGCAGTAATTTTTCACAGTTGCAGTGCAGTTTGTTAGCTACAATAAGCCCTATGGTTCATACTCCCTCTCCTAGGGGTAAGCCCACTTGAAAAGGAAAAGAAACTATGTAAATACCACAAGGTGAAAACAAGTGTTACAAGGAAGGGTTTGGGTCTGTGCCCTGCTGTGTGCACAATGGCTTTCAATTTCTGGAGAGAAGATCTGCTGAAAAATGCAGAAACGTTCCCCTGATCTGATGGCTCATGTGCAAATAAGCAACCTAACTGGCAGTAGTGCATACTTTGTAGTTATACTGTTGTTACAGTTTATGAAATACTATTGAGAAGAATCATTCCCAGGGAGATTTTAAAAAAAAAAAAAGACAACAATTTTTCCCAACCCTTTTTCAACCACTTTAGCTACCTACCCTTCTAGATGAAGTAATCCAAGACATACTTCATCCAAAGTCTATACAGATGTCATATGCACACTGATGCTGAACCTCTGCCTGGGCTTAGTTTTGGAGCATGAGATGCTACCTCATGAGCAAGGGGCAGATGTCATCAGCTGGGGAAGGGTCTGTGGACCTGCATCATGGTGTCACACGATGCAGAAATAGAGGCTGCTGTCCTGGCTGCGACTGGGGGTAGGAGGTTAGGACAAGCTCACATTAATAGCCCTTCTCCCTCCCCTGACCCTGTTCCCCAAAACTCAGGTTGTGAGGTTACATCTTCATTCCACATTTAACTCTTAGGACCATTTAGCTTAACTGAGAAAAGGCCAGAATGCAAAACTGTATTTGAGCAGCACACAATCAGCTGTTAAATTGTGCTTGTTCGACTACTAGTCTGTCCTCCGTGACAGATCAACTACCTCAAATTAAAATCATCACCATTCACAATCTGAGGTTTGTGCATGTAGGTGACATACAGAGCTCAGGTATGGCATCATCTCAGGTACAAAGCAAGATACTGAAGGCAAGTATGGGAAAAAATGAACAATTGTAAGCCAGTGTGATCAGAAAGTGTCAACACATACAACGCCGACAGTTAAGTGACTTGAAACAGAGCTTTAATTGAATCCTAGTTAAGCTTTGCTTCTTACACACTCAACTGGAAAAGGCATGAGAACTGTACTGCCCGTTTAGCTGTATACACGGAGGGTACACAACCTCCCCGCCCCAAGTGGATGACAGAACAGGCCTGAAGCTCGGCCTGGAACGAAAACCGCCAGCCCGAGGGCCACCGGAGCCCCCCTCGGCCCAGCGGCTGGCAGCCGGTGGCCAGCTCTTCCCTGGGGCTAACAGCTTTCAGCCCGGCCACGGGCGGGTCCGGCGAGGAGGAGGCAGGCGGGCCGCGGGAAGCCAGGTGGGGGGAGGCGGCAGCAGCAGGCCCTGGTGACAGGGGGAGGGACACACGGGGAGGGACACACGGGGAGGGACACGGCGACCGGCGGGACGCAAAGGAACGAGCCGCCCCGCTCGCGGACACGCCCCAACCGCCTTCCGCAGGCGCAGGCGCACTGCTCGCTCGCATGCGCGGAAGGAAGGGGGAGGTCACCGCCGTGCACGCGCGCTGACCGCCGAGTGCCCATTACCTGCGAGCCGCCGGGCGCCGTTCCTTTCTTTTTCTTGGCGGGGCCACTGCCGGTGCCCGGGCTCGCCGGGCGCTTCTTGCTACGGGATGGGGCTCCGGCGGGAGAAGAGGCCGCCGCGGGGATCAGACTCGCCATTTCTCCCCGTTCCGCGCGCGGACCGAGCACACCGGCGGGGCGGAACGGGGAGATAGAGGGCTCCCCCTCCCCCCACCGTCAGGCGCGAGGCAACCCCCGCGCACGCGCAGAGGCGGCGCGGGCGCTGGGCGGCGTGGTTGCGGTGCTGCGAGCGGGCATGCGCAGTAGGAGCGGCGCGAAGCTGCCTCCCCTTCCCCCCGCTCGGGCCTTGCCGTGGAGGCCGTTGGCGGGGAGGTGTCGAGGGAGGGGGTGGTTACACCGGTTTGGCCTCTGGCTGTGAAAGTTTCCACCACCGGCGTGTGAGCCCGGTGCTTTAGCAGCGGGGGCGAAGCTCGTAGGAAGCAGCAACAAAGTTTTGTTGCTCCCCCCCCCCCGCCCCTGGCCTGCAGTAGCCTGGGTCCCTTGTCGGAGGCCTGGTTGTAGCAGCAGAGCTGGCCGCGGGGGAAGTCCACTTCACTTTACGTCACCTCACTTCACCTGGCTGCATGGCCCCGAGCTCGGTTTGGTGCCCATGTGTGTGGGAGGTGACAAAATGTGGCAAGCTTTGGGTTTGCTAACTGTAGGAGGCAGTCAGTGTGGAAGGCTGGGACCCATACATGAGCCATATATATCACCGGTTTTTGAGTCCTGCAGTGTGCAGTCATTTGGGAAGTGTAAAAAAGACCTTGTAAGACTCAACTGAATACAAGCTGTAGTTTGGGAGATGGGGGACCTAGCCCGTGCACAGCGTGAACACTGGAGGACAATGCTGTGTATGCAGGCAATTGCAGTTTTAACCCTGCCCAAAGTGAGGTAAAGTTTATGCAAAATGCTTTCAGACCACGAGAAGGGTCTGTGAGTCTCAAATGTGTCAGCATTTTCCAGTTGCCTTAATAAAATACACAGCTGGTTTTAATTACTCCCTTCAGCTCTAAGATCATGAGCTCCGAGAAGCTTTCCGATGTCTTCTGTGTTATCGTCTGTGCTTATACTGTATAATCTTTTTAAATGCAAGTTGCAGGTAATTAGAATTGTCATTAAAGTTTTCAGAATATGACTACAGATAACTGATCGTGAATGTCTTTCTGGGTAGTTCATACTGTTACAGATTTGTTTGCTTCCACCTTGTTTTGGCATGGCTAGAGAACTGGTCCCGCAATTTTCCTCTCGTTAGAATCTGGAGTAATTTTGCACTGGAGCAATGTGTCTGAATAGATTTGTGGTGACTGGGACTGTGCTCTAGTGTTTTCACAGTCCTCTTACTGCCTGTACTCTTTCATACCCTACCCTAGAGAACTGGTTGGTGGTAATACGGGGTTGCAGACAGTTCTCAAGTTGCTTGATGACTGACTAAACTGTTTTTAGCTTCTTTATGCTTGCATGCACCTGTATTCAACATAGTGGTCAACTTATTACCATATTTGTTTCAGGTACACAATGGTATACAATGCCTGACTGCTAGGTTTCTAGCTGCAGCTGTATGAGATCCTGCCCCAGTACATGCTTTGTGGAGAGTCAGAGTCCAAGAAGTTGATATTCAGGCTTAAAAATTAGGTCACGCTTATAGATGGTGTTGTAATGAGGACTGAGCTTGGTCACAGTAGGGGTGCCAGGCAATGCTGTGTAAAACAAAAGCTTTGATGGTGGCCTGAAAGACAGTTGAGGACAAAACCCTGGACTTCCAGGCTGTGTTCCAGCCACCTGTGTATGTAGCAGAAAAGCAGGACAAGATTTGCTTGCCAGGGGCGTAAGCAAGGGCTTGTACAAACATCCAAGCCTCATCTTCTTCCCAACTCTAGCTGCTGTCGTTCTGTCTGAGCATGCGGGCTGCCGGCAGCACTGTAGAGCAGACTGGTAAACGCGACTGCATTTGCCCGTAGTGATTGTTTTAGGCGTGCTATGCAGTATGTGTTTCTTCTCACTTCAGATGACAGCCTCTCGTCGCATGCTCAAGATGGTGACCTGAGTTTGAAATTAACAGGGGCACTGGGAATTGCAGGGGAGTTGTGTCCCCTGCCAATGCCAAATCTGCTTTGCTGTGTGCTCAAAACATTGATCTTAGTCAGCCTTTTTTCATTCCCAGGGCTGGGTCCCATCTCTTTCCCACGCACACGCTGTGTGCTTAGCTCCCAGGCATGCCCAATTAAAAAGAAAGCATACCTTATCATATGAACGTTTTTACTGAGAGCAGCATCTTTAATGCTGCTGCAGCGTGGATGTTGCATGTGAATCATGCGGAGAGTTAACGTGCTGCATCAGTGACAGTTTTTAAATAGCACTTAGCTAGGCATTTTCTTATCTGTACTCATGTTTATCAGTTGGTTTACTAGAAACAAAATCAGAAGGCCCATGTGTATTGCAGTGATATTAAGTACAATGCAATTTTACACGATACCAAATGCTTTACAATCCCAGAAGGCCCACAACTTATTGGAAAATAGCAACAATGGCAATGTAAACGTTGAGAGTGTCTGCAGGGGATGCGTAATAGAACTAGGATGTGGGAAGAGCTGTGAAGTTGCCAGGCTGCCTTCTCCCTGCTCCTTGAGTGGCTGTCCACACCCAGCCCTGCTGAAAATTAGGAGGTGGTGTTCTGGTGAATAAGTGCAATATGTGTCTTGCTAGGTTCCTGTTACACACTTAAATGGGCAGTTGCTTTGTCATCTGGATGAGGGCTCGCCTGAAGAAGTGCAAATTGCAATTGCTAGTCTGGCTTGCTGTGACGTGGCTCTTCCTGCTGTTCATTTTGAACCTGGCTCGAGGTGAAGACCGTTTCCCTCACTAGTACTGCAAGGTCTATTTTTTTTATGTGCTGCTTCACTAATAAGAAAATTAAATACAGCTCAGCAATAACCCTGCATGCTCTTTGACGTGAGCAGTCACCCACCTGCCTGTTAGTAATAGTCTCAGTGAACTGGAAGGGCTCCTTGTACTTTTCCCAGTAATACATGAAGAAAAATGCATAAGGACTCTAGAGTCTCCTGAATGAGGGAAGATCATCTCAGGCTCCTGTTCCAGGTTTGTGAGGTGGCGTTTTGGTTTTGTGTTTTGGGTGGTTGGTTTTTTTTTTTACGCTTTGACTTTATGAAAATTGACTACTAACGATAGTTTTCTCGTCATGCAGAGGGGATTACTCCAGATTAGGCGTATGAAGGGTAGTGGGTGCCTCATGATTAGCATAATTTAAGATTTCCTTTTTTATTTTTCCTCTAATGGAGGAAGAAAGTGATGAGAGAAGAAAATGTTTGGAAAATCAGCAGAAGGATTTTTAGCAGGAGGTAGGATAAAGCAGAGCAGAACAAGCGAGGCCCCTGGCAGCCACATTTTGCCCCTGCACAGACTGTCCGCGAGAGCTGTGGGGTTCCTTGGAGAGCCCTGCCATACAGGTGGCTCTGCCGTGGGCTGTGAGGCATGACGTCAGCTGCTGGGACAGGACCGACCTGAACTGGAGGAGGATAGCCTACCGTTAGGAATGTCAGTAATATGTACCTGGAGGTGCAGGGACAGCAGATGGAGAAGATCCACAGGCAGAAAAAAACAGTTGGGGCAGCATATGCTTTGTCAGAACTGCTCCCTGCCTGAGCTCCAGGACGGCTTCCTAGCAAGTAGAGAGCTGTGCCAGCTCCCTTCCTACCGGCGGTACAGGTGAACTGGCCCAGCGGAGCAGCTAGTTGCGGTGGGATGCCCTCCAACTGCCACATTCAGGCTGTGTTGGGAGCAAATGCCTTGGGTGCTTTTGGACCAAGTGCATTGGTACCCTTCTGCTCCATCAAAAGGAAAAGGCTGGTCTCTGCAGCAGAAAAATGGACAGGTTAGTAATGACATTGCCTGTGGCTTCACTTTTTGGCCATATTGCCGTTTATAAGATTATTAGGTATCTAAAATGGTGCGAGAGAATATACATAATCCCTCTGTATACCACTGAACTAAAATGAAGGTTTAAAAAAATCTTACATAACCTCTTTCTGCATTTGTTTTCATATCTGCAAAGGAGGGATAACTTTTTGCTAGGTGGTAGGTTGAACTCAATGTTGTGGCAGTTGAGAAATGTCTCCTAGTGATGGTTACATAGGGTTTTCTAACATTACAATTCCGTGGCAACAGTATCAGACAACTTTTCTATGAATTTATCCGTCTTCAGCTGCACAGATGTGATTTGTGCTATAATTTTTAAGTTTTTAACTCTGTAAAAAGACAAGTTTTATTTAAAAAAAAAACACAACTTTTTTTTTTTTTCTTTCTTTTAGTTGTGTACGTGTCTGCTGGGTGTCATTTGCATTTTTATAGAGGCTCTGGAAAAATAAAGGATTGAAGTTCTTAGCTTCACCGCTCTACCAGGTGAAAAGCAGTGGATTCCTGCAGGGTAGTTTGTGAGGTCTGGTGGCATTTTGTACATTATTCTTTAAAAGTACTTGGAGGCTTTGATGACTTTTCAGAGCCTGCAGTGTGAACTCTTGTGATTTGCATTTCTTCCCTGCAATTTGCAGCTGCACGCGTTGCACTAGCTTTGTTTAAGTATAATGCTGGATGCCTTTAAAATAGGTATTTGAACTTTGGATTAAGGAGACTACTTTTGTAATATTAAAGGCCTTTTTTTTTTCTGCACACATCAAATATCTAACTTTCAATGCAATCTTCCTGTTAGAAGTTTTGAAAAAGCAATTTCTATATTCTTCGTAACACAAAAAGCAAAGCAGGGTCTTTAGAAGTGCCTTTTGTACCATTTTCCTAGTAGTCTCTCCTTCCTGAGGTTCCTTTTAAAATATGATGAATTTGACACATCAGAAATGAGCAATAAGAGTCAAAGTGCTGTTCTGTTTGCAGTTTAGTTGTACTTTCTTTGAATTTTTGCTACTAACTTAGTAAAGTTCTGTTGGCAGCACACTTGCCATTTGTCAGTGTTGTTACCTGAACTGTAGACATCTGACCAAAAACTGTATGCATGCTGTGTCTGGCAAGTTTAACCAAAATATTGTGTAGGCAAGAGAAATCTAACCCCAAAGGTTATGTTAAACACAGATTTCACTATGGCAAAATAGTTCCACACTGGAAACAAAAATTGACATCTAGTATTTGACTTTGATTTTAAACATGATTCTGTTGCATACTCTGTGAAAGGAAAAAACTGGCCATTGTGCAGTTAATGGAACCCTGTAGTCTGTATGTCCTGGATAATGATTATGCAATGTTTAACATATTTACCCACTGTCTCAAAAGATTTATGAATTAATTTATCATATCCGATTTAATCTTATCTTTTGAAAGTGAAAATAGGTTAAGAATTTCCCTATTTGGTTTGCATTCAGATTCTGATGAATGTTTTCTGCAGTTATTCATGTGAATGAGTTCTTGATTTCTGAAATGCTCAGCTGAGAAAGATAAAAATGTCATGACACTCATTTGCATAATCTTTAATGCAGTAACCACCTTGAAAATGCTGAAGGTTTGTAGACTGAAAAAAAATGTGGATTAGCTGCATAAGTAACCTGATTTATGAACATAAGATTTGGTGGGGTGGCACATAGTTTGCGAGCAATCTGGAGACTGAGCATGGTCATACAATTAATTTATTAGTAATTTTAAATAAAGAATAAATTCACAGAAATAAAAATGTCCCATTGAATTAATTAACAGAATGAGGGTTAAAGTCACTGAATAAATTGCTTACAGGGATTAGCTTATGCATCCCTGCTTGTTAGAGCAAGTCTAGTGCTATAGCACTTTTAGTACTATAGTAATTTTGCATTTGCTTGTAGATTAAGGTTGTGGTATTTTTATTGCAATTAGTATATAAATTTGAGTACGTTAATGTTGCCAACAGCATCTCTAAGTAGGCCATCTGTTGATGTTACCTACTTTGCTCGCTATTATTTTCTCAATTAAAAAAAAATAACAAAAGGTGAAGATGCAAAGTGCAACCAATATGTGACATCTGGTTGATAACATCTTGACTTCGGTGGTTATTTGTCAGTCTCACTTTTTTTTTTTTTTTCAAATGCAAACTAGGAATTCAGGTGCTAGATAAACCACTTCAGTGGGTGCAGAACTAGTGAGACTGCACCCAGTATCTTAGCCAAGGTCTGTGAGAGTCTCTGCTGAGTTGCTGCTGTGCAAACCAGATGATAGGATAGAAAAAAAAACCTCTAACTGAATTTGCAGATGGTACCAAGCCAAGAGGAAGCTGTAGCTGGAGGATAGAATTAGAATTTAGAAAAAAGAGTTGGTTGGTTTGTTTGTTTGTTAATGTAAATAAATCAGCACGGACAAGCACAAATTCATACTTTATTTTTACAGCCAGTGACCTTTTAAGAGTCTGGTCAGTTGACCCTGGGAAATCTGTAGGGATTATGTGAGGTGAGCAAGAGAAGCCGTTTAATATTGCTTAGCATCAGTGTAATTTATGTGAAATTCCTCCAAAGATCATCTCTTTTTGGGGAAAAAGTCTTCTACAAGACAGGAAAAAATGAAAATGATTGGAATAACATAAATCATGGGCTGGGGTAAAAATGAGTGGATAACAGTTGCAGTAGAAGGCTTCGCAGGGCCCGGGTGAACGATGAGCTGGATATGAATCAGCGGTATTGCAGTGCCTTGAAACATGCATGTCGCACAAGCAGGAAGCCTGCGAGGCACATGCTGTAATCCTTTCACTTGTCAAAGCTTTGGTTAGGCTCAATTTGAATGCTATGTCTAGCTTTAGGCATTACACTTCTGGACTCCCTCCAAATCTTTCCCATCTTTCTTGAATAAGAGGATGCTCTGAGGTATAGGAAGCGTGATCTGTGAAGAGTGATTGAGATTTTGGGTTACTTGTGGCATAAAGAGGAGAAGGGGGCTGGAGGAGATTTCTGCAAAAAGGAAAGAACTGTTCTCTGTGCCTGTTGGAGATGAACTCAATTTGCTGAGCAGTATAGGCCATTCTTTATACACTAACCATACTCCACAGGCTTTTTTTTTTTTTTTTTTTTTTTTACTAATAATGACCTTACTAGAAGAATCCAGTTTGATACTCTCTGGGATGCACTCAAGTGAGTAATACGTAGAGGAATTTTGCTACTTGGGAGGGGGAGTTGGTGTTTTGGTTTTTTTTTCTTTCAATGATTAGTTGACTACAGTTTGAGAGAGCTTGGGTTTTCTGTCTAAGTTTTGGTAGATAAGGATATGAAAGGCCCCTGCAAGGGGGGAGGGACCATCTCTCTGTGTCTGTAACAATGAAGAAATAAAAGGATTAACTTAGCCGTAAGGAAGGTTCAGGTTATATTACAAAGAGCTTTTTTTTTTTTTTTTTTTTTCAGAGAAGGCCAGCTTCGCACTGGTATAGCTTGCTTTTGAAGGTTTTGAAAAACAGGTTAGACATCTGCCACAAAAGATCACGCACAACTGATTCTACTAAGAGACAGGAGAATAGATTAGATGACCTCTCAAGAATTTTTCCAGTTATGTTTTCTGTGATTCTGTCATTTCCATTGTTATTCATAAAAGGGATATGGTTTCACACAGAGAGGTGAGAATGTGAGGCTGGCCATACGGAGTCAGACTGTTTAACCCAGTATACCATTTTCAGTGGGAGCTGACAGCAGATGTGCGAGGAAGACTGTATGAACAGGGCAACTACATAGGATGATAGTTGTTCTGTAGATGGTTTCTGTGTATTTAGTAGCTCTTGGTAGATTTCATTTCTGTGAATTTATCCAGTGCCCCTTGAACAAGCCTGAGCTGTTGGTGGTCACGGTATCCCACAACCAGAAGTTCCTGCAGCTGAATCACATGTGTGAAGACCCACCTCTTTCTCTTAGTTTTGAACCTGACTCCTTTCTAGCTTCATTTAGTGCTTTTTGGCTCTTGTTTTTTTTTTTTGGAGAGACATTAAAAACTCACCCTCTCCATTGCCACTGAAGATCTTTACCTTATTCAGTCTTAAACATTTCTGTTTCTGGACTGAAGGGTTCTGGCTTACTTAGCTATTTCTTATACGGAAGATGATGCCTGGATTCTCCTTGTTGCCTTGCTTGGAACATTTTCAGCTCTACTGTATATTCTTTGAGATGGAGGGAACAAACTGCACACAGTATTTAAGAAGCAGGCACTCCATAGCTTGGAAAGAGATATTCTCTGTTCTATTCTCAATTCCTTTTTCAATAATTGCTTTTCTTTTTTTTGACCGCTGTTGAGCACTAAGCTTATGTTTCCATAATCTGTCATAACCTCAAAGTCTCTCCTCCTGAGTAATACTGGTCAACTCACTGTATATTTGAAATTTGGATGGTTTTATTCTCCTGTGTATCTTTTTACATTTATCTATATTGAATTTCCTGTGCTGGTTTATTGCCTAATTACTAAGTCACGTAAGGTCTGTATGTCGTTCTTAATTATGAGCTCTCACATTCAGTACCCTAAATAATGAAGTAGCATCAGCCACTTTTTTCACCTTGCTACACCTCTTGGATGCATTTTACTGCTTGAAGATTTTGATGAAGAATATTAACCGTTGAGTATGTTATACAGTAAAAACATTTGTAAATGCATTTGAAACTTTTCAATAGGCATGATTAGTATTTAAACAAACTAGACTCTTTTTCACTACTATTTAATGTTATGTTATTGCTGAGATTATTGACAAAAAAAAAAGTGTGTCCGCCTGTTGTAGTGTCTTTTTTATTTCCTAATTTGTAATTGAGTGCAGCTCAGCAACCTTCAGTGAAAGGAAAAGGAAGCTTCAAGTCAGGGTTATGCTCCTCTGGTCATGTCCTTTGCTCTGATTTTGGCAAAAGGGCTGAGTTTACTTGCTTACATTAGATGGATATACACAGCCCTATGCAAACGGGAAATTTTGCTAGTTATTTCATTATATGAGCAAGCTAAGATCCCTGCTCTTTTAATGGAGAGGAGCCCATCATTAAAAATGTAATGCATGTTTTTGTGTAATTAAAAATGGTGCGTCTGAGTACTTTTAAAGGTTTTTCCCTTCCCCCAGTTCCTTCCTTCCTCCAACACACTTCTGGCATGGGGGTGTGTTGTTTCCTGTAGCAAATATTAAGGGCTGATATGAACAGAATATAATATCTTTATCACCTTTCATCTTTTATGATTGAAAGCAAATGTTTTCTGCATGATTTTGATTTTTAAAAACCCTACAAATATAATTTAAATTCCTCTCCTGAAAGGTTCCAAGGAATCTGTCTTCTCCAGCTAAGGATCTGAGAATGCATATAATTATACCTAATAATTTCACCACTGTCAGATTAGATTGATTTTTAGTCACTTTTGTGCAGATTAGATTCAACTCAGGTGCTTAAAGTGAAAGAAGGTGCGTTAATCTGCAGTGACATTCTGTCTCTCCCAATTAGTGAGTTCTAAGAGATGTCAGATAATGCAAGTTTGACGGTGTGAAGCATTTTTGTTCTCCTGTGGCCTTTAGTAAAGTTAAGGAGGTTTAGGCTCTCCGAGGCAACCATCAGCAACTTAAGTGTTGGGCCTACGAAAAAAGCATGAAAAACTAATGGAAATTAAGAATATTATTGACAGATTTAAAGGCTGGGGACAAATGATGATGTTTAAACAGAGATTTTGAGGGAGACTTTTAAAAAAAATTATATCTCTGTAATGTAGGCATATAGTGTACAGATCTTTCTGCAATCAAAATCTATCTTTCAAAATTTTTATTAATGTATTGACATTTATAATGTGTGTAAGTTTGCATGTAGTGTTTTCCCTAATGCTGTATAACCTTGTTTTCTGACATGTGTGTGTTTCTGTGTAGTGCTGAAGGTCACGCTCCTATTTCTTCAAACTGCGTGTGGTCAGACCATAACTTTAATTCTTTTCAAGGCAAGAGTACATTCACATTACAGAAGTGAAGACCGAAGGACAAAGTACTGACAAATGAAGTGCAAATAACTGATGTGGCAATGTGTGCATGTCTTCTGATTTGGCAGAATTGATGCTGGCAAGGCTCTGCTGTAGCTGAAAGTATATGTTTATTGCTTAATTATTTCAGTTACTGAATATATTCCTTGCATAATCGGGGGAAGCAGTAATTGAGTCCATTACTGTAGATAAACAATTGCCAATTTATAGTACTTTAGAAAAAAAAATCTTGACTGTAAACAGATGTTACGAAATCTGAAATATTATTGCTGTCTTTTACCATAATGAAATCCTAAATTATTTTCTTAATGTGTGCTCTGCCAATGCTTTCTGAAAATTGCCAGTATTTTCTTTTTATTTCTTGGAGAAAGGGGTCTACTCCAATTATATTAAAATAGTTTTTTCCTTTTCACACTTGCCTTAATTTTTGGATGAGCTATTAATTTTTGTTTGTTTGTTTAGTGTTGGTATTAGCTAATGTCAAGAAGCCAGTTCTTTTTAATAACTTAAGAAGATTGGCTTTTGATTAAATGAGAGCAATATGGGATGTAATTTTAACTGATGGAGCAATGATGATTTTGTAGGCATGTAAGCAGTTTTGAATCTCATACTTAAAAACATACAATATGTTCATCCTATTTTAGGAATGTTTGCATAAATCCTAATTTAGCGCTAACACAAATGAAAAACTAAACCTGGTAGGAGCTCAGTGTTAATACCAGAAACTAGTTTGAATGGCATGGTGAGATGTAGGGGTTTTCCTGCAGATCATAATCCCTTGTAATTTTTAGGTTTAATTCCTTACATTTTGCCAGACTATTAACCCACCTAATCCCGACGAAGTGGTCAATATCCACTTTCCCACTCTCACAAAGCTCTAACTGATTGTTTAAAACTGTACCATAGGTTGGAAAAAGGGAATTTTGCTACATCTGAAACAATCCAAATAAGAAACTGGCTTGGTTAAGTGTGGTTTTTTTTGGTGGTGTTTTTTTTTTTTTCTTTATTGCTGATTATGAATCATCCAGTGCTTTAAAACATGTAACTAAATGACTCAACTCCTGCATCAGGGACACCATAGTCTTGTCTGAATGATTTATGTTTGGATGGAGCAAGGCCTGGGTGGATCCCTCTTGGAAGTAGAGGAAAGCTCTCCGTTGACCATAGCAGGAGCTAGAATTCCTCCAGAAAGAGGAGTTACTTCATATACTCAAGAAGATTACGTGACTCTGAAATCCGAACTGGGGCCTCTAGTGTCTTATGGGAATGAAGTTGCAACCTGTATGAAAGTCTTTCTTTTCTGTCTCCTAACCACCCCCTTGCTTTGCTAGCTTAAGTATTCTCGTGTTACAATATATCCTATACTGCAGTGATGGGTTGGATTTTAATATATACATGAATTGAGAGAGATTTTAGTATTTATTTATGGTAACTGGAGGTCACAGACACACATATATATATATAAAGATAAAACTTCTATATACATATATAGAAGTGTGTGAGTGTATGTAAAAAGCACTCCAGAAGGCTCTTCTACTGTCATTAAAGTTTTGCCATTGAGCTTAGTGAGTACATGCCTCCACTGACGCATAATTATTCTCCCACTCTCAACGGGCAATTTTGTGTCTTACATCTGCAAAATGAAACTGATCTCACAAATACTTAGCCCAGAAATGTTCATTTGATCTTGGAAGTAGTCCCACTGAATTTAATGAGCTCTTAGATGGTAAATTCTTTGGGGTTCTTATTTTCCTTTGTGCCTTATTCAGTGGTAAGCACAATCCCCATTAGCTTTTACATTAACATCTACTGTTACTTACAGCAAAATGCTTTTAGGTTTTGGCTTAAAAATTATAATTCGAACACATAGGCACAAAAACTCCGAGGCAAAAGACAACAATTACATTAGAATTATTACAAAATTACATTTGAAGAGTCTGAGTTGGCTTTGTGAAATTTCAAAAGCTACATTTTTGAGTGCTGCTGCAGGGGTCATCTGGTTTGGCCTTAATTGAAAAAAAGAGTCTTACTGCCATTGGGATTTTTGAGAGAGAAAGGATTGTAGACCTCAGTAAACATTCCAACCTGTTGAAGATCTCTGATAGTCAAGGTAACTCTGGCTGCTTTGTAGCTTGGAGGAAGTGTAGAAAACTATAGCTGTTGTAACTCCAATGCTGACAGCCAAAGGCATCCGTCTGTTACGCATTGGGGTACTCTGAAATCCATTCCAGTCAACAGCATTCTTCCAACTGACTGCACCAGCTCTGGATGAGCCTTCTCTTCTGCATGCTTCCGAAATTACATGCCTAAGATAAGCTTCCTGCAGGCTGGAATTGCACAGTAGAATTGATGTGGTCTGACTATATATTTATTAATAAGCTAGACGTAAAGCAGAGGCTCATTTTAGATAATTGACACTTTTTTTTTCTTTTTCCCAGATGGTTTCAATCTTTAGTTTCAGAGCAGAGGACAATTCACTCTTGCCAGCAGAGAATTTCTAAACTTTGTAAGTTTATAAACTTTGTAAGCTTTTTGATTTAGTTAGAACAGAATTTCTATTCTGGTGGTGTAAAACAATGTCCCACGCTGACCAGAGCTCAGTATGAGTCTTACAGTGCATGACCATATGCCTGCGTGCTTTGAAAGAATTTGTGGGAAAATGTGCATGTTTTTTTAGGTATTTTTATATTGAGGGTTACTTTTCTAGCATCTGTTTATTTTAGCTTTTGAAAAAAAAAAAAGATAGGAAAGGGGAGGAAGAGGAAGCAGTAATAAATACAAATGGAGGCAATAAAACCAAACCATTTCTATGAGAAAGTTAGGTGAGATGATTTGATTTATGTATTGGTTTTCACTTTAAAGCTGTGTTTGAAAGGCACATTATCTACTGCATTGGTTTTCATGTTAAAAAATGGTATTCTGGCTCAGCAGTGCTGTCAAGAAGTACAGTATGTCCCACCTCATTAAGTACCATTCTTTTCCCTCTCCATCTGTCTAGAACAGCAGGAAAACTAGTTTTCAAATAGAAAAATAATCAGTTTTGTACATTTCCTTTCTTCACTCTGTATCTATTCATCTAAAAATTCAATCAGATTTCCAGGGAAGTGCCTCTAGAACAACAATCCTAATAAAGGCTCCATTCAGAACAACAAGGCCTGTTGTTTGGGATGTAGTAAGGTAAGCAACTATGAGACCCCAAACAAAAAAAATATATTGGACACATGAGGGAAAGAAAATCAGCCTATTTAATAGAAATATAAACTGTGGTTGATTGGCAGCATAGTTAGAAGAAACTCAAAGTGAGGCATTTCCTTCTTTGTTTGAATATGTGACCAAGAGGTTCATCAGTGTTTGAGTGTTAGAAGCAGTGCAGCACTTCATGCCTAAAAAGCATGATTTATATGGAAGTAAATAACTGTGCTGTATACAAGAGAAATGCCCTGGAGGTTATTTGATTCATTACAGACAGTAGTGTTCAGACTAAGGGCCTGATCCACGCAACTTTGCCAACAAAGCAACTTGCCACTTGCTTAACTGAGTAGACAGCAGCAAACTGCAGATGCTGGCTTTATTGTTGGAACTAAGAGAAAAGCAACTCCGAAAACCAGGAGGAACCAGGCAACAGCAAAAACATCAAAACATTGCCGCCTGTGTTTTCAGGTAATTGCTTTCCTCACTATTCAGCTTTTGGGAATTCCAGCATTCTTCAGGTTAAAGTGATTCTCCTGATGGGACTCGTACCAATGCCGTCTCCTTATTCTTTACAGCAGCCACTCAGAGGTCCTGCAAGAAATCAATTTTAAGTCTGTATTGTCTTTCTGAAGAATACTCCCAAAGACTGAATGAGGGGCTCTGATTAAACCTTTTGCTTTCAGAGGCCTCAGATCGTACTGATACTGTTCAAGTAGTTGGAGTGGATACTGAGTGAATAAAACAGTGCTGACTTCAAAAGGTCACTCCTTTGCAAAATCAGAGAGAGTGGCTATGGGCAGAAGTTGGCTGCACATAAGGCTGAAGTCCCACATCAAAGGTTGGGTAGAAAATCGGATTTTGCAGCTGAGGTAATACCAAAGGATGCGTAACTGTGTGAATGAATATTGTTTGCAATACAAAAAGCTGTTTTTAAAAAGTAAATAAATACAGGTTTAGAAAAAAGCAAATAAGCTAGCATCATTTTTGCCCTGCATCCTAAAATATTTACATCTTTAGTTCTATTGTGGACAAAAGAAATAAGCATGCAAATCAATTTCAGACAACAGACATCAGTTACCAGTTTGCCACTAGGTGATGTTTAACAATCTGAGAGTAATTAAAGGAATTTTCAAGGAAAATAATTTACTGTGTTATGCGTTATGCATGTGCTAAGGATGATGTCATACCCTGAAAGAATAACTATGCAGACCATAAATAGTCTTTCAGCTAGGGAGATTTAACACTTACTTTGCAAGACAGGAGTGTATCTTTGAAGAAATTACCTTTTTTTTTTCTCTTTATCCAAGGCCTTCTCTTTATCCAAAGAAGGATATTTCAAATAATAAAGCAAGTTTTACTGTTGAAACTGTGCTGAACAGTGGTATGCTGTAGTGAAAAGTGAGATGCATGTAACTAAGTAGGAGCGTGGCTTAATAGTGAAGCATAGGAGTCGGAGAAGAGGTAAGACCTTGAATCCTTTTGGCACCACATCATTGAATGCTTTGCCATGTCATGCAAGACCCCAGTTTGCGTCTCAAAAACCAGTGGTAACCTGACTTGCGTTACAGGGTCACAAGAAGTTTCGTTAGGATTCAGTGTGGTGTCTCCTGGCCTTGGTGTGAGTGTAGCCATTTGTCTAACAAGAATGGGACTGAGACGGTTGCATCAGCAACAGCTATGAGAACCTCAGATAAAAAAATATGGTGAGTATACAACATCTTCACTTACCTAAGCCTTACGCTAACTGAAGTGCCAATGTTCCCAGTTTTTAATAGGAATCAGTTCTTGTGTGCATTCAGATAATTAGACAAAGAGCAAGACTTCGTTTAGCTGCAAAGGTGCAACTTCAAAACAGTATTTTGGAAATGATGATATTGTGCTTACTCTCAACTCTGATGGAAGTGATGACCCAAGACACTATAGAAATGTCCCAGAATTAGTATGGGGCAACTGGAATGCAGTTTATAACCCTAAACAGGTACTGTTACCTTCCATGCCCACTGCCACATGCTGCGTCTTGCTGTTGACTTTGTCAGACTGATGGGTTCACACCAAGGTTCGAAAAGGAAATGTCACATTCCTGTGCTGTCTTTGACTTTCTTCCATCAGCTCTTTTCCATAGCAGGCTTCAAGATCCCACTGGGACTTGTGGTATTTGGGCATTGTATTAAGCACTTTATCTAAGTTGTCTGAAATACCTACTTACTGAGCTCTCTGCTCACACACATCTGCTGCTGGCTTACACTGGAAAGCTCATAGACTTTTCTCTTTTGCATTATGGGAAACCATCTCAAAAATGGCACTCTAGAGAGTTAAACCTTTTTTTTTTTTTTTTTAGAAAGGACTGGAGGAAAAGAAAGGTATGAAAATAGATTCATAGAAAATTAAATACATGAATTTGCTTTAACGCTGCTGTGTTAGTTCTAGACTATATGCTCCCGCTTTTTCTCATCTTCTCCTAAGTGTACAGCTCACTGCTTGCACGTCTCTGTGCTTGTCACATTTGGTGAAATCATCTTTCTGTACTGTCCACCTCTGCTAGGATTTCTGAGCATATATGAAAAAAAATAGTGTGGCTTATTTTTAATTTAACATCATATCATTATTTTTAATTCAACATCATATTGCGTTGGGGCTGGGGAAAAGGGAGGGGAGATTTCTGTGACTGCACTGTGTAATACGGATGAAAATGTAGTCTTTCTCCAGGATCCGCATCAGATTACTCTTCCTTTATGCAATGCAAATAGGTAGAACTATTTGCATTGTATAAAGGAAGAGTTAAAAAATGCAGGTAAGCCACAAGGTGGGAAGGAATAGTAGATCAACAGTTCAGGCAGATCTTTATTTTGTCTCTTCCAAGCAGTGCTGCTTTGGCTGTGGCAGCTGCTGTAGCTCTAGGGCTGAAACAGCAGCTGCCAAGTACTACCTTGAGGTGCTGGATTTTTTGTTCTCTAATCCCTCCATGCTGGGCTCGTGCTCAGCCATGCTGTACTCTGTTCTGGTGCAAGCTTTATGAATCAGGCTTCAGATGGATTTTTACCCACCTTGTCTAAAATCAGTGCAAGCCTAGAAGGAAGGCAGTGAATGTTTTCATAGCAAAGATGATTGCTACACAGCAAGACAGAAGAAAACTTGTTAGAATGCCTTTGTTACTCAAATGTATCCTGGGTAAAATATTTTATACTTGCATATACTTTGAGATTGTGTGGTAGAAGGATTTAAGAATAAGAAGAGCTGTAAGAATGTTAGCCAATTTCATAATACTTGAAAATTGTTAACAAAGAAGTCTGAGTGATGGATTATTCCTTGGTTTTACAGAAAAGCCTCTTGGGATAAATTATTTGACCCTACACACATGTTGTCCACTGGTTCCAGAAATCAAAACCCTAGGGAAAGCACATGAATTCCTATGGTCTAGGCAGGATCACAAGGGAGAAACTGAATTAAGGCATAGAGGTGATACTTGCCTTTTGCTTTTGCCAGCAGCCTACACAGCCACAAATCTCACCTGCAGCAACTAAGTACTGCCAGTACATTCCAATTAAACACGCACGTCGGTGGAGATCTGGCTGAGGATGATCGACAGGATTATTGCCGCTGCAGACCTCTGCAGGTTATAGAAAATAAGTGAACTGCAAATCAGCTTTGTATTGAAAAGAGAAACTAAACTCAAGTTCGGCTGGAAGCTGAGGAGGTGCCACCACGTGTTAGTAATGGCCCTTGTAATCCTTTTCTGGGTACCCACTTTGGAGGGTGTCACAGAGAGGACATGATGTCAGAGAGAGGATAGGAAGCTGGAGAGTCCTTTAGTCTGACCCAAACCATCAATTCCTGCAGGCGTAGCTCATTTGCAGTGTCATTTAGGTAAATGTGATTAAATCATTGAATTGCAGTGGGTGTTGACCATTTCAAAACCTTAATTAGGCAATAAAACTGGAATCTAGATGATGGGTGGAGTCCTTTGACTGGAAATAACCTGTGGGAATGCTAATCAGTGTATACTTTACTGTAGGAACATCAGACTAATGGGAAAAACTACCAAATACTCACTAAGGGCTTGTCCTACCTGAAAAGTGAGTGGTTAGTAGTGTATTTTTACCACATCAGTCCACTTCCTTTACCAGCTAGTAATTTTTTCTGATGCTTGTAACTACAAATAAATGTTCCTGCTTTCTTCTGCTGCTTGTGCTTCACAAGCCATATATAACAAATAGTGCTTTTCTAACACAACTGTTTATTGTCTCCACTAGAAACCTGCTGAAGGCAGATGGACTATTCACTTGTCACTGAAGGCACAATTTAATGATGCCGTGTACCTCTACACTGATGAATTCAGCCTTTTTTATTGTGGTTAATCTATGACGTGTGGAGCAGACGGTACCTTCATTTTGCAGACTTGTCTGTGGGAAGCCCACTTCCTCTTCTGTGTAGATAAGCAGAGCCTATTTGTTGTAGAAGCCATCGAGCTGCAAAGTTGAAGCCCTCGGGTGCCACTTCTACAGTCGCTTTTCAGAAGGTACCTTCTCCTTCAAGCAATTGTTTTCCAAGTGTCCTCCGACATCCCCCATAAAATTGCCTCGTTTCACGTTTGGCAAAAAGTTCTGTTGCTGACCCACTGTGTTAACAGCGGTGGTAGACAGTGAAGGATAGATGGAAGCATTTGGGTGAGAGATCTGTGACAGGCTTTTATGTGAAAACATTTAGGATCTGCTCTTGCTTTAATCACTTATTGTTTTTAAGTCAGTGACAAAAACATCCTGCTGAAATAGGAACACTGGGATCCCATCTGCGGGGAGAACGAATGGCATTAGACAGCCCTTAGTATCATGTAGACGGGACAGTATGTCAGCCAAACGTATTAGTTGCTGGTTTTACTGTTGGTTTTAAGACTGCTTGAAAATAGCTGCTTTAACCAGGCTTATGAACTTTCAAATGGCCGCATAAAATTATATCTTGTCTTTGTTTATCCATAACATAAAGCTACTCTGGTAAAAATAAAATAGAGACTTCAACTTTTAGAGGTTTACTATACCTTTATGTGGCCCTCAGGCCACTTCTGTTTTTCTTGGGAGAAAGCTCATTCATATTTCTTCCAAAAGAGGACCAGTCACTTTGACTTTGTGATAAATCCTCAGTCCTTTTGGTCACATGTGTATTTGAATGAAGTGTAATAATTACTTTTTTTCCTAGGGTTTAAACATCCACGTTTTGTAGTTGTGGATATTGTCACTGGATTAAATGTTTTGCTCCACATTGAAACATGTTGCTTTGCCAGAAATACTCTAGAAACACAGTGCTCTTCTTTTTTCCTGTAACAGAACTTAGCAATAAGTATCAAAACAAATGATGACATACGGAATAACAACAGGCTGTGTAAGAATGATGAATATGCTCCAGGTTTAATGTAGATGGGAATGGAAGCACTTTCATACCTGCCAAAACCTTCTAACAACATTCTGAAAGCTGGTGTTTACATTCTTTGAAATGTTTCTATCTAGAAGCAACCTCCTTCTTTGGCAAACTTGGTTTAAATCATCTTGGACCTCTGACAACCAAACTTATGAATATACCAGTATGCTCTGATGTCGTCCTAAGGCTTATTTTCAATAGGACAGTTAACAGGAGTAAAAAGTAAGGATGGAGATTTGAGAAACTAGCTCCCATTGAGGAACTAACACTCTGAAAATGTTAGCCTCTGGTGGTTTGCTCCAGTAGGCCCAACAGGAAAAATATAGTATCAGTCAAGATGAATTTTAGGAATATTGAAAAGAAAGTGCACGAGTCGCCACCAGCATTCTCTTTTACTAAACTCTTTCCTTAATGATTCATGGTCTGCTGCAACTCCTGACCCTTCTGTGGTACAATATTGCAGCGTAGATGGCAGTAGCACAGCGTGGCTGCTTTTCAGCTGGCACATGGTACCAAATGATTCAATAATTATAAGGTTGTCAAACTAGCACAATATCTGTAGGGCTAGGCTTACCCAGTACAGCTTTGCCGGTCCAGTCTCGCTGCTTTTCTGTCCTTAACTTTCTCCTCAAATACAGGACAGTGTCCTACTTCCAGTCCAAATCAGAGGAAGGAGTGGGGTGAAGGAGACCTGTTCTCCCTCTTACTCTTTCCCAGCAAAGGAGAAAAGTAGGCAAGAGCTGTACGCTCATGGCCTCAGGGAGCATCCATGGGAAGCGAGAGTGCTGGGACCCTTGTACCCCCGGGAGATGAGAAAGTGCTTTACCCTTCCTCCCAGGGTACAAGCACAGATCCCAGCTGCTCCCTCCTCCCACCTTTACAAGTGAGGTGAGATCAGAGCAGCTGGGAGGGGGGTGGGATTGGGTTAATGAAAGAAATACAAGTTCTGGTGGTGCTCTCTCATTCCTACTTGCCATTTGCCCAAAAGGGTATTTTTATTATTACCAAGAAAAATTCACCCAGTACAGCTGCAGCTCTCGGAGCACATCAGTGGCATAGGTGAGGAGTACAGAGATTACCTGCTGCTGCCTTTTGCTTGGTTTGAGCAAACGAGCTTTACCCGTCTTTATTCATTGCATGTCACTGGAAAAAACGGAGGACATAAAGCGCTTTGTTCTTGCCCAGGCTGGAGGGAAAAAAAAAAGGTGCATTTAATAGTCTTGGATTCTGGAGTAGAAGCCGTGCATGACTACCTCTCAGATGACACTCCAATTCAGGAAAAGTGGTGAAAGGACATCTGTTGGCAAATTGCCTTCTTGCGTTATTGAGAGCAGCAAGCCGAAAAGCAGAAGAGATGAGGATACGTGGGATCCCAGCTGACCATGAGAAATCAAATTGCACTCTTTAAAAGAAAACTGATTACCAGACATATTAAGCTTTAATCTTATTTGCAGTTAGTAGCCCCAAAGAGAATGCTTTGTTGGAGACCTTCCAAGAACAGCTATTGTAGACAGCTTGTAAAACAAAGACAATGCAATGGAAATAATGCAAATGGAGTTCAACGTTTGCTATTATAAAGTCAGTTTATGATGCCCTTTGTAACAACCTCAACAATAAATGCCAATTTCTTCATTGGCAATTAGCTCTAGTGGGACAAACACTTCCTCAAAGCTGATGTGAAGACAGTATTTACATATTTCTTTCTTTTTTACAAAGTGGATTGTAGCTGGCATGTAAATATACTTTTTATTTCTAAGGTTTTCTTTTAAAAACACCATTTAAACACTGAATGAGTGCAAAATGACCTCCACTAAGGTACTGCTTCGTTGCATTCTGTTGAAATAGGATGCTGCTTCAGATTCCAATGCAGCAAACTGCCCAACCCTGACACAGTGACCTGCTTCAGCTGGGGAACATGTTAATCCTGGTTCTGCAAGGATTGTTTGGCAAGGCTGCTCCTGGCTGTTGTCCTCGCGACATCAAGCCACGCTGCTGACAGGAATTACGGTTACGTGTGCCCTGTCTGTGGGATCTGGCCCCCAGTGCCTGTTTATCTTGCAGGTAGCCTGAGCTTGAGTTCCTCCTCTGCCCACAACTTGGCAGCTTTGGGATTTGTCTTGGTCAATAATTCGCCTCTCTGCAGCTGTAGGTGGGCCACATGTGTAGGATGGAAACCTACACAGGCAACTGTGCCCGTTAGTGCCTGCTACAGTCCAAATTACACAGGAGGTCCCTCTCTGCAGTGTACTAGCTGTGTGCCCCAGAGCTGGTATTTTGTGGTGTTCTGGGCACATCAGAGGAGTGGCACAGCTTGGACAAACATGTAACCAAAGCAAGAAAAAGACTTCTCCCCCCACCTCCCTCTAGGCATTCTGCAGTATGTATGTTATAGTAATTGAAGTCTCTCATGAAATCAGAAGGATAGCATTGACAGTAATTACAAACCATCACAAAGATTTTTTAAATCTATTTATTTCTTCGCATGGCTTTAAGATGTATATATTTTAAAAGATTCCTCCAATAATAATTCTGCAAAGTTGACTTAGTGGTGCTCCACAATCCATAAACTTGAATCTTGATATACTTCTCGTAATACAAATGTCATAAACTTAGTCCTTAAATTGTAGACTAGATTTTTGAATGTACACTTACTGCAAAATTACATCTTTTTATCTACATGGTTTAGTGAATTCACATCACTTCTTAAAGTGTCTTTGGCTGTATCTAGACATCTCATGCTGACTTCTCTTCATGAAATTTATAACATTTTTGCTAAGTGAGTTTCCAGGACTTGGTTACAATGTGGTGGAGTAGGTAATCAAGGTGTCATAAAGACATTCCTCCAGAGGGATTTGGGATACATCCTATGGCATCATCAATCATAACGGAACAAGTGTTAAGCTGCTTGCATACGGTAAACTGCTTGCACACAATAGGTAATGCCTGCTAAAAATTTTTAGCGTAAATTGAAACCACATATATTGGGCATAGGAAAGCCTGATACTTCTTATATTATCAGCCTGTGTACAAACACACACATACTCAGTTTCCATCCTATACATGCTAAATGAAGGCAGCTCTACAGTTCTTGCAGTGGTGTGTGTTACCTCTGACAGGGAAGCTGCCTGCTGTAGTACACAGTCCCTGATTAATGTATCAGCTGGGCAACACAGCAAAGCTCAAACATTTAAGTTGTTTAAGCACACAAAGAATCCCATTCAGCTCATTGAAGGTGAACATATGCGCGAGTCCTGCGCTGGGCGAAGAATGCCTCCTTGTCCTACTGTTTATGCGTTGGCTACCTTGGTATTTTTATATGTATGTTTACTCTGTCACTTGACTACAATTTTAAGCATTTTTTCAAAATTTTTTTTATTCAAACTATTTCAGTCAATATTAGTCAAAGCCACTTTTAGTCTAATCCTCAGCTTACTCTGGCTAGCTATCTCCTCTCCTCAGGAATCCATCATCCACTTTTGACTCTCCCCAGTGAGGGGAGACCAGGCAGCTGGAGTCTAAGTGCAATCACCCTGCTGCTGCCTGCCCTCTCCTGCCTAAAAGGGCTGGGCCTGAAACGTCTTCTTTTAACGCTTGCAAAAGTAGGCAAGTACACATCTGTCAAAAGATGCATACGTCAAAACATACAGAGAATCGAGGTCCCGTATGCTTTCTACCTAGCAAACGAAGTACTCACCCTCAACAGATCTCTGAGCTTTGTCAACAGACAAAAACTTACCGGTTTTGTCTGAAGAAAAAGTATCCCAGATAGATGGCTGGAAAACCTAAGTGCCTTTTAAAAAGTTACTTTAGAGGGAGGCAAGAGCAAGTAGCACCTGCATATGTGGCAAAGAGAGCAAAATATCAATCTTAGGGTTAGAGAAAAATGCCACAGGGCTAGTGGCAGCTGCAAGCGTGTGGTGGGTAAAGGACTAGAACCAGTCAGTGTCTAAACAGAAAGTTCTTTAGAGAGAGAGAAATGGAAGCATCAGCAAAATTCCTCACAAAATCACAGGGCATCAGTGTGACAGTGTTTGGCACTCACCTAACTTTGCACACCTTTTGTTTTGGTTTTTTCCTTTTAAAATTCTATTTAGAATATATGGTTTCTGCCAAATAACTTGTTAAATATGTTTATAATGAGCATAGCATGGTTTTTGGGTTCTGTAAACAAATACCTCTTTAAAGTTATACATCATTTCAGAAACTTAAGATTCATTCGTCAAGGAAACCCAGTGTTTTCTTCACTGAAACTTTGCTAGTTAGACTTTTTAAAGAGGGCATATAAACTTTGATCTATAAACTGCAGAAAGCTGAATTTAAGAGCAGAGAAAGATAAAACACTTCCTAGAATTCCAGTGTCAAAATATACCTGGAGGGGGGAGGGGTTGAAGTAATTTTCTAGCTGTACTAAATAACCTTAGTACACAAACAATGTTACAGGGCACATGCCTAGCACCTTGGTGCTGCAGCGGGTCCCACACTCCTGGCCTACTCCCTTGCTCTGGGGCCACTGCTAAGGAGAGTCCTGTTACAGCACAACCCAACGCAGCGTTTCTTTCAACCATGGCACCTCAATGGCCACTGTCTCACCATGCTGGCAGCACAACGGCTATGCCAAAGCCACTCCTGGCCCAGCGAGGAGCTGGGAGCCGCTGCTGCTGCCAGCCCCCATCCAAAGGCCTAGGATGGTCGGTCGTGCACACCCTCCTAGACCGGACCGACTTTTAAGGCCCAAGTAAGGGCGGGTGCAGCAGGTGCCAGCGCTGCGGGGACGACCCTGGGGAACATGGCACCTGCTCGTTCACTGCAAGCCCTACGCAAAGCCGCAGCCCCTGCTCGCAGCTCCGTTAGGAAGCACAGGCACCGCGCCCTACAACCAGGGGGCTGCGGGGTGCGCAGGCCAGGGGCGCTCCCACCCACCTGTTTGACCAGAACAGGCCAAAGCCAACAGCCCCTCCACAACCTGCGGACAGGCGGGGACCGGCGCCCGACGGCTCGGCTGTACCGGGGGCCGGAGGGCGCAGCACTGCGAACAGGCACGAACTTCCATTCCGGCGCACCGAGCCCCCCCGGCCCCCCCGCAGCCGTTGGGCACGCGCACGCCCCCCCCCTTACATCCGGGGTAGCGGTGGGGCGGGGCGCGTGGGCCCCGCCCAGGAGGCGGGGCCGCGCTCCGGGGCTGCGCCCGCCCCCCCCCCCCCCCCCCGCGTCGCCGCCAGCGCCCGCGCGTCGGTGATGGGGACGCGGCGCTGAAGTGAGGGCTCGGGCGGCAGCGGCGCGCGCGGGAGAGCGGGCGGGGGCGGCGCCGGCGGCAGCAGCAGCAGCGGCGGCGGCGGCGCGTGGGGGACGGGGCATGCGGGGCGGGCGCCGCCGGGGGGCTGCAGCTGCGGGCTCCGAGGCGCCGAGGGAGGCGGCGGCGGTGGCTGCTGCTGCTGCTGCTCCGCGGGGCTCTCTGTGACCGCGCCGCTGCGCTCGGAGCGCGGCTCCCGGCAGCCTCAGGAAGAAGGGGGCCGAGGCGGTGGCGGCGCAGCGCAGCGCTCCTTTCCCGGTCCGTGGAGCGAGGCGGCGAGCGGAGGCGCCGGCTTTCCCCTGGCTGTAGCGGCAGCGGCCGCCGCCGGCAGCCCGGCTGCGCAACGGCAACGGCGGCCGCGCCTCAAGTTGGTGCGAGGCGGCGGCCGCCGCGACCAGCGGGCGGTGCGCGGCTCGTCCCCGTCCCCGCCGCCGCCCGGAGGATTTACCCCGCGGGACTCCCCTCCTCGGGCGCCCGGTGACAGGCGCGGCAGCGGCGGGGCCGGCGGCGCCCGTTGCCCGTCCCCAACGGCCGGCCGCCCCGCAGCGACGGAGAGGGCCGAGGTGAGTGTGGGCTCCGGGCGCTTCGGGTTCCGCTTCCCCGCCCCCCCCTCACCCCACGCCGTCTCCAGCTCCCGCCCCGCTCTGGAGCTCGGGGAAAGGGAAGCGCCAAGTTCAGGCAACGCGGGGCTTCTCCTCCGGCCGCCGGCGGGGGAGCCGCCGCCTCGGACGATGACCGCTTCCTCCCCGCCGGGCGGCCGGAGGAGCAGGGCAGCCTCGCCGCGGTCCCTGCTCGGGGGACAGCCGCCGGGGAGGACCGGGCCGGGGGGCACAGGCGGGCTGCGCCCGGCCTTTCGGCGCCCCCCGCCCCGGCCCTGGGCTGCTCCTTGCCGGGGAAAGGGGCGGGCGGGCGGGGGAGATCTGGGGGGGTCTGGCTGCTGCTGCCGGAGTGAGGGAGCCACTCGATGTCAGGGGCCCCCGGCAGCGTGTCCGTGTGTCCCCGTGGCCGGGGCAGCGCCTGGGCAGCATCCCCGGCTCTGCCCCTCCAGCGCTGTCACGTCCAGTTCGATCAGTTAATGGCTATTGCGTAACCTATGAGTAATATTTTAGACTTCCCCTTATCTGCTGCAATCCGGATCAGCTGCCTTTGATTTCTTTTTAATTCGTAAAGCTGAAGAGGGCCGGGGAAACTGAGGCTGTCCATCTGAGTCGTTGCCTAAAGCAACCGAGTTTTCATGTGACTGTGCCCGTGTTAACAGAGGGTTACTGCCTCCTTCCACTCCAAGAAAGCAGAAGTGTGTGTCGGTCCATCGTCGTCGTCGTTGTCCCCGGTTTGTTATTAAGTACAACCAAGTTTCTTTTGGTCCTGCTTGTTTTTAACAGTTTCTGGAACCCGCTGCCACTTTGTAAACTTACAGGGTGAGGTACTGAAATAGAAACTGATTTTTGTGCAGCAGCTGCTGAGAGAAATAACTTTTATGGCGATGAACAGGAGTGAACCAGCCTCTTCTGTTTATATAAATGATGTTGGCACTACATGAACTGTAAATGAACGTAGCCAACAGCTGTGCAAACCAAAACTATGTAACTAACCGTGTATTTTTATACACTACTGCTCTCGACTTCGCTCCTTTGCAAAGGCAGTGAAGATCATGCTACTCTGAACACTTGGAACATCACAGAACTAGTTTTTCTTGTAAATACAAAGGATTGCTTATACTGGAGAAAGCATTTCATTTTCTAGTGCCAGCTTCATCGTTTTCTGTGTCTTGGAAGTTTGTCCATGTCCTTCTGTGATGTTGGCATTTTTTGAGTAATGTTACTAGCACTTTGAATTTGCTGCATTTGATCAGGTTTACCTTATCTGTGAAAAAAAAAAAATGCTTGCGTGTCAGAGATAAATGTACCTCAAATGATTTTGAATAGGGACATTGTAGCAGCATGGTCATCTTCAGAAAAATGATACAAATGATACCTAGCAAGGACACCACGTGCAAGCCACCCTTGAGATCAAGGTGATAACAATTGGACTTACTGGATGATTCCTGGCTTGTCAGAGTTGTAAGCTGTGTGAATGCAGATACCTTATTCCTCTTGTATCCCGTTTCTGTAGGAACGGGGCAATTCAAAGACAAGAAGGAAAGTCACAGAAATGTTTTACAAATGCCATGTGACAGTTGTTGCATATCCAAGTAGTGAGGTGGTACTGTTTCACTTTTATACAAAAATTCCATCTTCCCTACAGCCCCATCATTCAAAGTAGATTTGTTCAAGCGAGTTCAGGAATAAGCTATTCAGAGAAAGAATGGAGGTAATTTAGAATAAATGTCAATGCCAAATTGCTGCTTTAGCGAAATAGTGCCCTATTGTCCTTTCTTTGTTGCATACATGTTGGTAAAATATATATTGGCTGTAAACTTGTTAAATATTTTTCTTTCTTTCTTTCTTTCACAGAAAGAGTGTGATGTTTGTTTTTGAGATGAGAACAAAAGTAGCTCTGAGGACACTCATCTAAAAATAGAGTACTTCCAAATACTTAAATCATTTGAATGCAATTTACATTATGTTTATTTCAAGAGACAAGAGATTCTTGACAGATTTTGCATTTTATATTTTTAGTTATTGGGGTTTTTGTTTTTGTTTTTTTTTTAATGCACATGATAAGTCTTTGACTGTCCACCTGGCACAAAAGTTTGATTCACAGGACCAAGATGGTATTGTCTTCAGCTCTGTAGTTCTACTCAGTCTGTTTCTTTAAGTGTCTTCTATGTGGAAGCAAAGGAACCACCTCTAGATGCAAGCTGACCTGTATCGGGAGCCTTCGGTGCTGACAAGGAAAAGGATTGGCCTACAAATAGAAATAGAACTGTGGTTTGGTTTTTTTTTTTTTTAAATAAGATGTGTTAAAACACCTTTTAGCAGTTAGAGTGGTGCTTTTGAGAATGATGGTGTTTCATACTTATAAACCAATCATTTTTTCAAGGATTTTGGAGTTCTTTGTGTTAAATTATCGACCAAAATCTAGAAGTCTGTAGTGCTGTCCTTTAAGACAAGTTATAGTGTATGTTTTGCATTCTAGTGTTGCTCGTCAGGATCTTGATTTTTAAAGTTGTTTGGAAGGTGGTGTTTCTGGTGCGTCTCCGCCCCGTCCTCGCACCCTTGGAGGGCTAACATGGTGGTTTGAGCCCTGAAATTGTGGCACTGGAGCTTATTTAGAGTTCACCTAGATGAATACCTTATGGCAGATAGAAGTGTTACAGGAGGCAGATGTTGAATACTTCTGTTGTGGGCCTTACACCAAAACTTAATAGAAGTAGACTTGGATTCTTAAATGTGATGTTCTTCATCCCAGTCCAGTTTTGCATCCTTCTTTGACTATTAGCAGATTCTTTATAATAAAGATGCACTAGAAATTACTTTGAATGTTTAGTTATGCATTATGTAAAAAAAGCATACCTCCGAACTGTGTGCTTCCCACTTTCACTGAGCAGTATCTTAATTTTTGATGTCTAAATTATTTCCCTTCTGTTCACATTTTGTCTACTTATAACTGTATTTTTTCATGTCTTGCTTTGTGATTCTTTGTATTAACAGTATTAATTTCTAATTATCTTTATACAAGTTTCTTCAGACATCTAGTCTAATACTGCAGCAGCCTTTTTCAAGTAACAATTAACAATGAAGTACTGGTCTTATATGAAGATACTACAGTTTTGCTAGTGCTTGCCACGGCTGCTTTTGAATCTTGATACTTCTAGTTTTCAACAGCTGTGTTCTTATATTGAGCAGAGATCTTCCTTCAGTTTCACGAGGATGCTTGTAATCCTGTTGATCTTGCTAGGTTTACTTAATTTAGAAGATTGCTGACCATAGTAATAATTCTGTCTTTAACTTCCAGTGACACTTCTTCTGCATTTATTAACATCAAATTTTATCTGCCACTGCGTACGTCATGGTTGATTAGCTCCCAATTGGCTCCATTTTTGGTCTTCTGTGCTTGACTAACCTACATAGCTGTTAACTTTTCTACTTTCTTTTCCAGATCATTAATTAGTGCCTTTAAATGTTGCTTGCTTTATGGATCCTTGAAGCATCCTGCTGTTAACTTTTTGTTGTGTTGAAGTTTGACTAGATATTCATAGTCCAAGCTTCCTGTTTCTTGGCTAGGAATAAACCAAAATATTTAAAGCGAAAAATAATTGAAATCTGCAAAATATATCTGCAGTGTTGTAATCATGGCTTTTACTCAACTTTTAGCACCAAACTTGACAGTGGTAGTCTAAATTTAATATCTCCAAATAAAACGTTTTTAACTGTATGCTTGTCATAAAAGCATTTTGACACCATCTTCTGCTAATTCTGGCAAAGCATTTTTTTCCTTTTACAGTCTTCCTAGCGAGCTTAGTCCATTATGTGAAATCAGCCCATCATAAAAATCAATGGAATTGATATACTTTTAGCTAATGTATTAAAGAGCTGGCTAACTGCTCTATTATTCACTTTTCGATGGCTTAAATATGGTTTTACCCTGTGAAATATGAAGATTCTTATGGAGCCTTTACTTTTGGTTAAATTAGAAGCTTGTGACTTTGAACACTGCATAAATATCTTGTGCAGGTACTTTTGTAGTAACTCCCAGTGCTTTGAGGCATTCTTACAATCGGGTTCACATAAAGGTCTGGTTATAATCCATAGAGTTAACTTGAATGCTAAAGCCCTGGAGTACGCAGGTGGTTTGTAGTTTCTTGTAGGAAATATGACTGATTTCTTGTGCCTTTTTTTGATGGGCCAGTGGAACGTAGCAGTTTCAAGGTAGAAGGGTGTGTTTAGTTGTCACTGAAAGCAAACGTGCTTGGAGACCTGGTCAGTTAAGAAGAAGTGGCCTTGGCAAGATGGTCTCCCTAGATTGTCTCTTGATATCACTTATCACCCTTGCTTCTGTGATCTAGGTCTTTATTTCCCCCAAAAAAACAAGTTGTTTTTTTTTCTTCTCTTCTGCCTTTATGTGGTAGGTAACTATGGTATGGAACTTCATTGTGAAGTGGCTTCAAAACTTTTTTTTATTATTGTGTTTGGTTTTTGGGGGTTTTTTTTGGTTTTTTTTTTTTTACTACAGTATTTAGTTTTGGTATTGGAGTGGTCAGCTTTGTTCTGTGAAATTAGAAAATTATCCTCAACAGTCAGAGTTTTGTAATGATGCCTTTTCATTGAAATCGGTGTTCAGTGACCACTGCGACTCCCACTGATAGTTTCGGCTCTTGTGTTTTTCCTTTATTACTGGATCTCTTCCAGCATTTAAGAGATAGATACAGGTAGGGATAATGAGCACTCTTTGTGTTGTAGATTGCTATTCTGCGTAATCTGATGGTCCTTAAGATGTTTGTGTTTGTTCTCCTCTGAGAAGTTACTGCTGGTGAAGAACAGTAGAAAGCAGCAGCAGTTTGCTGCTGTGGAAGTTTAGGCTATGGGGACCAACTGATGTACAGCTGCTGTGAAATTCGTTCTTAGTTAAGGAGGGAAGTGTTTTCTTACTTGTTTTTCTTGTGCCATGCTGGTATCAACTTTCAGAAACTTTACTGTGTTAGAAAAGTTATCCAAAAGATAAGCCAGTTCAGTGTTCTGTTGTCTAGCTGAAAGAGCATTAGCATCCTTTGGAGGCAGAATCTGTAAACTGCTCTTTTGTATCATAATGGTCATCTTGCTTTTTAAAACTTTATCCTGTAAATTGCAAGCCAGTGTAATATTGTAAATGTTTTGGAAAGTCTACTTTATTTTCACTAGTGCTGGTATTGGTTAAGCTGCACAAATGGTAGAATCCCTAGGATTTTTTTTTTTTGTGGGGTTTCTTACTGTAGATAAACTCTTAGCATTTTTTGGTACAAATAGTATTTCTTTGTAATGGGTTGCGGTACTGTTTTTGTTTGAGTTCCAGTATTTCTTCGTGTAAGAGAATTCCTGATGTGTAAGTGAAGTCATATGACAAAATTTGTCATCCCAATTATGCGGAACAATTGAATCAGAATGGTATTCGACATCCAGGTTGCCTGTGAGAACTCATTACAGGCAAGCAAGAGCATATGTCATGTTCTTTGACCTTTTTTTTTTTTTTTTTTTTTTTTTTTTTTTTTTTTTTTTTTTTTTTTTTTTTTACAGTGCATCAGAATAGACTCCAGAGCTTCAGCTAGTGCTTCCTGTCGGCCACAGGAATTATGATAATATCACAGTGCCTAAATATCTCACATTAAGTAGTTCTACAGGAGGCAGGAGTACTAGCCTCATTTTACAGGCACAACATGACGAAGGCCGATAGAGCCTGAAGAGCTTGAATCCAAACCTGCTTATTTTTCTATAGCTGCAAGTCACTCTTATCTTTTTCCATGCCGTTTAAGCCTGGACTCTGTATGCTAGCAATGCTTTAATGCAAATTGTGAATGATAAACAGAATCACACTGAAAATTAAAAAGGAAGTGATAATGCCAAGATTCTTCTGCGGAGAGGGAAACAAATTTTGGGGGGTTTTTGGAGGCGACTGTGAGGAATAGACCAGGAGACGGCAATATTGGTAGCAAGTTAGAATCGATTATCAGTGTGTAGAGAGAGATTTGGAAGTGCTTATTACATATCTGAATGAAGAAGCTGACTGAAAAGCAGAATGAAGAATGAATCAAATGACCATGGACCTCTAGAAAGAGAAAAAGGTATCCAGTACTGGTCTTAGTCTGATGTCTCCACAAGAGTGTTCTAAAATGAGTTTAACTAGAGTGGCCAGGATAAGCAAGGACTAAGACCAAGCATAGAGCTGTCTCTCGCTCCAGCCAAAAGTGGGTGACGAGCAGATGTAATTTCATGTGGTCAGTTCTTAACTTTGCTGGATGATGATTTAAAAAAAAACCCAAGAAAACAAACAACCAAACAAAAAAACCCCAAACAACAGCAAAAAATCCCCACAATAGGCTTCTGAATCTTCAGATGGTCCAAGTGCAAACTAATTGCAGGTTAAAAAATAGGATTTGTTGGAGTCGTACTTTCACTCTCTGTGACATTCATCAGTTTGATTACTGTTATGAATAATTTAGCATTAAGAACAACCTGGGCTCTTATGTGCTTATCCTGTTCATGATGTTTCTGCATTAAATACATTGAAGAGAGAACATTCACTGATAGGGCATTTTTTAAGAATCTTTAAGGAATCATTTAAGTTTAAATAAATCCATTAGTTTAATTTTATTTTCAGTTCATTGTGCACTCAAGGTAATTGGGATTGATAAACTTTTCAAACTCAGAGCTGAAACCTAATTCTAGCTGCAAAACTCAGCTTTGACTATTGTCTCCAGAAAGAACTTCTGTAAGAAATTACTTCAATTTCTGCTGATTGGAATACTACTTTGAATGTCCAGTTTGTGAGTTAGTGACTGTCATAAAGAAGTTAAGGGTGCATTTCCACAGAACTTTTTTTTAAGACCACTTTGTGGTTTTAAACTCTACTGTCTATAGTATCATGTGAATGAAATGAATGTCTACTATCTTTATCTTTGAAAAAATGGTTGAAGGCGACATACCAGAGCAGTCCTGTTCCAAAGTTATACTCAGAATAACAGGTATACTTAGAATAGCTGAAAAACACCCACCCCTACAAGCAGTGTGTGACTTTGTTCGCTCCTTTTCCTGTGTACTCTTAGAATTTTTTCCTTCAGGGCTCACTGATCAGAAGTTTAAGAAATACAGGCACTTAAATTAGTAATAGTTTACTAAACCTAAGTTTTTTTTTTTTCCAGTTTTCAAATTCTGGAGATAATGCAGACATGTACATATCATACTACAAATATTAAGCTTCCTAAAATGCAGGAGAGGTACTACAGTTTAAATACATTTATTTGAAATATCTATTTCAAGAAATTGAAACTTGCCCCTTATGACCTTCTACCTGCAAAGAGAGGTTATAAAATTGAAGCTAACATTTTTAAATATTTGATTTTGTGGTTTATTTTCCTGAACTGAAAATCTCAGAAACAGCATGAAAAATACAAAGTTGTTCAGTTCAGTAACTTTAGGAAGTAGAAAAGCACAGTACCACCTTCAGGAGCCTTAATGCAGATTAAAAATTATACACTCTCTGTGCCTTCTCACAAACTTTGAAAGGCCTTTAGGTTCTTGTCAGGACTTACTCCTTACTTCAATGCTGTTCACTTGTAAAAAGGGTTACAGATTAGGATAGGAAAGTCCAGTAAGCTAAACTTGCATTTGCTTGAGAGTTAGCTTTAATCTAAGTGTCTGGTCTCTTTAAAGAACAGACTGTTAACGTTTTGGAAATGTGTTCTAAGATAGCTGTGGGAAGACAACTCCAAGCTGCTCAGTGGTCCCTTTTCTTCAACTTCTACTGTGGTTTATTTGGGCACTGAAGTGAATAGGGAGAATAAAGTGACAGGAAGGATGCACAGGAATTCTTTATTCTTTGTAAAAGCTGAAGTTACCTGCTAAACCAGAACAGAATGGGGCAGCTGCTGATATGTTAGATGGCATACTCATCAAAAATGTGTAGTTTTTTTTCAGCTTCAATTTGGTTTTAATGTACGACATCACAGATTTTTATTAACATTGGGCTAAAATATTTCCAAAATGTACAGATCAACATCAGCCTTAAGGACTACTTCAGCTATGCAGGGTTCCTAAAGTAAATGGTCGATAATCTAGCCTTCAAAATAACTCTAATGTGCTGAGAGCTTATAAAGTGTTAGTAGTATGTCTTAAAAAAAATAGGGTTTATTATAGGTTTTATGTGCTCTAAAATCTGTATTTGATGTTCAGCTATGAGTAGATTCATTGAATAGATGGGAGCTGCATTAGTATTTTATCAAGTCTAAAATAATTTGTGTGTTTATAGTTGAAATACTAATTTGTTGTACAAAATGTTAAAGAATTAGTCAAAATTTGGTACTGTGACTGTCCAGCAACGCTAACAGACTCCTTCAGAAAATATTAAACAATCTATCAGCTCATGTAAAAGTGTAGTTGAAAGAAAGATACCTTAATGCAGTACAGCAGAATCAGAGTTACTCTGACAAAAGCATCTGAAAAAACCCCAGCTTTTATATTCAAAATGCATATGGTACAGTTTTTAAAAGTCAAAGGCTATTTTTTTTTTTTTTTGACATTACAAATTCAAGTACTATTTCGTAATATTATTCACATTACTCTGCTATGGTGTCGTCTCATCGAGTGAAAAAGGGTGTTTAAGAAACATGATCAATTCTAAGAGTCTAGTGAGTAACCAGAACTGGTTAAAACCCTTTAAAACAACGTTCATCTTGTGTATGCAGATCCAGCACAAAATTTTTTTCTTCTGCAAAATATATGTGCTTGTCAGGCTATATATCTAATTTTGCATTGTAGTTCTAAACCATGAGAACTTTACATCTGCAGTAGTTAATTTTTAAAAAATGTAAGACACCCAATGCTCAAAAGAAACTGAGTAATCTTGTATATTGAATTTGTTAAATCTTTAAAAAAGAAACCCTATAAAAACCAGAAAACCAGTCCCTTTGTTTCTGGAAGTTATTTATTTGCTTTCCTTCCTTCTTTGTGTTTCTTTCTTTTCATTCCTTTTGGATTTTGCAGAGTTGTCAAATCACATTTTTTATTTTGTCTTTCCATGTCCAGGAAAACTAATCATTCTTCTGCAGCCAGTTAATTCTTGAAATCTGCGATGTGCAAGAAAGCAATTGTCCCAATCTCAGCTGTGATCTGATTCACGGAAGTACAATAATATGTAATTTTCTTGCTTTGGATTGTATCAAAGCTTTCTTATGCAGTTTTAGACTATCATGACTATTCCTTTTTTTTTCCCCCAAAAAATTGTACTTTCCCAAACACAGTATGAACTTCTTCGAGTTGAAACAATGGTTTCTCTATATTTCATGACTATTATGTATATTTGAAAGATATTTAAGGACTCTTTTTAAGCACATTTTCCTCTTTTTTGAAAACGTCATAAAACATCTTGGCTTCTACCAGGAAAACAATGCTTTTATTTTTTTCTAGCATAGCTCATGTTATTTGCAGCAGAGTTGAATAGCACTGAGTTGTGGTCACTATTTTGCACTAATCCGCTCGTTTGGATCACTAGTGTTTTTAAACAAAGAATCCACAACGGGGTGGTTTTTAAAATGAGCAGGCTTTCATTGTCATCACTTCTAAGCAGAAGAGCCCAGATTTAAATAACATGCAAGTCAGGCACTGATTTCCATATTGAATGTTTGACCTTGGGATCCTGTTAGCTAAATTTTCAACTCCAATGCAGTAAATTTTTTTTTATACCAACTTTCTTATAATCAAACCGTCTTTTGTTGCAGAGGCTAATGAAATTATGATTCACTATGACTTCCATCTGCAGGGGTGAGCTGTACAATTTATGGAGCAGAAAAAACAATTTCTTGTTATTCTAAGGGACTGTGTTTGTTTCTGTATCTGTCACTTGTAACATGCTGGTTAATTGTTAGTTTAAAATAGCTCTTATTGATTACTGTTGTAGCATACCAATTTAACAGGTTTCCATAATTTGTGATTTCTCCATTTCTTCCATTTGTTTGGGTGTGCAATGAGTGATTTGATGTGTCAGTAATTTTTGTTCTGAAGGATGCGGTAGTGATTCAAGAATAGAAGTGGATAAATGTATCTGAAAGAAGTCAGACTAATAGAAATTGCTAGTAATTTGGGTTTTTTGAGATCTAGTTTGACATATCATAGGGACCTGGCTGTCTGAAAGTGAGGCTCAACCTTTTTCAGAAATTTTTTTTTTTTTTACTGTAACTCAGGTATTTCAGGAAAAAAAGAAAATTACCTCAAAGTCAACTTACTGACAATGTTCATTTTACTTTACTGGTGCTTGGAGAGTGTCCAGAAAAGGCAGGAGGTCTTGTATTTTCCATTGCATGTGAGTTCTTGATATAATTTAATCTATTAGAGATACTTCAATGTATTTTTTGTAACTTAATGAGTTCTTTTATGTTTTAACAATGTATGAAATCATTAAATAAAAGGTAAACTCGGATATGTCAAGAGAGGGAGACAATAATACATCCTTAAGAGAAAAGGGATGACTGGCATCTTGGAAGTAAATTGAAATCTATTTATGACTGGGCATACTGAAGAGGAGATGAACACAGTGGTCCAAGTGACAAACACTGTGTTTAAACATTTCCAAATCTGAGTATTCCAGTTTGGAGGAAAGGGGATTAGCTTGGCTCTTTGGTGGTGGCTAGAACTGCTTCTGCTTTGGCATTGTGGAACTTAGCATGGGCCAAGCAGTCCCTCTCAGACATAAGAAAGAGAAAGTTTAGCCAGTCTTATGTGAACAGTTGTTGAAGAATCATCTTCCTTTTCCAAAAGGGATTAGTTTCAGATGGAGGGAAAAAAAAGGTATTTATAAAAGCTTGAAGGCTTATGGAGGAACATTACTGAAATCCTCCAAGCTTATGAAGTTGACTGTATGTAGACTAAGGACACTTTAAGAGACTTCTGTCTTAAAACTGTGTATATGTCTGAAAATCTTTATCTACTGTAAATGAAGGTTTGTGGAAGAAATACTGTTTTCTGTTCAGCTTCGAAAAGAATGCTTCAGAGAGTTATAATTAAACATTTTTTTTACATTGTTCTTTCAGGAGAGAGGAAAGTTAAGGACAAAATTTTAATATACAAAAAGTTTGAAGCATTTCTGGAAAAACTGGCAAAGTTTTCTGGAAAAAGTCCTGAAAATATTAAGTTGTCACAAGTTTGCAGAAGATTGATGCTGAGGAAAAAGAGAGACAGCAGCTCAAGAGTTGCCTGTTCTTTTTCTAGCCTGCTAGTTCACCAGTGAGCCATGTTTTTGACTTATCAGATGATATACTTTGTCCTTAGAACAAAGCCTAGCATGTGGTACCTCTTGCTGATTTGGTAATTAAGAGACATAGGGAAGATATAATAGTATCATGTGGGGAATGGATGTTTTGGGGGTGGAGCAATAAAAGAGAACTCGTAAGGGACAGCAAGAGCAAGATGCTAAGGTTATTACTGTTCACTGGAATCTATGGGAGATCAGGCCCCCAGTTCTGCTTTCCACGAGGTAAGATAACTTATTTTAGCAAGGGCAGCTTGCAGATAGACTAATTTATTTCTAAACATTGACATTCCATGAGGTATTTTTTAGTGTGCTGCTGCTCCTGTTGCAATTGATTCTTTTAAATTATAAAAAAGTAGCCATCTACTTCTACAAAGTAGGTCTTCAGAACATGGCAGTGGTAAAAGTTAAACCACTTTGTTTTCAGTAATGAGTAGTTGGTTATGTTTCTTCTCCCTTATACAATGTTTCCACAGTTCACTTATGAACTTTTCAATATGAATTTACTGAATGTAGTGTTTTGGTTTGTTGTTTGTTTGTTTGTTTTTAAATGGGAGTAGTTTTAAATCTGCTCATAGAAGAGATAATTAGCTTATAAAGTGGCTCTTTTGGAGATATGCTACCTCTTGTTCTTCTCTTGAAAAACCAAAGAGAATAGGAGGAAAGCAGACTGCAGACAAGATGAAGAGAAGATTAATGTATTGTACATACATGTAAAGTATGTAAGCTGATGTAATTAGGGAGTGTGATAACCTAGTTTTACTTTCTGAATACCGTGAGGAAAAGGAATAAAGAAGCTCAATTCACTGTCTTCATGCTAGTATTATCTACATGAAAATTAAACTAGATACCTTTGTGCATTGAGAAAACCAAGGCTTATTTCTTGACTCTGACAGCTACTTGCACAGAAGGGTGGTCTGAGAAAATTAATAAAGCAACTGTCAGCTCAGACTTTCTTCAAATTAAAATGTTGGATATTTAGTCATGACCTAGTTTCTTTGGTAGGTATGTGTTCTACACTATAGTGTCCCAGAAACTACGAGGAAAGACTTACCTTCTTATACTACAAATAACAGTATGGCTGCTTGTGATAGTATTCTCTCACTTTCCTTTTTGAATGCCACTAAATGATATGATTTTAAGGACTTCATTGTTATTAAGAAGTGAAATGCTAATGTGTGGATGTATTTTTAATGTTGTTACGTATACATTCAGTCCAATTTTTTTTTTCCCCAAATTCTCTATTTCTACATATAATACATAACATTATAACAACTTCCTTGGCACCAAAAAGATAATAATCGAAAGAGTTGGTTGTTTCAAGCCTTCAAATGAGTAAATAATAGGAAAAAGCATAGGTTGTCTTTAGGCGTAGTTGAACTGTTTTTCATTTGTCGCTAATAGTGTCCAAATTACGTGTTTATGTTGATCTGCCTAACAGGGATTGCTCTATTTTTTTTCCTTTTTTTAGCATTTTAACAACAATTTACAAACTACATGTAATATGATACATTCTGTTACATTCAAACTTCCCTTCATTCTGCTAGTGTTCATGGGTCACTGATGTTCTTCACAAAGCTTCTAAGTGATAACAGGGAATTAACTGTATCCAGTCGTAAGGGTATGACTGGTTCACAGTATTGAAATACTGTACTATTGGGTCCTCAGCTTATAATTGTTTCAATGAGTATATAAGCTGTAAATGGTCAAAGACTGGACCTCTGCTTAAAAAAGTAAAATCTGATAATGAGACATTGCTGTCTTGAAGGCTGTTTCAAAAGTAGTAGATTGCCTCAAAGAGAAAATGTTTGGACTGAGGAAAATTGGGACTGGGTGGCATAAACGGTGTTACCAAGCATCTTTTGACAATTAAAAGTAGCTTAGTGTACATCAGAATTAGAGGCTTTGGGAGCATCTGAACAGCTTTGAAATAAGAAGTCTGGTACAAGATCCAGTTGATGAAACTAAAGCTGTGATCTCCAGCCTTGCCTGGACAGCTGCATTGGGCAGTGAGAAGGAGGCAATGACATTCCCCCTTTTCAACTTTTTCATTTACCACAGTTGTGAACAGCATTGGAGAGTCAATGCCTAAAGGCATACATTGGGGGCTCCAAATATAGGCAAAGAGGAACTGGGCAAATGAAAAGCAGTAGGAGGCTGAAACAGAAGAGTTGTCAAGAGAGAATGAAATGTAAATGTCTTGCTCTAGAGGATAACAGAAATATTTAAGTGGATAAATAGTATCTCAGTGGTTCTTCTGTCAAATAGTGACAGTTACAGTTGTGTAGCCAGCTAGTTAGTAAAAGAGAGTTGTAAATCCAGAATCATCAAGAGAATGTAGAAGTGTTGACTGGGGAGAATCTACTTATTGGCAGGTGAAAGCTTTGACTAGCTTGAGTAGCCTGTCTAGCCAATTTCAAGTAGGAAGCCATCAGTTTGACCTTCTTCCTTCCTGCCCCCCTTGACTCTGGGAAGAGTAAAATTTACTCTTGACATGTGACTTAGTTTCCGTTTTGTGCTTGCTTGTACTTTCTGGAAATACAAGCATTAAAAAATGGAAAAAAAAATCAAGCAGAAGGGGGTAAGCTGTAATTATCAGGAAAATATCACGGGGATCTTTGCAAGAAATGGGAGGTTTTTATATACACCAGTAAAATGTAAAACAGTTATGCCGTCTGCTTTCATTTATAGCACAGAGCACACTGTTATAGCCCAGGGTTATGTTGGAATAGTTGTTGAGGGGTTAGACAAGAGCGTTGGTGTATTTGGATAAGATATGATGTGTCTTGAGCAAAACATTACATGGTAGTCCAAACTAGACAGACAAGGTAGTTATATAAGAAGTTAAGTTTACAGACTTTCTAAATTCTTGTAGTTTATTTTACATACATGTACTGAAGATACTACTGAATACTGAACTTCTAGTCTTTTGCAAATTTCTTTTTTTTTTATATTAATTCTTGATGAGTAGGCAGAATATTGTTGTTATGGTACGGAAAAACAAATTGAATTTTCCATTCTGTATATAATTTTTCCATGAATATGGAGGGTTGATAAGGTTTTTGCTGAAAGGATCATATTTAAGTAATCATCTTTTTATTTAGAGTTTCTTTAGAACTTAGTTTCTGGAAGTATGTAATGCTTTGTGGTGCAAATCTAAGAGCAATGCTGACAAATCAGTGGTTTGAGTATACTTGGTCTTGTAGAACGCTTCAGCTTGCAAAGCAAATAACTTCTCAGCATTTGCTATTCTTTTGAAGCTGATGAAGCACTTCAGCTGCTACTTATAAGTTGGCTCTTATTAGTTTAGAGCAAATCTGTTTGAAGCTAAATGTTCATGTATCATACCATGGAAATGCAGCTTAGGTATTTTGACAAATGGATGGTCCTCTGTTTTGGTGGCAGCTTCACAGGGAGTTATTTGCAAGCCCTAAGTTTTCAGTTGCAGAGGAAGGAATTAAAAATGCTTTTTCAGCTGGCACTGCTGCTCTACTTTAGTTACTAAAGATGAATTGGATTTGAGTCTTTAAAAACATAGTACATTTCCTAACATATACAAAAAATTTAGTTGATACTTTCCACAGGAGCCAATGTTACGAAGTGGTTTGTTAAGGGTGTGACTTTGTCAAGCAGTTGATTTGAAAGCTGAATGAGTTGGGAGGCTTTGTTTTGGCCTATTATGAGGTGTGCAAAAGTGTTGAGAGCTTTCTGCTTGATTTTTCTTGATGTCAGATTAAACATTTCAGGTTAAGTGGTTTAAGGCAGTATGGTACTTCCAAAAATTTTTCCTGTCACTCTAAAGGAATGAGAACAATTCAGTGTTGGATGAACGAAAGTAGTACATTCATATTTGTATGTTTTTTTATTTAACTGTATTTTTAAAAGGTGCCTTTTCTCATTTTGATGCTTGCTAAAGAGTTCTGTAGTACAGCATAAATGCCATCCAATAAAATGTTCAGATTTTATTCTGCTTTGTCATAGTTCTCTCTATATCCTGACCTTTCTTTCGAAATAGCAAGTACCTAGCGTACATATGACACTATTTTATCTTTAGTAACTTTGTTTTTAGGAGTTATTCAGAATGCTTAAGTTTCTGTCTGTTTTCATATTGCTTCCTCTTTTGGTGTACTCTAGGATGAGCTTCTATGTAGAAGATACCTGTTTAATCACTTTTCTAGAATAGTGGAACAAGAATTATTCATCAACCCTGAACCAGCCAGGTATTTTAGGGAAGAAGGAGTTTATACAACTGATGTTTTTACAGTTGCTGAAGATGCTAAATGGTTGAATTTGTATCTGAATAGCTGATGGAGATTTCCAGTAGTGAAAGTTCCTCAGACCCTGAAGCAGTCTGCAAGATATCAGATTAATAATCCTTCCCTCATGGTGTCATGATGTAGTTCAGATGTTCCTGGTCCACAGCAGCTGATAAAGGCGTGTTTAAATTGAGATGGAAACAAGATACAAAATAACTGAAAACCAACCATTTAGAGAAAATAGAAGACATAATTACCATGTAACAGGCCTGTTGAGATTTAGCATAACAAACAACAATGGCAAGTCTCAAAATTTAAGAATTAGGTTGTTAGCTTCATGAGCATGCCAGTCTGTCCCTGCGGCTGCAGTAAACAGTCTTTTCCTGGCCGTTCTTTCCCTTCCTTAGGCATGTATTGTGAAATAGATTGCAAAATTTTCTGGATTGCAGTAGATTTCTGTGCTAAATTAGCTCTAACCTGTACCCAAATGTGGTGATGTCAGAAAGGAGTGTGAGGATGGAAGCAAATGCTTAGGGACTAGGGGACATTACTGTTCATTCCTTGAGCTGCAGTGCAGATTTTCAGTATTCTTGATTTTTTTTTTTATTTATTTGATTTTAGGCATGACGTATATGTAAACTGTGTACCTTGTTTCCTGCATATTGAAGTATTTTCTGGGTTTGTGGTTGTGAAAAAAAAAAAAGCACTGCAAACAGCTGACTGGCTCAGCAATTAGTGAACTAAGTGAAATAGTGTTTCTAGGAAGAAACCTTAAAATTTGCAGCTTGATTTTAGAAACTGTTTGCTGGATTGCTGCATTGCCAAAGGCTGCATTAAACCAGCAGTGCTTTTTTTAGAAAAGCACTGGTTTATTGTTGCAGTTTCCTCATCCTTGTTATGACGGTGTTAATAGCTCTCAGTATTCTGTTTCAACTGCCTGTTACTGATTTTACAGAAAGGGATAAGAAAGAATTTAGGATTGGTACTACGAACTGAATCTGTTGTTTTGGAAACTTGATAACGAAATGTTTCCTGTGTTCCCTTATGGTAAACAGAACTTCCTGAAATAGGGACCATTATCTCACCTGAAGCCAGAAAATGTTTGCCTGCCTATTTCTACTTAGAAGAATGGAAGAACTTTTTTTTTTTTTGTTTAAAACAATCTTCCTACTCTTGCAAATGAGAAATGATAGTCATTTCTCAGCTCAGCCAAATTTCAGATGCTGCTGCAAGCAGCAGAGCTTTGCCTGGAGGCAGATGAAGATACCCAAAACTAGAATTTCTGTGGGAGGGTTAGTCTTTGTGTAGGAAGACATATGCTTGCTCAAGCAGTTTGTTGTTTTAGGGTACGTATTCTCCTGACACTGACAGACAGCCTTACTGAAATGCTTTAAATCTGGCAGAAGGCAGCAAACCATTCCCTCTTCACTTCCATTTATTTCCCTCACCACAAAATTTTTGTTTTAAATAAAGCATTAATATTTTCAAAGAGCTGAGTCCCAAGGCCAGGCTTTTTTTTCCTAGGGGAGGTTCCACATATTACTTATGTGCTCTAGGCTAAATTTTTTCTAAATGTTTACTTTTATGTGCTGTAAGCTTACTGTTCCCTGAGTTAAAGTCCTTCTAATAAGCAGTGAGTTATTTTGGACTTTGGAGTTATTATATGATTGTTAACCTCTTAAACAGCTGCCTCTAATGTTTCCATTACTTACTGGAGGACTAATGTTGTAATATGTGATAACATAGGGCTTCATAAAAGCTTGTGGACAAGAATACAATTTTCTAATTTTCCTCTGTGATTAACAAGTGCTAATTATATCTTGCAAAATAATACTTCCTATTTGATTCGTGAGGGTGTTTTTTTAGGTTACATTTGATTCCTAAGTTAGTAAATATATAAACAACCTTTTTGATCTCTATATACAGCCATAAATTATTTAGTTTAGGGTAAGGACTGTAGTATCTATATTTCTTTCACAATGAAGGTACAGAGCTGAATAGAGAGTAGACTGTCTCTTATGCCAGAGAGTTGGAAGAAATTATTTATTCGTGTCCAAACAGACATAATTAGATGTGTGGAGCAGTGGTTTTACTTTGGGGACTTTCTACCACTTAGCACTTTTTAAATTATCTTTGTGAGAAAATATTATATCATTGAGATCTAATATTTTGTAAATCTAGAGAAGCATTGTGTAAATTTGACATTTGCTTTTTCAAATTTACCAGTTGATTTATTTCAAGTGCTGCCTCTTGTGAATGGCAAGTCTTAGGATCTTGCTTAGATACTTCTCCCTCCCACTTTTCTCACTTCAAGTACTATGCTGTAGTGCATATGTAATACTGTGTGTGTGATCTCCAAAAAAAAGCTAAGCATTTGGTTAGAAGTAGAACAATTCTGTAGTTCCCTTTCTCTAGGTATAGGGCAGATGCTGTAATTTTATTGTCCCACAGTTGCCTGTTACCACTTTCAAACTGATTTCTTCTCCTGTGGAAGTCTGAGGTTTTGATCTTTCAAGCACCATTGAAGCAGCATATTTGAATGTCCATAATTTTACATCCCTCTGATCATCCCTGAGGTAATGGGAAATACTTGTAGTTATTCTCTATAGTTCCATTAAAAATTACCGGTGGAAATGGAGAAGCTGGATATAACAGTAACTCACGTACAGGTTGTTTTTCTGAACTCTGTTCTCCTGCATCTTCCCTCTGTAAGCTTTCCTATTGTGTTTTGTTTGGTTTTTTTTTTTTTTTTTTTTTGCATCAGATCAGAAAATGAGAGGTTACAGATTATTCAATTGAGTATTATACCTGAGAATATAGCAGGCAGCTTTCCTGAAGCTCTCTGCTCACTGTTGAAGAAAGCATTGATCATCACAGGACATGCAATTTTACTGAATGTTTAAGAGCAACTGTGATTGATTTTAATGTGGTTATGTATTTAACTGTTTTGTATTCATAATTAAATAGTAATTTTTTCCTTAGTAGGTCTGTGAATTTTTACTCTTTTCTGATAAGTCAGGGAACACTAGAAAAGGATAAACAGAAAGCATTGTATTTCTCAGTGGAAGAGATCCTATGTTTATTTGCCAGTGTTAATCTCATGTACACTTTTTCTAGCAAAGAACAGTATTCTGAAAGTGAAACTCAAGCCATATTAATAACAACTAAATGAACAAATCCACTCTGTGTACATACCTACACGTGCACACATCTCTATACACTGAAGTGCATCTACACCAATGCATGAAGTTTGGGCAACAAACAGGGGGAGCTGGAAGCCATTGTGCAGCAGGAAAGATGTGATACAGTTGCCATTATGGAAACATAGTGGGATGACTTGCACAACTGGAGTGCTGCAATGGATGGCTTATTCTAGTGGGGGTCTTCAGCTTACTAGATGTCTGCTGGAAATAAAGTACAGCAGAGAGGAAACAGTCTAGGAGTTTCCTGGGGTGTGTGAAAGATAACTTCCTGACACAGCTGCTGAGCGAGCCGACTAGCGAAGATGCCTTGCAGGACCTGTTGTTCATGAACAGAGAAGGATTTGTAGATGATGTGATGGTTGGAGGTTGTCTTGGGGGTAGTGATCACAAAATGAGTTTTTAGTTCTCAGAGAAGTACGGAGGAGGGTCAGCAGAACTGTCATCTTGGACTTCTGGAGGGCAGACTTTGGTCTGTTTAGGAGACTGGTTGACAGAGTCCTTTGGGAGGCAATCCTGAATTGCAAAGGAGTCCGGGAAAGCTGGACATCTTTCAAGAAGGAAATCTTAAAGGTGCAGGAGCAGTCTGTCCCTATGTGCTGGAAGATAAGCTGACAGGGAATAAGACTGGCCTGGCTGAACAGAGAGCTTTGACTGGAACTCAGGAGGGAAAATAAAGACTTTATGGCCTTTGGAAGAAGGGACAGGCAACTCAGGAGGATTACAAGGATGTTGTGAGGTGATGCAGGGAGAAAATTAGAAGGGTCAAAGCCTAAGTAGCACTTAATCTGGCTACTGCTATAAAAGACAATAAAAACTGTTTTTATAAATACATTAGCAACAAAAGGAGGGCTAAGAAGAATCTCCATCCTTTAGTGGATGTGGGGGAAGCATAGTGACAAAGGTTGAGGTACTTAATGCCTTTTTTGCCTCAGTCTTTAACAGTAAGACCAGTTGTTCTCTGGGTACTCAGCCCCCTGAGCTGGAAGACAGGGATGAGGAGTAGAATGAAGCCCCTATGATCCAAGGGGAAATGGTTAGCAACCTGCTACACCACTTAGACACACAGAAGTGTATGAGGCCAGATGGGATCCACTCAAGGGTACTGAGGGAGCTGGCAGAAGCAATCACCAAGCCACTTTCAATCATTTATCAGTAGTCCTGGCTAACTGGGTAGGTCCCAGTTGAGTGGAGGTTAGCAAATGGCCCATCTTTACAAGAAGGGCCAGAAGGAGGATCCAGGAAATTCCAGGCCTGTTAGTCTGACCTTGGTGCCAAGGAAGATTATGGAGCAGCTAATCTTGAGTGCTGTCATGTAAGCATGTACAGGACAACCAGGTGATCAGGTACAGTCAGCATGGGTTTGTGAAAGGCAGATCCTGCTTGACTAACCTGATCTCCTTCTATGGCAAGGTGACCTGCTTAGTGGATGAGGGAAAGGCTGTGGATGTTGTCTACCTAGACTTTAGTAAAGCCTTTGACACAGTTTCCCACAGCATTCTTCTGCAGAAACTGGCGATTACTGGCTTGCACAGGTGTGCTCTGCTGGGTGAAAAATTGACTAAGTGGCCAGGCCTGAAGAGTGGTAGTGAATTGGCATCCAACTGGCAGACGGTCACAAGTGGTGTTCCCCAGGGCTCAGTCTTGGGGCCAGTCTTGTTTAATATCTTTATTGATGATCTGGGTGGGGGGATTGAGTGCACACTGAGTAAGTTTGCAGGTGACACCAAGTTGGGTGGGAGTGTTGATCTACTTGAGGGTAGGAAGGCTCTGCAGAGGGATCTGGACAGGCTGGATTGATGGGCCAAGGCCAATTGTATGAGATTCAACAAGGCCAAGTGCTAAGTCCTGCACTTGGGTCACAACAACCCCATGCAATGCTGCAGGCTTGGGGAAGAGTGACTGGAAAGCTGCCCAGCAGAAAATGACCTGGGGGTGTTGATTGACAGCCAGCTGAACATGAGCCAGCAGTGTGCCCAGGTGGCCAAGATGACCAACAGTATCCTGGCTTGTATCAGGAACAGTGTGGCCAGCAGGAGGAGGGAGGTGATCGTGCCCCTGTGCTCAACACTGGTGAGGCCACACTTTGAACACTGTGTTCAGTTTTGGGTCCCTCAATATAAGAAGGACATTGAGTTGCTGGAGTGCATCCAGAGAAGAGTGACGAAGCTGGTGAAGGGTCTGGAGAACAAGTCCTGTGAGGAGTGGCTGAGGGAACTGGGGTTGTTTAGCCTGGAGAAAAGGAGGCTGAGGGGAGACCTTATCACTCTCTGCAACTACCTGAAAGGAGGTTGTAGCAAGATGGATGTCAGTCTCTTTTCCCATGTAACAAGCAATAGGACAAGAGGAAGTTGGTCACAAGTTGTGCAGGGGAGGTTTTGGTTGGATATTAGGAAAAACTTCTTTGCCAAAAGGGTTGTCAGGCATTAGAAGAGGCTGCTCACGGAAGTGGCTGAGTCACATTCCCTGGAGGTGTTTAAAAGACATGTAGATGACATGCTTAGGGACATGGTTTCGTGGTGGACTTGGCAGTTTTAGGTGTATGGTTGGACTTGATGATCTTGAAGATCTTTTCCAACCTGAACAATTCTATGATTCTGTTCTGATTCTATATAGGTAGCTGGGTTAATGCCAGTTCGCATACTGGAGGGAGTTGCTAATTCTACCTAGTTGCTGCTGCTTGGTTTAAAGCTGTTACCATACTTGTATTTTTTTGAGGAAGATGACCACTTGAGCTGTTACACTAAGTCATAATTATGTGATATCTCCTGAGCTTCATGTGACTTGTGGTGAAGGGTTGTCAGTGAGGTCCAAAAGTCAGTGCTTTGTATGAAGGAAATGTGTTGTCTGTAATGTCAGGAGTGTGCTTCTGCTCTTGGTCCCACCTGAGCTCTTGCAAGTAAGGGGAGAGAAGACAAGACTGGAGTTTGAAACTGTTGCAGAATAGAATAGGAAAGTGGAGATTTTGAGAGGGAGGTACAGCTCAGTCTTTAAGTTTTCAGTTGCCCATTACAGTAGAAATATTAAAAAAAAACAAACACAAAAAACCCAACAAATTACCCACTCTTTATAAACAAACAAACAAACAGAAAACATGTAGTTGACACTAAATCTTATTTTCTTGACTTCTGGCTTCCTTCATAGTGAATGCTTTGTCAACTGAAGGAGCTGCGAGGTGTCTAATGCATTTTGCGCTGTGGTTCACATCCTCCATAGGAATCCGTGCTGGTTGCTTTGCATACTTGTGAAACAATGAGGGTAGTGTTTCCTGGTGCCTGAAGAGAAGGTGCAGAGGGTGTCTGCCAGCTCGCAGCAGTCAACACACAACTCTTTGTTGATAGTCCCACTGAAAGCAAGCATACTCGAACCATTGATGCTTCATGCTCATACTTAAGACTGATGTACATTAATGCTATCAAAATAAGCTGGGTTTGCTGATTGCTCTACTGATGTTTTTGAATCACGATAGTTAAGAAGGACTTCCATCATCTTTGCAGACCTGTAACGCTGCTCCTGATTTGTGAGTAATTTGTTTTTTGTCTTTCTGGAGAGCAGTTGTGAGGTTGTAAAAGATAGCTTTTATCTTTTTTTGAGTTGTGCAGTTCTGTGTAGGTACTGTTTGAATTATGAAAAAGATATTTCTTACAGTCCAAAGAGATTTAGTAATGATGCTGAATATGATAGTAGACACTTTACTGATGAGAGTAGTATGTTTTTTGGGGTTGTTTTTTTTTTTTCTTCTGCTTTCCAGCAGTGTAGTACTCTCAAGCAAAGTAAAAATGAGCTTTGCTGTAGTTTTGATCTGGAGGCTGGAGGGGGGGGGAGTATTCTAGGTTTGATTTCTAAAAGTAGTATTTATTTAAAAAAAACCCATATGGGTTCAATCATTCTTGGTCACTTTCATACACTGCTAGTGTTGGCTTGTGTTGCTTTAAGTCAGTGTCCCCAGAAGAAGACAGGAGGCCTGTGAGAGGAAGGCACTGCTGCGTTGTTTGCATGACTGTGCTTGCCAGAATCGTTACTTGGTTGGTGAACAACCTACTGGTGAAGGCTAAGGAAAGTAAGGGCATACACTTTAGATGTCAGCTGGATCGAAATAATTACCTTGACAATTTTTTGTAAGTTTTGAGGAGACAGTATGATAGCACTGTACTTTACGTCTATTAAATGCATACCTGTGTTTGTTTTGCTAATTGTGTTATAAATGATGGCTCTGAATCATCTTCTTTTTTTTTGGTGACAGATTGCATACAGGAGAAAATATTTGGATTATCTCAATTAAGAAAGACTTATTCATTATGTCCCATGCTCTCTTTCTGTATGAGATAAAGCCATGGAGAATTGTGGAATAAAACCATAATGGATTTGTTGTATGCTTTATTTTTTTATGTATTGTTGGTGACTTCAAGACCAACAGGTAGAAGAAGTGTTATAAATCAGTGTTGTTAAGTCTGTTTTCTCTGGAGTTTCGTGACAGGCTAATAATTTTCTCTCCTTTTCATGATTTTTTGTTCACTCCCTTGCTCTGATGTTTCTGACCATGTGCAGGGTCATACCACTGGACTGAGCTGGTGAAAAAAATAAGCTGATAAAATGGAGTTGGCTACATACTTTATGTAAGCTGTATGATTCTGTGTGTAGGGGGAGGTGTGTCACTGAATAAACAGAAATGGACTGTACAGATTGGGAAGATAATACATGGCTAAAAAAAATCTTACAGGCACTCCATATTATATTTAGGAAGAGGTGAAATTGGTAAGTGAGATAAAGAATGACAATTAGGAATAGGTGTTTCATTGTGCGTAAGTAGTTCTGCATGACTGTTGCTATTATGAACATGAAATGTGTCAGAAGGAAGTTCTCTGAATACTGGGAATGTAAATATTGAGGCTGTTCAGTATAGACATTTACTTCATATGAGACAATTGTATTTTGCACTCCGCAAACATTGTGGTTGTGAATGTGGTCAGCATATTGGACTGGCTGGCTAAAATTTATTTAGGTTTAAATAAAAACTCACAGTATTGGATTCTGCTGGAAAGTCAATTTTCAAAAAAACCCTTCTTGATTGTTGGGTGCCACTTACAAAAGCTAAGGCACCGACTGTGTAGAGGGTCTGGTGCATGTGATGACAGAACATTTAGCTGGTGGTAATGGAGCATGAAATGGGACAGTAAAAAATATTGACAAGGGAGATCTCTGCCTAGAATCATCCTCATCTAACTTTCATTCTGTGAAATACTTGGAGTTGATGTGAGAACTTCTTACGAACAGAAGCTGCTTGGATTCCAAATTCCAAAATCCCTACTCCGACAGTTTCATTTGAAGTCAGTAGGCTATTTGTATGCACAGTTTAAAGCAGAAGGAGTCTTCAGTTTGAACTCTGTAGCAGTGTAACACGGTATGGAGCATTGAAAGCTAATGCCTACTGGTGGCATTAAACTGAGTACTCATAACTGCTATTGCAACAGATGCTTTCTTCTTTTTGTTTACCTACATATTCTGTTATTGGTGTCCAGATATCCTAACCCACTTGCCTGTCCACATCAACAATGTGTTTAGGCAATTACTTTTTTTCCTGAATTTCTTAAGATTTACATCAAGAAAATTAGAAGGCACAGTGCATCTTTTTCACCTTGGTTTCTTTTGCCTGTTTCTGGCTAAAATGACTTTTGTTTTGAGTTGCAACCATGAGAAAATTACCAGCCAGTTCTGTATGCATACTGTGTCTTAGTTTTTGTTCTTGACAGGATATAATGGAAAATCCAGCTAGATTAGAAATGTAGTGAGGAGATGTAGTTACAGGTAAGACAGTCCTCTCTTTTTGAACGTGCAGTTTAGGGAAGCAAATTTGGAAGCCTTATTGTGAAGATCAGAAATGCATAATCAAGCCAATCTAACTTCCTCTGCAACAGGAAGCTTGTGGACTGGAGAAAGCCACATGTGATACTCTGACAGAGCAAGCTAAGGAAACATGGCCTAGATAAAAAAAGCTATTTTAGGATGTGTGTAAAATCATTAGGTTAACAGTAGCCAGAGTTTTATTTTTCAGTAGTTCACTTTCAGCAAGGGAAAGTATATTGTATGGGATTTGTGTGCAGTTGTTTCAGTTTTTTGTTCATATTAATGAACTGGGTAATGGAATAGCATATGGTTATGAAATCTGAAGATGAAATATTTGGGAATAAATGTAGGCATGCGAAGCTGGGACAGTAACTCAGAAGAATCTTGAATGTTGAAAAGATGGCCTGAAAGAATAGGATGTCATTTAGAAGAATAAGTGAAATGCTCTATATTTATGTGAAAATACCATAAAAATAAAAGACAAAGAACAACTATTTAAGTTGTTCCTGCCACCACATTCCCCGCCTTGATCTAGGACAAGCCATGGGTTATAAAATGAGGGTTAAGAATGCAGCACTGTTCAGAAAGAAGAGATGTGTGTATGCATTGGCCTGAAGAAACAATGATATAATCTGGACATGTAGAGTTGAATCTTCTGCTCTGTTCTGTATTGTAAGGTTAAAGTACTATATCAGTTTTGGCCGTTGTACTTCAAGAAAGATGTAGGCACAGTTAATTTGACTCAGGAGGGTAGTGGTAATGACTGGTGATTCAGAAAAGATGGTATGTGCAAAAAGAATGACTAAATTGGCATTTTTGTAACCCAAAGAAAAGATCAAGGTAAATGATAAGCTTTTAAGCGTATGGAAGTTTGCTACAAAAAAGCGAACATCTGCCGTTGGTAGATGTGCCTTGCTTACTAATGGCAACATGGAGCATTCTGTCCTGCTCTCATTGTTTGCTTTTTGTTTGTGTGTTTTATAAGAGCTATTTCTGTCCAGCGTCTGGACAGCACTGAACAAAGAGCTTGTTGTCTTAGGATCCTTTGAAGAAATATATAAATTAGCAAAAAATCACTAAAAGATGATCTACATCTAACCAGGTAGATGTCTAGACAGATGCTTCAGTTAAAAATCCTGAGCAGATACAAGAAGACTTGCTCCCAGATTTGCCAGCCGCTTTAACCAGTAATGGACTAGTTTCCCTGTCTGTAAAAATGAATCGTGTTCTCCACCTCTGTAAGGCACTTGAGTTTTACTGAAGAAAAGTGATCTTAAAAAAAGCTAATTTAACATAAGCAACATTTCCCGCCCCCCGTATTCCATGTTACAGTGCAATGTGTACAGCCTGGTTAGATATATCATAGAAGTCAGTGTGTTTAACCTTCTTGAAGGCTGTGACTAATTTGCTTTGATAAAGGTGATTTGGTCTTTTCAGAATTATGTCATCATCTCTTAATATTTAATATGTTCAGAAAGGTAACAATCATGTGATTTATATATGTGTCCTGCTTGGTCATCTTGTGAATCAGTATTTTTCTGTCCCTTTGGAACCTCCTTTTTTTTTTTTTTTTTTTTTTTTTTTTTTTCAGATTTGTTTAAAAAAAAAAGTATTATTTCTGGGAGATGCTTACCCTGTTCTTTTAAAATGCAGGCTGTAAGCCGCCTCTATGGATATAAAACTGCTTACTATTCCTGTTCTATCAGTATACTCTATCACTATTTTGGTAATCTATCCTCAAATGGAGAACAAAATAAGGAGTTGAGATATTTTCGCTTTCTACTTTGATATGCAAAAAAATGGGAAACTGCCAAGTATTATACTTACTTCACCTGCTTCAGTATTGGGGTAATAATTTATTTCAGAATAAGCAGCTGACAAACATCTTTTCTATCACTGCTAATCTTAGCTGTCCTCACCGTATATTTCCTCCATACTGTCGTGTTATCATAGTGTCAGCATCTTTTTTTTTTTTTTTTTTTTTTCCTCCTTTGTACATAGTTTTTCATCTGGATAGGCAATACAAAAAGCTAAGAGTTTAAACAGGTAAAACAAAAAAAAATAGTAGGCTCATATATAATATGACAAATATTATTTAAGTGTAAGGAAGTTACAGATGCATTAAAAATTGAAAAAGATTACTTGTTAGTTAAGATATTTACTTTTCAGCTGCTTAGAATTTCCTTCACATATTGCTGTATTAACTGGGTAAAGGAAGAGATTTGAAGGAATTCATTCAATATTGCTAAAATTTTAACAGATAACACTTGGAAAGGCTCAGGCATTATTTTTCAGGTGTCACTTATTTTAGAAGTAAAAAAAAAACATTACTTCTTAAGCATCAGATCTGTTAGTTTAATAACACCTTTCTTACAAAAGCTGTCATTATAAATGCTAAAGTTTAACTTGCGGGTGAGAGCTGAAAGAACGTAAAAACCCCTCCATCTATAAACTAGAATATGTATGGGAAAACTTAATCCAAAAGAATCATCATCTGGGGAGCTGCTCATGTGATTATGTGCCATTGAGGAGGCTGTTGTCTAGCCTGGTTGAGAACAATTCATAGTTTGTTGTGCTAAGTTTTCATGATTGGATAGAGAGCGACATATATAGAACTCAGAAATAGATAACTGCTTATTTGGGAGGACAGGCAGTCCTCCCACTTAAATCATATCATCTGAAAAGCTAAAAAATTTTGATGACTTGTTCTACCTCTCCGCTCTAGTCTGCATATGTTGTTTTCCTCACAGGCTTAGTTCACTGCCTCTTTTTAGAAGCAGTCTTTTGGCTCCTTCTGCCTTGTATAGGATTTTGAAGTCTTAAATGCTGGAAAACTTTCCTCCCCTTCCACCTTAAGCTCTGCCACAATTGAGTGGAGAATTTATTAAATTTCTGTTCTTCCTCTAGGACAACCTTAAGACCTTGTGGATGGAAGACCTCTTGTGCTTCTTCGTTTATGTCAGAATGGCCTAGGCCAATCTGTTGCTGTATGATTCCTGCCACAGAGTATTGGGATTTTGCCACCAGCGCTAGTGGACCATCCAGATGGCTGTAAACCTGCAGAGGAGGTTAGTACAAAATGTGATCCAGGAATTTTTGATGCTTTGATCAGGTCTGTCTGCTTTGGATGTATCTTAGAGCAAAGGGAGCACTTAGAGACTGCACGTATGATACTACTTTGTCATTGCATATTCCATATTTTTGTTTCTTCATGGTGCTGGTGGACCAGTTCAGTTGTCTGCAGCTATTAAACGGATGTCCATAAGAATCCATTTAGATATTAGCACAAGCCTAATTTATTGGTTACTGTGGTTATCTCTGAGTATTGGAAAGTATATTATCCAAGTGGGTAAAGCACCCCATTTTTAGTTCTCCGAAAGTTATCTTTACTCTCTCAGTATGATATCATCTTGAAAAGTGCGATACAGACCAATGAGCCAGAATTCGGATAAGTTTTCCATCCAGCTGAAATAAAAAAGCCTAGTTTTTATCTTCTGTGTTTCTACAGTAAACACGGTTCCCTTAAAGCATCCTTGTCAGACAAGAGACAACTTGTTAAACTACTACTGTGTAGTCACTGTCTGCCCAATGAGGTGTTTAACTACTAAGTTCTTGTCAAGCATTCTCTCTGTGTGCATCTCTCGCTTGCTGTTGCTTTTTGAGCTTGATTGAAAAAATATGGAGAGCCAAAGTTTCACGGGATAGATGAGTAAAGATGTGGTAGGACAAGTCTGTTTCCTTGGGCAGAAAACATTAACCAGTTCAGTTGTATTCAGTGGGTTAAATGTTGTTTTCCGCTTGATATCCTTGGTACTGACATTTTGTGCTTATTTTTTTGCCTTGATTTTTTTTTCTTTCCTGCAAACTTCTTTAGCGCCTTTCATAAGGTTAGTTTTCACAGACAGTTCTGAAGAACTCATTGGGGCCAACTTCGAAGTTCAGGTTCAGTGGGGTAAAAAGAGAAAAGCCTGTTTCAGGTCTAAGTGAATCCTTTGCCAATCAACTTCAAAACATCTTAATCTGGCATGTAGTCTTGAAGTCAGTGCTTAAAAAGTATAACTTGAAAAAGCATCAGTTTAGGGGACAGGGAAAAATATATCCAAAACTACTGCCTAATACTGTTAAATAATAGCAGAGGCTACTCAGAATAAAAAGTTTAGGGTTAAAAAAAAAAGCAATTTTCTTCTTTAATTTCTAGATTTGCTGCTTATGGCCTCTCAAGTTGTAGATCCACTGATATTTCTTTAACTGTAGCCCAGCCACCTCTTCTTTGGTTGTTGACTCTAATGGTGAGTTTAATGACGTAACAGATTTGAGTGGAAATAATTGCTGTTGGAGGGGGATACCTGATTGTTCTACATTTTTTGGTCTGTATCTGCACTGGGAGACTGTTACGGCTGAAAAAAACACAATTGTTCTTGGTTATTTTTCAATTGTATCAGTTCCCTGATTGAGTTTCTTCATTGCTATGTAAATTTTTGCTGGCAAAGCAGAAGGCTGGCATATTGGAATGAGAGAGAAAGTGGAGTAGTGACTACATACGCTGTAGTGTGTTAGTGAATATTTAACCGCGATCTAACCATGTGGTGTAACTTCTCAGACGTATCTACTCTCTCTTGTAAAGACTCTAGTATCTTCAGAAACTCATAGAATCATAGAATGGTTCGGGTTGGAAGGGACCTTCAAAGGTCATCTAGTCCAACCCCCCTGCAAGAAGCAGGGACATCCCCAACTAGATCAGGTTGCTCAGAGCCTCATCCAGCCTGGCCTTGAATGTTTCCAGGGATGGGGTATCCACCACCCCTCTGGGCAACCTGTTCCAGTGTTCTACCACCCTCAGTGTAAAAAATTTCTTCCTAATATCTGATCTAAATCTACCTCCCTCTATTTTAAAACCATTACGCCTTGTCCTATCACAAGAGGCCCTACTGAACAGTCTCTCCCCATCTTTCCTGTAGGGCCCCTTTAGGTACTGGAAGACAACTGTAAGGTCTCCCCGGAGCCTTCTCTTCTCCAGGCTGAATACCCCTAACTCTCTCAGCCTGTCCTCATAGGAGAGGTGCTTCAGCCCTCTGATCGTCTTTGTGGCCCTCCGCTGGGCCCTCTCCAGCTGGCCCATGTCCTTCTTATGTTGGGGGCTCCTGAACAGTAATTTTAAATAAATTGAAGCACAGAATTTTAAAAGATACTTTAAAAGCATTTGATTTAATTTTAATTTTAAAAAGTAATTGCATTACTCAAATGCTGCAGTCACCAATTAAGGTATAGCTGAATTTGCAAAACAATTCCATCATATTCCCTTTTTTAGTATTTTCTGACCCATGAACTTTTTTATGGTGACCTGTTTCTCTCTTGGCTTCTAGTCAGGTATGAATTTTGAATTGTAAAAAAAAAAAAGCTTAATAAATAAAAATAAATAAACAAAAAAGTAAATGAATGAAAGCTTAATAAAGCTACCAGCTTTGTACCTTCAAATATGATGTGTCAAATTGAACACATTAGCTGATTTTCACAAAGTCCTGACAACTTCTGGAAAAAAATTGGCAAAGTAATAAGCACCTTAGTATTCGAAGAAACTTAAGTAAATTAGTGAAGTTTAATATGTATCTGCTGTACCTGATGTTATAGTGATTGTTTTCTCTGTGCAGAAAATTGTTAGCATCAATCTTACAGGTAACTGGGGGAAAAGTGAACTCTTTGAAGAAATAATCTTTCTGCCTTAAATTACATATTGGACTCTTCAAATTTCTCTGGACTGTTGCACAGTGCAGCAAAAAAGAAATTCTAAATTTCATCTTTTCCCTTTCTGATACAATGCCTCTATCTTGATATGAGTATTTTATTTAAATTTGCCAAACCTTTTTCATATTAGGATGAAAACTTGTAAGTTAAGCCAGAAGGAATTTTTTTTTTAATCACTATAAGATGTAAAGTCTTGAAATTTAACATGTGAGTGGATCAGCCATTTTTCTTCTAGATAATTAAGAAATAAAATCCAGAAACATTGGAGAAGCATTTATTACAGAATGCTGAAAATGTAGCATTTTCCTGAGAAAATGACTTTGTTTAAATACTTCCCATGATCTAAGTGAAAACTAATTTTGTTTGTTTTTCTAGCACTTTTTTTCACAAAGGAGCTCAAAACATGATAGGCTTGTTCTTATTTAAAGTACAGGTTTTTTAAGACATTAACAAAACAGGATTGCTGTTTTCTATAGGACTCAACTTATAATTTCCATACTACTACTTTGGATCAAATGGGAACTTGCGTGTCTTTTTTTTTTTTTTATTTTTCGATGAAGTTGAAAGTTAGGAAGAGTGCTCAGTGGTTCTGTTTAATCTTTGGAAATCCAAACTGGAATTTACTGCACAAATGCTGTGTTTAAAGTGACTTGATAGGGCTCCCCAAGAGCTTCTTTAAATTTATATCCACCTGTTTGATGTAGACCTCATTCTTTCTTGTTACATTTTCTCTCATTAATAATGGTATGCTTTTTATAATGGTGTGTCCAGAGTATAGAAGAAAGTTCATTCTGAAAAACTATAAAACCAAGATGTTCTTTGTCACACTTGCCTGGATTTAAATGCAACATACTTTTTGTCGCAATGTTCATACTTTGTATTTTTAAGTTTCAGCAAACTAAGTTTATCTAGTGGATTAGGTTTTTTTTTTTTTTTCTAAATTGTTTGGAAGTACTACTTTAGTGACTATAAAGAGGTTTAAAATATTTAATATATTATTGGAGATGAGTCTGAGAAAAGTCTTCAATGTAGACAGTGTTTAGTTTGTCTGGAAATACTGTCAAATGAGGTCTTGGTTTCTAAATATTTTTATGAGGTTATCTAATTTGGGGGCAGGAGGGAGAGGAAAAAGCTGTTCACAATGAAATTAATAGACTCTATTTCTTGTCCTTTTTTAGTCTTTGTTTTTTATTTCCTATATAGTCTCAGTATTCTGCAATTAAAAGTTATTTTATTCTGCTGACTGACCATATATTGTCTTTTTTTTTTTTGTTTGCCATGAAATTTCTTCCAGTCTTTCATGACTGTTCAGTTGGGCTTTTTGTTTTGTTTGTCTACCCAACCTAGCTTTTTCATGTATTCATATTTCTAGTGACTGTTAATGTAAAAACAGTTTCTTTTTTTTTTTTTTTTTTTTTTTCGCATTAGGACTGGCATATGACCTGGGTGGGTCAAACTGAATTCTTTCTCCACTGCTTGATGGAATATGGAAGCTCTGCCTGCTGATAACTTATAATGAGCTAGGCGCGTGTCCATGGTCAAGTACAATTTCTGTGCTTAGGTCCATCCTTTGTAATTGTCTACTTGTACAGTTACAGAAAGATATATTTGGTGGATAGGTGAATACTGTGTGCTTCAGGTTTTTTGAATTGTATGTATATATGTATATTTCTTATACAAGTGGGGTCTTAAATTCTCCTTCTCCTCCTTCTGTTGTTAAATAGTTTTGGTTCCAGCAGCAACAGAAGATCACTTTTTCATCCTGTCTTTACTTCACCTGTTACCTTCATTTTTGTTTGTGTGGTAGCAACCTAGGAGATGTAGATGTAAGAGAAGTGGGGGAAGAACAGTGCATCTGCTTGCATGGAACAGAATTGATCAGAGCTGCTGCCTGCTTGAGAGTTAAGGATAGGTAGCTTGCTTAAATATCAAAGGGGAAAATGCAGTGAAAAGGAAAAGGAGAGTAGACTTTCATTGTGAGAATGTCCCAAAATGTGAAACTAGCCTTTGCAACAGTTCCAAATAGTCAGTACTGATACTTCTGTAAATTCTTTTGTACTGTCAGTCATCACGAGTGCGGCAGCATATAAAACTCTAGCTCACCTGAAGTCTTAATTCTAGAGTTTAAGCTCTGTCCCTGTGGAAATATCAGTATTGGTGCTGAAGACCAAGATGCCATGGGATCAAAGAAAGTGTCCAGGGCTCTAGTTCTGAAGAAGAGCCATTGCTATATTGGACTGTTTGCAGGCTATTACAGCAATTTTTCTCTTTCAGTTTCTTTTTCCCTTGTCCAGTCTTGCAAGTGATCCCAAGTCCTAAAGCAATTCCAGAACTCTGCTTTATTAGTCTGCCTATTCAGCTTTTAATCTGACAGTTCTTTTCTTGTTTGCCTATGCAAAGTAGAACTCAAAATACACCTTGCCTACTTTAAAAATAGACATTACATGGACAAATTTATGGGCCCTTGAAGAAAATGTTATGATTTTTCTTTTTATACCACGTGTACATTTGCATGGGTTAACAATGGAAATGAAGCATGGTATTTCTCAGGCTTGTGTTATCAGAGATCTCTGGGAAAATAGAATTGAGAAAAACTAAATCTAAAGCCAGGGAATGTAAGTAAAGGGGAACGTGAAGGTTGGATGTGAAGAATCTTATCCTTAGTGCAATACTGTGCATGTTAATTAAATACAAAACATTTGTTAGCAGCAAAAGTTACCTGCTGAGCAGACAACTTTATGATGTGAAAACAAACTTCACATGTGAATGTATGCTTAAGAGCTATATGGCCTGTCTATATAAATACATTTGCTCTCTATGCAGAATTTCTATTTGCGTATGGATATAGCAGAGAGTCAATAATTATCATGAATGTGTCACAAAATTTGACAATGCTAGCTTTTCTTTTTTATCCATATCTGATCAGGCTTTTCTTTCTAGAGAAAGGAAAACATATTCTGATTTTTTTTTTGGAGGGGTGCTAGGTTTTTTTTATGCAGATCCAATATTTTCTTTGTATTTCAAAAAGTGTTTAGCCCTGCAAAACTACTAAGCTACTTTTGGTTAGAATTTTTGTTTCCCTAGGTGTGATGGAGTATGTGTGGTATTTTTAGGTTTTTTTTTTTTGTAAACTATCTGCGGCATTGCTGTGAAAGGAATGGGAAGCAAAACTGGTTAACAAAACCTTTGAATTCTTTACCATTCTTCATTTTACTTGAAATAGTATAATCTACCATGTGTTAAATGGTTGTCATCCTTATTTTGTCAAATTAAATTTCCTGATTCTTTGTCTTCATGTTTAGTCTCATGCTTTATCCTATTCAGCAGTTTTTAACTTTAGATCTGCGTGTATTTGAGTTGTCAGCAAGTTCTCTAGTTACTCTAGCCAGAATTCAGCCAGCTTATCTAGGATAAGCATCCTATGGCCCAGCATGTAACATAATTTTTTCTTTACCTGTATTGTTTTCAAAGCTTTTCTTCTAGAACACTTACAATTTTTAAAATATTTTCCACATCTATTGAAAGGACAGAAAAAAATGTTCCTTGAATGTATTTGGTATTTCTTCAGGTTACTCTTCTGAATATTTTTGTCTACAATAGAAAGTTTTCAGGATTAGAGGTTTCTGCAGTTATTCACATAAGCATGATTGAATCTGTTCACTGCAATGTACCCTATATTTCCAGAAATCTCCTTTATAGTTGTGGTGGTTTAGCCCGGATCACCACACAGTTTTCTTATTCACCCTGCCCCTACCTAGTGGGACAGGGGAGAGAAATTGGGAAGAAAGGAAAACTCGTGGGTTGAGATAAAAACAGTTTACTAAAAATACTAAAAACTACAAAGCTAACAGGATATAAGGATATTAATATATACAAAATATACAAAATGAACAATGTACAATTTCTCACCACCCGATGTCCGAATGACCGACGCAGCCCGTCCTGAGCAGTGATCACAGGAACAACACCGAGCAGCAAGCAAAAAAGGGGGAAGAGCAAGCTAGCAAGGTAGAGGGAACGATGCCAGCAAGCAAGAGAGAAGAAAAGGATGCCAAGGGTGCCCAAACGGATACCCGACAAGAAAAGGAATAACTGAAAATGATGCCCCCTCCCATGGGCAACCCCCACTTATATACTGAGCATGACGTTTATGGCATGGAATACTCTCTTTGGCCAGTTTGGATCAATTATTCTGTCTGTCTTTTGCCCAGCTTCCCGCATCTGCACGTTAACGAGACTTGGAAAGCCAGACAGTGTCCTTGGTCTCATTAACAACAACTCGTACCATCAGAATGTTTTTATCAACATTCTTCACACACCGGCTACTGAGAAGAAAATTAACTCCATCCCTGCTGAAACCAGGACAATAGTCTGTTTTTCTAATTAGCTGACTCTGCTTTTCTTTAATTCAAATTCTTGTCCATTAGTGATTCATTCTTAATGATGACTATTTGCCTGTGTAATTTTCTGCCATCTTTAAAAGTGTTTGAAGAATTAATGAACAATTTTATTCCACTCTAGCTTTTGGCTTTGATACATATCTAAAGAATAATCAGAAGCTTTATGGAGGTTGAATATTTTAGAACATTTGAGACTTAGCTTGCAAGATTTAACAATTTCTCCTAACGTATGAGGAAGGTTTCAAGGTTGTCTTGTAAAAGATTTATTCACTTGATTGTTCATAGTCTGCTTAGGTCTTTGTCTATGAAAAATGTGTAACTTGCTTGGTGATGGTGAATTCTTCTGACCTTTAAGTAATCAAAGATTTCTCCTTGAAACTTGTGATTCTTTAATACTGACGCATGAGTTGCTAGTTTTCTTCTCTTCCAGTGTCTATCTTAATAGCAGAATAGAGAGTAAATTCTAACCCTCTTTGTCTGTGTCCATTAGTGTTTTCTGGTTATTTCCTCAAAATATATCAAAATCAAATGCAACTTAATGTAACTGCTGATGTATCCAGACTGAAGAAAATATAATCTGCAGAAAATTCTACTGAATATTTGATACATCTATATAGAATCATAGAATCATAGAATCACATGGTTGGATGGGACCTATAAGATCATCTAGTCCAACCGTCTTCCCACTACCATTGCTGCCACAGCTACTAAACCATATCCTGTAGCTTCTCATCAAGCCGCCTCTTGAACACTGCCAGGGACGGAGACTCCACCACCTCCCTGGGCAGGCCGTTCCAGTGCCTTACCGCTCTTTGAGAGAAAAAGTTTTTCCTCAAGTCCAATCTAAACCTCCTCTGGTACAACTTGTGGCCATTTCCTCGGGTCCTGCTTGTTGCCTGGAAGAAGAGGCCAAACCCCTGTTCATCACAACCTGCCTTCAGGAAGCTATAGAGTGCAATGAGGTCTCCCCTGAGCCTCCTCTTCTCCAGACTAAACAATCCCAACTCTCTCAGCCGCTCCTCATAAGACTTGTGCTCCAGACCCCTCACCAGCTTTGTTGCCCTTCTCTGGACACGTTCCAGGGCTTCAATGTCTTTCTTGTAGTGAGGGGCCCAAAACTGAACACAATACTCAAGGTGCGGCCTCACCAGTGCCGAATACAGGGGGATGATTACCTCCCTGCTCCTGCTGGCCACACTATTTCTAATGCAGGCCAGGATGCCGTTGGCCCTCTTGGCCACCTGGGCACACTGTCGGCTCATGTTCAGCTGAGCATCAACCAACACCCCCAGGTCCCTTTCCTCTTCACAGTCCTCCAGCCACTCAGCTCCGAGCCTATAGCGCTGCATGGGGTTATTGTGGCCAAAGTGCAGGACCCGACACTTGGCCTTGTTGAACCTCATGCCATTCAGCTCAGCCCAGTGATCCAGCCTATCCAGATCCCTCTGAAGGGCCTCCCTACCCTCAGGCAGATCAACACCACCACCCAACTTGGTGTCATCTGCAAACTTACTGAGGGTACACTCAATCCCCTCGTCTAGGTCATCAATAAAGATATTGAACAAGATGGGCCCAAGTACCGACCCCTGGGGGACACCACTTGTAACAGGCTGCCAGCTGGACTTGACTCCATTAACCACCACCCGCTGGGCACGGCCCCCTAGCCAATTCTTTATCCAAAGAAGGGTATACCTACCCAGTCCACAGGCAGCCAGTTTCCCTAGGAGAATACTGTGAGAGACCGTGTCAAAGGCCTTGCTGAAGTCCAGGTAGACCACATCAACAGCCTTTCCTTCATCCACCAGTCTGGTCACCCAGTCGTAAAAGGAAATGAGGTTGGTCAAGCACGACCTGCCTTTCGTGAACCCGTGCTGGCTGGGCCTGATCCCCTGGATGCCACTCATATGCCGAGTGATCTCACCCAAGATGATTTGCTCCATAACTTTCCCAGGTACTGAGGTCAGGCTGACAGGCCTGTAGTTCCCCGGATCCTCCTTACGGCCCTTCTTGTAGATGGGAGTCACATCGGCAAGCCTCCAGTCCTCCGGGACCTCCCCAGATAACCAGGACTGCTGGTAGATGGCCGAGAGCGGCTCGGCAATCACCCCCGCCAACTCCCTTAGCACCCTAGGATGGAGCCCGTCCGGTCCCATGGACTTGTGGCAGTCCAGATGGAGAAGGAGCTCTCTAACTGTCTCCACCTGTACCACAGGGGGTGTACTCGGCCTGGCATCCCAGACTTCCAGATTAGGGCATAAAGTGCCCTGAGGATAACTGATCTGCCTATTAAAGGCAGAAGTAAAGAAGGCGTTGAGGACCTCAGCCTTCTCCTTATCCTCAGTGATCACATTCCCCGCTGCATCAAGTAAAGGGTGTAAATGCTCCTTATTTCTTCTCTTACCACTGATATATTTGTAAAAGGATTTCTTGTTCTCTTTTACTGCAGTGGCCAATCTGAGTTCATGCTGAGCTTTTGCCTTCCTAACTTCCTCCCTGCATACCTTAGAAACTTCTTTGTAATCTCCCCAAGTAGCCTGTCCCTTCTTCCAGAGGACATAGACTCTCTTTTTCTTCCGGAGCCTCAACAATAGTTCCCGGTTCATCCACACCGGTCTTCTTCCCCTATGGCTCGCCTTACAGCATTCAGGAACAGCCTGTTCTTGTGCCTTTAAGATCTCCATCTTGAGGAGCGTCCAGGCTTCCTGGACCCCTTTACCCTTAAGGAGCGACTCCCAAGGGACCCTCGCAACAAGCGTCCTGAACAAGTCAAAGTCCGAAGAGTGATCTATTGATAAGGATAGTATTCATTTTATAGAATCATAGAATGGTTGGGGTTGGAAGGACCTTCAGAGGTCATCTAGTCCAACCCCACTGCGAGGAGCAGGGACATCTCCAACCAGATCAGGTTGCTCAGAGCCCCGTCCAACCTGGCCTTGAGTGTTTCCAGGGATGGGGCATCCACCATCTCTCTGGGCAACCTGTTCCAGTGTTCCACCACCCTCAGTGTAAAAAATTCCTTCCTTATATCAAGTATGGATCTTCTTCCTTCTATTTTAAAACCATTACCCCTTGTCCTATCACAACAGACTCTGCTGAAGAGTTTCTCCCCGTCTTTCTTGTAGGGCCCCCTTAGGTACTGGAAGACAACTGTAAGGTCTCACCAGAGCTTTTTCTTCTCCAGACTGAACAACCCCAACTCTCTCAGCCTGTCCTCATAGGAGAGGTGCTTCAGCCCTCTGATCATCTTTGTGGCCCTCCTCTGGACTCGCTCCAACAGGTCCATGTCCTTCTTATGTTGGGGGCTCCAGAGCTGGACGCAGTACTCCAGATGGAGTCTCTCGAGAGCAGAGTAGAGGGGGAGAATCACCTCCCTCAACCTGCTGACCACACTTCTTTTGATGCAGCCCAGGATGCGGTTGGCTTTCTAGGCTGCAAGAACACATTGCCAGCTCATGTTGAGCTTCTCATCCACCAGCACTCCCAAATCCTCCTCAGGGCTGCTCTCAGTCCATTCTCCACCTGGTCTATATTTCAGTCTCTGCTGGTAAAAACTGAATTTGCAGTTTGACATTTTAATGTAGAACTTCTAAAAAATTTTGGAAGTAAATTTTATTTCATGGTCTATGCAGAAACATTATAAAGGAAGATGGAAAATATGAGCATTGAGAATATAAAATGGTTTACTGTATTTTTACTTCCACATAGTCTAATCTAGTGCATATGATTTCTTAAAAAAGAAGATAACTCACAATAGTAAATCAATTTTTTTTTCAATAGGAATTTTAACTTTAAGAAAAACCCTGTCAGCTAGCCTGTTCTACTTATAGCTCATCTTGCACCTGTCAGATGATTTTTAAATAGTCCTTGGAACGTGTGACTTCTTGATTATTAGAAATTCTTGACTACTTGTATGCATTTGGTCTTAGTGAACATACACCTTGTAAGGGCAAGTGATGCTTCTTTTGGCTAGCCGCCTTCATGCTGTGTTACATCATGTCACGTGTTGAAGTTACTTAATTTTAAGTATATGTTTCTTCTGAGTAATGATGAACTTGTAAGGTCTGTAACTTGCATGACAGCATTGTTTTTCCTGAGGAAATTGAGGTCTTCACCTAGAACACCTGTACTGATGTGACCTGGATTTTCATCTTCCATTCCTGTAGTGTTGGAGTTGATGGAAGACCAGCTAGCACAGCTCTTCAGAGATTTATTGAAGACTGGAGTCAATTTATAGCTCTGGGATGCTGATTGGCTGGAGTGTTGCTGTAGTGAGAAAGTTAAGTGCTAGGTCACCAAATGTGAATCTTCCAAAAACAAAAAAACAAAGAAAATCCCATCTCAAGCCTCTGTGAAGGGTAGCAGAAGGCTCAAATAGATCTTACAATAATTCATGCCTGAAGACATATCAGTATGTCAGGGATTTATGAGCTTGGTGCGTTGTTAGCACTGACTTTAAAATCCTCTCCTGATGCTAATACAAAAGCTTTTCACTCATTAGTTGCTCATTGTCTTGTCATTGCTCAGTGATACTCACTGATGAAAATACTGTATGTATTCTCTAGCTGGCTGTTACTCGAAGTCAAGCACACTCGGTAGCCCTCCCAGAGCGTGTATGTGAAGTAGCTATGGCTTTGAAGAGGAATGTTCGCTCTCTGTCAGCATCTGAGGTGTCAGTAGGCCAATTTAAGACAGTAGTTGTTTAAGGAAAAGAAATAACTGTCTATTAGCTTGTAAATCTGCTTTCCTATAAGAACTGCCTATTCCGAAGCTGTTAGGAGAGGCAATACCTGGTGTTCAATGTAAGAAGGAAAAGATTTGAGTAACGGTGGTTTGACCTTACCTGCCAGTACTGTAATACCCAATAACTGAATACCTATGTGAGAACTTACTGCTATTAGCTTCAAGGTACTATATATCTGTGTATTAATTTTGTTATGTGTTGTAATTAAATTGAACTAATTATATACTCCTAATATTTGAAACAGTACTATAAGAAGATGTATAGGTTTTTTGTATTGGATTGGCAATATTAAGTGATGTGTACTAACTGTTCACTGGGCATAAAAGAACTACATTTTAAATCTCAAAGCAGGTGGGAATGGAAATGTCTGAAGGATCCCTGAATAAATCTGTCTATTTTTTAGATAATTTTCATTCAACCTGGAAAGCAGACAGAAAAGTGAAAATGCTGCCTCAGTCATTTGAAAGTTACTTTAAAGTAATGGAATAGGAGTCTAGTGAATCTCAGCTGTTTATATGACAGCAGTAGTCTTTGTACTTTTATTGTATTCTTGATTTCCAAATTTTAGCTATCCTCTTGAGCTCTTATAATATTTACAGTGATTCTGATAGGGAATATTCTGTTTCCCTTTTGGATCAATTTATTCTTTTTCTTGTATATCAAAAATTTGTTGTAAAAAAGAATGTAAATCCAATATCTGTGGATTAAATTGGCTTTGCAGTTTTATTATTTGATTAAAATATTATTCATCTAGTCCTTTGAAACTTTGCCCATTGCAGTTTCTTCCTGCAAGTGAGATAGGGCTTTCTTAAAGTTTGTCTGAAAAGTGTTGGTTGCAACTGGGGAAAAGAAGTGACTTCAGAAAGCCTTTTGAAGACTTTCATTTGAGGAGTTCTGTAAATAGTATTTTATTTTATTCTCAAAAACAATCTTTTGGGAGAATTTGGCATTAGGGGAATCTGAGTGTGGACATAATTTCCTTGTCTCTGTTGCAATTAATTTTCACATATTTAATCTTTCTTAAATGGAGGTAAATTGTATTTCTAGTATAATTAACATTTGGGCCATACGAGATAGTAATTAATCTGCAAATGATCATTTTTATTTGAATAGCGCTGATTAGGAAGAGAATCAGAAAGGACTGTGTAGTAGTGGGAACTGCTTGAAAGGGCTGACCAAATGCTTGCTTGATTTCTTGGAGAATTTTGAGGAGATTTGATCATGATAGTACATGCTGCTTACAAACTCATTTGAGAAACTGTTAAGTGCTCTAATTTGCAAAATGATAAACTGTTTTCAAAAGTTAAATGATTGTAGTTGAGATGTTTCTGAAAAGTATAGGTACCGGAATAGCAATGTCTTTTAAAATTAATTTTCTTGCAGTAACTGAAAGAAGAGCTTTGTTTTGAAAGTGTTTCTACTCAGTTTAGAAATGATATTTTCTTACTATATATCTGTAGAGATAATTAGAATTAATCATAAAAGTTTAGAGGATAAGTAAAGACTACTTATCTAAGTGAATCGGGAGAATCAGAGGTTCAAGTGCACAGTGACTTAGTTCCATACAGTTGTATACAGATTGACAGCACTGTGGATGGAATACATTCCTGTCGTTCCATTTCTGGCATTGGTTTTCTGTGATGAGCCAGACTTTCATCTCACAAGAGCTTCTACTTTTATAAGCATATTTATATGTTCTAATTTATCTGTGGGAAAGCCTTTATGAACTTATAACTTCTGCCTTTGTATATTTTCATCCTTGTTTTTTCAAGTGTAGTGAGCTACTCCTGTGTTTGTTTTATTCTTCCTTCATTCCAAGGCCTACCAGTTTTAGAAACATAATGGGCAGTTTTTTTCAAAAGGCCAATTAAAAAAGTTGACTTATGAATTGAAAATTCACTTCTGATGATTTAAAAGTGTAGTCTTCCTGCACAGAGCGAGAAGAATAGAAATTGATTTTACTGACCTACATTTCTCGGATTTTTCTGAAGAGTAAGTTTACTTTTAATGAATTTTTCTTGTACTGCTCAGACTAATATGATCTGTTTTCTCTCATCACTTCTTCAGAACTTACTGGTGCCGAATTATACTGAGCAGATGACTTTGAATACTAAATCCTTTCAAAATCCGTAAAACAAGTGTAGCCCGATGAAGAGTACTTCTCTCTGTATTAACTTCTGAGCAGAAGAGAATACTGGCATCCTTGAGCTCATGAATATTTTTTTACCTGATGGAGTTTACCAGATGTGTTCATATTTCTGTGACAACAACACACAATCCACCTGTTTTCCACAGGTGATGAGCTGACCCTCTGATTTGAATGGTTTTTTGCTTCTGCTTTTATAACATTAAAACTAGGTAACATTTTGTTTATCCTCAAACTGACCTATTTACTGATGAACTGATGGTAATAAAGTCTCTGCAAACAAGCACTAAAACCAATTTAACAGGGCGTGGGCCAGTAAAAAAAAAAACCAAACCCAAAACATCAGCACAGTAGCAAAAGTAGTTCTGAAACCCGAGTCTAGTGTTGGCATCACTTCTGTTTTCATATATAGACATACTCAACTGGATAGGCCTCATTTAATAGTTCATGTGTATGGAGTTTTAGGCCGTACTCATTGACAATTTGCATTTGGTTCATTTTTTTAGAAGTTTGCTCAAAAATCCATATATATGCCTAATATGTTACCTAGAATATGCCATTTTTTTTCTCCCTCATTACTAAATAGACTGAGAAGCTGAAAATTCAATTTTGTGTACACCATCAGTCTTTCCTTAGATGCTGTTCAGTTAATCACTTTTCATTTGGTTTAAATTGATATTAATAGCTTAGAAATATCAAATGTTGTGTCAGGATTTTGATGAGCCCTTATGTTGTGCCAACTTCTGTTTATTCATATCTGAAGGTTTGGAAAACAAACTTTACATCAGCTTCACCTGTTTAGATGCCACATCCAGTGCAGAATCCTCGTTTAGCTGAATAAAGGCAATGAAGTCATTTGTCAGGTCTGTTACAAAGTTGTGTTGAAGACTGATCACTAGTATAAACAAAGATGAAGTTGGTCCAAAGATAAAAATGACTGAATAGTCATGTGTCATACTGAAAAGAGTAAGCGTTCTTTCCTGTGCCAACTATGTTAGTAAAAGAGGTGGTAAAGTGAAACAATGCACTTTATATGAGCAGTAATTTTAAAGATGACCTTTTTCTATACTGTCAAGTGTATCGTGGATTTTGTCGTGGCGGGGGGGGGAAATCACTTGACCTTCAGAAGTAACAAGACTCGAACATACCTGTTTTTTCTCCCTTCACTTTATTCTTGATAAGTTACAGCCTCTATTTCTACTATTTCCGAGATGTTTTTAGTACTCCTTTTACTTCCATGGTATAAAGGTTTTCTTATGCAATATTTTGAAGGGAGAAACAAGATCTGATTTTGCAAAAATCGTCAGGTTTAGTACAGTATTCAGTAGCAAAGGCTGTGCATTTTGGGATTCTTGCTGTGGTTACCAAACTTGTTTATGGGTGCAGTTGACTTTCTTTGCCATAAGGACACACTACTGATTCATGTTAAAGTTGCTATCAGGCTCCAAAGGTTTCTTTCTGCAGAGCAGCTTCCTAGCCTATTGGCCCCCAACCTATTTGGATAGTAAGGCTATATTCCATGCTGGGTATAGGACTTTGTATTTGCATTTGTTCAACTTCTTGAGGTTTTCAACCTGCCTGTTTGTCTAGCCCTTGAATATCCCTTGAGTTGGCCACCTAGGACCATTCCAGGGTACTGTTTCAGGGTACTGCATGCTCCACCTCCAGCTGGAAGTCACCAGAAGCCTTGATGAGCATGCATTCGGCCCCATCCCCCAGGTTCTCATTAAAGACACTAACCAGTATCTGCTCCAATTTTGACCTCTGAAAGACATGACTGGTGAGTGTCTGTTGGCTGAGCTTTGTGCTACTAGTCAAAATCCATAGAGCCTGGTGGTCCAGCTAGCAGTCCACCCACCTGTTAGCCCACTTCTTCAGGTCATGTCTCACTCAGTTCTGACAAAGTACTCTGGAAGGCTACCGCAATCCCTGTTAAAATCAAGGTAAACAACATTCAGAGCTCTTCCCTTGCTCACCACACCAGTCCCCTCCTTAAAGGAAGCTGCCAGGCTGGTCAAATGCGATGTGCCCTTGGTGAATCTGTACTGTCTGTTCCCAGTTGCCCTTTTGTGGTTACTGGTTTTCTGTGTGTGTGGATGTAGGTTCCAAGAGGATTTATTCCATAATCTTCACAGGGACTGAAATGAGACTGATGTCACAGACAGATGGATGCACTTCACTTGTAAGAGAGAAGCAACAATGTATTTTATTGATATAAAACAGTGAGTTAACAAAGTTTGATAGCAAATGGCAAATGCAGCAGTGGTTTAACAAGATTCAATGGTAAGGTACATGGTAATTTACTGTGTAGAGGACAGAGTCAGACAAAACTGTCAGGGAGGCCCCCCTGTTGAGTCATGAGGTTCAGAAAGGACCCGCTTGCTTTCTAAACTCCTCCTCACAGAGGAATCTAGTTGCGACTGGATCCGGCCATAGTCCCAGACATGATCAATGGTTTACATCTAAAGGATTATATATATGCAATCAGTCCTTCATATCACTAAGCTAAGATTTCAAAGTTCAGCATTCTGTTAGTCACTTACTGAGAATCTGTGGTGGCAAGGAGTCTCTCAGCTTCAAGGAGTAACCTTGAGAGGCGTCCCTGCCCAAGAGAGATCCTGGCGTGCAGCCTGCTGCAGTGCAGGAGAGCTCAAAGGGCTCTTTGGCTGCTCACTATTTATGGAGTAAGATAATTGACTCATAGTCATACTTGCATACTGCCTTTAGATGTTAGTTCCTTCCAAATTTAGCTTGAGTCGGACATTGACCAGCACTGTGGTTAGGTGGGCACATCACCATAAATTAGCCCTTGGCTATTGTGTTATCAGTCTCCCTCAAATCCACTTTAAGCCAGATGCCGCCATCATGGCCAGACACATCCATCATGACTGCAACTGGTGGTTATCACTTGAGCAGAGTTATGTGAAAAGGTTGGGGTGGGGAGAGAAGCACACTGTCGCAACTCACTAGCAGATGGTTCTCCAGATCCTTCCTTTCTTTCTTGATGATAGCTTTTTTTTTTTTTCCTAATCCTGAGGCAATTGTGGATCACCATTACCTTTTAGAGGTGACAGAGAATGACCCTGCAATAAGATCAGTCTGCTCCTTTAGCACCCTCAGATGCCTCCCATCTGGTGCCACGTAGTTGCACATGTCCAAATGGCTTAAGAGATCCCTGACTCAATCTGCCTGTACTGCATGTGAAGTTTTCCTCCCACAGACTCTGCCACTAGACTCTGATCTAGGGCATCCGGTAACAAAGGAGGCAAAAAAGACACTGAGTATCTTAGCTTTTTCCACACCTGTTGTCACCAAGTCTGCTATCCCACTGAGCAGTGGGATATGCATTACTCTCAACCTTTCTTTTGTCAGTGGCTTACAGATGCCTTTATTGTTACTGCTCTTGCTTCTTCCAAACTTTAAGTCTAGGATTCCCTGAGTACCTCCTCACATACTCAGGAGATGTTTCTGTATTCCTCCATAGTAGCTCTGCTTCCACCTTCTGTGTATTTTGCAGAAGAAGTGCAAGAGCCTCTCCATGATGCTGCTTGCCTCACTTTGTCACACAGATGCTGGCCAGCAGCCCTCATTCCTCAAAGTGTGTCCTGTTGTCTCAGAAGCCTGCCTGTGATGCCAGCCACGCAGCCAGTTATTGATAGGCTGTGTGCACTCCTGCCCTCCCACTGAAACAATTGAGGAGAGCAGTATCAGGGTCCTATGCCTGCTACACTCCACACCCCCAAGCTCTGCAGTCGCTGCTCATATGCTCAAGTTCACACCTGGCAGTGTTGTTGATTGATTAAGGGGTGAATAGCCAAGGGGCAAGACTTCGGGCAGACTCATCAGTCTTTCAACAGCATCCTAGGCAGTATAACTGTTTTGGAAATGCACATCTACATGCTTTCCTTCTGTTCCCACAAGTCACTAATTTCCTGGATTTGTCCCTCACCAAGCCTCTATCTTGGTAGTCTCCATCCACTGATCCTTTGAGTACAATGCCTAGCTGTCTCTTCTTCCTTGCATCATGGAGCTAAGTCCTGTGGCACTGTAAGGTCTCTGTGAAGACCTGTCTACCCACTGTTTGCCCTTGCTTATGGTGTTCCAGTCTGCCCACTTTGTCCTGTAGCTCCTTCCACTGAAGAACAGGACCTCAGGCAGAGCACCCCTCCCATGGGTGAGGCCACCACCACCACTTCAGCACTAGAGAGAGGTACCTAGCATTTCTTACAGCCCAGGCCCTGGATGGTGAAGTCCTCTTCCAGAGCTCTGTCTGGGTCAAGGCTCTGGTGTGCTGAGGGCAATTGCTTCAGCAGAGCTTCTGGGCCCCTTTGCTTCACTGCTGTGCTACCTGAGTTCTGCTGGTAAGCAGACAGTAGAAGTGCTGTGGTAAAAACGGTGGTAAAAATACAGTGTAATTCATGAGATGGCAAACTGCCAAGGGAGTGAGAGCCTTTGTCTAAAGGTACAGGGAAAGGCCTTATCGATGGTAACCAGTATATGTTGAACTTTTGCATTGCTGTCTCTTAATCACTTCCCTGAACCGTCAAAGGGTTCACAAAGTGTCTCTGACATTTCACTGAACTCTCAAAGGAATTTTCTTGCGTTAGAGGCAGATGCGGTGCCAGCCTATGCATTTTAAAATGCTTGATATAGCTAGTATCTGTATGGACAGAGTCTAGATTACAGTTCTTCTGCTGGTGCCTTGCTAATTTGAAGGCCCCTAAGCTCTGTGCACATCTGTTTTACACTTTGTTTTATATCCTAGTATCTCATGAGTCTGAACTTCAAGAAGTCTGAGTTTATAATAATTTATTTAGTTTTCTTTTAAGACATGTTGTTTTTAATTAACATTTGCTTTCTTTAAGTAAAAGCAGGGTGGTGGTATGACTTGATTCTTTGCCAGATCATTTCTGTGGTGTCCCAAATTAGAACAAAATAAGAAACCAGTCATATTGAGAGTTTAAGTACAGTCATACCATGTCAGACAGATTTTGTCTGTATAGAGTATTTGTTTCTACCAGTAGTCGATAGTGTAAATCTAGGGAAGAGAACGGGAGAAAATGTAATGATACTTCCTCGCTGTATGCTCCTGGCATGCAGTGACCTGAGAGTCACAGTTAGGGACTGCCTGAAATAGGGGTGAGGACTTGGTATTAAATAGCTGATGAGTAGACTTGCAGCACTGGCAGTGTTCTGTGGCACGCAGTTCCCCTGCATGTCTACTCATTGCGAGGATACCTTCCTCTTGTTTTTTAACCTCTTGCTGCTAAATTAACTTAATTTCTGCCAATACAAGAAGTAGGAGTAACAGGTAACAGTTGTTCTCGATTTGCCATCTCCATGCAGCTTTTGATTTTACAGACCTGCCACTTGATTTAAGTTACATCTTTTCCAGCCAGGAAGAATGCTACTCTCTTCACTTAAATCTTATAATGAAGCTGTTCCTAGTTGTCTTCATCCTTTTGCCCTTGTCACTTGTCCTTTCTAATCCTTCTATATTCTTTTTGAAATGACAAGACTGGGTGTTCATACAGTGCTCAAGATGAGGAAGCAGATACTGTGTAATGGTTTGGTTTCTGTTCTTCTCTTAGTAGTTTAACAAGTTATTTTTCTTTTACTGCTACTGATCACCAAGCTGATGGTTTTGTAGGGTTTTATGGTGGATCTCCAAGATCCAGAGTTCAGACTCATCCTTTTTTTTGTCTAGTAGAAGAAAAAAAACAAACAAACAAAACCAACCAACCAAAAAACCCAAACAAACAACCCTTAGAATTTTTTCTTAACATACCTCACTTAGTGTTTCATTGTGGTAATTTCATCTGCTATTTTATCATCAAGTCGTTAATTACAGACACTTTTGCAGTTCTTAATTTTATATAGTCATCCCTGTAAACCAAAACTATATAGATGCAAACTGAGGTTATCCCAAAAAAACCCCTCCTCCTTGGCATTTGATGTGCACCTATGCAGGAAACAGAGGTATATACACCCTTCTAGTCTTGTACAAGTGGAAGGCTACAGGCTCCTATGTCGCTATGCCATTTAAAGTGTGTAGGAGTGCATGGAGACATGGATGTCTCTGCTGCCAATAAGAACAAATAAGCAAGGCAGGAATCAAATTATGACAATGAAATACTACATGAAGGGGGGGGGGGGTAAAAAAATCGTATTTTAGTGTGAGTGAACGACCTCAAAGCTGTTCTTGATTTTGCCCTACCCAAGAGTCAGTCATTGGAATAAGCAGTCCTTGTAAATTACAAGGAAATTTTGAAGGTTGGCATTCTAAAATTTTAATGTATACCTGTTGAAAAATGTATAGAAGTTTTCTCTATAATCAAGCATTAAGCTATTCAAGTCACCTTAAGCATCAAAATTATTAGTTGATACCTTTAGCTTTGAATGCTTAGTAAGTGATCACAGTGGGTTTAGATACTTCAGTTTACTTACTGTTTAACTTTACCAAAAGGTATGTTTCTTTTTGGTTTGCTGACAGCAAAGCATTTGTCTTTGAGATGAACATGTAATGTGCCATTAGACTTTATGTAAAATATAGGCATATGTAGACTAGCATCCCTAGTGATGGGCCCAGGAAGTCAGCGTGTACTACACAGGAGGAGGATGAGGAATATTAGCCATGGGCTTCATGCAGCACAGATTGATACCCTGCTTCCTGAGATGTTCCTGGTTTTCATTCATCTAGCTTGTTCCTTTTAATTTTGTTAGACGATCCAGAGTTCCTTTTAATTTCGTTAGATGCGTCTACCCTCTTCTCCAGTGGCTCAGCAGAGCAGTCTGTTTTGGTCATTCATTTTAGTGTTTCAGATGATAAATATTTATATAGTAAAGGACTGCAGTAATGCTGCTTTAATTGACCCTATTCCCTTAATCTCATTGGAGTGCATAGAGCATTCATTTTGATTCATGTAGCATTTGGTAATTAAATTGTTACCTTTAAAATGTAGTTAAAATTTCTACTTTTAACTGCTGTCCTCGAGTAACTTTTTGTGACTTCTTTTTCTTTTTTTTTTTTTTTTTTTTTTCCTCCAGATATAGAACGTGGTGTCTCAAACTGGATTAAAGCAACCTGTTGATATTTTTATTTATACTTTTTTATTTTTGTATTTGACTTAAAGTGCCATGAAAAAATTTGCATATTGCAAGGTGGTCCTTGCCACCTCTTTGGTTTGGGTCCTTCTGGATATGTTTCTATTGCTGTACTTCAGTGAATGCAACAAATGTGATGAGAAAAAAGAACGAGGCCTGCCTGCTGGAGATGGTAAGTTTTCTGCCTGAGTAATTTTTAAATTATGCTAATTTAAAATTGCACTCCTTTTAAACATTTGATTTTTTTTTGCCTCAACAATACAGTATTGCACCAGCATTTAGGTGTTGCAGAATGTTCAATGTTTCTTTGAATGCCTTTGAATAAGCATGTTGCCTGAGATGTACGTTGCAGACTGAAATGCTTAAGATGTAGAATTTTAAGCTCTAATGTATGTGGAAAAATAATAAAACTACACAACAAGTAGTTCAGGCATGTAAGCTATGTTAATATAGTTTAAAGCATGTTCTAAATTTCTACCAGTGAAGAAGCAAAAGCACTGTTAACTTCGCTTACTTGGTAGTAAAACAAACCAAAGCAATAACCAAGCTTACTTGTCCCCCTGCCCCCACAAAAGAAAAAAAAAACCAACAACAACCCCCTTCCCCCTCAAAAAAAAACCAACCCCAAATCCCAGCTAAGCCAAAATTTGGCCAGTGACTATAGCAATAAGGTATAGTGAATGTTGTAATGAAAATACATTTATGAAAATAACTAGAATAAACTTGGGTGTAAAAGTAACAAATATGAGGGGGAGTGTATGTATATATACACACACACATATGCACCTGCTTATGTATGTAACTTTTTCTTTGAAGTGAGAGCTGGGTTTTTCAATAGTAAAGGTCTTCAGATAAGGTTTCAGTTTTGTTACTGCAGTCTTAGATTTTTGGGTACCAGTTGGATGAGCTGAATGTGGTTTTTTGAAAGCAAGTACGATTCTTGTTGCCAATTTTATTTTAGGGCAGTCAGTTATTACATGGGAGAAAGGATTGGTGCAGGGAGAATTCTCATCCCTGCAATGTCTCAGCACAAGCATTGAAAACTGCAGGCAGCTGCTGCCTCCAGTCTCCCCCACCGGAAGGGCTGTGTCTGTGCGTTTCAGTGCTGCTATAGAGAAACTTAAGCAGTGATGCTCAGTGTTAAGTCTGATCAGCCAACTGTACTTGAGGTTAATTAATGCTTTCCATCACAAAAAACTTTTTCACCTGTTGACATCTGGTAAGTACAACTGACCTCCCAGGGAAATTTTCTGAAATGTTTTAACAACAATGAATAACACTGAGGAGGTGTTTAGGAAATGTTAGGTTTGGTTTGTTTTTATTCCCCAATAATGAAAACAGGCCAATAAATCTCCACAGAGAACAACAATGTGTAGGAATGTAGAATTTCTGTGTGTAGTAGCTCTGAGCTGTTGTTTCCACAACTGCATGCAAACATCTTAGTTTTTCAGAAGGGACTTACATTTTCAGTTGCTTACATTTGATCTTTTGGGTTTCTATTTCAGTAAGTGGAAAAGAAAGTGACAAGAAAATGAATTAGGGTTATGTAGAATGTAGAAAGTATGTTTTATAGGAACTGAGTCTTGTCTATTTTTTGTCATCTTTGGCGCCCCCCGCCCCCCCCCCCCCAGCCTCAACTTTCTTCAGGACAAGATAATGACTGATATTGTGGTGTTGAGGAATGGATCCATTTTTTGGATTTCCACAAAGTTTTTACACAATGCAAAGCAGATAACTTATGCCAGGCTTCTTTAGAGTTGTCTTGCAAACAAGATTTTTTTTGCTGTTTACAAATTGAAGTAAATTTATATCAAACTTAGTTTAATATATTGATATATTGATGATGTTGAAAGTTCAGATGTATTTACACATAAAGACACTGAGGATTCCTTCAGATGAGGGAAAATCTGCAGTTTTTAAAGATTAGTATTATGATTTCCCCTATGCAATGTTAGTTTTACTTAGTTGAGTAAAGTCTTAATTCTGGCCATTCCCTAATCTATGTGTGTTAAAATCTCTGATATCTTTTTAATAACTTAGTGACTTGTAAAAAAAAAAAAACAAAAACAACAACACCAAAAACAACAACAAAAAACCCCAACAAACCCAACCAAGCAACCAACCAAAACTTTGTATATAGTTTTTTGTTTTACTTGCCTTTTTTTTTTTTTTTAAACAGTTGACTTGTAGTAAGGTATGTGCAGAAATATGTCTGCTAGAAACCATGGTTGTGGTTGACATTGTGACATTTCCTTTTAACCAAGTTGTATGTAGTTTACTGATGTGGAGTCTGTAGTGGATTTATTCCCACTCAGAATGCCTAAAATCTCCTCAGATAACATTGAGGCTATTTTCTCTGTGAAGCTTTTATCAAAATCTGCTTTTTCACCCCCCCCCCCATTCATTTCCATAATTGATTTCGTTTTCTTGATTCAGCGTAAATTATGTAAGTGTTCTGAAATTAATAGTCTCTTTGTCCATGTCACTCTGGTATATAGCTTCTCTACAATTAATGGAAGAATTCCATAGCATTTAATGAACCTACTTGACATACGAGTACATTTTTCTGAAGAATTTGTAAGCTTATTTTAGGCTGTGCTTTGCGAGTTGGAAAAATTAGTCTTTAGATATTTCATCAGGAGCAAAGGATTTTGAGGATAATTTTGAACAGTTTAGGCTTTCATGAAGTTAGAAGGGTGTTTTCTTTGGGTTTTTAATACAGAAAATAGAGCGAGTTTGGTTTTCAGAATAAGACTTAGAGTCATGATCTAAACTACCTTTGGGAAAAATCTTTCTCCTTGGTATCGATGGCATAAGATGCTGGTATCTTAAATCATGAGCTTCAACTTATGTGTCTAATATTGGATTGTATTGGATTGTTATATTTTACAAATTGCTCAAAATAAGAAATGATAAAGGAATGTGAATGTGAATCTGTGGAAAAATCTCTGTGTACATGATTATGTGGAACTGTAAGATGAGTGTGTTAAAGGTCTTTGTGTCTGCTATCATAGAGATTGAGGGTTGGTAGTTGAAATGATAGAAGTATGGAGATGAGGAGACAAAAAATGAAGTGGAAAAGGGACAGTCACCAGGCTGTGAGTAAGAGAGCTGGGGTGGAAATGTTTGGGAAAAGGTGGCCTGGCATGGTGTCTGGATAGTATAGGATTGGGGGACTAAAGTGATACCAGAGGAGGAATAATTGTGATCTAGTGACTGTAACTGTGTAGGATGCTTTGGCTGTAGGCTTAGGTATTTGCCTGCCACTCCACCGTGGTGGAAGAAGACAGCAGTAGCTTCAGGAGGTAGTGTGGGGTGGTGGGGTCAGAACACATAGCAGTGCTGGTTCCGGCATCCATCCGTTGGAGCTGGGAGGGAGCCTGTGCTTGTCCTGGCTCATACTGGTGCTCTTCTCTCCACCACAGCCACTCCAGAGAGGGAGATGTAGGTCAGGTGAAACTCTCCAGTGCTCAGCTGTGAGATTGTGTCACCTATTCTGAGCTACCCAGCTAACCTGGATGGTGTACACCCCTTGCCCAAACTGTCATAGCTGTTTTTTCTATTGGCACATCTCTGAGTGGCGGTTCCCTTTCCATAATTACTGATGGTTCATCAGCCAAATTCACAAGAGAGTAATAGCTGATGATGGAAGGCTGTTGCTGTAAGTTTAAAGGTTGTTATAAATTGGAAAGAAAACGACTGAACCTTATTAGGCATCATCCATGTTATGTAGTTTTTTCCAAACCTGAAATTTATAGGATATCTAGTTGAGCACTGTTGTTTCCAGATGGGGATTTGGCATTGCAATTTAGATTTCCTAGCCTGGAATAGAACTCATTGATAAGTGTAAACAAGTTCTAGACTTAAAGAAAGAGTTCAAGCTGTCTCTAACAATACAAAAAGGGACCATTCGTGTAAAGAAAAAATGCGCAGGTAATACTGTGATTTTACTAGTTAAGATTTTTTTTTGTGTGTGTAGCTCTATCTTATTTCTGTAAGAATCCTGTATGTCAGCTCTGAGGTCTTGACTTAACTGAAGATCAAATGAGTCCTTCCTTACCCCCAGTTACAGGCTTCTTAAAGGTATGACTGCAAAGGAATTTCCAGCTTTGGTACTTGATGCAGTTTCTAAATAAACTTCCAAACTCATTCTTTTTCCATGTTGTTGTGGTTTTTGTTTTGTTTTGTTCCCCACCTGCACCCCACCCCGCTCCCCAGCCCCCTGCCTCAAGAGGCATTCTATTTGTGTAATGATTAGAAGCCCCGAAAAAAAAAAAAAGATCTTTTAGACCTAGGGTTGTTTTTGCAAGAGTCTTGTGATCTCAGCTAGTTGCTATTTACAATTTTTTTTCTTGGGCCAATGACAAATTTAAACTAGGAGCAGTTATTTTTGTCAAGTGCCAATCAGGCCTCGTATTTGGAATTTTGAAGTCTTTGGTAAAGATGGATTATCTAAGTTGAGACTCAATTCTGAATACTCTCACCTTCATGAAAAATAAGCTGGTTCAAGATATAAAATACAGATCTAATTTTTGAAAATAGGGACTGTTCATAAATCAGTCTTTTCTATTAAGACTGAAGTGTGTGTAAGAAAAAACTTCTCTGAACTTTTACCTCTCAAAACAGCTTACTTGTAATTGCGGTGGTTCCTCCAAAGGTGACTAGACTTCGTGTTTTGGTCAGTTTACCGTTGTTGTGGCCCCTAAAGATGGAGGAATCCATCCCTCTTTCTGGCTTTAGATGCTCTTAGATTTTGAAGTATCTGTTTTTCATCAGGTATATTGCCTGGTAAGAAGGAGTTTGTAGTCCATAAAGAGTTCCTGTTAACCAGGTCTAAACCAGGTTTAACGAAGGTCTGGAAGAGATCAGGCCCTCTTTAAAACTAATGGTTTACTGATACAAATGAGAAATATCTGGAAAAACGTTACTAGATTTCCCATTGGATCAAGTGATGATTAAGTCATTCAGCTCCAAAACTTGTATCTGTATATTAAATTACTGTTTGTTAGAAGTGTGTCATCAGTTCGTGTTGACAGTCCTTTAAATGATTTTTTTTTTTTTTCATAGTGACAAAAGATCACTGCAGTTTGAATTTTTAAAAATTCAAATTAGTCATTTTGGGAGAATGTTGTTAGTTTGTGTTGATATGAACACTACAGGCTTTTGTGGGAAAACAGGTTACTGTAAATGCAGAAACTTGAGAGAAATATGGTTAACTCTTCTTGGAAAACCATCTCTGTGTTTGCACACCAAGCTTACCTATCGTTGCATTTATTGAGTTCTGTGGATCTAGTTAGCTGTTGCTGGATTTTTCTGCAGAAGGGAGTACTTTATTAAAATAAAATGTGTAATCAAGTAGTATATATTTGCTAATGAAATTTTAAAATTCAACTGATTAATCTGTGGAATTTGTATACCTGGATGCAACTCACTGATTGTGCTAAACTAGCATCTAACAGAAAGATCTGCAAATGTGAAAGATGAGTTTTCAGTTAATTCAGTTTGACTTAGTCAAAGTGAAGAAACAACTGGAAGTATAACTAAGACAGGAAATTATTTTTTCTTCTAAATAGCAAACATGATAGGATAAGACATTCACTCTTGAGAATGCTGAAAAACATGGTGAATAATTATTTTTTGATGTATAACTATATTCTGATAGCTTTTGTTTCATCATTTTAGGTAGGGTGAATGCTTATCACTTAATTTTCTGTCCAAGTAAACTTAAATACTAACTGCTGTACACTTGATAAAAATAATTATGATAGCCAACGAAATAAAACCAAGCTGAATGTAAAAAATTAAGCCCAACTAATTGCCTTGTTGTATGCCATAATTTTATGTTGATTACCTCCCAAAAGCCACAAATACTAATTTAAAAGATTGTGCAATTGCAAATCAGCACATTTTTATGTGCGTTCAACTGATTTTTTTTTTTTTGGAGGCAAAGATACAAAGCAAACCGCTTGCTTATTTTAGCCCATGGTTTAAATAAGTACATAAATCAGTCTGCTCAAGATCTGCTTGGACATACTGATTCTATCAATTTTTAGTGTACGAGTGGCTGGCAGACAACTTCTAGTATTATATAGCTCAACTTGCAGTCAAGGGAAATTTGGTAAAAAGAAGGCATCTCTGTGGTGGCAGGATTTTCTCTGCTAAATATTACTGCATTAATGCAACTAGTGCAGTCGCTTCAGGTCCTTGAAAATGAAAGTTTCTCAAGGAACACATTGTGCTTGTAACAGATTAATGCTAAACGCAAACTAGCAAAATGTTTCACTTACTAAGTATATATTTTAAGTCTTAGTGTTTCAACAAGGATGGAAGGCTTGGACTTTTTTAAATTTTATTTTTACAGATATTTGCTCTTGGCATAAGCTTTAATTACACAGTGCTGTCCTAGATGCACATTAAAGATAATTTGAAGCTAGGCTTATTACTGAGAGCTTTCCTGCCTTTATTTTAAAATACTTCCTGTTTCTCTATTTAGATCCTAAATTACTGGGGTTTTTTTTAATTAAAATTTGCCCTGAATTTGTAAAGTAGTAATATATTTCAAATTCAGTATTGGAGCATTTAAAACATTTCAGTTCAGTTCGGTCAATGGGTATTTGTAAAGAAAATGTAACAGGCCTTTAAAATGTTTTCTTTTTCACTTCTTTTGGTTAAAAACCCAAATAATTCAAGAGTCTGGATTCCTTTTCTCTTCCCTCTCTCCCTCATCAGTTTGATCAGATATTTGATATTTAAGATTTCTTTGGTTTAAACATGTCAAATGTTACTGTTTCTGTTTCGAGTACTAATGTTAAACTCCAAAATGCAATTAAGTTGACTAAAAATAATGTTAGTAAAACCAAGATAAATTACTTCTAAACTGTAAATGCCAGTGTCATTCTGTCAAAATAAAAATGTGGAAATAAATATAAAATTACAGTTTTACTTTGATGTTTACTAAAATCTCTGTAAAGGAAAATTCCAACTTTTCATGGAAAGCTTGTGTGTGCAAGAACAATCTATGATATTCCAGAACTTTACTGTTAAAGTCAGTTAGGACAAGATGTTGGATAGATATAAAACCTTACTGTTTTTTCGAATGAGTTGTATTATCTAAGAGTAGCACTTTACTGCTTCTGTTAAACTCCCAAATACAAAGGTTTGTTTTTACTTCCAAAATGTGGTGAGTTTAGAACTCTATTTTAAACAGAAACACTCCTACAGTGTAAAATAAAGTATAAACAAACAAACAAAAAAGCATAACGAGTTGCCAACATTTTATTTGTTCTTAGTTCCAGAACCCATACAAAAACCACATGAAGGACCTGGAGAGATGGGGAAGCCTGTGGTCATTCCGAAAGAGGAGCAAGAAAAAATGAAAGAAATGTTTAAAATAAATCAATTTAATTTAATGGCAAGTGAAATGATTGCACTCAACAGATCTTTACCTGATGTCAGGTTAGAAGGGTAAGTGCTTTATATTGTATTAAAAATGTACTCTCCTTAAATTAATAATGTGCAAAACGTGATCCAAAATGAGATTTCAGTACTGTGAGATACTACTGTTGAAGTGAAAAGCAGGATTTCCTGTATATATGGTATTTATTTGCAAAATAAGATTGAACAACAGAAACTATTTTTCTTCGGTGTTATTTAACTTTGAATCCAATTAAAAGTATGAAACCTGTTTGAGGAAAAGAAATTAATTTGGTTGAAGGAAAAGAAAGTTAACTTAAGACTTGGCATTCAGGAAAAAATTACTTATTTGAAAAATTCATGCACTGCTTGTAATGAGGCAGACTATTTTATATAATGCAGAATTTTAGAAAAGATTTTATGATGAGAAATAAATAGTTTAAAAATCTCTTACCTCATGAAATGTGAAAGTCTCATTTAGATTACATTATAATGTTTTCTAATATCCATCTGGTTTGATTTTGATCTTGCCTCTGAAATACTGATCCTTTCAGAGCTATTTGAGTCATAAGTAATTAAAAAGAAAATTGTAACCTTGTTTTAAATAAAACTAAGATTGCTTTACTCTCCTGGGGCTACTCTGGTAGGGTAGCTGATTACTCCCCCAACCTCTCTTGTTTATGAAAGTTAACTCAAGTTAAATAAAGCTCATGAAACAAGATTTTTCCAATTAATTATCTGCATTCTTTTGCAAGAGTCAGATGTTACAGAAACCCCATTTCTTTAGAAACTCTCCTGTTGCTTCTGTATACGCAAGGCCTAGCTGCTGGATTAATTTGTTTTCATTTCCAACCTCAGAAGATAATATTAGAAGAATGAGATTAAGATCTGACTGCTTTTCATTTTTAATGAGTGAGAAGGAGCTGGTTTGCATATATTGTAATGAATGTGATTCTATGTAGCGTGCAAGTTCTTGGTAGTGCTGGTGTTCTTAATTGAGCCATATATTTTTCAAAATATAATTTCATAAGTTTGAATTAATTTATCTTTTCAATTGATTTTCAGATATATGGTTAGTCAGATTTTATGGTCACTACTTGCCTGTTTCTCAGTATAGTGGAAAAGTGCAAATCATGAACTTTCAGGGTTTTCTTTCAAAACTGACGGATGTTGTTTGGGGAGGGTTATTTCTTTTTCTCTCATGTTATTGCTCTGATCATGGTTGTAACTTGGCAATGGGATCTCTTGGCATTCATGCAAATTCATATGTAATGTCTACCCCTTTTATCATGCTCTCTGTAGGATAAGAAGTTGCCTTACTGTAAAGTGGTGACTTCTGGTTAAGGACATGTAGTTAGCATTCTCACCTGGTTTTAGCTGCAAGGAAAATAATGAGTTGGAGACTTGTCAAAGCTGGGGTGCTAATTTGGGGTGATTTCTCTATGTTGTTTGTTTTTTTTTTCTGGAAAAGGTGAATGGAAGGAATTAATAAAGCTTCAGGGAAATGATAGTTACAACAGTTGGTTGTATTGAAGGTAAACTTTAGTAATTTTTTGTTATGACTTAGGAAGTATGGAAGAAACTACATAACATCATCTGCTTATCAGCGTTCACACTGGAAAACTTGCATGTATATGTTCTAACATTTTTATAGTGTATGTACAAAAATAAGAAAATAAATTTGTGTATCTAAAAAGTTGACATAATCATAAGCTTTATGAAGTCTAGACTTTGAATTAACAAAAAATGGAAAGAGAAATTGTTATAAACTATTAAAATTTATTACCTAAGAATCACTCAAGCTTTTGCAAATGAAATTACGATTTTTAAGTCAAGGTGAGCTATAGGAGTTTTTTGTCTTGCACATTTGACCATGCTGTACAGTTGTTGTGTTTCACAGTAAGAGATGCATTATAAATGTAGTAATGTTGCATTTGTTTCTCTTTTCCATTTGTACGGACACAAATACTATCACAGTACTATGTGTGTGAAAGTGGAATCTTAGAATAAAATTTTAGGTTAAGGTATCAGGGCAGAGTTGGAGTTTCTATTTTTGTAACTTGCTGCCAACAATTTTAAAATTTATTTACTGTGTACATTTTTAATAGATTTTGAGAGAAAAAATGGTCCCCAAAAAGCTCCTCCTTTTGTCATCTTTTCATTGTGTGCTTTATAAGGTCAAGCTAATTAAGAAGTTGAGGAGTGTGTTAACATTTCCCCAGCAAATCTGAGAACAATACTGTATTTACAATGCAAGAGGATCGTAATCTGTATGTGTGGATTAATATTACTTTCCAAAAACTCAGTAGCCGTTTTCAGAATTATGAAAACTATAAATATGCTCTGGTGTTGTATACATATCTTATGAAAGTATTTATCTGTTTAGTCAAAATACTCACATGGTCAGAAACACTTTCTGTTGCATTAGTGGAATTGCTTCTGTTGTAACTTTTCCTGTCTATATCCCTGCTAGTATGGAAATAGTTTGGGGAGAAAGAGAATGGGTAATTTCTAATCATTCCTTACCATAGTTACATGCTTACAGCATAGCTGCCAGTAGCACTTTCAGTCAAGGTTTTGAAAAAATGAGATATGTTCAAAGGCACACTTTGCTGTTCGGCCATGTGGGTTGTTTCCTTTAATGTGGTCTGAGGGGAAGACATGATTATTTCAAGTCCTATAATCCTCTGGCGTGTCAGTTCTTCTGAAATACAGAAGTCTGTAAAAGTTTTGCCTAGCAGTTAATTATTGAAAAGCTGATGGAATTAGCTGTGCCAGGACCAATTTGCCACATGTATTTAATGGAGATGGCATAAACTGTCAGCTGGTGAACAGCTTTTGTAGTCGTCTGTCCTTCATATTAATTTCTAGTTCTGTCAAGCCCCTGAAATCTGTGCGAAGGCAAGCACATTTGTGTACCTGCTTGGTCCTCGAGGCAGCGAATATCTTCGTGGGCTACGTGTTCTGTCTCACACTTCTGCCTCTGGGTGCTTATAGGTCAGTCTCTATAGATGACCCACTCTGGTCATCATGTCTATGTTTTGACCACTAAATTTTGTTTCCATACTAGAAGAACAAGAATGTGAGCTGTTTTAATAATTTCTAGGCACTCCTCCAGCTCAGGGAAATCCTCAGAGACAACTACAGAAGTTAAAATCTGTGTTCTGCTGAGCTGTGCCACAGTCGTATTAACAGGTTTACATTTATTTTTATTATTTGGCACAAAATTACTGAGGCACATAAATGCCTTTAAAATCGTTGACATATGCCTGAATTGCTAGTCATTTTGTAGAAACACAAAATGTAAGTGGGAACACTTTTCTACTTATTCTTCTCATTATCTCGTTGCTGAACAGAAAAAACTAAACCAGAAGTAATTCTTTTAGCCTGGATACTTACTCGGATCTGGACTGGGGCATGTTAGTGTAACTAACTAGTATAACTGACAGTGCCACAACCTCTGGAGGGATGTTGTTGTGGGGGAACAAGCAGCTGGGAATAGCAGATCAGTTTTAAGTTGTTAATAGAATAATTCTTGTAAGCAGGTCTTATTCTGGTCTGTGAATCAGTCATCAAAGTGGGAGTTGATTCACAGTTTCCAGGAAAATACGCAGCTGTGGGCTTGACATGACAGCAAAGAGTAAAAGATGGGTGATTAGGAATGCTAGAGTTTTGCCTTGATTTTACTGAAGATGAGGGAGGCAATGAATAAAATAGGTATCAATGACTAAAATAGGTGTTCAGCTGTGCCTCTGTCTTAGACTGGTATTCAGTCTGGAAAGCAGTGTGGTTAAATGTGTGAAATTTGTATGTGTCATAGGACTTGATTTTGCTCTCAGTGCTGTTTGAGGTGGCTTAGAAACTGCTTTGTAAAATGAAGAATGAGTTCTGTGTTCTAAGGCTGAGTTTTCCAGGCTGTAGTCATTATTTAATAGCTTGTGGAATATATAAAACATTTAATGAGACATTTGGGTCCGTGGTGTGAGAGTTTAAACCCAATTCTGACTTTTTTTACACTAGAAAAGAGCATCTTAAAACACTCTTCCAGGCTCAAGTGCTCAAAGCTGGAAACAATATAGGCATAGCTGGGGCACAATGATGTAATTTATGTAAGCTCTGGTCACCACTGGAGCTTATAATGCAGCGCTAGGAGGGTGTCATATTTTGCAACGTGACATTTCTTTGAAAGGTGATGGGCTACTCCAAGCAGACCTGCAGCAAGGAGGAGTGTGGATATCTTTGGGTTACCTTAATAATCCTTTCTCCAAAGCTGCAGGGTCTGTAGAACTTGGTATAAAAGATCTCCCTTGTCATTTTGTTCCTTAGTTGGTATAATTTTGCCAGAATGAAGGGTATCAGACATCTTACTACACCTCAGTTAGTTCTTCATAACATTTGGGATCTTTTAACTGTCCTTTTCTCAAACTGTCTGTATTCAGGCAGTAGATATGTTGGGTTTTGAGTGGTATAGGTAGTGTTTAGGGTGTAATCAGAGTTTTTAGACAGATGGCCGTACATATTTGAAGTAGGTCTAAGTTGATATGAACTATGACTTCAGCCACTTAATAGAAAAATAAGATGCAGAACTCTAAGACCTTAACATTTAACTAGTACAATAATGTGGTCAGTTTAAGTTGTTATTGTAGGCCTTTTTTATTAATCAAACTACCCTGCTTGGTTCCTGCTGCCAAGCTTACTTTCAAAATTGGGAGGAAGGAGACAATTTTTTCTTCTTTTTTTTTTTTTTTTCTTTTTCTTTTTTTCCCCCTGGAGTTAAAAGCCATTCTTCGAAGTCTAACTTAGAAGTCTAACGTGTGTTGTAGAGTTTATACCAATTATACTGGTCTCCTTTCTGAGCAAGTCCTTCATATAACTAATTTTGTCATCTCTTTGCTTAGAAAGAACCATATTTAGATTTAGGCGCTGTTAATTATATGATACAATATTATGCTTTTCAGTTATGGGACGGCGATTTGTTTTTCATATGTGTGCTTTAAAAATGTGTTGCTGATTTTAAGCCTGAAATACACATGTGAGAATACACGGGAATTTAGGTTTTTAGCTTCTCAAAACAAGTTGATTTGCTATATACTTTAAGATACTGCAGTTGAGTCATAATATGACATGTTCATAAAATTTACACAATACCTATGTGAGGAAAATGGTTTGAGTAAACCTATTCATGGTAAAACTAGTAAAGACAGACATGCAAGAACATGCTCTTGGAACTCAAATGTGTGACATTTTATGGTTTGGGTTTTTTTTAAATGGCAGTACTTGAAGTGTTTACTTCTATATGAGGCTTATGAAGGTATGCTCTCTTTTCTTTCAATTATTTTAATTCTGGAGAAGAGCTAAGGAGGTAGTTTTATGCTATATATAATCTGACGTAAATGTGGACTAAAAGCAAAAGAAGTCTTCCCACTGCCTCTATTGGTAGCTCAGAAGGTCAGCTGTATCTTGGGCTGCGTCAAACAAAGTGTGGCCAGCAGGTCGAGGGAGGTGATTCTCCCCGTCTGCTGTGCTCTGCTGAGACCACACCTGCAGTACTCCGTCCAACTTGGGAGCCCCCAACATAAGAAGGATGTGGACTTGTTGGAGCGAGTCCAGAGCAGGGCCATGAAGATGATCAGAGGGCTGGAGCACCTCTCCTGTGAAGACAGGCTGAGAGAGTTGGGGTTGTTCAGCCTGGAGAAGAGAAGACTCTGGGGAGACTTTGTAGTAGCCTTTCAGTACCTAAAGGGGGCTTATAGGAAAGATGAGGACAAACTTTTTAGCAGAGCCTGTTGTGATAGGACAAGGGGTAATGGTTTTTAAACAAAAAGATTCATACTTGATATAACAAATTTTTTACCGTGAGAGTGGTGGAACACTGGAACAGGTTGCCCGGAAAGGTGGTAGATGCCTCATCCCTGGAAACATTAAAGACCAGGCTGGATGAGGCTCTGAGCAACCTGATCTAGTTGGGGATGTTCCTGCTCCTTGCAGGGGGGTTGGACTAGATGACCTTTGAAGGTCCCTTCCAACCCTAACCATTCTATGATACTGATCTGACAATTGTATGACCTTGGCATTCGTTGACTGGATGGAGGGTTGCATACCAAAAAGAGAAAAAAAGTGTATTTTGTTGAATCAGCAAACTGAAGCAACACGCCTAGCAGCTGTATGAATACCAGATCTGGTGCAAAGAAAGGGATGGGACAAAACTGTAATAGTGAAAAGTGGGTTTACAGCCCACACGATAGCACCAGATTAGGTGGAGCATGGGGGAAAAAAAAAAACAAACCAAAAAAAAAGTATTAAAATCTTCATGAGGTCATTGAGATTTAAATAGCTCAATCAATTGTGATATGCTTTGTGAATTTTTAGTATTCATTTAGCTCAGATCATACTGATGTAAAAGATAATAAAAAAGAGCAAAGTTGTCAACATAGGATAGGTGGTGGTAGACTTCAGAAGTTGATTCAGCGTTTTGTTACAAGCTAGAAATTGAGGCTGTTAATTAACCTGTCACCTGTAAAGGAAATCTACTGATCTGATGACCAGCAATGTAACCTTCAGCAGTGTCACGCTGGATGTCTGAAAGCCTGTGAGGTATTACAGACTTTACAGTCCTTTCAAGAAGGAATATTTTTTCGTCTGACTTCTGTGGTGCATATAGCTTGCCGCGGGCCCACTATAGAATCAATATTTGGAAAGGTTCTTGTTCACATTGACTTAATGAGTTAGCTGGAAGAAATTATCCATAAATCGTTTTCCTAGAGAAAGCTGGGGGGGGGAGTAACTTGAAAAATCACCTTGCTTCCTGTAGACTGTTTTTTTAATATACAGACATCTATATACACACGTATATATGCATATGTGTATATATGTTTGTGTATGCACAAATGCTTGGCAATCTCATTCTTGGTTATGATTGTCTTTCATTTTGGATAAGCAGCCATATTCTAACTTTATTCAAATTGATAGGTCAAGTATGGAAAATAGTTTGACTAGAGAGCTTATGGTTCAATTTCAGCCTTTGAGGACAGAATAGTTTTAGCTTGTGTCAGGAGATGCTTTCCTGTGGTCACTTTCAGGATAAGGAAGATTGTCAATTGCAGCTAATTATTTTTATGACATTCTACTTGAATTCTGTAACCACAATGCTTTTAAGGACCATTTTGGATTTTGTTTCCAGGGTCTAAAGAAGATTTCTACTTGACTCATGAGATAATGCGACCTTTCTTATATCCAAATCTTTGAGATCAGAAGAAAGGAAAATTTCATACTCTTGATGTCAGGTAAATTATGTAATACTGTTGGAGGCCAACAATAAGCAGGCTGGATGGAAATGTTTAAATAAAGAATAAGGGATTTGCCTGCATTCAGGTCACCTGTTCAGAAAGATTAATTGGAGTTGTGATGTGAAATCTAGAAATGAAGACCTCTTTCTAAACCAAATTGTTCTTATTTGATTGGAAGCAGCGGCTTCAGAAGTAGAGTGAAGTTTTGTTGCAACCTTATCTGCAGTGTTTTCTCTTTGTGCAGCCACAAGTTAAAACTGTGGTTGTATGCAAAGTCTGTGTAGTGAAAAGTGGTTTGGCATGTTACGACAGTCAGTGATTCCATCTTTCTCAGTAGGATTGCTTTTAGCCCTTTTAGCTGTGCTGTTTCTGTGTAAAATCAGATCTTTATCCAGCTCGGTTATCTTCAATTTAAGTGCTCAAGGTATTCTTAAAATTTATGTCGAAAGCAGATTTATTAACACCTATGTTCGTAATGATATCATGAGGCTCCTGCTTATGTCCAGGAAATACTAAGTCAGCGTTTACCAGAAATACACCACTTGACTTGGGTGCTGGTAGTTCTTGTTGTATTGTTTTGACATTTTTTTCTGCCACCCCTGCTACAGGGCGTTATCCTCTGGTGGAAATGTAGGTCAGTGTCAGCAGCTTCAGGGTGACTCTGAGTCTTCTTTCAAAATTGTTTTTCTCCTTGATTTAAGTAGAGAGGAGTTTTTGTGTTCGGCATAGCTGAGCCTCAGCTTTGTTACATTAATTTTATTGCAGGCTTTAACTTCTGGTAAATGGTCAGGTAAATAGTAGAGTACTGACATTTTATGGCACTGCAGTGATATTCATCACATATCAGTAATTAACACCTGAGGCTTCATGAGAGGAGTTCAGATTTTTTATTTTCTCTATGGATCTGGCGTTAACATTGGTAACCTCAAAGAAAATAAATGTATATTTTAAAGTGTAAGGATACCGATACTTCCCAGAGACTCCAATATAATTTAATACTGAACAGCATGCAGTTTGTACTGCATCTGTAATATTAAACAGATTTATTAGAGGGACTGTGCTGTGTAGCATTTCCTCAAAACTTCAACTCTAACCTGATTTTCAGCAAGACTTGGATTATTTCTTTGTCAAAGGGATGCAGTTTATTTAGAACTGCAGCTTTTATTTATAACTGTTGTTTGTAGTATGCCGGATAAAAGATTGTACTAACTTTGTAAGGTGACTAATTATATTTCCCTCCCTGCCCCAATCTGTTGCTCGTACAGCTTTCAAAAATGCATCAACACTGCATTATCATACTGCATATACGAGCTGTGGTCTGAGCTCCGCTGGGATTTCCCAGCTGAGCTGCTTAGTGCACAGGAGATGCTTTTGCTTGCGTTCCATCTCTGTCCTTTATGTGAGTGCTCTGGGTTGTGTGCACGGGGCTAGAAAACAAGGATTGCATACGTGTTTTGCTGCTGTTAATGTTTTTGAGCCACTGTAAATTATTGGTCATGCCTTGTTCTTGTGAAAGGCTGCTGGAATCTGGGAATAAAATTGATGTCAGGTGTAGCAAATCATGGCTCAGGTAGTGTCTGAGTCTATTAATTTTTGTGATTAGGTAAGGATGAGTGGCCTCATTTTGAAAATTCCATATTAAAAAAAAAAAGTTCCAATGTTACTTGTCCTCTTGTTGCTCCTCTGTGGAGTAACAAGACACAATCAGAAGATGTAGAGATCTGCACTGTAATATTTAGAAACTTAGCATTTATTTCTAATGCAGAATATAATTATGACATTATCTTTCTAGAAAATTACCTGATTTTTTTTCATGTTTTGCCTCAATGAATGAGGTTTTTCTCGTTGTGTCTCACTGCATAAACATTGTGACAGAGTATAACTGATTTCCTACAAGACCTCTACCCTGTTTGTAGCTTTTCGGGGAGTGTGATTCTTTAGCTTGTGAAACAAAGGTATTTAAGAGCCATCAGGATATTAAATCCCATTTTATTACATTACTTTCAGAAATGATTTATCATGACTTTGAAAGGTGTGCAAACACACCACTGCTAATATTGTAAATATTTATATTTCAAGATATGACAATATTACACATGTAGCGCTCAATCTTGAATTTTAGGAATAATTTCTAAGTAAATTGGTCCATGAATACAACTTTCTAGTATGCATAAAAAGCCAAGTGCTATTCTGTAATAAGACAGCTGCACAGGTAATATTTTAAGGTAATATTTGAAGTATGTGTTGAAGTCCCAGCAGTAAACTATAAGAGGTGGCATCAGGATAGCAAAGGGTGGTGTCCGCAGTTCCTGGTGTCTCTGCGTCTGGGGTGCCAATGGCTAGAGTGCCTTATTGATCTCAGTGTCGGGCACTGAGCAAAGCAGATAGGTATCAGAAGAACTTAACCTTCTGAGGAATTCAAATGAAGGACTTTGTAAGATCACCTTGTGTATTTCTTCTGTCCCTGCAGTGAAGGATGTTTTTCTCATTCCTTCACTGGCATGAGAGAAGAGAGGGGCTTCCAGTTCTGCCAGATGTGAAGGAGAGTTGAAAGTATATGGTTGTGGTGTTGTAGGAAGCGCAAAATGAAGAGTTGTCTTCTTTCCTTGCAAGGTTGTGCTGAAGCAGCAATTAAACTCTGAGATTTAATGGCTTAATTTTATTTGGACAGAATTGCTGTACTTGATGTCTCTTCTGGCTATTATTGTAATGTCTCCTGTGGACTATTTGTACCCTGTGCTGAAAGAGAAAAGAGGAAAGCATTTATTCAGAGGCTCTTCAGGTGCATTTGAAGTAGCATGAAGTAGTTTTCAAGCGGCTATATGTAATCCACTGAGTAAAATTCTTTGAGGTTTTTTTTTTTTTCCCCGAACATCTCCTTATCTAGAACCTGCAGAGCTTCTATATAAGATTCAATTAACACCTTCACAAAATGTCACGATAATTCAGAACCGTAACACAACTCATAGTTGCTTTTGGCCTGCCATTTAAAAAAAAAGTTTGTAATGGATTTAAAATTTTGAAATCAGGCTACAGGGTGTTAGGGTCAACACCTTGGATTTATTTTGCTGTCACTGTTGTTCTTTAGCAAAGTTGTACACATGTATGTGTCGTTTTGGCCCAGATGCTCCATGCATTCTTGGTATAGATTACCTCAGGAGTGGGTATTTCAAAGACCCAAGAGGGTACCGGTGGGCTTTTGGTATAGCCACTGTGGAGACGGAGGAAAATAAACAGCTGGCCACCTTGCCCAAGCTCTCAAAGGACCCTTCTGTTGTGGGATTACTGAAGGTTGAGGAACAACAGGTACCAATTGCTACCACCTTAGGCCCCCCCTCACTAAACAAAACCACGACAGTATGCTAGGATCTGGCTTCCTTTGCTTTTAGTTCATTAAACTTGAATTTAAGTTATGAAGGATTTGAACCTGTTACACTGCCTTGTGCTTTGGGGAGATGTGGACCTAGGAGGAACCATGTAGTTAGGAGGGACTGGGCCAAAGTATTCTGAATATTTGATGCAGAATTGCAAAAAGGTGAAATTCTGTGAAGAATGTGTATGAGCATCTTATAGAGGTCAGAGATCGTAGCAGAGTCATGCCTTTATAGTCTTATGGCTCCTTTGTAAAACAATTTTTAAAAGTAGAGCTTGTAAACTTTTTTTTTTCACAAATTAATTTTGATGGGGCATTAAAGATCTTGGATAACTAATTTTGTATCTTAGTTAATTTCCCTAATTGCATGAGAGCAAGAACCCAAATATTAGGGAAGAATGCAAGACTAATGTAGCTGAAGGTGAGGATTTCATTGCATGAAAAAGAGACTTGCTATGAAATAAAGAACATTATTGTTTTGAGCGTTGAAATGTGTACATCAAGATATGTAGACTAATTAGACTTTTTGTCTTGATCATTGTCGTAGTTCTCAGGGTCGTGGGTTCGAGCCCCACGTTGGGCGCCAAAATAACTGTCGTAGTTCAGCCCCGATCGGACCAGACTACACAGTCTCTCTCTCGCTCCCCCCACCCTCCGAGAGAATAGGGGGAGATGATATAAGAAAAACGGCTCAAGGTTTGAGATAAGGACAGGGAGAAATCCTTAAAGTTACCGTCACGGGCAAAACAGACTCGACTTGGGGAAAACTATTCATTTATTACTACAAACAGCAGGATAATGAGACAGAGAACAAGATAACCTCCCCCCACCCCTCCCTCTTCCCAAGCTTAACATTATCTCTACTACCTTCCCCCCACTCCGAGCGGCACAGGGGGAAAGAGGGAATGGGGGTTGCAGTCAGTTCATCATATGTTGTTTTACGCCGCTGCTTCATGGTCGGGGGAAGAACTCCTCACATTCCTCCCCTGCTCTGTTGTGGGGTCCCTCCCACGGGCCACAGTCCTTCGTGGAACTGCTCCGGCGTGGGTCATCTCTTCCACGGGTGCAGTCTCTCCAGAACAGCTGTCCCAGCGGGCCCTCCACGGGCCACAGCTGCCTTCAGGCATCCACCTCCCCCGGTATGGGGTCCTTCACGGGCTCCAAGTGGATCTCTGCTCCTCCGTGGACCTCCATGGGCTGCAGGGGGACAACCTGCTCCACCATGGTCATCACCACAGGCTGCAGGGGAATCTTGGCCAGGAGCCGCATTACTCCTTCCCCTCCTTCTGAACTGACCTTGGCGTCTGCAGCCGTTCCTCACAACAGGCTGGCAGATGTCTCGCAGGATCTTTTTTTACATCTTATTCACTTCTTCTCATCTCCTTTCCACTTCTTGCAGCTGGGCTGGACCGAGTCGGGCCCAATCGGCTGCCTGGCAAGAGGCCAGAGGGTGAGGCCTGCAAGGCCCATGAGGCCTGCGCCTCCCCCTTTGCGCCTCTGCCCCCGCTCAGCTTCTTCACATCTTCTCTTCTCTCCCTCTTTTTTTTTTCTCCTTCTTAAATACGTTATCGCAGAGGCGTTATCACGGGACATTCTGCTACCAATCGGCTTGGCCTTGGCCAGCAGCAGGTCCGCCCTAGGCCCGGCTGAGTCCACTGAACAAAGGGGAGCGATTTCTAGCAGTTTCCTACAGAAGCTACCACCTTAGGCCCCCCCTCACTAACAAAACCAGAACAATCATATTTTAACAACCTGACCTATTATTTTCCTGTGTCTTGAGGTAATAGGACAGTAAATCTCTGCATTTAAAATGTCTGACATTTTGGGGGAGTTTCCACAATCTAAATAATATGTGGAGTCACATTAGCCAAGAGTTTGCATGATGTATGCCATAGATTAAGGAAAGGGTGATGCATTCCATGTGAAGTAGACATTCTCAGCTGCCGTTGGGAGTCTTCATTAAATTACTGGAGCTGGTATACCTGCCTAATATTATGCAATATTTTAAAACTGTCTATTACACTCAATTTTAAAACTGTTTGAGGCATGATCTAACAAAAGGAACATAATGTATTAGTAGTGAATTAAAATTCAAATTGTCCCTAATTCACACCCTGTGTGTCATACCCCTCATGGTTATATTCTGCTACTAATGTTGTGTAACTGTTGGCTGAAATTAATGGTTTATTTTAAATTCTATAGTAATCTCTTCCTGGGGTAATTTGGTTTTGAACAAAAGACAAAAAGGATTCTTAATTTAAATGTTTGTTAGTAAGGTTAAAACATGAGGTTTACATAGAAGGCTAATGCTCTAATCACAGGTGTCAAGTGTTCTGTTTTATTTATCTTATGTTCCACAACGGTATGTTCCTAGGAGGGAAGGAGTGTATGTCAGTGTTTTCAAAATTAAAACCAGGGGTTTTTGTTTGTGTATATTCACAAAAATCTGTACAAATATAGCTAAAAGGTATATATATGGAAAGGCAGACGAAAGGAGTATTAAAAATCAGATAGAATGTTATTAATTCTTTCCTTTCTCCTGCCTGCATCTATGAATCTTTCTGGAATAAATTCACATCAAATGCTTCATTAAGAATAGCATTCAAAATTCAAACATTTCCAAGACAGTTTTGTTATTAAATACCTTTGTGTATTTCATTAAAAAAAAAAAAAGAAATATATTAGGGTTGCTCTTAAATTGTTACCCAGAAAGGGTTGGTCTTGAGGAGTAGGAATAGGCAAGACTTGTTATGGAAAGGAGGATATTCACCTTCTTTAAGACAGGGCAGTGGGAGTTCTTTGCAGGGGGAGGGGTATCTGAAAAAATTCTTGTAAGCCTTCCTCTTAGTGCTAAAAAATTCCCCTTCAAAGATGTATCTTAAACGTTTTGATAGATTTGATAGATAGACAGTGTAATGGTTTATAAACATGGTAGTCCCTGATCACTTGGCTGGCTTTTATTATACCAGTTCATTGATTTGAACTTAGTAAAATAAAATCTTCTGTAAAAAGTGGTAAGGCTGGAGATGAGAGATTTCATATTGCGATAGTAGATCCTGTGGCCACTCCAGGAGAATATTCCTGGTGAATGATACGTTGTTATTACTCTTCACAGAGAACTGCTAACAGGCTTCTCTGAACTTCTTTACAAATATTCTGCCAAAAAGTAGAGGAACAGTTGATGGGTTTGTATTACTGCTATAGCTGAAAGTCTACAATCAGACTTTTATTTTCTGGTCTAGGGGCAGAAGCGCAGCAGAAGGAATAAAACATTGAGAATTTAGTTTTAAAGTCGCAAAATAGACTGAACAAGTGACAAACATGGGGGAGAAATTATTTGGTTTATGATTGAATTTTTCATCTGACATTCATAGCGTTTTTGTGAAAAGTCATTTTATTTTTCAAGTCATACCATGGAAATAACTTTTTCAGTTTGCATGCTTTGCAAATTTTTTTTATATGCGAATTAAATCAGAAAACAGGGATATAGGGCTGCTTTCCCTAAAGATTATGATGTTCACTTCAGTGTGGTGAGTAATTAAATTTTACTATAATTCCATAATAACTAAGTATAATATTGAATACAGATAGTGCCTGATTGTAATGCTTCAAATCTCAGAAATGAAACATGTTTCTGCAGAAGCTTTTCCAGATATTTCTTCAGTTGTACCTGGGCTTACTGATCTTTTCTGGGATCTTAGTGCACACTGGTCTTTCATCACCACCTCGGGGCTGAAATGCCTGTGTGTTGTGAGAGCTGCTGTCACTTAGGTAGAGCTCTGGCTAAGCAAGTTATCCAGCAAATAAAATATTTATGTCGTGAGCCCAGTTTTGGCTGATGTTCCTGGTGTCACTGGATTAGATGCTAATACCATGATCCTATATTGGCAGGCTGTTCCTTCAGTATTGTTTTTGTATGTTTAGGGTAGAGAATATGCACTATGTATTTTTCAAGCCATCAGACAGCACTACTAAGGTGATGGTCACAAAACTTGTTAACGTATTTTAATAGCATTTAGATCAGATTACAGTGAATCGACTCAATAATTTGGGATCTAATAAAAGCTTTTTTTGTTGGAATGAAGCTCCGTTGAATGTATTTCTTTTTCTGCTTCAGTGTTTTCCTTGTGTGTGAAATCTGCACACATCTCTTCAGCTTTGATTCTGAAAGGATTTAGTACTATCAAATCTTATGTAAGTTTGTGTGATTTTAAATGCACAGAAGGAACAAATCTGTGAAGAGAACACTTAAATTCACATGGTTATTTTTTAGAGCAGGATTGTATTTTCAGAATTGTTACGAGTACTTCATGTACAGTGTACTGATTTTTTCCAGGCGATACTGAAAATATCACTTGTTTTAAAATAGTATTGTGGAGTGTAAAATGTTGGCTGCATGTGGGATTACTTGGAGTGTATGTCATATTTTGCATAAATGTCCTATATATGCTGTTAGGCGACCTAAACCTGTAGTCTTTCATGCTAACTTTGGAACGTGAACATAATTCTATTTTAATTTGTTGAACCATTATAGCACTTCAACATGTATGCAATGATGAGGAAAAAAAACCCCTTTGTGTAATACAAACACATTAAATTATGAAATATACTTTATATACTTAATACAGTATTATAGGTAGCATGCACATACTTTTTGCTTTTTCCAAATGTCAGCTGTGTCTAGAATTCTTTACCTCTTTTAGTTATTATTTGATTTTGTTCATAATATACTTCTTATTGCATTTACTTCCCAAATTAAGTTTGCTGTTTTTAATCTTCTGTCTCTCCCTCCATTCCCTCTCAGTCCCCACTACAGTACTAGGGTTTCCCCCTTCCCCCTTGAGGGAATGCAAACCTAAATTAGGGGCTTTGATTAGTTTAGGGGCTTTGATTAGTGTACTTGGACATGCTACTCCTCACAAAACAGAGATAGTAGAATAATTTAATATAATAATATAATTAATGAATTAAATAAAATAATTAAAATTTAATATAATATAATTTAATAATTTAAAATATTCTGTTATCTTTGTGTGTTACTAGTATGGATATCTCATTTCTAGAATTGGTTATTGAATTGAGGTTCTACTTTGTTAATGGTAAGATGGAATACACAGATGTATACTTAAAAGTCAGGGTGTTAGGTAAAAATATAAATTGTGCACCATTTGCTCCTTTGTCATACTTCGTATGCAATTGATATATCATGAATGTTACTGTTATTACTCAGAAATAAACCTCAAAATTGCATTTTTAACTGGGCCTTTTTTGTTTACAGGTGTAAAACAAAGGTGTATGCAGACAACCTTCCCACGACAAGTGTTGTCATTGTTTTTCACAATGAAGCTTGGAGCACACTTCTACGAACTGTTCATAGTGTGATAAACCGGTCCCCACGACACATGCTGGAAGAAATCGTCCTTGTCGACGATGCCAGTGAAAGAGGTAGTGATAATGTTGATGCTTTACCTTTCTGCTCTTTTCACTTCCACAACAGAAACTGTCTTTTTCTATGGGCTTAGCTCTCCTAAGCAAAACACACTAGCTGGGGCAGTGGAAGGCAGAGTGAGCAATGCCTGTTCTGAAATACAGGCTGTCATTCTCCACTGGAAACTAGTGTAAATTTATCTGTTTACTTTTCTGTTGACAGTGTAGAACTGGTGTTTGCTAGTTGGTTTATCCTATTATAGCTTTCATGTTTTGCATTTAGAATTTTAACACATTCCTAGAGCTTGAGGGCATTTAATACTTTAATCACCTTGTGAATAATAGCAGGGGCAGCTCTGTTCCTTGCACACATCCAAATTTACTGTCACTACCACGGTCAAGCTTGGTGTTCAGAGGGGTTAATTTTGATTATTCAGTTCACGGGAAGTTTAAATTCAGTTTCAATGCTGTAAGAGATTCCACTTTGTCATACGTAGTGCTCCAGATGAAAACTCCATCTGGCAGAATTAAACTTTCTATATGTAATGAAATTAATATACAAAATTTGAAGCTGATTTTTTTTCTTAAAATAAAATAACTTTATTTTATTTTTTTCATATTTTTTGTAAATTACAATATAGCAGAAATAAAAATAGTACTGTAGGCAATACTTCATATTTTATTTTGTTTAATAGTGGATATTTGACTTGTTCCATGCTTAATCTTCCATGGTGATGTAGGTTATAACTTGAGGGAATTTTTTTTCTTGTGTTTGTAAATGGAGATGATGGATTATTATGCTTTTTTTTTTTCATCTAAAGGATTTCTGTATTTTTATATTGAATCAACTTTTTTTTCTGTATTTCTAGATTGAAAGTTTTCCACTGAGACTAATAGGTAGTAGGCTGCTAGAAAAAAAGTCTTGGCAGACACCAGTTGTAGGCTGTTATCTGTATCAGCAGAAATTCCCATCCTTTAGTCATGGAAGGGTTTTACACCCAGCATGCATGCTGACGTCTCTGCCTGATGCTTCTGATTCCAGTGCTGCAAAATCCATATTCTGCTGCTTATGATAATTCCAACTTCAGAGTTAGATGACTGACTGTTGTCCAAACAACAAAATTGGTTCAAACAAGATCTATGTGTGAAGACAGACACAGGATTTCCGATCATATGGTCTAAGTGGCATTATGGTGCATGGATTATGATGGTTAACAAGAGGTTTTATGGTAGTTAGTAACCAGGACAATGGTTAACAGGAGTTTTTGTAGCTGAAGAACTTTAGGAGTCGAGTTTTGCTCTTTGTATCTAATGTGGTAGGAAGTATAGTGAGTTTCTACTTCAGGTTGCATGTGTGTATGATACCTTAGCATATTAACTGACCTATTCCAGACTATGTTGGTCTAGAGTACAACTGGTTGTGGAGTAGCTGAGTAAACTAAAGAAAGATCGTATCAGTTAACTAAGCTCTTTCCAACTTCTTTTCCTAAGGAAGCATAGCCCATGCGTTCAGGTTGTGTTTGCACTTGTATCAGTCTATGTCCTTTCCTCTCTCAGGCACTTTCACTTGCTTTTGCGTTCTCATCTGATACTAACTTTAACTGCTTCAGTCAATGTCAGTACAATTTGGAAGAAGGGACAAAGGCCTTAAATACAATTACACTCTGGCAGCAAAGGAGGAATGCCTATGTAAAGGGCAAGGCTACCACATAAATGTGCTCCAGATTAGATGAGAAGTATGATTAACTTTTGCTTTTAGAAAGGCACAAGGTCAAATTTTCACTATTTTCACTTGTAGGGGGCTTGTAATTATATCCCTCAATTTCTTGTAGTTTTTCAACCTTTCTATAAAAATTCCATATTTCTTTGGTTCCAATGCATGTGAAGCTGCTCACCACTCTTGGAGTTGTGCCCAGGGAACAATCCTCTTTTTAACACAGATGCTGATACTTGGATTCTGAGTGTCTGTACTAGGTTATTGTACAGAGATATGCTTCCTTAATGGAACAGAGACTCTACATTTGCTTTTGTTAGTTAACTTTTGTGTACAGACTCTTTCTAGGAAAACAAAGTTTATTGTAAGTGAGCTCTGTTTCATTTGTCAAAACAGTCCTCGACAGTAATTCAAGTCAATGCTAACGATTGATTGTGATAGGTCAGCTTTCAATGTGAAGTAGAAATAAAGAGCAAGCTAATATTAAACTAATGTAGACATAATATTTCTTATATTTTGCCTTTTCAATTTCTGTTTAAAAAAAAAATCAGTTTTAGCATAGCAGTAGCCCTGGCCTCATTATGAAGTAGAATTATTCTCTAGTTAAGAAGACATGTGGCTTTTTCTAGATAACTTTCCTGGTTTGGGCTTTATTTAGATTAGGTAATAAAAGCAAGGTGATTTAATTCCAGACTGAAATATACAGCATTTCAGACTTTTTTTTTTGTTTTGGTGGTGGTGTTGAACCTGTTCCAATATTAAGTTTTGAAATCTGTGATCTTCCTTTCAGATCACTAAAACACCTTTATTTGTAGTTATTTTCAACAATTACTGAAACTATTTTTGTTCTGTTTTCCAAAAACTTGTTATGGTTCCAGCAAGCATACTTTTACATAAAATAAAATACAAGGGTAGGATGCCTGAAAATGTGAAGATTTTAGCATATGCTACTTAAACATTCTGTTTGTGTTGAACTAAAACAGCAGACTTTTCCAGAAAAAGAAAATATTCAGCTCGAGTAGTGCATTTTGAATTCTAGCATCAGAGTCAATTTAATTGGAATAAAGTAAGCATTCAGTCTGCCTGAAGCACACTTTGTACCTGCCAGTGTCATGCTCTTAGAAGAATGAATTTGCATAATATCACGCACTTATTTATACCTAAAAGAAAAGCTTTGGAGAAACAAGACGTATCTGTAACATTATTCTTTAGCTACTGATCGGAATTGCATGTTTTGTTTTTAAGTATTGATCTTTAACTACTTCAAAAAAAAAAAAAAGGTTAACAGGAGAAATTTGGATTAGTCAGTACTTAAAACTAGGTCTTTTTTCATTTATATTATTTAAACGTGACTCAGTAATAGAATTGGGAAGGTATTTTTCAACTTATGCGCTTACTTGACTTTAACTGAATATATTTGCTTTTTGGACTTTCTTAGTTTTGTTACTCCCACAGAAGATACTCTTTAAATTTCCCATAGTCCTAGGTAAAATTATGCACCCTTTTGATACAGAAAAAATTTGAAAGGAATATCCAGCAGAAAGAGTTAAATTAAAGCAAAGTTATGCCTTTGAAAAATACATACTTCCCAAGTAGGAATATTTGTGTGAGGGTGTTTTTTGTTTGTTTGTTTGTTTTTAAATATTATCAAAACCTCACTCTATTTGAAGTGTATGAGGCAATGCTAAAAATTTACTCAGCTGTTATACTGAGTCATTTATAAACAACTGATCCTGTAATGCGTAAAACTTTTCATTTAAGTGTTTAATATACAATTTAGTATAAATGCAACCAATAAATTTGTATAGAAAATAATCTCTACAGCTTGATTCTGGCAATTCTTGTAGGCTAAAATGTATTGCATGCATTAAAAGACTGTTCAAATACTTTTTTTTTTAAAGAAGAAACACAAGTCTTGCCTTACAAGAAACTATTACCAGTTTCTGGATGAAAATTTAAACTCTTGCTACTTGAACTGAGGGAGCAGCTTGTGAGGGATATGTGTTGCTCTAAGAGACGGTGCTCTGGAGGGAAAATAGACTGCTTAGATTTGAGCATTTTACCCTATCTGCTGGTAGTAGAGGAACACCAGAAATCTTGATGCCTGAGTTATTTTCAATGCTTTTGTAGAGATGAGGTATCAAGCTTTATCTTTTTGCTTATTCTGATGAATTTCTAGTAATATTTTAAGTACACAGTTACTGAATGTCTGGCACAATGTTGTTTTTTTTTCTGGGAATACTCGCTTCTGAAGTTTTAAACAAGATGGTAGTTAATGAGAATATTTTTATGGACATGGCTAAACATTGGAGGAGGACTGTTCTTAACTCTGTTCCCTCCATAGTGAAAACACTTAACACAGCTCCAATTGTTTCTTAGAAAAAAAAATTTGGAAAGTACTTGAAAAGATAAATTGAAATTTGAAATACTTTGAACAAAAAAGGTAGGACTTGAGATTTTCGTGTGCAATACGTTGGCCATGACTTTCTGTAATATAACTGAAAGCTATATTTTTTGTTCTATGCTAGTTCTTTACTGGCCACAGTTTTATTATTGAAATCTTTTTCACTCTTCCACCTGGCAGAATTTTACCATTCTGTTAATGTAACTGTGCATTCAAGGACCAATGTCACAGGCCATAATTAATTCAGCTTGAGGTGGTTAGAACTACTTTAAAAGCTTAACACTACTACACCTGAAATGTGCAGAGGAACATGCTGATTTGTGTGAGTTGTTCATGAGATGGTTAGCACAGAGAGAAATGCTTCACCATTGTATTCTCTCTCTATATATAATGGAAGCCATATACATGAGACTATAAACAGTACTGAAAATTATGTTAAGGCACATGGAAAATAAGGAGGTGATTGGTGACAGCCAACATGGCTTCACTGAAGGAAAATCATACCTGACAAATTTGATGATGTTCTATGACACGGTTACAGTGTTGGTGGATAAGGGAAGAGCGATGGACATAATCTACCTAGACTTGTGCTAAGCTTTTGACACTGTCCTGCACGACATCCTTGTCTCTAAACTGGAGAGGCATGGATTTGATGCACGGAACACTCGGTGGATAAGGAATTGGCTGGATGGCATACTCAAAGAGTTGTGGTCAACAGCTTAATGTCCAGGTGGAGACCAATTATGAGTGGCATTCCTCTGGGGTCAGTATTGAGACCAGCCATGTGTGGTGTGATCGACATGCTGGAGGGAAGGGATGCCATCCAGAGGGACCTTGACAGGCTGGAGAGGTGGGCCTGTGCAAACCTCATGAAGTTCAGCCAGGCCAAGTGCAAGGTCCTGCACGTGGGTCAGGACAATCCTGGGCACAAATACAGGCTGGGCAAAGAATGGACTGAGAGCAGCCCTGAGGAGAAGGACTTGGGAGTGCTGGTGGACGAGAAGCTCAACATGTGCCGGCAATGTGTGCTTGCATCCCAGAAAGCCAACCACATCCTGGGCTGCATCAAAAGAAGCATGGCCAGCAGGTTGAGGGAGGTGATTCTGCTCCTCTACTCTGCTCTGATGAGACCACATGTGGAGTACTGCATCCAGCTCTGGAGCCGTCAGCACAGGAAAGATATGGACCTCTTGGAGGGCTGGGACACCTCTCCTATGAGGACAGGCTGGGAGTTGCAGCTGTTCAGCTTGGAGAAGAGAAGGCTCTGGGAAGACCTCATTGCAGCCTTTCAGTACTTAAATGGGGCCTATAAGAAAGAAGGAGACAGGCTTTTTAACAGGGCTTGTTGTGATAGGATGAGGGGTAATGGTTTTAAACTGAAAGAGGGTAGATTAAGATTAGACATAAGGAAGAAATCTTTTACAGTGGGGGTGGTGGAACACTTGAACAAGTTGACTGGAGAGGTGGTAGATGCCCCAGCCCTGGAAACGTTCAAGGCCAGGTTGGACAGGGCTCTGAGAAACCTGATCTATTTGGAGATGTCCCTGCACACTGCAAGGAGATTGGACTAGATGACCTTTGAAGGTCCCTTCCAACCCAAGCTATTCTATGACTCTGTAATATTAGTTATTTTAAATTAGTGGTTTTGGAAAGCTACACTCTAAAGAGACGAGATTATATTTGCTACAAACTCAGTCAGCCAAATGATCTCTGTACTCAGCTCCAAAAGGCCTGCAAAATGTTCAGACATGTACACTTGGTTTGTACTAATAAACATTTATTCGTTTTAGTCTTCTTTAACATGCACAATAAGAATTAACTTGCTTTGAGTTTCTCTAGAGACAAACATTTAAGATCTATCAAACTCTTAGACTCTTCTAGCACAGTTCAGCTTTCAAGATGTGTCAGAACTTACTGCTGTGGGTTTAGTGACAGTCCAACAACGCACAGAAAAAAATGAGGAGGCAATTAGAATTCATTCATCCGGAGCAGTGGTAAGGAATGGTAATCACCCTCAGGTCAGCTCTGCCTCTTGAGATTTACAAAACAGCCACTAGAGTTCATGCTGTGTTCTTCCCCCCTCCAGTGTCACACTTGTTCTTCTATGAGGTACTTATTTTCTTACACTAAATCCTACTACAGGCTTTGTGCTGCTGTAATAGAACTCTCATGTGCTTTGAGTGTATCATCTAATATATTCCATAGCTGTATTATAAGACTATTTTTTACAGATTTGAAATCTGCAAGTTATTACAGAAATCTGTTTCTGCGACTGTCAATTGCGTTCTCCCTCAATTCTTTCATCTTCCTTTGGCATCATCTGTCATAGTCTAAATTTCCATGATGGAGAAAAACGGTGCCTAGCAATGAGAAATTTGTTAATTTTGCAGCTCTTTGTAATGCCGGTAATTTTTAGTCTCTAGGTATATGGTAGTCAGGCTGTTGTATTTTGAATAGTTTGTTTCTCAGCTAAGATAAGGTTTGTTGGTGTTACAGATATTCCCTTATGTATAGCTGATTTTGTCTGTATTTTTGTTTTTAGGTGTTATAGTGATAATTTTATAGAAAATATATTAGCCAGAATAAAACTAGAGAAAGTACATTCGAAAACTGGATTTGATCATGTTTTAACTGCTTGCAAAGAAATTATCTGTAAGTTAAATTCCTGTAGGATGTGATTCATTATATTTAGCTAGTCAGATTATTTTTTGTATTTTCTTGGTAGGTAAGTGTTATGTCCAAGAACATTTATGCTTCTGTTTTTGAAAGTAAGAGTCACATCTACTCCGTAACAAAAACTTGCCTATCCCATCTGGTTTTTGGCATTCTACACTCTCTCTGTTTTTGTGTTTTCCATAATGAAGAAATGAAGAGGAGGCGGAACTTCCTGCTCTAGCAAGTGGAACTCATGGAGACATAGCAGGTTATATTGTGAGAAGTAGAAAAAGCAGCAGAGGGAACTAGCTGAGAAAGTAGGGGAAGCATAGAAAAGAATTGAAGAAATGTCTCTTAGTTCAAGTCTCTTCATCAAACAAAAGAAAAAAGCTAAACTATGTAACTGACAGTTTCCGTGGTTTTGATCATTCTTTCCAGATTTCTTGAAAAGACCGCTGGAGAGCTATGTGAAAAAATTAAAAGTACCTGTTCATGTGATTCGAATGGAACAGCGTTCTGGATTGATAAGAGCCAGATTAAAGGGAGCTGCTGCTTCTAAAGGCCAGGTCATCACCTTCTTAGATGCTCATTGTGAATGTACAGTAGGCTGGCTGGAACCTCTGCTGGCAAGGATCAAAGCTGACAGGTAATTATACATCTATGGGTCCAGGTTAGGTTTTTTTTTTTTTTTCAATTAAGAAATGTTCCAAGTATTACAAAATAGCCTACAAGGAAATGCCAACTTTCTGAAGGGCTGGACAAATTATATACTTCTCATCTGCTTAAGGATAAAAGGCTAACTGAGTACAACTTTTAAAAGTAAAACTTGACTTAAAATGAAGCTTATACATGGGATAATGTGTTAAATAGCAGGAGATCTGAGCACAGATGGAGTTGAGAGAGCAGTGAAATTTGAGTTTTTCTGTCTACAGCCTGGCCCATTCCTTCATGAATTTGGGAAGATATTAATGAGGAATAAATGGAGCCCTGATCTCATGTAACAACAACACTGTGAGCAGGAACTGTCAGGCTTACGGTTTTCAGGTTCTCATTGTGATTTCTTTGTTTCATAACATTTGTATTGTGGAAATCTGTGCTGTGACTTGGTCTTCTGGGATGTATTTTCTAAAGTTAGAGTAGTTACTGGAATCACTCATCTATACTGCACTAATATAGTTTTAATTTTTATTATAAGACAATATTCACAACACTTATGTCCATGATAGTGTGATGGAAATTGTATTGAGAAGGGAAAAAAAAAGTGAGAGTGGTTTGCTTTATAAAACATTCGTATATCTAAGCAGTAACTCTGTAGTTGCACACTAGTCTGTTAGAAACAGCATAATAAATAGACTAGATAATAAGTATATAGTGTTACAGATCTTGGTTTTGTTCTTACAGTTGTAGAAAAAAAACCAACTTTTAAAATTTAATGTTACGAAATACAACATTACATAATTAAAAAGCTGCAAGTAGTAAAAAAACTTTGTTCAGAAATGTACTGACATGTAATGTAACCTTTAAGTTATCGTTAGCACACATTCTTGTGAGTCTACAATACATGAATTGTTACCATTTTTTTCAAATGACAGAAAGTATTTTGAATTTAGTTGCAACCCTTTTTACAGAGCTTTCCATGAGTGGAAGCCTGCTTGAGGATGCTTATTTAAGTGTCTTTAAGATGATTAGAAGTACTTTCTGTGAGTATATGCCTTAATAATGTCAGGACAGTTACAAGGAAGCCTCTTTCAGTCAACTTTGTAGTAGTTATACTTAATGAAGTATCCTTTCTTAGTCCTGAGTGCATGTAAGAACACTTCCACAGAGCTAATGACCGAGTTCTAATTTCAAAACAGGTGAGTTACTTTCACCACTTAACTAAAAATGAGACCTCTTATTTTCTATACAATGACTGTGTAGCATTGAGAAAGCTATGATCAATTTTTCCATGTGCAGAGGGATGAATATTTATTACTGATAATAATGCAAATGCTATTTGAAAAAAAGAGCTAGTATTGCCAAAATTGTATCAGAGGAACACATTTTCCTTTAGATTAATTAACTCTAATTAGCAAAACAGAATTTGAGTATGTTTCATGGTAATAATCTATTGAGTACTGTTGTTAAGAGCTGACATTATTAAAATTTAAACTGTATGTGTTAAAAACAAAATTTAAAAAAAAAAACAAAACAAAACGAAAAACCTCCAAACCAAACAACCTTACTTCTTCTGACAGTTTAGTTAATAAAGTTTTGGTTCTTTCCTTTTTCTAGGAGAACAGTAGTGTGTCCCATCATTGACGTAATTAGCGATGACACCTTTGAATATATGGCAGGTTCTGATATGACCTATGGTGGATTCAACTGGAAGTTGAATTTTCGTTGGTATCCTGTTCCTCAGAGAGAGATGGATCGACGGAAAGGAGATCGAACCCTTCCTGTTAGGTAATGAGAAATTATTAAATTAGTTAAAATGTTCACCTGATGTTTACTCACATCGTTTTGGGGTTAATCTTGTAAGTACTTAGTTAATGAATTGTATTGTAGCATCATTTTTGTCTGGTTGAAGGAACAGCATAAAAGTTCTTTTACATAGATTGAGTGTTGGTAACTTTTGGTAGCAATGAAGGAAGCAATCAGCTTGCCACTTCAGAAATGTTTTTAGTTTTTCTGTGAATTACCAGTGAATTACTAGCTTTTACGTAGTTTTGACACTGATACACAGGTTTTTACTGAAGCTTATTTTTATCTTTTTTTTTTTTTTTTTGGTGCATGTGTGTATGTATTTGTCTGTGTGCATACATACATAAATTTAATGTCTTCAAAGTGCATGGATGAGAGGTAAATTAATTCTTGCATGTCATGTAAATGTTATGACAAAGGTAGTGAGAAACACAGATAACTTGTGTGTAATGTGTACTTATTAATAATTGCAAACTTACGTTTGCTGGCCTTACTATTCTGAAAAGCGGGCAATATTTACTTACCATGAAGTAGAGGTTATGGTCTTTACTCTTTTTTTCTCTGTTTTTCACTTAAGAAATTCAGAGATCTTCTCAGGATATGGCTAATTGTGTTCCCCACTCGCCTCACCACAGTTTTCTTTCTAGGGCAAAAAAGCCAGTTTTCAGTTAGATTGTGACCTAGCTTATATTTTGTGTCTTTCGGAAGAAGCCCAATGAGTTTCAGGAAAATGACTAGTGATAGAAAATTACTTATGCTAAAAGTGTAAATAATTTGTATACTTGAAATACAAAGTTATATTGTCAGCCTAATATATAATTTATCTATTATGTATTTATTAACTGAAAAAAAAAAAAAGGAAATTTGGGAGATTATGTAAAAGTTAAAAGGAACTAGCACAGGTTTGTGGGTTTTTTTCCTGCCAATAAGCAATTTATAAAGAAAATCTGGATTCCTTACTGTACAGTTTTCTTGTGTGAAGCAACAATAGTGAAAGCAAGCAGGCCACTTCATGGACTCCTATAACGTTTTCAAGAACAGTTGCCAGAAGTATAAATTTCCTGTAAGAACCTGGTTTCTTTTTTATGAGTTACCAGCATTGGAGGCAGAAGTCTTTCTCAGGAATGGCAGCAGCTTTTTAGGGGCTGTTTCTCTATCTAGAGTCCAATTTGAAGTGAGAAAATAAGGAGAACTGTCACTAAGTGTTTTCATCTCTGGAAAATTTTGAGCTAACAAGTACATCAATGGTAACTGAATTTGGGTGGAAGCCTACTGAGAAGGAACACATTAGGAACTTGGGAAATAAAAAGCCATTCATTTTGTCAGTGTAAGTGAAATGTATTTAAGTATCTGTTTTCATAGTGACTGATGCTTATTTTTTTATCTTTTTTGTTCGGTTGGTTTTTGTTTTGTTTTGTTTTTTCCTTTTTATTTCCACAGGACACCTACAATGGCAGGAGGTCTTTTTTCAATAGATAGAGATTATTTTCAGGAAATTGGAACATATGATGCTGGAATGGATATTTGGGGTGGAGAAAACTTAGAAATTTCTTTCAGGGTAGGTAAAACTCTGTTCAGTGTTTTGTAATGCATCTTGATTTCTGTAAAATAGATCTACTACCTCCTTCAGTGTCCTCTCCTGTTACAGTTAGGACTTTGTTTTCTTTCAAGTTCCTCCAGTGGAGATAGCATTTGTGTATCTGTCAGTGAAAAGTGCATGATGAATAGTTGGCAGAGTTTTGTGATTAAAAGATTGAGATGGTCATTCTGAAGAATGAGTGTGTGTGTTTTAAAAGGAGTTTGATTAGAAAAGCTAATTGGGAAGCATAACTTAAGGGTGATGTCATCAGTGCATGGTTTAATGTGTCAGTGGAATGTGAGCACCTCTGTTACAAACTATGTATTCTTGCTGTTTTCTAACTTAATGATTGCATGTGTTCGTTTGGACGTGGACCTAAGCAGCGTTGTTCTCGCTTTTGTTCCTACCAAATAGCACAATTTCCTTTGTTTTGTTTATCAGCTTAGAGTATATAGGTGGATACTTCTGAAGTAGCTCACCTTTCAGAATCTACAATTTTTAGAGGTCCAAAATTGAAAATATTTTCAGAAACTTTTCTTGGGAAGTGTATGGATTTTTTACATGGAGATTCTATTTTCTAATTGACTTTTTTGGACAGATCGCCACCTGTTACTTCTCTGTGATTCATGTAAGCCTTTTCCTTCCTTTGCTGTCAGCTTGTCCAGTTTTCTAAATTAGTCTCTTGCAGATGCATTATTGCTGAGAGACCTGACATGCTCTTTCTTTCACTACTTTACTCAGGCTTATGAGTATCCTTATCTATTGAGCAGGAAACAGGCAGACATTTCTCTTTCATGCAGTATGTGTTTGTTCTAGACCTCAACTGATGTTGTTTCTCCAACTTGAACAGAAGCAAGTGATTAACATTTTAAAACTTTTTTTTTTTAACAACTTGAAGCTATGCAATAATTGTTCTGTCACTTTCAGATCTGGCAGTGTGGTGGCACTTTAGAAATTGTAACTTGTTCACATGTTGGACATGTATTCCGAAAAGCAACACCATACACTTTTCCAGGAGGTACAGGGCAGATAATCAACAAAAATAACAGACGGCTTGCAGAAGTCTGGATGGATGAATTCAAAAACTTTTTTTACATCATTTCCCCAGGTGAGCGAGTCTTTGGTTATGAGAAATACCTATTAAGAATTGAAATGTTATTACTATTGGGAAAGAACATGAGTATTTAAATAAAAATGTTACTGCTTTGGAGTTCGTAAAACAATGCTCACATAAGATGTACAAAAAGGAAGGTCTTAACTGAAAAATGTTTGTTAGCCAGAGATGGGCCCTGAAGTCTTTATTTCTTTTTTCTTTTTTTTTTTTTTTCTTTAAACATGCACATGATTTATGAGCTTCCTGTGCGATAGAATTAAAGCTCAGTGGAACCTCAGAAAGCTCAACCGTAGTGCTGAAAACTTGCCATCCAAATACATCTCGTAATGTGCTGGAGTTTGGTCTCTGGCTTGTGTTGTAGGCATTAAAGGTTCAATAGATCAGAAGGGATTGACGTGAAACCCTGTAGCAGGAGTGGCAAAAGTTAACATCATCTGCCTTGGTAGGGTTTGCACTTCACTATCCAGATATAGGGGCAAGTTGCCAGTTTACTTGACTCTGATGATAGTTACTGTTTCTTAAATCGGGCATTAACAAAACAAGAGGATGTAAAATATGAGAGCAAATTTCCTATTAACTCAAACTTTCTGAAAAAAAAAAATTCAGGAAAAGAAAGGAAGCCTGGGAAATACTGAATTATTACTTTCCACTACAGGATATTTTTGTTGTTTAACAACAAAACACAAACAAAGAGAGAGAAACTTTGGGTAGCAACAGACATGCTTTCTAAATACTTAAGACATTTGACTTTAAATACTAAGTGGTAGTTCTATATACCACGTTTTTTTCAAAAACGTGTCTTTAAAACTAGTATTTCCTTATGACTTGCTTATTAAACCTGCATTAGTATTGAAATTTAAAAGCTGTAATACAATGTAGTGTAAGTCTGAACAGTGTCACATTTTAGACTACAGGTGTGAGAACAAGTGACTATGGTGGGTTTTTGTCTTAAGAGAATGCATTACTTAAGACTCTAAGATTATTTTTTTTTATATAAAATTCTTGCTGCTACTCAAAGCTTTTTAGGTGAAATCAGAAGCTAACAGCTTATGGTTACTGCCCTGTGTTATTAATGAAACATTATGAATTCAAACATGATGGATAGATATTTAGAAAAGTTGTATAGAAAGGGTGCAATCATTTTTTGTCAAGATTGCTTTTAGGTATAGGTATCAAGGTAGATTTTAAAATGTACTAAGTAGCTAGAACACCTAACTATAGAAATAACCTAATCCTTAAAAAAAAAAAGTAAATTATTGAACACCATGATAAGGCTCTGTTACTTTATATATAATCTCTATAGTCATTCCATTTCATGTGGTAAGTGTAAGCTACAAAAGGAGTTACACTATTTGAATTTTGTAGGATTGTTATTTTGATAGGACCTTCTTTCATTGCTTTGCAGTATTGTGGAATATGCATGCATTCTCCCACTGGAGAAAAGGAATGAAATAATTTAATTTAAAATAGAATATGGTAAAAAATTTGAAATTGTGAAAGTAACTTAAGCAGTTATCTGTAACTGCACTGTATATTTTCTTTCCTTTCAAAAGATGCATGTCTGCATCATTTGCATGCTGATAACCTGAATGATGGGTGGATAGGGGTGTGTTCTTGCAAGCTCCTCCTAGAGCATCTGCACCTGCCAACTGGCAGACAATATCATTTGTGTACCTATACCCATATTAACACTGCAGTAAAGTTTGATACTAGACTTCCCAAGCATTTCAAGAATAGGATCATATAGTACCTGAGTAAGTTAGATTATTCTGAAATTGATTTGTTGCCTGGGGCTGTGAAGAGAGTGGTTAGTACTGTGGGTCATACTTAGCTATGATGTAATACCTGTTGTTCAGAGAATGAACACACAAATGTACTTGGTGCCTTTCATGCCTCTACCCCCCAAATCCATGCAAATTGTGAGAGCCAGTAGGTATTAACTAGAAAGGATTACTATTTTGAGAAGTTCACACGCAGTTTCCTGTTGTTATTCTAGTGTCTCCAGTCTTACCTGGGTGTTGCAGACCCTGATTTTACCTATTGACAGCAAATAACATCAGTGTAAATTTCAGTAAGTCTGTCCAGTAATTGTCTCTGCTGTATTGGTTCATTAGCCATACTGTGCTTTTCTAGGTATCTTTCTGTTATAAAAATTTAAGCTCTTGCAGAATTATGTTGTAGTGACCCTCTGGCAGAGTACAGTATGCAGCCTGTGAAACTCTTTGCTAGTACAATGTGTACTTTCAGTATTACTGTGACACTGCCACAATTTCTTGCAAGGGGCAAGGTGAGGACTTTTAAGCTGATGCTGGTTTGCAAGCCTCAGTGTGGAAGAGTGAGGAAAACAGACAATCCTCTGTGCATCCAGGTTTTCTCTCCTTAGCTGACGTGGATGAGAAAATTGGGTTTTGAAGGAGGTAATATACTGACTGGCATCATTGAGCCTAGGTAACAAGAAATTTGTTTCCTCCTTTATATTCTTTCTCTTCTGCCCCTCAAGATGGTGAATCACAGAAAGATTGTTCCAGGAAAGCAAACCTAAGATTCTCAGGTAGCTTTCCCACTTTGTGTAATCTGTGTTGTCTGGAAAAAAAAAAAGGCTTACTGCTTGAATGATAGGAACTCAAGAGACTTTTTACTATTGATGTAATGTAGTTAAATGGAAAGACTGCTCTCTTGAAAAGTAAGCCTGTAATCCTTTTTTCTTTAATAAGCACAGCCTAGTAGAAATTGTTACTTGTCTGTTTTAAGCTTTCATGCATTTCAGAAGCCATCTCTATGGCTAGAAGTGGTTAGGTACAGATGGAGGTTGGGCAGGAAAGTGTTGCAGCAGCTGCTGCTCAGCTAAAATCTAGCTTATCTCATTGCATGAACAGCTATTCTCCACAGCAGTAATGGCACTAGCCATAGTCTTTTCTTGTTAGCTGACAGTTGTCCTCACAGTCATGCATTACAGCAGGCCACAGTTTCCCAGGCCATTTCCTCTTAAGGTTTTCAGAAAATTGATCTAGTATGTGCAAGTGAATAGTCTGAATCTTGGCTCTGGTCAGCCTGTTCTGTGGACTCTGACTCTTCTTTAGGATTTCTAGTGTTGGCCTTTCATCATGTTTTCCAGTCTAAAATACTAGGACAGAATTATCCAAGCTGAGGCCTCACAAGATGGTGGTGTCAGTCTTAACAGCTTGCTGTGAGGAGAGTGCTTTGCTTTTCATGGTAGTTGATAGGGCTTCACCTCCCCTCACTTGCTGATTGTTCGTCTATGTCAACTGATTTGACTTGCCAAACTTGTCAGGCTTGTCAGGCTTATTTGCCCTGGTTAAGGTAGCACCTGTGTCAGCACAGGAGGTAGAGCAGTAACCTAAAGCTGAGCAAAGAAAAGGTGCCCCTTTCCACAGCAGCAGCTGCAAAGCATTACGCTGACTTACCACATCTACCTCCCCCTAACCTTCTCCTAGCTACTAATAAATGATAAAGTGACAGTTGTAGAATTTGTTGGTATCCTCAATCAAAAGGTGAAGCATGGACAGTTTCAGACCCTGTGGTTTCCCTATGCTGCATGTTAGTCTGGGTTCCAGCTCCTACGTGCGTCTTGTCCAGCATGCATCCCTGTCATTCAGCAGCCGCTCGCATCCCAGCTGGTGAGCTGAAGGAATCCCAAAATGCAGCTCCAGTGAGCTTGGGTAGGTCCTTGTCTGGCTTTTATGGAAATTAATTTTACTGTTGACCAAAAGTTTGCCCCAGAGGGTATCTGCCATTGTGCTGGGGCTAAGTGGGCAGGCAGAAGGCCTGAAAAGACAGCATTGCAGAATTACCTGAGCAAGAGTCATCTAGACAGAGACATGTTATCCTGAAAAGTGGATCAGTAGGCCTGGTTCCTAGCTGCTGCGTGGACTTCTCTCTAGCCAAGCATGGTAAGTTAAGATTCAGTATGTATGTGGATAATATTTTTTTAATGAATGATGGGGAGGACAGAGAAGAGGCTGAGTCCACCGTGGCAGATCTTGCAATGTAGCTAAGCCTATGTTAAAAATATGTGTGGAGTGATTCCGTGTGTTCTTGTTTTCAGCTAGTATTCCCTATTAACTTTAATAGGGAATGCAAATAGCGTAGCTCTTCAAACTGGTTTTAAATGATTGTTGCTTATCAAGCTTCATAATACTAAATAAAAGCAAGTTACATGATTTTTAACACAAGACTAGTTTTAGATGAAACCATTTTTCATACTGTGCTTTTGAAAATGATTGAGCAATTTATAATCATGATGAAAACATCACACTTCTTTTTTTTTTTTTTTTTTTTTTCAAAGCAGTTTAGCATAAATATATTTCCACATACTGAACTTGGCAAGCAAATCTTCAGCTCTTTTGAAATTTCGAGGATGGCAGAACTGTTGCAACATAGCTGATTGGAAACTTAAATATAAGGTGGCAAATAAGGTTAATTTGAAGGAGGAGTATTCTACTGATGTACATCATTATGTGTATGTTTTTGTAAAGGTGTAAAGAAAGGCTGCAATATATTACTAATCTGAGTAGTTTGGTACTTCAAGAAAAGTGGCAGCACAAGCAAGTGCTAGGATGAATCTTAAATTTGTACAAAAGAGTTGATGATAGTATGATTGGATAATTTGATGTGGGTTTTTTTGCATTATCAATATTTATTTTTGAGTACATCTCTAAGCGGATGTGTGGAAAAAAAGCATGCAATTGTCCCACAGCAGACAGCAAGCTGTATGACAAATAGAATAATCAGAGAAGTTCCAGATTTTAATGTAATTAAGGAGGAAGAATATATTGCATGGTCAAATAAAGACAACAGTAGCAAGTACTGTTAAATACTATTTCTGGTTTTGGCGGGTTTTTTTTTTTTTTTTTTTTTTTTAAATGAACCAAACTCAAATATTTGAAAGAACAACTAGTGAACATGCTTGTCTTCCTCATGATGCACATACCTGTAGAGTCTGGCATAATCACCTCCTGGTAGGAAGATTTGATCCAGTTCTGGTTTTATGGTTTGGGGTTTTTTTTTGTGTGTTGTGGTGGTTTTGTTTGGGTTTATTTGAGTTTTTTTTTAAGCCAAACTTTTAAAAACAACTACAAAAACACTGAAAAGGTATATGTCACTGTTATGTATATATAAATTTTACTGGTCTGTGGAGGAAATAATGATTTAGACATGTACTTAATTTTCATGTTTTATATTTTGCAGTTTTCCTAGTTTGCTCCCATTTTTTTCCTGAAAGGAACTATTCCCCATAAGTAACTGCAGCTGCACTGTACAGTGCAAATGTATAGGAACACTCAAGCTAGTTTTGAGTAATATAGATAGGTACCATAAACCTAGGAAATAGTAATTCAACCTTGTTAGAGGACACCCCTGAGGCAACTGTACTGGTTCTGCTATTCAGTCCATCTGCTAACCTTATGCTAACTGTAGTATACATGCCAGTATACTATTTGGTGCAGAGCTAGCTTCAGAGAGGATTTTTTTAAAAAAATTTCAGACTAAAAATGGTTAAATGTAGTATAATACACACCTTTTATTTCATTGTAACAGAGGGAAAATCAGCTGGCACTTTTCTTTCTATGTGATGACATTTAAAAGTACTTTAAGAAACAGTATGCTTGTATGCTATTAAGTATCACTTTGCATTTAATTCTTTATGGTTGTGACTTTAATTCTTATTGCCATTCAGTAAAGCCTTACCAGTGTTATTTTCTGAAGGTCAGTGTAGCAAACTGATGAATGAGTTCTGAGTTTCATAAGGTTGTTGTAAGGATGGCATGATAACTGCTTCATCCGTCAGCTGCTTTTTCATCACGGAAAAATGAAGAACTCCATGCTCAGCTGTGGCTGGTACAGCTTTTCTCTTCTTGCTTCATTATCTCTTGAGAGTGCTCCTTTTGATGTAGCGGAAATGTTTGCTTTGGTGAAGACAGGGCAGTGTTTTGGGGTAGGTTTTCTGGTTTTCCTGTGTTGGTTTTTTTTTTTTGTTGTTGTTGTTGTTTTGGAATTTCTTTTGTGACTGGAAAGCTCAGGCTGAAGTTTTCTCAGGTTCTATTCCAGGAGATTTTAATATTTTTTTCACAGTATTAAAAATATCATAAAAAATAAGCTTTCTTTTGCTTTCATTCCCTTACCAGTATAGTTCTCCAGCATCTTTTTTAAAAAAGTCTTTAGTAAAACAAACTTTAAAAAGGCGGTCTAAAAGCCTGGCTAGCATATTTTCTTTCTGGAATATTGACATTACTGATGATGTTATTGAGATTTACAAACATTTAGCTGAAATTATGCGGTTGTGTCTTAATTGAATAGAAATACACCATCTGCTGGCAGGTTGATTTTATAACACAGAATGCCAACTTTGAAATGTCTGGAACACAGTTTCAAAAGGTCAACAATTGCAGAAGTAATCTACCGTCCTCTAAGTGGAGGGATTTTTGAAAATTGTGTGCAGCTGGAGGTCTGTAGGTGTAGTGGCCAGTTGAACCATATTTGTGGTCTGTGTGGGGAATTTAAATTGCTAGGACGTTTCTTCATTCTTTTTTGATTTGGGTTTTTGCTTAGTTTGGAGGGTTTTTTGTAGTGTATTACTTTTGGCCTCTGTGGTATGGAGTGTAGTGTGGAAAAGAATAATAGAATGTGATGTGTAAAAATGAAAAATTGTCCTACCTTTAATTAATTTTTATTATTGGAACATTAATGACAACAGTGCTTAATTCTGGTGAGGCAAAAATATCTACTGAGCATGCACACCTTCCTCAACTCATTTGCAGATGAGAATTGCACAAATTAATTTTGAGAAGGAACTAAAACAACCTCAAAGAGGTGGGAAGATACAGGAAGAATGAGCACTTTGATAAATGAGGAGCAAAGAAGAAAAAGGCAGGCAAAATACCACAAAAAATGATAACAGTCCTAATGGTGAACATACTTCCTGCAAATGCTGCAGTTATATTGAACAAATACTAAATTATTAAAGGATTAGTTCCCTGTATGAAGGCTGCTTTTTTACTGTTTCTTTGTGCAGTTAGGCAGATGATGAAGGGTCCAGCAGGTGGTACCTAGCTCACTGAATTAAATTAAAATGGAATTCTCCTTACTCCACAGTAGGAAACTGCTATGTTATGCTGCATAGATATGCACCCCAGTTGCCACTGGGGATAGAATGGCATTAGTGACTGTAACGGTTTCAGCCTTTCTCCTGTGATAACTTAGTAAGCAATTGCATTCAAATTGTTCCACAAACTACAGGTAAGAAATTATCCTGTGTAGCACAGATGTAGTGATTCCATCTTTTGTATAATTATCTGAAAAAGAAGCCACAGGTAGTGACTGGCATGTCTAAGAATATAAACAGCATAATGCTATATTTAAAAAAAAACATTTTTTTTTGTGTAGAGATGACTTTCTAAAGAGTTCTTTCATGCAAGCAGTGTATTATATTGATCACTTTTGTATTAAGTGACATTGTATAAAACTTACTGGCAGCTATTAAATATCTTTTGTTTGTTTGTTTCTAAAGGAGTTACTAAAGTTGATTATGGGGACATATCATCACGACTTGGACTAAGACGCAAGCTCCAGTGCAAGCCTTTCTCCTGGTACCTGGAGAATGTTTATCCTGATTCCCAAATTCCACGCCATTATTTTTCTCTGGGAGAGGTAAGATTTTATCCTACATATTTATCTACCCTATATAAAGTACATCGCACAGTGAGCTGTTTGTATTCTGAACTGAGTATTGCAAACAAGTTATCTCCAGCAAAGTTCAAGTATCTTGCACCTGTGTTCCTGTCATCTGTAAAATGATACATCTGACTTCTCAGTGGGGCAGAAAACTGGACTTTGGTATGGCGTACTGTAATTTTAATGTTTTCCCTTTTTTACTGCAGTAGTAAAAGTCACATAGAAGGGCTTTAGAAACATTCCTTCAGAAATGCAGTTACGGATAATTTTCTGTATAACATTCTCTGTGTAGAGTGTGAGTGGAATTTTACTTAGGAAAATAAATGAGGTCAAGCAAGGACTTTGCCTAAAAACTACTCTGAACTTTGCCCCCAGAACCCTCTTCAGTGACCAGCAAATTCCAGTGATCCCTAAACCTAGCTGGGCATTTCTGTTTTTCTTAAGTGTCTTAAGTGACTGCAGAGATGGTACAGATGATGCTGTCCTAAATAAGTAGGCACCTGCTCTCCCCTACAAGTCATGTTGAGCCAAATGTTGAGCCTCTTGTAGAGTGATTTTGTACTTTTTTTTTTTTTTTTTTTTTAAAAAAAAAAAGATAAGTTTTTAACAAAATGGCATGCTTGCTGCTGGATGAATATCAGGAGACTGATATTCCTGCATGCTTACTATATAGTAATACAGGGATTAAGACCGTAACTCAAGTGAGGAAATTGAACACAGTCACCTGTGATTTCAAAGGGAATTAAACCCACTGTGCCTATGAGTATGCTTTAATACTTCTGGCAGTTTTGGGCTGGAGACTCAGTTCTGTCCATTCTTTCTGTAGCTGAGCCTCCGAGCAAAGAGTGTCCAGATGGAAAGATCCCCAAAAGAAAGCAAAGCAGCAGACATGATTCTGTAACTTGGTAGCTTGGGAGTTTGAGTCTCAGATAGTGGTCTCTTATATTAGTATGTGTCGTAGTTCAGCCCTGCTCAGGACCAGACTACGCAGTCTTTCTCTCACTCCCCGCACCCTCTGAGAGAACAGGGGGAGATAATATAAGAAAAACGGCTCGAGGTTTGAGATAAGGACGGGGAGAAATTCTTAAAATTACTGTCACGGACAAAACAGACTCGACTTGGGGAAAACTATTCATTTATTTCTAAAACTAGCAGGCGAATGAGACGGAGAACAAGATAACCTTCCCCCACCCCTCCCTCTTCCCAGGCTTAACATTATCTCTACTACCTTCCCCCCTACACTCGCCCGAGTGGCACAGGGGGGAAGAGGGAATGGGGGTTGCGGTCAGTTCATCATGCGTTGTTTCACGCCGCTGCTTCATCGTTGGGGGAAGAACTCCTCACATTCCTCCCCTGCTCCGTTGCGGGGTCCCATTCACAGGCCACAGTCCTTCGTGAAACTGCTTCAGCGTGGGTCATCTCTTCCACCGGGTGCAGTCCCTCCAGAACAGCTGTCCCAGCGGGCCCTCCACAGGCCACAGCCTCCTTCAGGCCTCCACCTGCCCTGGCATGGGGTCCTTCATGGGCTGCAGGTGAATCTCTGCCCCTCCGTGGGCCTCCATGGACTGCAGGGGGACAGCCTGCTCCACCATGGTCATCACCACAGGCTGCAGGGGAATCTTGGCCAGGAGCCGCATTACTCCTCCCCCTTCTTCTTCACTGACCTTGGTGTCTGCAGCCGTTCCTCTCACAGGAAAAATTCTTCACAACAGGCTGGCAGACACCTCTCAGGATCCTTTTTACATCTTATTCACTTCTCATCTCCTCTGCACTTCTCGCAGCCAGGCCGGGCCGAGTTGGGCCCAGTCGGCCGCCCAGCGGGAGGCCAGAGGGTGAGGCTGCAAGGCCCACAAGGCTCGCGCCTCCCCCTCTCTGCCCCAACTCAGCTCCTTCACATCTTCTCTGCTTTTTTTTTTTTTCTGTTTTCGCCTTCTTAAATACGTTATTGCAGAGGCGTTTTCATGGAACATTCTGCTACCAATCAGCTCGGCCTTGGCCAGCAGCAGGTCTGCCCTAGGCCCAGCCGAGTCCACTGAACAAAGGGGAGCAACTTCTAGCAGTTTCCTACAGAAGCTACCACCTTAGGCCCCCGCCACCCTTACTAAACAAAACCAGAACAGTACGATTCCTGTGTTTTATATTTCATTCACATAACTTCTGGGTGTATAGCAGAAAGAACTGCTGCCAGTGTGATTTGAGATGGGCATAATTCTCTTCTAAAAATACCCAACCTTTTGTGATTTGCTTTCTTCACTCCCAGATAAGAAATGTGGAGACAAATCAATGTCTGGATAACATGGCAAGAAAAGAAAACGAGAAAGTTGGAATCTTTAACTGCCACGGAATGGGTGGCAATCAGGTGACAACTTCTTTTAATTATCTTAATGTATTGAATTATTTGGAATGCTACTTCTCATCAGAACAATTTTCTGATTATTTCAGTAGTTATCTTTAAAATATACTTAAGTTGTAAAGTTTAGGAAACCCTCATTGAGGAAGATGCCTGTAAGAAGAAATACATGAGAATATTTGTTAGTGGCTTCTCATTTGTAGGTTTTTGAGGCTTGATTGCAATAGGTTTTGGATCAACTTTCAAGCAAAAAAGGAAATTAGGGGATGAAGAGACTGTTATAAGCTAGAGAGACTGTCATCTCCTATAGGTTGTCTGGAACAGTCTCCTGATTAGACCTCCTGATTGCCATCATTATTTAAACAAAGAAACAAACAAACAAAAAAAACCCAAAAAAAAAAAAAAACCCAACAAAAACCAAAACAAAAAACATGTCTGTACCTGAAATGATGGTTCTAATGTATGTTTCACTGAATGTCAGTTCTGGAATTTATTTTACATCTGATTTCTCATCCTACTTTGTTAATAATTCTTGATTAATTCTTCTTTACTATACAAAGATTACCTGTATTGGGAATCCTCCTATTTCTATGCAGGAAGCAGTGTGCAATTCAAAAATGTCAACTTTGTCCGAAGAGCTTGATCATATAATGTTTTTATTTATTACCTAAAAAACCCCTAAAATTATTTCTATGCATGCTGAAGGTGGGGGGAGGAAGGTTAGTGGATATTAGTGAAACGATGTACAGATGTTCCCCGTTCCCCAGGAATCTTTTAGTTGAAGGGTTTTTTTCATTCCTCTCTTTCTGTCTAGGTTTTCTCATATACTGCCAACAAAGAAATACGAACAGATGATTTGTGTTTAGATGTATCCAAACTTAATGGTCCAGTAACAATGCTCAAGTGCCACCATCTAAAAGGAAATCAGCTTTGGGAATATGATCCAGTGGTAAGTCTTCTAATGACTTGTGACATTAAAATGAGAACTTGTGGTTTTATATGAGCCTACAGAGCAACATATTCCAGTGCGAGCCCACTATTTGACGGTCAAAACAGGAAACAAAGTCAGGATTATGTTCCTTCTGTCATTAATTCATGGTGTAGTCACTCAATTGGCATCTGTATTGATTTAATTACCTGCTGAGTTTTGGGGAAGCTTTTAGAAGAGTATTTTCAATATCTTTTGGATCCTCTGGAGAAGGTTAGTCTACTAGTATAGTGTTGTGTTACATTGAGATCAACAATAGAAAAATATTCCAGGTATCTACTGGACCCGCAAAAGATAATGCTAATGATTTTGTGACAAATTTGGCACCTGGTGTCTTATTTTACACAAGGTTAAAAGGAAATACTTTTCTAATTAAAAAAAAATCAACATCCCAGTATGACAAGGAAGATTTTACATTCCTAATCATAGAATGTTTAAGGTAGAGATGCTTAAAACAACTGTATTTTAATAATTCTCTTTCTTGTACATAACGTTCAGATTTATTTTGAAGTTCATGTGTTGAACTACCAGAGTTGGAAATCATTGACTGTTGATCCATTAATCATTAATGCGATTTGCAAGCTTTAAAAACAATTTTGTGATTGAGTAGTGCAGTCAAGAGCTCTGACTTATGACATGGTTGGTTAGAAAAAATAGTTCTCAAGCTTGATAATTTAGAATTAGTTATTGCGAAAAACAGTTGCAAGACAATTTGTGGAAGAAGAGTCTTAACAATATAATTGTGATGACTATTTTATAATGAGAATATGTAGATACTTAGCTACTAAAAAGTCATTTCACCGATTTTAGAAAAAAAAAAAAAGGGAGTTGTATTTCTAACTAAATAGACTTGCTGTAGATTTTAGTAGCTGAGATGTTAATGAAACCTACAGCCTTTAAGACTAAAAGGAAATATGTATGAATGATGATTTTTTAATTAGAATGGCAGTTAATATACAAGACTGGACCTCTACTAGGATTTCTGTATATTGCTAGTAACTGCTGATAGGAGCCTGAAGAAAGCTATTGAAGGCTTTCAGGATTAAATGTTCATTGAAATTTTTAAATTTGAGTCTTGGAAACCATTCATTCTTGGTTTTAATGTAGTTAGTTTACTTGACTTAACATGAGTAACACTACATACAGTGATTCACCAAACAGCAAGTGCTTCTTATTTTGTTTCTCCCTTATCAATGGTAAGAACATTGTGTCTTTAGACACTTAATTTAATGGCGATAGTCTGTCTTGCAATTACTGCTACAAACTGGAAAACAGGCTTTCTCTGTGTCAGTCCTCAGCCATAAATCTGGTTGTATGTGTTTTTTCTCTTTGTTCTGTCAATGGGAAGTCTAGATATAATCTTCAGAACTTCAGTGAAAGCTGGCTAATAAAGCACATAAATAAGTCAGAGAATAGAATTCCTGCTTATAGTTGGGTGATTTTTCTGGTGGTTTTTTTTTTTTTTCCTTCTGCCTCTCTTCAGGAGGCATGTAAGAAGCCCCTTTCCCTTAATGTCTACCAGGAAGAAAAAGAAAGGAGTGGGGAAAAAAAAAAAAAGCTTTGTTTTAGTTATTTGTCTGCTTAAGTTTGTTCCAATTCCCTTCTTCATTCTTTCGCTGCTGTATGAGTGCAGGAGATTGATGTGCTCAGGTGTTTGGTTTGTTTAATCCTTTGCTGCTTATGCACGTAAGGCCTGCCTGTTCTACCACTTTTCAGTCAGTCTAGTGTCCTGGTTATGCTGCTCAGTGAAAGAAGAAATAGTGATAGTAATGCCAGTCAGTACCATAGACAAGTTAATGCACTGATGAGTGTCCGTAGTACAGTGGCAGGAAATGCAACTGCCGAAGATCCCTTCTCCGTAAGGATAGTGTCGAGGTAGATGGAGTGATGTATGGAAGATTGCATAAGTAACATTAGTGGGTATTGGAAAAGGTATATACGTACATGAATTTGTACACTTTTTTTTTTTTTAAATAACATACTTTTTAAAAAGAACATAGTACTAAAAGAACGTAGTGTAAGGTCAGCTTTGTGTCCCCAGCTGAGCGTACTTTTGAATACATATTCAATGTGTTCATTCTGATCTGATCAAAACTACTATTATAACTAATAATTAAAGTTGTATGTCTTACCAAACTTTTAATTTCTAACTCCTCAAAGATTTCTAGGTGTATAGTCCTGTTTAAAGAATGGTGGATATTACTTGATAAAGAATGTCCTTTAAAAGTTCAGACTGTTCTGTTTCTCAAGAAGCAATGTTTTTAGTGTCTACAACATAAAATAGCATGTTTAATTGTTCTTTAGGATTGGGATCAGTAGTCAGTAACCAAGGGGTCTTGTCTAGTTCCTGCTTCCCTATGGAAGAATTTTAATGGCCACTAGAAACTTTTTGGTTAGCTTGTGCCTGGTCATTTTTATAAAACTAATTTCTTTTTATTTTATCTTCCAGAAATTAACCCTGTTGCATGTGAACAGTAACCAGTGCCTGGACAAAGCCACCGAAGACGACAGCCAGGTACCCAGCATCAGAGACTGCAACAGCAGCCGCTCCCAGCAGTGGCTGCTCCGCAACGTCACCCTTCCAGAAATATTCTGAGAGGTTCTAAAGAAAAGCAAGGATTGACTGGGCTACCTCAGCTGATACTTTGGCTACACTGTTAAGTAGCAACAGAAGAAACTTCTGCTCTGCAGAATCCGCAGTTCATCAGCTGTTAGAACTCCTGCAGCCTCTCAGTAGCTGTGAACCAGCCTTCCTGTATGAGGATGTGAAACTACCACACATACTAGTGAAACTGCGCCCACTGATGTTTACAAGATGAAAGAGTTTCTTCCAGCAAATAATTTAGAGAACACTTGGACAGTGGAAACATAATCAGTGAAATAGTCTCTCTGAAGAGCTGCATATCGTAGTTTGCTTGCACATCAGTAATCTCTGCTGAAAGTGCTGTTGTAATGGAGAAAGTTTCAAGAATTTTTTCTTCTGGTCTGGTGGTAACCAGACTGCTAAATATAGATCCACAAATAAATGAGAGGGAGCTGGAAACCAGGTTCAGTAACATGAAATAAGAATTCTGTGGTTTAAAAACAAAAGTAAACAGGGTTTAATGGAAACTAAATCAGAACTATGAAAAGTACAATTTGTTACAGTGAAGTATCAAATTTATATGTAGATTTTATACCTCAGTGGGGGAAAATAACGAAGTCAAAAGGCAATTGTTTCTCTTTTTCAATTGTGTGATAGTCCATAAATACTATTTTTTTTTCTGGTGGGTCTGAAATTATTTTGGGCGCAAACAAAATGAGCATAAGAATAAACTTAGCTCTTGAATGTCAACTTTTTTCTTTTTTTTTTTTTTTTTTTAATTTTAATTTCTTCGCTGTTGGAACTGTATCTTTTTATTACTGTCTGAAAACTGGAGGTTAACATGCTGTCTAACTCTCTTTTTGTCCAGACCTGCCGTTTCAGTTTATATTTGGGTCAGTCAGCTTATGGACTTTCATGGCCAAACAAAAGATTTAAGTACACTTCGAAATTATTAAGTTAACTTGACAGAATACACTTAGCGCCCAAGACTCATACTACTGTACTACGTTTTTGTTTTCATAGCAATAAATCCTTTTGCTCCTTGTTTGATTTCAGTCATCAGAAAGCCAGAATAAAAGATACATGATTTGGGTAGCAGGAGACTGGCAAAACTGAAGGTTTTCTGGAATCCTTTTTCACTTCATATTCAGATGTGCTTCATTGTCAAGTGCATATTTAGATTAGACTTTGAATTGTAATGTTGATCTGCTGCTTTTTTCTAATAAAACCTAAAGAAAAATAGCTAAATTGGCATGGTTTTTGAAGTTAACATAGCCACAAACAATATGACTATGTCATTACATTGGTCTGCATTTTTTAACTGAATTGATTTGTTTTGTTAAGAAAAATCTCTGTGGGCTGATCTTGAAAATGAGCCACTGAACGCTCAGAGTATACATTGAATTTTCTTTTGGAAAGGAAAATGAGATTTGTTTAATGAAGAGGATATTTTTTATGATAAATGTCATTGTTTGGCCAACTGTCCTGTAAAGCAAATTAAACCTAGACTCATGCAAAAATTGTGTGGAATTATATTTGGCTGTTATGGCCATTTTAGATTTGCTATTCCAAGTTGCTTTAGTCAGTGTTATCTCCGTTATTTCTGCAGCAGTACACAAGAGTTTTCGTACACAAAGCAGGGGAAATATTAGCAAATTGCAGTATTATGTTGCTACTTTAATCCTAGATATTTCATTTTATGTATTTTTAATATCAGATAAAGCATCTAAGTATGTAACTATCTTCCACTGACCCCTCTTTTTGGATAACCCTGCAGATCCTAGGAGGTCAAAGTGGATTTATGAAAGTGGTGGTATGGTACATTTATCAGAAAGATATTGAAGTGTGCCCACATAACTTTAAAAAAAACCCACAACTCAGTGGTTGTGTGAGAAGACTTATTCCTTTGGTACAGTCAGTGAAGAGGATGAGATGGGTGACAGTGTCATCATTTGTAGTCAATATGTTTTCTTTCTCCTTAGATCCTCTGTGATCCCTCCTGCTTTTATGTTGTTTCTAAACTACAGTTTGTGGTTTTCTGATACTGTATATTAGCCCACTGAAATACTGTTTTCGGTTTTCTGCCATGTTACCAGTGCATGGTAGTTTGGGTCATGTTTTGGATTTTATTTTAGTTTATCTTGGCAAACTAGCTTTAGTTTTTGGGGGGATGGGTAAAAATTAGGTTGTGTATTAGTTCAGATACAATTTTTCAAACTCAAAAGACATCGCTTTAAAAACATTGACAGTGAAGAGGCTCTAAATCAAAGGTGGGTAACCTTTCGTGGAATGAGAAGCAGGAACATCAGAAGTGCACTGTAAAAGTCCTGTACGTTTTCAAAATTTCTTAAATTAGTGTTTCAGTTTTCGAAAGTATATGGCACATCACTAAACACAAAAAGGAATATACTTTCACTTTGTATTTTGAACTCTTATGATTGCCACTGGGATAGCCTGTTAACAAAACTTGAGTGCTGTGGCTTGTAATGTAGCTAAACCTGTAGGCAGGCCTCAGCATTGCTATGATTTTGACCCTGGTTAATTTGACGAGTCATTTTATATGTTCGTCAAATAAAACCGCAGTAAAAATCATCACACAACTAAAAACTCACATATCAAGTTGTCAGCTTCAGAAAGCTGAAGTAGCAATCTGATTTCCAGCCTGTACCTTACCAGTTCCTTACCTGCAAGTGTAGCCCTGTTCCCCTGCTAAATATGAGGAGAGGAGGCAGCAGACTGGAGAGTGGCTGCAGCCCCTAGGTATCTGGCTCAAAACTGCTTAGCTCAGACAGTCCTGTGGTGGGGTAACTGGTGGTGGTTGACCGGCAGTGAGCTGTGCTTAGTTTGCATATCTCACCATGGCACGTGCTCAGCAGCTGTACTGTGTTGGTGGACAACTTGGCTTCTGCAAAGATTCCCTGTCCCTCTAGTAGTGTGCATTTCAAATACTCTCTTGTATTAAGCATCTTTCGAACACGGCCACAGAACAGCTTCCCCCACACAGTTTTCTTCTGGCTTCTCTTACCATGAATGTGATGGCTGTCATCAGAGCTCCCTGCTGAAAGTGAGCTTCCTTAGTGACTCTCTTTCACTGTAGTTTCCCAGTGGTGGTCCTCCACTTGCAGGCATAGCACACCTCTGTCCTAGATTTGAACAGGAATATTAGTGGACTCTGTCCTCCCAGAGTTACAGGCATACTTAATGCCTTTCCATCTAATCTGTCTTCCCGTACTGAAGTCTTCAGTTGGAATTTTTAGAATCTCTATAGCTATCTTTATTTAACCTGTTTGGGGGGGGAGAGGGGGGGAATAGCACTGTGTTTTTTCTTACTGTGTAACACACCTGTGTTTTTAGACATATGAATAATTTCTAGTAGAAACCCCACACTGCTTTCCAGTGCCTCTGCACTTACGGCTGCTTTGTTCAGATCAAATGTAGGAGGGAAAAAAAAAGACCACTGCCGTCTTATTTGACATTGATAGCAAATAAATGCAGGGTAAGTGATACATAATCAGTAGTCATATTTTGGCAAGAATTGGTAAACTCTCTTCTTGTTTTCCTTCTGTTCTGCAATCAGTGTGTTTAGCATAAATTTCCTATGCATGCTCCAAAGACAGTGTTCTGTTCTCCCTCTCTTCTCATTCGCCTGTGTGAAGACATTTATTGAGAAACAGCAGTGCCTTTTAACTGAGTTGAAGTGCATTACATGTTATGGTACAAACTTTGGACAACTATGCTGTGCCAGGTCTCGTTAGGTCATTGTCAGTCTGTTTAGATACTGAAAGGCACAAAACAGTTGGTTGTTGTAGTACAAATGTGAATGTTTTTGTCTCAATCTGCCAGTTTATTTTTTCCATATGAAATCAAGTTGTGTTGTAGTAGCTTTATTTTAGGGCAGTATTATATATTAAAAGGGCTTAGCAGTCTCTTCTCGTTTTATCTCAGCAATGGTCCTAATCTGAGATATGCACTGTAAGCAAAAGAGCGACTATGCTACAAGTTAGCAGCAAAAGTAAGATAATCTTTCTAATTCTTAGTTTGCAGAATGCTTCTTATGTGCTCTGTTTGTTCAAGTGTAACGCAATCAGAAAGATGAGTGGAACCTTGGCAGCTGTATTCTGCCATATTTCCCTTCCAAGGTAAGTACGGAGATGCAAGTATGCTTCAGAAGATTAACTGAGAAGTAGCTACTCAAAGCTTTCCTTCATGACATTACCAATTCCTTCATGCTTTCAAATGAAGAAATGCAGGAAAATTTAGTTGATACAGAATAGATTTTAATAGCTTTAAAAGCCTTGCATCTTACTTGAACGTAATTGTAATATTAAAAATCTAGAGTTAGGCAGAAATATGTCAAGTTAAAATGATCAAACTTGCACAACGTCAGAGTGTTGTTTGCTTTCAGTTCTATAAGGACTCTTCTTACAATCATCGTAAAGCAAATAGTTCCCAAGTTTGTGTCTTACTCTAAACACTCTGAGAATTGCTGACTAAACATAGTGCTGGTATTATATGAAGGTGATATACATGGTGTACAGTACTTTCAATAACAAAATAGTACTTTTTGCATAATAAAAAATTTTAACTTAAAAAGTAAAATTGGCACATAGTAGGTTATCTTGAGACAAGAAATTGTGACATTGAGATGAAAACTAACTCACTACATTGTTCACTTCTTTTCTTTTTGAATCTTGGAGGATGCATTTGTATCATTCTGCTTGCATTTCATATATCGTGAACTGATCCTTACCATACCGAGCCAGTCAGCCAGGTGATGCTAGTACGTATCAAAAACCAAACTCTGAGATCAAAGCAAGCTGCTACTTCTGTCAATAAATCAAGTAATTGCCATAGCATCAGTTCAGGGCATAGATAGTAACCTGCCTCTAAAATGATCTTTACTAGTTTCCTTGCCTCTGCCTCTAAAGCAGCTAGTAAGACACACAGAACTCTTTTGTTCAGTATTAAATGCACCATCTTTCTTTCAGTAGATGGGTATCTGTCGGAGTTCTCAAATAACCTTGATATTCAGGCTTTATATTTGTATTCTTCAAAAAAGCTTTTTGGTCTCATCTTGTATGGAGTTCTGTCTCGTTTTTAATTGTCTTTCTCCGAGTCTTCTTTTTTTCCTTTGTTCTTTCAAAGACAGGATTATAATATTTAAGGTACGAATGAGTTCATATATTGCTGTTAGAGATGTGGATTATTTCTGTTATCCATTATACATTCCAATAGTGCATTAAGTAAATGCTTTTATGAAGTGAATCCTCAGTGACGTTTTAGTCTTCGGAACGTTTAACTTGTAACACAGAACTATAGAGGTAATTTTTTGTTTCATTTTGCATTCAATTGAATGTATAGACTTTTGCTTTCTCCCCTTATATGCTGTTTAGTCACCTAGCTTTGGTTATTTTGCTATCTTAAATGATACTTAATGATGCTGGTTCAGTCACAAGGTTTTGACATTCCCACTTTTGCTTTTCACCTGGGTTGGAACGGACCTCTACAGGTCATCTAGTCCAAACCCCTCCCAAAAGCAGGACTAACTTCAAAGTTAAATCAGGTTGCTCAAGGCCTTGTGCAGTCCAGTTCTCGGTATCGTGAAGGATGCAATCTTTTGGCCAACCTGTTTGTGTTTGACACCTGTCGCGGTGAAGATTTCCTCCTCCCTCTGCCTCAGTAGCTAATTTCCTTTCCTGCAACTTGTCTGTTGCTTCTCATCCTTTCACTGTGCATTTCAAAGTTGACCATAAATCTTTACTGTTTAGATACTGTCTGCTATGTCACTTGCCTCTTTCTACAACTACAACCAGTTGGCCATGTATAGTTTATATACTGTGAATTAATTGCTAATAGAAAGGGGGTTAGATCAGGGTTTTAAGAGACTTCACCACCACTTTCTCTAAGTTCTAGAAATATGCCTTTCCTACAAACTTGATTTTGGCAAAGGCAGGCACCTATCCTGTTAAGTGGTCCAAGAAAAACTGTTGGGTCTGTGTCCAGTCCACAGGAAGTGGGAAAGGAGCCCAGCCTTCATTGCTGCGGCAACTTCAGCACTGGAAATATTCAGACCAAAGAATTTGAGAATAAGTTTTGTAGTTGCCTTGGCTGGCACGATGAGGAGATCTGGATTGTTTCAGAGCAGAAACCTTGTTTCAAGTTCACTGAAAACGGGAAGAATTTTCTAGTTGCTGTTTTCTTTCATGGTTTTGATGTATGTGAATTGATTAATCAGGGTATCTGAGTCTCTAATGGATCTTTTTGGTCTGAAAATGTTTTCAAGTAGCTAACCAGATTAGCAAAGGGGTAGTTTCAGATCTATGCCAGTTAGATGGACACAGCTCAAATGACCAATTCATGGTAAGTATTTTAGGATCTCAGGATATAACAACTGTCACTATACTGTAGGTGATTGCTGCGATATGGTGAGTGGTGACTTGTTGAATGCCAGTGAGCCATTTGCTTGCAATTTCTCCTGTAGTCTTTTAAGTCAGGGAAATGCTGGGATTGGAAGTGTCATTTCCATTACCAGGGGAAAGAACCTCTCCCCATGTGAAATGAAAGAAAGAAATGTATCTTTGAGATGGTGAGATCAAGTTGCACATGTAATTCCATTCAGATGTGGCTGTACTAATATGGCGAATGAACTAAAGACAAATACCAAACCCAAAAATCTTCTTTCTCATTCCCAGATGCTGAAAACCACAGGAACCAACTGTATTGCCCATATTTATGGCTTGCTTGAATGTAGTAGCTCTCAAAAATTACTCTTTGTAGTCAAAGCCAATCATTCTTCTGATCTGGCCTGGGTTTGGTTTTTTTTTTTTTTTTTGTGATCTTGAATGTGAATTACTAAAAGAGAAAGCAAAGAATTAGTTAATTACAGATTGTGCATATGTGTGTAGTTATATGAAGTGGTTTAGATAAAGCAAGTTAAACCACTTCAACCAATTACAACTGAAGCTCAGCCCCACAGCAGAAGGGTGTGCACCCTGTCACTTGAGAGGCTGTTTTACTTCTGTTGTAGGCATGCTTAGCCCCACCGATCGTGTTTGGTGCGTCAGATGTAGTCAGTGCCATCTCAAGCCTGCTCTGTCAGGTCCCTGCTGCAATAAAACACTTCATTGTTCTCATTCCTTTTCATAGTTCTGGACTGGCAGGAGGCACTGTGTGCCATTTCCACGTTTCTGTGTCGTACTCTCGCCTTGAGAAGTGCACTTCAGCCCTATGCAGCAGTGCTGAAACACATCTTGAAGGAAATTCTATCTCTGAGTCATGGGGTTTGTAGAAACCAGACCCCAAAAGTCTGGGGTTTTTTCTGGCTAAGGACTTGTCAGAGACTCGATCTCTTGAATGTGTCACAGTCAGGCCCCTAAGATGTGCTTTGTTTCTCTGATGCTTCAGTCCAAGTGGATCAGTGATCTTCCAGCCTCCTGAAAGCTTGAGAGGCCATTTGATTATAATCCGTTAACTCAGTTCCTGCAGTCGGATTTATGACAAATGTTAGATTTGATCTTAAGTAATCACTGACATCACTAAAAATAAATTCATTGTTTTCTTCAGGTTCCCAAAAAATCCTGCCCGTCCCCACCCGCAGCATTTGTCAAAAGAAAAGGGATTTCTTTTTTTATTTTTTTTTTTTCTTTGTCAGGACAGTAACTACAGGTAACTCTTTGGGCATAGGCATTTTAGACCTACTGGTTCACTCCAGTTCAGCACACCCGATCTGCTCTGTAAGTGCTGTTGGAAGTCACTTGCCTGTGAGCACCTCTCTGCGTCTGCCACCGCTGTGCTGACACTGTGAACACTTCATGGACAGGTGGTGGTGTCCACCTTCCCCTTGCCTAATTGCACGTCATGGGCCTGAAGATTGCAGACCTGGCTTGCAACAGGTTGGGTGAATGAATGGTTTCGTTTTGAAGGTCACAAACTACTGACTGAAATGTTTTCTTTTTTGGTTGAACTGATTTGATACTCAGTGAGGTGGCAGCCTCTATCCCGTTTTTGCCTGGACAGCTAGTTAAAAGTGCTTCCATATGAAGCATTTGCTTAGAGGAGAAACAGATTGTTGGCTTATAAAGGAGGAGGAGGCCACATTATTCTGGACAGTGAACAGGCGATGCCTTTTGCATGATGTTTCATCAGTATCTGCTGGGATGTTACATGCAGCTGACAACATGGTGTAACCAGCTGGTATAATATCCACAACACAGCAAAATGTTCTGTTTTAGTGTACAAGCAGTTGATCAGTGATACACTGGTGCACTGAGCCTCAAATTTGCTTGTAGCTCATTTACTGCATACTCTGAATACTCTGGTGCATGGGCTGAACTGGATCAAGTTCCCACACCGCACGTAGGAAATATCAGAGGACTGCGTAATGGACTTAATTGTGTGTTTGACTTGGACAGCAACAAGACACATTAATTGTTTTCATCCTGTCAGTGATGTGTGGGAAATGAAAAAAAAGAGGTCCATTAGATGTGATTGTGGCTGTAGGACCGGAAAGGCTACAAGTTTCCTTCATTTTTCAAAGAAATGACAGAACTAGACTCATAGTAATGATGTCAATGTGGTAATAATCACTGTGGTTTGGTGGGGACTGCAGTGATAGTGGGAACGTCTTTTATCATGCTCTCAAAGCTGTTCAGTGGTGCTGTCTCCTCTCCCAGACCTCCTGACAGAGAACTGTGGAGCACGATGCCAAACAATTCTCCCGGGCTTGATCTTGGGCACGGGTGCGAGACGACTCTTTTAGGAGCATGCATCTCTTCTGCCTTACAAGATATCCTCTCAGTGGCAAAAAAAAAGGATTACACAATGTATACCTATGTATGATTTTCAGTGTTGTTCTTACAGTCCTTAATATTGCTGGTTAGAGCAATGGGAACTGGAGGAGAATGGTTTGTCTTTCATTTTTGTGTACATCATGTTGTAAAGGGTTTTGGTTTTGTTTTGTGGGTTTTAGTTGTTTTTGGTTTTGTTTTGTTTACTGTCCTTTGCCGTGTTCACATGCCATAATATTACAGCTCCATAATGAAGTTAGATGAATCCTACCCATCCCTGGGTGGAACTTGTCTGGGAAGATGTCTGATAGAAGGACAAATCCTGTCAGAAATATAAAGATGATAAAAACACTTATGGATAATAATTCCCCTACCCTGCACCAAACTTTACCCAAGCTCTTCTGAGCTACACTAGTTCAGCTTAGATTTCTTCTTGTGGTAATCTGAGGTCCGCTTTGATTGTGGTATAAAAGTACCCAGGTTCTTCATGAAACTGCTCCTGTCAATAGCTGTGCCTCATAGTGTTACTGTAGACAGTTTTGCCTTTGTCAATGGAATGAGGTTCTTCAGACAAGCCCACCCAAGGTTGTCTGCAGCATTAGTTAGCAAAACTAGGGGAATGGTCACCTCTGTGTGTACACCATGTCCTCCTTTGCAGAGTACTTCATTACAGTTGGGGTTATGTTAAGTGTTCTTCCTGCTGCTTCCTCCTTTCCATTAGAGCCCTTACAGTTTGTGGCTGCCAGTCAAGTGGCTAAAAACAAACTTAGATGGTGCTAGGCACATCTGTATCCCAAATATGAAAAGTGGAAGAGTTACTTTTCCCACTATGGATACTGGAAATAAAGAATTGTGATATATGTGCATCCAAGATGCAAATGTGCAAGTAGACTGCAATTTGGAGAACTCCAGTTAGAGGTAATCTCACTTCTATGCAAACTTGTGTATGGTTTGGTTTTGGGGGATTTGGGGTTTTTTTTTTTTTTGTTTTTTGTTTTGTTTTGGTTTTTTTAACTGATGAAGTGAACCTTGACTTCTGACTATCTTGATTATTCAGAGCATGAAGCTTATAGAAAACTAAGCTGTTGCAAAGGGCTAATGAAGTGATTATTCCTGCATCCTGTGGATGTAGCTTGATGACTGTAAATTTCAGCTTAGTTTTTTTTAGGATGTGCCTGGACTGAGAATGTTAACTAGCTAAAATAGATTTAATACAGCTGTATATAATCAAGGAGAGAAGGAACAGGTGCTTATATTCTACTTGATGGAATTTGGATTAAAATATAATGGGGTAAACATGACTTGAAACAGACTTGTTCCTTGCTGGCATATCAAAAAAAAAAAAAACAACAACAAACAAACCTAAAAAAAGCCAGACCTGCTAGTGACCATACTATGTTTTAATAATTTCTCACAGTTAACAGGACAGTAAAAAAACTCAGTGAACAATTGAATATGTTGCTTCTCTGAATTTATCTCAGACTAATTTATAATGCGTGTTTACTTACTGAAAGCAGGATTTTCTTCTTTCATAGTCCAAGACAATGTATCTTCTTAACCGGTTTTGCTGTATATGCAACCACTCTAAATGGGAAATATTTAGGGTCAAGCAAGTTATGCTTTCCCAGGAGTCGTTCTGTTGGTTCAGGTAACTTACAATAAATACATATAGCTGAGTCCTAGGAAAAACAATTTTTTTTTTCTTTTAAGTTAGGAGGGCCAAAAGTTGTATCCAGATCACTACTGGAAAAAGAGATGTCCTCATAAGCTTTATCTAAACTTAAACTTGTTATTTTATGATCCTGCCTCTGAAACAGGTGACTGAGCTCACATGCTTCTTACAGGCAGGTAGATAATGCCTGTCACCTCTGTCAGGAACTGCCAGCTCTGCACATTGCCACCACAGAGGTGTGCAGGGCACTTTGCTTTGGGCGGCAGCTGCTGAGCGCAGCCCGGGGATCTGGGCTCCAGAGTGTTGCGGTAGACACAGAGGCAGGTTATTGGGAGACAAGAGCAGAGGTCTGTTAAAACATGATGACAACTGGAAAAAAACATGAAACATTGTGAACTGAAGAAGCAACCCTCTGAAGATTTCCTCATTGTGACTTCTTGTTACTGTCATGGCATCGCTTGTGTCTGCCCTCCTCACTAGAACAGGTTGCCCAGAGAGGTGGTGGATGCCCCATCCCAGGAAACATTCAAGGCCAGGTTGGAGGGGGCTATGAGCAACCTGATCTGGTTGGAGATGTCCCTGCTCCTTGCAGGGAGGTTGGGCTAAATGACATTTAATGGTCCCTTCCAAGTTTAACCATTGTATGATTCTATGATTTCTGGACACCCTCAGAGTTGGGCATGCTGGGGGGAGTGTCTTTCTAAGGGTCAAACAAGCACCAGCCCAAGGACTGGAATTTTGATGACAGGGACTTTCTGTGAAACACAGCAGTGGCAGTGGTGTCAGAATGGCCATCGTAGTTGTTCCATGCCCTGTTCAATTTTCATTTTCCAAAGGGATAGCCCACAAAAGCCATCCTTCTCTTCTCACTTAAAAGATAGTGCTTCTCTTTCTCTTTTTCCCCTCATGCATAGAATAGGTTAATTTTAAAAGAAAAAGAAGCTTTGCTTAACAGTCAAAGGAAAAGCAATGGTCAGATTCCTTTTTTTTTTTTTTTTTTTTTTTTTTGTGGGAAGGGAGGATGCAGGTATGGGGAAGCAGAGAATCTAAGACATGTTTAGTTTTAAATGTCTCTACTTAATTGCACAGAAAGCCCAGCTAGGCGGAATTCTGCAGCTGTCAGCATGAGTATCTAGTTCATGGGAAGAAAAAAAATACGTAAAACAATTTTAAAAAGAAAATACCAATTCAATCGCTGAATATTTTGAAATGTTTACCCTTAAAGAACACACAACACATCATGTTGCAAAGAATTGGCAAGTATTTTGAAGATGATGACAGCTAAAAGAGCTCAGCTCACTTTTTCCTTTTTGGGTCTAGTCCTATTTTCTTGGCATTGCGACATGTCTCTCCCCACTTTGGCTGGCCTTGAATGCCAAAAATGTAAATCTGTGGTTACATCAGAGGCTTAATCTTGGGGGAGAGCAGGAGGTAAGCAGGTGTGGTATCTTGCTGCTCTTCCACTGCTCTGCGCTTCCCTCCGTTGTTATTACTCTTGCAGTTCTGTTTACGCTGTTAGAGAGGGTTGCTTCATGTGGCTTTTCTCTCGCCAAATCACAGCAACCACCCACTGTTCTCTTTCTGATCTCAAACCAGGGACCAAAGACACCATTAAATTTCAAAGGCTTTCCTACATTGGATATAGCGCTCTGACATTATCTCCTCTCTGCTTTCCCTGCCCATTGCAAAAGTAAAATGTATCTAAAGCCAAAGCCCTGTTCACAGTGGAAATAGGTATCTGTGGTTTCATTTGGCTGCCTTTTCAACTGAATCACTGTGGCAGATGTAGCTGAATCAGTGCTAACACCAGCCCTGGCTCGTCGTGGCTGCTGCTGGCTGCCCAGCTCCTGCTGTCCTCGCCATCTCCCGTGAGGGACCCTGTGTTTGCCTTGGATCGCTTGGCCTAAATTGCTTCTGCTGCATCTTCCCACAAAATCCAGATGGCGTATAAAGTACCTGTGAACGTTTTGATTTTAACAACATTTTAAAGGTGCAAAAAAAAAAAAAAAAAGTGCTCTTCTGGTTTAGTGCTACGAAGGATGCTAGTGATCTCACTGATGGCTGTTATCCATCAACATTTTTGTCCAGCTGGTAGTGTCTGTGAAGAGCAAACCTGAACCAGTCAAAACCAGGTCTCTTTCTCAAGCAATCTCTTCACTTGTAACTTGCATTGTGAGTTTCTCCCAGGATGTGCAGTCTTTTTTCATCTGTGCAATGAAAACTTTTCAGAAAACCCCTGGGCATTGCAAGCAAAATCTTTTGCATAGCAGCAAGTGATCAAATCTTGGCGAAAACCATTTTACAACTGTTTTAAACAGATTTGAAGTGTTTGCATTGGACTGATTTTTGGCACCCCCTTTTTTGTTGTTAAAGCCAGGAGCATCAGTTACTCTGAGTACAACTGTGCAAGGCCAGAGGCAGCCATAAAATCATGTGAAAGACATTAAAACCTCTTCCTTGTGCCTAATAATATTGTAAGTTCTGTGATCTGAAATTTTAGGATCTTGTATGGTTAGTAGTAATTACCAGCTGTCCTGTCAGACTTTCTTGTAGCTAGCTGAAAGTGCTGGAGTAAGCAGAGAATTAGCCCCATCCAAAGTACTCAGCTCCAGGCCCTTTCCAAAAAAAGTGGAGGAATAGAAAGAATGAGAAAGCAAATCTTCCAAGCTCATATCAAACGGCTTTCTAAATGACACTGAAACTGTTTGCATCTGGCCAGGTAAAACCAGCCTGCAATTGGCACCACATCTTGATTCAGAGCACAATGGTTAGAATTTTCAAGACAGTTATCCGTGACTTTTATCTAGTTTGCAGATTTTTGCTTTGACTGACAACAGGTGCCCGATTTAAAGAGTAGAGGTGGCTCCAGTTATTAATTTGCACTGCTGATAAGTGATCTCTCCTGTGCTTGTCTTGGTAAGTAAATTGAAAGTATCTATGATGCTCTATTTTTTTTTAAATTTATTTATTTTTTGTGAGGAGAGAAGGAATGAAAGAACTACATCTTCCTTGTGATTTTAAAAAAGTCGCCTGCTTTGCTTTTCTTTTTGGCTACGTAGAGCTGAACTTCAGTCTTGAAGATCAGGGTGTGTACAAGTATTGCACTTTAAGCCTTGTTTGTTCTAAAACTAAATAAGAAATTTACAGACTCTTATGTGATTTCTGCCCTGCTATTCAGGATGAAAATAGTGGTCATTCCTGGGAATTTTCCTTACAATTTCTGTACCTCAAGAACTGGCCTAGAATTGACTTCTTCATCTTTTATATTCCTCAGCTGAAGAAGGCAAGTAAGTTTTCAATTATTTCCAATAAACTAAGAATACTGAAGAGAGAGAAGAGAGGATTTGAATAAAGTAACATAGTCTGCTTTTAACTTAGAAACAATAATACTGCTCTGAAGCTGTAAGCTAAGACTAAATAAAACCCTCGGAGGACAACATGGGTTTTCTACCAAAATACAATAAGACTGTACCAGGAAAGTTTCTCTGGGCTATAAACGTCATCCTCTGACAACTGTGCCATGTGCCAAAGAGTTAAGGTGGGGAAACTGTTTCAGACCACGAGTATGACTTTTTCTTTTTTCAGTTAGATCAGGCTTTTCTTGCAGAAAAACCCTGAGCTGTGTTTGGATGATACCAGAGTTCAAAAGGGAAAAGCGAGGGGGAAGAAGCAGAGCGCACACCATGCTGTCAGCCTCCAGCACATTCGATGCTGCATCAAGAAGCGTGAGCCTTCGGTCTTCATGCTTTTGCTTTCTTAAATGCTGATGTGTGGATTTGGTGTGCTAGCTGTTATTTAAGTAGGTTGTTTAAAATAATTACATTTCAGAGCCCATTACTCAGTGGTTTTTTTACTCATTTGCTTCACATAACGACCATCATCTGTTTGAAATTAAGGCTTCATATGGAAATAATCTGGAGTGCAATGACTGTGTTCTTATTTGGATGTGCTTCTGTTATTTTTTTAATATTATACATCTAGTTCTGGCTAAAAAGAAAAAGAGAGGAATTACGGGAGTATTTGGGGTATTTCAGTCCCAAGAGCCACTCGTAGAGTAGCTAACTTCCCAGTAAAATCCTGACCACCAGCTACCGAATAAACTCGTGTTATTGTTTCTCTGTTTGAGCAGCGCTTTCAGTGTACTTTTCCTTCATCTGTTTGCATTGTGCTGATACCAGTAGTTCGCTCTCTGTGAGCCTCCTGAGCGCTCTCAGGCAACGTTTCATCAGTCTGTGGATGGTTTTGCATGAGGGGTTTGGCAGGGGAGTATACCAGTATTGTCTCCTCATAGGCAGGAGGCATTAACTGACCCTTTTCTCCCTCCTTGCCTCATCTCCTGTGTTTTCTCATAAGGAAGAAAATATTGTACAATGCAAAGGTAAGGTGTAAGCAAAATTATTACCTCAGGGATTTGAAGGGGGGAAAGGTTAGGCTCCTGAGGAAGGTGGTACCCACAGCACATCGACCTTTTCTCAGCTGAACCTGACCTTGACGTCTGCTGTGGTACAACACAAGCTTCTGAGCTCGCATCTGGGTTTGCTGTTGGTGTTCACAGAAATTGTGAGCTGCTTTGTGTGACTGCCTGGGCTTGCAACTGAAACATACTTATCTGTTTATTGTAACACTCCTCTGACCTGAGACACTTGTTTAATCTGCTTTGGTTGTTGCCTGAGGCCTGGCAGGGGAGCAGGAGTCCTGTTCTCGGCTTCTTTTGGTGACCTTCTGCCCCGACGCTATGGGCGGTGTTAGCTCTATGTCCCAACACGCCTTCCTCTGGGATGGCAAGCTGGTGCAATGACTGCTGTCTGAAGCCACTGATGACCCCAGCCAATGCGGGCTTATGTTGCAGAAAATGGAGGCAGGAGCTAGAATCAAATATCAGAGAGAGTTCTGTGAAGTTTTACCTACCTCTTACATATTCATGAAACCCCTGCCTCCTCTGATCTCAGTTTTCAGCATCACAGCAACTCCCTTCTTGATCTGAAAACACTTTGTTTACCAAAAATTTGTCTTATATCGTAGATCTGCTCTAAATTTAGCTGCATTACACACAATTTAGCCGAACATCCATTATCAGTTGCTGCTTCATTATTTACTGTAGTTCCTGTTATATGAAACTTGCCTTGGTTTGTGTTTGCTCTGGCTCATTCTGAAGGTGCCACTTGTCACTGTTTTTGCTTCCCAATATTTTTAACCAAATCAAGTGGTCATCCTAGAAGGAAAATATTTGGAGGGTGAAGCTTTGTAGGAGACAATTTTATTGTTGACTTATCTTAAACAGGTCTTTAGGGTTTATATATTTAAATGCTTGGAATTCTGCCTCTCTCCTGCACATATTCCCATCCTTTATCCAGTAAAGGTAAGGTACCATTTTCCCGAGCACTGCTACAAACATTTTCTTCTTCATTAATATTGATGGTGCTTCACTCACCAGCCGGTCAAGTTTCCCTTCTCCTGTCACAGGACAGCCTACTCACAAAAAACCCTGCACTCCCTGACAAATTTTCAGTGCTTGGGACTTCTTTTTTTCCATTTAATACTGTTGATCCTGGCAACAGACTTGTAACTCTGTAACAGTGTCCAATTGAAAGTTAATAATCTCATTTGCTTTTCAGAGAGCTTTGCAGCAGGCTATGGACAGATTGTCAATTCCCCTTAGCTAGCAGTGCTTGAGGTGATCATTTCTGTCCTCTGCCTGCTTGCCAAAAATGAGGCAATCCATCGCATGCTTCCCCCCCACACACCATGTGGTAATATTATCTTGACCTGTGGAGCTCACCACAGCCTGCTTGAGTGGTTTCAAGCTCAGCAAGACTTCCTGTTGCAGGATTTTGGACACAGTCAGTCATGATTGTAGCGTCAGAATCTGAGCTTCATTTTAGGTGGTGTGCACAACCTGCAGAAATTGAATGGAGTTATCCAGGGATAAGTATAGGTCTCCTAGTAGTCTCTCTAGGGCTGCTTTGGGTTCCCACTGTAATCTGACTTCTTTTCAGGCCCTGACAGCGTCAGGGAGGCTGGTCAAGATCAGCCCTGGATCAGTTGCAAACTCAAAACCACATCATATGGCTCATCTTCTCATCATGGACCCTTCCTATCGTCTTCCTCTGCCCAAGCCAGCTGACAGCTGCTAAATGTACCACCTTTGCCAAATGAGGTCCTCTTCAGTGTTGCTAGTGAGTTCTCACTTCATTTGGGGTGAAATGCTGCTTAAATATTTCTGACTCAGAGGAACTCTATACTCAACAACATGGCATTCAGCTTGCTCTTTCTTCCGGGTGTGCATAAACCGAAGCTGCTCTTTTCATCAATTCTTGTTAGGATCTGATGACTGAGAAGTGCACAGGGCAGAAGGTGCTTGTAAATGTAACTTTGGTGCCCAGCGAGCAGGTCCCAGGGCACCCGGGTACCAGAAGGTGCGTTTCTGCCTACCAGGTCCCCTTGCTCAACTGGGGTCCCTAGCAGCTAAGCCACTTGTTTGCAGACTCACACTTCCCTTCTGGCCTCTGTTCACAGGTTCAGCTGCTATTTTCTGACAGGAATCAGTTTGTTCTATGAATATGGTGTAAATGTTATTTATTTTGCGAGCTCTGAAACTGATATTTTGTGTGCAATAAAGCCTAAACAGTAGTTATTGTGGCAAATGGCTGGAGAAGACTTTTTCAGTATAAGCTGCTTCTGGATGCATATTAAATATGACTGCATATAAAAATAACAAAAATATTTTAATGTGTGTCTATATGGTATTTTTTGGTGAGGTATTTTACAAAGAGATTAGGGTCATGTGGACCATGTTTTCCATATAGAAAAGGAAAGTTGAGTCACTGTCCATATTTATTGATGGGAATTTTGTGCTTGTAAGTAAATTTATTTTAAATGTGTTGATAAATGGCCTGCAAAATGAAGTCTTTCCAAATGGGCAAATTGCTGTGTATTAACTGAAAGCATTTGATGTGTTTAGTTATAAAGTTTAGCAATCTTTATTAGTCCACTCGGTGCACTGATTAAATGGGCACCTTCCTGTTTGGTTGCTGTTCCGCCCACGCGTGAGTGAACACACATGCACGCAAGCAGATCGAGCATAATCTTTTACTTTGCTATTTTACTATGTTAATCAACGCCCTGTGTGCAGGTGATTCATCTGTTGATTTTTTTATTTTTATTTCTTTTCTTTTCCCGGGTGGGTGCTGCAGAGCCCAGCTGGGCATCGCTGCAGCCAGGCCAGGGAGCAAACAGCCCTCTGCTTGTGGGCTGGGCTGCTCCGCTGGTCAGCATGTTATCTTCCAGCAGCTGAATCTAGGAGTGTATTTATCAGCCAAGTTGGATAGTAATTTTTTTTTTTATCTACCCAGATAGATCTCAGGGTTTTTTTTTTTTATCTACCCAGATAGATCTCAGGGTTTTTTTTCAGGGTTTTTTTTTCAAGAAGATAACAGATTCATAAATTTTGATCTAATGTACTTGAGGGATACAAGGCAGGAACTTCATTTCTCAAAGTTTGGGTGGTGAGCTCAGTGGTGAGCTCTGAAAGATCATTGCTGTTCGGAGAGGAAATCTGCTCCTGTATTTTACATAGAGACACTGAGGGGAAAAAAAAGTGAGGGAGCTTGATGGGTCCTCTGGGGTATATCAACAATAAAGGATTTTATAGATTAATGGACTCATTTGCAGGACTGGAGTCCTATTTATGTTCCCTGAGCTTTGGTTTAAGTTGCATGTAACTTGCAGTAAATGAATTGCCTTACCAAGAGATAAATATGGGTGTGTCTAGGTAGTCCCTATCAATTAAGAGCCCAGGGAGTGTCCTTGCTCCAATGCCCTTCACCTTGCCCTTGCTCTTCCTCTCCATGCTCTGGCATTTGCAGCTGCTACCATGCAATTGGTTCGTTGGTCAGGTATAAGGAGCCAGGAGGTGAGAGCACCCTGGAGTGAAGGCAGAGGGGATGGCCTGCAGGCTTAACGCTTTGTCGTGGACCTTGTAACACTTTTGATTTTCTCTGTTTCTGTGGAACTAAAGCCAAGTCAGGAATGGTGTTAGAACTTTGGCAGAATTATAAATGGTCCTTAAAAAATCAGAAAAGCAAAATCCTCTGTTAAATCAGGTTTGTTTGGATATTAGTTTGTTAGTGTTTGTTCTCTTTGTCTACATGTTTAAGTTCAGATGTTTTCTGGTTTGAACTGAAATAAAATATTTGCAGCCCTTCCTGACCGATTACATCAATATCACAACCTCAGACATGTTGCCTATGGAGGCAGGCACTGGGACCTGGGTGGTCCTTTCCTCCCTATTGTGGTCTGAAGCCCTGGAGATGCAGTTGCTGCTTCTGGTTATGTGCCAGAGACCAGTGCACATGTCATACATCTCATTGCTGTTATTAAAGTGTTGTGGCCAGGGCCCAGACTTCTAGCTCAAGGAGCAGTTTTTGTAAGCTACTGGGAACAAAATTAAAATGAGAGAATCACCTGGCATCTTCAATATTGTGTGACTGCAGGAATATGAAAAGAGGAAGAACCCTTAATTAAATGCTTTCAGAAGTCTTAATGAAATCAAATGTCTAATCCTGGAGGTAGGGCTTCTAACTGGATGAGGCATATTGGCCTCACATGAAGAGAATTAACTCAGTTGAAAATCAGCTCTGGCTTCACATTAAAAAAAAGTCTCCATCCAGAGACGGCGAGGGTTTTGAATAATAACACTCAAACTTATCAACAGAAAGTGCAGTTGTATTATTAAAACGCAGTTTGGATTATATTGCCTCCATCAAGACACGGTCCACGAGTAGGAGTATATGCATGCCAATACGTGTCAACAGGTGAAGCAGATGGTTGTCTCAAATGCACATCATCTGCTTTGTGCAGCCTGTATGTATGAATGTGTGTGACCATGAATGTGCATTTCTGTTTAGCTAATGTGTAGCCCTCACATTTTCTTTCCTGTCCTCCTCCCCAGACAGCCTCTGTGAATCTTATTTTTGTTCTTTGAGTGTTGACAACAGTAAGTTATATGACAAAAAGTGGTCCATTTTCCTTTTTGTCTTCCTCAGGCCTTAATCTGCCATTTTCAAATTCTTCACTGTGCCCAGGTGTTCCTTCACTTGACTGGAAGTGCACATTGGTGTAGCCTGTCCAAGTATTTGGGCAAGTCCTTCAGAGGGCAAGATACATAAAAGGGGAAAGGAAGCTTACAAAACTGGGAAAAAGTGCTTGTAAGAGTAGAAAAAAGGGCAGACATATCAGAAGTAGGTATAGTGCTGTACTTTGAGTTCAGTTTTGTTTAAACAGGCCAGACTTTAAGTTCATGTCTTCCGAACCTGTACTGTGCAGCACAGTAATATAATATCCACATATCACATGGTTATCTGCACCAGCCAATATTGCACTCATGTTTGTGGATAAAAGTGGTCATTGTCATACATGGTGCAATTAGTGCATAGCTTTTTTTTTTTTTCAGCGGAAGTAGTCAAGAACTTGGTTTGGAAGGATTCCATTTCTCCAGAGGGTGTAGGAGGTGGTAGAGCATAGGAGATGATAGAGAGCTGTGACATGTTGTGCATCTTTCATGGCTGTATTCTACTGATTAGCTGTTGTTAAAACCAAACCAAAACAAAAAAAAGCTCCTGAAGTCAGGAACAATGTTGGCTTGTTTGTGTGCAGCTCCCTTGCTTCCTGCCCTCAGCTCCTAGAGGCTATTCCTTTGATCCACTGTTTCTCCGTTCATGCTCTCATCTTGTAAGCGGTGTCTGAAGAGGCAAGCTGTATCTGTGGAAATACAGTTATCAGAAAGAGAGACTCACACAGAGTTCATGTGGACAAAGTTGCATTAAGAGAATATATAACACCAAACTGCCCTGGTATGGTGTGATGGAGAGACAGAAAGTTTCCTGAAGTTTGAAGTTTGCTCAGTTTCATGGTCAAAGGAGGAGATGTGCTCCAGAGCTGACCTTCAGCCAGGCACCTCCAAGGGCACAAAGGCACATGGGATCTCTTGGCTGAGCAAGAAGGGAGCAGAGGTTAGAAGTTAGCACCAGACATGAGCTCATATTTTTGTAAATGAAGTGGAGAGGAATAAACCAAAAAGCCAGGAGGAGTTGATGTTACAACAGACGCTTCTAAAAAGCAGTTGTTAGTCAGAGCTAATCTGTTCAAGGAATTAAAATGATGAAAAGACTCTTGGCTTGCACATGGAAAATGTCTGTTACCACAGATGTAACTCTCTTTTAATTTAGCGATTCACACACTTTTGCCCTCATCCTCAACAAAACCCATGGATCCAAACTTCCGTCAAGGGAGCAGAAAGTTGAGGCTCAGCCTCGCTGCTTCTGTAGCTTTGAAACGGGGAGTGACTGTTCAGGATGCTGCAATGCACAACCACATCAAAAAGCTGTGATGATGTGAACAGATCCTTTTTGTCTAGGTTTCCAGGTAAGTATGTACACCAGGGTTTATCTAGGATGGGACTGGGCAGCAGCCTGTTTTGACGTGTTCCTTCCCTCATATTCTAAGAAATTCCTCAGAAACTATCTTGGCTGCTGAGTAAAGGGGGAGTTCTTGTAATTTGAACCTTAAAGACAAATTATGATATTGCTCCCACATAAATGCATCATTGTGGTAAGGAGGTGAGGTGGTTTTTAGCCAACCATTAACATAACTTATGCAAAAAAAAAAAAAAAAAGAAAAAAAAAAAAAGGTTGGAATGAAGCAAACAGGGTGAGTTTGTGGTTTTTTTTTTTTTTCCAGAAGTCACAAGTTCATGTGGAGTAAAAGGTGTCTGTGTGTCTTGGTAAAAGGTTACTGCTTCTGGAACTAAATATCAATACAATTTTACTTGCACCTCATACCCATGATTAGTGTTTCAGATCACTTGGAAGTAACTATTGCTACCTCTGCCTCTTAAAACTGAAGTTATTCTGTAGGAATCTAAACCGATTTGGTAGTTTAAGATGTTAACTGGGACACACCAATCAACTTAGCAGAATCACGGGGGTGATTACATATGTTGCAATGAGAAACAGGCTTTGTGAGTGGATTAAGCATATAATTTTAGCTATGATTCTTGAGATATGAGGCTCATGTGCATTCAAGCCTCCTCTCAGATCTCCTTACCAACATATGTAGGTGGCAAATTGTAGGCTGGCACACATAAATTAGACCTAGAATTATAACTTATGGGCGACTCAGAGTTGCCCGCTAAGTGTCTGAGATTGTGACACCTTAGTGAGCAGAGTGGAATGTTCTGTGGTCCTTAAGCACTAGGTGGCCAAGAAGTTCTTTGAGGTTTTACCTGTGGTGTTTCTCAGTGTCCTCTCGCTGCCAGACGTCCCTTTTCCCATCAGCAACCTGGGACTTCTATATCACCAGAAGTTGTGAGGGTCAATGTTTCTTTTGCGTGTTATTTTTGACGTTACCAGCTGACATGATTTAGGCTTTTTACTATGACTAGTACTTCCCTTCCAACTGAAAACTGGCATAGGAGAGATTCAGTAAACCATCATAAATGATGCCTTCCTTAAGTTTTGCTTGTTCTCTGTGACAGGCTCAATTCAAACCAGATGAATAAGCTGTCATGCGATTGGCATTTTGCTGGAAGAGCTGAGTATGCAGATTTTTTTATTGTAGTCTGGATTTCCTGCTGTTTAAAAATATGTGATATAAAGGCAGGGAGGTTAGGGGATATTTTGCAGATACTTATAGATGGGAACATTGATCTTGAGTGGTACGCTCCCAAACAGTGCTCTAAATCAAGAAAACAAAAAGCTCAGATAAACGTCAACGCAGCTCAAAGAATTCCAGTTTGTTCATGGCTCTTTCCCAAATGATGAGTCGTTTTGTCTGTCTCTGTCCTAAAATTTGAAGGTTAAGACGCTATGTCTTTAAGATGTCGACAGAAAAATGTGTCCCTTTGCAGTATTCAATTACAATGAAGTGCACTGTGGAGTGTTAACAATGTATTTGTTGTATTTTGGTAAGCAATGTATAGTAATATTTGCATTCAGATTTTGCTTAAGATCCGTGCCGTGTATGATGGAACTGGATCATCCAGTCAAAACTGTAGAAGTCCTCTGAAGTTTCTGAGCCTGAGAGGGAGCATCCTGGCCAAGCAGGTTTTAATCCACCACAGGCTTTAGTTACTGGGTTACCAGCAAGTCCCATTCATGATACATGGGAGCTTGTGCTGCTTCTGTGGTATATTGGCCTCGTGTGAAGATGATTGTGAAATTTGCATAGATTTTAATGGCAACAGCAGGTGCTGTTTAAGGAGATTATGCAAGCTCTGCCACTTGTGTTGGTCCGTGCCCTTTGTACTTTTCCAGCATTCACAAACACTGTCATAAAAATTATACAGAATACAGCTTTGCCCAGTCCTTTCAGAAATTTTTTATATATTGTCTGTGAATTTGTTTAATTTGTTTGTTAACCTGCTGATACTATCAACATCTCTCCTGTGGCTGCACGTCCTAGAAGTTCACTACCTTCTATGTACATATTTTTTTTCTTTTAACTTTTTTTTTACGCCGGTTTCCATCGAGTTTCCTTCAGTGTCCTCCAGTTCCTGCGATGTAGGATCTGGTGAGCAACAGTTCGGCACTCAGCATGGCCACTAACTTTGATGTAACTTTTATGTAATTATATTGATATTTGTTGTGTGCTATCCCTCAGCTTTTTCCTTTGCAAGCTGAAGAATCGTGGCCTCTTGCAATCTCTTGTTGAGCAAAGGCACTGTCCCTTTAACCATTTCAGTTACCCTTCTCTCTACTTTAATTTCACTATGTCCATTTTGAAATGCAGAGACCGAAGCCACACACCATTTTCAAGATGTAGGCAGTTAACTTCTCATGTGGTGGCAGGGTGTTCCTTTCTGTCTTGTTCTCATTACCCTTCCTGATGGTGCCCAACACGTGTTGCTGTTTTCTTTTTTTTTCAGCTCCTGTACACTGACCCAGAAATATCAAAGACTGGTCAACAATCACCCCAAGATCTCTTTTCAAGTTGTAACTGCCTCTTCCAAGCTTCACATCATGTAGGCACAGGTAAGCTATTTTTCCCTAGGTGTATTTCCTTGCTTACAACAACACTGAAGCTCACCTGCCACCTTTCTGCCTGCTCAGCTCTGTTCAGGTCCTTCTGAAATTCTTTGCCATCAACATACAAAAAAAGAGCTCGGCATCATGCAAAACCATGGCTGTTTCAGTGTTCACTCCCAGCTCTGAGAAAGACGTTGGGTAGAAACAGTCTCAGCACTGATTCCTGGGAGTCCTTTCTGCTGACTCTTCTCTGTCTTCGAAAGTGACCGCTCAGGCCTGCCATTTCCTTTCCATCTCTTCATCTGTTTTTTTTTTAGTTCAGAGCCTTTTTGCTAATTGCGAGTGAGCTCTGTTTCTTTAGTAACCTTTGATGCGGACCATTGCGTTTGGGAATCTGCCCTGGTTGCATTCCCCAGACCCTTCCTGCTGAGGGGAAGAGGGAGGGACAGGCCACTTCCCCTGGGGTGGCTGGCTGCAGTGGTCGTCACTGCTATCTGCAAGGAGCCTGGAGGCTCTCTCCTGGAAAAGGTCTGTGCAGCCCCTTCGAGCACCAGAACAGCAACGCTGCATTTTGTGCTGCTGAGCTGAAATGCAGACAATGCGGCCAGCTGGCATTCAAAACAGGACCAGCAGAACAACCCACTGTAAGAAACACATAGCAGTTAAACTTGCCTTGACTTGATTGATCAGAGCTTGTAAACAGGAGGAACTCCACTGATGAAGTGTGTAGATAAAGGAATTGCAAAATGTTACTGCTGGATGTTGAGAAACTTGCCACATATGTCTGTGCACCAGCTGCGCTTGAGATACAAGTGGCCTGTAAAGGACCCCAGCCCTGATGGCTTGGTACCGCAGCCGAGTTTGTCACGAAGGTCAAGCGTAAATAACTCTGGCCAGTAGATAAGGGAGCTGGGATCCAAAGCCAAGATCTATAAGAGGTCCCAGGCCACATCTGGTCTGCAGGCCATAAGATTAACTGGCTTCATAATGTACCTTTAGGGAGCTAATACGATTTTTTAAAATAATTGACCTAAATGCACTTGCAATAAATCTACAAATCTACCTGCTGCTTAAGGTTGGCCTGCTAGGCCGTAATAAGGGTTGCACCATTAATTTCAGATCTAGCTGCAAGCTAATGAGGTCAATTATCCAGTCGGTCTCATGTGACCGCAGGGACCACCCTGACACAGTAGCTGGCTTTGTTGCTTTCCCTGGTACCTGTACAATAGCAGAGCTGGAAAATCTGGCTTGGGTATCTTTACATTGCACGCAGTCTGCAGTGTGATGCTGTGTATACTGTGTGTTCAGAAAGCAGATTGTAGTTGTGATTTGAGTGATAAATCATACAAAAGCTAATTATGCAAGTACGTTAAAAATGTACGATGTTTAAAGAAAAATGTTGAGTTTGTATTGTGACTTGGGAGATGGATGTGTTTTCTCTACATAGGCATTCTAATGCCAGGTGCTACAATGTGCTCATATATGAGATTCCCTTTAAACTATGTGGTACTCAACAAATAGCAGGCGATTAGGCAAGGCACGTGATACGTGAAGAAGAATTAAGTTTTGCTTGCAGTTGCTGTAATGCTGAGGATCACAGACTTGGCTGTGACTATAAGAACATACAGACACCAGACTGAGAATTTCATTGCCAAAACTTAAAATCAGTATAATTGCACATGAAAAGCTTGTTTCTTTAAACAAGAGTTGGAATCCCTTATTGTAAACTCCCTTTATAAATGAAGCTTTAGAGGGCATCCTGGGAACAACAGGGCAGGGAGGCGGACTCCCAGCAGTGGTAAGACGATAGAGCTGATAGTAGAGAACAAGAGCATTGGGCATGTAGATATAAACACAGCCTGTGGGAAGCAGTCAGCATGGCTTTTTTAAAGGGAAACCCTACCTGACTTAGCCTCCTGGAGTCCCATGGGGCTGTCACTAAGTATGTGGATAAGGAGGGCCCAGAAGAGGGGCTGTATGTGGATTTCCAAACAGCATTAGACAATGGTCCACATCTGAGGCTACTAAAGAAGCTAAGTTGCTGTGGGACTGGAAGAAAGGTGGCTTTTAATTTTTTTTTTTTTTCTTTTAATGGACAGAGAGTTAGGGGCTCTGATATGCACTCCATTCAAGTATCAGATGCTTTGAAAATTGAATAGCCTGGTCCAAGTCCACAATGAAAATTCACATTTTAGCTTCCCTGTGTGACAAAATACTTAATGAACATTGTGTGGAACAGGCTTCTGGGAGAGCAACCACTGTGCTCAACGTCATCGATAATGAGTTTGTTGCCTTTTCCTTCCAGGGCTTAAAAGGGCAAGTACAGTCAGCAGGAAATTGAAGGCCCATGGACATGCAGAAACCAAGTGTGTAAAAAGAATGGGTTTAGGTGTTGGCCCCTCACAACTGGTGCTGATCAGGCCACCCAGCTCAGCCCATCTGTGAAAGAGGGAGGAGACACTTGCAACTGAGCTATGAGTTAAAAAGAAGATGTAAGGAGGAGAACACCACAATTTCCTTCCTTTCATTCCTTCTTCCTCCATATCCTCAAAAAAACTGCCTGACCATTATTTGGACTCTCATTCCTGCAAATAACATTAATAAAAATATTTCTGAGGTAGGAAAAGGTGTGTGAAACTTCAGCCCTGAGGAAAGACATTACATGCAAGCGGAAATTACTTTTTGCATTGGAAATGTTTGTTCAGCCTTAATGGTATTCTCTAGTCCCATGAAACAAAGCAGGGAGAAAGAGCAAAGCTGAGCAAATCCAATGCAAGGTTTGCCTGTAGGGTATTTTTTTCCTTCACTCAGAGTTGAATTTGATCCATTTTCTTTTATTTGCTCTAGAATAACAATGATCCTCCGCTCTCCCAGCAGTAAACATTGCAGCCTGTGAACATCAGGCTTCAGCAAGCAAACTTTCAAAAATCCCTTTGCAGGGTAAATGTCAGGCTGTTGTTCAATTAATTATTTTTAAAAGTGAATTCACATGCAGCAGTGACCTTTAGTTGTGCTGCACACACACTGCTGCTTTTCATGATCTCATTTGGTGTTTCATGTCATGGCCTAATATATGAGGGAGTGGTGGTGTGAATAGCAGCAGCAGAGATGCCTGCTATGCTGTGTAGGGGTAGAGATTCTTCCTTCACCCTGCTGAATTTGGGGGGAAGAGAAGGGAGGTCAGTGAGAGCCCCAGACTCCAGAGGGGGTATCTGCTCTCCTGAAACCTGCTGGGCCCACCTTGGCCTTGGTCAGAGTCACCTGGGCTTGGGGAGCAAGGTGAAATGGCTGATCCCACCTGGCATCTTACCCCCCCTTCTTGCTGCTGGCATCCTCTGTCACCAGCAAGAGAGACACAGCTGGGACTCGTACGCTGAAAGGAGACAAAAAAACTGATGTGGTTTGGAGTCCTGTAAATGAGACTTTGCTGTCTTGATCTCTCCATCTGGTGTATTTTGTTGTCTCACCTGGTGTCGCGTCAACATTCAAATGAGGAAATAACAATTCTTCACAGGTGGACTGGAAACAGCTTTGTTGACACAAGGTTTCACTTGCATCCCAAGGGAGCAAGTAGCCAGATGGGGAGCGCTGCAGTTTTGTGAGGATTCTCATAAAGGTATGGGTTTGTGGGTCCTGAGAAAGTGCACTGAGTGGCAACAAGAAAATTCACCTAAAAAAGATTAAATGGGCTGAAATTAATGTAAAACACCAATGATGGGGTCTGAAGTAGTTACAGAGGTGTTAAAGGTTCTTGCTCGCTCTGCAAGAAAAGAAATAATCATCCTCACCATGCACTGCAGCTGCTCTCCTGAACCCAGAAACTTAAAGAAAATCATACTTCATTGGAAGGAGCAAAATAACTTTTTTTTTTTTTTTTAACTTCTGAAGCTGCTTCAACAGGTTATATCCTCTAAGAGATGAGTGAAAGACCACCAACCAGCAAAAGAAAGGGAGTGAACCAAGGCAGAAAACTGGAGGGCCCAAGCCAGGAGCTCCCTGTTACATGCACAGGGGAGTGGTGAAGCTCTGTGCTGCTGCCATGCACTGGCTGGAGACCCAGCTGCTTTGTGTGAGTTTTGAGTTTTACTCAACTCAAACCCTTACTTGGTTGTTTGAACTTCCCAGCTGGCTACCAGCTTCATATTTTGGTTTTCTTTTGCCACCAGACAGAGATTTTTGTCTAGGTACTGTACTTCAGAAAAATAATGTTTAATGCTGCAAAAACCATTACCTTCTGGTTTTCTAGAGGATTAATATGTTTTCTAAGAAAAGCTCAAATGTGAGGTTTGATATCAAACAATTTCTATATGTCTTCCCTGCTTTCCTTTCCATATTTCTTATGGTCTATATTGTTTATGTTATAGACACAGATTCTAGTACTTATGGTGCAAGCAAAAAACAGTTAGAGGAAGCACACTGAGATGCATATAGGCCCTTTGGTCTTCATTTAGCTCTAGTGCTCAGCTGTTCCTTGCTTGTGGCCTGTATATTCTGATATTGCTTAATCCACTTAAACTCCCACCAAAATATTATAAATGTGTGACACTGTAATTACCCAATTTCTTGACGCTTGCACTGAAGAGAAAAAGGAGAACTAAATACACGTGCTTTAGCTGAAACATCAGATTCTGTCTCCCTTCCTATGCTAGTGAAAAAAGAAAAACTTGCAGCAGGAGAACAGTTGGAAATGGTCTTCCAGGTGTTGATCAGCTACCCATTGTACGTATGCATACGTATGTCCCAGATACTCTAACTCTATTGGAGATTTTGAAGGATCCTCAGTATAGGATCCTTCAATGTTCACTTGTAACTTATTCCCTTTTAAAACTGAGGTAATCTGATTCAGATTCAAGCTTGCTATTACAATTAATGATATATTAAAAAGACAATGTTTTCATTTATATTAGACTTGTGCCCAAATCTGTGTGTGATAGCTCAGGACTTGAGTCTACTTTCCTCTGGAGTAAGAGGAGACCTGTATATATTAGCAGTGTGATCATAATTTTGGCTCCTGAGTTAGGATAATAACTGGTTTTCTTGCAGACGACCGTAAATGGAGGGCAGCTGAGGGTTACATGGGAGCCAAGGACCTCAAAGCATATGTTTGTGAGGAAACTTGAAGCTTGCATGCAGAGTCATTTCCGACTTACTGCCCCTGATGACAGCATCCACTCTTCCGCTGCTTTTGTGGTCATGCAACATCATCAAGGGGTCAAAGCAGCTGTTTTACTAGCTATTAAGGATGATGGTGGAGAAGGTTCGTGAACCAGTAGTTCCTCTGAATACTATTTAATTGAAGAGCAGGGAAGATCCTTGCAGTAAGAGATACTTAATACACAAAGCATCAGTGCCTGGGTCCATTTTCTGTCATTAGCCTTCCTGGAAGCACTTTCCGTGACTGATGGGGCCCTTTCATACAGAGTGGGGTCATGCAGTTTGTACCGCTGGGGTAGAAGCACCTGGTTTCTGAAGGGATGCCACAGCAGCTGCTGCCAGCACAAGGAAGGGGGGCTGAGGCCATGAGGCTGAAGGGATGTGGGGCTCATCTCCCCAGCAGTCTGGCAGGAGTGGGAAAAAAAAACCTCAAAGTAGTGACAACAAGCCAACTGGCTTATGGAAAATGGTTTATATCCATCTTTGTGGAAACAGGGCCCACTTCCTAGAAGCCGATACCAACAGGAAGCCAAAATGTTTCTCAGCCTCAAACGCAAGATCTGGCTCGCCCCTCATCCCTGCGGGTGTGTTCCTCTGGGTATCTGGCTGCTGAAGCAAGCCAGCATGAAAAAAACAAGCTCCTATTGTCTGCCACATCTTTAACCTAGAGATTAGTACAATATTTTGGTTTTCTGTGGTCTCAATGTGACATTCAAAGCCTACGTTGCCCTCAGGAGAGTATGCAGACCCTGAGTTTGTACCTGAATGCACCTTTTCCTGGTGTTTTGGTACTGCAGAACCTCAAGCACATAGTACAATGTAATCCTTAGCCTAGGTTTTCTCCTGAATCAAACCAGTCCTCGGTCTCCTTTCAGAGGCATTAAGGTCATTTGTTTAAACACAAAGAGACAATTCTCTATTTTTTTGCTTATTGAAGCTAAAGAAGAGCATGGCTCTGCCTTTGATACGTAGGCTTGAAAGGCAAAGGTCTTGTGTCTGGGTTACTCCTCTTGGGGTGCTAAAGGTGCAGTGCTGGAGTGCTGCTGGTCTTCTAAGTCTCTCAGTCAGTGCCAGTAAAAGCACTTTTCTTCAGGTCAAAGCACATTAAAAATAAAATTCAGCTTTGTTAGGTGGTCACTGGGGTTGTGCTTACACATAAAGATTAAATACCGATATGGATACGGAAAAAAAAAAGAGACTCTGGACAGAATAAAGCAAAGACCGAATGTCTGCTGTGCCATGCTTGCCCTGTGATGTTTTTCTTAAAGCCATCCTCAGCAAAGAGGCTCTGAAAATACCAGCTCACTTTGGAAGCAGGGAGTGGTACTGGTACTGGTCTAGGTTAACCATGCATACTTGGAGAAGACAGACAAGAAGCCAGACATGACATAATGATAAACTGAATGTAATAAGGGTTTCCAGAGGTATTAATATTAGATGATAATGGCCGAGCATAGCTGGTAATTAGACAGGACAGCTGCCGAGACCAGTCATTAGTAATGTTGATCTATTCACTTGAAAACCAGGAAAAAAGCATTGCAGATGTTTCTTTGTCACTTTTTTGGCTGTAATGGACACAATAGCTCTTCTCCTCCTTTGCAGGTAAAAAGTTCACCCCCTCGCGTAACAGGCTTCGATTGTTTGTGTTGCCACAGGATGTTCTCATTTCTTACTTTTTGTGTTTGGCCTAGGACTGTAAATCAGGAATACCAGGCTGTGTAATTCTGACTTTTATTACATTAATGTATTTTAAGAGCAGGAAATCTATAGGCTCTTGGCTCAGTGCAGCAGAAGCAAAGCACAGTGGGGACTCTGTGGTCAGGAGTGTTCTCAGATATATGCCTCTTGCTGCAAAGGTGACCTCAGGGTAACCTTTGCTCAGCTTTTGGGCTGAGGAAGGAAGGACATCTCAACCTTTCAGCTCAGGTGTGAGCAGGGACATGGGTTCTGGGTGGAGGAATTTGTTTCCTGAGCATAGTGACGGATGGAAGCGTGAAAAAAATGGTTTTAACCTCAGAGCTGGTGAGACCAGCTTGCAGATGTGCTGTCCTGTTTGTGCATGATCATTGCAATGCTCATCATTGCATAGCATCAACAGCAACTGAAGGCTCCCGACTCCCCAGCTTGGTGCCTTTTCTACTGGGCTCAGGTGGCAACATAAGCTCTACCTGCAACTTCTTCAGGAAAAATATAAATCACTCAAGTGTAGGCATTGGTAGCCTGGCTTAGTGAAGCAGCCCCGGTGAGCTCCTGACCCGTGCTCCACTTCTCAGCAAATGTCTGTATCCACAAGCACTTCACACAGCTGCACAAAGAAGGGGGACAATGTGTGAGGTGCATGGGTTTGCTGGGGAACAGGCTTGAATCCAGGGGTACAAAATAACAGCCAGGAAGCTGAAAATCAGCTCTGTCCTGCATGCTCTGCACTAGGACTCCAGTTTCTGCTCTTCTTGATGCATGGGTTACTGCTTTTTTGATGTCAGTAGGGACCAGGGAAACTCGACTGCAGCTGGTTTTCAAAGGTCTGCAGAGGTGAGGGTATGAGGGATGACACCCTAGAAGGCTCTTTCCCAATGTACCTTTTCAACAACATAAGATGCAGGGACTATGTGTAGAGGCAATATTCATGTCTATTTCCTCAGTCTCTTTCTAGGCATTAAGTGATCTTAAATATGCCTTTGGTGTTTCAGGAATCTCCTCTCCAGCCCAAATGAGTGTCAATGGTGTCACAGCATGCAAAATGGATCTTCATGTGCAGTGGAAAAATCCTTCAGACTTGAGGCTGGCTGTCACCAAAACCTGTGTTCAGCGAGTATAACTGTGGGTGAAGTCAGTAATGATCACGAGCTTCTCTGTGACGGTGTCATTTTCCACTCTGCTTTTGCACAGTTATTTTAATTTGGAGGAAAGGAAAGGAGAGAAACCAGATTGATAAGCACTTGGTCTGCAGAGCCAGGACCACACAATCCATTTAGGATGGCCTCTGGTCTAACAAACTCTATATTGCTCTGCCTGGGGGGAAAAAAACAAACAAACAAACAATCAAAAAACCAACCAAAAACTCAGCTTCCCCATGTGAGTAGTCTAACTTGAGAGAGGATTGTCAGTGGCATTCCGCGGGCTGTGTTGTCTAAATGAAAGTGCTGGTGAATACAAATATTTGCAGGAGAGATGTTCAGCGAGCATCCATCTTTTCAAAGGTGTAGAAGATGGATGCTTCCTTTTTTACTGCTTATATATATCCTACCCTGAATGTACTGCTCGCCTTCAACTGTGAAAGTGCTGGAGACTCTTGAAGGTAACAGAGTCACGTTATGGCTCTCAATCCTTCTCGTTCGTAAGTGCCTGCCTGGTCAGGAATGCATCAGGTAAGTAGCGCTGAACTGCTGGGGCAATTATATCACTAGGATATGTTTTAGCCTTTCTTTCAGCTACTTTACGCTGGGAGAATTATGCTAAACCAAGTCCTAATAGAGACGTTGCAAAATGGAAGTTGAGATGAGAGACCTGCTTTGGTAAAAGCAAAAGTGGAGAGAGAGGGATGCGAGAGAGAATGAGATTTGAACTGTGTCTCCAGGTTCAGCCCTGAAAGAGGAGAGGTAGTGGAAGCTAATGCAGTGAAATGAACTGTAACAAAGCCACGGCAGGAATTATTCAGCTGTTCACAAGAATTTTAGAAGCACTGTAATTGGGAAACGATGTGAATATCAAACAAAATGTCACTTGACTGGAAGCCTTGCAAAGAGGAGGAAATAAAAGAAAATGCTGAAAAAACCCTGCATTACATGTCACCCTCTTAGACGCAGTCTGAAAGAGTTCCCCGCGCCCCACTTAGACCCTTTGGCACGCTATTGTGCAGCATTGTGTATTTCCGTGTGGGGTGCTTCTCCTTGAAAGAAATTAAAATGATGGGGAAGCTGGCTTGTCACACTAAATAACATCACATGCTTTTCTGTTGGAGAGCAAAAAAAAAAAGGGAACAAATAGTCCGCTGAGTTCCAAGAAAATAACTGCTGAGGAAATGAGTGCAGTGGCTCGCGTCCCGTCCCTGGAAAGTAACAGCTGTGCCAGAGTGGGGAAACACGCTCTGTATCCTGACAGGGCTCCTGGGTAGGCTTGGATTTCTTCTACCTGCTGTTTTCTGGTGACCTGCGGACTTGATTGTCCACGTCGCTGATCTCTCTGTCTGTCCATAATGATTTTCCAGTTCAAATGTTGTTTGTTTGTTTGTTTGTTTTTTCTAAAATTTGAAATGTATTTAAAAGTATCAGGACTGTTGACCACCATTTCTGCTCTAGTTTACTAATATCCACTTTTTTTCTTTCCTTCAAATTCCCCATCTGCCATTCTTCTCTGGAAATAAGCCATCCTGAAAGCACCTTCTCCCTCACTGTTACCCTTCACGACCAGAGAGCACCATCAGGTCAGGTCCTCTGGGACCCTTGATGTTCTCCTTGGCACTTGCAAGAGTATCGCCCTCCAGACAACCTGCAGGTTCCCTGTTTCTTTAATTTAGTGTAAATCTTCGTCTAGAAACGCTGAGAGGTTTTTAAAGTTCTGATGAAACAGATACGCTGATTTCTATCAAAAAACTGTAGTGATTTTGATGAAAATTTCCCAACTTCTTTCTTAAAATAATGCTTCATATACAGCAAGCATGAGAAAAATCCTGCCCTGGAGCATTGCATCTGAACAAGAAAACACAAAGCCCTCTTGAGTTTTTCCCTCACCTGCATGTCTTCACTACAGAGCTGGGAGACACTTGCCAGCTTTAGAAGAACAAAAACAAGTAAACCCACTCTCTTGCTGCTAATTCTAGAGACTGAGGTCCTATAGTAAGGTTTTAAGATCTCTGGTTGGTATCTCCTAATTCTGTGTATTTGATTTTTTTTTTTTTCTGAAAAGCTGGTGTTAGCTTATGTAGCAGCCAGTGTACTGCTATAGCCTTGAAGCAAGTCTGGTAGAGCACTTTGCTTGGTTGAGCCCAGGCTGTAACTCGGCTGCCGTGTCTGAGGTGGCCAGGCAGGGGTCCCCGCACCCCTCCAGCACTTAGGGGAGGATGGAGAAGTTATGGGAAGTGATTTGGACTGTCATCACTGTGGGCACTTTGGTCTCAGAGAGAGTCACCCACCCAGTCAAAGGGTGCTGAAAAATTAATTCATTTGTAAAAGGCCCAGAGAAATAATTTCTTCTGGGAAGCTGGTACTGAAAAAAAAAACCCAAAAAACAAAAAAACAACAGTGCAGGTCAATATTAACTGCCAGCTTCATCCGTCTTCTTAGCAGAAGGTTTTGGCATCTACGTGTTTCTCCCAGCCCTCTCCCTCATTCAAAAGGAAACACGAAGCAATGCAGATGATTTGTGGCCTGTTCTTATTCCTGCTACATAGAATGGGTGTCATGTCTGAGTCTGGGAGGGAGCAGGTCTCCTATCTCCTCCAGCCACACAGCTCCCTGTTGTTTTTCTCCCCCACCTTAAGGAGCTCATAGAGGCAGACCCCCGGTGTATTTGTGCTTTTATCTTCAGTCTCTATTTAAACTGTTCTAGTAGTTAACATTTCTTTGGATGAGACCTTATTAATCAAAGCCTGCCTGCTCTAGTGAAGGTCTTTTAAAGGTATTTTAAAGCTCCTCTTCCTAGAGCAGACCCCTAGCAAAGTTTTCCCTGGGCTCTCCAGCATGTTGCTAATCACTGCTACTTTCCCTTGCAGGGACGGCTGCTTTTTGGCTAATCTGAGATGCAAGGGGCAAAATCAAACTAAAATATCAGCTCTGTGTTTAAGTTAAATAACAGTGTTGCTGCTATTCTGAATTCAGTAGTGTTCCCTGAAATAATTTCCTGAGAAAGGGTTTGGCAGACTTTACTTTCCAACTCATACGAATACGAGCTGTTCTTGCTGCTTCGGAGTGACTGAATGGAGTAGTTTGCGTGCTGTTCTGTGCTTTTGATTTCCTTTTTACTTTATCCCTGCATTCCCTCCCACCCCCCAAAAAAATTATAGAACATCATTAATTCACTTGGAAAACACTGTGGGGTATTTTTTCTCTGTTACGTTATACAAAGTTATGCCATCAAATATTCAGTGGGACTCCTTAGCTGGCTGCATGGCAATACCATTGAGGGCTTGGCAAATGATAACAAGTAACCCTTGATGTCACCATAGCGTTTGGAAAAGCTTGTGCTAGGATAAAGTATTTTTCAGCCAGGTTTAACTGTGATGCAAAGTAGGAAAAAAAAAAAAATTAGTGGTCCTGATGGCTTTGTTCTTGTAGCATCCTATCTGCTGGGGATGGAAACTGGTCGGTGCTGCTGGAATGGCTCCCTCTAGTAATACATTATGTGTTATTACAAACCGAAGAGCCGAGTTCATACTCATGCACCAAAGCTTCGCACAGTAATTAATTCAGCTACTTCATATTCTCATCAAAACACCGGTGTGGAGCAGGGGGAGCCCGGGGCAGTGGGTTTCACCTGCAGAGGAGGGCAAAAAGCCCATTTTGGGGAGAGCAGGGGCAGTGGTCTGGGCTCGGAGGGGGTGATGGGGAGCGGCGAGGTGCCGATGAGGGGTGCAGCAGGGCCATTGTTTGGCATCTGGGTGGCTTCACTAAGCTGGTGTCTTGGAGAAGGAAACCGGCAAACAGGAGGTGCAGGGGTCTCTTTTTGCATTTCGTGCCTCATCTTGTGCAATGGAGCCCTGGGAAGAAAAGAAATGGGCCTGTAGTTGTGTTATGGTGTCTCCTGCCCTCTGCTCTTTCTGGTAATCTAAGAACCTGTCTCTTTCCAGCACTGGCGCAGTCAGCCGCCGCTCTGTGTCGCACAGGGCACCTTGCTGTAGGAGACAAAGACCTGCCTGTGAACGCCCCAGAGAAAGACACTGAAAATGGCTGGAAGCATCCCAGGACAAACAGATGAAGTGAAGAGCAGACACGGGGAGGGGGAAATATTAAAAGGGGATTGACTGTATTTATCTAAGCTATGAAAAGAGCCATTATTCTCAAACACAAAGGTAACCTGAGGAAGCTGGGCTGACAAGGAGGAGCAAACAGAACGGACTCTCCCTTTATTTGTGTCACGCCAAAAATGTGCCAGGGGCTTTGTGAGCAAATAAAAGGTAGGGCCCTGATGCGAATAGCTAATAGTTTAAGGCTAGAGCAAACAGTTCGTGCTTGCAGGTAGTAGTCTGCAGGTTAGGGGAAGGGGAGAGGAGATTAGAGAGGAGATAATCTGCTCTCCCCAGGGGACAGGAGCATAGGCTGGCCAGATCGGATAGTTCAGTTATGGCAATAAACCTGTCTGTTGGCTATCTGGCTTAACACGTGCGATTTTTTGGGAGCGGTACTGCCTTGGCTTCTGGAGCAATCTGAGCCCAGAGCACCCCTGGTTACAAGGTGCTGGGGAGGTGAGGTGAGGCAGCTCTGTGTGCTGCTCCGAGCTCCTTGGTGAGGAGCCACTGCAGGGCCTGCCCCCGAGGGAGCCTGGAGCAGCACAGAAAAATTTAAGGTCTCAGCCTTGAGTCTCTGGTTTATAAATGTTTCCCACCCCCTTATTTTTAGAAGAATGTTTGCGATAAACCCAAGTTCTTAGTAACCCCATTCCACCTTGTTTACCGAGGAATCCAAAGCAATCGTGCTAAAGCCACAAAACACAATTTATTTACAAACATGCCAGCAGCGCTTCAGCTGGGATCTTTGCCTAGTTTGTACCCCGTTTCCATCTAGTAGCTTTTTTCCCTGTGGTTTTTAATGATTTCTGATTGTGGTGTTTGTTCTTGTAGCTGAGACCAATTTTATTGTGATTTTAGCTAGGTAGCTAGGGTCTCAAGTTATCCATGAAGGTGGGTCATCCAGGTGGATCACAGGCAGGACAATGGTGTCAGTGTTCCGCTGACCTGATGTAATGGTATGAGTGCTAACCTGTAATGCACGTTCAACGTCCTGCAGCAGAGAGATTTTTGTGCTGGTGCAGTTAAATCAATAAACTTCGTAAGTTAGGCTGGTACAGATACTTTTAATCGCAGTCCCCGCAGGTCCAGTGTCTAATCGGAACTACAAACTACTCCGAGGAGTTTTATTTGCAAATAGGATTATGTGTAATCAATAGCTCAGTGTGTGCATGTGCACAAATACTCATTTAGTAGTCCTGGCCCGTTAATGCGTTCATTAACCTGACTGCCTGGTGTTACCCTAGCCTCCCTCCCCTCTTCACAAACAGGAAAAAGGAATGCATCCATTGATTACACTGCTTTAATTTATTTGCTTGGCTTTAATCTCTGCGCAAGATAAGACTGCTGAGAACTGTCAAATCGCATGCTTTAGAGAACTGAAAAGGCTATTTCCTCTCTATTTCCTTTGTTATATGATAATGCAAGATACATGGCAGCATTCTCCCTCTCCCTGCAAAGCATCAGTTAATGGATAGAGCTTTTAGTGTCACTGTTTTGTGCTAGTATGCCACATCATTTATGCACAGAGAAATTAAATAAATATTTAATACCGGTGGAACACAATTGAACTTTGAGCAAACAAACAGAATGAATTACCTACCGGCCCATCTCTTTGGGAAAGGCTGGCCCTGATCAAATAAAAACATAGTGGCCCTGTTTGATGGATGTCATTTTGATGGTGAAAGTTTATTTAATTATGATATATTTAATTCTATCTCCTGTGAGTTATTGCTTTATTCCACCCATACACCTCCGATTATTCCAATATTACCTTTCAATGACAGATCGCTAGATGTGCCTGTTGCTTACTTGTGAGAGCTGGAAAATCTTTGCAGCAAAATTGTCCTTTGGCTGCTGTTGGAGGTGGTCTCTGCTATCAAATACTGTGGGAACTGCTGGTTAAGCAGCTGCTAGCTTTCACTCGAAGCAGCTTTTATTTGCTTCTATTTCGGTGGAGGGGAAGTGAGACAGAACACTGTTGGTGCTGCAGGCATGGAGCTGTAGGCAAGCGCTGATATAGTAATGTGCTGGGCTTCTGTGCTAGACAGTGGTGTGGTGCCCTCTCCAGGGACGGTGGCACTGCAAAGCCAACCCAGGGCTGGTGCTACAGAGGACAAACAGGGAAGGAGAGGAGGTGCAAGAGAGGGAGAGAGATATTAGCAAAAAGGAAAGGAAGAGATGGGAATGTGCTGGGGGAGAACAAACAAGCAGCAGTGAAGAAGGCAGGTGGGGAAGGAGGAATAATCCTCCATGACCTCGAAACTCCTAACAGCACAGATTGCCCTGGGGTGCTGACCTTGGCACCCACATGGCTCCAGGCACCTGGAGATGAAGGTGTAGAGGCAACATTGTGCTGTGCTATTTCTTGAGGTGCAATTTGACCTGTGTTTCATCATGCCAGCTGGACAGCTTCCCCATTCCACCCTACCTGCACCATGTAACGTCTCCAAACTGGCCGTGAGGGCACCGATGTTGTGCCTTGGCTTATTCCTGCTAAAACCTTTTCCTGACTTGGTCACAAATGGGCATTGTCCCACACGTCCCTTGAAGCCTGGATTTTCCTAAGGCAGGGCTGAAGATGGGCACCAAGGTGTCCTAGTTTGGGTCTGTGCGGGGCTTGGTGCATGGTGGGATCACAACACGGTTCTGCAACCTACTTTTCTGTACATTTTTTGTAGATGCCTCCCACCGTTAGCCTTGTTTTTGCCCAAGAGGATCTGAAATGCAGGTGATGGGCCAAAGAGATGATTCTTCCTTTCCTCTGAGATGATTTATACCCAACTCAGCTCGGGTCAGTCATGAATGAAACTCGTAACCCCACTGTTGTGTTTCCTCTCTGGAAGCGACGGTGGGGCTGGCTGTTTCCGAAGCGGTGGAACAGCGCTGCACGTTGTGCTGGTGGGACCTGGGAGCTTTTCATCTTGGTGGTCCATCTGGAGAGTTAATGGGAGATCCTGCTTAACCTTGCACCCCAGGAAAGAGACTTTCTGCACTGAACTAGCGAGGAAAAAGGATGAGAAAGCTGAAATACCCAGAGGACCGCATTGTCCCCCCGGGTCATGAACTGCACAGGGCTTGGACAATTGTGGGGTTTTGTTCCTGATTGCCTTCAGTGTTTGGATAAAAGCCCCTACACACAGAGAGGTACTAAGCTACTGTGATTTGGGGGATTTGTTTGTCAAATGTCTGTGTCCTGGGTATTTTTCATCAACTCTAAAGTTTCATCAACAGCCCTAAATTTATTGTGCGGGTTTACTTAAGGGGAAAAAAAGTCAAGGCGGAAATAATATCTCTCTGCCAGCACATGTTGTGTTCAGCCCAGGTGCATGATTTTGAACCTAGTGATGCCTATGGTATGTGACATGCTCTCACATCCTCAGAATGGCTGCATGCGATGGGGAAACACAGCTTCCTGCTGAATGTCAGTGGAAAGGAAGGGGGAAAGAGAGTGAGGGCGTTGCAAACACCATTTACATATCTGGGGGATGAGCTCATCCTCTTCTGTGCAAATGGGAATTGAGAGGGTTCATTAAAAAAAATAATTTGTTTAGTCATTTCTGAAAGGTAGAGAAAGCACAGCTCTCCCTTGGTAATGGGCTTAGAGGAAGAGGAGGAGAAGGCTGCATTCCTAATATTCTGCAAGCACGTAAACATCTCCCTGCTCTGTAAATGCTGTTTCTCGTTTTAAAGCAAAACCTGCAAAAATCCCATATTGTTGTGTTTGTAGCCTCCCAGCCCAGGTTTGTGACTTCTGATCAGCAGTTTCCACTGACAGATAAATGATAGATACCACCTGCATTTAGGAACCTGCCCCACCCACCATCACCTAGACACTTACCTAGGGAAGGGAAACGTCTGGTCTATGAAGTAGCCCCTCTATTTCCCTCTAATTGAAGCAACTCTGCATTGGACAGATGGCCAACTCTGCATTATGCCAAGGAAGTTCTGCTTATTTATTTGTGCACCAAGCTTTATAATAGCACTTCCAGACATATTTATTTTAAGTTAACTTAGACGACTCTGAAGCTGCATCAGAATAAGACACATCTTCACAGCATCACCTTCGGCTCACTTACACTGTCTAGCAAAACCTTCCTGCTGCACCTCAAACAGACTTTCCTCGATGTTTTACTCCCATCTAGTGCTTTTTATTAAAACTGCTGGTGCTCTGCTTCTGACACAGGACTAGGCTGGGCTAGGGAAACGTCACCTTGTCTCTAACCCAGGGGTTCACCAAATTTCTTTCCAGCTGGCTATGAAACCCCTCAGCTCTCTATCCCTCCCTCCTCCTGGAGAAGGTGGAGATGCAGGGAGGAGGGAGATCCCTGCAGACTTCTGCTCCTGTCTCTCATGGACAGACATTTCTTTCATGATAGTTTTCTTGTCATAGGAAGCTTGGAAGTTATGCTTGTTTGCAGTGGGCTTCTTAAATACATTCTCATTGGTATTAATGGGAATGGGAAGGCTGCTATGTGAAATACATATTTTTTTTTTCCCCGATGTTCAGTGGTTCCTGTTCAGTGTACATAAACCCTGATAAAAAAACTAGTGACAAAAAGTAATTTGTGAGGAAACCAGGTAAAACTCACCCTGTTCCTGGCCCCATATCACTTGCAAAATCCAAGCCAGGTTCTTCCAAGTATTATTGAAACTGGTGACCCTTCACGCCCATGCAACCCAAAATGGAGATCAAGGGTCTCAACTGTTTTGAGAGCACATGGTTATTGATGTTTGGAAGTCCACAACGAGCTTTCCCCTAGCTGTCCTGCAGAAGCTCTGAGATGCTTCAGCCCTGGAAGACGACAAGACACTCCTAGGATGGCTGGTTACACCATGGTGGAAGCATTCGGGAGCTGAGGTAAACTTACAGACCCACTCCACCTGGAAATACACCCTGTGTGCCTGCATGGCTCCAGGCAGTTGGGGACCCCTTGGCTGAGTGGCGTTGGCGGTGAGCTCCGCTAGCTCTGGTGGCTGCTGGGCCCTGAGGAAACTAGTCTGCCTGCATGTGGCTCTAGTTCAGCACTTATGTGTACAAAAAAAATCCAAACTCCCCCAGGGAGTACCTGTTGGCCAAAGTTGGGTCTTCCTCCTTGGGACAGTGTGCTGGGCCCAGGTTTTCCTGCACAGCAGCACACTGTGCCAAAAGTGCTAGTACCCTGATGCCTCCCTGGGGAGGTCTGGAAGGGAAATGATCATCCCTGGGCAGCAAGGCACTACCGCGGTCCTGGTTTGTCAGTGGAGATCAGCCCTGCTTTCCTCCCCTCCAGCCGTACACAATGGGGAAGGTAGAGGCTCAGTGTGGGGGACTGGCTCAGCTGCCCTGCTCATTGTTCAGATGCTGGTCTCCTGCCTCCAAAATCATGCAGGAGGACTTTACCCCTAACTGGGCAAGGTCAAAAGCACCAACCTGAGACCTGCGACTGTGCTTTACCACCTTCCTCAGTTTGCAGACCTCACACATTTTGCACAAGAGGTGCAGGCTTCTGTTTAAATCTTCTGGTTTTCCTCAGCTACCTTTCACAGCCCCTCTCAGAAGTCACCTCTGGAGGCTTACACACCTGCAGCAGCCAGGCTGGCAACAGGTGCTCACAGCATGCGTCCCTGCTTACAAGTTATCTCTGTAAAAGCAGCCTCTCACCAGCTGGTGTGGATTTCAATGGATGGGAACTATTGCTCCGGGCAGGGTAAATGGTCTCACTGAGGAAGACTGTGGTCTAGAGGGACCAGCTCCTACGGATTTACAATGAAACTCGACCTAAATTTGCCAGTGACTGAGGAACCCTAGACATTTCCAAAAGTTTGATCCCATGACTTTCCTTTTCCTTTCCTGTAGTATTGCTGCCAGGCTGTGAATCCCCCTCCCTGCCCCACCTCGTTTTTATGCCTGACTTTATGCCTCTTTATTCCTTCTAATAAAAATTCTGACCCAACTGTCTCTTTAAACTAATTTATACAATGAATGTTTTAGGAGTACGATGAGCAAGTGTGGTGAATCTTATGCTTGTGATTGAATATTTACAGGCATAATACAGGCTTCAAGCCAGCTGTGAGTATTTGACAGCCCATGCCTGACTGAGGAAATAAGAGCTCAGGTAAAATGACTGACTTTCATTAAAATTCAACGAAGGTCGTTACCTTGCTTTTATGTTGTGAATTTTCCATGGGTGGCATATGACCCGGAATGGTACAATAGTGCAAATATGAAATTCTAGCGCATGGGTTTTGGAGGTGTGCAAAGCAGGCAAATGGGCTGTTTGGTCCTTGTCATAACTGTAGTTTGCTCTCTTAATACAACCATTAGCACATTAATTAAAAGGACATTAGAGGAGGTGATCTTGCGGTGGGAAAAATTACAATCAAGCCAGACTCCTCAGATGGAGCTGCTGTGTTTTGAAGCAAAGCAGCCTTCTGTGGGTTAGTGCTAATCTGGTGGGGATCCCACACAAATCCCATCTCGACTGTACTGCCGAAGTATTGACATCTCTCTGGCCTGAATTCCTCTCTTCTCTGCCCTCTCCTACCATTTCTTTTCATCTCCAGCAGGACTTCATGGAGCTGGCTGGACATGGGATAATGTGGTGTCTCCACATTTCTCTGTCATCTCCCCCCACAGCCACTGATAAATCTACTGCTCTCCCCATTGCTGAGGTTTCAGTCACGCTGAACATAAATAGTTCATCATTTTACACCCATCACTGAGCCTCACTGAGATGTTTTGGTTTTCCTCCCAAGTTTCTGCAGTCTATCTCTCTCTCTGTCTCCTGTGTTGCTCACACCACCACTTGTACCGGCTTGGATTGATCCAGCCTCTGTGTTTTTTGCTCAGCTGGCATTTATTGCCCAAAACACTGGTCTTTGCTCAATGCTTTGACCACTGCTGGCACCAGCAAAGAACCTTGCTGCTACCAAAAATTCAGCTCACTTCCACCTCTGTGTGCTGATACTCCACTGTCCCTATCTTTTCTCCTCATCTTTCTTCTGCTGCGGCTTCAGGACTAATCAACACCCTTTCCCTAAATGCTCCATATTTTCATTCTCCACATCCTTCTTGAATTCCCATGTCTTTTGTTTTCCAGTGGGGTGCACCCTGCTCTGGTTTTCCTCCCCTTTTCTCCCAGCAAATATCCAGACAAAGCCATTTTACTCTTTCCACAGTACGATGTAGCTTGCTTTCTTTTGCTTTTACCCTTGTTTCTCCCTCTTTATAATCAGTTTAACCACATCCATGAAACCTCAACTGTATTCTATCTAGGAGCAGAGACCATATTGCTTACAAGTGATAAAGCTCTGTGTTTGTTTACTAGTAGCAAAGATAATTTTCGCAAGAAGGTAATGAGACGGCAGAGTCAGAGTTCTTCCAACAGCAGAAAATGCACAAAGGCAGGCAAAATGTTAAGCAATGTTTATAGGCGGATAAATATCAAACACAATGCACTGATTAATATTCCAGTGGGATGGACTTTGATAAACTGTCATGCCATTCTGTAGGTTTTATTTTTAACAGATGGGAAAGAAAAACAACATTTGGTCTAGAGCCTCTGTCTGTTTGAATGAGGTTTTGCTCATTTTGGGGGCTGCAGCTATTCTAACCATGGCAACCTGATTTAATTATCTGTCTAGGATCCTGCTTTGTTAGGGTTTTTTTTTATTATTATTATTGTTTTGTTGGGGTTTTTTCTTTTTTTTTTTTTTTTTTTTTTTGTGCCTAAGTGCACTCTAGCAAAACTGACAGTACTCAGAGCTCCCGAACTGCACTGGCCAAGTTTCCGTCTGAAATGTGCAAACAGAATAGCTGATGAAATAATAGACATGTTCACGCTGGAAACCTTTCTCTTTCCTTTTTCAGGGCAAATTGAATAACTATTGATTCATCGTTTCTACCAGATGGGGAGCACAGCAGTAGTTCCTCTGTGTTTTTTTGAAAACAGTAACTTTCACAGAGTTTGCTTTGGTTGACAAGTTATTTTCCCTCTGATTTGAATCTGTCTCTAATGTGTGCTTTTGGGGTATTGATTGCAGCAGCAGACAAGCTCTGATTATGGCTCTTGCATGGCTGCCAAGGTCCCGCAATGCGCAGGGAGACCGTTTTAGTCTCTTCCCCTTGAAAGTCCAGGACTTCTGAGGAATGGGATAAAAAGCCTGAGGTCCATTAAATCCTGCAAATCCTGATGACTAGAGGAGATGCAAAAGCAGTCAGACTAGACAGTGATGCTATGTCCTTTGTGCATATTTAAATCTGGCACCACAAAAGGGCCCGTGCCAAGTCCATCCAAAACATTTGAGGACTGCCTTGCTGGAAAAGGTCTATTGTCTTAAATACGAGTTCCAACTACAGCACAAATCCAGTATTATGGGTTTTTGTTTTCAAGCATGTTGTGCTGAGGTAAGCCTATAGGAGACAAGACAAGGGAATTAACCTTGGTTTATTAATTTCATATGACACTATTAGTTGCAATATCAGCATCTCCCCAGCCAAGCCATGTGGATACCCACATAGAGCGTTGAACCAAAGGAATGGTTCTGGGAACTGGGCTGGCCAGTTCTCCCAAGGCTTATGTGATATGTGTCCCTGACCAACTGTCCTCTCTGTTGGCTGGTTTCAATCTCGTTTGAAAAGGACATAAGAGTCCCCAAAAAGCAAAGTCCCTGTTGATGGGGGACTATGGGGGACCTAATGAGAAAAAGATGAGAAGGCGTCAGATCTTCTTGAATCTCTTTGTCAGCAATTGGCAGTTAGCAGCAATTGTGCATGTTGGCTATCGACTTGCTTACAAGTGTTTTCAAATTGGCCACCATAGATGTTTCCCTTTTTTGTTACTAGCAAAGGCGAATGAGAGTAGGCAGTAGGAGTTACTGCACCTAGGAGGAGAAGAAAGTTTATGGCACGTGTCACAAGTCCATGGGAATGTAAGTTTCATTTGTTCTGCTGCTCACAGAACAGTTTGGGTATTTACTTGCTTTTTTCTTGAAAAAAAAAATCTGTATTGTTCTGTTTCTTTTCTGGTTAATTTATTCAGGGTTAAAAGTTGTCAGAAAAGTCAAGCAAAGCAAAATAATTTTTTTTCACCAGTTTTCTCCTCTGCATATTCCAAATAGCTCCCCTCTCCTGTGAAGTGTTCATGATAGAGAAAAAAAGCAAACAGGTTGGTGACTGAGGAAAAGGTCTTCTGCAGGGATTGGAGCCATGTATGTGAAGAGTAGTGAGAGTTACAACAGTGCTGATTCTGGGGAAAAAGTCATAGCAGCACCAGGGCCATGTGGTTGATCATCTAATAATTTAAGTCACAGCCGTGCTGCCCACCATTGCAGTTAAGTTATCACTGCATGTATTTACATACATTTACACATGTACATAAGCATATGCCTTCTTTCCTGAGCATGGGAGGCATTTATTGCCTGGACTCGTGCTTGACACCAAATACATCTCAATTCCACTGTCAACTTCCATGTATGGGTGATTTCCTTCTAATTATATGCTATGTAATACACTCACTGTCAAGTGGCAGAGGTACCTCCTTAGCTCCAGCACAAAATCTTTTCTGTGCAGAGCAGCTTCATGCAGGCCAAGGGGCCATGCACGTTCCAATACCTTTCTGCATAGCCAGACTACTGGTTTTCTGTCTTTTTAAAAACCTGAGGATCTCCTCCTACCTGTGCACAGATCAGGATAGGAGAAATGTTTTGGACTCAGATACTAACTCCTGGGAGTTAGGACAGAGCAATATAATATAACTGTAACTTGGTCCTTTGTATGCACAATAATGTAGACTTTAATTAAAATATCATGTTCTGTTATTTTTTTTTCTGCAGATGGCTGCCTCAGTAGGTGCCCAAGAGAACAGCAGAAGAAACTAATGAAAAGGAGCAGGACTGTGTAGTGAAGGAGTTTGTTGTCTGGAGGACTCTGGCTTTGCTCGCTGGCAAAGTCTGGAAAGTCTGGAAATGCACAATGATTGAGGCAGGATACTGCGGAGAGTCATAAAACGGTCTCAGAGGAGAGGCTCAACGCCTTTGCAGAGAACTAGGTTCTGTATTTTGCTCAGCCACAAACTTGGTTTCCATCCCTTAAACTGAAAATCTGACCACAAAGTGCTTGCTTCTTGTTTTCTGCATGTCCAAGGTAAGGCAGATGGGACTTTTTTTTAGAGACGAGCTAACTGCAGAGGCAGTTGGTGGGAGCTTTGTCTAAATAATGGGCTATAAGAAAGCTCAGTACTCTGCAAAATGAGGGTCTCGGCCTCATTATTCGAAATTTGCAGATGCTTTTCACAGGCCTATGCTTAAGTTTCCCTATCTCTCAGTCCTCTGTTGGTAAAATGAGGAAAATAATTCCTAAGTATCCTAGCCAAACTGTAAGGAATATTTAGTATTTGTGGGATATAAGACACTACAGTGAGAACAGCTGGGAGGAAAACACCAATTATGTTTCAGGCAGGATTTGGATGATGTGAAGTAAATAAGGATAAAAGATGTGTATTACAGTAGCAGCATAAAAATAAACAGAAATATTTAGCCACTCACTGAGAAAGACAGGGGCTTTGTATGAAAATATAGTCTACAATCATGCAATTAAAGGCTATGTTTTAACTTGAAGCTGAAGTAAGGAAGCTGTGTGGGTGGCTTTAGCTCTGATATTTCTTAGTCACTGAGTTTCTGCTTTAATAGGTAGCTTTTCAGATGTAGTTGTGTGTGTGGTGGTATCGTAATAACTTCCATAACGTAAGCTTAACATCGCATTAGAAGCGCAAAACTTTAAAACACACGCAGCTCACTAAACAAAATGATGCCCTTCTCTTCCTGACACTCATGTCTTTTCTACCCCCGTTTCTCTTGTTGTCACCTCTGTGCTCTGTTGCTCCTCTGTGCTCTCCTGGGCCAGCACCGTAGGTTTGCCTCAGGTTTATCCAACACCAGTGACCTGGCCCTTGAGGGTCCTCTCCCGTGCGTTTGGACTTGCACAGCTCCTTGAGTGGGCTGCAGCATAAATGACAGCTGGTGGTTTCGTAGCTGATGCCTTGATTGCCAGCCCTGCTATATCCCCAGGGAAACCCCCAGCTCCCGGTACCTCCTACTTTTGTCTTTTTTTTTAAGGAAAAAAAAAAAATTAAAATTGTAAGGCTTTTGAAGCCTCCATGATACCCAGGGATTTCACTGGAGTGTGTTTGCTGAGTGTGAAACCTATTGAGTCAGCACCAAGCAATGGCATTGATTTTTTTTTTTTATTTATTTATATTTTTTTTGGGCTTTGCTTCAGATGGTCCTGGATTCTCCCATTTAATCCCACTTGAATTGGGCTTTTTGTTTATTTTGTATCTTTATGCATTGCCTTTGTCCAGCTGTGGTTTGTTACAATGATACCTTATTTCTTTCTTTCTCTTGCAGGGAAAAAGGGGTGATGAGAAGCAATGCTGACCACCCCCCCCCCCAACCCCACTACTGGACTTTTTGAGGCTGCGGAGTTGTGTGCATCTGCAGGCAGGAGTGATGCTGAATACAGGAAACCTGAAGCCAGGAGATAATTTACATCATGGCAATTACAGTGCAGGATCATAAGAAATGTTTGCATTTTAAAATGCTTTATCTTATATTTAAAGAATAGTGTTTCTGACAAGGAAAAAATATATAAGGGCATTAAATGGCTTTCTTTGCAGGAAATTAAACAATGAAGCCACTCTGAGGCATTTAAATAATTATAACAGATGTTTATTGCCTAGTGCAGTTTACTGCATCCTATTATTCCCTTTACATACAGGAGAGAAAAGCACATGGCAGACTATACCATAAAATAAATTCTTTTACTGCCTTGTGAACAATGTGGCTGCTTCTGTGACTTCTTAATTGAATCACCTTGGGAACAAGTCAGTAATAAATAGTATTTGCAGAGCAGACAAGTGACTAAATGCCTGAAGGAACAGCAGCAACTGGTGTGCAAAGACATGGGGCTGGCGGTAAATACCTTTGAGCAAACAAACTGCAGTGGGATTGCTCTAAGAGTGATGCTTGGCTCACTCCCATTAAAGATTTTGGTGCCCCCTGAGGTTGCGTGCTTCTGGAGACTCTCCTTTCCTGAAATCCATCTTGTGTGCTCCCTTGAGAGAGGGAAGATAACCTGGGTCCTTGGGTAGTCTTTGGACAGCACATTTGTAATCCTAGTTTACCACAGTGGTCTTCTTTCTTGCACCTCATCTCAGTGAGCTAGGAAAACAGTTCTTTCCAGTCTGCTCAAGATGTTGCATACAACGTAAGGGTGGACATCCTGGCTCAGGCCAAAGGTGCAAGGAGCACCGTCTCCTGTGATGACCTCTGGCAATGGCTTCAGGTGGATGACTAGGCAATGGTGAAGGGCAAGCATATGCAGTATTTCCTCCAAATACTCTCCAACCACTTTTGTTGTAGGGCTAGATGTGTTTTCTGTATCTTGAATAATGTATTTAATTCTGTGTATTTAATAATGATTTTTTTTCATCTATTCTCCCCTTGAATTCATGCAGAAGTTTAGTGTTCAGAGCAGCCTCCGTATGGCTCTAGGATAGTAAATGTCCTAGAAGAACTCATGAGGTCTTCATCACCTAGTTTAAAAGAAGTGTCTGTTTTCTCTAAACAAACAAAAAACCCCAACAACTCCCCTCCCAATCTCAAATACCTAAACAAAGCCCTGTAGACTTTTAAACTCTTGCCCAGTATCATTCCAGTTGTCTTATCCTTGGCTTTGACTAAAATTTGAGGGTTTTTGAGGGAACATTTCTTTTCAACTTTTTTTGCTCAGTTCAGCCAAAGGTGCTTTGTGAAGTTGGGTCAGATTTGAGAACTTTTCAAGAGCCTGAAGCAGTTTATATTTTTTCCAGAAAAGTTTCAATGTTTTTAGCTTACATAGGATTTGGACACCAAGCTTTGTTGATGTAAATCATGCGAGAAACAAAACATTTGTTTGCCCGGCGTGAGTTACATGGTGCCAAGGTATGCCCACAGATACACTTGTACTGTAATCGCTGCAGCTGTTACTTTGAACTCAAGACTTCTTTTTGCTTGTTTCTCTTTCTCTCCTTGCACTACAGCTTTCTAAAGCTCAAGCTGCCAGTGAAGTGCTACGCGGGATGTTTTTGGTGTGAGGGCTTGGCAAGGCTGTGTTTCTCAGCTGCTTTCCCTCCCCGTGAGGACGAGCTCTAGGATGTGATTCTTGCTCTCTCTTGTTACATTCAAATCATTTTTTTTGTGGATGAAAAGCAAACACACCTTCTAGACGAAGACAGGAGTTTATTACTAGTGTAATTGAAATCTGAACAGTCTAATACAAGAATTATTATTAGTGCTGATATGGTTACAGAAAAAGAAGGAATGCTTCTGTACAGAGAAAGTCTCAGCAAGAACAATAATAGAGTTAAAGTAGTTGTTTACATACCTTCTTAATTTTTACATTTTTTTCTTGGTGCTATGCTTACTCTTTGACTGTCCTCTGGGCCCAAGGTTGGTAGCTCCAGCCTGGTTGTGGCGGAGAGAGTGTCAGGGCCACTCATCAGCAGCTGTAGTCCTTCGCTGAGAGGAACGTGGTGCCGATGGCTGCTTCTTCTTCACTCTTCTTTCCTTCCTTCTTTCTCTCCCTCTACATTTGATTTGTCATTTTAACTCTAACACCCTTTTAGACCTTGCTCTTTTCTCATTGTCTGCAGCTCCACGTTACATAAAAGGCAGTATAAATAGTAAAATTAAATGTATGTTAGATACCGTGTCTTTGTTCTCTTCCTTACTCCTAGAATCAGTTTTCTCCAGCTGCAGGTCTGCACTTCTTTAACTGACTATTGGCGAGTTGTTTACAGCTGTGGGGTCTCCAGTGCCAGCCTGCGCTCCTCTACACCACCTCCTATGCCTCTCCAGCGCATCATTAAGTTAGAGTTCTAAATATCCCATTCCTTATAGGAAAAACTGCTTGTTACTGTGCTCTATATAAAATTAGTCTTGTATCATGCAAAGATAAACAAAAATAAAGCAAATTAGCCGTAGCCACCTGGTCATCAGAAAAACTGCTATTAAAACTGAACTGTGCTTTGATATTTCTGAATTGCTCTGGTCTGGTAGTACTTGCCCTTTCTCAATGCAGCGTTTCATCCTCAGGTAAATTGCTATTACATGCATGACCTTCACGGGGATCTGGAGAAAAACATGACTGGGTGGAAGGTGGATAGGGCGAGGAGGGGGAGCAGAGGAGAATCGGTCAACCCCAGCTGCAGGATGCGGATCAGTGCCTCTGCTTCGCAATGTAAGCAGGAGCTTTTATGAAAAGTCCTGTCAGTTTGTCAGAAACCCTCTAGTAGGTTTTGATCTACTGCTTGTCCTGACAATGTAAGAGTGTAGCAGATGATAGCTGAAAAGGGAGTGCTTAAAATTTCTCTTCTCTCTCCTGATTGTTCAAAGAAGCCTTCACTGGAAAGGCTGCATCTCTTCTCAGACATCTTAGGAAAGACCATATATTTTTTTAAAGCTAAGGAAATCCCAGTGTAATTTCTCAGCTCTGGTTTGGGGTCACGTCTGGCTGTGCCACTGGGCTTCCTTCAGGAACAGAAACTACCCCACATGTATCAAGACGACAGAAACAAGAATGGCATGTGACTGACAATAATTTAGAGAAAAGACTTGCATTTAAGGACAAGGACAAACTGGAAGGCCTGCATTCAGAGGTTGCCTACACCTGCCCATCCCAGCTCTGAAGGGGACTCTGCACTGGAGAGTCTCATCCATAGCCGGTTTGGATACACCAAGAGCCTTACCTGCCTCCGTACCTCTGGATCCATCGCCACAGGCAGCACGACAGCGCAGAGAAAGCTGAGTGATGTGTGCAGGTATCATCTCTGCTGAAATCAGGGCAAACATTTTTGCAGTGGTGGGATATGGAGTCTTACTCAGAGCAACTGCGCCAGCTCTGGTTTCACCTCAGCTGACCAAGCTCAGTGGTAGCATCCTGGGGACCAGAGGGCGAACGGGTCATCTTGGTTCTTGGCTTTCTCATCTCCACCTTTCCCATAACTTGCTAAAACTAGCTTTCGTTGATTTCTTTCCTAAGTGAGGCTCTTAGCAACAACTTATTCTATGTTAGGAAACAATAATCAAATCAGTCTGCCTTCTTGCTGAAGCAGAACAAATCCATGGCTGTGTTCCCAGCTGTAAACAAAGGTAAACAGATGTTGGACTGTGGTCATCTCCTTCCCAGCAGGAGAGATTATCAGAAAAACTCCATAAATAATGAAAATTTAAATTGGGCACAAAATTCCTTTTTAGACAAAACTGGAAGCCATTTGCACACTATTTTTCACTTTAGGTGGAGAGCAATCCCTGCCTCGCCTTTTAAAATTAGAGTGATTTTCTTCTTGGTTATCATTTTAAAACTTTGAACTCCCCACTAATTCCCTCTCATATTTGATTGTCTGTTTTCCCCTTGCTGTGTTTGCTGACTACTAAAAATGAAGAGGTTTTCTTTCCTAGCCATTCTCTTTTTCCCCTTCCTTTTTTTTTTCTCTTTTACTTTTTTTTTCCCTATTTAGACCTCTTCTTACTCCGCCAGATCTCTCAGCTGCACACTATCACTGTTCCTAGATTCCATCCCAACCTTTTGGGCACCAACTCATGTGCTTGGTTATGTGTTTTCACAAGCAGTATCAGAGTGGCAGCCAAGAGGGAAGTTGAATATAATATAAATTTGAGGCAAATGCACCTGCATTCTCAGTTCATGTCTCATCACTGGGCATAGAAAATAGTATGTGTTACTATGCCCTATGTACATAGTAATTTTCATTGCCATTTGCAGATCATTTTAGAGACTGAGTCTGTTCTTATGAAAAAAAAAGCAAAGCAGAACAACCCATCCTCCTGCTATACCTCCAGTCCTGACACAAAATCAATTGTGCTGGACTTTGTCTTAAAATAACATCTGCCTTGAAATCAAGGAGTGGCTGGGCAGGAGTGGCACTGGGTGCAGCTGGCTGAGAGGAGACAGAGGCTCCAGAGCCTCTCTATAAAGACCTCAGAGGGTCTGCTCTGAAGATTAGGTGGCCTGGGAGCTGGCTGTCCCTCATCTGCACAAATACTCTGTCTCTTATTTAGGGTGGGGAGTCTGCCTAAGCACCTATTCCTGTGCCTTAACTGAAAATCATGTCAAATTGGGGATGCTCCTGTCACGTGTCAAAGTAGTAGTGGATTTTTTGAAAGTGGGATCAGGGAGCTCCTGGTGACTGAAGGCAGATCTCAGAAGATCCCAGAAACCCTTAGAAGACCCCAGTAACCTCTGTTGGAAGCTAAGGGCTGGGCAAGCAGCTGACCTGCTTTAAAAAGCAACCCATTGAAAAGCATTTAGGCTGCATTCAGTGATGCCGTAGCATGGGCTCCTAGCTTTTTGGGGAAGGAGAAAGCCTTGCTGTGCAGTGAGGGTCTAGAGCCAGGCTGCTGTTGAATTTGTTGAAACTTGTTGGATTGAGAGGTGATGAAATAGCAACCAGAAGATTGCCCCATCCTATGACTCCTTTTAAAAATATGCCTTACAGTAAGGCTTCCTCTTTCACATGAACACTGTGGGCTTACACTTGCGTGGGAGGGCCAGCAGTGGGGAGAGCTGCTTGCAGTTGTCACTCCCATGGATGGTGGAAAGCCACCAGAGTGTCTGGCCACGCTCTACCATGGGGCCAGCAGCCGGCATGGGAATTCACAGAGATGATTTCCGACCGCCCAGAGGTGCGTCCTTCTTGTGAGAGGGCATGGATCTGCGCTTGCACAGAGCTCTCCCTTGTCCACAAGCTTTGCTCTTGGCCATCAGTCTGCCCCAAGAGCATTCCTTGTCACCCTGGCAGTTAGGGCATACCATAATCCGCAAAGTGAAGAGTCTTAGTGCCACATTTCTATCAGACCATTATGGATTACAGCAATCCTACCCCTTGGGAAATAGTTCAAAATTTCTTCTGTTTCAAATTGGAGAGAGAAGTATAAAGTTGTGACTATTTCTGTGGAATGCAAATTAAAGAAAAAAAAAACAGTTCAGAAATACTTATGAGTTGTTTATTATTTTTATTTTTTTCCCTTTTTTGGTCATGTCAAAATATTAAATAGCATAATGTTCTTTAAAATGTGTATGTACAATTTTAAAATATGATAGCAGGCAGAACATAGGTCAATAATCTAATGAAACCAAAATGATGTATTTTAAATACTATCCAAAAAACCTGAGATAGTTGGAACTGCACTCCCCCACATCTAAGTTTCCTCTCTCTCAAACTTGTTTGAAGTTAATATGTTCCTGTGAAAATATCTTCATTTTCACAAAAAAAAAAAAAATTTCCATCTATTTTATTGAGAAATCTTGTCTGGTTGCCTTTAGCTCCCATAGTACACCGTATTTTACATTGCATCTTTACAAAAGCTGGTGAGGATGCTGCCTCTGCAGGAGACAATCCCTCTCCTGAGCGAATAGTGAGGCTTTTACTTCAGGGTGGGGTGGGAAGAAAGTAAAATCCAGTCTGATCCAATCCAGAATGACAATGTTTTATTGTACTCCTGTTAAACCGAAACCCATGGATTGTAGTTTGGAAGTAAAGGATTGCTCTACTCAAATCATTTAATTTTATTTCTATTCTGAGCATCCCTTGGCAAAAGCAAGGCAAATGCAGCAAATGCTGGGTTTAGACACATCTCATAGGTTGTTGTGGATTATGGTTCCCTCTTAGCTCATATAACTGAACGTGAAGTCAGATCCTCTGGTGCTTGGAGCACTTGGAGAACCTAGTTTAACCTCATCTTTCATGGGGAGGCCATTTGCACCGCCATGTCCCTGGAGAGTCCCCTAGCAAGCATCATGAATCAGGCAGTATCCTGGGATGGAGAAATGCCATCTCTCCTGTTAATGGTTTCCAGTATCTATAAAGCAGTTTAATGTTTATTGGAACAAAGTCTGGAACATAAGGGTTTCTCCTCTGAGCCGAGTGCCCTCACCAGATGACAACTGGTCTGGCTCATTGAATGTTTTAGTCTTTGTGGAAATTATATCAATTCCAGCAGGATGAGAAAATGAGGAAAATTTACCCCTGAGTGCCCAAAACTGTGCTGGTAACGCTGCTCTCCTGAAAAACTGTGAATTTTGATCCAGGTTCCCTCCTCTAGTCTGGCAGACTTGAAGACAGATTTAGGGTCATCCAGGCATCTTCAATTTCACTTTACAGTGCTCCCTAGAGGCCAGCATGGGAGTGAGGCAAAGGGGTCTTCAATGTTTTTAAGGGAGAAGCAGGAGATTTTAAACATTGTAATAACAGCAAATATTTGGTCTACATGCAGTCCGTAGTGGTTTCTCCTGCCCTTGGAGACAGAGACAGAGTGCAGCTCTCACAATTGTCTACTGGTCCTAGCCATTTTCCTTCTACATTTTTGCGTTGGCTAATGCCTGGATAAGCCAATCTCTGCAGTCACTTTAACTGACAGGATGAAGAGGATGATGGAATTATAAAGAGTTCATACCTCTAAGTCTTTCATAGAAAATCCATTGAATAAACTCAATTAATTATTTGGAGGGAATAGATGAGAATCATCTCACTTTGTCCTTAGAAGTGAATTTACACCTGCATGAGGTGAATTTGAAGCATTATGCTGACTTATTTTCTTGAGTGCCTGGCTAAAAAGCTGACTTTTTTTTTTGTTTACTTTCTTACTGTTGTAATGATTTTTGTTTTGTGCCAGAAACATGCAAAACAATACTGTTTCCTAGAGATGACCCCTGCTGTGTCTGACCAGTAGGTCAGGTTATTGATTTATTTTCAGCACATAGAAATGCCTTTTCTTGTCTGCATCCTTGTTATTAGTACCTCATTTGAGAGAAACATCTGCTGCTTGCTCAGTTTCCCTCTTGAACTCAGACCTCCTTCTCATTCTGATCCAGACGAAGAGCAACCTGAGGAAGAGGAACATCTCCAACACTTCTGTGTGCCCAATCCCTGGATGCTGCCTGCCTGTGGCTTCTGGTGGTGGAAGGAAGATCATGGAGGTGAGGTGGGCCTGGCTGTGCATCCCACAGGATGCAGAGGCTGCGAGATGGGAGGTGTGGTGAGCAGGAGCTCATCCAGTCTCCAGCTGTTGTCTTCTGTCCTTCCATGTGCTGCTCTGCTGTTTGACCTCTCCTGCCATTTTTGAGGAAGTGCTGATCATCCTCCCTCCTCCTTGCCAGCCACTAGAGCTGAAGGTAAGCAAGTTTTGGCTAAGCACCATGACAAACCATTGCTGGGACCTAGCAGGGCAGAGGGAACCTAGCAAATGTCTTGCAGGACTGAATTTTGCCATCCTCAAGGACCTGGAAAAACAAAGACCTGACACTGACTGAGCTTAAGGCAGTGATTTTTCAGCCTTCGTCAGGCTACTTCCTGCTTGGATTGTGCCAGGGGAAGGGTCTGTATGTACTCTTTAAAGACCCTTATTGAACACGAAGGTTCTCAGCAACATTGAGCTTGCGAGATTCCTGGGTCTGACGACAGAGCAGTCATGGTGTAATCAACCTGAACTTTACTTTCCTGCTTGTAAAGGCCTTTCCTCTCCCTTAAATAGAGAAGAAGGAATTAGCTTAGGCCCATCTTTGTAACAAGCTGCTCCCAGATTTGAGTCACGTTCGGATCCAGAGGCTAACTTTGTAGCTGGAGCCCACCTGTAGCATTAATGGAAGTGTTTCATTTAAAGCAGCATGGAGCTGGCTGGCAATGCTCGTGAGAAACATCTCATGCTGTTAGCAGGCACTGGTCCTGCTGGGAAGTGGGTAAATGAATTCTGCTGGCTCTGCGAGGCAGGGAGCTCGTTACTTTGGAGTAGGGAAGTAATAGAGGGAGATAAGGCGACAGCCGGACATAGAGAGAGAAAAACGTCTTGTATGTGGACTTCTAGCTGCTCTTGACTTAGCAATGTGGATGCAGGGATGGAATGGTCGGGGTAGGTGCTGAACGGGGCTGGGCACACACAGGCAAGCAGAGCTCCCAGCACCCATGGCCAGTGTTTCGGCTACATGTCCAGAGCTGATGCTGGATAGATGGCTCGAGTCTAATGTGTGCCCAGTTAGCACAAATAGTTGCCTAGATGTGGGTGAACTCTATGGGACCTCCAGGCTGGGATTGCAACGTGATGCCATGAGCGACGGCAGCAAAAGCTCTGTTCTTGTCTTCTCCTCCTGGTGTGGCCCTTGTCTTGAGTTTGAACCAAAAGTGCTGCACAGATCTGGACTTTTTTAAAAAAAAAATAAATAAATCTGTCACTCTAAAACATTTTATATCACTGTGATTTATATAAATTGGGAGGTACAGCTTCCTGGTGTTCTTTCTTTTCTGCCTTAATGGCTTTTAGAGCTGTATTACAGCCAAAAAGAAAGAAAAGGAGAGACAGGTGTTAATTTAAGGGAAAAAGAGGTCACTGGAAAACCTGACTGTAAATCTACAGGCATTTTTTCTGTGTCCAGAGAGTTTCTGCCACCAACAGAGTGGCTAAAGTGAGTTTGCCCATCGCTGCTGCTCGTTTGCTTATGAAAAGCAGGGGCTGACTACAGAGTTCTGCGGCAGGAGCTCCAAAATGCTGAGCATTTCCCCAGGGTCGGCTGTCTTGCTGGGTATGTGCTTCTTAGTGAATTTTCCCTCCTGAGCTCAGCGACTGTCAGCTCCAAGCCCTGAAGGGGTCCGGCCAAATGCTGCCTCGTGTGCAAGGGGTGCGGGTGGACCAAAGAGCCCCTGAGTGATGGTGGCAAGATTTGCTCGGACAGTTGGGTCTGTCACACAGCTTCTTCATGACCTCTTTGAGTTTAATTTCTTGAGCATGTGAGAGCAAAGAGGGACTGTGCTTCCCAAATCACTCCCGAGGCTCCCCATAGTCTAATGCTGGACTTTCTGTCTCTCTCGTTGGCAAAGAGGTTACCCTTGCTATGCAGTCAAAAATTGATCCAGAGGGAAGCATTTACCCCTCTTTGACTGTTCAGTATTTGGTCCCCAGACAATATGATTGATATACAGTGTGCTGTATATTTTATTAGATGAAAAAGTACCCACTGAGGCATAGTATCATTTCCAAGGGTGACCTTGTGACAGCGGGCGGCAGCAGTGCACATAAAAATGATAAAAGCCTGGCTAAAATCCCCGACTGCACAGGTTGAAGAGATGGCTCAGAAACTGTTGATAGATGGGTTAGATGAACAGATACGCGTAGGCTCAGAGGTTGACTTTTTTTAAGAAAGGCAAATCAGGGAAATAAATGAATGCAGATGAGTCAGAGAAAATGAAGAGAAAGGCAAATGCAAGGGGAGAGAGGAGGAAGAGAGAAGAAAGGTTTGGTTTGTTAAAAGAAAGCACTGTTCATGAGGAAATATGGCCAGACCAAGGTGTTAGTGTGTAGTGCAGAAGGTAACAGTAGTGTAGCCTGTACTAAATTGCACATGGGTTTCTCTATCGCTGTTAAGTTCTCTCTCTCTGTCTTTACTTCACTTGCTTATTTGTGGTGTGTGTTTGTAGTGAGTTTTCTGGCAGTGTGGATAAATTATCACATTGATTTTTCTTTCTCACTTTTTAGGGGGGAGGCAATGGGGAAGGTTTCTCTATTGAAAAGAGAGTGGCTGTTAACAACCCGCTGGGCTTAGCCTCCCACTGTACAGGACAGACACCTGAACCGAAGCTTGGGAACCAAACCTCTTCAACTGTAGGGGAGCTGGGGGTCTGCATCTGACTCTGCCATGCAGGACCATTTCTAGTACCCATTACAGGAATAAAAAGTTGAATACTGGCTCCCCAGGACTGTATTTGTCACAGCTTGAGACAAGAAATACAATAAATCGATAAAATCAGTGATTGATGTGATCATGGTCAATGTAACAGATCTGATTGTTTTTTGAGCTGTCATTGCAGTAGCAGTATAGAAGTAATGCTTTCTGTTCAGCACCATTTGGGTTTTCATGCCGTGCTCTGGAAGACAGAGATATTAAAGGTGAATAGCTGAGAAAAGGGCTTGGAGCAGTCAAGGGAAGAGAGAAGAGATTAATATTTCTGCCCAGAAACTGGAGATAAAAAGGGAGAGTCATGCTTGTGACAAACATTACCTTGAGTCACTCACCACTGATAAATGGGTTTGCTGATGAGACTGTGTCAATTCCCACCAGAGAAGTGTGGCTCAAATGGGAAACTGGTGACCAGGAGCTTGTTACTGAATTTCCCTAAGTAACCTTTCGAGGCAGCGGGATCTGCTAGCAGGCTGGGAAACACACAAACTTAACCTTCATTTCCCCTGTAAAGCATCCCTTAGAGGGTGTAGAAAGTGATGGAAGACAAGTGATCCTCACTGGAAGTGGTTTTTGTTTTTAGCTTTTAGTAGCCTTCCATATCTAATCATTCCTTCTGAGTTTGTTGCTGGCAATGATGTGACTCTTATGCGATCTTTGTTGCCTTTTCATACCCTAGCATGCTCTGAGGAGCAAATGTGCTGCCCGTAGCTAAAATGTTAACCCAGAAACTACTATTAGTGCATTGACAGTTATGCTGTGCTGCTCATGGTGGTTCATTGTGGTTTTGACGGCTTCCGCTTGTGTTGCACTCCTGCATCTTGTATTTTCACTTCTCTGCTCTGGGGTGGTGGATACGCATAAGTATCATCTTGTAACTTGGTGTTATACACGCCAGTGTTTAAGGTCAGCCTTAATAGCGTCCTCTGCCTCCATGAAGCACATAAACTGAGGGATTAGCCTGCCTTGCCTGCTTTTGAGGCTGGTAAAATGATGATGCAAAGGATTAGAAGTGTGAAAGGTAAAAGGACGGTAGCGGTGAGCGGAGGGCTTGCTGCTGGGGAAGTTCATGCCCCCAGCCCTGCCAGCCAGGAGGTTGTTCCAGCTGCCCTGCACAAAGTGGCACATGTGGGACCTGGAGCTGAGGCCGGCTCTGTTGCTGACAGCTCAGCTGTCCGGATAGCAAGAGTAATGATATGATCCTATGAATATTTACTTCCAGCTATTTATAGGGCCATGTGTTAGATGTTCTTTATGGTTGTTTTAGTAGAATTAATGCTTAGAGGATATTCTCAGCGAAAAATATTTCCCATGAGTGACTCAAATCAAATAAATAAATTTGCTGCTCACCATAAAATAACAAAGGTACAGTTAGTTTTCCTGCTAGGATGACATCATTTCTGTACAGATGTTAGCAAAATATCTCATGTGTATACAGTGCTTTGAAATGAAAATAGAGTATAAGGTGTTCTGAGTGCAATGCAAAAATGACTGTGAAGGCTGAAAAGAAACATGTATGTTTTGACTTTGATTTTTACTTCTGTGTTGGAATTGTCTGGATTATATACAACCAACAAAATCAAAACTGGTGCAGAGTAATTAACATTTCCACGTACATATGCCAAGGAGGTTGAGGACAATAAGAATTCAGATACTGAAATGAAAGCCATCCCTTAAGAAAACATAGGTCCGTTACTTGATAGAATTGGTAATACTGCAGTAAAAATGAACTGTTAAATGAATGTTCATTATGAATAAGGAAAGATACTTTATCATACATTTGGAAGTCACAGTGATACTGAAATTCTGTTTTGAAAGCAGGTAATGATAATGCTAGAGAGTCCCTGCTATCATTGAATATCTTAAAATTTACATGACCAAATAGCTCACAGCCAGGAGTTCAGGAAAAAATAACGAAGAGGAGCACACATTTGTTGTGAGCAAACAGTGAAGGACACATCAGAGGAGAACGTGTGCATGTGCACATACATGCACTTGAGAGCTATTGGGATTGCATCAGATTATACCAATTTTTTTTTTAAAGATACTTTTAAACTGCAGGTAATTAAAGGCTGATTTGCCTACCATTAAATTGGTCAAAAAGAAGAGAAGTGTAATTAGAAGAGAAGAGAAACAAGAAGACAACTGATGCCTTTCAATATTGTTTTGTGGAAAACATGTCCTGTGGAATTTAGACAGCTTTTTGATGGGATTACAAATTTGATTAATGATGGTAAATGTTCACATGAAGTACTTCTCTAAGATGTTGAACTTGGTGCCACAGAAGATCCTAGTTAAAGGTTAGCAGTGAATAAACTAAACGTAGCGGACATTAAATGGATTAAAACCGACTCAATGATAAATCTCAAATAGTAATTTCAAACGGAGGATCATCTTACAAAAGAAGTCTATCCCACATGGGCACCCCAGGGATCTCTTCTTGGCTCAATTCCTTTCGTCTTCCCCTAGTCTTTTGGAAGAATGTATAAAATAATTGCTAATAAAATCTGTGGATGACATAAAGGTGAAAAATAATAAGAACAGTTTAGTTTTACAGACTGAACTGAATTACTTGATAAGCCTGGACTTTTCTGAGAGAAATCCTTTTTGATGCAGCCAGATTCAAGGTCATGCATCCAGAAGTGGAGAATTTAGGTCATGCTTACAGGGTGAGGGGCTGCTTCTTGACAGATAGCAACTGTGAGGAGCACACATGGTAGATAAACCATTAGCCCCTGTTGGACTCTTTGTGCTGAAAGCTGCCTTTGAATACATATTGAGAAAATTAAAAGCCCCATTCCCTGTTTCTAGTGCCACATGCAGGACTGGCAAGACGGTTTGTGGAAGTCTGTGAATAGCAATGTATCCAGGAAAATTCAAAGGAAGCAGGAGGCATTTACAAAGAAAAAATAAAGGATTGACTTGAAACTTGAATTATACCCAGTTACTGTTTTTCTTTTGTTAGTTCATATTTTTGCTCCACGTATTTAATATAACTCTTGGGCAGAGAAGGAGGATGGAAATTAATCTCAGATTTAACACTGCTAGCTACTTTATTGCTCGGCAGTGAATAAATAAAATCCCTATCTCTAATTCTAAGTAAGCATGCATCACTGTACATGCAATTATTCTTCTTACCTCCAGACTCTGTCTGTAATGCCTACTTTCCTCCTCTTTTCTAAGACTGGGCCCAGATGTCACTAGGTCCTATGGACTAGCTGAAAATCCAAACCCTCCTGACTAACCGACAGGAGTTTCAACGCTCGTCACGACCTGCTGAGGAGGCTTGCTTCACAAAGTCTCTGCTAGATTGTAAGAACTAGAGACAGGACAGAAAGAGAAAGGGTGCAACAACCAGCTGAGTAGCAGAGACCTTCATGGATGTAGCTATCTTCTGAACATTGTGACTGCAGTGGAAACTAGACAATTACTGTCACTTCAATGCTTTTGTTATCTATGGCCTGAACCCAGAGTAGTTTAGGAATAAGCCAGGAGAAATCAGAGTTACAGCTAGACCTGAGTGTCCTCATAACCCACAAATGACTTGTGGTGCTGTCTCGACAGGGAGAGGTCTGGTGTGACCTAAGGGCATGGAAGAAGTGGCATAAATGGGACAAGGTCTACATATCCCTTAGGAAGAAGATAAATAAAAGGATATTTATGAAAATTATAATATAATAAAGAACGGCCCAGATGTAAGACAGAATTGCACTTCTGTTTTCCCTGTTTTGTGAAGTAAGAATGATAAGACTGAGGAGGAGGAATCCAGTACTGAAAAAATAAAACACTGTCTTTCTCTGCCTCCTTGTAATTAAACTACAGAACAGATTGCCACTAGTTGATACTGAAATACTTTATTAAGCCTGTGTGTTTGAATTGTATTTGCTAATTACTGTAGCTCGTGCTGTTCTCTTGATATCCTTATGTCTGCCTATCAAGAATGCCCAGAACAGTTATAATGACCGTTTTTAAAAACGTTGAGGGGTGGACAGATCTCTCAAGCCTCCCACTTCAGGGCTTAAGCTAATTTTCAGCTACCAGAGATCTGCTGGAGACAGAATACGGCCTGGGTGAAAGCTGTGGTGGGGTAAGGTGCAGGCCATGGCCATAGCCAAGGCATGGGACCATTTCACCTTGGTCCTTGTTTAGTGTCTTCGGTTTTTAGTTCTGCACTTGCTGGTTTTTGCTGCTTTATGTGGTATAAAGCAGCACAGTGCTTTTGGTTCTAGAAGAACACTACTGATCTGCTCCATGCTTTGTCCGGTCATAAACACATCAATATGCTGATTAACCCTGCTCCATCAGTTAAACATGTTAGTCCTTTTTTTCCAATAACCTGGGAGAGTTTGTACTTGGGGGAATCTTTCATTTTTTCCATCTAAAAAAAAAAAAAATCTTCCACTTGAAATCCACGAAAAAAAAAGTGTTTTATTCTGGTTGTGGATTTTTTGTTGTTTGTTTGGGTTTGGTTTTTTTCTTAGCTGAGATTGAATAGGCATCCTATGAGCAACTAGGTGGCGAATTTTGGTCCTGCTGAGCGAGTCTCACTCTTCAGGTGCTTGCTGGCAATTTGCAGGCACTTCTGAATATCTGCTGGCATGTGAGCTCTCCCTTCCGTGGAAGTTGTTTGTTTGATTCCTTGTATTGTGCAAATATTCTTGCAGGTGGCAGGCATGCTGCAGATAAACCTTTTGATCCTTTGGAATCACCAACCTCTCGTAATCTTGTTTTCCAGCTTTGTAAATGTTAACCCCACGCATACAGCTTCTTGTTACTCTCAGATCTTCACCGATACTTCCTCATTTCAAACAGCATCATCTTCCCTGTCTGAGCTGCATCACATTTCCCCAAGAAGAAGAGAGACTTCTCCAAGTGATCACTAGATGGCTACACCACCGCACAGGATTTCACAGCTCTGCTTCTCTTGACCTTCAAACCATTTCTCACGGCCCTGTAGTTTGTAATATCTTCAGTCTGAATCGCATTTCAGCCACAAAATGCAATTTCCATATCTTCAATTTTCTTCTCAGCATGTTGCAATATAATTCCACACCGTTCAAATTTATTGTATGAAGAAGTCGCCGGGGCTTAAATGCCATCTAACCCCTGAAGCATCTGGTATTGTCCACCATTGGAAACAGGATCCTGGACTGCATGCCCCATTAGTTTGATCCAATAGAGCAACTCCTGTCTTTCTGGAGTCTCTGCAGAAAACCTTTGGAATCAAGTGGGCATGACCTGGAGTGACTATTGACCTGGCTCTGATTGAGCAGCTCTGAAAGCCACAAAACCGGGGACAGGTGTTGATCCATGATTCAAACCTTCACCAGTAACCATTACTGTTTTACAGGGATTGAAGGGATTTTCTGAAGGAGGGAAAAAAATCTGCCTATTTGACTATTGCAAGCCAGAGCAGATTCTAGGAACAAGAAGCAGCAAATACCAGAGAAGTGTTTGCCTTCCTCATTACCTTGTTTCTGTATCTCATCCAAATCAAAGACTAATGCAAATGTTAAACTTTCCAACAGAAATTATTTCTTGCAATAGTTGGCAGGAGGGACCTAAAAAAGGCAAGCCAGGATTAATTTTTGCCATACATGTTGTGTTCAGATCCATGCAGAATAGAAATGTGTTCCTCCTGCTGAAAGTCCTTGTTTGTGCCCTTACACAAATCCTCCCACATTCTCATGAGTAGCTACAATAATGACATTTGTGTAATATCGCTAGGTGTTTATAGCTACGTAGTCTGGATGTGAATCTGGACATAAATAATATGATCATGGTCTTCTGTGAGCTAGAGAAATGTCATCTATGTTTTACAGATGAAGGAATTAAGGTAAATGGGGGGAAGTAAAGTGAATAACTGCTTTCACCGGCAAGCCACGGCACCCTGCTATATTCATGGGCAGCACAGGGTGCGGGCGGACACTCAGCCCTGGGATGCCAGCCTCCAGGAAGAGGGCAAGTGCTGGAATGCTGTTGGCAGCTATGCTGGCATGGGGGGCAGGAAAACAAGTGGGGGAGCATTTTGCAGAGAGGGAGAGCTGGATGAAGAAACCTGTTTTGAGTGAAAGGAGGAATGAGGTGTGTGGTATGCACTGGCATCATCCCAAGGAGAAGGGCACTAGAAGTTTTCAAGTTAGTTGTGTGCTGGTGGTTCTGGAAACGTGGTACAAAAAGCAGGGCTATATATACGTCTATATTAGTATATTTTCAATGGGAGTCCCCAAAGGAGGAAAAGCATCAGAAAAAGGAGAACTAACAGAGCACAGGCTGGGTGTCTTTCTGACACATGGCCATTTGGAGCCGGGGAGGATGGCCTGTGCCTCCTACCCCCTCCCCGGCTATCCTGGCTGGGTACCGCAGCAGTGGCGGCTGCTCACCAGTAGCAGCTGGGGCATCCAGTCGCTTACAAGGAACAAAGCAAACCTGGATGGTTTGCCTATGAATTCCCCACGGGAAATAAAGCTCCCCGTTTTGGCAAACATTCGGCCTGTTGTAAAAGGGAGATTGAAAAAGTGAAATCCCTCCGTATGTGCAGATGAGAACTGTGGGTTCAGAAAGAGCAGCCTGGTTGTTTGCTCTGAGCAAGCTGGAGCCAGGGATGCACTTTATTTGGCTCTAAAAGGTATTTCAGCCATTTTGGAGGTGAGACAAGTTGGAAGATGAGCTTCAAGCTCACACGGGCTGATTTGCTCACAAAGCTTCAGAAAAATATTTAAAAATTGTAAGGTTGGTGTAACTGTAGGATATACAAACGTGTCCTAGGAAGCACTGTGAGTTTGACTGCCAGGCAAAACCGGTATTAATTTCAGATACTAATCTATAGTGACAACAGCCTGTTTTCAGGGAGCTGCTTTGCACTCTGTGCTATTGAAATTTCGAGCCAAAGGAAGGTATTGATGGGAACCAATATCTCCAATGTGGCCATCTCAGCAAAACTCCAAATGTGATGATCAACATCGCAGTGATTATTCTATTTTGTCAGCACAAAGCCGTGAATCAGCAGTGGCTAATGAGAGACACCAGTTAATAATGGGATTCTGGCAGAATTGTACAGACTGCTTTAGGTGGTAGCGTGTAATTTTGTAAACTGAGCTGGTGCTTGTTCGAAGGGAAAGGGTTTAAAGGCAAACTGGTTTCTTCTGAATCCTTCACTAACTTGTCATAGAAATACTGATGCGTTGGCAGCAAGGACGGCTGCTTGGCTTTCGCTTACTCTTTAAGTTTCTACTACAGTCCCATATCATCTGTCAGGATGCTCAGTGAATAGGTGACATTAAAATCCTACACAGCATTATGCAAGTAACGAGAATCCCTAATGACTTGATGGGTGCTGTGTGGTTCTCTCAAGGGGCTGACAGCTACGGAGCCTCTCACTTCTTGCACCAAGGAGGTGGCAAACACAAGCAGAGCCCTGAGACCGCTAAGGCAGCTTATACAGCACTGTCCTCTCCTCTATAGCTCCCCAGAAGCCTTTCTTAGGGATTTCTTTTTTTTTACAAGTGAATGAATAGTTTTGGCTTTACTTTATTCAACAGCAGAGGAGAGAATAATCTGGGCTGGCAGTGTGGGCCAAGGTTTTAATAACCCCTTGCTGTCCTCCCGGGCTCGGCATTGAGTTTTTCCCAGTGCCTGTGCCCTTTCACAGTTCACAGGACATGCCCCAGCTCACAAACCATTTAGCTGAGAGGTTAAAGCCAGCTGTGCACCACAAAAGGAGGGGACAGTCATCTATGCAGGAACGTGCTTGCCCCTGCAGCTCTAAAATTGACCTTCCCTCCTGGAATGAACAGCTCTGTAGAGGAAGACAGGCATCCGTGCTTCTGTGATGTGGCAGGCTCTGTCCCAGCTAAGGGGCTGGACAGTGCTCCAAAAACCTCAGGGAAAAAAAAAAAAAAAGTAAAAATCATTTCATATTCTCTGCTCCACCTCAGATCTGCCTGTGGATTTCTTACAGCAGCAACCTGGCCTCAAAAACTGGCAATGCATAACATGTACTCTACACTAGAAAATTCATGTGAGGAGAGTGTTTCGTATTAGAAAAATTACAGAAACGTTGCCTCAGCAGTCAGCTTTCTAGCCAGAAACGGCTGCCTTCCTCAACTCTATGCTAGACCTTTCCATCCAAATCTGAGACTCGTTTCATTGGGCATTAACTTTATTCAGCCTCCATTTTGAGATTAATGTGAAAGTTACTGACAAGATTAAATAATTTTCCTTTCTTTTTTTTTTTTTTTTTCCCCAAACTCAGAGAGGAAGCAGACACTGAGTGAATTTGGTAGTCACAAACATAAAATGCAGACTTTCCTATGATTGTGCTTAAACCTCACTTGAAAGAGAGATTTTTTGGAACCATAAAATACTTTTATCTGCAGGATTGAAATTGGGTTAGCAATTTCCTTAAAGAACAGAAGAAAACTGACTGCTCTGGGTCATGCACTGTTCTTACATGCCTTTGAAGTAGTCTTTTTAAAATTAATGTCCCAATGCACAGTTAAACTTGCTGCTTTTCTTTTTTTTTTTTTTTTTTTTGCTGACACTGAGAGGTCTTTGGAGTCATTAAGGTTATTTTTCATCATATCAGATAACCAGAGGATGGGAGCTGAAAAGTGCAAGGATTTCCACCAGCACTGGCCAGTGAGTTTCAGAGGAACAATCCCAAACACTCATCCAGACTTCGGTTAATCAAGAGCCATTCCTGATTCTGGCCACAGTCACTGTCGCTGCCGTAGATTTATGTTGTTGTGCTTTCTCTGCTCATTACAATTTTTCAAGAGGAAAAGGCATTCATCAGCTCTGACACCAGACAAAAACTAATGAGTTGTGTTACCAGAGCCTATTCAGCAATGAGAGCCCCAAGAAAAGTGTCGCAGCTCACTCTGCCCACGTGGACTGTCATAATGTGTAAAGAAGCACGAGGCTTTCTGCTTACAAGCAGAAAAGAATTACTGAGCCCCAGCCTTCAAGAGGGAGTGTGGTTGAATTATTTTAACTCTAAACTGGTGGGTAGGACTTATAGATGGGTGCTGGGCCTGCTAATGGCTGTGGGCAAGTGATTTAAATTCCTATTTTAATTTCTCTGTGAAGGTGATGTGACAGTCGTGGTTTCTGGAGAGAATGGGTACTGTATAAATGTGGGCTCTGATGTTCTTTTCCTGTTGGAGGTGTACCGTAGTGAATGACAGTGGAGGATGAGCCTTTGAGTATTGCAAATAATTCTGGAGGGAACTGAGAAATGAAAAATACCAAAAATCAAATGGGATTAGCAATATTTGGAGATAAAATTTATTAGAGAGTTACATTGTCCAGACTGGAGTAGCTTCTTTCAGAGCAACTGCTGTCCTCCTCAGCCCCATTTCAGAACTTCCTTAAAACATCCTTTGATGCTTGTGATGCTCAGGAATGCCACAAGCCTCAAATGTCCGGATGCTGCTTGGTGTTTAGGTCCATGCTCTCTTACTGCTGTATTGCATTCCACCATCTTTTTTTTTTTTGTGTTCATATGTTGTTTATCCTCTAATATTTATATTTCAAACCCTGTGGGTCAAAGCCAGCTTGTGTTACACCCGTGTGCAGTACCTGCTACTGTGAATTGAGGTCATACTCTGCTGTCATGTAGTTAATAACCGGTTTTCTGGTCCATGCGCTGGCGGATTACTGTGGACAGCCCGGTCCTGTTTGGGCTGCCCGTACTTTGATGTGGCATTCCTTTGTTTTTCTCATTTTCACCTGCATGGCGATCCAAGTAAGCTGTTAAGTACAACTGAGACAGAGCAGGGGATATCATCATCTTCCTCTGAATACACAGATGCATTCTGACACCTCCTAATCCTCAAGGCCAGGGCGTCAATAGAAATTGGAAACACTGTGGCATCATCATATCTCACCTTCAATATAATCCTAAGGCAGGGTCTGTGGCCTTGGGTATGTGATGGATGAGTTTTTATGACTGTATTCAGTTGCTTTATAATGGTGTATGATGATTGTGCTGTCAATAGCTAGTTATAACCTCTGTCTGCTTTACAGGTTGTTCTGCTCCCTAAACTGCTGCTCTACAGCCCTGAGCCCTAAATTTTAAATTTGTGCAAGAAATAATGTGCGTCTGCAAAATTAAGACTTATATTCCTCTTGCTATTAATCAGCTCTTCCCTGGCAGCTCCTGATTATGCTCCATGCTGTATTAGCATCACTGCAGTGCTTGAGATCCATCTCCCCATCTCATCCTTTTCTTTCTCTGATTCCTTTTCTGACTTTTAGGCTAAGAAGGGCCATTCAGTCAGAAGGTGGCAGGTGTGAAGTAATAGAGTTTAAAAGAAAAAAAAAGAATCAGTGAACAATGCATTTATTAGACTATTTCATGTTAAGAGGCCAGGAAGGGGTTTTTCAGAGAATGGAGATGAAAAATTAGGGAGCAGCATGACTAGATCTGAATTCAGATTGAGGATAGGTAACTTCAGACAGTTTCTTGATTTCCCCCCCAAGCCCTCCCCCAACTCAGGACAGATCTTGAAGAAAAGTTAACAGATAAAAGAGAAATAGGCCTAAACCTAAATCCTGTTCTTAAGTTACTGAAACCCTGGGGAGTCCAGATTTTGCTCCCTGATTGAGCTTTGCATTTCATGGCCTGGGCGAAGCCAGTTTGGATTTTTTCCTGTAGTTTTCTCCAGCAAAGGCAACTAAAAGAAACGCTATAAATCATGCTAACAAGCTGGATCATAACAGCATTTCACCATCTCTGGTGAGATGCCAGGAGCCCTGAGGGCACTAACAGGCCATGGTGGCCTGGGGCAGCCTCGCTGGAGACCCCCACACCCCTCTGCCACAGGCCTAGGGGCTCCAGCTCAGGTCATGTCAGGGTGTCCCATCCAGCCCTGCCCTACGTCAGACCCTCACTGCAGGCAGCTTGTCTCCAGCCGGCCTCAGGCACTTTCTCCTGGAGGTACCTTGACCACAGTGCTGGAGGGTCCAACTCCAGCCCTGCCTCCAGCCCCATCTCCTGCTGCTCCCAGGTGGACCCTGGCCAGACCCTGGACCTAGGTCATCAGCCATGTCAGGGCTGTCATTGGAACCTGTCATCTACTTCCAGCTCTGCCCAGACCCCAGGTGATGGTAATCCATCAGCAAAGGCATGGCCCACGAAGGCATCACCCCAGCAAAGCCCGGCTGGCACCACACCCTGGCATAAAAAGTGAAAACACGCAGGTATGAACAATGACATGAACATAAAACTATGTCTAACTGGAGAGGTTACAGTCTATTTTGATCTTGCTTCAGACTTCCTTTGGGTTATCTGGTAGTTAAAAATTAGAGTAAAATCTGTTATTAGAAATGGTAGAAAATAATTTTTAAAGAAGCTGCAATTTTTTATTCAAGCTCATTCATTCTTCAGATCCAAAAAGGAAGATAGTTTGATTGTATCACTGGTTCACAAGTATATTTAACACAAGTTTTCAAGTGGAAACTTCAACTACAACTTTTTCCTAATTTGCTCATTCTCCCTTGTTTCATTTTCCTTGGGGGGGGGGGGGGGGGGGGAACAAAACAAACAAAAAACAAACAAACAAAATAAGGAAAGGGGATATTATGATGAAAAGGAACCTGGTTTGAGTTTAAAAGGGAGCAGGAGAGCATAACTACTATTGTTTTGCTGTATCTTTTCTTAATTTTTTTTTTTTCTGAAAAATGGCCACTTCCTACACCTGCCTCAAATAGAATACGTATTATTTTAAAACATGTATTTTGCCAAAGCTTTGATTTTAAACAGCTCATTTATTGAAAGATGGAGTCTGCTAGTATAAACCTACCTTCTGGTACGATAGGCTTGAAATAGGGGTGGTAAGAGGTATTACCATTTGATAACTTAAAATCTTCCAGATGGAGTAATGATCTCTGTGTAGAAGCCATTAGGGTCTTAGAAAATATTAAGAATTTACCTATTCTAGCCTGTAGCTTGAGAGAGTTTTTGTTAGTCCAAAACTGTGAATAAAAATGCTATTTTCAAGGCTAGTTTGTTTGCTGCACGCACAATAGCCAGTTCAGTCTTTTTGGGTTATTAGACTTTATGGAGGCTCTTAGCATTTTTTTAGGCTTTTTATTTTCATTGGAATCCTTCTTCCTTTTATACTAGTAGCAATAGGCATATTCTCTTTAGTATGATGTAGTGTTTGCTATTTAGATAGTCATATTATTACTTCTATGACAATATTATTTGTATGGCATTAGCTGCTATAAAATTTAGGTCTGAGATCTTCTAGCTCAAGATCCTGCAAGCGTGAAAACATAGAGGATGGGGTGCTCGTGCAAAGAGTCCATGATCTGAACAAACAGGAGAGGGGAAGGGGCAGCCCGAAGAGGTGAAGCCCTTGGTCGGAGCCAACCCAGTGGGTCAGCGTCAACAGAATTAACTGCAGGGCTGTGCCGTGCTGTTTGAACACAGCATTTAGCATCCCATGAGGCTTGCTCCACAGCTGGGATTTCCCAGTGACTAGATGAAACCTGAACTCACTGAAATAAAGGAAAAGTACTTTTCCCTACGGAGCACAAAGTACATGTTTTAACATAAAATTTCTGCTATTTCTCGTGCATGTGATAGCATTCACCTTGGTGCTTCTGGTTCGTATCTGTATTGTATGTCGGAGGATAATGGTGTGAGTTAGCTTAAAATGAGCTTTCTTCAAGCGTGGATGCAACCAGCCTTGGTAACCCAAAACTCTGGGGACCACCTGCCCAGGCCTCCTTGCTGGGATGGGAACACTTGACTGCAATATGGGCACACTCCATATCTCTTCAAGGGCTTCTGGAAGGTTTACTTAAACTATCTAAGCCATTCCTGCTCCTGAGCAGGTAAAAACGACATTCCAGCAAGGATTATCAGTTAAACTCTAAGTGGTTCTTGCTCATCACTTTGTTATTTTCAGAGATCAGGTCAAGAGGAATGATCAGGTGTGATGAGGGAATAATCCATTTGCTTCTGCTAAAATGTGCCTAACAGAGCAAAAGGGAAATGGGCTATTCTAAAGATAGGGAAATAACCTAGCAAAAGAAAGATGGTTTCATAAATACTATTGCTGAGGAAGCAGAAACTGTATTATTAAAAGAATTATTCTTTTGACCTCTAAATAATTCCCAGTCTATAAAATGCATACTTTTGTCAATAAATGAGTGTCATTAAGACAAATCCATACAGAAAAAAAGATCATAAATCAAAAGGAGGAGGGCTGCAATATCAGAGCACAGCTACAAATTGCAGTTCTGCTCATTTCTGCATTGTTAGCAACCTGCTGATAAATATGAAATGTGCACAAAATGTCTGTAGCTACTTTATCAGCAAATGGCCCAGCTTTTGAAAATAGCTGGAACAGGTGGTGTTAGCTGAACACAGGCCCGGAAGAAAAGATATTTTAGGTTGTGTTCCCACCTTTGATGAGGGCCCCCATAGAGCACTAACTTATTTCCATTGGACTTATTTTCATTGTACCTTGCTTCTAGGAGCACCCCAGTGAGGGCTTGTCAGGGTGAAGTGGTCCAGCCTGTGAGGTATGATGATGGCAATGTGCTTTAAATGTTGCGTCTGATTAACACCAGGATTTCGAGAGACAATCTGGGTGCTCAGAGGCACAACTAGAATTTCTGGGGGTGATAAACGACTAAGAGAATGAAAGGAAAGAGGTTAAACCTCTTGGCACACACACTGCTTCAAGCCTCTCTTGAGATTTTTCCGGAGTTTAAAAAACAAGCAGGAGGTGGGAAGCTACCCCAGTTAACACTCTCAGACTGCTACTCCCATGTTCTCTAAGGTCTATTGAATAATACATCATAATGTGCATAGTATGCCTTCTCAGTGGGGAAAAGAAAAATAAATTTGCTGGGGGAAAGTGGAGTGTACAGAGCCATCACAAGAGAAAGGAAGAGATTTGCAGGGTGCCTCAAAAGGAAGGTAGGCAGGGCAATGGTATGCAAAACTCATGGAATACGGAGAGAGGAGGGAGAACAGAAAACCTCTTATGTGTGGTCAAATTCAAGTGTCCAGACTAGGCTTAGGGGCACACTGGGCTAGTTTGGTTACAGTAAGCACTTTCCACAGATGACAGAGAGATGCCTTGCAATGTTTCTGGTCCTCTGTGGCACCCAAACCCATGTAATAGACTGCAGTTGACTTAACTGAGGCAATGGCTAGTGCTAGATGATGTCCTGGACCTCCTGGCCTGAGCATCCTAACCTCTGCTCTGTCCCAGTTCTCCTGCTGGCCTTGTGTGGAAGGGGTGGCCCAAGCACACTTCCATGGGGCAGGGGGAAGGGCAACCCAGCCAGGAGCAGGGTGGTGGAGGAAGGGTCCTGCTTATGGGCAGACAGTAAGAGAAAAGGGTGAGGACCAGGGCAGAAAGGGACATGTGTGATGCAGAGCCAGGGGATCACAGTGGGGAGTGGCTGAGGGGTACTGAAGTGGCAGAGGGTGGGGAAAGAACAAAAATATGCCCTAAGAACAACAAATGCACTTTGGATTGCAAAGAGCTTGGCCTATAGAAAAATGACTTTCCCCCATCCTGCCAGCCTGCCAGATAACATTTGTCAAATGATTTGGGAGCAAAGCACAACAGAAAGATAAAGATGTTATCGTCTTCCATTATTAAATCCCGATGGAGGATTTCTTAAATGCAGTCGTTTCAGAGGAATGTGTTATTTTTTCCCTTGACGTGTGAGATAGTGAAAAAGTAGGACTTTCTCCTCTGAGTTTAGATTGTGGTTTGTCACTGATTAGAGGAACCAGAACTTCTCTGCACTCGGTGGCTCTGAGCCATCTTCGTGAATCTGCTGCAGTAAACACACTCTGACAGTAGGAATTAATGTTATAATCGTATCAGGACTGTGAACCATAACTTGTTGATGAAGTTGTGAGAAGTGCACTTACCAGATATAGAATGTATGCAGAGCATTTGATGCATTAAATGTCAGATCCCCACAGCCTACATTCCAGAAATAAAAAAGGATAATTAATTTCCATACATCTTGGCGCACTCCATTAGAACAGTGACAGCAGAAGCAAATGCTGTTACAAGTGGTTGCTGAAAAACTCTATTGAATTTGGGGAATAAGAACAGCAATTCAGGGTCAGTCTGAAAGTTCATCACATTCAGTATCTTCTCTCCACAATGGCTAGCAGCAGAGGTTTAAGGAAAACATATGAGAAGTGAGGGAGCACAGGGTGATATTTTCCCTGATCTTGTCTTACCTTCTAGCAGTCCATGGTTCATGGACTTCATGTATTTTCATCGTGTGTTTTAGAGCCCCTGTTGAACCTATTTTTTATTTGTCTAACCATTTTATTTTTAACTCTGTTTTATTTTTTGCATCAGCTATGTCTCACATCAGTGAGTTTCACAGCTTATGTATACATGTGTGAAAGAGCAATTCCTTATGTCTCTTTTTAAACCTACCACCTGATAATTTCCCCAGTTTCGTCCTACTTCTTTCATTGCAATATACTATGAAATTGAATAACAGTCCCTTGTTCTGCCTTCTCCAGGCTGCTCATTAAGACCCTGAACTAGTTTATTTCCAAGTTGAAAAGCTCTACTCCATATACCATGTCCTCTCCTCTGGTTCATCATAGCATGACTTTTCAGTACTTCGTGTGATAAGCAAGGAACAGCTGAACTTCAAACTTTTTTCTTCCCAGAACTGCTTGCCATCTCATGGCTAGCAGCTATTCCCACTCACACCAGCACTTCCTTTCCTATAACCCCCACCCTACAATGATTGTCTTGATCCTCCCTGGCACTGCATCTATCTTTCAGGACAAGCTGTTTCACTTGGGAACTCCTTATCTTTCACTTGAGTTCTTCTGTTGAAGTAGAGGAGGTTTCCCCCCGTTTTAGCGACTCTTAGAAGCTCTTTTTTGAGCAGAAGCAAACCCAGAGCAGTATTTGATAAGGAAGGCACTTGTTTTGCTTTCTCATTTCAGCCTCTGGAGAATGAGGGTAAGTCGGTCAGGACAGCAATGCTAACCTGTCTCTGGGGAGACCTCCTCTTTCACAGAGAAGAGGGAGGAATACCAACAAGGTACACAGACGTCAGTAAGGCATGATGAAGATCTAAGCACCTAGAAATGTTCCTGGCTTCAGAGATTCCTGAACCACATATGGTGGATGGGAAAGTGCTCAGGGAAAGTCTTGTGGACAGTCCATAGTCTTCTCTATGTGATGGCTTTTGGCCAGTGTTGGAGATAAAGTACTCAGATAAATGGATTTTTGATCTGACCTACTGCAACTGCCTTTGCTCTTAAGACATGAATAGATCAGCTGAATCTTCTTGAGCAGAAGATGGGCCTCTTGCACAGGAGTGGGTGCAGCCCTGCTCCGAGTACAGCCGGGGAGTAGGATTAGGGAGGGCAGGTGAGTGCCGAGGCCTTTCCCTCCTCTAGCAAAGCTGTGTTAGCACAGCAAAACACACATCTACGTATGAGACATTCCCTGCTGAAATGTTCACTGGGATGATTTTTGGCCTTCAGTGGTCCCCAGCCTTTACCCCTCGGTTGCCTCCCTTTGAGGCTTAAGCAGTTTCTTCTGTTGTATTTGTGGATCACCTAAAGGAGGGGGGACTGGCTGAACCTCAGGGTGGTGCTGCAGGTCTCACTGGTGATCTGCTCCTGAAGAGCCTTGTCCCCTCTTCCTTCCCTTCTTATTGGTAAAGGTGTATAAGGGTGTTTGAGCTGGAAAACATGAAGAACTCATACTAAATTACATGAAATCTCTTCTCTCTGATGTAGTCAGTTTCAAAAACTTCTGTTCTTAAAGAAAACGGCAATGCCCAAAATGTGGTTAATTATTCTTCTGGAACTTTGTTGCGGGCAGATTTTACCTATCAAGCTCAGGAACATAGAAACACTCCTTTGCTCTTATAATAAATACCTCTGACACTTTGCTAAGTGTTTCTCTCACTGTAGCCCTCACAATTTCACTTTTGACAAATAACCTCTGTGCCTCAGGCCCATTCAAGTGGTGCTAAAGCATGGCATTCATGCACCTTTTACAGACAGAATTAAAATATAAAGCCATGATCTACTCTTACTATTTCAGGTTTTGGGTTGCTGTACTGAGTAAATGGTAGCAGGAACAATTTTACTGCATGAGAATAGTTAAATAAACGTCTCATTTGAATTGAACATCAATAAAGATGTCTGTGTTGAAGACTCCTCACATACATCAAGATTTAAATAGCATTATGATGTCAAAGCATTCAAGAAATGAGTGAGGGGAAAATCTATACTTACACAAGGAACACAGCATGCATTGAAAAAAATAAGCTAGAAAGAGTGATTATTATTTCAGGGTCAGCCTTCTCCGTTTATTCTGCAAGGGCTAATTACTAGTGACAAAATTAGGTGTTGCTGTTATCAGAATTATTGTAATGTGTGGAAAGGTGGTGAGAGCGAGGGGCAGAGAAGCAGGAGGGGAAGAGTGCATAGTTTCACTGGAGTTAGACTCTTTTTATAAGCATTAGCATTTCAGTGAGTAATGAAACCTCTGAACTGGGTCCTGATCTTTGAAGGCTTTTGAGCCTGTGTACATTTCTTTGGGTGAGCAATCTACCTGAGGTTGTGTTATGATGCAAATTACCTCTACAGATAGTGTTCCTCTGAGCACATTACAGCTTGAGAGCATTTAACCTTTCAGGAACGTTCCATAGCATAAAACATGCCACAGCCTGCAGGATGCACCGTGTCAGGGGTTTTCCTTGATGGATGCTGATGGAGGCCTTTATCCTGGTGTCAAAAAACATTGTCTGTCTTTTTATCACACCTCTGTGACACATATTGGAAAGCTATCAACAGAACCGAGTGGGAACTCTGCTAGATTCTGTCCCAGTAACACACTTGGCTTAGCAATGTTAAATTAACCTGCTTAAACGCTCCCATTTAATTTGTGTGTTGTGTAGGAACCCCATTCACTTTCAGAAGCTGCAGCAGCACCTTGCTTTTCTTGACTTTCAAACTCTGTTTTGGAAGGCTACTTGAGCTAATCTTTCTAGGTTTCTATGTTTAGCTTTGGATTTTTATTTAAGTTTACACATAGCTTATTCCTGAACTATAGACACATTTGGGGCACTAAAGAAAATGTCAAGTTATGTGAGATATTCTTTGTATTACTATGAACTCCTTCTCAGACTGGTTGTCAAAGCTGTTTCTTGCTTCTTAGAGAGCAGGCAAAGCTATGCCATTCTTTTCTGCTTCAGGACAAATGAACCGGTATTGGAAATGACATTTTCTTTGTGTTCCCTCACATCCCTTTTTGCTTATGTACATGGTCCCATTGGAGTTGCCAAGATATCTTTTGTGCAAAAATGAATACAGAGAATGGCGCATCCTTGTGTAACTTGACTGGTGTCAGTACGATCATGCTGGAAATGAAGTTGATCCATCATATTTCTTTCCATAAGCGATGGATCAAGAGCTTACTCCAGTCATGTACTTAGTAGACAGAACAAATATATCAACTGTGATTTGCTGTTGCCGTGCGTTGCTCTTGCTCTGGTAGGAGGGGATGGTGCTCACACCTGGTGTGCAAGGCTCTGCACCATGCAGAATTGGTCACAAAATGCTCACGGTGTAGTTCTCCACAGTATTTGCTTGAAGCCAGGATTATTTGCCATTTGCATCTTTCTAGCTCATTAGAAGGTGCCTTGCAGCTGTTCTTGTGGAGGGAACTGATGCCAGGAGGAAGCCATATGGGCTGATTTCTTCTAAAATGAACTATTGTGCGCGCTTACCTTGGTAGCAGCTCATGTCAATACTAGATTTGAGTAGTGGATTAGAGGGCAAAGGGCACGTAAAGACTCTCTCTCTTTCAAATAGTTTCTCAGCAGATGATTGATGAAGTATGAGAGACTGATTGGAAAGGCTGTAAACTGACCTTTTCTTTTAGTCTTTGCCTATCTCTCTCAGCTGCCAGCAGTGTTTTCGTGCCTTACTGAAAGAAGAGGCACTCATGACCTGCAGTCTTCAGGTTTTCAGAAACATTCGGCAGAAAGATGAACTCCCATAAGGAGCTGCTGTGGGCCAAACTTAAGCATCAGGAAAGAAGCATTGAGTGAACTGCCTCAGGATTTTTCTTTTTATTTTCTTTTTTTTTAATTTTTTTTTCTCTTCCCAGTATGCTTGTGCAGTGGCCTTCGACATCTTAGGTATCTCAATTTAAATTTTGGCTGATGTTTGTCTAACATCCATATGGGACATTGGCACAAGGCCATTTATTTCTCCAAGGAGCTGAATAAGTCATAGCCTCATTTCTGTCCTCTGGCTACTGAGTGCAGCTGCCCTTCGTCCATGTCCCTCAGCTGTGAGTTTGTAGGTGGATGGCATCATCCTACCCTATGTTTACATGCCGATAAAAATTTCTGAACAATTCAGTTTTTGGTCCGAAAGAGTCAATATGTCTAGCCTGATATTAAAACATGTCTAATGATTTCTGGCACAGGTATCTGCAGAAAAATATTGATTATCTATACTATATTTCAGGCAAAGAATGGCTATACTCCAAATTGTGAGACTCCATGAAAAATGGGTACCTCTGTTGGACTCTGCATGGGAGGAACCATCGACTTATTTGTGGAAGGTTTGAGCAGTGACAGCAAATGATGGCTTTCCCTCCAGAGCAAGTCCTTCTCACTGATCAGGACCCCTGTTCCTCTAGCCACAAGTTGGGTCCTGTATCAGAAGTGCTCCAGGTCTTCTTTTTGTGAGAACCATGGAAGTGACATAGCACTGAACCGCTGCTGGACGCTACTACAAGCAGGGATAGCGGCCAACTGGCAGAATATTTTGGCTCTTTTTTTCCCCCACTGCATACAATATTATATTTGCTTTTGGACGCAGAGTTTGTTCACGCATTCAACAAACAAAAAACATTCCTCTCTTGTAGGTATCCCTTCACAAAGCTATTCTCCCTGTTTTCCCGAAAAGCAGAGGGCTGGCTGAGGTTGTGAAAATCTAGGTATCCCATTAGCCACGGTTCCTGCCCGAGAGGATTCAACCTGCCAGTGTCGATGCTCTTCCTGTTTTGCTTCATGTGTATGATCTGTGTGATCAAGTGCACAGCTTCACTTCTCTGTTACAAGGATTTTTACTAATTAAGTCATTTATAGTCTAACTAGTCCCAAGCCTACAGTGAATACACTTTGCCATTAGAATATTTTTAAAGCACTTTTTCAATTATTAGGGATATTTAACTTTATTTGAACAGCTGTAGAACTGACATGACTGGGTTCAAAAGTGTACATTTGCCATAAAGCTGGCCTTCCTTTAATTGCAATTTAGTGTAAATCTAGCCTTCATAAAGCCACAGAAGCAAGATGATGTCAAAGACTATTACACTGTGGTGCGTTAGATTGGTGCATGAAACACTTGGTAAAGACTCATCTCAATTATAGGAGAGTAACAGACAGACTGTGTTTTTTTAAATGACTGGAAGGGGAGTCAGGGATGGAAATTAATACCATATTCCCTGTCTTCATATATCATGGTCCAAATATCTTGCCCCACTGGTGGAAAATATGTGTGCTTGTTTGCTCTAGTTCAAACAGCCTAAAGAATAAAGCCATACAGTGTTTTAAAAAGTCAATTAAACTGAGAGCAGGGGGTAAATACAGAACAACAAGTGAACTCGTGTCTGTATTTATATGTGTCCCATGCCTGCTTTGTATTACTCTTGCCCTGAAATAAATAGTACTGTGCTTTGCAAAAGTGAGCAGAGCTGCCTAGCTGTGTCATTATTTTTTCTGTAAATACTATACCACAGCACTGAGCTTATATCAGACCAGCTAGATGTTTACCACCATTAAAACCCTGAGAAGTTGAGAGAGATGGAAAAATGTGAGGGCTGGAGGCCATTGTAGTGTTAAAAATGTAATTAACTTATAGACGTGGCAGACATTTCAAATATTTTTTTTTTGTTTCACTGACTTGACAAAGTTCTGAATTTGGCCTTTCAAAAGACACTTTTTTTTTTCTCAACAAAGCTTGGAAAGTTCAGAGTTACAGAAGACTGCATCCTTTTTCCTCATTAAATATGATATTTTGTATAACACTTTTGTTAAAGCTTAAAAATTTTTCAGCCTCTTCCATAGCTGGCTGAAGGTGGTGTAACGTTTATCTAAGGAATTAACATCCTCCTTTTGTCCATATAATGTGGAAATTTAATTGAAAATGTGCAAGTCTGAATATGTCTAATTCTTCCCTTCATCATCTGTTTGCAGATCTCCATGTTACCTTGCCTGGCAAAAGTAGCTTTTTCAAATGTTTAAATATAGACTTATTTGACATTTTATTTTTAAACTTTTCCCAGTGATATCTGGTTTTAAAACAAGTTGTAAGTTTCTCAGGATTGAAACTTTCCCCAGTTTTTTATTAACCTTCCCTCAAATTTCAACAAAAACATTCTCACTCCACCATTTTTTTATGAAAAGGTGTTTTTTTTTATTTGCAAGTCAGTTTTACTTCAAAGGCTGTAGGAAAATATCTCAGAAGCCATGGTTCAGCAGCTCCAGTTTTGCAGGAGAACGGGGCCTTTCCCCACCTAAGGGGAAGATTTTCCTTCTTTAGACCTATGAAGCACTTTAGATATTCATGTTATTTTTCCCTGAAAACTATGTGCACAGTGTACATGTGTGTGAGCCAAAAAGGCCAATTGAATGTCAGAGACCAGATCAGGCTATGTTAGCTTTAGTCTTGCAATGTGAAGTCAGAAAATTGCATCCCTAAGGGGCAGAAGGATGTGAAAGGAGGAAGGCCTCAGCTGTGCCAGAGGGAAACATGCAGCTGTTCTCCAGCTGTACCACGTGCCCCTCAGTGCCTCCATGAGGGAAGAGCTCTTCCATCCCTTCCTTCAGCTGCCTATGTTGGGATGAGCCATCCTCAGAGTGCTATGAAACCAGAGAGTAAAAGGAAAATGGTAAGTGAAGAACACTTAATACCTCTAAGTTACTTTCAGTATCGTATTGTTAACTTGGCAACAAAATGAGTTTGGAATACATCCTGCAGATTTTAGTTGCTCAAGGCAATCACCTTGGTTATGGAGTCACTGGGGAGGATCTGCCTAGGGGAAGCACACAGCAATGCATTGCAACCCATCACTGGCAGGCGGGAAATAATTCTTGTGTGTCAAACATTTGTCAGTTCCCTTTGAAGGCTACTACCGAAGTCATCACCCTAAACTCAGGGGACAAAGGTTGATCTTTCTGATACGTTACTGCTTATTATAAACAGGTGTGTAGGAGGGCTCACAAACTCACAGCACGATACAGCATATGCTCATAAGGACAGGCATTATAAATAGGAAAGGGAAAGTACCAACTGATTAATGAACTGTCAGGGTACTTGTCAATAAGGGAAACAAGATCCAGATGTCTGCATTCACTAGATGATCCCATTTCTGAAAGTATGAGCAACTTTGCCAATACCTGTGTGAGTAAGATGGGATCTGGTCTCCCGTGTTACAGAGCTTGTACAGCTCTAGAGCACATTTAGAGCAAAATCTCTCGAGAGACTTGACAAGAAGGAGAAGGCATTTCAAGGACTACCTTAGACAGCGGACAACACTAGATGTGTAGTTTGAGAGGTACGACACAAGCCATAAAAACAGGTGGATAAATATGTTTACAGAGAGACATCCTGAGCTTTATCATTTTCTAAGTGTCTGCCACTTGGCAAGCCGTTGATCTTGATTTTCTTTTTCTTTTGTGAAAAGCATGGAAACTCATCTCAGTTTTCACTCGCTGTAAACTAGAGCTATTCTGTGGAAGCCAGAGGGTCTCAAGCAATTTACAGCAGTTGAGGATCTGTGTTTTAAAAGAAGACAAGCTCACAGTACCTCTGAGGGAAAGAATAAAAACTGTCAGCAATCTTCACCTCTTCCTGCAAGGGCTGTGTGGTAGTAGAATACACCGGAGCACCAGCGAGCCTGACCCATGCTTGCTTTGGCTAGTTTGGACAGGAAGCAGCTGAGGTATTCCAGCTTCTCTCCTTTTCCAAGGCTCCAGGCATTTTACAAGAAACATCTCAGTGAATGTCATTATCCCAAGGCAATAGCACAACCAGCTGAGCCCTGCCCTGTGTGGTCTCTCTGAACCTGTGTACCAGACTCGCCTCACCTGCAAGTCAGTCTTCCAATAATGGCAATTTATTTTCAGAAAATTAAGTGCATGTTCCAGACAGCAGTCCTGGAATCCTCAGGAGTTAGCCTCCTATTTAATGTGAATAGTCCCAGCTAGAGAACTCTTGCTTAGAAAAATCCCCTGGCTGTACGTACATAGACATCTTGACATACACAGACAACTCTTTGTTGCTTTTTTAGAGTAAACATCTTATAAAATGCAATATGCATGAGAAAAGGAGAGAGATGAAAGCAGAATTGTAAAGAAAGAGGAGGTTCTCAAAGCCCCCATGGTGATGTAGGGGGGATTTACAAGGTCATGTTGAACCTACTTAAAAATGTGCTGATGTAGAAAGGATGACGGGAATTCTTGTAGCCAACTGGGGATTGAGTCACTTGTCCCTGCCTGCTGCTGCCTCCGCCTGTGACTAATATTTGCAGCTCACCTTTTTCTTCTTTAAGCAGCTGATGCAACTGATGCTGACTCAACTCCAGGGGATGGAAACATAAGCCAGATTGAAGCCAGAGGTGATCTTGTTTCCGTGCATAGGTTTTCATTTTTCATTGTTTGATTAGGATCACAGCTACATCAAAGGCGTTGGAGAAAAAAAAAAAGAAGGCAAAAAAGAAGGCATGGGTTTTGCCCTTCGCGAAAGGCCGTTGGGAATTTTAGCTCTACCTATGGTGGGGGGCAGGTGGTAAAGTCTACAACTAGACCAGCCAATTCATTTCTCTTCTCCTCGACTCCCCCCCTCTCCCCATTCCCACACTTGTTTGAGCCTTTTTTGTAGGGAAAAGATAGGGGAAGGTGACTGCGACAGATGAAAGTGGTGTTAGTTATGTCAGCTGCTGTTGGAAATGGAGCTGAGGAATCCTCCTGCTAAGAAATACAGCCAGAAAATAATATATTCCCAAGAGTTACTGCAGTCTCTGCATAGGGCACTTGAAGAAGCTTTTGAAGGGCATCTTTTTTTCTTATTACAGTAATATTTTTCAGGTTCACAAGGTGAGCACTGTACATGGGATGCAGCTGGCTACAGTGATTAATGGCTCTTTGTGCTAAGAGTTCCTCTGCAGATCCTTTGGCGTTTCATGTATTCAGCAAAGCTTATTTCCACTTAACCGCAGTCTCTCTTGGTGGCTCAGCATCCATTTGGGCCCTTGTGAAGTATACCTGCACGCTAGTTAATCTCTGCTCTTGTCAAGGGGTCTGCCTATGCAGCACACTGCTGCTTCCTCTTCCCTTGCCCCGGGCTTAAGATTATATCTTCTTACTAACACAGGCTAGCTACATTAGCATACAAAATCTGCTGTCAAAAATAAAACATTGAAAGGCAATTCCTCTGAAGCACTTGTTTGTTTTTCTCTTAAAAAGGAAGTGGCATTTGCCTGTTTGGTACCATGCTCTTTAGGTTCCTCAAAAAGATATCTTTCCCTCCTACAGATATCTAACATGCTTTGCACGTGGCAGTGAGGTTGTGTGGTTTAATATAGTGGTGTCCTAAATGTGACCAATTGAACAGTGACATCAGTTTGCAAAGGGGAGACAAATAAGCAAGCGAAAGAAACTGCTTTGGTGGCAGAGCCTGTGGACAAGAAAGAGATGGGGAGAGTTTCTCTGCGGGGTGAGGTATCTCTGGCAGTGGCTGTTACATACCTGCAGAACTTATGGGAGAGGCTTTAAAGGCACAAAGGATGTTCTTTACCTGTTTTCTCTCTTTCACATGCTCCTCCTGTAGTGCTTTCTGTCCCTGCCGCTCTAGACGGCAGGTCAAAGTGTAAGCACTGGTGAGGAGAGGGGCTGTTCAGGACACCAGTGTTGAGATGCCTTTTGTAAAAGAAAGTTTGTTGAAACTAGGGGAGCAGGAAGGTGTCTTGTGGTTGAAAATGAGGGCAATCCTCTCTGGTAGTGGGTGGTGGAGAGGGCAGCTTGGCCATCAGTAGTGCCACCTGTTGCTCACTACAAAGAGTCTCTGTAGCAATGTAGTTGTCAAGAGGTAGCTGAAATGCTCACTCATCCTTTGTATTTAACACATCACTGTCCCCACCTAGCTGCAAGTTTTTGCTTGCTTGGTGGCACAAGCAGGGTGACAGAAAACCAGAGCTACAGATTTCCTTCCCTTCCTGTGTGCAACTCTGCCACCCTATCTTTTGAGCATTATTTCCCATTGTCTTCCCTTTCTGACTGTCCCTGCTGATTGCTTTGCAGCTACTGAAGTACATGCCAAATGCTGCTGTTGGCCAAACTGGCAAAAATTGGTAAATATTATCTCAAAGCATGCTCACACTTTTCCATACTAAGTTCTCTGCTAATTTGGGATTCACCACAACAGCACTGTCTGCCCACTCACTCTGTGTTTTACTTCTAAGTTGCTCTCTCCTCCTTTTCAACACTGTCTCTGGATTGCTCCAGGCTAACTCCTCTGTCCCCCTCTGCTTCTGGCCATCTCTCTGACCTGCCACACAGCTTGACTTTGTCTTCCTCAAGCCTATGCCATCCTCTGTCCTGTGCATTCAGACTCAGCTGAAACATGTTTCATGACTCCTAATTCCTAATTCACTTCTTCTCCCCTTGGTTTTTACTAATACCATGACTAATATATTGCATCTGTTTCAATAAGTTGATGCAGTCAGCAATCTCGGTGAAAGTAGTGTTTGTGTGTGCGTACAACGGTCATATTTAACTGTATAAAGCAGCTTCAAATTGTTTCTTCAAAAGCATGATGACGAGATAATGAATCTGGTGTAAGATTGCCTTTGGTGCTAGTAAGACTAGGTAGGAAACTGTAGTCTCTGCTACCTCTCCTTCTTTAGCTTCTGACCCTCTCTACACCCTTGAGGATATCATCTGGACATCTTCTTGCAGTGCAGCCCAGTCTCCATTTGGAATCGATTGCTAAGCTGACATTACCTGAAAAGTCTGAGCTTGTGCTTTCATTACCTTTGCTTCAGAAACTAGAGTGAATTAACTGTAAACTGTAATGTGTCACAATGTTTAGTGGACTTGTCTTTTTTTTTTTTTTCCTTTTTCATTTAATTGCATCTCTGCTGTCTTCTCAGCCTGACATTATGGGTAATTCAAGTGAAAGTGAGTAACACACAGGTAGTGAACATGGTGGCTACTTGGAGACGGAAGATGATGTATCCCAGGAGCCATAGCACTTGCTGGACACAGGCTTGTGGTGCTAAGGAGCAGCTGTGAATTCTTGCAGGGTTTAATGGTGGCTAAGACTGGAGTTTGGTGTCATAGAATCATAGAATCATAAAATGGTTAGGATTGGAAGGGACCTTCAAAGGTCATCTAGTCCAACCACCCTGCAAGGAACAGGGACACCCCCGACTAGATCAGGTTGCTCAGAGCCTCATCCAGCCTGGCCATGAACGTTTCCAGGGATGGGGCTTCCACCACCTCTCTGGGCAACCTGTTCCAGTGTTCTACAACTCACATTGTAAAAAATTTTTTCCTAATTTCCAATCTAAATCTACCTCCCTCTATTTTAAAACCATTACCTCTCGTCCTATCACAACAGGCCCTACTGAACAGCCTTTCCCCATCTTTCTTGTAGGCCCCCTTGAGGTACTGGAAGACCGCTATCAGGTCTCCCCGGAGCATCCTCTTCTCCAGGCTGAACAGCCCCAACTCTCTCAGCCTGTCCTCACAGGAAAGGTGCTCCAGCCCTCTGATCATCTTCGTGGCCCTCCTCTGGACCTTCTCCAACTGGTCCATGTCCTTCTTGTGTTGGGGGCTCCAAAACTGGACACAGTACTCCAGGTGGGGTCTCACCAGGGCAGAGTAGAGGGGGAGAATCACCTCCCTTGACCTGCTGGCCACGCTCCTCTTCATGCAGCCCAGGATGCAGTTGGCCTTCTGGGCTGCAAGGGCACATTGCTGGCTTCTTGTCCACCAGCACTCCCAAGTCCTTCTCCTCAAGGCTGCTCTCAATCCATTCTCTGCCCAGCCTGTATTTGTGCCTGGGATTGCCACAACCCAGGTGCAGGACCTTGCACTTGGCCTAGTTGAGCTTAACACTCAGAATGAGATCCAAGTTCATCCCAAATGCAGATTCTTTTGATCTAGGTTTTAATTTATAATATTTGTTGTTGGTTTTGACAATGCTTTGGAGATGTCTCCTGGAAATGAGATTTGCCACCACATTTGCACTAGCATGTGTCTCTTCTGCACAAATGCAGCAGATGCTCTCCTGTGTCGGGTATTTGTGTGGTACGGGAGCCAGAGAAAAGTAAGGCAAAGCTGCCAGGTCTGAGGAAAGCTATGGCAGAAGAGGCAGGTCCCCTCGTCTCCTTCAAATCCCACCTTACAAACTACAGTGCCTTTGTGTGTGTTACTGGTGATGGTGGCACAGCAAGAGAGGTGAAATGGGGGAGGAATGTTTCCTCCCACTTCCGTAGAGAGAAGACTGAGAGAGAACCAGACAAAAATGAGATGTATTTACAAACACTTGGCAGACTTTGAAACCAGAGTGTGCCTTTGCTGTGCGCATGCAGAGGTCCTTGTTGTGCGAAGGGGAGGTACTGCTCGTGCAAACCAGGATGGCAATTTCAGCCCAATGGCTGAAATTCACATATCTGTCAAACTAAATGAGTCTGGAGCCACAAGCAAAAGGAGTTTTGGAAGGTTAAATCTGGAAGCAAACACCAGTACGTGCTTCAGACTTTAAACTGTGAATCATGAATGTCAAACACTTGAAGGTATCAGCATAGCATGCTATTTATCACAAAACAAGCAATTTAACTCACTGAAAGCTTTTATAGAGGTCTCATTCTTCTCTCACACTTGGCTTCCAGGCAGATGCAGAATTACTTGTGTAAGGAAGGGATCCTTTGCTACAGGACAGAGACACATGAAATGGCTAAAAAAGAATGCAGATACTATTCCAGAGGTGCTTTATAATGAAACCACAAGCATTCTCCATAGTTCTCTCTTAAGGGTGCATTTACTCCCACAGCGTACCTGAGAGACAAATAATGAAAGATGTATTAAAGTGAAAAGGAGCCTGGTTGTGCTGGCATAGAGCAGAGCAGCTTCATGCGTGTTGTCTGCTGCGACACAGAACGAGGAGGAGAGAAGCAGAAACAGGTCCCAGCATACTTGTGCCTGCATACACTCTCCCAGATCCCATACTGTAAGGTCCCCAGGGCTTCCAGACACTTGGCGTGGCTTGCAGTGTCAGCTATGTGTACGTTTTCTGATGTAGCTATTCTGTGACAAGGTTAAGGCTTCTCCAGCTGGGCCCCTCTAGCTTACTGCAAAGCAAGGCTTCGTCACATCCAGAACCCTGATGAATAATGTTAAAAATAACAGGAATGGCAAGCACTGAGCTGGGTTAGCTCCTAGGTGGTGAAGATTGCTCTGCAGGATGCTGCTGGAGCCGCCCAAGAGTTTCTGCTTATGGGGTGGAGGGACCTGCGCTGCAGCTGGAGCTCAGTAGCAGCCAGGAGAGGCTGTGGGAAATCTGAGGACTCGGGATCTCCCCATGAAGATCACTCCTGTGTGGGTTGTCAGTCCTGCAGGGGACACCCAGCCTCCCCTCACCTGCCCCACTGCTGCCGGAGGTAGCCCTTAGACCCCCGTTCAGGTTCCTGTCTTCTCTACAGCATCCCTCGTTTATGGTTTCGAACTCTTGTTACGGTTTGAAAGTCAGCTCCAAAGACAAGGTTGTGTGATTAGCGCGTCTTTTAAACCTAAGCATGTTTCTTAATCAGTCTGATTTACTATCTGATTCAGCACATTAGCTGCAGACTGTGCAGCTTTCCAAGCTCCATGGTGTAATGAATATGCATACATTCAACAGTTGCAATTAGCAGGCAGACACTGCTGGGGAAAACAAATGACCTGGGGTCTAATACCACCCTTCCCATCCTGACTTCAGTGGGACTTAGCTTAAATGCAAACCCTTGAACTTGCCCTGCAAAGCAGTGGGTAATAGGTCCTAATGTTTCAAAAACCTGTCTAAGCAGCACGGTTTGGGTCAATTCTAATTTTACCTGAACTAGTTTGCCTATTCCTCTGTGACCCAGGCAGGGAAATGGAAAGTACAGAGCACGTACAGTACAGTACCTACGTCAGTGTTTGTTTCGGGACTGGCCTTTTGGGTAAACTGTCTCCTCTTGCTGAAAGAAATAGAATTAATTATCAAACTTCAAGAAAGTAAAAGGGTTAAGCCTTCCCTTTGGGAAGATAGGTTCAGCATTATGCAATTGTCATGAGAATTTATAAGGCAGAAGCTACTGGAGTAGCTACGAAAAATATGCACAATTAAAATTACATTTCTGTTCTTGTCCTTCAGCTTAACCCCTTGGTGGACCATAAGCTGAAATGTTTGTGGATTTGTTTTTTTGTTGGTTCCCCCCCTTCCCCCTGAGGGTTTTTGGATAGCCTTACACAAAATTGAAGCTATGATTGGTATATTCAAACCTCGGGTTTAAGTTTGCTCACAGCCGGCACAGTGATTTGCAAAGAAACACTTTCACATAGTTATTTCATAAAAACCATTTATATTTAATATAAATCTGTCAAGCATTCAAAACCATATGTGAAGTAATTTAAAATGCTTAGAGTTGTAGTACATTGCGTTTTATTGCATTCAGAAGCAGAAAGCAAGGGCCTGACCTGCAGCAATAGAAATCTAAGTGCAAAACCTTACCCAAAGCTGAAAGAAATTGAGAGATCCTGTTGGTGTGTATGTACAGGAAAGGAGACTGAGTTGCACCACTACATGGGTCTGCTTCCCCTCTTCATGTGGCTTTCCCTCTCCTCTTCCACTCACACCAGCCCCATCCTCTGAAGCAGTGCATGGATTGAGGTTGTTGAGATTTTGAGAGGCTGCTGACTTCTTGACTAACATAAATCTAAGTACCTGTCTCTGCATCCAAATGTTTCAATTTCACCTTGAATTCAGCCTAAACCAAGCCACCAACACACACTCTGTGAGCAGGTCTCAACAGCTCACCAAACTGAAGTGACCATTTATGGAGCAGTCACTCATCTGATCAAACCCTCCTTCCTAGACACACCTTCAATAGCATCACTTGTTGCTAGGTCCTTGCTACATACCTGTCTGCTTCTGTGAGATCTTTCTAAAGTCTATGCTGGGACAATGCCTCCATAATGCATATAGCAAACATGCATTTTACATATGCAAAGCTCATAACGCTCACAGAAGAAAAATGGTGCTTGTCCTTCCCTGAACAGAAGCTGCTAAGTGTGGGCCAAGTAAAAATCTCTTTGCAGAGAATGGGACCAGCTTCTTTTCCTTTCCTTTGGAAGTACTAGGTGTCCCAGGAAAACGGGAGAATGGTGGCTCTTCACAGCATGCTAATGCACCTAAAGATGACCAAAGAGAGGAAGAAATACACATGCTCACCTCTCCTAGATGTCTTGTCCTATTTTCCTCCAAACTTTCCAATAAAACTACATGTTCTCATCAAATCTGGCCCGTGAAAATTCAAGGAGGCTGGTTTAGCTTTTGCAAAGCTAAATAGTGACACAGAGATAAGATCCAGCTTATAATAACAGGATATTTTCTACTTAACTATGGTGATATTAGCTTCCCTGTATAATATGTCCTGACTCTGCAGAGACTTCTAATTCACACTGCTTGCATTTCTTTAATTATTTTAATTAAAAAAAAATAGATACATCTGTTTAAAAATAAAGAGAAATTACTGTGTTCATGTTCTACCTCAATTTTGTGTCCTTTTCCTAATGCACGGATGGAGTGGGTGGGAATTTTCCTACGTGCTGTTTGGAAGTAAGAATGGGACAAGCACTTTAGGGCCAGTCCTGATGCCTGCTGTAGCCCATCGGTGCTCTTTCTGTGGGGATGCACAAGGACTGGGGAGCAACCAGCTCACTTTCTGTTGGAATCTCCCTCTAGTGATGTGTGGACCTAGCTGTATTGCAGGTCACTTCATCTGGTCGTGAGCTGGTGGAAGACTTTCTGAGGTCATGTCCAACCACAGAAAAGAACAGGTGGAAAATTGGCCAGTGGGAAAAAATAGGGTCAAAACAGAACTGGAAAGCTAGGTTGGAAGGAGAAGCATAGAGCATTGAAATGGATGCACACGTGGAGATTGCACTCTAAAATTCTGACCTGGCGCTCCACTAATTACAATAGTGTAATTACCTGTATCTGTATTCACACCCAGTGTTGTGTATTAGATCTACTTCTGACAGGCTGTTGGTAGGACAGTAGAATGATAATTTCTTTTCCCTGGTTCACAATGTTGGCTTACTTTTAGCTTAAAGAAATGTGGTTTGTGGAAAGGAGTATATTGAAAGGGAGATATTGAATTAGTTCCTGAAGGGTAGGGGAAGAGAGGGAAAAGGGATGGCTAATGAATACAGTTTAAGGAGAGTTATTTGGCAGATGCAGACTCCTGGTCAATTTGTGCTCTCAAGTAGCTGCTGACATGTCAACTGGAGAGGAGAGAGAGAGAAAAGAAAGGAAGGGAACTGAGCTTCATGATTGTGCATAAAAATAGCATTAAAGCTGTCCTATAACTCTCTCCTATCCAGCTCCTCCAAAATGAAAGCCTCAGTGTTTGCAAAATCTTTTCAAATGAGCCTACCCTGGTTCAAACATGGGGAAGTGCAGCGTGACAGGCTTGTAAGAGCGGTAGGTACCATAGTTAACTGTTGCTGTTCTTCGTGTATGTGCCGTGCATACATATGGTCAGCAATGAAACATGTATGACGAATGAAAAGCAGTCCATGAACTTGCTCCTTTTTTGTTTTCTCTGTAGGAGGCAAGTGGATCTAAGCATACCATGTGCATGTACATCATGAGTGTGAGAAATAATCAACTGGTGCATTTGAAGGCTTTGTGGATTGTCTGCACAATTCCCTCAGGTGCACCTTGCTAATTTTATTCTCCCTTTAGGAAGCACAAATTTTTTTGTTGATTAAAAAACAGAGAAAACCCAGCACCTAAAAAATGCAGTTGTTTCTAAACAAGTACAATTGCAAATGCAAATAGGAGGAGAACTTAAAAATTAATTGTTTTCAATTCTGATACTGTTTTTGAATGTAAATTCTGATGTCAGGGATGAGTCTGTTGGGCAGGGACTGGACTGTGAAGAGGACTGGCTGTGTCTCAGAGGTCTTCCTTACAGTTGCAGGGTGGTTCTTCACTGGGAAGCAGAGCAATCCATATCCCTGGGTACCACATGATTGTGGAGCCAACCTCTGGAGACAACCAAGAGAGGCATAATCCTGGGCAACTACAGGAGAGATCAGCCCCAGCAGAAGCCTTGGGTAGATATCAATGGCCTGTTCTGTCTTCTGGTCTTTGCAAGGTTCCTCTGAGCATCAACACCACTCTTACTAAATGGTGGGTCCTGGTCCTCCTTCCTACCAGCCTTGCACAATGTCTCACTTGTGCTAACAAGGAGTTCCCCTACCATTCTCTGCAGGGACATATTATCCTTATTTTATGGTGAGCAGCAGCAGAAGTACTGCCTCTCTTTTCCTGGTACAGAAAAAGTGACTCCCCTGGGAAAGTCAAGTCAGTATAATCCATTTTACTCTTAAGGAAAATAGGACCCCAGAGGCAACATGTGACTCGCCCAGGCTGGTGTGGTAAATCCATAGTGGCATTTGGCATCTGCAAGAGCCGAGCTCCTGGGTGTTTCTTCTCACCACTGATCTCTTTGATCCATCAGCAGGGCCTGACGTGCTGCACCAGAGTAATTGTTACCTAAGCCTGCATGGCTGGCTGCACTCCCCGCTTCTGCACGCTCCCCGTGCATACATATTGACTGATGAACGCACACCCTGCTGAGTGCTATTGTTTTCTTAATGTGCTGCAATTTTTCCCCCAATATCCTAACTGAGAATGATTGTTGCTGTTGAACGTCCTTTCTGTGTTTGCCGCAACCCATGTTTATTTACAGGAGCATATTTTGCCTCAGCTGTCGCTCCATTCTCACTGAAACAGAAGTTTTAAGTTCATAGAACAATAAAAGATATAAATTAGCTATTATAATTAACTGAATGGCATGAGTGAGCTTTCAAATACCAGACTCTGCTAGGCCTTAATTACACAATATGTACACGAGAGCTTAAGTATCTCTGCCCTTCTGTCTGTGCTGGGGACATCCTGATCTCAGCCCAGCAGGCAGCCCTTCATGCCACAGTCCCAGCTGGTGCCAGGCTATGAATGCAGAAGGTGAAGGCTCGCCCATGCTAAACATCTTTTATCACCATCCTGCAGCATCCTCGCTGGACCCTACGAGCAGGCCCAGAAGGGAAGGAGGAGGGAGAAATGCCATTTCCTTGAAAAAGGAGTGTTATTTTGCGGCCTGTACAGCTTCGGAGAGAAATCCTGTCTGCCACTGAGGTATGTCTCCTGACCCTTTCTGTAGAGTTTAGGTAGCCAGGAGACTTTGTTGTTCTTCTGGAGGGGATGGGGCAATTTTCTGCCAGAGTTCCCTGCAACTCCCCATCTGGAGCGAATAACCCCAGTTATTTGTCCACACCATATTCAGCATCCAGAGCCTGGTCGTGAACATCATGCATTACTTTCCTGTACGGACTCCTGCAAACCTTACTTCTCCACGTCTAGCTGATGTGCTGATTTGAAGGAGCTGAGCTGAGCCACCACGGGTCAATGGTGGTGTTTAACCTCCCTGCAAGCCGCTGGTGCGTCTGTAGTTAGTTGAGCCCTTCGTCATTTTGATGGGAGGTGACTCCACATGGGCAGACCCAAGAGGCAAGAGCATTGCTCATTTTTAGGTGACGGCAGTCAATAAGCCTCTGGAAGGAGAGTTAAAACTTACGTCTTGCTGAAGTTATAGACTAGAGAAAAGCAGAGGCAGGAGATTTGACTGACTACAGCCAAGGGAGAGTTTATACGGACAGGCAACATATATCCCCAGATCAGGAGCGTCCTCAGGGAAGGATGCTGTGCTGAGGAGCTGAATCCTTTCAGTGAGGCTTTACAGGTGTTAGGACAGCTTGTTAACAGCAGGAAACACAGAGAGAACAGGCCCTTTTGCAGCTCATTAAAGCCCCAGGTGGATATGTAAACTTAGTTTTGTGTGCTTTCTTACACCTGTTTTTGGGCTTTAAAATGCGTGATCTGTATTTAAATCCATGTAACATGAATCTTCCTTTATTCCTACCTTAACACTTGGTTTTTTGCCGTACGATGGTGTGGTAATGGACCCACAACTAAGAGCTCCATGTCTAGATGTGAGAGAGCCATTACAGAAACAAGATATTTGACTATGCCTATAACTCTTCAGCCAAGCCAACACCATTTTCTAGGGTGCCTGTGGAGCTGGAGAGATTTCTTGACGAAGCTTCAGAGTTGAAAGTTTAGAAATGATAACTCATGAGTTATCATTAGCATTGAATAGTGGCTTCTCAGAATACAGCATGGACATGGAAAGACACCATGAGCTTTTGGCACAGTCCAGAAAGGTCAGGAGACAGTTCGGTCTGTCCAAATCCTTCCCAGAACAGCTATTGTTTCTGATAGAATTTTTATTTGAGAAAATCTGATGCATTTATTATGCATCTATTTTCTATGCTACTGTATTATATTATTGGTTTATATTAGTGTTTTGTAATGTAATGTTTTGACATTACTGAATGTCGTAGTTCAGCCCCGATCGGACCAGACTACGCAGTCTCTCTCTCACTCCCCCCACACTCCAAGAGAATAGGGAGAGAAAATATAAGGAAAAACGGCTCAAGGTTTGAGATAAGGACAGGGAGAAATCCTTAAAGTTACCGTCACGGGCAAAACAGACTCAACTTGGGGAAAACTATTCATTTATTACTACAAACAGCAGGAGAATGAGACAGAGAACAAGATAACCTCCATCCACCCCTCCCTCTTCCCAAGCTTAACATTATCTCTACTACCTTCCCTCCCCGAGCGGCACAGGGGGAAAGAGGGAATGGGGGTTGCAGTCAGTTCATCATATGTTGTTTTACGCCGCTGCTTCATGGTCGGGGGAAGAACTCCTCACATTCCTCCCCTGCTCCAGCGTGGGGTCCCTCCCACGGGCCACAGTCCTTTGTGGAACTGCTCCGGCGTGGGTGATCTCTTCCACGGAGTTCAGTCTCTCCAGAACAGCTGTCCCAGCGGGCCCTCCACGGGCCACAGCTGCCTTCAGGCATCCACCTCCCCCGGTGCGGGGTCCTTCACGGGCTCCAAGTGGATCTCTGCTCCTCCGTGGACCTCCATGGGCTGCAGGGGGACAACCTGCTCCACCATGGTCGTCACCACAGGCTGCAGGGGAATCTTGGCCAGGAGCCGCATTACTCCTCCCCCTCCTTCTGAACTGACCTTGGTGTCTGCAGCCGTTCCTCACAACAGGCTGGTAGGTGTCTCTCAGGATCTTTTTTACATCTCATTCACTTCTCATCTCCTCTCCACTTCTTGCAGCCGGGCTGGACCGAGTCGGGCCCAGTCGGCTGCCTGGCGAGAGGCCAGAGGGTGAGGCCTGCAAGGCCCATGAGGCCTGTGCCTCCCCCTCTGCGCCTCTGCCCCCGCTCAGCTTCTTCACATCTTCTCTTCTCTCTCTTTTTTTTTTTTGTTTTCCCATTCTTAAATACGTTATCGCAGAGGCGTCATCACGAGACATTCTGCTACCAATCGGCTCGACCTTGGCCAGCAGTGGGTCCGCCCTAGGCCGGGCCAAGTCCCCTGAACAAAGGGGAGCGACTTCTAGCAGTTTCCTACAGAAGCTACCACCTTAGGCCCCCCCCTCACTAACAAAACCAGAACACTGAAACAAATTATTATTTTCTTACAGGAGAAAAAACTAGCAAAACAAAATGTTCAGAGGCCTCCAAACTATTTTTTTTTCAGCTTTGGCATTGTTTGACAATTCTGAGATGCAGCTTTTTAGAAATAAAAAAATCACACTTCATGCACTGGAATTCCTGTCCAGGGCTACTATAAGATTGTACTACATGAACACTCAAAAGATAAACAAGCTTTTAAATAAAAACTGATTGAATAAATGGTAATGAATAATTTATTCAATTACATTATCTTCTATTTTCTCTTCACCGGTTTGTTTACTAAGAGATTGTGACTAATTTAGTTGTTGTTTGATATATTTTACTAATAATTTCTGTAAATTATCTGATTAGGTAAAAATTTATCAAATGTAAGAGAATATGTAACCATCATACAGAATTTAAAAGAGAATTTTATAGTACCATAGGATGTAGATATTTTTAACTGCTTTTTGCAAAAAGGAAAACATTATCTGAAACCGACAACCTCTTGAAATAATTTCTATTTCTACATTTGCTGCTTTCATTGCTGTTTTTATATATAAGGAAAATAATATGTAAGACAGTCTCAAGCTATAGGTGGATGTTCAAAAACAAGCCATGGGATGCATTTGATATTCAAATTTCCTTGAATTTTATTTGCATTCATAAGATACATAGCCTGTGTTTATTCTCTGATTGGATGCCTTCAAGATTATTTTCTTATGTGACTACTCCATTACATTTTAAGTCCCAACTTCCAACAACATCCTAGAAGTCACTATTTCAAGGAACACTTCTGCCCTAAAGCCACTCTCAGATTTTTTTTCTGTAAGTAAAAATGGATAAAGGTCTTCTTTTATTTAATGTATCAGGTCTGGAAAGATCTAGTTTTTCAGTTTTGCTTATTGTAATTTCTGAACAAAGTCAAAGGTGTTTATTTTGAAAAGGCACACTGTAGTATTTTCCAGTTTTTAAAGTGACTTCACCCAAGCCAGTCTTGACCGTTCTCCTGCATGTCTGTCCGCTAAAGGAGAGTTATTGTTTTGCTTTGAAGCATGGGGTGGGTTTTTTGGACAAATTGTTGCTGCTCACTTCCTTCATTGCACTGGAAACCTCTTTCAAGCCCGTCCCTCACAGCAGTGGAGAAGTCACCCACAGCAGGGGTGAACCCTGCTGTGCCACCGGTCACAGTGGTAGGCAGCACTCTCCTTCTTCATTCTCCAGCTCACCCCAGCACCATGGTGCACTGAGGTGGGAGGTGCATGTTAAATTAAAGAAATATATAGTGGCAAATACCTAGGAAGAAGAAAGAAAACTTGCTTCCTCTGTATCTCAGCAGTGAACTGGTGGTGTGGCACTTTGCACGCTGGGGCTTGTGAGGGGTTAGCAGGCAGTGGAGGGGCAACAGCAACAGCAGAGGTGGCAGCAGTGAGGAACATGCCTTCTGCATGGTGGTCGGCAGCATCCAGCACATAGCTGCGTGGCAGATGTGTGGTGGCACCACGCTGCTGACCGAAGAGCTGAAAACTTTGTGGTGAGGGAATGAGAGATAAAAGATGGTTTGCTGTGCTTCATGTATTCTGGCTGTGATTGACAGGTACAGCAATACTTATTCCTAAACACCTGTCACATCTCTTGTGAGCACCACAGAGTCTCTCCTTGAAGCTGTGTGATATTGATGCAACAAGGCCTGTAACTTCTGTGTCTGAAAACTCATCATTGCCGGATGTATGCAGATTTCAACACGTGTTCATAGCATAGCATAATTGGCACCACTGAAAACTGGCTGGGAGTGGAGGAGTCTAGGCATCCCAGACACTGATCTGAAATATTTTGAAAATGCTGTCCCCTGCCTTATTTTCATTAATAGGCGAAAATGCTGACCCCAAATATGAAGGTTTCTGAGGATTTGTCTTGCTTCCTAAGTTTGGTTGCATGAAACAAGACTGCATTTTAACTGTGTACACAGAATTTTGATTAGATGGCTAGCTTAGCATTACTTTAAAATCTAATTTTAATTGGGGTTTTGCTAGGAGCTAGAATATTTTTTCTCCCTTCTTTCCCCATCAGTGTTGATGTAGGCTGAAACTCCTTTGTATATTGCTGCAGCCTGTTCCCACACAGCTGAAAACGTTAGCATGAATCACTGGTGAGCAGAGATAAGCTGCAGTGTCCCTCCTGAATACCACTCTGCCGCTCCTATGTCTAGAATACTTTCGTGTCACTTGTTATCCTCTTTCTGTGCAGCTTCACTCCACTCTCTGAAACGGAAATGTTTTCCCAGCAAAGACAACTCAGTTTTGCGATCTAAGTTTCCCTGCAACACTTATGGGGTTGTGTCCGGAGAAGGCTTTCCCCCTTGGGAAGGGCAGGAGGTGTCCTCGGCCAAGGCTGGGGCAAGGGCCAGAGCCACCGTAGTGTCAGGAACAAGCCTTCACACAGCATCTTGTGTGCAAAGTGTGAGGAGCTCACCTGTGTGACTGCTGCAGCAATAACATTTCTTCCTCAAGAATGTTAAGATTTACAAAAATAAAGTACAATTGGGTGACACTGTGCCTGAGAAGGAGCTTTACATCTGGCCTCCAGGCTTCAAATCCTGGGGAAATTCAGCTGTGTATTTAATAATGTCTTTAGGAGCAAAAAAAATTGCCTTGGGAAAGGCTCTCTTTTTCCCTTATGTTTGACAGAGGATAAATATAACTTTCAACTGCAGCTTTCTTGGGCAAAAGACCATCCTGGACACACTAATGCCTGCGCAGGTGCTTCAGTTGATTTTGAAGGGGCCAAGGCTTCTCCCTTTTCCCTAATTTGTCTGAGCAGGACTCAGAATAGTGTGCTTTAGTAAAAGGATACTTCAGAATGGTCCTGTCAATGCCATGAAGGCAATTTAAGAAATTTTGACTTAAGAAACATCTAACAACCTTTTCACATACCAGTAGGGTGGTTCAGGAGAAGTTAGTGCTTTCAGAGTGATTAACGAAAACTCACCTCTCACTTGGAGCTTAATTAATTCTTATGTTAAAGGAATTACAGGTTTTGCTGTTAGCTGAAAGTGGGCTCACCTTCAAATAACATGACACGTACTTTAGGAGAAGTACTTCAAGGCCCGTTGGTATTGTACCATCTCTATGTGCTTTGCAGGTATTTGCACATTTCTCTTCTGCCAGTTCTGATAAAGACCTTACTCTAAGCAAAATCTGGTCCTTAACAGCTTTGGATTATTCAGCAGTTGCCTTGTGCTGTGTGAATGATGCAGCCCATAAGACTGGACATTGACTCTACTCTCGTCGTTTTAAATTACATTTTTTTGTAAAGAGTTTAGGCTTACTCTCAGTAATCTTCTCTAGTCTGGAATTGAAAGGCATTTCTTCAAAGCTTTTCAGATCCCTGAAATTCTCTGCTTTCTTAATGTAACAGAATAAATAAAGAAAATCAGGACATTCTTCTAATACTGTCAAAGCATTTAATAAGCAATGAAAGAGGATTTCTTTTGTTCCTACAATTATGACTATTGAAGCAAACTGTGGTAGTGAATGTTTGCTTTTTGATAATTTTGTTATTTGAGAGCAGCTTAGACTATTGTGCGTATGGCTGTGACCCGTTATCACACGGGAACATAAGGCAGTGAAGCCACATGAGCAGCAAAGTCTTGTACAGGCGGGGAAGAAACAGTGATTTTTGTGGGTGAAGCATTCAATTAGGACATTTTAAAATAACTGGTTTAGGTATATTCCTCAGCTATATGCTTCCTGTGTGTCCTTGGAACTGTTGTTTAGGGGCAAATATTCAAAGTCATGTAGGCACGCAGCTCCCGTGGGATTAAGGGGACTTCACTGACTGTGTGGGCCTCATCTTTCTGGGTCTGGTTTTCACCAGACAGTGACACTTCTTTCATATCCTGTGTATTACAATTGCAAGCTTTGGATAGAAAGCACTTTCTTTCCTTGTGTGCCATTTCATCAACTCCCAAAATGGAGTTATGGACCAAATATACAGAGACCGAGTACAGGTTATACCTACCGTACTGCACGGGTATGTGTGTGTGAGTATACATCCATGTGCACGTGCACACTGTCTCTCTAGTAACCTTTTTTGTCCCTTTCTACCTTTGTCAATGTTGAGGTAAAAATGCTTTCTCTACATTTCCTATCTCCTTAAATGGCTGTCCTGACTTTCCGTTCTTCATTTTTCATCTGATTTGAGTCCAAGTGGTGAGGAAGATGAACCTTTCACCTGCCAAAGAACATCAGTCTTGTGAATAAGAAGGTTTAAATTCCCCACAGAAAAGAGTGTTTTTAAAGCAGTAGATCTATTTCCTTATAAGTTTGACTTCTTTTGCATTATATTGTGCTATATAATGTGCAAAACATACAAAGGGCAAATTTGAGTGCTATGAATATGCTTCTGACTATGTGTAACATAATATACAACATGAAATTTGTTAAGAAGTTAAACAACAAATTATTTCAAAACAGGATGACAGAACAGAATGACTGAAGTATCATTTGAAAATATGGGAAGATTATGTCTGCATATTTTAAGCATAGCTTTTGCACAGCTTGCTTTTAAAAGGAAATTCTGGAAAAATTCAGGCAATTTCACAAAGCCCCTTGATTTTGATAAAATGTCATGAACAGAGTCTGGTTCCATAAAACTTTTTTCAATGAAATCTATATAAAACCTTAATTAAAACACACTGTCTCTTCCAGTGCTACAGAAAATAAGATAACAAAGAAACAGCACCTAATACGCTACTCTAGATGGAATAATTTCCTATTTCATTTACAGTCTTAACAAATGCTTCACTTTCTCTTCATTAAGTTCATATGCATCTTTCTTCGTCCCGGAGATAATACAACTGCAGGCACTGCAAGTTGTGCTTAAGCAATTCTCATTTGCAAGACCATAAAGTGTATGATACAGTTCTACAGAAGCTCTCCTAATGAAATCCACAGCGCTGTCGCTGCGCTCACAAGCATTTACAGAACAGACTGATGCAACTGCTGGCACCAAGTAACATTTCTTTTGAAATTCAGAGGTGAGGCCATCAAATTCTTCCAGGATTTCACATCATAAAAGAAGAAGCCAGTTACCCCCTTTATTTTATTTCTCCTGAAAAATATTAATCTGAGTATTTTAATTCACAGAGGAAGGAGAAAGAGTGTCTGACCTGCCTGATGCCTAAGTGTACTTTCCCACAGCCAGTGTACTGTTGGAAAATGAAAGAAGATCCAGCCAAAGCTTATTAACCTGAAAAATCGTCAGTCTTACTTCTCTTTGTATGCCGATCCCGTTTACACGCAATGTGTTCCCATACAAGTGGAAAGGAGATTTCAATCAACAGTTTATGCAGCATGCCTAGTTTTCATGCATTCATGTGTGACCTTTTCTTGCCCTGCAGGTGCAATTGGTTTCTCAGTGACATATATTTTATTAACTTTTGCATGCTGGGATTGCGTTGAAGTAATGCTGCTTTTGCCCCCCGGAGTCACATCCGGTGACAGGCTTTCCAATTGCAATTTACAGAAATAGTGTCCCGCAGACATCCGGGGGAGGATGGGGATCTCTTACAGGGTGGAAAAACTGCCCCTGTCATTTACAGAGGTGGTCCCTCATGATTCAAGAGCAATTTTAGCCTGGTGGGCCTTTTAAAGCTATTTCCATTTTTATATATTTTTCACCGTTCTCATCTTGATTGCACGTTTTAGTAGCTCTGCAAGGCTGTGAGTTCCAGGGATTTCTTTTTCGGTAACAGCCATTTGGCTTCATTGCTCCCATGTAAAATACCCGTCTCTTCTCCTGGGAGTCAGCAAAAAACAGCATAGGGCAACCAGGAACAGCAGCAGGGAAAATTGAGAGAGGATGTAAAAGGCAGCATGACCACAGTAGGCAAGGAGCCAGCGTTTCTGTCCAGGCTGATCTGTGGGCCAACCCTGAGACAAGCGAGAAACACAGCGGTCAGTCAGCCTATAGCGAAAAGTGGCTAAGCAGCAGCACCACCATTTTCCTTAACGGGGGATCTGATCAAAAACCTGCTTAGGTCGGTGGGAAATGACTTCCACTGCGATCAGAAGACTTTGGATCTGCCCTTCAAATGTGCTTCACCTTTGGCAATTAAAATAACTTTTGCTGCTGCCTGTTAGCATCACAGATCCCATGCTCCTGTTATGGAAGAAGTGGACTTGCATATGACTAACAGGTGGAGTGCTTGCAAGGAAGTGGAACTCCAGAATCTGGCATGTAAAACCTTTATTACTAGTAAAGATGTGAGGGGAAGAAAAAAACCCAGAGTGGCTGTCAACCTCTTGGTGAGTTTCCAGAACAGAATGAGGCAGTAAATTCCCAGTTTAGTGGCCACGAAACAGTGCTGTTCACTTGGAAGCCATGAAACAGAAGCTCAGACCTTTGTTATTGCCCCTTTGGAAGACAACATGACAAAATGAACCACTTGCTTTCATCATTGCTCCGTCAATGAGTTCCTTGCAGCCTTTGTTAAGGAAATGGAAAGTTAGCATCCAAGACCTCTTCTGAGACCTCATGAAATATTGTGGGCATTAAGAAAAAGGATTTCAGAATTGTAGCTATTTGCTGATGGGGTTTTTTTGGTCCAAACAGCACCAGGAGGATGATTTTTTAAGAGGGATATTTTGAGACATGAAGTCTACATCTGACTCCAGGCTTCAGCTGGTAGGACCCAGAGATAACCTCTCATCAAAGCCCAGTTCTGAGTCTGCTGGCTGTTGCACAGCATCCCAGACCCTACTCACCTGGGGCCAGAGCTGTGCTCTTGCTTTTCACTCTCCAGCACCTAGGGTGTTTTGGATACAGTGATACTGAGCAGTGGCAGCGTTGCCAATTAGTAACAACAAAAGAAAGGGTCAAGAGTGCTTATTTTGGTGCCTTATCCACATCTGTTTATGTATCTAGAAGTCTTATGTAGATACTGGCAGAGAGCTGAAGGAAACCCACAGCCCTTTTTCTACAAAGTGAGAAATCACAGAGGACCAATCTGAGGAATACAGTAAAAGAACATAAAAGAACATAAACAAAGCCAAAACTCTATTACCAATGCAATACTATCCGTCTTTTTCCTGACCATAGAGAAGTAAGAAGCAAATCTGTTTCTTGTCTTCCAGCCATGTATGTTTTGATCATGATCCACAGCTAACTCTTTACCATATTCAACGATGGGCACAGAAGAGCCAGAGGACCCCGGAAGACACCAGAGTCACCACATCCACGCAGGACATACTTGTTGGGTTAAATACTATAGCAATCGAGCTGCAATTGCCAACCTTGCCAGCCTGAGGGAGAACTCTGTGAGTGACAAGACAAGCACTGCTCTCCTGGAAGGAAAGCCACCACTTGCTTGCGGGTAAATAAGCATTGCTGGTCTGCCACATGTAGCATTGCTGTGTTGTGATGCTGAATGCAATGAGCTCGTGCTTTCAGCTATACATGGGTACTTTTACCTGTGTTTATCTGTATTTTGCATGTTTTTATTCTGTTCCTCTACTTGTCTAGCCCTCCCTCACTGTAAAAGCACTGCTGCTTGGCATTTCCTGGAGGGAGCAGTCTGTTTCAATTACCGTGGCAGCAGTATACCATCGCTGATAACAAATAGCCGTTGTGCTCCTGGCCCCAGAAAAAGGCACCGTAGGGAAAGGTGCCTCCACTTTGCAGGCAATAGTCCAACTTCCTAATTTATTTTCAATATTCAAAACTTCACCCATACCCTTTCAGTTTGCTCTGCCATCTATAATCCTAAAGAAAAAGGCGGTGATCCTACCCATCCAATGGTCCCAGACTTGCAGGGGGTGAAATGGGGCTTCACAAGTTTCAAGATGTGTAAGAGCACCAAAAATAAGCTCACCTTCATGTTTCTCAAAGGGGATACTAGCAGCCATTCACAGAAAGAACATCTTCAGTGTAAGAAGGTCTCAGATGCCTCACGTATATCGATGAGCGAAGCCTCACCATGACCTGTGAAGGAGAGACGTCCCCCGACTCCTCTGTGTACAGGTAGCACAAGAGGTGAGATGACCCGCCCAGGGCAATAGGCTGCTGGTGACAGAGCCAGAAATAGAAAGTCCCTTCCTGACCTCCAGGCCCACAACTTTCTGCTTCCAGGTCTTCCTTCTGTCATTTCAGATTAAATGGTTGACCGTGATGGCTCAGCCTGAACAGAAGTATAAAATAACACAAGCGAATGTCCGTGTTGGGTTAGCACCATCGTTGCGCAGGTTTAACGATGTGTGCTCAAAGTTATACTTACCAAATATCCCGCATTAAGATTTCCCTGGAATTGCTGGCCATACTTCTCCATGCGCCAGCCTGTAATTTGTGAAAACACTACTTTTGCTTCTATTTTTGAGCTGCGTTTCCTATCATTTCCTTTGTGGTTATCAGGACTGGGTAGTTCTGCAAGAGCTCAGCCAGCATGAGAGAAACCAGCAGTGCACAGGGAAAATGACAGTGATGGCAAACTTCAAAAGGTTCAGAGGTTCAGACAGCGGTGCAAGCTTATCTGAACCTCTTTGGTGTGGAAATTAAGACAGAGCCTCATAAAAAAAAAAACTTAACTCGCTCGTAAGACATCTGGCAGATCAGTTTCAGCCGGGTTTGAAGTAACTTGAGAATGACCTTTCCTGCACTGTTTCCGTATTTCGCCTTCTTGTCCATGGCGAACGAGGAGTGGCAGAAGAGCCTGACGGTTTCAGTATGTGGGGGCAGGCTCCCCGCTCTCTCATCCTCTGTCCTTTGTTCTCATTGACACATTGAGGGGCCCAGCACGCAAACAGCAAAAATCCTAGCCAACTGAAGTGTTCTTTTTAAGCCATACAAGAACTTTTTGAGCATTTTTGGAGTTTGGGAGAGGAAGCGTGCAGCAGGTGAATAATTATTTTACAGGAGCAGGCTTATTTGTATGGGGGCAGCCAGACCAACTGGCAGCCTCATAATGCAGAGGTGATTTAAGGGTAAAAGTAATATAAAACTGTGCAGGATAAATTCCATCTGACATACACCCCATGCCACTTCAGAGAAATTGATGGCTTGCACGAATTGTAAAAAGAGTGCAGATTTTGGCCTTTTGTTTTTATGCAAGACTACAAATTCCCCATGCTGTGATTGTTGCCCTTGATATGAAAGTCACATACTATGATTCAGTGGTTTTAACTCTCCTCAAAAAGCTCATTAATCACTGATTGTACATGTGTATAATTATTCTGCTGGAAATCTCAATCCATTTTTTTTAATGCGAGAGTCAATAGTTAGAGGTCTGTCAAGTCTATTCATTATAAAACTCTGTTGTCAAGAGTATATAACTGGGCTGTAAACATTCATTTTAATCTAAACACAATTGCACAGAAAGAGTCTGCTAAAGGAGGTAAAGGTAAAAATAAGAAAAAATGAGAGAAGAGGAAAAATCCATATGGCTGGTTTTGGATACATGTCCTTTAGGGAAGGTAGTAGGAGGCATCCCGCTCTGCAGGCTCAGGATGAGCCCAAGGCTCTGGTGCTTCTCTCCTTTCTGCCAGCAGAGGGAAAGAAAAGGCTGCTATTATTCCCTCCTCCTTCAGCTACTGCAGATCGTTTTCTGTCCCAGACAGACAGCAGAGCAGCTCCTGGTGCCAAAGTTTGGGCTCCAGGCAGAGGTTTTTTTTGCCACAAGTGCCTTTTACGAGATATCTTTAACCCAATCTAGGTCCACTCTGTATTTTGCACAAAAGGTATAATTTTGACACTTCGGAGGTTCAAATTATCATCAAATCATGCCATGGTCCCCTCTAGCCTGGAACTTTGTAGTAAGATAACCCAAATCAACATCTGCACCAGATCCTTGGCAGGGACACTGCTGCTGCAGTAGCAAATGCCAGGAACTCGTGCCAGAGCCTGCGCTGGAGCCCCTCTTACTGTTGCCCCATGCCTGGTGGGCGGGATTGCTTGAAAGAGTCCAGTGTGCTTCTTGGCACTGCTGTCCTGGCCTGTCAAGGCAGTCAACCAGCAGCTCCACATGCAAATAAAGAAAGAGTGAGAGCTTCGCGCTGCTGGTAAAATATAGGGTGAGGAAGAGCGTTCATTTCAAATTTGCTGGATGGGTCTGCCTAAAATTCAGGACAACTTTTGAGGTCCTCAGGATTGTCTCCACATCTCTGGGACTTTCATTAATTTCACAGCAGAGAGCTGTGTGTTGCTATGTGGAGAAACGGTTGCTTGGATGGATAAGGAGGCCAGGATGATAAAATGTTTAAGTCCCATCCTGCATGGAGAAAATAGAGGAGCTCAGTCCCTAAGCCCTGAACACCACCACCTCCACTGCCTAATATGACCAAGTAGTTTGCTGAAAATAACTTTCCCAATTTAAAAAGAAAAGTTTCTGAGGTTTCCCCTTCCTCTCCAAAAGCAGTCGTGAGAGGAATGAGTCAATCCAGAGGAAATCTCTGGCTTTTCAGCATGTCATTTCAGGCAGGTGTGGTGCTGTGTGTCTCTGCTTAGTAACCACAGAAATGATTTGTGTGCATCATTAGACATTTCAATAGAGAATTGTCATGGCTGGAGAGGCACCTTTTGCAGAGCTGGATCACTGCATAAGCAGCTCCCTGTAATAATAGTATTTTTAAACAGCCCATGGTTCCAAACAGAGCAACAAAGCACATCAACAAATACTTAGGGAAAGAGTCGTACCTATGAGCTCCAGCTGCACATCCCCACGGGACACTGTGCCTCTAAATGTGTGCTGGCTGAAATAGGCTGTGTAAATGAAAAAGAGGAAAAAGCAGCTTTCTGTAGCGAGGCACTGGATTAAAAAATCCCTGAAAGTTTTCTGCTTCTTTCTGTGGGTGTTAGTGCTTTATGAAATAGAATATGAGGACCAAAGTGATTCAGACTCACCCAGGATATCTCTAGGAGCACTAGGGCTTGAATGCAATGCTTCTTGAAACCTGTAGGTGTACAGCGTACAAAAGAGGAGAGAGAACTTCTCTGCCTCCCCTCAACCCTTATGCTCCACCAAGATGACCACTGCATATAGTCATCACATATAGTGGCCACAATTTCTACCAATTAGTAGGGTGCAGTGCCTAGGAGAGCCACAGAACCACGTAGTCTGGAAGGGAAGGGCTGTAGACACGTGCTCCATCTTCTCAATAACCTCTTCACAAGCACTGAGAGGCTGCTGGTAGGTTTCTGAAAGCTTTCTTTTCTTTTCCCCAGGCTGAACAAGCCTTGTTTCCTCAACTTCATCTCATGCAGCAAGTGTTGTCATCCCGAACACCTTAGTAGCCCTTTGCTTAGCTCACTCTGTTGGTCAACATCCTTGCGTCTGGGGAGACAAAATTGGACGCAGTATTTGCCAAGCAGCCTGACAAGTGCCAAGTAAAGAGGAACAAAATGACATTGTGATTCACCATTCTAAATTTAAAGAAACTCTGCTAGGAAATATTTTTAGTCCTTTGTGATTTAATGTTTAACTCAACCCTAATATCAGAGTGAAGCCCAAAAGAATCCATGAACCAATTTTTTAAAAAACATTCCTCACAGCAACACTAATAAAAAATTGCCGAAGATGATGTAAAAAGGATTCAAAATCATAATAGTTCATTGAATGCCATTAAAAATAGCTCATCTTTCATTTCTGCACTGACAGTTCGTTTGTGCATCAGAGACTGCTGGGCTGAGCAAGCTTCACAGGTATAGATGTCAGCTCTGTGCCATTTCACGGAGCAGGCTTGCTTGTCTCTAGACATCTGAGGGAAGGGAGCAGCCAGCTCAAAAAGGCAAGAGAAAATAGGATGGCCTAGGGATTTCCAGGCTAGGACTCTGAAGGTGCTCCTGAGTGTTATATTGCTAACAGAAGTGCACCTTTCCAAGAGCAATATTAAACCAAATGATGCTGGGCTTCTAATGTACCTTGGTGAGTTAGAAGCTATGCTCTCCTCGTGTAGCTGCTGAAGCCTGTAACTGGCAGCTGGGACTGCTTCCTCAGGAATGGAAGACTGTGGTGGAGTCAGTAATACCTCACAGACCAGTAGAAATATTAAAATATATGTGTTTTTGACAAATGCCACTGATGAATCGCCAAAGCTGAAAGACACTGACTTTATTACTCAGACTTTCTGTGATTTTTTTTTTCTTTTAATCCTTCAGGCAATACCTCCCCATCTCTTTGCTCCTAAAATCAGATTTCATTTCTTCATATTTTAATTTTTTGGAGAATAAACTGCTGTAAATCTTTGGAGAGTTCTCAGAAATGTGATGACTGCTGTGTCAGGCATTTTGGCTGAAGAAATACTGCAGCTGAGTTGATGGAAAATAACCTATTGCTTGCTTTTATTAACCATTGCCTGATTTTTTTTTTCCCTAAAAAGGACAGAACTATAACCTGTCACAAGCTAGTGTTTCATCTAGGCAGAGAATAAGCCAAAAAGTGTCAAAAGTAAACAGCTAACCCACTGGGATAATGTTACCTTAAAAGTGTTGCAGGATTTGAATATATTTCGTGAGATGGTGTTTTTGGACTTCTTCCCATTCTCAGTCCTTTGTTTTGAATGCAGATAGGTTACACAAGCATTGCTTTCACTCATAAAAGCTATCTGAATCTAAAATGAAGCATTTCAAAATTAAAAAAAAAAGATGAAGTCAGAAAGACTGAGGCAGTGAGCAGCCCTCTCAGAGAACATCGTCTGGAAGCAGTATCATTAGAGCTGCTAACACTGAGACAGGAGAGCGTGTGCACAAAATTCCCCGTGTCACTAAATACGATTTTCAAAACCTCATAATATCTTTTGTGAAAGCTACCATCCTGTCAAACATTTTTGCAGTTGATCTCTTTGCTGCCTGAACTATAAAGAAAGCTCAAATAAAGTTGCAGCTATTTTTGCTATTAAAAAAAGCCGCATCCTTTTTCTTTTGGTCTCCTTGTTCTAAAACCCGGTCTGTACAGCATTTGATCAAGCTTTCAAAAATAAAAAAAAAACAAAATAAAATTCTCCCTCAGGCATAAAGCAGTCTTGGGAAGTTTTGGCTCAAGCGACAGATTTTTGTGAGAAAATGAAAACAAGATCTTGGAAACAAAATTCTGCAGCAGCCATAGCTGCGCATCACTATTGTGGCTTTAATTATTACGTGGGAAGATGCAGTTAGATATTTAGAAAAGCTGGGGGATTGGTATTACTACTGAAAGACTGAAATGGGGCTGGCAGCTGCGATAAGGAAGAGGGACTCTGCAGAAGCACAGCTGCTTTCCAGCTCGGTGTCAGGATACAGCCACGCAGCAGCGGGCAGGCGAAAGGAAGTGCTTTTGTGTCTTTCGTAGTCTCCCTGGTAAATCCTCTTCTGAAGGGAAATGCCAGAGAGCAAATGCAGCCGGAGTGCTCTTTATCCACATCATTCAGACACAGGTTTCGGTCTCAAGTCAGGAGCTGATGTTTAGCCATCAAAAGGATATTTCTTACCTGTCTTGACCTGTTTAGTTGTTGGCAACCAGGCAGCCTCCTGCTCTGTGCATGTGTGAGCCCACCCACACCTCTTTTGGATGGTTATCTGCTAATAATCAGAGCTGAGCTGACAGCACAGAGGTCATTAATGGATATTAAGATTTCCATGAACTCTGACCTGTGCCTGATTATATCAGGGGTCTAGAAATGATGGTTGGCCACCTCCACGACCTCCTACCAAGCAGTTATATCAGCATTTAATGTATGAGATTTTTCCAACCACATATGTTCCCTCATTTCTGTTATTCTGTCACTATTTTCTCACCTTAATCTACCTAAAATTTTCTTCAATAAACTGGCAAAATTACTTTGTTTCTCGTTCTCAAGGCTGGAGTAAGAATTCTTTAAACAGCTGTTAAGCATTAAAAATAGCAAGGAATAATGATGAATAATTGGGATGATCTGAGTAAGAGATGACAAGAAATGAAGGAAATAACTTAAGGGGGAAAAAAAATCTATTACCTTCAGTAAGATGGAGTAAGAAAATAATTGCAGAAGTTACGCTTAGTATTTTTGAGGGAACCCCAAACCTGAGCCTCGATTCCAGGGACACATCTGATGTGCAGTTCGCATCTCTCTTAGATAAGGCTATGGAGATTATGTTGTCTGTGGGGGCAATCTCAAAGGTAGCTCTGTCTTATGCATATAAAATGTTGGAATCATCCAGATTTAGAAGCATGAATGCATGGCTTAAATCTGTGTCAGTCTCCTTTTCTCTAAGCTGCGAAGTTTGAGCTTTGCTTTTGCAAGAAGCATGACAGTCTCACTCCTTACCCTTTTCCATTTTCAAAGGAGGTGTTTGGGCTGTAGCAAACTCATAATTTTTGTCAGAGAGTTGTCTTTGTGCCAGTAATGGAGCTTCAGGCATTAGAAAAAGTGATTGCTTGTGACCAGTCCCCAGCCTCCGTTCTGCAATTTTCTCTGTGTAGGACATACAGCGGATGGCAGGATTGAAGTCTTATCATAACACAGCCAAGCAGTATAATGAAATTTTAACGTCAGAATCTTGCCTCAAATGCAGTACCTTTACACCTTAATAGTTTTCGCTGTTTGTTCTTTGAACCTCCTCCAGTTTTTCTAATCAGGTTGTCTGGTATCTAATGAGGGCTCTCAGTGTGGGTCCCCCACCACAGCACTGAGCAGGCTACAAAGTCCATCACCCCTCCTCACTATGATCTACTGGCTTTACAGGGTTTTTCACTCATCATTTGCAAGCAGTGAACAATTTGCTGTCCAGTTTTGTTCTTCCTAAATGCCTGATATTTTTTATTCTGGGTTTCTCCTTCTCCCTGGTGACTCTGCTTTGGGTTATTTCTCCCTGGATGTGTTAGTAGAACACAGATTTTGTTTTACAGGGAATTGCCTTTTGTTACTTCTTGTTTGTAATTCTCTAGATACATATGTATTGCTGTATTTTTACCCTTTCTTTTCTGTACCTAAGCGTGCACTTTGCAACCCCTTTTGCATCCCTAATGAAGCTATTACTCAGAGTCAAAACTGAAAGGAGCCCTGTGAACATTTTTCTCCTCCTTCACCGCTCTCCCTCCTGTAGTTTTGCATAGGGCTCCTTATCAGTCTCCCTTCTGCTGTTGCTCTTCATGTAGGTCTTGATTAAGCAAGTTGTTTATGCTGATTGCTGAACTTTGAGAATGCAAACACGCCTGTCCTTCCGTGCAGTGGTTGCTCAAAACTTACTCAGAAAGATTTAAGCATGTGCTTAAGTGCTCTGCTGAAGGGAGGCTTCTTGTTTGATTTCACTACTTTTATCCCTTACCTTTTGATTCTAGTCATCTATGTATAAAACATCAATACCTCCCTCTAGAATGGATTCTTTCTTTATCCCATGTCACTTGTTGCTCGTGTTTCCAATGCCCTGAAAAGTTTTCTAATAGTTCTTTTTGTACTGCTTGGCCCATTATTTTACTGGAGACTGAAGATAAAAGTGCTGGGCAGTAATTGCCAAGATCATTCTTCCTTCGGTGTAAATCAATATTATATTTGCTTTATTTCCAGCCTTTGGGACTTCCATAGTTCTCCATGACTTTCAAAAATAATCGCCAATGGTTCAGTAAATTAACTGGCTAATTCCCTCATCACCTTAGGATGAGTGCAGCCAGATCAGCTGATTGATCTGTACGGTGCATATTCAAAATTTCCAATCGTTCCTTTACATTGTACTACATTAATGGCTATTTTTATAGGATTTTTGTTATTTCCCAATTGCTACTTCCTTTATTTTTTTCTTTTTTATTTGAGAAAAAAATAGTAAGCGAGTAATTTGGCTTTTGAAAAAATATTGGTTGTTTAATCTTCCTTTCGCTTATTAATTAAGCTAGTTTCTGGCCACCTTTCCTTTCCCCTACAATACATCCGTGAAAGCCATTCTTATTCCCCAATACTGCTTGGGTTAGCATAAATTCAGCTAGGTTTCTCCTGTCCTTGTCATTTCTCTTTCTTCTGTTTTCTCCAGTTTCTCTTCTATTAGACGCTGGTTGTTTCTGGGCTCTGTTACCTCTAAGCGAAGCAGCTTGCACTGCTGTCACTGACCTGTTCCTACAAATAATTAGAAACCTAGCTGGACGAGAAGGATCCAATCCATCAACAAATTCTGTCCCACCTCTCCCACGCTGACCTGGTGTCCTCTTACATTGGGACTTTTTTGCTTTTATTTATCAGCAATGGAACAGCAATAACTTTAGGGCAGATATTTATGACTGACTTTCCAAGATACTTCTCTTCCTTAAAAGAGACGTGATAGAGAGGTGCCAAGATTAAGTAAGCCCTGTGTTGCCAGTTCCCCTGAGGTCACGGCAGAGACCCTCCCTGGAGGTGACTGCCCATTTTCTCTGTAATTTGTTGCTGTGACTCAGCCAGTGTGTGTTGTTTGAGCCCAGAGCTCTTTTGTTGTTGTCTCTCTCTCATGCACTTGTAAGGACACTGACTTACAAGATCTAGCAGGACTTTTCCATCTTTAACTTCTTTGAAATGGTTCACCTTTTACAGCAGCTGCCCCTGATTCCTTCATTTCTTGGTCATTTCTTTTTCCCAGAGGCTCATTTTTATACTTCCCAGCTCTCAAAATGCCCTCACTTTAATAAATGATGGTCATTTACAAGCTGTGCTTTGACTGCTATTCTTGTCCTCCTTGAAGTATTTCTGAATAGATAATCGTCACAGACTCCTTCCAGATTCAGGGCAGATTTTTTCCTGTCCTACTCCTTGGGGTCCCTGCTCTCAAACTGGCCTGTGCAGTTTGTAGAGTGGGTCATTGTATTGTCCTCAGAGTAATGTAATGTAATGTAGCGTGTTGGGTAGCTCACACAACTTGTTTCTTTTGGAGCTGCTGCTATCCTAAAACTACGATTTTAAAGAGGTAAATGGTTTATTCTCTTCTTGGATGTTGTTTCATGTTCATATGCTCTTTTTCCTCATGGTGAAGGCTGCTTTCTTTGCTCCTGCAACCAGATACTTGGACATGAACACAGGTTTCCAGCTACTTGTCTTAGAGGGAGTGAAGGAAAGGGGGCTGGGGAGAGAGCACCGTTATTTTCCTTCTCCTTCTCTTTAAGATCCTTTGATTAGCTTTTCTACCACACATCTTTATTACTGTGTTCCTGGCTTCCCACTGATTATCTCTGATACAGTCTTCTGAAAACATATGGGTAAGACTTTGGAAACATATTACAGGAAATATTAAAAGTACTATCTTGTTACTAAATTCATCATTATCCTTCTTTTGAAAGTACCTCATAAAGACCAAGCATGATACCACAGATGGTGTAGTTGGAAACAAGGCACTTAATTAAAAAAAAAAAAAAGAAAGAAAGAAAAGAAAAAACCCACAACTTTTAATTTGTACCCTGTCTTGATTTTTCTGGATAGCCCCTACCACCATGCTGCTCCAGAAGGCTTATGCCTCCCTCGTTGTTTTGGTTTAATGCGTATTGTGCATCTTACCCTAACAGAAGCAGTCCATGTCCCCAGTTAAACCTTTCCATACTCACAGATGTTTCATCTCATGCTGTTTAAATGTCATCACTACTCAAAACAGGAAGCTGAGTGTTTCAGCAGTCCGATAAAGTGGTGAGGGTCCCTGGTCATACTGCCCAGTCTCCGCTCTTCAGTTGTTTTGTGAGCAGGAGTCCATTCACATTAGCTGGGCATCTGTATTGCCCTAAAAAAAAAAAAAAGTGGATGAACTTGGACTCTTCTGTCTTGTATGATTGAAAATATTTTTATGTATCAAAGAAATTCCCACTAAATCCTAAAAAATAATAAAAGTCCAGCATGTTGACAACAGTAGGTGACTTGCTGTAGTCAGTGGCAGCATCTTTTCCTTCCAGGCGATTCGCCTTCTATGACTTTGTTCCTTATTCCCTGCTGTCTCATATGCTCAAGAATAGACTCCCAATTAATATTTGCCGAGTCGCCTCATAGCCAGCCATCAGGAAGGTTTGAAAAATGGCCTGTTCATTAGGCACGCCCACTTGAAATGTATGAGGTCCTGTGGAGGATGACCAAGGGAAGCAAAGGTCCCCAAAAGCTAATGAAGCTCAGAGAGTAAGCAAACACTGGCTTTGGGTAGGTATCTAGGAGGATGCACAGTGTTGTCCTGGAGCCTGAGGTTTGCCTTTGTGTGCAGGGCTGCTAAAGACAGCCCTGGTATTCATTTATAGTTCTGCTGTCCTTGATGCTGAAGGGATGATGAAAAGCTTCAAAGAAATTTAAAAAAAAAAAAATGAAAAAAAGGCCAAGATGAATGTGAAAGACATAAGCCTCCAAGAGTTTAGTTATCAAAGAGAAGGTTAAAAGATGACTTGAACATGGTCTGTTGATAACTATTTGAGGAGAATACTGCTGATAGTAGAGTGCTCTTAAATTCAACAGACAGAATCATTAAGCGAAACCCAGCATTGGGACAATGAAGTGGTGTGAGTTTGGATCAAAGATAAGAAATATATTTCTAGCAATGAGGGCATCTTTGTCTATGTGGTGAGTTCCCTATTGCCCGCACATTTTAAATCCAGATTAAAACATTTCTAAAAATGTGTCCTCTGGCACCACTGAATTTAGTACAGACCTTGTGGATTAATTTCTATGCTCTGATTTTCAGAGAAGGTGATGTGGAAGCAAGACATTTTGACGGTCTTCCCTGATAGTATCCACTCCCAAACATTTCCCCCTCCCCTCCCTTTCCAGCTCCTGAGACACCCCCTCACTCCGTGACGTTCTCCATCTGCCAGGAGATCCCTTCAGCTTTTCCTACAGACACCACGCTTTCTTCCTACGTAGCAGCTCTTAGGTTTAAACCGCCTGGCAGTACTTCTGGGTGTGAATGGCTAGGGTAGGTAGCTCCTGGTCCAATCTCCATCTTTATTGTGGCACAGGAGCTCAGCAGTCCCCTCAGGCATGGGAAGTGCAACACTGAAGCCTTTGTCCCAGTCTTAGCCAGACTGCTTTTTTTCACAGTACGGTTGTGAAGGCTCCAGGGAGCCTGCTCATGGTTAAACTGCACGTTACAGAGAAATGCACCCTCCCGTAGGTCAGGGAGCAGGGGAGGTGAATGTGTTTTGCCTGCTTGACATGCCAGTGCCAAGTGCTTGTTGGCTGTTTTTCCTTTAAACATGGATGCTCATTTGGGAGTCTCTGCACAACCAAATCTGCGGCTGAGAGGGGATGCATTCATGCAACATTTACTCACTGATGCTGAGTCTGTTTGACTCTCTGTCTGTAACACACAGAAGTGCGTTGCATTTTATTTTGTCATACCTGTGCCTGCCTTCCCAGTTCTCCTTGTAGCTTTGGGCTGCCTGAAAGACAACAACTCCACACCAAATGCAGGTGTTTTGCCAAGGCTAAAGCTGAGACAAAGTGTATACAAGTGAAGAAAAGCAGGCAAGCTCTGATGGTTCAGACTTTACTCTAGTCCTGTTATTTAATGAGAATGTTCCGCTTTATCTTCTCCAAATTTTTTTCTGTTGCAACACTGCTCAGGAAATAGTATCTTTTACTTTCTGTCTCACAGCAGGTTATACTGCTACATTTGTTTTCAGTCTTAGTCTGCATATCTTCTGAAATATGATTCTTTGTTTCTTTTAAACAAAGCAAAAAACCCTCTGAGCTGAATTTGAAGAAAATGAACTGTCTCCTTTAAAGATGGTTTTGAAATATTTTGGAGGTTTTGACCTGTATAGCTATACGATAACTGTAAAGTTCCTTTTGTACTGGCTCTATAACATTGGCAGAGGCTTGGAGCTTCTTTGCCTAGACCTGTTAGTCTAGGTAATGAGCAATAATAATAGTGACAATGGCACTTCTGAATGTTTAAGATAGATTTTGTGAAATGTGTTGTTCAATTGCAAGATAATGTTAAGTCTAATAGGGTTCTGAATCTCAAGCTGTAAAAAAATCCAGTTTTGAGATAACATGCCATTCTGAGATAATCTTCCCTGCATAATGAGCTAAGGTTTCTAGGCCTTTCTAAATATTGGTTACTGAGTTTATAATTTTATCTTGGAATTTGGACACATTAGAAGAGTAATTAATAAGAGTGTTACCAATAGCAGGGGACCTGCTGGCATGTAATTTTAGGTGCTTGAAACACCAGCTATTAGAGGTGCAGCTTCTCATGCTTGAAATGTAATATTTTTTAATCTGCCAGAATCAGTTAGCTATGTTTGGGATCCTCCTTAAACAATCAAAACATGTACAACTCAACAGAAACCAAATCTTTAAGGCCTGGAACAAGTTATGTTTTTGTTTAATAGAATAGAATAGAATCATTAAGGTTGGAAAAGACATCTAAGATCATCAAGTCCAACTGTCAACCCAACACCACCATGCCTACTAAACCATGTCCCAGCGTCCCACAACTACTAGTTAATTGAGCACCTCCATGGCTGCTCACCACTTCCTTGGGCAGCCTGTTCCAATGCTTGACCACTTTTTCAGTAAAGAAATTTTTCCTAATATTGAATTTAAACCTCCCCTGATGCAACTTGAGGCCATTTCCTCTCATCCTAGCACTAGTTACTTGGGAGAAGAGACCAACACCCACCTCACTACAACCTCCTTTCAGGTAGTTGCAGAGAGCAATGAGGTCTCCCCTCAGCTTCCCCTTCTCTAGACTAAACAATCCCTGTTCTCTCAGCTGCACCTCATGATACTTGTACCCCAGACCCTTCACCAGCTTCGTTGCCCATCTCTCCATAATCTTCCCCAGTACCAAGGTCAGGCTGAGAGACCTGTAGTTCCCTGGATCCTCCTTATGGCCCTTCTTCTTTTAAGAGCTGGAGATGTGTGCACACGAGCAGGGCTACGACCTCGTTGGCATCATGGAGACGTGGTGGGATGACACATACGACTGGAGCGTCAATATGGAAGGGTATAGGCTTTTTAGAAAGGAAAGGAAGAGGAGACGAGGAGGGGTGTCGCTCTCTACATCAGCAACCAGCTGGAGTGTGTGGAGCTCCACCTGGGAATGGAGGAGGAGCTGACAGAGAGCTTATGGGTCAAGATTAGAGGATGGGGACGGACAGGGGACGTTACGGTGGGGGTCTGTTACAGGCCGCCTGGCCAGGAAGACAGAGCAGACGAAGCACTCTATAGGCAGATAGGAGCAGCCTCACGGTCACAGGCCCTGGTTCTGATGGGGGACTTCAACCACCCTGACATCTGTTGGAGAGACAACACGGCAGGGCACAGGCAGTCCAGGAGGTTCCTGGAATGTGTGGATGACAACTTCCTCCTGCAGGCGATAGAGGAGCCGACAAGAAGGAGTGCCATGCTCGACCTTGTGCTCACCAACAGGGAGGGGCTGGTGGGGGATGTGAAACTAAAGGACAGCCTTGGCTGCAGCGACCACGACACGGTGGAGTTCAAGATCCACGGGGCAGCAAGGAAACTACATGGCAAGATCTCTGCCCTAGACTTCAGGAAGGCAGACTTCGGCCTCTTCAGGGACCTGAGGGGCCAAGTGCCATGGGAGGCGGCCCTGGAGGGAAAAGGGGCCCAGGAAAGTTGGTCTATATTCAAGGAGCACCTCCTCCAAGCTCAGCAGAGGTGCATCCCGACGAAGAACAAGTCGGGCAAAAAGGCCAGGAGGCCGGCGTGGATGAGCAAGGAGCTCCTGGACCAACTGAAAGTGAAAAAGCAGGCCTATAGAGGGTGGAAACAGAGACAGGTAGCCTGGGAGGACTACAAAGAGGCTGCGCGAGTGGCCAGGGATAAGGTAAGGAAGGCCAAAGCCCTGGCAGAACTAAATCTGGCCAGGGATATAAAATGCAACAAGAAGAGCTTTTATAGGTCCGTAGGGGACAAAAGAAAGTCCAAGGAAAATGTAGGCCCCCTCCAGAAGGGAACTGGTGTCCTGGTTACCCAGGACATGGAGAAGGCTGAGGTTCTCAATGACTTTTTTGCCTCAGTCTTCACCGACAAGAGTTCCTGTCCCACCACCCAAGCTGTAGAAGGTGCAAGCAGGGACTGCAAGGATGAAGAACTGCCCACTGTGCTTGAAGAGCAGGTTTGGGATCATCTGAGGACCTTAAAGGTACACAAATCCATGGGACCTGACGAGATCCATCTGCGGGTCCTGAGGGAACTGGCAGATGAATTTGCGAAGCCACTGGCTATCGTATTTGAGAAGTCGTGGTGGTCTGGTGAGGTCCCCAATGACTGGAAGAGAGGGAACATAACCCCCATTTTTAAAAAGGGGAATAAGGAAGACCCGGGTAACTACAGGCCGGTCAGCCTCACCTCTGTGCCTGGCAAGGTCATGGAGCAGATTCTCCTGGAAACCATGCTAAGGCACATGGAGAGCAAGGAGGTGGTTGGTGACAGCCAACATGGCTTCACCAAGGGCAGATCGTGCTTGACCAATTTGGTGGCCTTCTATGACAGGGTGACGGCATTGGTGGACAAGGGACGAGCAACAGACATCATCTACCTGGACTTGTGCAAAGCTTTTGACACTGTCCCGCACGACATCCTTCTCTCTAAACTAGAGAGACATGGGTTTGATGGACGGACCACTCGGTGGATAAGGAGTTGGCTGGATGGCCGCACTCAGAGAGTGGTGGTTAACGGCTCAATGTCCATGTGGAGACCGGTCACGAGTGGCGTCCCTCAGGGGTCCGTGTTGGGCCTGGCCCTGTTCAACATCTTTGTCAGCAACATGGACAGTGGGATAGAGCGCACCCTCAGCAATTTTGCCGATGACACCAAGCTGTGTGGTGCCATCGACACGCTGGAAGGGAGGGATGCCATCCAGAGGGACCTTGACAGGCTGGAGAGGTGGGCCCGTGCCAACCTCATGAAGTTCAACCAGGCCAAGTGCAAGGTCCTGCACCTGGGTCATGGCAATCCCAGGCACAAATACAGGCTGGGCGGGGAATGGATTGAGAGCAGCCCTGAGGAGAAGGACTTGGGAGTGCTGGTGGATGAGAAACTCAACATGAGCCGGCAATGTGCCCTTGTGGCCCAGAAGGCCAACCGCATCCTGGGCTGCATCAAGAGGAGCGTGGCCAGCAGGTCGAGGGAGGTGATTCTCCCCCTCTACTCTGCCCTGGTGAGACCCCACCTGGAGTACTGTGTCCAGTTCTGGAGCCCCCAACACAAGAAGGACATGGACCAGTTGGAGAAGGTCCAGAGGAGGGCCACAAAGATGATAAAAGGGCTGGAGCGCCTCTCTTATGAGGACAGGCTGAGAGAGTTGGGGCTGTTCAGCCTGGAGAAGAGGAGGCTCCAGGGAGACCTGATAGCGGTCTTCCAGTACCTCAAGGGGGCCTATAAGAAAGATGGGGAGAGGCTGCTTAGTAGGGTCTGTTGCAATAGGACAAGGAGTAATGGTTTTAAAATAGTGGGGAGTAGATTTAGATTAGAAATTAGGAAAAAAATTTTTACAATGCGAGTGTTATAGAACACTGGAACAGGTTGCCCATAGAGGTGGTGGAGGCCCCATCCCTGGAAACATTCAAGGCCAGGCTGGATGAGGCTCTGAGCAACCTGATCTAGTTGGGGATGTCCCTGCTCCTTGCAGGGGGTTTGGACTAGATGACCTTTGAAGGTTATATCCGCTTCCCCCTTTGAAGCTAGTTTAAAGCCCTCTCAATGAGCACAGACAACTCACGAGCAATAATCCTTTTCCCCCTTTGAGATAGCTGAACTCCATCTGTCACCAGCAGGCCCGGTGCCACGTAAGCCTCCTTGTGATCAAAAACCCAAAATTCCACCAATGGCACTAGCCTCTGAACCACATTTTAGTCAGGTGAGTTTTCCTGTTCTTTTCAATATTCTTTCCTGACACTGACGAGATTGAGGAAAATACTACCTGTGCTTCTGTTCCTTCAACCAATTGCCCCAGTGCTCTGAAGTCCCTTTTAATTGCTTTTGGACTTCTCTCCACAACCTCATCACTGCCAACCTGCATAAGCAATAGTGGGTAAGAATCAGAAGGCCACACTAGACCAGGGACTTTCCTAGGAATGTCTCTAACCCAAGCCCCAGGGAGGCAGTAGACTTCCCTGTGGGATAGGTCTGGTTGGCATATTGGGCCCTCTGTTCCCCTCAGAAGGGAATCGCCTACAACAATTACCCTTCTTATTTTCTTAATAGAGGTGGTCATAATGTGTGGGGCTGGCTGGCTCTCCCTAGGCAACCCTCTGGGGCATCATTTGCCTGACCTTCAAGTTTCAGAGCCCCGCATCTGTTGTGTAAGGGCAACTGGGAAGGTGAGTGAGGCCAGGAGGGGATTTGCCCCTCCCGAGCAGGGACCTGTTTCCATTCCCCTTTGTCTCTTAGGTCCCCTCCTTCTGCTTGGTGGCAAGAGGGTAAGGGATCCTCTGCTTCTTGTGGAGCTCCTCCCATCTGCTGCCTTGGCCTCAGGGATGGTAGGGTGTGGCTCCACCAATCTCCCTCTTGCACTCCCCAGTACTCCTGAGCCTTTCCACTTCCTCTTTCAGCTCTGCTACCAGGCTCAGCAGCATGGCTTAAAGTGCAGGACAGCTTCTACCATGGGTTCGCCAGCAAATCTAATGAATAAGAAGTCTCAGTTATTTTGTTTCTAGGCACAGCAGTTTCAGATATGCCCAGCAGAGAGCTCTTTGTCTCTAAAACTCTCTATTTCCAAGGAATGTACCCCAGAAAAATTTAGCATGAAGAAAGCCCACATCAGATAGGAAAGGCAAACTGCTATAGTGATGTCCCAGGTCTTGTTTAAGCCAGGAAAAAGAAACTCACTGAGTTAGCATGCTCTCACCTCCTTTTTGAATGCATCTGATCTAGCCTCCATTCCTGTGACAATTAGAAGTTTAGACAAGTAAGGAAAACTGAAAGTTGGGTGTTCAGCCTTTGGGTCCAGATAATCTTTCTTTGAGATATGTGATTGTTCATGTAATAGCTAATTACTGAAGGATGCTTTTAAAACAAACAAACAAACACAATTTGGCTGTGAGCATCGCTTGAGGACTCTCTCCAGCAATGCTAAATGCCTTTCCCTTCCTCCCGGCTGCCTGTGTTTCCAGATTATCCAAAACCTGCACTCCTGAGGCCATGGTCTCCTGCAGGAATGGCAGGTGCAGCACCTGTGCGGAGCAAACTGCTGCACCAATCCTGCACAACACAGCACTGAAAACAATGACTGGCTAGCGGTAGCTCCATTGGGCACTCTATTTCTTTTTTCCTTTCCTCTTCAGAACAACTACAGTAAACCTGCAGAGTAAAAGTAAGCACGCCTCTCTCTTTTGGCTGGCACCCATTGCTTGGAGTCCCGACGGGGCCACTGCCATCCTCAGCGGTGCCACTGCACTGGGCCAGAGCAGTGCTGGGAGCACGTGTGTGAGCCCCGTCGCTCAGGCACACCTCGCAGCGTGCGGTCAAGACGATGTGCACTGCACATAAAAGCTCAGTTTAAAGGATGTTACCTAAAGTCAGCTGAAACCAGTGTGTAATAAATGCTATTCTAGTGTTACTAACTTTTTTTTTAAGACCTTTACAGGAGTCAGGCCTTGCTAATTCATATTTATAAGTAAATTCTCAGCTTATTTAGAGGAACATATTTTGAGAAAGCCCTTGCTGCAGGGATTCTCTGCTGGCTGCTAATACTAAGCTGCAGGTAATTAAAAGATCCTAGCCAGATTTTCTACAAAAACAAAAGGAAAGAAAAATATTCACATTCTGGAATTTTATATGTAAAGTACAATTATAATTAAATATTTCTCCTATTCCATGCCACCCTGGCTTCTGCATTTATAATTTCTCCATAATTCCTGGATTTAATTTGCTTAGTTTGCAAGAAAAAGATGAGAGGCTTCCCTTTCCCCACACGACTGCATCAGGTTTGTTTAAACGACGACACAAGTAATGATGAATTATTCACTTCTTATTCATGAGTTATGCACAGACCTATTTCTGTTAAGTAATATGTAGTCTCTAGCCATCTCTAGTCTTTCCTTTCTGGAAAGTCCAACCAAATATTCCTCAGTAGATTTTCTGCAGACTTCATTGACTCACTATTCATGCAGCCCAGGCCGTGACTGGTCACCTGAGTTTCAATGTGTGGGCTCAGATCCCTGAATGGGTGATGACTGGTTCTGATCATGAGGTAAAGGGTGACTTTGTAAGGAATGATACTTCCCATGCACAAGTATTCGGGCTCCTACACAAATGCAGACTTTGCGAAGACCAGCTCAAACCTCTCTAAACATCTGTATGACCATTGTGGAGTAGACAGAAAGGTGTAGAAAGTTGAGGAAAGCAAATGACTGCTCTGATACCAAAGGAAGGCTCCTAAATGCACTGAATTTGCTCCCAACTTGCTCTAGTCCTGTTCTCCACTTTTGACCTAGGAAGAAACTCTATCTACATCCGTCAGCAGAGAAAATGGAGACTCAATCTCTTTCTGCTTGCTTGCTCTAGAGCTTGTTGGGAAGTGATTCAGCTGAATGCTGCAATGACACTACTTATCAATTTTTCACAGTACACCAGTAAGTTAGTTTTCTTCTGAAAAACCTTACTTCACCACTTTTTATCCTTCTCGCCCGCAGTTTCCGCCTGAAGGCTGCGATTCTCTCCGAAACACACCAGTTTGGTTCCCTGGCCAACTGAGAAAATTAATTAGCTGTTTTCTGCTTTTCTGTGTTTGTGCCTTTCTCTGGTACAGAGAAGCAGGCAGAATATGGATGCCTGAGTGGTAACATGAGCATCACAGCACTCCTGGCCTTCCCTGTCGTGATGCTTCTCCACACACGTAAGCAGGTTGGCTGCTGAAAACATAAGCTTTGTCATCTCCCCTCCTTGATCCCACCCAAACCTTAAAAGCTCCAGAAGACTCTGGAAAATGGTTCTCCACAGTTCGGGGGAACATGGAGCTCTCATGCCCATCCCTGAAGCTACTAGCATTGAGGAGCTCATGCTCCCACCCCGGGCAGGCGTGAGGTTTGCTCCATACACCAAGAGCAGCAGCAGTTAGGAGAGCAAAATAACTGGAGAGCAGGCCAAAGCGGGAAGGAGCTGCTGGTCTGAAGTGAAGGTCCAGTACCCAGCTTAAGAGGAGCATGAGGGGTCCACATTTACCACAGCTACAGGCTTTTGGCAAGTTCTAGTGCATTCATGAAGTTACCGAGAAAAAAAGTCTGCAGTTAGCAAAGACCTGTGTGGCTTTTCAATCCTCTGAATTTGCTCAGTAACTGAATTTGATCACTGCCAACAAAGACAAAATCTACCTGGTTTTAGTGTGGGATGCCATTAATGCCTGAGGAGACTTTAATAACACCAGAACATATTCATAAACTGATCCTCAGTGATTTTTGCATGTGTATCTCTATCTATCTAACATATCCTTCTACCTTCCCCTCTTAGGCAGACTCTTCCTCTGCAATTTGTGAACACCTCTTGCAGAGGGCAGACAGCCCCCTTTTGCAGTGGAGCCACCACACTGAGCAGTGAAAGTAGCCAGAAGGAAAAACAACATTTGGAAAGCTTTTTATTCCAATTCCTGATTTCATGGATTAGTCTGAAAGTCGTATTATCTATTCTGCCTGAGTGGCAGCTGTTTATAAGCCTTGAGGGAGAAATACTAAATATCACTTTCTCTTTCATAAGAAAGATGATCTTATTTATTTGAACTGGGGTTTATTTTGTACTTTTTACATACCCGAAAGCACCAATCATTACTTCGGCACTCCAGAAGTGTTCTGCCCTGTGCCTTTGATTCAGCCCACCCTGCCAGGCTTGGCACACGTGTTTGACATTTCAGCAGCACTTTGTACTTACATGGTAATTGAGATCTTCAAAGTCCATAACAGAACGTGGCCCAACTTCATCCCCTGTAAAAATGATTGACTGCCCTAGTGATACTCCAGTTACTCTTCACAATATTTTTTTGTGGGACACATAATATTCCCATGGAAAAGTTAAGAAAATGTAAGATTTAAAGTGCAAAGCTTCCATTTTTTTTCACATCATGCATTCAAGCTGATGTCCACTTTCCATTGTTTCAAAGCTGCTGGAAGTGTTCTCTCCATTTTTCTCAAAAACATGACTGCAACCGGAAAGGGAACGGCATCACCATTTTATTCATCATCATAAACTTATTTGGATAAGACTTGCAGAGAAAATAGTCTCCCAGAGAACAATACAGGCCAGAAGAAAGCTGTAAAAAAATCAAAGTTTTTGATCTATGTTTTAAAGGCGGCCCCTTAGATTGCTGTCCTCGCTGTTCAAATACATTTGGTTTGTTCTGGTCCCTGGTCCTGTCATCAACTGAGAGAACCCGGAGTAAGAGATGTCAGCAAGCCCCAGGCCACGCAGCAGATCAATAGCTGAGCTGAGATGAGAATACAGCTCTTACCTCCTGAGGCTGCAGTTGAACACGACTGCCTCTTCTGTGTTATCAGAAAAGCCCATTAAGAGCAACTCGTTTATCCCAGGACAAACAGATTTAATTTCTTCTTTCTCTTAAGTCCTTTCTAGTTCTCTGTGACCAAACATTGATTTAAACCCAGACATTTATCTTCCTTGGGCAGAACACTTTCAGATGTTTGCAGTCCTCTGAACTTGCTCTCTAACACTGGGAAGTGATAGTGCTAGTGAATTGAAGCCTGTGATAGACTTTTTAATAGGCAAATAATACCACCAGATTTACCTGCTGACAACAGAGTTGATGTTAATGGAAGACAGTATGTACTAAGGGAACTCTGAGGTCTTCTAATGCTAAAAGCCTGCAGCATGTAGGTTTTTAATTTACAAGCTCCACTTACCATCTACTTGTCATCGTGAGCCTGAGGGTTACAAATGGGTAAAAATGGACAAAGCAGTTAAAGAGGTGCTGAAGTATTATTAGGTGTGGAGTGCTGACTGCAAATACTCTGTGCCATTTCCACGGTAGCTGGGCACACAGGTATGGGCTGCCGGTCCTTGCCAGACAGCACCCCTGCTCTTAGTGGGAAGTCCACATCTATTGAGTATGGGTTCACAGGGGACAGACGGCAGCCTTGAGCTTAACTGCATGCCAGGTAGTGATCAATAAGCTGTTCTTAATAAGACTGGACTTATATACATTCTACATTTTGTCACCGGTTGCCCTTGGGAAGCTAAAGTCAGTGTGGACATGCTAGAAATACACCCCTGAGCTGCACCACCCACCCCTCCAGCAGACACCCCTGCACCCCTGCACTGTGCAGGGTGGCCTGAGGCCTCAGCTGCATGGGTACTGTGAGACTTCTTGCAAGAGGAACTGTGCTTCCCTGCTTTTGCCTGAAAACAGCAGGAAAAGCCCTACTTCTCCTCGCTAGAGAGTTGGCGCGACTTGCAATGGGGGACAGACAGGTGTGCCAGATAAAGTAGGTTTTGCTGTTCTTTGGATTTGATTTTCCTGGGAGATGTGAAAGGAAACAGGAGGGTAGATCATAGTATTTAAAGTGTTTAAATTAACAGGAGCTATTTGGCTTCTTACATGAAGGACACGTCCGAAAACAGGCACATCAGAGTAACGGGGGAGGCCATTTGACAAGAGGGGAGCACTTAAAATAATGGGATTGCTTCATACTGAACAATGAGGTCAGGGTTATGAAGAAGTCCGAATCAGGTCAGAGCTCCTCATTTCAAACTAATGAATCCCTTGATGACAGGAGTCGGTGTTTCTTGATGAAGGGGATGGACTCTTTGCAGCAAAGTGGTGATGTCAGTGTCAGTAGCAGCACCAAGAGGTTAAAGACGGTAATTTAATTCACTTGGGCAAGCGTCTGTCAGCTTTCTGGTCAGGAGGGTCTGCACAAATTCCTCTTCTGGGTTCAAGTTCAACACTTTATCTTCAAAATATTAAGGCCAAACAGAGTTCAGTTTTACATGCTCACGTAGAAATTCACCTTTTATTCACCAGAAACATCTTGTTTCATGGCTCATAAATATTAAACTAATATAAATGTAACCTCTGTGCTCTCAGAGCTGATCATGAGTGAATGAATTTAGGAACTAAAATTTCCGAGCTGCAGTCTCTCTGTTGCTAGCACCCCTTGCTAGAGGCTGAACAAAAGCACCAGCACCTGGGTCAGCTCACATTCAGAAATGACCCCTCTGCCTTGATTCCCACCTCCCCTCCTCCAGCTCCCCAGCTGTAGCAGAAAAATGACCATGAATATCCCAGCCTGACTTTGTGAGCTTTGAAAACAATGATAGAAACCCAAATGTCTCCAGTGCCCCATCCGCAAAAGCTATGCCCCATACTATGTGAGGACATTACTGGTTTCTGTGGCACTGTGGCCACACCAGTGCTGCCATGTCCTTTCTTCAGTAATTTGTTGATGTGCTGCTGAAAAGCAGCACAGTCTAGAAGTCACTGGTAACAGAAATGTCCAAGTGATTTTGTGCTGTAACTTTTGAGATTAAAAACTTGGCTGCGAAAAAAGAGAAGTCATAAGTCTATTTGCCTCATCTACTTACTGTGCACTTATCTGGAACAGCTTGTGAAATTCTTTGGAAACCTAATGTATTTAGCAGACAGGGGCCAAGACTCTCTGTGAGCTCTCCAAAAGCAAACTTTAATTCACAGTTTTGGTATCATGGGAGAGCTATACTTCAAGTGGTCTGATGAAAGGTTTTTGTGACATTTATATGGTGAAATACAATTCAGTCCCATATTTACAGGGGAAAAAAAAAAGTAAATAGAAAAATAAAACCTCTTAGAAAAGCTTTGAGGCTGGTGACCAACATTTAAAAGTTACCCCAGTCACCCTCATTTCTGCTACGGGTCTCTGAAAGAAATTCCTGGATTCCCTTTTTGTGGAAGGAAAGATATATATAGCTGGCTTTGAAACTCGAAGAGTCAAATTTTTCCAGGTGCTGAATGCCCTCAGCTGCTGCAATTTCTGTCTGCCATCATCCGGCACATAAGAAACAGCTGGTGTGCTTCTGTGTATTTCTGCCACTGAGCATGCCATGCTATTCCAACTAGAAAAGTTATGTTACCTCTAATGCTACTCTTTCTCCTCCTGCTTCCTTCTGCCTTGTCTCTACTGCTCAACGCCTTCCGCAGCTTCACCTGCTACCTGCTGTTTGCAGGGACACGACACAGATCCTGCTATCTGCTTCAGATTTCAAACATGGTGCTCATCTCCTACCCAGAGACGACCACAAAGACAACTGAGTAGATGAGTGGAGTGATAGAAAGTGAAATTCATGATAAAAAATTATTAAAAGGCCATTGTGTAAATCTGCATCAGCCAAAAGTGCCTGGCAGGAGTTGATGATACCCTTTGCTGAAGACAGTCCCCGGGCTCTGTATTAATGCTCTCATGCCGACGATGACAAGTATAGAAAACCAGAAAGTGACAGGAGCACGAGGTGGCTCTTCCGAGGGAAGCTCAGTCCTCCAGCCAAGCCGCTGAACCTCACTATCTAGCAGAGACCTTGCACTGTAGTTGTGACTCATATAGGTTGTGCCTGGTGAAACTTGTTATCTCCACTCAGAGAAGGTAAGTGGGGTTCAGTATGTGTCCAAGGCAGGCTGGCCAACTGGGGGTGGCACCAAAATGAGCTTGAAGGGAAAAGTTGGTGTCCCAGAGATGGTATAGGTGGATATTTTGCTACATGAGTCACAAGTGACTCGATCTTCACGCAGGAGGTAATCCTGAACTTCATGCCAAGTACCTGTGCTATCAAAAGCAGATTAGAGCCTCTCCACGTGCTCTCTTGACAAGCCTTTCAGTCTGCCTGGATGAGCATGGCATTAGGAGGCTGACCCTGCTGGAGGGTCTGTTCTTCTGATGAGGCAGGAGATGAAGTCCTGACTGCCTATTGTTATTCAAGAGCTGATGGCGCTTCCTCTGCAGAGAAAGCCAATGACTCTTGCCCTGTGTGAACACATTATGTTCCACTTCAGTTTCCATGGCATTTTGCTGTTCTTGGCCCAAATAATTGTTCAGTCCTTGTGAGGGCCACAGTAGTGAATAGCAAACTGTTTCAGCCCGGACGCAGTGGTATGACACAACCTGTGATGAAACTTAACTTAGTGCTGATTTAGCAGAGTACTTGTGTCTGTGAAGAGTCGCTGTGGCTGTGGTTTGCATTCAAAGCCTCATGCTGAGAAAAGCTTCATCAAGCTAGACCCAAAAAAAGCACTGCTATGTCTAAAAGTCAGAGGTTGCAACATATAATGCTGAGACGAGAAAACCAGGATCTGGAACCCTGTGTTACACATTTATGTGCAAGGAAACTCCTGTACCTCTGGTGGTGCCTCCTGGGCCAGCGTGCTGAGCAAATGGCCTACACTGACCGAAACGGTGGCTGAGCCTAGGGGAGTGCTTGTGGGGCAGGGGAGTGGCACCTCCATCCCTCAGGAGTTGTGGTGTTCATGGGCCAGAAGCTGCTTCTCTAGCTTTTCCTTCAAAAAACAGAGTTCCTGGGGGTGATGGCTAGAGCTGTTTCCCTGAGGCAAGAAGGCAAGGTTTAATTGCCTCATCTGTCTGGAAGGGATCAAATCCCCACAAATTAGGAGGTGTGGACTGGAGGTGAGAGGTGACATGTGTGGGTCTGCCTCCCTCTCAGCTGAGGTCTCCTGCCTGCTAGGACAGTCATGGGGGGAAAAGCCATGGGGCTCTGGCCACCTGCCTATTGTAAGAGAAGTCCCCATTTTCCTCTCATCACTTGTTTTGAAGAGAGAGTGATGTCTGAGCATGTGACATGAGTTAAGCATGTTCTGAAGCCACCCCTCAGATCAGCCATCTTGTGGATCATAGCTAAAGGTCTGGTTTCTCCATAGGGCATAGACCAGGTGTTAAGCTCAAGAAAGGAGTATTTGCAAAAACCTTGACTCCAGGCATCTGAGACCCTTGAGTGAGGAAGCAATCACAACTCTGAAGTCAGCAGTCTGGGTGTCTCCTGGCCAGATGAGGATATTTCTAGTGGCAGTTTTAGATGTAGTGCCATGCAGAGAACTGATGCTTATCTAGGCCTTCAGGATTATCTTGATATGGCAGGAAGTTTTCTGGTGTCTTTTAAAGCGTTCATCTCTTTGTCATAGAAAGTGCTGTTTGATGGAAGTGACAATTCATGTGATCCTTTTGATCAAAGCAGCATGCATTACAGTTTAACGAAGCTTGTGACTCAAGGTTCTATACAATATGCTTGGATTCTGCTTTACAAGATCCAGTAATAGACAAACTAGCTTACTGTGTAGACAGGAGAAAAGCTTTGCTCTGGGACAATTTACAGAGATTCTGGAAGAAGATTGGCTAGAGTTTTGCTCTGAAACAAGGCTACCATTTGTATAGCAATTTTTATTGGCAATTCCATCCCCAAATGTGTTGTTTTATCATCATTCTCCCACTATTCACACTGAAAAAAATATCACCATAAAAATATTACTTGTTCCAGTATATAACTCAGTTACTAAGGTTACTGGATGAGATCTGTTTGGAATGATTTACAGCTCCTAAATACACTTTCCTCCCCTAAGAAGCTGACTGAGAAGAAGGATCTGCCCTAATAAATTAACCATAGTAAATGTAGACTGACCTACAAATTAAGAAATGCAAGGTTAAATACAAATATCGATCACAGGCAAGAACTATAAATAGATAATGAACTGAAGAAACAATGCCTGCAAAGAAAAAAAGCTCCTGGAGTTTTCACGTTTACTGGCAAATGCTAAGTAAGTAGTTCACCAAAAGAGGAGGATGCTTACATGCATTCAGAGGAAATGTTGTGTGGCTGGAAGCCTTGTCACTTCTACCTAGAATAAGTCAAGAGAAAAAAACCCATTCTCCACAAAACTTTGCAGGAAATTTCAGCACAGCTCCTGCAGAGCCAGAGCTGTGACCTGGCGCTCGGTATCACTGCCCTCCCACAGGTGAGAAATTGCTACTTTCATTGCTCATTTTCTCTTACTTGTTCCCTACAGACCACAACTGTGCTGTGGCGTGATGAAAAAAAGTGCTGTGTCCCGAAAGAGCATCCGATGTTTTGGGACAAACTGGCAGTCGATATTGACTTCCTCCTGCTCGCTTTGGGAACAGGTCTTTTTAACCAGTTACACTGTTTCACATAGTTTTTCACTTATTTTGACTTTGTGCTGTTGCTGAAGTCCGAAGCTGTATTTCACAAAGGGGCATCTTCTTATCCTTCAGCTTATGGAAGGAACTGAAATCTGTAAAAGCGGGTGCAGTCATTAACACCAAAACATAAATTATACAGCAAACAAGCAGATCGCTGTGTGTCATCACAGGTCTATTGCCTTCAGGGCAGTCACATGTGTAGTGAGTGAGGATCCAGCCTCATATGAATGCGGCCCTTCCAGGCACACATTTCATTTTTGCAAGGCTGGCATCCCTGTTTTGAAAGGTGGGCCCTGAAGCTCTCACCTGAAGTGTGATCCTTTCTCTGGAGCCTTATAACTTGCCATCAAAGGTTTTGGGGACACCTTGCTTCATTGGAAACATGATCCCCACTGAAGGTCTCTGAGCCTGAGCAGTTGTAAATAATGGATAGACAGATGCCCTTAGAGATGCAGGACAGCCTCAAGGGGGGTGAGGGGGTCTAGAAAATGTTCTCTGCTAATTAAAATCCTATTTTAATGTAGCCCCCTCTAGCAACAGGGAATATTGTATGTAGTCCTGGAAGGGATTTAGGAGAAGATTTAGAACTGGAACGACACTACTCAGATGAAAGCATTGTCTTTCATAGCCACAAAGGAAGAAAAACAAGATAGAAAGGATGTGGTTTAATTAGGCCACCAGTGTAATAACTCATCCGGGAGAGCCACTTGGAAGAATGGTATAGAAAACAAGCATCTTTTTTTTTTCCCTTAAGCCGCTCTCCTCTTTGCAGGGTTGTGTCAGCTTTCCCTCTGTCAGGGCCCTGAGGGCACAGGAACAGCATGGTTGAGGTTGGAAGAAGTCCCTGGAGATCTTGTAGTTCAACCCCTTCTGCTCAAAGCAGTATCTATTAGAGCAGGTTGCTCAGGATCAGAACTGTTAGCAGGTTGCTCAAGACTGTGTCCAGTCAGATTTTTAATACCTCCAAGGACAAAGACTCTACAATGTCTCTGGGCAGCTTGTCCCAATATTTGACCAGTCTCACAGTAAAAAATGTTTTTTTCTTATGCTTTCCTGGTTTAAATTTGTCCTCATTGCCTCTTGTACTGTCACCAGGCACCACTTAGGACCTGGCTCCATCTTCTTTACTGCCTTCCATCAGGTACTTACACACAGTTATAAGATCTCCCTAAGCCATTTCTTCTCTGGGCTGAACAGTCACAACTCTTTCAGCCTCCCCTTGTATGTCAGAAACTTGGAGCCCTTTACCATTTTTGTTGCCATTTGCTTGACCCACTCCAGTAAGTCCACTCCAGTAAGTCCACGTACTGGGGAACCCAGACCTGGACTCAGCACTCCAGGTTGTCTCATCAGTGCTGAGGAGAGGGGAAGGATCACCCCCTTGACCTGCTGTCAGTGCTCTTTCTAATGCAGCCCAGGATCCTTCTTTGGTTGGCCTTCTTTGCTACAAGGGTGCATTGCTGTCTCATGGTCATTTTGTTGTTCACTAGGACCCCAAGGTCCTCCCCTGCAGAGCTGCTTACCGGTTGGTGGGACCACAGTCTATCCTGGTGCATGGGGTTATTCCTCCTCAGGAGTTTCCATTTGCATTTCCCTTTGTTGAACATTCTGAGATTCCTGTTAGCCCATTTTTACAGCTTGTCAAGGTCCTTCTGAATGGCAGCACATCTGTTTGGTTTATTAGCTACTCCTCCCAATTTTGTGTCATCTGAAAATTTGCTGAGGGTGTACTCAGTCCAGTCACCTAGGTCATTAACGTAGATGTTAAACAGTATCATAGAATCATAGAATAGTTTGGGTTGGAAGGGACCTTCAAAGGTCATCTAGTCCAACAACCCTGCAAGGAGCAGGGACATCCCTGACTAGATCAGGTTGCTCAGAGCCCCATCCAACCTGGCCTTGAATGTTTCCAGGGATGGGGCATCCACCACCTCTCTGGGCAACCTGTTCCTGTGCTTCACCACCCTCATTGTAAAAAATTTCTTCCTTATAGCTAGCCTAAATCTACCTCTTTCTACTTTGATACCATTACCTCTTGTCCTATCACCACAGGCACTGCTAAAAAGTTTCTCCCCATCTTTCTTATAAGCCCCCTTTAGGTACTGGAAGACTGCTATGAAGTCTCCCTGGAGCCTTCTCTTTTCCAGACTGAACAGCCTCAACTGTCTCAGCTTGTGCTCATAGGAGAGGTGCTCCAGCCCTCTGATCATCTTTATGGCCCTCCTCTGGACTCACTCCAACAGGTCCACATCCTTCTTACGTTGGGGGCTCCAGAGCTGGACACAGTACTGGCCCTGCTGTCGATCCCTGGGGTACACTACTACTGACTTGCTTCCACCTGGACTTCGTGCTGCTGACCACAACCTGTTGAGCAAAACTACCAGTTGAACTACCAGTTCAACTCTCTGTCCACTTACCTAGGCTGTATTTCATCCATATATCAGTGAGGGTGTTATGGGAGACAATATCAAAAACTTTGCTAAAGACAGGATGAACACCATAGAGTGCTCTTCCTTCAAGTCATGTCATTGCAGAAGGCTGTCAGATTAGATGAGCATCATGTGCCTTTCGTAAATCCATGCTGACTACTTCAGATCATCTTCTTGTCCTTCAGGTTTTTGGACATGATTCTCAGAAGGATTTGGTCATCACCTTCCCAGGGGTTGTAAGTAAGGCTGACTAGCTTGTAGTTTCTCAAAGTATTCTTCTTGTCTTTCTTGAAGATAGGAGTGACCTTTACTGTCTTCCAGTCCTCAGGAACCCCTCCTGGTCACTGTGACCTTTCAAAGATAATCAAGAGTGGCTTTACAATGACATTAGCAAGCTCCCTCAGGACTCACGGGTGCAACTTGTCAGGTCCCAAAGACCTGTGTATGTTTGATTTTTCTTACACTCCCTAGCCTGGGAGCCTCCTCCTCCAGCAACAGTAAGTCTTCCTCACTCCAGAATTTCCCACTGGTCTCAGGGGCCTGGGTTTCCTAAAGGCAAACCTTACCAGTTAAGAGCAACATGAAGAAGATATTGAGTACCTTGACCTTTTCCACATCTTTTGTCATCACGACTTCCACCATTCAGCAGTGGATGCTACATTTTCCCTACTCTTTCTCTCAGGGGTGGATGACCCTCAGCAGTCTCTTTGTGATATCCTGTATCTGAGCCCCAAACAAGCAGCAAAACTCTCTAGACTGAAGGTCAGGTCAGCAGATGGGGAACTCCATCCCCTGCAGGAGGGAGTCTCCCACTGCTATGACTCCAATGGACTTGAACGACCCCAGTCAGTCTCATGAGGGACTCCCACCCACATCTTCTGTCCATGGGCCCAGGAGTGCCATTTAAGCTCATGCCCAGGAACCATGTCCTGGCCTGAGCTACGATATAGGTATGCCTGAGCCCAGCTCTGTCCTTTGCCATCATGACCAAGCTTCCTGGAAAGACCCTGGACCTTTTGTTGTAGGTAATGTTGCCTCCAGTCCTGTCTTCTGGATGAACCTTGGGCCTGCATTACAGGTAGATTGTAGGTAGTTTTGTCCCTAGTCCTGTGTCTGACCCTGTCTCCTGCCTCCAGAATGAGCTCTGGAGCTGATTCAGTGCCGTCACTCATCTGTTGGTCACCAGATGATTGGAAAAATGTCACTGTCACCTACCTACTCTGTTATGGGATGGTGTGACTGCACCCCATCGAGTTGAGGGCAGTGACTGTGCTTGGGTCACCCTTGGGTCCCAGCTTGTCGCTCCTTAACAGCATAGCCCTGCTCTTGCTGCTTACTGGCAGGCTCAGTCAACCCTTTGATCCCCTCCACCCAGCTTCATTCTCTTTCTCTTTTGTGAGGTTTCTGGAGAGGTCCATCTCCATAAGTGTGTATGTTCTGGGGAGATCATTTTCCCACCCTTGTATGTATGTAAATGTAGTGTAACAAACTGTACAACCGGGTTACAGGAGACTTCAGGTCCCATATGGACTTCCCCCAGGATTTACTTTCAATTCCTGGCAACTGAATTTACTTTTGAAAGAAGTGGTTTTGCCCTAGAGATTTGCCACAAGGTGTTGCTGCTCGTTAATTCTGTTTCTCCTCCACCTTGCCTCCTTAGCTGAGGTTAGAGACTTAATTTCCTGGCTGTTATCAACTAAATGCACATCTGCTTTCTGATTCACTTAAGATGATTTTTAAATCAAGCTGGTGCTGCACATGATTCCTTCTAATTGGTACACTCTGACTTATCACCTTGGAGAAATCCTAGCCATGCCCTAAATCCTGATGATTAAGTCAGACTCTTAATAATATCCCAAATCACTTCTATGCAGGTGTACAAAAATAATTTCATGAGGCAGTTTCTTGGCTGCAGAAAGGTGTAGGAGAGGTGTGAGGCTGTCTCAGAACATATTGCTCTTTTTAATGCCAACCAAGAACTATCTTGTCACTGAGGCATCGCTGTATGGCACCAAGGGGTCTGCCTTACTGTCTGCCCCTTGCCAGCTGCTAAAATATCTTTTCTTATCACTCAATTCTGTCCAATTTAGTGACCTTCCTCAGGAAACCAGCTGTCTAGTTGAGCACCGGGCACATCATGTTACACTTGTATACCCAGGCATGGCTCCCTTGGCTCGTTCACATCATCCTGAAGTGAGATTTGGAAAATTACTGAACCTGCTGTGCCACAGTGCCTCTGTATACATGGGGATGGTGCCCTCTCCAATAGGTTTTGTCTCTCCTTGTTTCGACACTGTTCTGGATGACAATACTTAAAAGGTATCCCTTTCATCAAGGGAACACAGTGAGCTCCCTTGTGCATCCTGCTGTAGCTGAGTTCACCTTGGAGATAAAGCTCTGTCCTGTGAGAAGATGATGCCCAGACCAGGCACAAGAAACATCGTCCCAGTATGGCATTGTCCATCCAGTGCTTATATTTTCTGCGATCTATCATTCCAGCCTGCAGCTGTCTATTAGTTGGGGAGTGGGGGAAAGCTCCATGTAGATCCCTTCTTGCTGAATCCAACCCAAAAACTGGGGCACTACTTGCCAAAACCTGCAGGTCAAGTTGTTCTAAGTAGGAGCAGCTCTTCTTGAGACACAGTTGAAAGGAGCACAAAGAAACAGCAATATGCAGTGACCCAGCAGGGGAAGCAGTAGTACCAGCACACCGGCAGCCTAAATGTTGTCCAGTGTTCCTCCTCTTCTACTCCCTGTCCCGAAATGGCAGTTCAGCTGGAGCAAAATGAAGAAGACACATGATATATGCTCACACATCCCGAGCTGTGTTCGGTAATGGCTGTCCGGACATGCTCGCTGCTGCCTTGCTGACGAGGTAAAGCTGCAGGAAATGGTGATAGGTAAGGGGAAGCAGCACTTTCAGATCAGACAATTTAAATGCTGCCGCAGTGCTCACTCCCAGAAGTTTTACTTTCTGCTAATGCAAGATGTTCTGAAGGGGCGAAATCCCTCTCTTAATCCACTCCCACACCCTCATAAATTCACGACAGCTGATGAGCATCTTTTGTTCTAATGACATCGATCCTCAGATGACAACTTCTGTACCCACGTGCCCTTTGGATTTAAACTACATTAACTAGCAGTGTTACTTGCCTGCGTATTAGTCAGTTGTTATGTGTTTTAACTAAGAAATAGCACATTTGAGTTCACACAATTTTTAAGTGATTTATGAAATTACAGAAAGATTTATTCAGATAACCATAATGGATTTTATTAACACAGCATTAACAATTTAGTGCTTTGACAGAAAGAAAAGAGACAGCTCCTTCAGGCATCCCCAGCCTAATTTCTCTTGGGTCATGGGACAGAGTGTATCTACACTCTGATCAGGCCTCATTTCGAGGAGGGAAATGAAAACACGGTTGTGCAGGTGTGTAACCCTCGGAAACCCCTGCCTAGATTTTAGTGTGGCTGTGCTGGCAATGGCTTTCTCATCAGGCTAGATCTAGGTAAGGGGTCAGTCAAGGAATATCTGCTTAATCCCATCTTTGTGTTTTCCTTAAATATCTGCAATATTTTGGTTAGAAACTTGACATACAGTTATAATTTAGAAATTTTTTTTTTTTTAATGCAGAGTGGCCATTTCCTGGTCAACAAGCATTCATCAGCAAAGAGAAGGTCATGGCCATCTGACATTACTGCCTTGCATCAGAACTGCAGTGCTCAGCCTTGTTTCTCATTAAGGGCAAGGTCAGCATGGTGAGGGTGCATGCTTTCCTGCCAGAAGTCCTGGATTAGGTTCCCTTTCCTATGTGGTTCCTTTCTCCTGTCTCATCATGACACAAGCATGGTTGTAACATCTAGTCCTCTGATAAAAACCAGCAGGCGTGAAGATACCACCTCTGCTATCGGGATAAGCATCAGTTTTCCCAGCTGGGGTTACAAATGAAAGCTCTGCAGTACTCTAGGTTTAACAAACACAAAGGTGAGGTGATGTTTAAAGCACAAATGCTCCAGAGCAACCAGATACAGAGTCAGATTTGCCTCCTGACCAGACATGGCATGAGCACCACAGGAAGGCTCCGTATCAAAAGCAAAACCTCTTAGCTGAATGATCAGAGAGTACTCGCCCTTTGTAGTCTATAAAAGAAGGTTTATATACAGGGAAAACCACTACAAAGTGTAAACAAGATCAAAATGCAACCTCATTACTGGTTACCTTGGTAAGTGCTGTGCAGCACAGAGCTCTTCAGGAGAGAGATTCTAAGGAGAAGAAATGATGCAGCCAAAATATTATCTTCTAGGCTCATAGAAGCCCACTGCTGCCTGTCAGTCACTAGATAAATTCTTCCTCAGGATGGTTTCCTTTGCCAAAGGGAGGACAGTGCTCTTGTCTGTGACATGCAGTTTCAAAAGTGCAGGTTTCTCTTCATCTGCTCAAGCTGTAGTTGGGCTTTTGTCCCTTCACTTGGGTTATCGTGTCTAGTTGCTGGCTTATGGGTGCAAATCAGGTGCCAGAGAAGAGTAAAATTTGATTTGATACTGTGATTAACTCTGCAGGAACAAAAATATTTGCAGGAATATGGCAGCACCTTCTGTCTGCAAGCAGTGATGTTAGGTTCCAGGAAGGCTAAAAATACACCATATTTACTCAAATGTAAAGCAATGGATTAATTTTCAAGCATATTTGTGAACAGTCAGAAGTCTCTGCCTATCATAGGGAAAAGGTGCAGCCTATATCTGAATGCTTAGGTCCTGCTGAATTCCTTCAAGCCCTGTGAAACAGTGCCAAAGGGGGAAAATTGTTGCAATTATTTGGTTGGGTTTTCGTGTTCTGCCTCCAAATAATGCAGTGGGTTTTTTTAACAATGAGCCTACAGAAACCCAGTGAGGAGCAAGGCACTAGATCAGTGTGCAACAGACTTGAAAAATGGGAAGCGCTGGATGGGCATGTCATGGGAAGAGTTGTGGTTTGAAGAGATAGGATGATGAGGAAAGAGGAGAAATAGGACCTAAAAGTGACATATGTGCAAATTCTCTCTTTTTACTCATAAATTGATCTATGTTGGACAACAAGGTAAAAGGGGTTGCTGTGTCAACCTTGCCCAAACTTTAGGCGAACAGTAAGAATAATGTACTGCTAAGACAGGGAAATTCACACTGTTCCTGTTCATGGTCAGGTTGTGGGATGCTATTTCTTCAGTCGCTCTTCCAATCATAGGCCAAGAGCATAAGGATTGCATGTCCCTTACACATATATTGTCACCATTGTGTCTGCTCTGCTGTTGACTAAGCTTCACTCTGCCCATTTGACTTAAGCAAAGCTGATATGGAGCAAGGCTCAGAGAGTTTCCCTGTGGACCTGCTCTGAGCCCTGAGTTTTCATCCCCTGTGAAAAAGGGCTCATTCATGGGCTTGAAACAATGATACCAAGGACAGTCCATTTTCTGCCCCAGTCTACAGCTCCCCAAACTCTGTAGGCCACCCTGCTGGGTCTGAAAGCTGAGGAGATCCTACTGGCAGACTGATATGGCTGTGACATGTGCCATCCACTGAGGATGATGATCATGGTATTGTCACTGCTCTCCTCACAATGTTCTTTAAAAGTAAAATGCTCAGTGCAGATCATAGAATCATAGAGTCATAGAATGGTTAGGGTTGGAAGGGACCTTCAAAGGTCATCTAGTCCAACCCCCGTGTAAGGAGCAGGGACATCCCAGACTAGATCAGGTTGCTCCAGCCTGGCCTTGAACGTTTCCAGGGATGGGGCCTCCACCACCTTTCTGGGCAACCTGTTCCAGTGTTCTATAACTCGCATTGTAAAAATTTTTTTCCTAATTTCCAATCTAAATCTACTCCCCACTATTTTAAAACCATTACTCCTTGTCCTATTGCAATGGATATGATAAATATGATTAATAGTAACAGTGGTTATTACAGTCACTCACTGTGTAGAGAATTGCTTGTGACAGTGTCCCATCACTCCATCCCTCAGCTTCATCATGCTTTTTAAGGCAATATTGTTTTTAAGAAGCTAAAAATAGTTTTCTTTAATCTAGTTTTTTTTTGTCAACAGTGTAATGTAATCCATGGGTGACTATATTATCTTTGACATGAAAAATTCATTACTGCCTTCCTCAAGAAAGAGGATAATGTAAACATTTATCACTGTAAAGGTACTAATATACTAATGGTTTTGATTTAAAATAGTGATATTTCAAGCATCTCACATGAAAGCAGAAGAGAACCAGTGTAGGAAGGAAGGTGCTTACCACTAAGAATTGGATGATTTGCTGGAATAACTTATTTCACTTCAGCAACATCAGTGCTAACAGCAGCTAAAATTAAGGCATGTGCAACCTAATTATTTTTTCCTGAGGGCTAGGACTTAGTAGCATTCTTATGATTTGGAGAAAGACAGTAGAGGAAAAAAAAAATGGGCTTTGTTGAGCCATCCTATGATAAAAGATGTGCTAATAATGCAAGTTTATTTTCTTACCAGTTGCATATAGACTCTGTTTCCTTTTCAACTCAAAAGGTGGAGTCACTCAATATCATTTTGCAATATTTTTCATTTCCATTTCATTGTTTTAATTTGTCTCACCTGTCTTACAAATTGTTATTTGTCTCACTATGTGCTGTTTTCACTGCTTTGCCACTTGTCCTGATTTTGGCTGAGACGGAGCTAATTTTCTTCCCAGCAACTCCTGTATTTTGGTTTTAGTATAGGATTTGGTATGTGAAGAATGTTGGTAACATGCTGATGTTAGTAGTTGTTGCTAAACAGACAACAGACTTTTTTTCAGCTTCCTAGGTTTTGCTAAGGTGTAGGTGCAGGAAGCTGGGAGGGGTATAGCCAGTACAGTTGACCCAAACTGGCCAAAGAAAGTATTCTATATCAGAAAAGTCATGCTTAGTATAAAAGTGGAGGTTGGCTGGTGAGCAACTCTCTCACTCTTTCTCTAGATGCTTGGGATCATTCTGGACCTCTTTCAGTTTTCATTCCATGATTGCTGTTTGAGATGTTTTGGGATGTATCGGTCATCGACTTTTCAGGTGGTGAGAAACTATGCATTGTTTGCTTTGTATATTTTATTATCTCTATATTTGACTATTATCATTATTATTAATATATATTATTATATGTTCCTTTGCTATCCTAGTAAACTGTTTGTATCTCAACCCACGAGTTTTCCTTTCCTACCAATTCTCTCCTCCACTGCTTTCTGGGGAGGAGGACTGAGCGGCTGTGTGGTACTAAGTTGCCAACTGGGATTAAATCACATCACTACTTCTCTGCATCCCTTCTCCTCTGTGGATTTTGTCTCTGCTCCTGAAGTGTTCCCCATAAAACTGGAACTGCAGCATGGACTGGTACAGATTGCCCACTCAACTTTATTTCCTCTATAACTTCTTGACCTTTTTCCCGCAGTTGATCATGGTAAGGACAACAGTTGTAAGACAAACACACGGTAGTCTGTTTCTTCATGCCCCAGCTCTGTCCCCATAACCCCGACCTCGCCTGTGGATCTGTTCCCTCCACCACTATTTTGATGTGAGCTGCTCTCTCTCTTTCGGGTTGTCTCTTGCTCCCTGTGAGGTGCCGGCAGCCATGCTGGTTCTTCTGTGCTGTAATACAGCCTTACATGATCTAACTCATCTGGTGGCACCATCTCCTCTGACCACGGACCACGGAGCTTTACTTGCTTTCAAGGAGTGCAGTTCCCCACCTCCCTTCCCCAGCTGGCCCTCTTCTTTCTGAAAGGGCATTAGTGTCATGTCCCTTCCCACTGTGGCTGTTGCAGCACTCTTTTGAAGGGAGTTTTTTAGCTCAGAACCACCATGTTTTCTTTGCCTATGCAACTCACTGACGCCAAAGCCCAGCCAACCATCCATTATCAGTGAGCCATGGCACAGAGCACCTGGTAAGGGCTGGAGCAAGGGTCCCCATTTCTTGTAATCTCACCTCTGCTGAGAAGTGTCTTCGGTTAAGACTAGATTTTCCCTTAGTGAGGTAGGGACTGGAAATAACAGCACGGATTTGTGATTTTCCTTGATGTGACCTTGTGCAAGGGCTGTCCAGAAGACCAGTATAGATGCACAATGCCTAGGGCCACTAGTGCCTAGCAGGGAGGCTTAGGTTTCTCAAAGGCATGCTCCTGTTATATGTTAGCAGAGTTGTGTTTGGCGCTCAAATAGTATGGGGGTTGTTTTGACAAAAAGTGTAAAACGGTGCATTGGTGTACTTTCTTGTGAAGTCCTTCTACTTTACACAGAGCAGAGTATCTTTCTTTCACTAGGATGAACCTGGTAACCCCTCCTAGTAGAGAGTTGTAATGTCAGTGTGGAGTGAGAGCAAAATAGTGGTAGTGTTTATTTTAGTCAGAGGACTCTGCAAGCTGCCAGTGCATGGACTTACCTGCAACATGCCTCCAACCTGACCTGAAAACTGCCACCTACCACTTTGCTCTTGGGATGACACTCTTGGAGCTTGCACCCATGTCTTTCTGCTGCCTGCACCCTTGTTCCTGTGGAACAGAAGAGATACATTCTGTCCAGGCACCTTGTCTTTGTGTCTGTCTTACCTTTCTTTTCCTATGATAACTTCAGATCTTCCCATGCTCTCCTCCTCCTCTGTGCTATTTATTCATGTCTGTTCATACTCACATGCCCCTTGCTCCATTGTTCCTCTGTATGTTTTAATTAGGAAGTTCGGCACAGCTTTAGTTCCTTTAATTTAATCATCTTTTATCTTGCTCTTCATTCCTCTTTCTCAGAACCTCATTTCTTGCTGTATTAAGTTCATTTCTCTTGTTGGTTCTTCAGCTGTTAACAAAATGAGGTATAATGAGCATCTATCAAGATCTATTTTCCATTTACTCATGAAACGGTTATGATCACTTTTGATTAAAACACAGATGTGTCTGAATGGAGCCAAGGAATAATTAAAATGAAAGAACACTCACCTCAAGGCTTGTTTAAATTTTCATCTGAATCCAAATCTGTATTTCCGTAACTTTACCCCATGTCTACGTTCTGTGCTCTTTTATAATCCGCAAATCTTTTTGGTGTTAGGAATTCACAGATCATTTGTCTTACATTACCTGTGGTGCTAGGATAAAGCTGAAATATGTAAGTCTCAATTTACCTCCCTAGAACTGAAAGATTAGTCATCTGTAAGCAGTCAATTGTGCTGATTACAGTGATCACTAAAGCAGCCGCATCCTCATCTTACTTGCTCTGTTTTAGAACAGGAAATGATTGCATCAGCTTCATTTCTGCCACATGTTCTCGCTCTCTGTCTCTCTCCCGTTTTCCCTTCTAATTTACATTTATTTTGAACTGAAAATGAAGCATCATAGATTATCTATAGAATACAGCTACTAAACATAAGGTACAGCCCTTACAGAAAAAAACAGCGTGACTAAACACGGAATGTTTCTCTTCTATGCTAGTACGCCCAAACCAAAGAGATTCATTATAGCTCCGTGATTGGTAGGTTTGTATCATTCTCCTTTTGCTCATTTTTCTTCTGATTATTTTCCCCACCCCAGCTGCAACACAATCCATCCAGTGCATCTGAGGCAGATCACAATCTTTTAAGGATGACTTCCCTACCACATGTAGTGACAGGTGAAGTCATTTCCTTGCAGCTATGCATCTGAGAGGCGGAGGGACAAGAGGGATTGTACCAGGCACTCCAAACTGCAGAGATTTCTCGATGTCAGACATTATAAGTATGTGGTACATTCACTGGCTGCCAGTGTTAGTGCCAGCATTGATCCTCTTTGGAAATTCCATACTAAACTGCTTTTCAAAGGTAGAATCATAGAATCATAGAATGGTTTGGGTTGGAAAGGACCTTTAAAGGTCATCTAGTCCAACCTCCCTGGAAGGAGCAGAAACATCTCCAACTAGATCAGGTTGCTCAGTGCCTCATCATGGGGAGATAATGGGGATCTGGGTACTGTTTCTGAAAGGGCAAGATTTCTTTTTCTGCATGGTCTGCCTTGTAGCGTCCATTGCAAATTCCCCCACTCTCAACTCTGAACAAGAAGGAGCTAGACATGTGTTTAGCTCCTCCTTTCTTCTTTTGCTCTCCATTGTCAGACCAAAAAAAAATAGAACATTTCCCTTATTTAAACTGCAACTGCAAGTGCACATCAGATCACTGAAACTGAGGAATCCATGATCGTAGTATTCCCATTTCCCTGCACGCTTCTGGCTGTCAAAGCTGCTAAGCATGAATGATGTCGAGCCATCAAGGTTTGCAGGTAGACTTTGCCCCTGGCTTTCTTCACTGAGACATTGCAAGCTCTCTTTTTAGAGAGTCAGAGCATGCCTCTGCCAAATGTTACTGCATGCTATCGGGAGCACATGGCACCTTCTCCTGCAGCTGGGCTGTGGGCAAGCAGCCCTGGCCTCTGCCCTTCAGGAGAAGGAGAGGTTTCCAACAGCTGACTGACTGAGCTGATGTCTTTCCCGGCATCCCTCTGCCGCTGTCCTCCTCTGGTAGGATAGGGCAGGGGAGGGGAGAGTGAAGGGGAGGTACTGACTGCTGTAGGGGAATGCAATTCCTCTGTTGCTGGGGAATGCAATTTCTTGGTTCTTTCTCTACTGATCAGGCACAGATTATTTCTGCCTTCAGCTTTAATGAAGAAACGATGTTAAGACACAGTAGTGGCAAACCCATCTAGCATCGTCACCTTGCAGGCACGGGCAAAACCAGCTATACTGCCATGCTAGCATTTAACTAAGCTGGGTCCTCTCAGAATGAGTGCAGTGTGACTGAGCAGCAAGTTCACCATTTAAAGTGAAAATCTGCACTTCCCAGCAGTGAGGTAGATCATCAAACATTTTGTTGCATGAGCCAGTATCACTTTTCTAAAAAAAGGTGTTGGGATGTTCAGCCAAATGAGCAATTCAGTTGGCTTAACTTTCCTGACCGCTTTCTAATTTGGTTTTAATTAAGATATAATTAAGACGTAATGTCAGTAGAGCAGAACATTGTCACAGGATAATGGTCTCCTGCTGCTGCATAAATGGTAAATGCAGTAAATACAGGAGGAAAGCCAGAATGTTTATTTTCAAAGCAGGAGGCATTGAACCTGGGACACTCTTCTGTTTTGATACCTTTATTTCCATTTTGTCAGAAGAATGAGGGGCAGCAGATTCAACCCATTTTGGCCTGCTCCTGCTTTGCAGGAGTGGCAGGAAAACTCTCAAGGTGGCTCTGCTGCAGTGGGAACGCGCTGCTGCTAACAACGGCTCATGGGTTAGACTCTCAGTTGCTCACTTTAACCTGATTGTTCGATGGCATCCGTGCTGCCATAGGGAATGCAGCAATTGAGAGCCTCAGTCAATCGGTGCTGCAGAATAACTTAGCCATGGCAGTACTGTTTACAAAAGCAAACCTCCTTTCAAAAACCAGCCTTCTTAATTTTTGACTGGCTGGAGCTTATAATGTTCGTCTTTTCCTGCGAATAACGTCTTGTCTTTCAGTATTGCTATAGCAGAAATAATGATTTTATGTTCCAGCACATATTGTTCACCTCCATTGCAACAGCCTGCAAAATTATTTCCATTTTAAACTTCAGTTCCCATTTTTCTTTTAAGTTTTGCAAAACTTCTTTGAGGAGAAATTATCTTCCCAGGCATTTAAGCCAAGTAATAGCTTTAACTGTTTTTTTTGCATTACGAAGGCTGACAAGATATACTATCTCCTAAAGCTAAGACTTTTTTCAAGCGGAAAACTGCATGAAATAACTGCAAATGAGACTTATGCTAAAATAATGATAAATCTTGGAAGTTAAAACTTCCTGTGAAATTAGTACTTGCTGAAGAAAAATGCCTTTGTTCTGTCTGAAATACTTTGTGTTTTGAATTTGCAAACTAACACCAATTTAGAGAACACAGAGTAAATCTTAAACCTTCCAGGATGCCCAAGGAATAACACGTGTCATACAGTGCTCTTCATCAATAGCTCACAAAGCATTTTATGCTGACCAGAATGAAGGGTAGCCAGATACGGGTTCATTAAGAAAATCCAAGGCTCTTAAATTTCCATTCTGAAGTAGAAGCAAATCCAGCCTTTCAAAAATGCTAATAAAAAACGAGAGACAGCTAGCACACCATATGTTAAACACATGCAAGCGGAGCAGTATTTGCCCTCAAGCCCAGAGTAGGCCTTGTATTTAAACATGCCCTAACTGCTGCATTGCTTTCATTCCTTTTGCTCTTGCGTAGGGAGCTGTTCACACTGATAGGGATGAGATGGGCTCCATGGGTTTGTGGCCAAGCAGTTGGCTGGAAGATGGAAGCTGCAATGCCAAACCCTTCTTTAGGCTCATGCAGGTTTGCACTGGGTCTGTCATCTTCTGCAAGAGGATATGCTGCCCCTTCGTCTGTCCCACTGACATTGCGGAGAGCAGATGCTCTTTACCTGCCTCTTCTTTGTGAATTGCAACATTTACCAACTCCCTGTTGCCTTGCATGGAGCACCGAGCAGTTGTTTTCCATTTATTCCTCTACAGCTGAGGTAGTGCACTTTCTCTGATGAAATGGGACATCTCCCTCTGGACCAGAGAAACTTGCCTTCTACACAGAAATTGTTATGACAGATACGTTCCTAGGAAGGGATTGTTTTGTCATACCACAGCTTTACAGCCAGAAGAAATTATGTTATCAACTAGCCAACCCTCAAGTCAGCATCTTAGCATCATCTTCTCAGACAGGAAAGACAGGACATCATAAGCTAACGTGACACCAGTTGCAGATCTGGGCGTAAGACATGAGTGCTCAGTGTCTTGCTCTCTCAGCGTGTTGCCTTACCCTTGACTGTAGAGAGAAATTGCAGCATTAAAACCAATGAGTGTTTCCAGAGATAATGCTGTGAATCTGGAAGACTGCATGAATGTAAGTGTCATGGGGCTGCATTTACATTACGGTCACCTGGTCAGAATTTCACTTATGGTGTGTCGTACAGTTTTGCATCTCTGCAGGCTGTGGCCCTTGCGGTCCCTGTCATTTAGCTGATGATATGGCTAAAGGAAGCTGGAAAAATCACATACAGGAGTTGTGTTTGTGTAAAGTTATACTCACACAGCCAAAGGAAATGTAAGAAAGTGAAAGGGATCCATAGCAACAGGATCCCCTCATCCTGAGCTGGCTCCTGCTGAGACCTAGGAGAGGGCCAGTTCCCCCAAACTGAGCCACTCCACCAGCTCAATCTAAAAGCTCCTGGGGACAGCAGGAGGCTATTGTCTAGCTGGAAGCTACCAGGAGGCCATGTATTTGCTTCCAAGAAAATACCCCATACAACTTACCTCCAGTGTCAGGAGCTGAAGGAAATACCACAGGACTTTCTTATGCTTCCTGGAGTGAGAGCATTGTGCTTCTGGATGCTCTTTATTCCTGGGTGAGGAAACCAGGCTCTTCCCAAAATCATGGCCTCTGACAGAGCCCTGGCGAGCACAAGGGGCCAACGCTCCTCCCTTTGAGGAGGACATGTGCATTTTGGCCCAGCTGAGTGCTCCTTGCCCAGCTGACAGGCAGCAGGAGGATGGTGGATCCAGAGGGTGAGATCTCTGCCCGAGGGATGGTGCGAGCAGCAGGAGGGAGTCAGTCACTGCAAAGGGCAGTAAAGCAAAGGGCACCTGAGGCTCCTCTCCCAGCTTTCTCAGGCCCCTGCAGAGAGGTGGTCATGGCGTACTGGGGGTAGGCAGGGGAAAGCTGTGATGCCCCTGGTGTTATGGGCACCCTGAGAGGTCCAAAAGTTCAGAGAGGTAAGGAAATGGGCAAAGAGTCTGCCTGGGCCATCCTCAGTAACCTCAGCAAACCCTGAGGCTGTGTCAGATATGGGAGCAGCCCTGCAGCGCTGGCTTTAGCACGAGGGGTAAGCTCCCCTGCCTGGTCCCTAAACCAATGTGCCTTCAGGATGTGCTCTCTGCTTCACTGCGCCACCAAAGGGCTGTCATCAAAACAGATTTATGGGACTGTCTGCTGGAAGGTAAAGCTGGGAGGGAAGAGCAAGGAGCAACATGTTTCCCTTTAAGTGAATAGGAAAATCTCAAGACTTCCCATCACCATGTGGAGCATTTCACTTTTCAGTGAACAGCACTATAAATTTCACCTACTGGTAGAAGTAAAGATGCTTTATGGTTGTCCAGGCTGAACTATGATTGACTTAAAGTCTAACAAATCATTCGTTTGCTCTCCTCCCCCTGGCCTTTTAATCACAATACACACAGCACCCGCTTTTCCGTTAAGGATAACCAGGGTGGGAGGGAACAGCTGTCACCAGCACCTAATGAATGAATTTTGAGCCACCCTATAATTTCCCTCTGCTTGGCTATAGGAACAGAGAAAAACAAGCTGAGGAGAAATCCTCTGGTGAGAAGCAGGCTGAGCTGCACTTCTGAGCATCACACCTGTGCCATCAGGAGATGGACCGTTCCATGGGAAGCTGAAGAGGCTCCTTCCTCAGTAAGGTCTGGGGTACTGGAGGAAGGGATGAGGAGTCAACGGGAGCCTCCTCAGGAAGGGCTTTTTGACGAAAGGTGCTACTGCATGTTGTGCCGGAGGGGACACAGTGAAGTATTTCCAGTGAGAGCTGACGCATTTGTACCAAATCAGTATGCATGCTGTTTTCTCTGTTGGAATATTGTCGTTGTCCTTTATTACATTAAAGGGGAATATCTTTATCTCATGGTTATTTGGGTGGGATGTGACATTGCCTAATGTAAAAGCGGCCTGTAATATCAAGGAGACAACCGTGAAATAACACATTACACACTAAATTGAACAGCAGGCTCATTTACATTCCTTTAATTTGGAAATATGAACATTCAGAAACTCTCTTCTCCACTTGCATTCCCTTATTTGGAAAATAAGTAAATTACATTTATGATAATTTAGTATTTAACTGATACAAGCATTGCAAATTCCAGAAGCAAACGTTTCAAAATAGACAGGAGCTGTTCCAGCTTCCTTTGCAAAGGCATGTGACAAAAGTCACCTTTGCAGATGACACCGAACGCAGCATCTCCAGCTTCTGGACCTGCGCTTGCAAACACTTGTAAAGCAGATGGGATGGCTAGGGTGAGGCTTGTAAGGCTGGACCTTTTGTCCCAATCATGGTGTAGGCTTATCGTGTGTGGCAGATGGATATAATTAATAAACTGGGTGTATCGCCTCTTCTGTTGTGTGTGGAGTAATTTTTGCAGCCTGTGAGATCCCAGAGCCACAGATGAAAATGACAGCAAAGGACCTTTTGGATCAGCTGTGCTCAAATGACACCGAGAGGCCTCTTCCACGGTAATCCCACTGCGACGTTTTCCAGTCTTGTCTTGGAAGCCTACCCATAGTGACATGTGTTCAGTTGCTCACCAGACAGCTTATTTGATTGCCTGTGTAATAGCCCTTATTATTAAGGCATTTCTCTTGTATTTAAATGAAATTGTTCCATCTTTAATTTGGGATCTTTTTACCATCTCTGCTGCAGGGAAGGTCCATCCTAACAGCACACAAATATTCGTGCTCGTCCTGCTGCTAGCTGCGACTCCCCCCTGCCCTGTGCATCACTTTCCATCGCATCCATCACCTGCAGTTCCCTTCACCACATTCCTGCTGCCCGTCCGTAAGTCATCTGCTACTTTCCAGTGTCCTTTTTAGAAAGCGAGGCTTAAAAATGCGTGCCATGCTCCGGCTCCAGCCTTACCCAGACGGTGTAACGCTGCACTCATCGCTCCCTTTTTACCACATGACAGATCCCTTACACCCTGGGATAGTGATTGCTCTTCTTGCCGTGTGGGCTCTTACACTTTTCACTACTTGCTACAACCCCAAGGTCTTTTCCTGTATTAATGTCTTCTAAATATCTGTGTTGATTGTTGCTATTTCTCCCCAGGTGCGTTACTGTCACATTCATCAATATTAAATAAATTTTATTTTGTTGACATCTTCCCATGACTCATAACCTGCCAGATAATTCTACAATGGGGATTTACTGTCCCTTTTCACCTATTCATTTGATATTTTATTGCTTTCAGTGCTAGCAAGGTTAAACGCAGGATTGCCTCATATAGATCAAATGCCCAGAGTACAGTGGGGAATACAAATATTTGGATAAACAATTGGAAGTTGAAAGCAGGATTTTTTTAGAAAGGCAAGAAAAATACAGTCTTTACTCATGAAACATAAAACTTGTATTTAAAATTGCCATTACCCAAACTTGAATAAAAAGAAGGAAGGTGAAGAAACAGAAACTAATATATTCTACTGAAAAAAAAAAGTTGGAAATCTTTGTCAAACCTAGACTTTTACATGAGCATTTTCATCTGGGCTATACAGCCTTTGGGGGTGAAGGTATTCTGAGCAATTCTGACAAAGATCATGAGAAGGCAATACCTGCTTTTTTTCTGCCTGTTTCACAGAAAGGACAGGACAGAAACTATTGCTCTGAATAACAGTTCATCCCCTTTCAGGAAAGCTCTGAAACATTTGCCTAGAGTTAACCAGGAGCTGTGGATCAATGGGTTCCAACACGTCCTTGCCGTGCGAAGCACGGACTGAAGCAAGCACATGCTGCAGAGCCACGGTCAACAGCAGTCCCTTCGGCAACATTTTCAAGCTATTGAGTGTAGGCACCTGGGTACTTGTCTGCAAGTGACTTGCTGAAAGCATGGTGAAGGTGTGCTGAAGAGGTGAAAGCCAAATCTAGAACTGTAGCTGAAGCTCTCAACTCATAGAAATTCAAGAGAATTTTGCACCTGACTTTGCTTGTCCCCCAGTTTCAGTGCCTGGCTTCTAAATGCAAGATTATCCTGGAAATTTTATTTAACCTCCCCGCCAAAACCCAAACCAACAACAACAAAAAAGAACAAAACCCCCGAAACATGTCTGAAAACCAGAAATATTAGCATACACATTTCTTGACATTGTCAATAGCTTTTAATATATTTATATGTAATTCCCTACAAAAACTTACACAGATTAAAGAGAAAGGACAATTTGAGGGGGGTGGGGAATCCTATTTGTAATAAAGAAGGGACAACTAAATAGAGGCCTAGTTAAAGGAAGAAAGACCTCATTGCTCAGAAACCCAAGTCATAAGGCTGAGTTCAGAGGAGCAAACAGGGATCTTAAGCCCATTCCTCAGCTGTGCTCACTTTACAAATCTTCCGTCATGCAGCGTGCACTGAACCCCTGCCAAAACAAGTACCTGTTAATGAGTAAAGTTGCAAGAAGCTCTGGGCATATGTTGTCCACCGGGGCCTGCTGATGCTTCTGAAATAGCATCAGGCTATGTCTACTGTTTGGCACTGAAACGGTCCTGACTTTTTAAATGGAGATAACACAATTTGATGTTTCCTGTGGGTGACTGACTCCCAAATACCATTACCAGCTCATGGCAAATAGTCTGAAGTTTTGTTAACCTTCTTAGTGAACCTGCTTTGTACCTGTGTTGCTCATTCCCAATGGGTTTGAGGAACATTGGTTTAGGTTATTCCCGAAGCAAAGATGGTTTTGGGAGGGGAGGCCAAGCAGGACTCCCTGATTACATGAGATCTGCTCTGACAGATTCATTTTCAGTAACTTCATCTGCACACCTGATTTAGGGCTTCTCGGCAGACAGTAGTGGAAGCTGATTTCTTTGAAAGTAAATACCCAGCAGCCAGGACTGTAACAGATGTTACGGATGGGACCGGTAATTCACTTAACTGTGTCTCAGAAACCCTCTTTTCTATACATTTCTCCTCAATATTTCCAGGGCAATCACTAGCCCTGCTAAATTTGTGGTTCTCATTTAATTCCCTGACATGTTCTTATTTTTTAAAGCTTTATTTTCAACTGTTGAAGTACAAGAAATTGCTTTTGGCCTCAAGCCTTGCTTTCCAGAGAGGCAACAAGAGACTCCACTCCCAGTAACTTAAAGGCAATGCTTTCTGCTTTGGCATGAACAGCTCTGAGAGCGTTTCTCAGCCCACCTGTGCTTTTCCACGTTGATCTGTGCTCCCGATGGATGCAAATTTTTTCCTGCTCTGCCACTGGAGGGCACAGTGCTCAGACCAAGCCCTCGTGATAAAGAAGTAACTTTCTTTGAGATGAAAGGCTTGAGTTTAGGCACAGTTGACAAATCCCTCTGCCCTAGGACTTCTTAATTTATCTCTCTCTGCAAAATACAATGCAGCAAGCAGTTACAGTGTGGATAAACTGCCTGTAAGAAAGGAGCAGAGCCCAGCTCTCCTGACCCAGATATGGGGAGGGCAAGTGAGACCTGTGCAGAGAGCGAGCCCGGCGGGACAGCCCATGGTGGGGAAAGAGGCATCTCTTAGCAGATCAGACCACCATGGGGGTGCATGGGCAGCAGGTGGGACTCCACCAAGGGGTGGCCCCGTGCCACAACCCGCTGTCATCATGGTCTGCAAGTTGTCACCTAGCTGTTAGTTACATGGGGCTTCTCCTCAGGTTTGGAAACTTCTTTGTCTTTGGGTGTACATCAGGGGCTCCCCTGGGCAGGGAGATCAGGCTGCAGGGGGTCAGGGTCAGGGACAGCCCTGGCAGGACTCACGCAGCAGCCACTGGTGCATCCTCTTCAGAAACAGGCCTGTGGTCATACAGCCCATGGCATCGCTTGGGTTAAAAGGGAAGTGCTGGGATGGCACCTCTCAGCAGGAGGATGTAGATGCCACGCACAAGTAGTCATTCTTTTCACAGCATTACATGAAAAATGTTACTGAAATCATTACAAATTATGTCTGGTGTATAATCTTTTTTTTTTCCTTTACCTAGTCTGTAATTACAGCACCTCCAAAAAAAAAAGTGTATTGGATTTTTCTGTCATGATCTATGTTTAGGGCTTGGCAGGATTCAATTTTAATTTCAACTTCAATGATAACATTTTATTACCTGTGTTCTTTATTTATAGTTACACACTGCTTATTTATACTGACGTAAATATTTTTTGACTTGCATCCAGGAAAGTGCTATTATCATTGGTTGAAAGAAAAGTAGCCTCCCTCTTCTGAATAGCTCGTGTGATTTCAGAGAGATGGGGTCTAAAAATTCATCTACCATAGGAGAATTTAGCCCTTAATCTAGACAGAAGAGAAATGACAAATACATTGCAAAACCCTTCCTGACAGAACCTGTCCACGCTCTGTTTTCCTGCAATACTGCAAAAGGTGACAACATGAATCACAAGTAACATTCAATGTGAGTTTGGACAAGCTAGACAATACTCTTCTTTTCTTTTCTTTTTTTTTTTTTTTTTTTGAGATGGAGGGGAGATATTGTGCTATTAAAAACAGTTGAGCTGAGGAAAAAAAAAAAAGATTGTTTTAAGTATTTTGTGCATTTAGAGAACCCAAAAAGATCCCATATGGAATATGAGCAAGTGTTAACAGAAAGATCATTAATCAAGTAATACACCTACTGAAAAGAAAACCCACAACAGCTTAGAGAAAACAGACAAAAAGTTAGCCTGTGGTTAGGTACGCAAGTGGATGTCAGCACTAAGAGCAGAGAGGAAGTACCATGTGACTGTGGACAGCCATGGATCAGGCATTTCATCATCCAGTTCCTCAGGACCCTAGGACTCCAGGGACTCCAGACTCCAGTAACAATTGGCTGACACTCAACCAGTGGAAAGAATTTCCTGAATCAGGGCTACTTGCTGGAGAAAGAGAGCGTGTGAGTGCCCACCAGGAGGAAACTTCTGGCTTATCCATGAGAATTAAACCCCAGGTCTGCAGTGCAATCCATGTGGATATAGAGACCAAGTTTCCACTGACTCCAGTCAAGCTGAAGGATTTATCTGCACAGGAAAGCGGTCAGATGGTGGGCGTGTCTTCTCCATTCCCCCACCCACAACGGTCACCTCCCTCCTGTGGTACCAAGTAGGGAGCCCCTTGCCCACCTTCTGCCCATGAGCGGGGCTGTCCAAAGCAGTGTTGCTGGCAGCTCTAGTTGTTGCTCAGTAATGCTGAAAACTGAGAAAAATTATGTCAAAATTTTCATGTAAGAAGGGAAAGGCTTAATTTTAAAACAAAATATAACAACACAAAATAATTGATCCCTACATGCAGGAAACATGGGAGTTATCAGTTCAGAGCTGCAAACGTGAGCGATGGGAGGTAACTGCTCCCATCTTGATGCTGATACTTTCTGCTAAATTATTTGGCAGAGCAAATACAAAAAGCCAAGGCTATAACTGTTTTATGCTGCCACTCTACTGATCCTAAGTGTTCTGAGGAAATCATCGCTAAGCATTTTCATAGAATCATGGAATGGTTTGGGTTGGAAGGAACCTTAAAGATCATCTAGTTCCAACTCTCCTGCCCTGAGCAGGGACACCTGCCACTAGACCATTTTACTCAAAGCATCTGCAGAATAGGCCTTAAGAATTACTGATAGTAAGAAAATAACAGATATTAATGAACATTTTCCCCAAGCTAGTGTATCATTGGAGAATTTACAAGTCCTAATGTGCACTAAATTTGAAAAGTACCATTTTAATTCCATCCTGGAGAGTATTTAATTCTTAAAGAAAATTACCGACTTCACTAAGTAGGAGATCTAAATTACAATTATCAGAGCTGCAATGTCCTTTATCTCCCCACACAAAACCAAGCAAGTCCATCCATCTCAAAGCTTTTGTTCAATACTCCATTGCCAGGAACTGTTTTCAAATGCAGATAAAGTGTATAACCAACAATAATGCTAAATAAATCATTAAAAACTTTGCATAGTAAATCAGAAAGACATTAGATCAGCTTAGGGTCCTTGATTTATGTCAGAGTTGCAGCTATGCAGCAGTACGAGAGTGCAGAGTGCTCCAGGATTTGTCTAACAAGATGTTACGTTTTTTCACATGCAATGAACAGCTATATATCAAGCCAGAGGAGAAAGCAATCGTTCAAATCCTCCTTACTTTTCAGGTTTGGCAGGGATGCCTTTTTGATGAAGTTCAGTTCTTGGGTAGGTCCAAATGAATAGGTTTTTTTTGTCTGCTCTGAAATTTGGTGCACCTCACTGAGGGAGGGGGGCAGAAGGTGTGAGCTGGGGGAAGCAGACAGGATGCATCAGTTTGAGGAGATGGTTCTCCCTGTAACAGCTGCTCTTTTAGCATTACGTGAATGGGTGAGTAAGTACAGATACGTGTGTAGATCCGGGGAAACAAACCATAGTTTCTGAATAAGCTCAGTTTCTCAGCATGTACTCTGTGGTGTCTTGGCATCACTTCACCTTTGGTGACTTAACATCGGCAGTGATCCTCAAGAAAGCATCTGGCTGCCTTGGTGGGTAAATGAGTAGCAGCTGGGAAAAAAATAGAGTTCACGTGGGGACAGAGGCATTGAAGGGCTTTCTGAGCTATTGATTTTTGCATGTGCTCAAGGGAGTACAATGGGGAAACAGATTTTGTGTCAGTTCAGGTTACCCATAAATTTCTATAATTTGCCATCCAGCCCAGTTACTAAATTGATTTGACCTGGTTAACAACGCTTAATAACCAGCACAAACAAATTTTGAAGTAAATTATTAAGCATTTGAGAAAAACCTGCTGCAAATTCTTGCTAAAGGGACTTGTATCTTAAGTTGCTACATAAACCATTTTGTGTGCATACTGAGATGTATAATAGGAGAAAATCAGCAGTGACTGTCAGCTGGGATGGCAATTGCCTGGCTACATGGCCCAGCTATGTGTCCTGTTCTACAGCTGAGTGTCATGTGCCAGAAGGGTGCTGGGGTTGCTCGTGGCCAGTTTTCCTCCTCTGACCTCTGCATGGCCAGATCTCAGTTGCCCTGAGCCGCTCAGTCATTGGGTGGGCAGATGACACAGATCCCAGCTCCTCTATCCAGGTCCTGTGCAACCTCCTCCTGCTTATACAGGCATTGTAGTCATTTTAATTTTGTAAGAACACCCATGATATTAACATTTCCTTGACATTTCCAAGCCCCTGTACTCCTCGGCTTCTTTACGTCTCTCCTCGCAAGCATGTGCAGCCAGCATACAGGTTGCACTTGCTTCAGGATCATAGCTGCTTCTTCACGTGCTCACTCCCTCGCTGATGCCTCTGAATCAAAGGTCCTCTCAAAATACTCCATATGGAGGCGAGGGGGTGCAAGTTGGCAGCTAAAAGCCCATTTCACAGCAGCCTTCAAGGCACATCTGCACCCAGGGCCACTTCAAAACACAGCTCTGCCTCTCTGCACGTAGCTCTCCCTGCTGCTCACTCAGCTCTAATCATTAGGACCTGATCGCTTCGGGAAAGATGAATGCATCGATGGGTTGGTTTTTTTTTTTTTTTTTTGCATCCTGTTGTTCATGAATCATTGTTCCTGTCACACAATAACTGTAATTATTACTTTTATGGACCTTTGGCTGATTGTCTTAGCAGAAGAGAAAAAAAAAAAGCAGCAGAAAAGGGTTGTGCAAAATCAGACATCCTGAAAAAAAAAAAAAATAACCTCTTGACTCTTGCTACTAGAATTGTTCCTTTTAGGTCAGAGCCCTATGCACATGTTGCTTCCTCTGCTCCACAGTGCTGGTGGCAGTTTGTCTAGTTTTAAATTGGCCAAAGTAGACGAAAGGTGGCAGAAGGTTATTTTTAATCTGCTAATGTGTTATGGGGGACTGTCGTGGCAATGAAGCACAGAAGGTGGGGGAAGGCAGAGGGAAAAGGTAAAATAAGTTTTTTTGAACTAAAGGAGCACATGATGTGAGAATGTCAAAGCTCCTGGTACCAGATTGTTATAGTACCAACAAAGTACTTTCTTTTTTTTCTTTCATTTTTCTGTTCTCTGAGAGGACATGTCCCTATCTAGAACATGGGAATCTTGGCTAGACTGAGTGTGTGGCAAAAGGATAAGGGAGAGCCTCATTACTGGACTTCTACAGAAAGCTCCTGGCTGGTTATATAGCTCAGCATAACAAGGAGTGTCACCGCTATTATCTCCAGGAGCTATGGGGCTTGCACCACACTGATAGCCTGCTTGACCCTAGGAGTAGGTGTGACCTGACCAGACGGGCAGTCACAGGACATCCTCTTCCCTGGATAGCTGTCAGGTCCCTGCTATTTCCACTCCCTCCGCTTCAAAATATCAATTTATTCCTGCTTCTCATGTTTACTATGTCTCTTTTTTCCTTTTTTTCTTCACTTTATATAAGAGCATTCTTAGCAATTCAAGACAGGTCCAGCTGTGGTTAATTTGTCATGGAGAAAATAATATGAAACGGAGCAGTGCTGGGGAAACAAACAACCCAGTGCAAAGCCTGCCCCTAATTGATTGATGAAAGGAAAATTAGGGCTGCCTCAAGAAAAAAAAAATTTCTATAGCACTGGGAGTAGAGAGGAAGCTGTGCCGTAAATTGTGGGTTACTCGCTGGAGCTCTTTGCCCTCGGAATCAACACTGGCAGCCGGTGGTGGATGTGCCAACCGCGGGACCTCTCTCCCACCGATGGACCCCCCAGGGCAGGGCAGGGCATTGCATTGTGCAAGCTGTGCCTGTGGACGAGCCCTGTTAGGGGACTGTAAGCCTGGTGTTGTACCACAGGATGGAGGTAAGCTTCTTTCTCCCACTCTGCCCGCCCCCTCCCCCCTTCCCCCAAATAAAAAAAAGAAACAGATGCCACGTTTTGTAGTCTTCTCTCTTCTCTTTGCATTTCTTTTAGGTAAGAAGGAAGACTATGCCTCAGCCTAAGTACTGATTGCTACCACTTCAAACGGACTGACTTTCTTTTATTTTCTCTGTAACAAAATCATCCAGGAGACTTCCAAGCAAGAGTTTTTCCCCTTCAGAAAAAGCTCTGTGGGTGCCATAGGTAACAGGGGCACACTGGCAATTATTAAGGCCACGTTCTTAATTTTTAATGGTTAAGATTGCTTGCTGCAAAAGTAACTAATGATATGAAGTATGGGTATGTATATATCTAAAATTTTGTTTGCTTGATTGGAGACGTCCTAAGGAAGGCTTGCTTTCAGGGAAGGAAGCCCACTGCAGGAGTCTCAGGGTGGGAAACCACAATCTCCCATGTTGCCAGCTGCTTTTGAAAACCTTGGTCAGGCACGTGTGTCTAAAGCAAATTTGTGTGTACATTTTTTTTTTTTTTTTTACCAGGCAGGCCAGAAAAAGCAAACTGAAGTTCCTGGCAGCTAAATTATGAACAAATGCTACTCTTAACTTGTAATACAAAATTAACCGTTTACAAATTATAATAAATCTTAGAGAAAAAACAGCTCAAAGAGAAAAAAAAAAACCCCTCATTCTGAACTTGAGGCTTGAAAAAATAAATTAATCAGTTTTCATAGGTGTCAATTGGGCAACCTTCCCTGAACTGTGTTTACCAAGGCTTAATTCCTGCTTTGTTATGTCTCAGAGCTGATGGGAATTCGGCACCCAGATAGGAGGAGCTGCCTCTTGCAGCACACAGCACTGTATCTGGCTTCGCTTCTGTGCTTTAAACCCATACCCTTTTCAAAGCCAGAACATACATTACCACTTTTGACGACATTTCAATTGCCGGCTATGACCAAGCCCGCATCAGAAGAAAAGAAAGGCAAGGCTGATGTGATTTCCTCCACGCTGGCTTTGTCTGGCTCACCTTTTTCAACAGCCACTCTTGAAATAAGTGGAAAGACTGGTCACTAAACAGCCTCTCTTAAAATGAGTGGCCTCTTCTTTATTGTCATCGGTACCAGCATATAGAGAACATACAGAAGAAACTGCCTGAAAGGTAACAGTCTGAAGACAGAGACAGAAATACAGTCAGGACATGCAATGCACCAATTGACCTGAAGATGGATTTGTCTCAAAGCAACATGATGTATTTTTATCTGCCTGAATTTATGGAAATACATTTTACAGCACTGCTTTTCAGGGCAGACATAAGTTAGAAGTCTCCGAGGAGCACATATATTTCAGGAAACTGGAAAAAGTTAAAGAGTCAGTGTATCAGAGACACAACTTAACGGACAAAAACAAACTGGAGGGAAAGGGAGTAAGTGGAAACAGAGTGGAGCTGAAGATGAGGTTGGTCATTCTACCGCTTGCAAAAAAAAAAAAAAGTACTTTTTTTTCTAAATACCCTTTCTAAAGCATCTGCTTTCTGGGGAGAACTGGAGCTTTCTATTGAAAAGCTACTGAAGTACTGCTATGTTTGGAGCATTTTCTGATATTCAGCTTTCTAGTGTAGAAATGAAAATTTTCCAGGGAGGGAAAACATCCTCTGTTGTTGTTGCTGTTGACAATTTTTAGTAAGAAATCTCTCCTTACCTGCCTGCAATGGGGAAGAAAAGCTTACACTTCATATAGAGTTAGAGCAAAAGACAAACAAGGAGAATGACAAAAGCAGACAAGTCAAAACATCCTGATTTGTTTTTTATCTACTCTTTGGTACTTTCTCCTCTTAGCTTCTTGTCTATTTTCTTTTTCTGCTCGTCAGGCGTCTTCTTTTAGGCTATCAGTGTTTTGTGTAGGGATTGCCATAGAGTTTTCACACAGGTTAGCATGTTGTGTGCTTGATTGGCAGAGTGTTAAGGGTTACAGCATATGCCAGTCGCTGCAGACAGACAGCTAGAAGAAAGGTCATCTGGGCAACCCTTTGCTACAGTAAACAGTGCGGGAGCCCAAACAAGAAGGCTGAAGTATTTCATGCAAAAAAAAAGTGAGCACAGTCCTTGTTTGGGAAGAGGTTTAGGCAAGCAACCAGCTGAGAACCATAACAACCAGCACTCCCGCTGCCTGACCACAGCCTGAGCATTCGGTCACACCATGGAAAGCGTAGTTGCCGAAGGCTGGTAGTGGTTGGTAGTTTTGCTACATCCTGTATCTAACTCCAGCTTACAGTCTGACATACCATCAGCCCTGAGGCAAGGCTGCATATCTGCAAGACAAACTTGAGCAGTCTTCCTCAGCTTAAACTCAAGCACTTGCTTTATGACCTTGTCTGGAATGCCAAGGCCCTGGTGCCTGTTCACTTGTATTTATGGGGAAGGCAGGATGCGCAGATGGAAGCGGCATTGTTTCTAGAGAAAACAATCAGGTCTAATAGAAGAAGGATAGATCTAATGTGACAGTGTCAGCTAGAGACAGGGGCTGATGTCACTAGGGTCACATTTTAAATATACTCTTATATGGTTTGTTTGCAAAGAACAAACATAATGGTGCTCCAAGAGACGAAGAGCTCCACCTGCTCTAGAGATGTAGCTATAGCAACCTCCACACGATTACATTGCTAATCAGCAGGTGTTGAAGAGGCATAGATAGATGCCGTTGAGCAATTCAGCTCCAAATAGATACTTTGATCTGCATAACAGCTTGCATTTATGTCCCAAATATGGATCATTTCCAGTTCTGCAAGTCTTCCTTATAAAAGAAAAATTCCCATTCTTCATTTTATAACAGGAGTCTTAAAACTTGCCTGTGCTATCTAACAAGCTAGCCAGGTCCATTACTTTTGGGTGAGGCAGGAGTAGGGGAAAAAGAAACCTTTTAATTGCCAAGAATGTCCAAACTATTTCTTGCATGTTTTATCTGAATGACGCCTTAATGGCAACAAAATCATACAAAAGAAGATACTTGTTCTACTTTCCTGTATACATGACGCACTGATGAATCAATTGCATCTTCTCATTAAATATGGTCTATTCCACTGCAGACACTGGCGACAGTCTCTGAACATGTACCAGACCATCTCAGGCTTTGTTAGCAGCCACAACACTATTGAAAAAACCAAGCTAACGTCTGTCCTGCTTTACTCTCCACAAGATGCCATTGAACTTGGTGGGGATGCCTGGGATGGAAGTCAAGGCAGAATATGGCTCATCATCAAGCAGCTCCAAAGGAACCTGGACCTTTGATAAGCAAAATCTGCAATTCGCTGTTTCAATAAAGGAGAGGATTCAACAGCTCCAAGAGAAAAATGACCCTTCATTGTATTCCCCACTAATCTGCTGGAGCACTCATTTAGGAGGGTAGTTCAGTCACATACTCATCATTTCATGAAAGCTGGCTAAGGACATTTCATGAAGCCTCTAAAGTCTATATCGCATGCCCTGTTCCTTCTCTCCTTTTTATCCTCTATTTTTCTGCCAGCTGAACATCCCACAGCCCTGTTGCTCCCCTCACCTCCTGAAGCAGCCTACACTGCCCTGTTTCCCACCCCCGCTTAATATATTTCTTTGCAGGCTGCTGCATAATCACCTTATTTATCATTATCTGAATGACTTTGCTGTATTAAAGAACCACAAATCAAAACAGAAAAGCCATTTGAAATACCTCTATGCTTGCAAAAATCAGTGGTCAAAGTCAGATGCTTGTCTTTCACATGAACTGCACGTATGTGGTAGTGCAGCGGGCCACAGAACAAACATTCACTGTGTTTTCCACTGCACCCTGCTTTGTCCCTTGCTCAGGATGCAGCTCTTCCAGCAACATTACCTTATTGCTGAAATCAGGCATTCCTCACCCTGTTCCACTGCCTGTCTTCTGGCCTTGCTTTCATCCCTGCCTCCTGCCCCACTGACCCTCTGTCCCTATCTTGGCGTCCTTCGTGGCATTACAGCCCCAGCCCCCTTGCACCAGCTGCCCCGACCAGCCAGGTCACCCCTGCCACCAGTAGCCACCAGACTTCTCCACCTCCTGGAACATTTCAGACTCCTTTCCCCAGCTCTTGCAGCTTTTTCTTTGTGCCTCCCGTCACTACGTGGTGACTGTGGCCCCAGTCGTGGGGGCCACCCACCCCTTGAAGGGTTAGGGGGCAGCTGGAGGGGGCAATTACAGCATCTCTTTTGGCCACTGAGAGACTTTGGTGCCTTGGTCCTGGGTGTCCTGCATGCTTGAGCTTTGCGCACTAAACAGCTTTGTCCTGCCTGGTTACCCTCTATCAACTGTGCTTTCCACACCAGGTGATCAGTCTGAAACCACAAACTCCTTCTCAGTAAGTCCATATTAATTATACTACTATTTTCTAATTATTTAATTGAATCTTCCATCTCTTTCTCCATTACTTTGCCTGTGATTGGTACCCAGTAAACTGGACTATATTTACCTGCGTGGTTTCATTTGTCTTGGAATTTTTACACAATATTGACATTGATCTTTGAGAATTTCCCCATTATTTCATGACTTATTAAAAATTTACATACACAAGCTAAAAATATCCTACATTGACCCTTGGGGGCCACTTCTGTGGACCTTTAGATTTCAGAAATGATTAACCCTAGTGCAAGTTGTTCAATATCTTTCTTAATTAGTCATATGTCAGAAAAGGTTCTGAGTTTTTCCTTGTTATTAATGACGTGGTTGTCTCCAGCTAGTAATAAGGCTATGGCATTGATAGCTTTTGTGCTACTATTCATAAGTTTTCAAGAAACTCTTCTTCTTAAACAAAGCCTGACCAGCCATGAACTTTTTTTCTTATGTTTTTAGTATCCTTTATCAATTTTCTACACCTCATAAACTCTTATTTATATGGGTTTTTATTACCTTCCCCTTTTCCCCCATATGTTGCATATTGCTTTTTAATTCGTTATTCCTGCCTTCATTCTTCCGCTGAAAGAGAATGGGCTTCTCACCAATATTATTCTGCTCCTTTACTGTGAAGTAATGGTTTTTTTGCCATTTAATATGGGCTTCTTCCTAATAGTTTTTTACACTCAGTTGCACTGGTAACTTTTCTGTTTGGGAAACCGGTGCCTTTCAGTAGGGAGTGTATGCGGTACTTGGAGTCACACAGCTTGTCAGGACAGTAATGGCAGCTGTCCCTAGGCTGCCTGTGCTTTCTGCTTCAGCACAGTTCTCCTTACCGCACACCCCAGTGCCGAAGGAGGACAACAGTCTGCACCCGAACTGGGGCTGCAGAGGGTCTCGCTTCTCTAAAGGACTTCGCTTTGGTTTCATAGTCTGGTGCCGTTTATGAAACTGTTCCCTGACCCACATGCAAAGAAGGTTTGCTGCCTCTGAGATGCCTGCCGTCCCCAAACCAGTAACAATGGAGAATGTGCCACTTCCCCTCTTACAGCCTCTGCCCTGCCCAGCCAGGTTTTATCCAGTGCTTTTAACACTGCCGTTGTGCAAAGTCTTCCAGGCAGTTTCAGTAGGCCAGCTATATCTAATTTCTTCCCATCAACGATTACTTTCAGTTCCTCCTGCTTGTTACCCAAACTCCTCAAGTCGGTCTATAAATTAATGGAAAACAAGGGCTCTGGTGATGCAGGACCTGGCAGTGGGTCTCCAGCCAAGGAGGAGTCCGTGATCCACATAATCCTGTGGGAACATGAGGTTCGGAGGGAGGAAGAGGCTGGCTCAGAGGTCAGGCAGGGCAGAGCAGAACTGAACCCTCCTTCTTGATCCTCTGCCTCAACAGCAAGTCTTATCCTTCCTCCCGAATTGCTTTTGAGCTGTATTGCTCCCAAGATGTACAGAAGTGTTTTCAGCAAGCCCAAATAGCCTCTCAATTATCTAGTTGAGAGGGAAATATTGCTGAAGGAAAATCTTAACTTTCTCTCTGTCTGTGCATGCTAGCCCATAGCAGAAATAGTTCCATCTAGAAAAAATATTATTTTAGGAATCAAAATCAGCACTTTTTCTTGTTTGAGTGTGTTATTTTTCACTTTGCTTGGCACTTCAAGTGCAAGGTCGTGTGTCAAAACATTACATCAGCAATGTTTATCTCTGTTTGAAGAACTCTGTCAAGAATTGATTTGAAAAAAGGTTTGGGTACTGTCTATTTTATTTTCTTGACAACAGCTCCATTAGTCAAAGCCTATTTATGCAAAATCATTTGCTACAGAGGTATCTTCATTTTAACTGCAGAAAGAAGCCTTTTTCTTTCTTTCTTAAGGAAAAAGACAATATTCTTAAAGGGTGAATAATTTTTTTTTTTAAATGATAATGTTAAATTGTAGCGCCCTCAATCCCATGTATTTGTGTCTTTAGAGAGACCTCTGGAGATGGCCTGGGCAAGTCAGCCTAGTTCAGGCCAGCCGGTGCTCTCACACACGCACACGACACAAAAAGGTACTCCTTTCTGTCTATCTCTGTATAGACAGAACACCAGATTACACACACATACACACCAAATTACGACTTTTATTGGCCTTCACTATTTTAAGTCGTTTTTTAAAACCTTACACAGGTGCCGTATCGTAGAAATACAGCTTTTAACCCCAGCAGGTTTCACTCTACTAAGTGTTTTATCTAGAAGATCAGATTACACACCCTAGGGAAGGAAGGACTTTACCGAACTGTACAGCAGGTAAAGTGCTTTGGGCTCTGCGTTGTGCCATTAAGGCCAATATAAGGAAGCAGCAAGACTTATCTTAATCTTGCTGATCGCCTCAATTAACACGGCCCCTATAGTGTCCTCCTTGGTATCTAATCCTCACAGTTTCTTGTTCTATGTCTTTTGCTCTGATAGTGTTATCAGACCATTGCTAAGAGTACAAAAGTACATATTAAGTGGGTGAGGATGTGGTAGTTTTTGAGAGAAGCCGCGTGCTTAATTAACATGAAAATCAAGCCATGCACTATTAAGTCTTTCTTGTGAGGGAAAGAAATGTACTAGATACAGGCCCTAAAAATAAAATTTAAAAAAAAAAAGGAGGAAAAAGTACACAGGGAAGGAGACTAATTATAAACAGAATTCAAAAGCAATGCCATTCATAACAACCTGTCTACTCCTGGCAAACACTTTAATCATTTGGAAATAACTTTTCATACACAGCAACATAAGCAAGCGGTACAAAAAAGGGGGGCTCTCCTCCCACGTCTCACTCATCCAAGATGTAGTGAAATTATCTCTGTACTCATGGGACTTTTCCTTAATCAGGAGGGTAGCCTCTACTCCCAGAGCAGCCCTGAGTGTGTTTCTCAGTCGTGCAAAGACAAATAAAGATGAAGAATCAGATCCAGGGATCTTGAAGACATTATGATCTATATATTTCCAGCCAATTCTGTAAATGATGCCTGGCAAAAAGAGTGCTGTTGCTTAAAAAAAAAAAAAAATTAAAAATTCCTTGGGAGAGAGTACAAGTCAGTTTGGGAGGCTGACAGCCTTGAACTGGCAATGAGCACCACTAACAGAAGCAATCCTGCAGCGACATTGCCTTTTCCTCCCTGATGTGCCATCTGATGCTCTGGATGGCTTTCAACAAGTGTCCCAGGGCCAGGATGCCACAGCAACCGTCGCAGGCAACTGTCGCTACCTGGGCAGCGGGGAGGCAGGCTGCGCTCCTCCTCCTCAGCATGCACCCTGCAGTGGACCCTCACCTCAGGGATCGCGTCCCTGTCAGTATGACCTTTCTTTCCTCTGAAGTCTCATAAGAACTTCTGCTGACTGCTTCAGTTTAGGGGTTTTCCATCTGATTCCACTCCCCTTTCCCGCCTTACCTCGGGATCATGTTTTGGAGAAGGGTAGCAGATGAAATGTTCATTTTGAACCCTGCAAATTTAATGACGTGAATCCTTAAATATTTTGTCTGGATCAATCTTTTAAATAAGCTCGGTGCTTACACCTCACTGGGTAACTGCTGTGAAAGAGAGCAGCAGAGGCTCTAATGGTGAACAACTGCTGCAAAGGGTTTTTCCTCTCCTCTTTCCTCTGCCAAAATTTGAAGCGATGTACACCTGTTTCTGAGCCGGGAAACCCACTCTGTCTTTTGTATTGCCTTTTCTAACTGACTTCCTGACTATATGTTACAGTGACATGCCAGGACAGCACAGAAAGGAAATATTTCTGGAGGAAGAACAGCCTTCTTCCAGCGAAGTCCTGTGTAAGAATATTCCATCCTTACTCCTCACAATGCCAATAGCACCTCATTTGCATTACTGTGGTTTAAATGTAGATGGTCTAAGATAAGTCATTGTCAGATGCCTGTAAATATTGATGAGTGCTCCCCGAAGCTGGTTTGTAACTATTGCTTTCTCTTCTGGCACAACCCGAGAGCTGCGTATTAGCAGAGCTGTGGATGGAGCTTCTGGGAGTCAAACGCATACCTTTGCTTAGCGGGTGACAGTAAAAGAAAAGAAGAAAGTTAGGGAAGAAAATTTCCAGATGAATAATAAATTGAGCCAGATTGGAGGCTGGTGAATCTTAATTAGAAACCTGACATATCATCAGCCTCACATCCTACTGCTCCCTGCACTCGAAGTGATGCTCGGTAGCAGCTGCATGTCTGTGTGGTCCCTACCTGTTGGTGATCACAATGCCAGCGATGGAGCCTCCGGTTGGACCAGGGTGAGACGCAGCCACTGAGGTTGGGAATGGCACCAGTGCTTCCCTCGTGTAGATGAAGGGACAGAGAATGTGCCAGCAAAAATGATGGGGAAGTTGATGCTGTGGCCATCCTGCCCTCCCTCCAGAGATTACCAGAAGGTCTGATGAACAGTATTCATCTTGTCTGTTGTGAATAGAACTTGTCTCTTCTTCTTTCTGGTTTTTTTTTTTCCTAATGAAAGTTTCAACACTCCTGTTTGAGATGTCTTAGTGAAGTGCCTGAAGTTACAAGGAAGGGAGCGAGAACATCAATCTGCATCTGCTCTCTCCTGCAGAGAGTTGTCATCTGTTATCTTGTCTGGGCTAGCAGGTGAGGGACAGCATGACCCAAAGGGCAGCCCTAGAATGAGGAAGCAGGTGAGGTTCTCCCAGACGGTGCTGTGAGAAGGTCATATCCTTGGGCCTCAGTTTCTCCAACTCTAAAATGAGAAAAACACTCCGATTTATTTCATGTCTTTGAGGAAGAGTACTCTGTAAGTGCTACGGTTTATTATTCTAATGTGACTGTAAAGTCATAATGTCTTTATTGCAAAATGATCTTTAAAACATGAAGCATTAGGATGGTGACTGAAATCATTAGTATCAAATTGTTCTGCTTTTGCCCTGTCGCATTGATACTTCAAAGCAAAATTGTCTTGTGGGCGTTTATAACATTTTATGAGGATAACTTATCTTTTCAAACCTTGTTGAGGGGAGAAGGCAAAAAAGTCCCCAGATGTTTTCTTAATGAAAAAGGACTAGGGCTTCTGCTTGTTTAATTCTGAGGTTGTCCTTTAATATTTAAATTCCAAACTCACTAACAATCAATGTGATGAATGACCAATGTGATGACAATGAGCCCTCAATTGTTCAGAGGTGGTGCAGGCAGACATCCCCACAGTGTGGTCCCAGGTGAGGCTGTTGGGCTCACGAGATATTGTTGGGGGAGACCATGATGCCCCATCCCTCCCTCTGCCTGCAGGAGTGGAGTGGAGGTGTCTGTGCTCCCTGGCAGAGTGCCATCTGGCAGGGGCCCCGTTTCCCTACTGCATTTGGTTGCTTGATGCTTAGCAGAGGGAAGTCATATCCATGATCCAGCTCTCTTGGGCATGACCTCAGCAGAAATACAGTATAAACAAGGTGGCATTGTGCATTGTGCAGCTGCTGAGCTTGTCAAGTATCTGATTCTCCAGAAATGTCCTATCTTCTCTGTCTTACAGGTTATATTCCTATAAGGTTAATAAGGCTTTGAGTCTTTGTCCTCTCCCTCTATCTTCTTTCAGGCTGGTCTACATCTCCAAATCACGTTTCCTTTTCTGAAGGAAAATCACGTTTCCTTTTCTGACATTCATCCTTGCTGAATGTCCAGGTGGCATTTCAGCAGACTTGGTGAGTCCCCACTCTGCTATGTGGGGACACACCATTGTCGTAGTTCAGCCCCGATCAGGACCAGACTACGCAGTCTCTCTCTCTCACTCCCCCCACCCTCCGAGAGAATAGGGGGAGATTATATAAGGAAAAACGGCTCGAGGTTTGAGATAAGGACGGGGAGAAATCCTTAAAATTACTGTCACGGGCAAAACAGACTCGGCTTGGGGAAAACTATTCATTTATTTCTAAAACTAGCAGGGGAATGAGACAGGGAACAAGATAACCTCCCCCCACCCCTCCCTCTTCCCGAGCTTAACATTATCTCTACTACCTTCCCCCCACTCCAAGCGGCGCGGGGGGAAGAGGGAATGGGGGTTGTGGTCAGTCCATCATGCATTGTTTCACGCCGTTGCGTCATCATCAGGGGAAGAACTCCTCGCATTCCTCCTCTGCTCCATTGTGGGGTCCCTCCCATGGGCCACAGTCCTTCGTGAAACTGCTCTGGTGTGGGTCATCTCTTCCACGGGGTGCAGTCCCTCCAAGAACAGCTGCCCCAGCGGGCCCTCCATGGGCCACAGCCTCCTTCAGGCCTTCACCTGCTCCAGCGTGGGGTCCTCCATGGGCTGCAGGTGAATCTCTGCCCCTCCATGGACCTCCATGGGCTGCAGGGGGACAGTCTCCTCCACCATGGTCATCACCACAGGCTGCAGGGGAATCTTGGCTAGGAGACGCATTACTCCTCCCCCTCCTTCTTCACTGACCTTGGTGTCTGCAGCCGTTCCTCACAACAGGCTGGCAGACGCCTCTCGGGATCCTTTTTACATATTATTTACTTCTCATCTCCTCTCCACTTCTTGCAGCCAGGCTGGGCCGAGTTGGGCCCAGTCTGCTGCCCGGCAGGAGGCCAGAGGGTGAGGCCTGCAAGGCCCACAAGGCTCGCGCCTCCCCTCTCTGCCCCCCGCTCAGCTGCTTCACATCTTCTCTCCTTTTCTTTCCTGTTTTCCCCTTCTTAAATATGTTATTGCAGAGGCGTTATCATGAGACATTCTGCTACCAATCGGCTCGGCCTTGGCCAGCAGCGGGTCCGCCCTAGGCCTGGCTGAGTCCACTGAACAAAGGGGAGCGACTTCTAGCAGTTTCCTACAGAAGCTGCCATCTTAGGCCCCCCCTCACCCAACAAAACCAGAACAACTGTAAACAGCTTTCCTCCCTCAACAACTCCACTGGGGCAACTTTCTCACTTTCCTTCAACTTGTCAGTCCTGGATCTTCCCTTCCCTCATGTACATGTCTTGCAGGTCGTGAACATTCTTGTGGTAGCCTGCAGTTGCCCTGTTTTGACCCAATGCACATATGCAAGACTTTCTGCTACTACTCACTGCACATGGCATGGTAATATCAAGTTCCTTTTTTTTTTTCAGCCCAGTTTTTTAGCCACACAAAAAATGCTGCTGGCAGGTGTGTTGGTTTCTTTACTTATTCACCCTTTTCTTCCCTGCCAGCTCCCTCAGATGACTTTGGGATTTGGTATTTTCTCAACAAATTTGACTGAATGTAAGTGACTACAAATATAGCAAAGAATTAAATGTGTCTGGAGCTGTTCCATGGCACAGAACAGTTCTTGCCCAGGTTACTCAACTCATTTTCCCCCACAGTGTATATTGGGAATGGTCCTGGGCCTGTGCTGACTTCCACATTCACGTTACTGAAAGAATGTTGGTCAGTGCAGGTCAAAAATGAGGCAAGGGATGACCATCACCTTTTCGCTGTGTAGATGACAGTGTGCCCATGGCCATAGCTTAGTTTTCTAGGATGGATGCAACCAAGTAGAAATTCCTGCAAATTGAACAGAGATGAACAGTCAAACAGAAGACAGCCAAGGATCTACACCAAGCCTTCTGATACTGGAGAGTCCGGCCATGGGACACAACCCCAGTACAAACCAGATTTCATAAGCTCAAGAATGAGTTTGTAGTGACTGGTTGAACTAGACAGATGCTCCAGATTTGTGTGGTGTGGATAGCCTGACCAAGGGTCCTTTGCTTGTACAGCACCGCTTATGGCTGCTTCAGAAAATGTGTGGAAAAGTGTGATTTCCAGGCCCTTATGCCAAATGTATAACAAAGTCACTGGTTGCATGATGGATGAAGGAGCCACCTCATCATCACTGCTGTTACGTTGTCTAGGGCACAGCTGTCATGCCTTTCAGAGGCAGCTGGTCCTGATTTAAATGGAAATAACCTCTAATGGACTGTAACCCATAGTGGGAAATGCCTCTGGTCCTTGATGAAGTGCAACCCAAAGGGGCTGCACAAAGCTGGCAGAAGAATCTGGGTAGGACCATTTCAAGGTCTCCAAACTATAGAGGACATCCCGTAGGCAAAGCTCGGGAACACAGCAAGCCTCCATGTACTGCGAGGAAGAGACAAGTACTCCCACCTTTATCTTTTCCTCAGATTTCCAAACATTCAACTCTGTTTCTACAATCAGATTCCCAAAGTCCACATGGCCGATTTCAGTTTTTGAGAACTTGGTTTCTACAGGGATTCAGGGAAGTCTCTCTTTGCTGTACTGTGGTACAGAGGTCTGCAATACACCATAATACTTGTGAATTTATGTACATAATGTCACAAGTGAAGTCCGACGAAGGAAAAACCAATACTATGGCTCTGATGCAACCACTGAGTATGACTACTATCTAGTTTTATTGCAAACCAGTTCATTAGCATTTAAATTGATTCTTAAATATTTTCCTAGAAATTCGCAGCAATATAAGCCTTAAATCCAGGACTGGTAATGTTGTGATTTTTATGTCTAATTTTAGTTTTAATTTTTAGTCCAATAGATTGCAATTATATGGCCAAGCAATTTCAGAGAGCTGCTTTAAAATTCATATATTTGTGGTTTGCTGTTAATGAGTGAAAAAAAAAAAAAGAAAAATGGAAGTAGGCATTACCCCGTGTCCCTGTGCAAAAATGATGGCAAATCCTGAAATTCTTGGACATAAACCCCGCATACATTCTAGTTACACAGCTTACAAACTAAAAGTCTCTACAGAAGACACATCTTTTAGACTGTGTACAGGGTACAAAATATAAATCAAAAGTACCTGGGCAATCCTGTGAGTTGAATGTCATAGACATCAGTCTGTGAATACCCATGTTATTCCAAACTTAGAATCATAGAATCATAGAATGGTTAGAGTTGGAAGCGACCTTCAAAGGTCATCTAGTCCAACCCCCCTGCAAGGAGCAGGGACATCCCCGACTAGATCAGGTTGCTCAGAGCCTCATCCATCCTGGCCTTGAACGTTTCTAGGGATGGGGCTTCCACCACCTCTCTGGGCAACCTGTTCCAGTGTTCTACAACTCACATTGTAAAAAAATTTTTCCTAATACCCAATCTAAGTCTACCTCCCTCTATCTTAAAAACATTACCCCTCGTCCTATCACAATAGGCCCTACTAAACAGCCTCTCCCCATCTTTCTTGTAGGCCCCCTTGAGGTACTGGAAGACCGCTATCAGGTCTCCCCGGAGCCTCCTCTTCTCCAGGCTGAACAGCACCTACTCTCTCAGCCTGTCCTCATAGGAAAGGTGCTCCAGCCCTTTTGTCATCTTCGTGGCCCTCCTCTGGACCTTCTCCAACTGGTCCATGTCCTTCTTATGTGGGGGCTCCGGAACTGGACACAGTACTCCAGGTGGGGTCTCACCAGGGCAGAGTAGAGGGGGAGAATCACCTCCCTCTACGTGCTGGCCATGCTTCTCTTGATGCAACCCAGGATGCAGCTGGCCTTCTGGGCCGCAAGGGCACATTGCCGGCTCATGTTGAGCTTCTCGTCCACCAGCACTCCCAAGTCCTTCTCCTCAGGGCTGCTCTCAATCCATTCCCCGCCCAGCCTGTATTTGTGCCTGGGATTGCCATGACCCAGGTGCAGGACCTTGCACTTGGCCTGGTTGAACTTCATGAGGTTGGCATGGGCCCACCTCTCCAGCCTGACAAGGTCCCTCTGGATGGCATCCCTCCCCTCCAGCCTGTCAACAGCACCGCACAGCCTGGTGTCATCAGCGAACTTGCTGAGGGTGCACTCTATCCCACTGTCCATGTCGCCGACAAAGATGTTGAACAAGGCCGGGCCCAACGTGGACCCCTGAGGGACACCACTCGTAACAGTCTCCACTTGGACATTGAGCTGTTGACCACCACTCTCTGAGTGCAGCCATCCAGCCAACTCCTTATCCACCGAGTGGTCCGTCCATCAAACCCATGCCTCTCTAGTTTAGAGAGAAGGATGTCATGTGAGACAGTGTCAAAAGCTTTGCACAAGTCCAGGTAGATGATATCCGTTGCTCGTCCCTTGTCCACCGGTGCTGTTACCCCATCATAGAAGGCCACCAAATTGGTCAGGCACGATCTGCCCTTGGTGAAGCCATGTTGGCTGTCATCAACCACCTCCTTGCTCTCCATGTGCCTTAGCATGGTTTCCAGGAGAAACTTGGTGTAACATACCACCAAAATACCAAACAAGGTTGGATGGCCTCTGTTCAGCCTCTGTCCACACCTGATGGGATTCAGCCATCAATGACATCCCATGGATGTCAAACAATGCTCTCCATTCGACATCAGCTGCCCAAACAGTGCCTCTGGCTGGAGGGGAGCAGCGGTGGTGGCTTGCAGGGAGGCAAGTCACATTCACAACGTGTTGGCATTGATAAAGTGCCAACAAGGAGCAATGCCCCTTGTCTCAGCTATATACTTCAGGCCATTAGTTTCTCTGCTAAATTTCACCACTCATTCTGGAAACATTAAAAAAAATGTTTCGTATGGGCACAAAAGGGCAAAATTCACCATAAGCCAAACTTGTGTGGCTTTTCAGTGACCTTTGTGATTGGGAGCATATTTTTCGCTCCATTTATTTAATTCAGTGAGTTCATGTCACCTCATGTCAATCCTTGTGAGTTTTGTGGTTTCAAGAGGTGTTTTTTTTCCAGCTATGGTTTCTATGGCTGGGTACTCTGGTGCCACTTACTTCTGTCACAACTGAAACAGGAAATTCTTCAGAGACTGACAAGTGAACCGACGGACACTTTAGCACTACTGCATTGCTCGTCTGCTTGAATCTGTGTTTTAATTAGCTTGAGGAAGATATAAAGGCTACTTTTTCAGGTGTAAGTTACTACAAGACCCTGGGGGAAAAGAAATAAGCTGTTTAAGGGAAGGAAGTGCTTGTGCTATTACAGGCACAGAAGGCTGACTTCACTGCCCTGTTGACAAGTGCTGCTAACTTTTGCAGAAAGATCACCCCTTCACAGGCTTCTTTGGGAGCTCTGATGTCAGAATTGTTTTAGATGATGAAGTACCACAACTGACAATCACACATCTTATCATCCGTATTGCATTAAGAGTGAAAAAGATGCTTGAAAGCATCCTTGTTGCGTATTAGTCAGTGAAGACATCTGACTTTGGTGTGACAAAGGCTAGGTCAAGCTCTACGTGTTTCTTATCCATTTAACAAGCATTGCTGTAGGGAATCTAAGAGTAGAGAGAAATTACTGTCACAGAATTTTATTTTATTGAACTAAATCTTCAATACGAAGGGTGTGACCACAATTTCATTTTAACAATAAAAGTTTGATTATGAACTGAATGTCACCAGTTCAGCAGAGTGCTTTTCACTAAGTGCTAAATTCCATTCCTTGCCAGGAACATATTTCTGTTCATTAAAACATGAGACTACTTACACTGGTTTTTGTACTGTATCAAACGGGACACTGCACGGCCAAGAGATTCACATTTCCTCTCCCACATTTCACAAGACTCACTGTACTTGTAAGAATGGCAGTTTAAAAAAATCAGAAAGTTATGTGAAGAGACAAGGGTAAATCAAAAGCTTATAAACAAATCCTCTTGATGAGATTGGAATTCAAGGTTACATCCAGGTGCTCCCGGTCATTCAAGTCGATTCATGACTCCGAACCTTTCAAAAAGAGCTGTTCCCAATGGGATTGTGAATTTTGCATCTTTGACTACCTATGTAGTTTATTATAAAAGACAACACATTTATTTCCATGAACCTAGCCCAAACCTCAGTACGGTACATAGGAATCTCACCCCTGACTTCAGTGGACTTTGAAGAAAAACCTATCGCATTACCACAAAAAAAAACCAAACCAAACCAATAAACAAAATCAAATGAGTTATCCATTGTTCTGGCTCCAGAAAGCACAAAGTGGCTTCAGTTTTATGCTCACACTTGCACCTTACCTCCCCAGCCTGTCTGTTTTATGCATCTTGTCAAATGTCGTATTTGTTAACCTTTTTTATATAGGTCTGCCAGATGCATAAAGTAAAAACAAAACCTGCAAATGCAGAGCTGTGCATAACTCTAACACCGTAATTCTGAGTGCTATGCTCAGGGCTTCACACAAACTAGCGTAGGGACCAAGAGGAGAGCTCCCTCCTTGGTTTTAACGAGGGCTGGATGAGGCCCTTCACTTTGAATATACCTTTGTCAAATGGTTCTCAAAATCAGGCAACTGAATGCTTACGGAGCTAATGTTTCCCTTGTCCAGAGATGTTTGACATTGCTTGAAGGATGCTTCCCTCGCTCAAAGCTCCAGGAGAGGGCTGGGAAACAACTAAATGTATCAGAAGGAAAACTTGCAGAGGTGCCTCGTACATCACAACCTAAGATGCAGCAGATCTCTTACTGAACATAGTCAGAGGGATTTGACCATAAAAAGACTGTTGCTATCCACCAAAACGATCTTGCTAATATCCCTTTCTCTCAGTGACTACATCCTTTTACAATCTCTATAGCTGATGTACCAAATGTATAAACCTTTTCTCCTGATAGCCCATTAGGTATGCTTTTGAGGTACAACCTCAGTAATGACTTCCTTCCAATGTAATTGTATTTTAATTACACATTTAAGGCCAAATTCTTTCCTGTTCTATCCCAACTAAAACTCTTTGAAACCTTATTAATTTTAATTAAATAGAAGTTGCTGCGAAATTTCTAGCTGCTGAATTTTGCATTAAAAATTTTAAATTCATTTAAACATGGATTTAATTTCCATAATTTCAATTAGTAGTGTGCTTCCTCATTTAGCCTTTCAGGGCAATAATATGAAATACATGGAATGTAAAGTTCTTTCTAACAGATGATATTAAGACATAGCCCACCTTTAAATGCTTCCCATGTGCCACAGCTACCGGGGGGATGTTTGCTACAGGCCCTAACAAGGCTTCTCTCTTATTAACACCAGTAGCAGTGGTACTGCATAAGGGACGATAAAAACAGCTTTTGAGTTCTTTTACTCAGGTATTTCTGTATGCTCTGTTCTGGAGGAGGGAGGGTCAGACGCAGAGTCTATGTGGGAAGCCTTTGGAGACGGCATCAGGAAGCACACAGCAAGAGGGTGACCTGCAGTTGGAGATAAAATGTCCCTTTATAAGAAGTGGGACAGAGCTTATGTCATCAGCCAGCGTGGTATGTGCATCACTGCAGCAGCAGCAGCCTCGCTAACGATCTGCCCCATCGTCCACGCAAAGACAGACAGCCTGGAAACGGAGCAAGCAAGCTGCCAGAAGGGACTCGGGTCACTGGCAGCTCAAAAAGTCAGTCTAAAGTCTCCACGTGAGCGTGGATTTGGCAGAGGGAAGAATGGGATCAATACACAGAGTTGGTCATGAAAGACGGTGAGAAAACACGGAAGTAAAACTTTTTACTGTCTCACTGAGCAAGGAGAACAAGAAGTGACCTGAGAAAGACTATTTTCAAAATAGTACTTGAATAATTGAACAATTGAAGTTATGTGAAGACTTGACCTGGACAGAAAAAGACTGTAGAGAGATGCAGTAATTGTGCTCAAAACCAAGAATAAAAATAAAGGGCAATTGAGCCTTATGTTTCAGGTGTAAGATCCCTGACACTATGCATATCTTTGGAGGCACTATGGAGCCCCTAATTAAAAACAGAGCACATTGCAAAATTTCCAGCCTGCAAGTGAAATTATTGAGAGAAATGGATCCAGCCCTGGAGAAATCAGCCAGCATCACAAAAAAGTCACTGCTGAGTGCTCAGACAACTATAACACATGTCACTGGGACTCCAAAGCTCTCAGGTGAAGAGAAGGTACTGCCCAGCAATGTCTCTGGCAATACGGGGAGCAGGGCATGCTGTGCAGAGTGCCACACAGATGTCTGTTCACAAAACCTTTACAGCCCAGGAGAGAGGCTCCGGCAATTGCTATAACTTACATCCTGTGATGAGCACGGCAAGACATGCCTGTCCTAACTCCCATGCCTGTCCTAACTCCCATTCTCTGAAATAGCCACCCAGTAGTTCCAGGAAAGATCTGACATCATGTATCCAACATACGCTGAACACGTGGGAGACAGGCTTGCCCGAGCAGAGCCGTGGAGCACATCCTCTGGCCAAGCACGAGCGCACACAGTGAACACTGTCAGACAGGAAAAACGGCCTGCTGGCAGCCCAGCCGGACCCCTGGAAAAAAAAAAAAAACAAAAACAACAACAACTGGACAGATCTCTTTGCTTTTAATAACAGGAATATGTACAAGCACCGCAGCTCGTTGCCCCAGCTCTACAGAGACCAGCTGCCTTGGAGCAGCTTTTGAGTTTTGGGGAGTCATAGGCGCAAAAGGAGTGAGGTTGCAGTTTTTGTTCTGGGGCAAAACAGTGATGAAATGTGATTTAAGCCTGAATAATGGAAGGAAAAGTCTGCCTAACAGAAATTCCTGGGAGAGGAATTAAAATAGCAGGAGACAGAGTTGGATCTGAGTAGGACAGAAGGCAGATTACAGTCATATTGGACATGATATGTAAAATAGTGTGTGACAACAGGTCTGGAGCTTGGTGTGAGTTTTAGGGGTACATCTGTAATTGCTAGTTGTGCACAAAATCCCATGACACAAAGAGGAAAGTCAGATCATGTGCCTGTCTGTCTGACCCTTCTAAAGCCTCTCCAGTTTCAGACCAAACACAGAGAAGATGTGACGCTCCCAGCCCCAGAGGGTCAGGGCAACCTCGCACCAGCCACTGCACCAGCCTCACGGGAATCCTCAATGCCAAAATCAGCAGGCTTGTCATTTCTAAGGTGGTATAGACAGATACAGGAAGCCTGAAAACCATTTAGAGATTGAAAAGTCCAGGAAAACCCCACTGTTATAAGCAGTATCATTTACTGTTATAATCCATGGCATTGGCCAGATGTTACAAACTTGGTGCGAAAGAGCCTGAGCAGCTAATGCCACCCTCCAGCCCAAGAGGAGAAGGTTACAAAAAGATTCAGCTGTGAAAGTCTTGAACAGGCAGGAAAGTCTGCTATTCGAGACCTCCTGTCTGAGATTGTACAACATCTGAAACACCAGATCACCACAGATCCGAAAAATCGGTACTGTTCCTCATGAGGGGGTGGCCACTGCAGTCCAACCAGGACTACACTGCAGATGCTATCGGCAGGGCAAGGCCAAAATTGAAAGAGCTGCTGGTAAGTCAGCGGAGAACTGGAGGTCGAAACACAACAGATCAGGGGATCTCCTGAATTAGCGGACTGTGAACAATTAAATAGGTATATTTTGTTAACGTTTGTTTTTTTGGGTAAGAGAGATGTGAGGAAAGGTAGCATCGTCCGCAGCTGCAGTACCTCTGAAAGCAGCTTTTTTCAATAAGGAGCTTGTTTCATTTTTACAAGCAATGAAGTGCTTTTTGGCTGTTGCTCAGCATGTGTTACCTGACATGACAGGCATTCCCAGCAGCTGAGAGGAGACACAGGCAGGGAGGAACTACTCTGTACTGAGCTGAACTTACCTTCTTGTTTTGCCAAGGTTCGGCAGGCAGGTAAATTTTTTAAAAGGTGATACTTGCCTCTAAATGCAACACGTCATTCATTTTGCTGCAGTCTGTCATTTAATGTGCTGTGCTTACGGGGATGAAGGATCACCAGTTAATGTGACTCTCAGAATTAACAGGGAAATATGTGCTTTTCTATCAGAGAAAGAGTGGCTTGAGTTAAAATATTTCAAGATATTGTGCAGTTCTGTCAAAGTTTGAAGGTCACTGTTCCTCATCTCCCTAAAAATGAGACGTTGAGCTTAATGGTGTATTTCTGCACAATTGAAACTGCACAAACACAGGGAGAGAGACAAAAAGAGAGAAAGCTAACTGGAAGCAGTTTTCCAATATGTGCAAGTCACTTGAGCTTGGCCAACAGAACCGGCAGTTTCAAGCCATTCAGGCACTTTGGAAAATTCGTTCTGGTTATGAAGCACACTTACTGGGCAGCTGCAATGCTGGTCAACGTTCTGAGCTGCAGCCAGCCCTGGGTCTCTCAGCTGGGCAGCTTCCAGTCCTCGCCTCTTCCCAACAGTAAATAAAAGCATGATGAAATAAGAACAGCTAATGCCAACTCCCAAAAAATTGGATATTGAAAGCAGGAGCATGAGACCTGACAAGCGCAAGCAGCATCTCTCTTCTCCTCCAAGTACTTTGCAGCCATTTGCGGCCCAGACACATCCTGAGCCAGGCTCATTTTCTGTGTGTTTAGTAGCTCTTAGTGGGTTTCCTCTTCCATGAATTCATCCAGTCTTCCCTCAAGGCTGCACTAGTGATCAATGTTTTCTAAGCAGCCAGTCACTCCGAGGAAGAAGGGAATCAATATTCACTTTGGTCTTGGCCCTCTCCAGTCCTCAGCTGTCCCTTTATGCGTCCCTGTGTTAACAACCGCATGTGAGGGGTAGAAATGAGATCAGCAGCTGCAGGGAGGGCCCAGTGCCATAGAAATTTCCAAATAATATTTGTTCTTCCTCTCTTAAGGACACAGTGCAGCTGACACTCCTGTCCTGTTATTATGCCTTTTTTGTGCATACAATGCATCTGGCAAACAGACACTAACGTAAATGTAAGGGAAAAAAATCAAAATAAAAGCTCACAAATGATATTAAAAAGCCAAATCAACATGAAAAATACATTGCTGAGGTTTTGTTTCATGTACATATATACATGCTAGTGTTTAGTAACATGCAGAAACTGCAGATATTACTTAATCCTTCAAAGACTTTACACTGGTTTCTCCCTCTGCAAAATAAAATTGTCAGTGGAAGAAGAACGATATGAAAGAACTATGAATCGTGATGTCAAGATGGTCAGTATTATTGATGTTTTCCCTTTTGTATTTTAATTTGACAGAATTAGCTAAACACATTTCCTAAAAGAATGAAGCCAAATTGGATTCAGTTGAGTTATTGAGTGAAAGAATGAATTATTTTCTTAATTTCCCCCAGGAAAGACAAGTCTCTGCATTACTCGTACATGCCATCAAACTCAAATGGTGTGAAGTCTCGAGTTACTCAGCAATGAAATGTTGGAGTAAATGGGAGGCAATTGTTAAAAACCCTCATATGAGCAGTGAAGGAGAAAATTCCTTCCTGATACACGTAGGTGACACCATCCTGTGAACACCCTTCCCACAGGTGTGGGGCTTCTTTGCAGATACTCCCCGGAGAAGTCTGCACAGAGTTTGCCAACACGACTGTAGATTTATGTCTTTGTCTTCTTAGAAATATGGAACTTTGTAGACCCATTGATTTTCAGTCTAGAATTAAACATTACAGTCATGTTGTACATCAGTCCTTATAGGTTTGCCACAGACTTTTAAGTTCTTTCCTCAAGATTGTATTTTCTAGTTGAATTGAAACATGTCTTCTGTAAGAAAAAAAAAAATCTAGCCTTGATTTAAAGACATCAGGTGTAGAAAACTGTCAGACAGAATCTGATTCCTGGTCTTGTGGTTTTCATCATGTGGTTCATCGGTCCCTGGGCATCTGTGGCCTACCTCTAATGCGGTCATGAAATGTGATTGAGGAAATGAAGTTCTTGGTCTCTACATAGCAATTGACCTGTGTAAAATGTCCTTGAAAGCCTGTATTTCCACTGAAAGAAGTTGAAGGATCTATAAATTTTAAAAATTGCTTATCTGATATCTAAAAGTGCCAGCACTAGACCCCTCAGAGAAAGATATGAGCAGTCACATATTCTGTAATTATAAAGTAATGTGTCAGAAGGGGATATTATTCCTATCCCAACCTTTTACAAAACTTGTTTATGCCCTGAAGCAGAGGTTTATATTTCACTTATTTTTTGAGACGACTTTTATTCCATCCTGTAATTCAGAGTGGCTTGTTGGAAAACAACACTAGATTAGTGGTCAGTTTTCTAAACCACAGCATAATATCTGACGTCCCTTTCTTCAGTATTGTCCTTCAAAAAACTACTCATTCTAGCCCATAGTCCTATATAAACTGAAAACACTACATAAATAAATTGTATCATAAATATTTGAGTGCAGTGGCTGTCATGACAAAAAAAAAAGAAAAAAAGCAGAATGGAAATCTCAGAGTGATTGTATGTCAAAAGATGACAAAAATTGCCCAGCTCTCATACTGATATCCCAGCCTCACCTGGAAAGGCAAAGATGGGATGTGTTATGGTGGAAGTTGCATACTCAGGGATTGGGGAGAAGACACTTGACGAGACACTTGACCTTGATGAGACCTTGAGAAGACACTTGACCTTGACAAGACTGGTGTCAGACACCTGTGTGGAGACCTCAGCATCTCCCCTACTCCTTCTTTGTCTGAAGTCTAGTTGCTTTTGGTTTTGAGCCTTATACAAACATGCTTTCACTGTCGGGCACTGGAGGCCTCATCCTCCTCCTGTCCTTAGTCTTGACGACACTAATGGGCATGCTGATGAGGGAGGCACACAGGCCTAGACCTAACTTTTGGGGAGGAAAACAAATTAGAAGTGAAATAGATTTTGAAGTAGGCAGCACTTTTCCCATGTTGAAGAGTCACAACAGTTCCAAAATGAGAAGGCATACTTTAGTGATTAGTTGCAGTCAGTTTTAAGAATGCTTTAGGCTTTGTGATAAGTCAAAAACAATAGCCTCTCCTCCATGGAGGAGTGAGATGTGTGATTTCTGAATGGAAGAACAAAAGCGTTACAAATGAGATATTTGCAATAATTCCTCCACAGCGGCTATCCACACTACATAATATTTCCTGCTAAATCAAAATGTGCCTTGAATAAATGGAAGAAAACTACATTAAAAGAGAGAAGTCATATCTACAAACTACATGTAAATCAGAGTTCATTAGGGGAGCATGCAAAGAAGCTTTTGGAAAGTAATTTTGCCACAAACTGGTTTTCGCAAGAATGAAGCAAAGCTTTCAAAAGCATGATTGCTCTAGGTAATTCAAATTATCTACTCTACCTGATATTAAGTCTTCCCACAGAGATTACAAAGCACTTAAATTTTTACCTACTTTTTACAGAAATCCCCAAGGAAGGCTTCAATCCATCTACAAGCACTGCTGTGAGAAGGAAAAAAAAAAAGATGCCAGAAGTTTTTAAAACCACCTCCAGCACAGCTAGAGTTAAATGCTTTTTACAGTATTGCCTCTATATCATAAAGCTTTTTGTTCAGAAATTTACTGCTGAGTCACGCAAAAAACCCACCCTGGACAAAACTTGGTCTATAAGATTTCAGCCAAGAAACAATATTTCTTGGTGCTTCGTCCCCTTGTTTTTTCTAGCACTGAAACCGAAAAAGATGCTAAGTGCTCTACGGTTTCCAAGCGCAAATGTGCTTCTACCACTCAGAAAAGGACTTTAATTTTAAAATGTAATGGTGCAGGATTATAGGCTAGACTGTTGATTATGTTTTAAGCATTGGGTGAGCTCCGCAGTGCTGGTGGCCACAGGTGGTACAGGCTGCCCAGCCATCTCTCGGAGGCAGACTCTCCCAGGACATCTCCCATTTTGCAGCAGTCAAAAATCTGGCTTTTATTTAGGCAAAACTCCCACTGGCGCCCACAGGGCTATGCTATAGCAAGGGTCATTAGGGAAGGTACTGTTCACCAGGGCGGCAGTTTCTGTCCCTGCCCCATAGCAAGCAAGACCCGTGTTTTGCAGTGTGGAACCGCTTATTTTTGTGGGGACACAAAACCACTCGGACATCTTATCCCTCTCACAGCTCAGCAGCAGTATTTAGCAGCATGGCTGTGTTTTTGTCTGGCTTGCCAAGAACCCACACCAGACTCAGCTGGACTCCCACAACATCACTCTTTGGGGTAGCTGAAAGGGTTATGGATCGGGGCAGGTGAAAGCTGACCCAGCTTCAGTCAAAATCATCTCTAGCTAAGGTTTTGTACTTACATACAAGAGGTTTTGCTGAGTGCTGCTTTCTGTGCTGAAGTTTCAAGAACTCCAAACATAACAACTTAAAAGAAAAAATCAAAAAAGAAGATGCAGAGGAGGAAGCCTGTGTGGAATAAAAAGGCCAAGGAATGAATCTTCATAGAGGCTCCCTTGCAAGCACTGCTGCACGCTGTGCTTTGAAATTCGCAGGTGAAAATTCAGACGTTCTGAGGACAGGAGGAGTTTTGTCTTTGGTGTATCTAACCTTTCACACAAGGTCACCACTTTGCTCTCTTGTACATGAGTGCAAAGTTCTGACCCATGTGCCATCCTGAGCAGAGCAGGAGGAATGATGCAGCAGAGAAGTTGCCAGAAAATACACCATTGTAAAGTGGGAAAATGCCTGCATTACTGTGTTTGGCTGCCTCTTCTCCTAGTCGCATCTTGCGGCCTGCATGAATACATGGCTAAATCAAGGCTAGCTATGCAACCCATCAATAGAAGACCAGCAGAAAATGTGACGTAAGTAGGGCTTCCCGGTGCCCTCCCTTCAAATCAGTTGGCAGTCATCTGTGAGAGAAAATTGCTCCCCAGCTTCTCTGAGGCTGGCACGTGAAGGAGTCTCCCAGTCCAAGGAACAGCCTCAAGAAAGACCTGCAGCTTCTGAAAATGGCTGTGTTGTATTAACAACTGAGAGAATCACAGACTAGAGGGATAAATACCTTCAGATGTGGCATCTATGGCCTCTTGCAGAAATAGGGTTGCATTCAGAAAGCAAGCAAAACGTTTTTAGTTTTCTTCCAGCATTGCCTCTTGCATTTACTCCAGCACACTATATTTGGTGTGGTTGTTTCTGTAGGAGAGCTACTCTCTAACAACTGTTATCACGTAGAAGCCGCAAATCTCCTGGGAGTCTAAGGCAGTTTTTATTTAGACCCACGCTTTGTTATGATACCAAGTTTAGCCTTAGCCGTACTGCGTGATGAAATCCCAGTGTCTGTGGCTGCTCACAATCTAGAGGTTCTTTGGCTTCACTGTATTTCACAGCATCACTGCCTGTGCAAAATTCTGTTCCTGTTAATCCAAACCTCTGACTGTAGCTCAGACATGTGGAGATGGAGACAGAGGATGATCACTAAGACGGCATGCAGTGTACACTGAGGGGGACAAGCAACACCGTGTCGTTGTCAACACAGAAAGGGAGGCTGGTCTTGGAGCAGTGATGTCTGGGACAGAAGTCAGGAAGCTCAATGTAACTTCTTTGAAGTTCCATATCTTGCTGGTAAAGGTTTAAATGCTATTTCTGACTGCCACATCGATGCTCATGACCGCGAGTCCTCATTCTGAAGGGAAGACTTTCCTTCAGAGAATGTCCCTAAACTTTTTTAGCTTGGCATGATGTTAGGTTTTAAATTACAACACAAATACATGCATGCACATATGTGCCAACTCATACTATCTGTAGGAGATCTGTGTATGGTACTGTGTAATTTTAGTTTTCCATCACAGCAGCATTTAAATTATGAACTTACTTAAAAAAGAAAAAAGAAAACAAAACATAACTCATCCAATTTGTAAGTACAACCCCCCGTGTTGTCCTGTTTGTTCATCTTCCATTCAGCTGGAGTTTGGGAGGCACTAAGTGATGCAGAGCTTTGAATCTGCCCCCTCAGAAACTCTGACAACTCAGAACATTGTACAATCATCTCTGTTATTATTCCAAAATATCAGCTTGCATGCTCCAAAACTGTTTAAGAAATACTGATTTGATCGTACTCCCCCACATTTTTGGAACTGCCATCTTTTACTCTGAGTGTTAAATACACTGAGTAGGACAATGGTGGTGTTTTGCCACTGTAAAGAACAATCTTTTTCCTCGTAAATTCCGGGAATGGCTTCTTTCTGTTGCTCTAGCTGTTTCACATAACAAATAATCTTTGCAATAGGAGAATTTCACTCATCATGACAATTTGTGTTCTTTATAAGTGGAAAAAAATAGCAGACAGTTTTCCCTGTGTGTCAGTGCTTTTATTCCTGTCCAGATTGATACGAATATTTACTGAGGAGAAATGCACAAATCAGACTGCATAAGAAACCCTGCTGCTGTCAATGAGTGCAAGTTTTGGGGTGCCATTCTGGTATAGCACAGCCCCTTCCCTGTGCAAAGCAGTTCTCACGTGAGTCTAACATGGCACAGCCTGGGTGGGGGCTCTCCTTGGCACAGACCTTTGTACAGGCACAAACCTCTGCCTCCACTGCAGGGACAGAGGGAGATGATGACTTCTCCAGAGCAAAGCAACACATCCCATTCGTAGGCCTTTCAGCGGTGGTTGATTCAGGTCTGAGAATCCATTTCAATGCTGTATGTTAGAGCAAGCCAGTCACTGGTCTAAATCAGATCAGCAGGATGAACCTGCGCTAACAGAAAAGGAAATGGGAGAGCTGGTTACTCAGGACATGGAGAAGGATGAGGTACTTTAACCACTTTTTTGCCTCAGTCTTCACCAGCAAGGGCTCTTAGCCACATTGCCTAAGTCGTAGTCGCAGAAGGCAAAAGCAAGGACTGGGAGAATGAAGAACCACCCACTGTAGGAGAAGAGCAGGTTCGAGACCATCTGAGGAACCCAAAGGTACACAAGTCCATGGGACCCGACGAGATGCATCCAAGGGTCCTGAGGGAACTGGCAGATGAAGTTGCCAAGCCACTGTCCATCATATTTGAGAAGTCATGGCAGTCTGGTGAGGTTTTCAATGACTGGAAAAGGGGAAACATAACCCCATTTTTAAAAAGGGAAACAAGGAAGACCCGGGGAATTACAGGTCGGTCAGTCTCACCTCTGTGCCTGGCAAGGTCATGGAGCAGATTCTCCTGGAAACCATGCTAAGGCACATGGAAAATAAGGTGGTGACTGGTGAGAGCCAACATGGCTTCACTAAGGGTAAATTGTGCCTGCAGGGCCTGGTGTGATACGGCAAGAAGTAATGGTTTTAAAATAGAGGGAGGTAGATTCAGACTGGACATAAGGAAAAAAATTTTTACAATGAGGGCAATGAAGCACTGGAACAGGTTGCCCACAGAGGTGGTGGCTGCCCCATCCCTGGAAACATTCAAGGCCAGGTTGGACAGGGCTCTGAGCAACCTGATCTGGTTGGAGATGTCCCTGCTCCGTGCAGGGGGGTTGGGCTAGATTACTTTTGAAGGTCCCTTCCAATCCAAACTATTCTATGACTCTGTGATTCTATATCAAGCTCCAAACAGCTTCTTTTTTAAAGCTTGGATATGAGGGCATGGGGGAGTGGGAGACAAGCACTGGATGGTGACAATGACAGGCAGGCATTCATTCAAAGGAAAAGAATAAATCTACTGAAGTCTTAAAAGACTTACAGCATAAAGTCTTGGCAATCTCATCATTTTCCACAAATCACTCCAAGGAACATGATAATGTCAGGATTCTGGTGTCTTTAGGAATAAAGAAACAGCACAATGCTTAAGGTTACAGCTTAGCATTTTGTAATGGCATAATAATAAATACAACTCTATCAGGAAATGTATGAAATAACCACTTTTTTTTGGTCTTTTTTCTGGGCTGAAGGGTCACAGTTGCTCCTGCATAATCATATACTCCAGCTACGTGTCAGCACACGGAGGCCCTGACATTATAGAAACGCCACTATATTTTGCAGTAATGCCTCTGTATTGTAATTTTAAGAAATGTCCCTAACTGTTAGCATCCCATAGCATGGCCTATTGTTTCATATATTTAATGTCCCTGGGCTGGCTTTCAGCAGGGATTACGTGGGTCGTTATGTTTTTCACTGCTCCCTGAAGGCTTCACGGACCTTCCCAAGTTCCAGTGCAGCCTGGTGAGTCTGGTTCAGCATGTCCCAGCTCCTCTATGGAAAGAAAAGAAAGACCTTGTGGTTAGACTCAGTCATTTAGTTTTCTTAGGCATCAGATGCTTCCCTGCCCTCTAGAAAGCTTAGTTCTTCGGCCTATAGCTCTGGGTTTCCCTGCTGTCTTGGTCGTGTGCAGAAAGTACAATCCAATTACTTCTTCCATGTGGAGAAGACGCAGAGAGTCAACAGTGACAGATAGATCTCTGCAGGGCAGAAAGACCCATCCTCTGCAAAATAATGAACCTTGTAGCAAAAAAAAAAAAAAAAAAAAAAAGATTGAAAAAACACAGCTTCATAACTGAAGAGCCCACAGCCCGGAGTGAGTTGAAGTTGAAAGTTCATGTAGTTTTGAATCATTGCTTCAGGCTCTCTTCAGAGTCAAAGGGATCTCAATTTACACATTGGTTATACATTTAATCTTGCTTTAGCAGCTTCAATCAAGTCAAAAGTTTTTACTGTTTGGGAGGTTTTTTGAGTGAAAGCTGATACCGCGTGTGAGGAGAGAAGACTTTCTTCAGTTTCACAGACCTGAAATAATCAGTACCCTGGTGTAAGCTCCATGTTGTTCACACGCACTGTAGGCCAAAACTTCTTTCCTAGTCCTGGACTACTGTTCTGGATATTCTTCACAGAGGTGTGAGCACGGACATTTCTGAAGCATGAACTGGCATTGTCAATCATAGCAGCCCCTGAGCAAGTGATCTGATATTCAAAGTGCTGAAATGAAAGCTGACGATGCTTTTTCACCTCTGAACATCAGACAGCAGACATCAGACAGGCAATCTTCTCTGGATGGAGGCATTTGATATTAGCCACTGTTTTGAAAATTGTCCTCTTTTATTATGTTACAAACATGGATGCAGAAACCTGAGCACTGCTGTTGTTTGCAATAAGAAGCACCAAATATCCACTTATCACTGCTGCACCATGATCACATTAGTTATAAACACAGGTAATTTACTGTCTTTGATGTCATTGCATTCATTATTATGTATTTCTTTGCCTACTGTGCAAATCAGCATACTTGGGGATCTTCTTAGTGGAAGCAGTGCCATCTGGATATGTATAAAATCATAGATCTTGCAAAACAGTCCTCTAACTGTAGATTTCTGAAAACTTTTCCCTCTCCAAAACCCCTATTTTGCCAGTTAAGGGTCTGTCAAATGCAAACATCATCCACTATGTGGCAGAGCACAGCTTGGAAAACTTCTCCAATGCTATTTGTTCACCTTGCAGATGTGACGATGTTCACTTTCTCTGCTTACTGAGGAGCCTGAACTTCACCACCACAAACTGAAGAAGAGATACTTTAAAGTCAAGCACCTGCTTCACATTGCGTATGCACTGGTGTAATTCACAAGAAGCAGCGCGTGCCGTCTGAGCATCTGGCCAGAGAGAAGACTATTCCCCCGTGCAATGTGTAATGCCCTCAGCAAAGCCTGGGCTGGGTGATGGCAGCCTTTCTCCCACAGAGGAGCATCTGCATCTGCAGATAGTTTCTAGGAAACCAGCAGGTGACAGAATCAGACTCTGCAACTGCAACCACCTCTTCCCAGGTGACCTGCACATCAGAAATGTTTTTTATGAAGAAGCTGGTAAATTCATTTGAAATACACACAGAGATTTTTTTCAGCCTGGCAATAGCCAATTGAAGCCATGGAGGGGAACTTTTGTGGGCTGCTGAACAAGCGGATGCTGTTTTCAAAAGCCTCTGCCCTCTCTTCATAGTTCAATGCCTAATAACAGGTGAGTTGATTAACCTCTGCACCCAGGAGGCAGAAGCATCTGTTTCCATCCAGCATGGACAAACTGAATTGCCTCCAAGGTTGCTGACCTCCCTGTCAAAAGTCATTGACAGCAGGTCAGTGGGCTCAAACTCTGGTGCGGAGTTTGTGGAAGGAGTGACCTGCCCCACACACATCCTTGCCCAGATAAGCAAGATTGCATAAACCTCATTTCTTCAGGAATTAAAAAAAAAAATAAAAAAAAATATTCTTGTTCTCTTTGTATTATGCATTTCATTCAGCTGTGTTTCAATCACTCTTCACCAGCCTTCCTTGCTCTTGGGAGGCTGGAGAAGTCATAATACGGCAGCTCCCTTTGAGCATTAATGGAGGATGCTGTCCATGGCTGCTGAGCTGCAATATGCAAGCCAGCGATACCACAAAGTGAGAGTTTATATTCCTTCCCTATTGCATATTTTTAGTGTGTAAATCCCACAGAGCAGAAAAAATTTACAGAGGAGTGAGTGGTCATGGGGAAAGTAATCCTCATATAAAGCAGCAGCAGATACCTCTTTCTGCCTGGGATTCATCCTGTGGGGAAGTTTCACATCAGACTGAACGAAACCTTCCATCACTGGTGGTTTTTTTCTTGTGCCTGAGTTAAGGGCGGGGGGAGGTGGTCACTGACATTGGTTATCCATTATTCATTTAGCAATGGCTCCAGGGAGCAATTTAACGTCATGTGTTTTTCACTTACGTGAATTGCAACAGAGTCTTTCCTTCTTCAAGCCTACTTGCACTGGGGAAATTTTCTAAGTTGTTTTACAACTGGCATAGCCTAAATTGTTTGGGGGCTGCAGCAAAGACCCAGTTATAGACAGCCTGAGGTGAGTGATCAGTTTTTACAGATGTGGTTTCAGACTGTGGCACTAACGACACCTACTAAAAACTGAATTATTAAGACTACTTAATCCAGAAATAATTTGGCTTTTTGAAACACACAGTATCTATCTCCTTGGACTGAAAATACTGTTCCCCAAATTGTTCATTCTCTTTTGAAAGGATTGTCTTTCATTGGCAGATTTGAGTTTTGATTGCTTCGTTTTCCTAGCCTTCTTTAAACTGGGTATTTTAAGTCAATATAGAATCATAGAATCATAGAATTATAGAATGGTTAGGGTTGGAAGGGACCTTCAAAGGTCATCTAGTCCAACCACCCTGCAAGGAGCAGGGACATCCCCGACTATATCAGGTTGCTCAGAGCCTCATCCAGCCTGGCCTTGAACGTCTCCATGGATGGGGCCTCCACCACCTTTCTGGGCAACCTGTTCCAGTGTTCTACAACTCGCATCGTAAAAAATTTTTTCCTAATTTCTAATCTAAATCTACCCCCCTCTATTTTAAAACCATTACCTCTCGTCCTATTGCAACAGGCGCTACTAAACAGCCTTTCCCCATCTTTCTTGTAGGCCCCCTTGAGGTACTGGAAGACCGCTATCAGGTCTCCCCGGAGCCTCCTCTTCTCCAGGCTGAACAGCCCCAACTCTCTCAGCCTGTCCTCATAAGAGAGGTGCTCCAGCCCTTTTATCATCTTCGTGGCCCTCCTCTGGACCTTCTCCAACTGGTCCATGTCCTTCTTGTGCTGGGGGCTCCAGAACTGGACACAGTACTCCAGGTGGGGTCTCACCAGGGCAGAGTAGAGGGGGAGAATCACCTCCCTCGACCTGCTGGCCACGCTCCTCTTGATGCAGCCCAGGATGCGGTTGGCCTTCTGGGCCACAAGGGCACATTGCTGGCTCATGTTGAGTTTCTCATCCACCAGCACTCCCAAGTCCTTCTCCTCAGGGCTGCTCTCAATCCATTCCCTGCCCAGCCTGTATTTGTGCCTGGGATTGCCATGACCCAGGTGCAGGACCTTGCACTTGGCCTGGTTGAACTTCATGAGGTTGGCACAGGCCCACCTCTCCAGCCTGACAAGGTCCCTCTGGATGGCATCCCTCCCTTCCAGCGTGTCAACGGCACCACACAACTTGGTGTCATCGGTGAATTTGCTGAGGGTGCACTCTATCCCACTGTCCATGTCGCCGACAAAGATGTTGAACAGGGCCAGGCCCAACACGGACCCCTGAGGGACGCCACTCGTGACCAGTCTCCACATGGACATTGAGCCGTTGACCGCCACTCTCTGAGTGCAGCCATCCAGCCAACTCCTTATCCACCGAGTGGTCCGTCCATCAAACCCATACCTCTCTAGTTTAGAGAGAAGGATGTCATGCGAGACAGTGTCAAAAGCTTTGCACAAGTCCAGGTAGATGATGTCTGTTGCTCGTCCCTTGTCCACCGATGCCGTCACCCCGTCATAGAAGGCCACCAAATTGGTCAGGCACAATCTGCCCTTGGTGAAGCCATGTTGGCTGTCACCAACCACCTCCTTGCTCTCCATGTGCCTTAGCATGGTTTCCAGGAGAATCTGCTCCATGACCTTGCCAGGCACAGAGGTGAGGCTGACCGGCCTGTAGTTACCTGGGTCTTCCTTATTCCCCTTTTTAAAAATTGGGGTTTTGTTCCCCCTCTTCCAGTCATCGGGGACCTCACCAGACCGCCACGACTTCTCAAATACGATGGCCAGCGGCTTGGCAACTTCATCCACCAGTTCCCTCAGGACCCGCGGATGGATCTCATCAGGTCCCATGGACTTGTGCACCTTCAGGTTCCTCAGATGATCCTGAACCTGCTCTTCGAGTACAATGGGCAGTTCTTCATTCTCGCAGTCCCTGCTTGCACCTTCTACAGCTTGGGTGGTGGGACAGGAACTCTTGTCGGTGAAGACTGAGGCAAAAAAGTCATTGAGAACCTCAGCCTTCTCCATGTCCTGGGTAACCAGGACACCAGTTCCCTTCTGGAGGGGGCCTACATTATCCCTGGACTTTCTTTTGTCCCCTACGTACCTATAAAAGCTCTTCTTGTTGCATTTTATATCCCTGGCCAGATTTAGTTCTGCCAGGGCTTTGGCCTTACTTACCTTATCCCTGGCCACTCGCACAGCCTCTTTGTAGTCCTCCCAGGCTACCTGTCCCCACTTCCACCCTCTATAGGCCTCCTTTTTCACTTTCAGTTGGTCCAGGAGCTCCTTGCTCATCCACGCCGGCCTCCTGGCCTTTTTGCCTGACTTGTTCTTCGTCAGGATGCACCTCTGCTGAGCTTGGAGGAGGTGCTCCTTGAATATAGACCAACTTTCCTGGGCCCCTCTTCCCTCCAGTGCCTCCCATGGCACTTGGCCCATCAGGTCCCTGAAGAGGCCGAAGTCTTCCCTCTTGAAGTCTAGGGCAGAGATCTTGCCGTGTAGTTTCCTCGCTGCCCCGTGGATCTTGAACTCCACCGTGTCGTGGTCGCTGCAGCCAAGGCTGTCCTTTAGTTTCACATCCCCCACCAGCCCCTCCCTGTTGGTGAGCACAAGGTCGAGCATGGCACCCCTCCTTGTCGGCTCCTCTATCGCCTGCAGGAGGAAGTTGTCATCCACGCATTCCAGGAACCTCCTGGACTGCCTGTGCCCTGCCGTGTTGTCTCTCCAACAGATGTCAGGGTGGTTGAAGTCCCCCATCAGAACCAGGGCCTGTGACCGTAAGGCTGCTCCTATCTGCCTATAGAGCACTTCATCTGCTCTGTCCTCCTGGCCAGGCGGCCTGTAACAGACCCCCACCGTAACGTCCCCTGTCCGTCCCCATCCTCTAATCTTGACCCATAAGCTCTCTGTCAGCTCCTCCTCCATTCCCAGGTGGAGCTCCACACACTCCAGCTGGTTGCTGACGTAGAGAGAGACACCCCCTCCTCGTCTCCCCTTCCTGTCTTTTCTAAAAAGCCTATACCCTTCCATGTTGACGCTCCAGTCGTATGTGTCATCCCACCACGTCTCCGTGATGCCAATGAGGTCGTAGCCCTGCTCATGTGCAAGCATCTCCAGCTCTTCCTGTTTATTCCCCATGCTGCGTGCATTGGTATAGAGACACTTCAGCTGGGCCCCCGACAAAGCCGACTTGCTGGCTGGAGCGACAGGGTTGCTATTGGACCGCAGTTTAGGTTTATTTGCACTTATCTGTGATCCTTCCTCAGCTTCTGGACCCTCGGTGCTGGCACTGGCGCCATGCTCTTCAGCAGTGGGCTGAACTGTGCTCCCCCTCCCCCAGCAACACTAGTTTAAAGCCCTCCGGACGAGCCTGGCAAGTCTTTGTCCAAGCACACTCTTCCCCCTCTCGGTTAGGTGCACACCATCCGCCCCTAGCAACCCGGGCTTCTCAAAGCACGCCCCGTGATCTAGATACCCAAAGCCCTGGCTGTAGCACCACTCCCTGAGCCATGAGTTAACCTGCCAGATACGTCTGGCCCTTTCAGGTCCCTGCCCTTCGACTGGGAGGATTGACGAGAAGACCACCTGCGCCCCAGAGCCTTTGACTGTTGAACCCAGAGCCCTGAAATCCCTTTTGATGTTTTTTAGACTGCTGCCAGCTGTGTCGCTGGCCCCCACATGAAACACCAGCAGTGGATAATAGTCTGTGGGCCGTATGAGGCTAGGTAGTCTCTCGGTGACGTCCCTGATACGAGCCCCCAGGAGACAGCATACCTCCCGAGAGACCGCATCGGGGCGGCAGATGGGTGCCTCCGTACCTGTCAGGAGGGAGTCACCCACTACTACCACTCGTCTCTTTTTCTTGGTAGCGCTAGTTATTACACGAGCCGGGCGCGCTACCTCGCATGGCTCCCGTGCCTCCCCCGAGGAGGTACTAACAAGCCCGGATGAGATTTTCAGTGCAGCCTTTACTGACAGAATCAAAACTACATGAAGTATTCCATTTTGAGGCAGTGACGTGTGCAGTCAAGAAGAGGCAGATTCTGAACTGGCCAGGTGAAATGCTCCCAGTTAAATCCCATCACTTGTGAGGCTCTGTGCAACCAACACACTTGTGCACTGATAAAACTGAGGGGCTGGAAAAATTGACTTTCTGGGTCTAATAGGAAGGATGTGAATAAAATCACAGCTGAAAACGTAGAGCAGAAAACCTTGGTGAATCCCTAAGAAAAAGAGGTGTTAGATCCTTTGCTGAAGGAAGGTGGTGGAGGAGGTGGAGGTGTTATGCAGAAGGTAATATCCTTCTCTGCACTCAATATGTCTCGGTTGTGACATGAGAAGTATCCGGGCCATTGGATTTGGTGGATTACAAATTATTCCATAGGCACAAAGACATTTTCTGAAGACTAGTGAGATTTGCTGTATTTCAGTGAGAGTCAGATGCACGTGCTTCACTCCTTTAGACAGTCTCCAAAAATAGTTGGAACAAGGTGGGATGTTAAAGCATCAGTCCAAGTCCTTGTGTGAGAATGTTTCTCTCAGCGTGGGAGGCATTCCTGCCTCAAGGTAAGGTATTGGCCAGGCAAAGGTACCAGAGAAGCCATGGTCAGTCAGACGTGCTCAGCCTGTGTCCTGGGAGCACCAGAAGGCCCTGCTTTTCCTGCAGCTCCTGCCTCCCCTCCCTACCGGGCTTCTGGCACAGGCAGGCAGAGGCTGTGCTTCACAATGTGCCAGGGATGAGGCCACAGGGAAAAGGAGAAGGAAGTCAGAGAAAACAAGTTGGCTTGAGAGAGCCTTTACCACCCGTGAACCTCTACATGCCGTTTCCCTCCTGGGAACTGATCCAGGGCTCACTGTGAAATCAGGAGACATGGTCATATGAAGAGGTGCTGGGTCCATCCCAAAGGAGGGAGAGAGGCTCCTCCAAAGCAGAAATTGGTTGCGTTTCCCCTCAGTGCTCTCCTGTCTTCTCAGGCAGGCTGTGGCCTCATCTCAGCCCACCCCTGACGTGAGTTTGGCTTCCAGGGTCCCCAGGTCCATGCCACAGCTCTGGGGGAGAGTGAGAGCTAACTGGAGCTGCTCACCTACCTCTGCTATGCCTTTTCTTTCCAGAGCTAGCCATTAATAATAAAGGAGATGCAGTAGCCTGTTGGCAAGGCTGTAAGCCTTGGTTTACATCAGCAGGTGAGGACCTCTCTGTGCTGGTGAGCACCTGTGGGAGGCACAAGCTTGTTCATGCCTCTGTCTGCCCAGAAGGATGCCTGATTCCCAGGCTGGAGTTTCTGCTGGCCAAGTGTCCCAGCACAGGACCCTACCCTTGGTGCTGTGAAACCCCTCTGCAAGGAAGCGTCTGTCTGTCTCCACCAGCTCTACAATCAAACCAGCCTTACACCTCAGGCTTAAAGCTAGGTGCCCAAAGTCAGACCCTGCAAAGGTCTCCCTTGAGCTCCGCGTTGAGTGCGAAGGATGCCTGAGAGCACACACCACCTTTCCATCACACCTGAATCAGTTTCCGTGCAAAACAGTTTTGCACTTGCAGAGGATGGAGGGTGTCGTGTCCCTCCTTTTCTTACCTCCAAGAAGCTAAAATTCTCACATAAAATCTGGGCTAAGATGTTTTTGGCTGTATAAGCAGTAAAAAGCATGCTAAATAATGAGGCGACACCCCCCTTATGGCTTCTGAGAAATGACTGTATGTGGTCCTTGGTGCTGAACTGTCCAGACTGTCTTCTATCTAATGAACTCTCATCTCTGCCTCTACCAAAATTTAACTAAATTCCAGGCTTTACATATTTGCTTTAGTTTATTCTTACTCCAGCTGACACAGTGTGGCAGAGAGCTACCTTGCTAGTTTTCTCGAGGCATTTCTGGTGTCTCTCCAGTTTGCTACATCACCCACAATGCAGATCCTCTCAGAACTGGTGGCTGAAACACACCTCCCTGTGCCCTCCCTCACTTGCACGTGGGGCTAGGGGCCAAGGGGGTTACACCGACTGCAGTGACAAGGGCAGCAGGCACCTCTGATCCTTGCACAACCTCCGCTCAGGTTCAGATCTGAAGCAAATTCAGCTCTCCCCATGCAGCCAGGCAGCCCATAGGCAGCACAATATGGATCACAAACTGCGTCACAGAACTTCCCTCACCTTCCTCCAGGGTAACAGATGTGTAGGGGTTTGGGGTTTTTTTTCGGTCTCAGAAGCCTGCAGCTTGCTGATTCACCAGCAAAAGGTTTGATGTGTCCCACTCTCCAGTGTTCTATCTACAGTTACACTGGCTGTTTATGGTGCCCAGCTGGCAAGCTAAGGAGGACACCTTCAAAGAGACGATGTGCTGGAGCCAAAGGAATCTTGGAATCTTGCAGTGAACAAGGAAGCCTGTGTCTTGTGTGTCATCCACCTTTAATATGGTCAGATGCCCCTTGGAGAGGCTGGCTCTCCCCCTGACTAGGCATGAGGCAGTACATTCCTGTAGCACGCAGAAATATGGGAGAGTGAGACCCATCCAGGCCACAGGGAAGTGCCAGATGCAATCAAAGATCAAGCTTTTTCCCAGCGTCTGGGCTGCGTTGCGGTGTGTCACAGCTACCCCAGCCTCCTGCTGTGTCCTCAATGGTGGCACAACTCTAGTCACTGTCCCATGAAAAACAGGTTGTGGGTGACCCCACTGCCACAAGAAGTCTCCCATATAGCCAAAGCAGGGAACGGCAGCAGCACACCACTGTTGCCCCCTCCCGTCAAAAAAGAGCAGGTCGTCTCCAAACAGAAGGCAGGTTCCAATGAGCCATAAATAGGAATTTGAAACACCCAGTGTTGATAACATAACATCAGCTACGGACCGCTGAAGAGCAAAGAGCAAGGTTCCTTCCCACAAATACAAGGCCAATACTTTTTATCCCCACTAATAGCTATGCTTAATTTTACATTATTTTTCATTTGGCTGTGAAAGCACTTACATAAGTGTGAATGCAAACATAATTTAAATACCTGTATTTAGTTCCGTTCTTCTCCTTCCAGTGAAAGTTTTGGTGGCAGACAGACTTCTGATGGACAGCTTGCCTTCACATTAGCTACAGTGGCTTTTGATCTGTTATAAATATAAATTAGTTCACAGATAGATATTGCCTTAACTTAACTGTTTGCATAATAACTGGGGACAGATAACCTGCAGTCTTGGCTTTATTTAGCAATTGAAACCTGGAGTTTTACTGAGTGGTTAGTAGACAAAATGTTACATTGTGAGGAGTTTTTCCCCCCTTGCCCTATAATATTTTACTTTGATTAAAGCTGTACTGAGGTAAAATTGCATATCTCACGTGAAAAGCAATTTGCGTCTGCTCTTATTGAAGTTAACCGTACTTATTTGTCCTAGCATAATGTATTTTTCTGGCTGCATTCTAACTGCAATGCTTTATCATATGAACCAAGTTAGATTTAATCAAATTCAGTTTGTGTTGTGAATTTTAAGACATTCCTTCAATTAGCTGGAATAAAAGCAGAACATTTGGAAGAAAGATTAAAGTTGGGAAATGCTGGTGCTGAGCTGGACATTCAGTGCTCCTTCTGCACCTTTCTTGCCCCAAAACATTTCTCATGCTTGAAAAGGCTCCCTGATCTTTTTTTTTTCTCTTTCTGTTTCTCAGATTGCAGGTGATGTTCATGGGATGAGGAAGATAAGAGTCATTTTATCAGGTTGCAACACCCGGTCTTGCAACAACGCAAGACCTGACTGGTTTTCCTCCTGCTATGCCTGTCATGAGCTTTTTCTGGGCACTGATGGACAGTAACAGGACCACAATCAAGCTGGGGCTTTTTTTAATGTACTGGAATCCACTGGGAAGTCACAGTGCTGCTCCTCAGTTGCACTCCAGTCTTACCAGTGCCCCTTGACTGCTTTCCTATTACTCTCCTTGTTCCCACCTGGTGAGAAAATTGCTATTGCTCACCCATGTTTGCCTTTCAGATCTGGTACGCAGCTCAGGGAGGCCAGCACAGGAGCTGAGGGACACCAGGGAGGTGGGTCAGCCCTAACTCCCCTTTCCAGCAAGCAAACTACTTTCTCCTGTCACCTTTTCTGTTGCTTCCCCCTAAAATGACTTGTTTGCACATATACCAAGTATTTGGGGGGTATCAGGATGTTTTTACTGTCTTGTCCTCTGTGCTGAATGCAAGATCCATTAATTATTAGCATATTACCTTTATTAAGAAAATGTTGATGCTTGTTGTTATATGTCTTATGGCTGTAATTTTCCTCATTTGGGAATTCTTGATTAACTTGGCTTAGGTTCACCAGCCTGAGTGATTTGAAAAGGCCATTGTAAAAAAAATAGAAAAAAACCCAACTGTCTTGGTTCAGTCAGGCTCCACTCTCTCAACTAAAAAAACATAGTGTTTTTACATTTTGAGACAGTTTCTCAGACAGCCAGACAAGGTGACATTAAACAAATCACGCTAATTACAACACAATTTATGTAGAGAGATTTTACTGGCCTGCTAATACTTGGCAGGAGCTGCCAATTACAAATGTTTCAAAAAAAGAGCGTTTCTAGCATTAACTTTTTCGGTCCTTAGGGAAATGGAAGGATGGAGCCTGCTGAGCCTCCTTGTTTGTGCCAAGGGAAGCGGAGCTCAATCCAAGCAGAGAAGCAGGAGTCAGAGACCTGAGGTCAGGTCACCGCTTTCAGACAGAGTTGCACAGACTGCGCTGCGGCCCTGGGGAGATCGTTGCTGAGTACACCCCATGCCAAACAAAATCAGCAAGACTTTGTGTGATGCCTGGAGGCTTTGTATCTCTCTGGCCTCCCTTATCCAACACCGGGTGTCCTGCTGTGTTGTGTCATCCCCAGGGGTGCAGACAAGACATTGCCATTCTGGTCTGGGGACATTTTGTGTGGTTGATGGGACTTCATACAAGAGAGGGGAAGAGTACACTCCCTGTGCATTAGATGCCTCATTAACAGAATAAGGATTAAAAACTTGCCTATAACACTTTCCAGCAGCATCATGAAATCTGTTTCCCAGGAGCCAGTAAAGCACTTTAAGCATAAACCTGAGAGACATGTAAGGCTTTGCCTCCTATTCAGGAGGCATAATCATAGCTTAATGCTATGATGATGTAAGACACAACTTCCTCCCCATCCATTCCCAGCTAGTGGCTACTTTCATCTTCGAAGAACCTACAAAAGGGAACGGGGCACCCACTCCTCACCCACATCAGTGCTTACATTGTAGTTTAAATGCTGTGCTTTACAGGAAGCCACCTTGTCCCGTAAGGTCTTCAGATGCATTATGCTGGTTTTGCTGCAGGGACAATAGCAGCCTGGTAATAGCAAATGGCTTTGGGGACAGGGCCAGGGGGAGAAAGCAGAAATGGGAGAAGGCTGGTAACAGCCTCTCACTGCAGGGGTTTACTGAATGAGTCCTTGTCAACACTGTCTGGATGGGGCTCCACTCCGTGCAGTGGCCACTGACCACACAGGGGAATGCAAAGCTCCAGGTTAGACCCCTAACTCAACAGAGAGTGAGGTGATATGGGAAAGGATCCTCAAAAACCCACTGATCAGAGCTAAATGAGCTCAGACTCTTCCTGTCTGTCTCCTCTGAAACAGCCAGAAAGAGAAGCCCATCAGATAATCAGCTCACTCTCTGGAACAGTAGAAACGTCCTGGCAAGCTTTTCCTCATGTGCTCAAAGGAGGACAGTGTGAATAAATGTGATTTGGAGATTCTCAAATAGGCTGGTAGGTGAGATGCCTTACTCTGGAGGTGGGTTCAGATCCTCCTCCAAATCAAGCTGAAGTCAACTCTGAACTGGCAGCTGAATGCAGGGCTCTCAGCACTCAGCTGAGTTGGCCTCATCCTCCTGTGGTTTTTTTTTTATAGCCTGTGCCTGACTTTGGTATCCTTCTGAAATGCCTATAAGCACAGGCACCTCTGTAGAGCTTGGGAATCTTCTTCCTGGGCTTCTTACATTTTGCTCTGAGGTAGATTTGTAAGCAACTCTGCATCTATGCTTCAGTGGCTTCGTGCTGCCGGTGGGAATTGATGATCTTTGATGAGTCCTGGATACTTACGGAAATTGCTCAGGAGATAAGTTGTATTTTTGAGAGGGTCTCAAGTACTCTAAATCGTAGATTTAGCATCAGCTGGAGATAGGAAGACCTTAGTGAGCCTTGGTGGAGGTGACACTTTTTGCACCCATAAAGGAAATGCAAACGCCTGCCCTGCTTAATAGCACCATCAAATCCTGCAGTGCTTGCACATCCAGTGAGCACTCCTTTGGAGCCCTCGCCTTTGGCTCAGAGTGATTTGCAAAAGCTGCAAAGTTTGAAGGGGCAAGGGCAGGATAGTACAAAGGGTAAAGCTTCCACAGGGAATGAAGCCTCCCAGCCTCACCAGCCGTAGGAATTCCTGGGAACTGAAGATGATCAGCACCTTGCCTCAGCAACTTCTGGGAGTTGGACCTGAGCATCTGTGTTGGCAACACACAGACCTAATTTTCCTTTACAGCTGCACCTGATGGCATGCGTGACTGCTGCTTGCCTCTGTACAGGCACATTTTCTTGCCTGACTCACAATTAATCCAGCGCCACAAGCCAACACTGCCCATGGTTACACGGAAATTCAGTAGGACTGGGAACATGTATAGCAGTGGAGATAAATAAGCCAGAGGAGTTATTTCAAGCAGATGCTGGTGATAGCTGCTGGTAGCAACAGTAAGTTATCAAAAGGAAATAGAGATATATCTCTTCAGAATAAAAAACAGCATCTGCATCTGAACAGGGTTTGGTGATTCTTAAATGGCTCCAAAGGCAAAAGAAGAGCTTTATGGACAGAAGGTTTTGTATAAAGCAGTTGTTTACACCTGAAACTGGTGTACAAATAAAGCCATCTCTCTTTACTGCCAATCCTCCTCTACTCCGAGCCAAAGCAGCCTGCAGAGCTGCGTGACAGCACTCCTTGCAATTGTTCCTCGCAGGTGTAGCTTTTAGACATGTTCGCCAACCATTGCCCAGGTCAACTCACACGCTGAGCCCCATTTAATCCAACAAAGCAAGGTATTAAGACAAGCAGGCAGGGTCTTATTCAGAAAGGAGAACTTTGGCCTGGTCCCTAATTCCCCTTGGACAGAAAAAGGAGAATATGGAGTTAATTTTCCTGCAGAAGAGTTTAGGTTTTTTTCACTGAGGACCCGGGGAGCCCAGAGACCAGGCCACCATGGATCAAAGTTTTCTTGTACAGCTTCCTCGCTTGCCTTCCCTTGCACAGGCAGCAATCACAGCCCCATAGACTGACCTTCAACTGGATAAAAAATGAAGCCTAAATTGTAAAATACTGTAAAACATTAGGTCTGAAATCCAACCTTTCTCTCCCTCCCCTTTTCTGTTCCTTTTATACAACTGCCACCATCATCTGTTTCTCCTGTATCTTCTTCCTTGCTAAGGTAGGTCACATAAGGTGCCTTTACCTTGAGAAGGTAAATTTTAGGAGTCATGACCCTCTGGTACCTCTCGCTGTGGCTGCATATCCCTTGCGATGGCAGCCCCTAGCTGCTACAGACATGCTGGGGACCCCTGAGACCCTCAGCACCAATACTGCCCTCCGCCAAGTCTGTGTTTGACTTGAAGGAGGTAGCAAGCACTGAGTTATCACACTATCTTCTACACTCCTGAAAGCCACCAGGAGCCTGGGATGAGAAAGTGCCACTCCGATGGAGGGGACACAAGAGGGGGACCAAGGAACTAAAGCCCTGCTCACTGGGTGCTCACAATGACTGGAAGGAGCAGAGGGAGGTGGTGAGGAGGGAGGAAAGTCTGGTAGAGGCCAGGAAGAGGGGAGCTGGGGGCTGGAGTAACCCTAGGAGGAAGGAGATGGAGAAGCAGAAAGTATCTGCCAGTCTTGGCAAGGGAAAGAGGCAGTGCCGGCAGTAGGAAGCCCTGAGCATTGTTACAGAATGCTGCATAATTGTAATGCAGCGTTGTTGTTGCTATGCTTTAAAAAATCACACACTAGATCTCAGAAAACTCAAAATGAACTTAAATATCTAGAGATCTCTTAGAAACAGTAAGTTTGACCCTTTTTATATTCACTTTTCATTGCAGAAGGAGGACTCTGGTCATGTCTTCAGGCATTTTTCTAGAAATTAACATTTGAGAAAATAATTTTCACCAAGCTGTGTGACTCAAAGAACTGGGGCTTTGGGGAAAACATCAGATATCACAAACCTTACCACTAAACAGCAAGCACTAGCAAGTGAGGGATTAGATTTTCTCTGGAGCTGCCCTTTTAAGTTCCTTCTAGCCTGTTTTTGTGGAGGAAGCTTTGATTTAGCAGTAGAAAACTGAGATGGAAGTGACAGACCACATACTCCCTCCTGGATACTTTCTTTTTGTAGTTGCGCGTGACGCTGTCACTTAATCTTGTGAATTAGAGATGGGAACAGACAGTTTCTCTTTGTGCAGGGAGCACGGATATTTCCTGTGCAGGCATTTGCAGCCATCCATACATTCGAAGAGGCAGTGGGAAACAGGGTCCAGTCCCACCTAGGGTGGCTCCAAGAGACAGTTTCTGAGCAGAGAGGCACCCGTGCAGCAAAAAGTCAAGCCACAGACCCACACCCCAGCTGTGAAGCACCGTAAGGCACAGTGTTGCCCCCCTGGCAAGCGTTGTTCAGCGCTCAGAAACTCCTGAGAAATGGCCAAAGTCTCCAAACTGCATCTGGACAAAATTTGCGGATGGAAGAAGAACATATTTCTAGAGAAATTCGGGCTGTATCCAAAGCTAAAAAAATCCAGTTTCCCATTCAGACACCAAGTGACAGCCAGCTCCAGCCTCCAGATTCACAAATCAAACCCCAGGCCTCCACATCCCCTCATGCAGTGTGGAAGCTAATTTGGGCATTTGCACAAAATCCGGATAAAATCAAGCTCGTCTAAATATTTCATCCAATGAGACATTTGATGTATTTGTAAGTTTATCTCATCCTTTAAAATCATCTGTGGCTCCCTTTTAAGGTCTGAAATCATCACACCCACAGGAACTCGCTCTATGGAAGTTCAGCTTCTTGAAATTAAATTAGAATAGGAAGTGGCTGTATACAGATACACAGAATAAAACAGGCAGAGTGGCTTACAGTGATGTACATTGCCTGTAAGGAAATATATTAGCTGTCCCCTATACAAAAAAATACCTTTCTACCACTATGGAATGCATAAAATGACAATTTTTAATGTATTTTTTCCTTCTCCGGTAGAAAAAGTGATTTGTCTGGATATCTGACTTGCCTGAGCCAAACCCCAGGGTGTGTAGTGTCATCCATGTCACTGTCAATGTTTCTGGTAGTCTCTGCCACAGACAGCAAGAGAAAAAGACTTCTTTCTAAAGGACTCTTCCTCCTAGCTGAAGTGATCCAAAGCAACCAATAAGAAATGGCTGAAGTTTATTTCCTTGCTTACATGTCTTCTTTCCCCTGAAATATATCTTACAAGCACAATGAATGTGAACTGGAAGAAATTAATGAAGATATGCATACAAAAAAAATAGTTGTATGCTAGATTAGACTACAGGGCTTTCCTTTAAAGGTAAAGCACTTACTTTTCCATTTTACAGCTGCTTTTTAAAAGACTGTTACGTTTCCTGAGATTCAATAGATCACCCAAAGCCACAGATAGCATTACAAACCTCAAATCGACTCTCATTATTCCTTGGAAACAAAACAGTAGTTGTTGTTAACTATGTTCAAGTGATTGTTTAAACTATTGGTTAATCAAGAGGTTTGAACAGTTAAAACCCTACTAGGTGTGAGGCAGATCCTCACAGCACCAGGTACCACTGTCTAGAATTGTGCTGGCTCTGTTCATCTTTTTTGGTGAGGAAGACAAAATAACACCCCCAAGAGACACTTCTGTGCAATATTGAACAATTTCTCATCAGACACAGTTAACAGACACTCCATGGGAGCCCTTTTTGTTGCAATCCTCTGTTCAGGAGCACTCTTGGGCTTGTGCTGAGGCTCTTTGGGGGCCCTGCACCGCACCCCACATCGCAGAGGGCTCCCTTCCCCTCTACCTCATCTCCACCAGGTGACACTGCTTGTACTCCGTCTTCTTCAGCTCAGGCTGGTACCCAGCATCTTCTGAGAACTTTCTGCTGACTGAGTTTCATCTGTACATTGATGGGGGATTTATCACTGCTTCTGCCTGTCTTGGATTCCTGGCTGTGCCAGCTCTAGTTTCTTGCTTTGAGGCTCCTTCTGCTTGACCATGGATGACAAGAGAAGTGTGTCCACAAGTCCTTTCTCCTTTCAGCTGTTTCCCCGCGAAAGAAACACTAGCACATCAGACTGCCAGACAACATACCACAGAGATTCTCCCACATGTTGCTTCTTTCCTTCCTTTTTTCATGTCAAGAGCTAAAGAAGTGGGTGACAGATTTCCAGTGGGAGGGGGGATTTATGCTGAGCACTGCTATTGCTACCTCTCTGTCTTTTACACTTGAACAGGAAGGGGCCCTGCAGTGAGGCACTAAAGCCAACAGCTTATCCAAAAAGCCCCTGGCTAATTAGTCATATAAAAAAAAAAAAAAAGAATTGCAATCTGTCGAGAGAAGAAAGAGGGGTTTAAAAGGATGTACCTTTATAGCTATAAATTGCTACAGTTCAATCCCAAAGAGAAGGAATTACAGGAGAATGTGTAAAGGGTCAATTCAATAAAAGGAGGGAAAGAGACACCTGAGTTTCCTTGAACTCACCAGGGAGGCAGCCGTGTTCGGCACGCTTGCTGCACATACATGTAGCTGGGTAATTACGAGCCTGGGAACTGAAATAGCGGCATGTGGGCACGATCCAAAGGAGCAAGCAGACACACAGAAAAAAAAAAAAATCACCAGCCCAGCCTTGGGCAAAGTTTTGCTGCATGCAGAGTAGACCAACTATTTATTTCTAAAATTTACACTTTGTAAAGCATAAATAAGCAGGGAGGATCAGCTTGCTCCCCTAGCAATGTACATACCCTCCAACAGATACTGCGTTTGGCTGCATCTAATGAGCGCAGCCCCAGAAAGGAGGCTGGAGCCCTACAGGAACTGCATGCTCTCACATCACTTTTTTTTTTTTAGAAAGCAGCTCAATTAATCTGAAGGTTAACTTAATTAAGTAAAGCTCACCTCCTTATCAGACTCTTTTAGGCTTTCACATCATACCAGGTACTGTGGAGCCATTCATTAGGCCTCACAATGTGCCTCTCAGCTAGATAAATATGTGCTAATTGTATTTCACAGAGGGTTTGGACAAAGGCAGAACAGCTAAGCCCAAAGTTTTGAACATCTTTGAGCACTTTTTTGAACATTTTGAACATCTGGCCTTTGGGAATTTTGTAGGGACACAAAGGAAAATCTGAGGCAGAGGAAGGAATCCCACAGCACCCGGGAGACCACGGAAGCCTGATGAAGGAGGAGAAGGAGACTGGAAATGAACAGTTGCCTGAAACACCAGCGGGTGTTTGCTAAGCCCCAAACTGTGCATTGCATGTTCAGGGTGGGCTGCCAAGGCTCTCAGGGCTGGGGTTGACTGGAGAAAAACCACAGCCACCCCAGTCCCTGCAGCTGGGAGGCCCCGAGGAGCACAAGGGCACTGGGACAGTGTGAAAACAAGGGTCGTTTCTGATCCATTTTAGGGTCTCGCTTTCCCCTTAGGAAAAAAGGGAGCTGACATGCATCAGTGGGTGTCAGCCCCATCAGGAAACCTCTGGAAACCCTACATGCAGACAGCGCTCGCGTCACCTGCGCGCAGGGAGCAGAGAGCAAATGGAGTCGCAGTGGGCCTGTCCTCCACTGCTGCGTGCCAAGACCTTGGTGACAGCAAAACGGGAGTCTGGTGCAGGGGTGCACGTGTGTGAGTGCTGGAGACTGGGGGGACCTCTCCCCTGCTCTTACACAATGGAGAAGGGGGTTTGTCCTGCTGTCCTGCAGTCACAGGTACTGCGGCTAAAGAAATCTAAAGGAACCAGACAAGGTCACCAAGAGAGACAAAACCAAATCTGAAAGGTTTTTCAAGACATCCTGCCTTGAATCTGTGTCCCAGCTAAGCTCTTCCCACCTGTCCTCACCCTCATCCTCTCAAGTTTTAATTCCATAACCTCACTTTTCTTTTCCTATAAAAGAACAAAATGAATGTAATGTTTACTGTTACAAGAAGTGCGATGCCATAATCAGGTTAAGAAAACAATTGAATGGATGCTGAAATATATTACTGAATGAAACCTAATTTTGAAAAGCTTCATTCTCTCACTGGGGACGCTTGTCTTGTTTACAATGTCACTCCTGTTACAAGTGTTTTTAAGGACAGATGCTTCTAAGAATGAGAAGAGCCTGATGGCCTTGTGAATTTGGCATGCAAATTCACCAGGCAGGTTCAACCTTGTTTCTTCACCTATCAAAAGCACATGTATTTGCCTCATTTGAAGAAAAGGAGAAAGGAGAGACCAACATGAAAAGAGGAAGGAGGAAGGGAGGAAGCATGCGGATTTAGAGTGGCTGTGATGGGTTAGCAGCAGTGATGAGAAGAGCTGTATGTACATCACTAGCACATTGTCCTGTCTCTGTTAGCGCTCCACCAGTTCTGTACCTGCCCTGAAAATAAGTTCCTTGGTGCTACTTACTTGCTCCACAGTCTCTAAATTTTCAGAGACAAATACATCTCCCAGCCATCCTATTTTCATCCTGTTCTATTCTTTGCATTTTCAAAAGTGCACCACCTCCCATCCTAGCCTCAACCAGTCATAATCACCTTTTCCCATCTTACCTCAAGCTTCCTCAGCATTTTAAATACCTATTTTCATTAATCAAAGAGGCTGCTTTAAATGCTGATTTTTGCCATATGCTGCTGGTTTGGAGGTAACAGCCTCAGTAACTGATTAAGCTCTTCCCTTTCCCCTACTAGAACAGAGTCCATGCTCTAAGGACATGTGTTGCTCACCTTCATGTTCACATACGCCTCATTTTAAACAAGAAAACATTTCTCTGGAAAAAAATGAAATCTGTGGTAGCCCCAACCTCCTAAAACTCCTCCTAGGAACAGCTACATGCCCTTTGACGCAGAAGATCAGCAGCCAAGACCCCGTGTAAGCGAGATGGTCTCTTCACTGCCTAACCTCAAGAGATCTTGGGCACACATGGATCTGCAACTTTAAGAAGGCTCCCAGATCTTAGCCATTTTTGATGGACTTTAGATGATCTTCATTTCCATATCTCTTGCTTTCCTGTGCCCAAATTAAATCACGCGTGCTGTGAGCAGCCCAACACAGCCAGCACGGCTCTGTATGGTGTGCTGCATATTTTTCCAAACCTTGCACATTTGGCATGTGAGGTCATACTCAGCCAACTGCATAGCAGAGGGCAATCATTAAAAACTGTCCTCTCTAAAAAAGGAAGGACCCACTTTATTGGCAAACCACCAGCAGCAAGAACTTATGCTAAGACTGTAAATAATGAAAGCATGATAAAAGTATATGCTTCTTCCCCCTCCTAGATCCCTTTACTATGTTTTCTGGTATAAAAACAATAACCTGCTGTTGTCTAGCATTTTCCTCTTTTATAGAAGACTCGGAGTTCCCGTGAAGTTTGAGAGGTTGACTCTGCAGTGAAGAGCCACGCGGGTTTACATGGAGCGCTCCTGGCTCACAGGGAAGGCCAGGCTCCGGATGGTGTGCCAGGAAACTGGAGCTGAGGTTGTCCTGTAGAGCAAAACAAAACAGAGTAGAGCTGGGAGACACATTGTTGAAAGGAGCATAAGTGGAAATTTTTGCCGCGCAGTGTGGGACTGCCAAACCCACAAACTGTTTGAGACTACCTCCCAGTTCATGGCTTGGAAAATGTATTTCAGGCTAAGAGCTACACATGCTCCTATAAGCCCATAGTTTAGCCTAAAAGTCAGTCTGATTAATTCATACACAGGCCAGAACTGGAGCAAGATGGAGATGGGAGCAGCAGAATATTGCTGGGGAAAAAAAAGAAAGCAATGAAGAGAGAATACACTTCGGAGCTCTGTGGTGGTGGACATATGGGGTGTTATTAGCAGTCAGTGGGATTGATGTTGGGGCACCTTTAGAAAAGGCAGCAGATAATGAGAAACAGCACTAAGAACAAATCAAGGTGGGAAAATTTTACTGCTGTCTCTACTGAGTGCCTGTAGATGTAAAACTTGGAGAGAGATGGTGAAAATACTGAAAGAAGCCAAACAAACAAATTCCACCAGAACCAGCAGAGTGTTTTTAAATCCTGTCCTTTAATAATCTACAATTTGCATTACCATAACATGCCATTGCGTTATTCGCGCATGCAAACAATTGCTGAGTTCCCAACTTCTGCTGCTGGAAAAAAATGATGACCTGGGGGAAAGAATTTCTGTAGTAAATACCTCAGCATGAATAATAAGATGAGGTTATTTAAGTGACAGCTCCTTGAAAAAATTAGCCTAACTTCCTAATAACTGTACTACATAGCTTAAAGAAATCTAATTTTATCTCTGCCTCCCACACAGTTAATCTCCCTATCACATTTTTTTCCTTGCATCATTGCTATTTCTTTGGTTAATAATCAGCTACTTAAAAGATTGGGGATAATGTTAATAATGGGCAAATTAGATACACAGAAAAGAAATGTTTTCTGTGCTTTCAGAGGTATCCAGCATGACTGTCATTAAACCAAAGTCAAGGCTTGAGGAGGGAGCACAGAAACCTGGGCAGGCTGCAGCCAAAGAGAGAAATGACTCCGGCTAACTTAGCGTTGAGCAGACAACATTAGTCAGTGTCGCAATGGTAAAATATTTAACAACGGGAGCTCCTCTCCCCTTCAGCATTTTTCTCCCATAAACTAATTAAGCTATAATATTATGAGCGCTTCCTTTCAGGCTAGGCTTTCCTTGTAGCATGGCTATGGGCAGGCTGGGCAAAGCTGGGTTATTGCTGTGATGAAAAAACTGGCACTACATTTTGCCTCAGTCTCCTTTATTATTTTTTTTGTCAAGCTCTACACAAAGGCACTTACATGCCCAATGGCTCAATCTCACTTCCAATTAAGTCAATGATAAAACTCACATTGACTTAAATGGGAGCACGTTTGCATCCCAAAGGCTAACAGTCAAGGCTTTTAACAGTCAGACTATTAATAGGGAAAGTAGAAAGAGTTAGAAAATGTCGTGGTCTTCTCTTTTCTTAGGAGAAGTAATTCAAAGTGAATAGAGTAGGCATGTTCAGTTTGAAATTATTTTCAGGGAGAAAAAATACGTAGTGAGTCTATTTATAATGCAGTGATTCAGCTCTTCTTGTAATGTGTGTGGATGGCTCTGTTGCAGAGAAGAAGGTGGCACATAGCAAGAATTATCAACTCTCTCTTTAAATGGTTTGCAAGTCCTTTCTCAGCCCTTACTATATTCAGCCCTTACTATATTACCTAGCCTGTGCAGCAGTGTACGCTGCTGTTAAAATGTTTTGGCCCATTAACTTGGTTATAGTGGAGTCCACCGCGGAATAAACAGCAAAAGACCTGGTGTGCTCCAGGCACCTCCTCAGCACTGGCCTCCTGCTACAGACAGAGCCCATACAAGGCCCAGGAAGAAAGAGAATTTTGTTTTTCTTTTTACAACATTGACGAAATTAAGCAAAAGGGAGAGATTACATTAACAATGGTCACATTAATGTTAATTTCTCTCGTATGAACCCATACACTTTTGGCGGGCGGGGATAACCCACAAGTTAAAAAGCCTGGAGAGGGCTGGAGACAGCCTCGCGGAGATGCCCAGCGTTTACATTTCCCTTGAATGCTTCAAAGGTAGCTGCTTCCACTCAACCCAGTTTCCCCAGCATTTCTGTGATTCCCACCCCTCATGGAGGGAAGAGGTACCCACACAGAAGGGCACCCCTTTGAGGAGCAGCATTTTGAGTGGTGAAGGCCTGCTGGTGGCAATAACCAATTTCTCCTCCTTTCCCCCCCACCTCTTACCTCCCTCCAGCAGAAGAAGAGGGATGCAGGCTGCAGAGTGACAAAGCTGCGGTCCCTGCCACGCAGGGGCTTCTTCCGGTGGACAGCGAGTAGGGAGGACATTGATGCCACCGACTGGGCCTTGAAATCTGCTACCCTGCAGTGGGGCAGGCTGCAGTGAGCCAGTGCCCAGTGGGTACTCGGCTTAGTTCTGGCAGGTGTGCAGCTGGAGGGCTGGCACAGGAGCCCTGTGGCTCCTTGCCTGGAGCCGCCCCAGTATGTACACGGAGTCATTCTGGGGAGGCTGATGCCATGGAAAATGTGGAACTTTCTGCCAGCTGGATTTGATGTTTCTTCAGGATGCCCGTGACAGCCATAGTTGTAACTGCATGCCACGTGTGGGAACAGGGTAGCCTGCCCTGCCCTGCCACAGTGTGGAAAGTATTCTCCATCTATTCCAGGTGTTGTTTGTTCTTCACCTGGTGGACGCATTCCACCTACAGTTATGTCTTTCATATCAGCGCCTTTTCTACTCCTTGCTTTTTCCCTGCTAGCAGAGTGGAAGGAAACGTGTTTGCCTTTTGCAGTGTTTATAATAAAGCTCAAATGGAGAACGTTGAACTGTAGCACTGCCTGAGTACCCTGGTGCTCCCACGTAGGAGGAAGAGGTAAAGGGGACAGGTTTTGTGCATGACATTCAAGTTCAGCTTGCAGGTTTGCAACTCTTTTGAAAAATCAAAATGGCTCATGCAGCAAAGACTGAGAATGAAGTTTGATGACCCATTACTCTAACAGGAAGCCAGGTGGCTCAGCAGAAGTTGATGGAGTTGCTCTAGATGAACATGAAGGTAACAGGCATCTACAGCATCAGCTCCCAAATGTTTGCACCTCTTCTCTCCTCAGTCCGTGATCTGGAGAGTACACCTGCACACACCCACACATGTACTGTTTTTCTCTGCTTTTCTGTGAACCTTTTTGGATTGTTATGGCTTCAGAATTCAAAACAGTCGCAGTCTCCTTCTCTAATTAAAGCAGAGAACATGGGTTTGCATTTCTTTGTCAAATATTAAGAGGCCAATAGCATTCCAAACAACGATAAAGTTGATACTGAAATAGCAGCTTGGTACAAGTACAAACTGCAAAACCTCTTGGAAGAGGAGGTAGTGCAGTCCTGAAGGCTGTGGGTCTGGGTTCCCTTCTCTTCCTCTCTCCTCCCCCACAGAAGTGGGACTCTTTCTCCCTCCCTCACAGCCTGTCTGAGGGCTGTGCTGTGGGCTGTGCTGAGGGCTTTTGCCCACTCGCATGCTGTGGATGCCCTGATTTCAGCATGCCACCCTCCTGCTCCAGCTTCACTGCATGACCTACGGACCCCCCTCTGGCCCCCTGTGTCTTGGAGCTCTTCACTGGCACGGTGATGGTGAGGCAAAGATGGGTATCAGGTAGGAAATCCCACCAATCTCCCTGCTGCTGCTGGCTCCACCTCATCTTTGGAAAGCAGAAGCAGAGGAGAAAAGCATCAGAAGTGCAGTGGGGCCAGACAGGAGCCTGCCACTGAGGTGGGGGCACCCAGCAACTCCAGTACAATTGGGTACCACGTGCATGAAGACCAGCAATGCAGCCGCCGTGTCAGAGAGTCAGCCAGCAGCAGGATGCAGGAGTGTTCAGGAGAGGACTCGTACTGCCACAGTAGCCACTCTTCTTTTAAAAAAGGTAGATGTCTTTGAAAAATGTCCTCCCACAGCTAGCTAGCTTTGTGGGCCAGTGTGAAGAGGGAAGAAATCTCCTCCCTGCCTTTCCTGCTGCCGCAGATACTGCTCTGACTCACCCCATCACTCCCACTGGGATTTTGAGTCAACCCTGTGTCCGTTACAGGATTGCTCTGCCAGATCTTGCCTCGCTCCCTTCCTTTGCCCGCAAGAAGGATGTTCCCCATCTGGCTTGCCTTGCCCAGCCTGGCCCCAGTCAAGGAGCGCTAGGAGGACCCATGCTCGCCCTGCCTCTTCGGCTCGGCTCGCTTTACAGGGACACTCTCTTTCCTGACTACTGGAAGTTCACCCAAGGCTCTTAATGGATGCTTTCCCTGCATCATGACTACTGATAAACATTCTTCATTAAAGTACTAAATTAATCTCTGCTGAATATATGCGACGCAGCCTGAAGTCCACCTCAGTCTCCATTAACTGCATTGTTCTCACAGCTGAGAGAAATAAGATTTATTTTAGTCAGTAAAGTGAACAAACATCACCTGTGATCCACTCAGGAAGCTGACCTGAGCTAGAAGGTGACATTTTTACTGTTCTTTTTTGACTATAACCAAGGCTAATGGTGCATGGATTATTATGCTTCCAGCAAAGCTGTCTTTTTCAGTTGAAAATGAGGTTTTTGTCAATTAAATTTTCAGTGAAACAAAGACATGTACACCATACATATAATAATTCAATTTAAAAAAAACCACACTGAAAGAAAGGAGCTTTAAAGAATGGCACTGTAAATGACAGATAAGAAATTTTTTTTGTGGCTTGAGTGAATTGCCACTTTTGTTCCCATGCTTTACATAGTGATCACAGACTGAATCAGCCTGCAAATACGAACAGCCCCTTTGCTTTCCTTGCAACTTGCTGGCTAAAGCAGTTTAGATAGTGCCACTGTTCTATGGATAAACAGGCTAAGTCAGTTCCTCATCCTGTCAATATGGAGCGCTAACAACCTGTAAGTTCATGTTTTGAAGAGGGATGGAGAAACTCTTTCAGTGAACTGCGTGGGACTTTCAAAGCATAAATAGAGCTTAAGTGAGGACAAGGACACTTCATTATTACATCTCTTTTTCACAGTTAATGCAAGTCCTGCTATGTTCAGAGCCCGTGAGAGTGCAGGCTTTTTCCATACACGTTGTGAAGCAGGTTTCGTCCAGCAAAGTCAAACAGTACGTGCCAAGCAGACAATGCCTTCTGCTTTGTCCTTCAAGATGTACCATGCCTGATTTCCTGCACATGGCATGACAGTGTTAAAACTACAGTCCAGAACCATGTATTAGAGCTTGCATTTTCTCTGTTGCAACCGTCTGAGGGTCTGAGCCTTAACAGGGCTGAACAACCTGAGCGTTCGTCAAATCAGAGGGAGGTGAGGGTGCTCAGAGGAGGGGGAGAAGGAGAACAGGGAAGCAGAGAACAGATTAAATCCCAAAAGGTTCGGGCACACCTGGGATGAACTTTTCCATTTTGTGTCCCACACTCAGTCTCCTTCTTTGTCACCATGTGGGAACACAAGATGAAATGGGAGAGCTGGGATGAGCGTGTCAACTTGTGCTGAGCTGTGCTAAGAGCCAGACCAGGTGGGAATCACACGCTTCGATCCAGGATGCAAAGGATATGTATGCCTCATGTAAAAGTTGAGGGAGAAAAGAGCCTTTTAAAGGAGTACTTCAGGTCTGTTCAGGGCTAAGCTTTGGTTCATTATTTGAAGCACACTGTGTGAAACAGTAAGACTAATGCTGTAATGATTATTACTGTCAAAGGCACCTAACTCCTTCAGATTCCCTTGAAAATCCCCGTATCGCTGTGTGTTGCACTGACGGTGCGGAGTAAGGGCTTTGACTAGTACAGGAAGAAAAAGCTCCCACCATTTTTATGCTTCAGCTATGGTTTCCATAGCAGATTTGGCAACATCTCAAACCTTCCTCAACCCTATACCTATTATCAGTTACGTTATGTTACAGTGCTGCATTTTAATTGCTGTGTTTTCTGAGACAGAGGGAGCTGAATCTAAATATATCTCAAGCGCCAGCAGTGATATTTAGCACAGCTACTGTAATTAAGTATTCAGCTATCGCCAGCAAATAAACTTCTCACTTGAGCAAATAGGTTCTCTGAAAAACACCTGAATGTTTGACAAAATTCCATTTCTGTTATTTTAATATCATTAGGAGGCTTTGGCTTTCTTGATTGGCTGGGTGTGCATCTAAACTGCCAAGAAATCACCCGTTTTTGATCACAGCTCTTTTCCTTTTATGAATGCAGACACTGACAGCTCTAACAAAGATGCTCAGCTAGGAAGCTTTTTCTCCTTTAAGAGAAAGGAAATATTGCCGAGTTAAAACCACTAATTATAGCTTATAACAACAATGCTTCCTGGAAAAAAAAATTAAACTATACTTAACTGCAGCTTTTTTTTTCCTTTAAACTAAGGGTTTGGCTACAATCTTATGGATAACTACTTGCAAAAATCTTCTCAACTGGTACAGCCTAGCTGGTAGATTCCAGAGCAAAAAAAATACTCCTCTCCTGCAGTATAGATATATTTTTCTGTTGAACCATTTGCTTTGTATTTCTAGTGCAAAATTGAATGTATGCAACAGAAAGCAAAGAATTTCAATAAAGATCACAAAAAAACCCCCCAGAGTACATCCTTCACTTTGAGTATTTTAGAAAGCTCTTGGAATTTTTGCTAGTCCCTATGGGATGCTTTAGAGAGGGGAAAATCACTAGGTAAAATGCTCAGGCTGGAGTAAACTGGTGCAACTGCAGATATTTATACCCAGACCTCCGCTCTTCTATCCAAGTGCACATGTCCCTGTTTTCTCCTGAACTGTTGCCTCCTCCAAGGTCTTCTACTGGGACTGGAAAGTTTTTCTCACTCCCTTTTTCCTCAGAAAATGTCTGAACATGACTTGTATTTGAGAATACTGAAAGATGGAGCTTCTGTAGCAAGAATTTTCAAATTATCAGGTTTTATGCTCCTGGGACTTAACGAGATGCTGGAGGCGGAGACACGCGCATGCAGAGATGCAACAACTGGGCTTTTCAACCCAATGGGAATTAACAAGGCAATGGATAGCACTGGAGCATCTGTGTCCCATGGGTTACTTTGCTTATTTTTTCTGCTGACTTGTACCAAAGATCAGGAGGACAAACTGAATACTATAAATGGCACTGAAAACTAAGCAAGCAGTACTGACCCAGAAGGACACTTTCTGAATGAAAGCACTCTCTCATTTAAATGATAGCTACACAAACTGTGCAAGAAACACTGAGCCTGATCAGAGAAGTGAAGGTGAGACTATTTATTTACCTTTCTTATAACTGCCTTTTTATTTTTCCCATGGGAAATAGCAATCTAAAACTGACTACAAAGCCACAATATTTATCAGGTAAAGGAATCTTAAAAAAAAATCTGCCTTGTGATGATCCAAGGACTGGCTCCTGCTATTCTTAATCCCTTGAGCAAAGCTTTATTTTGTGTGTATTGCCACTGAAATCCATGAATACAGAATTGGGCAAAGTCTGAATGATCATATATAGTCTGGAAACATACTCTAAATAATTCAGATCTTACCCTAAAATTTAGCTGTTTTTATTGCCACATGAGGAGACGTTTTTGTAGCTTCCTAAAAGATCTCAAAATGGAAGGATCGGAATGAGAGCATTTTTAATCACCCATGTTATTTTAACGACTCAAAATACAAATCCAAGAGTCCTTTTCTGGGTGTTTCAGTGGCATACATTTTTTTTTAAAAATGCAGATATTTAAAACATTATATCCCAGTATATCCAGTCTAAGGATATATATTAAAAGGAAGGTTTCAGTTGAGTATACTTTAATAATGTATTATATGTGACATACTGGCATGCAATGTTTTAAGCAAGTGGCAAAGTTAAGCCAAAACAAAGAAATCGTGTTGCAGCCCCTGCTCAAGCTGAGGCGCACCCTGAAGTCAGCTGCTCGAGAAGTGAAAATGTTGTCCCAGTGAGAAATAAAAAAATTCAATGCTAATCATAGGCATTTTCTCTGCTTAAAACATGTGAGGCTACTGAATTCTATTTCTACTGAAAGCTCATACCTACAACTGCTGAAGTACAGAAACAAAACTGCTGAGTTTCAAAAGGGCAAATCATGAGATACTTGCAAACCATTTAGTGTTTAATTCAAGTGATTGTAGTCAAATTTGCAGAAAGAAACAACAAGACCAATGCCAGTGGCACTGTAAACACAGCAACTTTTACTACCTGATTCAGATCTTTCAATCTGCATTCAAGAACAGGCAGAAATCTGACATCTCCTCTGGATCTAGGAGCAAGCTTCAAAGGCTAATGCCAAGGATCACAATCCTGATTCTGCTTCTCTCAGATGTTCCGTGAAGTCCCACGCCTGTACCCGTCTCTCACTCTCTCCTTACACCTCTTTCATGTTGGTTTCTTCTACTTTTCTCAGACTCGGTTGAAAAGATGTGCCCCTCTGGCTGCAACACAAGACACGAGGGTTCAGAAAAGCTCCCATGTCCTGTGTTGTAGCCGGAGGTCTCACAATAGTTTAGAGCAAACCTTCTGGCGTGCAGGCTCCTTTCACAGGCAGAGCTCTTTTCCTGCACTTTTGAATTCAACCTATGGGTCAATCTGCGAAAGAGAAGCGGAGAAGAATGGAAATCAGGTGCTTGTGGACAGCACACAGATAACACTGTGTGCTGTTGCTACTGTCAACATTGCAAATGGAAAACTGACCCAAGTAGCTGCCAACTTGGGGCAGAAGAGGTCAAGTTCAGACCTGGAGTTAAAAGCTGCCATTCGGTTGACCTCAGCAAAGACACGTCAGCTCCCAGAAGCCTGACGTAGCCCTGCTGTCTTTCTAGCGTGATCTCCAGAACCTGAAGACTGAAAGCATTTCTTTGGCATTTGCCAGCATGTATTCTTTCAATGGCAGATAAAGCTAAGCAAATAATTAGCAACTAATCATGTATAAACAAATTCTGCCTTTTGTTTCTTGTTTGCAAATTGCCCTTACATGGATCACAACATTTCCAAATTTGTTATGCAGAATTATTTATGAATGCCTTCATAATTAATAATTCCAGGTCTACAGATAACTCGTAACGAGTTGTGAACATTTGCAAATCATACTGCATTTCCTAATTATATAAGCCACGTAAAACTCATTCCTGATGCGGTTAGTTGTCTAATTAACTAACTCACACTGTGGATACGCAGCTCAAAATATCAGTTTTGGTAAGCATTCAAACTTTTGAATTTAAAATGGGCGCTGTGAGAATAGTTTCTGCTAATAAAGCTCTATGCCAAATATCCATGGAAAAGAACCCCTAGAAATGGTTCAAAGAGTTAAATTGAAATTCACTTGTGAATCCAAGTGGATATTCACAGGACAGCATGGTTTTTTTACTGCTTGCACAACTCAAGTCATAAATTAATGCTAACGAAAATATTCAGAGCTGTTGTTGAATCTCTTAGGAGCACAGTATTTACTTGTATGTGCTCTTTTCCTTGTGGACTTACAATTCATTCCCAACTGAAATGCTTTGAGAGACAGACCTTAAAAAGATTCTTTTTTTTTATATAAATGTCAATCCAGTACAGTACATTGCTGTGCATTACAATCAAGATCAGCAACTTGGAGCCAGATATACAAGACAAGATTATTGCTATCTCTGTTCAAAATATCTTTGGCAGATTTATTGCTTTTTTGTCCCTGACTCTACATATCACTTTTATGCTGTCGCTAGTTCGTTCGGTACTTTTGCTTCTCCAAACAAACTCGAGGAAGGGGGAGAGGAAATGCAGTGTACTTAGCTGCTGTTTTTATGAAGGTGACCCACTGAATGCCTGTTCAGGCACTCTGATGATAAGTACTCACATTAATAGAATTTAGTAAATTACATAAGCTGTTTGCTCTAAAATGTCGAACTGCTGTTCAAAAGATTTTTAATTTTTTTTTAAATTTTCCTATCTACTTCAAATAAAATGCACAGCTATCAGCTTTGTTCATTTCCAGACTTATCTCGCATTGAATAAAGTACAGTTCAACCAGCCATAGCTCAGATTAGGCAAAGGACAAAGCTATGAATTAAAAGATCTTTCCATATGAGCACATCAAATGGAATTTTTGACAATAACATGGCTCTTAAGGTTGTCTAAGGACGAGTGCAACAACCATTTTTAGCCATTAGTCTGCAACTTGAAGAACCCTCAAATATTTTTGTGTATCTATTCTGAGATTTTTGCAATGAATGATATAGTTTGTCTAGAAATTAGTTGTTTCCAGCCAGCTGCCTTTCTTATCTCAGCTGCATAGTAAAAAAAAAATTCCGACCATTTTTACATTCAGCGTGAAAAAAAAAAACATGCCAAGCTCCATCTGTCTTACCAATTCCCTAAACTGTGCCTATATAGGCACTAAAAGGAAATCAAAACATAGAGTACTAGAAACTTGGGACCTAGAATTAATCTACTTTTTACAGAAAAATTATGTTCTGATAAAGCTAAAAGATTCACTCCATCCCCATTACAGCAAGGAAATTCAAGGTTAGAGCTGAAATTGCATCCTTAAAGATTTCCTGATGCCCTGTGGAAAAAGTATGAAAATAATTTGGGTTAGAGAAGATTCTGCTTAATTAGTCTCTATTCCCTTCTTTTGTGTCTCCTCATTTTTGTTCACTGAAAGCATTTCCAAGAGAAGTTACTCTGAGTTCACAAGCCTCTCTGGAACAATCCCATTGTCTGCTCCATGAGACATCTTAAATAGAAAGCAGGATGTATTAGCACTGCGACCTGCTCTATACAACGCATCCTTTTACCTGCTTTATACTAACAACAGGGGTAAGTCGATTTATGGATAAATGGGAAACCTGCTCATTCCTCAGGATTCGTTTCCCTAGTCTGATAGTACAATCATCTTTCACTCGATAGCTATAGACTTTGAGTCATGGTGAATACTTTTGGCATGGAGGGCCAGGGAAATCTGCAAATTACCTCTTGCGTGGCGTTTCGCTCCCCTCTCCCCTGACACGAGTGGGAAGCTGGTACACCAAGCTGCAGTGAATGATCATTGAAATTTGGCCTCTCAGCTGAGCTGGGCCAGCTCAGTCAGCCGTTTGAGAACAATCGGTTGCAACACCATTAGCCAGCCAGTCATTACTTCTATGGTTTGCATAAGGAGTAAGAAAGGACATAATATGCTCATATGACTAAAGAGGTGTCCAAGGGGTCCTTCCCTGGGGTGAGGAGCTGCCATTCCAGATCTGGTCATCAAATCAAACCTCTAAACTGGAGGCCTTAGAGGAATTGTGACTTCCACCACCAAATCCAGCCTTAAAATTTGAGCTGGACTCAAAATGGGAAGGGGGCTATCTTCCAGTTCTAGAAACATATCACTGGGATACAGAAGCCACAGAATGTGAATTTGAACTTGAACCTGGGTGGTTTGTCTTCACCTTCAAGCCATTAAATGTAAACAAGCACTTTTCTTTGGATCAGGATACTGCTTTCTCTGCCCCTCACTATTATTAGTCAGGGAGACATTTCTTGCCACTGTTGGAATCAATTTTCTTTCCCAGCCCCCATTCTTTGTTGCAATTTTTGAGTTTGTGACAAATACCCTTTTATTCGTCTAATTAAATTTCATATCTGTTCCACACCAGTTCACTTAATTCTTTGGAGAGGACAGTCTTGCTGGGGCACACTTAAAATTTCGGTCGTTTTATAGAAAAATAAATGTGAGTATGTGTTACAATTCATCTCACCCCTGTGAATTAATTTGGTGTTTAAGGTGACACTGTACTAATTACATATTAGCACATTAATGTAGCTGCAGGCTGTAATAATTTCCCTTTGAATGAACAGTGCACACTTCCAGCAAAGTCCTGAAGAACTGTTTTGGAATGCAAGAAAGCAATAATCAATTCTCTTGTTGCTGCTACTTCAATACAAAGCGAAGATTTGTCTAACTTTATTTTTAAGAACATCGATCTCTGTTTGTTATTAGTAAAACGTCTTTGACAAACTCTGCCTTTGCATGAACACAAACCCTTGTTGTACTCAATAGGTACGCATCACCTCAGGCAGAATTTGGCCCTGGTTGACCTTAAGCTCTCTACAAGCTCAGTCTTCTTCTAATCTGTATTCACTGTGGGATTTCCCTCATTCCAGATTCCAAAGCCTTACAACCATGCAACTTGGGACAAGGCCTCTGTGGGACATGCGGCAGTTCTGCTTTGACATGGTCATACACAAGCATTTATCAATGGCGACTGTTAAACTTTAACTAGCATAATTTGAGAGAGCAAAAGGCAAGGAATTTACTTTTAAACACAGAAAGCTTTATATGATATTTTCTGAATTAAAGACTGCGATTTGAAATAATCCTGTAAATTGAAAATCTATATCTGATGTGGCTGAAGGGGGACTTCTTTAGACCTAACTGTCTTAAATATAGATTTTAAATCAATATGAGTAGTTTTGGAGCATTATCGTTCAAGGATTTTGTGCCACCGCTGTTAAAGTATTATTAATTCATGTTCTTATCTTTCTCATTTCATAAAGCATAAGGAGGTTTTTGGTGCAAGTCTATTAATGTAGGAACTATAATCCATCTTTTTCTATTTTGCCTTGGTATTGTCTCCCCAGATCAAAGTTAGATTATAACATAGAGTGAATTTCATAAATTATTTGGCATGATTTTACAGAAAACAAAGGAAGGAGAAAAAAATGCAGGTTAAAGTCAGAAGCACATCACGTATCACACAATTTACCAAGAAGCAGTCAAGACTGCTTGAGATAATCTACTAAAACTCAGCAATAAAAAGTTTGTTTAATTTCTAAAGATGGCAGATGTCATAAAAAAAGAGGGTGATGCAAAAATAAAGCCTCCAGAGTCTGGCAGTTCTGTTCGGATGTCAATAAAAGATAATGTAACCTGTCAAATTTGCAAGCATGTTTTATCCAACCATCGCATTCTGCCTTCACCACTCAAGCATTACCTTCCAGGAAACATCCGCATCTGCCTGATTATCCTAAAGTAATTCTGATGAAGAGAGCAGGTTGCAAATTAAAAGCATCTTTCTCTTCCTAGTTTTCTCTCTCTCCCCGCCACCTCACTTTTTAATTCTTCATTTTTTACAGTTCAGCTAATTTTTTCTTGAAAGGTTAAGGAGCTAGCAATTATTTCAATGACTCTTGCAGCTTTAGGGTAAGTGTCTCATCTGGCCTTTATTTCAAGGAGCTTCCTTTCATGCTTCATACTCGATGTCTCTTGTTGAACACTGAGGTTACTCTAGAGTTGCAGTACAACAGTAACTTGGGAGATACTGAATCTTGTTCCTGCTAGAATATACAGACCGTGGTATGGAGATGGCCTGCAGTTGCCATGGATGTGCTGTCACGCTTCACATTCCACCGAGCTGGTGTTGTACCACCAGATAAAATACTAAAGGCTTTATACTGATTTAGATGTATTTCCTTCTGGGAAAGATTTTTTTTCTTTCCCATATCCATTATGAGTTTTCCAAACACTTTAATTTGTCATCTATTAGGTCAGGCTCCACATTTTTTACCATCAATTCACACATCATGACTTTGCAAAGTTTTGGACGTTGCTTGACTATTTCCATTGTATATATTAAGTTCTGGAAAGAGGCCCAAAAAAAAGCCCACAGTCTCAACAAATCGAGCATTATTTTGAGGCTTCTGCTGACAGCCCTCATCACTGAACTGAGAAAGTTTGCATCATATTCCCATTATATCTCTTCATGTTGCTATGCTTGATGGATTCAATCACCCTGGCCACTGTGTTTCTGGAGAATCTGTCCAAATTCTGCATCAATCTCCAAAGAAAGTCTGAAAGTCAAAAGATATGTTGTTTGCTTTCCAGCTGCACAGCAAACATGCATAAAATGCATGAATCAATCAAGATCACAGCTATTTCAGGAGCCCAGAAGGGTGAAGCATTGGGTGAAGGTGAAAATGTTTGTGTTAGTGATCCTCCAGCATCAGTATTTCGCAAACCCATCCCTGTGCAAGCATCCCCTCCTTAGGCAGAGCTGGTTTATGCTGTGAGGGGGTTGCAGTTCATTATCCAGCAGCTTGCATAGCACAGATAAAGTCCATCTCCACAGAGAAAATGGAAACTGAGCCAGGCATTAATTCCTAAGCAAAACGTGTCTCTTTCCTAAATCAAGGAAAAGAGAGGGGAAGCTGGCCCAGCACTTCCACTCACCGCAGAAGAAATCCCACAAAAATGCCACTTTCATCCCAGGATCAGCACTGGTTTGGGAGAGAGGCTGTCAACGCAAGCTCTGTCTCGTCAGGCAGGGCTGTCTTCCCATGGGCATGGCCATGGCCATGCCCTCCTAGCTGCATGGCCATGCCCTCCTAGCTGGGAAGCCACCAACACGTGCCTGCTGCCGCATGTGTGCACCCTCCATTGGGATGCTGTGGCTTGTGTGGTTCAGGCTTCTTTTTTTTCCCTGCTCCTGCAGGGTGAGGACACACGAGGAGACTGTCATTGTCATTATGACAGGCTATAATTTTTTTTTCCATTTCTTATTAATCCATGACTCAAGCTGTCCTTCTCCCACAGAAATGTGCTTGCATAACAGCACCCTCATCCTGCTGGTGCACACTCAGCACCATCTTTCCACTGCTTTGTGGGTACCAATTTACAAAGCAGAGTTAGGTAGGCAGTCATTAACACTGACTTAATTAATTAAATGAAATAGCACTGAGGGAAGACATGCGGCTGTGTGGACTGATATAAAAGTCTCATCTAGTGGAACTCTTCACTGATACAGTGGCCCTCAGACAAACAGGCCCTCAGCCTCCACGGGCTGGAGACATGCCACTGAATATTGCGTCCGTGAGAACTGCGCAGCTATTATAGACATTTTATGTCTGGGAGTGCTGCTGCTTACTAGCTTATCTATGGTTATATGGAAATAAGGGGCAGAAATGAAAATAAGATTATAAAGCTAGGACTGAATAGGCATCTACAGATGTATGTAAAAATCCTCTGCAGGTTTTGAGCTGCTGTCCAGAGGGCACCAAAAAATAGGGTTGGACACTGCATGCCCGGTGTGCCCCACCAACATACACAAACAAGCCTCCGAGGTGCCATCAGCCACGCGCCACACCTGCCACGTAGTTCTTCCCAGAACTCTGGATCCGAAGTGCAAATAAAGCCTGTAAACTTAACCTCCCCAGAAACTGATTTCCATATTCACTGTTAAGCCCCTGTCAGTGTTGTCTGTGGTATGTAATTGAAACTCGCTGAATAATGGAGTCGATGATGGATTTAGAGATGTGCTAAATTTGCCAGTCTGTAGGTGGTTTGTCCACTGCTACTTCCTTCCAGTACTAAGCATCAACTATTGCTTCCAGAATTAAATATTCTATATGAAAAAATTGCTCCCACAGCACAACTGACAGAAATTTGAAATGATATAATAATAATGTACAGTCCATTTGCTGTCTAATGTATGTGTGGGATTGAATAGCTCTTTGCGATACATTCCCTTCTTGCTAAATTACTCTAACTTCAAACTGAATTAAAGTAGTTAGTTGCCACTACACCATTGAACCTTGATAACTGGATCCATTCCAAAACTTGGGACTGCAGTTGCTGTTCTTGCAGAAATTCACAAATAAGGGAAAAAGACATGATTAAAAAAAATAATAAATCTTATTCCATTCTCTAAGCTCTGCTTCATTCACCAGTCTGGAAAGTGTGATTAAGGCTGTGAAATGCGTATCAGCTGAAAATGTCCAACCAAGGCGGGGGTCTGCTGTGTACGTGTTCCCAGTCTCTCCTTCCACTGCAGCAGCACAGCGACATCTGAGACTGTGGCTGTGGGTTTACACGCGTAGCAATAGATACAGCTAAGAACAACACCCCCGTTGGTAATTTTTGCTCACATGACGACTTGCCAGCAACGCTACGGCAAGCCTGTGTGGATACCTGCTACCAAATTCAGTGCAACAGCTTCCAACCCCATTGGTTCATGTCCCTCTGCTTTTCATTAGTGTCGACTATGCTGAACTGTGTGGGAACACACTGAATTACGGAACATACAAAATGACACTAAATTATTACACTATACAAGTACTGCACCTAGCATCCTGCCCACAGGGCACAGTCAGCTCCAGCTTAGTTGCTGCTTAGGCTTGTGAGGCCTACACTCGGGCATAGCCATTCCCTAAAGTGTCTGCACCACAGTTGACTACAATATTTACTTTTGAGCAGGTCCCCCTATTCCACGCTGGCAAAGGGGCAAAGTCAGTAAGAAACTGTTTGCACCGGACAGATCTGGTACCTGTCTGCTTAGCACAGACCTCCTGTGTTACTGCATTTGCTTGGGAGGGAAGGAGGTAGGCAGATACAGCCTGATGAAACTGGCTACCAGAGAATCATCCTGCTGTATTCTCCACATCTTTGATCTTTCTTTAATTCAGTGAAATTTCCATGCAAAGGCCTTCTGACTCCAAACGAGCACAAGTGTGTCCATTCCAGTTCTTAAGAACATAAAAGACTATGCTACCATCCTATCCACAGACACCCTTCTGTTAACCAGCTCTCTTGGAGAACAAAAGCATTCACATAAGGAAGGAATAACATACAAGGCATTTTTTGAAGTTCAGACTATTGAAGTACAGTATTTGAACACTCCATATAATTCAATGCCTATTCTTGCAGCTAGCTGCAAAAGAAGAAGAACAGACATGCAAAACCAGTAAATAACTAGTCCGAGGTCACACAGCCTTGACGCAAGGGCAGCATCAAAGCTTAAATATCCTCAAAAGTAAACATGTCTGCTGTACAGGGGTGAGCCTGAAAGCATATTCGCTCATACAGCTGGGAAATGCCCTCCAGAGCATGTGCCCCAGCAAGACCAGCACATTAGAGCAAGGCAGTAATACCAGTAAGCCTGCTCACACACATCGTCTGCTGCTGGCCTCCAAGGCAGCTGCATGGAAGGAGGCGAGAAGGAGGCCAAGGACATCACCCTTGCACTTACTCTGGAGACAATCCTTTCAAAGAGCTGTAGATAGACCAAAGACTCTGAACTGGTTCTCTTCATTCAATATCATTGAATGCTTTCCCCATTTCCCAGGGTCAAAGGTGCTTTGGGTGGAAAACCTCACATTTTGGGCAACTTTGGGGGCATCATGTTCAATATGTGGAATGAAATGAATAGCTAACAGAACAGAAAGTTCCCAAAGATAGCTGTGGGAGTGAAAATGGGAAAAGGGAAACAGAAAACAAAGGCAAATAAAAGTGAAACAGAAAACAAAGGCAATAAGTCTCTATACATTCCTTACAGAAATCATTCAGCAGTACAGTCTTTGGTTGCTACAGGTGTCACTAGCTCTTCTGCAATGCTGTTAATAAGAAACAGCAGCAACAAAAAATACTTTGGCTGGATTTTGTATTTAAGTTGATTAAAATGGCATCATAAAGACAGTAACTGGTGACTAGAGCATGCTAAGAATGCTTGGTTCAGTGTGGGCTGAGCTCCAGAGCAGAGGCTGTCCAGTGACAGCATATACAGTTGAGCTGGATGCCAAGGGACAGCAGAGAAGATTTTGGTGGGACACGACATGAACTTGGAGCTCTGTACATCTTCTGCAGTCAGTTAGATGAGAGGACAGAGCTGGAGAAGGTTTATATCTATGCATGTATGAGAGACAGTGAGAGTAACTGGTAGTTTTCACTGGGACATTCGCAGTAGTGTGGACTGTCTGTGTGTGAGAAGTAGCACGAGGCGGCCAGCGCAGATTTTGGGTGCATATGATACAGCAGGGGAAAGGGATGGTGAGAGTTGACCCTTGTGATGAGCTATACTGCTACACTGCTTCAGTTTTTGCCAGCACTCCAGTGCAGCCGGGCTAAAATCCACCAGGCACCAACCTCTTGTCAACATCAACAGAAGAATATATGCTTAAATAATCTTTGAGGATTTGTGTATAAAATGGTATTACTGCCATCCTCTGTCAATCCACCCAGGGAAGTCTTCATCTCCAGCTTGGGAAATACTGCTTATAGAGATGGGAGAAGGTGGCAGTCTGGGAAATTTGTAAAATAATATATTTGTATAAGCAACAAGAAAAATTACAATAAAGGGAATACTAGTATTCAGTTGATACGGACTTGTATTTCTCCTTAAGAGGCCATAGACAGGTAAAATGAGCCCTTGTAGCTGTTCTAGTATTCAGACAGACAGATTACCTTTGTAGTCCCACATAAAAGAATGCAGGTAAAGGAGAAATTAACTATTGAATAGAAACCTTCTCTGGGGTTCAAATGTTCAAAAATTTTTCCTCCTGTAAATACTGTTTTTCTAGCTCAAACCCAAGTAAAAAAGAAAAGCAATCATCGCCATCACTCGAAATTATGCTAATTTAAAAAAACATGCACAGAAACATGTTCTGCAACAAATCCCCATGTCTTGTTATAAGCAGGGAGGCATCAAACCCCATAATAACAGCATTTATAAGAGAAAGATCAATATGGCATCTGGTATTTCAAAGGCAGAAAATTATTCTATTAAATGTCTACCTGTATAAAATGCACTGGACAAAATACCTAAAACCCACAGTGAGTTTTATCCTCTCATAATGTGCCGCTGAATAAATCACAGGGAAACCATCAAAAACTTCTCTGTAAAAGATGCACAAGGGCCTGCTTCACCCTCTTCTGATTGAAACGACAGCTCTCCCAGAAAAGATTGTGGCTCAAGATGTCACTGACCTTCTCCAACTCACATCTTATCAGAGCATCTCTGTCGTCACTGGCATGTGGGGGTAAAGCTTAAGGTTTGAGGTTTTTTTGCCTGGGTGCCACTGTTTTAATATTGTGTGTGTGTAATTTAGGTGTGCTACAGGAAAAACAACAAAAAAGGGTAACAGAGAGTTAAATACTCTGATTTTTATTCCCATTTTAGATACATAAAAGCAGAATCTAAGAATGGCCACAGTGGGTTAGACCAAAGATCTGTCTTCACTCCAGGAGAGCACCCTGTTTTTATAGAATTAACATTGAGATCTCTGAACACAGTTTTTGCTCCTAGGACTGCTGCCAATCTTTTGTCTTGATGTCTCGGTAAAAAAAAAACCCCAACATATGGCTGTAAGTGGATGGTTATGGACTAGTAAGAACAGGACAACCATATGTGAAACTTCTTGCTAATATTCTCTCTGCCTTTAATTATTTTAGCTCAGGACCTTATTTCTCTGAATGTGGGCTTTATGTATTTTGCAATACTGAGTGGATTTGTTTTCATGAGCTTCAGTCATCCCTTGTAAATTTTTCGTATCTACCATATCCTTTGGCCAGGAGTTTCACAAGTCATCTACCTGTTGTGGGAAGAACAGAATGAGACAGCCCTAGCCAGTGGGAAGTTATGGTGTCAGCCCACTGGCTGGCAATGTTGTCATGTAGTCTGCTAGTAACTCATAAAAGGAACTACAGAGGAAAACAGTTTTGAAGTGTGATGGTGAAGTAGATGTTGATGGATATTTCCGGAGCATAGTCCCCCAGCATGAGGGACATCAGAGGAGAATTAGAGACGGTGGAAGATGGCCTGTAGGGTGGACCAACCTACTGGGTTACCAGCAGGGAGATGGGACCTATGGCTGTTTCAGACCTTCCTGGGAATGGGTGGATCTGTGAGTACAGCACTGAAGACGGGCTCAGGAAGAGCAATATAGAGTCAGGCTGTATTTCAAATACAAGACAGGACAGATACTGCTAGGCCAGGAAGAAGCCTGGAAAGTTGTATCTTTGTTCCTTATCCTTTATATAAGTGATCAATCATCATGTTTCTTCACTTCTGCAAAATCTGGAATGACTGTGCATTTGGAGACGAGGCTAGACCAAAGCAGCAGCTCCCTTTTTCCCCTTGAAACCTCTGTGAAGGCCCATTTTGCTGCAATAAACTCTGAGCCTTTTTACAGTCAAATACAAATACAGCTATTCAGGGCATTTGTAAATTGTCTTGTCTTAGAGTAATGCTCAGTGCTGAAGCCAGTGACATTAAATGAAGCTAGAGACTGTTTTTTTTTAACATGCACCTGAGACAAAACAGAGCAACTGGTATGCAGCCTTAGAAATTTGTACATTGGTAGTAATTAATACCAGTCATTAACCTGGGAGGCACAAGGGCTGATGGTGTCTGAAGGCCTCCAGTGGATGCTAATAAAGCCAGGCTTTTATACAACAAACAGAGCAGTTATGGATAAAAGCAGTAGGATAGATGTGACAACCAGCAATTTTAACTTATCACCTTGGAGCTTTATTTTTGAAAGGTTTTACTTCCCACTGATTGTAGGCTTCCAATTTTGTGTTGTCATGTAATAAATTACAAAAATTATCTTCCTTTTTTTTTTTTGTGGCATAGTGCTTCATAGACAAAGTGTCTAAAAAGCTTTTTTTTTTTTTTTAACAGAATGAGTTAAGTATTGCTGCCATGGTGATTATAAGAAGAAATCAGCTCCAAAGACCTGCCTAGAAATCTGGACATAGCTTCAAAATTCTCAGTAGCCAAGGTATTTCATTTGAGTCTTTTCTAACAGGAGACTTTTACTGTGTGTATGGAGGGTGTGGGGGTGGAGGGCTAAAGCAGAGAGGTCATTTTGAAAAGCAGATCTTTAACTCTTTTCCTGAAAGCAAGAGGACTGTCTGACTTACTAATTTGTCTGAAGATCTGAAGGAGATCACTCCTAGCAGGAAGGTGAACCTCCTCCTCTCAGCACACAAGTGAAAGAGAAGGCATCGTCATCCCTGAGGTGGCTGTAAGGGTGGCACCACTGTGCTGATCCTTTAAAAGCTGTCCTGTTTGACCAGGACCTTCCCTATTTAGCACCAAGGTAGTCTTGACTCTTGCATATATCAAGTACTAACAGAGTTTACTAAGATTCACTGCCACATTTACTGCCCACTGAATTTATATTCTAAATAAGTATTCTAGACCAAGAGGTCTCGTTTGCTGACAGTGCACATGCTTGATCATAACCATCATAAAAAGACAGCAATGGATGCAAAGACAAAACTTAAAAGAGCCATTGTGAAGCTAGTAAAAATGTTTTCAATATTTAATTGATTATCCTCTATGTATCACCCATAAAAAGAGGTCAAAGATGTTGTGGGGTAGTTAGAGAACTAAAAGCACAAAGCTATAAAAAAATGCCTTGCTCAAAACCTGCAACTTGTCCAGAGCAGATATAAAGCCACCAATAGCTGGTTAAGCACCTGACTAAAAGGTAAAGTCTTTGCATCAGAAAAAGGTAGTGAGATCAAAGATGGAAAGTTTCTGTCACTAATGTCCCCCATAGCTGGCTTGAGAAGGGAGCTGAGGAACTGACAGCTAAACTGACCTCTTCCAGAGACATGGAGATATGGGTGGTCACTTTATGGTGGTCAAAACTGCTCTGTTTGCAGGGTATTCAAGATTAGTCACATTTTACAGTCAGTGACATTAAACTCTTTCATAGTGCTATAAGTTATAATATATTATTTATAATATTTTAATCACCTAAAGTTCAGGGACCTCAAAGCACATATTAATTAATGCCTATTTTAATTAGCTTTGCCTCAGAGAGAGGGAGAAGACAAAACTGTGCAGCCTTATTAGCACTACACTCCAGCACCGTAATTAAACCCAGAATATGCACTGTAATGCACATCAGGACTTAAAGCAGTGGAAGGTTGGTCATCACCATGGCAGCCTCCCACTCCTATAACTTCCTCTCTCCTGAACATCATTCTTCTTTCTTCCCTGTGTCTTCCTGTGAATGGCAGTTTCCACAAGGGAAAAGGGGAAAGATCTCTGCTCCTCACGGGTCAAACTCAGTTCTGTTCTTGCAGTAACAGCATCATCTTCAGTGGAGTTATTTTATACTCCATTGTACTTAGAAGAATATATTATTATTATGGGAAAAAATCTTTTTGTGCAGGTATCTTCACATGCAATTTTTTTCCTCTCTTTTTGGCTCCCAGCCACTGGATCTGTCTGCAGGCATAGAAACCTCTGCTTTGCTGCCTTCAAGTATTCTGTCTCCTTCCCTGTCCAAGAATCCCTGAGGATACTTCATTTTAAATTTCACAGCTACTGGATTCTGAAAGGGAAAAAAATTGGGTTCTTCCTATTTTCTGACTCTTCACAACAAATTAACTGTAGGCAGAAGAGGCAAGTCAGCGTGCAAAGGTCATACAGCCAGTCAATGGAAAAGCATCAATACAACACAGTAATGCCAGTCTCTGGCATCCTACTTTTGTTTGCTGACTGACCAAGTTATGAAATTTCAATCACTGCTATTCGAGCATCTTCCTACAAACATTTTAGACACTAAAGATAAACAAAACTCCAATCAACTGAGATGCTGATCCTAAGCTCCTAGAAGTCTGTAACAGTTTTCCTGTTGACGTCAAGGTTTTTAGAGTAAGACCTTAAGAGTTTAATAATGATCTGAGAAAAAAAATTACCTAACTCTGTACTAGTACTACCATATAGCATTAGTTTTCAACCTTTTTGCTTGCAGCTCCTTAAAATTTATGCAATAGTCTTGATTTTCTTAGCGAAATTCTACAGATGCCTTAGGAGCGGTGCTCACACTCTCAGTTAGGTATGGGTCATACCTTGAAAACATCTGCTAAGGGGAAGGAAAAGACATTCATTTAAAAAAGTCCCAAACCTTACCAGTAACTATATACAGGAAAATTATGTTTTCTCTTTCTTATTTCATGCTAATTATAAAATTATTTAAACTCTAAATTACAATAAATTTCCCTCAATTTCACTTTCCCTGCCCTGTTCCATAACATTTCTCCAAATAAATACTGAAATTGAATAGTTAAGCTTGCAGAAATTGCTATTACTTTATCAATGCCTGAGCCAACAAAAGCATTTTTCATGCACTTGCATAAAATAGAAAAGCTTTTAAGAAATGTGCTACATTTTAATATGTCCTGGTGACATGCAGAAGCATATCTACAATGCTGAAAGGAGTGAAGAAGGAAGAATGGGTGGAAAGGGCTCCACTGATAACCATGTCTGAGCAAAGAGCACTCAGTAATATCAAGAAATTTTGTACACTCATGCTTCTTTGTAATGAATTTACTGATGTTAGAACAAACAGTGGTGCCTTGCTCCAGAAACAATTCTTGGCGAATAAATTTTGCATCAAATACTAAACCATCATTTTAGTAATTTCTAAAAAGCAAAGCAATGTAAAATGTTAATATTTCAGTATCTTTTACTCTTAAATGTAATATTTTACTTTATTATTTACTTATTTGCATTTGCTCTTATTTTACATTTCCTACTACTTTGCTTTACTATATTATAATGTATTTTGCAATTTTAACTCATTTTGTGATATATTTGAAGTGTTTTATTAATTCTGACAGTTTTGTTAACACAACACGACAGCATTTTTAGTGCATTACAGCAGGTTTCCTTCCACTATGCAGCATCAAGTGACTGTAGAGACATTAATGTATGCCTAAATTAGATGAAGGAAGCAAGAGAGATTAGACTGGTTTAACCTTCCTCAAAGTTTTAGAGGAGCTCATTAATGCTGTTTTGCAAAGCATCTATACTCTTATAATGGAGCCATTATGTGATATTGTTATGATACTTTCTTCCCAAGCTCCCAACGCCTTGCAAGTAATTGACTTCTTATGCCCTGTTATTCTCACTGGCAATTTTCAGGTTGTATCACCACAATTCTTAATTTTGGCTCCTCCAATAAAATAAAGTTTCCTGAAGGCCTCCTTATATTTTGTATGTTTATTAGAAGATCAGGAAGAAAAGTAGAAAACAAAAGGCCAAGGTATCATTACCCTGTTCTGGTTTTGTTGGGTGAGGGGGGGCCTAAGGTGGCAGCTTCTGCCACCAGGAAACTGCTAGAAGTCATTTCCCCTTTGTTCAGTGGACTCAGCCGGGCCTGCGGCGGACCTGCTGCTGGCCAAGGCCAAGCCAATTGGTAGCAGAATGTTCCATGATAATGCCTCTGCGATAACGTATTTAAGAAGGGGGAAAACAGGGAAAAGAAAAAAAAAAAAGATGTGAAGACGCTGAGCAGGGGCAGAGAGGGGGAGGCTTGAGCCTTGTGGGCCTTGCAGGCCTCACCCTCTGGCCTCCCGCCGGGCAGCCGACTGGGCCCAACTCGGCCTGGCCGGGCTGCAAGAAGTGGAGAGGAGATGAGAAGTAAACGAGATGTAAAAAAGATCCTGAGAGGCGTCTGACAGCCTGTTGTGAAGAATTTTTTTTTCTTCTGAGAGTAACGGCTGCAGACGCCAAGATCAGTGAAGAAGGAGGGGGAGGAGTAATGCAGCTCCTGGCTGAGATTTCCCTGCAGCCTGTGGTGATGACCATGATGGAGCAGGTTGTCCCCCTGCAGCCCATGGAGGTCCACAGAGGGGCAGAGATTCACCTGCAGCCCGTGGAGGACCCCACGCTGGGGCAGATGGAGGCCTGAGGAGGCTGTGGCCTGTGGAGGGACCGCTGGGGCAGCTGTTCTAGAGGGACTGCAGCCCGTGGAAGAGATGACCCACGCCAGAGCAGTTTCACAAAGGACTGTTGCCCATGGGAGGGACCCCACGCTGGAGCAGAGGAGGAATGTGAGGAGCTCTTCCCCTGACGATGAAGCAGCAGCATGAAACAACGCATGATGAACTGACCGGGATCCCCATTCCCTCTTCCCCCCTGTGCCACTCTGGGGGGGAAGGTGGTAGAGATAATGTTAAGCCCGGGAAGAGGGAGGGGTGCGGGAAGGTTATCCTGTTCCCTGTCTTATTCTCCTGTTAGTTTTAGAAATAAATGAATAGTTTTCCCCAAGTTGAGTCTGTTTTGCCCATGATGGTAACTCAAAGGATTTCTCCCCGTCCTTATCTCAAACCTTGAGCCGTTTTTCTTATATTATCTCTCCCTATTCTCTTGGAGGGTGGGGGGAGTGAGAGAGAGACTGCATAGTCTGGTCCCGATCGGGGCTGAACTACGACAACCCTTATTCATATCCATGAATAATGCTTTGCTCCATAAATAATTCACTGAACTAATAGCGTAAGGTACAGGTGTTAGCTTGTCACAGTTTAGCCTCAGATGGATTTAATCAGTGTATTCATGAACTCCTGGGGATTTGGAGAAGACTTGCTTGCCTTTTGAAGCTGAAAATAAAAAAAAAAAATCAACCAAAATTTTAGGAAAACTATGTACAAGGGAAAAATACACAGGTAAGTTAGTCCTTCAGTAGCTGAACCCCAGCCTGAAGACTCAGCTTGAGACAAAAGCTTTTCTCAAACCCCTTGAATTTTGAGAGATGCAAAACTGAACTGGGTCCTGAGGACATCTTAAAATAGAGCACAACAGTGTTCAGTTTAGTGGTGGCAGATGCTACAGTCAAATTTCCCTGAAAACCTCCTTCATTTTTCCACCCAGTTTCTGCTTTCTCATGAATGCATATCCACGTATAAATTCTGAAAGTTTAACAAAGATTCTAAAGAAAAAGCAGAAAACAAACAGGTTCAGTCCCCTCTGCAGAACATTTGCAGAAACTAGTGGATGCTGGACTAGAATCTTTGAAGTCAAAGAAAAGCAGGTGAATGGACACAGAGACTGACACTGCAAACTGATTTTCCACAGAAAGCTGACAGTCATTCTGGAAATACAGAAAAAAAATGATGTCACTATTTTTCCCCTGTGTTCCCAGCTTCTCTTTTCTTTTTAACCCTCGAGGAACTAACTTTTTTAACCACGAACCCAAGTGCATTGGGGTAACTTAATTTCAATAAATTAAGCACCAGCTGTTCTTTTTAGAGCTCCATTTAAAAAAAATTATTAATTAACTATTAAATATTTAATCATTAAATATACTCCCTGCATTGTGCATGCTAAAATGCAAAATACTGGGCCTGCTTCTCTTGTTCTCTGTATTCAGGTGGCAGAGGCAGAAGTGGAAACCAGATGGAACACAGCAGATGGGTGTTCTGCTGTTGCAAATAAGTCCCTGGACCTGTAAAAGGTAATGCAGTCCAGCTTCTGAAAATTACACTTCAGGCAAGATGACCAACTAAAATAATCACAAACTCAGCAAAAGAAAGGAAAAAAAAATACTGCAATAAAATGAGAAAGAGCTACAAAGACAGAGACAAACCAGGAGGTTGACTTTGCAATACCTTGTGTTGATCAAGACTACGATGAAGAGACTTATGCCTGAAAGCTGGTCTGCTTCTTCCAAATATAGCAGATGATCTAATAAAAGATAATCCCTCCCCTAAAACCTTGCCTCTCTTTGAGTTTTAATCCATTCTGAATAGAAAAACTACTGCCATTTCATTTTTCATTTGGAGATTTTAAAGAGCTTTACAAAGAGGTTTACAGGTATCACTGGGATTCTTGATGTATGAAGTATGATGGACTATATCCTCAGAAAGACAAATATTCCTTCAGGGTCTGACGCTTTACAATCCGTATTCTGACTTAGCTATTCATGTGCTATTAGATAAAGCATGGAGACAGTTAGGTGCCTCAGCATGGGACATATGAAGGCCAATCTGCTGAGGCTGGCCAAGTGTCACTGCTGGAGATGGAGGTGCCCCTCTCTTCTCCCCCTCTTCCCCAAAATAGCTGCTATCCTGAGCTACAGCTGGCGCTTCTCTTCTCCAGTAATTCATAGTTATGAACCTCTCCTGAAGATGGACACTTAAGTCACCCCTTTCTCACAAAATACAGGCAAGATCCTCTCCAGCCTCCTTGGAGCTCTCACTTGGGATCTCAAATCCCAGCTTCAAATCCTTCAAATGTCTGAAGCCCCTGTTCGGCCCCTTCTCCTCTATCCCTTGGCACAGTTCATTCATTCTCCTCCCCTTGACAATCCAATTAACATTTAATCACTTTCTAGAAACTGGAAGAGCTTTAACTGAGCGAAGGACAACTTTGACTTCATCTCCCATCACCCTTTCTCAAAGCTTACTCTATAGCCTGGTGTTTAAGCTGCTTCCCCTGTGAGACAGGAAATGCAAATTCACATCTACTCAGCAGAGGTGGGATTTGAAGTGGGATCTCCCCACTACTGGATGAATGCCACTAGACCAGACTGAGAGTGTCAACGCCATGCTCAAAGAATACCTATAATATTGGATCTTGCAGGTGAGCTATCTATTTCTAAGTTTGAAACCTTGACATGTCTGAGGTGCAAGACAGATGCTGAACTGCTCAGCAATGTCAAGGCTGGAGACATTCCAGGCATGTAAAGGAGCTAGCCTTAAGGCACACCAGAAACATCTTAACATTAGACACTTAGACTACACCTGATATTCAGAGACAAGTTGTTCTGCATGTATGTCATTGCAAAGATTATATATTTTCTTATCTTGGAAATATATACCTTCACACTTTCAGCATGTCTAAGCACACCAGCTTCCACATCTAGAACAGAGGGCAGCAGGCTGTAAACAGAAGAGAAATCTAGGGTACATTAACTGGGGCTTTGTAAATTAACAGCTAAACTGCTCAATAAGATCCTGGATGCTACAGATGCGTGGAGAACCTGGTGATGGCACAAGGTGTGCTAGGAGGTAGAAAATGAGCACAAAGCTCTGCATACCTGGTGTCAAACTTTTCAGGCTGTCTCAGTTGATGTTCTGTTTTTTTCATATGGCAGTTTCATCTGTGTATGTTACCTGTGCACCTGAGCACAGTTGGCCATGAAGTTGTCTGAGTCCATTCCCATTCAACTGCAGGCACAAACCCTGTGGAGCCATGAATCCTACCATGAATTTTGCACAAATCTCTCTAGATAAGTAATTTTACACTCATACAAAAGGAGGGTTTTAATATCCTATGCCACGCAGCTATTGAAATTTCATGGGTGTATGACATGGACACATTTTACGACTCCTTAACTAATTATTGTGCCATTACTACCCTTGGTGCCTTCTACATTTGCTGACCCCAGTCTATACTTACATATCTCTCTTCACATGATTTCAGACTGAATATGACTTTCCTCTCATACCTATTTTCATTTAACTCTGATCTGTCCTTTTTTTGAAATTCTGAGCTGGTTTTCATAAAAATCTTATCTACAATCAAAGTTCTGATTCTTTTTAATGCTCTGGGATATGGCCTTATCTCATGCTACTACTAAAAACCAAAAGCTCTTTTATACAGGTATATTTTTGACCTCTGCTCTTCTCTGTTTGGAACAAAACCTGCAGCAGCATGGCCAAGAATAGAAGCGGCATGGCTCAACTCCCAATTCTGTACTTTAACCACTAGATGATGCTTCCTGTGAGTATATAAAATTTCATTTAAATGCAAAACTCTCACTACATTTGCTTCCGCTTATGATGTGTTAATATTATTTTTTACATCCTGCCTCTCCTTGACCTCCCTTGTCCTCCTGGGCTTAGCAGATTTTCAAAATCCATTACAATAGTGGAGGAAGGTTTATTTTGCTACTTGCCACTCAGCCTGTATGTGAAAGATTCCCATCAAACAGCTGGGGACAGTCATTACACCATAGTCAGCCCTGTTTGAACATAGGACTCATGACTTTGTGTGAACAAAACTTCTGATAACGCAGATATTTCAGGAAACAAGCAGAAGTCTTTTGAGGATACTACCACCAGCCAGGCATTTGTATTACCTAAGAGTTCAACGCTTTCAGTATGTGATGAAATGTCCAAAAGTCTTTTTTTTTTTTGCAGCCACATGTGTAAACTGGGATGCATTACACTATAAAATAGTGTAAAGACAGAGTCAATCACAGCCAATCGCTATTACAGTTAATTAAAAACAAACACTGTGGTTCCGTACATAAAGTTACCAGGTAAACGGATAAAGAGTTGTTGTTGGTATATTGTGCTCTGCCAAGAAATTAAGACTGCCAAGAAATTAAGAAACAAGTAGAAGCGAATAAAAGGGTCAATTAAAGAGGGTATACTGCACATCAATCTATTGCAAAAGCTTTTAATAGTAAAACTATGACTTATTTGTGACTATGACTTATTTCTGACTGTAGCTCATGAAGTTGTTTCCCAAGTGCAGAAGGAAGGTAAAAGAAACATGCTATTTTGTACAAAAACTTGGGTTCTATTTAAAAAATGTTGTCAACTAGAAATGAGGAAGACTATCTGAGTAAGAGCAACCATAAGAATAGTCATTAGCTTCTGAAAAATCAAGGCACCACAGACAATGTATTTGACCAGCAGTCTGATAATACGTTCATGTCATTTTGATCAGGAATAACATTAGACTGCTAAGCTCCAAACTTGCACAGCACTTTAGTACCCAGCTTTTCATTCAGTTGGTAAACAGCCACAGTGAATTAAGTACTCACTGCATTAAGAGATGGTCAAAATTGACACTTCTGTTCTGCAGGAAATCCTGACCCTTCAGAATTTGATTATGCTCTAAATCAGAAAGAACGCCACTACTTCAGAATTTCCCATTAAACAAATATCTTGAAGAAAAGCAAGTCAGGAATCTAAACCAAAAGCGTTTTGGTAATAATAAAACAATTTATTTTTATATGATTGAATGGTTTTAGTTTGATATAGTAAGAAGCTTTACATCAATTGTATCTAAATGCTATCTAAACCACTTTAGATTCCATTTCATGCCATCATAGTAATGTGTTTAACATTAATATATAATGTAAAAGTCAAGACAAAATAAAGAACCAGCATTACTAAACCAGAAGTTTTTTACAAAACTGAAATAATTATTTCTGACAGTTCTCCATGGATATCTGCACTGTATCTGTTATAAAACCTTAAAATATTTACTACCCTTCATTCACTGGTAAAAACCAAAACAACCGTCCCTTCTCTTGCCCCAAAACTATTCCATTGAAAAATATGATTAGTTCTGGCCTCACCAAAGTGAGTTTTGGCATTGACATCAATGAAGTCAGAACTTTATTCACCAATTTCAGATGGACTACTTGTGTACCTCAATACATGCAAACTAAGTCTTGTATTGATCTGGAACCTTAACAACAAAACTTCTAGGAAAAGTGTATCATCTCAATCTCAGCTGAGTGCATAGAGCAGGACTCTTAAACATAGCGCACAGACTCTCAAACAAGCAAAAGCATTGTCCGCCCAGATTCTGAGACCATTTTCCATGAATTTACATCATCTGGAACAACAGTAATTATACATTACTGCAAAATCAGTATAACCAGTTCACCAGGAACCACAGGAAAATAGTGACATGCTATTTTTACCATACACTTAGAAAAAATCATTATTGTTATTGCATTATTAAAATCTGCATACTTATAATAAGGTATTGATTTTGGACATTAAGGAGACACTGTTCTCAATAGTTAAGAGAATAAAGCTAAACCATATGGTAAAATAAACAAAAGGAGTATTCACCAAATGTGGGCAAAGATGCTCCAGGCACCATCTATTATGTGCACATCTGCCAACAGGGCAGACTGCTATCATCTAGCACTATCAAGAGGCTTGATGTATTTCTCAGAAAACAAGCACAAACACTTCCAACAAATCATAGTGCTAAATATTTGTTGCTCTGCCAGTAAGACATTGCCTTCTCTCTTGGTTGTGCCTGGGAGAGAACGTTTCTTTATTTTGTGAGTTCAAAAAAAAAAAAAAAAGTCTCAATTCTCTTCTTCCTCCCTGCGTAACCCCTTGAGTAAGTGCTTTATAACAGATCTGAAAAGCCTCATGGGGCCCTTTTGTCATGGAATGGGCAGGGCTTCGTTGCCCACATATAGGCTTCTTTGCCCATCTACGCTGCCCGCCACTTTTCTGATGGTACCTTGGAGACTAAAATTCTTTTGGATGTCCTCTGGCCTGGATATAAACATGAAGCTAAATATCCTTACATTATCTTAGGCTAAGATATTCTGATGCGACATCTGCAATGCTGCAAATGATAAAAGACTAACAACCATCCCCATCTACCTCCAAACCAACAGCCAGTGCAAAGTAAAAGGCAACTTAATTTTAAACAATAGAGAAGTATATTTAAGAGAAAGTAGGAAACAATATTTCAAGCATGACTCATGTAACGCAAATGACTGCAAAATGCCATCGAAATTTTCAGAATGATCACTTAAAAGCTTCTTTGTTTTCTTTAAATGAATGTTTATTTTTGGTACAGTAACTCGGTATTTTTGGTATCAGTAGGTGGAATGTACCCTCTAATCTCAACTTCATATGAGTATTAGCCAGAGCTTTGCAACTACTTTAATCTAAACATATGACTGCATTCAATACTGCAGTATAACCTTGCTTAGTCTCCAAAATAAATTTGCAAAGGGAGTGGAATACTCTGAGGATAATTAATGTGATAGGGAGATTTTTAAATCTTGATGTCATTATTTGAAACTGACTAAATTAAATTTGTTATGTTAAGTAACCTGGGGCATCAAATGGAATTGGAATGCTACTTCCTAGGTACAGAACCACTGTAGGAAACGAAGCCCTGTCACAAAGCAGAGTATCCAAGCAGCCAGGGCATAAGAAAGAAGCTCTGTCAACCCTATTATGACTGACCCAAGTGTGAGTCACCTATGTTCCCAGAGCAAATACACAACAGAGATGGAAACTGAGCAAGGCCTCAGTTTCCAAGTGCCAAGGACTTCAGTACAAGTTCTAGCCATCACTATGGAAGAACCTACACTGACCCCACTGGATCGGTATTTGAACTATGGCAGCCAGATACAAGACAAAACAGAGATGGGTAGCAAGGTAAGCATCCACTGAAATGCTAGTCTAAGGACCAACTGTCTGTGTTGACAGATGTGTTGTACCATTTTGACAATGCAATTCCACTGAAGTTCTCTAATCACCATTTAAGTATTGCTGGACATTGTTAGTGAAATTGCCACATTTTTTTAAATGTACAAATTTTATCCTATGTTTATTAATTATTTATGTGGACAGCAAAAGCAAATAAGGTATTTAACAGTGATGAGCATTAATGGTCTGATAGAATGTGCAAAAGTTTCACTGGAAACTCGTGGACAATGGCCAAAAGTCAACATTACCATAAGCATAAAACTAGAGTAACTGCAAGGATGATTCCAGGCCAGTAAAGGTTCAGTAAACATTCAGCATCTGTGAGTTCCTTATGGTTTTTATTAAGCCAGAATGAAAGGGTTAAGTACATCATTCTGTACTCTTTTTTCTTTTTTCCGTTATGTTTTTCTTTTTTTTTTTTTTAAAGAGTCTCCCTAGAGGTCTCCCAAGGTCTGACTCTATCGCCGCATTTAATCACTTTTGGTGTCTTTCCTTCTTCTTTGCAGTTTTGCCTGAGCACTCCTGGGACTGGTGTTGCATTACAGATTCATCAATGATTTGCTGCTTACTCTACATTATCCCACAAGTGCTGAGGCAAACAGTTCTTTGCCAGGATCAAATGATGTTCTATATTCGCCTGCAGTTTAAAATCTTGTTAATGTTGACACTTCTGACGAAAGCTCCGCAGTGAAGCTGGAAGGAGTGAAACCTGCAGGCTTTGGTGACTGCCAAATAAATGGGTACTCAGGGCACAAAGTTTTTTCCACATCCTCTATATGCCCACAGGGGCATCATCAGCTTAGGCGACATCTTTTCCAGAAACAATGTCAAATAGAAGACCTAACGCACCCTGTCTGTGGGTGATGTTGCTGATGGGTGACAGGGTGACTGTTTGCTACTCTACGTTGCTAAACCGATGTGTCTGAGAAAGAACTTTGCTCTAAAGTCAATTAACTTTAATGGAAAGACTCCAAATTACTTCAATGATCTTTGGACCAAGCTCAATAAGAACTAATTAGGTCTCCATTCTAAAGGTTAGTTGTCAGAATTATTAATGGGCTTGTGTTTGTTTGGTTTTTAATATCTTTTAATATTGAATGAGAGGCTCTTTTTTAAATTATTTAGAGGGACTGACTTCACTTTGAAAGTCATAAGCTGCAAATACAGATGTCAGTATTTAAAAAATTAATTTCAGATAATAAGATGAGCAGAAAATTTTACACACTGTGGAAATGTGGGCCACTTAATGGGGACGAAGGAAATAAAAACTACAGTTAGTGGCACCTGTAATTTAGTTCTGTGGTATTTACTACACTCCACAGTCATACCAAACCTTACATGTGTCCAACATGAGTACAACTAGGTTTGCTGACTAGAGCTTCCAGTTCTGCCAACAAAATCTAGGACCAGAGCCTGACTTTTCAGAACTCACCTCACTCCCTCTTCTTAAAACTCCTGACCCAGAAGAAGATTGTATGTCTGAAAAACTTACCACAGGAGAGAAGATACTTGAAGAAAGGTTCCTTATGTGGGAATGACACCACAGCAAATGGCAGTAGATCATCACCTGCAAATCAAATTCAGAAATGCTCAAAATCTGAAATTCACAAATTAGACCAAGGTGAATTATATAATGTAATTTATCTGACAATTTTCCTCCTATTTTTTCTTCCTACTTGTCCCAGTAGGCCAGAAATTCTTTTCTTTGGACTTTCTCCATTACTAAAAATAAATTGCTAAATAATTTCTTCACATTGGTCAGTAGCTTATTGCTTTTTTAAAGGAAGCTTTCCTGGAAACTGCAGGAAATACTTAAAGTTCAAAGTGTAATAAATATAATATACTCAAATTGTATTTATAGCACACAAGACAGAAAACAGAGATGTAATTCTTCCCTATGAATTGGTCAGACAACAAAATTATTTAACTTGGAGCCTAGTCTTCAAAAAAAAGACCTAAAATCTGCCTTTGGATATGAGACTCCAATTCTCTCCAGCGCTAACAAAATGTCAAGTCATATTCTGGCAGAATGTGAGCCTGCACCTTTGCTGCTGAGCTCTGAAAATCTAGTTATAGGAGAAGAGGAGAGTCTATATTTGTGGTCTAACAGAGGGGATGAGAGGAAAGACAAAGCTTGCACCCTCACATGGTACATGCAAGCACAGAGAGCAAAAAGCTCTTCCTGTGAGCTGGGACTGTTCCCTTCTTTCTCCCTGAGAGGGACTAATTCCCCTGAAATACTAGGGGAAAAGGGAGGATGGTTGCTCCCTTCTCCATCTCCCACTCTCTTGTACAGGGGACAAAGGGACAAGCTCAAGTGAATTCTGGCACAGAGGCTTTCAACAGGCTGCTCCCACCTCCCCCTTTGCCGGAGGCCATGCCAGCCTACATGTGCATCTGCTCTGTACCCTCTCCAAGCCAGGTCACTTGCTATCTTCAAGCAGATGAAACACCAGGGTACAAATGGGAAGCACCGAAGGTCACCCGATGGAAGTCGCAGTGGGTGTAGGTATCCGCACACTTGTCGTTTGCTCTCTGTGTGGACAACAACCACTGGCAAACCCGTTTGGTCTGAAGTGTGGGTCTGCTGAGCTGGCTTGCAGTGAGCAGTCTCTTGCAGAGCTACAGGTTAACTGCAGAGCTGTGGTGTACCCTGTACAAATCCAAGCTTTAGAAGCAGCAACACTGTTAACTTGAGCTAAAGCTAAAGAAGATGTGGGCAAATAGCCTTCCTGAAAATCAGTTTCTCAATAGTCTTGTAGTTGCACTGAGTAACAGTTACTCAGATTTCTAATTAATAGACAGACCATATGAAAGACTTCCAGTTAATAAAAAAGAAAAATTGGAAGAGCTCAGACGCACTAAATACCTGTGCTGACCCCAGCCTAAAGGCTCAGTCATGATGTGTAAGCACCTTTGCAACTTAGTGTTAAAAATAATAACAACAGAACTGGCACTAATTTATGCCCAGTCAATCAGAACAATCCATAATGTGGAAGTTTTTAACAAGCTGCTGTCCAACAGTTTTGACATGTTTTAAAACAAGCCATCCTGACGGGCCCTATGGAGACTAATGCTTCGAAGCTTAATGACTCTCCAAAGAGGAGGAGGCATAAAGATTTAGCGACTCAGTAGACATGACTGCACAGACCTCTGCAGCCAGCTTGGAAATGACAAACAATTTATTAATAGAGAAGCTTTATTTTTATACTATTTTTGCTGATGAAGTGAAAATAGAGCATTGATTAAGCAATTCAAGCTGAGAATATTCTATCCAAACTGGAGAGCTTTCAGACCAGCAGCTGGTTTCAAGGCTTTGAAATACAACTTCCGCTTGTTGTTTGACGCTTAAAGATACCTGTCCTAGAGCCACAGACAGTAAGTGGTGTCAAGCTGACACTGCAGTTCACAGATGGATTTCAGTTGTATGGGCCATGCCACATGCGCACCACTTGTGTAAAAAATGCTTTTTGTCTCAAATGCTACAAACTGAGAGAAAGGATTAATAGAGCCATCAACAAAAAAGTTCTCCGTACAAATAGAGGATGGCTGAAGAATACCAATAGCCCAACATGCTCTTAACTCATCATCACCCCTCTCTTCCTCCTCTCAGATGAAGTAATTCATATATAAATTCAGACTGAGCCTTTCACGCGCATCACTAGGTTTTTGGACAGCTCAAATTCTAAGCTCATTTCCTGTGAAATAATTGTACTAGAGTCACCATATCTATTCAACACTAAATGAGAATTAGGTGTCTAGAAGTAATTAAAAATATCTGTGGTTTTTTCCTTTGCAGAGAATTCAATTTTCCAGAGGAGCTTTAAACACAAGCTTTTGGCCCTTATAGATATTAAAGTTTGAGTGACTCATACTCTCATTCCCTTGTGTAGCTACATTATTAGACTGTATTTCCCTCAATTCCTCAGAGAATAGGCTATGTCCTAAAGCAGAGGTAGTGGCACGTCACGGAAGATTAGGTCCAGACAGAAAAACGGGCCCCTAAGTAGAACAGGAGTAAGAAGCATCTAAGTTTCATACTCAGAAGGTATTATGGAGCCTTTTTGGAGTTAAAAATAAAATTATTTTGTGGTTGAATATTTGGGGTTTGAGGTGGGTTTGGTTTTTATTAAAATAAACCTGCAACAAGACCATGCCTTTTACTACAAATGAAAACTGCTGCAATGAAAAATTTTACCTTAATCAGGTCAGTTTGTTTGGACAGACTGCTGAGTAAATACCTATGCTACATTATCTGTATTGTAGCTCTTTCTCCACAGCTAAGAATAATCAACGTAAACATATAAGCCAAGTTAAAAATATGCATTATCTTTAACAAATAAGCATTTAAAGAAATTATATGGGTTTTTTTTCAGCTACTGATCTGTACATCTTACATATCTGAAAATTAAACCACTTATTTTTGTCTCTCTGGATTTTAAATAAACACCCATAACTCAAACAGGCTGTTAAGAGAGGGAGTGTCCTTGATGGAGTAGAATTATTTTCCTGAAAAGTTCATGCAGGAGTACAAATCCTAAGGCTAAGATCCTCTTTGCTAAAAATTTTGCTCAGAAAGCCAGCACATATATTGGAAGGGGCATCTTGCAATTACCATGATTTATCACCCCCGCTTAACCTATTTCATCCACATTATTGATGGAAAAGTTTCTAATTGTTTGAATAACTCCTTCTTCCCCGAAAAAAAAAAATCAGAAAAAGAGAACAAAACAAAGATTTGTGTTGGCTATTTTAGAACAGAGAATGGAGGAAAAAAAAACATTTCCAGTGGTAAAATTATTTGGATTTGGTTTTGTTTTTTTTTTTTAGATTAATTGCTGAGCACAAGATTTGTTGGGTAAGTAACTGCAACACTGGTGCCAGCAGAAACACTCCTTGTAAGTGCTTTTTGCAACACTATGCTGGCACCTGACAGTTCTGTAAGTATTCACAACCTGAGTACCGTCTTGATCAAAAATTCTTTGAAATTCTTTAATAAAATATTATGTGAGCACTTCTATGAGATTTGTTGCTGTTCTTTTGGTAAATACAATATGTAGTTTCGTTGCCAGAAAGGGAAAGTAACAGGTTTGTACGTACATGAGATGACACTCTTCAAAATTCTATTTCCTTTTCTTTCTTACGACCCAGGATACTGCCTTGCTGTGAAGCTGACACAGTGGTAAGTACTGAATTGTATACAGATTCCTCACTAATCTCTCCTGAATCCTTCTGACACATACAAGAGGGACATTCCAGCTAAGCTTTATTGGTCAAACTTAGATTCACTGAGATGCTGCTGAAGTAAATGGATGCATTTATACATGGAAGAGATTTGGAAGGTATTTTTTTCATTCCCACAGCAAAAAATAACACTGTTCAAAGTAGCTCTGTCCATTAGATTGAAAACAAAATATTGTTTTTTTCATTAACTCATGATTTTAAATGTATTTCATAATTTATTTGTAGTGGAAAAAAAAGATTTATAAGTAGAAACCACAGAGGAGTCATAATTCAGGTCACATTTGTGCAGCTCACCAGCTAATCTGAACATCTAAATGCACTGAGGCTTTCTAATATCTTCTCAGAATTGTATGTAGTATTACTTATGAAGAGGCTCAAAGTAAAAGGAAGGTTTTCATATTAAAAAAAAATATTTTCTGCATTGTCGTCTACTTCTTTGTTCAGTAATTTCATGCCTATTGCTCAAAATTTGTAAATTAAGCCAAATCAGGTTTTGACCCATCCGCTGCCTTGTCCCTGTAACAGATTAATAGCTAATATATACTCACCTCCCGGTCTGGCTACAAAATGCTATGGCACCAGTAGAGAACATACCATGCTTTCTCCTTCTACCAAGTACTTTGTCATATAGTGACAGATTATTAAAGTAAGTGAAACAGTAGGAAAATAAATGAAATTTTCATTCTTTTCATTCCCAGTATCCTACTAAAATTTCCTGCTCCTATGGATGACTGTAGTGGATGAAAACAGGAAGAATCTTCCTGCAACTGAGAGAGACTGAGAAGCTAAGGAGACTGGGTTCAGCTACTGGTCATGCCCTAGATGACTGACTCTGGCTTATTTCCCACATTTCACAGTGACTGTAAAAAAAACCCCAACATGTTTGCTTCCTTTGGCCCTGAATGTATTTTATGTATTTCAGTTGCAAGATCTCTGGGGCAGAGTCTGCTGCTGAATATGCTTTTCCAGTGTTAATGCAATACAACCATGACATATCTTTATACCTGACAAAAATCCAAGCAACATGTAGTTACCAAGGAACTTTCTCCATGCAACAGTTTTGTGAAAGACCATTTTCCTGAGCACTCAGTACAGTACTTGCACATTTGCAAATCACTAGGGTGCCAAAAGAAAATCTAATAATACTTAAAAAGGCAGAAATAAAACCTGAGTCAAGCAGCAAAAAGGCTATTAGAGAAATACTAGGCACCTGGACAAATACCTTCGGTTTCCAAGAAGTTTCATCTTCCAAAATATTCTGCACTTCTTTTGATACTGCACGTGGATCTCTTAAACAGCTTTTACAGTTCAGCTAAAAAAGCCACCACAGTGAGAAAATGCTGCACCTGGTAAAAGTACTTTAAGGAATGTAGACCCTGATCTGCAACCCTTTTCTCACACAAATAATCTTCAGAGCTTTGATTAGGACATAAGTAGGATTATTTACGTAAGAGAGAAGCAAGATAGACATAAGAACTTTAGAATTGCACTAGCATAGCAAAGCATTGTAAAACCACAATAAAAATGGTATTTAAGCTCTTTAAGTTATACCTATTCTGTAGTCAGAAAAGAGACAGTAAATTGAAGAAGTAGCTTTTATAAAGCAGCAGCCAGCAAGTCACGGGACCTTGTAAGAAGAGATCCCAGGTCTAACCTGAATGAATAACCATGTCAAAAAGAAGGTACTGGAAATAAGCGGAGTCCACACAGATTGCTGCAGGTACTGTCCACAAACTAGAAACATCTGAGAGGTTAGGAAGTACAGAGATAAAGTTTGAACTGCCAAGAACCCAACTGAGTTATATCTTGCAAAGAATATGAAAACAGATAGTAAATGGCTCTTTGGTAGTACAAGTAAATAAAAAACAAGGAAAAATGCTGTGCCACTGTGGAGGAAGGATGGAGTGGAGATTAAAGACAACACAAGGAAAGGCCCTGAGTAAGTATTTTGCCACAGTTTCAATAAGAAGTTTAATTTAGAGACAAAGATAGGGTGAACAATGAGAATGTGAGTATGCAAATGGAAACTACCACAGCTAATACAAAAATTCAACTCAAAAACCTAAATGTATCAAGCTTGAAGTCTGGTTAATCACTCTCTCTGACTTCTAAAAATTTACGACACATGTAATGCTGGTCCAGTGACAAATATTTTTAATAGCACCAAGTTGGTGCTCTTCACTCCCACCAGCAAGTTGGGAGTGAAACTGAAAAAAAAAAAAAAAAAAGGTTTCTTTACTTAAAAAAATAGATGCAAAGAAAAATAAAAGGAGAAGACAGTTGGGAAATTACAAGCTATTTCATTTGACCTCATTTGTATGAAAGGCCTTAAAATACATTTTGAGTGAGACAATATATAAAGACACAGAGATAAATGAAAAATGGGATAAAATGCAGCAGCAATTTCCCAAAGGGACACCATACAAACTATCCATATAGTTTTCTTAGATGAGGTAAGTGATTTTCTGAACAGATGAGGTGTAATAGATCTCATCTTTCAGGACTTTAGGAATGCATTTGACACCATGTTATACATTATTAAGGAATCTGAGGACTAAGGAGAAGACTTTTTCGGTGGTTAAAAAACAGCTCAAGGAGAAGCAGTAACAGGTAAGTGCCGTTAAGAAGGGATGCATCAAGTCAATTAAGATTAGCAGTGGGGGTCTTCAGGATCCATCCTGGGGCTTCTCCTGTCCTTTCATAGCTCTTGATCATTGTGACCTAGGTAGAAGAGTAGCTGGGCACTCTCGTACTGTCAATACAGAAGAGCAGTGAACCTATACAATTAAAGCAGCTTGAAGATGGGAGCCATAGAAATGGGGTCAACAGCAAAGTCGTGCAGAAAATTCAAATGTAACCTGGGAGGTGACCAGGTAGAGACAAATGAGGACTGTAGCTGCCAATGAGAGGATGACTAAATAGGTAACATGATGAAAAAGGGAAGTGAGACTGCAGAACATGAGAACAGAGATCTTCAGTAGAACCTGGGAGACATCTGTGATCATGTCCAAAGTGCAGGTTGTAGCTCACTAAAATCCTATGCACATTCAAAAAAGATGAATTCAAATAGGGAAAAGTACAGATAATAGCTTGTAAAATGAGTGAAGGAATGGAGATCCTCCATCAAAAGATACTAACAGAGCTAAGTTCTTTAGCCTAGAGCTAAGTAAGAATGTAACTGCTGCCTAGAAATGCCTTGAGGAAGACACCTCCAGGTGGGAGAAGTGTTAGTTAAGTTAAAGAGCAACAATAGCATCAGAAGAAAAAGAAAAAAAAAAGGCAGTATACATGCCACATTTATTTAAGTTGTAAAGAAGGGACCCAGCAATAAGGCTATGAGCTTCTCAGTCTCACAGATGGAAGAGTTAGGGCAAAATTACAGCCTTCAAGTTGGTGCTTGAGATACAGTTGGAAGTATCACATGCTATAACGCCCTTTACAATTACTGGACCCATTACTTGTGTTCACTGGTCACAGAATGCACTTTAGCTCTGCTGTTAATAGTGTGGTAGTGGCATTTCTACTGCTTTGATGTTACTGGTGTCATTTTGGGGGACATGTCCAACAACATTTACCATTCCATTTTTCATATACTGTCTTCATTACAAAATCCATGTAAAACTAATTACACAGATAAAGGCTTTTGTGATAATGCAAACTACTTGTAAGTGAAAATAAATAAATAGAAGAATGCAGGGCCCAAGATTATTTGAATAGCTAGGGCTCATACACATATAATCAAACAGGAGCTTTAATTAAGAATAATTAAGTCTTTTGTGAAATAATCTAGGACAAACTGTGGAATTGTTTTTAAATCATTATTAGCTGCTCAAATGGATTTTGTCAGATGGGTTTTCAGTGCTCTAAAGCTGAGAAATTTAACAGAAATAGTATGTTGCTGTATTTTCAGAACTTGTGGAGTGAAGATTTGGCACTTTGTATGAGCAGAGAGGATCTGGCCCAAACATTCCTGTTTGCAGCTGATGAATTTACTGTATTATTCACTTTGTCTTGGCACAGTCAATCAACAGAGGAAGTGCAGTGGAAATAACAAAGCCTTTTCTCTATTTGCTGATAACATTTTTCGCACATTTAAGGAGAAATCTGAAGAACCACAGTAATTTCTGCACCTCAGAAAATGTGTTGCGCATAGAGAAAAGGACAGAGAGGACATCAGTACTTGCAAAATACAAAACAAAACCCAGGAAAATGTCTTCAAAAAGGGAATGTGAAAAAATAACTCTTAAAATACATTTTAAGGAAGTATTTGAAAGAACCTTCCCAGGACATAATGCGTATTTATACTCATTAAGTTTACACCTATTTGAACACAAATCAGTGCATTTATACTAGGGATTAATCTAATCTGTGTTGCATATTCAAAATAATAGGTTCAAGGCATTAGCCAGGACAACAGCATTTTTATCAAACAATTCTTTTGTATCCATCCTCACATTATCAGAAACGCAGCTATCTTGTAATTAGCACTTCTCCAACTTTAACCTTTTGTCTTGACTGCAATCTCTTAGATTAGTGGTGATGTTCAGCCTCCTCAAAACTTCTTCTTTCATAAAATGACTATTTCCATGGTAACAGCTGTCACTTTCATCCCACAAGCATCAAGAAAATGTGATTTCCTTTATATCAGTGGGCCAGGCTGGGTGTGCAACTTTGGCCTTCGTCAATGCTCTTTTCAGACAAAACTGTTTATTCCAGAAGAAGAGGAAACAGGTGCAGGTACAATTCAGGAGGCAGTTGTTGGCTGATCCATGAACCAGGATTGGAAACGGTCTGAAAGGGAGCTGTTGGACAACCCACCTGCAATGCCAGTACATTCTGCAGCTGCAAGAGGAAAGGACAAGCACATTCAATACCAGCCACCAAACTTTAATCAATATTTTCGAGGGGGTTGTTTGGTTTTTTGTTGGTGTTTTTTTTTTCTTTTTCTTTTTGCTTGTTTCTTTGGTGGCTCCAGAAACAGTAGCAAGATATCAGCTTAACGGCCCCACAATAATAGTTGAGAAACACTTAATCAAGGGTTCTCATTTGAGGAACATTGAACTTCAGCCAAAAAGAATATCAGTTCATTCCTGAGAAGCTGACACAGCTTTAATGATCAGTGTCTTTGTCGTCAGCACTCACGCCATTCTATAACCAAAGTCCTAATCTCAGCTGAAGTCAATGCCAAAAGCAGCATCAACTTCAGTGGGACCAGCAAACATTCACAACAAAGGTACTTTATTTCTTGCCAGTCATGTGAATTTTTTCTGGAAGTTTATCAAATTGGAGACTTTTTCCAGAAAACCCATCTGTTCCATATGAACTCACCCTAACACCTTTACCTTCTTTGAAACTGATGGTTTCCAAGTCAATCTGTTAAGATGAGAATGGATAAAGTGAGATACACATCTACTTCTCCAGCCATCCACAGAAATAATCGCGTTTTCCCTTAGTCAAAAATGTAAGCTTGTGTCAGAAAATAGAGCTGTGATTTTCCAAAGTTAGTATTGCATGTTCAGTTTCTTAAATTAGTCTTTAAAATATATTTTTAATTTTTAATGACATTTTTAGTACTCATGTAAAGGACTGGCAGATGGCAAAGAGACTGAAAAATTAAACACAATTCTAGAAGTCTTTTTGTATTTCCTCCTTAATTCCTCATTAACCCTTTCAGCACTAGACCAGGTGATTGCTTTCCTTTCCTTACATATTTTTAATTTCAGGTGTACCAATACCTGTTGTTAATTAGAAACCTGCAAAACTTGAACTCGGTCTGGATTTAGGCCTGCTGTTTTAAACCAAAATTACCAAGTGTTTGAGGACCAAAAATGACAGATCTGCTTTTCTGAAAGCGAACAGTCAACGGCTGCAGTTGTGCAACCTACATAAACTCTCTGCCCATTCCAACAGATGTTGAGACTGTTTAGAAATGGACTCATTTCTGACCCTCATATCTGAGCATTTATCATGCTTCTAGTGCTGCAGATTTTGTTCCCCTCATAAGGTACTGAACGCAATACCAACAGCGAAGCCCACAGCTTTCTGTAGCCGAAAAGGAAAACGCCAGTTGTTAGAAATGAGTAGCAGGCTGTAAACATACTGCAAGCCCTAAGCTAGTATATTTACACGAGTATCACAGAACCTGGATGCCGTTCAGATTCAAAATCTAATTCTATAGCTGGATCATAATCCATAAATGGCCAAATTAAAAGTCTCAGTTCTGGGCTCACAATGGGAAAGCCTGGGTTTGAGTTTGAGCTCACACTCCTAAGCTCATGTTTATTTTCACTTCAGCTCACAAAAAAATGGTGAATAATCCAGAACTGCTCATCTGGGAAAGATTCCAAGGGCTTGCCAAGTTCCAGACAATAGTCCGTGGAAAAAAACAAGTGCACAGATCTGCTGGCAGGAGATGCCTCTATCCATGTTCAACTCACACATGTTCCTAGGGTGGGTCTCAAAAATGGAACACTGTTGGCAAGGGAAGGATGAGGGAGTTAATTGAACCATACCTGTGGATGCCATGAATTTCCCAGATTTAATGCAAAGGAACACCAAAGAAATTCCTGCAGATTAATGAAAATGAGGAAACAGTTGGCGGAAAGGATTGCCTGCATGACTGGCAACATCACAACAACAAAAACATTTTACAGGAAAGCTCATAGATTCTGCACTGTAGATGTTTGCCATTTCAATAAGAGTCGTTTATATCCTGATGCCATGGCCTAGTTTCGCAATTGTACTACAGGCACCAGGGTTGTTAAGATATGATTTTGAAACCCCACAATACTAGCCTGCACCCTTTTTGGTGCCTTCCTGTGCAGTCTGGCCCAACTTCCACCTGGAAGAGGGATGTGACTCTACCTGCACTGGCTCCTGGAGTTAGGAGAGGCACAGGAAGGCAGCAGCGCTCATTTTCCACTTTCTTCAAGGGCTGTTCTTCCTCCTCAGTAAAACACCAGAACAGAGCAGAGTTAATGTACCTGTACATTTTACAAGGATCTGTGGATCCTACAGAGTTCAAGGACTGGATATGCCAAGGTGGAAAGTCCCATACTGCAGAAGGATAGAGATGAGAGGATTCCACTTCCAATGCCTCCAAACTAAATCCTTAAAGGTTAAGTCTTGGCTTCTCTTCCACCATCCCTGCAATATCAGCTGAGATGTTACAGGAAGGAGGCTAGGAAGGAGAACATTGTCCTGACTCAAAAGTCCCACAAATCTCACTCACCCTTTGCTCAGAAATATTAACAGGATTGCCATATTTAGTGTATTTACTATACCTTTTGTGTGTGTGTGTCTCAGTAACCTCGGAGATTCAAATGATGTTGCTTTTTCTTCACACTGCTTTCAAGTGTCTCCAACTTCTGGCAAGCAGTGCATCACATGCCCTTCCTGCCTCATGCCAAGGAGACATAAACAGCATTCCCGCATCACTGTCGGAGTTTTGAGCTTTTTTGCATGCTTTTACCATACATTAATGGAACTTGGCCCACACCGATTGGTGAGCTAATTGCTGTCAGAGCAGATGGTAAGATAGATTTGAAAAACATATTTGGTAGTTTTTTATCATGTGAGGGAAATGTAAGAGGAAAAGGATGTCTTTTCCATTTCCTGAGGGCTGCAACAAAAGTTAAAGCAAGCTTTTATGATCAGTGGAGTTTGAGGAACAATTATCCAGCTCCAGTGGATGCATACTTGACATCTGATTCTCTCCTCTGTGGTTCAATTTGCCCCCTGGGCATGTCATGTGCTGGGGGTTCACAGATTGCCAGTATGCTAGTTCAATCTGCTCCAGGCACCAGCGTTCAGAGAGCAGCGTTGGGAAGCAATTCAAGACACCAAAACCAGGAACAAACTCATAAGGCACTCCTGATAAAGAGGTAACATTTGTTTCTCTATTTCATGCAGTTACCTTGGAGGGATGCAAGCACAGTAATGCCCTCTGTGGGAAACTATTGCTTGGTGCGAACTTTCCAGTGGCGGCCACCGTAAATATTCAAACAGAGATATAAATAGCACTGCACTATAAAAAGTAAAAACAGCAACCAAGGTCGGTGTGAGGATCAGACCTCAAAACATGACACTGCAGAAGAGATGCTGCATTGGAGCTATGCAGGCAGAAGGCTTCACATTTGGAGACGGAAGGAGAACAGCTTGCCAATAGGCATTCCAGCAGTTAGTTGCTGGCCAGGATTTTCAAAGTTGCACTTCATACTCCTAGTTTCACATAGGTCACACTAGCAAACTGTTAGGGTTTAATAGACCGAAGACGGATTTGGCTCTTATTCCAAGGCCCTTTCCTTGATTTTAACATTGATGACAATGGAACAAAAGTCTCAATAGCTGCACAGAAAGGCCAATGTGCAAATGTGCTACACTCAACATATGGGAGAAGTCTGAAGCCTTTCAAACCACTTCTGTTTTCATGAGAAAGCTGTGGATATCAACAGCAGAATGAAAAACCTAAAATGGGAGGAAGAAGCCTATGTCCTACCATGCTAATTTGTACTGTTAGAGAGGAAAGTCAACAGCAATGTTAGCCTTGCTGAGGATTTTCAAAAGTTGTATTTATTTTGGGTTTCCTTTCAAAAATAATGTTTAAATGAATATGCAGCATGCTGGGTCTATGGCACTGGTAGTGTGTTCATCACCATGGTACCTGAGCACTCAAGCAAATGATTAACCAGCAGAGCAAATAAAACAGAAGCAGAGAGCCAACAGGCACTGTGACAAGCTCTTCATGGACCTGCCAGTACATCTCTATCTGGACCTTTAGTCCTTCAGGCTTTCCACCATCCTATTTTTCACCCACGCTCTTACGATAACCAGAACTTTTTTTCCAAACAGCGCTAAGTGATGCAGAGATCTTAGACTGGCTTAGGAGGAAGGGCGAGATTAATGAAAAAAAAAAAACCCACAAATATTTTCATCAGGAAAACATTGCTTAAGGACACAGTAAGGAAAAAAATAGTTTTTATTTGCACAAATCAATTATGAATTGACAAACTTTGTTATGTCTGCCATGCCATCAGCCTGGCCACTTTAAAATTACTTTTCAGAAGAAGGAAAACAAGTCTTTTCCTCACTGAAGGCCAAAACAACCTTTTAGGAGACCAATGCAGAACATACATGAACATTACTGTTTGCAGTATGTAACAAAGAAAAGAATTCATAAAAACATATGGCTATAGGCCTTCTGGAAAAAGTCTGGAGATTGCATCAGCCCCTCCCCACACTTCAAATAAGTAGCAAGTTAACAGCAGCTCTGATGATGTTTGTTTAACATATGTGAATATAACTACTTTGAGCTTTTCCTGGCTTGGAATGCTTAAGCAGAGACCTCTGGGGTTTTAGAAAAGAAAAATATTCTGTTGAATCATCTACCCCTTGCTGTTTGTTTTCTGTACAAAATCTCTGAGGAGCACAGGAAAGCAGCGGACCTTGCATGCAGGCCAACTTTAGAAAGGCTAGCTCCTTTCAGTATTGGGGAATTATGCAGGGTAATACAACCCTCACTGCAGAAGCTTCCTGTTTTCTATCACCAGTCAAGGCAATAATACTGCAGTCTAATTAAATTACTATCATGTGGAGTCTTTCCTATTTACTGTAGCTGCTTCAGACTTAAAAAGAAGTTACATCCTCTCCATTCCAGTTTTTTCTTTAAAACAGGAATAAGTCTGGGGGGACAATTACCAGCAATGAAGACTCAAGTGGTCTCTTCCCAACGCACGTACAATATGCTGTGGTACCACTGTGCCCAAGCGGCAGTTTTGAAGATAAGGAGCACTGCACCACACAGCCAGATTCGACTGAAGCCCTGGCTTAAAGTTCACTCCGAGCTTCAGTCTGATTCTTTTATCTCTCTTGGGTCTAAATTATATCCATCACTGTCATCTCTAAAGATTCAGATCTTCTGTGCACGTTATCAGGCTTTCTAATCGAAGCTAATGGAAGATGTGTTTGTTTAGCTGTTGTAAACGGCTTTGAAGATCTCAGTCTCAGCAAGGGTGATGAATTAAGGATGTCAGCTGGGCAAACAGTTTGATTTTGAATGAATTTAGCCAAAATTGATTACTGAAAAATTGATAGCAATCTTTCAAGTCCATGTTATTTCACATACTTTAGCAGTAAATATTCCACCCCTTCTTGCCATCTGACTCACCACGCATAACACTGGAAGAATCAGCAATGGTGCCATCTCCTCAGACATGAGACCAACTTTGGATACTATAAACAGGTGTGACAAGCCACTTTTTGACTGCAGCAGGGAATACAGCCCTCAAATGGGTTAGCCCTCAGCTGACTAATTTTCTGCATAACAGCAATTCTGTTAAGCAGCCTGAAGATGATAGCCAAAGCGTTTTATGATAAAACCCAGGAACACAAAACCCAGAAACAAAAACTGTTATTTCACAATACAGTTATTTATTGGAAGTACCTGTTTTTTATTTTCTCTGGTCCATTTTCAAATGAATTAAAATAATAACTTAAGGGGAAAAGAAAATTATCTTAGGAAAAAAAACACAACTATTTTCTCACAGGTAATTTGCAGTCAGGAAGAATCCAAAATAACAGCATGAGTGTTGAAGATTACAGGGTAAGGCTGGAAACCTCTAGAGGTCATCTAGTCCAACCTCATGCTTAAACCAGTGCCACCTTAGAACAGGTCACTTAGAATAAAATAATTTAAAGCAAAATGAAATTAAAAATAAAGACCTTCCCTATCCCCTTTTTGCACCAGAATTAAAAAAAAAAAAAAGCAAGAAAACTTTTCCTGAAACATACAGCTTTTCTGTGTTGTTCATAACTAAATATGACCAATATGGGAAATAACTACAGCTGCCTCCTTTGGTTGACCCAGTTCCTTCCTGTCTTGATGCAGGTAACATTTAGCACAGCGTGGGGCAAACTCCGACTCAGTTGCCAGCACTGCTCTGCCACGCTCCAGGCCAGAAAAGGCTAAGAATACCACATGTTCAGCTTCAGTGACAGAGAAAATGCTCTGTATTAATCATTAGCAGTCCCCTCCAAGCTACTTAAGGAACAGGGCCCAACAGCTGCTGAAGAGGGTTCCACCCCACCTTTCGGCTGGGAAAGCAAGGCCTCTAGGGCAGGGGCTGGACTATACAGCAAAGAAGAACAGGGTGGGGGAACCTTACCAGATCTGAGTGAAACCCAGATGACTCATCAGAAAGTAAAATGTTGCTATTTTGGCAAGAGGCTCAAATAGCAGCCCTGGGTTGTGCTGCAGCACAGCAATAAATGACCCTGAGCGCTTGGGACAAACTCCTGTGCACATTGATATTCCTAACAGTAGGGGCTATTTCACATCTCATTAAGCAAAGAAGTTTACACGACAATTAACACAATTAATTAGCAGCATCTTTTTCACAGGTGGAACTTCAGCTTGAGATTTCAACATTTTTAGACAACTGTTTTGTGAGTGAAAAAGAAGGAACAGTTTCTTCTGACTCAAGGTGACAAGGACTCATATCCAGAACTGGCACAGGAGTATATTTGTCTACGTATGGAAGGAAGCTGCAACCAGATGATGGCCTTTCCCGGAACTTCTATGCAAAGAGGGCCTCTTTGCACATCTGCAGCCTGCCATTCAAAGCCTAGCCCTTAGCGTGGGCAAGATGCCAGGCTGGCCACTTCATAAGCTGACCATAATAAGGTGTAACGTACCACAAAGTCACACAGAAGCAAAGCAAAACCTGGACTTGAACAAACAGTAGGTCCCATTTCTCAGCCTCAACTGCTGATCTATGTGGCTCCCCACTACAAAAATCCCTTTGATTATATCTGTACAGATACGATCCGTGAGAAAACTCATCAGTAAACAACAAAAAGCAATCATGCTAATTTCACTGAAAATAGATATCAGCTCTAACAGAATGTTTGTTGCCCTAGAGCTTCACATTTTAGATAAAGAACCAATAATTCCTAACAGGGACCGCTTTAAAGAAGAGTCGGTACACAAGTATGGGTTTCCTGAAACTGTAGGTATGTTTCTCTCTGAGGTTTCTTTTCAATACCATCTTGAATTTCTATTATCTTTTGAGAGAATGGATTTCCAGGCATACAAGAAGATCCAGAGCACTGGAAATGGAATGAAAGGAAGAAAAAATTGGAGACTGGAACTTGTAGTTTTCAAGATCGGGGCATTCTGATATTCATTAAGTCAGATGGATCATCCCTGTCAGATGGATGTTGCCAACCCATGGGAAATAGCGACATGGTTTATGTATGTTATCTTTCACTTCCCTCAGGTACATACTGCAAGGAAGCTCTGTTCTAAACAATGTATAAACAAACAATCATCATATTCATATTTTACGTATTTTGGCACTCAAAGCACAGATAAATCTCTGTGCCGTAGCCTTATCTATCACAGCACTTACAAAATAAATCCAGGTTCAGGAGAAACACTAGATAACTTTTCCTTTAATTAGCTTTTGCTAATAGTATTTTTTAGAATATGATTTATTCCTTTTAGTTATCAGCCTGCCTTGTTCCAGATGGGTACTGCCTGACTGACCTCTAGATACCCTTGCACTTGCTCTGTGATATCCCCAGAATGTCAATGCTTCAATTCTTCATCTTTCCTTTCCCAAACATTCCTTACTGGTCACTTCTGGTACCAGTGGCGTCTGAAGTGGAAGTTTATCCTTTGATAATCTGCACCGCTTTAATGGTTCCCAGCATCCTGAGGATATTTTCCAAGTGTTATGGTGACACCAGCTGAGATCTTGGCAATAGAAAAGTGTTTCTTATGCTTATTTCCTAACTTAGTCTCTTGTTTTTTCTGCTTTTTCAGCCCCTTGATTTCTGTGGCTTAACTCCTTTTGTTATTGCTATATTCTTTGTTATCACTTCCCAATATCTTTCCGATAATAAAGCCTTTGAAGAATCTGAGGGCATTCCCACCATGTATCCAAAATCTCTCAAGAAATTTCTCCAAACCTCCAAGTCACATTTGTCCAAAAGCTTAGCAAAAATCCCCTCTAAAAGGAACAACAATAGTTACATCTTCTTGAAATATTTCTCTGTAAACTGTAGTCTAGGAACTATAGCACATAAACCTCGTAAAATTATGAGCATGTTTCAAACAGTTCTAGTATAAAATATGACACATAAAACAAGTCACCAGTTTTAGCATGTCTCCAAAATAACGTATGCTTAGAAATGCTTATCCCTGTAACATCACTATCCTTTTTTTAGTCTTGCACCAGTATGCCTGAAAAAGCAAAATCCTCATACAATTTCAATCACTCACTCAGTTTGCTCATGACTTTTACACAGCTGACTGAACACCTATTATCTCACCTGAAAAAGAAGCTGTGAGTTTGCTCACCTCAGTCACCTGCAGGATCTTTGAAATGCCTCTTCTTCTGTTCCTTCCAAAGAGTGCCTTCCCACATCTCTCAGTCCATTCCCGAGTCCACTGAACATGCAGTCATCAATAAGTTCTGGCTAAGTTATCCTGCATAACTCTGAAGAAAAAAGGCGAGACTCGCAGATGCTGCAGAAGGTCTTCTTTGCTCTCTTTGAAAATTTTGTTTTCTTGGTGGTCTGTCACAGTCAGGTCTCCAGTAGAAAACTGAACAACCTATCCTCCTGGCTCTTCCTTTCTTCTTTTTCTTTTCTGTAAACACATAATCAGTGCTTCAGATCCTTTAGGTATCACAAACTGTATTTCTCTATTGCCCTCTACTGACTGCTGGCTAACACCGCCTTCCTGGAGAACCGGCAAGCAAGATATGCTTTCCTCCACCGCCCTCCCCCGAATCAATAATGATACACGATGACCAAAAGTCGACACAAATCATGCTAGTTTTTCCTTTGTTACAAAACACCAGGCAAGATTTACAGCTTGTTGCCCAGCCGTGGTAGCTACACAACACTGAGCAACAGAAGCAGGAAGCAGTTAGTAACGTGGGTCTGCTAATGTGGGGTTTTTTTTGGTGAACAAATGCCAGGAAAAAGTAGAGAAGAATGCATTCTGCCTTGAAACAGAGATGAAATCACCCCACTGATGCCATAAATACCGTACCAGGGAGCTGAGGGTTATATGGTTTTAAGAGTCTGGTCCTGCCCACACTGGATGCACAGAAATAGTGAATTTTGATGGGAGTTCTGCAGAAAGGGACTGGTAGAGAGCCATGAATCGGAGGCCGTGGTTTCCTGGTCATTTTCCCTTTGTCTCTACAGTTTTATTTGTTTAGCACGTTCAACACCACACCTAACATGAGAAACATAGTTTCTGCCTCATGAGACAGGTGCTGGGACAAGACACACAACATACTGTATATGAATGGCACTGGGAGGTGCTGTTTGCTCTGCTTTTCGGACAATTATGATCTATAATGCAAAGAGAAACCAGCAAACTAACATAAAACAGGAAATAGCCCAGCCTGGTTTCAGAAGTAGAAGAAAAAAAAAACATTATAAGCATTTCAGACAGACTGGAAAAGACTGAGGGGGAAAAAAGAACCCAACAAGGATAAGAGGAATTTAGGAGCAGGGTAGGGGGAAGGGAAAGAAATAAAAATGAATCCTTTATTAATCACTGCATCATTAGTGCAGTACAGTGCTTGTTAACCGAGTTATTCAGGCACTTGTTCTCACCAAAAATTTTAAAAAAGTTATCCCGAGGTGCTGGGAGGAGCCAGGTCCCAGCTCCAGGCAACAGACAAATTCCCAGCACATTTCCCTTTTGCTAGGCAGAGGCTGGGAGAGAATTTGGGACTATCTCACCTGCCATTCCTCTGCAACCGAGTCACCTAGGGGGAAAACAGACTCCCATGGTTAAAAATGATAAAAAACAGGCCCACCTCCCAAAAAAGTGTTGAAATTATTTTTTTTCTCACCTGTGTTCAAAAAATTCTTTCATTTTTTCCCCCACTGCTATTAATAAATGGGAATATTTAATTTGCCAAGAATCTGTCGACTGATGAACCCTGCTTGTGTTTTAAATAGAAGTTATGTGACATCCCTGCTCTCCCACTCGGGAAAGGCAGACTTCACACAAAAACTACCAACAACAAAGGCAGCAACTTGGCAACAACAACAAAAAAAAAGTAATATTGAAAGGTCCATTGAAAAATGTGGTTTTAATTCAAAAATAAAGTCAGCAGAGGTCCTAATTGTAGCTATTATGAACATTTCATTAACAAGCCCAGGTTTATTGACTGCACTGTAAAGCTCTCCTATTAAAGGAAGCCCAGAAATTTAATTCTTCCCATGCTTTTCTACTGGTAAAGCCCTTGGCTACTCCGTGTTAGAAAATAAGAAATAATTATATTTATTCAAATTCCTTGATAGAGTATTGAAGCCTGCTCAGATGAATACCTCTCCTAAATGAACACCATTACCAATAGATCAAAGAAGAAGAATGCCTAGCAAATTAACGGGGCCGAGGGAATTAATAAAACACACATCAAACGCTGAAAAGCTGAGGGTTTGGGGTTTTTTTTTTTCCCTTTTTAATAGGAGCACATTTGCAGAGCGATAAAGCAAAGTATGCAGTTGCCAAAATTCATAAAAATGCGTCTAAATAGAGCGGGAGATAGCTGATGTTCAGCACTTTTGAACATCAAGCGGCATTCTGGAGCTGCTGGTTGAAATTTTTCACGTGACAACTCCTGACAGACAGTTTATTTTTTTTTTTTTCCTTTCCCCCTGAGGTAAAAGTTTCCTTTCCTACATGAAAAAAAAAAAAAAAAAAAAGAACTTTTCGCACCGCGGAAGACGCAAGCGGCTGCTGAAAAGGGACGTCGCTTTCTGCCGCTTCTTAACGGACGGCGGGGGGCGGCCGCCCACCCCGCCCCCGCAGCCCACGACCGCCGAACCGGCGGGGCCCCGCCGCCCGCGCGCCCTCCCGCACAGCAGCCTCCGCCAACGGCCGCGCGCAGCCGTTACTGCCGCCCCAAACGGCCGGCGGCCCCCCAGGGGCAGGGCACGAGACCTTGGCCAACGCAGCCCAACCCGGCGGCGACCGGCCAGCGCGGCCGGGGGTGAAACCAGGGCGGCTGCCTCCCCGCTCGCCTCGTGGCAACGGCCGCGCCCTTTCCCCTTCATCCGGCCCAACGGCCCCGGGCTACGCTACGGTGCGCCGCCTTGACAGGGGCACCGCGGACCCGTCCGGGCCGGAACCATGGTACTGCGGCCGCGAGTACCTGCCGGGCCGCGGCGAAACGCTGCACATCTTCCCCCCCACCTCCGCCCCTCGCTTCCCCTCCCCGCCCCCGGCCGCCGGACCTGGCTGGCGGCGGCTTCCGGCGGGGCGGGCGTGAAGAGCCATGGGGCGGCCGCAGCGGTTCCTGGAGGCGGCGGCGGAGGAGCTGGCGGGCGCCTGCCCGGGCCAGGCGCGGTTCCTGCTGTAAGCGCCCCGCGGCGGGACGCGGCGGCCTTCGGGGGATGGGGGGGCGAAGCGAAGCGGCAAGGGATGGCGGGCGCTGGCTGGAGGGGGTGTGGGGAGGGGGAGCGCTAGTTGCTGACGCACGTGGGGAGCTCCGCCCCCTGTCCTCGCGCCTGCCGTGGCGCGCCGCCGCGTGGCCGGGGCCGGTGAGGGTGACGTGACGTGACGTGACGTTGTGCTTTTCTCCCGCGCAGGTGGACGCTCCGCAACTCCCGAGGCGAGTGAGGGGACCCGGGCGCAGCCGGGGCCGTTGCCCTGCTGCGGGAGGCTGCAGAGGAAGAGGGGGGGGGGGCTCCTCCTGACCCCGCCGTGGAGCTGGGGGGCCTGGCGCAGCCCAGCAAGGGCTCCTGCGGCAGGAGAGCGGGGCATTGGGGTTGGCTGGGCAGCCAAAGGGCAGCATTGTGACCCTAAGAATAGGGGTAGGCTCTCCCTTTTTCTCCCCTCCCCACGGAGCTGTGCCGGGGTGTGCTTCAGGGCTGCTGGCAGAAATGGCACGCTTGCTGGAGAGCAGGGGCCAGGTGTTTCTTCCGGGGCTGAGAGAGAGATGCTTGAGTCCGGCTCTGGCAGCAGGAAGTAGTAAGGCAGATGCAGGAGCATGCCTCTTATTACTCAGTCTGAAATTTATCTCAAAGCGCGTCTTCCTCCCTCGCTGAGATGCTATCGTCTTTGTCTTGGTTTAGCCTCACTTAGCAGCTAAAATAGCAGACGTGTGCTCACTCACTCGCTCCCCTCCATCTCTTGCCCCAGCCCCCCCCCAGTGAGGTAGGGAGGAGAAATGTGAAGAAAAAGAAAGGCAAAACTCATGGGTTGGGATAAAATGGTTTAACAGAACAGCAAAGGAAGAGAAAACAGGGAAAACAAACACAATAACAGAATATAATAAGCACGTGATTTAGGGTGCAATAGCCCATGGTGAGTCCTGGCACCCAGTTCACTCCCAAGTAGAAAAATCGTGCCCCTCAGCACTGTCCCCACTTTATATACTGAGCATGACATCAGGTGGTATGGAATAGCCCTTTGGCTAATTTGCATAAGCTATCCCAGCTGTGTGTGCCACCAGCTCCTCTCCCAGCTCCGGTGAAAATTAACTCTGTCCTAGCTGGAACCAGACAATCTTGCCCTTAAAATGGACGAAGAGCTTTACAAGGCTTTGATGTCTCTGATCTGGCAAAAGAGTATACCTGCATGGAGCTCTTTGCAAAATTGTGAGCTTCCGTTGTTAAAGATTTTTAGGAAGGAATTGCATTTTTCCAGCAAAATGTACTATTACATATTGTGTAAAAATATGCCATACACAAACTTACCATGAATTGTGCTCAGCGCATACCGGTGCTCAGCTTCCTCTTGTGTTCTAGTTGTATCTGAAACATGATATAGAAGCATACCTACCTAGATGATATTAAAATTGAAACATACCATTTTAATGTTTGCTTATAAACCATAATTATTTAATTTAAATTTTAATCTTTTATTAATCTGTAGATAATGCATGTGGATTAGAAAGGATATGTCCTTACTGCTTCCAGTTCCTGGTTCCTGATAGCCACCGGGTGCGTCTCAAACCAAAGATGAAAGTGACTCCACAGATTGAGAAAATTCTTAAACAAGAGGCGAAGAACCATAAACTTAATATGAAACAGACAAAGCTTTTGAAAAAGTACAGGGAGTCAAGAAGTGTTCTGGTAAGGATATTTACTTGGAATTGCAAAATACCTGATATTTCCCTGAAACCTTTCAGTGGCATGAAAAAGAAGATATGGAAATATTTCCTTTAGAAGTGGAGCTCACACCTACACGTTTCTTCTTTCACGAGCATATAACTCTTCCTTTCTTTTGGGATAACTTCATAATAAAATTTTTTAAAATCTACCCTACACAACAGAAGGATCGTGAGCACAGTGACAAGAACAGTAAGCATTCCACCCCGCTCCCCTCCCCACCCCCAAAAAAACACACTCCAACCCCACATATCAGAGAAGCTACACGAACAGATCTGCCCTCCCTGTGATGTCTTTAGCAGCAGTCTGGGTAGACTCTGCAGATGTCTAAGATCATGCTGAAAATGAAATAATTTCTTCCTGCCAGGAAGCTCTAGCATTTCCACTGTTGGCATATAGCTTTGAAAAAATGTCAGGAGTGGCAGATTTTTGCCTGTTTCTTTTTTTCCTATGTATGTGGCAGAACTAGGACCAGGCAACTCTACTAGATACAGAGCCTTAATACAGCCATGTAGATCCTAAAATCCATTAGAATCCTTAGAAATCCATTGCTAAGAATACTCCAAAACACCTAAGAAGAAAAACATGCCATTGGCTGAAGGCAGGCTGGTTTTGTCAGTATGCATAGCTTGACATTTACTGCCTTAGTTTCAGCTGTGAAGAAGGGCTTTGAGTGACTGATAGATTGTCAGTTTTTACAGTTTTATGAGTTGTCTAAAAATGTATTTACATCTTCTAAGCTTTACTTCATTTAACTCAGTAGACTGTCATGGCTGCATCACATTATTGTCACCTTCTGTACAAATAAATTTTGTTTACATTTGTCTGAGTATTACTGTTCATAGGAGGTCTTTAGAAACTAAACCACATAGGTAATTTCAACAAGTTAATGTTGCTTTGGGGGCTTCAGGTCTTTTTCCTAAAATTACTCAGGAATATAAGATTTAATCACTATTTTTTTTTTTAGTAATTACTATTATTTGAAGAATAATAGTATACTTTTAATCTAGTGTTGCCAAGGCACGCAGTACTGTTAAAACAGGTTATGTGAATGGATGTCTTAATAAATGAGACTGCACCCTATTGTGCCCAGCGGTTGCTGGCACACTTGGCATTTTCTCAGATGAGAGTCTGCTGGTTTGGAGAGTAAAATTCGCGAAACCAAAAATTACTACAGAATCAAAACCATAAAATTAAACTGAGGAAATATCACAGAGGTTCTCAGCTGTCAGGGAAAGAAAAAAAGGCATTCTAGAAAAGCACCTTTGCTATTAGTCTCCCCAAATTCTAGATCATAGTTGAGCAGCAGAAAGGGCATCTGAGAAGCTGAATCTTTGCTTTATTTTTCTGGGACCACAAACCTTTACATTAAGAACTGTCACTTTAGACAACTGATGAACAGTGTCCTACGGAATTATGATGGGTTCTTAGATTTATTCTGTAGCTGGAGAGATTCGTAGGACGCACTGTGCATTCATACAAGGAGTTTAAAATTCAGTTTTAAATAGCTGCAGTTTAAACTCTGGGTAATACTCTAATCCTGGGATGTAATTACAGTTTTGCTGCACTTGTGTTCTGCTCATTTCTGTTTGCATTTGTGCTGTGGATTATGATTTAAGTATTTCTGGTCTTAAGTATTTAAAATACTGTCAGCAACTGACAGCTTTCAAAATTAGCAATGTAGATCCCTATAATCTAATACTTGAGACTTGGGAAAATGAAAATTCGAGTGTGGTTGAAAATGAAACCAAGCAACAATGTGACAGGTTGTACCTCGGATAGCTTTCTTAGCAAGTAGAACTTGATTTGAGGATGCTTCTGCCATGAAAAGGCATATAACATGGGAACTATTTCAGGGCTTTAAAAATTTTTGGAGGTAACTATATGCAATTCAGGGAATGGAAGCTAGCTGTGCAGTTCTGTGATTAATCCACTAATTCCAGCATTGTAAGGTGTTCACCTCCATTTATATTCCACAGAGTGCTAAATCATCATGTGATGCTGGTTTTTTTTTCCCCATCTGGATTTAGTTTAGAAGAGCTAAAAATACATTAATACTGAGCTGTGTAAGTTAATGAGCTTTCTCTTTTTTAGTTTGGTAGGCTGACAAAATAATGTCTAGAGACAGTCAAAACACTTACCTGAAAAATTTTCATTTTGGCATTTCTAAGTGTAATTCTTTGTAAGCAATCTGAATTTAGGTAAACGTACACACTTTGAAATGAAGAACGATTGGTATAGATATTTTCAAGACTGCTTAGATGTTTTTGTGACATGTTTTTGAATATGTTTTTTGAATATGTTTTTTTTTTAACCAGAAACATCATGTAACTTTTTCAGTCAGTGTAATTGTGTGCCTCAAAAAGTTGTCTGGCTGTATTACTTTCATGTCTCTTAATAAGAGTAGCTGCCGTGGCAGTCAGGGATTTTAGGAATATCTGACAGTCTCTGTGACTGACTGTTCTGATGCACCTCTGCAACATATCTGCTGCTGGAAGTTCCCTGCAGCCTAGAAGTAAACAGATAGAAGAGAAAGTGCTCTTTGTTTAGAACCTCCTTCATATAGTAGGAAGTATTTTTGCACTAATAGAAAGCCTCTTCTTTGTTCACTAAGACTTGCCGTTATTAGAGGTGGATGACTGCTTTTGAAAGTTTGGTAATTTAAATATTTTATCTCAAGACTCCCTGGAAAGTGTGTAATATAACTTAATCGGGGGTAGAATATAGTAGTGAGTTTAGATCACACCGTATTGTCATGTTTTTTGGCAAATTATGAATACCTCTAGTGTATGCTCAAGAGATCATATATCTAGTTCAGGTGCTGTTTCGTTTTTCTGTTTTGACAGGGTTGTTTTCTGTATTTCACTGTACAACATTACATTCAGAGTTACGGGTCTCCTGAAATTAGTTGCTAGGGGATTGGACTCATTTCTAGATACACCTATAGGATGTATTTGGATTAAGAAGCTTGAATGAAAATATTAGATGTTAAGTGTGTGTGGCTTTTTAATATCTAATGTTTCACTTAAGCAAATATTTAATTTGTGTCATGATATTTGGAGAATAGTTTGGATAATTCTTACAATGGCTTTCTAACATAAAGGTGGAAAGACTGAAAGAATGTTTGATATTTCCTTTCTTCTCTCCATAGCTGGTTACTTGCAACTCATGCAACAAAACAACAAGACATTATGGTGAAAGCAGGGATTTTCTGGCTACCAAGACACACAGTTCTGGCACTCCAAGTATTAAATCTAGCCTGAGGACTCCAGGTGTAAAAATTCAGTCTGCAAACAAAGTGACACCTGTAAGCTGCAGCAGGTTGGGATCTAAAGGGAACACTCCCTCTTCACTTCCCAGGTACCTGTTTCTCTCCTGTTTAAAGAGGCACTTTGCTGACTAGAGTGTATTACGTCTTGCTGGGAAAGGGCATCAGGTACTGATTTCAGATCAGTCACTTAATAAACTTTAAATTGATAACTAAGTATTTTTCTTTAGTGGTCTGATTGAGATCAGTTTTAACTTTACAACCTTTAAAATCAAAGCTTCTAATTAAAAGTGACTATGCAAAGAATGCACAATTATGTTTTTGTCGTTAACGTGAAATGTCCAGCTTAAAATTTACTTACTAGCTACTCACTTTGACATGAAAATACACTATTTATGTTCAAAACTTTTCACTCAAATTATATATATGCACTTTCATAGTTACTTCATGTTAGTTCTGATTCCTCACCTTTAAGACATTTGAGTGTTTGTTTTTCAGAACACATCTATCCAGACAGACGACAAGCAGCTCTGCTTCCAAGACTCCCCGAAACTCCAAATTTCACTTTTCTAAGCTAAAACGGATGCTTGACCTAGAAGAAAAAGAGAGAAGCCAGAAGGCAGATTTGAAAACCTTCTTGACTTTACTTTAGTTATTATTTCAAAGTAATAAAGATTACAGCAATAAGTATTGTTCCACTTCTAGTAAATCAACAAAGTGATTTCTTTAAAACCCAAGCTGACAGCATGCGTACCCTCTAGTGAGAGTAGACCATATTCTTTAGAAGCAAGCTCTGTTTCTAAGGGGACTGACTGTCCGCAACAGGGAGATGAGAAAATAGCAAGTCTAATATGCTTGGGAATCTTGAGCATGTTTTGCGGTGTCAAATGGCCCAAGAATTAAAAGTCAGGATCTGTCCTTTGAGGAAGCTGACAATACCGGGTCCTCCACTGGGTCGAGCAGGACCAACAGGTTAAGGTGGCAGACCTGAATGCAAATTGGGGGTGGGGAGCGGAGTAAAACAGTTTGTTGCAGTTTCTGCCACCTCAATCTCCCACTATTTTTAAGACAATGCATCACAAGAGGATTTAAAAGATCTCTGCTTTGCATGTTTGAGTAAAACAAAGACACTTTCACTGGCACTTTCTGCAGGTATGATATTTTCAAGGATTTAATGTAGTATCCTGTAATGTCGCTGTCTTTTGATATCTCTGGAACCTTTACAAAGGTTCCAGAATAACTTACTCTTTCAGACAACGCTCACACACACAGAGATAAAAGTGTATCACCAAATTAAATTTCTTCATTTTCTTAAGAGTGTTCTCTGTAATTTGGACTGCAGATGATTCTGGTCCTAGGATAACGCAGAACCTTGTAAAACTGCACGCTGATGTGGGATGCTCTCAGTACCAACTGACTGCTCCACGCTAGACTGCTATAAACACCTTGAATTGTTATTGCTGCAAGAGTAGCACAGTCGTATAATACAGGACACTTCCCTTCCAGTAGCTCTGGTGCTACCGAAATGGGTCACTTCTGTCTTGTTCAGAAATGACTGAGGAGAAAACCTCCTTCTTAAATGTCTTTTGTTTTTATCAGGCTTCAGAGTTCCTTCCTGGATTTCACTCTGGAAAACTAGGTTTGCCCTGGACAGTAGTCAACTCACTGCACCAAAGTGTTTTGATGTGAACAGATGATTGATTGTCAAGGTTAAAGCAGTCTTCAGAGTCAGATTTTATGTTTCCAATTCAGCACAGAGGTGAGAAAGGACAGTAGAAAGTCACCTTTCAGGACTGACTTTATAGCCCGCCCCATCTATAGTCTGCAGCGAGAGTTCTGCAAACTGTGCTTCATATTTTCCTTCTGAAAAGAGAGTCAATCAGTTAAAAACATTTACATTCTTGGGTTTAAAGGTCTGCTCCTTTTTTTTTAATTCTAATTAATAGTTTCCTTTAAGTGTATTCAGACTCAATGAATAGGACCAGCAAATAAATTGGCAGACTGGAAAGCAATCCAGGGCAGGGGAATATTGTTTGTTGCAAATTCTACTTATAGGCTGAAAGATTGGCATGTAGCCTTTTTGTGTCTCCTCTACACTTGCACCGTAACTTTGAAAAGTTCACTGCTGTTTGTTTTTTATGTATGCGTAGGATCAAATTAACTGTCATTCTTTTTGATCAAAATACAGACCTTGGAGTTAGGCCTTTTCCACTGTAGAACTCGCCATTAATTCACCTGTTGTTGCTGTATTTATGATCCAGTCCTCTGGAAAAATACTTCAATTTGTTGATGGAAAATGTGCATTATAAAAAAAGTATTTGAAAAACAAGTTTTGCAATAAAATTATATATTGTAAGTACACACATTAGGTACTCTACTGCTGTGCTTCCTCTGAGGCTTACATGAAACCAGCATGGGCATCTGCTATTTTTTGACGTGCACCAACATTAATGTATTAGATGAAATCAAGAGAATGCTTTTGAAGCAGATCTCCCAATTGTCCCTCTTTACTGTGCTTTTTATGCAATACCGAATGGTCTGAGAGTACATGAGCCACGTTCCTTTTGGATAAGACAACAGATAATGGATAAAATGTGATCCAGGGCATAGCCGGTATGCTGCGAACACTAATGGGCCATCTAGCCACGGGATCACAGGAGAGCTAATCTGAAGTACACATCTCCAAAAAGCATATTGTGGATGCCAAGAACTGAGCTGCAGGTATTCTGCACTCCAGGTGTATTACTGTTGCAATGTGCTACTTGTTAACATAGACAGTCTTGTCATGCTCCAAACAACATCTTTTTCTTCCTAATTACCAGAGTTGCCAGACATGTCCAGGTGTGGTGGTGTTAAAACGATCACAATTGCAAGCTATGGCACTTTACCGTGGAAAAAAATAAAAAAACCTCGTTCAGTATGTGCCTTGTTTTACAAGTGTGCTTCAAAATGCTGGGCTGAAATAGTGTTGGTATTTTCTATCTGATGTGCTTTTGCGTTATTCCTAAGCCTCTAATGCAGTCTTTTACTGGACTTTCACAGAATCAGTGTATTGAAAAACATACATAGAGACACACACGTGTGTATGTGTATATACATATCTGTTGTATATAGGTATATACATAAGTATACCCATATCAGATGCATGTATGTACATACATACATATATGCACACACATATACGCATCGGATGCACTCTTCCCTTCAGAATAGATTGCATTACTGTACTCAATGAAACACTGAAGGTTAACTCTTGACTGCAACAGACTATTGCTGAGCCTCCCCACCAAACCTCTGCCGTGCAGCATTACTAGTTTGTGTTTGAAGAGCTGAAAGAACAACTCTAGAGAGAGGAAGCAGCCTCACTGATTTCAGTGAGGCCAGAGTTTCACCCAGACTTTGTAAAGCAAGACCAAGAAGGTTCCCTGTTAAGCATACACCCCTGCGTACAGGTGTTTAACTACGGAGTAAGAGTTATTTCCCAGCTCATATGAATTCTACTTACACAATGGTCTATGGATCTTTGACAGTAATGGCATCATACCATATTATTGAAAGTGTTACAAAGTGTGTCTTAATATAACCAGCTCAGCTGAAGTGTGTTTTATTTTGAAACATCATGGGCCATTTTCCCATTTTCAAGTACCGTGAACCTCAATCTGGCACGTAACAACTGGTTCCCTCATACCCAGTCCCTCTTCTGAAGAAATGCAGACCTAACTAGGTGGTATCTCAACAATATTTCTTTTTAAGAAATTTACAGTTCTAGAGATATGATCACAGACTTTTAAATGCACTGCTTCCTCACTGAAAATTGTCACACAGAATATAAATGCAGAGACTAATAAACTTCAAAATTAGTACCGATAATTTCCTGAGTGTCACTATGAGATTTGATCTGGCACTTAAGTATAGGGAGCAGTTTCTATTAAAGCCATTTCACACCATGAAATTGAGTAGGCAAGCAACAAACAATGATTTCAAAGATGTTTTTACAACAATGTTTTATTCTATTAAATATGAAAGAGCATACATACAGGTGTTATTTTTGAGGACATAAATTACACAAGGATTACACATTCTGTCAGAAAAGCACAATAATGAAACATCTTTACATTTCAAACTTTTCTGGTTAGCTTTTAACAAATGATTCTATTTCTGTTGCAAACAAGTAACGAGTGCTATTGAACTTTTGCAAATTCCCACAAAAACATCATGCTTAGTAGGATACTTTAAATATTGTAAAGATGAACTCAGAATTAGATTTCTAAATAACAAGATGGAAGAGATTTACTACTTAATCAAGATAAATGACACACTGAAATAGGAGCCGAGACAAAATCAGTCATTCATTAAAAAAAAAATTCCACTTCAGACACTACATTTGAATCTGCTTTCTTTACTTGCAGGAACAGTCACTGCGATTAGATGCACGAATAATGAGCAGAACTGGCCCTCAATATTTATAAACATAACTGTCAAATTTTAGACGTGCTGGTTTTCTAGTTGACTAATTTTTCCACTGAAAAAAACCCACACCCGTGAATCTATTTGTTTAATGTTTCAAAAGGCTGAAATAGAGCTCTTCTGTACAGGGCCAGTCAAGCCTCTGTATGATTTCCATGTCTTCCATGGTCCCCTGCACAGGGGGGTACTACATCCTATGTCTGTATTTGGGGTCATCACTGAAGTACCAGACTGAGTTACCACTGACTCATGAGAGCAGTGGTACTCTGTGAAAGTCCTAACACATTCTCTTTTTAAACTTCAGGTAAACAGGAATGTAATTTTATCATAATGAAAGCTCTCAGTTCAACATTCAAAAGACTACTCAGATAAAATACATAAGTAGTATGTAGTTAGGGTTGTGTTGCTGGGGATTAGCTGAGGTGTTTTAATATATTAATACAAATATTAACAGAGTGAAACAGACAAGCTAATGTTACTGCAGGCTGTGGTTTAATTTTCAAAAGGAGTAATGAAACACAGTTTCTAAGAATGGTAATTTTTGTAACTAAGGACTTAACATTTATTTTTAAAACTACAGAAGTGGGGTAATATTCCTGATATCTTTCAAAACATTCTGCAAAAACACAGCTTAAGTCTGCAAACACTAGAATATACAAGCAGTCCCGGTGACTTCCAAGTTAAGCATTCTCATATGGCAAAGAGCTGCACAATTGTCTTTGCTTTTTTCAGAGAATGCTCAATAAAAGTGCAATATAGTGAAGCAAATAATCTAATTGTTATGCTTTTATTATTCGATGAAAAGTGTTCAGATATTTTATAATTGTGCCTTTTGTAGAGTGGACATTCTGGCTTGAGTAGCGTCCAACCACATTAGAAGAGATGGGCAGGGTACACCCCGGTAATTTGGTGATGCCCCAAAGCAGTTCTATGGTATAATCACATCTACAGCTAAAACATTGTGCTGCCCAAAGTTTCACACATTATTTCTGTTTTGACAAAAGCTGGAATTTGTTTTGCTTATCATTTCCACTCAAGCATGTTCTCTATTTTAGCTCCTAGGCACCCTTCCTTTCCCCACCCAGCCTCTTTTCTTCCTGAGATGTCAGAAGTACATATGTTAAGCTTTGGAACCTGAGAATTTGGAGGTATTTTTTGATACTACAGGGCTGCATTTGTATCGTACCTTGTTATCTCCTGCTATACTACTACAGTTACAATATAAATCTTCTAAGTAGTTGATACCTGATGCCTTTCCCATATAAATAAAAAACAATGTACCACTCAGCCACTAATATGTGACACTTGCTCTAAGAGTGACCTTTACCTTCTGCAAGTCCTCTTCCAAACAAATGTTGAGGGATCATTTCCAAAAACCCATCTATGAAATTTTCCTTGAAGTAAACAATTTCACAGTAAAATAAAGAAACATATATCTAGAAAATAGCACTCTCTCAAAATTAAAACTTATATACATCAAGAAGAAGTTGAGATTTTTCCTCATTCTTTTATCAGTTCTATATTATCTGTAGATGAGCAACATTATCACTAAGAGTTATGAATAGGAAAAACAAGTTTAGTGAAGTAAGTGTCATGTCTTTTTTTAATACTCGAGAGATCAAAGAAATTCAGCATTCAACTTTATCATTATAATTATTTTTAATTAAGGTAGCAAAAGACTGTTTAAGCTTAATTCCCTATGGTTTTGAGTATTCAAGACTTAGATCCTTTAATGCACTCTAAAGAAGCCATGCCTCTGCACTTAATAATCACCTCTGGGTACAAATTAAGTTTCCTATGGATGGGATTAAACCGTGAACTTACTATTTATCCTTCTTGTTTTATGATCGGCTTTATAATTCTTAATAGATTAAGTTGTTTTAATATTGATCACAAATTTTGTGCTATTCTTTAGCAAGACCAAGCTTTAACTGTAACTGTAATGTACATACATGTATATATGAATATATGAGCTGAGTTTAATGTACTAGAACAGAAATATTTAAAACATTAAAACTGTATCTGAACATTCATTTTCTTATCAAGAACCTATGCTGAAAAGATGACAATAAATGTAATTTAATTTTGCATATTAGACTTCAACTAAAGAAACACTCCTCTGGATTCATTATAGTTAGGTCTTTTTTCCTATGGAGTGGAAAATGGCCACTCAAAACTTAGAAATCTTTGGACAGCGAGTGAGTCATTCCTATATGTCAGTCAGAATTTTTGATGAAATTAGTATTCTACATTGCATGCTATGGAATGCTATGTCAACAGGTTTTTTGGGTTTTTTTTTTTTTCCCCTACTTAACTGAGGTCTAAATCATGGCAACTTCCATGAGAAAAGATAATTGGCCCAAGGTGCTTATGCCCAAGTGTATCTATTTTAAAGAGAAAAATTATTCTTCATTCACATCCAACAACTATTCTAGTGATTACCCCTGTAGAAGTCAGTAACAAGTGACAGGTCATTATCTTCAAAAATTTCACTCCAGGACTATTTTGAATTGTTGTGGGTTTTGAAAAGGAAGAATAGATTTCAAAAAAAAATTTTGCTTTCATGTGGGAAGGGAGTGTTAAACTTGTAAACTGTGAACTTAACTGATGCAAAACAATGCCTGACAAGTGCAAACCCGTGAACAAAATGCTATCATTAAGTACTCCAATGATATATCCAACTCAAACACTTGCAGCCCAGGCTTTTAAGGTCATCTAAATGCCAAAGGTACAGCTAGGTGTTTTTTTTAAATCACTCCTCAACAGTTACATGCCTAATTCAAATTAATTGAAAAGCCTAAACTTTCTGTCAATCTGCTAGATGCCTGTCTGTATCTTTAAGTTACTAAGTGAACTTAAAAGCTGGTGCATAGTATGGTAACAAGGACTTTTCACAAATTCACTTACCTATAGACAAATACCACATTTGTGCCATGCAAAGGAATTTTTTAGACACTCAGCAATAATTTTCCACTGTTAAACTTATACACAGGCCTGAACTGTTTCTTCCTGTTCTGTAAGAAAAGACAATCAAGACCTAGAAATGTCTGGTGGAATGGGTGGAGGTGGGGGGCTGGAAGCCCATGCTGGCCTCCAGAGTTTCTCAGTGGCAGACGAGGTACAGCATGGCTGCATGGTGTTCTGCATGTATGGATGGTACCTATCATTGTCCAATTTTAATAATGGACATTTAACAATGGAGACAGTTTAGAGAATGACCTTTCAATTTAATTAAAGCTGTAAAATGGCTTCACATTTCTGGGATTAACCTTTTTAGATGGAGACGGATGTTCCAGAAAGAGATTAGAGTACAAATGAATGGTCCCTCAATTCAGAAACTAAGCAGCTGTAAAAAGAAAGCTACAATTCTGAAACATAATTAAACTGGTCAATTGTATAGTTTCTTACATTAACTTTTTAATGATACTAAAATACTGCAATATTTTGAGTCACTTAAAGATCTGCTCAGTGTAACATGATTTACGTTTTCCAATACAAAACTGGTTACTAACATTTACTTCAAAAAACCCCAGACTTGTTTTGGGAGTGGGTAATTTAAATGTAATGAACAGTAAGATCACTTTTAGATTTGCATTAAATTGCATCAACCTTCTTGCAAACATAAGCTTATGATTTCCACATTTCACTCCCTCACTAGCAACTGAAATGTCTCGAGTTAGAAGTATGTGTTGATTATACGTTGATCTACATTAAATACAGGGTACATAAGAAAAATCTTAGCATGTTTTTTTACAGGGCACTCAACTAAAATCTTTACAAAAGATAAGATAATTATCCATTCTTCAATGTAATAGACACAGAGGCCACTTTTATAAATGTACCCTTATGTTCACTCGCCAATAAAATAGTAAACAAATCAACTTTTTAAACCATTTTTTATAAATTATTAGAGTATTTTTACTGACACTCTCCAACAATATACAAAAATAATACTACAAGAGTACCAATCAGTCTGACCTACCCCTCATTTCACAGAAAAGTAGAGGTTATGGAAGGATTTTCTTGTAATCAGTCATCGCTGTAGATATCTCCTGCAAACGGTAGGTGTACGTGGCTGCCCGTGACGTTGGGAAGTCGAGAGAGATCAGGCAGGTTCTGGATGCGTGACCTGAGTTCTTTTCGCACCTGGGACACTCTGGCTAGCTTGCGTTTGTACTCCTGTAATGCAGAAGAATTCAGCATGAGGCTCTTTTGCTAATACCACCCTACTACTTACTGCACTTTGATATTTTCCAGATGAAGTATTCTTTATGCGAGTTAGATAACTAAACATCCTTTAACAGGAGAGAACCCAGAGAACTGGGAATTTTGGAGGCAAATGCATCAACTGTAGCATTTTCTCAGCATCTGACTTTGGAAGTATAGTCATGGGATTATTTTGCTTGGAATTGTACGTACATAAACAAGGAAGACAAACCCAGTTAACACAACTACACGTTTCTCCATGCTACTAGCACAATGGGATTATTCTGAGAAACTGTATTAAGGGTAACTGATACACATACTCTACTCACTCACAGAGTATGGAAGGATAAACTTTCTGATGCTAAAGAAGTTACTTTCAGCTCATACTGATGAAAGAATAAAAAAAACCCCACCAAATACACCCTAACCAGGTCTGTTGATCAGCCCCAGCAAGCTGATCGATTGTAAGTATTTTATATTAACTTTTACAATAAAAAACATATTGCATCAGTACATTTATGGATGTAAGAGTGAGTTTTCAGAAACTTCTTGAACTGGGGACTTAAGATTTCACACTGTTTTGGAATACAGGTCAAACCCCTCATACTTTATATATTTAATGATTGTGAGACATTTTTCACATAAAACAACATTATACAACATCAAGTATCTAACATTGTAAACCAGTACATGAGAAGATAGTTACTGTTCACTTACTGAGACTACGAGACATAATGGAGATGAATACCAGGTTGTGTAAAATGAAAACAGTTATTCCAAAATGTAGGAAGATTACGATACAACTTACAGGAATGTTTACATTACAAAAAACTTGGAAACATGTTTCTTTGGACAGCAAAAGAGACAAAGCATTAGCAGGCAAAGCAGTGAGCGTTTCATGCAAATACACTGTAATACACGTCAAATGCAGATGCTTTCTAGTGCAGCTGCAGGTTTTGCTGCAGCCTGGGAATGGCTGGAAATAACAAGAAATAAGTTAACCTACAACTTGGATAATCAGCCCATGGATTACCAAAATCTCATGATTATAATCACTTCTAAATAATAGTGGGGGAAAAAAAATCTACATTATTTTGTAAAAGTGCCAAATACAAACACCTTAAAGTTTCAGCAAGTATAAAACCACTGTGCAAATGTCTATAAAAAAGATAACAATTATGCTATTCAAAGTCTAAACATAATTTTAAACATTCCTCTATACTGTTAATAGCATTGAGTAAAAAGAAAAGCCAACGAAAAGACCTTTTAGTAGTAGAACCCAACACAGTACTATAAATGTGAAATACCTGGGGCACGATCAAGATTATTGGATAAGGTCCAACACATAAAAACAAAGTTTGCGACTGTTAGTGGCAATTAGTGGCAACTGACTATTATTTTAGGGAACAGATTTTAATGCCAGAGGAAAAGCTAGGTTTCATTATTTAGTAAAACAAACGATTTGGCAATATATAGAACACTCATTAACCAGAATCACTATTTTCAGAAGCACGATGGCTGGAGATGGAGCACTAGGCAACAAGGGCTTTGAGCAAGCTTGAAGCTAGGAGACCTGGCCTCCGTTGTGAAAGGCCCAAAATTAGTCAAATAAATTAACTATAAAATAATTCCAGCAGTTAAGTATTGTAAATGGTGTTTGAATCAGCTGAATCCTGACTAAGTTAATTCTCTGTCAATGAAGAACGTGAAGCGGCAAATCAGTATCCCTTCATAAAGTCCAAGAGTCATGCTAGGCAAATATGCACATATCACACTTAGCGGCTATATTCTCTCAAGACTTTACTCTAAAACCTGAAATGTGCTTTGAATTAGATTGCCAGTTGCTTTACTCCATTAAAATTCCCTTTAGCTGATAATAAATCATTTCCATAGTAACATCACATTTCTGACATCCAGCATTTTCCACATAAATTTTGCCTGGGACTTGTTGCCTAGTGAATATCAGCTTGATCAATATTACTGACAGTAGGTTCATTTTTCTCCCTAAGGAAAATGTTCTCATAAATTTGGTCTCCCATATAATACAGTCTTCTTCCTCTCGCCAACAATTTTCGCATAATGCACCCTCTCGGAGAGTCAAAGTTTGTTGCTTGTGCCTCCTCAGAAATAGAGACCTCTGAGAAAGTTTGCTCAAGGTTTTTACTACAAAACTCAAGTAAATAAAAAATAACATAATGTTTTATAGTTCATTATATTATCGATGCAGTATAAGCTACGGAATGCAATTTTAATACAATTTTGGTAATCCGAAGCATATGTGAGATTTGCAACTACAGGTTAGATGTCCATGACAATCCTCTCCTACAAGCAGAAATATTATTCACCTTATCCAGAGCACCTCATTTTCCATGACACTCCTCAAATCATTCTAGAAATCACTGGAAACGTCCAGCTTTCATGACTGGCGAGCAAGTTCAAAAGAGGGCTGATTTCCAACTACAGTGACTCAGCAGTTTTGAGGTACTTTCAAAGGAGCTGCTTTTCACAGTTTGATTCTATATAAAGTCACTTAGTCACTTCTGAAAGAGTTTGCTTATATACTTTTAAGGCTGCTAATATAGTCCTGCCATTACCTAAGTAGTCCCGGACTCTAGGAATACAAGTACCAAGTACTCATTATCAACAACACTCATTATATGTACAGCCTTTATTATTTTATCATAATAGCATGCACATGTACCTACAACCTTTTTCCTCAGTGTATATGATGCGTGTAACTTAATTAAAGCAGGTGAGTGGGAATGGGGATATCTAGGTGTTATTTCTGATATCACTGCTCCATTAGAAATGCTGTATATTATACAACCAAGTAACAATTTACCCATATTGTTGACACTTCTAACTGCAGAAATCCTCATGGAGAATTTCAATTTCATTCTCATTATGTCAATTTTAAGATATACTTCAAATTACCCTTGTGTAAATGAGGCAAGAATCAAGCTATTTACTTCAAACAGTCAAGGACGTGCAGAGGTATGATGTTTTCTTTTGCTACACTGAGCATAATTTGCATTGCTTGCTACCTATGGAGAACCTTACTCTTGGGATATATGGGCAACTTGATGTACAGAATTAAAGTCTCTTCATTTTCTTCAGTGATCTAAGATAACACTACTTTCAAGCCCTAATTTTTTGTACTTTCAGTCATAAAAGTAGGTTTGTGAGATAATTAGAAGGTCTTATTTTGCTCATTAGAATCCCACTGATTACTGCAGTTTCCATTACTTGACAGTGTAGAAGATGGATATTTCGTGAAAGCAATGCTAACAGCATACGGATTCCACACCTAGATGAACAGTAATTCTCTATCAAATAAGTACCAGGCAAAAAATTAGACACTACAAAAATCATGAATAATAAAAACATGGACAGGCCAAACAGGCTGTGCACTACAGAGAACATTTTTCCTTCCAACTGAAATAGGCTGAAATAGATTTTAATATAGTTTCTGCAATCACCATAGAGAGATGCTACAGCTAAAGAACTTGGAACTTCATGGATATGCTTTCTCTTTACAACATTAATACAACTTTGAACCCTCATCTGATCACTAAGGCTATGGCACGCATCCATATTCTGCCACACTGTGTGGCAGAAAATGTACAACACAGTGAAAGAAACAAAGTCTGATTCCAAAGCAAGAATAAAAAGTTTGGAAAAACCACAAATTTTTGATCTGCACCCGTATTAGCTACAGGAAGAAAGGTAAGGTGGAAATCAATACTCTCAGTAGAGAAAAAGAAAACTCAAAAGGCTTAAAAGGCTTTTAAGGTGCTGAGGGTAAATGTGTACATCAGTATCCATGGCCTGTATTTACATCATATTTAAAACTGAGAACTCTGACCTTCTAGGTCTGATCCAACCTTCCAGTTTCAGGTGCGGACATCAGAGCTGTGTCACAGAGCAAAGGCTTCTCACGCACGGTGTTCAACGCTACAGAAACCACTAGAAAACTTCAAAGGCTCAGACAAAGGCAAAAGGCATGTGATACTCTGATATCTAGATTCTGAACTTCAGAAACATAGTATTGTTTATGGACTCCACCTTGTTAAATTTTAATGCCTCACCCAGTCTGCCTATTTTTCTGCAAGAAAGACTGACAACTAGACTTGAAGGAGTTAGATAAGCCTCACTACCACTCTGGAAAACAGATGAGCAGGTTTAAATTCTGTGCTGCCTTTAAAAATCTGGCATGGCTCATGTTCTTCACCAGTATGATTTAAAGACTCAACCTATTTACCAGTGTTAAGGATGAACAAAACCCTAAAATAACTTTTATTTAAGACACTGAACAGAGTCTGAACACATCTGTAAGCTTCACACACACACACACACACACAAGGTTGAAAAATCAAGGACAGTTATTACAAGCTTTGGAAAGGACTGACTTGGCTAACCTTCCATTACACATTTTGCCTGTTTACCAGACAACAGATGTTTGGAAGAAAACTTCAACTTTCCAGTATGATAGCATTTATCAGTTTTCCATTAGGTCTTACCACATTTAGAGCAAATTAAAGAGCACTGAATCAAGGAGCATCTACCTAATGACTGCTTTGTTTGTTTCTTATTGTTCTATGCACTGCCCCATGCATTACTTACTGTACACATTACTCTGTATACAGATTTACCTATATTCTCATACGTTTCCTGATGGGATACTTCACCATTACAAAACACAATTTATTCTTCAGAAAATTTTGAGCTGACAGATCAAAATGAAATGCATCCTCTAATTCTGAGTATCTCACTTTCCTTAGTAATTAAAATTACCAAGAACTTAATGCTTCAAAGCAAGTTTTCTAAATTAAGTTAAAATACTAAAGACTTCTCAGCTTGTCTGCAAATGAAACAACAGGAAGCAATGAACTCAAAAGTCTGAAACCCACAAAGTAAATTAGTGACCATCTGGGGAAAGCTTGATTAAGTGACTTTGTCTACCATCAGCTGTTATGCTCTGGTACAGACAGGAGTCCACTGCAGATCTTCAAATCATAAATTCTTGAGTGTAGCATTAGTAAATAGGAACAATGCATTTTACCAGAACATTTCCTGTCTGAAGGGTGATTATCAGAAGTGTGAAGTCCTTCACAGTGGTCACAAACTATTCTTCCCATTAACTGAAAATTAAATTTCTTTGTCCAACTCCTTCCAGCCTAAACCCGGGTCCCAAATCTCATTCATCCCAGTCTTGACTTCTGGTCTCCATCTTAATTCCTTGAACACTGTTCCTCTTTGTCCAACAAGGCTGTTTGATGCCTATCAGACTCCTGTCATGCCTGGATTCACATGCAATACAAACATTCACAACTGTTTTTTGCCTAACTATTCTCATTTCCTTCCTTTCTGGCTCCATATCAATGCCTCCCTCTCCAATCTTGACCTGTGCTTATCACGTTGTCTATAGTTTTGGCTGCGTCTGCTTCCAGTTCCATGTATTTCTCCCCAGTCCCATATTCAGCCTCTCCCTCTTCTCTGCCTATATATCTCCACCAGATCTCTCTATCACCACATATCAGCTTTTGCTTCCATTCTCTTAGTCCAAAGGAATTCCAGTTCCTACCATTTCAGTCCTACATGACGTTATGATTTTCTGGCCGGTCACTCCCCTTCTTCTCAGCCAGCTGATCCATTCTTTACTGTAATGTCTAGTCCTGGATCCCTTCCCAATCTCTGCAGCCTCTGATACCAAATTCCGTGAGAACTTGGCCGAGTTTTGCATTCAAACCCACCAGCTTCCACCTCCTCATTACTTAGACTCATGGGAGCCATGGACAACCCACACATGGAAGAAGTTCTCTGCTGTTATGCCAGGTGCTTGACCCATGATCAGCCGAGAGAACAACTGTATACAGTTGCAATTGCAAAAGTCTTCTTTAGCCCAAGCGGGAAAACTCTGTGGCAGAGCAGCTCTTCATGGAAGTTAGTAATGTTTTAAGAAATCTCTGATGAGTATATTAAAAGTAAGATTTTTCCAAAGGCTTGCAATTTCATTAAATTCAGGTTGATTTTCATTAGTATATCAAAATGACAGAAAGAAGGATTTCCCCATTCCATAATACTTTGAGAAAGAATATGAATTATGTCATCTCAAAGAAAAGGTCATTTTTAAAGATTGTTTTATTACAAACTTGTCCTCAGCTTTATTCTTTAAGATTGTGTTGGCAAAAAGCTGGTCAATGTTTGGAAAAGTTAAAGAAAACAGGGACTTATAACCTTAATTACAAAGAGTATTACTAGGCTTACTTAGTTTATATTTACCTCCATTCAATCATAAAAGGTCCACAGTGATGAATATTAATTTATAAAGTAAATTACTATTTAGAGACATTGTTATAACTAGAGAATCTCTACATAACAATCATTTAGTTTAAAGCATTTCAGGATATGAGCAGCAGCTCAAATGAAAGATGCCTACTTGAGGTTAAATTTGGTCTCCTTGTGCTTTATTATACAATAAAGCATTTTTATCTAGTTGAAAATGTAGCCACTATAATAAACTCAAAGCTACACACTTCCAAGAGATGCTTAAATGACACTGAATTCTTAAGTTTTAAATCTTGTCTGACGGAATGAAGTTCTGGAGAACTTCTGATGACATATGATCAGGCACTTGAGAACAATTCTGAGCAATTGTGCTCAAACAAATATTAAAGTTCATACTCTATACAGACACACAAGGGAAAAAGAATAGTTTTGGAGATCAGAAAATAAAAAATGGATGCAGGTTTACAGACAGCTTCTTAAAGTTTCACTTATTTACAAATGATCTGAAGGAAATCCAAATTTAAGTATATTAGGGTTCAATTTTAAAGGAAAGTATGAATGAAAAATTTTGATGGTCTATTAGAAAAACCACACATTTAGCAATGCATTTAAGAATATTTGTGTACTGCACCTAACAGCTGAACTGTAAAAAACTGTGTATGTCAGATGCACATTCCTCATTTCATGCAACCCTTGCCTGCAGGTCATTACAACCATCTGTTCCACCTTCGGATTCCACATGTGCAGCTCATCTTTCTAAAGCTATTGCTGTGGGTGTCAAACCACAAAAACATTGACTTTGATGTTCATTACTTAACACAGACAAACAGACATCTGAAAGTATGAAAATTCTGTAAAGCCAAGACTACATGTAACTATTTTGAAGATGAAAAGTGAATCCGAGAATGAAAGTAACACTGCAGGTCACAGGGTAGGGGATTTATCTACAGCTAGCCAAGAAACAACTGTTTCAGATCCTTTTTTTTTTTGTTTTTTTTTTTTTGCCACAGACAGAGCTACATAAAGTAGAAACATGAGACCCAGTTTTAGCGTAGCATGGCTAAGCACTAGTAGCAATCTAGTCCAATAGCAGAGACCTTAAAGCAGGCTAATGTATATAGCCTTTGCAAGTGCAGTGTAGACCCACTCAGTGTTACCCTGCGAGCACGAAAGAAAATGAATGAGAAGTGTTTGAATCAAAAGAGTTTTATTGACCTGAGGTTGGGTATTAGCTATATTTCAAGTGAAATAAAGTAATACAGATAGAGGACCTCAAATTTCTGCTATAGGTAAGCCCAGGCTTTTGACCTTGTTCATTTGAGTAATCTATCAATGCAGGTCTATCTGTGCAAAACTGGTCTTGGACATTTTGAACAAGCTCTTCAAACCAGTTAAAAAAAAAAAAATTATTTATTTCTGTCTTCTGTCTTTTATTTTCCCAGTTCATAAATGGCTCCTATCCAACCTGAAGAAACATCTGTGAATGGCAACTGCCTTCCAGAACAGTCTTACCTGAAGAGCATGCAGTTATTTCTTAAAGAGATTTTTAAAGAATGGTTCTCAAAATAAGCCAAGAAATGCAAGGGGGTCATCTAATGTGTGTACACTCTAAGAAATTTTATCAGCTAGACAGTTTCATATTACACTTGTCACCTCATTCTCACAATTTCATTAAGTAGGTTGAAACATCCATTTGAGAGACATGGATTCAAAGAAGAGGATTTAATTACAGCTCAAAGATAAACATTCACAAGCCTGATTTGCTTTAATGGTAGTTGAAAGTGCTCAGCATAACTTGAGAATTGAAACCATAGTTTACATGGCTAATAAGAATAATTATCTGTGTAAGACAAACTGTTGATATGCTGCCGGAGTGTGAAACACAGTTCAAATGCAGTGTTCAGTGATAGAGATGGGAGCGTGAAAAAGGTAGAGTTGGAAAGGGCAAACTACACAGCAGCAGTAAATATTCTGACTTACTTCTTGAAACTGCCCCTCATGTCCTGGGGGAGCATCTCAAACGAAACCTTTACCATGCATGAAGCAAGCAAACAACCACGCCCCTTCTACAGCCAAAAAGAAAGGAGCAGAATCTTAATTTCCTAACATTGCATATAGACACAAGTTCTATCATTTAAAAAAACAGCACTTACCATCAAGCTTCAGTATTAAAATATTATGACAACAAAGTTTTACATAAGGGAAGTGATAGCAATAGAGACTACAGAGCAATTACAAGAAAAATTCACAATGTAAATGTCTCTTATCAAACAACCAATTTCAGGCAGCAAATAAGGCACAGCCACCCATTTTTGACATTATTTACCCAATTCTGAATTGCTCAAATTGCTAGTTTTATAATAAAAAGGGTGTAAAAACAGGTTGTCAGGGCAGAAACTATGAGTAACCAGAGAAGAAAAAGTCTAGAGAGAAAGCAGATCATAGAATAAGTAAACAACATTAAAAAGAACAAGAAAAGTAATTTACAGTGTTTTTCCTGAAGTTTTCTTCCCCATTATGAACTATTTTCCTCCCCAAAGCCTACAGCTTGCAATAACCCCATTAATGCACATCCTTCTGTGATCTACTGATAAAAGAAAACACGTATCAGAGGTTAGCAATCATTTTTATCTAAAATGTCTTAGCTTTTTAAAGCATCTTTCATCCATTCAAACCACCTGTATTTCATCAAAAAGGTCTTTAAAATGATTATCCTGGTTTATATAGAAGCTCTAAGTACCTGCGGGGTTTTCTGTTTTGTAGGTCTGCATTTCTGTCTAGTTGTGGGTAAAGTGACCTTGGAAGATCAGATCATCAGGAGAACACAGTAAGTTAAGTGTTGTCAAAGTAATTTATTACTAAGATATTTAGAAATGAAATAATAAGTCATTCAGTAGACATGCTACACAGGAAAAATGCAAATAATGTAAAAATTCTTTCATTCTTTCGATTTTAATCCAATTTTAAATAAATATGTAATTTTGGAGTGGAGGGGAACACAGGGAAGAATCACCGTTTGCAAAGTACAGCATTTCAGACACTCCTGATAAAGATTCTAATGACTGAGATTTCTGACTGTTCAGTAGGTAGTAATAAAATATCTAACCAGAGTTACTGTTCTTCATCAGTTCCTTTGCTATATTTCCTAAACTAGTTCTTTGGGTTTCCAGAGTGTTAAAAAAATTGAACTATACAAAGTAGTAAATCACTTAAATTCCCTGTTTTGCCATGTGCTTCTTACATGTCATTATGCAAGTCACTTACGTACATTTTCACCAGGTACATTACCCTGGGGTTTTTTTGTATGACAGACACTCAAAATTACCCTCTTTTCATACAAAATCCACTCTCCCAAACTTGGTACTGTTTTAAATTTGTATCAGAGGTTCCAGAGAAAAACTCAGGCTCTACTTGCACTTGCACAGGGTAAAACAAGAACCCAAAATATTTTAAAATGTTGGTTTTCCTTATAGTATCTCAGAAAAGCGGGGAAGTACATGGGTTTTACCAGATGTGATGTCCAAATTGCAAAATAATTACATTTGTGTCATTCCGCTGGTAAGCTCCTTTAAATTCCATGAGAAGACAAGAACTGAAGTAGCAATGGAGACTGTACTCTTGCTGCAGAAAAGGAATTAACCATTGTGGAAATTAAATTGAATATAAATTGAATATATGTGGCTTGTAGGGCAACTTAAGAACTTTTAAAATACTTGTCTATCTCTTCCCTATTTGTTTAGTAAACCGTTAAGACTGGTCTGTCCATAAGTTCATGCTTCCAGATCTCTTGTAAACATGAAGTTTGAAAGAAAAAAATAAAAGTAAACTATGCCTAACATCTGACAACTGGAACTTCCATTGAGGGAAATAAAACTAGCAGGTCTGAACCTGCAGCGAAAGATCAGGCAAGAGCTGGATTGACTGGCTGGCACAGCAAAACCAGCCTGCTAGGATGTTTTAAGATTTCTGGTCTGCTGGACATGGTCAGTTAAAGAGTGTTTATGAAGAACAATCTAAGATCCCCTGGGTCTATGTTTCCAGCCTGCTATGAAGAAGAAGGCTCAAGTATTAGGCCTGGGTATGCCACTTTGCTTTCACTCTGCAGTGCAATCATCATGCAAAAGGGTAACGTTTCCCCCATGCACGAGAGGAAACATATGATAACGAACAGCACTAAATCCAAGGTACACTTACAGTAAGTGATTTATGATTTAACTATACCTTATAATGAATTATAAAGACTTGCACTTAAACTTAAGACACCATCTTAAAGAGTGACCATAAAAGTCACCATGCACTCAATTTTTTCTATTTTTTTTTTAACTTGTAAAGCAAAAGGTAATTTCTCAACTGGCAAACTTCTCTACTGCAAACCCACCTGCAAATGAAAAAAAATCAAGCTAGCCAGGCACTGCAAGCTGAAGGGGCTAAGCAACCCAAATGAGTCCCTCGGTGATTCCCACCCATCTCTTGCATGTCCTTGACATTGCAACAACACAGCAAGAGGAGCCTCCGCTGAGACAGGGCAAGTAACCTGCTGACAGTGCAGACAGTGCACAACTGTGCCCCACCTTTCACAGCTAAAAAGAACAAACTAGAAAAGACGACTCAACACAATAGGGCCAATAAAACCAGGAAAAAACCCTCCCCACAGTCATTCATGTGTAGGTTGAAATCCAGCTGTGTAGGGCCTATTTCATTAGGTTTCCAGATCAACTGAACTTTGGAGAAGAAAGTTCATTGTGCAACATGCCAAAAGCTGTATGACGTAGCATAAAAGCATGCTAGGTACTCACATGTTGGAAGAAAAGGTATTGTTAAAAACACATATGCCATGAAAAAAAAACAGGCAACATGCTTTAACAAGTAAGTCTGTATGCAACCGTATAAGAGAAAGCTTTTTGGCCATCAGACATTTTCTGAGCTGTGTAGAACTTGTCGCCTGCATAAATTGTTTTAATGCATGTTTGGACCTCGCAGAGTTGTCAGAATTGTGCAGTATTCCTCCCTCCCACTGAAGCACAGAGAGTCTGCCTGCTGTCTCTGACAACAGTTCATCTGTGCGCTAACATTTTTCATTGATAGCTTTTGTTTTTATTGGAGCGCTAATGAAATTCAGTCTTTTCCGGCAACTTTCTCCTACTGAAGCTTGGACACTGGCTCACATGCAGAAAATGAATTTGCTCTAAATCTTAAATCACTTAATACAATCATGATTTCTTAAATTAACAAATATATATTTAAATACTAAGCCTTTAATAATAACATTGAAAGACACAAATCTGGAGTTTGTGCTCAGTTTGTGCTTCAGTTTTATAAATGAGGATAGCTAAAACCTAATTATACATTGTGATCTTTATTACTTTTGGTGTCTTTAAGAGTAGCTTCTGTAAACTGCCTTTTGCTTTTAGTTATTACCTAACTGGACATTAGCTACTCAGACACCAAAAGACAACAAATACTTACAGGTAACTTCAAAGCTGAAGTTCAAGTCATCAAGATTATTGTACAGCCCACATACAGAATTACCCTCACAAGCCTAAGTATTATTGCTTACTATTTAACGGAAGCAAAAACATAAAACCTACAATTGCTATTGAGTGTGTACAATTTTTTTCTGAGCATGTTGCATGAGAAGAACATTAATTTTCCACTGACTACAGTGCCTGTTATCCAGCATGGGTTCAAGGATTTGGGGCCAGGAAATTTGCCAAGTTGTACATGCATACATAGAGCACAAAGGACATGAATAGAATAAATCAGATGCTCCTCGTCAGCAGTGTCAGGAAGCTTCTCTGTTTTGAACAGTAAGATTTGAAAAAAATATGCTAATCATCATTTTATGTTTTGCATATACATCAAAACAACAATTTCAACTACCTGTCTTGAAAGCAGTTGCATCATCCTTTGGAGTCCAATTTTAGTAACACTGATTAGCCCGGTAATAAAGCAGCACCCCTCCAGGACTCAAGGATTAGCACTGAGTGTAACAGCTCTACTGGAGTGTGGGTTGGGAATAAAGGAAAATCGCAGTGTTCCACAAAAATGGCCTGGATTCTTCTCTCTGCATAAGGCAGAAGACACTAATCAGCCAGGAGGTTAAAAAAAAAAAGTTTCAAGGTGCTTCTTTCTAGAAATGCTGAGACCACAGGTACAAAATGGCTGCAGAAGCAACAGCCCACTCCATTTTCAATGGCACTACAATGACTTCAGCTTACAGGCACTGCAGCAAGAGAATGTATTGAAAAGCCATATAAATTACAGGTGAGAAGCTAGCCAGAAAACCAGAGTAGTAGTGGTTTAAAGATTACTTTCTGGAAAATAGCTTAGTCACGTTAAATTTCTGTGTTCTAAGACAGCACTGTGGCACAAGAACAAATCCAGAAAAATCAGGAATTACTAGTTCTTAAAAGAAATATATTGTCTGAAAAAGTTTACATAAGTTGCCCCGAACCAAACCAGTGCATAGTGACTGTATTTTCTGCTTTGGGTTTGTACTTGCATCACTGTTTGCGCTTTATTCCACAATCTTTTAGCTTTAGGATAAAAAAAGCTCTGACAGAACATTGCCAAGCAAAGAACACCTGATTTCTTCCATAGGTAAGAATATTACAAAAAGGAACTTTCCACTTCTACATCTTTAGATAATGCCATAGCTAAGCACAGTAACTGTGTTATGGCCAAGACAGCAAATTAATAGGTATACTCAGAGAATTTAATGCTCTCAACAGAGGTTGCATCTAATATCATCCTATGGCAAATAATGACTCTCTCTACTGGAAATAGCACTCAATTAACTACATGACCTGTGACAGCAAGCACAAGAAATGCCTGGCTTTCAACAGAGCACACTAGATTGTCTTGCTTAACAGTCAGCGTTTAGCAAAACAGTGCCAAAAAAATGACAGTGGTACAGCTTCCAGATCTAAGTCGTTCAAAACCAAAAGTTTTTTAATGTACCACTGGTTTAAAAAAACAGCAACAACAAAAATCACCACCACCACCAAAAAAAAGTTTTCCTAGGATAGAAAGCACAAAACAGGGAAAGAGGAAAATATAATTTACTGGCATCCGTGCAGTATCTGTCACTTACATTGGTTATTATGGAATCACAGATGAGCGAAAGATTGAAAAGATATCGCTGGAAGCTATCCATCAAATATCAGTTTAACTAAACCCTTGATTTTTTTCTGGATGCCAAATGATTATCAATATCTGTGAGGCCAAGTACTCCAGAATAAAGTTGGTACAATGATGCCAAGGTTCGCTCAATTTATCTGTCAAATATACTGACCTTACAAATGAGCCACCACCTTTTGACCATTGTTTACTAAGGCTGATGGATGTCAGTTAGGTCCATTAGAAAACAGGCAACTTAAAATCACCCATTTTATGTTTCTATAAAACACCTAGAATTTAACCAAGTTTCACCTTGATGCTCTGAACTCTTAGGCAACACATAGCATCAGCTTCACTGTTGAGTCTCGATGTGCAGGATAGCAAAGATGAGGTGGAGGGAGGGAAAAGAAGAGATTCTATACGAATGCAACATTAGTGTTTTCTGAGTGACCATGGTTTGAAAAGAAAGCAGAGTAAGTGGTAACACACAAAATAAGAAAGTGATGGGTCAGACTACAAATCGTGAATCAGGATATGACGCAGGAAATGACTGATTTCCTGTCGCCTGCCCTTGCAGAATCATTCCTCCTACTCTGGTTGTTACTAGCAACCTAGAAATAAATTACATTAAAACTTTGTGTTTTTGGAACATTGCCAAGTGTAACATTTGGGGGAGTTATACTGTCTGCTCAGTCTTCTGTCTTCTACAGTTTTTACAATCAAAAGGCTCAAATTTATTGAGATCAGGACAACTGTGAGGCTTGTTTATAAAGAAGTTACAAGGAGCTCAGTGCTCCACATAAAATCCAGGAACTTGTTCACAGGCACAACTCTGGAACAAACAAATTATATTGTCCCTCTACATCCTTCGCTGTCTGATGGATGAAGTATTTGGGCCAGAGTAAAACAAGTAACATCTGAATGCTATTGACTTAAGAGAAACAAAGGCTGAAAAGAAATACATAATTAGGACGGGGAAGGGGTAATGAGAACCTAACATTTGAGCAACTAGAGCAAAGTATCTGCTTGTTGTCTAGGACCACAGTCAGATGTAAATCTTGCTCCTCCAGTGTTCTTCACATCGGTTTATTTTTATTACTGACATGTTGTTAATGTGCTATTTTCAGAAGTGACTTCAAAACACAAATCTTTCAAATAGTGGAACTCAAAGCTCAAATACTTATTTCCAACTTTCAATTCTACACCTTTCAAAACTTGACTCTCTCCCTCTTGCAATATAATAAACAAAGCAGCCACTACACATTTCCTACCCCCAAACTCTGCATGCAGCAGAGCTTTAAAACCATTGCATGTGCTGACTGCAAAACTGAATCTCCATGTCTGGTTTACAGGGCCTCAGAGATGAAGCAGCATTCAAAAGCCTGTCTGCATGCATAGGGAGGAGGAAAAAAAAAACAACCCACAAAAAAAAAAAAACCACCAAAATGCAGAGAGAAGTGTTTAACTTGTAAGCAGATCAAAGGCTTAATTTTACAGTGATTTCTATCTATTAGTTAACACCAGCCTACACTTCAATCAAAGACTCACAGAATAGCTTTGAAATACTTCAGGACTTGTGCTAAATCACAAAATACTGACTAATATTCCAGCCCTCTGGTGCACATCCGGTGTAACTTCTACAATTATTTTAAAAAGCATGTGGCATTCTTCCTACTTCTCAGCTTCCTCCCTCACCCTCATCTACAGATGATGTGTACACTACAGCAAACAAACCCAGCTATGGACAGAGAACTGATCTCCTTTGAACTGAGAAACCAGTCTGATGCAGGGAGATAAGGCTGTAACAGTCATTTGTCTCCTCAGAGTTCTTACTATGTCCACAAATAAAAATGTAAAACATGTCTCTTATGTTCACTAAATTTTCTGTCTAAAAAGTCACAGTACACTCCTCTCCTGCCTACATCCCTCAAAAATATCATTTTCATTGGCTTAGAAAAAGTGAGGGCTTTTTTTTTTTTTTCATTTGGTAGTGTAAAAGCATGAAAAAACAAGTAACTGCAATTCCTTTTTAACACTTAGACAGTGTTCCAAATATTCCCATTTGAATACATGCCATCACATTTCAAATACTGAAGCTCTTCTTCAATTTGAAAAAGTTATGTCAGCAGATTTTTCTTCAGTTTCTTGATGGAATAGTATACTTTGATAGATGTGCAAAAGTTTTTTTTTTTTTTTAATCAATTTTAATTCATAATATATTTTGAAATTACCAAACCACTGAGAATTTAGAACCTGCTGTGAGGCCAATTTCACAGATGAAGGAAAACAAAAGAGAAAGGTGCTTTTGTGAAAAACAAACAATAATTTAATCTAGTTGTGAATAAGGCAAGAAAATAAGGCAGCTAGTGATGCTGGGGAGAGTAGCTCAAAACACTGGGTCTTCAGACTAGTTTCAGAGAAAGACTGTTTCAGTTCTGTTATCACATGCAAATGTTTTATACCCTCAATAATACCATTTATTCAAGATGAGGCAGCACAGTGGTAAAAGCACGTTGAGTGAATGTGAAACCACTTGATTCCAGTAAAGAAATGGCTAAATGTCCTAACTCCATCCCACAATTAGCCCAATTCCCCATCCCACAGTAACTCCCACTCCGTGTGCCCTATCCAACTCTCTCCTGTCCATCTCAATATCCCTTGACATCTTCTACACTGCTCAACGATTGTTGCAGCAAAGAGTAGTGGAGGTTATGGCCATGCAGGCTGACTGGACAGCAGACTGAGGAGTGAACTGCTACTGAAGCATTCCCCTTTGGCCCTCTCTTCTATTCACTTATTCACAAAAGTAATTTTATCAGACTCTCAAGGAACTGAATTACTTCTGTTTCCCTATCAAGTGAAAGAAGAATTGATAGACTGGCAGCATGACTGCAATAGTCGAGTCTCCTGAGAAATCAGACTAGCACAGTACCTATAAGCCTTCTATAATAGCAACTTACTCCCCCTCCCTTCTGCCAATCACTGATATAAGTAGTGAGAAGTGTTAGAAAAATGTTTTGCCTTCCCTAATCAAGTCAACTTAATGCATTTTAATCTCAGAGATACATCTTCATACTGTATTAGAAGAATGAAATTCCAAGATAACAGAGTTCATTTACAGGACTTGTACGTTATCCCGAGTTGTTTCCCTGCATTCTGTTTCTCCTTATTTCCGTAATTTTTAGTCCACAGCATTCCAGGTTTTGGCAGTAGAAAAACTTTAATGACAACTCCAAAGTAGCCTAATCCAGTATTCATCTACTTTTGCAGAACTGAAAAGCATCACAACTGTTTCAGCCTGAATGCAGAAATAAATGTACTCTGGCCACTCCTCTGGTCTAGAATTAAACTTTAAGGCAAGTGTAAGGACCACTTTACACACTTAGTTGGTGATGATGAGGAATCTTGTGACAACAAACATCTTCCATTTCTCCCTTTCCACAGCTAATATACTACTTCTCTGCAAGCACAACAGCTGTAGAAGACATTGTTTCCTCACTGTTGCTAAAACAGCTCTCAATTTTCCATTATGCCCCCCAGAATAACTAATGCATATAGCTTCAAGAGACAGTCAGTAATGAGTGCTGGTGGTGTCACAATGTCAATCATGTTTTAATTCATAGCTTCCAAGCTGTTCCCCCTGTAGACATCTGTACCATACTCAGGGAAATCTAGATACAAAGAAAATAATTCGGCTTCTAAGACAACACATTTTGCAATAAGGTGCTAGGGGGGGAAAAAAAAAGAGCTTGCTTATGTGTGTGTATAAACACATACATGATGATAAATCAGAGCTTCCAATTCCAATCAAAGCAAGAGTGAACACTTCTACCAGGTAGCTGTAGTATCACATAAAAGCCCTGCAGTTCTCTTCCTCCCATTCCTCCTTCCAGCATTTTGGTTCGGAGTACACACACTGTGTCTGTGTCTCAGCATGGATATAAGCCTTCCAGATTGGCTTCCCCAGGGAAAAAGGCTATTTTTATTCTTGAAGATTAATTTTCAGAATCAAGCCAGTATCAAACAAACTATATTCGCTACTAGCTGAAAAGAAACATTCTTCAGAAGTCTGACATTTCACCTGTGTGCTTTAGCAGAAAGATAAAGATGGTTTTTAAGAACTGGATTTTTCAGCAACAGCCCAGCTAAGAAAAGCACTGTTTTCCCTTACAGTTTTCATTTTTTCTCAGCTGGGGCTCTACTACTCTATGAAGTGGCCTACTATTCTTTGAGTGCTTCAACCAGGAGTAGCTGATTTTATAAAATGTCTGGATTTTATTTTTTTGAAGTCAAACTCCCCAGGTCTACCATACTGACTTAGAGATTGGTGTGTGATGTTTTTGATCTGTAAAATTCAGTTTCACTTTGAGTCCTACTGAACAGTATTTCTGCCCTCTACATTTAGACTTAGCTGAAAAAAGATGGAAGTTCGTAACTTCCATGAATTGCTACTCAAATAGAGATTACTTTAAAAAAGCAGATTGGAGAGCTACTAGTCAAACAAACAGACCTCACTACCATGATGTGTTAAAACTCTACCTGTTGGCTAATATTTGTCTACCTACTTGTACCTTTATTAAGAACTTCAGATGGAGAAATATAATTAAGAGAAAAATTGAAGGCATCCTTCAGCTCATGAGTAGCTATTTGACAAGAGATTAACAGACCATAAAAAAAACCCCTGAAATGGTCACAAGAAACCTCGTGACTAGTTTAGCAGCACCACTACATGAGATCACAATTAATTTGAAGTAGGGAAACAAAATAGTTTTGGTGCTCCATTAAAGCAGCTCGACTATGAACTCCTTCATTTTGATTCATGTTAACTCAATTTTGATTTGACAAGGGAATTAAAACTAAAAATTATCCTTATTTCGGTCATGCAAGTTTCATAGGAATTCTTCAATGTTCTTTTCATTTTCAGTGATATTTTACCCATAACTGAGGGGTAACGATGATTAATTTCAATTCAAGCTCTGCATTAAAAAAAAAAAAACCAAAAAAAACCCAAAAAACAAAACCACAATGCCATGGGAAGTTGCACTGTCCTTACATACCACAAAATGTAGAAGAATTACGAAACAAGAATATATCACTCCTAATAGAACTTTTAAAAAATCCAAACAGGTTTTTGTCATAAAGACATCACCTATGCTTACTAAATAGTTTGTGCCAGTTAACATTTCTTCCAGTAAGAACTTTACTTTCCCCTATGCTGACATTAAAATACAACTAATAAAAAAAAAGGTAATTTATTATTTCATTAACAGGCTTTGAAAACATTTGCTGTCTGAAAGTATTACAGAAGCAGATGAATTATTTTTCTATGTGTATTCGACGACACAGGTAAATATGAGCACTCTGCCCAGGATCTACAGTAACTACACTGGATGCAAACTTTCTTGAAATGCTTTCTCATCAACAGCTATTTGTTGTAATTGTTCCTTGCTGCGCACATTAAAATTCTTCAAAAAGGTATCAGCTCTGTCCACAAATGCAAGAGCACTACTAAATTCTGCATCAGATTTTAAACATATCACTTTTTCTGTCTAACACTACACAGGTTTTAAGTGGGAGCATCAGAAGTTTGTAACTGATATAGAATGAAATCTGCTTTGTGTTGTTTCAGCAAGGCTAAGAGAAAAAGCAGGCTGATGTTCTAGTCATTTCTTCTTTCTTCCATCAGAGATTCCTAGAAGCACTTCTTGTCAAGCCCTTTCAACCAGCCAGTCAAATCATTACCAGAAACATAGCAACAAAATCTAACTACTGGTATAGATCATAGTAAAAAGAAACTTGTGTGGTGCTTCCTTTTAATTTCATATAGAAGCTTATTAGAAAAAAAAAATAATAAAACTTTATAGATCTTAACGATGACAGAAAAATTTTCCAAGTGTAACTTTTGAGAATCAGCCTAATGATACAAGCTTTAATTAGGACACAATTTAAAGAGAACACTAAGGAACATAGCATTTGAGTCAAACACAATTCTCTTTGAATACAGAAGGGCTTAGTTTCCTCTTAAATGAAAGTACCAGAAGACATTAGCTAAAAGCAACAGATTTCTATTCAGTTTATACAAATAATCTCAAATTCTGAAACATATCTTCCTGATAGCTTCCCTTCCCTATTCTTTTCCATTCCCAAAATTGTTTCTTTTTTGAAACTAGATTACAAATGCTTCCTTTGTAACTCTCAAACTGAGTGAGAAAATCCAATGTCTAGTCTGTGTAGCAACATTTTGCTGTCATTTTCCCCAACACTGCGGCCTATCAGTACAGTGCAGTCTTATATTTCTATGTAGAGTTCACAGTTGTTTCAACAAATGACAATACCAAAGGTAAGTTTCTAGTTGCAGGAGGGATACAAGCAAGGTCTACAGTTCTGCTGACTTTGTATTCACAATAAAGATTTTAAAAATACATTCTTAAAATTTAATAGGTCAAGCAACACAAATATGAGAATTTTTAAAAGTCTAAACAGTGACAATATTGCTATGAGAAACTAAGGCTTGTAGCAGAGGTATAGTCTTAACTTGAAAAAGTACATTGCTACTACTGACATAAATAAATGCTACAATTTCAATATTTCTTTCATACAGCCGGTTTTTTTTTCTTCTTCCAGCAAACATCTGACCAAAACAGGGAACATCTGCTGCCTATCTACAGCTGTCCTTCAAAAACATAAGGAGAAGTTCTAGATGGAGCAATGATCATTCCATTTTCAATTTCACATCCTCTCAGATGTTTGTTTGCACAAAATGCAAATCTATTTACATACCTGCAAAACTTGTTCTTCATGGGATGACACAAATAGATCCATTCATTTTGGTTAATAGTATCAAGCTTTTGGCTTGCAATAGCCAGGAACATTCTGTCTAAAATTCTCACAAACAACAGCAAGTCCTACAGAGGTAAGACCTGTATCTTCTCTCAGTATTTTTATAATAAGGAAATCAAAAAGTACCTCAAGGGTTTCAGATTAAAGTACCCAGTCTCCTGTACTTTCTCCTTTTCCCGTTCAAATAAAAAGTAACAAGTAAGCTGCAGAGTGAAGGTTAAAAAACACCACTCTTCACAAATAATAAGGGTGAATTGGTAAAAAGCTTTATAAATACAGAAGTTGTAACATTTCTATTATCCTGTTTCAAAAAACAGAGCATCTTCAATGTGACAAGGAATGCTTTAAAACATGATGAACTGAAGCAAAAGGTCATCCTTACTTTACAAGGATGAGCAATGTACAACCTACAACCTGCCTGATCTGTTAGAAAAGCCAGAATTTGTACTCTAGCAATTCAGTCTAGGAAGTGGGAGTCTTTGAGTGTTTCTGTTGCTCTAAATGACAACACAGAGCTCCGAAGTCTAATATTCTTTCAGGTACAGACTGAGAACTATGTACCATGGTATCTAAGACTGCAGTCATTAAGTCACAATACAAAAAAGGGATATTTATTGGTCAATTACAGAGAGGCTATAAGCTTGTAAATAAGCATTATTCTTGTAAAACAGATACAGCTCAGAGATACAAAATGCACTGACCACTTAACTTTGCTTTGCTGTGTTTGATCTAACAGCTACTGCTCTCCACCCTAGTCCAGCAAATTAGTTCTACTTGACTTAACTTCTACAACTGTATCTCCTGCCGCTTTTTGGGACTGACAAAAATACTCATGGAAATAAAATAACATTTAAAAGATAGGTTCGCAACCTGTAAGCATGCTTAGCAAGCCTACTTATATTGTACATAAGAGATGCAACTTGTCTCATTTTAAATGTCCTCTCATATTCTTTAACTTCTAATCTAACAAATCTTAAGGAGATGAGTGTTGCGGTGATTGCTTAATTCCCCCAGTCATCTTCAGGTAGGTAATCCAAACTACTGAACTTACTGAAGTTTAGTTTCGGGGTTTTTCGTTTCATTATTTCTCTTAAAAACAAAAACAAACAAACAAAAAAAAGCAGAGAAACCCCAGTGACTATATTTACTAAAGGACCTGCACTGTGCAACTCAACACTAAGATCAATAGAGTACTTACACTACACAAAGCATCTCAAATGGTCATTCAAAGCCAACCTACAAGCAAGGGCTTTGAACCAATCTACAAAAATGTCTAAGCATAGGGTCTACAGGGTAGGATGGGAAGAACTAGAATGAAGACAATCCACATCAGAGACTCTTAGCCTACATTTCCATCCTGATGGCTGAGGAAAAACAGCGAGTTACTTGAAATTAGCCCATAAAAGAAAGAAAATAATCCTGGTGAAGGGTCTCCTCCCCTTTTTATTACAAAGGGATCCAGACTAATGCTCCTCTCAGCCCAAGAAAATATGGATCAATTCAAACTTCTCTTTCAGTAGAAGTCATATACTACCCTGAACTAGAAGAACTGCTAACCCAGCTTCAATTTATGAAGCTGTAATCTTGAATATAAATTAATGCAATGGTTCATAACATCAAGAGACTACACAACATTGTCTACTTGGTATCACTACTTACAGGGAGTCTTCTGCTGCCTAGGATGTATCAGGTGATCTTAAATACTCAGAAGTCCTGATTAGTATGGATGAATCTTACTGACCACTTCCCAGTACTTCCCAGCTGCCAGTTCTGTAATTACAGCATTGTTAGCAGCAGGTACAGCACAACTCAGTTCTAATTCAAGATTAACTTGAGTTACTGTGGCGCTGTCACACTTAGGGAGCTGTAGATCACCCACAATGCTGCAAACTCCAGCAAAACAAAAAATATTACCCTATAACAAAAACCAGTGCAGGACTCATGCTACAAATCAATCTTCCTCAATTTCAACTGAAGCTCAGCAGAATACTTCAGCTGCTCAGCTGCAAGGTTATGAAGAAATTAATCCCAATTATTTTAAGTGGACTTGAAAAGTATGAAGCATGACTGAGTGACCCTAAGTTCATCTTGCACTCAAAGAAAGAAGCTGGCATACAAAGGTACTAGTAAGTATAAGGGGTCTAAAGAAATAAAATAATAAAAGAAAGCAAGGAAAGCACTACACTGTGTGACAACACAGGCCATGGTAGAGGGAAACAGCAGACAATAGTATCAATCTAGTCTTGCATTGAGAAATAAAAATCTAAACCCAAGAGGTCTGTTATACCACTGCCATCCCTAAATCCTTTGCTTAACATTTTTGTCTGCGTTTGAAACCATTAAACTGGAACTGAATAAAAAAAATTTTAAAAAAATATTAAAAAAAGCCTTTCACTCCAGAGCTACTGACTAGGATGACTAACTGCTTGTTGTTTACCTGTAAAATCCCATGACAAAATCAAATCCTTTAGGAATACAAGCTATATTGAGCTATATAAAGCTCAATCATGAAACAAAAGTACATTGAACATACAGAATTCCCTCAACACCCTAAGAAACCACAAACAATTCTAACCAGATGTATAAGTGCAAGGATATGAATATTGTTTATATAGCTGTAAAAAATAAGAAATGCAAGACAGCAACATCATCAATAAAAATGTCTTAATTAAATGCAAGCTGCTAAAACACAGCAGGCCCCCCAGAGTAACATTACCTTCATAAAAATTTGGATTTAGTGACAAGAATGTTCTACAATTTAAAGTGGTAAGCTGACAGAAATACTATGTAAGAAACTGGGTCATCCAGTATACACCAAGTGTAGCGATGGCCTGTTTTTCTGTAACAATGAAAAAGGTCATCCCCTGTCCACACTCATTAATCAAGTCATGTAAGATTTTGAACTATCAAAGCCTTTATTTGAAATTTACTAAGAGTCTATTTACTCTGTAATCAATGAAACTGTGGAAAAGGTAAAAATGAAGCAATACAAAAAAAACATTAAAATCAAGTACTTCTCTCACTCATGTCATCCCTGTATTTTTAAGGCCACATTAATTCTAGAATGTCTACAGAACAGTCTATCACAAGGAGATGAGCACGTCTGGATGTTAATTTATGTATACCTAATTCTCTGTTCCTACATAATACAAAAAGCACTTTTCACCAGCCTCCACTGAGACCAAGAGATCAACCAACATTTCTGTTAAAAAAATAGGGGGTAGGCAGTGAGGTAGGAGTGGGCCACAATGAGGAAGCAGACAGGGAAGAGTCAGCCAGAGTAAAAGAAAACAGGAAATCATTAGTCCTCAAAGTTCTGAGAAAAAGAGTTCCTACAGAAATATTTCCATAAAAAGTTTTGTTTTCTCTAACAGATAGAATCACATGTATCTATGAATCCTACAGAAGTTTCCAGATACAGCTACAGTACACTGAACCTTAAATACACTACTTTAAAACTTACAAAAGTGAAGGGAAAGGGCTCTTTAGGACAATTCTAAATTCGAGGGGAGCTCTAAAGAGGCAATTATAAAATACACCTCTGTTACTTACACAAAATATAAGACAGATGTACATTAATAAAGTGAGAGTTCTTTATTGTGCTTGTGAAGGACAATTTCTATATCCATCACTTCTCATTTCTGATGTTCATGTAAATCCAAGAACTAGAGTGTAAGTTAAAAGGTTAAAGTCTGAAAGTCTTGTTTTCACAGCTCTTTCCTTTGGTAATGGCAGCTTCAACGCAAGTGACACCCAAACTTCTGCATTTGGATTTCTGAATGATTTAACCAAAAGGACTTGTGAGTTTTAGGACCAACCATGTGAAAGTTTCGATCTTCAAGAAAAAGGAATGACACTGGATAAATACTTATCCATCTTGGGCATAAACTCAGCAACATTTTGTGAGAACACAGACGAAAATAGCAGAGGTTTGGTATGAGTAGATACAGAATTCCTTCTCTTCAGTTTTCAAAAACAACAGACAATACAAGATTTTGATTCTTAAATTTATTTTTAGCAGGATGTGTGTACTAATGGATGGTGACATCACTAGAAGATAGGTCCATGTCCACCACCTGCAACAGAAGCTAGACAGATGTTAAAGAAAACAATTCAAGAGTTAAAGATGACAGTACTTACCCAGAGCAGACTTAAGAAAGTTGCCTAATAAGCAGTACAGTTAGCTTTTGATGCAGACATGATAGCTCTTATTATTTATCTGTTGTCAAAATTTCCTGTCTATATTTGATGCATACATTACCTTGACTTTGACGGGAATCACACACGTCTGTTTAGAAATAACTATTAGAGAAACTCTAATTTTTAAAAAAGTACTCATGAAAAAATTGGTTATTTCAAGTTACTTACCTGCAAATTTCTTTCAGAAGATAAAAGATCTGCAAATTTAGGTCTAATGCTCCCATCTAAAGTTTAAAGTTAGCAAGAATTCACTGAGAATTCAAATTCTAATACTGTTAAACCAGGTCAACAGCAGGTAACATTTCTAGATTCCACTAAGAATACAATCACTTGTTTCTTACCATATCTGGGAGTTTGACACAGCAATAAGGTAGGATCACAGCAATATACTCAGAGATGGGTGATGCTAATAAATGGAAGACTTGATATGTTTTAACAGAGACTATGTTACAGTCAAATCTCAATAGTCTGAAGTCTAACAAAGGAAACAAGCTTGTTTAGAACAAATTAATTTCACCAGAAGTTAAACTTGAACAGCAAAACCTAGGGACAGACAGTTCAGAAATACATTGTGAAACAATTAGGTGACAGGTCCTTTCCCAGTGCTATTTCAAATTAGAAGCCAAGAAGCAAGGCTCAATTTGAGGTATGCTATTTCCCAAGACTGTAAAAGCAGAGTCCTTCCTTCAGAAAACAAGTGTATCTAGCTACAGGTATCTGGTATTTATATCAGAAGATGGCCATTTCTTTAAAATTAAAAAAAAACCCACAAAACAGAAAAACGAAGTCATCTGGCCTCACAGACAGTGTAACAAAGACATCCTGATCTTACATTTCAAAACTTCAGAATGTTTATCTGCCTGCACTTTCCAAATCAAAAGGTAGTGAGCATAAAGTCACTTCACTCAACACAAGTTCAGAAGCTTGATTTCAAGGTTCTTGTTCTTTACCATCTCTTGGCTCATAGCTCTTTATTAGTACCTTGGGTTGACACCATCTTGGCTCAGAGTCCATTATTAGTAACCTGCACTTATACCACACCGATCAGCCTACAAACATTTTTACAGTATACCTCAGTATTCTAGGGCTTCATCTGTTTAAAACAGACTGCTATAGATACTGAAGACCGGCTCCTGCTTTCTGAAGAAAGACCTCTGAAACCAGTCTGAAACTGGAAGCCTGCTGTATTAGAATGAGGTTCTTTAACAGTTTAAATAATTCAGCCCCAAAAAATCCAGTTTTAAGGACTATGACAGCCTGGCAATAAGCAATTGTTTTCTCTTACAGACATGAACTCTTTGATCTAGTAACATTGGGAAGTTATGTATTTTTTGAAAACAACCAACAAGACTGCAATCTGTTCACAGCCGCACTGCATTTGTAATTTCTGATTAATTGGGCTCCTTTGGTTTTACAGAAGTATAAGTCTGTCTGAAGGACTAAGTCATTGCCTTTTGAGCAACTCACTGTCCCAGTGGTCTACTATACCTAAACAGAGTCTAACTGCTGGTAATGATCTACAAAAAGAAGTGAGCGTCTCAAGATAATCAGTCCCACACTGGTACTTTGGAGACTTGTCCTTCAAACACCTAACACACAGGGAAGGTAGGGCAGGTGATTAAAAGCTTAAGGCTTCCTGTTCTTTAATCTTCCAAGTTCCATTGTGCAGCTGGATCAGTTGCTACTGCAATCAGCACTACCGTGCATACCATGTATCTTACATGAAGTTGGTTAATATTCTTCCCACAGGATAAATACAGTGAAGTTGATAGGAAGAACCTTCATCAATTGCTTTTCTGTGAGGCATAGAGCAAAGGAAGGAAGTCAGAAAGTAAGAGTAGTCTAGGAGTGACACAACTGACCTGAATGATCACTTCAGATACATTGTGAACAGCATTCTCTGGAACAAAGACATCACAAAATCTGAACTCCAGTTACGAAGTTATAAAAGGGTAAAGAAACCACAGAGTGAAGAAAGTGTTCTTGACAGGCCTGTATGATACAAAACCTGAAAAACAATTAATCTGCGCACCATTAGGGACTATGTACATAAGCCGCAGTTACAGGGCACTGCAACTGTTCAGCTATCCTCCCTTGCAAAAGGATGCAGCTTCAGTTCTATTACTGTAATACCAACGTTAGTGCTGGAACCTAAGTCTCAACTGAGACAAGGGATTTGTAAAGCAATGGACATGAAACTATGGACCTATTTAGGATACATGAGATTTTCAACAGGAGGCTTGACAGTACTGTGTGGTAGGAAAGGAAAACAGATGACAGGTAATATTGAAGAATGGAATAACTTAGTAGATCGTTGACTGATAACGAACAGTACACTCTGCATCCTTCTTTTATTAATGATTTGTCCTGTCCTAATGGTGCTACTGCTACAAATACTCCTAACCTGTGTTAGAGGCTGCAGAACCTAAAACCACATTTTACTGGGTTTAATGGATGCTTGAGTCAGGTTAAAAAGTTGCGCTGAAATCAGTAAATTAAATTCTTATCCCTTAAGTGGCTTCACAAACCTACAACTACCAGAAAGATCATTTTATTCACAAAAAGGATATTATTAAAAATGTAATACATAACTAAGACTTACAACAATGAAAAGAACAAGAAAAGGTTTACTCTATGAAGAATTAAGTTCGTACCACTTGGGATAAGACTTTATCTGCACTAGTAAAACTAAGTCTGTAAATATAATGAAGACTGAATAGGCTAAAACCCAGAAAAACAAACTCTGAAGTGATTATCGTTGTAACATTACCTAATGTTGATCTGGTTTAATAGATTTAGAACACTAGAACAAAAAAAAAAAATCTTAAGAATGTGCTGGAAGCAAAGACCTAACAGAGGCAATTAAATATTTACCTTTGGAGAGAATATTTGTTTAGGCAAGCTAAAAGCATTTGCAATAACAAGCTTTAGTGAAGAATGGACTAAAAACATTACGCACTTCCAGCTTATGTTCTTTCTCTGCAAGGAATTCTTTTTGACATCGGAGAAAGTCTGACAACATTCGAGTTAGCTGTTTTCTATCATCTATTTCAGCTGCCAACCTGCCATTGTAATCCGCCAGCAACATACATGCATCATCTACCATTTTGGAAAGTTGCTCTCCAGATTCCTTATCTAAAAAGAAAGCAGAGAAAAACAAGTAAAGCATGCTTTCATTATATACTGGTAAGTTCTCAGAACAGCACCTCAGTCACTGGATCGCAAACCCTCACCTGTTATTCTGTCTAACAAGGACACATCTTGGACCTCTATAGGCAAAGAAGCTATTCTCTGATGAACTGCTGCATCCCCTGAGGCAGCGTTTTCTAGTTCCTGTAACGCTCTAATGAGATCTGTGGTCTGAAAAAAACATGCCAGATTGAGAACTAGTTTAAACAAACAGATCCTGTACAAAACAGTATTTCACAATAAGCTTATGGAATCAATTTGACAGTAACTTTTAAAGCATTTATAACATTAGCATTATAGCAACACTCTATCCCCTGTTAGACCGAAAACAAAACTAAGCCATTCATTCTCAGAACAACATTGCAGTGTCCCTAGTTTGAAAGGTCACCTTCCTAAAATAGATTTTTCATTTAAATTCTTGGTATAGGACTACTTATAAGACTTGTTTTTGACAGCAGTGATTACTTTATAGTACCTTTCATTTCACTACACATTTTAAAAATTTTTCTTGTAGTTTTGTTTCACTATTGCATTAGACTAGATCAGTGCACTTCTTTTGGAAGTAGGGCTGATGTTCAGAGAAGCCCAGATGTCTGTTATAGAGAAACATACTAAATTGTTAGCATTTGAGGACAGTCATTCCTTGTCATAACAAAAAGCCTTTGGAGATGGGGCAGTACCATAACAAAAAATCCCCAAGAATTATAAAAGCCATAACAATGTAATGTAGACAAGAACTTTTCCCAACCATCACCATGATTCCAACATTGAGAAATATTTTATTGATAAACTGATAACAGCCTTATTCTAATGAACATGTTACTGGTTACCACCCTGGAAATCAAAGGAGAATCTAACACATTGTAGAAACTAATGTCGAAATCCTGATGCTGACAAAGCTGGATATATAGTTCATACATTCTGCTTTAGTGTCAAACTGACTTAAGTTACAACATGCTCAACTTCTTAGCTCCACTTCTAACCTAGAGTATTGTGAAGAAAAGTTTCAGGTGTAGTCATTCTTGCTCAGAAACAGTACCTCATTAGAATGAAAAACAGAGACCATTCAAAAACAAGAATAACTGAGAAGTTCTGTATTAAATGATACACAAATACAGAATTCTATAAACATGTTTTTACCTGTGGAGGGTCAGTGGGAGAACTTCGAGGAGAACAGCTATTTTCATCAACTTTTATCTGGTCGTATGTGCGCTTCCTCACCTTTCTGTCTCCATCTAAAGGAAAACAGAGGAGTCAGAGAAATAATATTGCAAACAAAGAGACTGAATCTTCATACATATGCAAAATACTTACACAAAGCTTGCCTAAGTTGTTCTAATACATCATTTTCATAAACAGACCTTTCTTCCCAGATAGAGAGCACTCGGCCAAGATGTTTCTTACAACTCTCATCAGACTCACTGTTACAAGATAAAAAAAAAAAGAAAAAGAAGAAAAAAAGGAAAAATCAGCACTAGGTAAAAGTACAGCACTGCCACAAGATTATCTTTCACGGAACAACCTTGGCATACTTTACTAATATTAAAGTATCAGAACTATTATAATCTCAGAAAATAACAGAATCGGGTTTTAAAGAAATCTTAAACTCGCATTTGCTGTCTTAGCAAGCACATAAAAGCCAACACCCAATTCCCTCTGTTTGCTTGCTCAACCCATAAATCTGTAGGTCTGTAATCATATTATGCAAACATTGCAAATAGGTTTGTGCTGCTTCAACAGCTGTGTACCACGTGAAAATAATTCTGTTTCAAGGCTAGTATCCTCATGCAACAAGATGAATGGCCACTGGGAAAAAAAACAAATCATACAACACTAGTAATGAAAGATACCCAGCTGTTGTAGCATATAAATCCAAACTAAAAGCAAATCTTAATTTAAGGTATAACTAACAGCTTTTTAAGGCAAAATGGACTGAATGCAGACAAATTTACTATGTAACTTCATCCAACAGCACTAAGACTACCCAACACCGAAAGAACATTGAACACATTAAATTAACAAGACTTCAAGTACAGAAATAGCACACAAGAACCAGCTGGGTCAGAAGAGACGAACGGAGGACTTCTCTAAATCCTCCTCAACTACTGTATGACGGACACTGCACATAAGTTTACTGTACCTTGAAACATGCTTAAAAGCCTCGACTATTACTGGAGCAAAGTCTTTCGTAAATTCTGGTCCTTTCCTTTTGCTGTTCTGTATGACATCATTGGCCAAGTACAGGAATGTCAGCTTCCTATTTGGTTTTGCTAATTAAAAGAGTGACAAACAAGATTAGAAATTTTAATTCCTCCAACTAATACCTATTTATCCACACTTACACTAAACAAAAAAAAAGTCAAATGTGTTTTTCTTATTCTCATTACTGCTTACAACACTTCATTCCAATTTTGTATTTAAAAATGTGAAAAAACTTTGGTCACCCTTTGGCTTTTCCCTCTCCTGCTGTAACTCTCTGCTCAGATTCTTCCTTCTTCATAGTATGACACAAGTTCCCTCTAGCCCCATCTCCAAAAATAAATAAAACCAAAACCCCATAATATTCCAAAGCGGTCTTCAGCCCCCAACTATTTTCAGATGTCTTTCCAAGCCTGATGCAATTTGTCTGTTTCGCAATGTTCATAGATTTCTTCCACACACTTCAGCTTCCTTTTGAGCCCGCATAAATTCCTTATATCATTAAGTCCTCTGACAAAGACGTTCACAGATTCACAGTCATTCACGTGAAGAACCCTCCTCCTTCTGGTTTTAATGTCACCCAGTATTACATAACCACTCCTCATTCTTGTATTTGAGCAAACTGAACAGTCAATCGCTCATCAGCATTTCCATATCACTACAATACTCCCCTCCTTCATCTCCTAAATCATTAAAACATTCATGCACCTGTAATATATATATATAAACATTTTTTTTTAAAAAAAAAAATCACTCTTAGGCTGCTGTGGTGTATCTCTTCTCCAGGTGTCTTACGCATTTTTAGCCCGTTCCCATTAACGTGCAATTGATTACAAGCTTCCAATTTACAAGTTGCTTTTGAAAATCTATTCCATGTTTTCTAAGTGTTCCTACTCAGGTATTTTCATTTACCATCATCCTTCATCTAATCTTCATTAGTCTATAGGTTTCTCAGAGCTGCAGCTCTTATTGTAACACTTCTAACCTTGTCTTAACACCAGAAAAACTTTCAATATCCATTACCACCATATAGACTCAGTATATATGCTGTGACTTTAAAAACAGGTTTCTCTTGAAAGACAAGATTTAAGTTTTCTCTGCCTTCCTGAGGAAAGCAGCACTGTGGTAAAGCCAGTCTAGGACTTCTTAAAACTCTTGCTTAGCTCCCAATGTGATTTGATTTTGTTAATTTCCACCCCAACACCTCAAACATGTAGAGCTATGACCCTCACATACAAATAGAAAATTCAATGTTAATATACTTCTAGTCTAAGGAAATGTTTTTGAGAATAAATTCTGCACTATAGAAAAATTCCTTTGAAGGATTTCTCCTTGGAGTACTGAATTTTTCCCATCCTCTTGGACAGACTTATCCAATGAAAGACTTCTGGATTAAGTTGTGGGAAAAAAACCCTGCATTAAAAGTAAATAATGCACTTATCTCTTAGAATCAAGACGAACTAAAAAGTGGCAAAAGAAGAATTTGTTTGTAAGTGCTGGACACAAGGTGGATCTATTAAGAGTCTGCTCCAAGCAGTGAACTCACAACATGGAAACGCCCAGGAAATTCATTTATTTGGGTCAAAATCTGGCTAAACTAAAATGTAGATTGTATAGACTTATGCTACTTAATTTCTATATTAAAAACTGACTAACAACATATCTTCTATCTATATTTCAGGTAAATCATAGTTCTGACACATAGAAAGCTTTGAATCATTCAAAGAGAGAATCTTAGAAAACAGGTCTTGTCTCACGCATGCACCAAAATTAACTAGTGTTTACCAAAGTTGAACCTGCCCTCTCCTTTTCTTAAATGAGTCCAGAATTAGGACTCAAAATCTAATGAAGCAGAATGTTCCCCATACTACATCTTCTGAACTGCATGCAGGATAGGCCCTTGTCCATCCATTTCACATTAAAGAAAGTAGCATTTTAATGCTCAGTGATGTAATTCACTTATGACAGACCTCAACCTCCTTGTTTCCAACAAGTAACCAAATCATCTGAGTTGGTAAAGACAGGAGACATATGCAGTGCCATGAAGTCAGATGACATTGATTCTCACAAAGCCTAGACTTCATCTGTTCTTTGGTTGTAAAAGTATGCTAAACCCCAGAAAGTTACGTTCAAGCTTATTTCCTCTAGTATTAGCTTTTCAGCTTACTACTACAATTCAACAGAATCAAAGCTGCATTTAATGAACAAAAATCCTCAAAATATTATTAAGCTATCTGTGGCTTTGGTTAGAAATTCAACTAATATTCTACCCTTATGTTCACAAAGAATATCGTGAAGTAACATTTAATTCCTCTTCCTGTAAGAATACTCTGTGCAAAATTCCAAAGCTAAAAATTATGCCTGCTCTCAAGCAGTGTTCCCTTTCACTTCACAACTCTTCAGGCACTACATACTGGCCTGCTACCACTCTGCCTTACACAAGGGATTGAAGTGCAATGTAATCTTTAGCAACTGAGGCTGACAACTCTGAGCTGAAAAAAACCCTAAGTGTTCTATTGCTAATACAACTACATTACCTACTGAAGTATTAAATACAAAACTAAATTCCAGACCCTATAGAACTGTTCTAAAAAAATAAATAAATTTAAATAAATAATTAAAAAATAATCTGTTCAAAGCATCTCTGTTCAGTAGTAGTGACATTAACTTTTCAGCCCTGGGCTTTGATATACCTCAGAACACCCAAATGGATCAAAGAACAATTATACTATTTAAACTAAAAAGTGTCTTCAATGCCTGGCAAGGCTATTAGCAAAAGGCACTCTTACTGTCAGAAGAAAATGAACCAAAAAAGATATGATCTTAGGTTAAAGAAGAATCTGAAGGGCACATACTGCCAGAGTGTAGAGTGTCAGCTGTAGCAGCTAGCCCACAGTATCTCTGGTACACTAACAGTACAGTCTGCAAAGACAAAACTGCTGAGAAAGCATCCATGTTGGAGTGACTCATCTTTTCAGAAGCTCTATACAGTGTTCACATAACTTTTGCTTGTTTCTGTTAGATTTAACATTTACCCACCAAAGAAGTCACCAAAGCAGCTCCCTGAAGTGGACTGGATTCTGAAATTATTTAACAGGTTAACAGTGTTGGCTGGCATAAGCGTCACATTAAGCAGATTACTCTTAAAGCATCCACAATGAAACTAACTGAGATTGGCACCTTGCAACTGCAACTAAGCCTGTCCAAAAAAAATGTAACTGACATTCAAATGCCAATGAATACTCTGCAGGTATTCATGGTACTTCACCTGCAACTAGTGCAATAGAACATCTATGGAGGGGAGACTCAGCATTCTCATTATCAAGTCTTAGTTTTCAGCAATCTGTAATTATTAAGAATGTATACTTGTTAGTCTGGCCTGAGTATTCCTAGCTCTCTACCAGTCCAATATAGGTGCCCTGACACCGTATGCCTGAGTCCATAATACTTGGAGAACTCTAACACTGAAGAGCCACCACTTTTTTTGCAAGAAACTCTAGTATTTTACTTTGTAAGGCAATAAGCATGTATGTTCACTGAGGTTAACAACCAAAGCCAGCATAATCACCCATATTTGTCTTTCCAGGTTTATGTCCCCACATTGGTAACTGAGCTCCCATGAAGACTGCTAGAAACATGTCCGTTAGTTTCATGCAGTTCTACATCTCTTCCCTAGAGCTAAGGGAAGAAACTACAGAGAAACACACAGGCATAAGGGATTTCACTTACATCCCACTACAAGTGTGTAGACTATTGACCCACCTGAAAATGTTACAGCAGGCTTTAGCCTTCTACAGGTCGGCTCTGCTATGCCCTTGAATTAAAATCTAATTTAACAAGAGGTTTTGAGAAAATGAGCGTTAGTAGGTTAAAATTCCACAACAGTTAGAAAAATAACACTCTTCAGTGCTGCTAAAGTTCTCTAATATGAACTCAAATAAAGATTTGGCTTAACTGCTTTTGAATTATGTTAGTCTACATACATTCAGCAGAGTATGTGTGTCAGCACTCCTCTCAAAATCTCTGGGACACTTCCTTTGTCACAGCATGCTTCACACCATTGCATGAGAAGTTACATGACATCTCTGTAAATATCCGACAAGCTTTCAAGCTTTTTATTACAAGATTCAACTACTCTTTTTTAAGTCAAGCAGCACTGAAACTTGAGTGCAAGATCATTGACCCTTCACACTGAGAGCCAACTCGACTTCTTCTGCAAGCTGATTAAGTGCAGCATCTTTGGTAACATGACTGAAAGTATACTTGAGAGGCTACCACCAGAAAGGACAATCCAAAGGTAATATAACCCATAAAAGGTATGTCGTACAAGTAGCACTTAATCTTAAAATTCATTAACCTTCTGCAATGAAAAAGTTCAATTAACTGTTCAACATTGCATAGTCACCCGATGCTCCTGGTGAATTTTACCAAGGTTTCAGAACTGATGTCTTTCCTTTTCAGAGAGGGGAATGAGATTGCCCACAGAACGTGCATTCAAGGCTTGAGGGTCCAAGTATCTTGACTTTGGAGGCTAGCAGACAAAGGGAATACAACATACAGCCACTGCCAGGAAAGAGGCCATCAGCACCAAACTACCACAAAGATGCAAGAAAGTTGGTCACAAATTATCTCCACCACTTTTGGCTGTAGTTCTGCTCCAAAGCAGTTGACCGAGTATCAGAGTCATTCAGATGCAGTACAACTTTCAAGTCTGGGTTCAACATTGCCAGGCCTCCTCAATTTGCCTACTAAAATCCGCTAACTTCCAATTTTCAGCAGCACTGAGTAACTGCCACAACAGCCACTAGCTTCAGAAAAATGTATTGCATCAATGCCAACAGCTATAATGACTGAGGACCCAAACACTGGCATATGTCCCAGCAGTAGAAGCTGTAGACAAACAGCCATAAATAAGCAAAAATAGTTGCTTCTTATACCAGTGAATGACTTCAACACCCCAAACCAAAAAAGAAGTTCAAGTATAATAAATTGGCACAGCAGGTAAACTGGCAGAGTCAAGTGCTAAAAATATGTCCCTCTGTAGCAGCTCAGATGTACTTACACAACTGTAGCTCCCTAAAAGATGACACACAATGGCTCTGCTAACCTGGATAAGCTTTGCAGCGAACACAATCAGTGTGACACAGGTGGGATGACAGCCAAAAGAAGAGGTCAAGCGCTGGGGGATGGTGGGGGGGGAAGTAGGCAGTGCTCAGCATCAATTTCTGAGACTGACTAATCTATGAGATGCCATGTCAGGCTCTGAGGAAACAGATACCTGAATCTGCAACTAGGTTTGAAGATACAACGTGACAACTACTAAAATATCACTAGGATGTAAATACCTAAGAAGTGATAGAGTTGGGTTTGGAAAAGCTAACAGAGAACAAGTTGACAGGAAAAGAAGATATTACAGACAACTAACTGCAGCTTGAAATAAAAGCTCTCATATAACCAAACCCAAACATTTAAAGATTTTTTTTTCCCCTTTTAAACAGAACACATTTTAACCTAGTACAGCAAATATCACATGGAGTCTACTCAACAAGTGCTTACTATTTACCCTTGAAGGCTGACACTCTGAACTATGGAATTGAATTTTTCATTTCAAAACAAAACACACAAACAAACAACAAACCCCTACAGTTACAGAGAATCTTGAAATTAGGGAGCCAGAGAAGTAGGCAAGAGAACATACCTGCAAATAACAAAAAAGTAAGCCTCAACAGCCTCCATCTCAGAAGAGCCTCTTCAAGCAGGTGGCTAAGGGTTTTCTCAGCAGCCACTCTGTGGCTGCAGGCTTACATAATAAAATTGCATGTGTAATGACACTAGTTTAAAAAAAAAAAACAAACAACCCCTGTAAGTCAATCCCTTTATGGACACACAAAACCAAATAGTTTTAACAGGCTCATCAGTTGCATTTTGGGAATGACTGATATATTGACATTACAGTTCATTAATTAGTGCTACTTAACTACTTAAATACTGACCAAGCTTACAACTACTAAGTAACTAACTACTTGAGTGTTATATTACATATATCTGAAGTCTAGCTGAAGTAGGATCATTTTCCTCAGAGCACATTTTTAAAGCCTTCAGAAAATTCTCCCTAAAGGTCACTGTAAAATAATTAGGTTTTGTGGCAACATTATCTCAAAAGTTAATCCACGGAAGTTACTTCAAAGCAATCATGAAGCTGCCATATCACAAGTATCAAAATAAAAAAGCCACACTTTTCTACAACAAAAATCCAAACTGTGAGACATTCTCACATTAGTAAGGCATTTACTACAAATGAAGTACTGAAAGAGTAACTTCCCCATCAAATTATTTATTCCATAATTCACATATGAAATTCAAAAGAATGCAGACTCATGATCAGCATAAGCCAGTGCTAACACAGGCTGCGGCCTAGAGGGGTGATACTATCCCCACAGTCTCCTTTGTGCCCGCACCAGCTCATCTATGTCAAAACTAGTTATTCGTTTGGGTGGATTTTCATCAGCAGCATAGCACAAGATACTGTCAGCAAAAAAAAAGTATCAGAAATATTGAAAGAGATTTAACCAACAGCAGAGTGGAAAAGGAGCTGTTCTGTTGTCATTGTAGACCTCTGCTTATCTGTCAAAACAGGAGAAATCTTTGTTATTTAACTTAAATGAAACTGTAATGAAAAGTACTCTATTCATCTTTTTTCGTAATTTTACTCATCAATGAACTACAGAATCTATTCTCCACTAATCACAGTAATAGATAGTGAAAAAACCCACTACATACTCTGAAGTGTGGAGTACCTGGAGTGACACCTGAGTAGTTTTGCAGAGATGGAAAAATCAGGAATAGTTAACACTCTAGGTAGAGCACCAGCTCTGCAGCAGCCCCACCCTGGTGGCACAGTCCATTCATACATTTTTCATTAGCACATATTTGAGGTCATTCATGAAACAGCATGTATCTACAGTCTCTTGAAGCATATAATATGCAACTCCGTATCATAATTTCATCAAACTAGTGGTTGTATAAGACGACATCCTTTGCTTAAACATTTGTGACAGTTAAATAGCAGTGTCTGGACAATTCAGAGTTACTAGTACTTTCACAATGCAGTCAACTCCAGAACACATTATACCAGGTTTCCTCCAATTTTTTATTATTTCTAAGGATGACCCTATGAATCCTACACGCCAGTATTTTAAGAACCACATATAAAAGCTATGGTAGTATTAGGAAAAAGTGTATATACATACTCCTGTAGTAGTCAGTTACAACTGTCTTGATACAACTTGAGCAACACTGGAGTTCAGCAAGACAAATACAGTGTTAGGTAACTGCTTCAAGTTATGACAAAGACATGCAAGTTTTGACCATTCTCCAAGTAAGTGCAAGAATTCATCAAGAGAATCAATGAAAGTTCAACTATAGAAAACCTGTAGATGAAGGTATACAGAAACAATGATCTGTAGAGGTGCCCTAATATGGGACCTGAACACTACCAATGAATCCAAATAAACAGAAAGGGACTAAGATTTTATGTGGCTTAAGTTATATCCACATTTGAAAAGCTGCCTCTTTACTTCTACTCCAACACGATATAAAGACAATGACTATTTTAAAAACAAAAGAATCAGAACCAAACATTTCGGAACAGAAGAGCTGTGATCCTAGCACTTGTTTTTGTAAGTATATAAAGACATCTTCAGAAAGGTTCATGCAAGTCAATCTGGCACAAGGGATCTTTTACTAAAACTGAAAGCATCCAGAAAAAATGTAGTATCACACTGTATTGCGTTCAACTCGGTTATACAATGTTCCACAAAGCTAAAAGGCAGCAGGTTGGAAGGAAGGTCTGCAGATGTGAATGACTATAAAAAAGGATACAATGAAAGGATATAAAATTTAGAAGGCAAGGTTTAATCTTCAGTTCCAGCACACTACTACCTAGCAATAGCAGCAGACAATGCCAATAATTTTTGCATGCATATTCCCCAGAGATCACTTTCTTCTCAGGCAGGAAGGAAATCATGTTTCTACAGCTCAGATAGCAGGCAAATCAGGAGCCTTAAACTTACTCTATTTATGGCCTCATTGCCAGTGTTATGCTTTGTGATGTTTTATGCAAGTCACTTCACCACAGCATACTAGTTTTCCTTCCCATTTTCCACACACTGTCTGTTCAGACCACTAAATCCACCCTTTGGGGATTCGGGACTGTCTTACAATTCTGTGCTGCAATTAGCAGAAAGTTAGTACTGGATAAATGTAAGCCAACATTCATGAAGCTCAGGTAGTATTATCAGAGATTGAAAATTAAAATACATCCCATGTATCTTAAGCATGCTCGCTTCAAATGAAGCGGTAGAGGAACACAAGGCCTAAAAGCCCAGAAGAAAAGGAGCAGGACCTCAAAGGCAACTAAGCTACTCCTACTGGGGGTAGATTATCACACGCTTTCCACAGACCCACGGAGGCTGGCTTCCAAAAAGAGGTCACAAGAAAAAAAATCTTACTTTGAAGCAGCAAAAGCTGGACAATAAATTCAACAAACCGAAGATAAAAAGCAATTATAGCAGCTATGCTCATCCGAAGCTCCTGAGCTACATCCTCAAAACAGCTTAAAAGTGGAAGTTAGACACTGGAAGCTGAGAAAAAGCAAAGTATTCTCATGATTTCTTAAGATCATCATTATCCTTGTCCCTCAATGTCAGTTTCAAACACATAGCCCTTGTGTCTAACATCTCATTTCTCTAATTTGTCAAAGATCACAACAGGAAAATTACACTAAAATTAAAGTTAAGGATTGACCATTAATATTATACATTATTATGAACTGGTACTGTGCATGTTAATTAAGACAGGCAATCAAAACTCTAGCTGCATGCCAGTTAGTTTAAGATACCTTTCTGATACTCAGGACATCAATCATTCAAGTTGTTTGTTTAGAAGGCCTAGAAACACAAAATGTTTCAGATTCAGATGAGACATCCATTCTTTTGTTCTCAGAACAAGAAACAAACATGCAATGAAAATATGTTTATCTCATAAGATGAAATATGCCACCAAATACATCTTTCTTTAGGCAACAGAAAAAAAATATTTAATTCATGTTTGAACATTCAAAAGATAACATTTCACACAAAAAGTTTATTTTAAACTAAAACACAATAGCCAAGTGAAAACCTATAGAGTTTACAGGAACATATTTCTATACTATACCATAAAGTTTAGTATTACTTCATACTCAAGATTTTTATTTTAAGGGTGGTTGAATCCATTTGCTATGAAGTTATGCCGCCTAACCAAGAGGTAGTTGTGATCCAGCCATACACTCTTTGTATGCCATTATACATCATTTCTGCAAGTCAACTATTCCTCTTAGTTGCAAGAAAGTGGAGTGGTTTCTCTTTCATAAGTCCTGTAATGGTTTAGCATTATTTTTTCTTTCCACTTGAAAAATCTAGCCTTCTACTCTTCCCATGAAAAATCCACTTATTAATGGGGCTCCAAAGGAAGCTACTGGAAGACAGTAACATTTCCTAGAGCAAGGTAGAGTTGTAGCAAGTTATTTTTCTTTTTCTTAAGTGAGTCAACTTAAGATCAAATTATTTGCCAGTCAGGTCAATTAAAACTTCACAAGCCATTTCTGCCTTTCAGTCCCTGAACCACTGCTTATAGCTGCAAGTTTTTTTTCCTATTAAAAGGAAAGCCACATAAGAATCTAAATCTGCACAGTCAACATCAAATACTCAATACAGGTAAAGAAACAGACATTTTTACCATGCTAACATCAGTATTAGCCATCTGGCAAATACAGGAAGTAAAAAAAACCACTTTGGACAAATTAAATTGCTCCTCATCCAGTGTATTTCCAACTTTAGTTGCCCTACAAGGCCAGTTGCTGGCATAAGTGGATAAAGTCACTGTTTCAAGAAACTCAAATAGTATTACAGCTATCCATCGTTATAGACAATGAAAAATAGTGCCTGAAAATGGTCGTCTTAGTAGAGGGATAACTACCAGTATTGGAACAAAAAGCCCAAAACGCCGTGCTTAACGCCTTCCTTCCCTTTTCCCACTTTCCTCTCTCCTTCCACAAAGAAGGCGAGTAAAACATGAGAAGCAGCCTCCGCAGAGGCGTCTCACTGAGGGAGGAAGGGGGAATTGGGGAGGGAGGAGGAGAAAAGAGCCAGTGGAATGGAGAAAAAAAAGAAGGGAGATAAGGACCTCTGAGCCCACAGCCATCAAGAAACTGAAAGCTGAGGTTTAACACTTGCCCCAAGAGTCCCGCTTCCCCCAGGCGAGCCCGCCCTCTCTCCCTCTCCATCCCCAGCTCGGTAGGCCAAGAAGCCCAGCCATCCTCCCCTCAGCAGCTGCACAGCCAAGGGCGGCCTCCTCCTACGGAGACCTCCCCCAAACCCGCCGCCCCCGAGGAAGGCCCCACCCGGCAGCCGAGGGCGGGAAAAGGCCCGGCGGCGGCCCTGCCAGCCTCACCTTTTCGCAGCTCCCGCTCCCAAACATTGACGATGAGCGCCGAGTGCTTGCGGTGGTGGATGAGCCACAGGCTCAGGGTCTGTACGCTCTGCTGCGAGTTGCTCAGCTCCGACAGCTTCCGCTCCAGCGCCGTCTCCGAGAACGCCGACATAGCCGGGACGCGCTCTGCTCGGCCCCGCCGCCCCGGCTGGGCCGCGTTCAGTCCCCGTCTCTCCGCCCCAGCGGGGGAGGAGCCGGGCGAGCCCCGTCCCTTCCCGCCTCGGCGACCGCCACTTCCGTGCGCCCCGGCAGCCCGCCGCTGACAAAATGGCGGCAGCCGAGCCTCCCGGAGAGCCGCCCGGCCCCGCCCCCCTTCTCCTCCTTTCCTCACTTCCGGCAGCGGGGAGCGCGGAGGCGGGGGTGGGTACAGGGCGCCTGCCCTTGGAGCGCGCGCACCGCCCTCCCGCCCCTCCCAGCAGCCCTCGCGCGCGGCCCGCAGGGCGCGGCCGTTAGGGCCGGTGGGCGTGGCCGGGGCAGCGGGGCCGGGCCGGGCCGGGCCGGGCCGGGCCGGAGGTGGATGTTGGCTCTGGGTCAGCGGCCGGGCGGACAGAGGGTGGCTGGGGTGCCTGGAAGTGTTTTAGCAGCAGCCGTGCCTTCCCGAGTGTCTTTGGAGAGGTTTGCTAATGAGCCCTGGGAGGCTGTAGGATGCGGTGAGCGGACACGGAGTTAGGGGTCGTTACTGAAAAAAACCCCTCCAGCTATAACAGTATTTTGCCCCGGGAAATAACATAAAAAACCAGGCACAAATAAGGCCCTAAGCCAACCCAGGCCTACCAGTTTCTTTCACCTAGCAGGGTGAGGAACTTACCATGACACAGGGGTGCGTAGTATTTCATATTTTCAGATGGACACGTACTCCACAAACTTGTCTGGTCTCGTTTTTAAAAGCTATCTCTTCTTTTTTTTTTTCTTTTTTTTTTTTATTTCTGGCATTGACGGTATTGTGTCAAAATTCCACTGTTCAATGACAAGATGATGTGCAGAAGTGTTTCCTCTCAGTTGTTTCAAACCTGTTCCCTTAAAGCTTTATTGGATGCTTGCTACTCCTGTTGTAGTGGAAATAGTTAATAACAACGGTTGTCTGCTCACCTCCTTTGGAGTCTTTCATAGAATTTGTATTGTATTATCTAACATGATTTTTCAAGCTGAAGGATACAAGTCAGTTCCCCTTGCATGGCAGGTGCTCTAGACTGCTGAACATGAGTAGCATTTCTAGTCTTACCGTCAGCATTTCTAGCCTTCCTACTGCTCTTCTAAAAACCACATGACATCGCTTCTTATTTTGAACATTATCAAGCAACTGACGTTTTCAGAGAGCTACAGACCTTGACTCCTACAGGTCTATCTCAAATCCTATTTCTGTAGCTAAACATTATGACTGCAGATAATGTCTTTCTCAGATAATATTTCTATAAAATTATGTATGTATTAATTAGAAAAAATATACCTGTACCTTACTCTTGGGACATCCTGGCAATGGGTAAGTATCCACTCTTAAAAAAGAGGATTCCTGTAACCTTTCACACATCCAGTTTGTCCTCACCAAACAGCAGAAAGCTAGTTAAGAAAAAAAAAGTCTATATTTTTAAAACTTTTCAAAAGTTTGCCTGACATTCAGAGATGTCCAAGAGGATTGTTTACAGGCAATTTTTTTTAATATTGGTTCTTAGTGAAATCTTCGCTTTAAACACAAAACATTGAGGAGGGCAAGGTGTGACAGGAGGTTTTAATGTGAATTCTATTTACAAAGTCATCTGTGGCATGGATGATTTTTGGAAACTAGAAAGGATTTTGCAAAAATGCTTTGACAGGGAAATTCAAGTGAGAAGCTACACAGATACCTAGAGAGTCTTATTTTCTATCAATTCACTGCATTTTGATCATCATGAATGGAAGAACCTGTAATACATTGCTATTTTTGCTATGTACAGCAGAGGACACTCTGGCATTAAGTCGAACTGGCTAGTGAACTAAAATTAAGACAGAGCTAACACAGATGCAAGCATTAGAAAAACGAAATATGAATGATAACCTAGTAAGTAACATTCAAATACCATTTTTACCATATATTCTGATGTTAGCAGGAGAAACTTGTGGGAAACTATGGAAAAAAAAACATTTCATAGAATCATAGAATGGTTAGGGTTGGAAGGGACCTTCAAAGGTCATCTAGTCCAACCCCCCTGCAAGGAGCAGGGACATCCCTGACTAGATCAGGTTGCTCAGAGCCTCATCCAGCCTGGCCTTGAACGTTTCCAGGGATGGGGCCTCCACCACCTTTCTGGGCAACCTGTTCCAGTGTTCTATAACTCACATCGTAAAAAATTTTTTCCTAATTTCTAATCTAATTTCTCTCATACAAGACTGGATTTAAAAGTATCTAGCAACAAACAGTGACATTCAGAAGTTAAAGTAGGAAAGATAAGGAAAAATAGCAGGAAACTGGTAGAGAATATTAGTAATGATTGAAGAAATGTTTCCTACTGCTTCATCTGCATCTTTCATGTCAGATTCTCAGAACATTTTACAAACAAGAATAAATCCTCTGAGATAGGTATTTGTTCTGTAAATAAATATATTTAAATACTGAGAGAGTGATTTGTCAACTGTGAATAATATAGCGTATAATATAATATACGGCAAAATTGAGATTTTACTTTCCCCATAAATCTTTATAGCACATTTTTAATTTGTAATCGTAAGTGTTTACATCAGTAATCTAATCTTAAAAACTGTGCTTATCCAGTCAGTGAACGGAAATTTACCACAAGGCTTACTCGAAGTGAAGTGGCTCTCAGATAGGAAGTATTCACAATGGAGGGTTTGTTTGCTGCAGAGGTTTAAACACCTCAGCTTTCATTCAGAAACAATTCATGCGTTCACTTGCCTGTAAAAAACTCACCCACGTCCACAGGGTCGGAGTTGGCAACAGATGGCAAGTTTTCTCCCACCCATTCCTGTGTTCAAACCATAATAACATCTTTCCTCTGATCTCCAGATGAAAATTCTGCATTGCTTCCTTTCTATCTGACAACCGTGGGTTAGCGGTATTTCACTGTTTTCTCCTGCTCCTGGAGAAAGAAGCCCCATGCAAGTGTAAGGCAGTGACTGTGAATACGTTACTCGGTTGATGTTTTTGTAGAACATGGGACTGGGAAGCTCTAGCTGGTTCAAAGATGGAATTGCATTTCAGAGTGCAGTCACCAAGAGGCTGTAGAGCATCCTTGCACTTCATGTGCTGGTTGCAGATTTTGTTTCTCTTTCCCCCTCACCTAAAGACATCCACATAAAACCTTTCGGAAGAAGGGAATTTAACCCTAGTAACAATTGGAAGTTTTAAGTTCTGTTACCTTGAGGGAATCCGAGGAAGTGTTTAAGCACTAACAAGCTGCTCTGTGTCTGAAATAGCAATGCTTATAGTGCATTGTGGTACAGGTAAAAAAAAACCCACCACATCAGTCCACGTCTTTGCTCTTTTTTCTTTTTCTTTTTTTTTCTCTCCCCAAATATCTGAGCATTTCTATAATCCATTCGTAATTCAAAGAGAAGGTTTGGTTCTACTGAAGTGCTGGGGAGCACAACATCTTGACGGTAGTGTAGGTCTCTCTCAAAAGCACCTGTTCCAAGCTACACGTATGTGTGCTCTTTCTCTGCCTGAACCACTCCTGCTCATCATCAGAACATGGAACCCTGTTCCTTGGACTGCCCTTCAGCGAATCTAGCTGTGCTTAGCTCCCAGTACTCTTGGAGGCATGATCAAAACTGCTACAAGACAGGAGCATGATTTTTTTTTTTAATCACTAAGCATTTTAAAGGTAGGATAACAAACAATAATACAGATGTCAATATTTTCACTGAAACTGGCAAGAGAAGGCAAAATTTAAAATGAGTTCTACATTAAGTTAGGTAAGGTAGATAGTCTAGACTGAGTATCTCTCATTTTTCAGATGGGGCCAAAGGAATGGCAAAGGCAGCAGTTTGTGTTGGTTAACAGAGTGCCCAGAGAGGCAAAATGGGCAAAGCCCCAGTGAAACTGGCCATTGTCTGTACTCCAGTGATCATGTAGTTCAGTGTGAATTGGCTGCTATTGCTCTACAGAACAGCACTCCACCTGCCAAATTCAAGAGTTAGAATATATGTTAAAAATGTTAACTATGTTAAAAATATACAACACCTGACTACTTTGCTCTTCACTAAACCTGCATATCTCGTTGCATGGTTTGCTGATATGAACATGTCTTAGTCTTGGTCAATTATAGCTTTAATTGTTTCCTCCAGGGCACTCCAGTCTGATACTCCCCCCAAACAGCTGTCACCTTTAGAAGTTGTTTTCTCTTGAAGCTCAGAGATGTAACTGGATGATTCATTTATCCTTAGTAATATTCTGTGCTTAACTGGAGTTATGTAGGAAAACTTATTTTACATGGAGCAGTAAAATAATCTACGTATATAGATATTGCGGGATTTGAGTTGTGGGATTTGAGCTGAAATCAGTTCTTGCATCAGAACAGACTAGATTTTTCTCAGTACTAGGCTGGCCTTTTGTAATTTTTATATTTGTTTTGTAGCTCTTTCTCAAATAGTTCCACCTAGGAGATGCAATAGCATTAAGGAGAAATGAGGTTTCTCTAGTCTTGTTTCCTGTCTGAGAGTTCCTGTTAGTTAGCATACCAGTTCCTACCTGGATCTCAAAAATACAACACTGGCATATCAGGGTTTTGTTTGGTTTTTTTTTTTTACAGTTCCAAGTGTCCGGTCTGTCCAGTGCAACAGTTGCTGAAGCTGCATAATTAAAAATATTTTTCCATCTCTCCCAAAATACTTGTGTGTCTCACAACCCAATTCTGTGTAAATTCTACTTCCACATCCCAATAAGGGCATAAAAAATGGAGAAATGCAAAAAGAAGACCCCAAAATACAGCTGTAAGGTGACTCCTGACTGAGAGATAGTAATTCATCTGGGTCATTTCTCCCGAAATATTAAACCTCATTTCTATAACAAGAGGCCATATCCCTGGCAGACATTATAAATAAATAAATAAACAAATAAATAAAAATTGAGTTGAATCGGTGTGAAGTCCTGCAGGCAGAGAATAAAAGAAAGCTTAAGTGGAGGGAAGAAGCCTATTGAAGTCACTTACAGGAGCTGCCTACTGGAGCCAAAAACCTCAGGGTGAATAATGGTGCTTTTACACGAGTTCCTGCCACTAAGCACTTCACCTTTTAATATAATTCATTAAAGGCAGGAATTATTTGCTACTTAGGATATTAACAAAAACCACTTACTGAGATATGTATATATGATCCAGCAAGGCATTCCCGTATTTTATGCAGAAAGATAGATTGTACCATCTAGAAAAAATCTCTCTAGCATTTCTGTGATTTCTTTGGCCCTCTGTGGAGATGTAAAGATGTTTGTAGAGAACTTTCCCCTTTTCTAAGTCAGGCATTGAGCCAGACAGCTGTGTACATCCGGCTTCTTCATCATTACACTATTAAGTGAAGTCATACTATGTAAACATACACTGTGATTAATATATAGATGCAATCAAGTCCCAGTTTTCCTTAGTAGAGAGAGTGCTGCAACTAGTCAAGAGAGCACTCCAGGGTATGTATTAACTCAGGTGTGCAGAAAGGCATGAAAAATTAGGCTGACTAATTTTAAACATCCGAGCAATATATTAATGGATCATTAATATGTGCTCTAAAGTGTATATAGCTCTTAGTCACAGCATAAAAGTAATAAAGCACATTCCTAGCAATAAATAATGTTATCTTTGCAACAAAAAGGAAAACTCTCTAATATAGTGATAAATTGTGAAGAACCTTCTTGAATTTTTTGAAAATGCAAATTTAAATTTTCCTTTGAATCAAAGGAAATGGGCTGATTCACCTTTGGGAACCAATAGAGGACACGATGTCCCAGAAACCATTGAACTGTAGGAACCAGACACTGTATTTTTGGCACTTAGTACTCAGCTCATTGTTTTGCAGATGGTGGCTGCCAGGGTACTGTGCTCTACTACCACAAGCATAGCCAGAGGGTCGAGAGAGGCACTTATTCACCTTTATTTGGCATTCATTAAGCCACATCTGGAATAGTGCATTCAGTTTTGTTCTCCTCTAGTATAGGGAAAATCTCTATAAACTTGAGCAAGGCCAGCAGAAGGCCACCAATATGGTCACATGGTTGGAGCACAGAACCTAGAAGGAGAGGCAGAGGAAACTGAGCTTGTTTAACTTGGAGAGGGAAAGGCTTTGAGACAACCTAATGGCTGTTTTCCAATACCTGTGAGAAGGTTACTGAGAAAATGTAGCCATTCATGGACATGCATGATAAGAGACTGACAAACAGTGATCATAAACTGAAACATCTTCAGGAGCATGACTCAAGCAATTTTTCCAGTTGTTAGTGACATTGTCCTCTGCTGTACTTTTTTTTTTTCTGTGGGATCGTTTTGTTATATCCTACTCTAAATGTAGTCAGAGTTTATGATGGATAAGAAGTTGTGTGTGGGAATCAGCTGTGAATGCAATGGAAAGTCCATGTTTCTTCAGATGCCTGCTGATTATAAAGTGGTGACCAGACACACTGTCATTGTCTGGTAGTGGTCCAGGCCACCATATGCTTTGTTGCTAGGTGACTCTCCTATTCCATTACATCTGGCCACAGCTGCTGCCCAGTTAGGGTAAATGCCCCTCATTTCTATGGAAGTGGGACTCTTATTTCTTCTGGGAGATGCTGAGCAGGAGGCAGGAACGTTTGGAAGCAAGGTAAGGATTCTGTAGCTGAGAGCGCTCTATCAATTCTCGGAGACTGTGGCTGCCTAAAGGCATTGTCATCTGACATTTCCCCTCTCCTAGCTGTCAGAACCTGTATGCTGTGTCACATACCTGTGACTTTCTATCCTCAGTGAACAGAATTTCCAAACCAACACACTTGCCAGAGATTTGCTCTTGCCCCAAAAAGGAGAACCCGACTGTTCCTGGACAGTCCTCCAGTACCCAGAGTGGCCATTTGCTTTGTTTTTGTTTTAATTTGAAATGGGGCCAGTGTGAAGGAAAGGAGGCTCACAACTTTCCCAGTACTCTAGTGTCTTTGGAGTACCGTAAGCAGAGCAGCTTAAGACAGACCTGGCTCAGTTCCGTATCTTTTGCCTGTGAGAGTAGGAGTAGCATGTGAGTAAGCTGCTTCCACTTCAAGTCCAAGATTTCCCACCTGAGGAGTTAGATGGTAGTACCCCAAGGTTGTCTCAGTGCAGATCAATATGTACAGTGTGTGGAAAATTAGGGAGTCAGTCCTTAATGGGAAATGAATTATTTAGCCTGACACCACAGACATAGGCGTGGAAACGTCTCTTATGTGTTGCAGAGTCAGTGCCTTCTACCAAGAGGCCACACCTGCAAGCTCTGTGTCCTTTATTGCAGAGATTTAATGAATGTATTTTTATTATCAAGATCTATTAGTTTGCGGTTATGCTATCCAGCACCTTCAAATTACCAAATCTGTAGCACTGTAAACACAATCTGATGCGTTTTTCTAAGTTGCAGTGCTAATGTAGCTGCCGGTATTTTTCTTGGAAACTAGATGTCGCTAGTGATTTAGGAATAGCAGATACAGTTTCATTCCTATCTCCTTCTTTTTGCTGCAACTCATTTGTAGCCTCTCAGCCTCTCCCTGTGCACCTCCAAAAAAGCATGGAGCTGCCTTCTCTGAAACGGAAAACTAAAATGAGATCCTCCTGTAGCCTTTTTTTCATCAAGCCAAATAAACACAGGTCACTTGTCTCTGTATGTCACCTTAACCATCCTGGTGTCCCTTTGTGAGACTTTATCAGTTTTCTGCTTTTCTCTCTGTACTGGGGAACCTAAAGACAGACACAGTTGTCCAGGCAAAGTCTCACAAGTCCCAAGCAGAGGGTAAGAATCCCTTCCCTTGACCTGGCCATGGTGTGCTAATACTGCCCAGTAAGGGATGATTGTCCATCATCACGTGGGCTCACTACTCACTACTTTATTGTCACTACTCACTACTACCTGTTTCACTTGCTGCCTCCGGTGGGACGCACCTAGTCACTGCTCATCAGTTGAAATTTTACTATTGACCACAAACCTTGGAGCTTGGTAATCCAGCCTTTGTTCCACCACCTAGTAATCTGCTTGTCTAGTCTATGTCTCACTGAGTTTCTAGAAAGATACTGTAGGATAATATGTGACAGGCCTTCATGTGCCTGGATATGGTTTCCAGGAGGATTTGCTCCATTAACTTCCTGGAGACCAAGGTTAGGCTGAGTAGCAGGTAGCTGCCCTGTTTTCCCTTTCTTGCCCATCTTGAAGGCATCTTTAGCTCCATCCTCTCACAGTAATCACAGCCAAGATTGTAATTGTCACACCTTCAGGCAGTACTTCCTTATCCATGAGTAAGGAATCCAGCAGAGGCATCTCCAATGCTTGACCCATCAAGCATCTGTATTAAAGAATTGTATCTAAACTCTGGAAATTTCCTGGATTCTTGCACCCTGCCGTGTTGCCCTTTCAGCAAATACCCAACAGTAACGGTACTATACAGTGCTGAAAATAAAAAATGTCATATATTACATTCTTATTTTCAAGGTAAGTTAGCAAAGATCACTTAAAAGTCAGAATGTGGAAGAAATCCAAGACCTGCATAGTCCTTTTAAGTAAGGAACTTGTCATGTAATCATTATATGTTAGAATTCCTTCAGTAAGTTTCATAGTGTAGGTAGAAATCTACTTTTTTAACACTTCTCAAAGAAAGTGTACAGACTCAATAAAGTATACGTAACAATGCTACGGACTGGAGTATTCTTCTGTGTGTTCAAGAGATGGGTGCACACTAATGATTCACATTGTTAAGATGTACATAATCTGTTTTTCTTTGCAGAAAGGGACTCTAATGCTGTGAAGTGCCTGAAATAAAATTCTTTACCTCACAATAACTTCTGCTGTCACCTAACTCTAGTAATATAACTCTCACTGTGGTCCAGGCAAAAAAATGGCAGAAAAAAATGTTCTCCCAGGGGAACTTTATATCAGTGATGTAAATTTAAACAGTTCCTCACATTTTCAGCTTGCACAGAGTGACAATACTGATCATCAGCAATTCAAAACTGATTTCTGGATAGTCCTCCCATCTCTGTTCAGGGCTGAGATAAAAAAGAGTAAAAAGATCTTAAAGCATATCTAAATAATGTAGAAGCAATTCCTCATTGTATAGATCTTGATTACTGCCTGGTAGTTTGAATCAGACCTATTTAGCTGTGATCAAAGTAATTCTTGCTTCATGAATAAATGAATGAAGTAATCCAGCTGTCTGACCTAGGAATCACTCAAAACCTTTTAAGAAGGAAGGATAATCCGCTGTGTGTTTGAACACAATCCTCATGGCACAGGTAGATAAGATTTTCTGCAGATAAATACATATTCTAATAAGATGAAAAAAAACTTCAGAGGTATATGGTTTTCACAACACAATAATTGGTCTCATGAAGTAGATAATTTCTCCATGTTAAGACAGATCTCAGTTTGCCTGTACTCAACAGACCATCTTTTCAGCATCCCTTCCCGCCCTGGATATTCTAAAAAGCTCAAGAAAGTCAAGTGGGCATTATGAATATGAAATGCCGTCAGAAGAACTTGGCAGGACAGGGAGGTATTGATTGCCAGAACTGCCTGTTTTGCTTGTTTTATAAGGAAGGAGCTTCAGCAGCCTTGAGCTGTGTCAGTTCCATTGGTCTCGTAAGATACTAGGGCTATGCCAAAATACTTCATATGACATCATCAAGAAATTTGGCTCACTCCAAGCAATCGATACTTGCTTCCAGTTAGCATATGATTTGTGCTGAAAATGACCTGAAATCCCACCTCCCAGTGACTGCAAGTCTATTTTTTTGACCATAGACAATTGTCCTGAGTTGACATCTCCTGTGTCTATATGGTAAGCACCTCATTTCACTACGTAATACCTCTCAGGTTTCAATGCATGGCTGCCAAATGTCCTCATTTGGATGTATCTGCCTTTGCTATCTGCCATCATAGCATTTACTCCTTGCCATTCTCCGCCTGTCGGCTGTACACTAGCATAGCTTCAAGACTTAAAAGGGCCTGCTAAATATTCCTTAGGGTCATCTCCCATTCAGCATGAAAAATACCAGAATGTCGATGCTGACCTCTCTACTCTCAAACTTTGACTTTTCAAAGCTGAAAATTTACCAGCTTAAGACCAATTTGCTGCTTAGAGTGAGAATCACGTTTCAGTTCACTCAGGAACTGAAACGTGACTTGCAGTCCTGTTTTCACCCTAACGCAGAAGAATTAGATGAACAATATAGAAAGGCTGGAAATTTTATAGATCCCCATCAAGTTCAGATGCATATCCAAATGCTTTCAGTCTTAGTATACTTTGAGGGTTTGTAAACCACTAAAAACAGTATTTGGCATCAATAGGCCATCACACTTGTGGCAGGATGGGGAAGGTCTGCATTGTAAGTGAAATTTTATTCCATTCTCAGCATGGCAAGATCTAACTGAGGTCTCCAGTCCTTTTTCCTACTAACGATCTGAGTTTCTTGTTTATAGCAAAGGTGATTCTCATCTTTCTTATACTGGTACTAAGAGGGATATACACCGTCAGTGACCTCAGCAGGATGCCACCAGTGCAGTCTGACAGAAGCGTTTGGAGTTCGCCTCCAGTTTGTACAGCCCATGCCTCTCTCACTGATACCAGTGTGCAGTCAGTCACTGGCAAGCATACCTCTTAAATGCATATCCTTGCCCACGAGATTTAAGATAAAATGGAATTAAAACAACATTGCTGGATCTTTTCCTACACTCAAGATTATTATTCCAATACAGACATGAATAGGCATGTGATGCTATGAACACTACAGTGCAATGCACTGCACGTTGAGGCACACTGGGTCCTGCTTTAGCTTTTGCTGATGGCAGCACCTGCCAAAGTGGATATCACAGAATCATAGAGTCATGATGAACCATAGAATGGTTTGGGTTGGAAGGGACCTTAAAGATCACCTAATTCCAACCCTCTTGCCATGGGCAGGGACACCTTCCACTAGACCAAGTCTCTCAAAGCCCCATCCAACCTGTCCTTGAACACTTCCAGGGATGGGCCATCCACAACTTTTCTGGGTAACCTGTTCCGCTGCCCCACCATCCTCGCAGTAAAGAATTTCTTCCTTACATCTAATCTAAATCTATCCTCTTCCAGTTTAAATCCATTACCCCTTGTCCTATCACTACATGCTCTTGTGAAAAGTCCCTCCCCATCTTTCTTATCAGCCACCTTTAGGTACTGGAAGACCACTGTAAGGTCTCCCTGGAGCCTTCTCTTCTCCAGACTGAACAACTCCAACTCTCTCAGCCTCCCCTCACAGGAGAGGTGCTCCAGTAGGAACAAGATTTTCAAATGAGCCCTTATAGATTCAAGTGACTGTCTTTTCTGTTTTGCATTTGCACTGTGTGTAGTCTAAGAAATAATTTCCAGAGGATCACATTGCATACAACCAACACTCACTGATTTTTTTACATTTAACTTTGCTCTTGATTACAAACTACTCTCAGTTTAAAGTATAGTCTTCATATTACAGTATATATAGTGTCACATTAACATTGCTAGCAATATAGGTCTCCCAGTCTGCTGTAAAAAGATCCACTTAGCTCCATACTCGTTGTTTGGACTGTAAAATTTATCTGATAGAGTACAAAAGAACGTAAGAAATAGCAGTAAACATGCCACTAATTGTATTAGTGCCACAGAATGGATTTTAAGTATCAACTTTGAAATTAAAAAAGTGACATAAATGTAGCTGCCAGTGAAAGAAATGGACTCCGAAACAAATGAAAAATTTGCACAGAAGTCAGAGCTGGTATCATCTTAAAAACTAAAAGACAGAGAGCAAAATGTAGGCCAGACAAAACAAGATTATGTTTTGCAATTGTTTTCCCAGCTGATAAGAATAAAATCTGCTTTCCTGTTGGGCTTTCAACAGTATCCAGAATAAAGCTTTCTATTTCTACTCTTATTTGTTTAACGAATACTTTTTACTCTGTGTGCATGTGTGGTAAATGAGAGGGTCTGATGACACATCACAGACAAATGCTTTGTGTGCTGCCAGGTGCTACCCAGGTAGAACTTCTGATTGCAGCTCCGAGTTACAATTTGGTAAGTTAGTTGTGGGCGCTGGATTATTTTCATTAAGGAGTGCTGGATGGATAGTTAATGACTACAGCAAGATGGGTTGCTATTTCACTTTGTTCTGCAAATACTGGTTTATAGATTGTAAATTTTGCCTTTTTATCAGTTATTTACCTTTTTCCATTAGTTAAAAAAATTATCTTTTTCTGGGCTGTAAGTGCTTTTCTATACTGCTAGAGAAAAACAGCATAGAAGAAAAAGCCATCTGCTTTATGCTCTCGCAAATGAATATAGGAAACCAATGAGCCTGAGATGAGACGAAATCAATCTCAAACTGTAATTACCTTCACCCATAGATTCCAGACCCTATCACAGCCCTCCTAAAGCTTAGGCAGATCTTGCAGCATGCCTGTAAAGTCAATCCTGAATGTCTGTTCAGTCGAAGAGGGAAGCGGGTGCCAAAACAAAGCGTCCACCTCAGAGAAGCAGAGAAGTGAGCAACTCCTGTCTAATCAGTGAGAGAGAGCACCTCTGCTGCCTGCAGCTACCTGTACCTGCAGGCAGCTTCGCTAGGGTTACAGCCTTCCCATTGATAACATAAGCTGAGATGAGCATTTGGTCGCATCTTCTGACAGAGCTGTACTTAGTTTCCTCCATCCCATTCCAGCTGTGGCCAGCCCCACTGGCAGAGTGACTGGGTGTCACTTCTGTGATAAGACCTCAGAGAGACTCTCTGCCTTTGTGTCTTGGGCACAGCAGTGCAAAATTATGCTTTAAGAAGGGAAAAGTTATTTTAGAGAAAAGCTTTCATGGTCAAACAACAGAGACCCTGAAAGCAATCTTTCGACAACAAAATATCCCAGAAGAAAACCAAGATCTTCCAAGGAAACCTCTTCTGAAGACAGCAGATTGAAAAGCAAGGTTTTTTCTTTATTCTTTAACCAGGGCTGTAATAGCTGAAGATGTGCAATGAATAACCATTCAGTTGAAAGCTTAAGTTATTGACTAACTATTCTGCATCTTGAATTGTTTTCAGAATATTTTAAAGCTTTCTGTGTCCAATGTCTTCACTGGAATTGCACCTTGTCATGATGGGAGCTCCATGAGCTAGGCTAGTGAAAGGTAAAAACGGCTCCCAGTTTGAGGGCTGCATGATGGCACCATCAATTTATTCTTCCAAAAGGAACCACTCAGATACCTTAAAGTTACAGTGAGATAGCCATGCTGGCAAAGATGATGACAGGAGAACAACAAAGTTCATTTTCTGCCATGAACATCAACCATCAACAGACTTGGTGGCATGTGACTGCCAAAAGGGCAGCAAAAATGCAAGATTTTTTTATGTTTCTGGATTTGCAGAAGGGTGAATGTAAATGTAAAACGAAGCCTTTTTATTCTTTCTCCCAACCCTGCGGCAGCAGAGCAGACCTTGACTCTACCTAGCAGTGCAGCAGGGTGATTGTGGTTTGGTATCAGAGGAGTAGGTCTACTGGCTGGGGATCAGGAGAGCACCTCAGATTCTGCCCTGCCACTTCTAGCCTTACCCTTCACACTTGCCGCAGAAGAAAACTTTGCTCTTGCCAGAGGCAAATTTTCTCTGGCAGGCAGATGGCTTCCTTAGACAGGACATGTGTGAAGTTCACAGTTCTTTCACTTCTGTACTCCTCAAGCAATTCAAGTGGTGCTGTTGGTGACAGCATGATATTTAGTCTTTGTTCCAGACGGACCCTTCTCCTCCACCACGTCTCTAGCCGTTTTTCTCAAAGTTACTTTTTTTTTCTTTCCCCAGGATGAGCTTCACTACTTAGTTCAGTCTGGTCTGGATAAAAGGTTTACCAGGAATTTTAACATAAAATGATTTTTAGAAGAAGAGCCATGTGCCGTATGCCAAGAGAACAATTAAGGAATCATTGTTAGACTGCAGCTGAGTTTGATGCCATGAACATGGAGTGTGTTTGCTTTTGCATGTCTGCAGAACATCATTAATCACAGCGTGTCTGGCTCCCGCCGCCCAGTTCTTGTCGTGTTCCTCCTCTGCCTCTTCTGAGCAATCTGTTTACTAAAGACAAGCTACAGTGTGAGAGGTTTAAAGGCCGAGAGGCTGAGATCAGGACCCTCTCATGCCACATATTTTTATCATCTTTGAGGATTATTTTTTGACTGTGTCTGTCTCTCCTGTCCTTCTCTGTCAACATCTAATTGAGTTAGAATTTAGGCAACTGTCTTCTGACTACACTTAGGAATGGTCCACTAGGACTTTCCCTTGACATCAGTACCATTATATTTCTTTTCCACTGTTATTTTCTTCAGTTTTCTAAAAAAAAAAAAACCACTAAAACCAACCCACGTCTATTTCCTTGCCTTTACCCAGTTACAAATTTTTGGATAAAACTCAAATTGCCAAAAAAACAACCCCAAAATAAAATGGTAAAAATCAGGGGAAGAAAGAATAAGAAATATTCTTCTCTTTACATTTAGAACCAAAAAAGAAAAAATAAGAAAGAAGAAATAACTGTCCCTAAAAGGCAATTTAAAGAAATATCTTATATTAGATATTAGATATTAAAACTGGTTATCTATAAAAATGTATGATGCAAAAATATCTGTATCTAGTGTGAGGCGGTTTTAGGAACAGCTATAATCTAGTCACAAAGAGAAAATATATTTTCTTCATTAACACAGTGTGTGCAAATACCATTTCAGTAACAAAATATTTCCTGTCTGAAGTTACATCCTTGTGTTTGATGGACTTTCTTCCTTGAATTTTTCTAATTCCCTTCTAAATCCTATTTTACTTTTATGTCCACAATTATCCTATAACAACGAATTCCAGAGTTGAATTTTACTCTCCAGTAAAACTTGCTTCCTTTTGTATGTTTTTTAAGTTGCTGATAACTTCAGTTAATTCCTCCTTTTTTTTTTTTTTTTGTATTGTAAAGAACCATAAATAATCACTTCCTACTCATTTTCTCTGTTTCCACTGCTGCTCACAGAGTTCTGTTATCATCACTGTCATCACTTTTCCAGACTGGCAAATCCTGGCCTATATGCATCTGGTAGAGCAGTTTTTGTCATAAAAACTAAAATGGTACTAAACCTCTGTAACCTAAATAACTCATATTGCATAAACCACCTGGAAGACTAATTCCAACTCATTTACACTTGAGACCCTAAGTTATTTAAAACAAGTCACTCCCTTTAACAACTGCAGTTGTTTAACCCCTCAGAACACGACCTCTTCTGTTTAAAAAATTGCTAATGCCGATATTATCCAAGGTCTGTAGTTCATTCCTGAACAATAACATCATTCTAGATGCTTACACTTGCTCCTTGTTGCTACTCCTAGTACTCAAGGTTAGCATGGTAGACACTACACAATATCTCTGTCAGCTTGAAAGGTGAAGGCATCGAGCATATGCTACAGTTATTCCAGACCAGTCAATTAGAGAGATATATCCTGTCCTCGATTGTAAGACTTCACATACCTGAGTGGATAAAAGGGTGACACTAACAGTTTTTGCAGGATTACAATTGCTAGGGAAATTATCTTATTCTTGGTAAACAAATTCTGCATTAGCTCTCAGCTGAAAATATGTAATTTGGTAACAATGTGTTGAGTAATCATTCTTATGAATAAACTTAGCTGGATTTTTCTCTAGAAAAGCAACAAGGAAAAATGTCACAGTTTTAAATGAACAAGGGAAAAAACACCCAAATTTTAACATTCTTTAAAAATGTTGACTGCTTTAAATTAAATACTGTGTTTTGACTGGGGAAGTTAATTCTCTTCCTCCCTCATTCATCAGACATTCCTCCCTGTGATGCTGTAGTCAAAATATTCTAGCATTAGCTTGTGTGCAATTTCCATTAATTTCAAAGAAAATATATGGAAGTGAAAAAGAACTACCTTTTATGGAGGAAAGTTTCTATTATATGCTCTGCCTTCAGTGAGTACATCCCATCTTTGTCAAAGGCAGATGTATGCCCAGGGTAGTTGCAGAATGTATTCTGCTGAACCACACTACTCACATATTAATTTGGTTTTACCCGTGTAGAAGATTGAGTGCCAGATCCTGCTAAGGTTACTTATGTGATTTGGACTGTTGGTTTCATGCCCAGCTGTACAAGGAAAGCTGGATTTAGCCCTCTGTATTTTTAATACACAAAGGAAAATGTATTTCTCCACTCCCTAATATTTTTATTTTGATGTAAGGAAACACAACCAAAAGAAAAAAATAATTTCCATGACTGTGAAAGAGCAGATAGTTTTTCGCTGGTATTTTGCAGGCAGTGTTTCTTTGACGTTTGAAGAAGAAGAAGAAGAGGAAGAAAGAGGAGAAGAAGAAGAAGAAGAAGAAGGAGAAGAAGAAGAGGAGGAAGAAGTCCTTTTTGTTGTGGCACTACCTGGTTCTCCCAGCACATACCTGAGCCATTGGAGAGGGTAGATGTAGGTTGGGTCTCATTTAGCAGTGCTTTCAGGTAGGACCCCCCGTGTGGTAACTATCTGTCCTTCCTTGTTTTTCTAGAATTGTCTAGAATTGTCTAATCAGTTAGACCTGGGCAGATACCATCCAGGCTTCCTTTTACCTGAACTGTGCTTTTGGGTAGAGAGCAGGCAGTGACACAGCTCCACGCTAACACTCTGGCCGAGCCGGGGTCCTGTCACACGCTGCTCACAGCAGTTGCGGTTCTGCAGGGTGTTAATACTGGTTGTTAGCTATTACTCTGAGCTAGGTAAATAGGATGAATCATCGTGTTCCTAAAAAAATGCCCTGGCACAACATGCATTGTCACAAAATGTTGTTAAATGTACATGTAGACAGTTTGAAGCTGTCTGTCAGGTTCACTGGCTCTGACTGATTTCAAAACATCACACCGATTAGCATTTACAAAGTAATTTGCAGAAGGCATTACTCAAAATAAACAGGGATGTGTCAAAATTACTGAGACGTGTAATGCTTTTTATATAGTATACCATTTAAAAATAACCATGCTTTCAGCTTATCTGCCTTCCAATAGCTCCAAAGTATTGTAATTTTTTTTGGATGGTTTAGTGCGGGAATTTGGCCCATAATTTTAAGGACATTTTAAACAACTTTTCTCTTTAAAGAAATCACATTATTTTCATGCCTTGGCATGATTTCCTGCATAGTGACTGAGCTAGGTATTTCCAGTATAACAGTCCAACTGATGAGCTGACAGAATATTATCATGTCTTACAGGAGTCACACATGGCTTGCTGTTAGAGCTCTGTATCGACAGGAATCCAAACCCTACAAGTGTTAGAAATACATTTATTATTTACAAGACAGAAAGAACTTTACAAAGTTATTTGTCTGTAAAAGCCAGACTTTGATTGTTTTGATTTCTGGACTGTTCTTTTCACATTTTTCTCTGGATTTTTTTTTTGTGTTATACATTATAATCAATTTTGTTGTTGTTGTTGTGAATTCCTAACAGCAATAATGATAAATAACTGCTAATGTATTATTATAATTCAGTTATATGAGTTTTCAGTTTGTCTTTATGGGATGCTACTGCCTGATGACCCTTCTGAAATGGCAGAAGTCCAAAATCCTTTTGGCAATGAAAACGCATGATTAGAGGCATTCCTGCCATCACATATACATGTAGCTTTCTGAAATTCAGCTTGATTTAATCCTGGTGTTCATTCATCTAGAAAAGCCTGGGTGTAACAGATGTAGTCTACACACATGTTCTTTGAACTTCAATGGCAAATTTACTAAGATCTTTCATTCTGCATTTTTTTTTGTCTGATTGCAGACCAATTCACAGCCACGCACAGTTATATTGTTGTGTAACTTTAATACAGTGAGGCTCCCTGATTTCCAGTGCACCTCTGAGTGAAATTCTTTCTCCGTTAAAGCACATAATAAAACTTCCACTGATTTCTGTAAGGTTCATGGACTTCACCTGTGTTTATATAGGCTTCAACTGAATATTCAGATCTGGTTCTGGATTTCAAACACAGCAAAATTTGAGGAAATCTGAATCCCAAGTTTGACAATTGTCTATCTTGCATGAATCTGTACTCATTAAAAAAAAGAACATTTTGAGACTGAACACACACAATACTATTTTTTTCATTAATATATGGTTGGGCAATTTTTTTTTTTCTTGAATAGGGAATATTTAGCTTACTGCTGTATCTCTATGTTTTAAAGTAAGAGTATTTTAACACATCATCCAAACTCTTAAGTCCTGCTGACAGACTACAAAAAAGATACTGTACCAGTTCCCTGACAATTGCCCCAGTATCCTATTAACTGCTCTGCACATGATAAGGTATAAATCATAGTATGAGTCATACAAGTTCTCTGACCATTAAACATTACTGCAGCGGTTGACGTGAGTTTTGTCCAGAATTGAACATTTAGTCCTGACCTGGTTCAAATAATGGAAAAATAAGTTTGCAAAATGTATTGCCATTCTGAAGTTTCTTTGATTCTGAAGTCTTAACAGTGGCGACTTTAATTTTTCCACCCAGATGTTTGTGACCTTTCAGAAAAGAATATTCAAATAGTTATTTTTTTTCCTGTTTCTACTTTTTTCCATTGACTGTAAAAATGAACAAAGTTCAAGGTTTATTTTGGGTTGAGGTTTTTTTCCAACTACTTTTCTTATTTGCTATTCTACAACTATTCAAGCTTGCTCCAATTCTGGAACAGTTATCAGATCTGCACTCACATATTTTTCCAAAGTTATGGAAGTGCTGAAAAATTACTGGCACAGCAAAGAAGTGTGTATAAAAATAAAGGAACAGAGGGAAGATGGTAGGCAACAATTTCTTTCATGAGGAGGCAAAAAAGAGGGGGGAAAAAAAATCTATTTGACATTCAAATGAAGTTTATTTCTGTGAAAATTAAAAAAAAAAAACAGGAAAAAAATGAGAAGCAAATCTGTCATTAAAAAAATACTTTGTAACTAAAAGTTTGATAGCTTTGCTCTACAGGCTGATGATGTTGACTCAGTCTCACTAGAAAGAGCTATTAGAACTCAAACCAAGCTTTACATCAGGTAACTATCTTAGCTAATTTGCATAAAACAAAATAAATTGTAAAAGTTTAATTTTAGGATAAAGTCTTTTCTACAAAAACAAGGCAAAAATTGGCACCCACTGAAAAGTAAAGCGTCTATAAATGGTTGCCCAGTTAGGAAGTAGAAGAAATCTGACTACGCCATCTCTCTAGGTTTCCTTGTCCTTTGGGAGAGAGATGTAGCTAGGTAGGTGATCCTCACTTGCCTCCTTGAGGCACCTGTTTTTCTGCTTTGATTGCTACGACGGAGACTTGAGAAGACAGAGAATCTCTTTCAGCATTTAGTGGCTGCACTGAGAATCAGGAAAAATAACATCACTTTTCGCTACAAATCGATCTTGGATTCACTCATCAGAAGGCAAGTTCACTAGCACTTACCTGTGGTTACACCTGTTATTGTGCCAAAACAAAGGCAGAAAGTTCAAAATTACATTCTTGTTATTTTGCCAACATAAGTATATGTCATTAATAATAACAATTTTCAAAGCATTAATGCTCAAATAATTTATGAATTGTTATCACATTGCATTAGAAGGATTAGGCAATGCAATATTTACATTAGTAATTCCTCACACCTCTCTTTGTAACCCCTTTCCAGGTGTACCTTGCTGTAACGTTTTACAGATCCACCTGGATACAGTGAGGAATTTCAGCTTCTCACTCCTGCATCAGAATATCATCTTGGAGATGAGTCATTTATCATTTAGATAATGGCAGAGGTGAATGATACTCACTCAGCAGCAGTGAAGTTAGTACCGAGTAATGTGTGAGTTGTTGCACCAGCTGAGTAAACCTATTAATTGGCTAGGATAGCTGCATAATACTCCAGTCACTGAATTGCTTAATGATACATTTATAATAGAAGCTGTCCAGAAGTCTTAAAAATTATGCTCAAATACCAGATTTAAGAGGTTTTGAGCTTTTATGCAAGGACAGAAGAAAGCAACGAGTGAATGTAGTGGCTTAAAGTCTTAATTTAGCAAGATACTGAAGCTTGTGCCCAGCATAAGTATAAATAGCTCCATCAAAATGAATGGGACTTAAGGATCACTGCAGAATTTATTTGACTCTGGAATGGCATGGATGCATCTTGCAATGTCATCAGAAATCAGAAAGGAGGAGGGATGGAACAAATAATATCAAAGTAAAAGCCTGCTGTTACGATACCCGTTACTTGGGATGAAGTATGTCAATGAACAATAAGTAAGCCGTATTTCTTAATAAACAGCAAGTAAGCTGTTTGGAAGCACATACAAATTCAAATAAGATGGTTTATTGTCTCAGATGCCCTCCAGAATATAATGTGAGACTTTTTTTTTTTTTTTCTGTTCCACACTAAGGATAGTCATGCACTACATGACTAGCACATAGACATGAATGCTATGTGATAAAATATTGATCTGTCTTGCTTAGGCTTTTCAGAGCCCATAAAAGCAAGAATAGAATTGGAGATTACTAAGCTTGTTGGTTAAATTCCTCTATGCCCATCCTTCATAATTAGGCTCCTCTGAAATTTCTTTAAATCAGAAGGGAAACTCTTTCCCCAGATTTTGAAAGTAGACTATACAGCGATCACTCTGCTTCTCAAAAATTAGCAGTAAAATTCACTCTTAATCTGAACAAGAGCAGATCCTAAAATGGTTGCTCCCGAAGTGTCTAAGTAGAGAGTTCAGTTAGACATCTATTTTTTCAGAGATGATCTTGAGTGACGGCATTCAGATTCTTTTCAGCTGGCCCCAGAAGCTGGCACTGAAATGTGAAATTGCTGTTGTGAAGCCATGATACCAGCCAAACAGGGCATTAAAAGGGCTTTCAAACAAACAAGTAAAGGAGCAAAAGGTAAAATCAGATATCAGTCCTGGAGAAATAAAACTCGGAATAATATCTGGATCCTGCATCTGCCCAGCATATGTAATTTCTGGCAATGAGTAACTACTGCTGGAGAAGTAAATAAAGAAGGATGACAAAAGAATCAAGATCCACGCTATGGCTGTAAAAATCAGGCAAGGCCAAGTTAATAATGAAATGACACTGATAGACAAAGACTGTTACAGCTTTTCTGACTCTTCCTGTTTTTTAGAAAAAGATTCAGTCCCACACGTGTTGCAGACAGGGAAATGCTGATATGCCACAGTTCAAAAGCAAAATTGTATTTTTTTTTCTACCAGAGCTAGTTTAGTATAGATATAGATGTGTCGAAATAGCGCAGGTAACAATCTCTTTCGCTCTGCTTAGCAAGGTGACATTTTAGGTTGCTCCTTTCATTCCATGAAAGGAAAAAATACTCGCTAGACTAAAAGGCATATGGAAGCCAGATAATGCCAGAGAAGTGTTTGTACTTAACATGGAGATGCAGTTCTTTGTCATGGGTGGATCATAAACATGCACTTCAAAAAGAAATGGAGAAGAGAAATGCTATCCTCTTGATATATCTTTTAATAAAATTCTTCTACGGTTCATCTCAAAGATATTTTTCAGAGTATGTCTTCTATTCTTTCAAGGACCAGAAAGAGCATTATAGGATACTACAGAAGAGTCACATCATATTCTTCTAATAACAGAGGGTCATTTTGGCCATTTAAAAATGTCTTGTGTTGGGAGAAGGAAGTGGAACAGTATCTGCTATTGGGCCCAGTCCTAATTGAGACTGCAAGAAGAGTGCTCCAGTCTTTCCTGGACGCTTCCCAAGTGTCCTAAGTGAAGTCCTTTCTGAGAGATAATCAAACAAAAAGGGTGAGGATGTTATAGTCCAGATATAATGATCCCTTTTCTTCTTTATGGGAATAAACTGCAGAAAATAGCTTCAGTGCTTACTTTCTGGTATACGTCACAGGCCAAACAGCTTTATAATTCCAGAGGAATGCAACTACCTCGGAAACTGATAGCCATACAAAGAGAGATAGTACCTGAAGCATCTATATCTCAACAGATCCACATGTCAAATTTTAGGTGTTTAGGACAGACATCTTAAATGTGAGTAGGTTACACTAGGAGCTGCATATAGGAGACAGCAGTAACATGGTATTTTCCAAGCAACCTGTTCTGCTAGCAAGTTGGCTGCCATATCTTATATAGCACATGGGTCTTCTTGAGTTTCTACGGCTTCATAGCAACTGTGAATCATTATGGCTAGTTCTGACTCCAGCAAGAAATGATGCAACGTCTGACTCTCTTGTAAATTATCACCATTATTTTTGCCTCTCCACAAGACACATGTGGGCACAGGTGAACCAGCAATGTAACTCAGGCAGAGAGGAAAAGCCTGAGTCCTTGAGCAGGTACCACCTGAAGGAGGGGGAGGCCCCTCTGCGACTTCCCACAACACTGGTTTAAGGCTGGTCATTTCTGTTATCAAAATTGGCACCAAGCCCAGGGTACCAAACCCCCAGGAGGGTGGAGATGTGCTCAGGTCCATGACAGTATGACTACAGGAAGTTTAAAAGTATCAATTGTTGTAAAGAAAGATGACAAAAAGGATGCTAACATTCTTAAAAGAACTCATTTTTACTTCATTTCAGATCATTTTAGGATGTCTTTCTAAACACTAGGAACGTCACGTATGTATCTTTTGTAAGTCTGGAGAGGTTATGCTGTATTCTTCCCATTCAGTTTTACCTTTAAGCATAGATGCAACAAAACTGCCATGGTTTAGCCTCACTCGGGACTAAGTGCTATGCAGCCACTCACTCACCCTCACTGAGGCAGGGGGGGAAATACAATGAAAAGCTCATGGATTGAGATAAGGACAGGGAGAGATCATTCTGCAGTTACTGTCACAGGCAAAACAGACTCAACTTGGGGAAAACTAATTCAATTTATTAGCAATGAAACCAGAGTAGAATACTGACAGATAAAACCACAGCCTCCTTCAGGCATCCACCTGCCCCAGCGTGGGGTCCTGCACGGGCTGCAGGTGGATCTCTGCTCCTCCATGGGCCTCCATGTGCTGCAGGGGGACAGCCAGCCTCACCATGAGCTGCACCATGGGCTGCAGGGGAATCTCTGCTCTGGCACCTGGAGCACCTCCTCCCCTTCCTTCTTCACTGATCTTGGTGTCGGCAGGGCTGTTCTTCTCACACATTCTCACTCCTCTCACTGCTTCTCACTGCCCCAGTCTGGGCTGGGCCCAATGCAGAGAGCCACCCAGCAGAAGGCCAAGTGTGAGGCCTATGCCCCCCACCTCTCTGCCCACATTCCTGCTTTTGTTTTCCCTTTCTTATATCTGTTATCACAGAAGCGTTCGTTATCACCTGGATAACTGGCCCTGGAGCCAGCCGGGTCCACCAGACAAAGGAGAAGCTTCTAGCAGCTTCTCGTAGAAGCCACCACTGTAGCTATCCCCCAACCCCCTGGCACAAAAACCCAACACAAAAGAGTTCTCATAATAAAGGTATGTAAGACTAGGTGTCTGAGCATTTCACTGCCAAACGTCTGGTTGCTTTTCAACTCTATGCACAAGCTGCTACCAACTTGCCTTGATACTTATCAAAGAGGTTAAGTTCTCAAATATACTAAGTAATTAAGTGATTAATAGAAGTCACTAAGATCTAGGGATGAAGTCCACTAGCAGCTGTTCTTCTACCCCAGGGTCTTCACTGTATGCCCTGTACCAGATTGTTGAAGACCAGTCAATGGATTTGCGTGAAGCTCCTAATAGTTTCATCTTCTGAAATGAGACGTACAGTGCACAGCAAGGATGCCAAATGTTCATCTGTTTTCTTCCATGGTCGTGTTTCAGGACCGTCACGTCTTTCTAGGATGTCTCAGAGAACATTTTTAGATACCTGAATGACAAAAGAAGAGATGAGAGTAGCTAGCCAGGCACTTTGTAATGTTATCAGCCCTCACTCATGTGATCAAGCAGGATCAGAGATCCCTCCAAAAACATCAAACCTCAGATAGATTTGCTCTTGAATTCCCTCAGCACTCCTTTTGGTTTGGAAATTTGTTTCTGCCTTTATGCACCATCTTTTCCAAGCCCAGCAGATACTGATCATAAAAAGTCTGATGTTGTTCTAAACATGTAAGAGCTTCCAGAAACCCAGATCTGTCTTGACTTTTGTCTTGTGAAAGCTTTAGAACTTGCTTCTAGCCACCATGTAATCCATAGCATCCTAGGAACCCTTTTTCCTTATTCCACTATATTCCTACTCATCAACTTGTCATTGCTAGGTCTTTGTGAATCCTAACACCCCAGACACCTGGGAGCACAGCCAGAACATATTTGGGAATTTGCCACCTATCCAACTGAGAAAGGCCCATTAAGTGCCTGGAAATTAAGAAGGCAGATGAAAAGATAATGTGATGGAGTTTTTTTTTAAAATGTATTCTGATTTTAAACCAATCTGATGGGGTTTTTAAGTCATCTGGGGGAAAGAGAGGTCTAAACTATGAATTTGAGCTGACAAAGCAGGATACAGCACTTTGTATTCTAAACAAAGCAACTCTGAAGCAAAGCAAAGACTGTTAAATCAAGTAGGCAGCAAATGCAGAGTGAAATTTGAAAACTCTACTTTAATTCCAACCCTTGTATTTATGCCTTAAAGTAAAGCTATGTTTTATGTATTTTTAAATGATTTATCAAATAATAAGACTCACAATTCACTGCAACCTGGAATTGTTTATAGAATCTCACAAACAGCAGTTCTGAATTCTATGGGCAACAGCTGCACTCAGCTGTGAGCAAAAGCTCTTCAGTCTGAAAAAGTGACATTTTGAGAATTCTCTGCGTTTCCCATCCCAGGGCCTGAAAAAGAAAGTGTTAAGTCAGGACAGTCTGTTGGAAGAGAAATGTTTATATGCTTTCCCTAAAAAAAAATGCTTTCCAGAATACCCTTGAGAAATTGAGGGGTGGGAAGGGAAGAAGGTGTTATGTGTTAAGTGTGTGGAAATGTTTATGAAACTTCATATTGATTTCACACTCTCAGTTGGAATTTATTTCAATCTTCATTGCACAGAGCAGCAGTAGAAGAAAAGTTAGTCTAAGCTCAGTAGAAGAAGTCATTCAACTCATCATCTATGATCCTTCTGTAGTCAATAGAGAAAGCTGAAAGGTCTTCCAGAGCAAGGCAGTGGAGGGCTTATTTTATGCACTCTGGGAACCTCTATTACCTCATTGACTGTAGACACCTAGGAAGTCCCTAGATTACTAATTTTGGCATGTAAGGTGATGATTGCCTGAGGCAAGGAGGTGTGATTATTGCCACAGAAAGATTTCTCTCGTCAAAGCTGGGGATCGTTAATGGGGGTGAGCCTTTTTGTGCTGCATCACGTGGCCTCTTCCTTGCTGTGTTTCCAAGAAGTGCTGTTTATCTCTGGAAGACAGTGTTAAATTTTTCCCTTTATTGAATTGATTGGTTGACATAGTCTGGACAAGTGCCAAAGGATGAACCCTGCTGTCTGGAACCAGTAACAGGCTCCAAGGAGAAGTTTCTCCTCATTTCCTTCATACAATGGAGACCATGAAGGAACTTTACCCCACTGCTCTTATCCTAATTCTTCTCTGCAAACTCTCAAACATCAATAAAGCAGGAGCTTGAGATGTTTTATAGTTTCTGATTGCAGCTGGAATTTGGGAATTGCTTTTCAGCTCATTCTCCTTTTGTTCTACCAAGGGCTTCTGATGACTTTGGACTTTTCCAGTGCCCATGCAGCCTTCTAACACCTTTGTAGGGGAGAAAAGAACATTTTTCATTTTGGAAAGCCACCCTTGTATAATCTTGTGTCTTTCTGGTTTATTATGGAAAAGGAAAAATGCAGGGAAAGGCTCAGCAGAACATTTGCAGCCTTTGCTGTTTCCTTAAAAAGCCTTGCAGCAAACTGACAGGGAGATTGAGGAACACAGTGCTCTCTCTCTGCCAATATCTCCTGACCAAACGCCTCAGCTCACTGTGCGAGAGTTTTCTGTGCTGCAGTCCCTCTCCGGCAAACTCTCTCAGAGTCTTAAAGGCCCTTTCAGCAGGTTGAACTCTAGCGTTTGTTCTGTGCTGCGTTGATTACCTTCCAAATACAGAGGCACCATAACAAAGCCAATGATCTGTCAGGCTTTAGGGCTCAGGATGATTAGGACCAACATCACTCTGCAGTTTTTATGGAATTCAGCTGTAGAAAACTGCAAAGGAAGAGGCACAGGTGCTAAAAAAATATTGTGTATTCAGTATTTTCATGGTATTTTTGTTGTTGTTGGGGAGGGCTTGCACTGATATACTTCAGGCTTTACGATCCTGGCAAACAAGCCAATGTGGAGATGAAACTGAAGGTAAATCATTCCAGAGTTTCATGCCTGCCTCCTTCTTAGTTTGAAATCTCGTTTCATGGGAGTATTTTTCCTCCAGATAAAAGCCTCATCTGAGATTCAGACGTATTTGGGTTTGAATTCCAGACACTGACTTGGAAAATCTTGTGTTGCAAATGGAAAAAGTGATACCTGATTCTAATGGTTCACTGTAGCTTTAGTATGCTCTCATCTAGTGGCAATGCTTTCTTAGCATACGGTGCTAAAGAAAGTTCTCTTTAATGATGGCCTGCAAATGATTTGCAAGCCTTGTGGGGAGAAGAAGTCAGAAATTGCTTTACACAGTTGCTATCAGAGTTGAATTCCAACATGTCGCAGTATGAAAAACTATTTTTCTACCTAGGTAGAGGAGCCTGTATGTGTGAGTATAAAGACATTGCTTCCTATATTCTGCGGATATTTCCGAGCAAGATCGTCTTTAAGCCAGACCACGCTTTGTATAAATGTAAGCTGCCTACCTTACCACCTCTGTGCTTTCTGTCACTCATCTACCCATCTCCTGCCTGCTTGCCTGTTGATTTTCCAGTCTGGTTTCAATCAGACGTGCAGCCAGTCAACCATTCTCAGTGTGGACAAAAGAGCTCAGAAACTGATGCATTTGCAGAAAATCACTTAGCAAACTTAATGGCCCCTTAGTTTCACTGCCCTGTGCAGCTTTCCATTTTTCCATATCCTAACTGGTTAAATGAATAGGATTTTAAAATGTTCTTAGAAATTACTTAAAAATATAAGGGATGGAGGTATTTAAAATGGCATCTGGAAGACAGGAGAGATGATTAAATGAATACAAGCCTAAATTTTCAATTACTGAGGCCTTTTCAACTGTAGAGCAATTTTTGGCAAATCAAATTTCTACTGAAAAATGTAAACAAGAATTATCAAGACTTCACTCTTTGGATGCTATTCTTCAGGAGCAAACCAGATTCTGCCAATATCTCTCTTGCATTGTTATAAAGATTTGAAGAAACATGTTCCATTTGGAGTAACGTGTTTTTTCTTTCCAATGACTTTTCCAATAGATCAAAGGAAAAATCTCCCCGCTGCTCTTGGTTTGGTCCCATTTAAAAGGAAAAATCTGTAAACTTTATTTGCAATTTGTCATTTCAATCAATCTCTTCCTGACAGAAAAGAATAGCTGTTGGCTCAAGTGTCTAATGCTGAGGCCAAATGAGATTAGAGTAGGTAATACTAGCCTGCATATCCCAGAACAATTTATGGTTTTTGATAACCATTGAATAACCAAGGTCAAGTCAGTGTTATGCTGCTAGTAATTTACTAAAGAGCTTTGATAAGCCATGTGTCTCAGGGGACAGCATTGCTGATGAGAGAAACTAGAGTCTATACATCAATTGAATGGAAAAAAAAATGCTTATTTATTTCTTTTACAACTCTTCTGCAAGTTGAAGTTGTGGATATCTCTAAATGATTAAATAACAAGAACTGAAGAGTCTTTCTGTTATTGTGACTCACATCTGATAGTTTTCTTGGCTTTACTTGTAACTTTTCTTCCTATAACCAGTCATTTTCCTATAAGTATTCTGAACTGTTGTATGGGGTAAATCCAGCTGTATGTACCTCTAGCATCTCTTTGAGTTTCATGTTGTTTGATTATGGAACCAAGTGCCACTTCAAATTGAACAAAAACATACATTTATTTTCACTTTGGAGAGAACAGTTGCTATTTTGTTGTCCTGTCTTCAGAATGTCAGATGATAGCTGAGGCTCAACTGTTTACAGTGAAGTTCTGCCAAGGCTGTATTACCTATTTCTGTCTCTGACTGATCTCTTCAATACGGCCTGGGGATTTCTTTGAACTTCAGTGCTTCATTACATTTCATTTCTAAGCTGATGGTACTGAGTCACTGATAGCTTTTCATGGATTTGAACTATGTTCCAGTTCAAGAGATGATTGGAATTGCTTTCTCACACCTACTAAATATTGCTCACTTACAGATCAACTTAACTTCTTCTAGCCTTGAGTTATTAAACTAGGCATGCAAATCCTCTAAATGTGGCTATTATTCTTCTTTTCACCATTCTTATGTAGGCTCTTATCTGATGATTGCAGGCAGCCAAGAATGTCTGCAGCGCATTTAGAAAACCTTTCCAAAACTACACTCCGATCCTTACTCCTATTGCTATTCACATGTATGCCCCATTCCCTTTGCTCTTTAAATGGCTTCGTAGGTTAGTCCTTCTAATTTTTTCCCCACTACTGTTTGATAAAGTGCCTGCTAACATACAGGGAAGTGAACTTGGGCTCTGTGTTCCATAGAAGTGTATTCCTTCTTCATTTTTCAGATTAATTCAGCGAGGTGCTAAACTCCTAAAAGCCCATGTGTTCTGTACCAAGACCCTGCAGACAGCACACTGGAGGATCAGCTGTTACATCTTACTGTTTTGATGTATTTTCAGTCAGCAATTTTTGGATCCTGGGTTTAAGTCAACACCCAAAAAAGACAAGATTGAATTCTGGAAGGGAAAATAACAGCTCACTTAATGTCAATGCAAACTTTGACTTGAGGGATTTCACCACTGGCACCTAATCTTATAGATGCTTTTGCTTTTGTGGTGTTTGTGCTAAAGCATCTAAGAGGCGAGATGGGAATTATGGACAAACTACACACTGGTGCATTTACACAATAACTCATAATTGAAGAATAATTTATAACAAATGTATCTGATCAGCTTAATCTATTTTTTTTTTTTTTGCTGCAGCACACTAGTGACCTGTTCCATTCAGTATTTGTCTCCTCACCCTTTTTTCTCATCAGAAATGTAGTTTAGTGTTTTATAAAAATAATGAAGTGAAAGAAGTCTGTGAGGTAGAAAGATGATCCCTTAAACCTACTTGTGGGTATCAAGTATGGACAAGGTAGCTAGTCATATTTCCCAAAATAATGAGGTGCTTAAAGGTTCAGAAAGACACTTTCCAGAATTGACAGATGTGCATAGGCACTTAGATCCCCAAGATGCAGGTGAGTACAGAGATTCGAGACCATTGAAGAAAATGGGCGCTATGGCATCTCATACAAAAGTACTCTCAAGGAGAACCAGTGGTTCAAGCTAGATGCTGGGATTCTTCACACATTGCACAGAGGTGGGAGTTTCAGATCAAGAAAATAATAAAATTCATCAATAAAAAGGCATTTGGGCAGCAGCAAGCCTTAAGTCATTCCTTTGATGGACTGATCTTTTCTACTTTGGATTCATTCCACTGCAGTCTTTTGAAAACTAGTGTGTGAGGCCATACTTCAGAAAACAAGAGGGGAGTCGCTCCTTTCTTTCAGAGAATGGTTATTAATTCAGCAGATGGCTTTCTGGGCACCTGTGAAGCTTTCTTATCAGAAGCCTGAGCACTGACAGACTTTAACACATAAACCCTTACTGAGGATTTTGAGAATCTACATTTTAGACTTGAGTGTCTAAGCCAATATTTATATATCTAAGTCCTTTAAGGACCTAAACCTAAGTGGTATTTTTTGAAATTTCTCAAAGCTTTGAAGTGCTTATTAGGTGCTTGTGTACACCTTGGGATAACAAAAGACTTTTGCAATTCTGGGTATGGTTAGCGTGCACAAACAAACACTGATTTGAAGTAGGGATGTATAGTTACATATGCAGTCCAGTTTTCATGAACGCTAATATATTAGTATATAAGACCTCAAGAATTTGTTCCCACAAACGTAAGTGCTGCTAAAACTCCATCACTTTTATGTTTCCAAAGAAATGAACGTAAAAGGAGTGTGAGATTGACCTATGCACCATTTAAAACTTTATATGGTTATTTACATTAAAAATGCACAGTATTTGTCCAACTGTAACTGTAAGTGTAGCTTTTAAAGTATCTGAGACCCTGGAGTAGTTATTTATTGTTCTAGGAAATGACTTTTATGAGAGCAGCACAGAAACTCGAGACTTTTGATTCTAAGTCTAGACTGAAGCTCAGCAAATAGTCCAGAGACAGTGACTTTCAGACTTATTGCCCAATCTAGAGGAACAGCTTCAGTGGCAAAAGAGGTTACCTCAGATGAGAAAGTTGGCTGGCATCAGTACTAGATCTATTCTCAGAGGCCATGCATGTAATGTAATGTTAAGCAAATTAGTCTGAGGGCACTGCTGCCAGATTTCCTGATTTGGTGGCCACTGTGTGCAGTATCATTTGAAAACTCCTTACCAGAAATGTTGCTTTCATCCCACTTTACAGGCTTTTAGCACTCTGAAATGACTAGAATCAGAAAGATACTACTGATCCACAGACAACCTTGATTGTTTCCCCAGTCCTTGAAAGAAATGGGGCAGGACATGATGTTATATAAAAACAACAAAGCAAAACTGAACTGAGCATAGAAGACAGAGCATGCAACTAGTGATATGGGTTTCTTGTGCAAGAAGACTCTACCCTGACAGTGCCCATCTGCAAAGGTGGGTAACATAAGAACATCTCTATCAGGGCAGACTAGAAATTTCTCTTTCGCAGTACCCCATCTCTGACAGTGGCCTCCAGTGAATGCCTAAAGAAAGGAGCATGACAGCAGGACAACCATGTGATGCTACTCCCCAGAACACCTTCTCCACCTCCACTGATTTGCAGATGACTGCTTCTTTCTTTGTACTTCATAGCCTTCAATGGATCTTCTAAAAATAATTTCTTCAGTTATGTTTTTGAACTCATACAGCATTTAGCAGCCAGGATTTGGATTTTTGAAAGTCAAAACCAACAAAAAAGCAAGTCATGGTGCTCTCAAGTCCTGTGCCTGTTGTGCAGCAGGAACACGCTGTCTCTTTAGAGCAGTACCCTTCACTCCTCCTTGATTTGCAGGTTCTTACAGATTTTCCAGTGGAGCTGCATTTTGCTGTATAGCAAATATAATCCTACTGATAATAGGCTTACTGTTCTTAGTTACAGCTTGTGGCTTAATTATCAATAGTCTGTGGATTCCCAGAAGTCTACTAACCCCTGTTTTTTTTACCTTCTAATATCCCTAGGGCCTCTCCTAGAAAAAAAGCCTGTTAGTTTACCATAGAGTTTTCTCAAGACACTTCTTATCGTTGCATCACTGGACCTTCATGTTGGAACTATTTATGTTTCCAAAAGACATTTCAGTTATGTGATACTGTATTAATTACCATTATCACCATGTAACAATATTAATTATTCTTGAAAAATTGATTCTATCTTAAATTGAATTTGTTAAAAATAATGTGACTTTTCCAAGCAGAGTTAGTTAAGAATACACATGATTTTTCCAAGTCAATCTTCAAGCAGGAAGAATTGAAAAAATCATTAGATTAAAGAAACCTGTATTTTATTTGTGATCTATAACACCAAAAGAATTGAGTTGTTCCTTTATGTCTTAGTTTCTATATCCATAAAATTTATTTGGAAAGTATTTTGATATATGAATAAAAAGACTTATATAAAGACTGAATACTGTTCTGCTTCTTAGTTGGCAAAGGCATATTGTATAAGCATATCAAAATATAGAAATATAAGACTTCCTATGGCAGGCTGAATCATAGCACGAAACCAATTTCTTGAGAAGGCCCCTACAAAATACTTTAGGCAGAAATAAATTTCAAATGCAGCACGTAGAAAAGCCTGCTTAATGCTCTGTTGCTGTTTTCTGAAGTATAGAGTATTTTCCTTCTAGTACGTGTCCAACTTTAATACTGAAACCATCCTATTTCTTGAAGCCTCAGTAGTACCTTATGACAGTGACTTCTACAGGTTAATCAGGCACTGTGAAGAAGATAAGGTTTTTGTCAAGGGTAAAGGCGTTGCCTTCCCATTCATTGCCTTTCTTTACATTCTGATGATGACAGAGCAGAAGGCTGGAGGCATCCAATGTACAAAGAGCATTCGTTGTTTTCTAAACAGTTTTTAACAATTACCTCCTAGAGCTCTTTTATCTTCATAGTTGTTTGGGAAAAGAAGCCAAAGCAAATATCCTCAATAGCAGTAATGTGTTCGATTTTCTTCTGAGCTGAAACCGTGTTGTGTGGTTAAGATCTAAACTCTGTGTAAACTGCCCAAACCATGGCTGAGGCAAAGGGACTTAGACTTCCCTTTTTTTTCCAGGAAAGCATGAAGAGCTGCCCCAGAAAGGGTTACTTTTTGATACTAAATAATCTATATACTGTCCTGGTATTAGTGATTGTTTAATGCTTGATTATAGAAGACCTGGAAAGGGGAAAGTTATAGTCTTTAAGTGGGCCAGTGTGGGGATGACTGTGTCCTGGTAAGCAAAGGACAGACAGTAAAAATTGAATAAAAGAAAAAATGTACTAAACAAATGACTCAAAATCACATCACTTATTGGAAAGCCCTCTTAATTTCAACAGGCACATACACAGGCCAGCTAAAGCCTTCAGCAGAGGTAAATCAGCATATCCTTCCATTAACATGAATGACCTAATGATGATTTAATCTATCTGAGGATCTGGCCCTGAGCATTCAGCTTCAGGTTAGATCTAGTTTTGTCGGTTTTGCAGCCTAATTTTCCTGCCTGGACAGTTGGAATGACTCTGCTCTAAGCACATAGTGTTGTCTGTGTCATAATTTTGAATCAGCCAGCAAGTTCTGTATGGCACCAAAACTAGTGCTGGAATGAGGTGCAAGCCAGAGATCCCAAATCAGACAAGCAAATGCTTCTGAACTCACGAGTTTATTGTCCAGACTTTGCACTAAAGAACAAGCCTAGAACACCTGCCAAAAATCACAAGACACTTGTACAGCTAGCAAGAAAAAAAAAAAAAAGAAAAGAAGAAAAAAAAACCCTAGTCCAAAATGAACCCCCAAAAAACTGCTGGACACGTTAAATGAAATCACACCACCTCCAGGCAAAGAATAAGGATTTTTGTTTTGCCTCTGAAGCTGCTATTTAAAACATACCAACCCTCTGCAATACTGTCTTCTATTATGACCTCTCTCCTTTTTGGGGCCAAGGAGCTTGAAGAACAGCATCAAATCAAATGAGTGCAGATGACTCAGGACGGGATGGGTTGCTTCCAAAGTGCAAGCTCAAGGATATTTCATGACTGTAAATTCTTTTCTTCTTACACACAGGCCTGGTGAGAACTTACACGAGAGCAAAACCATTCTCAACTTGGGCTATCTTTTCTCACCTCAAGTCTTGTCATTTTGAGCTTATTTAGCTTCAGCAGTTGGAGGATGGCTGTAGCAGTGCTTTGGGCAAGCAGCAGACACTGCGCCATCAGGCTGAAGCCATTGGTAGGGGAAGTGGGTGGGGTCCTTTCTCTGCAAGGGACTGTGCAACCCTCAATGCTTTGTGGTCCTGTGAAAAGAGGAGGGTTTTGGGTGGGCTGGGACAGGCAACAGGCACTTGGCTTTTGGTCATGCAACACTAGCTTCAAACTCTTGTTGGGCGTTATGTAAAGGGTTATAATCCATAAGTTTTCCATTAGGAGGCACTTCAGTGTGATACTAAACAGGAAAGCAAGTCTTTCTCCACAGAGTATCTTAGTGTTATGAATTGTAATGCTTAATACAGTGTTTCTCAGATATTTAAATGTTTTATTCCCTTTTGACCACTCTCTTTTTGTGCAGTCCCACCCAGCAGTGTCATTGCTGCATGGTAGGGAGAGGGGAGAAGCTGTGATTATCCTGTAGGTATTTGTACACTTTTCCAGGTGAGAGAACTGAGCAGTGAATAATTAAGGGCAATTTGTAGCTTCTTGTGTAGTGTAAATATTTGCAGCCAGTAATTGCTTGCTTCTACACTACCAAACACAGCTTTTTTGTAATCCTAAAAGCCCTGTTGAACAACTCACAAATTGAGAAACCAGAACTTTGTGCCCCTTGCTCCCACATGAGAATTCACAGTCTTGAACTAGGTGTTACCTCCCTTCACAATAGCATGGGAAAATGCACTACCACAGAAAAGACAGATAAGTCAACTCCAAGAAAAGTGAGTAGTAGAGCCCTGAAAGAGACAAGATAAACACTTGTAATACTCTGAATTACCAGCATTGAATCGTCTTCGGATGGCAAGCACCTAAGTCCTTCAGTGACCAGGAGTGAGTCATTCCTTCATTTCAAATAATTCTCAGGCTGATACTCTCCTTTTATACAGGAACACTCAGGACTAACTTTTATCTTTGATGGGACTCAGAGCACTCTCTTGAGGGCAGTGTACTTACTTGTTCAGTCATAGGCTATATAGTAGCGTGATGGCTCTTTCTCTTACTAAAGCTGTTACAGCATGAATGGAATAATTATAAATGGAAGCTATCACAGACAAAGGTTTGTCGAAGGAATGATTTTCTAGACTGGTGGGTAGCACGTGTACCTCAGTGGGGTCAGTGAGGGAACAAAAGCTAGCTTAGTTTCTAGACTTTGTTCCTGAGATGACTTATTTGCCTTTTTTCCAAAGACTAGTAAGTATTTAAAACTACTACGTAAACCAGTGATTTGGGAATAAGTAGTGCTGTGCATAACAGAGGAAGTAAAACCTGAGTATTCCTTTGTCTTGGCTTTTGTTATCATTGTATATTTGAAAAATGAGCAAGGCAGGAGAAGTGAACCAACTCAGCAGGTTGATAGAGTCAGAATGTAGGAACGCTGCAGAAATGAAGGGACAGAAGAATGTTACTGAAGAACAGTTGTGAAATAAATGAGAGAAAAGGTTGTCGTGCTAGCATCCTAGATCCATAACCAAATCCCATGAAGAACTGTAGTTTATAATTTGGATATTTGTTAGGTCCTGATGGAAGAATTCTGAATTTTTGACACAGGCTTAGAAAAGAAAAATCAAAATATGAACAGTGACAGGATTATGTGTAATGGACAAGAGATGTTGGAGAAGACATAGAAAAGCCGTGTAAAATCCTTGAGGTAGCACATGATGTTCCTAAGAAATGTCTTGTTTAAGAAATGAAAGATTTCTTTAGGCACTAATGCTCAAAAATCTGGCAATGGAAGAGAACAGCCATCCTAAACTAAATGGTTGAAGCCTGTCTTGTGAAATTAACAAATACTGAAAGAGGAATCAATTTATGAAGTTAAAGACAAAAGATGCAAAAACTCAAAAATCCATTGAAAATCTGTCACTGGATGTGAACATACATTCATGAACAAACCACATCTAAAAGTGAACCACAAATGGAGCAGACACAACTAGAAGTCGTTAAGAAGCACACAAAAAGCATGAAATTACAAGGAAAAAACACACTGAAACCAAATCAACAATTATGAGCAAAAGAGATAAAACTAAAGCCGTATATGTTTTTTTTTTTTAGAGAGAGAGTGATACCAGTAAGTGCCTTGCTTTTAGGTCATCTAACTACAACAACAGAAACTGTGCTAAAGCTCACCACAAGAGAAAAATGCAGGATGCTGAGGGGTGATACGGTGTTTCAGAAGCTGAGGTTTTACTCAAAACTGACAGGAGTGCAGTGCAAAGCAGCAAAAATAAATGGTTTGTTAAACGGATCAGGACCAGAAGCAAAAGAAGAAGAGAACACCAGAGTGAGGACACTGTATGCTGGGGAGAAATCACTGCTATATTTTCCCCAGAATGCAGCAGGCATATCCAGACTAGAGAAATACTGTTTTGCAAGGTAGTGTTTACGCAAGAAAAACATGACTGAAACTCTTCAAGCAGAAGAAACAATATAAAGAAGAAGAGATGGTAAACTGTTAAGAGCACATAGTGCAGAAGTTGCTCCTAAATGGCTAAAACACCTTCACTACATTCTATTGATAATGGCAATGCCATAGCAGAAGCAGGGAAGAGCTGAAAAATTTGTAAAATAAGTTTTATCCAATTAGCCTTGTGGCATGAAAATATGGCAGCAAGAAAGGAAAACGAGACTTGCAATGTGATAAAACCAGCATGTAATACAATGTGTATAAGGAAACATCAATACGGGCCAGTTTCTGGGTAGTGGCCAGCAGGAATGTTAGAACAAACTAGACAAAGTAGATTTACAAGTGCTCACGTTCATCATATTGCCAGAACAAGCAAACAGCAGGAGAGAAGCCTTACCTGCTGCCTAAGGATGCTGGGCTCTGAAGAGAAACCAAGTGTCCAACATAGCACCATATACAGAATCACTTAAGCAATCATACCCAGATCACTGGGAAGAGGAATTAATCACAAAAATACTTGTAAGCCAGCTCAGAGAAGGGAGTTTCTCAGAAAAGCCAGATGGACTACCTACTATCCCTCTCCAAATGTGATCAAAGCTGACCAGTGTTGTTATCTGGGGCAATGCAGGCCAACAGGCAGCAGAGAAAATCCAGACCAACACATCAGAACACCCAGCCTTCCTCTCCCCAACATACACAGCATTCGTAGCTAGCTTTGAAGGAAAAGTGGGAATTTCTTACTATAAAGCACATATTGAAGCTTTGGGGAGTCAGACAAGCTGTCAGACACTCCTACAGCTACTACTGAAGAAAATGATACAGCTTTTCAGACGCTAAAATAGCCCAAAAAGTAGGACCCAGAGGAAATTAATTCCAGCCAATTTGTACTGTTTACCTGTGAATGGCAATTCAGTCACATCACATCATAAACATACACAGCCAGGCAAAAGGCCAAGGTGAGCAGACAGTTATGATTGCTCCGATTCTGTTAATGAGTGCTGAAGAAAAAAGTATCAGCAGCATCTCCAGTGTGGAGAAGTGCTCCTTCCCAAGGCATTAGCAGCAGACTGATACAGCACATCATGCCAAGACATAGGCATGGCTTGATGCTTATGGACCAGCACAAGTACACAGCTGAAATCAGAAGCCATGCAATTAAAAAAAAAACAAGCAACAGAACAGAACCTACTGCAACCAGCAAGTGAAAGACTCTAGAAACTACACATGGGACAGGATGATCCCAGTCACACTATTTTCCTAGGGCAAGCCATGCAGTTGTGTGGTAAATGGCTATAGAATTAGCTAATTATCATTAATATAATATGAATAGTATCATATGTATTTCCCTGGAAAGTCTATTTTGAAAATACAAGATAAAAAGCACAGACAGGGAGAATGGTGAACCATATGCTCCATTTAGTCTGGCTGGTGAGGTCTGGAAGGAACATGATGTCTTGAGTCAATGGCAGATTCTCAGAACAGCACAGTAGAAAAATAGAACAAAATTGCAACAAACCCAAAAAACGCAAATCAGTCTTTGGTGAGTACAAGAAGGATGCAAACCCATACCAAAATTCTCTTTGGAAGTTATACATGATATTTTGTATGATATTGGAGTGCATACCTTCCAAAACTCCCCAGCAAATGAAGAACTACTCAATAAAGTGTATTTTCTACTTCAGTACATCCAATTCATAGCTATATAAGATGTAGATTTTGAAATCTACATCTCTGGGAGGGAAAGTTAAGTGCAATATCCGTGACTCCCATAACCTGCTCTCTCAGCTAAATACAGCAAAGGTAATACACCACAGACAGGTTTCCAACAGAGACTCTTGCCTATGCCTGCATGGACAGCTTTGGAAAACAATACTGTTAGGAAGCATTGGATGAGAGGGAGGTGTATATGGAGGCCCAGGGCCTGGGGGACAGCTATAGTGTTTTGGGCCCAGTGTTGTGCCAGCTGAGTTGTGTTCACCTTGTTTTGGGCTCGTCCCCTCCAGAGGGGCTGTGTACAAGGGGAGGGTTGAGAAGCAGGGAAACAGTGCAAAAGGGAGCAGATGAGGATTGAATGGATGAAGGATGGTAAAAGAAGAAGCAGCAACATATGTGGAAAGAGTAGGACAGAGAGAAACAACCTACTGAGCAGAACTTTTGTAGTAAGGGAGAGAATAACAGTTTGGTCAGCAATGGGAGACCAATATGCTGCAGAGCACAGCAAATGGAGTTGACTGATAATAATGTGGGCAAATGGCATACAATAATATCCTTTTGCTGGCATGAGACACGAAACAGGGGGGCTTACTCACTTTTTATCTGTCTCCACAACCTTGGAGTGCCCACTGTGGCACTGTGTGCCAAGTCTGCACTTCCACACGCCACGTGCCTCCGGGTTACCAAGATACTGCTGCTTGTTTGTCCTAATTGAGCACCACTGACTACTGTGTAATTACCATCGAGTGAATCCAGTCTCACAGACAGATCACACTGAATTGACTGGGAAAGACTTGAGCTCTGTAATGAGAACTACAGAGCATCGGGCATTTTGAAAAGTTACGAGAAAATGAAAGTAGCATCTACTCCCATTTATTTTCCCTAGTTAAAATCTAACTATGGAAAAGTTCAGAGAATCTACTTTTGACCCAGAAAAGAGTAAATACAGGAAATAGCTGTTCTGGACAAAGAATAGAGCTTCCTATGGAACAGGACTTTTACAGTCTGTTTTTGCTTTGTAGGGAAAGTTTGATTCTCTCAGTAACCTTTCTTTCCAGTTACTTAAAAACTAAATACCTTCATAACAAAAATGCATGTTTGTATATGGGCCACTGCCGTTCTGCCTTTGCAGAAGGTCCCAGGTAGATTAGCTCCTTTGCTGGGTTATCTAAAAGATGACTCATGGAGGGAACAGTCAGTATGTTCGATCTGAGAATATTCTGTATTTCTTTTCTTGTTGCTTTATCTCCTAGCCTTGATTTCTGATGAAGTGTTACCCTCTTTCTTGCTTTCTGTGGAGATGCTATTCATTTCCTAAGCCTGGCAAGCTTCATCTACTAAAATATCTTGCTTGCTCACCATACAGATTTTCCCAGGCTCCCTTTGCTCTAGTCAAAATATTTGCAGGAAAGCTGACTAGATGCCACTTCTGGCTCCCTTTTACCTTACGTGACCTAAATTAGTACCTAGTTATGCTTTTCTTAGTGGTATAATGTGGTGAAGGCAATTTATGTGCCATTTTCTAGCGTGTTTGGTTTCCATTAGGGAAACTAAGAGATACTAGACAACCTCCAATCGGAGACATATAATTTTACCAGGGAAAAGACCAAGAATCCTTTAAATCACATATGTACATGTAAGCTGTTGCATATGGATGCATTTAAGCTTTTAGCGGGCTAGCTATTTCTTTACAATTCATATGTTACTATGGAAACAGCAGTATTTATTCTGGTTCCTTTTGACATGCTTGCTTTGATAGCTGAAAGCGTTTTGAGTCAGTTGTTGGATTTTTTTTTCCTCTGTACATCAGTTTACCTTGCTAATAGCAATGAAAATTAAGTATTGAGTTAGATTCTGTTCAGGTTTAGAGAGGTGCAAACTTGTTCTCAGCTCAAGGATTGTGTAATGTGATCAGTAGCAAAACTTGGCCTGTCTAAACTGTATTGGGAAAATTCTCTGGTGCAGATGACCATTTACCTTTCAAATTTCCTGAAATGAGCAGCATCAGAGAGCTAAAAAGAAAAGGTTCTTTAGCTTTTCCAGAAGATAGGTTTATCTCAGTAAAAGTAAAGCCCAGACCCGCTCTGTTTTTTGCAGAATGGAAAGTAGTTTATGAATACTTGATTGAAAACACTGTTTGGTATCTTGATTAGATGTGACGACCTGACCTCGGTACTAGGGAAGATTATGGAGCGGTTCATCTTGAGTGTGCTCACCAGGCATGTGGAGGACAACCATCCCTGGAGGTGTTAAAAAAACCCCTGTGTAGCCATGGCACTTCGGGACATGGTTTAGTAGGCATGATAGTGTTGGGTTGGCAGTTGGAATTGATGATCTTAGAGGTCTTTTCCAACCTTAATGATTCTATTGTATTCTGTTCATTCTATTTGATGTTCACTACTTTGTGGATTAGAACTTACAGATGTTCAGAAGGCTAACTAAACAATTTGAGAAACAGACAGATAATACTTGGCAGAACTTGGTGATTAACCCAGATAGTAACCATTTGCCCCTGAAATGAAAACAATTTGGCTATGATGACTGTAATAAATGGCCCTTCCGTATTGAGAAGGCTTAGCATTCACCTAAAACAAAGAACACGCTATAGAGAAATACTGTAACTTCTACCTGTGTGTATTTTTACTGTTTGTGACAAACAACTGTATGCAGCTGTACTACCCTTATAGTTTACCAAATTAAAAAACCTCTAATCATAGCATAGAGAAAGGCATCTGTAAATATATCAAAACAATACCTGTGTTTGTGATATAATTTCAAGGCCTTTTATTGATAACACAGTAACTCTGTTCATGTTTCTGGCAGAGCTTTTTTAGAGTACATAACGCAGTATAGGAAACAGGTGGAACAGTAATTTAACATTCCTAGTGGCATACTTTAATATCAGAAGAGGCCACTGAGAGTCTTCAAGGAAGTCTCTGAACAAGAACCATTTACTGAGATCATGTGTAGTATCTACTGTACTTTGGATCAAAGGATGTTTTTAAAGACTACTATAAAAGAGGAAAACCCACCACTTTTATTAGGAAATCTATCTGTACAAAGGAAAAAATCCACCATCACTGCATTATCTAGGCAGCAGCGAGGAAGCGTTCCAAGATCTGGGATAAGTTTACAGAATGGTAGGTAGAAAATTTAGCCACATAGTTCACATTAACACTGATGTCTGTCAAGTGGTGCAGTCATCTACCAACTTATTGGAAAGTGATCTCTTTAATTTTAAAATTATACTGAAAGTCTTAAGACAAAAAATGGTAAATTCTTAAACTGATGGATGAGGAGCTGGATTCCAAATTCCTATTTAAAAACAGCAGGAGCTGTATGTGTGATTCCCTGCTGTAGTAGCAATGCCATTGTAACAATGATGACTTAAGAATCCTAGTGATTTGTAGGGCAAAATAATGTATTTGTAAGCTATTAGGCATAGCTAGAAAAAATAGAAAGGCTTTCAGCCTTCCATGTGTGGCTGTGTGGAACAACTACTGACGTGAATGTGATCTTGTTGGCAACCTGGCATCTTTGCCTTCAAAAGACAATGATAATGCTGCATTTCAAGACAATATGCCTCCTTTCCTGCCAGATGGTTTCCTTCAGCCTCAGTTTATACCCCTGTATCTGTTCCTACACTAAAGGAGGCCAGGATAAGACCTCATAAGGATCAGGGCTTTTATGAAAGAAATACACTGGATTTTTTCAGTTGGAAGAGAGTCTCCTTCACTTACAGTTCTACTGTGAGCAGCTACCCAGCTGAAAAATGTGGTGGGATTCCTCTTTTATTGCCGTTCATTTCCTTCTGATTCAAATATTTTCCATTTGCTTACTCAAAGCTCTAACCAACCCTCTAACCATCACCCATGAAATATAGCTTCCCAGTCAATGCCCCCTATTTAAAGAGGAAATAGGTCTGTCACAAACCCAGTAATAGAACTATTTCTGTAGTCTGTGCCAGTTACTGTCCTTTTTCCTTGATAAACAGGCTTTTCTCTTGGTTTTGTCACTGAGCCTTGCATCAAGCTGAGCGCTAAAACAGCCTCACAGTCGCCATCGAGATGACCTGCTCAAGCCCAGTGATAAATGTGACATTCAAGCATTGCTATTCATCAGCAACTATAAAAATTCTGGGACCAGTAACTAACCATCAATTGCTAATATTTCTGCTGATGATGATAGGCAAAATTGGATATATTCTAGCTCAGAATCCCAAGCCTGTGTTGCCTTTGCCAGATTAACAGGCCTAAAACCCCATCCGCTATTACTGAACCATCTGAAAAACTGTAGCCGCTTCTGTGAATACATAAAATAAATTATAGAGATGATAGTAATATTATTTTACTGGTTTGAGCTTAGCTTTAAAAGACAATCAGTAGGTAAGCACTATCTCTGTTAAAGCTTAATATACAAAAAGTTAGGGCAGAGCTCATCAATTTTACTCAAGCTTTATGGCTCTGTGGTCTAGCTAGTTAAAATGGATCTGCACTATGTAACACTGGAGTACCATAGCAATCCCTCAAGCCTTCTATTATTAAAAATTAATTTTTTTTTTGTTAAACAATAAGTATATGTCTATGTTCCAGAAAAGCTTAAAGAGTTTAAAGGAGTAGAAGGGAGAGGCAATGTGCATTATGTAGTTCTCAGGGATAACTTCTTTCTCAAAAATTCTGAGAAATGCTCAGTAAGGGTACCCCAAAATTAGCCAGTTTTCTTGGCCAGTTAGTTCTTGATCATCCAAATCACAAGCTTCTAGTGTCTACTTACACCAAAAGAAGATTGAAAACAATTTATTCGGTGATGTTGGAAGACTGTTTCTAGTCTGACCAAAAATGACTGAGAAGGAAAGAAGAGGGAGTGACTTCATGTCTGACAAAATTTTGAAATACATTTAAGTGTACAAGGATTTTTATAAATTTCTGTATCTGTAGTGGAGGAGAAGTGGAATAAGGTACTTTTGTCTTATCTTGTAGGCTTACCTGAAAATTAGAGCCCTGCAGTTCTGGCACCTTTGGAAAGAGGAAACTTAAGCTGGTTCAAATCCAGTGGAAGATACTGCAGATTCACTTATCTAACAAGAGCAAATAAAAAATGACCTACATGTGCTATATATTGCACCTGATCAGAATAAATGTGAGATAAGATGCATTTACATACTGCTCTTACTGATGACTGACAAGGCCAAAGTAAAATTTGAGTACCCGGATGGCCTGAAATGAGAAAGAATTTTAAAATTCCTAATCCATTTCAGCAAAAACTAAAGAAATGAAAGGCAGAAGGCTTGAATGCAAGAATTCAGTACAGAATATGGGAAACGGAAACACTAAGCTCCTTGAAGCTCAGATGAACTTCTTGCATCATCAGCGATACTTTCAAGACTTTCAGGATTCAGTCCCCCACACCAACAACTTTATAAACGTTCCAGAGGCAATTCACCTGTCGTCCTTCCTACCCAGTGCCGCTTACGCTCAGCTGTGAAGGAAAGCATGAACTTTGGGGAAACGATAAGGTTTGCCAGGTAAAGCAGAATCTTCTTCTGCTGTTGGTATAGTTAGAAGAAAGGGCAATTGCTGCTACTGAAAATAGAGCCATCTTCTTTTTTGGGGACAAAGTAGCAGGTCATTAGGGCTGGAAGGATAGGTAGGCTGCAGTGATGCATGGGCTTCTGTACTAGGCAGTAGTCTACCCTACCCATTTCTTGAGTCAACACTGATTGCAAGGAGGGGGGTAAAACAGACTTTTAATTTCCATGTCTGCTAAGAAGCTTTTGTTTGGGCAATTTGGACTCTCTCACCTTTATGAACATGAAAAACCATCAGACTGTATTTTACTATCACATGCATTGGCTCAATTGCCAGACAGTGGCAAAGATACATATCTGAAAGATTGTTTTTTCTAGAAAGCAGTCTGTTTCTCAGACAAACCATATAAATATATGCACTATCCACATCCAAAATACTATGAGTTAGCCAAAACATCATCAGCTCAGATGTGGTCTGCACACAGGTCAGGGCACCAAGGGAACTGGATAAATATTAAGATGTTTGTCAAACACTATTGGTGAGTATGTTGTTGAGCCACCTCATTGAATACTTGCAGTTTATTGAACTGTGAAAGACTGGATCTAAACAAGTAATATCCAAGATATCCTTCCTAAGTGCAGTAATTATAATAGGAGCTAACCACCAAAGTCTATAAAAATATTTGGAAAAGCTCCAATGTGGGCTTCAACCTCCCATCTCCCTCCTTCCTTTTTTGAAATTTGCTTTGTAAAAAAAAAAAAAAAGATTGTAACGTAACCTTAAAATAGTAATTGTCTTAAAAAAAAAATTCATTTGAGATTCTACATTTGAATAACAAATCATGGGGTGTTTTCCGTATTCAGGTTGCAGTTCCCAGCAAGCTAATGCCAAAACATTGGAGCTGATTTGCAAATGGAACATAATGCTATATCTGCATTAATGCCACTTCTGGATGTTTCAATTATCTTCTGCTAAAATATTGGCATTAACTCACTCACCCAACAAACTGTTTATTGTAGGTAAAAATGGTTAATGAACATACAGTGCAGATTATATGAACCGTCTACTCTAAATTCCATTGACTAATCAGGAAAAAAACAATTAAAACTTTACAGCATGAAATTCCATTACTTTTGCCAGTGTGGGACAAATCAACTAAGAAGTCAACAGAGAAGTATCTTCTTGCTGCCTGAAAGGCATTCAGAGCATCTATATAATGTGATCTGCTCTGAGAAAGAGTAGCAGATGCGTAGGCATTGCGATGAAATCATTACAGCCACCGTAAGGTGGGGAAACCTCCAAGGACGGAGGCAAGCCAGGCCTGTATCTCTGCATCACTCACAGCAGTATCACTTGTAGGGTCAACATGAGGTTTCCCAGAGCTGGTCCATCATCATGGACTGGCAGATGCAGAGTAATGGTACATGGTCAATTCACAGCATGTCTGGAGTAATGTCTACTTTTCTTGTCTTATGTTTGTAGCTACAATTCAGATTCGTAATTTTGTGACAGAGTCTTCCTGCTCTAACACTGTATTAAATTGGTAGAACTCCCCTCTGATTTTCAGCAACCTCACTTAGAAAGGCACATTTGCCAATGCTGCATCATACCAACCATTTATAGTATTTCAGAAATGCCTAAATGTTCCCTACTGGATATATAAGGGCATCTTGCCGCATCTCAGCTACATCTGCGTGGTACCTGCTAGCCAGTGCCAAGCAGACCCACAGCTATCACACATAAAGGCTGCGCCATTTCTGCCAGCTCAGCATCTGCCCTATTTGTAATTTTTATGGCATTCACAATCCCATAATCATTTGCTGCATGTTTCTTCATCATCAATTTGTCAATTGGCCTGGGAAAGGCAGGGCTGTGGGGAGCTGGAGAGCGGCCCTGCTGCAGCATCACTGGGGCAGGGACTGACATCATGGGGGCTGACATGGGGTCCTGGGCCCGGGGCAGGACAGGGGGAGCCCCAGGGGACAGGAATGGTAGGGCCTGCAGTGCCACCTGGGCACAGACAGTCTAGTCTATATGAAGCAGCAGTGATCTCTGAATCCAGCCTGATGCACACAGTTCAGCAACATATTTGGGGAGTTTCAGATTCAGGCTGAAAATAAAGAGAAAATTAAAAAAAAAATCAGAGGCAAAGGTTCATTTTCAACATGATAGCCTCTCTTGCCAGACAGGATAGTCTAATGATGTTCTTGTGTTGAACAATATGAAACATCAAACAAGTCGATTTACAATAACATGGGTGGATCTAACTGTCTCCATATGCACATTTTTAGAGCATCATTGTTCAATTAATACTTCATATGGTAAAAAAAAAAAAAGTAACAAAAATATTTCATCTGGAAGTATGATCAAAGATCAGTTCCTTGCTGCTGAATATTGTGAGAGTATATAATACAGGACATAAGTCAACTTCTTTTTCCAAATGTATTTTGGTTTAATACTTTGAAAATCTTGTGGCTTTTATTGCAAAGACTATATAAAATGCCAGGGGAGGGGAAATATATCTATGTATATCTCAAATCATCCTGAAATGTCACAAAGAGGGAGGGAAAAAAATAGAAAGTCATATTGCAGGATTGTTCTGAGCTTTAGGAATGAAATGAGCATGATGTCATATTGAATAGTTTATAGGGTTACTGTAGTAAAAAAAAAACCCCTATTTTAAAGGACAAACTCCTGGATTTCTTGACTTTCAGCTGTTAAAATTATACCTTCTAGTAACAAGTGGGAATATCCTATCATCACAATGATTATAAGCCTGTATATTGGAAACATGAAAATGCATTGTTAACATGAATTTTCAGCTATTTGTACTTCAATGAAGCAATATAGATCAGAATTATGGCAGAAAAACAACTTCCCTCCCTGTAGCATTTCTTATGCTATGTCATATTTCACATATACTCAGAGTAACATCCAGCTATGCTAGTGGATGATAAAGGTTATGGCTATCTCTAATTCCCAGTGATACTGCAGCAGAGGCAGTATTGGCTCTGTGGTCTCCTTCCAAGTGCAACAAAGACCTTGCGGGTTAAAGGCTGCCCTGGGACTCCACATTTTTGCATTCAATGCTTGGCTCTGTCACCAATGTGATGTGTTATATGAAGCCAATACACTCCATACTTTCTAACCATGAGTTGAAAAATAGGATAAATATTTCTATGTGTCATTGTGGTGAGATATAAAAAACAAAATCACCCATTGGGAAAATGAAGAGCAGAGAAACAGACTGACAAAATGTAACTGAACTTTAACTGAACCCAAGGGTTACGCTCATCTTAAGATGGTTGCAAACACAGATAACCTGTAGCCTTCCTTACAGCTGCAGCCACTGAAGCAGATCCCTTGGCATATGTTGCTACCTAGGCAAACATGTCTGTTTATCTTGCCCCAATGTTCTCACGTACAGCTACTGTCTATGCAATCGAGAGGCAGCAACAGCCTGTGTCTCCTTAGACCTGCCTTTGCTGTCAGGGAAGGTCTGAGGGTCCTCTCCTGTGCCAATGTAGGACAAAAGTTGTAGGGGCTGGAAGGTCAGAGTCACACACTGGACCTGGACCTGGACCTGCCTTCACCACACCAATTCATCTTTTTCAAGCAGGGGGAGGTATTGCTAGAGATAGGTCTACTCAGTGGATTCAGTAGACGCAGGCAACTCTGTAACTTTAATCAGTTTCTTCCAGCGAGGGACAAAACTATGTTTGAAATAAAGACCATAGCTTTCCAGTTCCATTTTTTCCCCTGGAAGTCCACATAGAGGGGAGAAATATGGTGGGCTCAATCAACAGAGCAAAATAAAGACTATTTATCCAAAAGTCTTACTGTGGTGAAAATGAGTGAGGCAGATTAATGCTAAAGGTGAAAGAAAACCCAGCCCAACAAATATAAATCTAACTTGCTTCCTTGTGTTAAGGGATAAGCATCTTTTAATATAGATATGCACATAGTATATCACTACCTCCTGTCCTACTTGCTGTCTGTCCCTAGGGAAGATTTATGTTTCTCAGAATTTTTGTTTTGTTCTCTGTGGTTTTATAATTTTTAGTTTTGTGCTTTTGGGAGTTTCATTTAATTCCCATTTATTTCACTTAAGTCACAACTCTGAATTCCTTGTAACAAGGAGAAGTGTTTTTTTGATATGTTATCAAAAATGTAATGGGAAAAGTTTTATGTTCTAACCACAAGCAAGATGCCAGACTTTTGTCTGCTGTGGACAAAAAGTATGGGTCTAACCAGACCTGAAGAAATATTTATTTTCTCCTCCTAGCAAGAGTATGAATTTAGCTGCATATTATTTATGGCAGTAGAGCTGAGGTACCTTAGAAAGTACCCATTTCATGACAGATGCCATGTTCAGTACAGAGATGATGATGTGCAACTACAAAGTCCTTTAACTGCTCTTTTGAATCCCAGTTCTAGACATCTCTAACACTGAAACAAAGTCAGAGTGTCTAGAAACCATGTGAATTCCAGATTTTTTTTAAATGTCTCATCTGAAAAAGATTCCTGTATCACAAGGAGAACAATGCTCCTTCCTTTCCCACCCTAGCCTAAGGTCAGCTTGAAGGTGAACCAGAGACAAAAAAAAAAACCAGGATATTTTTTTAAACTGGATAATAAGAACACATTTAGTATGTAAAACATTTTCTAATTCAGCACTTCTCTTGAATATTTCAGTCTAAATTGAAAATTTATCCTTCCCTTCAGAACCTCCTTGGGAAGGGCAACTGACAGCATGTGAGATATTCACTCCTCAACACATTTAAAATGAAGACTATCTATGTGTATTCTTGGGCCAAGCTTTGTGGTGCACAAATCTGTATCACACCAGAGTAGACACTCTCCTCCTGCAGACATCTGTCTGCATCTCCATTGCAGTAAAGCTGGTAGTGTAAATCATGTCAATGAAGGTCATGCGTTTGATCTGCTTTTCAGCTGTGTTTCCTCCACCACGTAACAAACAGAAAGGCCATAGGCAGGAGACTGAAAACAAACTAGGGAAGAAGGAAATGTGTATACCACTACAACGGGCAATATACTGTTAACATCAGGTTAAAGCAGCTCTTCTAAATGTACCCAGGGAAGGGAGTCAGGTATGTGAAAACGAAGAACCTCCCATCAGTGTCGTGCCAGCCTTTTTTCCCCTGTAGTAGAGTCAGGGCTTACACACTGAACTTTAACAGTTTGAAAACTTTAGCTATTAAAACATCCCTAACTCAGATAAGTATGGAAAGTTGTTCTTTTGGTCATGCTAGTCTTTACATGTCAAAGAAGAAGCAGATAATACAAGTGTAATTTAAGTTTTGCTATTTTAAAGACTGAATAGACTGCTATTTTAAAGACTGGGTTTTATAACATAATTGAAAATAATATCATCTCCCTGGTAGAAACAGATGAGAGTAGCAACTGATGTGATTCAGAGTGAATAATAACTTTAGATATCTCTTTCTGATGGCAGATCATGCTTGAGCTTCTCATACACATGAATGTAAATATATAGAAATTATCTGGCAGGTTTTGGTGGTGGCTGCTGTTTATCACCCGTTTTTCACGCATATGGCTTCAGATGAAGAAGTCTATAGAAGTCTTTCGCAATACACTATACACAGATGAAAACATACAGTTTTCAAAGCAAATATGATCTTAAAGAAAATATGTTGTTTTGATAAAAACCAAGTCACCCCTGTAAGAACGACAGTTTCAACAAAACAGTAGAATTGTTCCCATCATAGCAAGCTCTTCTTAAAGATAACAGCATGCAATGGAGTGGTGAGAAGCATCTGGGCCACCACTTCTGTACAGTCACAGAAGTGACCAGGGCCACTTGAGGGATGTGAGTCTTTATTGATGTTAATTTAACTGCTTAATAGAATCAACCAATACTCTTTTTCTCCACACATTATTCTTAATACTTAAAATCAGGACTTGCAGATGGATTTTTTTAGCACTTTTAAAATGAGATGCCTTACAAGCTGAATAGAATGGCCCATGATGGTCTTTACCGAATGTAGAAGAGGAAACTGAGGAGCCCTACGGTACAAAATTTGGTCAAAGCAGCTCTGAAATGAGTTGTCTTCTGGATGAACCCTTTTCACAAATACTTCCTTCGTTATGTTGCTGTGCAATCAACTTTCCAGATGGGGCTTGTCATAGCAACAAAAATATGTAGCTATGAACTCAAAATGTTATTCTAGCAGAGGAGATGGTACGTACAGATGGTTGAGCCCTGAAGCAAGCTACTGGGTTTGAAAAATTTCCCTTCAGCAGAATGAAAATATTGCTCTGTTGTGCATCTTAGTTAAATACGATTCTCCAATGCCAAGCTGCAAGTCAGTTAGACCTTTCTTCTTCTTGGTCTAGTAGCCTACTACGGTGGTTTCCAGTGCGGATCTACATCCTCTGTTTACTTTAGATAAAAGTATAATGACTATTATAAAACAAAAATAAATATGTAATCCATCTCTGAAAATATTTTTGATGTCACATCCACTTTGTATTACAGTAAAGGAGTAACATTTTTAAAAAGTTAAATTTCCTGCACAGTATCTCATGTTATTTATTTTCAAATCTCTTCAACTATAGCCTGAATATACATATATATATATAAATAAAATATACAGAAGTGAAGACTTCTTTATCTGTATCACTCACATGCACTGGCATATCTTAGTTCTCAAGAATCCTTCACTAGCTAGGTAAAAAGGAAATTAAACCTCTGGAAAATCCAAAACATTTTTTGTTTTACTATGGAGTCTGATTCTTAACAGAGGAAAATTGAAGGTGAGACTTTAAATCAGTTCTGTAGCCTTATTCAAAAGAAATAAGGACAAATTTCAACCTTATTTTGGCACTAATAGCCTTCTGTGGAAGTGATCTTAATTCTTCCACATGCAGTTTGTCCTTTAGGATTAATGTGCTCACAATATCCACTTGATTGAAGCACTGTCTAGAAGTTAATCAGATTGAACTGTGATTTTTGTGTGTGTATTTTGTAGTCTTTCTATCACTCGATTGTTTCTTTTGTTGTCTAATTGCCTTAATTACTTAAGGCAGCATTCAAAAGAGAAAAGTTTTAAAAAACTGAAACAGAGGTTTTTTTGGACCTATCATCACATCACTGCACACGTGAAGATTCAACAGGAGAATCTGGCACAGAGTCAATGAAGCATTTACAGCACTTCCCTACCTGTGGAGATCTGAGACAAATGCGGAGCCATATGTACTTTATTTAAGACTAAGTCTGTCCATTTTCTTACCATATCCTAACATAAACTACTCTAGACCTACAGGTTATCTGTATATTAGGATATGAGCCTGTTATAAAGAGATGTTTACATGCAGAAGCGATACGTACCACATTGTATGTGAGACAGACTTTAAATGAGTCTTCACCTCATCAAGTGCACCATATGGGTAATTTACAGCACAAGATAGCAGGTCCCATTTTGTGAAGTACAGCTTTCCAGAGCTTCCACTATCCCTGTTACTTATGTGCTTTTCCCTGACGGTGTGGCCCATGAGAAAAAAAAAAATTGGAGTTTCTTAGTCTGAGGAGAGTAGTCTTCAGATACTTAGGGGAATGCACCATTCTTACCTCTACAGTAAATAAAAATATAATAATGTATTTAATTTGCAGGAATCAAGTTAAGTTAGTAATTGGCACAACTCTACAAGGAAGGCTAACAAAGCTCTGGAAAGGCTTGTTTGGGAGGCTGTGACATCTTAGGAGACATGCCAACAGGCTAGATACAGTTCTGCCAGGGATGGTTCAGGAAAGATCGGTCCAGCTGTGGGGCAGAGGATTAGACAGGATGGCTCTGGGGTTTTTTTCCTATTTTCTAAGACTTTTTGTCTCATGCTTCTATAAACTTCACCAGTTTTCTGTATGACAACATAAAATTGTCCAGGTTACTTCTGCTGCATCCTGACTTACTTCGTATCACCAGCCTGGGAGAGGATATACACACAAAAAAATATTGAGATGAAACTTCACAAATTTGTTTTGACAATCAGCCACTCATCTGTTATCTCACTTCTACAAAACAGTGCTACAGGTGCACTTTAAACTACATCTCCATGTTTTTTCTCCCCAGTTCAACTATTAGTAACATGCAAGTACTGCTGTTTTCAGATCTGGGAAAATATCAAGGTGAGAGCTTACCAAGTGCTTACGTCTCCTATTCCAAAATTTTCTAGGAAAGAGAACTCTTGTCTGTCTTCAAATTGAGGATAAAGCACACAGGAGGTTTAAATGGGAGATAAATGTTTTGAGAATGTTCTTGAGATTTTCACTGATTTAAAAGAAATAGTGCAAATGATTGAGAGAACAAGTGTGCGGAGGTATGCCTGAGCATCCCCTGCCCCAATGTTTTTCCTCAGAGCTTTGAAGATATGGTATGCAAGTGCTGAGCAGGGTTCCAGAAACTGCTGGCAACATGCTGCGGTGTATTTATTTCCTTTGCATGGGCTTATTACCAATTTTGTACATAACTTGTGACCTGCTGTTTCCCTTTATGGCAAGCAACCAAAGGGAATGTAGGTCCTTAGTGAGAAACCATCCATTTTGCAAACAGATTTCAGAGCAGCTTTTACAGGCAGCAGGATTGCAAGTGTTAATGCTGTGAAGATGCCCAGGAAACATGCCCTGCTACATATTTTTGGGTGTTAAGTACTTTTTTAAAAAAGAGAGACATTTTGGCTATCATTAGGTATAAGCCATAATAAGGTCATTTCTGCCATTTGTTGCTAGACAGCACCCTGAAGCTATTCGGTGAGATTATCTGAATGACTGTGTCTTTAGAAAGCAGCTGTTCACCAGATGTTCTGCAGCCCTTACAGCAAACTCACAGGTAGTTATATTCCTTACTTTTTCAGCCACACAAAAGACAGAGTACTGATAGATTTGAAATATGACTTCAACTATCCTCTTAATATCACCTCCTACAGAAAAATAGAAGTAACATCTACAGCATAGTATCCATAAATGGTCACATACAAACATGTACGTATGCTAACTACTTTTAAATGTTATGAAGATGCCTTTTATGACATACTAGCTACTCTGAATATGGAACTGATTAATCTGTGAAAACTCTCCTGTGATTCCAGATATAGCTGCCTACAACATTAGGATCCATTCTCTCTTAATCCTGTAAAAATCAACTTTGATGTGTACATTTTTTACTATGCACTGCAATGTATTTCATTACCAAATCCTAACAGAAAAAATATTGAAGACATTGAAGTTACCTGAACACTTTTATATGGGCTTGTTTAAAGTAAATTAATGAGTTATTAGCAATCATAAAAATTGTCAGAGCAATGATACAGCATATAAAATTGAGATGGGTTTTGTAAAAGACAAAAACCTGACAGAGGTGGTCACAGAGATGATTTTCAGAAACAGCAGCTATTCACCATGACTGAGCCAAGTATACCATACCCAGGACTATTTATAAGGATTGTACATCATGGTGTGTTAGGAAAACATATTTGTTTGCTGCAATTCAATTTTCCCCCTTATTTTAGTTTCTCTTTGTAAGATTATTGTTGTATTCTGAAATGTCAAAATACATCTGCAAGGAAAAGAAAGATCTGTAGTATTTAAAAAGAGGCATAAAAAGTTGAGCAGTTTCTGGAGAAGGAAATTGAGAAATCAGGAGAGGATAATTAAGTTAACTGGACAGAGGTATCGTGTATCAATGAATGAAGCTGACAGTGGGCTGAAGCAGACAGATGTAAGAGAAAGGACTAAAGGACAGTGATGAACTGGGATTTTTTCATGGGCACATTAGGGATATTTCTGCAAGAATATCTAGAAATTGTTCAGAGAAAAATATTATCCTTTTGTTAGGATGAGGGATGAGAAGGTGTTCAACTTCAGTTAGACTTACGACAAATTTCTAGGCTACTAATCTCCTCTTTCTCTCTGTATGTTTTAGAAGTGAGGGCAGAGGGACTCAGACCAGCAGGTGAAATCAGGCTGGCTGAAGTTTCTAGTTCAGAAATTTGCAAGGCAACATGAAAACTACATACCTAATTAAATACTACATCTTTGCCATCAAGAACACTGCAGGTGAAGCTAAGGGGAAAGACCTATTGCAGGAGGAATTCCCCCTTGCTGTGGGAATTCACGAAGAGCTCAGAAAATCTTTGGTCTATGCAGATTTTTAAAGTGCTGAGCATAGAAAAAGTTTTTGCTGCAAGGAATTCTTGGCTACTCATCTGGCACAGCCTGACATAGCTTGAATGGGGTGACTACAGAACCTGTTTCTCCATACTGCAGGTATCGAGCTGGGAATCCTTGAGTACCATAGCCACACTCTGTGTCTGTGTGTATTGATTTTTCCTAGAGCTCTGTAAGACCCAGGCATTTGGTAAAAGAGAAAGTGCCATACTGTGGAAAGGTATTTGACAAAAACGTTTGATGACATGGTCTCCTCATTTCTACCTTATCGTGAATAGGATACCTATATCAAGGCCCCTTTGCATGCAAGAAGACTTTAGAATAAAACAAAAGTATGGAAAGGCCAAAATTTGGCACGCGGTATCAGATATGCAGATACATGGGTTTATGATTTTCCTCAGGATATCTTAAAAATGGAGCAGATCAACCTCCATCTTAATTACAGGCACAATATAAAAACATAAGGCAGATGAATGTCTGTATGGCCAGATTTGGTCGTGGCAGAAATAGGGAAGAATTCTGGCAGTGAAAAACCCTATAATATTCATCCCACTGGCATGATACTGCATCAACAACAGGATGAGTTGATAACACTGATGTGTGTGTGCACATTTGTGTCTTTGCATGTGTACTTTAGTACCTGCTCTAAACAAAATCCCGCTCTCTACTCACAATGCTAGAGCTGCCTGATTAAAGTGGAATTCGAGAAAAGTATCAGGCATATGGACTTATCAAAGAAATTATATGCATTGGAAGACAACATGTTGTCACCATCTACTTACTGCCAAAAAAGAAAATATCATAATTTAAAGTGAATGAACTATAAGATGTAATGGAAAATCATGGACCCGATTCATGTAGAGCCCAACACAAGAAAACGGGCACATGTCCACATTCACATGCTCAGTTTGTCAGTCTGTTTTGCCAGTAGTCACGCAGTGAAGATTTCCCCTTGTGTTGCTGAAGTTACATTCCAACCTCAAAAGAGCAACTAACTTTATATGATGTATTAATTTCCTCACACAAATGACAGGTAGCATTAAGTTGGATCATCTGTGGACCTGTTTGCCATATCTCAGCTACCCTGTCTTCTTTGATGGTTTGGCTCAAGTGTCGGTGTCAATATCATCAAGACAAAGAGGACTTTGTCTGTGAGTTACTAACATAGCAAAAATCAACCTCTGTCTTTGTCAAGTCTCTTTCATCCACAGAATTAAATTAACACTAGACATTGGCACTATGGACAATGCTAGCTGAAAGAACAAGTCTAGCCTAGGCGATTCAGTTTCTCGAAAACCAGAATATAGCAGAATAACTAAGAGGGCTTGTATCTGTTTACTTGCAGAGAAGACTGCGCTGAGATCATCCATCTGTTCTTTGAGGAAATTGCAAGGCTATCGTTCAGGGTAGTTATACAAATGTTAGAAAGCTAAATCAAGTTTTATATTAATTTTCTGCTGTTGCTGTCAAAATAGCAGAAAAAGAACATTGTAATACAGCAGTACATTTGGAAGTCTATACACACACTCTGAATTTTAGCATTCTTTTCCTTCGTATTTTTATGTCGTTGAGTGAGAGTATTAATAAAAGCATTAGAGGGGTGGGATAGAGTTTGCTGAAGATTAACAATCCCCAGTCAGAGACTATCACAACACAACTGTAATTAAACAGGATTCCTGAAAAGCTCCCAGACATGTACTAGTCCCCAGACTTCAAGCACTCAAGGTTCTCTTTATCCCTAGCATAAAACCAGAAGATAGATGTAGGCTTGCACTTGTTTTCTGCTCTGAACAGTAACTAATAAAACGACATTTTGTGAAGCCCCTGATTCCTTTCACAGTGATTGCTGTTGTGGAGATGTTTGGTATTTTTCTCTCCAGCTGGGCTCTGGGGTGCGGACTGAATTCTTTTCAGTCTTCTGTATGGCTGCTTCAGGAGTGGGTGCACTGCATTTCAGAGGGGGTTGCAGATGTGAAAACTGAGATGAGTCTAGGATACGTGCCTGGTGTAGATCAGTGGCTGGCCTTTCTCCTGGCATTTAGGCAAAAGCAGTAACTGTGGATTTTGAGCCTGATCAAAGCTTGTCAAAGAAGCAGATGCAGGCTGTAGTTCTAACTTCAGGATCCCTTTAGACATCCTTATGACCACAATAATGCCTTCCCCAAAGCTTGCAATGAGGTAAACAATACCCATGTGCACACATCTATAGTATTGGAGGTTATTTGGGGTCAGCTTTACTGCAGGGAGCATATATGCCCAAAATGTCATTATACCATGTGTAACTAACTGTGAAAGTGTGATTAAATACTTGTCTTACCTGGATAACTTTTACTGGCAACTAAAGCAACCTGACAGAGGAATTATCATACAAAAAGAGGAACCAGGTAAAATACTTTAACTTCCAAATTATTATCTTATACATAGAAATAGATTGTCTTTTATGTAGAGTTTAATAGGAGATTGAGATGACAGCTTCCAGGCTGCACAACCGAAAATTAATTGTACCAACAGAGCTTTTTAAAAACTAAAAATTGTTATGCCACTAAATACTGATGCAAACATACACAAGGGACAACCACAGTTCAGAAACACATAATCCTTGGGGGTTAAGTTGTCCAGTACTTGAAAAATGTGAGTTTACAAGAGGACAATTTTAAGTTTGTATATCTAAGCAATGGTGAAAGAGAGGTGACAAATTCCCTGGGAAACACCTTCTTCTTCGGTGACAAGAGAGGAAGTGGATCATGCCACTAATGTGGCCACGAATGACCACATGCCACATTTATGTTAAACATTGTTCATACTATGTTTATGTTCACCTTACCATCTGCTTGTAACAGTCCTTCTTTCTACATATGTGGCACCTTGCAGGTCCTGAGATCAGTATGATTTCCCTCTCCAACAACCAGCTCCTCTCTGGAAAGAGGGAGTCCTTTTGTTTTTGTCAGTTCTTGGGCTGTTGCCCTTCTAGACAAAACCAGTCCAATAGTCTCAGCAGGAAATCACGCCAGTGCTCTCGGAGCCAGTTGGTCTCCTATTATCCTATTCCTGTGGAATGGCTTATCTTGAGTCATTGTTTCCTTACAGCCTCTTTTTAGACTTAATCAATGTACTCATACAGTGACTATCCCATAATAAGGTCAGCAGTGTATTTCTACATTATTATGGCCCACTCAACATCCATCACAATAGTTAACTTGTCTGATTTCTGTCATTGCAGAGATGACAGAAGTTCATTTAATAGCTCTTTCCTTAGGCCCATAACTTCTTGGCTGAACTAAAAAATATCTTTTAGAAAGATACTCAAAGCTTAAATAATTTTTGGAAAATATGATCAAATACTTCATAAAAACAAATGTGTAATGAGGCAAAGAAATACAACCAGAAGAAGATGAAAGACTGGGCAACCTTTTTTCTTCAAGAGATGGGAACGTGATATTTGAGACAATAAATAATATCAGAAAACAATTTTGACAACAAAGTAATAAAAACAATCAGGAAGAATACCCTGGGGATCGTCTTAGCTGTATCTGGTTTCAACATCAATTCGTGAGTGCACTGATATTACTCACTCCTGTCCTAAAGCTGCCCCCTCCAAATAAGATGCAGTTCTGTGTAACCCAGTAATCCATCACATCCCCTCTCTGCTGATTAAATAGCTTTAAGATATTTATTTAGTCTCTCTAGCTTTCAAGATAAAAGGCTTTTTCCTGAAATACTCAAGGCTTATAGATACAGAAGGTTCAAGCTTCATTCCATATACTAGTCTGCAATATTCTTGGCTAAGGATACCCTCAGAATACAATCACCAGTGCAATGGGAAGTGCTAAAATAAGAAGGGACAGGATGAGGCTGCTTATATTGATAGTTCTTTAATTCAGGTCACAGTGAATTGTTCTTGCAATACAGGCCTGTAAGATAATGAAGAAAAAAAAAAAGCAGGGAGGAAGACAAAAAACAGTAGCCTTCTGCTTGGTTTACCACCTTCATCCAGAGTATATGAATAAAGAATATTCAGTGGGAGACTCCATCCTCAGGTATGGTTAAATGTACTAAGTGGCAGAGCTCGTTACTGTTCCAGTAAAATTAAGGTAATAGTCATTCAAACACCAAAGAAGATCTCAAAGGCTGTCACAGATAGGAAATATCCTTTGTTGTGCAGGGATATTTCTCCAGCCTTGTGCCTTCTGGAGCATCAAGCTCCTGAGATGTAAGGCTGCTTTTTTGACATTATGGCAGTGAGATAGCCTTCAATCCCCTCTGGCAGCCATGGAAATACAGTGAGAACAAGAATCCTCCTCCCTGAGAGATGTTCCTTGGGCCATATAAAGGAGGCGGACATCTACTCTGAGAGCAATGATCTGAAAAGCCCAATCCTAAATTTAATGGATGGGAGGAGGAAACAAAAGCGAGCAGGTTGTTACCAACTTGGTAATAATAAGTATGTTTTGGTCATCAGTGTGGTCAAAGGTAGGTGAGATGCCGTTAGATTCCCAGTCTGGTGGTCAGAGGGGCTGACTTTCTGCTTGGCTGATTTTGAGAGAGTGTGCAATAGAACGAAAGGTACAAAATCAATCAGCTTATGAGCCAATTTATTAAACTCTGCCCCCAAACCGGATGCAGACCGGGTTACCTAGCTTGCCCAGAAGCCAAAGAATCCACTTTTACTCAAGCCTTTCAAACAGCAGAAATGTTCACTTTGAAAATTCAGAAATGGAAAGGGGTTTCGAAGCAAGCAGTAGAGTCAAGAGAGAGGTTGCAGCCTGTCCAGAAGCCAGAATAGCTGCCATGCTCCTCCCTCCCCAAAGAGGTGGGTGTGGGACCTGGATGACGTCCCGTGTGCGCTTCCCACCTGCTGCACCCATGTCCCCATGAGAAGAAGATGCATTTTATCTTCCAGTTGAAGGCAAGATGCACTGATTATCTCTGCCAGCAGCCAAAAGCTAGGAAAGAGTAAGAGAAGCGACAGAGGAAGGGAGTAATATAAACCAGGAGATGACAGGAGGGGCGGGAGCAGAGAGCTTGGGTTCACCTAGATAAAGAGTGATCAGGCTTGGGAGCACACACTGGAAGTATGTTGGTGGCTGGTAGGTGAGCTCCCTGCACTCTGTTACTGTAGTTCAGCTGAGAAATGCAGGTCTTTGAACCATATTTCTTGTCTGGGGGCTCTGAAGCAAGGTGTCTACCTGACCCAATGCTCATTCAGTGGAAAAGGAGGAAGGCAGGAGGCAGCCGCAGCTGCCTATGGCAGTCGTGGGTCACCAGCTGGAGCAGGATTCCCAGCCACCATTTTACATTTTTCAGACTTTTCAGAGTAGATGAAAATATTTTCTTAGGGTTGCCTTAGGTGGCTAGGACAGTAGGATGTCTGAAGAAATTTTGAGATTAATAGGAAAAATATTTGTAGGATTCTAGATTTCTAGGCGAAGGAAGCTTTTCTAGACTAATCTAGTTTACCCAAAATGGCTAGATGTCTAGACGATGAGAAGAAAACTTCCAAAAGGCTTATCTCTTCCCTTTGACAGATTATTTACAAATAAAGGATTAGCAATGGAATAAGAATACTAATGAGAAGTCTTATTGAAGTATTGTTATGAACAAGTGATAAAAATAAAACCATTTTTGATTAAATGTGACATATTGGAATTTACACTCTAGGATCTGAATCAGGTAGATACAAAGCTCAAACATAAGGACTTCATGTTGTCTGGAGTTTCCTGGGCAGAAGAATGAGATCAGTACACACAAATTTCTGTGTGGACAAACCTGGGCTACACCCAACAGGTTGTGTCTGACAGGGTGTTCTGTCATTCAGAGCACAGAAGTAAAAGCTTTACCTTGGTGATAAGCTCTGCATTTTTCAAGTGAAAGCAAGAGTGTCAGGTTTTGTTTGAGTGCATCAGCACAGTGCAGCTCTAACTGATACAGGACTCGTACACAGAAATAGAAACTTGCTTTCAGCATGTAAGATTTTAACTACGCCTTCTTCTGCTGGCAAGTAAGGACCATTAAAAACAATTCTACCATTCTGCAAGGACACACTGATACTCCATGCATCTTATAAGTTTTCACTTCTCTTTCTAATTCACGAGTCACAAAATGTATGAATCTAACTGGCATGCTTGCAAATTGACTGGACTTAAAAATGGGTAGTTACAGTGTTTATGATAGACAGTATGTATGTGGAGCCATATTCAGAAAAAGTGTGCTGTGATTACTGACATTTTTACAATTTTACATTTTGTCCAATAGATCTCATAGTATATAAGTACAGGAATCTGTTCAAGAACCTCACCATGTTCGTTATTTACAACCATGATTTTTTTGGATGTTCACTGTAACTGAATCTCTGCTTGTCCCTATAACTCTCTAACACTTTCTAAATTTTAAAGTTTTTAATCTTTTGATGACAGATAAAAATACATTAAATCACTGTGATCATAACCAGCTTATATATGCAGAGAGAATAGCTCCATGTAATATTATTGTTGGTATTTAATTCTGAAAAGTTTGAAAAAGGAAAAAAAGAAACAGACACAGAAAATTTAGAGAGAAAACTGTCAATAAAAACTTGGAGTTCTGTGAGAGCTGTTGATTACATAATAGGGTTTCCTGATCTTCCAATGAGGAAACAAGATAACTTTGGCTAAAAGTCTGTAATTTTTTTAGTGGTAAAGTGAAGTCTGCAAGGTGACAAATGTAAAATGAAAAAAAAAAGATGATGGCAGAAACAGAAATTATGACTGGCAGTGCTATGAAAGTTAAGAAGAAATTTACATACACCAGACATTAATCATTGAAACAGGATAGTTCATTAGCAGTAAAACTGTTAATATGGGGATGTTGATGGAGAAAAGACAGAAGAATGGCACTAAGATTTCTATTCTGCATTTGGAAAGAAGCAGAATGAGATACTAATTCCATAAAAGACAAGTATTTTTTAACCACTCTGCTAAGCAGTGTTCAGTAAGGGAGAAACTATGAAAAAAAATTATCAGGCCTGAATATCTTGAATGCAAAAGTCCAGAAGGTTTTTGCTGGGGATCTTTAGTTCAGGGGAATGAACTTTTAATAACACTTTGAATACCAGCAGGATTCCAGAATGCAAACACTGTGCAGGAGTCAAGGAGGGCGAGAGGGATAACCCGCTGGACTACGGCAGGCTCCTGTTAATCCCCCACAAAATAAATGGAAAAATTAATATGGTATTGCCCCAACTGGAGGTATTCAAGGACAGTGATATAATTCATATGTGCTTTTTTTTTTTTTCTAGGGAAAAGGTTCATCTAAACAAACTACAGGTCATTACTTGACGAGAAAACAAGATTGGATTATAAAAGTAACAAAGCAGATATAATCTACATTAGGCATTCTGGAAGACATTTAACTTTTTAAAATGCATTCCATTTCATTTTAATACAAATGGATACTATAAAGCATCAATAGAGCACTTCAAATGCATTAAGAACTGCTTTTCTGATGTGCCATATTCCAACAGACGAGGATATCAAAGCAGCAGTGATTGCCACCCTCATGGTAAAGTGAACATATGGATCTACAGGGGAAAGCATTATGGATCTACAGCAAAGCATTAAAATAGCAGAGCTGTGTCTCTAACTAGTGTTATCTAGAGCCACCGTCCTACCCACTTCACATATGGACCCTGCGATATTCCCTACTACATCAGGTAAAGGTGCTGTTGTAATCTGCAAGTGGATTGAACCATTCAATTCTGTCCCTCTGCTCTTCTCCCATGAGGCCCCACCTGCAGTACTGCATCCACCTCTGGAGCCTTCAGTACAGAAAAGACATGGACCTGTTGGAGAGGCTCCAGAGGAGGGCCACAAAAACGATCAGAGGGCTGGAGCACCTCTCCTATGAGGACAGGCTGAGAGAGTTGGGGCCGTCCAGCCTGGAGAAGAGAAGGCTCTGGGGAGACCTTATAGCGGCCTTCCAGTACTTAAAAAGGGCTTATAAGAAAGATGGAGAGGGACTTTTGACAAGGGCATGTAGTGATAGAACAAGGGGTAATGGCTTTAAACTAAAATAGAGTAGATTTAAATTGGCTATAAGGAAGAAATTTTTTTATGATGAGACTGGTGGAACACTGGAACAGGTTGCCCACAGAAGTGGCAGATGTCCCATCCCTAGAAACATCCAAGGCAAGGTTGGACGGGGCTCTGAGCAACCTGATCTGGTTGGAGATGTCCCTGCTCCTTGCATGGAGGTTGGACTAGATGACCTTTAAAGGTCTCTTCCAACCCAAACTACTCCATAATTCTATGATCACTGCTCCATATCCCATAACTGTTTTCCTTGGCTATTCTGGTACAATGAGAGTGGCTGTAGTTTATTTTTGGCTACCACGCAAAGTAAATGCATTATCATATTTTTTAACTCCTCAAGGCAAGAACTATCTCTACCTTACTTACCTATACAGTGCCAAGCCCCACGTGCTATTGATGCCTGTTTACAACGGTGTTTTTATGCATGCAGATCATCTTCTGACATATCTCACAGGTTGAACAGGTGCAAAGATCAATATTAATGTATACGAACCTCCTGTTACCTGTTCTGAGCTGGACTTGTCACGCTTTGAAGGCACTAGCTAAACCCTCCCTTCAGACACACATTCTCTGCTTTCCTCAAGTTTTTGGGACCTACTCACATACACCGACAGCAAAATTTGGTCATCTGGTTGTACCTGGTCAAAATATGATCTGCAGCATAAACAGAGAGAATGCCACTCACTTAATAACAGCTGCCTTTCAGCTTCACAAAACCTTGCTTAAGCGCTGTGGCTTATCTCTACTGCGTGCTCTTCTAGGTCATGTCTGGATGATTTGAGATGTCCTGCCACCTGTGCGAGGTGTGGCACCAGCTCTGCTTTTCTGAAGCATCCCTGATGAGAAATTAATCAAACGTGCATTATACTGTGGTGTGAAATCACCCACAGTCCCTGGGAGAGTTTTCAGGACCTTCTAGAATTATTTGCTTTGATCTGGTCAGGTTGGGTTTGTTTCTTCATTTCAGCTGTGCTGTACGAACATCTGGGTAAACAGTTAAGTGCTCAAATAGTCATTACCATATTGCATTGAGATGCAACGTCTCCACAATTAAATACAAAATCTCTTATTTACACACAAAATGAAATTGTAGCGGTTGTCTAGCTGACAGATCAGCAGTAACCAGTCCATTATAATCTAAAAGACATACCTTTTACATAGCAGGGATATTTTGGAGACTCATACACAAACTTTAAAACTTCAGAGGTGACAGACAGAGAATACTGTCATCATTTGAAAAAAAAATAAGTCTCCAAAGTCTCATGGTCTACTTCAACTCCAGTTACCTTCTGGGGATAACTATATTAATGAGGTTTATCACAGCCAGAAACTTCAGCCAAAAGTTCTTTCCAAAGCTGTGGATAATGTCACTTCTGCCAAGTACAAGTGAAGACTTTGAAAACACATGCCACAAGGCAGTTAATCCTGCAACCACAGTCCTCTCAATTAAGAGACCTGAATTGGTTGGTTGCAACATTTGAAATGTTGACAGGGCTGCTCTTAAGGATCATGTATTTTTTAAGAAGTCATTTGCCATGATGTGCTACACAGTCAAAACATCTCAGAAAAGGTTCTATAGTGGAAAATCCACTTATGAATAACATAGGCTTTAATGATAGTCAGAAATTTTCTGACATCGGTGCACTCAAGATTGCATTCACATTTTATAATGGGAGCAAGCAAAGATTGCCTCTTTTCCTCTTTGCTGTAGCAAAGTGCCATTTATACTGTCGTCATATTGAGTGCATGCATCCTTCGGTCTGATTCAACATCAGGCTCTTGATAAGCAACCACAACTAAGTCTGTATCTAATGGTACTGCAGTCTACTCTGAAATGCATTTACAGCTCCAATACGCAGATTGCAAAGAAGTCTAATGCGGTTCAAAGCAGAAGGAAGAAATTATCTTCTCCCATCAGTTTGCGCTGGGAGGTCAAATTTAAACTTGAACCTGTAGCTCATAAAAGTGTAAGAAAATCTTCTGATATCAGAAGTAGTAACTGTAACTCAAATTCTGTTTTCTGCTTATCTGCGGAGTCAACAGAACTGAGTAGATATAATTGTCTACAAAATTTAATCCATCATCTATTTAAAAATTATACATCCATTTACATCACCCAAAACCATTATGCCAGAGCGATCTGCTTTAAACTCCCTTTTTCTGGGAGGGTTCTTGAACTCTTACCATGAGTATTAGCAGCAGCATTTTATACTCTGTTTGAAGCACTAGTGTTGCCTATGATTTTCCGTATTCTATTAGTCTAAATGAAGTGATGACTTACGGAAGTCTTTGACTCACTTGATTTTGCTGCTGGATTTCAACCTTTACAAATTTCACTAACTCCAAATTCAATAATTTCAACAATTTCAAAATTTGACTTTTTAAATTCTAACTTCAGTTTTTCTAGGTCTCAAGTTCCCCGTGAAGACATGTCAATAAGCAAACTGTAGATAATAAGTAATTATTCCTTTATATGAGCAATTGATATTCCATTAGGTCCTTATATCAAGATTGGCTTGGCTTTTCAATCTATCACCTCCAAAACTTGACTGAAAGTGAATTTTCTGTCTCACCAGTACTTTTAAGGTATTGGAACGGTCCCAGGGTCTTAATTAGTACAAAGAAAGTAAAAAGCTTCAAATCTTTAAAACATCTTTTTTTTTTTTTCCAAATTATTAACACTTTCTTTTATATTTATCAGAATTTCAGAGGTAATCTATGTTTTGAATGTTAAAAAAATAAGGTTTTTTTTGAAAACATAGAAATATATATTTTTAAATCTCTATTTTTTTTTGCAGGAGGGTCACCAAGACGGACTACCTTTCCAAACAGTGCTGGTTTTAGTTTCCTCATCAACTTATTTCAAATTCCCAGACTGGATTCCATAATAACACTCCCCTCCCTGGTTTTTTATCTTCTGCTCTTTAACATTCTGAGTTTTCCGATTACTTTTACATTCAAGTTCTCCTTTTTAACGTACTTACATTTGTCTGTGCCAGTAACCATAGAACCTTAGTAAAAAGAATTTTCTGTATGAAATGGCAAAGAGCATCAGCTTATTTATCTTCCTCCCTTGTGAGCAGTAGTTTCTGTATTAGATATTAAGCTAACATTAGGAAACGAGCATTTCAAACCCATGGCTTGTATGGGATTATGTATTTCTAGATCCCAGGAAGGAAGCACAGTGATATTAGTGGGGAAATTGCATGTTGTCGAGGGTCTGCTCTGAGGGTTCTGTTCTTACTGCTGGGTCAGCACGCTGGTGTCAGAGACCACTCAAGGAAATTCATAGATAATGTGCAATGAATACCTGGAACCTATTGCCAAGAAAAATCAACAGAAACAAAACCACAGGGCAATGGATAACTGGAACCTTTATAGTCATCAAAGATAAAGCCAACCACTACCTACCTGGAGTAAGAAACGTTCCTCAAGGGCTTTTTTTCTCTCCGTACTCTGATGTTGCAAGAAAGCTATCCTGAATACTGTAAAGATGGCAATGTTGTCAGGAACAATATACCTTCTGTAAAGCTTTTTTAGGGTTTCCTGCAAATTGTGGTCCTTATATGCAGAAAACGTATACATTTTCTACATTGTAGTAAGCCAGCTTTTTCTCCACAATTACACCCTTTTCACTGCCAAGGAGAAAGTCAAGCTGCTAACAGTCTGACTGGGGAGACCACAGAGCTATTTGACTGTCATCTTCCTGTTTCCTCTGATCAGTTTTAGCAGCTGGGGATGAATTGCACTAAACACCGCCTCTATCTGCTGATCCAAATGGTTTATTGAGAGAGAATAACTTCATCAAGGTGGACAAAGAGTGACTGACAGAGGAGAAAACAGTCCCAAGTTTAACTAAAGGTTCTATCAGTAACATTGATAGATATATAGATGTTGAAAACAGGAGAGTCACAGGCCACAAAGCTGGTGATGCTCACTCCAGCAAGATTCCGGTACACTGACCTCAGAGGCTGAGGAATCCAAGCTCCTTCTGCCAAAGACAGAGATGCAACACCAGCTGAACCACAGCTTACCTTGTGTATCCCAGTCAGGATTTTACTATTGCCCAACAAGAGGTGATGCTCTTGCTGCCATGCATGGTAGTAATTTCTGATTGTCTGAAGGCAGCAGGGCCCAGAATGGCTCCTTTCTGTGACTGTTGCCTCATTGATGTTGCATTTCTATTTTCAAGTGTTCACTGCAAAAAAGAAATCTGGGAAATTATCAAGCTCTCTTAAAAGAGATTTTAGATAGCCTGCTTAAGGCAGATCCACTTAACATTCAGGAAATGTATGATGTCCCCTTTCTTATCCTTTCCTTGCACACACTACTGTTCTCTCCTTACATTCATGCAGGTCATAATCCATCCCCTTCTTTTTTTTTTCATGTAGCTCAATTAATACACAACTTCCCTAAAAGCCAGCCTTTCTACCTTGCACATTCAGCTAAAGATCCCCTTCCAAGACTTTAAACTTACTACTGCATCTGGGCTTCACTTAGTCCAACGCTTGAAGTGTTGCTGCTAAAATGATCTCTTTGGTTTTCTTCAGTGGCTTTGCCTGTATATCAAAGTAACAATCTGGGTTTTGTCATGAAGGCTTTCCCTCACTTATTCTTACCCTATGCTGCTGATTTGGGTGTTGATGTTGCTTTTCTTTGTGTGACCCAAAATAGTTCATTCCTTCTAGGCCAGTCCTTTCTGCAGGGAGGAGCCCTCTTTGATGGAGCCTGGCTTTTCACACGTGCCTCAGTATTGCCCTTTCCTGGCACCTGGTGAGATTATGATGTCTAAATACATAGGAAGTTGTGACTGTAGAAATGAACACTAAGAATGTGTAAGAAACAGGTAACAAACTGCTGATCATTCTTCAGGGGATCCATATCCCAGTGTGTCAGGTCTTCTGCCTCACCGCTGGTCAGCGAGCTCATGCTCTGAAAGATACAAAGAGCAAGAAGCCTTGCTACTTCCTGACACTGTCAATCTTCCTTACCAATAATTACTTTGCACAAGTTAAACCAGTCGTATAACCATCTCATTGCCTTTCCACCTTGCAAAACTATGTTCAGAAGTCAAAATAACAAGCTACCAGATTACAAAACCCACTTGCTTATTCAAAAATCCACTTGTGACACGCCATAAGCTTGAATATGCACACAGATGCCCTCCCTGCAAACTTCTATAATGTTGCTGAGATGTATATGAATATTTAGCTTTCACATACCTTAATGCAAAGGGTGCTCTCAGATTAACTAACATCAAGTAATCGCAACTTTATGAATACCCTGATTACCTTTACAGAGATGTATTGGATATTACTGAATAGTAAGCAATTAACACATCATTCTATATGCCAACCAACTCATTCCCACCATAGGAAAGAAAAAAACCCTAAAGATGGTGTTAGTTAACATTGCATGGAGGACGCAGGTTTGGAGAAGGAACTAGTGCACTAAGCAAAACTGCATGGCAAGAAACTTATATCAGTAGTTCTTAAGATCAGCCTTAAAGTTACTAGTTTCTAGTACCACATCTACCAGTGTCTGCCTGTAAAGATGCAGTAAAGAATTTTGTGATGATAGTGTTTCTATTAAAATTTTATTTTCCTATGAGGAAATCTAATAGTTGTCATGTTCCATAGTAAAAAAAAAAAAATACTGCAATTCACTGCTTCAAGTTGTTTTGTTTTCAGACTTTGCAGTGTTTTGGCTTCTAAAAAGATGTAGAATTTCCAGACTATATAATTTTGGATGCTAGCTGTGTTTCATCCCACATGCTTGTAATCTGAACACATTTGAGATAATTTCTCTGGAAACAAGAATTCACTCTTGGTTTCCAGGGTATAGCGTGCTATCCATTCTTGAAAGAGAATTCCCCAGTGAAACTGGTGAGGTTAAAATGATTTAGGGCCTTTTTGTCAGAGAAACAATTCATTTTCCATCAAGTTTCACATTCTAATAGTTATCTTTGAGGGCTCAATTCAACCTCACTGAAGTCCATCAGGCTTTTTCCACTACTTACAGAGCCAATAGCATCAATTTCTCATTTGGCTTTGGTCACTACTGCCTAATATTCAATATAGTTTCTTTATCATTATACTCATAGCTAGTTTTATATAGATCACCACTGTGACACTGTGATTATTTAGATTCTTATTTATTAACCTGTACAGCTATTGTTCCCTGTAATTAACTCAGCATACTTGGGAGGTGTTCCAGACAAACCTAAGTGAAGGCATTCGAGTTTGTGTTCAAATAGGTACCTTGGCATTTTGCAAGAAGAGGTTTCTTTCTTTCTTGACTTTGCTATGAGGTCAATAATTTTCCATAAGTTTATGTGGGGAAAAAGTTTGTTGAAACGATATCCAGGGCTTCTTTTTAACAATAATTTTCCTTTGCTATATCTTGCCAAGATTATTTAAGCCTCCCAGTGCATATTTATAGGAAGTTTGACAAGGATGGAAGGAGGATTCATTTTCTTGAGGTATCGTTTAAGAGTCTGAATGTTTCATTGCTTTATTAAAAATGAGAATTTTCACCCTGCTGTAGCTTTTGGATACTTGCACGAAATGTGTTTTCACAGGTTACTCCAAAGTTTCTAGTACAAGCATTTATGTCCAATATGCAGTCACTGCCACATGCCAAATAAATTCCTGCGCCTTTGTGGTGATGGATACACTCCAAAGCCTTTGCCACCTGTTGGCCCCTCACCTGAACTCTGCCTGGCTCTGGAAGGGCTTTGTGCTCTCTGTACCGGGTAGGAGATTTTAAAATTACTTTTTTTTTAAAAAAAAAAAAAAAAAAAAAGCAAGCGCAGGGCTCTTCCAAGACAGGCTGAGCTAATGTTGCCTTCAGACAGATCCAGTACAATGTTTACTGGAGGCTATGACATGGCTTTGACCTCACCTTTGCCTTCAAAGTTTGTCCAGTTTCAAGTGTCATTGGATTTCACTGATACTTCCTTTTTCTTTGTCGCTTGTTATCTGCTGCTTTTCTTGTACTACCTTAAGTATGGATCAAACAAAGGAAAATATATAAAAGTTAAGACTAGTCATTTTGTCTGTTGTCTGGGCAAAGAGATCTGAACACTCACCATGAGAGACCTGTAAACTGATTTGTAAGATTTTAACATATGCTTAAAGCTTTTCTGGTCATTGTTACAGAAATAATGGTGCAGGAAGTGCCTGGCGATCCTGAGAGTCCCCTTTGGGACACTGAAAGTTCTCGCCCTTCATAGTGCTGGTACATGTCTTCTGTACCCTGGCATGCTCCATGGTGTTTTCCAGATAGATCCAGATAAATAATAAACAAAAGGCTCTTGACTTGACTTAAGCAAGAGAGCGAGCTTGGTGGAGCAGTGGGAGAGGGGTGGGCACTGGGGAGGAGAACAGACCCCCCTGACTCCTGGGAGTTGAAAAGCAAAATTATTCAGCAGAGTACCTCCACGGATGGATGAATCCTGCTCAAAAATCATTCAGGAAAAGCTGGGAAGAGTGGTCCTCATTGGCATGACACCTCACGTAGACTGTGCTCCTTTCGGGATTTCCCAGGAGAGGTCTGTCTCATCAGATAGTTGACTAATGGAGTACAGCCGTCATTCTTCATTTCCTGAGAACAAACTCGCAAGAGGTAAAGCTTCAAGAACAGCCCTCTCCCTTTTCCAAACTGCATTCCCCTCAGAAAACTTGGAGAAGTTATAATAGGAAAAAAATGTACTTTTTTCTTTAGTTGTGTGTTCTCAAACTGTTCTGAAGGGTCTATAAACCAGGGCATGCAGCTGTGCAATGGATAATCTGCATACTTACTCGTTCCCTGACTACAGGCCAGAGGCTTCTCTGTGACAACATATGAGTTCTGACTGGGCACCAGGTCTGAAAAATATATGTACGCATTGTCATTGCACATCTGGAATTTAGAATTGCTAATGGATACGCTGTGATAGAAAAGAAAAGTGTCTGGCCAATAAACTTGGTTTATATATTTATTTTAAAAAGCATTACCACATTTCTGGCTAGTAGCCTTTCATCCTCTAGACTTTACACCAGTGCATATGGAATGCTAAGCAGCTCTTTCATGGATGCAGCCATATCCCAAAAGGCACCTTTTTCATTTTAAATAACTTTAAAGGTAATTAAAAAAGAGGAAGGTGGTGTTTTTCCCTATGGAGGCTTACACAACTAGCATTTTATATCAGCTCCTACAGTCTCAGAAATTATAGGTGAAAATTCTCTCTCAGACTCTCAGTTAACCTACTTTATCTTCCAGGATGCCTCTATAAACATGTGTAGCTGTCTTTCAATAATCTATTTTGACCTTACTACGCGTGCAGCTCTAAAAAGCAATTACTCGTGATTCGCTTGTCGCAGCATTAGCAGTGGAAATCTGAGCACTTTGAGCTTCTGCGTGTCACTTTGACCTCCCCTCCTCCTCATGGCCACCAAACGTGCAGACAGAACAGATGCAAGAGTCCCTCTGCTATGGCTCACCCTCCACAGGGTTGGAGATTTCCCGTTTGACAACTTGGTCTCTCTCAAGTGCGGGAAAACTGCAAGAAGAGAATCAGACACCAGCAAACAGAGAAAACTGCAAGACCACTGCCTGTCCAGGGGCACTCATAGGTGGCCACCAGAAAATTACATACCATGGTGATGCATGACATGTACTTCAGCCAAGTGAAAGGCGTGGCTCATTCACTGGCCACTTTTACAGTTATGAAGTCTGGTCAAACATGGCAAGTGTTTCAAGTCTTAATGCAGAGGCAATGTGAAACGCTTCCCTGCACACAAGCAGTCTTTGATTTTATTTATATTTGCTTCTATAAATCTCATACCTTTATGCAATGTGCTCTGTGCACAGAGTATTCTTAAGACAGGAACCGACTCCCAGCCACTGGCAGCAAGCAGTAACCCTGTCTGTTTAGTGAGGATTTTAGGGCTGGATTACTGAAATCCTTGAGGGGCAGAGACAGGTTTTCATTTTCTTCACTGCAGATTAGGAATTAGGCTCAAACTGTGAAGCAAGGGGTAAAAGATCAGCTTTTTATTCTCAGACCTGAGATGGTTTAATGGCAGCCATTTTGTTGTCCACGCGGTGGCTTTGCAGGTACTTAGGGGATGTGGGAAAACCAACCCATGACCCCCTTTTTCCCACCCACTTCCCACCAGAGCTCCCATTATTTGCTTCATCAACAAAACCAGAACCAGCCCAGTCAGTGCTTTATAAAGCTTTATTGCAAGATGTGTTTATATAATGCTGTAGAGGTGAGCTTTTTAACTACTTATATCAAGAAATTTTGGACACAGGTCTGCGGTCAGTTTTCCATATTGACTTTACATGGCACAGAAAAAAAAAAAAAAAAAAAGTGTGATTGTATCTTTCCAGACAGTAAAGTGGGGAGAGTGGGGGGGAGAAGAGGCAGATGAGGGGTGTGTTAAAAAGAAAATCCGTCTGGTTTACACTAAATGTGACAAAGCTTCTGAAGGATCAACACACATGGTAGGTGAGCTTCGTGTATAATAAAATCTTAGAGAGTAATTCAAGTTCTTTATGAAATAAAACTGAGAAACAAAAAATGCAGTTTCATGGACAATTAAATTTAACATAAAACAAATTTACCTAAAATGAGAAAACAACAAACAAAACCAAAAACTCAACCAAAAGGACCTGTAGGTAATATCTCTGACCATGCATGGCTTGGTTTTTAAATTACAATTCACAGAATAACACTGCTGGAAATCCTATTTTACACTATGCTACATAGAACACGAAAAAACATGAGTAGTGACATTTACACAATTTTACAGTACTTCTCCTTCGTCTACGAAACACGTCCTTTTCTACTTTACATTTTTTTACAATTCCCAGCTCACAAAAAAGGACACTATATGCGCAAAGACAGTCTTTAAAAAGGAGAAATGCACCCAATGCTACAAATATACCTTTTCTTTCACAGAAGCCTCTGTATTAGATAGTGATTAAACAAAATATATCTCTATCTGCCACTCAATGGGAAATGGACTAATTAGAAATAATTTTTTTTTTTTGAGTAAACATTAAACTATATAACATCTCTGAACCTCTTGGAATTACTTGCTATGTAACTATTAAAATGCTTGCCAAAAACCTCTTGGGATTGCATTTGAAATGCTAACTGAGCCAGTTGCTGCCCCAGATGAAAAAAAGGAAGGTAGGCCTTACGTGTTGTTCAAGTATTTGCAAATAATTTTCAACAGTTGCCCATAACCAAACATTCTCTCTTTCAAAAATGCTTCAGTTTGTTTTCTTTCAGCGCCTGTAAGTACCTGGCAGATTTCCCTGTGGAGAAACATCAACAGCTGTAGTCCTTCCAGCTTAGGCAAGTGTTTCTTGCATCCCGATGCTGGAAACGCGAAGACATCATCCGAACGTGGCACAGGGTCAGGCTCTGCCTACGCACGCACGCACGCACGACCCGCCTCAAAGGTGATGAGGGGCGCGGTACACACGTAGTGAGCATACAGGAGTGAAAAAGAGAGGGGAATATGCTTGTGCTTCTGGCTGACACCACGTCCCTGTGCATCCTTCAGATAAAGGCAGGCAGTGTGTACCCCTGCCTACAAGTTGGAGCGGGAGGATAAAGGCTGTGAAACTGGGAGGCTGCCACTGTGTCTCCACTTCAGCTCAGTGACACCAAAGCGCTGTCCTGCCACCTTATCCAGTACCTTGAGGGGGAACGGAGCACCTTGCAGGAGGCCCTTGCTGTTCAGTCACATCATGACTCTGACTCCAAATTTCTGTTAAATCAGGGTATGAACTCTTATCTAGATATTCACATGTGACTTTCTATTAAGCTAAAGCCAAAGTCTTGTCTACCTACAAATTCAATGCCTTATTTTGCTGACAGAGTTAATCAGTATAGAGATTTACAATAAAAGGGGGCCAAAAGAGAAAAAGAAATACATTTTGAAAACTGCTTTTGATGCTGTTTCCAGCATTTATAGGAGCAAGAAAGACCCTCATTAAAACACCACTTTTTTGTTGATTTTGGATTATGGACAGGGATCTATCAAACAGAAGGGTCACACGTAGCAGCCAAGGGTCTATAAAACATCTGGAACACATGAGCCTGGTGCCTGGCCTTACTGAAAGGTGAAGAGTGATGAATTTAATTTTTGTGAAGGATCTTTCACTCTTCATTGTGGCACACAGCATTCCCTGGGGGTGTTTCTTCACCGCAGCCACATAACTGCTACTGAAAGTTATCCCTCAATTGGGAGTAAGGGAATACAAAGTATTTGTATGCAGTCTGCTTTTGAACACCAAGGGAGATGAAAGGAAATCAGGATAGCTTCCCTTTAGCAGCCATTTCCTACGCTAAAGTTTACCTCAGCAACCAAATCAGGAAGGCATTACGGTGGTAGATGGACAGACAAGTTATTGGCAGCAGATGGGTGCTGAAATGAACACCAGCAGTGACTCTGAGAGCTTGGTGGAGATACCAAACGCTGGGCACTACATTTGCAGCTGACTGGTACTATGAGAACGAGAAAAGAGGTAGTTATTATGGCTGCAAGTGTTTAAAACCAGCCTTCATGAATCTCTGAGTGAGAAACGGGAACATGTGTTACTACATCGTGTTTCCAAGACCTTTATATTTGTCACAAAATCAATCCATTTCTCACACACATTTTAAAACAACTGTTACATCCTTACAGCAGACTCTTGATGATGGAGGGGCAGGCAGCAACGCAAAATCTGAAGGTTACAACCCGATCAGACAGACAGACAAAGGCATGCAAATAAAACCAATTCCTCCGTTTCACCTGGAATCCACTAGTTAGATGAAGGAGAACAACTTATTTTAACTCTGTTCCCCATATTTATTTTTCTGCTTGATAAAGAGTATATGAAGTTTTGCACAATTTTTGTGCAATTCTTGGAAAACACATATGCCCAACTATTAGTAATTTGTCAGTTATGTTATGTTTCAGATACAGATGCTCTACTATGTCTAAATGAAACACAATTTTTTTTTCCTGTTAGAAAGTGGTCACCATCAGCCACCTACTTTGCACATTCAGCATATTTTAATTAAAATACTGAGTTTAAAAAACTTTATTTTCTCCCTCTAATCAAATACAGGACCTCTATCAGCATAAATGCACTTTGTTGCATTTTTGTTTCTTTTATCACTTAGCAAGTATCACAGTTCAACATAACCATTACATTCAGTGTGTCTTCCTCTCGTTTCAGACTTCAAAGACCTCCACAAACCCCCATTACCTTCATTTCTTTGTTCTAAGCATCCTTAAGAGAGATTTAAAATGTCCATCATGGTGAGCAGCACATAAAGATCCACTTTAAAATCCAGATGCTCATATGTCTTGCTTATTTTACAGTGAAATTAATTATATGCCACTTCTTTCTGTTTCCTAACCAGCTTCCTCCTTTCCATAGCTTTCAAATACACAACAATAATTAATTACACAACTTCTGCCTTCTGCCTACTTGTAAAATTGACTTTTTAACAAGCTGAGGGGAAAATCACATAAAACTCAATGCTGTCCTTAAGAAACTTTGCTCGTTAGTGACTTTTTACCCATAGACTTTGACAAGTGAAGATTCAAGGGAATGGCAGATAAAGAATGAAATGTTACAATCAAGAGCAGGGACAGCATAGATAGGATGTTCAACTCCAGATCTCATTGCAGTATTGTCAACTACCTGCTTCTCTCATCACTTGGATGCTGTGCTCAATGCGATGTGGTGGATGACTGAGGTTTCAAAGGTTTATTGTGTTTGTTTCAACTATCCTGAACAATCTTCAGTGATTATCTTGTCTTTAATGAGAGCAGAGTAGAATAACTTGAAGTACCTGACCTAGCTTGGGTTGCAGAAGCAACACAGCTACGGCATTAAGAGCCCAGCATAGGCTATTAATTAACCCAACTTTTCAAGTGTGTTTTGCAGCCAAAATTGAACCCTGTTACCATGACTAAACCGCTGCAGTTCCCCAGTTAACTGGCTCGAAGGAAGCCTCAGCTGTTACTGCTTTGCAGACACAGCCTTCATCTTAGAGGCTAAGGCAATGGAAAGAGATAATCTTGTGCATCCTTGAGGATCAATTGGCCATATACAGACTTTGGCTGAAAAAGTTCCCTTTTATGTTTTTGTTTGCAGTTCTCTTGAAAATGCTTCAGCACTGGCTAGGGTGACTGTCTTCAATTCATCTTCACTGCTGTGTATGTCCTCCACTTAAAGGCAGATGAGTTGACTAAAGGTTCTTCAAGCACACATGCTGAGGGCAGTTATAAAAGTCAGTTATAAAACAGCAAGATAAGGGCAAACATATCGGAGTGTTAACTGTGGTACCCTCTTCACTTGCATCAAGGACAATCACAAAAAAAAACCAGTAAAGAAAAGCAAAAAACACAGCAGGCTTTTAGCAGGGCCATTTCATATTCAGATGCATTTATCTGAAATAAAATCACCACCACATTATCTTGCAGCAGAAAAAGCAGCACAAAGGGCACAGGCAAGTGAACAAAACTTCTTGATCTTAGCATCTGAATGCATTTATGGAGTATGTAAAATTGTTGGCATAGATCTCTTTGAAACTGTACAAATGCACAGCAGAGCCATAGCTCAACAAGAGGGAGCTAGTCTGTGTCCTCTCCTCTGTGTGCGTGCTGCTAGGTACAGTATGAGTGTGTATGAATACACAGGAATTCAGGATCCTAAACTTTTCACTTTATTGCAGGCCATCTCCTGCCCCACAGGGTGAATCCCACTGAATAACACTGAGTTCCTACAAAAAGACATTATTTTCCTCCTGTCCAGGTGGAACAGTAAGGCCTCAGAGTGAAAATCGTGGTCCAGGTAGCTTCAGCAAGAACACGATTTCACACCACAACTGTATGTGTATAGATACACGCACACATGTCCACACATTCATTCTGTACATATACAAAGGTACACATACATTTTTACATTCTTTGGTGGCAAAATAATTAAAAAAACCAAGAAACCACAGGGTTGAATCTTTGCTTAATGTATCTGCCTCAGGAAAACTGGGGTTGCTGTTACAGGAGTTATTTTGCCTCTTTAAGGACTGTTCCTTGCATTGACAAAATGCCATACATTTACAATGACTAAAACAGGGCACAAGGAAAGCCAACGAAAACACAGCTCACATCATGACAGGTAACTCAGAGAGAGACCCCTCCTACCCACATCAACAGACCATGAGGAGAAGCAGCCATATGCTTTCACCTACAAGCACTGAAATGCTTCCTCAGTTACTGTCCAGATGTTGTGCTGAGCTGCGGTACGCCCTTCTTCTGCCCTGGCTGTGGGGTTGCACTTTTTGTTGCTTATTAAAATCGAACTAACAGAGGACAGGACGTTGGGAGCAGCAGAGGAGGCTGGCAGGTCAATGTCATGCTGAAGGGTTGTCAGCCTGTGTGATTCAGATGAATGGCTCTTCTGGTTGCCAACTCTTGGATATCAAACCTGCATCTCTGAGGTGCTGATGAGGCCCAGTGCTTTGGCTTCTTCTGGTGTCAGTCCGCTCTTTAGTGTCCTTCTCACTGGATAGTCATTAATTCCAAAAGCAGGCCAAAAAAGAAAACAAACAAACAAAAAAAACCAAAGAAAATGCAAACAATTAGAAGTGATAATTACATAATTACATAAGATTTTCAGCTGAAAATAAACCTGTTAACATGCAAGCTGAGTCAAATCAAAAGTTGCTATGTACTCAGCACCTCAAGTGCAGAAATACTGGATAATGCCCTATGCCAAAGTCAGGGGAGTATCAGCAGGTACCCAGCAACTCCAAACAATCAGGCAGAAAGACATTTGTCATTGGACATTTAGTCAACAAAAAATTTTAAGGAAAATTAACACATGTTAAGATTTTTATTTGTTCTGAAATTGTATCAGTTGATTTTCAGTCAACAGAAAGTATAATCTGCTCTATTATTTTACAGTTTCATAAACATTTTTTAAAAGAGCTTTTGGATATTTACAGGGCTTAATTGAATTTAACACTATGAAATCCTATGTGACCCTTTAAAGGTATAAAAAAACCAACCCCAAAAATTAGAAGATTGACCAAGTGATTATTTTATAGTTGACTCAAATAATTAAAATTACTGTCTTCGCATACACTCTTCTTTCTTCTGTACTGTTCCCCTGTCCTAGCCCCATTTGCATCATCTTTGCCATTAGTAGTCTGCAGCATTTTAGATGAATTTAAATGATAAATCTAAGCCAAAATCTTGTTTCTTAATTTTCTATGAAGTGCTTTGAACACTAGCCCTGACATAAAGCTTTTAAAATTTGTGATTGCCTTTTTTTTTTCAGAAACAAGTGGCTATGTAACCTCACACACAGAGCATTAGTGTCACCCTAGTTTTACTGATGCTGCGATTTTCAAGTGGACGGGTTTTGTTTCAAGACACAAATGGGTTATTCACTCCACACTTTGATGTTCCTCAAGTACAAAGTGCATGTTCAGAAGTTTAAGTTGCATGCAAAGCATAAATAATGATTTTATGTTGAACAAAATATATTCGGAGCCCCCAAAATAATGAAGTCTAGAGGAAACTCTTAGAGAAACTAATTGCAAACAGTGGTTAAGGATTTCTTGCATCACTATAATCTAGCACAATTAAGACCTTTAATTCATTGAAGTATTCAATCCATGTAACTGAAACTGGGTGGTGACACTCAGGGGTCTAGCAAGAGTGAGAGGAGGGAACGGATTGGTATAGAAAACAAGAGGATAAGAGAAAGGGAAAATACAGCGTAGCTGAACACTTGATACCATGCAGGTATGGTGTAAGAACGAATGTGCTCTATATTTGATAGTCAAACTGCTTTAATCAGTTACTGAGGTTAATCAAATGAGCTGGGAGTTCCACACGTGTAATTGTTCCTCCATTATCAAACCCTTACTTCAAAGTTTTTGTTTAAGCTCACTCCTTTCTCCTACAGTATTTACATATTTATTAAACATCACCAGGAGTCCTCATGGCAGCCTTTAATGACACCCACTTTTCCCTACAATACTTATCAACATCATCTTCCAAGTTTAGCAATGCTTAGTTTAAAGCAGTGCAAGGTTAAATGCAACTGATAAAACTAAGATTAAGAAAGACTCAGAAAGTACTACCAGAAGCGCAATACACTTCAAAAAATGCTCAGGACTTCATGGTGCAGAATACTCAACATGGACTTTTGACTCAGTCCTCATCACTGGCACCCTTTTATACTTCTCAAATTTGATATCCAAGTGTCCGCAGTGACAAATGTTAATTTCTAGACACGAGCTGTGAAATACCTTAGGGTCTTAAGGTTTCAGTGTATCACCCAATGCATATTTCTGTATCAAAATGAACTATATCTATAAGATAGAAACTTTTCTATCTTATAAGAAGCAAAGGTTTCCCTGTGCAGTTCACTCACTTAGTTGCCTGCGCTGCCTCTTCTCTGAATATGTTTTCTTCTGTACCCTCTCTAACATGCAGCCAAATACCTAGCTTGGTCACCAGATAGTAGTCATGTTAAAAAACATGTGTACAGGAGACCGAACTTTCACAGGATGACTGTCTAGATAACATTACTTCTTCGCACTGAAGGCAAAAGTGAACTGGAAAACTGAATGCAGAACAAATTTCCACATTTTAAACACTTTTGCAGAAGTGTCAAACCAAACATATTCATGACTGCTGTCACACACATCCCCAGCTCTCCCAGACCACAATCTCTCACTCGAATTCACAAACTAAGCACAATAACTACTGTAAAACAAAGCTATTGTTCTTCTCAGATAGTAAGACAGGAAGAGTGAGGGAACACACAATTGTTACTCCTTTTTGTAAACATTTAATAGGAATTGAGGTGCTCTGCTAATGCTGGCCATGTACTGGAATAAGCAAAATTCTGGTCTTATTTATGCAATGTAAATCTGGAATGACCTTCTTTAGATCAGAACAATTACTACTGCACAAATAACTGGGCTGAAACTCTGTTTAACAACTGAAAGAGAAATGTGGGCCTCTGTAACTTCCACCAAGCAGAATACAGTTGTTTAAATTCCTCCATCAGCCTGAGTGACAGGATTACTGGTTTACTAGGAAAAGCCAAATGGATTTACAATAACATACAGGTCTCTCTGAAGAAAATTACAGGAGTCTATATTCAGAAGTCATAATCAGGAGTTAAAATACCATGGTAGAAACCATCTTCATGGAGAAACAAGGCAGAAAATTCAGCAGTCTGCTTTACATAAGCAAGATTTCTCTCTGAATCTCCAGATGAGATAGGGTCTTCTAATCTCCTATCAAACATACTAAAGTCTTAGTCTGAGGACCTTGGGATGACTGAAAAAAAGAAATACTGTATGCAGCATATGACAAGGACAAGTGCCCTATTCTGAGTTTGCTGTATGACTCACACAACAGAGGCCAACCCCGGGTTTGTACTTTTTGTGCCGCTGCAAAACAAGTAGGAATGACAATACTCAATGGATTGCTGGGACATACACAGCTGTAATTAAACAAAACAATCTCTTTGCATCTCTTAGTTGATTGTTCTAACTTATCTCAGCTCTGCTATAAAACACAGAGAAAGATAACTTGGATTTATTATATCTTTATGACCTAAGCTTTTAAGGCCAGTAGGTAGGAGCAAAGAGCTCCAAACAATGTAGGGCTTTGGTGGTCATAATGAGAATCTCAAGAAAATAGTTAATAAAAAGAAAAAACGTGAAGAGTCTTTTCAGTGACAGAATAGTTCCCATAAACGCTGATGGCTGCTGACTTCTATAAACTAAGCATGTGGAGCCAAATATTGCCAAGTACTGTGACTACTGGCAAGATTAAAGCTGCCCACCATCAACAGGCAACTGGAAGGATAACAGCTGACAGAATCACAGTCCAGATTCAAATAAGTGAATTCTTGTCCCTACAATGCAAGAGGCCAGTCTGACACAGACTAATCCACTTGTAGTTTGAAGCTTTCTGTACTTCGGCCTGATAAAAGGTCTCTTTATATAAAAATTATATCTAATATGTGCAAATTACAGTACACTTCCTCATCAGAAGATACAGCGGATGGAAGCTGTATCAGGTAGTAACTCAAGAACAAGTTCAGCCCCACTATTCTCTGCACTGGTTTGTGGAGTATGGAGGCTTGTGGGTGATGAAGCCAGGAGGAAGCTGAGTTATCTACAGGAGCAGGCACTGCTCTGGGAGATGGGGGAACCTTGTCTTGACATGCTGTTAAACAAATGTTCTCAGGCATTTGTCTGTTTCCTCATAAAACGCTTAGTAAGGTTCCTCGACCTTAGGAAAGGTCATGAACATGTTAAGTCATCAAAATTGAATGCAGAGAGATATTTTCCTTCCATGTTTTATAGGCACTGAAAAATTACATTTCTCAAACTAGATCTTCACTCTCCCCTCTTCACTGAACTCGTTGTGTCTCTAACTGGACTAGACATAATATCTCGGCTTGTAAAACTCTTGGCCTGCTGCAGATCACATTAAACTGAGTTATGGAATGTATTTTGGAGGCAGTGACAATAAAAATAAGACTTTCAAATGACCTTTTAGGTTCTTTAAGCAATTTTTAAAACATTTGCTAAAGAAACATAACATAGAGAGAAAATAACTTTTACTCTTGTCACAAGCAAGGCCTGCTGAGATCTCAAAACCAAGAAACTAAATGTTGTTTTTCTGGAGTCAGAGGGTATGATATTCTTTGTTAATTGGGTAATCTAGAATTTTATTTGATATCTTGGCAGAATGCAGTGTGCTTATGATGAACTTAATGAATTTGACTCTGCCTTTTGGGTCAAAATCTACACAGATAACATAGCCCTCACAGTAGACTGGGAATGTTTTAAAAAAAGAGTAATCCCCTAAGCGTAGCTTTGTCAGAGAATATAATTATCTAGAGTTTGGTTGTTTTTTTAAAGACTAAACAAGCACTCTTAATTTGCCCTCCCTCATCTTTTTTTTTTTTTTTTTTTAGGTTCAATGAGCAGCAAAGATCAGTCTGGCTGGCGCCATTTACTCTTGCATTTACAATGGCTTTTGGCACATGTATCTCATTTGTATGGATGAGTCACTTGAAATGCAGAATAGATATGACCATTCTCCTTATCAAGAAGTCACAGAATTGTGTCATTCCCATTAGAAAGATGTAGCAGCCACAGAACTTTATTTTGGTCCCAGCTGCAAAGGTAATGCAGCTGCTAGTTGTTGATTTGAAATTAAGAAAATTCCAGATGGCTGTAAATTACACAGTGAGGACAACAGGAAGGGCAGATTACAAGAGGCAATACAGGACAGCTCCATCATCTCATTTCATGTATCACAGTTTATTTTCTGTTACCGATCCACACCCAGCTTGCACACTCAGTCTATTTTCTCATATATTTACATTTAACATATTCTCCTGGACTTTACTCCAATGAGTCCAGTAATGGCAATCTGCAACTCAGGAGTTCAATCCAGACAGTCTTACTCATATTCTCTTATTTTAATCCTTTTCTGCATTTGTGTATTTTTCTGTCACTAAGCTATACTTATGTTTAATTATGCATATATCATTGCTTAACATGAGTAGACCTAAATGCTTAATAAAAATACTAAAGCACTACATGTCGAGATTTTGTTACAGGAATTTGCAGGTGAATTTTTGGATTTTATCACGTGCTTCTCTGAGGAAGTACAGACAACTGAAATGTGGTCTTTGTCTGGGTCAGTCACACAGAAAAGCTCCAGGAAATAATGTATTATTATGCACTATTATTGCCCTGCAGCTTTGCTTTGAGTCCTGTCAGTACTTTACAGATGGCACAAGTTTCTCCTAACAAGAAATGCTGTAGTTCACAACTGTCTTTGGGTGTAACTTATGGTGACTGTGACATAAAGAGGAGTCTAGCAGCAGAAAAGGACAAAGTGGCATTTTGTAAGAAAAGCTTAACTTGTGTTTCATCTCCAGGTGGCTTGCGCTATAGGGAACAATAACGAACATTGCTGTAGAGAACCCGGGCTGCAAGAAGAACATACAAGTTTTAAAGTCATATTTAACAGACAGTTGAAACTGTCAAAGTTTCCAACTTTATGTATTTCACAGATCATCATTTACGTAGTCCCAGTGGTAAAGCAGAAAAGGAGATTTAACTCCTTCCCTGAAAGTCTTCTGTGACAATCCCTCAGGTTTATGAATGCAGAGCTGTCTGTTGGAGAGTGACTCGGTAGCCAAGTGACCATGATTGACCACCTGGGTTCTCTGGAATGCAAATTAATTATCCCCATTAGAGATCTGTGCTGGGGAATAAAGCAGTAAAAGTCATAATCTCTATGAGCCCATCAGATTAAAAAGAAATATGATAAAAACAATCTTGTAATTATGCGAATCAGGTGCTTTATTCTGCCTAGAGAACGCCATATATATGTATATATATTATTTTTGAAATATTGCTGGGGCAAGAAGAACTCAACGTAGCTTTGTGTGAACCATTTTTGTTCATCTTCTAACAGAGATTTCCCTCCAAAGACATTTGACACTCACATCCAAAGGCAGGCCAACTCCTGCCTTCACAGATCCTTGTGTTAAACTCCTTCATGGCAGCAGAGGGCTCTCGTTGGCAGCTGTGCTATCTCGCTGCTCTCCTGGAAAGCTACACAGGAGAACCCTTTTGTTACTGCCCTTCTTTTGTAAGGCAACTTGAAAAGCAACCCTGCACTTCCCTGTCTCTTCTCCTTCTCAAATGAGAGCGCTTTCCATAACAACTCTGTGATCTTGTCGGTCAGCAACTCACTGCTGCCGCTTTCTTACTTGGATGCTAAAAATGATCATCATCTTTCAGGAAGGAAGGATGATGTAAACAAGGAGTATATTCCTGACCGGTGGTAAACTTGAAAGCCACTTTAATACAGAAAGAAACCAAACAAAATATGTATCCTATCAGCTTAGGGCTCACAGTGTGCAACTCAATCATATATACTTTTTAATATTCAAACCTTCTGTATGCCAATTTTGGGAATGAATCCTGTGACAAGAATTCAAAAGTCTTGAAATGTAGTTTTAAAACATTCCAGTTAAAAATAAAACAGAGCGTGCCATAACTTAATTCACTGATGCAGTGAATGGCAAGCTGGCAAAAATGAAAACAACTACTGGTATCTCTTCTAAGATGCTAACAAAAGAACCAAAACTAGTTTTTTTTTTCTACAGAACTACAGTTGAAAAAGTACCAAAACTGTAGATCATAACAAAGGTATTTCTATAGAAAATGTCAATACCAATCTTCTGTGACCTGGGAACATGAACAGCTTCATTTCCTACAGATACTGACAACACTTGCTTTTTACCAACTGCTTATCTCCTGCCAACTGTTTTCCCCACATTACCTTCAGCTTGTTGTTTCCTGCAATAAAGAAAGTGCCATTTGTCCCAGAAGAGATGGCCGAGAAATTCCAGCAAATCCTTGCCTAGAAGGAGATGGGAAGCCACAGAGCACTCCTTCTGTTTGGTTCTCCCAGTGCCAGAGAGACAGCACGAGGATGTGCCAATGGTCTGCCTACGCTGTAGGATCCTGTTGCGACACGGGCTTCACCTGCTAGCAGGATGTACTCTTTGCTAAGACTCTAAAATCTGAGCAGTGGCTACCATCCTCCGCAGAACAGCACGTCTGAGTGGGCATTTAATCACATGAAGTGACAGCCACTCTAAAATCATTAGGGGCAACTCCTTATATCAGCAGGTTTCTCCTTGTGCCTACATCATGTCCTCTGCGCTTGGGCAGTACATGAGCATGTGAATGTCTGTGTAGTGTTCAGTATCTCTGCCTTCTCCCTGTGAGCTGAAATAAACAGGGATAAAAGGTGTCTATTTTTTTTTTGTAAAAATCACATATTTAAGTCTGACTTCCCAGATCAATGCAATGACTTCTCAGTTGTTATTTTTTTTTCAGCTGCTGTATTAAAGCAATGCTGCTGAATTTTGAGCAAATACTACATTCCACAGTATCTCTGAGTATCGGTACTGGAATCCCATCCAAAGTTAAGGAATGTACTTAATGGTGCAGGCTGGGTTAATTTTATATCTGACTTCCCTTGTATAAAAAAGATAAAGCTGTTTCAAGCAGCAAGTCTGAGGATATGAACACCAAAACAAATAATATGTATCAGAACAAAATTCATTATAGAAATGACTCATAGATTCCTCTAAAACACTGACTGGAAAATTAATTTAAGCCTCTTTTAGAAGCAATTTTTAAACTAGATTTTTAAACCAGTCTTTCAAAACCCCTTCTGTTTTGAAGGCTACGTGATGTGGAGCTGTACAGAATGATGGGAACTTACTTTCACAGTGCTAGGACCAGGCAAACACTCCTGAACAAAACTTCAGAAATGAAAGATACCAGTTTAAAACTCAAGGAGACTGCCAGCAAAACACATAGGTACTACACATTTGAACAGTTAAAAAGCAGAATGCCTACCCTATCTGTCAAGATCGGTTATTTTAAAAGAAAGCTATCAAAATAGCTGTAATACACATTGTAAAGCACAAAGAAACGGAACACTCATAAATACATACATACTTAGCAATGGCATTAGTTCTTAGTTTAGGTTTTGCAAAGATCTTGCCATCCTAAGGATGAAAGAATGTATTACTTAACAGGCATCCGAAAGACAATAGCTATCTTGGCATTTAATGGAGATAACCTTCCTGCTGCCAGAGTTTTAAGTGCTTTATCTCACATTTTGTTTTCATTCAATAATAAGATTTTTATTAACTGGATATTGACCTTCTGAATGCTTAGTACTTTGTGTGAGGACAAACAGACTTTGATACTGAATACCATCTGTGAAACACTTACTTTTTCTAAATGCAAAAAACTGTTGCTAAATGTGCATCACTAACTAGATTACTCTGCCCCCTCCTCTAACTCCTGATAGGATCCAGTTACTCAAATCCTAAATAATTAGTTGCAAAGTCTAAGTAAAGTTCCTTGCCTTTAAAACATTTAATATAGACTTTCTTCTTGTAAGGTTTTTATTTTTTTAAAAGCATAATTTCCATTAACTCCTGCTTTTAGTCAAGCTATAAATACCAGAACAGTCTCCCTCCTGGTATTTTGGCACTTCTGTATCTTTTCATGGCCAGAAAAAGTAAATAGAGAGACACAAAAAAAGAAAAATAATGAAAAAACAAAGAAAAGAAGAAGAAAAAGTTAACTGAAGCACCCTATGAATGCCAAACAGAAGTTACACACCTCTGGGTACAGTCTCCCATCTAGTATTTTGTTTGCTTACAAAAATGTTTATTCCAAAGCAGCACTGCACATGTTATTGAAACTTGTGTAAAGCTTGTCTCCACGCCTGGTCCTTTGGCAGAGCTCTTTCACACGTCTTGGCATCTGATGACAGCGTGCTGCCTCCTATTTCATTTTTAGTGAAGGTGGAATTTAGTACGAAACACCTGACCTGGGATGTTCTGCAGTTAAGTTTAATTCACCAGCCCTGAGCTTATTTGTCTAGGTTTCGGATAATCTCGAGTCAATTCCCATCTCCTCCACAGTCCACTCATGTGAGTCTGACAGATTACCGGCGTGGTGCCTCAGATCTATTTCTGTGTAATGACTGTAAGAATTTTTTACTCTCTGCAAGTCATTATGCAAACAAATCAATAAATCCTTATGACATGTTTCAATATCTCAGGGGTCAGTCACAGGGTACATTATTAGGCTAACATGTGATTTCAAAGACTAATAAAAGAACAAGGCATTATCATGTCTCTCCTCTCTCTTTTTAAACATTACAAATAATTTTGATCAAGTAATCTCATGTGAATACTGGATTAAATTCTGATCCAATTATTATCTGCTTCAAACCCATTTCTCTAACTAAAATCTAAAGCAGATTTTTTTTAATTTTAATAAAATCTAAGAGTAATAATAGTGCACCCACAGAGAGACACTCCAAGATAAAACAGTGTAGGGGAAAACAAGCCTCTTGCTCAGCAACATCCTTCAGATGAATCCAATACAACCTGGGCTACTCACCATCAAACACCGGTCACACCTGGGTCTTACGTTATGGTTTACCACTGAGGGTCAGCTGAAGATCCAGATGTAAACAGGGCTGTATATACAAGTCATCTTTAAAGAGCTATTTTCTTGGCCCGGTTATCTGAAATTACTTCTTGGTAAGACTGTGCTGGGTTCCCCACATTTTGACAACAGCCTTGACCACTGGTGCAATGTCTGTAATACTGATCTGTAAGCTGCTAAAATTAACTTCAGCAATTCTATTCATTGGAATTTGGACTATCAAATAGAATGATTCTTAAAACTTCCTTATCCCAATCCTCCTTTGCACTCATTGTTTGTTATGGCATCATTTGTGAAGGTCATCTTAACCTTATGGGAGAACGAGACAGTCCTAATTATATTATTTTTTATTTCTTTGCTAAGTTGAACAGCTCCCCATAATGTTATTAAAACATTTCTCACAGAAAGCTGCCCCCAGTCTTCAACAATGGAATCAGTATATTTTCAATCTACTTTCTATTTTATGCTTTTTAAACACACTGAACTTGTATCTCTAGAGGCTGATGTCTCTCGTTTACACACAGAATAAGGACATCAGGGAGAAAAAACCAGCAGAAGCTTCCTACGGCAACTTGCCTTTGAACAACCACCTTGAGTGGTGGCAGAGCATTTAAGTTTCTGTGAATCGTTCGATTCTGTGGCTTTCTGATGAGGCTTCTAATGGACGAATACAACTCTAATGTTGTTTTCTCATACGTAACACCAGTCTAGTAAGTCTGGAAGACAGGTCACTGAGCACCTAACACAAGACAATGACTATCAGTTGGTTTCTGTACTTCTAAATATCAAATTTTATCTTTAAAAACCTCAACTATGTAAAGGTTTAGCACATAATTAAGTTCTCTGTCTGCAGATCATCACAGGACCTCAGTCATTATACACTTGCCATGTACCTTAGCTTTCTGTAGTCCATTTAAGCTCCTGCTGAACAAATTCCTTCCTACTAGGTGTCTGTTGGCTTCAGTCATATCTGGATTTACCAGTGACCCTTCATATCTTCAACCAACAGATACAGACGTTTCCATCTGTCTTTTGTTGGATGACTCACTGCCTTATTCCTCCTCCCAATTTATGGTTCTGTTGATTGCTCTGAGAGTTTAAACTCTTCCATGTCATTAAGATCTAAGCTCTCTGCATACCAGATACAGTCAAGCTGCTCAACAATTACAAAGGTAAAATGGTTCAAATGAACTTGTCAAAATGTCTCATTTTCCCATTACAACTCTTTACTGAACTTAACTTTACCCATATTCCTGCCTCTGTTTTCCCCTAGCCATAAATATATTGACTATCACTTGGTTTTTACCTCATATTTTTTTTGCCTTTTTTATGACAAAAAAAATCCCTCGCCCATGAGAACATTCTACCCGAACCACAGGAAATGTTTACAGTGCAATGCATAGAAATCTTTTGGGCTTCTAATTTTGCTCGAAACATGGATCTCAGATCAGGTTCACTAAAAACTTTGCTGAATGTCAAGTGATCCTGACAAGACTTCTAAATCTGCACCGAAAGCAATGAGATATACGCAACATGATGCACGGTGAAAATAATTCCTTTCAACTGAGTTTCGCTGTGATGTCCATTAATACACTGAATACCAAGCTCAAGGCAAAAGCCAAAGGATGTGTAGCCTGAAGATCAACGTGCTGAATCAAACCCATCAGATACTAGGGTCTCTTTGCTCTGCACATTACAAATACCACAGTCTGCTAATTAAAATCATTAAAATATGCCTAAGATCTACTTTTTAATATGTTCATGGACAACCTGTGTTGTATTTCTACCTGGAAGATTTTCTGCTTGTTTAACTCACACCATGCATTGACAAGGGCTGGTCTCTGCTCATTTCCTGGAGGTGCCATTTTCAACCAAGTGTATTTTAGAACTAAACTACTTCATCTATTTGTCATCCAGATACAGTGACTATCTGTCAGAGTGAAACAGTTCAGTGAAGACATTTTCCTTTCATACTTTCTTTCAGAAAGTCTGATGAAAGGGATGCTAAACTACTGAACTTTATGTTTGTTTTGAAACTGCCTTTTAATCCATTTAAGAGTCTCATCCAGTTCTTGAAGAACAAACAAGCAAAAGAGCTGGATTCTATCATGATTAATTACAGTGGAAATCAGTCCCAGCCTAAACATTTACTGAATGCTTAATCCCTGTTAATGGTTTAATGTTTTTTTTTTACTGAATATAAAAGCCAACTCTATGGAAAAATATATATTATTTTTATTATCATTATCCTGTTTTGTATTTTGTTTTTTCCTGCAGCAAATGCTTCCTTGGCAAAAAGGTACCTGGTAAAAAACAGAAATAAGACTTTTTGGTGTGTGTGTGCATGAAGACAGTGTTGCTAGCAGAGGAAATACTTTAGCATGGGATAAACCATGGAAATAGGCAAACATACAGGATATTTGATATGCACAAGCCAACTAGGGCAGTCAGCACGTGCAGAACACCAAAACCATGTGGGGAAGTGGGTAGCAGCAGAAGGGGAAGCCACAAAGAGGTACGGTACAACGTATGATGGAAAGTAAGACAGACAATCCAGTGTCAGCTCATTTTCTTTCCTTAGAGTCTGGCTCATCTAACCAGGGAGTCCACTTCGCTTTTGCTCTCTGGCCACATGCAGAAGTCCCTTTCTTAGCATGTTGGGGAAAGTGAATATGCTTTCAGCACATGCTAGTTTATAGCAATCACTGCTTATACCAAATGTTTTTGATCACCCACTACGTTAGAGCAATTCCACAAAAAAATGAAAATCTGTGTGATTTTTCACTCACTGTTGTTGTCTCCTCTTTGTCCTAACTTCCCAGAAACGCTAAAAAGATGGATGGAAAGGTAGTCAAAAAGCCACATATGATGAATGACATTAAACACTAAAATCTTCTGTTCTTTGAGTACTTATCCTTCTCACAGTAATCACAGTAGTTTCTGCACACAAGGAAGAAAAAGAACTAGAAACGTCATTACCTCTTACTGTATTTATCAAAGTTCAAAATCAAACTGCTCAAACTTGGGTGCTGCTGCTCAGCACTGCGGCCACACTACACCATTAAAAGACCACCTTATAAATGTGCTACCTTTTCTTCCCAGTGGAAATAAAGCTCCTATATAACTACTATGCAGCCAAGCAGCAGAAGACATTTTGTTTTCAGGGCTGTGGAAGGATGGTACACAGCACAAGAGAGAAAGATTTTAAGATGCAAAATATCTCAAACTACTTTTTGCTTTACGAATAAATTCAGCTACAGATACAACTATTGATCTTCATGCCAGTTCACAGTACCTTCACAGTCTCCATTTGATGTCTTGATCTGACTTCTCTAGTTATGAATAAGCACTGTCATCAGAGAAGCTCTAAAGCACCATAAGACATTCTTCTTCTCTTACTGCTAAAGACATTTCAACTTCTGTAGAAAACAGAGTCATCCACTGCATACGTCATTTAAACCATAGTAAGAGGAATATACACCATTAATAAGTGTACACTCAAGCTACTATGAACTACCACTGCATGTCTGCATACTAAAGGCCTCGTTCCTACACTGATACACATAAATATTTTATGCATTTGCTTATTTTGAGAAATTTAATTGCCATATACTCACATGACTTCCTATTTGCTCGTGACCGCTTTCTCTCTCTAGGCACCGCTCGCTGGCTTGGCACTTGGGTGGCAGTCTTTACAATGCGATCCATGATCTCATCTGCTGCGTCATCTGTTGCATTAGGTGAATCATCATTGCCAGCGTTCCATGAACCAATACGGCCTGGAAAAGTCCAGCAAATGAATTGAGGGAAATGAAGACAGAAAGTTACTTTGGTTTTGCAATTGTTTTTTTTTTTTGGGGAATTACAGCAGGCAGCTCAGTTATTGCTACTTCAAATTGGCCAAAGGAGAAGACTCTGCCTAATGGAGAATAATTCTAAATAATACCCTAGACTCTCTGCTGTATCAGCAGAGAACCGAGAGCTCATATGCAATTATAACTTTCTATTCCCTTCAGACTCAGAGTCTTACTCTTAACCATACAACTGGCAAATATCTGCTAGAGACTGTCTACAAGCCAAGGATTGCTGGAGTGTTGTGTGACTATGTTTCCCTCCACTCTGATTACAGAGAGACTAGAAGACACGGCTCATGTTAGAAATTGATGCAAATTGTCAAGACAGGTCCTTTGCACCAAAAGAATAAATTTCTGAGCATCTGTATCACAGCCTTGTGCAAAGAAGACACAAAAAGTGCAAAAAGTGTCATTTGACATGTCTCATCATCCCTTTCACAATGAAGAATTCACCTTTTCTTCACAAAGCTGTATGTGTCCTGGCACAACTGTGTGCTCTGTTATAAGCAGAAAAGCAAGAGTCGTTGGCAGGCTGAAAAGCTAAATAAGCAATTTTGGTTAAAACCACAAACAAACAAATGAGCCATGTCTCCGAACCCGAGGCTCCGGTCCTCCTTACTCCACAGACCTGTGTCAGCTACATCTTTAAGTTCCTCCACTACAGACTACTCTTCTGTGTGCTTTTTGTTTTTAAATAATTTGAAGGCTAGTATGCAGTGAAAACACTGACAGCAAACTTTGCAAAAGAGTGGGTGTGGTAGCACTGCAAGCAGCTAAAAATTCACTGGCAAGGCCACTTCATGTCACGTTCCCAATGTCAGTAAGTAACAGCACTTTGCTCTGCTGCTTGTCTCCTGGCTCTCATCAAGAGCAGTTGTATTACGATAGTGCTCCTGACAAGCTTCTATCTGGCTCACCCGTCCTCTGCCTCTGCTGTTCTTCAGGAGAATACAAGCTGACTCACATTATCAGGACTCACTGCTCCTTAGCATTCAATGGATTACTTAATCTCGTTGCAGTGCAGCTTGAATTAGTTAATCTTTGTACTTTAGCTAGTTGACTTGCTTCTTAAACTGGGGCTGAGAAACCTCTAAATTAGACAGGATCATGGTTTCAAGCCTTAGTAAACTAAACACACACACAGACTTAATGATGGATGCTCTGGATGTGCTATCAATGTTATCAGAAAAGAATCAAGAGAATGTAAGATATCCAGATGTGAGGGAAAAGAAATCTCAGAAAAGAAAACCAAAGACTTGAATTTTGGTGCATCACCACTACTCCAAAACCATCTTCCAAGTATCACATCTATGGGAGGAGGTGAGGGGGAGACAAAAGAAAAATAAACTTGGGAACTCAGGGTCTGTAAAATGACTTAGCTTAAAGGAAGTGGTTTAGTGGCTGCTTAAATGAAGAGGTGTACCAGTGAATCATGTCTTGGATAAAAAACAAGGCTATCTCATTGCCAAGAATGGTTGTACCAGTGAGCTCTTCTGTCAGAGTATCAGGTGTTGGAATTAGTGGGTTGGGTCAAGTTTTCATTTCCACCCTGTCAGCTTTCAGATATCACCCATGCTGACACTTGGAAACAGCAAAAGTATTGTAGACCTCAGAGAAAGAGGTATCTGTCAGCTCAGCGAGGAGATGTGGGGCTGCCCACAGCAGCTTTTTATGCTCCTAGTCTCCACTTAATCCACTACCTTTTCAGTTTAGCAGGGAGGTGGTTAAAAACTTACCATCTTTTTCCTACCCATTTTCCTCTCCCCAATCATTCCTAAAATTCTGCAAGGCCTTTTTACTTCAATTTGAATTGCTACATTCTACTTGCTTCTACTGAAAATAAAAAGAAAATCACATCATGGATTCCCTGGATGCCCCATTTCACTTTCATGATGAGAAGAATAAAAAAAAAATTGGGGTGTTAGTGGGTAGCCACATTCACAGTGAGGGGAGAGGAGAGCATTTCTGCAGGCTTGGACTCCTAATGCACCCAGGCACTACTTTGGCTGTGATCCACACATTAAAACTTCTGGCAAATTCTTCTACACCCCTGTGCCCCAAATCACCACTTCCCGCATGGAAACACCACTGTGGTCTTCTCCTTTCCCTTTGACCCTTTCTGCCTACACAAGGGGACCACGACTCCGTTTGGGCCACCATGTGGCTACCGTGTCACAAGAAATGTGGCCAAAAGGAAACTGCTGGCACTTACCTCGGCTGGCCCTGCTTCGAGTGCGGACCCCTAGAGCCGTGGTGCTTTCCCCACCGACGGAGGAGGTCTTCAACACAGCCTTCATGTTCTCGTGCTCTGCAGCGTCCTCGGCATACTGCAGTCCCTGGGGCTGGCTCTGGCAGGGGGGCGAGCTGCTGGAGAACTTGCCAGACTGCGGGAGGAAAACAGATGTGTTGTTTCAACAGAAAAAAAAAACAAAACATGAAGAACAGGTCAGCACCTCAACCATGAATTGCAAGGAGACAAGTGTCCTCCCGGCCTGGTTTGGAGTGCAGATATTCCCAAAAGAGCCAGGCAACAGTTGCTCCTCTCCCAGAGCATGCACTCTGAGCAGAAATAAACTGGAAACAGGGTGACAGCAGTGAGCAGACACAATCAGAGGAAAACCAGATGCACTAGCTTGAACTTTATAATTTTAACTTTCTGTCTGAGAGTATAAGGTACAAAGTAAAGACTTGCTTTGAAACCTCCGACCCAGGCTGGGCCCAGTCTGGGGGTCAGGTATGACACCGAGGGGGGCAGCATGAGACCCAGCACAAATAAGAAATTGCTTTTTCCTGTACCATCACCTTTCAGTAACAAGGCAAAACTGGGAGAGCAGCCTAGGAAAAGAGACCTTTCCCTCTTGCCTCTCTGCATCATTACACAGAGAACTCCCAAACTGCTCTAAAACACAAATACCTACAAGTAACCTTAAAATACATTACTGGTAATGCTGAAAAAATCCCCGGCCCCAAAACTCCCAGCCAAATTATTTCATGGCCAAAATACAAAAATTGCAGTCAGCAGTTAGAAGAACAAACAAAACCTTACATGAGATTTAGGAATCTGCCCTCTGCTTCCCCGACCCTACTGTGATTTCCCCATCACCAGGACTATGTTAACAACAGCAACTAAATTAGCTGGGCATGCACAGTGTGTGGCTGTTGCGGCTCCACTGGTTACTGAAAATAGCCATCTAGAAACGGATGAAAACAGCAGAAACGGATACTTTCTAAGGAGAAGAGGAGCTTGCATTGCTGGGCTGCCCTCCCTTCCCAGCCTCTGCCTGCAAAGGGCTGTGATGCTGGTATTTGTTCCACTGCTCTTATCTACAGAAAGGCTAAAACACATTTAAAATACAGCCCTGGCTGCAGAAAAGACAGGCTCTGTCAACAGCAAGCAGGCACCAACAGATAATGATACCTCTCTGTTTTCAGTCATATCAGTCCAGCATCAGAAACTGAAATATGTTTTCTTTTTCCCTTTAATCTTTCTTACTCCTACCAATTCAGCACAGATGAAAGAAGGTGTGCTGCATCCTCTTCTTCCTTTGCATAATAAACAGCACCAATTATTCACTTGATGGCATCAAGCCAGTCAGTTAAAGGGATGCAAACCTGCAGAGCCTTTCTGTCAGAGAACCGTAAACTGGAAAAAAAGACTGGGCCCTACTTTCAGGGCTTTGATTGAGTCCCTGGGGCTGTCAAGACTGCAAACTGAAAATATTTAATGTAAGAATCAATCACAGGATGATTCTATTTTAACATAATGACTTTCTAGGGTGGGATAGCAAGTTAACTGAGTAGCCAAACAATAAATCCCTACAAGGCACTGAGCTAAATATACCAGTGTGAGATTTATTTTTGATAGTGAGAGGTTTATTTTCTTGTTAAAATATGAGCTTGCAACATTTTGATGTGGAAAGTGCAACTGCATGTGAAATTAAATGACAGAAAAACATTAGAGAGAAACTTCTGTGAAAGTGCATGCCATTTTTGCATTAAGAATACTCTCTTACGGGTTGTAAAGCTGATCAATACCATCTCATTAAAAAACCCAAAGGATAAAGTCTTCACGTAACTGTTAGTTACTATTCACTCAGCACACAGGTTAGTTAAATGCTGGCAGAAAAAGGCTAATTCATGTAATTTTCTTTCTGCGCCCCAAGCTGTACAGCACAAATCATCACTGAAGGAGAAGCTCTATAGCCAGACATTTAATTTCACCTTCTTAATTTGCAGATATTGCTGTAGAGTAATGCCCAAACCCAGCCTCTTGAGCAAATAACTGCTATTATGAAACAATGAGCATTAAGCCATACTGATTATGTTCAGCAAACTGAAGAAAGCACTAATGCTGAACAAAAAAATGCATTGCACAATAGATGTTCCTCAAACCAATAAATTGTTTTATTATTAATATAGCTAGCACACTATAGTTCTTAAATTATTTATTCACTCCTTTATTGATTTTCAACATTACCTTCAGGGCACTTCATGAGAAATACATGAACTACTCCATGGCTCACCTCTACAGTGAGCAAAGTATTTTATTTGCAATTCATACAGCAAGGAGAACCATTACAATTTGCTTTGTATCCCTATATCGTGATGCCTTTGAACACTTTATAAAATAATATCCTTTGGACTTATACAGCTTAATTAATGACTATGAAGTTATCATGGTAATCTGTACCCCTAGGTAACTGATGATCCAGGTAACATTCAGATCACGGATTTTTTGGGTAGTGGGGATACTATGTAGTTTAGTAAACAGGCATTAAGGAAAAGAAATGAGGAAACATAAAATTATTAAGGCCTCAGATCAGGATATCCTTATTTGAGAGAGCAGGTATGCATATGGTTAAAGCTGACTGTAAAAATACATTCTTATGATTGTGCCAAAAGAAGCTATGAGAAGAATGTCATGGTTCATAGTTCCAGTTGAGCAGATGGAGTTGAGCAGTCCATACTATCTGAGTTAGAAATTAGATGTCACAGCACACAGGGGACATGGGAATGACATGCTCTTTCAGAGAACCATACCTCAGGATCCTCTTCTTCATCCGTCTGCCACCGGAAACAAAGGACAGGGTGGAGAAGGACAAACAGCAAGATTTAGGAAGGACAGTATGGTCAAACCATGACAAAGTAAGAGATAACCATGGTACTGTTTGCGCAATTATAGGAGGACATAAAAATACAAAGTGTATAAGGAACGACTGTACCTGTCAGTAGGTTATATCAGAATTTCCTGATTTTTCTTAGAGAAATTATGAACTGACACTACCCCATACCCATCCTATTTCTCTCCCCCGAGTCATGCGGTTGCTTGCCCACTTTTTGCCCTGTGGAAATCGAGAGCACTAGGAAGGAAGGACTCTCTCCTTTTTCCAGCTCTATTCAGAACAGGGAGGTCCTGGCTGCCCTTTCTCCCAGTGTAGAGGTCAGCTTCTTGGCAATTCCTTTTCTCTACACTTAAGTGTTTGTTTTAATTCCTTTTTTAAGCTGGGACTTTTCAATTTCAAGTTCCAATTTAACAGACCACTAAAACTAAATGCAAACTAGTCTTTGAATAAATGCTTAAAGTTCTTCAGTAGCTGCCTGATACCAGGTCCTCTAAATTAGAGAGATGCAATTATCCTTTGGAATTCAGGGCTATCAATCTCAGTGATGGCAGGCATGTAAAACCATCTTGACACTTACACTGCACTAAATGCAATGGGTGTATCAAAATAGTATGGTGTATGGGATGTTCTTAAATGTGGAGATTTACAGGGAATTAACAAAATTTTTAGACCTGTGTTCCCAAATGCCTGGGGAAGTCTTCATTGGTTTGTAAGATGCCCCCCAGGGAAGGTTCCCAAAGTAAAACACAGTTTCTCAAGTATCTGAGGTCTTTGTTTCCATAATTTTGCTTGATTGCTTACAAAGTGAAAACATAACCTAGAAATTCAATGCATCTTTTTTATTTGTGGGTTTTGTTTTGTTTTTTTTTAGAAGCAGCATTCCACTAACTCTATTCCCCTCCTTAGTGTTACTAATACATGTTTTTGACCTTATCTCCATCTCTGCTATGATTTCTGTCTGGGATTGATACATTCTGTTCCAGAAACATTCATCATTAAAAATGAAAGCCTGATTTACTTTGGCCCTCAGCTTAGTTTCAGCACAATCTCCATAAGAAGATTAGCTGTGAGAGTGCTGAGCAGCACATTAACATTACTTTTTAAGGGTATGTTTTATTCAAAGAGTGAGATGCTTATTTTTCTTTGGACACAGTGGCACTGAGAGAAACACAGGCAGATGTTTTGCAGGGGGACCTCAGTAGGTACGTTCCCTTTACATTATGAAAAGATTAATTTGCTTTTTTCCATTCCCCAGAGGGCAGGGAGTCACACTATAAAGCAATTCTTCTGAAGAAAGCCACTGTCCATCTTTTGGCATCATTAAGAAACAGAAAGCAGAAGAATGGGAAGTAAGAACATACTTGTATTCTAATCCATACGTACTCTATCTAATAAATAAAAGGCTAGAGGGGAGCAAATTAAGATTAACAATAGGCAAAAGGCACTCAGGGAAAGGTGAGATAGCAGAGTATATACATTACAAAGAGTGTGCTCCAAACCAAATACATTGTATTGTATTGTATTATATCATATCCTATCAAATCAAGCTGGATTTTTACAGAGATGGCCCAGCTGCTGGCCTTCCTGCCCATGTAATCAACCTAAAAGTGATTTACTGCGGACTTACATTAAGGGCAATGTACTTCTCTGTGTTTGACTTTGCTCATCTCCAGTACCTGGAGCATTACCATTTCCCTTCCTCCTGCTCCGGGTGGAGGGGGCTCACTCCTAGAACTGCTGTCCTTCTACACCCAAAGCCACTCCAGTGCACAGGAAGAGCGGTTCACCATCCCCATCATATTTCCATGTCTGGGGAGCCATTTGCCTTCAACAAATACTGGCAATAGGAGTCAAAGGAACAAAGTAAATAAATAAAACTTTTGTTTTATGAAGGGATCCTGTTCTCACCCAGATGTGTAAATTCTACCTTTTATTTCCTTCTTCATTTCATCATTATAAATGCACTGAGAAATGTTAATAAATTAGGAAATTTTTAATATGTAATACTACCAAAAAACACTGAAAGAATATTGCTGTACCGAACATCTCGTCCAGGCATAAGATGTTAATTTTAAGAAAAAAAGGCTGCTTGATTCTTCTGTCATCCAATACTGGATGTTGCAGGACAATCTGAGATCTCCCTCACTCTCTTTCTCCCTCTCATTCTATGTGTGGATTTGCCATTTCAAAATATTACATTTATTACATAGCAATTTTGGAATTGAAATTTCTAAGTGTCGTGAAAACTAGAGCTTCATAAATCTGGGAGATAGGTCCTTATATTACCTACTACTATTAAAAATCATTAAAAGCTCAGACTTGTATCTGTAATTGCACTTCTTCTCTATTTTGCTTGCTTGTTATTTTTAGTGTGCCTGAAATGAGTTCTATCACTGGCTAAAGCCACATATAAGGTTACAGAGACTAGGCAATTTTCCCTGTGAAACTGTGGCAACTCACTGTTTTTCTTCTTTTTCCTCATGCCCCTTGCCCCAGCTTTCTCCTGCAAATGACATTCACCAAGATTTAAACTGACAGTGCCCAGTCCACTTCAGCTATTAAAGAACATATAAACATAAAGATCTCTGTGGTAAAAGGCTGAAAGAAAGACTGGAAATATTCCCGATCGTGCTTCTCAGCCCTACTCCATCTGAGCAGTTGCTGAAACTGATGCAAGTTCTCCATGCAAAGACCCAGCACCCTTCTGCCTTCCAAGTCTGCAAGGGGGATCAAGGTTTGAGATACGTGTCTTCTCATTAAGAACTGAGATGGTGCTGGCTTATTACTTTCCCATTTTTGCTAAAATCCCTCCTCTTCGGCCTAAAAGCAATGTACTGCAAGGTGATATAAATGAGGTCCTGAGGCAACTTTCAAAAGAGGTAAATACCAAATAACTGCACAATCCTTCTAGGTCACCAAAAGCAGAAATTAAAATTCCACATTACTACTTATCAGAATTACTTTCTACAAAGAGTTTCTTTCCGACGTGAAGATCTAAAATTTCTTTATCAGTGTTTTGTAATGAGTTGAAAATACTGTCAATGCACTACTGAGAAATCTTCCCTTTCCAATGCATTCAAATACAAAACTAAGAAAATCAAAACCAGATACAAACCACAGCCAACACAATACTACAATAAAACTCCTCCTTTTCATCATTCTTCGCACATAAATATCTTCCATCCTGCTGTCTTGGAAACTTGTTTTGAGGTAGATCTGACTTTGAAGTTGTTAAAGGAAGCTGTGACAAATAGTCTGATGCAACTTTAATTCTGTTTTACCATGTACTGCAATCAAATGAACGGTAAACGAGGCCATATTACTTGGCTACAGTTAAAAAGTTTTAGTACATCCTGAAATAACCATCTGGCCACAAGAACAACACCCTTAAAGGAATCTCTATCAGGTGGATTTTAAAGAATGGCTTTTTTTTCTCTCCAATAGGCTTTTTTTAAGCCTAATAGGACCATTATATTGTATTAAATTAGTGACAGGCAAAATATGCTCGTTTTCTGGGGATCTGGAAGATATTTTTAGGTGGAATATTAACTTTCAGGTGGCATTTAATTGTTGTAAAATCTCAACACTATTGAGCTGAAGAGACACTGTTTGCTCACAATACATTTTTCTGGGAAAGGCCTAACTGCTTTCTTTCTTACATTTTCAGAAAACAGCCGTTGCCCCTGGCCTTGCTTGTCACTGACAAGCTGTCAGTCCTGAGACTTTTTCTGGTTTGAAAAGATCCCTTCTCTCTGCTTGCTGTACTCAGTTGTCAGTGATCAGATTCCCTTTTCCGCTCGCGGTTCCTGCAGGAACAGGACAGAGAGAAGCTTTCTGTCCTGCCACAGACAGTTCTCTGGACAGATAATACAGAAACACTATGTCATATACTAGGAAAGCAGGAACTCCTTCATGTCTCAGTATTGCTTAAACTAGCAAAAAATACTGATCTATGTGAGGAAATGAAAATTTTAATTTACCAGTCTTTTTGGTTAATGCTATCTTTTAGCTCCTCTAGAATATGGCAGGAAAACTGAGGAGCAATCGAGAAAGTGATCTCAGTTCCCCAGTGCTAGTTTTGCAAATTTGTATGACTATATTATACCCTTCATATAAAATCAGAGCTTTTTCCTTAACCTGAGGCTAGACCGAAAGGGAAGTCTTTTGAGATAATAATACAGGTTTAGCATTTTCTCTAGATGGGGCAGATTTCCAAATTTAAAGATGATGTTGCCAGGAAAGATCTACAAATGACTGTGAGTCAATGAATTAAATACAATCTCAATTTATATCAGTCTCAATACATATATATATTTTTTGACCTATGTTGCCTGAGTCATAAAACTGTGATTAGCTTTGGGCTTTTCATGCCAAAGGCAGGGGTAGCTTCGTATGTAACGAACCACTCACATCTAATTGAGACTCCAGATTTGTGTTTTTAGACAGCTGGAAACTTTTATTAAGTACTGGCACTTCTTAAAACTTTATTTGGATTGAGTCAAACTACATCAACTTAAAAAAAAAAAAAGAGAAAAAAATCAAGGGGATTTTAAAGCTTACTATGCTGGGAAATCTAATCTTATTTTAATTTATTCTATCTATATGCAATCATACAGTCAAAAAGTTTGCAGGGTAACATCTACTGCGAACATAAATCTGTCCATTCTTTCAGAACCCTAAAATAATCTGTTGCCGTAAGATTGGTTGTTCTGTGCTTTAAAGTTAAGAAGAAAATTGCTGTGCATGCCTATGCATACATATACACATACACATAAAACCAGATAAAATGCTAAGATTAAGGACTGTATTAGAATATTCAAAGATGGAGGAAAAAAATCCATTCCAATTTGCTTTTAACCACTTAAATGGCTACAATGGTTCATCATTTAAATCAAGCTCTCAATTAGGAGCCCAATTTCTAGTCTTCTTTCTTTTTTTTTTTTTTTGTATTCTTGGCTGATCAGGTACACACAGATCCTGGCAGATATTTTGTGCACCGTCTGTGCAACACACAGAGATGCTCTTTTTGGATGCTTAATTTCAGTCTGTTCTCATTTTATAAATTAGTATGAAGCAAAAAATATACACAATCAAGGACTTGCAAGTTTTGTCTTCTAAGAGAACAGAGTTCATTACTTGCAGTAGAAGAACTTCTAAAGAATAAAGAGTAACAACACTTCATATACAACATGCAATGAAAGAAAGTTTTAAAAATCCATGCTGTGGGATATACATTTTGCCACTTACATCTGTTATCATTTTCCCTCTGGTCTTGTTTCTTTCCCTGTGGTTAGCTCGTTTCTGTTTTTGCTGCAAAACTCGTTCCCTGGTGGTGCGGTATTCCAGAGCAAATTCACTAATAATTTTGCAGAACTTATTGATGTTGACTTCACGTATTGCATATGGAGGATGTCCCATAAATAACAAAAATGAATGAAATCTGAAAAACAATGAGTTCATAAATGCAAAGGGGGGAAAAAAAAAATCTTTCTTGATGGTTTCTAGGAAAAAACCCACATTTCAGTGAATCCCTTCATTACTTTATTACATCCCATAATTTCTTTCATGCTACAGAATTTTCATGGATGCTTTGCATAACACTGACATATTTTGTAATTAAAAACATGAAAGTCTTGTCTATGATAACTTCATCCCAGTCCACTTTCCCAGGCTGATGCAGGAGATAAGATGTTTATGGAACTTCATCTACTTTATATGACTAATTTGGCATGTGAATGACCAATTTAATTTCAGTTATAGAAAAAATATTTATTAAGTTTCAATCTTATTTATTTGTATTAAGCAACTTCAAAGAGGCTGTTAGGATGTTGCGGAAAGTCTAGACAAGAAGAATGCAGATTTACAGGCTAGCAAACACAAGAACGCAAGAATTTCTGGTTCAGAAAACTGACCATAAAATTATATTATCTACCAAGTACTTTAGTTTGGGATACTCTCAGTTCACAGTTTGACTGCTTCTGTGGCATTCAGAGTTTTCACACTATTTGCAACTTAGACTAATGTTTCAATATTGCATAGACAATAGCACGCTGAATGTTTAAATATGTATGGGAATTCTTTTAATATCATCTACATCCATGGTAATAAAAAGTCTTCCCTATCCTAGAAAGATGCATGTTCATGGATACATTTTTGGAGAAGTCTATAGTAGTAATTGCAGTGCATGATAGGAAAATTTAGCATTTTTCTTATTTGTCCAATGCACATGGAAAACACAACAGGAAACTGGTGAATTCGCTTCCCTGCCACTGCAATTGGGATTTCTGCTTATTCATGGCATGAAAAACAAGTCATCATGAAAACAAAAAAGGAGCTGAATCAACTTCTCAAGTGTATATCCACAAATTTGGGATCCTTTGGAATCCAGATCCTAACTTTGACCACAGTAATTTGGAAATTCTTTGTAAGCTGGAAAATCTCTCAAACTGTCACTAATGAACAGCATGATAAATTACTCAAATGACTTAAACTCATACAACTACAACTGTGAATCTGAAAAAAAAAAAAGGTCAGGTGTATTGTGGAATTATCACGAATATGTACATTTCCGAGCACTGCAGTTACTGTTAACTCCACTGGATGAAACTAAATCCAACAGTAAGTCCTAAGGACAGGAATCTTTACTCTGTCTTCTGCTGTGCAGGCGTAAAACACACGGTCATAGGTCTTGAAAATAGGGGTGGTGCTGCTTATAAGAAGAACTCATTGTACCAGACTCATTTCAACTTCTGCATATGACAAGTCTATCATTACAACTTCAGTGTTTCGTTACAGCCTGTTCTTGTTTATCAAACAAGCCAACCACCCCTCAAAATAATACAGGGAAGGACAGAAAATATAGCAACTTAACTATAAAGCTGCTAGCTTTTGGGGGCTAGGAGTTAAAAGACCCAATACTACACCCTGGGAATAAATAATTGCCTGTATAATTCCTTCTTTTCATCAGAAATATAGAAACTTTCTGGAGTGAGGATCTTTCCTAAATGGCATCTGTAACAAAGTATGCACCACGTATATCCTAGTAACATTACTTGCTGGAATGTGTATTAAACACTTACAAAAATATATTTATGATGTCATAATTTACAATTTTAGCAAGTCCGTTTATCATTAAGGTACTGCTGTCACCAGTGTAATTCTGTACCTGTTAATTATTCTTCTATGAACAATCTTCAGAATTATGATTCTTTCTGCACAGTCTTTAAGGAATTCGGACATTTTTTGCTTTAGAGTTGGCTTCATTTCATGCTTTGCTATAGCCTTAAGGTGATCCCATGATGCTTTGCAGCGTCTTTCCATCTGACACAAGTTTTCCTGGAGTTGTTCAAAGTCAACCTGAAAAAAAAGAAAAGAAAATGTAATACTTTAATTTAAAACACTGTGGCAATATCCTTGGATATCTAAACTATACAATTTATGTATAAGAAAGGGTCAATATGGTGGCAGCACAACATTAATTCACATTACTATATACTACTAAATTAAGAAATAGCTTTCTGTTGCACTTTGTTTAGACATGAAATGTTAGTAAGGAAAACAGAAAACAAAGAAATATACCCATATACATATATATTTGGTTTTGGTCTTGGAGGCTTAATACCTGAAGAAGGGATAATAAGATATTGTGATTTTTTTTTTTCTCTTGCTAGTAACTTCCTGGTTGCACCAAGCAACTTCATGACTCAGTTATTTCTGAAGTAATACAAAACTTTATCCTTTTCTTAATCCTTTTCTCTGCTACTCATAGCTTTTTATACCCTGCTTACTGCTCACTGTTGTACCCAGCCAACACTTCTCCAACTTAGGAAGCACTTGGATCTGTTCCCTAGCCATGCACCCACTTCTTAGTAGAGATCTACTTCTAATCACAAAATTCACAGGCCAGAATTTTTTAAAGCTCTATTCAAAGTAACTGTTATTTAGTGATCTCAGTACTAACTTTCATCTCTTGATACACGGTACGAATTTGCTGGCTTGTAACAAGATCATATAATGATTTTGAAATACTCTCAACACGGTTTAAATAAATGACTGCATCCTACAGTAACATTCATCATGACAGAAGCCAACACATTCCACAGGAGGTGAGAGAGCTCTTCTCCTTTACTCATCAACCAAAAAAGGTGTTCAAACTGCAGTAGTGTGCAGAAGACACATCCAGGATGTGTTGCTAACAACGAGACAAAGTGCATTAATGACCCAGCCACAGCACACAAAGATATGAATACAACAGATGAAAAAAGTAAAACTGCTCAACATGTTCTTGAATTCTGAACAAAGGAAAAATTTATTTTATAAGACCACTTCACAGTTCAGATGAACTCAAGCTATAAAATACAGATTTAGCCCTCAGATTCCAAACACGTCAGTGTTTGGGATGTCACAGTCTGGTACTCCAGTTAATTCCTTAATGCTAAATGAAAACCAGTGTCAGAGACAGGTTTTAGTTCACTCTTTTCAGCTGTGTGCAGCACCCACTGCTGAGATCTATACTGAGGATAGCCATAAGAAATGCACTGTTATTAAAAAGCTCCTGGTACTGATTTGATTTGTTTTTGCTGTGATTTATAAAGTGATGAATTTTTCCTCTTCACAAGGAAATAAAAACATCCTTTGATCCTTTCTGCTATTCAGAAAAGCCCTGCAGGCGGAGCAGCTGTGGGGTTTTTTTTTTGTTTTTTTTTGGTTTTTTTTTTTTTATATATCCATATCAATGCATATGTTTCAAAGAAAAAAAAAAAAGTCCTTTCCAGGTCAGTATTTTTACTGTTGATGATAAACACATTGCTGCTCTCCATAGATGGGGAAAAATACTAGCATTCCTAGTAAGAAAAAAAAAAAGCCAAGATGAGGAATTTCTAGGTCTCACAAGTAAGAATTATCCAACCTGTTTGGGGACGTCTCTCAGCCCCAGCAGCAGAGAAATTTAACCTCATTACATTTTATGACAGCTTTTGTTGAAGATAGAATGAATTTAAATCTGAGGTTCAAGCCTGTAGGAGTTCAAGAGAGATTTCTGGCGAACCGTACATCTGCAGGGAAAAGATGTGATAAATTCCCTGCCCCTTGAAATCTGCTGGCAGCCAGCACATTCACAATAGTGGGCTATTTCAGTGGAGACAGGGGATGGCAGGTCTGGCTAGGGGATGCACAGGGATCTTGGAGCACAATCAAAACTTCAGATCTCTGGAGAAGACCTAAGTAGACTGCATGAGGAAGAATATGATCTGAGCTCCCCTGGAAAAAACATCCATGGAGCACAGGTGGCTCAGCTTGAGCAGAAATGGTAAACTCCTGGAAGAAGTCAAGTAGGAAATCCAACACAGGATAATGTGTCTGTGAATTCCCCACACAAACTATCCTGTGCCCGCAAGAATGTGACAAACCTTCACAAAATCTAAAATCTTCTGGCTGCCAGCTCTCCAGCGTTTAGTCACTTGTTTGTGAGCAGAAAGGAATACACTTACAGAAAAATAACCATGTGTGAAATATTAAAAGTCAAAGTTTTTCAAAGACAACCATGTACCCCATCTAATATTTCATAAAGTGCTGCTTAATTGTACAAATTTTGCAGGCAGGCACAGAATCCACTGCATTTCAGTCTGCTCTGGATCTTATATGCAGGGGGTTAATAAGTGAAGCTTCTTCACACGCAACGTACCATACAACATCCGTCTCCCCTACCCAAGGCATAGAAACGGCCTCCCAACAGAGTACCAGAAAACAATGCTCAGTCTTCAGATCTTTCTAAAAAACCAAGCAACCAAACAAAAAGACTAGCATTTATGAGCCTATTTTCCTATTACATCTGGTAGAAGTGAGATTTAAACGTTCAGTCTGGATCAGCTCAAAGGGAAAATTCTGAAATTAAAAATATTTGGACTCTTCTACTAAATGTATCAAAACATTTGACAGCTGGCAGATTTAGAGTACTACCTGCACAACATTTCAAACCACAGAAAACAAGCATCCCTCCCTTCCAGCGTGTCGACGGCACCACACAACTTGGTGTCGTCGGCGAACTTGCTGAGGGTGCACTCTATCCCACTGTCCATGTCACCGACAAAGATGTTGAACAGGGCCGGGCCCAGCACGGACCCCTGAGGGACGCCACTCGTGACCGGTCTCCACATGGACATCGAGCCGTTGACCACCACTCTCTGAGTGCAGCCATCCAGCCAACTCCTTATCCACTGAGTGGTCCGTCCATCAAACCCATGTCTCTCTAGTTTAGAGAGAAGGATGTCATGCGGGACAGTGTCAAAAGCTTTGCACAAGTCCAGGTAGATGATATCCGTTGCTCGTCCCTTGTCCACCGATGCCGTCACCCCGTCATAGAAGGCCACCAAATTGGTCAGGCATGATCTGCCCTTGGTGAAGCCATGTTGGCTGTCACCAACCACCTCCTTGCTCTCCATGTGCCTTAGCATGGTTTCCAGGAGAATCTGCTCCATGACCTTGCCAGGCACAGAGGTGAGGCTGACCAGCCTGTAGTTACCTGGGTCTTCCTTATTCCCCTTTTTAAAAATTGGGGTTATGTTCCCTCTCTTCCAGTCATCGGGGACCTCACCAGACCGCCACGACTTCTCAAATATGATGGCCAGTGGCTTGGCAACTTCAACTGCCATTTCTCTCAGGACCCGCGGATGGATCTCATCAGGTCCCATGGACTTGTGCACCTTCAGGTTCCTCAGATGATCCCGAACCTGCTCTTCGAGTACAACGGGCAGTTCTTCATCCTCGCAGTCCCTGCTTGCACCTTCTACAGCTTGGGTGGTGGGACAGGAACTCTTGTCGGTGAAGACTGAGGCAAAAAAGTCGTTGAGAACCTCAGCCTTCTCCATGTCCTGGGTAACCAGGACACCAGTTCCCTTCCGGAAGGGGCCTACATTATCCCTGGACTTTCTTTTGTCCCCTACGTACCTGTAAAAGCTCTTCTTGTTGTATTTTATATCCCTGGCCAGATTCAGTTCTGCCAGGGCTTTGGCCTTCCTTACCTTATCCCTGGCCACTTGCGCAGCCTCTTTGTAGTCCTCCCAGGCTATCTGTCCCCACTTCCACCCTCTATAGGCCTCCTTTTTTACTTTCAGTTGGTCCAGGAGCTCCTTGCTCATCCACGCCGGCCTCCTGGCCTTTTTGCCCGACTTGTTTTTCATTGGGATGCACTTCTGCTGAGCTTGGAGGAGGTGCTGCTTGAATATAGACCAACTTTCCTGGGCCCTTCTTCCCTCCAGGGCTGCCTCCCATGGCTCTTGGCCCATCAGGTCCCTGAAGAGGCCGAAGTCCACCTTCCTGAAGTCTAGGGCAGAGAACTTGCCGTGTATTTTCCTTGCTGCCCCGTGGATCTTGAACTCCACCATGTCATGGTCGCTGCAGCCAAGGCTGTCCTTTAGTTTCACATCCCCCACCAGCCCCTCCCTGTTGGTGAGCACAAGGTCGAGTATGGCACCCCTCCTTGTCAGCTAAATGATGATAAATGATCCCCCAACTACATGTCCCTGTGATAAGGAGAACAAAAACTTTTATGGAGTAACAATGACAATTATTCAGTCTAATATGCATAAAGGAAACATGAAAAGACATCTATAACACCATATCACATCCCTGCCAGCCTACACAGCACTATTGCCAAGGGAAGAATGATTGCACCTTTAATTTCTGTGTTTATTTCCAACACTTTAGTAAAAGAATCAATGCTGTATAATGGTAGAAAGATGTGATTCCTTTCTTTTTTTTTGTTCTTTCTTTTGTGAAAGGAAAGATGTACCAAATCCTGCCCGCAAGCTGGAAGGCCATGCTGGGACTAAGGAGGAACTCCGGCGAGCTTCACATGACATTGTGGCTCCAGAAGACCTCAGCACAGGAGGTGCTTGAACAAGAACTGCTGTGGTGTTATTTTGTAACTATGCTCCACTGAATAAAAGGAAGCAGTAATCTGAAATGGTCATTACAGCTTTTTCCTTAGATAGCTGTTGTGCCCAGCCTCAAGTTTTGGAGGAAGGCGGTAACATACATTCCTCTTCTTCCTCCTCAACTCAGTTCATGTACATGTAAAAGACATGCAGCTTGCTGGTCCTGCTTCCCATTACCTTCTGCTACAATTTATAAAAATCTCTTTTTTTTTTCCTCAGGCAAAAGAATGAGTGGACATGGGCTGTTATGCAAAATAAAAATTACTTTTCTTTCAGACACTGTGTAATGTTTATTTGCATTTGTAAACCAATTTAGAAAAAGCAACTTTCTAAATGCTCCTGGGATATATTTGATATGTTCCTCCTTTTCCCTGCCAGGTTCCTCTTCATTCGCAACCACACTAGCTGTAAAATATTCAGATCTTTTTGTTATTTGTCTGTGAAATCTCTTGCTAGGCCCACTGTTCAGTCTTCTGAGAAGAGCCTTTGTAGACACTGTTGCATCAGAGTGGACTAGCTGGAGACAGTCTATTCAGAGAGGATTTAAAGGCTAGTTTACGGGTCACAAGCCTTGCGGGGTCAGCCTCATTCAGGAAACCATTGCCACAAGTCACTAATGGACAACGTGAAAAAAAAAAATATCTATTTTTCGATTTAATGCACCCCTACATTTTGCAATATTTTGCACAAATGACACTCAGACCAAGAATAAAACCCTCTAACCGCATGCTGGCAATGCAGACACTCATTTTAATCCCTTTATATCATTATTTATTGCTTGCTACCATAGTAACAGATAACTCTGCCATAAACAACAAAAGAAAAAAGAATTCTACCAAGTTTCTCACTTCACTGGGCTGAGACTTCGATATCGCACAATACACCTAATTGCCCAAATGACTTCTTTTCTTGCTGGTTTTCACCTGACTCAAAAACTACCACCACCATCCAGTTGGCTCAGTGTTTACTTCCCTGCCTACCCAAGTTCCATGAAGACTGGTCCTTTAAATGTCTTTTTTTTTTTTTTTCCCAAGTTCACCTCCATGCCATACATCCAATATCACCTGCTGCGCATACAAATTCAAAACTTTCTAGTTCATGCAATGCTATACCATGCCCCAGTCATTCAGGCAAGACACGAATCAGAGAGCCTTTCTGATCTTTGGGTTAGGGTGTTATTTCTCTATGCGGCCACAAATATCTCACGGCAACACAGGAATTAGACTCTTATTATTTGTTGAGGGAGAGGAAGAGCTGCTTTGATGTGACATTGGGAACTAAATGGGTTGGCTCAAACCTAAAGGGGCTTCCGCTGTATATTCCCCAGGGCAGCACATACAATTCCAGGTACGCATTGCCACGCACAGCGAACAACTGTAGCCGCTGTGAGATAATGGGTCATTTTTCTTCAGCGTTCCTTCAGCTGGAATGTGCTTTACACAAACATTTCCTCTTCCAGCTAAATCCCCTCTAGTCTCTGGGCTAAGCTCCACCACTACAGAGACTACAAAACTCTCCTAAAATCAGAGGTGCTGCACCTGATTACACTCACGTTTCCTGCCTTCTGTATTTACACTCAGCCCTTGAGCAGGGTCAAAAATGTCACAACTGGATTGAAGTAAAAAACCCAAAGCAAACAAATGAAGGGAAACTGGGGAAGCTGAAGTTTCTGCTTAAGAAGTACTTCTTTTCTAAATCATTGCAAATCATCCAAAGTTTTGTTCTGAAGGCCAGTGAATAACTTGTTGTGTAGTCTCAGTATACTTGTTTAAGTTTTCTATTGCTTGCTACCATATTTATTGTTTACTGCTACAGCTTGTTTCTTCTAGTGGCAAACATAACAAATCCCAACATTTTCTAAGGAAGATTTGGATCTCTGCATTTTTATCCTACCCACAAGGTGCATTGAATAGAAGACTGATGCTTTCACAATGACAAATGTTGCCTTAAATTCACAATAAAATGACAACTCTTCTATCGCACGTCATAGAAAGATATACATGACCACAGACAAAATCTTCCTCTCTTCAGAGTTCACGATAGTTTCTACAGTAGACCACAGCCCAGCCTAAGCTGTTTATAATTTAGGGTCAAGCCGTTCGTTCTCACATTATTACAGGGATGTGTTTTGGCAGGGAATATGAAATCTTCCTCTTTTCCTGAGCTGGTTCAGAGCCAAAGGAAATTCTGAGAATTGCTCCTTGCAAACACACTGTCATCTGAGTGCAGCGACCTTCTATGGCATATGTTCAAAACTTTGTCTCTGCCAGTATTTCCACGCTGGTTTGATTCACCAAATGTCACAAGAATTATCCCAAGACCAACATTAGTCTGACTTGCACACTGTTGGTCACACATTTTAAGTAAGGTAGATGCCAGCTCTCAAAAGCAAGCAAAATATGAAGGAGGTTCTGTCCAGACATTTCTAATTCTATGGTAAGAGGTGGCATCCTGTCAAAATAATTTTGGAAATTAAAACACTTGAATCAAGCATTAATTAAAAATTAAAGGACAGAGGTGCTTACTGAGGTATGACCAGATGAGCCTACCCAATTACATACACATCTTCACTGCATTTTAATTCCCCAAAAAATCTACAATAAACACACTAATGCAGGATCTGTTTGCGGATGCTGTATGACAGTTCCCACTACCTGGGATGAAGAGGAGCAATGCCAGTAAGCGGTGATGTAGGTTACTTCAGTTGGTCACATAGCACTGGTGACACTACTTGCAGTCATTTCACCTGGCAATTATTGTAACACTGCAATGCTGTCAGGCACAAGTGCTAAATTTCATTTGCTCTCTTTCAGACAAAATCTCAAAGTCTCATCTGCGACTGAAGCGCCTTCCCCCTCACCCTGCGACCCACAGTCTCTGCCTTCACCTTTGCTCCCGCAAGCCCGTGCCAGGACCTGGGGCAGCTGTATCTGTCCTTGCACAGCTGGCACCACAAGGAATGATACAAACGTAAGAAACCTTGCATCCCCCGACCCCTTTTTTTCCATGGAAAATACTTTGACTTTTGGCATTGATTTTTGTTTGAAATCATATAGGGAAAGCACACTTGAATGATAATTGCGCACAAATACTTCCTGTCAAGTGAGACAAGAGAAATCCGACTGAAGCAGCGCAGGAGGCAGCACAACCTTCCCTACCTTATTTTTAATTTTTTTATTTTTTTTTTTCTTCTCCTCTCTCTGCTTTCCAGCGTATCAAGCAGAAGCTCTGGCAGGTTAGAATGGCACTTCTGCTTCAGCCACCTCCTTCCCCTCCGTGCCTCCCTGCCAAGTCCCTCTGATGGCAGCAGCAGGCTTCCTTCTTCCCTGCGTATGTCTTAGTCTTGTCCTAAGTTCTTTCCTACCAACAATCCTTACCTCCTCCCCTGTGTTCTTAGTATTTCCTATTGCTTACTTTTAAAAGCTGCCTGCTTCTCTCTTGCCTAGTATCCACAACTAATCAAAGTGTCTTGCTGCAGGGGTTAAAAACCGGCAGAAGTTTGGCATTTTGTAAGTAAATTAAAATTACGTGGAGAAAAGGACAATTACTACTTTTCTCTATGGAGCTGGTCAGCTTTCAGATGCATGGGGAAAAATATTTATGGGCATGAGAAAGAAGATGAGCATTTTAAATAATAAGATATTTTTTTATTCACCAACAGAGAAGATACCAGTGCTGATCCAACCCTTGCTATACTGGTAAGGAAACTTCTAGGAACAATACTGAGTTTAACTGCAGAAATCTGGGGTTCTGTTTCAGTATTAGGTACATCAGTTCTGGTACAACTGGATACTAAACAATCAGTGGCGCTGCATGATCTTATACATTTTTATACAACTATGAATACTTTTATTTATATAGAATTCTATTTTTTGGTCATTTTTTCACTTGTATCTGTTTTTTTTAATGCCATTTATGACTTCATTCCTTCAACAAAAAGCCACAAGTTTTGCAATAACTATACCATTTTGTTTCTGGTCTTTCTAACTCCTTTCTGGTGAGGCAGCCTGTTTTCTTTATGGTTTTTTTTTTCATGAACTAAGGCTCAGGAAATTCTCATATGATGTGTGTCTCAGGGGAAGGGGCATCTCTGTTTATCTACAGGATGGAAATTGTTTAGCCTTTGTGGTTTCTGAAAGATGTTTGTAGACAAAATGGAGCTCAAAATACAGCCTAATCCACAGTGAAATATTAGTTCTCCTTTCCTGTCAGCTTTACTAAACCAAGACTTCGCTTCGTCTGTGAACATTCTCTTGAAGAGGGCAGCTTGGATGGCTTCCACATCCTAACTCTTTGATTTGTGGCAGCTAAGATCAAGTGGGAATAGAGCTTGTTACAGTAATCCATCAGTGGCATAACACATGTAGGAACATCCCAAGGAGGGAGACCTTGGGCGTCGCAGGGAAGGTTAAGGCTATAATTTCTCTTAATGTGATTTTGTCTGGCCTTTTCAGAATTTCATCCGCTTTGGGCAGGGACACTAGATCAGCAAACCACAGACTGAAAGACTGTGCTCAATTTTGTACGCACTTAGACCTAAAAATTTTTTATGAGTGACAGCATTAGGTTGAGCTTTCTTCCACTCTTTAAGACTGAAAAATAGAAGATTCACTTGAGAGTACACTACACATGGTGGTGCAGATTTTAGAAAACAAGGGCTCTTCTCTTTTACGGTGATTTTCCTTTTAGTGATTAACTTGGTCCCAATCTAAAAAAAAAGTGGAATAACTTCATAACAAAGAGAAGCAGGAAATGAGAAACCAATATACCTAAATGTTAAGAGATGAAGAATCACTCAATGAAAAAAAAAAAGCCACTAAAAATATTAAAAACCTTCCAAACATGAGAAACCAACCTCAGTGAAGGCAATAAAACAGAGCCTAAACATAGGCTGTACACGAGAAAAATTAGGAGAACAGAGATGGAATCTACAGATACAGAGCAAGTATCTAAGGATATAAAACAAAACCCACAAAGTCCTTAATAGTATCCAAAAAACCAAAAATATGTAGGATGTCCCGGATCACTGGGGAGGAAAGAAACTGAGGAAGACAAAAGATAGTGAAGGGAAGCAAGATGACTTCTTTTCATTCAACTTCACCACAGAGGATGCTGGGGAGAAATCTATTCTGGTACCTGCTTTTATTTTTCTGTATTTTATTTTTTAATAGTTGTGAATGAATAGCAAGGTTCCAACACTTGCTAGCAGAAACAAATGCGTTGGAGGAGGATGATAGCTTACAAAGCTGTAAACAAGTGAAGACAAGAATTCTGAAAGCAATTAAAATAAAGAAATAGAGCCATTGGCTAAAAAGAGTATGCTTTCACTACACTTAGTAACTTAAAGAAACAGAGGATAGCAAAAGTTTCACCTATCTTTACAAAAGCAAAGTTTTACAAAAACTCAGATTCAGAAGACCGCAGAGCTCCAAGCTTTATTACTACACCTGGTAACCTGGCTGAAAGGATGAATTAAAGGAAATTAAATACATCAAAATAATAACTTGATTCTGCATATGTTTATGAAACAGTGGACAGATAAGAACAAGTAAAGAAAATTGGAGTTTCAAAATCTTTACAAGAGCCTCATGGGAGGCCACCTATGAAGTGCAGTGGTCTATGAGGTTAAGAGAGCAAAAGAAAAGAAGGAATATATATTGATTCTGATCTGATGACAGGATTAACAGCAGATGTCTCATGGTTTGTACTTTGCATTTCAAAATTATGTGGAAACAAGGAAGCACACTGCGAGGGTAAAATCTACAGATGGCCAGAATTCATTCAGATTCGTCCTGATTTAAGATTATTTGGGGCTTGAGAGACAAGCAATAAATCTGCTTCAGTAGATCATGGTTGTTACTGTAGATCACAACGAAGTGGACACTGCAGCATTGGACTCCTTTGTGCACTGGGCTGAGTTCTGAGTTGCCTGATCAGCTCAGGAGACTGTCTGGATGTCCTTGTGAACCGCCTAAAGACAACTGGTGTCAAAAGGATAGCAACAGTCAAAAAACACAACGGAAACCTCAGGAGAGCTAACAAAAGACAGCACAAGCAGAACAGACAAACATAGTAAGAATACAACATTTATAAGCAGAGGCTGGAATATTGCATTTCCTATCGTTTAGTCCATTCTAAAAGGTAAGATGGAGAAAAAGTGTGAAAATAATCTCAAAGAAAAGGTGTAGAAGAACTATTTGAGACTTAAACAAGGATATGAGCAGCCTGGTTTAATCTGGTCTTGCACTGAAAAGAGTGATGGACTAGATGACCTTCAGAGGTCCTTTCCAACCTAAGTTATTGTATGAAATAAAGAGAAAAAAAGTTTTGACTGTGCAATATATTCAGACAGTAAATCCTGAAATTGGCAAATTCAACAGTAGACGCAATTAGATTATTATTAATTCATTGTCACAAGAACGGTGCTAGAAGACAAAATAAGATTTTACTTTTGCAGTTTTAAAAAAATTGCATTATATAGGGTCATGTCCTAACACTTCATCCCTCCACCTCCAATATCCAAACAAGGTGGCTTTTGGAAAAGAAATCATTCCTGCATTTGATGCACATAATGATTATTATGGTTCACGAAATACATTTTTTTCTAGGAGAGATCTTCCTCCTCCTTTGAAACTTCTTGTGCTCTCCTCTCAAGCAGCTGGTATTGGCCAATGTCTGAATCAAGACACTGGACTAGATGGATACTAGTATTATATGCTGTAATTATTTCCATTTTCACATGAGACATGGCTCCAAACCAGAATTTTCATGTTTGTAATCTCCTGATGATATTCTGTCATGTATACTCCATTAATCAAGTAATGTATTGGTTTTAGGGTCATCCATGAAATCTCACATCCTGAGGGCTCCAAGAGTGAGGTTACCGTGTTTCTATCATGCTTGCTAGCAGCACTAATAAATAATCTGCATATCAAATTGAGCCACTGAGTAGACCTACGCACTAGCCAAGGGATTACCGCTTTTTAAAAAGAGTTGCTGCCACAAGTTTCCTTTATTTCTACTTGTCTTTTCTAACTCCTAATCATCAAAACTATTGTCAGGAGGAGGACAGAAAATGAGTTAAAGAAAATATTTAAAGGACGCTTTCATTCTGGAAACAACTTTATTACGAAAAAAGTTCATTCCTTCCATTGCCCTTAAAATACAATCAGGCATCTGCTTTAAAAAAGAGATTCCCCTAAACCACAGAATAAATACATTTGAAGATAGTGGTCAAAAAAAGTTTTAATCTGAAAATAGTTCCTAATAGTTATATACATTAATAATGTATATAACACTAAAATGGCTGTCATAACATGGCTGCCTATTAGTGCATTGATGAGGAAACCACCTGACAGAGAGAAAGCTCAGAAGAGAGAGTACTGGCATCTTTGAAATTCAGTGGGAATGACATAACAAATCCACATTCATCAAAAGTGCTGTGACTAGAGAGGAACAAAATCAAATAATAAAAATAAAATCTCAAATATTTCACTTTAAAGAGGTTTTTAAAAAAACATATATACATGTTTATCCACTAGACGTACCTTGGCTGACCTAGTGATGGCCCCGATCTCTGAATAAAGATCAGTGCTGTCTGGGAATTTTTCCACCACCATAGTGCAGACGTGGTGCAGGAGGGACTGCTTGTGCACCGTGTCCTTGACTTCTGGAACCTTCTCGAGGTAGCTCAACTCAAAAGCTTTGGCCTGTAAGTGGGGAAAAAGGGAAGAAATTAAAAATAAATATGTTTACTCCTTCCCATGCAGATCAGTAGGCAAAAATGATACCAAGTAGGGGCAGAGGGGAAATAATAAGAAGAATTATTCCACAGGAGAAGAAACTTATTGCTTATTTTCAGTTTTCTGAAGAGTAGGCCTAAAATCACTCCATCTGCAGTGAAATGACTCAGGACACAGTTCTCACAATTTGAATGGGGACCATCAACACTAAACTCAAGAGAGTTACACCAGAAGAGTGCCTAGCTCCACATTTCCTTCAGGTTATGCTGAAAGAGGCAAAGAGCACCCTGACACACAATAAAAAGGAAAAGTAGGTTCTGTTTTCTAAATTATTTTCCTGATACAAAATAAACACTGGGTTGCAACTGTCATAATGGTTTTGACTTTTGGTTTTTTTTGAGGAAAAAGTTGCAGGGGAAATGCTGGGACATCAGGCTTACGTTGGTTCCATTCAGGAAGTTCCCAATGGCTAGTAGAGTAGAAAGGATAAATCCCAAAGTTTTATTGTGCTCCAGTTGGTCCATTCCTTCTTTCAGGTCTAGAAGTGGTTCTGCAACTTCCTGCCATGAAAACAGAAAAAAGAAAGTGAAGGCTGCAGTCAGCTATAGCTGCTTTAAGTTTTTAATTCTATGGTTTAGATTAATTACTGCAAAAAGTTCCGGAACTGGTGTCTTGCAGAGTGCAAACTGTCCATGTGTGCTGGCTTTCTTCCATGTTCCAGTTAATAAATCACATGCAAAGACAACAAAAAAATACAGAAAATACTTTCCTAATGTTGCTTCTTTATATATGCAATTGCCTTACTTGTCCTGGGGATGATTCTGTGATCCCAAACAGAGGAGAGAGAATCAGAGAAGGGGCTGCTGCTGCATTTGAGTTAGATGCATAAACATCCCCCTGCCCCAACTAATAAAAAGAGCTTCTTATAACTATTTTTTCTAATCTTTGAAAAACAAACAAACAAAAAATGTTAGAATCCTGGCTGACTTGACATTTGTAGCCTGACCCTAAAGCTTTTGTCAGATGATGGCCACCTTTGAGTTTTAGACATGGTTTTGTGCTTGTGTGACTTAAAAACTGAAAAAAAAAAACCCACTGCAAACATTAAGCTTTACAAGTGTTCTCATTTTAATCTTTTAACTTAATGCGTCTTCCATCCACACATGTTATCTGAGTATAGGTATGTAAACTGATAAGGCTTGAAAACATAAATTCTGTTCCATTACCTCGGGAAGTGAACTGCACCAGAGAGTTCAAAGGGAGAGAGCGAGGGTAACTGAGTTGACGGAGCTTATTTCTGTGTCTCTGTGTGAGGCCCACGGTTATTTATTTTGTATGCACAGTAACAGTTCACATTATTTCTATCTCCAAATGCCATCCTAAGCATCCGTGAGCAGCACTTTTCCCAAATTATTACACTCTGTATGAGCCAAGAAGCCAAAATTAAGCTGTTATTTTAGACTAAAAGGCAAAATAGCGGAGAACGTCACTTTCTTGGAGAAATACAGTGGCTTATTCAACAACTGCAGTGATATTTTACCAAAAAGAGAAGGAAACATATATTTCTAGTCACTACAGAACAATTCATCTTATGAAAAGAAAAGAATATGTCAAATTTGAGACAAATTAAGAGATAGCATAGTGAGTAAAGTAATTTATACATCAGAGGAGAGGTGCTAAATAATCCCAAACTTATCAAGTTAAACTAAAATCAATAAACTGTTGTACAGAATTCTTTGAATTGCTTTAAAGTCAGGGTTAGTTTAGTTTGTTTTGTTGCATTATGGAGATGAATCAAACTGCTCTGCATCTGCTGGAAACACAGGCTTTTGAACTACTTTACTTGTATCAGTTTGCAACCTGTTAAATAATCATTACTAAAATGTTAATTTAAAACATTCTGAAGGTGGAAAAAAAAAAAGTAGCATAAAAGGCTTCCAAAGCAGGCCATACTGTAGCCCTTCATTTAGCTATTTATATGCAAGTTATCCAAGCTTAGACTTTCTTGCTTATAGTACACATTTATAATTACTGTTTATTTTTTATTTTATGGTAGCATTAAAAACAACAAAAACCAGTGTTCTAGATATTGTATAATCAGATGAAATACCCATTCTTGCTCTCTATAAAACTCACCTTCTACCTAGAGAGGGCAGATACATAGTGCAGAGCTACGTTATACCCTTAGATACTACGTGTCCTTATTTACCATTTTTTTTTACCTATGCTTGAATGAAATTTGAAGACTGGTCCAGAATTTCTGGCTGCGAGATGTGATAATGCCCGATAAGTGTTTGACACACATGCACAAATGAACTCAACTGTATGTGTGTAATGAATTCAATGGTCCTGGGACAGGGGGGACATAGCACATGTTCTGTATAGCTGATCTGGCATATGCATTGTTACCAACTTCCTATACTGATAACAAGTTTAGCTTACTGCACCTATACAAGTTCACATGCGTGCTTTTCTCTGAGGAGTAAAAACTTGGTTGGGATGGGAACTCTGAGATGACCAATATGTAATTTGCCATATCTGCATTTAATCAAGACTGGCCTGTGCATAGTACCATACTCTTTTAAAACAACAGAAAGTATCAAGGTCATACTCCAAAACTTAAAAAGCTCTGATGCACCTCAAAAAATTTTCAGCCAGTTCAAGCATAGCTCAAAAGTATGATCTTTTTGAACACTTCTATCTCTAGCACACTGTCTCCATGGAGACCAGAGTCAGGGGTAATGTGTCTGCTCAGAAGAGAAACTTTACCAGTTCTACTTTTCTCATTTCTCCACCTGCTTATGCTCACTTATGATTCTTTAAAGTTGTCAGCAATAAGGATATATATGCTCATAGTGACCTTAAGAAGAAAAACAACCGATTTAGGACAATTAAGTGTCCTATTCCTCTTCTAAGGCCTTTAAATTGCCTTTGAGATAATGAAGTTTGATAGCATCTGCATCATAAATAGTTCAGTACTAAGAACCAGGAGTAAAAAGTGTAATTTGTCAGAGCAATCAAAAGCCTGAAAATGAAGATTTACAGTTGAAACTCTACCTCTTTTGTCTATGCTGTAAAATATGATACTAAAAGATGGGTGAGAAAAATTATTGTTCCACTGATGTCCTTCAGCAGCCATACAGTACCTTAGACACATGATAACATTTCAAAACATCATACACAGTAGCAAACAGATCATTTGTAAAGGGTTTTCCTTTTTTATTTTCTGTAAAGAGCAAAGAATGAGTATTCATTCATTCAGTTCAGCCTCACATAGTCCAAGGCTACTCCCTACAAATGTACCTTGACTTGCTTTAGTTAATTAAATTCAATACAAGGAAGATTACTTTCTTCATTACCCCGCAAAGCTTTTCTACAAACATGAAAATATCTCACTTAACCCTTTGCCTGAACAATTTTATGTTGTTTTTCTTTCAGGTTGTCAAAGATGGAGCTAAGACCTACTTAGGCAAAACTCTTCTCAGCTGATTAGCAAAGGAGCCTCATGAATGAGAATCCCAGTCTTACATCAACAACTTGGATATTTCACAATGCTGATATAATGGATCACCTAAAACTTCCAGCCTCATGGAAATAATAGTGAGGTACATTCATTTCTTACATAAAATACATATGTGACTCGATAAATAATATGAGTGCATTCTGAACTGTTACGAATTTTCCAAATTTTAAAATAGATTTTAAAAAAATCAAGCAAATGCTGGACAAAAAAAAGACAAAAACTGTAGAGTGATTTGGTACCTAACCACAAAGTGATTTGACACCTAAATTTCATGAACGGTTTGCCCATTTGCAGATGGATCTTCTGCAATAGCATAATTTCAAGAACAGAAACTATCATAATCATTAATGCAAACTACTTCATTTCTTAATTGGACATACTCATGGTATCTTGTCTCAGTCTAAATAGCGCTTATGTTTGTTGGTTACTTAGAACTTAAACTCTGACTTTAACCTTTTGTTACTGGAGAGACCCAATTGCTTGGTCTCTCACGTACCTCTGATGTCTGATCCCGTATCTGCCTCTTCACCCAGCTAAGACCCAGGCTGTTCAGCATATCTATGCTCGTCTGCTAGGCTTCTTATCACACTCTCCTCTTACTTTATCAGAGTTATCATATGTTATTTCCCGTACCTGCCTTTCAACAGGGGTAAAAATCTTGGTCCTATCTTCACTTCAGCTATCGCTTCTTTGAGTAATTTAGGTATTTGAGACATTTTATACTGACATTCATTCCACATGGATTTTAGCTGGCAATTCATTAACTTTGTGGCACATTATAGGATCAGCAACAGGAAAATTATCAGAATTTCTTTAGCTTTTAGCAGTGCTTCAAATGTTACTTTTTGATTGAGAGGAAGCTAGAAATTCTAGGTATAGACATAGATTAACAGCTACAGCTAACTCATCTCACATGAAAGGAACAATTTAGGTTTGTGGTAACTTCAAAGCACAATAAATAGCTGTACCAGAGTTAAAAAAAAAAAAAAAAAAAGTAAATACAGTATTCGGGCCAGATACAAGGATTTTATGTTTTACAAGTCAGAAGTATAAATGTCTAAGACTAAAATTTCACAATTAAAAAATCCTGAATATTAGTGTGATTTCATATTCTAAAATCTAAGAAAATTAAACAGAAGTTGAGTAATTTTAACTCAGTATCACCTGCAAATCAATTCACTGTTGTATAACTTGTTAAATAACCATGGCTAGGTAAACATAAGGCATTTTCAGAAGCTTGTGCCACTTCTCAGAATCCATATCACACAAAGTTACTCTGATTTTTTCAATACACACATGCGCATAGACACATATACAAAATAATATATACAGGAGAGAACTGCCTGAAGAGCAATGCATGAGGTATGCACCAGAAGCACAGCCAGAAGGAGGTTCCTGCACTGAGATTCCTGAAAGAGCTTGCGAAAGTCAGCAAGTAGCTGAAAACGCCTACAGTTTAATTCTGCTTCACCTATGCACCAAAATTATACATTGTCATTCTGAAGTTTTTGTCTGTGATTCATCATAATAACCCAATTATAGCATTCTCTAAATAATTGCCATCTGTGAAGGTGGCAACAACTCTCTGTGACTGAATTGAAAAGAGCACCCCTGAAGGACATCTTATCTTTTGTTTATAACTTTGAAAGAGAGTTATAAACAGAAATAACTTTAATGAATGGTGTTTTCCTTAGTTCAAACAGATGCAAGATCAATACTCTCATTTTACGATGTAAGGCTGAATACTGTAGTCCTCATTCAACCTTTGTCCAAAGAAAAATTGTTACTGCACTGAAGTAAGAATTTCCTGAATAACAACATCTGGAGAAGATGTGGTAAGGATTTAGCCCTGTTCTTTGTTCCAGTATCATTACTGCCTAATTAAAGGAAGGAAGACATAATCTCTAATTTTCTTTTATAGAAGGAACAGATTATGAAGGATCATTTTAGCTGCTTCCTGACTGGCCACTGAAACGAAAGTGACCCATTTACTGTTTCCTCAAAATATACGCTCATATAATAACAAGGTCAGGGAAAGATTAGGCAAAGCCTTGGAAAAGTCTCCACCCCTGCCTCCTCGTTTTCCCCTCACCTTTTCCACTATCTCGTAGTCCATCTTGAAAGCCCAGAGCTGGAGCCTGGCAGAGAGCTCACTGATGGAGGAGAGGGTGAGAAGGAACTGCTCAGCGCTGCCCAGAGGGACATCAGGGTTCGCCAGCTGTGCCTCCTGGATCTTTTGCTTCTCCTCCTCAGTTGGGATCATGGTCAGGATTTTCTGCAAAAGGAGACAAAAGGCAGGTGTCAGTGGCAGGGCTGAGAGGCGCGCGAGAGCTGGACGTTGGGTGACTTCACAGCAGCAACAGAAATCCTCAAGCCCCTGGCTCGTAAATTAAGACAGCACTGTAGTAACCAAGAACTAACCCACTGCATAAGAAAGTAAAACAAGGCCTGCTATCTCAAATATCTGCAGTTTGTTGAAAAATATATCTGTATTAAGATGCCTTTTTAAAAAAAAATTGTACTCAGTAGATATGGTTAATCATGGGATGAAACACTGAAGCAGACACAGGCAGACTGGTTAGGACTGTTCTCCTCAGCTTTCATATGCTTAAGTCAAAACTGGCCGCCTTTCTGCAAGTTCCATACGGAAGTGATGGTAGAAGGAGTAAAATTTTTTTGCCTTTTGGCCTCAATATCCATGAATCAACCAGCATACTTGTAGGTATACAGAAATAACTTGAGGACTCCTGTCCCTCGCTGTTCTCATAATGCATTATTTTTTGTTCAGTCTGTTTTGTCTTTTACAAAACATGACTATTGCAGCTACTAGGTCACTCCCAAGAATTTCACCCGAACTGAGGACAACTTCCCAAACAACATGCATTGAATTTGAAGTTGAATAACATTGTGTAACATATGGCCTTTTCCTCTTTTGATCTGAAAAGTCTAAAATATCGATGAAAAAAGATCTCAATATTTCCAGTTTCTGCTGTCAGTATTGCTCAAAACATTTAAATTTTCCCTTTAATTCTTGGATATTACATGCTTGTTTACATGGGGCATTTTTCCTTCTCAAAGTATTGCTCTCTAAGGTATTGCTTCTTAATCAGTTTCTAACATAATAAATGCATTTTAAAATGAAAAAGAAAGGCAAAAAACCATAAAGGCATCAGATAAGTTGAGGTCTTTACCCTGCTGATCAATGCCTCATTAAAACAAAGCAGTAGATTTTCAACACAACTTATGTTTATCCATCTAAGGAACTACATGTTTTTGCTGTAGCCTTCTATAATGACAGAGGCTCTTTTGGAGGGGAGGAGAGAATAATAAAAACACAGCCAAAGAGCTATCAGATCTGCCAATCCAAACTAAGCCTTCTTCCAGTGCTGGACATAGCCAATTCATCAAAGTAGCATAACTGCCCCCTTCTAGCACTGATAATTCATCTGCCTCCTTGTACAGAGCTAAGCGTGGAGACCAAGGGACTTTTCCCAGTCACTTGGGTGAAAAACAAGAGTTAAGGAAGCAAATAATGTTCAATTTGTTGAACTGGGACTTATTTAATTTCAGCTACAGCATTTGTATCACTTTCCATCTTCTTATGCTGACTTCCATAAATATAAATAAAGAAGCATTTCTTTAAAAAAAAAAACCAAAACTGTCTCCTTGCTTGGATGCTGCAAGTTTCTATCTTAATAAATTAATTCCCTAAGGAAAAAAAGAAGAGAAGGAAAATCCCTCAATAAACTCTGGTGCTTTTCCTTCCTCTGTCAATGACTGGAAAATATTCTGATGCACACCTCTTTCAACTGATAGCATCTGTGTATTGATTTTGAGATCCGTTCATCCACCCAGACATGCTGAAATCTGTAACTTGGGTCATACCTGTCATCAAACCAGAGATTTAGAAGTAGCCACTTCAGGGCATTTCTCAGTGCTTAACCAATACTCTTCTAAAAAAGTTCATAAAAAAAAAGAGACATTGAGTATGAAACTTGCAAGAAGAGGTGCTTCACCATGTCCTTTGAAGAAGTCAGGCCTCCTATAACGCCTACTTCTCTCTTCAACAACCAGAAGAAGTCAACATCCCCTCAGTCGAGCCAGGGCAGCTTGCAAATAGGATCATATGAACATCTCTACATGGAGAGTTTAGCAGAAGCCATGTGATAGATGTAAAAATGCTTCTGATGCATTTTTGAAGGCTAACACTTCAGCAGTATTCTCAATTGCCTCCTACAAATAACTAGGACTTTTGGCAGCTACCCAGGGATCCCACAAGTATGTTGTGGTGGTGCAGAGCCTTCACTCCAGAGAGTTTGCGCTGCTCTCAGGCATTTTAAAGAGAGCAATGAAACAGTAAGCTTTATTTCCAAAGGGACTCTCCTCCTCCTTGAACTTTATGTAAACACCACAAGCCAGATGGAACTGACAAAAAGCATTTGAGTCCAAGCACTGCGAGGCTGCTGTGCTGCGTACCGTAGTATGTGAAACTGAATGCCCTGCGAGAACGTCTGTACTTGTGGAGCCAGCTGCCGAGGATCATCCCTGCTGCTGAAAGCCCTGCCTCGCTGGGACCAGAGCTGCTGGCAGGTCTCACATGGTCCAGGCTGCAACTGCCTCCGTAACAACGACCTACTCCCTGGCACTTCTCATCCGCTTGGGTAAATAATTCCTGCTGGTCATCATCCTTGTGCCCCTGAGGAAGTGGTAAAATGCTCCTACTCTTGATTTGTGCTCTGTGACTCATTTGAGCCATTTGTTCAGCGCTGGAAACTGATGAGCACACCACTTGCCAGTTTATTATCATTTTTATTTTTAATTATTTTTTAAACATTGATAGTAAAAGTAGCATAAAAACACAGCAAGGCAGAAGGTTACTGGCACTTGATGTGACCATTAAACCACGAATAGCTTTGAATCTAATAATTAGTCCGTAACGCTCTCCCCAGTGTGGCATTCTTCAGGTCAATTAAAGAAGAACTGGCTACCCTATGATTATATTCTCTAATATGTGTGATACATGTATTTCACCTTCACGCATTATCACACAACCGTTTGAATAGTTTCTGAGGAAAATCAGTGCACAAATCTTTTAATGGAGAAAAGGAAGTAATTTTTGGAGATCCTGTTCACATGAGATAATGGATCCTAATTATTCTGCTCCTAGACTGCTGGACCCAGCCACTTGCTTGAACTTTCAGTGAAGGGATCAAACTCCTTATTTCCTGAACCCAGTCATCCTGACGTATGATCTCCAGAAACTTCTAGGAAGAAAGTCTTACAAGGCTCACAGGGCAAAATTTATAAACCCCATATGCTTGAGGGTTACGGGCCTCAGCGTGGGATGCAATGAAGCACGTAACCAGAGACTGCGAATAGCCTGGAGCCTCTGTGGAAATTAGGTGCTTAAGTTATCTTTTTCAAGAGATAATGGGGCTTCTCAGTGATGATGAGGTTGCAGGGGTGCCTTGGCTTTCATATTTGGTCTCAGCTGATTTTGTCAGGCGAACAAGAGTCTGAAAAAAATTAGTAAACTAAGTATCTGGTTGTTGTTGGGTCCAAAGCTTTCTGTGGCTCGAGGTCCACAAATTCGTAAGCTCCATAACCAAATACGCATTAGTGGGTATTTCATCGAATATCTGACAGGCCTCGGCAGATGATTCAACTCCAAAAAAGCTCTCACACTTCAGCTTTCCAGGCAGCTATTAATCAGATACATTGGTGGTTTGCACTACCTGCAGAAACTCTAACAAAATATAAAAGCATACGAAGGTCAGGACTCTACTATAAGTGAGGTTCCCTGCACTAATTTTATTTCAACTCTTCCAAAAATGATCCAATTCTGAGAAAGGATTACATCTAAAGTGCCTGATCGCCATCCCTGTAAATCGGGAACTGACAGCCATGTCCTTGGTCAGACCGCTCCGCTTCATCAGCTCTCTACTGAAATACATGAACACGCCATTGCTGGTCACAGAAACTGTAGAAGACGTTTTGGTTTGCTGCAAGGGGTGAAAAGTGTAGCTTTTTTTCTTTAAATAAAGTCTGAAACTCATTAGGGCAGCGCTACGCTGACCGTGGGTGTACAGCCAGCAAGGCACTATTGAGTTCGTTCTCTCTTCTGTCTAGACTGGTGAAAAGAGGTGTTATTTCAGGTCATGCAAGCTAGCATAATGTGAAACATCCCATCACACTTTTACAAAGCATTAACTAAAGAAACTGGAAACTGCAAATGCCAATGTACCATGGCAACTATCAGAATAAAAACTTAAATACCTTCATCGGTTCTGAAAATCAAATTTTGTTTTTTTTGCTTATACATGCCATCATCTGCCTTTTTAACACAGGCTCTCACTTCTTACCCTTTTTCACATCTCATGGTGACATAGTCACTCCAGACACCCAGACTTCAAATTACTTAACAAATGTGGCTATGGAGGGCCTAGCATACCTCCAGAGTTTTCTCATTTCAAATAGTTTTCCTAAAAGGTAAACCTACCAATGCAATCGATACTGTGTAGCATTATAAAGCCATATTGTAAAGCACAAAGCAACCGACCTTAATCTCCTCACAGCATTAGCCCAATTTTACTCTGCTAAATTAATCACACTCTTTGTTTTAATTTGATTCTGATCCACATTCCTTTACCGAGCAGCACTTTATAGAGACTCACTCATTTCCTTTACTAAAGACAAGCACCAAGGACTGGTTTGGTGGACTCTATTCTTGCAGTTGCCCACAATAAAAATCAGGTGCCAGGATTTTAAGCTTGCCTCTTTTGCTTAGCCCACAGAAAGCCCTCATCCATGCTAAGCAGGCAATTCTTTATCCTGCAGTGAGCTCCAAGTTGTTTGAACACAATGAATGCCAAGCTTTCAAAGAAAGGAAAACACAACCACTTTGGCAAACACAAGGTGGCACAAACTTTTTAAACTGGATTGGCACATGCTTGCAGACACCCATTGTGCATTCCTTTGAAAAAACGTTTCTAGCAGTGCCTGCTCTGCATACTAAATGGACTACATCTGCCTTTCTAGCACCATGCCCCCATTTTCTGTTCTTTTTCACAGCTCAGCAGTACCTAACCACTTCAAACACATGGCCTAAAAATATGCAATGCACTTAGGCACAGAGGGCTTTAAAATACCTGGAGAATTTTTTTCTCCTATCTTAGTTACGTATTTGAAGTTAAAAAGCAAAGTATGGATTACTAACAAGAGTTAAATGTCACAAGCCAAGCAGCATTCAGTGGAGTGTAGGACAGTAGCAGAGGGTTTACTGGGTCACTGTGAACTTGATGATGAGTTGGGCTATCACTGACTTGTAGCCTGCATCCCAATGCATCACTGCCTTGTTACTAGCACTACTGTCTGCCCACCTTTAGTCCACTGTCTTTAAAGGAATTGCTAAAGTCACTCTTAAGATACCATTTAATCTGAACTTATCCACCAAGGTGCAGAACTACAGCCACATGCACACTAACATGACAGTGACGATGCTCCTCAGTGAATGACATAGCACAGAGCTCACAGCAAAGTCAAAGGATGGCTCAGGTGACTTTACATCCTCTTGGTGCTCTGCTCTGTGTTGGATCCACTAAAAGCTGAAGATGATCTTAAATTATACCTTCTCCGAAATTTTAGCAGTGAATGTTATGTCCTCATTGCACACATTGCATCTCCTCTCCTGCTCTCTTTACATCTCTTCTGTTTCCTAGCTGTGACACCTCTTCTACACAATTACCTATGCAGAAAGGCTTTTGAGTATCCACTGTAATGCAATTTTTTTATTAGATCAATTGCATAAATTTTTTTCCATATCAGTCCTGCCTCATTCAGCCCATAGATAAGCTATAAAGTATATTATATAGCAAATGATTTGCTTTATTCTCTGTGGTTTTATATAAATGAAGCTGTTGCTTACACTATTACCGATTCATTCATCATCACCATCAATTATTTAATAATGTTTAGGAACTGTAGATACGAACCAGAAAACTTTCTAAAAATCTAGAGTGAAAAGACAGCCCCTGTTCCCTCTAAGCTAACTCTAAGGCTAAAGTCAGTGGACAGATGGATACAGAGGAGAAGAGAAACAGGAAACAAAGCTTGTCTACACTGTAGATCAAAGGGGCAGTATAAAAAACTGAGGTAAGGCTTTGCTGAAAACAGTGGGACTCTTAATGGTGCATTCCAGTATCTCTCTGTACACCTCTTGGACAATTCTGCATAGTTTAATCCAGTCCTCTATTTCACTACAAACATCTGCCTGACTCCATAACAATGTGCTATAAGAAAAAAAAAAAAGTAACTTGAGGACTGGGGAAGGGAATCTGAACTCAGTGCAGGGTTTTACCTGATAAGATGTAAATAAATACGGAACACTGAGAAAAAATAAAGGTCCTTTTTTCATTAGTATCATCCTTCCCAACCAAAGCTTCACCTTTCAAAGTGTGAAGTACCCGGACTCTGCTCCACTTACCCTTTCTCTTTATTTTAAATATCTGAATGATCACATCAGGATTACTCACATCCTTAGCTTCAAGCTGTGGACACTGAACTCAGATATGTAATTTTCTTTAGCACCGGGCAAATATATCAAGAGTGTATCATTTCCTGGTTTCTGAATTCTTCAATTTGAAAGTTACCTGCATATATATTTTAAATGAAATTATGGGTTTCTGGTAGCTAATGGAAAGGCCACCCAAAGGAGGGTGTGGTGGTAGAAGGCACTCACAACTGTGGACACCACAGGTGGTTGGCAGATGGGACAGCCCAGCTACAAATGTTGGCACTGGAAAGAGTGAGCCGTGCAAAACAGCGGAACTACTTCTGTTAAGGAGTGCCTGAGAAGGACACAATTCAAGGGGATGATACATGGAAGATAATGAAGATGTGCCCTTCTGTAGTAGGCATTTTATGCTGGACTTCGTATGAAAACACTGCCCACAGCAGAGATATCTAGCTGGTGGTCTGTCAGTTGGGCTTAGCTGGAGGGGTACTTCTTTCCAACACTTCAAAGCTTAGCACTGTGAATTGCAGTGGTGGGTACATGGGCTGGTTCATGAAAAATTACTTTTTAGCCTGATTTGTCACCTTCATAATACAAATGTATGTATATAGCAAATAAGTAATATAGCTTTGGGAAGAAACTATATTCTAGTAGGGATAAATCAGGCCTTGCCTTCTAGCTAGAACAAACTTCTGCCTTAAGTATTTATTTTGCATGTAACTTTTGGCAACTTCATTTCCATTCCAGCCAGCTTTTCTCATTTTCTTCTGTAGTCAGCACAGTGAAGGTGGAAAGGGGGAAATCATGAAACATAGCGCCAAACCACTGAAAGGTGACTGTGAATCAATACACGACATCTGCAGCTCAGCAGATGAGATTTGTAGTTGTGCAGATTACTATTACTAGATGATATAGGCTTATTTTTTTTTTAAAAAAAAAAAAGATTTGAAAGGAATACAACCACAATGAAAAAAAATCATGGGAGCAGCAGGCTTCTTTTACGCTTCATAGAAGAAAAATGTTTTGATAAAAAAAAATAATAAACAGAGCTCATCTTGGATCTCGGTAAGAATATCTGCAAACTCAAACAAGTAATGGTAAAAATTACATCATCTGTAATCTTTATACCAACTGCTTTTCTTCAAACAACAGTAACACAGAAAAGCTATTTTGAGCAGAACTAGTCACTGTATCAGTTTTCCATTAGATATACAATCTAGAATGACTCCAACAGCTAGCTGGGCATGAACTTTATTAAATCGTGTACCAGTTGCATCAGCCCTAGTAACTCACTGCCTATTTAGCCAAGCTACAGAGGAACAGATAACACTCTGAAAATCTTGACAGAAATGAACACCATTGTTACTCAAAGTTAGACACAAAAAAAGCAGAGATATCCATGTTTACTGAGCATGCCCAACCTCAGGTGAATACTTCATGCTTCTGAGCACACTGCATTGATTTGATGAGTTTCAACACACAGTCATGATATAATACATCCCCTCTTCCCTCTCCCACGAAAAGTCTGGCCTGTGCCATGTGCAATACTGAAAAAAAGGAAACACTGAAAATGCAGACTTGAAGACATCCACTATTCTTTCTTACCTCTATTCCTTCCTTGTTTAAGGCATATTCGTCAAAGTTCAAAATAGCAGTCTTGATAGTGCGGGGAGGGGGTAACACAGTCAGGCCAATATTAATGGCATTGCTTCGTTTTGAGTCCAATACAATGATCTCCTGTCGCTTCCCATCTGCAGCAGTTTTCTTGGTAAAAAAGAGAACAAGAATATTATTCCTCCAGCCTGTTTTATACAGAAAAAGTCACTCCTTTCACTAATGACTTCCCCTACTTAAAGGTGCTGACACTGAATGTAAATCTAATTCATGTATAGTCATCCAAAAAAGCTGAATTCTTCTACCACATCCTTGCTGGTATGAGCCTGAGCTGCCAGGATTTAACCAGAGAGCTGAATGCAGCCTCAGATGCTGTGCAAAGCCAAGCTAGCCTGAGACACAGAAGTCCCTGCGAGACCTGGGAACACTGCAGTTCGGGGCAGGAGTTGGTCTGAAAAAAAGCCTGAAGCTGTCTCTGCGGGGTGAGAGCTCTGCTGTGTGGCAGGACCAGCCAGCGCAGGGCCAGCGGGGCAGCATCCAGGTGGCTGATGGGTTCCGGGGCTCAATTGCCTCTTAGATACGTCAACTTGGAGTGGCCACTGACCCTCTCTTGCCCACGTGGCTGGCTGGGAAACAGACAGGGAGGTTCCCACCTGCCTGCCAGCATTCTCATCTGTTATAAATCCACCTTGGGCATTGGCAAAGCAGCTGCAGAGGCCTTTCTGGAGACCCTGGTGTGGTTTTCTGACTTCTGGCTGCCAGAGGAAGGCTGCTCATGGTATGTCCGTCAAGCCCTTCACAGGTGCAGAACAATTTCAACCCTTCAGCTTTTTTCAAAGTTTTATTTGAGACTAGGCATAATCTTTGGATCTTACCTCCAGTATAAACTATAGTATAGATAATAATGAAAGCACAAAGAACTAACAACAAACATTTGAAATTCCATTGTAGAGAAGACTTAAGAAATTTCTTTCTCTCTCTCCACATCCTCATAGTGGCAAAAATGCAAACCAACTAGGCAAGGTGACTCACAATCCATTTATATGTCATAATGCATTGTCGAATGTGATCTTCACTTTTATGCCCCAGCATGCCCCTCTCTCCTTATCCCATGCTAGGTGTCTTCTTGGCAACTACCTATGCCATATACCAAGCAACTGCAACAGCAGAGGACTCTGTTCCTCATACACAGAGGTTTTTCCTCCCTCTCCATACACATGAACTTTGGAAATAAGTTTTCTCTCTTTCCCCTTCCTTTGTCCTGTCAGCAATGGGGTGAGGGATGCTGTCAAGCACAGGGACGTAAGGAGAAGACCAGCACATTGATGTATCAGCGCAGAGATGCTTCGCTATCTATAAACCTGTGTTTCAGCACAGCACAGGCTGCAGAGAAAAGCCTGTTACCTGGACTGTGGCTAGCGGCGCCAGCAGCAGCAGCCTTAGCACAGATTCACCTCAAAGTGGCAAAGAGAGAGACCAAGCAACCCCTCTTTCTAGGCTGCAGTGCAGCAGCCCATACAACTGTTCAGAACAGGGAGTCATCCACATTGTCTATAGCAGCAGGCTCTCTTGCCCCTCATGGATTTGGGGGAAGTCCAGGAGGAGACTCTTACTGCCTGAGTCTCAATCTATGCTCGAGATTGTTTTTTTTTACACCACAAAGCTTTGTTTTCCACTTCCTTTAGGTCTGCACCCAGCCACTGAGTCCAAAAACACCCTACATGCTGTTTCTGCGTTGGAAGAACTAAGTTAGTAAATACTATTTTATCAAAGTAACTCCAGCTATATGTCAGTTCATAACGGGAAAGCAGTTGTATCCTTACAGAGACACCTTTTTTTTCCGGCCTAGCTCAACTCCTTGCCTGCACAGGGAGAGGTATGCCCATGGGTCCCAGCAGCCTGCCCAGCACGTGTGTTCCACCACAGCCCTTTCATCATACCGACACGATTAACGTGGTATGATGCACCTTCTGCCTGCAGATGAGACTGAAGGCTAGTGCAGTGTACAGGAGCTGGGGACTACCACATGTGTATGATCTGTGAAAGCAGTAAGAGGGCTGTTTTTTCTAACTTAGAAACAACAGTTTTGCAGTAAACAGGATGAATGTTAGGAGAGTAAAGATAGCATTTGTTTTCAATTTTTATATGTCTGTTCTGTGAGAACTGCTCTCTTCTTAACCCCTTAAAAGCATCCCTGAAGCCTTCTTGAACTTTCCCTCCTTTGAGTAAGAGACTCCTCTTTTTCTTGCGGCGCTACCTGAAGGATTGGAGATGCAGCTTCTCCTTTAAAGCAGTCATTTTTACTTCCAGGGCCATTCATAACATTTTCAGGACCACAGTTAGTGGCCAAGACCACATAAAAAACCAAATGGGGTTCACCAGAGACTGCTTCCTCTTGAGTCTGCCTTGCACTGAGCCTTTTTTAAACCACCACGTCTTACCTTGTCCTTTGCAGCACAGAATTATACAGCTTCAAAGAATTTATACAGATGGGAAAAGGCTGGGGGAAAGGAGTTAAATTTAGGCTTCCCACATGTGGTATAGGTAAGAAAGCCTTGGATCTACAGCTCTGTTTTTAGGCTCCTAAGTTTGACAGGAGAGACGTATTCATTTTGGGGACATACGATGCTAACCACCGGGATGACGGCGATTGCAACCGTGCGCTCGCTCCTTAGCAATGAGTTGTGAAAGACAGATGAGCTGTACAGGGGATTTATTCATGTAGGTATTTTCCAGACCTACAACAGCATATCGGATATAAAATTTTGGGGTAAGTAACTCTCTTCGAAAAAAAAAAAAGGGGGGCAGAAGAGATTTTAAGTCCATTCAGGGGACGACGACTGAATTACAAAGAAATCCTTTCCAAATAAACAAAAGGATGAAGAAAAGAGAAAGATTTTACTACTGTGAACTTTATTACCCTACCGCTAGGAAAAGAATTCCTTTTCGTCTGCAATGAAATTGCACATGTGTAAGTGTCTGACTGTTAAAATAAGCTACAACTATTAATTTCTATTACAGTATTAGGTGACTTCAGACTGTGCTTTGTAAGTTCATTAACAGAGAATGACTTCAAATGCTCGAGGGAACAGTGCACTAGTGCCCTTGATTTTATATTTTAATGTGTCAGTATGTAACATAAGCCCTGAATTTCTGAATATTATATTATTCAATGTAAATACCAAATTAATTATAAAATACAACTATATCAGGTGGTATAACTTGTGGGAAACAAGTGTTCCTGCAATGTATTAACATTTACAGTGAATTTAGATCTTTACAAGACCTAACCGGCCAGATTTTATTGCCTCTATTGAAGGCTGAGTAGTCTAGATAGGTTATTTAAAAACCATTATCATCTCACAGAAGGTAATTTGCACTCTGAGGAGCACATAGTCTAAACCACATCTCTTTGCTTTAATTAACATGGAAAGCAGAAAAAGTTAAATTACTTTTCCAGTGGTCATATAAATAAGTAATTATATATGAGCATCAAGTTGGAAATACTTCTGTATTTCACCTTGCAGAACAGTCTGCATCACTATAGTACAGAAAAAAATGAGCAGTCCCTCAATAGTGAGATGGCATTTTAAAAAATTTCTATCTCAATTTTCAAGGCTTCAGCACAGAGGATTTAAAATGGAATTACTCAGCTGCCACTGATTTTGTCCAGGATACATATATATAATATTTTTCAGAAATTCTGGTCCACATTTATGACTTCTCTTGGCATTGATTCAAATGTGTTCAAAAGGATATGTGTCTAGGCATGTACATACATGTGTACATGAAACTATGTTCCTTAATTTTTCCCGCCTACTAGTCTTTATGTCTGTGGGCACATGATGGATCACTGTATTCCACAGGGTATAGACGAATCAGCAAAATAATAACACGCAAAACAGAGTGGATGGCAGAAGGGCTGAACAACAACGTTTGATTCAGTAGTGTCTGCATGTTTTCATTTCTTTTTACAGAAAAATAAACACTTTGAAGTACTTTGCCAAAATACCTGCTTTGTTTGGCAGAGTGAGAAGGAAAGAAATTCTAGACTGGCTTGGAGGGGATACCTGATGACTCTCTTTCTATTCGCAAACATAATGTCATGGTCCTCTACTCTAGAAAATAAACATTCTGCAACTAAAGGTGCTCCACTAACTATAGTCTATGTGCAAGTTGTCCAGTGTGGCTTAATTTTTTCTAAAATCAAGAATCTCCCCTCCCAACCTGCCCCCCTCAACTCCCGTATTATATCATACAATTTAAAATCCACTTTATTTTATTGCAGTCCATTGTGTTTAATGAAAAACTTCTCATAAGCCAGGAAGTAGCTGTTTATAGCTGTGTGTTGTGGAAATCACAGTGAAGGATTAGAAACTGGAGTAAAATTGGTTACAGCTGTATGAGAGAGCACACACACAAGATAGAGCCAAACCCCCCCTACACACTCTGACTTCGCTTTTCCTCTCATCCTTCTGAACTGTTCCTTTTCCATGCACCTGCTTCCATCTATTGCTATGAAATCTGGAGATCTGACTTGTGATTTGTTGTTCCGTGCTCTTTTTTTCAGCTGAACCAACTGAGCTGTGAGTCAGACTTTACGACATTATAGAATAAACCTGTTTTGGATTGCAGCCATTGGACAGGAGAAACTAGACACAACGGGGAATGTACTCCCTGGAAATAAACCAAGCAGTCTGGAAAAAGCGAGAGCTATCCTAATTTGAGTGCAATCTTCATACCAAACCTCAAGTCCTTTACGTATTCAGTGGTCTGCTTAATTATTCCCACTCTCACTTGATCTAAGGACCACCTCCTACCCTGGAAGATTTGCTGGTATTCACCAAAACCAGGCAGGAGTCTCAGAAGTCTGGGTAGACCTCTACTACAGTACTTGGTCACCATTGTCTTCTCTACAGACACAATGAGACTTCTACGTCTATGTTACGGGACGGGGTGGAAAGAGAGCCAAAAGTATAACGTCTCATGCAGAGAGCAGTTATTAGTCTCCAAGAGGAAAGCAGTCACCTAAATCATTCCTCAGACTTGCACTAATTTCAAAGAAACCTGCTCACTCATCTTCCAGCCAGAAGCCAAAAGCTGTGCCAAAGCATCAGGCAGGTTTGGGAAGCAAGTGTGAGGGAGGGAAAACAGCCAAAGTAGTTTAGGAATGTGCAAGGTGAATGACTGGAAAAGTAAACAAGTCAAATTTCCAACAATTTACCATTTTATCAAAATTTTGTGTAAGAATAAAAGATTAAGAATCAGCCAGGGTGATCCATTACAATAATGGCATTTAGCACAAAGCTAAAGTTTGGAAATGGCAAATATGTCATCATTCCACATTCAATTCGAGGAATTAAATGTTTTATGGATCTAAGAAAATGCTCTCATTCCTTCCATCTACAAACCATCTGTGGTAGATTTGTATTTACAGGGAGAGAGATGAGGAGTAACATGCCATGACATCACCAGCATTCCTTCCTCAGCAGAAAAGGAATTAGAGAGAGAAATTAATCTCACCATCAGCCAAATCAATGATCAGTTGAATGTGTTTTTAGAGCTGCTACACCATACGTTTCAGACCTACATGTATCTGTGTCACCAAAAGTTCAGCTAAGAACAGCGATGGCAGGATCTATGTGAGCCATCTATCCATGTTCCTGTTGTTTGCTAGGTACTTAATGAGGGGCGTGATTGTTCGAATTGCAATGTTTCCACTTGGCCAAGAAGATCAAGAATGAGTATTAGAAAGTTTTGAGTTAATAAGCCAGACAAATGACGCTGAGAGCTTTTACCGTGAGACATCCAGTCTTCCTAGATTAAGAGTAAACAATAATATACATAATATATATAACAACTTTTGCCAGCCAAAGAGAAGTAAAATATTCAACATGCTGACTGGTTTTTATGTCACTATAAAACATATAGGCATACAAAGAAAACATACAAGTGATTTATTTGTTTTACATAAAAGAGATGGGCATCTACTAGCATTTAAACTGGGAAAAAACATAGTTTCCCTGATACCAATTATAGCCATGAAAAACAAATGTTCAAGCTAATAACTTTTTTTAATGCTACTTCGAATTCCTATTAAATGTAACTATAAAAGAGTTCCTTTTGTTGCTGGTCTAATGTTAAACAGCCATGTCACCAATTTATAACAATACTAAGGAAGAGGGAATCCTAGCTACAGAGGTATTTCCTGTGCCAGCTTCTATCCTAAAATTTGGATAGCCACATTGTACAAATTAAAGATTTAAGGCTTGTTTGCCAGTAGAAAACAAAAACCCAACACCCCTGCAGAGTTTAGCTGTAAACTTGGTCCAGCTGATAAATGGATCCTTCAGAACAAAGCGTATGTGCAGGCTCTTTGCAGCAGATCCAATCTGATATTCTAACCTCTTCACATAATGATCCGGAAAACATTACCAAGTGAAAAACTGTCAAATACACAGATATGAATCATCACGCCATGACCTCTATGTGAATGTAACAGAAAATATTTCAGATTCCAATGAGTTTGGCACTCAGCTATGAACAACTTAATGTAAAATTTGTTGGTATTCCCCACCTGAAGTGATATCCCAAAACAGGGAGACCTGAGACAAGAGGGCAGCTTGGCACGTACACCACCCTAGCCTCAACTCCTAGTTGCAGGCCATGGAACATCTTCCATCACAGGCCAAGCTGGAAACACATCCAGTAATTTCTACTGTTTTCATATAAACAACGTAAATCACCTAGATTGAAGTCAGAATGAATATCAATACAATAGCAAAATAATAGCAAGCTGAATACGAGCTGTACCTTTGTGACAGGCAGTTCCTTGGATTTCGACTCAAAGAGATGCTCCAGTTTGGAAGTGTCCACCTTAATGGGTTCCAGTTTCGACCACAGGAATTCTCTGCAGCGTTTGTTGTTTTTACACTGCCACTCAAACGGCCGTACCTCGTTCCAAAACAGACGGATGGTTTTCTTCTTCTTTATAAATGCTGGCTGACCCCTAGAAACCTGGGGTGACCCTAAACCCTGAGGAGTGCTGAACAGCGGAGGAGGAGCCAATAAATTAGCAGAGGGTGGAGGTGGAGGCGGACATCCAAACAGCGGGGGAGGTGGTGGAGGAGGCAAACCCAGAAAAGAAGGTGGGGGCGGAGGAGGGGGAACAAGGGAGTCCCCAGGACCCATATCCATGTCCAACACATCCACATCATCCTCCTCCCCCAAGTCTGTAAAATCCATGTCTTTGATTTTAAGTTCTCTAGGATTAGCCATAAGCTGATCCCAGATGTAGTCAGATTCCTTCTTTGGCTGCGCTGCTGTTTTCTCGGGGACCTGTTCACTGATTTCATCTTCAGGCACGGCTGTCCCCTTGGCCAGCTCACCACTGTTGAATTTTTCCGCAAAGGCTTTCACGCTGCCTTGGTTGTCCAGATTTCCAATCTCCATCTTTTTGACACTTTCATCTTTGGCCTGCTTTGTGGCCTGAAGGATAGAGATCCTACTGGCTAGGCTGGTGAGTGACTCCTCACTTTCCTCCGTCTCCTTCTTTTCCTCCTTCGCCTCCAGCTCCTTCTCCTCTTCATCCTTGGGCTTTTTGTTATGCGCATACAACATGTCCAGCATAAAACGCTTGCTGTTGAGGATGTTGCTGCACTGCTCATTCACACCAGCATCCTGAATGGTCTGCGACCACGGACCTGCAATCACACACACACAGATGGGAAGAGTCAAGGGGAGGGAGTCAGAGCACCGAGAACACTCTTCAACCCATGAGAAAAAAACTGGGAGACACACATACAATTAGTCTCAAACTGGGCAAGTAGTAGCTTTGAAAATTTTGAAATAAGTGACAGCATTGATATATGGCCCAATCTTGATGGGCTGGGAGTAATTATCAAAAAAGGAATTGTAGCAGAAAATAATCAACATAGCTTGGGAGGGACTATATAGCTGTCCGGATTTCAAGATTCAGGTTTCTCCTGAGATCTGTCAGGTTTCACTTTGTACTTGCTACCCTAGCTTATTTTATGCAGTGCATGAATGCTCAGACCCTTTAGAAATTCAAAATGGGGCTTAAATATCACAACAAGGGCACACAATAGATCATCGTCCTACTCTTCACCTGGCCATAAACCGGAACCACCCCAGGAATACTTCCTTATAAAAGAGATCTTCCCTGCCTGATGGCAAGGTCCACATGCAACTGCTTACTCCTCCTTCTCCCTCCTGACTGCCTAGGGGAGGACACCTTTCAGACCTGACTGTTCCTCATACCTTCAGGCTGGGTACCCGGGCCATCTTCACAACATGGACTATCTAAATCACAGAGCAGGCTGCACACCCAGCGTACAGCTCTCAGGGCAATTCAGTGAGCATAAGCATAAGCAAGATTTTTAAAGTTATTTCTAGGAATTTGAGCACCTTTACAAAAGATTTTTGAAAATGCTGCTCATCACCATCCCCGTAACACATGGTGGAATTGAAAGCCTAATGGCCACCTTCTCACATCACAATCATTTAAGATGTTACTGTAATGAAGCTTCATCTTTCTGACTACTGCTTTTCTCAACAATAATCTGCAAAATACCATGTCTGAGACAGCACCACCAATAACAAACTACAGTGGTCAAATTGTAAAAATAAATGATGTAAGCCTCTCTTCAACTACATTTTCCTGAAAATAATATTGCTAACCAATGTGGGTAATGTGTCTAAAAATTATGGTGTTTCTTTTTCCAGTGGGCATCAGAAGAAGTGATCAAACATAGACAAAGATAGTTCTTCACACTTGCTCCATTTCCTGTACGAGATTCCTTCTGTTCCCCACAGTCTTTACACATTTTATTAATGTATTTTTTATAAACTCTATTTCTGAAACACATTTTATTTTGACTGCTAGCCTGTCTTCCTTTTGGTCTCCTGTGGTTAAAGATTTTTTTTTTATACCTTACAGTTGCTCTTTTTCTTAAACTTCAATTTTATCTTTGTTTCTCCCCTTATGCTCCCACCTTTTCAATACTTGAGTTTTAAACATCTTCTATGGCTTCCTTCATTGACAGAGTTGCTTTCTCACCACGACATCTACCTCTGTGCTCTGAGGAAGTGTCCCCTTGGTGAGATTCACATCCAGAGCCTCACAACTCCCTCCTGTCCCTTTAAAAAAATGCTAAAATGTAGGACAGGTCTCACAGCACAAAGCATATGGATAACAATGACTCTCACCTCTACTCAGATCAACCTCTAAACTGCATTTTTAAATGAGTCCAGAGGTTTAATCCCAGATAAAAGAAAGGCTTTTTTTCCAGCAATAGATACAACGTCCAAAATTATTTCCTTCTACGTTCCTGCAGAAGGCTTGACTGCTTCCATTACTTGTTTATTTTTCTTAGACTTTATCCATGGGATTGCTTTCTTACCAAGATTTGTCACCTGAGGTAGTCTCTTAGATTTATCTCTGAGGTAGTTTCACTAGACAATGGGAAATAAACAATCTTCACCACACCATAGATTTTAGCCATCTGAACTACTCCCCTCCATAGGATAGAATCATAGAATGGTTAGAGTTGGAAAGGACCTTCAAAGGTCATCTAGTCCAAGCCCCCTGCAAGGAGCAGGATTTCCCATACTGCCAGCCTTTCCTTCAAAGACACTCAAGATTGCTCCCAGGATCCCTCCTACCCACTCTCAGTTTCACCAGCTGGATTTAATCCTGGATTTTCACCTCCAGGATTTAATCCCTTTGCAAAACTGCTCATCAAAATTCTTCCAGACACAATCTCTAATTTGGGCTCCCTGAGTCTGCCTCCATCTGCCCTAGCTGATCAAAGATTATTGCTGTGAAGACTCTTGCTGCCTTGGTGGTCTCTTTTGCCCTCGTCTCCACAGGTAAAGCTTTGAAATACCATCGGAGAAACAAGTCTTGTTGGAAATCAAATTCAGCAGGATGGTTAATGAAGGAGGAGCCAGGGTTAAAGGCTCTGTTCCTTTGTCCTTAATGCATCTGGCTGGGCAGAACCAGTGGGCTGCCTCATAAATGGCAATGTGCTTATTTGGAATGTGAGAACTGCTGGAGAAAGCACTCTCGTTTGCTTTCCAAATCTCCTTACCTACTAGAGAGCAAACAACTCACTACACAAGACCTCCTAAACAGAACAACCTAATAAATCTTTGGTCTACTGGTAAAGTAGGTCAATTTTAAAATGCTGATTCTTCGATAACAGGGTACATTTCTTAGCTTTTAACAAAAAGTACACAAGCACTTAATCAGAGTGATAACAGGTTGGTAACAGACAAGATGAGGGGAAAAAAATCTGTAACCTGTTCTCCCTTACTTGCATTTGGACTATCTTGGACTATGTCATAGTGTAACGACATCCTTTATCTGTCATACTTCCCCTTCCTTTTCTACATATATATCCATCTACATAACGTTCTAAGTAATTCAGTCTTGGTGTTGGTTGGAAAGAAGATAGCTCTTAAATTTCGAATAAAATTAACTTAATGTTTCCCATTTAAAAAAAAAAAAAAGGATAGGGTTTAAACATGAACAGTAAAATCTGACAGTTTATCTCTGTGAGGTAATCCTTGTGATTCAGAGTTATCCCTCTTCTTTCGGGAAAAAGCAAGACAATTTCACACTGTGATGCAATTCTTGTTTTCTTATCTAGAATTTAGAAAACTTAGGACAATGCACTTCACTCTTCAGCCCTAAAAAAACTTGTGAACCAAATACCCTAATTACATGACATTCCTTCAACTCCCTAAATAAACGCAAAAAGAGTAACTAACTGACAAAGGTAAAAATTTGCTTTTTAGTCTCGCCCTGCCTGGGCTGCATGACAAGCTCTGGCTGTCATTATCTTCCCAAGAAAAAAAATGGTTCTCAAGGTGTTTTCCAGGCTGGGCCTCTATAGGTGTCTGGGGCCATATCTGACCAGAAACACTAAGATTGTATGATTCATCTGCTTTCTCCACACCAGCTAAAGATGGCCACAGCCCAGACCTATCTTCAGCAGTTGCTCTGCTTTCTGAAGTCTAACCAACACAGGAAAACTGTAGGGAAAGACCTCATTGCTCTTCCTCTTCCAATAAAAGGATGAGAAAAGGTATCTGGAATTTCATGACAAATCATGTCCACAGAGCCTCTCGTCTCATTGTTTTATGTGCAGAAAACCCAAATAAATTATCTGAGAGCTAGAGATATTAGTCGCTGCAACATGATGATTCAGTAGTTAATATATTACTCTTAGGGGAAGAAAACGGTCTTGAATCAAAGGAAACCTCATTTCTTTAAGGCCTTACTGTCCCTCAAACCTGGAAACCCCATCAAAGTCTGTGGATTTCCAAGCAGAGAATAGACCTGACTTGGTCGTAATGAATAGTTTTAGATAACTGCAAAGGGTTTGTTAATTAAAACAACAACAGAGCTGCAAATTTAACTTTTTTCCACCAGAAACCCTTCATTATTGAAAAAACTTCACTTTACCAGTTTCATTGTCACTGGTTAACTTGTCCTCTCTCTCTTCCCTCTCTAAAGTGCTGCTTGCTGAGGATATGCTGGATGCAGAGCAGTTGTCTTTTTCATTCACTTCCTCATTCTGCCTCTCTTTTTCACTGAGTATTGCACTTTCTTCTGGCTCTCTCTCTGGTCCTTGCTCCACCTCACTCTCTGGTCCCACCTCTGTAGCCTCTACTTCCTTGGGTGTCTCCGTCCCCTGCTCGGCCTCAGCCTCCTGCTCTGGTTCTGTCTCTGTCTCAGGTTCAGGTTCACTGGCACTCACTGGTGGAGAGAACAACGGGAGAAAGAGATTCACTTAATGGCGCAGTCGTCTCAGGCTCACCCCTCTAAATGAGGGCAACGTGAAAGTTGTGCAAGTGATTTATGGAAAGAAAATAAAAAGCAAGTCCACGACATGCCGAACATTAGGAACAACAGACTGACGAACGTTGTGAGACGACAGCATTGCACGTGAGAGTGGCCTGGCAGCCTCCCTTGCTTGCTGTCTGGAGCCAGCCCATTGTTTTTATACATACTTCCACAGCTGGAGTGTTGGACTCACATAAGGATTTGAACGAACCAGCAGAAAATGGGCATCCCATCTGAGCGTGACATTGACAACTCAGTGCCTAGATAGAGTCAGGAAGGAAGAGTTCTTTTAAAAAGCAAAAAGGAGGGAGATTGTGGCTTTTGCTGAATTTTCTTTGGGTTCTGGAAGGATTCTTTTTTTCACCTGATGAGGAACACTTCAATGAAAAAATACAATTATTAGTTTTATTAACATAGTTGAATGGCACAATCTGGAAATGGCACTGTCACACACTTGGCTGACAAAAACCATATGTTTTTTCATGCACATTTACTTCAGAACAGCCGCATCAAAACTGAACAAAGCTTCCAACTGCTCGGCATATGGCACAAATTTAGTTTCCAATTGGCTGGCATATGGCATATGCTGAGCTTTATCGGTTGGCACACAGCAAACACTGTTGATAGTACACTTGTTTTTTTCTTCCCTGCTTTATCACTGACAGTGAAATTAATTCATTCACCTTTAGGGTTTTTAGCTATAACAGCAGATTTTCACATGCAAATATTCTCTGCACGCTGCAAAGAAACTGAAGAGCATCCACACATATTCACATCAAGCAGCTCATGGTTTTCTGAAAATTGAAATGGCCATGCAAGAGTGACAAAAATGGGCATGCATGTTAGTTCTGCATACTTCTCAAATTCCCTCTGTACTAAATCTTGTGGTGGCTGAATTACAATAACCAAGTCATACTTGGTTTTCTCCCTCTGTTAACTATTTTTCATTACAATATTGCAAAAGAGCCTTCTGGACTTGTCATGGTCTTTGGATCACATGACATATGATGAGACTTTCTTCAAGAACTACATGAACCTTTGAAGGAAAAAAAGTATCACAGTGAACGCAATCCAAACAGTTCAGTCCTCTAGGGAGCAGGTAAAAAGATTTATCCTGAGAAAGTATAAGCCAAAATAATAAAGGTCACAATGTTTTCTTAAGACTATTTCATGTTGTGTGCCTATCCTATTTTCTGAGACACTCACACAAAGAATAATGATTTCTAACAATGCCTGTGACTATCTTTACAACACACACACATTTTTAAACTAGCTTTCAGTAACTAATCTTCATTATCACTCTATTCCACTTCATTTCATATAATTTAAGCATACAGTGTTTTTTTTTTCCCCCACTGATTTCATTGGAGCTAAGCTTCTACACTTTCAAAACTGATTTTAAATGTGTAGTTAGTTTAATAACCAGACATGCATATATAATATATTTATATAAATGTACAGATAATATGTTTAATATATAGTTCATGCTCACTCAAATCCCTCTAAGATGTTTTAAAACACTCCCAATTAGAAGCTTACCTTTCTTCCTCTTCTACATAGAGAATCCCAGTGGTGTGTTTCTGACCACAGCTGTCAGTGTGTAGGTACAGCACAAGAGCATCTTAAAGTCAAGCTAAGATTTGAATATAACTGAGATGGAAGCTTAGGAATCCGTCAGGAATTAACTGGAACTAACATGGTACTGTAGCATGAAAGACTTTGAGCTCGCCATGCTGCAATGGTCAATATATATAAAAGTCAATTCATCCTTGAATAATCATAGCTTCATACGAATTTTAGATGTAAAAAGCTGTAATGCAATAACCAAAAAGGTCAACTCCAACAGCTCAGGTGGAGAAAGAAGCTGACTAAAATGTAGCTAGCACTGCTAATGTTTATGGCACCTTTGTCATCATGAAACTACACTGCAGAGTCGATAGGATAAATCAGGGGAGACATAAGAAATGCTTGAGAGAATGAGAATGTAATTTTGAATACTCTAAAGAAGGAATATTCCACGCATACCAGAAAAATGCAGTATCTTAGCAGAATCTAATATATAACAAAAAAATAAAAAGTGATATACTGACACTGGCTGCTCTTTTGAGTTCAAGGAGTATCAAAATCTAAGCACTTCTAGAACAAAACAAGGATATGTTGACACTCATTTTGATAGTCTCTTTCTCTTTAGGGATAATATTAAGCAATCCATCTATAACTCAAATGACTGCTAAAGAGTGAGCTAAGTCCAGTAGTGCTTCCCTTAAAAAGCAGTTCAAAAATCAAATCTGTCAGCAAACACTAGCAGGAGGACAAAGCCAACAAGCTATATGTGTGTCCATCTCTTGCAGTTCCATCGTGTAATCCATTGTGCTGATACCGGTGAGAACTTCTAAAGATGTTAAAAAATACAGTTCTCAGTGAATGCTTGGTGGTGGTCTATTTGAAATGAGCTGGAACTTTCAGTCCCACATCTACTGGATCCATTTTCACACCAGACAAACCACTACTCTAAGTGGCAACCTTGCAGGTGGCAACAGAGTTAAATAACCAGACCAGGCTCTGTCCTCTGTCTTCAGACTTCTGCTGGTGGAGAGCGCAAAGACTCAGGGAAGCAAGTATGGTCATATCAAAAAGCATCAACAGCAAAAAAGGCATTCCTGAGACATGAAGAAGTGTGACGCCATTATAAGCAACAGATTTTATTTTTTTTTTAACTTAATTCTTACAAATATAGAGTTCTTATAAACTGAGACTGTCAGATTCAGTAGCAGACATAATCTCTTTTCACTTGCATATACTGTTTTTCACACTTCTCTCAAGGCTTAGCTTCCCTGCCCTCATTAAAACAAATGAGAGTTGAGGTCTTGAAATGAGCAGAAGTTTTACTTGCAACTGGATTAATCAGAAGGAGGAAAACTGGATGTAGCTTTAAGGACTAATTTTTGAGCCATATTCTCACTTCTTTTTCTGCCAGAACTTAATCTGTAAAAATTTATTATTGGAAAAATATGTGAAGACTTCTTGGAAGAATAAAATCTCCCAAAGAAGCTGTGTAACCTCATAGCTGAAAGAGACGGTAGCAGGGTCCCTCAATGAATGCGTAAATATTTTGTGGTTTTGAAATATGGTGTAATATCTGCATTTTCTGACATTTTTAATACTTGGTCACGTAAAGCCCTACAATCTGATCTGCCTTGATCTGATCAGACATTGGTGAGAGTTCTCTTTTCAGTGAGAGGTTAGAGAAGACAGCAAGCTGCTCCCTTCTGAAAAACATGGCTATGAACTTACAATGCTATAGAGGGGCATGGAGGGAAACAACTTTTCTTTCGATACTCAACTATAAATTAACTCTGAAGCAGACACAAGATGTTGTATCCTTAGTACGTGCTGATAAGTCCTCAACTCCCCAGTCCTATAAGCCTTCAGAAAAAACAAACATCCCTTTGGGCCCTCATCTAATTCCCTATCCTGGTAATAGATTAGGTAACAACATCTTCACCTATTTTCTCTGCTCTCTACTTGAAGCTGGGAGATACATACGATATGTCTCTCTTGAGGATGCATACAGTAAGTCTGAAAAAGGCTACACCTACACAAACCCTCTTCGTTCAATTGTTCGGGCATTGTGTAAAGTCTTGGATGTTATCTCCCTTCTGTTCCTCCAGCATGGGATTCCTCTTGCTGTGAATTCAGCAGGGACTCTCTCTCCTTCTCCACCCCCACCCCAATCTTTTCTTCCCATTCCTTTTGATGGTAAAAACTAGCACAGAGTGACCACCAGTAGGGAACTGGCTCTTCATCAAGTCAGAAATGCTCTTTCTTTCCCCCTCACTCCAGTTTCTCCTTTGACTTTCTGTACCATGTTTTCTTTGGCTCTCCAACTGGGGCGGCAATGGCCTCATTGCGCCCTCATGCTCTGGTGCTTCTCCATCTGCCGGGATGCTTTCACCAGCGATACTTTAGGCAGTATTTGAACCTTGCTCAGCTACTAATACGTTCAGAAGGTTTCCTGCTGTCCACAGTGTACACTTGGGTTGGCCTGCTTACTTCCTCAAGTGCTAAAAAGGTTGCTCCTCTCAGGGAAGGGTTCATCTCCAAGTCCTTTGTGGGTTGACTTCAGAGATGTCTTGGTTATTGTTGCTCTCCTTTACTGCACATGTGCGCTTCATAAAATATTCTCCAGTGAAATTACAAAAGAGGAAGTAGCTGCTCTGAAAAAAAATATTAAGTTCCATTTTGCAGTTATGAGACTGCCTTCATTTCCTCTGGATGCCATACTCCAAGGTTTACAAGAGTAAGTCTTACAAGACTTGATTACTTTAGTGGAACCAATTGTTTTATATGAGAAAACACTTCAGCTCCATAAGTCCAGACTTTTATATCACGTAATGATACTGAGAGGTTTCACAGCGTGGGACAAAATTCCAGACAATATCTCTTTACTTCTTAAGCTCAATAGATACTGGATGGTCAAAGGATACATCAGCACAAATGGCATAAAATAAGTTTGACTCTGCAAATCACTTGTAATTTTGCTAGTAGATGAACACACTTCCCGTTTGACTTCAAGTCTCGAATCCCATAGATGGATATTACACATCCATTAACACCATTCTTGCAGAGTTTTGGGAGGATCCTATGCACAGAATTGAGGAATTGTTTTCCTCCTGCAGTTTAATCCTTGCTTGGGAACATGGTGATCCCCATGTTCAAAACAACTGCTTGGGGTGCAAGCAATCTGGTTTCTGTCCATGGCTCTATTTCACCTTTCCTACAACTGGCTTAAGCAAGTTAATGCCTCAGTTTCTCTATCTATTAAGAGAATTTCATAACATTTCCTAAGAACAGTAAAAGTTGAGATTTTAATTCATTATGGAGCGTAAGGAACTCAATAGTCTAGAGGCCATGGCACAAAATTTATAAACAGGCCTGCCAGCTGTTGGCTGACATCCAATAATCTGGCCACCTCCAGATAAGAGAGCCTGCCCTGCCCACATGCTCATTACTTCATTAAGATCTTTCCAATGCTTTTGGTAGGCCTGAAACAGCAGTTCTTCCTCATGCACAGCTCCCCCTGAAGTATGCAGATTTCAGGCTCCTGTTCTGGTGCTTTCCTGGCCACCTGCCTGCAGCTGCCCTTGGCTGGAGGCTTATCCTGCCCCATCCTTGTCTCTCCTTGCAGTCTATTTGCCAGGCGTCCAGGTGCTGCCTTCTGATGCCTACTGATATTGCCAGGAGTTTTAGCAGAGATGTCCTGCCTACCCATCTGTGGATAGCTTTGCCATATTCTGGCTGTCTGAAGTTGCCCTGTACACCTGCTCTAAATGTGTTCTCCAAATGGATTGTGCTGCTTCTTTTCATGCTGCAATTTTTTTTTCAATGCTTTCAGCAGAAATATGTTAAAATAATCAGCATAAGAGAGATACTTGCTCCCTACCCAGCTCTGAAATCCTAATGGTGGAAAAATCCAGCTTATTTGCCCTAAAAGCAATATTGCACTCAAAAAAACTAGGCATCTGGATGTTTCTGAATATCAGCGTTACAGGAAAATATCCATGTTTTTTTAAGTTCAAATGATTCCACGGAGACCTTTAAGGTGCCAGACAAGAAAACTGGGAATATAACTGGGAAAATACATAAACCTAAATTAAATAAACTTCACCTACTTAGTATGGTGAGGATAAACATATGCAACATTCAGTATTTGTAACTTTTTTTCTCAAATTGCCTTGCTTTAGCATGCTACCAGCCATAACACTCAATAAAACCAAGCAGTGCAAGTTACAAATGCATTAATCACCAATAGCACATAGCAGGAAATCAAAGAAAATAAAATGAAAATTAATGACGGTGATAATTCACCCTCAACATACTTTGTAGCTCTCAATGTTAATGCAACATCATGTGATGCAAATAGAAATCTGTATGACGGGTGCTTTTTTGAGGACTGAAGGAGGGGTATATGATGCAAGTGGTAGAATGACGTGCACACACAAAAAATATTGCTCTATACACCAATAAATTATATGACAGCAAACCAACCGTGCAAACACTAATTATACTTTCCTTTTTACTAATTGTCTGTGGTCTCTTTCAAGTCCTTTACTACTTGGGCTACAATTTTAAGAGTTTTTGTTGGTGTTAAAAATAACCAACACACCCTCCCTGCCTTCAATTCAAGACCTTTTCTGTTTGTCCCATTCAGCCTGTGCTCTGTTGGAAGGAAGCTATAATCTTGGCATTAATCTGTTGCATTTCTTTCAGAGAATCCACATAAGCAAAATCTGTTGGCAGGAATATTGTTGGTTTAATATTCAGTAACTTCTAATATACAAGGAACATGATCCTAAAATTAAGACGCTCTGTATGCTGTATTTTCCAATTATTCCGTTCTAATAGGAACAGACAATGACAATATAAATCATAGCAACAATTAGCAGTGTATTCTTTACTTGAATAGACTAGAAGACACCCAAGTCTATGTAAAAAGAAGAGGAAATTTAGGAACACAGCAGGAAACAATATAAGACAACCCTTTACTTTGGCACCTCAGAGGTTATATTCTTGCACTTATGCATCAAAAATCACTGCTAGTCTGAGAGAAACCGTGATAAAAGCACAGATCTTTCCCCTGCCCTTCTTTTCACTTACCTTCTGAGGGCTGAGGGGTCCCACAAGGGGTAGAAGGGGTCTTCAGCTCTTCCTGTGACTCTATGGATGCTGGGCTGATGCACTTGGGTACAGGCGAGGATGGGGCTGAAGGAGATCTCAAGTTCAAGGACAGCTCACTTCTGCCTCGGCTTACGCTCCGACTCTTCAGCTCCTTCTCATACTCCTCTGCTGCCAACCTCTCCAAGTACTTGTATCTGAAAGTTAAATTCCAGAGGGTTTCCGTAAAGAAAAAGAAGTCTGTGGCTGATGCTTGTTTATGGGTGAAACACCTGCAGAGAATGAGCTGACTTCCTGACACAAGAGGTACGGCACTAAACTGCCTGCCTGCTCAATCTGCCAAAAAACGCACACCAAAGCAAAGACTGTTGCCCTGAAAAATGTTAAATTGCTCATGACAAAACAAAAGCAAAAACCAGCAGAGTTAAAGAGTCTCTAGATATAGTATTGTGTCTGCATAGTCCTTCTCCTCTTGGAAGCATTTGTCTGTCCTCCTTTTCACCCTCCTCCTTCACCTTCTCCTCCTCCTCCCAGCCCTCCCCTTCCGAAAACTAAAACGGGAGGGAAAAAAACCAAAAGGAAAAAAAAAACCCTCCAAAGCCAGAGCCCCTTAATACTGATGCAAATAGCCAAAGTCTGAGACTTGCTGCAAGGAGAGGAAAATGGTTCAGTGCAGCAGACAAAAACAGATCTCCCTGAAAATAATATCAATAATAAATGTTTGGATTGACTATCTAAAGTCTCTGAACCTGCTTCTATTTGCTCTGAGAGCAATGCACTGGAATTCACTTTGTTCTCTCCGGAGTCTACAATGGAAAGTTTTCTTTTTTTTATTCTAAAAAATTTCTCTGCCGGACTCAGACATCCAATAGCTTGGACCTGACGTCACATGTAGTTTATTCATCAAAGTCACTTTAAAAGAACAAAGATACATCTGTTTTGCATTTTAGGCAGGCAGAACTCACTAACTGTTTATTAAGACCAGCTACCAATCATATTCTTCATAGTGTGCTTTATACATTTCGACCAAAATAACTTTGAAATATGTGCCTCTTCCAGATGTCTGCTAATTTTATCCACCATTATTTGCTAAGGAATAAATTCATGAATACAGCTGGATTAGGCTTCAGACTGTTTGTCTTACCCACAAGTGAACTGTTAAACAGGTTAATCTAGATTACTGCTTACGTCCCCGAAACGCTGTGGTCATCCTCCTATAACCCGCTGTTGTAAACACTTCGTAACAGGGAACACCTCTTCTCCCCGCGTCTGCCTCACTGACAGCCCAAATTAGTGTACGAGGGGGCATTTAAAGCAGGCAGGGTAAAGAAGTCAGCCACATGTTGTAACAAACATGCTTAGCACATATGGTAGCCACACAGGCATGCACATTTGCAAACATCCATATAGAGCATAGAAACGTGGCTTTGAAGAGCAGTCCTTGTGTTTTCAGAGGCAATTTGCTTTATTGCAAACAGCAATAATGAAGAACAAACTCTTTTTCTTTTATTCCTCCAGAGGTATGCACAGGCTTTGAACAAATTCTGCAAGAAAAAGAACCCCTACAGACTCTGGATGAAAATATAACAAGCCACATACTTGTATGGTTATAAAATAGGAACTGTTTACAGTTCTAACATGAAGCCAATTCTCCAGAATGATTTTTGCCTTTTCAATAGTGAAGAAAGCCTTTCGCTGGCATTAGCATAATGTTTTGTTACAGTTCATGAAGCCAGTCTTTCTTTAAACGCTGGTCACTTACGTATTGCGCCTTCCACCTCCTCACAAGCAGAGCAGATGGGACCTCAGACTCATAAAGAGCCATTCAGTTTGATCACTTCGCTCAAACAGGTACAGCCCAGCTGGCTGCTGCTGAGCAGACTTTTGCAGTTTGCCAACAGACTACAACAAAGATCTGGATGGCTCCTTCTGTAAAGGGGGGGGGTGGGGGGGGCGGGGAGCTACAGTATTTTATTGTCCTCAGCTCTTTTTCAGCTGCTTTATCATTTTAGCTTCTGTAGCTGTGCATTGCGCAGCAAAGCAGAGGATTATCATCATGGTATGCCTTCTCAAAATGTATCTGTTCCTTATACTGAAAGAAAAAAGGGAACCAGGACTGCAACTCTCATGGCAGTGTATCAGCATAACTAGTCATCCAATGGGAAGTCTAATGAGCAGACACAGCAATTTAACCTAGAAACAAAAATCATTGAACAATCAGTTATTAACACTTCACACTTGATAAGTGACATTTATTTAGGTTATTTTTTTTTGTTTCTGCTCAATATCTTCACAATGAATGAATGCCAGCATCAAATACACAAGGTGTCATGAGGATTGAAATCTGAAGGAGTTGAAAGGATAAGCTACCATGCCTCTGCTGCAATCAGTTCTTCCACTACAGGATTGATACATTGCCTCTGCATATCCTGCCATATTCCTTTAAACCATGGAAACCTGTAGACATCATCACGCCTATACAGACTCTTCTCTGTAGACAAGGAGCCAAAACTCTGTGGGCTATCCATTTGGTACACCTCATGACATTCCGCTTAGCATCTTCAAGTACATGAAAATATCACTGTGAGTTCTCTAGGTCTGTGAGCAATGCCCTGAGGGTGACTTAAAATATTTACGTACCAACAAAGTCATGGAAGGGAGAGCATCTGAGCTGCAAATCACACTAGAGTGGGCTTGGGAGCTCACCTCTGCTGGGCTATTTTTAAACTACCACTGGGAAATACCCAACCAAGTAAAAAAGGCCTCAAATAATCAAACAGCAAGAAAATGGGAAACGAATGGTACTGAGTTACATGCACTCAAAACCCTTGAAACTGCAGGAATCTCTCTCTCAAACCAAGGCCACCCCAGAGCCATGGGAAAAGTGGGTGCCTGTATTCTGGAGCTCCAGGGTGACGTGGTAGTACACAGAATGCTCCAAAGATTCGACAGAATTTAGACAAACCAGCGCTTGTAACAGAGCCTTTCCTATGTGCTCAATATTATCTCCTTCTACTTTTTCAAACTGATACGGAGGAATTGTACAATCTAGATTTTAACTAGAATTTTAGCACTGTGGCTATGGTATTTTCTTACAGTCCATGCATTCTCTTAAAACAAGTCAACATGCAACTAGCTATAGGAAATGAAACTTCATCTGTGCAAAGGTGTTTGTTAAAAAAAAAAAACAACAGAGGATCAATGTAATGGACTACTTGTGCAACACTGCACTTGCAGAGGTTTTCTCCAAAATTTATGTGCTGTCAAAGTAAACCTGTGTCTTCCTGTTTTATGAGGAAGAACTGATAGTTTAACATTTCAGTTCAAAAGAGCCCTAAGAATAAAGACAGATTCCTAATGACCAGTGAAATTGCCTCAGATTGCACAGCAGTGACGTCCTGCTGGTGAACCCTTCCCCCAAAATACTCCAGTTCACTTGGCATGTTCCCTTACAACTTGAAAGTGCTGGAGAGCTCACTTCTAATTTGTTTCAAATCTTGCTGATGGGCATACTTGCTGTAAAAGGTTTTACTCAGCTGAAGTCAGTGTACGATGCTTATGAGCTCAGATACATTTCATTTCAGAGTACGCTTTAAACTATTTGTGATTACTTTGTCTGGAAGGACAAAGGAAAGCCCATCCACCTTTTCTTACTCTTAGTGATGTCAAAATTATTTTTTAATATTAGTTACTTCAGCCACAATAGATCAGTCTGCAGAAAAAAACTGCCTCCTCTATGATGATTTTGTGAAAAAAAAAACCCAACAAGCAAAACCAAAACACAGCAACACAATGATTTTTGAGATGGCTGCTCTCATACTTTGATAATGTAATTCCAATTCTTGACAATCCAAAAGTATCTCCAGAGAGTAACCTCTAGAGGACCATAAAAGCAGAACTGAAGCAATCTGGATGATTTTTCATCTACTATTTGTTCAGTAACGTGTATTTTCCAGGTAAAAACAAGAGCTCCCTCTAGGGTGTCATTACTAGTGGAGGTAGGGATGAAGCTACTGAAAGGCAAAGGTCTTAAAATAAGTATTCCTTGAAAAATGTGCTTTTATAAGCACACAGCTCCCAGGCCAGCAAGAGTTTCTTAACTATTTAATTGAATTTTTAAAAAGGAAAAAAAAAAACCCAAACCTTCAGTGTCTTTAAATACATTATTTAAATAAAACTAAAACAATGTCCCAATGATAAACATTGCTAAGCTTTGTAATTTACTCACTGATGTTTAGAGAGGTTGGCAAAGAAAACTTGGCCCTGAAAGAGAAAAATATGCTGGGAGTGGGTCAGAACCATTTCCATTAGCCTGTGACTGCAGTTTTGCAATGCCTATGACCCCAATTTCCTTTATCCTTAATTGCCTTTTCTGACCCTCCAGAAAGCTTGGGACCCACTGGGTGAGAAAGACAGGCTTATTCAATTTATAGCTACACTAAATTTGGGCAAATTTCTGAGGCAAATGGAGTAAGCTTATTTCCCACACAAATAGATAAAAGATAGATCATCAATCATTCTTATGCATTCCAGTCCGACTGCTCTTCATTTATTGCTGTGCTTACAGCTGGACTTCATTCTCCTCTTTCATGAAACAACCACTTTCTTATAGAAGTCTTTTGGAATAAAAGTGTTCTGTGCATGCAGAGTTAAAAATGTAAATACACGACAGCTCCACAGTAAAGAATACAGGAAGTGTAGACAACCAAAGGGAAGGATGGATGCATTAGATACAAACCTCTCTTCTCTCGCTTGTCTTAGTTCTTCTCTTTTGTCTAAATAATCGCGGCTAAAAAGAGAATTGCGATAAATTGCAGCGGAAACCAGAAGAATAAGGTAAGCAACAAGTATAAGTAGAATAGGAGAAACCAACAACTGTACAAACAAGCCGATCACAGACAATGAAGGCTGTTGTCAACAAAAATTATTAGTTTGTTTTAAAAAAAAATGCTGAAAAGTGTGTGTGTACACTTATCCATGCATACACCACAGGTATGGGTACACCAAATATGTAGTTCGGAAGGTCATTACAAGTAATTATAAAAAAACCTCTCAAAACTGAAGAACTTGCAGCACATTTTGAAACCTGGTATCTGAAATTAGATATAATCAATCAGACTCATCCATAATGAGCAGGCACATTAGTGGCTACTAAACCATTCCTCATTTGCTCCATCTAGAATGCCCCAAAACAGGGATCGTGGCACCTGGCAGGGTAGACCAAGGTGGGGAGCATACCATATCGGCCCTCTTCCTAATACATCTTTCCTCAGTGCATTTTAGTTGCCACTGTTGGAAACAGGACAGCAGGCTGTATTACCGAATAGAACAATTCTTTGTTCTTACAAGGCGCGTGCAGGATCATCGGACAGGTAATAACTGTTCACTTCTTTATTTTTCACCCTGAGTTTTAGATACAAACCTCCCTCTGTATCAGCTGCCCCTCCAACAGCTCATCAAGTAACTCGTATTCAGCTTTTGGCAAGTCAACTTTGCTGGATGCCTGAGCGCTGTGATTTCAGGCAGGCAAACGTGGATGTAAACTTAACTCAGAGCACAGCAGAACTCAGTGAACATCCAGCTTTCCTCAGTATCACAGCAAGACAATTCCTTACAATATATTTCTAATATTTTGTTGAATCTGGTGGGTGCAACTGATGAGACTTTTGCCTTATCTGTTAGATTATTCCACAGCGTAACCTGTGAGTACCAGAAAGATTTTCAGAACTACTCCATTTATGAATAAACCACTATTTTTTCTCTTTATATTGTGTAATCAGATTAATTACTTATCACCTACTATACCAATAGCTATCAAATATCTGCTTGCAAGTGCTCTTCAAAAGTCCATCAGCAGGGAACACACATTACAACTTCAGGCTATCTCCACATCCTTTGAATCCCTGAACTGGTTATACTTTTATCATATTTTCAGAGTATTCTTTGGAATTACAATAGCTATGGCAACAATTCCAAGGGAAAAAGAAAATAAAATCTAGGAATTTTTCATCAGGCAAATTTTAACATCACTCTTTCCCCTCTGACAACTTTCACCCTTTCCTACAGCTAAAGAATAACCCTTGTATTTTAGGACATACTGTTGTATAGATGCAACGGGTATAATAGTCCTTCTACCGAGAAAAGTGTTCATTGTGTAAAGCATTCCTTCTGCTAGCAATAGCTTATGAAGCCTTTTAACATCTTTCTTAAAACCAAGCTCTTTCACAACTGGTGATGCTCTCCTTTAAATTATCCTCAATTTGTCAATAATGGTGCCAGAACCTAGTGCAATGTTCTCGAGGCAGAGTTGGAAAGAATGAGATAACAAATGAGTCATGATGGTAAATCCAGTACTGCTCATGAGTTTAAAGGCTGTGAATTGCAAGTGCTATTTTAAATCAAAAATAGATTTTCAGAGACTGGGTTTCTAGCCAGACTGATGATACGATAATGTAATCCCAAGAACTCTTATGAAACTGTCCACGACTGTTTGCTGTGGCTTCGTCCTCGTCCTGCCAGACTGTTTAATCAAGTGTGGGATGTTGTTTGTTTGCAAAGTTTTGTGGCTTTGGAGACCCTCTACTCAAACAGGAGGAAAACTTTTGGGTGACCAGGGAACTCAAATCTATAAGACGAAAACACTGGACATTGAAAAATCGTCGTCTTAAATATGCAACACAATCATGACGTTAGTTAATCGGTTTCTGACTCTGGAGTAATGGGATGAAGATGTATATTTTTAAAAAATTGGTTTTCTGACTTTAAGGAAGCTCTTTCAGTGACAGAAGAACTACTGTAGCCAACCTCTAGTGAAATGCACACATCTGTTATTCAAACAGGTCAAGATGCCAAATGTCCTGGTGGCTTTTTTGGTCTGGGAGTTTCCTTTCTGAAAGATCATGTTGGCTGTCCATGGCAGCCTGCTGCAGCCTGATGATACCACTTAGAGGGAGAGTTTTTGGAAGAGGCTTGAAGACTGAGACCTGATTGTTTCTGTTTCAGGAGAACTTGGGCAGTTGTTGGCTGCCAAAGATCCTATTATGGTGCTCTTCCACCTTCCCTCCGCCTCTCATTTTCTTCTAAACTAGCTATGTTCTGGAGCCAGGAGAATATCTCCTTAAACCAACCAACCAACCACTAGTAAGTTAGTCCTCTTTCCAAATTGACTATGACACAGATCATTTCCACTTCTTGCTAAAGAGATGATTACAGTGAAAACAATCCTGCATACTAATAAACAAGCTCACATGAAACCCAGTGCCATCTTTTCCATAAATATCAACTCTAAGGCTAGGAAACATTTATCCTACCATTCTTTAGATTACTACATTATGTCTTCTAACTACTAAAAATATGTTTACTTTTCACTTCTGTTTATGAGGAAACAAATTGGATTCTTAGCGTACACTGTCTTCAGACAGTAGGCAAACCATTCCAGGTACAGGCTCCTCAGCTATCCTAAGTCCACTGAAGCCTTTGCTAATGCCTGTGCTGGGATTTCCACACATGGATTCAACAGGAGGAGAGGACTTGCCTCTTACTATCCTCAGGCAGCACATCGTGGGATCCCACAGCACATGACATGTTCTCAGACGTGAAAATGGAGAGTCCTATACTCAGCTGGGGCCTTTGTCCGGCAACGGTTTGAGCAATAATTCTGATAATTATTTTCTGTCAGTTGCTGTTTCCAGGAAGAAGAGACGTGTTCAGGAAAGCAGGAAAAAAATAGTTTAAAAACACTCTCATGCATCCCGAGACAGCAAAACACTTTGCAGAACATAAAAGTAAAAAGATGCTTCAGTGCTGTCCCTTCCTCCCTTTTTGATACCTTCCTCCCACTGTTTCATCCTCAAACACTACGCTGCACTGAGATTACTTTGAGAAGGAGTATATTAGCTAATAAAACCTGTCAGTATAATTGGCAAATACATTGCTGTCTTTAAAAAAAATGCTGATTTATTAAATGCCAAAATTCATCATATGTTTAATGTATCAGCTCATAAGATACTTAGATCAAGAAAGGTATCTAAAGAGACACACAAACTATTCATCAATTCAATTATTTTGCAATTGAATGTCTAAATGACTTACAGACCCATCACACATTAAAGCAACAGACTGAGAGCAAATTTGGTTCCTACTTGAATTTGTTTCTTTCTTCACGTTCTATCCTTTGCAATCTTTCTTCTCTCTCCTGACGCCGTCTTTCTCTTTCTGCTGCCAAGGACTCCTGGTGCTGCCGAAAAGATGATGTAAGGAGACCACCCAAAGCTGGCCTGCAGAGAAGGAAGATCAGATTTCTCAGTGTCACTTTTATTGATTATGCTGGGAAAAAAATGAATAGCAATCATTCACCAAGTAATATAATCCCAATCAACACAATGACGTGGCAATATTTATGTATGGATGCTTCAAAGCACTGGCTAAGTGTTTTCTTGCTAAATTGATTTTAGATACTGTGATGAGCTTAAGAACAACAGATAGGGTGGGCTTCTTAAATTGACAAATTTCTGAAGCACAAATGAAGTATGTGTAAGAATTCTTTAGTCTATTTCAACTGCAATATTGTCTAAATATTTTCTTTTACTTTATAATCCTGTTAACTGAAAAGCCTAATCATTTAATGGATTTTTTAAATTTTAAAGAAAACAAAAAGCTGGAATATTTTTCAATCACTTTGCAAACATGTTATGCAATGATGTTAAAAACAGATACGTAGCAAACACCTCAGAATCCTGTACATAGAAAACCAAAAGTAAAGGAAGATGTTAGAAATGCTCTTCAGAAATTGAATACTCTCTTAAGTAGGGACATATTTTTTCCTTAACATTAACAAATTCTATTATCATGATTTCCTCGCTCATGTGATGCAAGAGCAAAATGAATCACGTATAAAAACATATCAGTAAAATACACAGGGACACCACAGCTAGTTATAATAATCATTAAATCGCATCACAGTTGTTATAAAAAAAACAGAGGAAATGGGGTTGGAGGAGAACAGATTATTAATTTTCCTCTCCTTGCCCAGGGCAAGATTTAGTCTTCTCAAGCTATTATTGAAAACTGTTTTTCTGACCTGCCTTAAAAATCCTTAATGATGGATGTACCACACCCATCTAGTGCTTAACTACCCCCGCTAGCAAGAAAGGCTTCTCTGCTGTCTAGCTTAAATTGATTTTTTTTGCCATTTAGACCCATTCATTCTTGTTCTGCCCACAGCGAAAAAAAAAATAACAGTTTACTACCACCTGCTTTATGGCTAAGCAGGAATTAGTCTGAAATGGGACTTTCTCTGCAATTTTCTGACCATGACTATGAACTGGATACTCCACAGTAGGTTACTACAATGAAGAAGGCTCAGCGTCCCCACCAGCAATGTATTTCAAACTTCCAGCTGTTGTTCAGGAGGCTGTTAAGATGCATGAGATAAAGTGAGTAAATGGTTAGCCAAAAATGTGGGACTTTTTTGGTCAGAAATGGCAGCCTCTACATGAAAGACTTCTCAAATGTGTAAATGATTTTTTCTTTGAGATGAAACAGCTTCAAGTAGCAAATACACTTAAAAAAAGCTACATTCATATTCACTTATAGTTTGGTCTTGACACAGATTTTTATTTTGTTTTTACTGTAAGTACTACTTTGGCTAGGATAGCGGCTCCTCTCACACACCTTTCCCCCAGCACGGTGGTATTGGTACCGCCAACCTCTCACATGGCAACACAGTGATCTCAGAGCAAACATGTCTTTCCTTCTGTCTCTTAGACTGGAAAAATCTGTATTGTACAGGGTAGCTTTATACAGATGTAAATGTATCCACACTGATTGAATTAGACTGATAAAGTCAAAAAGACATAACTCATGTAGAGCGGCTTCTGTGCGTTGTTGTAACATGAGTTTTGCAATGAAAGGATTAATGTGAGAAATAGATATTGCCTCTTCCGAAAAGACACTAAACCCCATCCAAAGGAAGGTTCCCAAACCAGCAAGGCAAACCTGAATAAATTTTTGTTATTTTTAAGAACTCAGATCCTTTCCCTGATTTATCTATGTGACTGACTGCACAAGGTAGGCATTTAGTGTAATGGCACCAGTTCAGCAATGAAAGTAGGCACAGGAGAAGACAAAAACATTAATGCAAGCCTATTTTCCCCAAGTATCTGTGCCTGTGCAAGCAGGAACGCCACAGAACATAGCCATTTCAGTCCCACTGGCAGCAGGCAGTATGAATATATTTTCAATAGTTTCAATAAATTGAATTTCAATATGTCACATCCCACCCGCATAAACATTACATAAGATGGTGTAAAACTTGATATTCTGTAAGCCTCCCTTGCTGGCACTCCTCCAGAGCTACAGTATCAATGCTGGATCACACTCAAAACCATAAAAATCTCTAATATGCCTCAGCAATAAGAAAAGGAAAAAAAAAATCCTCAAACCCTGACAGTCAAGTATGTGTGGTGAATTTTCCCTTGAACATATTTTAAATTTATTTTAACCTTTGACCTTTTAGTGCGTGTTGCAAGAGAAAGCTCTCAAAAGAAACAGTAGCACCGCTGTACAAAGACTCAAAAGCCGGTGCTCCATTCCTGCGGTAGCATGAAAAACCATGGCAACAAGGTTGGATAGATCACCAGAAAGTGCTCTCGGAAGGGGAAAACTGGACAGCGCGTCCACATGAAGACCTCTGGAAATAAACTGGAAGAGATGGAAAAAAGAGGGTCCCTATCAAGTCTGTGCTCGTATCAGTTCAGCATATTTAGCTTGCTATCCCCTCCCGCTAGCAAACTAATTTGGAGCCAAAGGAAGTTATGACTTAATAAAACCTGAAAGAAAATTAAAGGAAAGGATGGGGTGATGCTGAGAGACCAAGAGTGATTGTAGGTCTGCACAGCACCTAGCAGGTTGGAAACCTTCAGCTCTGACCAAGCTCTTTCGGGCTCCACAGTAAATACGCATTCTTATCCAAGGGATTACAGGGGAATCACATGGAGATGTGCAGCTTAGTCCTCCAGAAGGGATTCTAACCTGACCCTGGTAGTAAAACGCCTCCGCGTGCCAAAACACCTTGTTTGGAGGTCTGATCTAGCACAGTTTGGCTAGTGTTGCTCACTCGGCTAAAATTTGCAGATGCTCGAACAGCAGCCTCACAATGTAAATAAAAGATCCACAGCCATATAGCCATATAAGCAGAAAAAACGCAAATGTCTAAGAAAGTGAAATCGAATATCCATGTGCCATATCAGTTTGCCACTTCTTGTAAAGTAATCAAATCACTAATAACTAGCCAAAACTTGGCATTTCCTACTGGTTATTTCATAAGTCCATACTTCAGCTGAGTTACAAGCCACAGCACAGCGTGCACACACATACCTGATTCAATTCACTCGTCCCAAACACAATCAGTTCTGCACTGCCATATGGCACACAACAGCTTATTGCACGAAACGGTCAAAATAACAGTGAAAGCTGTGAGAAGGTTCTGTTGAAACAGGTCATAATTAAACAGACAGGAACACGGCCAACTGACTCTTTGCGTGACGTTGACTTCTTAAAATACAAATAGCTAGGTTTTGGGGTTTCATTCACATTTAGAAAAGGACAGGCAAAGAAACAGCACTGATATTGCTGAGTTAGCGCTTGCTTACTGGTTAGACCCTGCAGTGTCCGGCCCATTCAGCCAGACACATCTCCCCTCTGTGAAGACCACACCTCACACCAAATGCGCAGACCATTTGCCTTATGAAACCTCACAAACTCACAGCTTCACTGTTGCTACCAAACGCTGTAACTCAGCTGGCACTTGGTGCATCAATCCTCTTTTTCATGTGAACTACAACTGCAAATGATCAGATTGTAATATCCAGTAAATTCTATCCTTAATTTTCCACACGTGCATAAACTAAACCTGGAGGAAACAGGTGTTACTTTCAAGGTGTACAAAACTTTAAAACAGCCAGAAGGAAAAGCAAGCAGTAAGAGGTATTCCTAAATATTCTAAACAATTTGAAAAGGAACTTGTCTATGTTTGGTTTGTCTGCAAAATCTGTTTTTTTGTCTCTGTATCCCCCTGGCAATAACGCTTAAAGTAAATGTTCCCTTTCGCTGAACTCACACTTGAATTGCAAATGCCAGAGGGACTGTCCGAACTAGTCAGCAGGATGGCTTAGGCTGAGCCTTCAGGTAAATTTTGTGTTTTGACGCTGTTCAAGGGGTGACAGTACCTTCGAGCCACAGGAATACTTAAGTCTTGCTGCTGTAGGCGGCATTTTAAAAATGGGTAAACAAGGAAAAGGCTAAAAAAAAAAATCTGGCATTGAATCAAAGGTGGTAAGACATTTTAACAGAAAAGAGTATGTGAATACTCAATGAAAGCATAATAGAGTGATCACTCACAAAATGGGGTTTTGGCTAATGTACGCCAGTATTTTAATGCTGGTGTCATATGTTACCAACTGGTAATATCAACCATTTGTTCAATTCCACAAATACAATCCAGAAGGATGCATACTCTGACTACTATTTTTAGTCTTGCAGAGAAGACAAGGCTATTAAGAACGGACAGTTAAAGTTATTAAGAAAAGCTTTCTTCTGCCTGCTGTTAAAACCAGCAAAAGCTAAAGCACTCTCATTCCAGAAAGAAAACACACAGCAAGAATGTGTCTAAGTCTGGAGATTTGTGAATACAGCTCCACAGCACAGCACTAGGACCTAAGGACAGAGAGGTCATTAGTTGCTTATCTTGTTGGAAGAAGATAGGAAAAAGGAAAGGATAGGAAAAACTGAAGGAAAAAGAAGGCAACAAAGATATACACAGGGCAGAGGATACAAAGCCAAAACATCAATTGCAGACTAAAACTCTTTTGAATAAAAATTCAACTAACTTGACCTGCAGTATTTAACACAGTAGCGAATTAGTAATCACTATTAAAAACACAAGCTCAGGGAGACACACGATATTTCACAGTTTTTTGCAAGTACTTACACTTTTGTGACAATACCCCATCACAAACCATACATTGTGGAAGGGAATATGAGACCTGAATTACTATAATCTTGTTGAAAACTGAAGAAAATATTTCTGTCTTACTCTAAGCCACTTTATTCCAGCAAAATTGCAATTATCAGCTTTAAATGTTCTTCATTTACATGAACTCTGAAATACTCTTCTTTGTGGCTGTGTTTTCCTCCGTTAGCTAAATTCTTAAAATTTGCTAAATATAAATGGATATCTGTAGCAAGAATATAAAATACAAATGTATATTTTTAGGAGTTAAAAAAAAATTAACAGATGACTTACGAGAGGAAATCTCCTTAGGTCACAAGGTTAATATTCAGGATTTTCTTTAATATAACAAGGGTCAGAATCATTAATAATCTTAATAAGCATGCACTAATTGCCCATTTTTCCAAAGTGCTCCTGCGCCAGCAGTCATGGGAAAGTTACAGAGAGGGAACAACAGTCGGCAGCTCCTACTCAGGCCCTAAGTAACTCTAAATGTCTCTTGGCTTTACCAAAATAAATCCGCTTTCCAGTTTAGAAAGGGACAAAAGAGGAGGCGAAGCTGCCAAGAGCCATATTGCTTTTCACAGTTAAAGAAACTCTCGGTGTGTTATGTCTCCCTACGTGACACGGCAAATTCAAAAGTGTGTTGATATAAGATTTTGCAAACAGACTAAACATTACTGGAGGAATCTTTACAAAACTTCTCTCAAAAATAAACACAAAATTGAGTGCTAAAACTACTGACTAATGCTTCCTTTGAGAAAGAAACTTGAGAACGACCAAGAGAAGAAGTGATTAACGTTAGACTTTTAATTGGCCTGAGGGGCTACATGAAATAAAGCTACAGCAGGGCAGAGCTGTGCGGAGCCAGGGCAATGCATGAGGACTTTCTACATACATGTCGCCCTCATAGCCTGATGTGTCCAGGTTTTACATTGCATTCTTGTCTGTCTCCAACCTGTGGCTTCTCATCCTCATCTGAGTCAAATCACCTGGAAGTGGCTTGCAGAGCCCCTCCCCATAGATCCAGGCTGAGGTATGCGTGCCCTGAGCATCAGCGCTGTGCACTGCGTGTTCAGCCAGCAACATGCTGCCATCTGAAACTGTGACCCGGCTCACGCTTTCTGTTTAAATATATGCCACCGCCCTATGATGAAGCCTACAAAGCTGCAATCAAGAATACTGCTTACACAGTAGTTCAACAAGCAGCTAAGCCAGTGTAAGCCACCACTGCTGCCCAAATTGTAAATCATCAAGTAATTCCTAAGGTCGCTTTTCCTAGTAAAATCCCAGCAATAAAGTTGAGGCTTTTGCCCTGGGCCGCTATTATCAACTACGAAGCTATCCCTTCCTCATTATATTTTTCAGAGTGAAAGATGTGCCCGGCACTTACCACAAGAAAAAAAAAGCCACAGTCTCTGGTCCGAGAGCCCAGAAGTACGTATTAAGACACACAGAAGATGGTAGAAGCAGAAAGAACAGAAAGTTAAGGAAAGATGAGCTGTTCCTGGGAGAGTAGCAGCTCTGTAGGCTGTCTAGTGGTTTTTGTTTCGTAAATTTCTTGTTTTTCCTTAGTGCTCAACAGTTGGAGTAAGGGAACTCCAGAGTGCAGACTAGTGACAGATGGCTAAGGAAAAAAAAGGAAAGAAAAAAGAACCTGCCAAGAAATGTCATCCAGCAGCACCTACCTGGTGTAGTCAATTACAAGGACCTTTAATTTTAGTAGAAAGTCTAACTTTTAGCATTCTCAAGGAGGTTTTGTTTTGTTTTGTTTTCTTTTAAGAGACACAAATTTGAAAAGGCACCAGATTGCCAGAAAATCACTGTTTCAGGCACCTGGAAAGGGAACAGAACTCAAAAGAAATGTATTTTCTAAAACAAAAATATTTTGCTGCACTTCATGTTCAAGTTTCCAGTACAAAGTTTAAAATTTCTTTAAAATCAGTAGAGAAGAAAATCACCTATAACTTAGTCATGCTAAGCTCAGTGTCTGTGTGCACCTGTTGTAGAAATAAATGCTTGAAGGTACATTGCCTGTAAAAGATACAGAAGAACATGGAGATGAACACTCAACATTCATGTCCCGGCATCATGGGAGCTCAACGTAATGTATTGCTGTAATCATAAAGCAAGTAAGATGGAAAACAGGTTAAAGGATGTGAAACACGTTTCAACTTTCTGAAGTCTATTTTCTAACGGTCTGGAAAAGTTGGAGAGTGCATCAAATAGGAATAATTTGCAAACACCACAGTAGGCCTTTACCAAGCTTGGAGATTTGGAAGAACTTCAGAGGGACCAGCCAGAGGTGGAGACTAAGTTCACACTGACTGGCCAAGAGAATCCAGAAGTGGCGGCTTGCAAGCTGAACTTTCTGGCATTTGATTTAACAGGTAGAGGCAAGAGAATGGGAACCATGAGCTCCTGCTCCTTTGGCACACAGTACCTCGAGAAGAAGGCTTTTTGAACTAGGCTAACTGCATGACTATTTGACTATCAAGCCCAGTGGGAACCGCCTCCTGGCAAATGCATCAGAAGAAATCTACTTTGGCAAACGCACCAGCAGGAAACAAAGGATATTTTTCTGGCAACACAATGAATTAAAGTTGGTGCTGAATTCAGAAGGTCTCACCTTAGAAGACTCCTTCAGGGTCTCCTCTAACTATGGTCACGACCAACAATGCATATACTTCACCACCAAAAACACACTATGAGGAGGTGTGAAGCTTTGCAAGTCATGAGTCTGCTATCCAGCTTCAGATTCTGGAGTCCCCAACAGAAGAAGGAAGTGGACCTGTTGAAGCGAGTTCAGAGGAGGGTCATGAAGATGATGAGAGGGCTGGAACACCTCTCCTATGAGGACAGGCTGAGAGAACTGGGGTTGTTCAGCCTGGCAAAGAGAAGGCTCCAGGGAAACCTTATAGCAGCCTTCCAGTACCTAAAAGGGGCTGATAAGACAGCTGGAGAGGGACTTTTGACAAGGGTATGTAGTTACAGGATGAAGGGTAATGGCTTTAAACTGGAAGAGGGTATATTTAGATCAGATAAAAGGAAGACATTCTCTACTGTGAGAGTGGTGAGAGAAGTTGTGGATGCCCTATCCCTAGAAGTGTTCAAGGTCAGGCTTTGAGTGACCTGGTCTAGTGGAAGGTGTCCCTGCCCATGGCAGTAGGGTTGGAACTAAATGGTCTTTAAGAACCCTTCCAACCCAAACCATTCTATGATTTCAGGATACAGATTTCAATTTCAATGACCATCTTAGATTCAAAATCTGAGAAGGTAATCTTCGCCTAAACAGAAATATCCTAGCTGTGAGCATAAGGCATGGGAATATTGGAGTCTTAAAACACCTTCTTTCCCCAAGAAAGGGGGAATCAAGGCAAGGTGGCAACTCAGAGGTATAGAAAAATGCTTTTCTCCCAGGTGTCCTCCAGCCATGTCTTACTCTTACCCTTTGTTACCAAAATTTGTGAGGTTAAGAAACTGAGATCAGTATTTTTTTTTTTTTCCTTTAGGAACTAAGGGGAGAATTAATTGGTGATTTAAGTCTTGAAGAGTGGGAGCCTTATATTTATGGAGCAAAACAGTCTTTGGTAGCTGAAAACAAGAGGACTGGGTTATACTTATGCATTAGGAGGAACTTTCACAAGCAGTAAGATATGCTAGAACCAATACACCCTTTCCTCTCTCAGAATGAAGGGCTGAACAGAAAGTGCCCTGCAATTTGCCCTCCTTCAGCGGGATTCCCATGGCTGCAATATGCACTTCAGAAGCACGGCTCTCCACAGGGGACCCAGAGAAATGAGAGAGAACAAGAGTTCTGTAAGAAGCTGGCAAAAGGCTGCAGCTGAATTTAGAATCTGAGAAACAGTCAAGTAAGCCTTTTCTTCTGCTGTACAATCAGAAATATATATATTATGTGGATTTTAAAGAACAAAATCTAGTTACTGTTGCACTGAATTATACCGCTCTTCTTGATTCCCTACTGGTCTTAGCCAAAGAGGGTTTTAAAAGTATGAATGTCAAAATGTCGACCACACTGCTTCTTTCCACCTAAGTTGTAGCTCTTGTTTACACAAGCAAAATGCAGCCAAGGGTTTGAAAGGCCTGTCAGGGTAACTGAATGGAGCATGAATCATTTCGCTGGGCACTGCTCTAAATGCTGCTTCTTCCTTCCTCTGCATTCTTGAAGGCCAGATAAACAGTACTGGGAACTGAATCTGAAGCTCTTCCTTGCATGATAAAAGACAGGAATCTTTCTGTGGAGGCTTTGGGTAACTGTAAGAGTAAGCTGAAAACAGAAAACTCACCTTGGAGCTAACCACAGATACGCATCTGCTTCTTATCAAGCGTCTTCCTCTCCTCCCCTCATCGTTTAAGTATTTTTGGTGTTTGAATCCGTGTAAATTTTTACCATCAGGAGGTAGGAAATAATGTTTACATAATCTAAGGCAAACACCATTGACAGAAGACTGTAAAAACTTCCACAATACTTTCCACTTAATAATTAGCACAGAGGATTGCATTATGCACTACACAGCCTACTCTCCAGCAAGTAAATTCTATCCGTTGATCTCTGTGTGGACATTTCTGCAACCCATGTCTTTCAGGACAATGAAATAAAAGCAGGCTTCTGCCCTTCTTCAAAGCAGTCACTCCCTTAGAGCCTGCTGAACCATACATCTGCACTGGCAGCACACTCAGAAAGAACAAGACTTGATGCAAAATGGCATCTGAACCTGTAAATGTAATTATCTTTCAATAAAGAACTGCATCTATTCTGCAGGCAACACGCAGCCGTGGTGTACACACATTTTTCACACTTCTCAAAGACAAAAAAAAAAAATACAAAAAGCACCAGGCTGTAACATCCCTCAAATACAAAAATGCAGAAAACCTGGTGAGTTCAACCATCACGAATAGCAAGCTGCAAATTTAAACAAGGGTAGAGAGAATTTTATCATGTAAGGTGGAAAATGGTAAACCTAACCTGAAGGAAAGACAGAGATGCAACTCTGAGCACTGTGTTCAGACACTTAAAACAGATCTCTCTCAGAGAGAGATCCAAGAGTTGAAAGCAGAGCACTTTCTGGTTTCAGAGAGAAAAGCAGGATGAGGTGTAATGGCAGGAAGATGCCGCTAGACAAGTGGCCTCAAAACATGAACTACTGTTGTGGTTTTGTTTAGTAAGTGGGGGGCCTAAGGTGGCAGTATCTGTAGGAAACTGCTAGAAGTCGCTCCCCTTTGTTCAGTGGACTCGGCCGGGCCTCGGGCGGACCTGCTGCTGGCCAAGGCCGAGCTGATTGGTAGCAGAAAAAAAAAAAGGAGAGAAGATGTGAAGCAGCTGAGTGGGGGCAGAGAAGGGGAGGCGCAAGCCTTGTGGGCCTTGCAGCCTCACCCTCTGGCCTCCCGCCGGGCAGCTGACTGGGCCCAACTTGGCCCGGCCCGGCTGCAAGAAGTGGAAAGGAGATGAGAAGTGAATAAGATGTAAAAAGGATCCTGAGAGGTGTCTGCCAGCCTGTTGTGAGGAACGGCTGCAGACACCAAGGTCAGTGAAGAAGGAGGGGGAGGAGTAATGCAGCTCCTGGCCAAGATTCCCCTGCAGCCTGTGGTGATGACCATGGTGGAGCAAGGTGTCTCCCTGCAGCCCATGGAGGTCCATGGAGGGAAAGACATTCAGCTGCAGTCCATGGAGGACCCCACGCCGGAACAGGTGGAGGCCTGAAGGAGGCTGTGGCCTGTGGAGGGCCCACTGGGACAGCTGTTCTGGAGGGACTGCAGCCCGTGGAAGAGATGACCCACGCCAGAGCAGTTTCACGAAGGACTGTGGCCCGTGGGAGGGACCCCACGCTGGAGCAGGGGAGGAATGTGAGTTCTTCCCCCGACCATGACGCAGCGGCGTAAAACAACGCGTGATGAACTGAGCGTGACCCCCATTCCCTCTTCCCCCCTGTGCCTCTTGGGAGGGGAAGGTAGTAGAGATAATGTTAAGCCTGGGAAGAGGGAAGGGTGGGGGGGGAGGTTTTCTTGTTCCCTGTCTCATTCTCCTGCTAGTTTTAGAAATAAATGAGTATTTTTCCCCAAGTCGAGTCTGTTTTGCCCGAAACGGTAACTTTAAGGATTTCTCACCCTCCTTATCTCAAACCTTGAGCCGTTTTTCTTATATCATCTCCCCCTATTCTCTTGGAGGGTGGGGGGAGTGAGAGAGAGACTGCATAGTTTATTTTCCTAGTAGTGATGATAAATGCTGGAACGTTTTCTAGGAGAAGTCACGCACTGCCATTTGAAATTACATGAAGGTACAAGGGTCTTTCACTTAGCTTCTGTGAGACCCATTACAGGTCACAACAGATGATTACAGAGCTCCCCTCTGGCCTGACTCTCCATGAATCTGCGAATTTTACAGCTTCACCCTGTGGGGCCAAGGCATTTTGGCTCCAAACCAGCAACGCACTTAAGTGCATGCTGCAATGAAAGCTCGCTTCCTTTACTGGAGCAGGGCCAGCGTGATCAACCTCTTGCAGGACAGGCCCAATGATCTTTTGCCATCTCAGCGTTTGACCCCTTTGGGGTTTCTTTGCTGCAGTAGCAATCAGAAGCTTACAACAGCAGGGGCTCAGAAATCTAAAAACTTCAAAAGCAGTGAGATACTTTTAATTCTTGCTTATCTTGCATCTATTTTGCTGAGGTAAAAGGGGGTGACAATGCTGGTTTAGAGTTTTCTATTATGGTTTCATTTGGCAATAATTTAATTCAGAAGACAAACCAATGCAAGTTACTCTAGGAAGATGAGCAAATTAAAACCGATGCCTTTCTCCAAAGATAAACTTAATGTAATTATTCACTTGAAAAAAAGGATTAAATCAATACCTCATGGCTAGAAATCAATGCATGCTGGAAGAACCTAACTTGAACCATTTTGAGTAGTAGACTGGAAAAGATGTGAGGCATTAGGTAGGTTCAAATACATACACATACACACACAAACATATAGACATAAATTTCTGTACACGTATAGAAATACTGAAAAAAAATCATTAACGAAGATTAACTGGAATACAGAAAAAGGATCCAGAAAAATGCTTCAGTTCAAAAAAAGGGCAGGAGATGGAATTTTTAGGAATTAGAGGCCATTTTGGCAACAAACAATCCAAAGCCCATCTGGCCTAATTGGAAATTATTTAATTAAATTATTTAATGAAATTATTTAATTAAATTAAAAACCTCTGCCTTTTCTCCTTAAACTCAGAATGACATCCTCTGAAGCTGTCGTTTACTTTCAGGTTGTAAGTCAGTCAATTTCTGATGGTCCAAATCTATTGCCAAGAAGAATTTCTTTCATGTATCCATAACATTTTCCTATCTTTTTTCTTCCCCTAGTACCTTACATAATTCAAAAGAGTATTTTGATTGTTCAAAATACTGCTTTTTTTTTTGTTCCTGGTGTGAGCTTTTTTCTCTCTCTTTTTTTTTTTTTAAAGTGAGCTGATAACTGGTAGGTTATTATGAGTTTGCTTTACCTACAGCAAGAAACTTTTTGCCTTTGATGAAATACAATGAGACATATCATGTATTTTCAAGGAAAGAGAAAACTATGGCCTAGGAAATTCTGAGCTAAACACATTTCCAAGATTTTGTAGCTGATTTAAGATGATAGAAGTGAAAATAGATCCGCCTGAATTTATTTTAAGAAACTGAAAGAAATAAAATATGCTTTAATTAACCTTATAATACTTAGAACAGCATACGTGTTAAGCAACTTTGATTTATCCATTTAAGTGGAAGAAGCAGAAGTGGGATGGAAATATATCCAGCCTTTTGACACCAAGTCAGAAAAAGGCTTGAGAATTACTGGGAAACGAACATGTCTAGATTTTTGTCCATTTTTTTCCAATGTTAGAAAAGATCTGTCTAGAAGACATTTCCAGTACCCGTTCAGAACAGCTTATACTTATCTCCTTCATCTGTCTATAAAGGAACTGTTGTCAAAACACTGATTAATTTACAAACCTGTCAGCTTTGGTCTCTTGAGGCGGTGAGAGAGTTGTCCCATAACGAGAAGTGGGTGTTGTAGGGGCACTCACACCAGTGTAAGGTCGTGGAGAAGAGTAAGAGCTGCTGCCATAGCTATTGTATCTGAAGAAATGGGAAGGAAAGTAGAAGAAAGTGAGAGAAAGAAAGAATCAGTCAGCAAGCAGGCAAGCAACAGTAAATCCTCTTGTTTAGGGGGTGGTGGTGCTCCCATACCCCACAACTTCTCAAATATCCACCTTTTGAAAATAGTGCTTTAATGGCAGCTTCAAAATATGCAACCTATCATTCATTTTAATATCAACCTTGTCATGGACATACTTGATTCAAATAGCGAGCTACTGGTATGGAAAATAATGAGATATTAGAATGGTCCTCTCAAGTGACAACTCAGAGCAGGAACACTTATTACTGCTCAGTTCCTCAAAATTATTAGCTGTTTTGGGAGCTGGTATCCAGCCATTAGAAAAGGGATCAAACCAGTCCAGTCAGTAGTATTCATATCTAGTGAAATTAAGGAAAACAGCAGCGTTCTTGAGACATGATCTGAACACGAACGCCCATGATTTGTGAATGTTTGCGTTATAAATGGAAAGCATCCACATTTGTTTCAATTAAAGCAGGCAGTATTTTCTTTCCCCTCCCTAAACATAAGTCATAGCTTGTGTGCCATTTCTTACTATGTCTGTAAAAAATCATCACTGTAGTTAAAAAGACACGTCTCCAGAAGTACGGCTTTAGAAATTTCTAACAGTTATTCCCACCACTGAAAAAAGAAAAAAAACCAAAAAACCTGCTTGACTTCAATGTGAGTTTGCTGTTCAAAGAGAAATTGTTTCCAGGACTCCTGGAACAGCCACCTCCCCAGAGTCCCTTGTATCAATGTTTTCATCCTGGCTTCCTTACTGAATAAGAAAGGCAGTTGTGCTGCTTTGCTTTGCCTTTTAACCACTGTACTTAAACAGCATGTCAAGGAGAGATTTGGGAAAATGTTAACATTTCTGTTCACAGACGATACCATTTTCCCATGTGGAAACCGTATGATGTTCTGTAGGTGAGTACTCCACAAGGCCAACTCATCCAAATGACAAAATTCACTTCAGGAAAAAGGACAACATAATTTTCCTTATTATAATTCATAAGATATAATATATCCTCCTTCAGCGTATCTTTTCTCTGCTGCTTCTTCTCCAACACAGATCAGCATTCAGTAATTTCACTCAGCAACTTTCTTTGAAAAGCCTGGTTGGTTTCCTTCAGCTCCATTTAGCACACTCATCTAGCCATGCAAAATTTCATTTAAACTTTCAAGCTTCGTTCCTTCAGGTATAACAGCATTGTTGCCTGCCAAGGCCCGTGTTAAAATCAGAACAGATTTCAGTTAGGGGTTTTTATAACGGAAGAGCACGCTTTAGAGAACATGTCCCCTTTGGCAACAATTCCAGGTTTATGTTCTAGAAAACACCCCACCACCACCATCTATTTTTGAGACACCACGCTGACTGCCCAGGAACAGGGGAATAATTTTGGAAAAAAAATGCTAACACACACATTTCTGAGCTACAAAAGGAATGTTGCAGAATGGGAAATAATTGCCTTCCTAGTATTCTTGCCCTGCAAGAAAACTAACTAGAAACTGGAGACAGTGGCTTGGTGGAGGGCTGCGTAGCTGGTCAGTGTGGGGCTTCCCTGGTAGCACAGACCCAGGGGTCTTCTCTCCGGCAGGCTCAACTCCGAATATGTTCTGCCTGTGCCCATACTGAGCGAGCAATAAGAAAACTCCATTGTCCTCAGAACAACTCAGAACTTATTTGGTATGTCCCTGATACTAACAGAAACCTCCATTTCCGTTTCAGTCAACTGAAAGGAGACCTTCTTATCAAGCGTTACATTTGCTTTTCGTCTCCTCTGCCCCATGAAAAAGCGGACACAATGCAGAATCCTTTTTCAGACCAAGTAATTTCAATGAGTCCAAAGATAACTCTTATTAAAATGGAAAGAACACACCTTCTGTGGACTCAGACCTACAAGTATTAACAAAATCAAAGTCAGAGGGACTGGTCTGGACTTGGCACCCCTGTATATCTGATTTAGAGGGAAACAGATGCTGGAAGAGTAGCAAGGCAAAACCAGCACACCAGGGTAAGTCTGCATCCCATATACAATGTTTGTCTTCCTAACCTTCCTCTGGTGGTGGCTACTACTTCTATTTTCCCTTCTTGTCTCATATACCAATGCGGTTGCAACGGCCTTGTCCCAGGAGCCTTCGCTCTGGAGAAACCTCAGACATTTACCTCTTCTATGAACACACTACTGCCCAAACTGTGCAAGTTTTGCCTTCCTTTTCCTCCACATAAACCCAGCACAATCCTCCCCCACACCATGCCTTGGATCCTACGTGGTAACCAGAAGCACAAGGATGGTCAGAGGAAAAAAATATCACTGCAGAAATACTAAATATTGCAGGAACAGGAGGTATTGCAGAAACAGGAGGTATTTAGGAATCTACTCTCTAAAAAGTATAACTCTAACAGCAGCAGCAATAAGAGAGCAATAATGAGATTGAGAGGCCTAAGGGAAAGTGGCACCTATGCAGGAAAAGGTAAATTTAGAGGAATCCCAGTGTTCAAGCTGCAGGTAAGGAGAGATATATGAACTAAGAGTCTCCTGTCAACAGCTACTTGGATTTACAGGCTTTTCTGCGAAACGAAAAAGCAACAAAAACCACCCACCTATTAGAAGAGAAAGATCGAAAATTAAAAGGATCAAAGGAATCAAAACATTTGTTCACATGCAGAAATTCAGAAGGACTGCTGGAGAAAGGAAGAAATAAATACTCTCACAATATACGTGTACATTTTCAGCATCCAATTCAAGGAACACTGACCATTGGGAGAGACAGCTAAAAATCACCAACTTCTTTTCAAGGTTTTTCTAGCATTTTTTTTTAGTGCTACCTATTGTCAATCTGTTTTACTTGAAAACAAATTGAGATAAAACAATTTCTTTTTGTTTTTAAATGAGTGGGATGGGGAAACGAAAAGTTTAAAAACTAAGAAAAACGCATGAGAAGCAACTGAACTGAGTAGAAGTTGGGGAGGGAAAACTGTCTATTCTGAGTGCTATATTCTCTTTACAGGGTTTAGTCTACTTCTCTTATTACAAGTATGAGTTGAAATTGCACACGACAACGATATGCACTGTAATCTAACAAGAAATTTGGGATTTGACAATTCAGTCTTTGAAGTCAGGATTTCACCCCTGAATTCCAAGCGTTGATCTGATCTCTCTTGGTTTTATAGCAGAAAAGCTCCATTAATTTTCATGAAATCATGTCTGCAAATTACATTGTTGTAAATGAGAGCAAAATGGTGCTCCTTTCTGTGATCTCCCAAATCACAGGTTATTTATCTACTCGTGTATAGAGGAGGCTAGTATACTTACTAACTATAGACCTTGAAGAGGAGTAAGACGAAATGATGGTAACAAAAGCAAGGGGAGAATATCAATCAAACCAAAATACAGGCTCACAGGACTAAAACGAATACAATATGTTCTGGAAACAATACAACACAGAGAATGTGTTATTACCACTATAAAACTCTTGAAAGGTGTTACTCATTTATCTAAGAATTAATGTCAGCTGTATAAAATCTACCTGTTTTCCCTCATCAGTTCTGCTTCCTTTTCTTTCACAGATGCTGGAGACTCTTCAAAGTCATATGAGAAGAGGTGAAAAGGAGTATGTGGTACATACGGTAATTTCTCCACCGTTGGAGATGCCTTTGGAGTAATGGATGCTGATGAATTTTGGGAAGAGCTTAGCAATGCTGCTGCAGGTGAAGATGGTGATGAAAGGACAGAATTATGATGACAGACAGATGAGTCAGGCACAGAAGAGGAGCTGCTAGAAGAGCTCTTTGCTCTAGAGCAGGAGAGAGGCCTCTCAGCTGGTGAAATGGCACTGGAGACGGCTGAAGAATCAGAACACTGTGAAAGGTTTTCATTCACAGCCTCCCAAGCACCTGGGACCCCACTGCAGGAGGAAAGCATTGTGAGAAAGGGAAGGGAAGGAGACAAAAATGGGGGAAATAGAGATCAATAGTACCACCTGAAGGAAAAAAAAAATTAGTCAAGGAGAGTCAGACAAACAAAAATTTCCCAAATTTAGACAATTATCATCTCTTTTTAAATAAAGTAAGAGAACTCACATCTTTGTATCCCAGTGGGATTCTTCCTGGAGTTGGAAATACTGAGGAATGGAAGCAACTCAGCTTAAAGGAAAGGAAGGGATTTAACCCACAGGCTTCAGAATTTATTTTCATTAACCTTTTCACAACCATTTCCTGAACAATTTTCAAGTATTTCAAGTTAGGTTGTAAGCACTGTCAGAGCAGTACAAAGCAGTCTCAACATGCTGGATAACATGGTCCACAGACTACAGATGCTTCAAGATACAATCTGCATGACTGCCTCTTGAAAGTCAGATACCTGATTATCACCTTCCCTGGTGATCCGATATTGTTACTAAAAACGCTCATCCACCAAAGATGAAAATAAAATATACTCAATTAGTGCTGTTCTGTCAAAATTAAGGTTTAGAATTATTTCAAAAGCAATGCCTTACCAGATCATTTGTCTACGTATGACAGCACTAATTTCTGTGTCAGCATCCCATGCTGGTGTTAAAGACTTGCAGAATTGCATAAAGTGCAACAGAAAACACATCTGCTTTGCTCTAGAGTGAAGGCAGGTGTTGGTGAGTGACAGAAGCAGTAAGGAAGGTAGGTGAAAAGCCATGGGAACTGCACTCTGGGATATCTATTTTCACTAATATCTCCAGCATAAAGACTGTGCATGGGCTTTGGGCTGGATCACTCAGCAGGTGGCTGATTTCATTCTCCTGAGACCACTTCTGCAAGCCACCTACAAGCATGCAAAGCATGGCCCTTATCTGAAGAGTGTGGGTGTGGCACAGCGTATGCAACAAAAATATAATACACGTTATATATGCTAGGATATTAGGAAGTTAATCGTCAGGTATATGCCGGGTAATCATTCTCACAACAGAAGCACAGTGGGCAACTGGGAAACCTTTGTCTCCCGCACCAGCTGTGCACGGCAGGAGTCGCTGAAGTCAGGCTAGTTCTACTTGTCCTGACAGCATCTAACACGAACGGCCAGGGTATAGACCACTTTTGACATGCTACAGTGACAGTGAAAGGAGGTATTTAGAAAAGTCATCGGAATATCACGCAGTTATCTCAAAGTGACTATTATTTTAAAAGACTGATGACCTAAAAGCACATCACATCCTTTACACAGCTATTCCTCATTTTTTTTTAACAGCATTTTAGTATATTCAAGCGATTTACTAATAACTTATGTCTTAGCTTTGACTTTTAAGAATTGGACTTGAGGAAATTATCACTTAATTTTGAAATTTCAGGCAGCCATTGGCAAGATTTGCAGACTGGAAGATATTAATAACAACAGTACAGTATTTTCTTTGGAATTCACACATTAAACAGCTTCATTTCTTCCTTCTGTGCTGTACTGTGTCTGCATGAATGTGGTCTATTAAAAAAAAAAAAATCCAATCTCATTTGCTGAGTTGCACAGCCAAACAATTTAACCTAAATCAAATGGCTGTCTGGAAGAAAGAATGTATTTTCTTTCTTCCAATTTATAACGATAAAGTTGCTAGATGCCAAATCCATATATACGTCAGAAATAAGTGGAAAATTTTACATGAGAATATTCTTTTGATAAGTGGTTTGTTTATATCCATATATACACAGATGGGCAGGTATGCATAAAATGATATATATATATCTATCAGCTTTGCCTTAAAGTAGTTCTTTCCTATTAAAACATGAACAAAATTGATAGAAATCATACGCAGCATTCAAAAAAGTCAATCTTCATAGCGACAGATATTGCTAATAAGGTTCTATCATGAAAATAGAGATGAAAACCTAAGAAACCAAGCAAATTCCTCAGCAAAGTGCTGCAATGTTTCACCACTGCCTTAACTAAGAAGACAAATGTAAGCCATGCTTAGAAGTTACACTTTCTGCTAAATCTTGTGTGCGTTACTCTTTTGTACAAAGGGAATGAGTGCAGACAGTTCTTAGTGCATTGAGCCTACATAATTAAACATGTTTCCATTAACACACACACCAATGTAGCTTTTAAATGCAAAAAGATTTCCTTGGGAGGTGGCGTTAAAGGTGATCTAGGAACGTGAGTGAAAAGGGAGACGCTGCTGCACACTGTGCTGGTGAGTTCATGCCAGAACCCGAGGAAAAGGTGGAGGGATGATGCCAAATCCCGGTACCTGGCTTTGACCTGCCTACTGGCCTCTTCCTCCCCCTCATCCTCAGTATTGGGCTCTGTGACCGGTTGTTCTTCTTCCTCGTCTTCATACTCCTCCTCCTCTCTGAGGTCAGACCAAGGAAAGAGGCATGCAGTGGGATGGAAAGAGAGAAAGTGGAAGAGAAAATGATGTGAGTCCTCAGAAAACAGAAATGCAATGAAGTTAGAAATGGAAGGAAAACACTGAAGGAGAGGGAGTTACGGCCCCCCTATGTTAGACAAAAAGCCACCTAAAACTTCCTGCTAAGTATGTGTTGGCACAAGGGTAGCTACCAATACAAAAATTTTATCCTCTCCCGTATTTATGTTTTTTGCTATTAATTTTTAAGCCTCCAAAGTTGCCATTCTTTTTCTCTCGAGCTTGACTTTCCATTTGCTGCTGCCCTACCTGCAGGAGCATTAATGGAAAACATTCACGACAATACCAGTGTTCAACTCATTAGTCATAAAGCCGTGTTTGTTTGGCTTACAAGACTGTACATGCTGTGCTGGCATGGGACAGCTGGCACTGGACATCACGCTTTCTAAATTAACACAAATAAAACATTCCTGTAAGGCAACTGATAGTTCAACTGGAAAACAGAACAGAGTGAAGCATTAAATTAGAAATAACAGAGAGACCAAATAAGTTCAGGGCTATTTGCAAATAGCAATATTTAAGTTACTGAATGCCAGTACATGAATTATTTCAGTAAAGAGTCATTAGTAGGGTCAAAGCAGGCTTTGGTCCAGCAGTAATTCTGGCAGAGGAGACTTTTAAGTCACTCATAAAGCCTGCACAACCTACAAACCACATAAGTAAAAAAGAAAATGATATTAAACAAAACCCCCTACATTGTCTGCCTCCCCTCCCTCCCATTTATGCTTTTTCCTCCCCAAACCAACAGACTCATAGAAGAGTTAGAAAATATTCTCTCTTTGAACTTCTTTTGCATTTGCAGTTGATCCAGTTCTCCACTTCATTTAACGACGTATACCATTAGATTAAGGTCCATACAAAAAATAAAACATACAAACAGTAATAAAGTTTGTAGGACACTCATATTCCTTGCATTTTCCTGAAAGCTGGTTTTCTCCAATTCTGAAGGGATGCTTTGTGCATTTTTTTCTATTTTGAATTAGTTTCCACATTATAAGAATAATGAATATTTATAATGTGAGATCATAAACTCATCTAGTGTAATGCAAAGGGTCAATCAAAAATTTGTTGCATTTGTATGGAGTTAGTTAAAGAACAATCAGGAAAATGGCAGCACCTAGAACTTTTCCAATGCTCTGGCAAACATCTACAAGGTAAACACTTTCAGCCATTCATAAGGTATCACAGTGACATAATCATCTCAGTTGTCATCTCTTAATCTCCTTGTCCTCTCCACAAACATATACCTCCCCTACAGCCACACCTCTCAACTTCCACACATACATATTGCTATACCAAAGAAAAAGAAAAAAAGGAGCTGACCAGGGAGCATTCATATCATCCCTTCTCCTTATTAGCAAGCAGCATAAGATTAGCTTTGGTATTACCTCCTGTGAAGGGCAAATGTCTGTACCTGCCAGTCCTCACGAAGCTCTGTGGGATCACAGTCCTCTGATAAGAGTACAATGCATACTATAATGCTGATAGCATGGCTACTGCTTATACAAACAAAAGTGGCCCCATTATTACTGTGTTTTAAGCTCCCACCAGGTTTCCAGATTCTGGTTTTCAGTCTGTAGGTAGAGACACGCTCCTGCCTACAATGAGAAACAGAACTCGAACCAGGAGATGACAAGACCTACATGGAGCTGAAGGGAATATTTAGCCTCTGTCCTCTTTCATGATGGGTCGTGAGCAACTAATAATGTCACATGAAGGAAATACTTCTGTCTGCTGTGATGTTTATCTGCAATTTTATCTTAGGAAGCAAAAAGTCAAGAGCCCACTTTTCAGATGTTATGACTTGCTGTACTCTAAAGGAGTAGATCAAGAGTTCCTTAATTTGTATATTAGTTGAGAATATAATATTTCAAAAGAACTATGCATGTTCAGTAACCCTGCATGGCACACTTGCTTTTACAATCAGACATTAACAAATCCCTAATGGGTACTGTTTCCAAGCTGAATATTTTGTTGGAAGTTAATATCTTACTGATTTTTGTGTATGTATCTGAACTGTGGATAATAAGAAAGAAAACTGAATTAACTGAGTAGGCTCTAAGAAGTGAGCACATGCAAATCATACGCACACCCCATGCGCTCAGAGCCCATGGAGTACACCATGAGTGTGTGTTACACGCTCATTAAGAGTGACCGGCTTGGTGGACTGGCACTTTGAAGGCTGCTGACAGCAGATAGCAGTGCCTGCACCCCAACCTGGGGGAGCCAATTTGGTTGAGGGAAACTTGCGCAATAGAAATAAGCGTGTGCTTGGGAGAGATGCTCAATGCTTGGAACGTCCTCTTTCTACAAATAAACTCGCAATTTCAGATCCCTGGACTACCCCCAGAAAGCGGATCAGAGTCAGATCAGAGGAAAGAGGTAAGGTCACATGGAGGAATCGAGTGTGCTCTTCTTGAAACTGCAATAGCAGCAGTTGTTTCTCAGTATTGTTAGAGAACAGATATTCTGTCTATCAAAAGAGGTAGTACCTGCTAGCTAAATCTTTCCTAAAAGGTAGAAAAGGAAAATTTCCACTTGAATATTTATTAAAATGGGCAAACACCACCTACAGATAGATTTACAAGAATGTAATCTAAGAACAACAGACAGTTGGATGCTCAAATAGAACAGCAGACAGATTTGTAAATTCATTTGGACTCTTCAGGGTTATGTGATTTTTGTGTGCAATGGAGATGGGATGATGTGGAAAAACTCAATTTCCCTTCCACATACACATGCAAATTTGGTGTCAATGCAATAGTAGAATTAAATTAAGAAAAATCATTCATAGGGAGGTTTTAAATTAAACTAGTTTGCAGGAGCCAGCATTTTTTTTTTCCAGTAGCGCAGAGGAACCTATTCTGTTCAACAAAAGGCAAATATTTATCCCGCGGCAGGGAGGAAGAGCTTCAGCTAGTGCTGAAGGATCAGATATATTCAGCCAACCTTAAGGCTATTGCTGGGTTACTTCAGTTCCATTATAACAGTACTAGATTAGAAGTATTTAAACAAAAGCTTTATAGCAGTGAAAACAAATTTCAAAACAATCACTGTCTTTATTTTAATCTTTAAAATGGATTACTGCTACAGGCTAACACTCCCATCAAACAAACAAAAATCAATACCCCCACAAATCTTTACAAAGTATCTCATCAGTCATGGCAACTATACAAGCATCTACTAAGGCACAGGTTTCGCTCAGTTGTTTCAACTTAAGTTTGACATAAAAGTATTTATAGCCCCTTAAAACATGTGCATGTTTAAAAAGGGCTGTGAAAGTGCAGTTTATGGATAAAGAACGAGTACAGCATCAAAACAAAACCTAGGCAAAGGCTTTAGAACTAATGGATTAACCTTTCTTCTTTTTCAAATAAATCAATAAAAAAGAAATAAAAAGGGTGCCAATCAAACTTGTCCTGCTGACATTATATAGCTACTTTAAGTTGTGGAGACACAAACACTAAAAACCAGAGACTGATAAAAGGAAATAATAATCAAGGGATTCATCTATAAGTGTAGCTAAAGGCAGGACCCAAGTCTGTAAGACACTAGGCATCACACCTAACTTAGTCACAGCCAGATCATTCTAAAACTAAGGCACCACTCTGAACACAGCGACTCTCACTCCACAAGAACTCATAGCACCAACAAATGCTCTCCATCTTACTGGTCCCTAGAGCTGAAAAACGTGTCTCTGTCCTCTCCAGGCTCCGCTTAAACTTTTCCCTTTGCAGAGTTTTGACAAAGGCAACTCAGGCTTAAAGAAACTCAGGCTTTCTTTGTTCTAGCTTGCAGCATAGAAACACAGGTTTCTCACTCCTGTCCCTCAAAAAAAACCCCCGATGATACAATTAATAGAAAAATCAAAGGCTGTGCTGAATGAACAAAAAAAAAAAAAGGCAGAAAATAAACATTAGCACAGAAACACATTCTGCTCTGCTTGGTATAAAACAAAATTTTTAAAGTATAAGATATGCTTTAAATCATTTGAATTCAGAAATAATTTGACGACTAAAGTTTGAATATAGGACAACAGAAAAGAAGGATAGTCTTGCTATTAATAATTAGGCTACCAATGTTTTGGACCGCACATACAATGCACATAAAAGTTAATTCATGAGACAACAGCACATTAAAATAGGTCCCTTTATATATGACTCCAAGTTTTGTAGGGCTCATTTAACCTTTCCTAAAGTCTTACTAAGTATTTCTTTCTTAGTTTTGCAGGTTATTAGATGGGGTCCTAAGTGTACTTCTGAGCCTCTTGCAACCGTCCACAGAATTATACAGAAATTCCCAAGAAAGGGGAACACCGGATTTCTGTGAAAAAAGGGGCCTTGGAGTTACGAAGCGACCCAGAGAAGAAAGGACTGGGGAACTGTAAAGCTATCTCAGCCATGATTCCCATACTCTTTGAAAATTGCCCTATGTGCTGTGAATTACTGATGAGGAATCTTCCCTCTCCCTTTCTTTTTGTAATTAAGTCAAGTGCTTTTCAGTTTAGCTTCTTTAAATTACCTTCATTTAAACTTTCACTGCCTTTCAGACAAGCAGCTCCTGACTAGGACTACAGGCCACATTCAGTGAAGTAAGAACACCATTAGTCATTCCACAATATTATTCTAAATTAAATACCACAGATGATCTTACATTTTTTTCTTTCAAGGTTGTTTCCCCTCCCTCCCTTCAAACCTCTGACCTGTTTTACCTCTTGCACAGCACTTTGAAAGCTGCTTCCCTGAACCCCTCACAGGTGAACAAATAGAAAAAGAAAAATGTTCCATCAAGGAAAGATCTTTACAAGTCACAGTGGATGCAATTTTATTTTCTCTTGCAATCGCTTGCCATTGTCCTTAATTTATGAGTGAAATTCCACTTTCATAGGTTAGACAGTACAATTCATAGCCAAATTCCTGAGTCCTTATAAAATAAACAAATGCTTTGGTATACTTCTGCTGCTTCTTCCTTTCTTCTATCCTAGCTGCCAAAACAGATTGAACTAGTCTTTTACATGAAAGTCAGAAGTGGTAATAATTTAAATTCACCATTTATTACTCTGTATAAAGATATAGCAATATACTTTCCTCCTCCGTTAAAAACAAAACTAAAGAAACCATCCCTATCAACCCCCCCGCCCCCAGCCCATTTCCATTCCACTGCTATGTGTGAAAGACCACTGCAGTCAGTGCAACTATGAGAAGGTGAAAATATATGAAATGATACGGATAACAACTTACAAAGCCTCAAAATTTGGTCTTCTGCACATAATTACAAAGGTCAAAAGGAAAATTATCCATGTATTACTGCCTTAAATAAAGAAAACCGTTCATAAAATAGTTGAGGTAATGACAAATAGTGTAAAGTACAAGTATTCACTATGCCTTCATACTATGCTGTTCTTTAGGTTACTATTATTTTCTTATCCCTAAAATATGACAGAATCATAGAACAGTTTGGGCTGGAAGGGACCTTTAAAGGCCATCTAGTCCAACCCCCACTGCAAGAAGCAGGGACATCTTTGACTAGATCAGGTTGCTCAGAGCCCCGTCCAACCTGGCCTTGAATGTTTCCAAGGATGGGACATCCACCACCTCTCTGGGCAACCTGTTCCAGTGCTTCATCACCTTCACAGTAAAAAAAATTATTCCTTATGTCTAATCTAAATCTACCTTCTTCTATTTTAAAACCATTACGCCTTGGTCCTATCACAACAGGTCCTGCTAGAAAGTTTCTCCTCATCTCTCTTATAGGCCCCCGTTAAGTAATGAAAGGCAGCAATAAGGTCTCCCTGGAGCCTTCTCTTCTCCAGGTTAATACGATCAGTAAGAACTTTTCACACCTAAGTAATACCTAGGTAATGCCTCCACACTTGTTTCATTGCTGCAGCTGGTTTATATAGGACACATCAAAGCAGAGTAAGACAGCAGAGTCTTGCTTAAGATACTGGCAGAGCTTTGCAGACTTCAAGAATCCCAACTCTCTGATCATTGAACAGCACTGCTGTTTTTACATCTGTACGAGCAGAGAGGTAAAGAAACAGAATCATGATGCAGAGAGACTTTAGGAGCAATAAATACTGAAATATATACAGAAAGAGAGAAGACATGGTGTTTTCAGAGCTTGGAACTGCATATTGTTTGACACTTGAAAGTCACTGTTATTGCCCCTTACTTCAAAGGGAGGGATCTGGAAATGGCATCCTGCTAAACTGCTGTCTTTTTTTCCTCCCATCGCATGGTATGCGTAAAAAAAAACTTTGCTGGCCTCAGATAATCATGTTTACAAATACTGGGAACACACTGTGGAGGTGAATTCTCTAAGGCATGTACAGTTCAGTGCATAAGGCACTAAGACACTTCCTCACCAAAGTGAAATACAAAATGGAACAAAAAGTACCAAAAAAAAAAAAAAGGCTAAGTCACACCCTGCTTTCATTGGCCATGCAGCCATAACCTCATTTAAGTTTCAGTGTTTTCTTCATTCCTCTGGGAATTCAAACAGGGAAAATCTACCATTGCCTTTACTGTCAAGTACAGTGCTGTCAACTGGACTCTGCATAAAACTTCTCCTTTCAGCAAGACCCACAACCAGCAAACGGTACCCCTACTACAAAAACTGATGTTTCTACAGAGATATTTTAATTAAAGAAGTGCCAGTATCAATCTGAGACAGTAACAGGATCTATACTTGAGATACTCACCAAGCTGTAACTTTGAATTTTTAAAAATTATTATTACTCACACATTAGTGGGTCAATCTCTGTTAACACATGAATGAAGTCTTTTATTTATGGTATGGCTTTGAAAATTTTTCTTAACCCATCCCATGTCTCTTCCTCTAATGCATTCCTTACAGGAGCTTCCAATATATTCTTACACAGAGTAAGATCACAAATTTCACATTTTTATTCTCTCTCCTTTCAAAGCTGCTTGATTTCATGCTTCAAATAACCTACCCGCACAAGAGAAATAAACGTGTCCTCCCTGCCCCAAACCTAAAACAGCAGATCAGATTTTGTATGTTGTTGTTGTCAAAGACTAATAAAGGTCTGATGCTATGAACAGACGCTACCCTACCAAGCCTTTTAATTTAATAGATAAACCTTCTTTCCAAAACCACTGCTTTTACATCCCATTTCCATTATCGCCCATACCAACCAAATGTGACAAAAGTAAATTCTCTCTCCCATAACTGAGCATATGCCACTGTATTTCAAAGCCTCCCCAAATGGTAGGTAGCTCAGTTTGTATGTATATGTATTAAAGAGATCCTTAGTGTAGCCACAGACATGTGACTGTGTGTTTACCCTGGAGATGCTTTCTCTGTCTAGATGCATGCCTCAGTTGTTTTAAATATCCGCAACCAGGAACCAGAGACAAATATCTAGGAAAAAAATACATTTGTTTCCTTTTATTACAGCAATAAAAAGAAATTAATTTCTTTTCTGGTCCTTTAATAACCCATATCACAGCCCGAGTTCTGCATTAAATACTGATGTCGAGTTTCCCCACTTTACTGTTTCATACCTATCATACCACTCATCGTGTTTGTCACAGATAGCAACTCTAAGAGATGTGGAATGTACCCCTTTCTAAATAAAATAAAATAAGATAAAACCCACTACTGTAACCAGTACTTTGCTTTATAGCTGTAAGTATTTACACAATCAAAACATTTCACGTAGTGTAATGGAAAGTCACTAGGAACTTGAAGAATCATGACAAAAATTACAATTTTGCCATAGTAAATGCTAGAGAAAAACCAAAGATTAGTTATGGTTTTGGATGTCTGAAAACACGGAAAATCATAATTAAAAAAAGTCTCAGCTGTATTTTGGACAAACCATGCCTGCAGGCCTGGCTCTACATGAAGCAATTTGAATAATCAGTTAATGAGGCATAATAGCCAAACTAAGGTCTGTGCCGTTGGTTAGAAACTCGACAGGAATCCAAGTTAAGCAGAAAAAATGCTTAGCATCAGAGGCTCAGCTGTGTTCATTGTTTTCTGGTAAAACCAACATAGCGTCACGATCTCTTCCTGCATCTCGGCAATCCTCAAGTATCAGAAATATGTATTTTCTAACAAACAGGTCCTTATGACTTCTCAGCACAGCTTTCCTTTATTTAAACAACAATTTTCCAATCTTTTTTCTAGGACTGTAAAGGGTGTGAAAGCCCTTGAGCTCAGTGTGCACTGTGCAATGGTGCTGTGTCCAGCTAGCCCAGAAATTTGCAAGAAACTTTGGAATTCCCTGCGCTACTCTTTGCTCAGAGGAAGAGTCATAACAGCTTTCCAGGAAGGATCCTAACAAAGCACAGTTCATAGGTACATAATTCCCTGTTTGGTCCTCTGCTGTTTTTTCCTTCTTGATACAGTTCTCCTGAAGGCTAAGTTTCTTCACATTGAAATATCTGGAAGCCTCAGGTGAACCTGAACAGTTGGTCTTCCTCATACCCTTTTAGCCCCACAGTCTGAAAAAGATAGCTTGTTTAATCCAGCTTTGGTCACTGATTCAGGACGCAGGCTCTGCTCCCATGAGTTCTTAAGATGGCAGGCAGCTCCTCTGCCTGTTAGGTTTCAAACACAGGAATACTGACAAGAAAGTCCTTACCAAGGCCTTGTTACCTCTAGATGAACGTGTTACAGTCTTATATGATCAATCTTAGTAATTCTTTTGCAATTTTTGTTGATTTAAACCAAATCAAAGCTATGAGAAAGAAGAACAAAGCAGAGAGTCTAATAAAGTGAGGTAAATACCTAATCCTAGCTATTCACAACTTTATAAACGTCAGTCTTTGACTGCAACTAATTCCACAAAGCTTTGACAGAGTAGTTCACTCAAGTGCTGGTGAAAGGTGTCAGTGTAAATCTCATAGAAGCTCCCTTGAGTGTGTTTGCTAAATCTGGCTGGCACCGCTCTGATGGGACACCCAGGGAGAAGAGATGGGGATGGTCACCGTGCCGTACTGAAGAAAGGGAAATGCACAGCAAAATGTGAAACACATTAATTTGAAAAACTGGGAGAAGTACTTGTTCCTGGTTTGTATGTATAGGGGTCCTGCAGAGCACTTGTTCAGTGCTCAGGACAGCACTGAGAACTTCTGAACTACCTGCCTTCTACTCCCTCAAAGTCAGAAACTATGAGACTGAAAGACAGACAGACAGTAATTTGTTTTATAATGCTTATATAGCCAGAAATCACTGCATACAATAATACACTGCATACAAGTTCAATGCCACTCCTTACATTTTTCCCCAACACTATCCATTGTGGTTGGAAAAAGCTAGCTTTACTTTAAAAAGAAAAAAAAAACAACCAAAAACCATGGAAGAATTTTTTTTAAAAAGTCTACTACTTAAGAGACAGCATGCTAGACCACAGATTGAGAGCACTCAATTTGGACCAGGGCAGCAAACCTTAGGAGATGCCCTCAGCAAAGCATTTAAAACGTCATGTTCTGAGGACTGAAGTTCCCGCTCAGGTTTTTTGGTGCCATCATGGTAAAACAAATAAATTTTGAGCAAAGCAAACCTGTTGGTGGTCAGGACTGGCATTTTCAAGTGCACTGCAGCAGCTACATACCCTTAAACCAACCTTCAGTCTTTCTTCGTTACTAGACGTTATCAACTTCCTTATTTATTTATTTAGTAACAGGCACACTAGTCTAAATTTTACTCTCCATGAAAACTATTTTAACACAAAGCAGATTTGGGTCTTTATTTGTTTTGAACCACAAGTGAAAAAGCAATACATTTTGTTTGGAAGAAGGTTGCCAAATGGATGAAAAAGGCCTGCAAGTTTTCCTTTTGGTTGCCCTTAGCATTTACGGTCAACTTTTCCCAGCTCAAAACCCAAAATCTGCTACCAATTAGCCTGGTGTAAATCAGAACAACTCCATTTACTTCAGACAGCTTTTCTGGATACAGAGCATTGCAAGACAGAAGAGAATTTGGCCAATATTGTTTTTTTTTTGTTTTACCGGCACCATGGATTTTTCTCTTTTTGGAAGACTTATCGGTTGACACAAAGCAGATGACTGTGGACAACCTGTTTGATGTGGTAAACAAAAGCAAAGTAACTGCCAAACCAGCTGACAGAGAAAGAAAGAAAAGAAACATGAACACTGTGGGAAGAAGAATGCTGAGGAAGAACTTGAACCTTCTACTGATTTTTGTAGTGAAGTCCAAAAATAACCAAGAATATTGCCCAAAAAAACCCCTTAGTACTGTGTAAGAGTGTGACTTTAATCTCTAACCATGTCCATCAGAAGCAATTCCACTGAACTTGATGGTGCTAATACACTGTAAAACTAGACATAGACATCAGCAACCATACCAGCAGAAGCAACACAGTAAGACTCTTGTTAATATTGGTACATGTTTCCTATTGATAAAGAAAATTTAGTGAAGGAACAAAGAGACTGAAAGCCATTTTGCAGACTGTATTTGAGAAAATACAGCACTGCAAAAACTTACTGCGAATTTTTTTCCTTCCTTGAGTGGGATTACGATTATGAACCAAAATAAGTTCATTAGCAGAAGACAGATCTTCCCTGGATGAACAAAAGTTACTTTCAGTTTAGAGAGGTAATGAGTAATTTTTATCCATTTGTACAGATTCCTCTCTACAACACTAACAATGGAAGCAGAAGGGACAGAAGCATTTCTTTTGACAAAAACAGCTGATGCCTGCATCATATTTTAACATATGACTTTAAAGTTCATTACAAATTGCAGCAAGGCCTAAACTTATGACATTCTATTAAAATCCCTTAAACCAATGAATATATTGCATCAGAGACCACGTGCTCAGATTTGAAAACTTAATTCCAGTAGGAACAATGCAGAGAGAAAAACCTCTTTCCACTTCAGGTTCATTCAAACTTTATAAATGTGTAAAAACTTTGTACGAGTTACTCAACTTCACTATTTTTCTTTTTAAACATTAATGAATGGAAGACATGAAGCTTTTACTTTATTTTTTTTGTCCCAATTTAGCTATGGGGTGTAGAAATACTGCTGCATTCATCTGGACTATTTCCCTGAAAGTTGAGAGACTCACTGGGATATGATAAAGATGAAGGCTGGTTTTCCTCTTCCTACCACAACTACAGATTTGGGCAGAAGATGAATCTAAAAATGTGAAGGACAGAATCTGCTTTTCTGAAACACTTGTTTACCAGAATCCAGTGGGATTTATAGAAGAGTGAACAGTTGATTAGCTTCTTGTTACAGCAACTTTGAAAATTTCACCAGGCATAGAACTTGCATCTTTGGGTTCTGAAACATATTCTGTGGTCTGCAATGTCCCAGTGGGAAAAAAAACCCTGATCTGCTAGCTACAAGTAATTCTTCCTGTCTTTACCCACTAAGAGAGTTGGAGAATGGGAGGAAAAAAATAGTTTTATTTTCATTTTTCCACAAAGTAAAGATCAGTGTTACAGACGTACAACCTGAAATTATGCTATGTTGGTAAAAAAATATTTCAAAGAACTTATGAAACTAACCTGCCATGTTTCTACTCCCCTGATATAAAAATCTCCTCCAATATAAATTCATTAGGACTTACTGAAGACTGTAAAATAAAGCTAATAAGCAAACATTAATAGTGAAAAAATGTATTGGTAGAAGTTGTTGTCCTGCATTACTTGTATTTGTTTAATTACTGGAAGAGAATCAATAATTTCTGTAGAGTTGAAGCATATCCTAATTTCCAGCCCAAATTCATCAGTTCAAAAAAACCAATGCTATCTGCCCCACATCCATGGATACGGATTCCCAGTCACACTGATAAGTCATGAAGCAGGGCCCAAGCTCATGCGCGAGGCATCCCATGCAGAGCAGCTGAAGCCTCCAGCTGTACTCACACTGAAGATGCTTTAAACTCAGCATCAAGTGCACTGTCATCCTCGTCATCAGTCTGTAGGACCATGAGGTGCTCAGCTGCCAGCCCACTAAAGACCCAGCCAATAGAAGGTGATGGAAAGCAAACATGAACACATTGCCAAATGCAAAAAGGAAAAAAAAAGAACAAAACATTATGCAGTATACAACACACAACTACTGTTTAAATTATCTGGAGTCTTATATTTTCGTAGCGCCTGAAGCCACTGAAGCTTTGTCAACTCAGTTTGCTTTGTAAAAAGGGCTGTTTCACATGTAACACAGGATTTTAAGGCTCCAAGTTCACATCCAGTGCTAACCAACAGAAATCTCCAAAGAACTTCCCAAGTGTTATAATCAACGCAAGACACGCTTTTCAAGAAGCACGCTTCGGTTTTGCAAATTGCACCTTCAGCCATGGGATGACAGTGTCCAGCTTTAGCTATCTGCAGCGTACGTGTCTTCACCTGAGCTAGTCAGCCAGATTCCCTTTATAGTCAGCAGAGAGAAACAGACAGTTTCAAAGCATGATTCATCTCGGTTGAAATATCAGGCACGTAGAATACGTTAGACAACTGAAGACCTACCAGTGCTTGCTGCACTCCACTGACATCAAAGGGAGGCGAGTTGATCAGACATCTAACTTAGGCAAAATTAATTCCAGCCCTCTTGTGCAGTAGTCAGACACGCTGAGGATCTGCAGCTATCCTTTTTCCTAAGCATGCACAGACCAAGCCAACAGTTACAGGACTGGCAATGACCCTAGCTTCAACTGACTCCAGGGTTGCAGACTGCTGCTCAACTAGTCATTACTCTCTTGCTTTCACTAACTGTAAAACATTAGATTTATTCACTACTACAGTGTAGCCTCAAAGGAAAATATTTATGCCAGAATGCTGATTGCAAAGGGGAAAAAAAATGAACCGTAATATATACAGGATAAATAGCTCTGCATTAATGTAACTATGCCTTTGTTACAATCTTCTATTATGTGGGTATATTGACTATAAAATCTGTCAATGGCTGAAAATAAGCTTGGTTAGTTCCCATATCAAATGCTCCACCTCATTGGCTTTGGGTCCATTTACTCAGGGTAGATGGACCCAAAGAACTCAGCTATGTAAATAAGTCACATAAAAATCCATGTCTTTTTGTTGGTGGTGTCTTTTTTGTTTTAACTTTAAATGTGCCTTTTTTTTTTCCTTTTTTAATTCAGTGGAAAGAGGAAAATAAAGAAAAGTCTTTCAGATTAATAAGGAGCAATGAACATAATCGAAAGTAATAGGGGAAACCAAAGGACTATTCCCCAGCTCATGCACTTACCTCTCACTGAGATCTTCAACACGCTGCCCATGGCCAAGCATGAAGCTAGGATTTGACTGACCACATGGACTTGCAGGGGCCGATAAAGTGCTTTTGACGTTTTGTACTGAGTGCCTGCGGCTCCGTCGGCGCTCTAACCCCCTTCGCTCACTAGCACCAAGACTGGCCCTTCTCCGGTCCTTGCGCCCACTGGGAGGGGGGTCAGCACTCTCATCTCCATCCTCATGTCTCAGCGTCATCTGAGAAAGAAAGGAAGAAAGGTGCAGTGTAGCAGCTCAACATGAGCCTCTGATTTGAGATCTCCAGTAGACTTTGAGGTCATGCTGGTAGGAAAGGGATTGATGTCAGTACTCAACATTTAATTAATATTTGTAATGACAATAATAATAGACATTATAGAGTCAGATTATGATTAGAGCTCCTTGCTCGATTATTGCATATACTCAGATGTGCTTCTAGATAATCCATGCAATCTTCTCTCGATGCCTGCTACCTGCTTGTCACCCTGTTCTCTCGTCCAGTTATCTTTTTATTTGCTTTCCCTGCTGAGCACGTTGTACATTTTGGGATATACTTGCGTCGCAAGCAACAGACATTATTGCAATGTATGTGGGAATTCCAGAGCTGGCCTTCCACTAGCTTTCTTGGTGTAGCATCACCATCCTAGGCCTGGACGCAAGGAACAGAAAGGAGGTCTGTGTCCTGTGAACTTTTTTTCCATCTTTATAACCATTTTATCCATTAGACCCTATGGAATCTCTGCTTCTAATAGCTGTGATGTTGTAAACTGGTACCAGTTACTCCTGGAGAAGTTAGGAGGTGTCACATTGTTTCTCTCTGATAAAGTGGATACCATACATACGAGAAACGTCTAGCACAATGGTGTTGTAAATTTGATGGTGTATCTACCTACAGCCCTGCGCAAGAGCCATAAAAATTAATAGTAACTGCATATTTGTCGAGCATTTTACAAATCCATAGAAACATGTTTTCTGTGTCAAATATCTTGAAATCAAAGCCTTGAGGCTTCTCAGAGGAACTCCTGTAGTCTTTAGGGACTGGAGAAATGGAGCAAGTCCATGACGTAGAACCAGAGGGGAGCGGAGGGCATCACAGAAATTATTCAGTAAATGAATAAGGAAGGAAAGATTTGAGAAGAGACGGGCTCAGAGGAAGGACAGAAAGGTGGAAGAATCCTCTTCAAATTAACAGGTTGCCCAGAAAGGTGGTGGAGGCCCCATCTCTGGAAACGTTTAAGGCCAGGCTGGATGAGGCTCTGAGCAACCTGACCTAGTCAGGGATGTCCCTGCTCCTTGCAGGGGGGTTGGACTAGATGACCTTTGAAGGTCCCTTCCAACCCTAACCATTCTATGATTCTATAATGGAATCATATATTGGTACCTTGTATAAAACACTACAGGACCTGTAACAACACGTTTATATATCTCCAAGTTTGGGTTTGATTTTTTTTTTTAATGTAGGACTTAATTTTCAAGGAAACTCCGCAGTGTTGGACACCCAGCTCTCTTTATTTCCTTCCAAAATACTTAGGTGAAGTCTTGGCTCTAGTGAAATCAATAGAAAAAAACCTGCCATTCATTGACTAATTCAATATTTCCTCATGTTCAGATGTGACACTTGTAATGACTGAGTGGAAGTTATCATCTACTACTTTAGAAAGTATTTTAGAATAGTGCCACCATTTCTTCCCATCCAAGGAAGAAAGGAAGAGATCAGTAGATGTATACGTAACTGCATTCCTCTCAAAAAAATCTCAATTTTGACAGATATCCCTGCAAAGTAAACAAAGGAAAAAAACCCTAAGAAACAAAAATATTTCTATGAACTGGTACCACAATGGATAAAAAGAAAAAAAATGCAGACCACACATCTCCTCTAAGCTTTCCAATTTTTAGGTTTGCACAATTACTTTCATGTATGCTTTTCAGTGGAAAATTCATTATTTCCTGCCAGTTCAGAAGCACTGTGAATACAGAGGAACATATGTATAATATCAGAAAAGAATTATACTGAGAATAGCCTAGCCACAATGACATTTGACAAAAACTTCTGACACATGTTGGGAGCTCACCAATTCGAAAGAGGAAAGGAGTAAAATACGGATGCAACACCTAGTATCTTGAACTACAGCACGCTGCTGACAAGCCAACGTGACAGACCTCTAACAGAAACAAAGCAAGTGCTACCTTAGGGTACGTGAGGAGAGATATTGCTGGCAGAAACAACAATGCTGCTGGTGGATCTCATCTGAAATGCAGCATAACATTTAAGTAATCGTTACATGAGAAAGATCCATTCAAATAGGCATAGGTACAGAAGAAGGTGATGTGGGTGATCAGAAGAATGCATATCTTCTTGTTTCTATTAGTCTTGTTATTCTGATAATTCTTACCAGAAGTGACTTTAACAAAACAAAGGCAGAAGGAAACGTGGTATCTCTGCTTAGGATGTAAAATCTATTTCAGTGGGGAAGAGGAGATTTTTCAGATAAAGGACAACATTGGCAGAAAAAAAAAAAGAACATGCACAAGCTGTCTAAATTTAGTCTGGTCATCAAGAGAAAGCTGGTACCCAGCTAACTCAACTGGTAATGTTGCAAATGATTCTTTCAGAAGGTACAGTATGTGCAAAAAAACTATTTAAAAAATATAAAATTAATGGTCATCTTTTAAAAAGGCTTTTATGAGCTGATGCCTCTGACAACAGAAAAAGAAAGAGGAACATGGAGCTCTCTCATTCCCCTGTTCTATTTTGGCCAGATTCTTCCTGCAAACTGCTGTATATAAAATTTAATTCTGCTACAGTTCGTGAAGTGACATGGGTGCAGAGTTGACAAAAAAAATGGAGAATCAAATCTACCAGATCCTTTGTTGGACTTAGACGGAGATAAAGTCATTTCATTTCATTGCACCAGAACATGAGTTCACATTTACATTACATTAACTTCAGCCTAAACCTCTCCGCTCCAACACTTCCCAAGTCTGAAAAGAAGCTAATTATTAAGAAACTGGATATCCTGCCCTTACATATAAATACTTCAGAAGTAGTTATTTTATACCTAGGTGGTGAATGTGGAGTCACTCATTACTCCACTGCTGCAAACTGTATAGGATCTGGTCCAGTGCAAACTCATAAACAAGGACTTGCTGGGTATTCAGCTGCAGAACAAGCGGTATTTGTGAAGCTGAGCTCAGCCGAACCTTTTTCATGAGCTGAATAATTTTGCATATGGAAAGAACTTCTACTTACTTCAGGATATGTAACCAGCAGTCTGAGAAAGTTTTAATTGCAGGCAGAATTGCCTCTAAGGAGGCTAGTAAATCTGCTGGTTTGCCTTGGAGTATGCCCCAGCTTTAGTATGAAAGACATTTACATTAAACTCAGCTATGTACCGTAGCAGGTCACATACACAAATGTGTATAATGCTTCCAGCAACCAGATGTTTTTCTTTTAAAATAAAAGAGATAACCAAATTTCACCTAGGTTACATTCCCCTCCTCCTCTCAGCTTTGAAGTCTGCACAAGCTGTAAGATGCATAAAACAGGGCATGTTATGTTACCTCATAAATGTTAAATTGCTCAACTAAGTCCAAGTCTGTTCCTTTCTTGTTCAAGTGTCTCTGTGAAATAGCTTCAATGCCTAGCTCTTCCAGACAGTCCACCACGTCGTAGAAAGAGTCTTGATCTGGCAACCCCGACAGCGTCTAAGAATCAAAGGAAAAACATTTAAATCTGTTTGTTTTGAAAAGAATTAAACAAAGGTTTTTAAAAGCGGGTGGCAAGTGGTGCTATGTATGATTTCAATAAAGCAAAACCCATGATGTGGGATTAGAGACACCGCTAGAAATAAAAAACAAGTGGCACAGCTTTTAACAAACAATTCTGTGCACTGTGTAGAAAAATGAATAATTGGCAAAACAAATCAATGTTGTTATTTCATACAAAAAAAGTATGGAAAATGTGGGTCTTTAAAATACACAGTTGGATTCTTCCTGGCTTTATTCACATACAGACTTAAAGAACAGAGAATGTTAAAGCATCAAACACAGGGATAAAAGCAAAGAGAAAGAAAAAAAATGGTTTAGCTGAAAACAGTGAAGCTGATTTCCTACTGATTCCTGTAAGTTTGACCTTAAGAAGAAAAAAGTCCAACGCACAGCTGTGTGATGTCAGGACAGCAGGAAATATCCTGCACCACGTGCCTGCTCTCCTCCACACCTGCAGCAGAGGCCATCCTCCCAGCACACAAATTGCTTTATATTACAGAGATACTGACTCCTCTCCTCCCTTTCAACTTGAAAAGTCTTATCAAAGGTACACTGACTCCTTAACTCCTATAAAACGTTAAAAGAGTTACTAATTCCTGACTATAGGGTAAGCTGTTACCAGTGACACTGGAGAGGAGCTTCTGCACACTAGAAAATAAAGAATGCCAGTAAGAACAGCTATTGAAAATGAACTGTTTGTGTTCAGAACTTTCTATAGCACCCGCTCTATGTTCAAGAGAGAGTACTTTTCATACCATAGTCACTTCCCAGTTTTTTGGTGAGTTCAGAAAATTGAGAAAAGGAAAGTGTTCTTCTGCAGTATACCATGTATACCATAGTGTGTCAGTGCAGTGTATGTAGCAAGAGGGACTGAACCAAGCCACTCACAGCTTTACTGCAGAGTGAGGCGTGAGAAGAGGACATGGGCATTGGTCAACTTTGTTCACAGCACATGTGAACTTAATCCACCAGAGTCCTGCAGATATTTACAAAGACAACAGAAAACACTACTACTCTGGTTTGCCATTGGTTTTTACTCAGCTTGTGCTGATCTTTTACTGCTCCTTACGGATGATGCAGAAAAATGAGTGAAATCCTGTGCGTGTAGAGCAGAAACTACTGAATGTACTGTGCAACCTAATTAGAGAGCAACATACACCTCATTGCAAGAATCAGTCTATACAGAGCCGGTTCTGCAAAATATGTGAGAGTGCAGACTGGAAGCACACACAGTTATTCCGGATTAGCTCACCAGAGAGATGCTGACTCTGCAGTAGTTTCCCCTCTCCTACTTAATTAGCTACGTAACTTATCTATACTCTTAGTAGGGGAGAGAAAGAGAAAGAGCAAGAACACACTCCAGAAAGAGTTTCATCTTCTCATGCCCAGGATGGGATGAACTGCGCTCCGAGAATACTGGTTTTCTGGAGCTCAGCTCTTCTGAATTGGCTCTCAGTAGCAGAGTGCAGAAGATTGCAGCCACCCTGGGCTGCCTCCCTGTACCAAGAAGCTTTACATTCAGAAAAATTGGTCTGAATTATGCGAATAATAACAGATAGTTGGCATACCCTGCCCTGTTAAAGCACCTCTTTCCTGTGAAACAAGGCACTGGAAAATGTGCATCATCAAGCTACTTTCAAATTTAATTTTATTTCTTTTAAACTAAACACGACACAGTAACATCATCTTCTTCAGTCATTACAGGTCTATTATCTGATGTCTGGTGAGGTCCACTGCAACAGGAATGCTTAGCACAAACACTAATGAAGTGCTAGGGTTATATGTTCAGGGTTGTATGTTCAAGCTGTAACTAAGAATTTGTCTCTGTCCAGGACTGTATTTAAACCTGTTTAAAACTCACCCAAGACCATGAACTGAATTTTCCTGAACAATGCTGAAAATAGATACCATGTGCATTTCGTTCTTTCCTAAACTGACACCTAGCACTGAGTAGAAATCTGAGGATTCAGCAGATGAAGCTATCACGCTGTAAATTCAACACAGCTTTAACACGGATATGGAAATACTATAACAGAAAATGAGGTTTATCGGGCTTTCTCTTACTTATGAAAGAAGTAGACAGCAGCTACAATGACCCGAGTGTCTTCAGGCACAATAAGATGTCATGTCTTACATGCAAAAGGGTGGACAAACAGTCAGATCTTCTGCACAGATCTGAGCATTTTCTTAAAATATCAGGAAATGGTCTTAATGTTGATAGGCAGATCACCCCCCTTCAAGTATAGCTTTTTAAGTATCTGAGGTCAGGCAGGCTGTAGACAAGGAAAACAGCAGCATAAGGTAGTATTTACTGGCAACTCTGCTTTTGTCAGCAGCCTTTTATTGGTTAATATAATTTTAAATCATGCAGCAGTGGAAATCCAATTTTCACTGCATTCTAGTGGTCAGAACTGGGCAACTGAACTCCCAAGTATAGAAATAAAATATTTTTCCTTTGCATGGTTTGTTATTAAACTCACATATCCATTCGTGGAGCCTAATGCATATCAAATTCAACTTCTAACATTCTAAAATGAGATGTAAAAGGGTACCACTGGTGTCACAACAGGTCAGGTCAATCTAGCTCAGGAGAAAGATTTTTGCAGTAACTAACACAAGGGACATAAAGTGCTTGCATAAATGACTGATTAATTCTGGCATCTGATAGTAGAAAACAAGACTGGGCCACATTTTCCTGGTGGCTTTATAAAAAAAAAAAAAAAAAAATAATAAAAGCTGTAACTAGCAGAGTAGAGGTCATAAACTGGGTAAGTCCTTCCAAGGTCCTTGCTCGTTCCTGAGTAGCTAGTTAAGTTCAAAATGATACTCCCATACCAAAATACACACCCAAGTCCCAAATACTTCCTCCTGCTCTGAAGACTGAACCTTACAAAATGAAAATCAGTCTAGAGAATTCAAATTCAGCCTCTTGTAGAAGCGTGTTCAAACCATTCTCTGTGGTTTGCTTGCTGAATTTTGTTACAGCATTGCTAGCCTAGACCAAAACTGGGATTTCAAATCTGAAACTCTTCAGAACTCAGGTGTACAAAGGAAGCCTGAATATGAATGTCAAGACTCATTCCTATGCCTTTATCCAGTTTTAGTTTGAGGAAACATCCCGGAATTAAGATTTTTATTTGTTTGTTGTGCCATCTACTTTCCCAAACGCTTGTGGGAAAGTCTGTGCAGCTTTTAGTTCTTACCTCTCAAGCAGCTGCTCTTGGAATGGTGTTTTCCCAGGAACAACTTCTTCAAAAACACACTGGCCTGAAATGCACTTTTTGAACTACAGCTGATGGGCTGCTCATGGGTGGTACTCTAAGCTCCCACCTGTAAACACTGGCCTGGAAGCTGGTGCTTAAATTCTAATCTTATACAGGACGTGCTAAAAAGCATTCAGTGCTTAATCTGACTAGACCTACATGTATTAATTTTTACATACCTCATAATTATTTTATCTACCTATTTTTTAAAAATGTATTGTATAATATGAGAAAACAAGAAATATTAAATATAGGTAAAAAAAAAAAATCAACCACAATCTTACAACTACAAAGCTTCCAGTGTAATCTCAATAAATGAAGAGGTTTTGTAGCAAGTAAATATAAAATGAACTGAATGCAACATATAATTTTCTTTTTGCATTTGATGAGCGGGTTTGGTTTTTTTTTAATATATAAAAAGGAAACACAAAGGCTTTAATCTATCCAGACCTACGTAATAAAAATGAAAAAAGTAAGAGAGTAGAATAAGATCTAACAGATCATAGGAACTAACCAAAGGAAGATAACAAAGGTTATACTGGAACTGTACATCACTGGAAGTATTTGCATTAGGATCAATCTCATTTAAGAAACTCATTAATGCCTAAATCCCCTCAAATTAAGAGACGACTAATGAAATGTTAGTGTCAGTAAGTTGGCTAAGCAGCTACAAAAGAGAAGGAGAGGATAAAAGGATTGGAGCAATTCTTATGTCTGCACAGATGTGTTTTCTGCTCTTGAGCAGAAAGGAAAACGGTCTGTAAATGTATATACGAAGAAAGAAAAAGGAGCAGAAGTATGCTTCCTTAAGACAAATCCCTTGTGAGGACTCAGCCTGCACTGAAAACTTTGACATTTCCTCGCCTAGAGAAGCTGAAACCATCTGAGCCTTCTTTGTATTCTCTGTGGGGGAAAAAAATTACAACTGTGACATGCTGCTTGCTGTTTTCTCTATAATCATGAAAAAAATCCCATTAAAAACATCATAAAGCTGTCCATAAGCCAGATCATAATTATAACTGTGGTATTGTGGGATTCCTCTCTTCCTTGATCTTCTGACTGCCTTGCTCCTCTGACTGCGAGATGCTTTTTCTTTTTGTGTGTTTTTAAAAAACTACCTCCTCCTAAAAATAGCTTTAAATGTAGTGAAAAACTCAGACTAAAGGAATCAAGTATAGGATAATAAAAGAGTCAACACAGAACAAATTTTTTGAAGAAGTCAATCACCAGGTAGATTACAGCTGCACAAATGATGACGAGAAATATCTCAGAAAGAGGAATCGGTACACGAAACAATGAGGTGTAAAACAGAGACACTAAAAACTAGTCGCCACGGCTCTAATAGCAGCTACAGAGAGAAGCATATAAAGCTGGTGACGCCTTTCAGAAAGAGTACATCAGTGGGATAAGACAGTATTTTAAAATCAAGAGGATCCTTGCTACCATGTAAGCAGGAGCAAGGGTGGCTTTAATAAAATTACAGTGACATCAGTGATGTCACCAGGGGAGGTTAGTCCCTCTCGAGCTGCCATAAAGAAATTATTTTATCAAAAAAAATCCAAAGCAATCCACCACTCTAAACATATAGCAATGAGCACAGTAAGCTGGCAGCCTGCTTTATGACCTCCACCAGCACTGAGAATTTTTAACTGAATATAATGAATAATAACAATATTCTGCAATACTCTGGTCTATTAAGCATAATCATAAAACACACAGTTATTTTGATTTGCTAATAGTATGTTGATCTTCTGTGCTCTTTAAAAGATCAATTTTTATTTTTAGTCACCCTAAGATTTGTTTAGGATCAGATGCTGATTTTTAAGGAATTTACACTAATAAATTTTTAACTTTTACAGGCCTTTCATGTTCTCCCTCCTCATAACACAAGCAAGTACTTTGGAAAACATTTGGTTTTACTGCAAAACTACTACTTTTAATACAGGACATCAGAAAATACAAAGAAAGAAGGAAAAATGTAACCTCTTTTTTTTTTTTCAGCAGAAACACTCTTACTAACACTCAGACCTGTTAAATTCATCATATTTGATTTGCAGTAAAAAAAAAATAATCTGAACTAGAAAACTGTGCACAATGCAAGCCTTTGTAAGTATGTGATCTTTTCACCAGCACTTGCTTTCTTTCACTCCTTCGATCATGTGGTGAGTTAGTTTGTTGGGTTTTGTTTTGCACTGCTTTGTCAGTGATGGGAGAGGAGCCACGTCATAACACGTTCCCGCACAGCATCTAGCAAAATAGAATTCTGCTCCCAGCTGCTGCCTCTGGGTGACTGCAGCACAAGTAATGAAAGTGTGCATATTGATGACGCCCTGTCCTGCAACTTCTCTGGGATGAGTCTTTTTTGTCATACATTCTCAACAGGAAAGATCATTATACAATTGAAAATACTAACATTATCTCCACCAATTATACCAACAAAGTAAACAAACCTTGTTAACCAAGGTCATTGTGTAAACCAGTAGTTCGGTATCAACCCCATCCTTCTCCTCCAGGATCTCCATGATGTTGGACCACGGTTTGGCTCCTAGAGGAAAAACAGAAACCATTGGTGATGGTGATCAGAATGGAAAGCTATAGCACCAACATTTATCCGAGAGGTAGCACGAGGTGGAATGATGCGGTCAGGTGGAAAATCAAGTGGAAAGATAGTTATCTCCAGCTTCCTCTACAGTCTTCCCTGCTTCATGGAGACTGAAGTGAATACAGCAAAGCTATGGTGCAACCTAACGCAAGGATCTAAAATACGCCAAGTTGACTTTCCACAGAGAAACCAATTTCTCTCCCTCGATGATGAAAGAAGCTTTGTTAGTCCAGTTAGACTGAGAGTGAACTTCTAAAATCAAATGGGAGGAATTTTACCTCACCTATCATAGGTTCACGTAGGCTTAGATAAATTGTTAACAAAATTCTATATGCTACTCTCCCAGTGCATTTGATGCTTACATTCCTAGTGATATTACTGAGTTACGCTGCATTAAGATAAGTCCTATTAACAAAACAGTGCAGCAGAGAAACAGAGTTTTCTCAAATTACAGGCTATGCATCTTGGGTAAAAGAAATGATCAATGAGGGGAAAAGATTTTTGCTGTGGTTCTTACTCAAATTATTTTAATAAGAATCCCCTCTACAGAACTTTCAGATACATTTCTCTCATTTTTCCACTAAGTAAGGTCAACATTTGTGCTTCTAGTTTTGACGTATTTGCTTTATTTGCATGTTGATTTGCTTTTGCATGATTATCTGATGCCAAAACCCAAGCGGCTTAATGAGCTATTGTGCCAAAAACGTCAGGCAGGAAACACCAGCCAGACTCAAGATAACCTTTTTTTTGTGGAAGGTACCTCGTAAAACCACCCTATTTCATTTGGCTAAAAAGTAGATGGTTGCATTTACTAAAGAAAAAAAACCACAAAATTATTTTATCTAGGAAACTGAAGTAAATGATGAAATACTTTGGAGTAAAGTTAAAGGTGAGAAGGACGAAGCAGAAAGCTAACCCTAACTTAGAGATACTCAATTCAACTACACTAGCATAACTGCAAGGTCTTTGAATTTCAGAGGGAGAAACGCAGAGTATTCCAACAGCCCACGTCCACTAAATGCTAAAGCGATGACGATAGTTTGAGTATAATCAGGTAGTAAAATGCAGATGTTTCATCACCACGACCTGTTGCTGACTGATCAGTGACTCCGATGTTAAAACTCTGCATGGCTCTCAGAGTGGTAACAGCCCTTGTTCATTTATGCTGGTATTATACATATATCCTGCTACCAGACATCAAATCTCTGCTAACCAAAGATCTCTGTTTTCAAGCTGACGGTAGTGTGGAAAATCTTGCCTATTAATGAACACACAGACAGCAATATTTGTCCTGTTTTCTTTTCCCTTCTTTTTGAGACATTCTCTGATCTTTACTACCGAATAATAAATCAGAGCTTCCCTATCTTGAGCAAAATCAAAGGAGGGAGGGATTTACTCTCAGCTCTCCAAATGTATTTATGTGCATATCTAATTAAATACTAATTCAAATACACAGCTGTAATGAAAATACACTAGACACCTCTTTACCAGATTGTCTATATTACCAGACATTTTGTGCAGTACATGTTCAAAAGACATGTGGAACAAATTCACTCAGCTCACAAATGATATATGATCAGCAGGAATGATATCCTCACTACAAAAATGTCTTCCTGTGGTTTCCAGCGAAAAATAAAAATGGAAGAAAATAAGAAAGAGAAACAAAATGGGGATACCATACAAGTCTGACTTATAACAATGCCATTTGGAAAAAAAAAAAAGAGTTGATAACAACAACAGAAAATTAATTATTTAATCCATACTGCAGTATTCAGTGAGAGTCCTTCTAGAGAAACACGCCTTTACTTTGCAGGCAGGTTTTATTCTTATTGGAACAATCCTTTTTTCTTTTTTAAAGACAGCATCCTGGTGTTTATTTTTTTTTTTTTACCAGAATGTCTTGATACTTCTCCATTATCATAAAATAGTATTTTCAGGATCACCTGGAAGGATGTTACATAATTTTCCTGCAAGGATGTTACATAATTTTCTTCTACCCATGCTGCTTCTCTGTTTCAAAATACAATTTTAAAAAACTGTTAATCAGGCATACTTACTAGTAAGGCAGCCTTATAATAGCTCACCTGTCTTTCAAAGGCTTTAATTAAGGTGCTGCTGTTAAATTTCAGCGATTTCCAAAATCTAGCCTTGAATTTGAAATTCTTCATCTATTCCCTAACTAATATCAGGAGGAGAAAGTACTATCAATGACTTTGGTAGAGCTACTCCTATCTGTACTAGATGAAACCTTTCTTTTCAAATGCTATTTTTCCTCATTGTGATCCCAAGCTGAACAGCCAAGGAGTGAACATGGAAGCCATAAGGCCACCTACCCACCCTGCCGGAAAGGCAGTTCTGGTGTGGAAGTTGCACCATGAACTTGCCGCATCATCACACTGGGTTAATATTCCTTGCTAATATATGATGAGAGCCTATAGTTTCCAGCCTATGATCTGGACAGCACGGGATACGGGCAGATCGAGAGCAGGCCATAGAGCATCCACTCTCATCCCCTGAGCTCGGAGAGTCTCCACTCAAAGACCAGATCACAGGCTAGAGTTTACCTGAAAAAAATTTTCAAGGTAATATTTTTTTAAATTATAGGATGGTAGTGAAAAAGCTCCTTCTCCTTTCAAGTTGCATAGAAAAAACATGTGAAAGATATCTTGGAAAATCATACACTAAAAAAATCAATTACTTTTCTGAACTCATTGGCTGCTGTAGTAAAACGATGCTTATACAAGAGATATGAAAAACATGAAGCATATTTTCCCTTTTCCTTTAAAAGGCTATTTGTACTGTAAAAGCTCTCAATTTATAGATGAAGAGGAACCTTTGAGGAAACAACTATGCAGAGCTAAAATCTGCAGCTTCCATTTTCTGTGTAATGGTCAGAATATAACAAATCCTGAAAAATATAAACTCAAATCTAGGTTTGGCAATGTGTATAAAAACATAAATCCATTTAATATTTATACATAACATAGTTTATTTTTAAAAATAGTAAGTGTATTCATTTATGTTTGCCAGTTCTCAAAAAGGTTTACTTTCCAGCCTGTCTTCTCCACCTGATCATGATGTAGAAGAACAATGATGTAAGAGAATGACAATGTAGCACCGCAGCAACTCTTCTGGGAGCAGACTGGGATGTTCCCGTAAGGTTATGACTTCCACACAGGACTCGTGGCAAAATTGATGGGAGTGATGAAACAGGCTCAGTGAAGTAAAACAGCAGAGGTGCAGTTTTGCGTGTGTTCTCCTGCCTTCTAATGGGTGAAACGAGAACTGCTCAACTGCTTTTCACAGGTTTTTCACTGGTAACAGCTGATTATCGTGGCTACTCTGTCATGCATGGAGCAGAAACATGCAGAGAACTATGGGGTTGCAATAATTAAGCCTATATTAAATTAATACAGTCTATTGAATAACGTTGTCCATTGTTTTAAGTCTCAGTCTTTTCTCAGTTTCCCCTTTAAATGTTTTTACATATAAATCATAGAATGGTAAGGGTTGGAAGGGACCTTCAAAGGTCATCTAGTCCAACATCCCTGCAAGGAGCAGGGACATCGCCAACTAGATCAGGTCTCAGGGAAAAAAAGAAAAAAAAAAAAAACAAAACCAACCTTACACAAAATCTTGACATCACAACAGGACATGCACATTACATATAAAACATGGAAAGTCTTACATCAGGCCAGAATTGTACATGAGGGCTACCACCAACTTACAGAGTGCCTGTCTCTAGTTGCCATAGGATGGAAAGATACTAATACTTTTGGAAAGACATCTTGTATTCCCGGTTATTTAAATATGTGTGAACATACAGCATTCCATCACACCTGCAATATAGGCATTAATTTACTGGGTATCTAACTATGCCTGAAATAGCAGGAAAAGTGGAGATGCTGATAACCTGAGCCATTTACTAACAAGAAGTTAGAATTCACAAACAGTACGTGACAGTGTCCAGGTCAGTCACAGAGCTTTAACCTCTGTCCTAAAAAATGCTGGTGACAAAGCAACCCCAGAGAGCAGAATGCAATGCCAGCTCTGCTTTCCAGAGCCCGCACAGTCCCGGTATGCTTAAACGGAAAAGAGATCAAATTCCTCTGGGGCTCTGAAACAAGAAAAGGCAGGGGAAGGGGGATCTAGATGGACGTATAACTAGAAGCTGCTTCCTATATGGTGAGGGCCATGCAGTTATTCACTATGGTCTGCTTGTATCTGAGAGTAAAGCCGGCACTTCCGCGCATCTCTTTACTTCAGTTTGCATACAGATGTATTCTTGCATAGAAACCACAGATGGGATCGCTTTGAAACCAGACTGAGTATTATGGGTTTTTTTTACGTTAATCATGTGTGGTACACATGTTGAGGAATTATGTCATACCTCATCACCTTGTATGTACATGAAACACTGGACTTTTTTCAAAGTAGTGCTAAACTTAATTATACACCTGCAAGATTTATGATGTTTCAAGAAAAGGCACATCGCTTTTTCTTCCTCTGTATTTCTGTTCCATTAAACCGGTCATTAAAGACAGGTACTCCTCAGTGATAAGCCATTAATTTCAAAATATGAACTGAAACACAGCACATCCACAGACAAAAAAAAAGGGTTATTACATTGAACTAAGTCTAAAACAAGAAAAAAAAATCTCTTTTGTAGCTAAGCATAACTGCTTAATAATTTAAAAAAAAAAAAAGGAAGGAAGGAAAACTGGGTATTTGGGGCTAAGTTATTTGTCATGAGACAATCTGTCAGCCCACAGGTATGAGAACTCCCATGAAGCCTCTCCTCATGCTCCTAACAAGTATCCATCTAACTACATGCATCACTTTTTTTTTCCCACGTTTTCTGTTGTTACTGAAGTTGTTTTATTACTTCGGGTCATGTAAATGTTTGCCTGAGGCTGTTTTACAGATACAGAAGGGATTACAGAGTGCATGGTAATGTGTTTAGGGTTCTCCTTTCTCTCTCTTTTTTTTTTCTTTAATGAGGTTTACCAGCATGTAAACAGATGGCAACTTGAACGTGTTGAGAGTACCAGGGAGTTCAGAGAGCAGAGGAAACACTAAGGATGACTGTAAAAATAAATCACAGTGCTCACAATTACATGAATATTGTAATTACATTTCTGCTTACGGTATTGTAAGGTTTACTGGTTTTAATTCAAAACAGAAAGCCAACCTGAAGAGTCCACTGTTCAGTGTTACATTTGAATTGCCCCTGTCTGTTCCCCTGCCACAAGAGCCAATTTGGGTTTTTCTGGGGGTCTTTTCAACAGTCATGCTGATAGCTGAAAGCAAAACCTGGCTACTTTCTCCTATTTCTAGCACCACCTTTCTCTCCATCTCCTAACTTTTTTGTTTCACTTTTACCATATCAAGTCAATCAAACAAGTTCAGCATGGAGGCAATTGCTCCACAGAGGGGATCTTGCTTTCAACCTCCATGTGTCTGAGACCACAATAATGGCTCTCCCAACCTCAAAAACTCTCCTTGAGGCAAAGGAATGTTTTGCATCGAGAGAGAATGCCCTGGGAGCTTAGCAATGGCTTTGTGGGAAGAACAAGAAAGAACCATTTTGGTTCTATTTATTTGTAAAAAATACAGTATACATATTCAAGTATTTTTCATGAGCCTGAAGGGTAACAGATTTCATAGTATAATATCTGCTCAAGGGCTTTATTTTAATGTAACAACAGATGGTTTTACTTTTACTATAAAGCCTGTACTATTACTGACCTCGTCTTTCTCTTCAAAGGGATTACACTGATTAGATATCATTTTCTCTTTTAAATCAGACTGCTGCTTCTCAGAAGGAAGTGAAAAGACAGCCTGGCTGGAGGAGCCTCCAATGTCGGAAGATGCAGTGGGGCTTGCCTTGTGCTTGGGTGCAGGGAAGGGGCAACAACAGCAGTACACAGGGAGGCAGCCAGGTTCCTTGGCTTTTCAATCTTCACTTTTCCACTATAATTAATTCCTCAAATCAAATTGTATGAATACTTATAATATGTTTTTAACCAAAAAATGAAGGGTACGTCGCACAAAGCAGGAATCACGACAGTAGCCCTAGAACCACTGAAATCAGTGACGAAATGTCACTCTGATCTCAGCAGTGCTGGGATTTTGCACCCCCCAAGTAAGGCCACTCACCTCTCTTTTCATCAACAGTAGATACTGCCTGGATTAGAAGCGGTGCGTTGGATTCGGTATACTCCACAAACACCAGCAGCAGCTTCAGCGCTGTCTTTACCACCAGGCGGAACTGGAAGGAAAGAGTGTGACTTGTCATTCAGCAAACCACAGCATTTCCAGATGTGCTACATGACACTGGGCAAGACGCAAGCACAGTAATTCATATCTGGTAGGAACACAAGAACGGAAGAGATTAAGCTGTGCCAGGACTGAAAAAATGAAAGGTAGCCAGTTGGCTGAAAATGTCATTCACTGGCCAATGCTCTCCTAGGGAAAACTCAATAGTCCATGAATTCAAATGAAAGCTTAACGCTGCCACATGTAATACAAGGTTGAATATCCCACCTATACATATTCCCAACATTGTTGTCCAAAGCCTGACGTGCACAGAATCTACTGACATAGGAATATATATATTCCTCTGTTTCTCAACACAACATTTTTTTTCCCCCTTTCACTGTGAGCTTTTAATGCTGTCAAATTGCTCTATGACGGGATGATTTTCTCCTCATGCTTTTTAACTTTCTTATAATGTCAGCATTTAATGCCTAAATAATTAAACACATTGATATTAATTATTCACACAATTTGGGAGAAAGTGCGTTTAATCTCCAACTATCCCATACTGTCACAAAATGTGCAATTTACTGGAACTGAGCTTTCTGCCTGAAAGTTTTCAAACTAATCTTTGAACATCCCCCGGAGTTCAGCAAAGACTCCATATTGATATAATGGACCTACTGGAAATCAATAGCCAAAATGTATCAGCTTCATCACAGATGTCCCATTTCGCACGGAGTAAGAATTTTCAGGGACTTGCTTGGCACAATCAGATATACAAAAAAAAAAAATCTCTTTACTTAAGGGAATATTTGGAGTTTTTAATGAAAGAAGATGGTGGAAAAAGGAGGGCTTTTAGTAGACAGAGGTGTACATGCCCACCTGAGAGGAGTTTTACTAGGAGAATGGATTCTAGGTCAAATCTGTTACATCCTGAATCTAAATAATGGATTTAAAGCCAAATGAAAGGTGATAAACCGCTGGTCCCAGAAACACAAATTCCCATCTACTGCAATGGAATCAGGCTCCAGAAAAACAGGTATTTGTGTATTTTTCTGCTACTCAATTCTGCAACAAATCAATTTAACAGTGTGTAAGATTTTTAATGAGACAGTTATAGTAATGTCATCATTACTCTATCCTTTGCTATTGACAGATTTAAAAATCTACTTTAGGATATATTCATATAGAGGTAAGCCAGGCTCCGGAAAATCCCTGTGTCTTTGTCCCATCATTTGAAGTTGGTAGGCAGTCCAAAACAAAACCATCTGGTCATTAAAATGTTTCATGCAGAGGGAAGGAGGAAAAAAAATCATTATCCTGTATTGCTAAACTATTTCAGGGAAACATACATTTTTTCTTATTTTTTTCCATCAGTACTACCTCATTCCCATTCCCTCAGCTTTCCAATTCCACACAACACAACTTCTAAGTGGTAAAGAATCACTATCAATCATTTTACAGATGCACTCAAAGACGGTGATTGTGTCTACCTATAGTCTAAAAAATACTGCAAATGCAACAGGTATAGACTCAAGCTACTGCATTCACATTGCCACTCACAGAGACATACCTGAGCTAACTTCAAGGCAGTGAGCTAAAATGCAGGTTGCAGCTTCCTGCTGTAAAGACTGAGTTTAGTGTTAAGAGTGACCCAGGTGTTTTTCCCTAACTTCTTGGGTTTTACCCATTCATGCTGAATGGAGTTTAATGCACTGCCTGCAATGATACTATCCAGCAATGTAGAATCTTCTGTTGTTGAATCTAGACTCTTTCAGGCTTGATGTGTCACCGAATCAGTTATTTTTAGGGCTGACAGTCAGGAAATCCCAGTGACAAACCTGACCAGGTCCTTTAAGACACCTGGTTAGCCTAATTTGCAGTTGTAGTGCTACAGTGATACTTCACAGATACATGGGGTAATCAAATGAAAGGAAACTGAAATTCGATGACACACAGCATAATTGTTCCTTGGAAAGGCACTGCTGATACACCAACAAATCACTTCCCCACAATTGCACTGGACATCTGTGTACTTGCCTGGCAGGCCAGTACCACACTCCTCCTGCTCTGCAATGGCATCTCCCTTAGCAACCAAGTTCAATTGGTTAATAGATACATTTTAAGAATTTCCAACATATTCTCACTTGTTTTGTAAAGTTACTTCATAAAACAAGAGTTATGAGATTACTGTAAACAATTCTAGCATTAAGGTACTTCCCAGATAACCACCTGTGTGCTACCTACTAACCTGATCAGGATCCTTTCCCTAGAAAGGAAATCTTTTATTTTACTTTTGACGGTCCCTAAAATCTCAATTGTCACCATGGTGACAACGGGCTGCATTTACGCCTAAGTACTCAATGGCAAAGTTCTCATGTTTCCATTTGACAGCAATCAGTGGGGGACACACAAGGTTTATATGTATTTTTTGCAAACCCCTTTTTCTTCCAGAAAGTAAGAAGGACCTTCTGCAATGCCTTTGCTCTAACTGTTGCCTGCTGGCCGTGGCAGCTGTGGCCATAAGCTGTGGCTTATCCAACTCCTCACAAAACAGTCAACCAGCCCTGGGAAGCGGTGTCTGTAGGTGAAGGTACGTACCACGGCAGCTTTCTGATAGTCAGCACGGCCACTAGCTTTGAGAAAAACTGCACTTAAAACATGCTGTTTCCTGCTCAATAGAAAATGGCCTTTGAGACCCCTGTGGGCACTTTTAAGCCTGCAATGCTGCTTTGGACACCTTGGGCAAGTACAAAACCAAAATACTGCAGTCCTAGGCTAAGCTGCACAATGCCTACACTGGAGACTTACTAGCTACCTGTGACCCCCACGACCCCTGCACACCTCCTGCAATGGGGCTTTTTAATACTGCTTTAGCAGTGCTTCTTGACAGAAGCTGGCAATCATCAAGCAGCTGCACTGTCCCTTGGAAAATGAAGTCTTCTGCCAGCCAAAGCCCCTCCAAGACATCTGATAGCCTGTCACCTCCAGATACAAGGATAATCCAGGGCCTGACATGCTCTAAAAGCAGATCTAATTATCCACCAAGAAGTCCCTGAAAGGTCTGTTCCAGGGATACTTGCTGCCAAGACCCATGTGAAGCACAATGTATTTTCTCCAGTGTGATGTCCTATCTGTTAGATGATCTCTTCACGACCCACCGTGGGCCTGACCTGCCTGAGTAGCTCACGGATGCTGATGATGTCACGTTAAGTGTCCAGCATTGCAATGGGAAGGGTTTCAACCAAGACCCAGAATGACTGTTTCATAACCTTAAAAATACCAGAATTATTCTGAAAGTTTCCATTTGTAGTTAACCATTACGACTGTCAAAGTGGGAGATCCTCATATCTTCATGAGTGAATTATAAAACGTGTTTCCAGGGTATGCCTTCTCAATTATTTAAATAGTAGACAGCTACATTGCAAATAAAATAACCATAAATCCCAAAATGGGGAGATTGCTTAATAGGAAAAAAACCCAGTAAATTACCGACTTTCTTGCTTCCCTTTGTGAAGACATGGGAGTTTTTGCCAGTCACTGGTATCGCTTTATTTCACACGATGTACCCAGATGGCAGAGCAACGGGAGCAATAGAAACAAGTTTCATATTTCATTCACGAATAGGTGGATCACTATTCATTTGAATCACTGTTAAAACTTCAGGAAGGCTTTTAAGACTGTTTCTGGAATTTCGTGGGCTCTCATTTAGTACCGAAGATGGGCACAACTGCTTTCTGAATCAGCTTCAACAGAGTCACAGTTCTATTAAAATCCACGGGGCAATTGCACTATGACTTCAAACAGGGCTAGATGTCAGAAGAGTAATAAAGGAGGTAGACGTATGCTGTGCTAGCTCAAAAAAAAAAAGTCCTGGTATCACCACTCTGCAAATATTAGTTGTTGTTGCAATTAATTCCAAATTTATATTCTAAATATTACTGCTCAGTTAAAAAAGAAGGCTCACTGAGGCAACATACACACCCACCGGCTCGGCAAAGCGATGCTTTAACAGTTCTGAGATTAAATCAGGATTCTTGAATGTCAAAATATCGAAGTATCAAAACTTTTATGAAGGTAGAAAAGAAAGATGTATTGTGTTTTTGTATGATGTGTGAGCCAATTTATAGAGAGGAAATGATGTTAGCATCTTCTGGCTAAAGATAAGATGTAGCCAGCAATGTAAAAGGAAGAAGAAAAATTATAAACCTTTTCCCTCTGACTCGCTTTACGTTATACACTGGAGTTTGGCAGTCCCTTTCCTTTTGATCTGTTTAGATTTAGACAATCGGAAATGTTTTACAGACCCAGCCAAACAGACCACACAACAGGCTGCAAAACTCATGTCTCATGGAAAGGCTTGTCCCAGTTGTTAATCACTTGCCAGGAAAGACTTAAGCCTTTAGAAGGAATGTTGTCAGAAAGTTCACTGACTTAGAGACCAAATAAATATTTGCAAAGTTCAGATTTTAAAATTCAGGAATTTTTTTTTTTTTAAAGGAATACAGTTAAATAAAAATTGAATAAAAACCTAATATTTCACTCAGAGGATGTAGCTGCTTTGGATTTACACTATTCAGATTTAAAGAAGAAATGGGGACTGGATTTTTAGCTAAAGGTTTACTACAGCCAAATCTTCTGAGGCCTAATCCAAGTGTGGACATGGCCTCCTGGGCCGGGTACTCATCCTGTTGATATGACAGCCAGGCAGGGTCGCAGCTAAAGAAACAGGCAGTGAAGTGGGTGTCCAACCTGCCAGTGAGAGGTGCACAGGGAAGCTGAAACCCTTCTTTCTTATGGGGTGCAAAGATGCCCCCGACTTCAGATCCAGTGCTGTGGGAATAGCCAGTGTCCCACTAGCACCTGCAGTGAGGCTCGGTTTCATGTTTCACAAGGGGATAAAACCATCCTCTGTTCACAAGAGGAGGAAAGATCTTCCTGAAATTGAAGATTTTATATCTATATGAAAATGAAATATATAACATCTATCGTGTGTGTGTATATATATATCTATAAAAATAAAGTAATACACAATAACATGCAATATAATAATATTCCATTTTCCTTTGTAGTAAACAGGGAAAAGCAAACATAAATATCGAGCCTGAGAGAATCTTGGAATAACTGAAGTTGCAAGGGTCCTAACACCACTTTCCTTCTCCTCTTTGGTGAATAAATCCATTTCCTTCTTCCTTATATATCCTGCGCTCTACCTCATAACCACCACGGTGAACCCTCGCTGGACATGCAGAAGTATGTAAATATCTATCTTGTACTGAGGAGACCAAAACAGGATCCCTGAATTCACAATGCAGTCTTATCAGCATCAAATGGGGAGAGGCACTTCTTCAACTTGGTGGCTACGCTTTCACCAACCCAGCCCTGGATGTGGTTGGCCTTTTTTGACACAAGGGCATACTACTAACTCCTGTTCAAATTCATATTCATAGAATCATAGAACCTTAAGGTCTTAAGAGACCTCCAAGATCATCAAGTCCAACTGTCAACCTAACACCACCATGCCTACTAAACCATATGCTGGAGTGCCACATTTACACTTTCTTTGAACACCTCCAGGGATGGTGATTCCACCACTTCCTTAGGTAGCCTGTTCAGTGCCATATTCACTTATTCAGAATGAGTAGACAGAATAAAATTATGTGATGCTACAAGAAACATCTGTAATTTTCCCTGATTTTTAAGAAGAGTTATCAGGACTAAGAATGCTTAAAGGGTAACTTCCAAGGAAGAAGCACAGGCAAATGAAGCAAAGAGGCAAAAAATAAACATGTACAAAAAGTACCAGGTAAAAGCTGCCATGAGAAAATTTAGTCTTAACAACATTCACTTTGAGCCTGCAGCATTACTGCCAAGGTCATAAAAAATAAGTACAGGACATGTTTATCTACCAAAAAAAGTTAGATGTGCATGGGCAAAGAAGCATTCAGATTCTCCTAGGATTTCTTATAACATTACATGTTCCATAAATTTCTATATCAGTTGTTCACAACCTGTCTCTCCTGTTCAGACAGGAGAGCCAGACCAAAGCACAGCTTTGGCTTACATGTCTCTGTATGAATCTCATGAGATGGGCAAGGATAAAATAAAAACAAAACAAAACAAAAAGAATTAAAAAGCTCTATAGAGGAGCAGTGATGACAAATATCTTCTAAGATTTTAAAATTATAACTTGGAACTCAAGCAGAGTTTGTATCCAGCTCTTTGGTTTCCTGTCATATTGGTTGTTGCTAATAGGTCAAAAAGCTCCTTCAGCACTTGGTAAAACTGCAGATATATAAATACACACACACTTCTACACATACAAAGAGACTAGTGTATATATATTAGAAGAATATAGAAGAAAACCTTGTTTTCTCTCTCTACTTATTTGCTACTAGCTTACTATTTGACAGTTGGTTTACGTGCTGCTAGAAGCCTCAGGGTTGTGCTTCAACTTCAGCATTACTGGATACGGGCAATGAGAGCTGTCTGTTCTGTATGAAAGAAGGTTTGCCTCTAATGACCGCACAACGCAATCTTATCTTACTAGTGCTCTGGTACAAGGTGTCTGTGTTTTGTGGCAGATCCCAGAACTGTGTCAGTTTGTTCACTCTCTTTCCCTGAAAGATAAAAACACACCTGGAACACTTCTGCCCTTGTTCTCTGAGAAACATGTAATCTTGAAATCAGAAATCTAATATTGAAAACAGATGAGGAAAAGGAGGAAGGACAACTGGATAATCTTACATTGGCATCCCTTTGCACAGCACAGCTTTGGTAGAAATTAAGGTATTTAAAGCCCATAAAACAAGATGCGTACAAAGCAAGAGGCTGATCTTATTTCTCAGTCAGGTAGCCAGTGCCAGGTACGTGCCTGCATGACACAAGAAAGCCCTTTGCCAAGGATATATATCCGTAGCCAGTCGTTTAGGAACATAATTCACCCGATACATACAACATCCTAGTATTTTCTGGTAAGTATTAATTTTCTCAAATCTCTGTAACAACGTCATTTCAGTATTTCACAAGCTGTTTACCCATATTTAGGTAAGAAGGATGTCTCCAACGCAGCCAGCGTCTTACTGGGCCTTTCTCACATATGTACGGTAGAAAGCCAGCTGATGAGGATTTCGGTCAGCAAGCACCGGGTGCGCAAGCAGAGAGAACCACCTCCAAGACGACGGCTAGGCACCAGCTATCTCAGAAGTATGCAGGTGTGACTATACACAGGAAGGAACCATAATGTCTACAGCAAGAGTAAATAGCTTTGTAAATACATTTTACGGTATTCACATAATCCTGACAAAAAAATATCAGAATGGGACCGTGGGGGTGTCAAAACAAGGAGAAAGATATTAGAAGGTAAAACTTTTAGAAACACCTGCTACTAGGATTTGCAAATGCCTTACAGAACAAAGAAACAAACCATGTCCTTTTTATTCTCTCTCTTCTCCAAAACCAACATTTGAGGTCAATTACTTCATTCCAAAAGGGACGACGACTCTATTTAGTGACCCACTCCCTTTCTATTCATAGCTCCTGAAATGCAAGAACCACCAGAAGAACGCGATGCTTCTGCGTCACCTGAGCCAAGTGTTACTAGTCAGTTAATTTTCCATCTAAGCTTTAAAGCAGCCTCTTTTAAGGAGAATGATGAAAAACTGGAAAGTCTAAATAACCTACAGAACACCACAAAACTTCTCAAATGACTGTAATCACCCTGTCTAGAAGGGAGAAAGAGTTCATACGTGCGGGGCCGTTAAAAGCTGCTTTCTAGGCTGCCATGAAGACATGCCGATTCCTCCACGTTGTTATCAGAGAGACAACAACTGCCCAAGTCACGGGGTGTGCAGGGGATGTGGGGGTATCATAGACATCACTGAGATGCATGGGAAGCAACAATTAAATACAGGATGCATAAAGTAGGTAATTACTCCATTCTAGGTACTGAATATTAAGTACACTCGGGTATTTTATTTCATTAAAGACTGTGACTATTAAATGATCAGTGTATCTGTGGGCCAATATACTAGTAACACAAACAAGAATGTGCATGATGCCATGTCTATTTTAAGCATTGCAAATTATATTATTTGGCATATATTGAAATAATGCTAGACCTCATTCTAATATTCAGTCATTTTTGCTCAAATCTTTAAAGAGGGATGCTTAAATAAGGCAAATTAACTGTTATTTGCTTTGCAGGCTCAGGACTAAAGACGTGGACATCCCAGAAAGTGAGTTAGATGAAGATGAAAAAGCCTATATGCTCAGATGTGAGATGCAAAAAAATTATCAATTAAACAACAGCCTTTTAATTCTGAATATTTCCTTAAGCTTTTCTCTCTGCAGAGCATGGAATGGTAGGGATGGCAGAGAAATGTATGCATTTACTATTCTTAAAATGAAATTTCTCAGAACTTTGTAAATGTAGTAGATAATGATTATAAGGTCTGCACACTGTTGCATATGTGGTGTGTATCTGTCATTTATCTGTGGTGAGATTTCTGACAATAAGAGAAAGAAAGCCATTAAAAAGAAATTATTCTGGCTCACCAACAAAACACAGGGATAAGCAAGTAGTGATTAGTGACTGGTCAATGGCGGGGGGGGGAAGCTCATGCCTGGAAATGATTATTTACATCATCAGTCATAGTCCCGAAGCAGAAGGGGGAAAAATGAAATAAATCTGTACACAGAAGCAGGCAATTGATACAACAAGTCAAAACATATTATAGGCCAAAGTGGCTATCAGATGAATACATGCAATCGTGACGGTAGCTTTAAAAAAATGTGCTGGGGATAGAAATTGGCCCTGTATTAAGCCATTTGTAATGAACTAACAACAATGCAGCTACATTTCTCATGCAGCAAGCACCACATCATACAGGCACTGCTTAAAAATTGAAGTGCTGCAGATCCTGGAATGAGACAGGAGATGCGACAGGGTCTTCTGTGTTCCCCTCTCCTCCTTTTGAAATACCAATGAAAATCTTCCCATGACGTGGGGAAGTGACTTTCTCATCCCACAAAATAGTCTAAAATGACAGTTCTCTTTGTTTAAAAACAGGATGAATGGAAGACCATTCACAGCTTTGCAGGACAAAACACAAAGTGAGAGAAGTCTTTTCTTCTTCTCCTCCCCTGCAACCAGACCAATCTCCTCAGTTTCTCCTGTGAGAACTGTTCATCGTGTGAAAATTACATATAATTATTCTGCCAGAAAGGAGGACAGGACAGGATATGGAAATTGCAGGACTTCAAAGGATCAAACTTCTTTAGTCTCAGGTAACTCTTGAGACAGATCATCACACCTTTGTCAAGGGCCCCAACCATTGAGCTCTTAGGTATTCCCCAATATTGAGCGTCTTTCTCTTTTGCTCTTTCAGAAATTGCTGAAATACAAGGGTTTGGTTTCAATTAAATTTTTAGCTTTTTCCATTGCAAAACACGAAACAAAAACATTTCACTGGAAATTTGCCATCAGTCTGTGTCTGGAACAGGAATTATGCTTCACTTGTACAGATTTACACTAAGATTTTCTTTTCTTTCTTTGTTCAAACTGCGCAGTTTCATTGTATTCAACCTGTTGAGCTTCTGTTAACCTTCCCAAATTCGAATATCTTCTAGGATCCAGCCAAACGAACACCATCAGTACATCCAGACCTGCTTTCTGTGTCTGAGGAAGGACTGTGATTATCTTAGATGAGGTATAAAACACTTAGCTTGAGAGAAATTACAGTAATGTGAGAAGTAATTTCTGCTAAAATTTATGCTAGCATATAACGTACTATCAAACAGTTTTTTATAAAGAACAGACATTTTTCTTCTCTTTTTTTCTCCCACAAACATGCACTTCAAATTGTTTATATATAGCAAGAGTTTTTGATAATTTTCATGTTTTGGATCACAGATTAAGATCATCTAGTTAAGTATGTTCCTTTCATGAGATAACATAACCTTTGTTAGGCACATAAGAAACTAGCCCTATGCAAAAATTACAAAAAACACTATGACATGTATAATGTCATTCTAATGCAACTTAGCATCTGGAAAAACACTGTCTTAGGTAATTTTTCAGTAGTTACTGCAAATGTAAGACCCAAAGGTCTATAGGTCACAGCCAAAGTAGGAGTATCTCCCACTTTTTAAACACGAGTGGTCTTTAGGAATCAGTAAAATTTGCATTTCTGATGAGCAGAATGAATGAAAAATAACTTTGTCTCTCTTGAACACTGCTTTGATGATCTGTTCAGCAACAGAGACAACTATGATATTTCATGTTTTGGTAAAAAAAAAAGAAGGTAAGTAGATAATAAACAACAAGAAACCACAGGCAATTAGAATTCCACATAATAGATGAATTTGCAAGCTAGAATTTAACCACCGGGTACTGTTATACTGATCACAAAAACTGGGTGTGTGCCTACATAGGAGAAATGTGATTGAGACCATTTGGCACGTTTTTTTCTTTTTTTTCTCTTGTGATGATAGAAGACTTACATGCCAAGCCTTCCCACCAGCCCTCTGCATTGATACATGATGTAGCCTTGAACTACGCTGTCCTCAACAGATGGTCACTGGGCTGAACCTCTGGCAACAGGGAAGATTTTGGAGAATGGCAGTTTCAGCAACTTCTTTTCCTTGGGCAGGACAAAGCTGATATTTCTTTCACTATGTTCCAGAAAAACTGGGAGAGGATAAGAGTTTTTATGAACATAATTGCAGATGGGAATTTCTCTTCACTCCCTTCTCCAAAATCCCCTTCATATCACACTATTCTAGCTTTCATTGTGTGGCTGAGTGACATCTGGATTTGTGAAGGCATCTGAGGTAAGACAACGTCACTGTACTAGAGACAAAAGGTAACCAATTTTAAAGAGAGAAGGGATTAGGTAACTTGTTAATACTTCAAAATACTAAAGTAAGTAACTGATGTGTTACTTATCTCATGGCTTGTATTTAAGGATCTGAAAGCCATCTACAATTAATCACGTCATGCAACAGTTCTATGAAGTGGGCAGCGATTTACCACATTTTACATATGGGAAAGTTGAAGTACTGTAAAGTTAAAAGGCAAATAGAAGATGTAACATTGCATCTTACTTCCTCTTTTTTTTTTTTTAAATCTACAAGTAAAAAATTTGACTAATTTGTGTCTTCAGAAATATTTAAAATTCCAGATGCAGGCTACAGATTCAAGGTTAAATCACTACTGTATCATTTTCATAAGTGCTTAGAAACTCTTTAGAAGGAAGTGGACTTGCTCACATTAGTTTTCCACACTGAATCACCTTCTTCTGAGATTCACCCTCTATCATAGCCAGACCTCTGATTTGTACAGGCTGGCCTGTAGGTGACGCAAAAAAGACTTTCCTCATGACACTGGCAGAGAGAGCTTCACAAGCTTCAGATCTGCAGTACGTTTGATATGGGAACTGTGTAAAAAGCAGCATCTCAAAATTTCAGAATCATCATGATGTCAGTTTTCCTCCTGGCCAATGCACAGAACGGCTCAGGTGGAGCTCAGACAGGCTCCCTGTCCCTGCCTGTGAAAGTCATCACCAATAAAATGCATAGCCCTGTTGAATTATAGTCAAAGCCAGAGGAAAACAAATAAATAAGGAAACTATCATAGTACGTGCTCTCAGAACCTTCTTAGAAAATCAAACCCACTCAAACACATGACAGACTTGAGGAGCACTCCATTCTCACCCTTCTTTCCTTAGAGAGCTGTGCTGTCCTTCCACTATCCACTTGTAGGCTAACTCTTCCCTGGAACTATGGGATCTGCCCACTGAATTCAGTCATATTTGACAGTAATTGAGCTATGTTCCTACTCAAAATGAAAACCACATTACTAAAGACCCCTATGTTATCATTCTCATCAGAGGAAGGGAAGTTTACAGCCATGTTGAAGGGGAGTCCGCTAGAAAATTAGTCCTCGTGAAGCCTTCCACCAGCCACACCGCAGGCTGCCAGCCATACCAAAGACAGGCACGGGATACACGGCAGAACTGACGGTACTCAGAGCATGTGGGATAGGAAGGAAAAAGCAAGGAAGAAGAAGAAAAAAGATAACAAATTGCTTCATTAGTTCTACTGCTCATGAAAGAACTTGCTAGAGTTAGTGGCCTTGGCAATGTCCTGTTTAAATAATATCAAGGTTGAGTACAAGGGCTCTAGGGGAAAAAACTATTTGAGTCTGCAAGTACAGTGGAAAACTACTCTGTTATTAATCTGTGGTCTTGCGCATGTGAAATTTGTTCTTTCAACAGTTCCATTAAAAAGTACTCATATTAAATACAAAAACTACATCTGAGTTTAAATAACTTCACCTGAAAACCCTTGTAAGTTCAATGATACGGTTGGCAGTTCTCTCCTGACACTGGATAATCTCATAGACAACACTTCAACAGCAGAAACTCAAAATCAAAATAACCTATGTATAAAATGTGCGGAAGTGGTTGAAAACAGTGTGTTAAAGACTCCTAACTGTAATATGTTATCTATTGCAACATCTTCCTTAGGCAACTGTTAGCAGGTTATCCTTTTTAGGCACCCTAAAAAACCAACATACTAGTGGTTTGAACTACTGAAATAATAAAACTGTTGAAAGAACAAATATCATACACAAAACCATGGAACAAACCCACCAGAAACTCCTCTTGAAAGAATAACTAATAAAGTGAAATTAGAGGAAAGAGATATATATGTATATATTCCACTTATTACTAGAACGGTAAGAATACCGTATGCATAGACTGAAAATTTTTCTATATTCTCAAACTTCTCAGTATTATCAGGCACAAAAAGGAACCCAGAATCAGTGGTTTGACTGCAAAATCAGACTCCATTTATTTACCTTCGGACAGCTCACCACATAAAGTTAATGAATAAAGCTGCTTTTTGAGGAGCATCTAAACATAACAGAAACAGCCATATTTCTCCAGTAATCACCTATTTTTTCCCAAGTCTGGAAAAGGTGTATATCCTCAAATCTAATTCACCTCATCAGTATAGTCCAGAACTTTTTTTTCCTGCATCCACGGGACTGCATGATAAAACCAAAAATGTAAGTGAGCACAGACACATTCCCAGCTTCCCATGTGGTGGGCTTCTGAGCTGAGTGGCAGCATCTTCCACACAGCTAGCATTTAGAAACCTGATTTACGGGGCACAAGTCACTGCATATCAGCTAAGGCACCGCTGAATTACACAGCCCTAGCAATTCAACTCCCTCCTTCACTGAAATAAGACAAAGATGGAGATATTTTAAATTTGGGTTTTCATAAATGCTAGCAGGTATGCAACTTCAGCATACAGATAGAGAATGGCAAGATTATATGATGTTATTACGATAAGCAACAGTATTCTCATATCATGGTGATAATTAACTATTTTGGAAGAGATACAAAGCTCAGTGTTCAAGGAGATACCATAATTCCTTTATCTCAAGCTACCTCCTTCCATTGACTTGTATCAACCAAACTCATCACATGTACCCTCAATTTTACAGCAAACCACACAAACATATAAACTGAAAAGATGTATGCTTGGTTTTAAATCATAGAAAGGAGAAACAGGTGCAAAGAGACCCCTCAGACTCCTGCTTGGATAATATAAATGGAAGTGTTTCTATACAGCACTCCTCCTCCTGGTAGCTGGGAATGGCTTCCCAAGTCCGCGTTGAGGTTAAACTCTTCACATTCATGTTTTCTTGTGTTCCAAAGGTTTACAGATCAGATAATGTCAACTTCAGCTTCATCAATATCCTTCAGAGAACTGAGATGTTCAAATTCATCATTATGTCCAGATGTCAACTCTAGTTTGACTAAAAGTCAATTTCTTTGTTACAACTCACAAAAAAGATCTGGCTTTTACCGTTTTCTTCATAGCATAAGTCATAAGTATGTGGGTACCACTACAGCAGAAAATGGAGGAAGAATCTTCAGTTATTCACAGAATCACAGAATGGTTGAGGTTGGAAGTGACATCTGGAGATCTTCTTGTCCAACTCCCTGCAGAGCCACCTAGAGCTAGTTGTCCAAGACTATGTCTCAATGATTAAATGTGCCTAAATGGTAACAGTTATATCAAGAACATGAATAACAAAATGGAGATCGCTGGATTTTTATTTTAAAGCACTCTTAGTTTTTCGGAGCCTGGCATCTGCAACTCATTTTCTGTCTCTCTCTCACACATCCAAACCATCCCCCAAGCACACATATACTGGCACTTTTCTGTTCATGAACCACCTGACGACAAGATCTTTTATGCAATGAGATTCTAGTAGTTCTCTGCAAATAGGTGTGGTCTGGGCAAACACTTGTGATGTTGTGGCTTAACTGATTTAATTTTCCCAGGCACTTAAGAGAATACTGAGTGGCTTGCTAATGAACCTCCTGTGACACACAGACATTGTGTTTCAGTTCCTCATCAGTACCACAGTGACAGCAATCCTTACTTTCTAGTTTGACAGTAAAGATGGTTAGAAACATGATTTCTATACAGCAGACTCAGAATATGGCTACGACAAGTATTCAAGGCTCAGAAACTAATTTTCAAAACTGTCAGGTCCAGCAGGAATTCTAAGCTCACACAACTATACATGTACTACTCTCCCTACAGCCTGCTTTTCTGGAAATCTGCATGTGGAACTCAAAGACAAGTCTGGATCACGTTTCTTATATCCCAAGTGAGATAATAGAGCCTCACAAGTACCAAACAGCATCCTCTAAACTCACTGAAATGTGGTAATTCTTTCCACAATTCTAAAAATACCAAACAGCAATGTGATAACTGAAATGAAATATATGCCTGTATATTCCTAGGAAGCTGTTGCTACCAAGTTACACGTAGGTTTGCAGCAGTGGTGTCCAGGAGAGGGGAGAGCAGCAGAGCCCAAATTTCTATTTGTTTGACCCTTCTCAGTGCCCTACTCTGAATCTGAGAACTAAACACATTTGACCAAGCCACTGCACAGGCAGATGTGCCTTTATCGTGGCATTATTTAGCACGCATTTCAATTTTGTTATTGTCAGGATGAAACATATTGACATGTAGTACTTGAGAATTATTCAGCATCTGGGACTTGTATAGTTTTTAGCCAAGTAGCCACGGTCATTCAAAGAGCTGAACCCACAGAAGCATGAGATCACAATCAGCAGTTATTTGACTTGCATCATAGATCAATTTTGGGCTGTTGTTTCAGTTCTTTGGGATCAGTACAGACAGAAAGAGAGAGAGACTTCAAAAAAAAAAAACCAAACCAAACAACCGAAGCCTTTCTTTTTCCTAAAGTAACCACAACAGATTACTTCCACTTTCTTCTGAAGTCAAGAGTAACTGCAGGCAAAATCAGTAAATATAGTGATGTCCTAATGAGGGGCAGCAGTTCACAAAAGCAGTAAAATAAACTGCTGCAGAACACGATCCTCTGTATCCCATCAAAGCTCAACTGAAATGCACTGTGGTAGCTGTGTAATGTCTGACAGGAATGGTTCCTATGGATTTAGCCAAAAGCAAATGTAATTGAGATTTGACCCTTTCAACTCAGTAAAGTACAATTTTTGAAGAGGTGAGTTTATTGAGAATGCTAAAATCACACTGAACTCTTGCATTTGGTGTTATTTTTCCTGCTTTTAGAAAATGTTTACAGTAGACTCTCACAGCACTTGACAAGGAACATTTACTTACATTTCTAAACAGTTCCATAAAAGAGATGAGAAGTATCATGGAGCAACTGTGTGAAGGGCATGAAAGATATCACCACAGTGATCATGGAAATGCCAGGGAAAAAAAAAAAAAGTATTTTTTTTTAAATTTTCCAAGGTACTGCATAGGCACATTTCCTTTCATAAGAGTAAAATGTCTCACAATATCTGAAAGAATATTTTAGATGTCCACATACAGATTTAGTTGTATGGTTCTTGGTTCTGAATAATAATAACAACAACAATAATAATAATCCTAAAGTTTTCCCAATGCCACAGAGCAAATTGAGAGTCTTGATAGTCATCAAGAGAGTAAGATCTCAGAACCTGGAAGGGACTGGCAGCAAGACTGAAATCCAGAGGTGCCTCTGTGCTACTTCTAAGTAAGAAAGCAGATCTGCTACCTGCAGATCTACTACTAAACTAAAACTTTTTGCAAGTTCAAAGTCATAGAATCATAGAATGGTTTGGGTTGGAAGGGACCTTTAGAGGTCATCTAGTCCAATCCCCCTGCAAGAAGCAGGGACATCTCCAACCAGACCAGGTTGCTCAGAGCCCCGTCCAACCTGGCCTTGAATGTTTCTAGGGATGGGGCATCCACGACCTCTCTGGAGAACCATTACTGAGTCATGTTGTTTCCAATCCATACATCCACAGCACAATTCGGAGGAGGACCAGTGCTGCTCTAATTCAGCATAACTAACTACAACTTGTGCTCTGAAGTCACTTCTTTAACCTGACTACTTCCTTCAAGCTCCTAGGCAGCCTCGCACAAGTGAGCATTCCTAGAGCCTTTCACAGCCTGTTTAGGAAGGTGAAAGCTAAAAGGCAACTTAAGGTACAGAGATGAGCAAGACTAATCAAATAACAAAGTACAGGCCATAGGCTGAAATCTGCTACAGGTTCTCAAAAAAAATCCTTTACATTTGCAGCCCAAAAGCAAGCTTGTGTTCTGGTCCCCCTAGAAAAGCAAACGTGCATAACAACTATTAAAACTGGAGGCAGCCAGCAGCTATAACCTAACTATGTTCTACCACGTCTTCCCCAGCCGTGGGGGATGAGACCAGGCTGTGCTCATCGTGCTGTTAGAAAGCTGTGCTCTGGCAGTATTCTTCAGCAGGCTGCTGGGTCATTTCCCCCTGGCACCTTGGACTAATGCAGACAAGAACATAAACAAATCGCAAGACGATGGAGAGCGTCGTCACTCCGATTAAGCTAGGTGCATTAAAAAATACATGGGGCCAAAAAGCACAACTCCAGAGTACCAAAATCCCCCCCAAACTGAAGATGTGTTTCATCAAATACACAGAGGGATTCATTAGCTGCATCAGGCTACAAATATCAGATGCTACAGGGCAACAGCTGCATGAGGGAGGGACAGCAGAACTCGGTGCGTATCAATGACCTGTGCTAGGTGTTTGGTGGGACAGCTGTTTGAAAGCATACAGTCCTGTTCATTCTCCCAGCAGTGTTTTGCTCCAGTCTGATTATTCATACCCATCTGTGCCTGCTAGGTGGTGCTGTGGGATGGCTTTTCTAAGGCAGAAAAGGCATCTTGCTTTCCCCCCCCCACCCCCCCCGACTGATATTTCTTTTCCTTTTACACGAGAACAGCTGCAGTGTTTTCTGCGTTTGGTCATACAAGATGTGTCCTGTCTGGTCTCCTTTCTTGTTCTGTACTTGCTGCAGGCATGCCATGGCCACCACTGATGATGCTGCTTCTCCAGTCAGAGAGAATGTGCGGGTGTCAGTGTTCATCTGTATGCGTCTATACCCATGCAGGAAAGCAGGAACCTCTGATGGAGGCAGGAGGTACTAATACCTACTCCAAAGATTTCAAAATTTTCATTTTCATTTTCATTCGGTTCTAAAGATAGACAATATTGAAGCAAACTATTTTTATTGACAATTCAGGATTTAAAATTAAATCAAATACATAAATTAACAGCGTGGTTTCAAAGGAAAGGGTTAGTCTAAAACCTCCTAAAGCTCTGATGAGTGAAATATCTCCCTTTTTCCCTCTCAAACTGCAACTCAGTTCCACAAGGAAAGGCAGCCTGCTGCAAAAACTTTAGAAGGCAATCCTCTGAAAAGGGAGGTAATGGGAAGGATGCTTTTCTAGGCTTCATTTTTTGTTCTGGAACTAAAGAAAACTGAAATAGCATCCTGCTAGCTAAAGCTATCAGTGCTTTAACATCCACAGCATCATAACTGGTGCAGTCTGGGATTGAACTATTCAGATCTGTCAACACCTGCTGTGCTATTGACCTGTAGGTAAAGGTAGTCTGGTGATGCCCATCTGTTCCACATAACTTCGCATTGGTTTAGCCGAAGATGACAAATAACCCCAGCCCACCCTTCTGAGTAAAAGGGAGGAAAACCAAAACAACGCTCCAGATGAGTAATTGCAGTTTTACTATGTCAGGTGATGATGTCAGGAAAATCTTGCGCTCAATTTTGAGATCCTATCTCATGGCCCAATGCTGTGGGCCACTCTCTGAGCACTCGCTGTTCCTATACAAAACCACCCTAGTAAATGACAAGGCTATCCTCTTTGACAGATACTGCAATTCCGACCCAGTGAATTGACGTTTTCTATCTGATGCTGTGCTCTGAATGTAGATCTTCCACTGTCAGAAACTGAACTTGGGCATTCACGTCGCATCCCCATGTCAGAAGGGGATGACAAGGAAACAAGAAGGGACATCATGTAGGCCAGTGATGAAAGCTGAGGTATATCACAATTCTAATCAAGTTTGGCACAAATCTCCCTGTTAGATCCACAGCCAGTACAGATGTCTGCCTGAGTAAATCACCAGGCAGTGCAGATCTGGAAACAAACCTATCTTCAGGTGGGCTATCACATCTTCCTCCACCCCACCCACAGAGAATCCTTACTGCAGAGGCCTCTACAGTTCCTTTGTGAATGGAAGAGTGGCCCAACAGACATTAAATATGAGGAAAGCATGTACCTGTGGAAGTCAGACTGCAATGAGGAAGACAAAAAGAAGCAGCGACCTGAGCACAGAGCACTGCAGACCACGAAGAGTCTGCAGAGCGACACAGAGGAGAAAAAAATATGAAAAAGTGGAATTTTGTTCTCCCTTAAAACAGGGTGAACAGAAACTCAACCTACATCGGATTAATACCTGCAGAGGTCCTCTTGTCTCATTTTACTCTTTCTTTTTTACATTCTGCAAGAAAAGATGTCATGTGCAAAGTTCAACTGGGGAAGCATTCAAACTACAAGTTAGCAAAGAGTTGCATTTCCCTCTAAAATCATAACAATAAGGTGCTTAGACAACCACACAGTGATATTTAAAGTGCAGTGGAGAAAAAATGGCTTCTGAAAAGGATGCTTTCATTTTCTTACTAAACCAAAGAAGGAAACAGCTATGTGTTACTGGAAACAAAAAAGACAAAGCATACAGTTGCTACAGTTCTGTGTCTTTTAATAAGAAGAGGAAATTAAAAAATGAAAGGGAACAATCTATAAAAATTCCATGCTGGCTAAGGTATTAACGGTATTTTTTTATACTGAACATCACACTCTTGTTTTTCATTAATGTGGTCTTCAAAAAGGAAAATAGTAGAGAGAGAGAGGGGGGCAAACCAGGAAGCATCTGAACTTCTTGTTCGATTGCTGTGATCAAAGAGGATCAGAATATGGAAAGAGAGTACACAGCACGTCCAGATGAGACTCATTTCAGCGTATCGTGGGAGCCAGCTAGAGAACCTGCTGGTATGCTGGAAATTATTCTGAAAAGACTTTATATGGTATAAACTACTACTAGGGGACTGTGGAGGGAAAAAAAAAAAAAGAAAGAAAGAAAACATATCAGAGGATCTTTCTTTTGATCTTGAACTTATGAAAAGTAATCAAAGTCCACACATTTTACCAGGCACCTTCCTTCCTAAGGACTAATCCTGTAACTGAGGAGACCACCATAAAATCTATGAGGTAACCATGATGAGTCTTAAGGCAATAATCTGGTGAGGTAACTTTAGGGACCTGAGCTGGCTGAAACTCAGAGGTTCCTTGGGGTGCACTACCTGCTGAATATAAAGCTCTCATATATGTTTTGGTGGTTTCCATTTTGATACAACATATTATTTACTGTTATTCAAGTATCTTCAGTGAGTAGCTGTTGCTTTAAAGAACGACTATATCTAAATAAAGGAACCACAAGCATTTTTGAGAGATGCCAGAAGGACAGATACAGTAATGATCAGTATCAGGTTCAACTTTCACCTATGTATCTGTCTTCAACATATATAATCCTTCCTTCCACTCCCTCACGTTCTTCCCCCAGGGCTCTAAAATCCAAATACCAGTTTTCCAGATGAGGGACCAGGGCACAAAGGGATTTGGAAACTGGTTCAAGAATGTGCCTGGAAGCTGCATTCAGCCTGGGTCTCCCAATGTATGGGCACTCTCCCTAGCTGGGCCATTCTTCCAGGCTAAGCTACAAGCAAAACAGTGGTATATTAACTGCCGTGTTGGCTGAACTGTCTCAAATCTGGTTTACATGACGCTGCGAAAAATGTTGGATACCACCTTCTGTCCTGCAGGCAGGATTCCACTACTGCACTACATACCTGGCAAACAGGACACAGACTAATCTAAGAAGAAAATTAAGATGAATTTTAGAAGAAAAATAAAGGCAATGATATACTGACCAATTCAGTTTCTGTCTTAAGGAGTTTCCAAAAAGACAGGACATTCAGGAAAAAAAATTGAGAGAGAAGATCAAGCAGCACACCTCTGCAGAAAAAGATGGATTCTGTATGCCTCACAGCAGGCAGAGAGTACATAGCGGATTCGATTCATACTTTCAGACGAGTATGAGATCCTTGCACAGTCAAAAATTTAACAAACTTTGTGTGGAATTTCTGCTGTGCTTTCCTCAGAAACTGTACTTGCGTTTCTGCAAATCTTGTAAAAAAGACCCACACAAACAGTGCAGTTCCTCTCTTTAATATCAATTCAGTGATCATCAAAATAGAGGTGAGAGGAAGATGCAACTTGGCAACAATGTCTGAGTCTCCGAAAGTTTACTATAAACAGTGAGAAAAGAAGCGATTACAAAAGCATCCTATCCATATCCTATAAATTAATTTAACTATGCTTGTCACAGAATTAATATCAGAGAACTGTGATGAATATGTAAGGTAAGCCCAAAGCTCTGTCAACATAAGGAAAGACTACCTACATTCTTCAAATACAAGGGAATAAGTTAAAATTAACCATAATGTCCTTTAACAGTCACAAACCCCCAGAACATTAATACATACTGAAGAATGAAAAAGGTTGGCTCCTTCCTTTGTTCCTAAAAAATTTCAGGAGTCTTCTCAGCACACACCCTCACCCTTGCACTTTCTGCTGCCAGAACAACCAAAAGCTCTGTCTGAAACTCAGGGCACTTAACTAAGCCTCAGGAGATCTGGATGCTGGGTTTGTTTCTTACACTGGTCTCACTGTGCGGGGGAAAGAGGAACAATATAACAATTTGACAACAAATACATGCGAGTTACTAGTACTCAGAACTTTCTGGAAACATACCCATTCACTATGGTCTGTTTTCTTGTTTTTCATACTGATCTCTCTCATGTACCGTATGTGACATAGACATGGGCCCCACTCTCCATGATTCAAGGCCTCATTGCATAAAAGTAGATCTGCTGATCACATCTGGAGGAAACAACGAGCATTGGCCCAGTGACTTGCTGAAATGAGGCATGTGAGCTCATCGGGATACAAGGACACAGTACAGAACGTATTTGTTACTGACGTGAGCCTAGGACTTGGATTTTTGATACCAATTTACTGATAAGAGTATAAACCAGAATCTGACAGACTGGTACCACAGCTAGCTTAATGTTCAGGAACGTTTAATAATGCTCGAGGTCATTTCAGACTGAAAATGATTTCCAAAATCTTCTTCCAATGTCAGAAGCTGTGAAGTTCGGCAGCACAAAGTAGCAACTTTGGAGAACAGGGCTCATGGGAGAGAGGAAGGATTGCCAAGTGGGTTCCTCCAGGAGGCCTTCACTCAGGGCACCCACAGGTGCCTGCACCAAGAGACACGTACCTGCGCAGCCCACATTCTAGTTCTGTGACAGCGCTAAAAACATCACGTACCTGCACACCGACACGACTGAATGGATTAGACCAAAGAAAAATTATTATGGTAAAAAAAAAATAATGGGGAAATTCAGAGGAAGTACTTCATTGGGAAGCACTACCTGAACTTTTCACATATATTTATTCAATTATTAAGTAGAGTAAAAAACTACATCACTTCACCTTTGCTGAAGGTCCAAGCTGACAAAGTTGAGTCTGGTGACATTTCACCAACTGACTTTGCACCAGAAGAGCCTTCCCTGCTCTTCATCAAAATTTTCTAATAGCCCACATGCCCTCTGCCAAGCACCACAGCCACTGCCAGAAAAGACACACCCCTGTATCACCTAAGAGCAACAGAGACCAGAAAACAGGCAACTCTGTAAACTGAAGCATTATGCATCTGAGCTCATGAAACAGTACTTCCAGAAAAGGCTCAGACATAACTGCTTGTTTTAATTTTAAAACACAGTACATCTCCTTAAAATATAGCCTACTAAACTCCTGACTTAGGACTAATGATATTTCTGTTCTGCAAAATGACAGCTTAGCTATCGCAAAAGGTTTGGCATAATGACAGCAATGTGTTTTACACTGGCCAAATTGATTTCTGTGTTCAGATATGCATAAAAACCTCAGGTGTGTACTATAAGCTTGGATTATAACCAGCCGCACTTTATCCTTGGAGCAACTATTTCATATTTCTTCACTCTTTTCCATCTGACAACTTATGGTTGACAATTTGCTGTTTTTCTTGTTCAGGCAATTGATTTTATAGTCAAAAACCTTTTATACTGGTGGCTTCAAGCATTCTGGAAAGACAAATAGGCTCCATTTTCTTTAGTCTCATCGCTCTGTACAGGCAAACTTTCCAACTGCACCTTCCGCTTTCACAGGAATGCTGGACTTAATGCTTGTTAGAAAACACGAGTAGCTAATAGAAAAGAGTAATAGCTAGGGCCTGAGGCACAATAATTTGCTCACAAATATGAATGGTAATAGATCTGCGACATTGAATCACTGTCACGAGAGAGACCAAGGTAATTCTAAAAGCTAGCACTGATTTTTAGGTTGTTTTTCAGTTTTCCCCCCTACCTAATTCTAGGAAAACACTGTCTTTTTTTCTTTCTTCATGCCTTTCCTTTATAACAAGAAATCTGTGTATCTGCACAGATGCACGATGTTTCCTAGAAATATCTGGCCACATTTCACTCAGTGCTAACAGGACATTTTCCCATACAGATTCGAACAGATGAGACGGAGTGAAAAGTTTGGCCTGAACATTTGCCACATTGTTGGCAGTTAATCATTACATTTTCTCATTCTCTACTTCAAACGAGTTGAAATCAGATCTCTGATATTATGTGGGGGAACTGTGTGTTTTCTAGTATCGCCTTAATCTACAAGAGTTCATTCTGAGCAGAGAAAAATGAGTCTTCATCCCTTCAAAATATTCAGAAGTGAATGCAATAGATGGAGCTACAGGGATAGTTATTGCTGCAGGACTGGACTACTGCAGACTCTCACGTTTGCTGGAACAACTATGAAACCCACCTACGAATACAGAGGGTAAGGAAGAGCACCGCGCGTAGCAGTCTGTCTGCTGAGTTGGACAGACCAACGCGAGCACACAATACAGTCTGCACTGGTTGGCGTATCCTATTCCAAGTTCATTGCAACATCCTGATCCTTATCTTCAAAGCATTAATTAAATACAATTCGGCATAAACTCTGCTCATGCAACAGTGCTGTTACAGTTTCTGAGTCAAAGACGGAGGGAAGCTCTCTGCCGACCTGTGTGAGCGTTGGCTCAAGCCCTTGAGAGGCAGGAAGTAGGAAAGTTAAGTTCCTATAAATCCAGGATTTTGTTTCTTCCTCACACAACCATTTTCATAACAATAGTTCAAATGGCCAAATGCAGAGGAGATCAAATGTAGGAGCCAGCTGCTAAGCTGACACGAATGTTCACAGTTTCACTGAACTCAGAGCAGTCGTACCTGTTCACCACAGCTCAAGCTCTCGAGCACAGGGCAGCCCACGGGTGAAGCCACACTGATTTTAGGGCTCAACAGTAGATCTCAGCTTTGCTCTGAACCCTTGCAGGAAGCAAAGGAGCTTGAAAGCCTGTAAGACTGACACCTAACTGACATTTCTACCTGGGCTAGACCTGAAAACAGAACAAAACCACAGGCTTATCAGAATTGTGGCTCTGAGATGGTGCAATCTACATGGCTTGTGTGTTAGCTGTATGTGGAGTGTTATTTGTCAGAGGCTACAAGAGAGTTTGTTAACCATCAAAGCAGCGGACTGGGAAGAAGATAACATGTGATATTAATCATGGAAGGTCCTCAAGCTGTGTTATTCTTCCTGGATGCTTAATTCTTTTAGCTGGCCAAATTTTCTAGATCACCTTCCAAACATGTTAAGAATAAACTGCAAGACAATTCTACAGTACAACTTCCTGCTTACAAAGATCAGGCCTACTCATCTGTACATTCGTTATCACTATCCAGGCAATGTTAACTCAGAACAGGCCATCCAAGCACACAATGATTTTCAAAATATATAATGAGAAAAATTAATGAGATGCAAATATATCGTATTTCCAAGACCCTCAACAAGAGAGTATACTATTTGGTTTTGGTGGTGATTTAATTAAAAGGGCTTTAGTACTACTAATACTACTATTTTAGTCCTATTCACAACTCTTAAGCCCCTTACATATGTAACAGTTCTCCACGAGTACAAATCAGTTTTCAGTATATATTTGTAGACCCACTTTAACATCTATTTGCAGAAGATTTGGAAATAAATGCCTTGAGGAAAAGAAAAGCACAAATTCAAGTTATGAGGTATGGTCTACTCTGCTTACCACTTCAGTTGAGTACATGACTTGTGAAACGGAGACTGATGTAATCAAGTTCTTATACTGAGTATTTATGTCTACATATCTTAAACGATTCACTTGTAAAAACAATTTGAGTGCTTTTGGTGACTAAGAGTATTATTTCCCCCAAAATTCTCAGGAAACAACTTACCAACCGTGTGCATGTTTTAACATGTCACTGACACCGTGCAGGAAAAGCAGTCCTACTGGACTTTCCTTTTGAAATCAACAAATTCACCCACTACAAGCACGTTCTGTTTCAATGTTGTGGGTTTTTTTTCCTTTTGCTTTGAAATTTTTTTCCTCTTCTTTTGGATTGAATTACACTTAAAACACACAGAAAGTCATTACTTCAACACTAAGGGAAGAAAAGATTCACACAAGGCACAGAGAACAACTTGCTAGTTAAAATTCATATTTAATCTTGCAGTGGGGGACCCAGACAGAAGCAAAGTAGAAAAAAAAAATAATACAAGATGTGAGATAGGAATCTTTAATCAACCTCGTTGTATCAGACTGGGTCCAGCACCACTTTGAAAATGGATTACTTTCTACCAAAAACAATGCCAAAAAGAGCCTTTACCTCCCCTGGGGGAAATTAGAACAGCCTGGGACATCAAATGGGAAAAAAAATAATCAGTAGCAGTCACAAATGGAGGGAAAGAAAAGGTGAAGCCAGATTCAGGTTTTGGACCACTTAATGCCTCAGATGTGCCTTTGAAGACTGAGGTGGAGTGGCAGAAGCCTGTGGGTTTGTGATGCAAAGGAACGTTTCCTTCTGTAGCAGACAATAGGTTCTTCCAGGATGTTCAGAAATGTACTTTTTTTTTAAACACTTTCTGTTATCAGGTCAGAGGCAAAATCAAAATTCTACCTGCAGATGATCCACCACAGAGCTCCACAGGGCTCTGAGGTGCCAGCTGCCAGCACGAACAAATGCCTCAGGTCACTTTACAACCAGGCTAAATACAACTTGCAATATGACACAAAAATTTAAGTCCAACTTCAGCAGCAGCAACCTACTAGCTAGCAGAAACACTGAGAAAGCGGTGAAATGTCATTTCCCAGATGCTGTGAGGTTGAATCATGTGTGTTATGGCACGTAGTCAAGTAAGGCAACATCCTTAATAGGTTAGATTACCCACTTATAAAAAAAAAAAAAGTAAAAATTAAGAAGGAATTCTGAAAGCACTGTTAACTAACATTCATTGACTCCTAGTTTTGTCTTTTAAAAAGCAAGGTATCTTGCATAAATATTCCACGCTCCCAATGAATGCTGAAAGAAAACATGGTTGACATAGATATTTCCTATTTATGTAACTTCTAGCTTATATAAGACAGTCAGAACCTTGGCCCTGCTGTAGCTCTCTCTTGCACTCCTACACCGCTGATCTCAGTTACGTATTAAGGTTCCCTGGAAGCCAACAGCATGTAACCATACACCCATAATTAAGTACATACTTGAATGCTTTGTTAAACAGGGAAATACTGATGAATTGCTGCCTATATAACTAATGATGAAATAGTAGTAATGTACATTTAAATTTGGATTATGCTGTAAATGTTTTATGTCAGGCATCTATTAACCACTGAAGACTGCCTACAGCCAGCCTGCAACAGGCCACTGGCACACATTGGCCTGGCCACACATGGTTGGATGTGTCTTGCAAAGGACCAGCAATGGCCCTAAGAGTCTAGAATTTGCTGATAATGCTCTTCCCTTTAAATAATAATGCAGAAGAAGGGCACTGCTAACTTCAGATTTCCAGCCTAACACCTGTATAACAGCAACTTGAAGCAGGAGGTTCTTCTCACCAACAAATGAGTCAGGTAAGATTAACTTTCTTCCCGCTCGTCAGTTCCTGACCACGGCGCCACTGGTGCCTCTTATCCAGCACCAACAGCACAATCACGCTGCTGGAACTTTAATCACTTCCCCAGCTACTTTGTTCAGTGCAAATTTAGACCACAGTGCTAAAATTATCAGCGACTTCTGATAAACCATCTATATAAGCATCTACTGATACTCAGAGGGGTAAAACTGCAGCAGAACTAGCAACAGGATGGAATACAATGAGAACAACCTAGACACTTTCAGTAAATTTTTTATAGTGTTTCTTCCTCACTAACTTATAATTTTATTTCCTGTCCCCGTCCCCTATCCCCCTACAGAAGTATCACTGGGTGCCTAAAGTTAATTTGGAGCTGGGTGCTAAAATTACAGCTGTTACAGTGCTGAGTGTGACAGACTCTAAGGTCCCCTGATGAATGCGTGTCCTGCAGTGGACACGTACATGCTATACACTACTCGAAGGGGGCAAGGGCCACGGAGCCAGCAGCCCTACGCAAACAGAGCAGAGCAAGTAATAGTAAGGGGTTAAAACCCATACAGAATTTGACCAACAGAAAACCAGTGGAAAAGATTCAGCCACCTCCACTGCTAAGTGTATTAAACCTGGTCAGAGCTTTTGAGAAGGCAAGAAACCATGTGTTGCAGCTGCGGCAGCTGAATGACTGTTCTCCTCCTGCATCCTATTAGAGGGATTTGTCCCAAGACTTAATTGGCAATTTCGCTGTTCTTCTTTTGTTCAGCAGTGTTAACATACTTTTTGCCGCCTTTGCTGCAGAGAAGGCACCAGCATAGCAGAGCTGGAAATTAGATCATAGGTGCACTGCAAATTCCAGGGGTTCATTTTTCACAGAAAGTCAAAACCACCTTTTAAGTGCATAAAGCAGCTGTCCCACCACACTCTGACAGTAAGCTTGCCCATACCTTCAGTTAACTTCTGGCACACACAGACAGGGACTTAGATCTCTTCCAAGACAGTCAAAGAATAATGAAAAAGCAACTTTGATGCTACCTGAAACCAAACTATTCAAAGCACATTGCCTGCATTCCTCAGCTGCAGGCGCTGAGCCAGGACATGGAGATAATCATTCAGACCGGTGATGGGGGAGGGAGAAAGGAGCTAAAGGACTCGATAGCTGAAGTAGTCTGGTCAGGAAAATCTAGAAAGAATTTAATCTGCAAAGTAGCAATACAGTTGTGTTTCTCACCCATCTCACTCCCATTAGGTGCATTAGAGAATTAAAATAATAATGGACATGGTAATTTTTTTCCTTTTTTGCTTGCTTCTTTTAACTGTTCCATAGAAAATGAGGACCTATACCAAGCAAACCATTTCTCTCTCATCTGGCCTCGCTTTTTCCAATTGTGGCTAACATTTCAGCCAACAGCGGAACAGTTTACATGGGGGAAAAGTCTCTCCCTATCTTCTCCCAATCATGAACCATGTCCTGCAAGACTGAGATTTGACAGCTATAATTCTCTTTCTTTAACCTATCTACCAACACAGGTACGTCAACCCAAGACAAATCAGTTATTTCAGTACTTTACCATCTGTTCTTTGACTTGATTATCTGCTGCAGGAGTGAAGTTTGCACAGAAAAAAAAATTCTGTGGCAGTTAAAAAAGGCCCCTGGGACACTGGCCTCTTTTTCTCCTTGTGTTATGAAAGCTATCAGGGGAAAGGGGGAACAGTAGCAGCATCTCTATGTCACTACAGTATCCAACAGCAACATTCTGTGACTCAGCCACTTGAAGAAAAGTTCCTGGAAATTTCTTAGTAATTCTAACTATGGTTTCAACTCCATCAATTACAGCAACTTTTGAGTTGTTATTGATAGCTAACATATGCTGTTCCAGCTATTGTGTCATACAGATCTATCCTAAGCAGGTCTACATGGTAAGAGCAGCAGCAGACCCTGCAGGCCTTAATAAACTTCCTAAAGTTGGAGAGTCAGCAGCACAAAGTTGGAAAGTACAAAAAAAAGTATAAAAACACTAAAAAAAAACAACAAACCAGCTCAGCGTGCCTTGGTTTCCATGCAGAGTGTTGTGTTCTCGTTTAGAACCTAACATGCAGTCTATTTATACCCTCAATGCATATGTAATACAAATAAAATGCATTTAAAAAACACCAAAGCCATATAAACTGAGAATTTTGGAAAGTGTCTTACCTTTGACCCAATAAGTGTGTACAGCCATTGGATGGTTTCATTATGATTTATTACGCCATTCATGCCATCAACATAGAGCATTATCTGGCCCAAAGCTATTGTAAAAAAAAGAGAAAAAATACAATCAGACTCGATGAATACTTTTTCTAAGTCTAAACATTGCTGGCAATTTACTGTAAGCAGGGTTTTTCCAGAGACATGAGGAGCTCAACTAACAAAAGATATATTGGGCAAGATTTTGCTGGACAAAGTCCTGGGCAACTGTAGTAACTTCACTGACTTTATCTGGATGACGTAAGCATGAATTTCATACAGGGACAAGCACAGGCACTTGTTCCTTCCTAGATGCCGCCACATTTTATTGCCCCAAAATCTGAAAACAGTATTCTATATACTGCTTACTGTTCCAACAGTTCGACGAGCCAAAAATGCTTTACATTTAGTGAGCCAAGACTTTTACTATTTGTTTCAGCACCATATAATGTCAGGAATTAGTGTATTTGGATTAAGGTGACTGTTCAGTGAATTCCGATAATATGAAGTTAAAGCAGGGCAATTAACACCAATAAGAACAGCAAATATTCACCACTGCACAGTGCTCTCTTGAAAAGGAGTTTTGCTATTTAGTGAGAAAATATAACAAAGTATGCTTAACAAAGAAGCATCTTTATTCATTTATTCTAAAGCATTTAGAACAACAGTCCAAAACATGACAGTAAAACATTTCATAACAGTAATTCCATAGTTTGCAATCCTGATAATATGAGACTTTCTAGAGACAACAGCTATTAAATCTTTTCTGACTGATAAGGACAGACATTTTTGGTAAGGATTATGAAAACTGGATTAGCAAAATTCATCTATCATCTTCAAAAGTTTCCACTGTTAGATCTTCTGCTTTATAGCAGCAGATCAAAGCACAGTGGGATGAAAAAGAAATCACTGATGTAACACCTTTCAGCAGAGCCTGTTGGCATAATAACTCAATTATCTAGTGCACAACCTGACGAGTCCTTAGTACACTGCTTTATGGGGGCAGGGAAGGGGGAAGGAAAAAACCCACAGGGTGAGGAAAGTTACGATGTTCTTAATCTTCCAAACACATTCCGAACGTTTGCTAAGTTTTGCACAGGTTGTGCACAGTGCAGCAATGTTTTCCTTGAGGGCAGATTTTCAAAGACATGAATGTTAGGCAAGCACTTAAGGACCCCTCTAGCTAAGCAGCTAACTTTCAGTCTTGCATCAAGCCTCCTCCTTCTCCCTTTGCTCTAGTTGGTCTAACTTACGGTTAAAAAAACCGAGGTACTAATTTTAGGTACTCATACTCCTTATCTAATTTGTTACACCAAGTTGGAAGCAAAATCACCCTATGCAGTCAATGAAGATGGAGAAAAAGCGAGCAAGAGGGCTACAGCAAGGAGACAACTGGTATCTTAGGCAGGCTGCATCGCCGCTGGGGTACGCCCGGCTCTCTCCACGCCTCCGCTCCAGGAAGCAATCATTCACCATGCTCTGAAGACGCATGTCTCAGGTGGATAAAATCAGGTGGGAGGGACACAGGCCCAAGTGTTAAGGCAAAATAAAAGATGTAAGCCAGTCACTGAAGAGAGATAAGAATTGTACTGCCTGAATAAGTGGCTGCTTTGTAGTATTTCCTTGCAGGTAGAGGAAAGAGGAGAACACTGCTATTTCGGCAGTAATCAGAGAAAGTTCTTAATTTTTGCTTTTACTTCCTTTCAACACTAAAAGATTTGGCCCTTGATCAGGATGAGATCCTGTCATGATAAGGTCACCAACTCCTTTTTTTTTCTTTTTTTTTTCCTTGCAAATTCTTTGGTTGGGGGTGAAGGGATTTAATCAGATTTGAAACAAATGTGAAACAAATTTTACTCTTGGTGTATGCTTTCCAAATTAATATAGAAATCAGAGACAGCAAGTAGTCTGCTTTTAAAGGGAAAGCACACACACACAATACAAAATTACTCCACTGTTTATACTTAAGACTAGTTACCCTGGACGTGTAAGTGAGATCTGGGATGCATTACTCTTCAGCCTCTTAGATGTGACTCTTCATAACAACACTAGGTTAAGGCAAATTAGTAGACTTAAGAAAGAAGCCACAGGAAAATTTTAGAGTCCTGATAATTTTGATTTACTACCACTAATCTTGCCCCCACAAACTCTCCCACCACCTTTGTTTTGTCTTTATCAATGTTATCTCAAGTATATGATACTATCTATATCTTTCCAGTAACAGAATGGTTATTTTGAATATAGGTGAAAAATCAGTAATACATGAAAGAAACCACTACTGCTGCCATGTGAACAAGTAGCCAATAAGTTTCACATGACAAAGACTTGAAAAGAACGCCATGAAATGGCATTCATGAAAGACAGGTTTGCTATGGAGTCATGCGGTCCACATAAAAGTAATTACTCCAGTAATTATCTGCCATACATCAAGTTATCAGCTGCTAACAGACCTTGGCGTGGAGCTTCATATTGCTATTTCCTGCCTTCAGGGGTCAGAAAACTGAAAGTAAGACATGATAGGCAGGGCTGAGGAGAAATTACCTTTCATTATGAGGAAGAGTAAGTTAGGGAGAATCCGTATGTACTTTGTACAAAGTTGATGCCTTATAAATTCTTAGGAAAAGAAGTCCACAATAAGAGTTAAAAAAAAAGGGAATGTTGGGTTTTATATCATGAAGAAGAAAAGCTAACACCTAGCAGCCACATAACACAATAGTAAAATGGAAGAGATCACAAAAACGCTAGTGTAGGAGTAGGCTGGTGGGCTGGAGGTTCTTGGGATCTCCCAGGGCTTGGATCTGGCTGAGTAGGGAAAACCAGTTTTGCATTAGAAGGACATAGACTGGCCACAGATCATAGTCTGCTGAAATGGCTGCAGCTACAGTGCAAGCTCCAAGTTGGCATTTGTACGTGTCTTCAACCAAACTCCTCTTTTTTTTTCACTGAAAAACAAGAAGGCTATTTAATCCATTTAATCCCATCTCTCAGCTAACTGGAATTCTTTTTGGAAGTATATCAACAACCCACTTGCATTAGGAAAACTTGCTATTGTGCAACAGGGGGCTGGGAAAGGGGGGTTTAAGTACAGAGCAGACTTAATTTGGAATTTCTTTGTTCCCACTACCCTTGTCGAACCCTTAATCTTATGTGAAAGTAGTGTGTGACTTCAGCCATAGCTATTTTCAAGTGGAAAATTGCTGGATTTCTTAGGAAAGGCTTAGGCTAGAAAAGGACACACCAGCCAGAAACTTCATAGATTTCTGTGAAACAAGAGGTTTAAGAAAGCCTCTAAAAACTTGCCAGTATTGGCATTGATGCTCTCCTGAGATCTTTCCTATATAAAGTTAACAGGACCAAAGGGGAAAAACTCTACGACAAAACATCATCACAATAAACATAACTTCAAGTGATTTTTCCCACCCAGAGTGTCAAATGATTCAAAGCTGTTTCTTGCCTGCACACCTGCTTCTCTAATCTGCTCTATCAGCTTCATATTTTACCACAAGACTAACTTAGAGAAATCAACAACACTGAACAAGCAGAAAAACTATTTTCTTACAGTTTTCTGAGATTCCAAATCCCACTCATCAGGTCAAGAATTACGGCAGGGATGCATCTTGTGATTGAATTTGTTTCCATTAGAATAAGCAAATGTACAAGGTGAAGCAGGTCAAAGCCAGACCCTGTTGCCACAGGTTTCGGCTCCTGAGGAAGCTTCTGGCCCAAGTTCATCAGGCACTTCATAACGTGCACGTGACACACTGTATACAACAATGGTGAGCAAAAATGACAGACAGAACTGTGATGAAACTAACTGGGAAGAACCAGCTGATAAAAGTCATCGTTCTCATTGCTAGTTACAATCTGATCATCATCAACAAGAAATTAAAGTTCTGTGTGATTGCCTTCATTCAATTTGAATACAGACTACTAGCCTACGCGTGCTATCCTGGGCACCGCAAAGGCATACTCCATCAAAGTAAACGTTCTGAGCAAGAACAAAGTTTCAGTATCTGTCTAGTGAGGCATCCCGAGAGGGAGATAATACAGTTACCTAGTATTCCATTACAAAGCAGTAGGTGATAATTCTGAAGAAAAAAAAAATATTTCTCCATGTTTCCTCATAGCAAGAGCTCAGCTACCAAGTGGGACTGCCCTGAACACAAAATCTCCAGCTCAGCCCTGACATGCTGGATGTCGGGAGCTTTTACTTTTGCTTGTAGCACACTCCCATCAACAGTGCTTGAACATGCACCCTCAGGGAAGAGCTTATCTTCTCCATGATGTTCAAGGGTACTGGGTAGTGTTTTCCCTGATGAGAAATCATTATTAAAATCAACTTTTGTACCATGCAGCTACTTGGAAATAAACAAAATCATAGCAGAGCTCCTTGCTTCTAAGAAGTGACATCAGATAAAATAGAGGACCTGGCCTCTCCACTACTTCTAAAAATGATCTTATAAAGCAGCACTGTGCCAAACCTTATGATTCACCCCCATTCCACAGGGCTAGAACCAGTTAAAATTTTTAGGTTTGGGGTTTTGTTTGTTTTGCTATTTCCTCTGTTACTATTTGTATGGGTTGGTTTTAGCTTCTGTGCAAAATCTGCTGTTCATGCACCTATTTCCATTTCTTTACTCCTGTTAAAGATGTCTTTAGTCATCTAGGAAGACAAAAACAATCTTATTCCTAGCTACAAATGCATGAATATTTTGTTTCTTATCAAAGCTTTCTTAAATTCCAGCTCCTTTCTCAATCTTGTCTTTGTCCTCCATTCACTTGTTCTTTCCAGTATCACACACATCATGGTGTGAAACATGCTATGAAACATGCTGTGAAATTAATATTCATAACTCCTATATTAAGCATGTACTGAACCTGTATTAAATGTATGAACCAGGAACTGAGCTTTCTCACAAAAAAAAAAAAACATATCACAGAACTAATGTTATAAATTAAAACTGCAAAGACAGTTCTGTACAGATGTAAATGTATTACATTGCTAATGTAAATCAGAAGTTCCCCTGCTCCTTGCAGGGGGGTTGGACTAGATGGCCTTTGAAGGCCCCTTCCAATCCAAACTATTCTGTGATTATTTAAAAATCAAAGTCAAGCTCACTAAGAAACAAAAATTCTTTCTTTACTTGGTGGCTAAAAACGTGCCTTTGCTATTATTTTATTTCTAAAGAGACAGTACAAGTGTATTTTGACACTTATTATTTCAATCAGTCCGTTAAAACTCCATGCTTAACGCTATGATCTTAAACGGCAGAGCCTAGCAATAGTTTCCACCGTCCACAAAAGCCCACAGGAAATACTGGAGGAGATTTATAACTCTGACATTCCTGGCACAATGGAGAGACTTTTAGATCTGTTATTATTATTATTCTGTTCTACTTAATTGTCCATCTTTAACAATAACCTTAGCTTTGGTGAATCCCTGGGGCCACTAGCAAAGAAATGCTCTTTCATTGCTGATTACTACATGAAAACAGGTTGCCAATTCTGGACTTGGAGCAGAGCTTCAAACAGCCAAGAGTCTGGGAAAACATGTCAAAGTTTTGAAGCCTCAATTACATTTATAGTCATTTGTGCCGCAGGTACTCAGAAGAAGTGATCCACAAAGAACAAACATTTCCGGTCCTCGGAAACCGACTGGTGATAACAGCAGGCGTAGGGACCACAGAGCGTTTACAAGCCTGATTATTCACTTTGAAAGCAGGTTGTGACTGTGGTTTGGGGGGGCAGCAGCAGGTCCCCTCCCCCTCTCTTTTTCAGGGACAGGGACATGCATGGTCAATGCCTCTGTAACCTCCCTGTTTTGAGGCTCCTTAACTAGAAGGACTCTAGTCACCATTTCAAACTCACACACACACTTCTCTTCCTAAAGCCTACTTCCAAAGGGTTCTCAGGGTCCCCAAGGTTCAAGTGAAGTGAAAGACAGCCCTTCCGCAAGGGACGGCCAACACATGGCAAGCCCAGGACCACAGAAAGCTCTTTCGAGGAATCTTCTACTCTTCATGTCCTCTCCACCACCCTTTCCTCTAGTGTTTCTCCCTTTAAAAAACAGCACGCAGCAAGGTCAAAGGACATCAGGCAGCTTTAATCAGCTCAAGTGTTCCAGTAAAAGCTGGTCCTTTATACACACCACACAACACTTGTGGCAGTGCACAAGCCCCACCAAAGCCAAAGGAGCATGTCAGAACTGCACCTCTTCCAACATTTATTTTGTGGTATTTCTTACAATTTACCTGATTGCAAAGAAATAGTAGACTCTCACTTCACCCTGTCAGAAGTTAACCTGCTGAATCCCTTTACACATGAACTGACTTATGTATATGCATTATAAAAGCTTTGTATGATTAGTCATAATTGTTTTAACCATTATTCTATGTTGCAGCCCTCACATTTTAAATGCACTATATTCTAGCATGCTTCTAGCATGCATTCTAGCATAGACTAATAACACTTACTAATGTACAATAAGCTGGGTAAAGCTTACATAGCAAAAGGTAAAAACATTTTCTCATGAAAAAGAAGCATGTAATTGAAATACCTTTTTAATAAACAAGCAAGTCTACTCCAGCATTAGACCACGATTTTACAAGCTGACTAAAAGCATGGAAGTATGAAAAAAAAAAAAAGAAAGAGAATTAAGGAAGACAGGAAAAGGGGAAAAAGAAAGGAAAATAAAAAGTTAACTAGATGATTTTAAAAGATAACCATTGCTCCCTGGTGCTTCACAAAGCAAAACTCCTGTGGAAAAAGAGAATGTGTGGTAACTCTGAATTAAGATGTCATGTTATAATGTATACATATATAGAACTCAATTAAGGCGGCTGCTACTCAACATAGGCTGTAACACTGAATGTTCTTCCAACGTATGCATGAAGTCACATATTTTTCTTAAAAATTTAGATTTCTAGAGTTTTAAATTATTTTCTGAGGAGACTTCCTCAGAACATTGGCCCACACAACTTAATTTCTCAAGGAGCAAGACGTGATGGTGAGATTGCCAGAGAGATCTTCTTGTGAGGCGAGACATTCTGCAAAAGCATTATGCCAGCGCAGGGCACTACCCATGGAAATACTAAAGAATTAATTCCAGTGGGCTTAGACCCAACTCCCAGCTATAACTTCTTGCACTGAGTACTGATGCTGCAGGAAAAGAGAAGTGGTTTGGCTTCAGGACAGAAATTAAGCTCTGTTTTTAAGAATCTCTTTAATTGCCTATAAAATAGTTCACACACCAATTTCAGAGAAGACTAATCTTTAACTGTATTTTAAACTTTTTATAATGGAGTTATCATGCTTAGGCATCCAAGTGCTTTATAACAGCAGTAAAATTGAATCAGAGTATCACAGGTTGGATGAGGTTGTATGGCACCTCTGGAGACTGCCTGGTCCAACCCATGCTCAAACCAAGGAAATCCAGAGCAAGTTGTTTAGAACTCCGTCCAGTTGGGTGTTGAATATATCTCCAAGGATGGAAACTGCACAACCTCTCTGGAAAACCTGTGTCAGTACTCAGTCATCCTCATAGGTTTTTTTTTTTTGTTTCATTTTTAAGTTTCAATTTAATTTCCTGTATTTCAGCTAGTGGCCATGTTTTGCCTCTTGTCCTTTCATTATGCACCACTGAAGTCTGGCTCTGTCTTCTTTACTGCCTCCAATCATATATTTAGTCCCTCCCATAATATTTAAATTGAATTAAACTGAATTTAAGTTGAAGATTAATCCACAGTCAAGAAACAATAACTACACTGAGCGAGAAGACAGAAAAGAAAATTTACCTTGAATTTAGGATTAAACTGGGGAAACTTAGCGAGACTCCCAAGTTAAGCAACGATACCTTAGCCCTTCTATCTGGGAGCCGATTGAGTAATTCAGTCTGGCAACGTGCTAGATGTGATGGATTTCAAGGCCTTTCCCTCTCAATTAATCATCATGACCATAAGCCTTCTGTCTATGTAAACAATACTAATCCTGACTTTGAAGGTACAAAGAGGGAAACACAAGCCAGCCTCTGCAGAATGGAAAAGATAATTTCTGTAGCTCCCTTTCTTGAACTCCTCAGACACCTATTTACCCTGCACAAAGAAAGGTCCCACAGGTGCTAGCTGTCTTTTATCAATCATTATCAATTACATACAGCACATCAGTTTGGAATTCCAGCATCTCCTTTACATGCCAAAAAGCTAAGCCTTGAGAATGAACTCAGCATTCAGACGGGAAAATACCGTAGAGTTTGGAAGAAAATGCAGTTGAGATTCAGTCTTAGCAAAGCCAGCTTATTTTGACTGTCAGACTCTGTGTGCCTTTGCACCTGGGGCAGAGAATACAGTAATTTTTTAATTTTTTTTTTTTTAATTATATACCAATAGGATCTCTGTTGACTGCAGTTGGGCACTTTTGCAGTGATTATGAAAACACTCCACGCTGTCTTGGTGTTCCTGCCCTATGGGAAAGTAAAGGGAATCAAGGAGTAACACAGCTGGGCTGTTTAACAAATGGACTAACACCAGAGCAGAAAAAGGACACACGGTAAGGTAAAAACATTCACATACCAAGCATTTTTAGTCATCAACAGTATTTCTTGTAACACGGCAGTAAAACTTCCAGGATGAAACCTGTCAGTTTTGAAGTGAACAAAGGATAGATTCTCGTTGACTAGGGTTTTTTTTTTCCTGTTTTTCTTGAAAAAAACTCCACATTTCCCAAGATTTAAATTTTTCCTAAACAAAGACAAGATTGGCGGGAAGCAAAAAGAGAAAACACAAGAATCCCCAGCATTACTGTATAATAAGAGGAATAAAAGAAAAAAAGATAAATTCCTGTGCCAGTTGAAACTTCAAACATAGCTCTACTTGACAGACTTCAGTAGAGTCTTTGTAAAGCACAAACATTGATCAATGATCTTTTGTTGCCACGTAGTAACGTGTTGTTGCTGTCATGAGTGGTCATATTTCCCAAAACTGTAGTTCCTTGGTTTTTAAGCTCAACTTCATTTTCCAAGGTGCTACAACTGGGCAGGTAGACATGGGCCCAGTTTAGCATTCTGAAATAACAGCATTGCAACTGGTAAGGTAGCTAAATACACTTAAACTAAACTTCATCAGGGAGGCTTACAGAGAGTCAAAACAATTTCAGTGGGCATGTAAAGTTACTTCTGCTACTCAAAAGCCAAAAACCAGTCTCCAAAATTCATATGTTGTGGCATACGCTCAGTAAGTATGGACTTCTAAAAATGATACACACTATATTCCTGAAGAACAGAAAAGCAACAAAAGAAAGATGAATGACAGTCCCTGAAAATAGTAATCCTACCACTGGAGTTTCATATCACTTCCCACGGAGGGTTTTGCAGGAAACAAAGCGTGTTGCCAAAAGTGACACTTAGGCAGCCTTCCAATTTTCAGGAAAATTGAAATGCTTTTTATTCTAGCTGGCAGTGTAAGGTGTGCTTAAGGAATACCATGGAAGAGCTACACTAAGAACAAAAAATAGAAGTACATTTCTCCAGCTATATTCTTTCTATATTAAGCTGTTTCAAAATTCTGACATAGTTTCTTCACATGGCAATGTATTCCAAATGATGTTCCCTCTTATCTGCGTGTGAAAGTTTCCCAACAGAAGAAGAAATAGTATTTCAAGAAGTACTACAAAACACCTTAAGTAGGTATCACTTCTAACATTTCTCAATGCTTGTTGCTAAAGTGACATGAGCTACAGGAGTTTAGACAAGTCTAAAAGTTCCTATGAAGGGATGCTTTCTTCATGTCAACAGACGGAAATGTAACAAGTGAACAGACAGCACAGAAGTATTAAGATCATTCCGGGACACCTCAGTACTGTTTGAAATGTTAGTGGCAAAATGGTAAAGAAGCTTTGCTTTTTATAATTGTGCTTTTCAATATAAACTTAAGATTTCTTCAATGCTTTTGTTACCTTGAAACCAACTGATTTAAATGGCACCGTAGAGGAGCAGAGAAAGTCACATTTTTCCTGACTATATTCCAAATCATCCAAAATTGTTGATGAACAGTACATTAAAAGCTTCCTTCCTTGCCCAGGAAGGACTGATTCAAGAGCAGAAATTAGTAGGACAAATGAGAATTTATGATGCTTTGAGTTCAGCAACTAAATTAAGATCATTCTTAAGCAAAGTGGGAGAAGGAAGACTGTATGTTTAAAGCAAAGACAAGACTGGAAGTAAGGCCTCCTCACCCTCATGAGCTGGCTACAAAAGATTCAAACCAAACAGTCTAAAAATAAAAGCTGACTGAACCAAGATCTCCACGTCTTTATCTATTGAGGGATGCATCCTCACATCAAATGATTTTAAGAAAAAAATGCATCTGTCACTTTTTATTCACTGAGCTGCCTTAAAAAACAACAGTGAGTATATCCTTCTAATTTTCTTTATAATAATTACCCAGTGATGGACAATGAAACTGAATTCCTTATATACTTTCCAGAAATGTGTTGTTCAGCATGCTCAGCTTGTCTCTAACATTTCAGATAGACTCCACCCTGCAGTAATGTGTGTTCCGTGAAAGAATCCACTTTCATCTCCTGAATTTATGCTTGTTAGGGCAAATTAATGAAAGACTCTATTCTTTAAGCACGAGCTAAACAAAGCCAAAGTCAGCACTAGAAAGCAAACTGATAAAACACTTCATTAAATGTGCTTTTTATTCTTTTTGTTTCAAGTATGTCTGCTGCTATGTGAATTTTAGGGTTATACAGTCTCCTTTCAAACCTCACAGTAAAGAATGTGCTCAAGTCAAGTTCATATTTGCCATTTGAAGTGGACTTCCCATGAGAAAAAGGTGCAGGGAAGAGACATCATTACAAATACCTTTAAAGTACAGAGCTCACTCTTTTCCAAAATATTGATTGAAAATGCTGGTTTGTGTCTCTGCTCATTCATCTCAGATAATGAGCAAGGATTCCTTCCAAATTAACTGTAATTCTCTTCTAATCCCTCTATTCTTTTTTTTTCCCCCTTCAGCACGGTGACAGTGAGAACTCCTTTGAATACTGAATCACATGTTATTAAAGCAATTCTTAAAGAGAAACATAGTGAAATCATCTCCATCAGTGTCATGTTCAGACTTTTCTCCTTCTGACTGAACTTAGATAGGTGAACAGCTTAGCAGAATGCACACCAATCCCATTTTTTCCCCTTCTCAAAATTCTCAGGCAAAGATACATTTACAAAAAATGTATTAAATTCTAATTTCTGATTAACGGAAAGGCAGTTTACAGAACCTCTGTTTCTCGCTTTATTTTCTTATCATATAAAAAAAGTGAATAAAAAAGATTCAGAACAAAGAAAAATATTTGGGGGCATAAGCTTTGTTTGACCTAACAATGTGAGGTCTGTCACTGGTAATCAGTTGTTTAGTTGTCACCTGTGTGGTGGTATGGAAGAAACAATCATGTACTGGCTAAGTATGAAGGTTGTGGACTTTGCAAAGTCTAAATTTCTTATTTACCAGTAACTATGCAAATGAGAAATGCAGTTGAATAATCACATTTTATTTCCAAAAACATTTTTGAGTGACTTTATCCCATTTTGTTGATATTATTACAATTCGGTGACCATGGCATTACTGGCAATCCTCTGTATGAATCCAAGCATGTTCCTATGATTGTATTACTGGTCAGCACCCTATTAGTGAGAGTTACATAGGACCAGGATCCCTGGATAACCCTAACACTGAAGAAGATGGTGCAGAGGCAATTTGGAGACAGGGAAGTTTAACAGCTCCTTGTGTCAGACAGCTCGGACTGAAGTTGCCAAAGTCTGCTCTGTGAGCAATAAACCTCAAGCTCCGCATGGAAGCAGCTAAATTACTTCCAGAACCAAACCAGTCCTGTAAGCATCACAGACACTTCTGCACCACACTCCTTCAGTAAGTGATGTGGGCTGAACCCAAACCACCTGTGCGTAACTGATGCAGAAGACTATGCATCTATGGCATAGTTAGTTCACAATGAAGACAAGTCCACCATGGGTAATTAACGGTTTCTGGGTACTTAGAAGTAAAAAAACCAAAACATTAGGCATACAAAATTCAAGCACTTGAAATTTAAGAAACAACATAATTAAGATTCCTGTGGAAAACTTAATTCAGCCTACTTTGTGTACAAACTTAACTACATCAAAATCAACTTCAAGAAACATTATTTCTGAGCTTTGGAATACTACCTCATTCAAAGCAAGTGCTGGAAAATACTGTCCAAAAAGCACTTTCTTAGTGTGTGGTCCTAGGAATTTTTTAGTGCAAACCTCCTGTGAAGGCAGAATATTTAATTTCCTGCAGGGTTTTCTATGATGTTCGTCAATATACTGAGTGCTTCACAGGTCTGAATACATTTTCTGCATAGCACACCAATGAGGTAAAGAAATGATTCTGTTCTATTCTGCAGAGAAGTTGGAGCTTTCACTAGCTCTGGATGTCACATCTGAGACACCTGACAACCTTATTTTTGAGAATACCTTTTGATATAACCATGCTTCAGGTATACACAGAACAGCTGCCACTGAGTTTAGGTTCCGCTCTGCGCAGCATGGTCTCAGATTAGTTCCCCAGAAAACAACAAACACACACGGAACAGGGAAATAATGACATTTTCTTATAAGTTTAACTGAAATTACTTGCATAGTACTCATTGCATAGCAATACTATGGTACAAGTTCAGATAAAAATCTCTCTCTCTATGTCAGGGCACCTTGAAATTATTGCCACCGCCATCCTTTTTTTTTTCCCCCTGCACTTTGAAGACTCATTCGCCTTCCAATGTCTGCAGCAAAAAAGGCAGAGGTCACTACAGGCACAATTCCTTCACAGGATGGCCCTTCTCCTTCTCCCAAGCAAGTCAACCATGCGTACTGAGCAAAGCAGAGGTCTAAGGAACAGTAATATATGATCATAAAATTAAATATTGTATCATAACTCATACAAATTAAGTTACTGAACTGAGAGCAAATGACAGCCTTATTTCCAGTGTCTGGAAAAACTGGGTTTACAAACTTTTTAAAACTGATATTCTCCGTTTTTTTTTTTATTAAAAAATAAATAAATTGGGGGACAAAAAAATCCCATATCATGTGCAAATGCAATGAAACTGTTAGATTTGTTACACTCTTTTTTTTTTTGCCATTTAATTTAACAGAATAAATACTACCCGAATTGACTCTTTACACAACCTAAAGCAAAACAACTAATAAATCTACAAACCATCTCTGGTTTGTAATAGAAGTCACATTGTCAGAGATTGGCTGACCAGACATAATTTAAAAAGTTCAAGATGTCATTGCAACAATACTTTGAGTTGGAAGAAGCAAGAGTTATTTGAGATGGACAATAATTCAGGTTCATACATCCAGAGGCACTTTGCAGATGGAAGAGTCTTCATATCCCCCAGCTACTTCCTACGTTCCACAAAACACCATCCATCAATCATCACATGAGGCTTTATAATCTGATGTATTTTCCATTTTTGGGACAACTCCTCTTTATTCTTGTTTCCTCAATAGCAGCACTGATAAAATGTCACCAAACTCCAAAACTTTCTCATCACCCTATGGAATTCTTAGAGAATGAAGAGATTCTTGTGGCTCTTCACACCAAACTCTGGCATGGAAAGATTACGAGAAACAACAAACTTCTTCAACAAACATCTCGCCTTCTTTGGCGGCTGGTATCCTTACGTCTGGCAGAACGCTTCAAGCAGTAATTGCTAACCCTTTGATCATCGCCATCCAGAGCAACTTCTGCTTGTAAAGTGTACGGCTGTCAAACAAAATGGGGTACATGACGTATTTGTGTCTACATAAAACAAAACTATGAAGTGAGTGTATGCTGTCTTCAGTGGAAAGAGTCCTTGCTCTTCACGAAATGATCACCAATATCTCTAGGGCTGTTCTTTCTGTTTCACAGTTGCAACTGGGAATTAATTTTCACTAAACTCATCTTTTCTGATTGCTCAAGGCAGAAGGACAGTCTTCCACTTTTCACACAGTACAAATAATGGAAAAGTTAAAAATTAAATATCCAAGTTGCTTTATTGGTGAAGAAATTGAAGTGGAACTTAAATATACTCATTTTGATTCACTGCTCGATTCAAAGAAATTTGTGTTAGCACAAAGTGCAAAAGCAATAGAAAAGCCTGAAAGCCAGTAATTCACATTTTGTGGTCAAATATAAAAAAAAAATAAATTTAAACATTAGTTATCAGTTAAATAAGGGAAGCTGCTTGCTACTGTGCAAGAAAATCTCAGAGCTTTATAAAACCAACACTGGAGTACTATAGGTGATTTAAATGTGTAAAAAATTATTTCACAACCATTGCATAATAAATGTTATTAAACTTTTCTACATCTTCCCAAGAAAGTGTTGAGACTTCAAAATACCTCTCTACGTGAACCTCTCAGAGCTCCATTTTTGCATATCAACTTGTGAGAGAGCTTCTAACTTGGCTACATAAATAATTTACCTTAAATGCATCCAATCCAAGTGACTTTACAAAAAGAAATAAAATATGAAGTGGTGAGAGAAAGAATCAACATTGCTGGTGCAAGAATTAAAAAAATAAAGTCTATTCTTTCCCGCCTTCCTTAATCTCACCTCCAGTCTAACATACAGACAGGCTGAGAGCCAGAATGTTTATCCAAACTACATAAATCTCTAGACAAACTCTCCAGACTATACAGCCCTGTCCCCACAAAACCTTCCAATTCTTCCTAATGCTGCTCTTCAGCAGGAAAGACTAGTAGAGAGCTATCTTCTACCAGATCTTCAATCGATCTTTTCCTACCACATATTCCCTTAGAAGAATGACTCTCCTTCCTCGCAATGTGTTTATTAAATGAAATGGGAATGGAAATGAGCCCCCAAACCCCCAGTGAACCCTACAGCAACAGGGTACTCCACACCACTGCTGCGGCCGCCTCTGAAAAAGACCCAATTAATTCCCTTATTCCCTACTGGAATTCCTGAGCAGGGTCAGAGGGAGGGAACAGCATTTACCACCACGCAACCTAGTTCAGGCAGCTGGTCCAGCTCACAATGTAAACATAGTAACACCTCGGGAAGGTCACTCAGAGGAATGGTAGCATTAGCAAAGCAATTAATTTTGGGTTGACCATATGTATAGTACTCCTTTGCTTTGCTTTCCTCCCTTCCTTCTTCCACCTTGTAGAAGGAAACACAAGGAGGATTTTTTACTCGTTCTCCGAACAGAAAATTTTCAGAAAATGAGAGATGAGATATTCTTCAACACCGAGAATGTCTTCCTTTTTGGGGGATGATTTCCAGCATGAAATTTTATTTATCTCTTGCCAAAAGAAACACTTTATATTTTTCTCATTTGTCAAAAGGCTTTAAGAACACGCTTGAAGGAAATGATCCAACTAACAAAACAACCAAAATCTTTCCATGCACTTCACATGCTCCATGAAAAGTGGCCACTTCATGGAAACAGCACCTGCAGAGCTAACTGTGCAACTTGAGGTGTGTTTAATGTCTCCTTAAAAATCCTTATTTATAAATACACATGGAAAAGTTACAGATCGTCTACGCCTTTCTATCTTCTGACCACTAAAAAGTGAAATTCAAGGAAAAGGGAAAAAAAAAATGACATGTTTAAAGTCATGAGATTCAACGGTCACCTTTCACTTCCTTTAGGGTTTAATTACATGACATTTCATAAAGCCAGAGAGTAAAATGTAAAACAGAAACACAGCGACGTACTGGAGTCCCAGGTGGACTTCCAAGGTCACACTGAGCTTGCCTGCCCTCTGAGCCCTTGACAACTACAAAGCTGAAATCAGATATTGCTGCATTTACCTCTTCTGCCTTCTTTCATCACCTTTTTTCTTAAATCTAGACTGCCAACTTTAACAAGCCTTCTGTATACAGCACACACCGTACACATTCCTCATCTAATTTACATGAAGAATATAGAGTTTATAGAATGAAGAACTCAAAGGCTAGCTATATTTTATTCTCGGTGTGACAGGCTGTCATGGTGCTTTCCTCCTGCGCCTTTTCTGCTACGCATTTTCTGGCACAACCAGTCACTCTGGACCTAGCAAGGTCAGTCAAGATCTATGCAAAGAATTGTGCCTTCCAAACAGGATATTTTCCTTTTTTTCCAAATCCATCTACATTAGCACCTACAATTACGATTAAGCAAATAAATTTCAGAAAGCTAAAAGACTAGGAGATCTCCAAATGCAGATTAAATGCATTACTGCAGTGTAAATTACTCCTCCCAGGTAATTTCTATTGTCCAGCAATGTTTTTTTTTTTTTCTCCCTGCATCTTGCAGTAACATGTATTTGGTTTTCGGTATTTGTGCACATATTTTTGCTTATATATCATATGTGCAGATGCGTATCTGCAGATAAACGTCTCTAACTCTATGCTTCTGCATTTACACACCCCTCCCTCAAAATTCAAGTCTTATAGTATCATAAAAAAACCACAGCCACTTCACGATAAATGTTTTCATGTGTGTATAAATTAGTTTATTTGTACAAGGTCTTTCAAATCAAGTTTTCAAAGCCCAGACCTTCACAGTGGTTTCAGAATTCTATTTTTAGGATGAAATGCATGCTACAAACAGTAGACGACGTCACCTTATTTAGGGTCCAAGATAATGATATATGTGGACAGAGAAATTTATGTTTCACACCACTTTCATCACTGATTCCTACTGGAGTATCATCTCAGTGGCTGCAGAGGGAGATCCCAGAGAGCTCACGAAAATTTGATTTTTAAACCCAATCTTTCCCCATCAATCTAGAAATATTTTCCTCTTTTTTTTTCCCTCCCACTTCCACAAAGTTTATCAAAATTAAATTTTAAATCACTCTCTATGAAAACTTAATAGCATACAGTGAAATAAAAATGGTTCCTGCTGCTTTTACTGTCACAGTTTTAATGCAAGGCATCTTTACAGCCTGAATTTTGAAGAGCAAAAAGTCAGTCCAGTCAAAGTCACAATTAATGTTGTTGCTCTTAGAAAGTAAACAAAAGAGGAACTGCCACAAGAAGTTTCTGAAGCCAAATGAAGGAATATGAAAACATGGGATCAACACCTGTGTTTTCTTAATTCAAGTAGGCCTAAACGATGCATTTTACCACGCAACTCTTTCTGTAAGCAGGATGAATCCAGTTTGCAATGCTCTCCTAAGAAGCAGAAGGAATGAGACGCATAACTGAAGAGCAGGAAAACCAAAGAATAAAAGAGATACTGGAAATCTGAGTATTTCCACTGGTAATAGGTACACACATGCAGAGACAGGAGAGACTCTGTAGAAGACTGTATCAATTTAGGAGCATGTTTGATTTTACTGGCTAAAGTAAACATCTGATTAATGGATTAATCATTATGGAAACAACAGTGAGCAGAAAACTGAAGTAATGCACATCATCTCCCTGTTCCTGATTTCTTCTGAGTGACTTACAGAACAGCTATAAAAACCCATAAAATCAATGTCAAAAGTGTAAACTATATGAGTCTACTGCTTCCTAATAAGTTGAAGTACCTTCTCATTAAGTTTTATTTTCATAAGACAGAATTATAGTGGTAGAATTATACAGACAACCTAATTTACCTGAATTATGGCAGTCTCTGTTAGCATAGAGGAAAACAGGTTTCCTGCTGAAGAGGCACAAGCCTTTCTTTTGGACAATTTCCAGGAGTTATTAGCTTATGGTCACTTCTCCCCCCTGACCTCCACTCATATCAAGGAAGCAGGTTCTTCCACGGAAAGCCACAGCCAGGGCTCTAAATTACCTTTTTCCTTCCATGAAACGGAAGCTGCACTGATTAAGGACACAAATTAACTAGAATATCAGAAGAAGCAATGATTACAAGAAACTTCACCGAAGTACATGCAAATAAATTTCAGTGGCAGCACTGACAGAAAGGGCACTGTCACACCTTCAAAGGCTGCTTCCAGCTGTAACCATTCTATGATTCTATGATACCTCAATGTTTTGAGGTCAAGACTGTAATGAAAAATCTCAATCTACATTAATTTCAAAAAACAGCTTCCAAAGATCAGCCCTCTTCTACTTGTTGATTTTACTAATGAAAGAGACAATCTAGTTAATTAAGGCTGATTTTCACTCAAGGACTCCAGATGCCACTTGAGTCTGTAGCTAATCTCCCAACATGAGACAACAAGTGATGGTTGTGTGTTGCAGTCTACATGACTTACTACTGCTCAATGCTGGAAAGCAGGATTACATCTCTGTGACTTGTCTCACTGGAAGGAGGAGGCCTGGCAGAATCGAGTGTGACATGAATACAGCACTAATAAAAACAATTTTCATTTCAAGGCAATTTAGTTTAGGGCTTTTGTTTTTAAGTGCAATACTAAAGAAAAGTCTGAACTGCAGAGTCAGCTGCCTTCTCTATAAGTTACCTTTTGCTTAAGGGGGAAGAAAAAAAAAAAAAAAGATTGCAAGAGTCAGAGCTTTAGTTTGAGACCTAAAATACAGTAATTCTGACACAGGAAACACTAGTCATCCACATAATCTTGGAGAAGCAGCCCACAACTCCCCAGCCAGTACAGCACTAGTTACACCATGCTCTGAAAAAAAGAAAACACACTGCAAAAAGACAAGAACGGATGGACCCTCCACCATATTGGCAATTCCCATGAGACAACAAAACCTCTGTTTCCTAGGAGGTAAACGGAGTGCAGGCGGAACCTGTCTGAAGGGACAGGATGGATTAAACATGGTTATCAGGACGGCAGGACAGGAATTATATTTGCATTTTTTCCTAGTCAACATCTGTAATGCGTTAGATTGCTTCCCTCTCTTTATATTTTGCATCTCAAACACCTGTGTAAAATTGAATTCAAAGAAAGGGTGTCAATTTTCCTTGAAGGGGTGGTAGGTATTACTGGAGACATGTTCAAGCAGTAGCAACCACCTGACGCTCCCCTCCACCTCTTTTGGAGCAGCAGCAATTAGAGCTCTCCAAGTCACTTCCCAGCTCTTTCCAACTCAGCCCTCCCCAGCAGAAATGGCTCTGGTGCTTCTGCCCTCAAGCAGCATAATTCAGTTCCAATCACAACAGGGAGAAGCCTCAGGTCTTCTCCATCCATGTTCAAGAAAACATTGTGAGTATATAATTTTGCCCACAAACTTAAAAAAAAAATAATTTAAAAATAGTAAATATAATAGCACAGGAATTTACAAGTGATCATACCGAAACAGCTGGAGTCAAAACTACCTTGTGTAAGATCAACCCACAGGCCAGTAACAGCAAGAAAAAAACAAAGTTGTTTCAGCCCAGTCACTGCAGCAAGAATTTCACTTGCACTTTGAAAAGCCAATGCCATCACTGGAAGATGATGGCCCTTTCCTGCTCAAGGGAGCTCCTTACCCTTGTGCAGCTGTAGCTGTCTATACAAGCCCAAGAATAACTAGACCAAGAACTGAAAGAAGTCCAACTCACCCACCAAAAATAGGTAATCAGTGAATTTAACCCACACCAGCTCCACATTCCAGACCAATGGAGTGGATGGTGTGGGATATGGGAACAAACAGCAATAGCGCAGGAGGACACAGAGGGACTGGCATTTTGTTCTGCTTTTTTTGGAACAAGAAAGTAATGCTTTCCCTAACTTCTTCCAACTGGAAGTAGAGGCAGCAGAAGCTATCTTTTCACTGTCAGACATACATAATACCATACTGTTGCAAAGTTATGCCAAAGGAAAGCTTAAAGTCTGTCACAGTGAAAACAGGAATATTGCTTTGTAAAAGTAAAGCTGTCTTCACAATTTCGATTTGCTGGATTTTTTTCTGCTGGCAGTAATGGTCATGTAAAGAAGATGTGAATCATTAAGAAGAAGATATTAAAAATTGAAATTTTCTTTTCTTTCACTGAAAGCTCTCTGATTTTCATTTGACTTGAAAAATAAAACAAACAAAAAAATCATTTCCAAAAGTATAGCATGCAGTGTTCTTCATTAGCAGCAAGAAGAACACAGACTTAAAATTCTTTCAAGTTATTAGGGTATATAAAAAAGCCCTCAAATGCAATGTGGTTCTTGTTGAGAGCACAAAAGTTGCATGAAGAGTAGAAATGACAAAAAAAAAAAAAAATCACTATATTTAGAGAAACCAAAGTCCTACATATTCTCTACAAAGTCTATAGTAAGGCATTTATGTCATTTCATGATGTACAGTAATGTGTTTGTGATTCTCATGGGATAACTGAGTAATTAGCATGTTTTACTCTTAAGACTTTTTATTTAAAACTTTGAAACAAACACAAAAGAACATTACTGAAAAATGAGAGCTTCAGCTGAAGTAGCATTGCATTACCCTGATTATTTTTAACAAACTTTTCCAAAGATTTCATTTACATAAAAAAAAGCTCTTGTGTTTCAAGGGAATGATCGTGGTGCCTTTGAAATGAAAAATGGCCAGTAAGTGTCAATAAAACCTAGACAGATCTTTTGGTACTGGAAGAAAAACAAAGCTTATTTTTTTCAATATTAACATAATTTTCAGGATGACTGTGTTTTCATTTGCTACAACATTACAACATGATGGGCAAATAACTATGAAAAAGACTCCTATGTTTTTTGTTGCGTAAGAGTTTCGGACTCAAATTTGTGTGTTTCACACAGATGTAAGAGTTAACTCCTATTCATGACAGCAGGATAAATAAAAGCGCAGTCAAGCCCATCAGCTCTTAACCTAGTTTGAAATAAAACTTCGCAAATTCCTGCTGCTAAGACGCATCCTGGTTTATAACATCTAAAGACAGAAGTGTGCCCACTGGGTCATGATGCACATGCCTCGTGCCTGTATGCAGCAGCAGCTGTTCCAAGGGACATTTGCAATCAGAAGGAACAATATTTCTAGCATCATCACCTGATAAGGAGCAGTTCCTGTAACTCCACAGCAATCTGCTTATGTTCTAACTGCAAGGTTAGGTCTGGAACGATGTCATTAGCTGAGAGTCTCCTCAAAGCTTCTTTGTCTTTTGACTGCAGAGTTAAACTTCAAAATATCATACCTCTTACATGCAGAAATCAGTCTGCAAATACAAAAAATCCAGTACGTTTTATTTCTAGTAACTCAATGAAGTGAGAAAGAAGATAACACCTCACTGGAATTAAAAATACTGCTGACAGTTTTTGAAATTGGAATATTTTTAGATTTTGGGCTCTTTGGAAAACTCAGCAAAATTATAATGTCATGTCAGTGAAAAAGCTCATACGGACCACATTAAAATGTGCCAAACTTTGTTCAGTTACAAGGTTTTGAAATAACTATTGTTTGACGCTTATAATAGTATCGACTGAACATATGCAATCAGCTAAAACCTCCGAATACTCCATCCTTGGAGCTCCAAAGAGCCCCATAATGCTCCCAGCTGCTGCCTACCAAGGAAGGACATGGCACTCAAAGTACAAGCAAGCTGCTTGTGAGGGCTTTTTGGTTTTGTTTTAAACGAATTGCCTTGTTACTCAGATGGTAAGGAGGAGAATTCTGACCTGAACACCGAAGGAAACAAAATTTAAACCCAGAAAGGTTCAGAGAAATGAAAGAGTTAAGGGAGGAATTCTGACAGAATGCCTGATAAGTGTCTGAGAGAGATGAAAATAGATTCAGTGGCTGGGATAAACGAGGGGAATAACGGGAAAGACTAAAAGCTGTTTGGCTGGAGGGACTGATGTGAGCAATGTTGAGGAAAGGAAGACACAAGAGACCAAAGCTGTGACTATATACTTGATAGGGTTATGGCAACACTCTCCCTTATTTCTTTGCCTCAGGCCAAACTCAGGGTTTTGCTGGCACAGGGGTTCGTGTCCCACCACAAGAACTGGACTGGACAATTCAACAGTACTTAAAAAAAAAAAAAAAATCAAAACCAACAGCAAAATATCCACCTTTTCATCCTCATTTTTCAGATGAACACATTCCTCTGTCAAGTTCCGTACACCATCACACAAACACAGCTGTGGTGCCAGAACCCAGGACAGACAGTGGAGAGGTGGGAGGATGTGATGGGAAGAAAAGATGTTTAAGTCAGTTTAAATCAATGATGAAATTAATGTAAATGAATTTATGAATATTGATGAATGGATTGATGATGTAAATGACCAGACAAACAGATGAAGTTGATGTGAGAAGGGGAAAAAGTATAGACAGGTCAGACAAAGAAAGCTAAGATAGGCTGGGTTAGATTCTACATGAGAAAAGAAGCCCTAAGAGCAAAGATTAAAAAAGCACAAATAGAAAGTACCATACCAATTTTGAAAAACCAGCCCAAGGACAAGTCCAAAACTACCACTTAAGTTTACTGAATCTTTCTGAATTCAGAATATGTCTGTTCTCAAGTGTCTCATTCCCTTATCTGTAACACAAAGATAATGCTGCCCTTTCAGCTCTTGGATAACATTTAGTGATAAACCACAGAAAAATTCATGAGGAAAACAAACACTTTATAACAGAGTTTACATAGCACAAAATAAATCCCAAAGCCTTGGAGAGCACTGATGATAAGACGAGCTATTTAAAAGGTATTCATTAAGCGCACAGGTGCGATGGTGCTCACTAACTGAAACTGAGCAGCTGCGGAAAAAGTCGTACCACTGTGCGATCAAAGACCGGATCAGCTTCCACACAAAGAGGACATGCATGCCTGCAAAGTAAGATCATAAAGGTAGATCATTTTGAAGAGTCTTATTAATCAAACTTAACAGTATTCTGTTATTATGTATTTGTCCATAACAATCTTAGGGAACATAAGAAACCTTTATCAAATCACATATAAAAGAACATTCTTAGCAACCAATATACCTAGTTAATAAATATTAGTCAATGTTTCCATCACAGATACTAACATAAACACTAAAAGCAAGCTTATGGTGGCCCACTACTGACTTTTGAGAAGTTGGAAACCATGTCTCAAAGTTGCTTCCTTAAAAGCAAAACTTTGGCCTGGGTGAGAAAACAGTGTCTACTCATCAAGACCGATCTGCACACAGGGGCAGGCTACCAAGAGTTGGAGTATCCACGGTGAAAGTCTGCAGAGAGGGACTCTTGTTACTGCAGAGATTTGAAGTTCGTCAGGAGTACATGCTGTGCCACCCTGTTGTACCCTGGGGTTTAACTTTAAAAGTGACAAAGCTCTTTTTGAAGCAGGGATTTGGAGTAAAAAAACCCCAGGAAGTCAGTTATCAACAAAGTGATAAATTATTGAAAAACTCATCCTAAACAACCAAGGTACTGCATTTTCAGTAGCTAGTGCAAGGTGGTGCTCCCATACGGCTAGGGGGCAGGAGGTGGGCACAACCTCCTCTCCTGGCTTGACAGCACCAGCTTTAGTATCAGGAATTTAAATTGAAAAAATCTGGAAATGCCTCACACAATGAAAAGAGGAAAAAAATCCTTCTTGTCTGGAAATACGGTGAGAAAGAACTATAGAATCATGGAATGGTTTGGGTTGGAAGGGACCTTAAAGATCACCTAGTTCCAAACCTCCTGCCATGGGCAGGGACACCTTCCACTAGACCAGGTTGTTCAAAGCCCCATCCAACCTGGCCCTGAACACTTCCAGGGATGGGGCATGCACAACTTCTCTGGGCAACCTGTTCCAGTGCCTCACTACCCTCATAGTAAAGAATTTCCTCCTTCTATCTAATCTAAATCTACCCTCTTCTAGTTTAAAGAAGACCCTTGTCCTATCACTACATGTCCTTGTCTAAAGTCCCTCCCCAGTTTTCTGGTCTCCCCGAAGCCTTCTCTTCTCCAGGCTGAACAGCCCCAACTCTCTCAGCCTGTCCTATAGGAGAGGTGCTCCAGCCCCCTGATCATCTTTGTGGCCCTCCCCTGGACCCTCTCCAGCTGGTTCATGTCCTTCTTATGTTGGGGACTTCAGAGCTGGATGCAGTACTCCAGGTGAGGTCTCACAAGAGTGGAATACAGGGAGAGAATCACCTCCCTTGACCTGCTGGCCATACTTCTTTTGATGCAGCCCAGGATGCGGTTGGCTTTCTGGGCTGCAAGCACACATTGCCAGCTGATGTTGAGCTTCTGGTCCACCAACACTCCCAAGTCCTTCTCCTCAGGACAGCTCTTGATCTGTTCTCCACCTAGCCTGTATTTGTGCCTGGGATTGGCCTGACCCATGTGCTACAATTAATAAATTCATAGTTTATCAGTCCCCACTTTTTGTAAAACCTGGAGGAATGTGATAAACTTGCGCTTCCCCCCACTAGCAGGGACCCCCAATGACAGTTCCTCTCTCTGGCTTGCAGAGGGAAGACATAACAACCTGTCTCCATTTCCACAGCATCTCAGCTTTTCTGCCTTGCCATGTCTGTTCAACCACTGCCTATGCATGCACTGCCAGTCTTCATGTACATGTGGGGAGTGGGAGGACTCCAGACCACATTCTCTTCTCTTCACTCCAGTGCCACCATCAGTGGCTCCAGTCCTGCGTATGGGAGGTGGCAGAGGGGGCAGCGGAGGAGGGCAGTAAGTAGCTCTGACAGATGGTAAACTGGTCCTTACACTTCATTACAAAGCAGCAGAGAGCTTCCATCTTTTCTCATTTTACCTGTGTAAACACACAGCTATTAGCTACTGCTACCTTCCCAAGGGGCGCATGCTACCCCTTCTGTGCTCGTCAGGGCTATGCAGAAGAACAGACAAGCTGAAACCCTCCATGGCAGCAAACAGAAACATTAATATTCCCATATGCTCACTAAGATTATCACTCACTGTCATCAGCCTATGAGTATTGCACAGTTTTTCTTAGACACATACATGAACACATAATTTATGATTGTTAATAAGTAATACTGTGCTAATAGATGCAAGTCCTATAGTTTAGCTTTTAAATTCTTGAATCATCTATGGTTTTTTTTTTTAATATTTGGATGCAGTAGCAATCAGAGGCTTAAAGTAGGTCATTGCCTCATGGAACGAAAATGAAATATTTTAAGAGTTTACAGTCTCACTGCTCCCATTTTCTGATTGCACCTATGAGAACATGATCGATAGAAATGCATACGCATGTACGTTTCCAAAAATTCCAGACAGGCAGGGCTAAGATGTAACTTAAAATAATCCAACTATATCTGGATATGGAAATTACCTCTGAAGACATTTGAAGAATCTCCTTTTTGACACGTCCTTATGTCACACAACAATCACCTTCATGGAATAACAGTCAGCACTTTCTAATTACCCTACACATTTGACCCTACCTCCTGCACTCCTCTAAAGTACTTAATTTTCCCTGCTTCTGTATCAGGATAGAGCACTCTGTGTGGCAGTCTAGCAATCACCATCACAAATGACTGCAGAAGTATCTGATCTTGAAATGGGAATAATCACACACTATTTCCCAACTGTATCTTACCATGTTTTATGTGCATATACTCAATATAAGTAATTCATAGTGAAATCACCAGCAGCCACATACTTTGTGCAAACATTTATGTCTGTGCTGGCTTACGAATGTCTTTATTTTATGCAGATTTTCTCCTTCTATAATGAATCAGATTTTGGATACTTTCAGGCCAAAAGATTACTACAAAAAGGCAGAAATAATCTGTAATATGCTTCTACCAGTTGGAATCAGTACATTGTTTTCAAGGCTCGCTCATGAAGTTTGAGTAGTTAAATCATATAACATCCACAACGGCTTTAAAGACCCCTGAGACTACTTTCCAAGTACTTATTCTTTGCTTAGGAGTTAAGGATGTGCATTTTTCATGGTTCAGTCCCTCATTTTACACGGCGTCTGCATAGCCTGAGGTGTCACATTTCATGGGAATTTCACAAAACATATTAAAAAAAATTACACAAAACTTGAAGATTCATTTTCATGGAGACAGAAAGCAACCCAAAGTCTCCCAGCCTCTGTCAGCTTTAAAAACAAGGGAAATCCATAATTTTATGGTGGTGTTATTGCTGAATTCCATGTAGACTATGAGAACCCTATATCCTCCTCAGGAGCAGTCCCAACATGAAAGGCCATTTCATACAACGCACAGAGCAAGGAACAGCTCTGTTTATTTGTAGATGTGTAAATTACTATAGGGTGGTTAAACTTTTGAACTCAAATTTGCTTCAGTGCCAATTCCCATCCCAGACTGGGAGGACCTGCACTGTACGCTGTGTGTTAGGACCATATGGCTCTGCTTCCAGATGGATTGCGGATCAGAATCATATCCAAGGACAAGGGAGGGAGGAGGAGGAGGAGGGAGGAAGGAGAGGGCAGGGCTTCCTCCACAAACTATGGGAACACTTAAGGTTGTGGCCGGTAGGAAACTCAGTGTAATGATCGCATAGATCAAGTCTAATAAATGTAATTTAGAAATACACAGATGAGAAATGAAGACAGGAAATGCTAAAAGCATAGCAAGGAAAGCAAAGAGGATATTTTCCCTCTTTTTAAACTGCATGGTTTTCAAGGTCAAACTCTCCCAGCTACCCTTGTACAACTAAACAAACACATGTAGTCTTAAAGAGATATTTGCAGAAGTGAAAGAGGATTCAGCTATCACGGCAAGGAGGTTTAGTGTTTATATTACTAATCACAGAGATAGTATAGCATGCCCTCTTTTCTGGTACAGTGAGGAGCACTGTAATCTTATTATTTCTAATCTAAAGAGTTCACAAACCAGCATGCCAAACCATTCCTATTTTTTTTTATTCCACGGCTTTTCAAGAAAGAGCAAGCCCTATCTCGAGGTTTCTGCACACATTGTAGCAGGAAGGAGCATTGAGCCATCAGGTATGGGTCTGTTTTTTTCTGAGACTGTTGCTTTTGACATGAACTACAACAAATGGCACCTACAAAGCTCACTGATGGAAAGCTGGCAGTGCAGCCCATTTCACAAAGGGAGATGGCATGGCTGCATCACAGTGACGCCATACCTAAGCTCACCAGTGCTACTCATTAGCAGGTCTTATCAGCACAGATACACTAATTTGCTACTAATTTGCTAACACAGCAGTGGTTTGTTTTGTTTGGGGTTTTTTTTTTTGGTGGTGAGGAACCTAGGTTGTATCTCCATATGGAGCTGCTCCATACTATGCAGGCACAACAGCTTCCAGGTGGAGTTCCCATCTGTTGGTATAGTTTCATGGGACTGCAGTCTGATGTCCAGTATAAAATGAATGATATGAACATTCAAATCCCCATAGGACAAGTGTCCAGCTCTGATATACTTTCTGGTGAACTCAGCAGAAAGATCAAAGAACTGAATTTACAGGGAGACTGAACAAGCAAGTCCCTCTCAGAAGCAACTCTCCTAAGTAATCAAGCTTTAGGCAGTTGATTTCTCTTTAAAGCACAGGCTCTTACTACAGCTACTTCAAGATGAACTAAGAAGTTTACATAATTTTAAAGGACTGCACCTAAGAGGTCAACTTGAATATGTAGAGATGTGTGCAAGAACTTCACAGTCACATACAGATACCTGCACACTCAAGGTTAAGAGAAGAAAGGAAAGTTTTCATATTTGGCTTCAGGAAAAGAAAGAAATGCAAAGGTAAGCCTGTCTGTTCCTATTTCCTTGGGGCTGCGATACTTTTCTACAGCTGGAAAACTTTAAACAGTTCTCCAGTTCACTCTGAAACAGGAATAACACAATGGTATGCACAATAACACAATATTAGCTCCATTTTCGCTACTAAACTTACATTACTACCATCTGTTTCACTGCTGTGGTACCAACCCAGCAAGACACGTCTATTTAGGATAGACATAGCCTCTCACAGACCTTATTTCTAGTCTTTTGATATTTACACTAACCCTGCTGATGATACATTGCTTTACATACATTTACTGCAGAAGAACACGCTTCCCCATGCTAAATGCTTTGTAATACCTAACCTTTAACGCAAAAGGCCAAGGCCATGCAATTTATCAGGGTGAGGGAGGAAAATTCAAGAGACCTGGAAGCATTCGTGTCCTTGCAACAACAAGGGGTCTTTTTGATAAAAACAGCCAGCTGATTCCTGGAAATGGATCATCCCACTGTTACAAAAAGCACACTTACAAGCCCCAAGTATTCCTAGTAGCAGTTGGCTCGATACAGAAATGCCACCGGCTCGCTGATAACTCCATGCCTGGCTTGCAGAACGAGAGGGTTATCAGCAGCAGCTTCCACTGCCCGCTTGCAAAACCTCACCCTCACCTTCGACTTCCTCTAGCTCCTTGACAACTTCGGGCACACACTGTCCCAGTGACAGACAGTAACCAGATGGTCTTTTACTATTCAGCACTGAGGCGTTTTAGGAATTTAATCTGATTTCCCAGAACACACAAGACAGCCTTTCATTCCAAAGCTGGCATGCAGGTGGAATTGCACGCCTCTGGCTTTATAAATAGGCCTAATCATCAGTGGCTTTGGCACTGTGATTGAGCCATTTTCCTGCTGGTTTAGAAAAACTGACCTCCTGCCTGGGATTTCATAGCTATATGTTTTACAAACGACACAGGAGTACGGAGTATGTCGGATCCGTCACCTGGGACCATCTCATGCACTTGATCCAGTGTCCACAGAGACCAACAGGCACTTTATCAGAAGTGCAGTGGGCTCATGACAGGAAAAAAAACTGGTTCTACCGCAACCTAGTTTTTCTGTTCACATTACTGAATGAAGTATGGATTATTGAAGTTTTGGATATACCCTACCTTTAATTTTAGATTATAATAATAGTTTTGGGGGACTGGTAACTTAAAGCAGAAATATTACTTCAAATCATAACTCTTAGCCTCCTTCCAAGCACTTGTTCTCCTATACTACTTCGTATTTAAAAAAAACCAAACCCAACCAGCAAACACCATGAAGCAAAAAAAAATTAAGAACACCAGCCGAAATTAAAACCATCTCTCATCTAGACTTAAAACCCAGATTCTTATTCCCTGTATAAGCACACAGCTCTCTCTAAATCAGAGATCTGCATCCAAAGGCAGACTTTGGTTCAAACCTGATATAGTATAAGCACAGTCTGATGATCTCATTTTTCCCTCAGCCTTAGCTCTTTAACATGTTGTGCTGCAGCAAGGTCAAGGCCTCTTCCTGCTTGGACTGGACACCTAGCTTGTGCTTTCAGACCACAAGAACAAATTCTTGCTTTCATCTAATTATGGACACCACTAAAATACTGATTTGAACCCACAAGCAGGCAATTAGGGATCCAAGTACACAAATATGCTCTGCAAAAAAAAGCTGGATGACCTTTTGACAACCTTCTCACTGGATGTGAGGGAAAGACAGGACAGGATCCCACCAGGGAGAACTTCTTACATCATCGTGTCAGCAGACTGACACCTGAACTTCCATACCTCATTTATTCAGTATATTTTTTTAAAAACAATTAAGCCTTGGTCTACACAAGCTGCTTTTTTTTTTTTCCTTACCTTCCCAAGAGGACTAGATAAATTAACAGAAAACATGAAGATTGTCATAATTCTACCAGTTATTTAATTAGTTTGTGCTCAGTCATGGCATTTCACGTGTTGTTTTCTCATTTTGTGCAAGGAACAGAAGATCTCAAAATTATATCCAAAGCATCTTCAAAATTACAGTAAGACTTATATCAATCCTCATAAAAGGTGTATGTTTTCATCTGTCTTTCACTCATTTCCATTTATGCCTGAATATTTAGGCAACACCCACCATACTCCATCTTGTAACTGCGACATAAACTTTTAACTTCAGTGGTGTCAGTGAAGTTCATAATTCTTATGGATAATTGTCACCAAAGGGAAAAAAAGGAAAAGGGAAAAAAAAAAAAAAGAAAAGAAAGAAAGCCTGTTTCTGTGGTGAAAAAAAAAAAAAAAATCCTTCAAAACAGAGTTTCTTTACATCTCCATAATAATTAAAAGCAATGTCAAAGAGTAAACTTAGGGTGAAGAACTATTAAGTACGTAAGAAAAAACGCTGTTTTCTAAACTAGACTTTCAACAGAGTAACTCTCAAGAGAAGCCCTGGCTGCTGGTGATTTAGGGCCTACACACTATACCATGACAAAAGGGAACACTTTGGGAAAGGTATGGCAAACAACCCTAGTTCAGGGAACCCGAGCAGAAATAAACAGTCACTCCTTAGCACTTGACAATAAACTGTCTGGATTTCTCAGTAGTAGTATGTAAAAGCCACACTTATCTTCTCTTCACTTACTAATTAAAGGAAGTAAAACTTTCGTGACTCACATTGGCAGCTCAGTCTGGGTTGAATCAAGTCAAAACCACTAAGCAGAAATTCACAACCAGGAAACATTAAAGTGAAACAATGCAGACCTTGGGAAAAAGGAAAGCAATCTCCTCAAGAAATAACTTGTACCCAGGAACTCATTAAATCACCTACAACCCTTACGTATACATATATTTCCAACCTGCTTTCCCTTCTAGGTCCAGAACTATTTCTTAAGTGCACGCAAACAAGTTCACAGGAAACTCTTGGAAACCGCTCAGTCAAGAGGGGCCCAGCCGGGCACGGGCGAGTCCCAGGGGTGGAGGAGGCAATGCGGTGCCTAAGGTTGTCGTTTACTGTCACAAGCCCTGCAAGCTGGGTTAGGATCACAAGAAGAAAACAGTGAATTACCCCAAAGCTGCTGGAGAAATGCAGGCAGAATATGGAGCTAAGGAGAAATCACATCCATTTATGACTGGGGCAAAATGCAGTGAAAATAAGGAGGATGTGTTTCACTCCAAAAGGATCTGCAGGATAAGGACACCGCAGCAGTAAGGCACAAACATTCTAGACAAAGATGACCTTTTTTTTTTTTTTTTTTAAATCTCCATAACCTAACGTTGAGTTTAAAGCTTATGAGACCACCTCAGTGCTAACTATGATGTATCTTCTGTCAAATGTACCAACCTACTCACCAGTACTCTGAGTTTTGTAAAATGCAGCACTGCAGTAACACACACGACTGTCACAAAAAAAATCCAACTAATTGCTATAGAGTTCCAAAAATAATAGACCAGAAAAACACTCTTACATGACGTATTTAATGTTTCTTTTCAGCACCCTCCTCAATGTATTTGGATAAGATTGTCTGGCTACGCTGTACTTCCAAACCTATCTTTATCTCATTGTGCATGTAGACCTGTTCAGAAAGTACATGCTGGCTCCTGGAACTGCAAACCAGCTGACATAATCTTGGAGTTGTAACAAGCTTTGAATTTCCTGAATGACAATCAAGACAAATTTAATTTCTGAAATAAAACTCACATCACACAGAAAAATAATGTTATTGTGTTAGATGCTAGGATACACTACCCAGAGAGAAACTTCAGCTTCTCGCATGAGCAAAACAGGGAGAAAAAAAGGACCTGATTTCAGAAGACAACAATCCCTAAAAGCATCTGCTTAAAATAAAGATTTTAGCTCTATGGCTTATTTCCATACAGTTAGTTTTTGTTGGTGGTGGTGGTTTGTTTGTTTTATATTTATTTTGAACAAGCTGTGACCACTTGTTAATAACAATGCAACAAGATGAGTTTGCTATTTACTGATTATGATGGCATGGACATTGGCACTAAGGCTCTGTTTTATCATTCACTGAATCCAGTAGAACATCTTCAGATCATGGACACCAAGCTCTTAAACACAGCACAACCAGAGAAGCCACACCAAGAAAGAGACCACTGTGATCTCCCTGAATTTGTGATGCTTTAGGGTATATCCTAATAAGAAGAAAAAGCAATCCATTTGGAATGAGGTTTTAATTCTTCTCAATCCACACCTGGATGATGTCAAATGAAATCTCAGTAAGATGAAGGCATGTGCAGTAGTCTGGTGAGATCACTCAGATGTGACTGACTCCTCTGGTATCAGCAGATCATTCTGTCAACTGTGAGGCTCAGTGCCCTGGACCTTATCTGACATAGGGGCACAAGAGCTGCAGGGCTATCCAGTGTTTGGATTATGAGGCCACTTGGATACTCCAGTAGTGTAAACACCTATCAGGCTTTCTTATTTTGAATTTTCAGTATTTGGCTGCAAAACTCAGCTGAAGGGAAAAGACGTCATCCAGCCACACTGGATTAATGCCAAGCTGATAAAGGTGTAAACCCCTAGACTGTCCTATATAGCACCTTTGTTTTGCTTCTAGTCTGAATTTTCTGAGAGCACCTATGGCCAGTTTCCTTCCAGAAACTACTTTTTTTTTTTCAGCGGTAAAGAATATCTCTTTTCTTTCACATGTTTCTGTCCTTATAGAGTTATAGTGTGGTTAACAGTCTTCTTAATTTTGAGTATATACATGCTACTATTCAAGTACATTTATATCACTATGACTACTGACATAAAACATAATTTGTGGTCCTGCTTTGGTTTCTTGTACATCCCCAAAAGCTAGTATTTGTACAGTCTAATCTTCAAGTTCTTCACAAGAAGCCACACTTACTAATTGCAACCTTGCCTTCAGTAACTTAGCATTTCTGGCTCTTACAAAATCCTTTTCCTTATTTTTGTATTTGTTTTACTCCTCAAATTGCAGTTTGAGTTTTAGCAGCTAGATACATCAAAGTGACATTTTTAAAGACAGCTATATACGTCAGTCTAAGAAAATTCAAATGAGCAATCCACCGGAACTATGCATTCCTCAGTGCTCTCTATTTACTAAGAGATCACCCAGCAGCAAAAATCCCTTGGTGTGACTGTTCGCTCGCTCGTAACTCCTCAAAATACTGAAGGAAGTCTCCCAATTTGTAGCCTGGGTTTCCTGGTTAGATGAAAATCACAGGCATTCATTTGGGCCACAATACAGTAAATCAAGTAACACACCTTTTCTGCATCACTCTCCAAACCCTACCTTTGCCAGTTATCTTTTAAGTGCAAAGAACAGAAGTAAACCTCCGATTACCTGTTTAACTCCAAAATATCAGATAGCTAAAAATTTTTTCCAGCCAACTGATGTTAAGATATGACCATCTCACTGTTTATTCCACAGCTACTAATCCCACTCCAAGAAGTTATTTTGCTCTGTGCCCTTTGACATTTACAGCTATCTGGTGAAAGCTTTAGAATGCCTTTTCTTTCTTAGAAGTAAGAATTTTCAGTATGAACTACAACAAAATCTGTACAATGGAGAGACTATCAGCATTTGAATTTACAATTCATACTGCTCAGCGGTGAGTATTAATTCCCCCTCTTAATTTTCCTGCATAACATGCAAAAATTGACACCAAACTGAGAAACATGTTCCAAGACACTAAACACAGCAAGTTGCAGCAGATGTGCGAGAGTTTCAGAGCAATAAAAACAACTTTTGGATGCATTTCCTTTACCTCTGAGGATGTAGTTCTGATAATTCTGGTCAGCTTCTGCTCCCACTTTGATTAAGCAAGTCAGACCTTCAGCGACAACAAACTCGTGAACCAAGTCTTTGTCATCCTGCCACAGGAGAAAGGAAAAACTGGGTTAGAATTTTTAAAGTCAAAGAAACAGGATATATCATCATGTAAAATCAGATGTCTACAACATTGACTTCATGTTTCAGATGATCTGAGCAAGTTGATATGAAAGTTGTTATAGAGAAGACTAGAAGCAGAATTCTAAATTTTAAAATCAGAATTAAAATACATTGAAGTAAAGCAATAAGAAAACCAACCTTTTACCTTTAAGTACAGAAGATTCGTATCTGTAAACCATTATTTTTTATTTTTCCATTAATGCAGACATTCTACCTGATATTAAAATTTCATCTCATCACATTAACAGACATTCTTAAAGCCTTAGTGTCAGTATCAACAAGAGGAGGCCATATATGCGCCTTAGCATAACGCCAGGTTCAGTATTTGAAGGTCAGACAACGAAACTTTTAAAATTGGTGTTTATTGCAACCTAATATGATATTCAATATCTTAACGTAATATTAATTAATTATATTTAGAATGGCAATGTACAGTGTTGAATATAAGAACACTACTAGATAACGTTCCCACATTATGATGGAAAACATAGGAAACGTAAGAGAAAATACTCCTCAGTATTTGATGGAAGTTAAACTTGTTAAAGTGACTCACTTTTTTTTTTTTTTTTTTTAAAAACCATCAGTCCTTCACTCAGTGCAGCCAAATGACCCCATATCACGTATCAGGGAGAGGAGGGCTTTGCTGGGCACTACACGCACAGTGCTACGCAGAGTGACTATAGAGCACCGTACCTACAGCTTGTCATCTCCTCTCACCGAAGGCGCACATAGATAAACTAAAGGCTACTAAAAATTTGATTGAACAACACTTAATGAATTAACCATACAAATTAGGTGCAAAACCAATTTATAATATTAATGAAAGAGAAGCACTCTGTGGACAGAATATTCATAGTTGCCGAGTCCTTTCTTTTGATTATTTTTAACATACATTTTCACACACAACAGTGTATTAGATAGACGTTTCAGCTTTCCAATAACACAGCCCTGAGAGGTCAAGATCCAGACAGTAGATAGTTTTGTTGAGAGTAATTTCTGTATTCACTGCATACACTTAGAAAACTGCCAAGGAAAATAAAATAATCAAGTCCCCCTTTAAGTGTGACGATTCACCTGTTGCACAGTTCTTTCAGCCTGACAGATTATTTCTTATGAATTTCCTTCTTTCACCAGAGCTAAGTTACATAATTCTTAAATGCTGACCAAATGGTATACTTAAAATTGTAAGGTGACCTAGCAATTCATAAGAAATGTATAAATTATAAGAAAAATACATTTAATGTTTCATGAGAAGATAAAATTTGTTAAAACCATTTAAGTATATATTTTGCAGTCATATATAGATTAACAAATTTATCACCTGATAAAGGTGATTTATCCTTTAAAAAGTATATATTTTTCCTCAAAGAAACTTGAGTAATCTCTTGTTCTTCAATAATTTTGAATCCTGTTTCTCCTAAAACTCAAGAGAGAGGAACATATCCCTGGAGTTTTTCAGCTAAGCTTAAAGTAAATTATATTCAGGGTTCAGGTAAACTAAGGCTATGCACCATGAAGTTTGCATGCCGAGAAAGTAAGTTACTCTGTATGCCAAGGTCAATGCTTAAAAATTCCCTGCTACTAAAGAGAGAAGGTGCCAGATTTCCCCTAGCAAGAGCGAGGGACAGAAAGGACAAAAGCACTCAGAATTTAGAAAAATTACACAGAAATTGGTAGCATAGTGCAGAATCAAGAAAGTTGTGGGGAAAACATACTCGAAATTGTTTTTCTACAAGTATGATGACAAACATGAATATTTTATTGGTCGTCACTGTCTAATTTAAGAAAACAAGATATATACAATATAAACTACTGAGTGATAAGTATTTCAGTTGGTAATGGTGCCCTAGCTCAAAGTATACTTCCTTGTTCTTTAAATACCTTTTGCTGATATTTTAGAAGAAAATGTGATTTTGCATCAACTTATGAAAAGTGTGTTTGTATCATCTTTGAGTTGAGAAAAAAAAAATCTATTCTCAGTTGACTCACAATCAAGCAAGACTGCAAAAACAGGAAAAAGAAGGATTAACAGTGGTTTGTGGGTTCTGACATTTGTTAATAGACCTAACATACCCATTTTTGAAAAATAAAAGACATTCAGAAAATACAAAAAACCATTGTCCCTATGCTAGAGAAGCTAAGAGTAGTCCAGGTTGAACCCAAGAACAAAAGAAAAATTTTAATAACACATAGCCATCAAGGGCTGTTGATTCTCAGTAAATGATAAAAACTGAAATACGTGTTACAGATTTAAGATTTTCCCCATAATCTTTAATAGTGAATGCACATCAGAATATCACCTGGGTAAAAAATAGCATCTAATTCTCAAAATACCTCATGCTAAAGATCTGTTATATGTTGGTGGCTTTTAAATTTATTTTCTGTTTTAAACAAGGACCTTCCCAAAACAAATTGTGAGATCTGCCTTCTGGAACTTTTTTGCAGTGGCCAAAGGAGTAAACCAGTATAGCATAGAGTCATCCTGGACTGAAAAGAGATATATTGCAGGGGAACAGCAGAGGAAATGAAGGGGATGAGGGACTCTAACCAGACTGCTTTTGGAAAGCACTGAATAAACAAATCAAACCTGAATTTAAAAAAAGGCTTTTAAGGTACTTCTCCTTTCCCAAATAAAAAGGAAAAAGAAGGTGTAATGAAGTGGAGTACAAACATATCATGCTCTAGGTATAAATCTGAAGTCAGCATGTTATCTATCCCATCATGTATATACGATGAGAGGAAAGAAGCAAACATCTGGAATGTGCAGGGAGAGATGAAAGGCACCCAAGCCAATACGTTCTACATTGAAAGGAGAATGTTTACATGAATTTTGGTCTAGGATAATCTTTTCAGACCCATTAATTCACTGACTTGTCAAGTTAGGTGACCTTAGGAGTAAAGGCTACTCTCTAGCAGCGGCAAGAGGTTCAGGTTTCCAGGAAAAGAGTATTCATTGTGTGGAATATATGGTGCACGTGACAATGATATGTACAAGTAGCTGCCGCATGTTCATGATAACAGTTAAAAGGAGGCAGGGAAAGGTTGTCATTTGCTATAGAAATGGACTCCTCTGCTAATATCGCAAAGATTTATGAGCCCTTAATCAGCAGGCATTAAAGCACTGATGAGAAAAGCAGCAAAACACAGGCAAAGCTCTCTAAGCTTCCTGCTGAGCTCCTGCAACCATGAAGATTGTGCAGTGACACAAAGGCTGGCTACTTAAAGTCTTTATGAAGAGACACCATTGGCCTTGTCAGATAGCTATATTTTACACATTTACTCACAGGCTTGGAATAGATCGTGTCTCTTCCTTTCTTTAGGCACCTCAGAAGAAAAAAAACAATATATGATGCTTTGTAAGAAAGCTCTATTTTTGCCCAATATATAATGAAAAAGACATTAAATATATTCAAATTGATGAGTTTGAAGCTTACTTATGTGGTTGACAAAATGCACAAATCATACTTTCACCTGCATAATTCAGCCTAGCTATTAAAAAGACTCCACAAAGCCTTTGATCAAGAAGTCTATACAGTACACTCTGCCACTAGCAGAATAAGAAATGTAGGCAGGGTTTCCTCCTACTCATACCCCTGTCTCTTTACCTTTGGATGTATTCTCTAATGCAGTTTTGTGGGGTCTTATCTGAAGGTGAAGACTGAAGACTTTTTTTCAAGGAATGACACTTTGCTAGAATGCTTCTTATCTGATGTGCAGCTTCCATGTGCAAAGATAAATTGTTTACATACTGTTAAAAATAAATCTTTCTGAAGCCTGCTATTTCTGCAGGCCACATGTTTGAAAGTTTTCACCCAAAGCGTGATTATTTTTATGCCACAAGAAAGTTGCCTTGTTTCCTAATATGAATCAAGGTTTTGGAACAGTTTGTCAAGGGATTTATTTATTTTTTTTTTCAAAGCTAACGAGTATTGCTGAAATCTCCATTCCAAGTATTTGGGGAAACTGGATTAGTAACTGAATACTCACATTTGGATATGCACATACATATTTCTCTCTTACGTGGCTAACAGCTGTGCAGAGTACTGTCTTTCCACGGAATCATAACAAGATGCACATCTATGATATTTTCACCAAGGAGAACCTAATTTTTATGGATTTTTTTTCCTTTCATAAACTATACCATTGTTTCGAGTTGCTTAAGTATTCCCATATTTAATCCTATGCTGTACAGTTCTCTCCTGTTTCTGTTACAAAGTTAAACACTGTGCATTTTATAATGTTAATTTCATTAAATAAGGAACCATGGGGTTCCCCAGCCTGCGCTCTCCACATGACACATTACTGAGTGAGCCAGCAATTACATTCTGTACCATCCAAACGTTCCAAAATGCAAAAGTTGCAATAATCCAGCCTAGAAGTGAGAGCAGCACAGGCAGCCAAGGTACCAGCCACTGCCACAAGAATCTTCTTGCTAAGCTTTGCCTACAGGCTTACAGGAGAGGATTGTACTCCCACTGAGCTCCAGTGGTTGACGCACTTCACCCTCTGCCTCAGGAGGAGCTGCCCTCTCTGCTCTGTCACACTACAACATCCCTATTAAGAGATTTAAACTGATTCTCAGGCCAGATGATTTTGTCTGTAGACCAAAAGTGGTAACTTCACACAAAGATATATTGCATTCACATTTTCACATTGTGATAATTCACTTAGGTAAAAGATAAGATTAATATTATCATTTCACTGTCCAATGTAGCAGAAGAGGAGAAACGTAAACCCTGCCAGATTCAAAGAGGAGCAGCATCCTCCTCCGCTGCCTGAAATCTCGTGGGACGAGATGCTGGCAGCATACCAATACAGAGCCCTACAGGCAGAAAGGTCACAGCTCATTCAGACACCGCCTGGCTCCTCTGAAGGAAAAATCACTACTTTTTAAGAGGGGGAGCTAGGGAAATTTTCACTCATTGCTCTGTTCATCTATGAAATAGTATGCTGGGAACGTGTGCTGTCCCCACACCACATTAATACATCAGAGCAAGGTCTCCTTGGAAACCCCTCCTCAGATTCCCCTGCCAGGGGTACACACTGCACAGCAAGGAGGCAGAACAGAAACAGAAACCCCAGATGATTATGCTCAATGTGAAAATAAAATAAAAGAAAAAAACACCACAAACAAAAACTGAAACAAAAAAAAAACCCCAAGGAAAAACGCATGGATCACTAAAATGCCAACGCACTTGCAGAAAGTGCCCCCAAAAAAATAAATGATGGCCACTCTCTAAAGAAGAGAAAAGACATTTTTTCACCCTTTTTTTTTTTTTAAATCTCCTGCAAAGTCAAGATAGGATCACAAAGTTCAGCTGGTTTTAGGAGGATTAAGGTTTAGGGATTAAGCTTCATTCACTTGGGGATGTAAATTAGCAGCAGCAGGACAGCAGCTGACTGGTGAGGAAAGGGAGGAAGGAGGAGGCAGGTCAAAGAGCAAAGCATGCGCAACTGCAGGCTTTCGCTGGTATAAATCTCAAATGACAATACATCTGGCGTTCCACCACAAGAAAGTAAACTGCAGAACTATTGCCTAATACACTTGAAAAGCCTCCTGTATTGCTAAGCAAATAAAGGCAGAATAATAAAATCTAGGTTTCTGTTCGCAAAAGCATCAGTGATGGGTAGGTCTTTATTCCACCCTTCCTACTCCTAACAGTGCAAGGAGAATAGAAATTTACTGATCTTCTTTCCTAAGCATTCCTCTGGCTCTGGCAAACCCTCATGTGAAAAAAAAAAGAAACCACAACAACCAAAAACCAAAACCAACAAAACAACTCCATAGCTTCCTCCTAACCTGACTGCCCTGGACAGCAGCAGCAATGTGGCAGAGCAGGGCTATGACCACAATGTACTTCCATGACCCGAAAGCCTTCACGTCCACAGGTTCCCCGTATAATTTCAATCACTTATATGATGCTCTGCCCCAGTAGCAATAGAAAATTAACACCCAATTCCTCTTGGCTCTCCTTTCAGCGGCTTAGCTCTGTGGCCCCAGGGTCTACATTAGCAAAATACAACAAGAAAGTCTCCACAAGAATATTTTTAACTATTGCTGCCTGCCTTCACTACGCATCACATCTGCTAAAGTTACCAGCAAAATAATTACTCCCATTGACAGGACTACAATGATGTAGTAATAAGAGTTATGCCATGCTCTATTAGAAACAGAAATCCCAGACCATTTGTGGAGTCCAGCTATTTACTGGCTAAGCAACAGGTTGCATTTTATAGATCAAGATTGGCTTGCAATGTTTGCAGTTAGAAAAGCTCATTTTAGCTTGAAAACTAGGTAAACATAGTCCGGAAGTGATTGAAGGAGCATGGATCGCCAAAATATAATTTATAGTTACTTTACCACACTTTAAACGATAGTTCTGTTCTTTGGACTCTGAAATTATTGGTATAATTAAAACACAAGCTTGCCAATGCAGAAGTGCCTGATACTATCTAATTCAATTGTCACTGTTTATTTCAGTCCATTATAAGAGCCAAGTCATCTATTGCAAACAAATCTGGAAAGAAATCATCCCCAAAACATATACACATGCACATATATATACACACACATACATAAAACTTAAGTCCTACGAGTTCCTCAAGACTATATTGCCATTTCAACCAAAATTATTTAAGCAGTTACAAAACAATTCTATAGATGGACCAGATGAGCTGGTGGTTAAGCAGGCAAGTCTTATGTTAAACCATGAGCTCTGCTTTGAGTCAGGACACTACTTCTAGAAGATGAACCAAACACAGCTCTCAGGGGTAGCAGAAGGAGAGTCTTCTGCTGTCACAAAGAGTCCATCTCCCCAAGACAAGTATCTTCACTGCCCGATACTTGACAACTCAGAAGCCACCTCAAGATAAGGATGCTAGGCAAGTTCATCTGCTGTCTTCCTTCGCCCACGCTCCCACCAGCACACCTAAAAGAACAACTCCTTGAGAACAAGGGTGCCCTGGGCCGGGATATCTTAAAACTACAATCAGCTGCTAGAGGTAACCGAGGCAGTGGTAGAAGTATTTCAGCCCTGAAGGGTTTGATGAGGACCAAGCACCCAGTTTGTCCCTTAATGGAAGCTCCTTCCCCTTAGTACCTCTGCTGACCACAATCGCACTTCAGACACTTTGCTGCCCTCACCGGCTGTGCCACAGCTTCCACTCCGCTGCCCTCCAAGCTTTTCCCTACACTCCTTCACGATGACTCCACGCTCCTTATTTGCTTCTCCCTCAGCCCTCACACCTTCCCAACTCATTACATGTACATCTGTGTAGAAGCATAACACTATATAAAGGCATCAGTATTTTCACAATGTTCCTTTTTTTCCTAGTCTCATGTCTATTTACATGAAGCAATATTTTACAACAGCATGCACAGAAATGACCATTCTCCTTACCTTTCAGTAGGGTAATATATTTAAGCAACCTGCAATGCAAACTTTGGCTCCTAGTGATTATTACAATGAAAACTCACCCTCAAGTATCAATTCCATTGCATACCTTTGCCATGAGTCAGTTGCCTAACTAGCAATCACCAAATGTCAGCAATTTTTTTTTGCCAGCCTTTTAAGCACATCTGTGCCAGCTAATGATAATACTATGCCATTAAAATATTTATTTTTTTAAATTTCTTTACAAGATGAAAATATTACAAATACAGACCGCATTATTGCTTATTATGGATTTCCACTTTTGCATCAATAAACAGCTACAGAAATCACCCAGAAGTGTTTGATTTACAGCCATTAATCCCTTGTAGTCTCCCTTCTGAAATACTCTCAGTCCACAAAATAAATATTTTGGTTTTTTTTCAAGAACACATTTTGTATTGCGCTAAAAATACCAGCAAAACAAATACAGCATTTGCCAGTGTTTCCCACTAGCAAAATAGAGAACCTGCAACACTTATTATTTCACACCTCCTTTACAAAGGGACACATTTAAATTGTATGCCTTTCTGCAGCTTCTTTTGGACAGCTGAAAGACTACATGGGGGCACAATAAATCTTTTAATATTTCACATTACGTTCAAATTAAAACACATGGAAACATATCCAATATTTAATACCTTGAAAAAAACATATAATTCTCTTACAGACAGAATTTCTTCAAGCTTAAGGATATTGGGAGGTACTCTAATGTGAAAGAGGTTCAGAGAGCTTTGAATTTTTTTTTTCACCTGTCCAAATTTTTAAAAATATATAAAACCTGAAGGCATTTGTATGAAGAACTTCATGCAACGGCTTCTCAAAGTCTTTCTCAAATTTCCCAGGTGACAGGTATGCAGATACCTAGGATAACCAGCACTAGCCATGTAGTTATCCTCCCAGTAGCTGTCCTGCAGAAGACTCATGTCTTAAGTTGCTTAAAGACAAATTAAAATTTAGAGAGGCAAACGTGCTTTGCTTGCATAGCAAGGTTGCTCCCATGCCACACTTACGTTCTTACTTTCTTTGCTGTCTTCAGTTACCAAGATCAAATTACTCTGATCCTCACCACCATCTTCTCCAAGAAAGTTCTGTTTTTCCTTTACTCTGAACGTGGTGTTTTGTTTCTTCAAGCGACTTTGGTCATTAATTTCACTACTTGCACAGAACCTGCCTGATTCCTGTATCAGATGAGGGAACTGCAGGTAGAAAACAATCTTACTGTGACATTATAATGCTTGCTTCTAGTATTCTCACTGCACTTAACCTTGCAGTTGCATGATGTCATATTCACCTGAGAAAAATCCCAGAGTTATCATCAAGCTTTACCACTGAAAATCGTGGGCTACCTGTTTGATGCATTTTGTCTTTCAGGAGAGGGAACCAAACTGTACTATAATTCTTAAAACAGGTTGAAAGAAAGAATGTGGAAAACAAACTCTACTATTTCAGCAAGTTGAACCATTTGGAAGAACATTCTGCTTTCAATATATTGCTATTTCAGATAATGTAGGTGCAGGTAATTACAGGATCTTTTTCCCCAGATAACATTTTTTCCCCTGTGAGTGTAAGAAGCGAGCAAGCAAAAATAAGTCACATCTTCATATCAGATTAATCTATAAATATTAGCCAGAAAAGCTTTGGTTGCCTCCCCCTATAAATACAAAGCATTTAGCAGGAAATGAGCAAAAAAAGTCCTGCTGTCTCCCTCTGTTTGTTTCCTGAAGTCCATCTGCCTGTATAAACTCAACCACCAGGTAAAAATAACACTGAAACTAAAGGCATTTTATGCTATTGACTTGATGGGGACAGAATTTCATCCTTTGCATCTTGAGTAGACAGCAGATACATCAATATACTGTAGTGTTCGTTGTCCCTGTGTGCCCCCCCCCCCAGTTAACAGCAAAATTAAAAATTACTAGAAAAGTCAACTAGATCAGACCCTACCAGAAATAGTCTTCACAGCAGTTAAACAACAGATCAGACAATGTGCATGCATTGCATTACATATTTGAAGAAGCTAAAGTAGACAGGCTCCATAAAAAGCAAGGTTTCCTGTTTCAATTCAAAGACTCGCACAAATTAGAGAATGCATAATGGTGGCTTCTCCAGTTGTTAGGCTATCCTTGTGATGGAAGTAGTCCACATTTGATAGTCTCATTAAGAACTGTTTAGATCTCAGCCCATAACATTGTCTAGGCATGAAGACACTCTATTTGCTAATGAAACTGAGAAACCGATTTTGACATTTAACATGTCATATCTATTTTATTTATAATCTCTAAACAGTAATGAGACGTATCCTTTGTAAAACAGGATTAAACAGATACGTAAACTGCTATGTGGAACTATGATGAATTCAATTTGAGAAGGAAATGAAGGTTTCTTTCTTTTTCATGCCTCAATCAAGAACCCTTCCAGGAGGGCTCTTAAAGGGGAGAGGAGGCAGCCTGCCTTACAAGTGATGACAGCAGCCCCTAAATCAAGTGTCACACAGCTTTAAACCCTAAGGAGTCATCAGTCATGCTTGCAGGAGGGGAAGGAGCAGCCTCCTTCCTTGAGATCAATGAGGCAAACACAGAATACTCCTTCTGCTCTCCTCAGGATGATTGATGACTCCTCAGCAGCTGAAGTGTGTGACATTTGATTTCACTTACTGATAAGACTGTGTCTATCCAAACACCTTCTAGTTAATGTTTCCAGGGCCCCTACATAGCTGTTCTTTGTGACGTTTTAGACAAAGCTCAATTGTTCAATGATTCATTAATTTCTCAATAATAGAAGAAAATTCTGTAAAAGATTTCTGTAACTGTGTTGCTTGATGTTCTGATCACAACACAAAACGGGAATCCTCAGGAAAAACAGTGGGAGATGTCCTGCATTTGTCAAATGACACTTAGTGAGGAAAACAGCCTGAAAAGAAAACTGGCATTTTTTCCTTATCACTTTAAAATATACCCTTTAGTTCTGCTTTCCAGAAAACCTAATGGATTGATTGACTGCAAATATTTTCAATAACTTTAAGAGACAGATTTACGCATGATTATAGATTTTAATAGACTTGAAACATGCTTTATAGCTTTCTTATTTTTCTTCTGACATCATATTCTTACCCAGTTATTTCATATTTTGAAATTATGCAATCAGCATGATTTGAGACTATGCTTTGTAATGCTTTCTAACTACAAGGCACATTTTTGTTTATAGGTTCTAAAACATGCCTGGTTTATATTACATCTAGTTGTATCAGAGGTCTTGTTAAATAAAGTTTTTAGTATCAAGTAAACTGTGTGGCACTATTTACATATATTATAGTCCTTATAACAAATTTTTCTGCTTTTAAGAGTGATATTGCATTAAATGTTTTAGGTGGTTGTGTTTTTATCTCTCTTACAATATCACGATCAAGAAATGCAAGAATGTTTCTTGACCTTGATTTTAGAAGTGCCATGTTCAGCTGGATTCTGCCCCTGGTTGCCTTTCAGAGTTTTAGCACATATCTCTGATAAATGCAAGAACCAGGCAACACAGAATTCTGTCAGAAAATACACTCAAAGGGAGCTAAACTGTACTCCAACAGGTTGTAAATTATATCTATATATATTTTTTCAGTTCTTTTAAGGTCAAACACTTCATATACTTTTAGTCTGAACATTATTTTTCTTACTCTGTAAGTTTGTTAATCAAAAAGCATACTGGTAAATCAGAAGAAGATACTGCAGTACAGTTCAGGAAAAGATGGTAAGTGTGGCTACCTTGATACTTTAGCATGAATGAAAGGAACAGAATGGCATTACTGTTAAAGAAAAATGCTCCACATGACCTTTATCATTGTGCCAAAACCAGCCCACCAGAAGAAGCCAAAGAGAAATTCCAAGTTCGTACTTGCCAAATGAATCTTTCATTTAAACTCTGAAACAAAGGCATTGTTTTTGCCAAACATTGCTAAGCTTTGCTGAGGCCTCGCGTGAAAAACTAAGAGCTCCAACTATTTGGAATTCATATTTGATATAAAACTTGGGCTTATTCCCACTTAATGCAAATAAGAGACTGCACGTTACCTTGAAGCTCTTTAAATTAAAAATTCTATTGACACAGAACTGTGCCAAATTAACTCAGCTATGATGAAATGATTATAAAAACATGGTGTTATGAACTGTCTTGGCACTTAAAGACATGATGAAGTCTCCATAACACTCTGAAAATTTGTTAAAATGGAAATAAAGACTAGTTTTCAAGTAAACATTTTATTTCTGAAACATTATACTCTTAAGGAATTCAAAATATAATGAGATACAAAATCAAACATATTTGTGTTGAAAAATATACTTTTAAAAAAACTTAACATAATGATAGCTTTCTAATGCTAACATACTTCAGTGTCATAGACTGAAAAATAAATTAGGTATGACCTTTTGGTCAACCGTGTTTGGTCTATAATATAAACCTTATTTTATACTTGTACTTTTCTTCACTAAAAAAATTGAAATAGCTTTTCTTTCTAAAACAGATATAAAATTCATTTTACATTCTCTCTTATTGTTCATTAAGAGATAAACTAAAATCATGCTCAAAAGATGCCCTTAGCAATGCCGGTAACTGTTGTTAATGACAGCAAAGTTGATAGGCAAACAGGAGTTTACATCATACAGGGTCTCATTTTCCAGTTGTGTAGTGTACTACCTCAAATACTTGAGCACAGGATAGGAATACTCCCCAACCTGCGGAAGACTTCTCAATTATCGACTAATGAGAACCTGTATTATGAGAGTATATGAAGATTTTTTGAAAGGTAAGTTTGTTTGACAAACAGCTACAATTCTACCAGAAGTAGCTACTTAAAGTGGCAACAGAGAATTCCAAATTCGTTTCCATATCACATACATTAGGAAGCAGGGAAGTCAAACTCTCAAGGAAAATTATATTCTGAAACTGTCAGACAGGCTTCACTTAAAAAATAAATTAATAAACAGATAAGGGTTTATGTGCATTGCTTTTCCCTTCCCTCTCAGTATTCCTCAACCCAGTTAACTCCAATTAAATTTATTAGGATAAATATTTCAACAACATTTTCATGAAAACAGCTGATCAGCCGGAAGACAGAGATCTTACTGCTGTCTTCACTGAAAGCACTGAGCACTATGTGCTCACAAATACCTACTAGACTTTAAGTAACCTATATGGAAGAAAACATTTATGAATATTCAAACTGGGAAAACTCATGATGGGAAGTATAGGAGATGTGGGATGGATAAGAGACGGTGAAGAGCGGCTTAGCACTTGCTGCTAAATATGTATGACTGCTCAGATTAACCCGTGGAATATGTAAATTCAGAGAAATACAAATACTTCCCAGAAACAGTTGAGGTGAACAAAAAGAGAAGAAACAAGATAAGACTCTTGGAAAATTGCCTAATTTCCTCTGAATACAAAGTCCACTCCCTTGGCAAGCTCATAGGGAAAGACAACTTGGATCATTGTGACTCTCAAACAGTCTTTCCCCTAGGAATGCCTTGAAGAGACAATAGTTTTACCAATCTGTGGCCATATGATGACCAGACTGTTTTGGAGCTGGAACTCCTTTATCCAAGGAGTCTTTTTCAAGGTCTTTTTTCTGACCCAGAAGACATCTTCACTACCAAAATTTTCCATTAAATTAATCACCCTTCACCATCTACTCCTATTGTTCAGAAAACCTTAATTCTGTCATTTTCTAAATCCCGAATGCTGAACTTTGAAATCTGTAAGCAGCATTGTTTGTTTCAGAAATTTGCAATTCTGCAGTCTTGCAGAATTGATAAACTTTGTTATTCTTAGAATAAATGTCAACTAAAACCAAAGACAAAAATGCTAACTAATAGCTTGAAACCCTTGCACCTATCTATCTAGAGGTGCTTTTCTTATTGATTTCACTTACATTTACTGATAGAAATGAAATGTATTATCCTGAATACCATTTTAAGATCACATCGGCAGTATGCTCTAGTTCTCACTGATGTTTTCTTTTAACTTTCCCTGGACTGTTCCCTCCAACAAGTTTCATTCCAGTCTTGCAACTTTCCCAAGTCCGTCTCCTTATCCAGTAAAACCAATCTCAAATCCAAGTTTTAGATCCAGTTCATTTTCTTGTCATCCACATCACTTGTCTAACACATTGGCTACCTCCCCACAGGACCCAATATCCTGCTTATTTCAGGTATCCTCCATAATGAGCAGTCACATTAAAATCCATGCTTTTCTGTGAACCTAAACTGATCAGTCACTACCATACCCTCATCAGCTGTACAAAGTATTTTTTCAGCTAATCAATAAATAATTTCCTCTAACCTCAACCTAAGTTCTAACATCTTCAGTGCTCCTCCAGTATGTCTTGGCTCCTCATCAGATCTGTCCCATGTTTCACACATCCTTTTTCAGTTTTTGCCTAGCCTATTTTTCAATTATTAGGCCAATGTTAAGCCATCACCCCAACCCATAGTTTCCTAGATCCTCTTTTCACATCCCCCTCCCAGTCTTTCCAGTACAGAACTATGCTACTGTCTGACAAGCAGCCTTAGTTTTCATCTAAAAGTCCCAATTTTCTTCTCTCCTTTCCTGGCAGGTTCCAACCACTAATTCTGCCATTACTCCACGTCTGGTCCTGCCTTCTGACAGACTGAAGGAACAGGGAAAGGCTTGTAGACCATAAAGAGAAAAGACCCTAAGAAGCCATTGGCTAATCACACATTACAAATGAAGTCTTAAAATTCTCTTTTTTTTTTTTTTGCCTGAAACTGTTATTACCTACATTTAAAAAAAAAAAAAAGAAAATCAATTCATGTTCAAGTCACAGAATGGACAGTTATTATTTGCTCACCTGAAATATTTGTTTCAAGGAGAAGAGTGCCCGTCTCAGCTCCCGTCCATTGGAATTGTAAAGTTTTTCTGGGAAAAAAAAAGACAACAGAAAAGTTCAGCATAAACAAAACTGACAACACGGCAAAAAAAAGTAGTACAGATTTCAAAAGAGTTGGAGTGGAAGAGTTATAGCGCCCACTTCCCATTAGGTAGACTGCTGTTAAAGAACGCAACTTTGTTTTTTATATATACAGGACTTGTTCATTAAAGAAGTGCAAGTAAAACCAGCGTTTAGTTGGCCATAGCTTCAGATAGCATCTCTCAGGTAAATTCACAATAGTTTCACCAAGATCAGTGAGAAACAACACTTTAAGGAGTTTTTGAAAATGCCTAGAAATACTACTCTCTCTGCGTTAATTTAGGGTTTGTTTAAAGTATCATATTAATCTCAAAAAGACTCAACTGAGAGCACTCTTTGCTTTTGTTATCAAAGCTAGAGCCGCTGAATCCCATCCTTGACTGCCTTCCCTCTAGACATTCTTTTCTCATGTTCTCATCTTTCTATTGTTAAATCCTTTCTGCAATGGCAATGAACGTTAATACCAGAAATAGTCGGACAGTCTGTTCTAAGCATAATTCAAAACAGTGTTTTATTCTCATGAAAACTGATCTTGATCTTTTTTGAAATGAAGCAGAAGCCTTCTTTTCATCATCCAATATGAAATACATTACTTCATTTATTCCTCTACTAATGCATACTCATAGAAATAATTTAAAGAAGACAAAAGGAACTTCTCTGTTATCTTTCTGAACCCTGTCACAATGGTTGAGCCTTTGGAAGAAGTCTTGGACTGTACATCTCAAGTTTATTATTGTGTATTTGTAAATGATTTGTGACCAAGGCATGGACAGAGCAGAAGCTATGCTCTTCAAGTCTTCCTCATCTACTACGTTTGCCGTATCGGATAGAGAGAGACTACATGCAACACTTCTACTGTCCTAAATTGAATTTTATTACACTAATACAATCTAAGGACAATTACAAAGGAAAATCAAATCTTCACAGTCACCTGCCGTGACAGACTTTGCGTCACCCACAGATCATCATGAAAGCACCTTCTCTGCAATGGACAGTGGCCAGCAGGTTATGAGATCAAAGCTGGAATGCCCGTGAAGTGGGAATATTCTTATAAGAAAATGACATATCAAACCCCAAAGTTATATTTCTTGCTTTCCCTTGTCTATTTCTCTTTTAATTACTACTTTACATTACAAAATCAAATTAAATTTTATTTTCCTCTCTCAGGAAGTTGCAAAAAAGGCCTAGCATTTGAGGATTCGAAGCGTTTATAACTCAGTAATCAGTTTTTACTTCAATCAAAGAAGGCAGATTTTAGTTCTAGAAAAACAGTTCTTATTCCCAACAGTAATCTTCAACCAATGGAAAAATGTGAAGTAGAACTTCAGCAAAACTTACACTTTTTTTTTGGTAAAGTTTGAAAGTAGTTTTGTTCATCCCTAATTGCCTCTGATTTCAAAGGCAAAATGTGTAGAATTGGCAAAACTACTGTTGTTATAAGTTGTCTTGCACTGTTTATGGATTCCTGACAAAATACTGGAGGAACGAATTTCACTTCAAGTCATAAACTTAGAGGCATACTTTAATTACTCTAGCTTAAACACACACTGGCATGTGAAACTACATTTCTTGGCAGGATAAAGAGTAATTTTGTCAGGAAAGCTTAAAGAATAATAAAGGTCTTTTAAGATCCAGTCCGTCAACTTTACATGCCATATTACACAAAATATTCCTCTTTGAAAGACACCTCCATCTGGCATTTGTTATTACTAATTTCCCTCTATTCATAATTCACCAGCATCATTACAAGCAGAATCTCTCCAAACAAGGCAGTACATTATCATCTTAATTAAGAGAGGCACCACTTCTAAAAGTGCTGGCAACTTTGTACATAAATATCAATGTCCTAACAAATGCCATCTGTTGGTCTTGGTCTTAAACAGGAACAACCATCATCCCGGCCTGGGGGAAAGTCCTAACGAACCATTGTTATGATACCATAACGCTGGTTGCTTTCATCGGTGCATGCAGATTTTTGGTACATCTCAGAGGAACAATGCCGAACATTTTTCTCCTTGGTCTTTTCACAGAATATAACATCATCCTTGGCAAGCAGCACAAACAATGCTCTCCCTGCTCATGTGTAACAAAGAGGATAGAAGTTATCAACTGCAGCTCAAAAGGGATCTATCATGAGAGCTGAAGAATCAATAACTACTGGAAGTATCAAGTTTGGCACCAGCAGTGGCTACAGGACTGCAGCACGTATAGCAAACACTTGAGCTGGTCTGACACCCCTTTTGAGGAGCAGCAGTCCAGGTAAGTTGTCTCATTCCTGACATCTACTACCAAGGTGCAGCAATTTACACAAAGACAACATATGTTTGCAATTCCCTCCTCATGTTGAGCTAATCTTGTTGAATCAGCTCAGAAATAAAAGTTCAGAATGTTTTCACCTGCTATTCTTACACACAGGTATACACTGACTGTCTACCTAAGTCTGGGAACACACTTCTTATAGAGCTGGCAGCCACCAGGAACATCCATGGAGCATAACCCAAGGAGATAAGTGGGATGGTCACTCTTTGGAGTTATGCTACGTTAGAAGATGTTTTGGTTTAGAAAACTGCAGCTCAGGGTGAACCTCACCCAGGGCAGGTAAGCCTGTGTAAGTCAAGGTCCTGCATGGGTTACCTTATAAAACCTTGTACTTTTGTTGTATTTCTGTGTGCTGTTTTTCAGAAGATGATAAATGCATACAGCACATTAACACTCAGGGACACTTGGTAAGAAGCTCTCAAGGCCTTACAAGATTCCCATTTGTCAACAGTAACTTTAACACCACAGGGACCTTGGGGCTCATCCCAAAGGCCCTAGACTACAACCAATCAGCAGAAACTGAAAGGCAGAAATAACCAGTAAGCTCTTTTTCTATGGTAGAAAGTAAAATCAAAAAAGCAGAAAGGGAAAGGCACATTTGCTTACAATATTTTCATACTGAATACAATTCAGAAACCAGATAGCAAATGCTTTTTAACACTTGCTGTTTTATATTAGCAATTTCAAACATTGCTCTCTTTTAAACAGATAAGAAATTGCCTTCCATGCTAACGCACAGAGGTGACTAATTCCCATGGTGCTACCCTGGCAGAGCTGCCTTTAACTGAAATAAATGATGCTTATGCCTTTGAAACAGGAGTCCAAGCCGCTACTACCACCAGAACCAAAAAATTCTGAGGTGCTCCAAGGACAGCCCAGAAGACCTATCTACTCATTGCCTTGTTATAATGTCTTGTAGATAAGCTTGAGTATGTACACCAGGACTACGTTATGCCAGAAACGGAATCTCTAAACTTCAAAAGCAGAAACGCTCACTGCTACACCTTTCCCTGAAACTCCATGACCCTCTGGGCCTTCAGTAAAACACATCTCCTGTCCTTCCCCAGGTCAGGAACAGGTTAGGGACATACTACACTCATACACTTCAACATTAGAGAAGACTAGATCAGGGAGTTTGAGATATCGGACTGTATCTACGTATTAATGACTGCATTTCTGACAGTTACGTCCTGATAAGCTATGCTATTGCAGCTCTTTATTTCTCGAAGACAAATAGTAACGAAGATGTGCATCTGCAGCTGTGAAGTAGGTTTAATTGCAGAAACCTAGATCATAGAAAATTCTCCCGGTGGGTTCCTCTGATGTTAACTAACACTAGAGGGCACTGCTTATTTCTTTATTCTATGAAAGAAAAAGCACTCTGCCCCCTCCATGTGTTTCCCATGTATTGAGCAATACTGTTTGGGATGTTAAATTGGTACTTCATTAATCTTGAAACCCTAGTTTTTACCTGCAGACTCTAAGACATCCTGAGAAACTAAAAAGCATCAGTACTGCCAACCTCAAACATTCAAAATTAGAGTCAAGTCTTTTCAAACTATCAGATAGAAAACCAAGTACTGATACAGGCTTGAGTTTTATTCGCCTTTCTGTAACAAACAAGAGTCACACCTGTTAAATTGTCCTTCACATGATACTGGCTAGGTGTATTTCCTTGAAATAAAAAGAGATTCCCTCAGATCATCACTTCTTCCTGCAAGCGAAATATCTAAGACAACTGGGCTTGTGATACAAACAGGCACACATGAGAGGCAGCCAACCTACAAGTGCCTATTTTCTTGCAGTGGCAGCAGTTTGGTCAAGACAATGCTTCATGCTCTAAAATAAAAACATTATTTGTTACTCTGGGTTTTTGTCTGCATGTTACTTTTCTAAAAATAACTCTCCTAGAGAGGAAAGGAAAACAACAGACAAGTGAAAAGGGATTTCTCTAGCTGAATTTGATACAAACGTGGTGGTGGAGGTGAAGCAGTTTGGTTTGCAACCGGCATCTTTTCAAGAAAGCAAGAGAAGCCTTTAAAGATCTTCATTTTATTGGGCCACTGGTAGCTTTCTAAGGGGATTCTATATTTTCAAAGATGATCATCAGAAGCTCAAATTTCATTGGGTATTCAAGTCTCTCAACTACATGGGATAAAGGATTTTTGAAAGAAAAAATAATTGGTCTTTATATTCTTAATGGAACTATTGACTTTTTTCTGCTTTCTAAGGGAAAATGAGTGTTTTCAATCCACAACAACAATAAACACCCCTCTCCCAGAACTGTTTGAATATTGCTTGGTTCAGTCTCATGTGTTACATCTGACCTCTGACCGACAGGGTACCATCCTCCTCCCTTCCTCTTCCATCACACCCGTTGAATTAGTCCCTGGGATATAGTAATTTATGTAGCATCAGCCTTTTGGGCTATTGGCAAAGGCTCGTGAACATCTGGCTGAGCACAAATGGGAGTTGCTCTGCTTCACTTGCTGCTGCCTGAATGACCTCCACGTCTCCCATCCATGCCTCTTTTCTTTAAACCATAATTTCAAGACTCAAGGAGCTCCTTTCCTTACAAAAACATAAAAGGGAGATTAACTCCACATTTGATTACATTAGCAGGGTACCTGGTACAGATTTAATTAAATGACATTTGAAACATTTCCTGCCATTCATTTCTAATGATAGAAGTAGCAATATTCTCTGGCTTCCATTAGCCACTTGCAAACTGGCTAGTACTTCCAAACGGAAAATTTAATTTTTGTTCCTCTAACAATGAATGAAACAGTATTTGAAGTGCTCACTAAGAAGAAGTGTTAGTGACAGAAGTAACAGAAACAGTCTTTTAAATGAACTGCCTAGGTTGCTACCAGCACTGATTGGGGAAAAAAAAAAAAATAAATAATAAGAATATTTACAAGAATTTTAAAAACCCTCTTTCTGCAAACACTAAGTACCACATTTCCAAATTTATTACTACACTATTCCAATTTTAAATGAGTGCTATTCTATCTGAATGAATTTACACAACCCTAAAACTAGGTAAAAATTTGAGCAGCACAGCAAGAAGTCAGGCATACGGGTCCAACTCTGTGAACGGTCTTCTGAAAGCAGCCTGGCAGACCTCACTGGGCTGCTCCAGTGGGCTCACGGGTACATACAGTGCTGCAGATTTATAAACCAACTGTATATAAAACTAATTAGTGCAGTGTGCCAGTCTTTCACTGTATGTCAAACAAATTAAAGCAGTCCTCTAAGAAAAGAGCTGGTCCTGTGCCAAGAAGAGGCTCTCTTTTTAGTTTTGCTTTTGTCCACAAAAGCTACTCATAAATGTGTCGGCCAGACAAGGCACTCTCCTTTTCCTCTTGGACCCCCCTAGAAAATACACTGAGAGGGGGAGAATTCATTCACAGGCACATTGCCTGTCATTGCATTAACACAATTGCTTCTTCTGCTGAGTTTACTTCGTTTTGCCTATTACAAATCCTTGGGTTTTTTTCTCCAAATCTAATCTTATTTTCTCTCTATCAATACTTTGCTATGCATTAATTATTGCAACACGTCACATGTGAATTCAAGCTCTATATTTTCTCCCATTGATCCAGGGATAAATGATTAGCACTTAGCAACAAAAATGAGTTTTCCCACAATAAAGGACCCGATGCCAAGCAAGCGGCTGTGTACAAATTTCTAGAAGGCTGGCCACGCAATGCTGAGCCCATGTCACCGTCTGCGCTGACTGCTTCGGAGGAATCCACAAGCTGCCTCCAAGGAATGCCGCTGTGGCTTCCTGTCACAGCAAAACCTCCCTCCCCTCCCTTTTCATTCAGTCACATAGCAGCTGCTTAGCTAATTATCTGGGTAGTGGGTCCCCTCAGCGAGCAGGGTCCTTTGCCCCCAGTGGGAAAGGGAGATCCTTTGTGGGAAGAGGATCCTATTACGCCTGCATATGAGAAGAGCTTGCTGAGAATCTGCACCCTTATTCTTTTTCCCTGTAAAGCACCCGCAGGTGGGGACTAGGAGGAAAGCAAGCCACAAAATAGCCTCAGACATCCCTTCGTACCCCATACGCTACAGCCACGCTGGCAGAGGCTTAAAGCTGAAGGTGCAGAGAGCTGCCTGTGGAAAGGAGGCACACAAAAACCCTGGGGAGTCCATAAGTTTGGCCTGGGAAGCAGGGAGGACTCCACAGTGGGATGTTCACTGGGAATGAAAAATACCTGATACAGCCAGCACTTGAGAGTGTTTCTGTATGCTTACGCTAAAGGATTTTCTTGCCTTCTTTAAGGGCAGAAGTCTGCTTTCCCGTCACCACAAGAAGCAACCAGCAAAAAACACAGGGAGATTTCCACAGGGAGAGCATATGGGGCAGAACCCCCACTTTGGGAAGAAGGATTGGAGCTAGTATTTTTTTAATGTTTCTCTGAAGTGGCAAATGTCCTAACTTCTTTCACAACAAGGGAATTAACATAAAACTGTCAGCACAAGAATGATTATATATTTAAATTCAGTGACAAATTTATCCACTTCTCCAGGTACAAGTGTCCTCCTTCATGAAGTGCAGCCTAATTCTTGCACCTGTAATTCCAAGAGATATGAAATTGGATTCAATAGTTTTCAGGTAAAGGAGTAACAGTAAGAAAACTCCAGAGGACCAAGGAGAAAAACTATGACCCTGAGGATGAGGAATCAGAGACACACAACAGAGAAACAGTGCAAAGGGAAGTTCCTAAGAGCAGAGGGGAGTCAGTAAGAGGGAGAACAGACAGCAGGAGAGGTGAAAGTCTGCAGTGCCACTAATACGAAAACAATAATGCTTAAAGAAAGCAGTAATGCTTAAACGATCACCTACAGAGAACTAAACTTAAGAATTAGGAAGCATGGAACAGCTAAGTGAAAAACTGACTCATTTGTGGAAAACAGAGAAAGATAAATCATCCTTTCAGAGTAGGTTCTTTTCTTTCTGAACACATCATTTCAGAACATCCTGGAGACTCCTCCACCTTTGGATCCAGGTTCTAGTCAATTGTTGACATTCATTACCAATTTACAGATAAACTACAGCAACATCTAAGTAATTCAGTGAGCTTTAAAGGAAGGAGGTTTTTACACATATTGCTGGCAGAAGGTACTTTCCAGTCTTCATTATACTCCACTTTGGGAGTCTAACAGGTCTAAACTGATCTCTCCTCTTGACCATTTCTGCCAAACTTCTGTTTATTCTGCTTGGCTTCAAGGAAACCATGTGTTATGGATAAACCATTAGCGAGAGTTTTCCTTTCACGAAACTCTAAATTACTGTCCCTTTGCTCCTGCAGACCCATCTACATGCACATGGAAATAGGAAGAACATTTGTCACGCTATCTGTACACACTATGGCAAACAAATACCAATGATTTATGCTAAAGGGACATGCTAAAATGTAGCAAGTGTCTATATAGTTAAGTGCAAAAGGAAACCTTAGCTTTCATCTGCTGGATCCTGGGGGTTACAGTTACGGAAGCTGGTTCTCTCTGCATGTTGCACTGTATTATGCTAAGGTCTTAAAAACTGGTGGTGTCAAAACTCGCTTTCACCATTTCCATTTCTAACTTACTCGGTGCATTAAGGCCCCACTTACTCATAAGCAAGTGAAAGAAGGACATAGAAGCTGATGTGGGCTGAGAGCAGGGTGAAGCTGGCTGTCAGAAAGGGCTAGTACGCTTCCCCTTAGTTTTATTCCTCTGTGCTCACTACTGTTTTCCCAACTCTGTACTGCAGAAATCTGTCCCAGTTGTCTTCTGCTGCTGCTGTGGAAAAAAAAAGGCCATAAGCAATAAAAAACCACAACAGCAGGTTTCACTTAAATTATGAAGTAAAAATTAGAATATGACGTTAAAACCTAGAGTCAACAAGGAATCACTTAACTGCACAGAAAACAGCTGCAACAACCCCAAGACACTTGAATGGCTCAAGCATTCAATTATTAAAAAACTCCAGGCCTTATAAATTAGTTGTCTCTGGAGAGATAAAGAAAATGCAGGGGGTGTTCATTGCAAAAAATCCTTTTTAGAACTGGTTTTCATGGTCAGGCTGGAGCTGGAAAAATTATTGCCAGGCCAATGCCACAAAAAACATTTGCTGTCCTCTATAAGCTGAAAGCTATGAACAAACTGGAACAGCAAGGCATCTTTGAATCCACTTATCACTTGAATATCATCACAGCTTTTCTTTCAATTAATTCTTTTAAAGCTTGCTGTTGGAAACAATGGCAGTGAAGCAAGTACACTGTGCAGCTCCATGGACACAGTACAGATCTAGAACAAACTGCTCAAGCAGCTCGGTCTTCCTTCCTTCCTTGAAATAAAATGCAACACTAGAAAGGCACATTTGAAAGTTACAGCCTTGCCAACGTATTAACAAAATAAAGATCCCCTGCCTCTTCAGCCTACTCATTCCAGCTACGGAAGAGGCATCGCAGCGTACTTCCCTGCAACGATTTATTTATACAGGTCCTCTCCACTTGAATGCAAAAGGCACTAATATGCTCTTTAGTTCTGAAGTGCAGGAAACAGCACTTCAGGTTGATAACTTCAAAGGAGAGCACTTCTGCACGTCCAAAAAATGCTGTGACTGCTCTTCTGTAAAAGTCAAAGGGTTACAGCAGGGAAAAGGCTGCGTACCAAGGTCAAATATTACAGCACCGTATTACAGCAAGCGGTGATGGAAAAGACTTAAGAGGTCATCTTGTTCATCCCCCTACTAACGCAAAATTGTTCCCTAGAGAGTAATACAGTAAGAAAGTAGTTGTTATATTAAAATATAGGTTACATAATTCAAGAGAATGGGGCCATGGAAAATTGCTAGAAAAGAAAATAATATGTAAGAACTTACTGCTTTCTTTAGAGATTACTGTAACCAATCTGAGGCTAAAAAATAATAATAAAAAAGCATGTTGAGGCCAATCTTTAATGTTTGTTTCAGTTACAACTAGGTCTCTGAATTGCTGACCTGTACACTTGTGCTTGAACAAGCACATCACTGCCTCTTGGGTTACAAGTACTTAATAACAACATGCTAGTCATGATCTGAGTTTTCTGGTTTTATTCCATTTTAAACACGGTGCCAGCATGCTGCCCTGCATGCTCCAACAGTATTAGTAAACAAAAAGCAACAAGCAAATTACAGCAACCTATCATAAAAAAAAAAAAAGATGACAAAATACTTAGGCACACACCCGCTATCCCTAGAATTACGGATGCCTTATCTGTGCTGACAGCTTAGCAACAGGCAAAACATCCAAGCACAAAGTCATCACAGGTTGTGCCAAGAACAAGAATGAGCTCCTGAGCTTCAAGTCCAGACCAAGTTTTACTGTTGTGTAAGACACGCCAAAATATGTCAGAGGCTATCTCTAAGACTAGGTTGTTCCAGTGATCCCAGTCCATCCTCAAGATGCGCATCAGGATTTAGCAGCCTTTGGACCTCAGAGGATGCAGCCTTCTAATTCACAGCACATATTTGTCCCCATCAGAGGTCGTTTGAAAATTTAGACAGCAATTGTAGACCACTCACCTCACAGCAAGGCAAAAAGCAAAACAGCATCAGCAGCAGCTGATAGTGAAAATTTGATTAAGCTGCTTCCCCTCAGACTGCTGCTAGCGATCGCAATGGTGTGTGCATCTTCAAATACCTGAGCCTGCACTGCCTGCATGCATGTCAGACTTTCCAGTCTCACAGCCACACTGCTGAGGGCAACAGGTTCCAACTCAATGTTGGAGGGTTTTTTTTGACCACTTGGAGTGCGGCAAGACCAAGCAGCTACCACAAAATCCTCACATACAAAACCCAGCAGATGCGCCTGTGACTGAGACAGACAATATATATCAAGGATTAATATTTATGTGTACTTCGGCATCACCTAGAAGCATCAGCCACACAGTCACAAAGATCCTTCCTGGAAAGGTTCTAGACGAGGCACCCAACCCCAATTATAGGATTTTCTCCCCAAAAAGTCATTAAAAAATGGAATAAGCAAAGAATTCCAATGGGAATGCCACAGCATCTCCAGGATATTTCTTTTAATATTTCACTACATTTATGGATGATAATATTGATTTCTAAACCAATTTTTTAGAAATTTAAATTTAATTTTCAGACCTCCTCAGTCTGAAAACTCTTGCAACATCTCCATATAACAGCCTCTTACTTATGTCAAACAATTTTACTTGTAGCTAATCTTTCCTGAACCTCTGATATCCTTTCTTGTTGTTGTGTACAACCTCTAATGAATTCACATCCTTAAATGCCCAGACCCAGATACAGCAATTCAACCGAGGCTTTAATGATTTTGAGTAAAATGGAGAAAGAGCTATATTAGAGTCATAGAGCAAAGAACAATCCCTTAAGTAATAGTCTCATAGTTCCTAGCAGATGCGATCTCAGTCAAAAACATCAGCCTAGTTAACCAGCTTTGTTCAAAAAACTTGATCCTTTTTCCATGTGTCTTGTTGTGTTTTAGGGTTCTTGAAGGATGCTTCTTTAGGATACTTGAAGGATATACTTAAATTAACAGAAATTAAGTTAACAGAGGCTGATTTGCAACAGAGAGTGAATGAAGAAATATCAGATGTGTGGACGGACAGAGTACAGCACAAATACTTTTAGCAGATGTCGAAGTAATTCAGGGTCAGCAAGTTTCCCATAATTCTGAAATTGCTGGGAGACATGAAAAATGCACCATTTTGGGAAATGAAAGGAAAAGAAAACCCCAGGAATCAACTGGAACAGAACCACTAAGATCTCAAGCTAAATCTATGCCAATGCATGAACCTCACCTGATGTGTATGCCAGGTCAAGCACTCACGCAGTAAAAGCTCAGAGGTCCCCGCTATCCACCGGACAGCTCATCTCCCAGCATTTCTACTGCTGCTCCACCACGTGCCTTGCCATCTCCTGGGTGACACTGGCCCGTGTTGGGTGTAGGTGCTTGGCACATCACCACTAACTACACCTGCCATACTGTGCTTTACAGCAAGAGGGACTTGAACAGGCATCCCAAGAACACAGCACAGGCACTGTGGTAAGTTTAACACACTGGGAAGGGAGGGGAGCCAACAGCCTCAAGCTTCACACGCCACATCCAACAGCCCTGCAAGAGAGCACTGCAGTTGCTGTCTTTACTCCTGTGCTACTCCTGTGGTGTAGCACAGCCTGCTTGACATTTGAGCCCTCTGTTGCAGGGATCCTTGTGACGTTACCTTTGTAGTTAAATGTGCAAATTCCTTTTTTTCTTTTTTCCATTCTCAGAAACTGATTAAATCACACCAGATTGTTCTCACTTGAACAATTGCTTTTTTTTTTTTTATTACTACTTGGATTGTTGTGAATATAAAGGCTTCTCCAGCAGTGGGAACACACCTTCATATTCTCCTAAGGACCTGTACATCACACTGCAAAGATTTAACAGTGGAATATTTAGGTATTTCGCATCCTTATAAAAATGAGGTAAAAGCAGGGTACTGCTCCACTTCCCAAGCACCATGATTAGGATGAAGGGAGGTGCCCAGAGCCACACAAATTAAAATCAGGAAATTACTGATAAAAGACTGCGTTCATCAAGTGGGAGCTTTACCTTTGGAATTTCTCCTCCATTTTCACAGGTAGAAAAATATCTCAGATTTTTGAGGAACGAGATGTGTGATACTGGTAGGCTCCAAAACAGTATGGTTGGATGTAAGAGTGAGAGAGAATACAAAGCAAATATCTGAGCAATCATCTAATCCCCATTAACAAATACAACAAATAAAAACCTCTGTGCTAAATGCTTCTCAGTGGTATGTGGACATCACTGAGTTTGCTGAAGTGCATTAGCCACACAGGTCCTACACAGCAGCATGAGAAAAGCTTACATATAAAACCAGTCACTGCTCTGGCAACAGATTTGCTCTTCTGAAACAAAAGCTGGCTGATGCCTCCTCAAGCAACAGTGCACTGCCCATTGGGGCACCAGCTCTTCACCTCTCTCACCATCTCCAGAGGAGGCGAAAGACTCTGGAGCATGCCTAGCCTCACTCAGGCTCATTCCCTGCTTAAGTTTTCCCCCAACCCCTCCACAACAACTTTTTTTTTCTAACAAATATAACTTAAACAAAAAGTCACTCAAGCTCTTGGGTTTTGTGTTCCTTTTCATATGGCTCAGTTCTGTGCCGGTTCAGGGCAGTTTCCAGTCAAGTTTGCACTGGGCACGAAATACCATGTGTGTAGCTTAACAGCTGAACAACCCAAACAATTCTTCTTAGTACCAGCAAACCTCTACATCTGTATTTGTTAAAAACAGTAACAACAATAAAAAGCTATTTCTGAAGCACATAAGAGGAGTTTTCCTTTTACCCTTTCAGACAAAAGGCTCTCCTCCTAGCACTCTCCGCATACCACCTACCATCCATTTATATTTTCAAACATTCCTGAAGTGAAATTTCTGTTTACCGTACCGTGCGGCACTTGGCCTGAACTTGTTTAACACATGTTTGTGTTATTTATCCAAACTCATTCATCACAGTTGTAAAACATCTGACAGACGATGGAGGATGTCAAGTATGTATCAGGCCTCTTGCTTAATTCAATCGCTGATTATTTCCACCTGTAAGTAATTTGACCAAAGCCACAGGAAAGTGTTCAGCTCTACTAAATTCTTCTCTGTTCGTTATTAATTCAGTCACTGGCTGTGAAAAGCTCTAGCTCTACTTACCTAATAAATCAGGACAATATCAACCACATGCACACACATACTATATACACACACACAGAATATACACACACATTAGTTATATATAATATTATATATCTGTATATATATGTTATATATATTAGCTATACATATTATACACATATAAATTCAACAGTTTCTTTTTAGGATCTATGTGATAAGAGAAGCTTAATTGCCACATGGATTGGAAATTGTCATTTGGCATACAAATACAGCCAGCTGGGATGCAAAGTGTTTCTTTAAGGTCCTTCCACATTGGTGCCTCTGTTTCCCTCGTGTTTATGGAGAACTGGAGGAGCACAGTGACCCTTAAGGCCATAGCTCTGGTCCTTTCACTCTGCTAACCTAATCCAGGGTTACACCAGTTCCCCCAAAAAACCCAAACCAAACAAACAAAAAAATTACACAGGTCATAAGCAAGTGAAAGCTACAATTAACTCTTCAGAAATGCCAAATTTTGTATTTCTGCTCTTTCTGCTTTACTATCCTTCTCAGAAACAGCTACCATAATTTCCATCTTCCAAAGCGTGTGGTAGCTCAAAGAGTACAAATGTGATGATTAGGGCCGGCTCTTAAGTCCATCAAGAAAAAGACAGGCAAGCACTGATACTGATGCAAAAGTTACCCATACACCAGCATCTTGCTCAGTCTTTCCTGATGTGCTGCATCAAATGATTCAACTTATCTTGCATTACTCACCTATGATGACCCACTCTCTTCTCTACCCCTTCTATCTGCTGATACTGATAATTATCTTTTTCTTGGGAGGCAACCCCACGAAAACAGCTATTTACTGTGAAGCAAAAGCCAGTTTCCCAGCGCAGAACACTTGTAGTTGCTCTGTTAAAACAAGAATAATTTCCAGTTTCCTGCTGTAGGCTAAAAGCTTACAGCTATGGGCAGCAATGTGTTACCATTTACTGCAGCAGCAATAGGCCTTGTTGCAAGAAGTTATATCGAAAAAGGTAATCACTTGCTCTGTCAGCTGGATGAATACTCAAATTTCCAATTCGCATCCCTAAGCAACCAGCCAACAACCCTCAAGCACATGAAGATGTGGAAATTGTCACCCCGACTGATCCCCTGCTGGTCAGGACCTCTAAATTCTGTCCCAGCTCACAGAACAGACACTCCTGTCTTAGCCACAAAACTAAGTGGTTCCCTGCTAAATTTTAAGGTCACGAAACTACAGGTCCTATTTCGGCCACAACATTGCATAACCTTAGGCATGCATAATCATGTACGAACACACCCATTCCTGAACAACAAAGCTGAGCTGGCATAATACACAAGGAGTAGCTGGTACCATGAACATCAGCCAGTTGCTCAAGGTCTACCCTTCACAAGCTCCTGTAGATTTGCATAGCCCTGATGGCTTCACTGAGGAGATACCAGAAGAGATTCAATATGATTTCTAAGTAAAAAGATTTATGACTATGGTATGCATGCAGGTACCGTTTATTTTCCTCAGCTAACACATAATTTTCTTATTTCCTATCAGCTCAGCTAAACAAAACGTAAGGATATACCTTGTACATAAATTAAAACAATCAATCAGTTCAGGAGTCTTTATCCTTAGTGGTATTCAATACCTGACTGGACAGTCCTGAGCACCCTGCTCAGAGCAGGGGAGTTGGATGAGACAATCTCCAGCGGTGCCATCCAACCTCAACAATTTTGCGAATAGTCTTCAAACAATTCTGCATAGTTTCTGGTCCAGCTGACAGAGCTGATGCAGGCACATATTACAGCACACATGCTACACACACTCAGCTACTTAATGTGAAATTTTTTAATTCCCATGCATAGGAAAATATAGTAACACCAAATCCATAAATTAACAAATTCACGTAGCATAAGCATCATGTATACTAAGTCCATGCCGTTTGGAATCAGATTCTGCAACTGTAAAGTAAAAACTGGTCTGCTTTCTGTGATTACTGACCACAAGTACTGCCTTGCCTTTTTACTTCTTGTGTCTTGCAGAAAGATCTTTCGTTGTTCCTTTTTTTTTTGGCATACTTTGCATTGCTTATTAATCATACTGACACAAGTCTATAACCACACAACTAGAAGCAAGTGAACATCTAGGATATGCAAGAATATTAAAAGGACCCGATCCTCCCTTCAGGGTTCCTAATAGGCTTTACAGAGTTAAAAAAAAAAAAAACCAACGAAAAAAACCCCCAAAAACACAACAAAAAAAACAAACCTAGTCCAAAAAGAATCATAGGTGCTACGAGAATTCAAGATCCATTCACTGTTCCCGACAAAGCCACAACTGTTTGCTGCACGGTTCGGCCATCTCAAATGTTACTTTTTTTTTCCCTTGAAGAACTGCATAAAACATTATGAACTACATTACTACATTTTCACTTGAGAGCACAGGCTGGTTAGTGCAGACCTCAGAGTAAATAAAAATCCCCATCCACTCGCACTTCAGGAATCCTGTACAAATGTATTTGTTTCAGATTTGTGTCAGACTGAATCCAAAAGGAGTACTGGATCACTGCTCTGCATTTGAAATAAAACACTTAGTTTTGTACAGTTATAAGTTTACACTGTGTTGACGTTCCTTGATGGCTGGGAAACATACCCAGCAAATTGCACACAACTGAAAGGACTCTTGCAAAGGCAGAAGGGCCCTGGGAGAACAAGGCCCAGGGAAAAACCAGGGCAGTAATCACAGAGTGAAAAATCTCTGGTTCTCTTAAGTCGGCTGGATCTTTGCCATTGCCTTTGAGAGTCCTTACCTTCTGAGGGTTAGTGTGGATCTGATCCCTTTGCCTCCCTCCACCCGACCCTGTTATTATTTCTAAAGTCTACACAGAGCCACTGGAAAACAAGGATGATGACAGGGGATGAGTACAGAAGGCAGCTCCAGCAAGAAAACAATAGAGTTTGTACATCTGATTATATTTATTACCTTCAGAAAATAGGAAAATGTGGTTTCTTAGAAGAAACACAGGATATACATATTATTACTACCATCTACAGAAGGAAAACCATGAAGAAATAACCAGTTGCTCAAGGTTGTCTTAGTGGTGCTTCTGGTCTGCAAGCAGTACAGAAAGCAGACAGTGAAGCCGAAAGGACAAAATACCATAAGAAAGAAAAAGGCCTTTTTCTTTGGACTGAATAAATATTTGTCACTGTAGACTTCTTTTTCTTTGCTCTTGGCTAGGCTTTTTATGCAAATCAGTGCCCCACAGCCTCCTGCCATACGCTGCATATGAGACAACCTCTCAAATGCGTACAGAAAACTTCAGCTGGCGCAGGATTTGGCAACTTGCTTGTTAAGTGACATTTAAATTCATGAGCATATTAAATCCATGATGCACAATCTGCTTGGGTAGCCTGCTAGTTTTAAGATGTTAGTCTAGACCTATAAAGCCCTTAATGTCTTGGGACCTATTTATCCAGGAACTGAGCTTTCTGGAGGTTTTCTGATGAAACAAAAATTATTATCAGAAAGCGCCAGTCACCAAGTTGGAAACATTGCATTCAAAGTCTCTTGCAGTCAACAAACTTTCTTTAGATCCAAGATAGGATCCCAGCGAGGTTTGTCTAGATTAATTACAGCTAGGGATCCAGGAAAGAGATGGTCTTCAGCCCTAAGATGGTCCTGTGGGAAGACGTGAGACTGAACCATGGTGAGACAAATCAGAAAGGAACAAACTGCAGGTTCTGAAAGGCAGAGAGCTGGCTCACAGAGCCCAGGCTCCACTGCAGGAATCCTAGAGAGCCCAACTCAGAGCCAAAGCGTCGAAAAAATGAGAAACGTGCATTTCAGTCACAGGTTTAAGAAAGAAAAAAATAATTTGTACGCAAAGTACCTTTACTTCGATATAATTTTTCTGCAGAGGTATTAGGATGGTATTTCCTGAGCAGTTCCTGAGCTGTGCCTCAGAATATTGGGTGTGTTTGTGAAATCTCTGTCACTCCTCACTCCCTGTAACTTCAGGGGTTTGCATGTCTGGAACAATCTTAGTTTTTTCCGGTGTTTTATTAGCAGCCCCTGTCTGAGAAATGCCAGGTGGCATCATGCCCAGAATTGCTTGCCAGCTAATCTCAGAGGATTGGGCATTATGCCATTTGAATTAAAAGAGCTCAGCTCTAACTCACTGATAACATTTAGGAATCAAACCAATAAAACGAAAAAGCAAAATGAATATGAATAATCTCTGCATGCACACAAGATGATGGCTTTTACTGAAAACATATACAGTCATGAAGAAAGGAAAAAAAAAAAAAAAACAGTAGCAGTCTTTTCTCCAAAACAAAAATAGGGTTCAAGTGAGAACAATCTGGTATGATTTAATCAGTTTCTGAGAATGGAAAAAAGAAAAAAAGGAATTTGCACATTTAACTACAAAGTTAACGTCACAAGGATCCCTGCAACAGAGGGCTCAAATGTCAAGCAGGCTGTGCTACACCACTCACCCCACAGAGTGAGAGGAAAAAGAGGGAGAAAGGAATTTGCATCTGAAGGGAACAGTGGAGTTTTGCCCTCAGGCCCTTCATTCTGGCATTTTGAATGTCCTTCCTAAAATAAATAGGACGTTTATTTCATGAACACCAATAAAATCATAAATAGCCAGTTAAAAAGTCCACGTAATCCTCTCTAACATTGTCCACATCAACAATAAAAGATGGGATACTTCAGCATGTGCACGTAGACGAGCGGGTAAGAACACAGACTAACAATTCTATAAATTATAAACTTTTTCTATCACAAAGTTTTTAAGTTTTATAGGCTAGAAATTCCCACGTACAACACAGCCCACAGGAGGGGTATGGGAAGGAAAAACACAAGGCTAATAAGGATGTGACTATTAGGAAATAAAACAATTCAAAACCATTTCCTATAACACAATTAAAGAAAAATATGGGAGGTAACTTTGGCTTACTCTACCTGCTGTCTTTATAAAGCCATTTGTGTTATTTACATCTTCTCTTCTATTCTTTCGGAGACCATGAGTCAGTAGAGGACAGTCATTTTTCCTTCCATCTTGGAAGGTCAGCTAGTCTCCCTCTTGGAGTATTTCACAGCTAAACTAACAGAGACAACAGCTAATCAAATTAAATAAACTATACAGAAAAAAAAACCTGTCCTTTTCCTGTGACATAAAAACATCTAGCCGATCTTTTCAGGACCATCCGCTGTGAAATAACAACTGAAAGGGGAGTTATTAGGTCTCTCTGACAAGCAAGGCGCACTCCGTAAGGTGAAGCACTTTTAACTTGGGTCAGAACAAAGCCCCACCGTTCAGATAGATGGAGGCCTGTAAAAGTCACTTGCTTTTTCAGCGCTGTTCGTAAAGCGTGGACCTTCGCTATAAACAGGCATACTGGCATCATTCAAACAGAGGCGGACGCTTCAGAGAGTGTGTGATCTTATGCAAGGCCATCTCCCCACCTTCGCCCCTCTGCCTTCAAAGCCCCTCAGGGGTCCTGCTGCCTCCCCATGGCTCTGCCAGGCTGCTAGGGGATCAGTCCTGCCCCAAAGTATCAGCACCACCATGCAAACACGCTAGCCTTGTCAGGGACAGGCCTGCTGGTGCCAAAGGGACAACCGTTCGTGCCTGGCTCAGGCAGTCCTTCCCCACCACACCTCTCCAGCATCTTTCCACGTGGTGCCCTCACTACTGATTCCTCAGTTCTCTCTGAACTGACAGAAGCTCCCTGTCAGCACTGCAGCTTCCCCTTCTCCTTCGTTGTCACTCTGGCCATGACACCCATGTTCTCCGTACCGACTTGTTTCCCCACGCGGGGCAGTTTCAAGACACTCAGTGACCACCCACTGACCAAGGGGGCCAGCTCTGCACCAGGTACCCCTGGGACATTCGGCTGGGAATGATCCAGGCCAAAAGACTGGGCTGCTAGGACGTGCAGCTCTGGGAGCGTGCTTTTGCACACAGGCACTGCAAACCCCGCTCTGCAAGCCTTGCCTCAAGGTGCCAACACCGGCCTTGATGGAGTGGAGATGTAACACAACGCTTCTTGCAGAAATATGTTGCTGGCTCCTGCAATCCACTTTTTCTCCTGCAGACCCAGCCCCACAGACCGTGCTGACAGAGCACAGGAAGGAGAGGACCCCCAGAAGCAAACCCTGTAGCACTTCTTTATCCTTTCTGCTGGCATGGCTTGCAGTAACAACCACATTAAAAACAAGTGAAAAAGCAGAACACTACTGAAACATTGAATTTTGTATGTATTATCTTCATTCCAAAACACACATTTCTTCCAGTGAGATTCATATCTGACTTGTTATTGACCCAGACAGGAATTTAGAGGGAAAGGGACTAGCCTCTGAAGTGCTATCCAAAAAAATGTTTACTACCTAATTTATTAGCTACTATCAGTTTCTGGGGTGCTTCTTCAACCCTTAGCAAAGTTTGTTCATGATAAGACAGGCACTAAAGCAAAACCAGAACTAAACCTCACTTCAATGAGAGCAGAACAGATCGAACCTAGAAATTAATCAAGGACAAGAAGCATAATTACGGATGACACTTGTACAAGGTCATTTCCCATAGCCCAGCAGTACGTTTCTATATTGATCTTTTAGCCTCTGTAGGACTGGATTAGTTACAGTACTTATACTGCCAAAGACAGTCAGATTTTTAAATACTTCCTTACATCCCGTTTCTTTCAAAGCTGTAACATATACCTTGCAGAATTCCTCAGGATATCAAATGCTATGGATAGGCAGGAACTACCCAGATTTGTGCTCTATGTTATATCAAGCCCATCGTCAATACTAAGCAATTATATAAGATGGATTTACAATACATTTTTGGAGAATGCATAACATACACACATACAAATGCACGCAAATAATCAAAGCGTATTGTGCCATTCGCATCTTTCAGGTGTTATCGTTTAAGTCACAGTTCTGATCAAAATACACTGTCGTTTTCCTCTACTAGTAACATGGCTCGTGATTTATCAAATACCAGAATACCAAAAGAGACATTTAACTGAAAAACTACGTGCCCTGAAAGATGTAAAGCAATACCCACTGCAACTGCTTTTACTTTGGCATGCTGGCCTTCTTCCCAGCATGAACGGATGTGACAACAGACAGATTACAGTTTACAGATTATAAGGAAAATATCCTGGATAAACAAGTTGGCTAGTTACACGTGATCAGAAAATCAGCTCACTTCAAAATCTCTGAAGCTAAAAAACAGTAATTAAAAAAAAAAAGATTAAAAAAAATAAAATAAAATCAAAGTTCCTGTGAGAAGTGACCCAGGACCTGAACTCCAGATTCAGTTATTCCCTGAGCCCTGGATTAGTAGATGAGCCTGAACGTGGCAAACATGCTCTTTCTACAGGCTATTTAAAAAAATAACACTTTCATTAGATAATTAAAATCAAGCACCATTTTTCTGTCATTACATCAGAATTTGCCTAAAGAAATCAACATTCCTGAAGCTGGAGCACTCTAGCCATGCTACACGTGCTGTCAGAGGCAGGTTAAATCAGTCGGGAATCCTAGCTGCCTAGTGTCTGGCTTCAATTTTCCCAGGCAGTTACTTCCTTAGCATTAAACTACAGTAAGTCAGTACACTGGAAGAAGTATTTCCTTTTCTTTTTGAGATGCTGTCTTATGAAAAGTCTAATTAAATTGAATCTTTTGCAAGTAGATGGAAATCGTTTCCTAGGCTACAGCCCGCAGAGCATCGCGGCACCACCTATCCACCAAAACCTTTTTCCGCTAGATAAACCTGTTTGTGCATCTTGTGGTCACATTTTTGTCTTCTCTCAGATTGCTCTCTGAAGGGCAACACAAAAGACAGCAAATACATTTCTGTGACTGTTTTGGCATGGGAACGATTTCACACAACAGCATTTCCCTACCACTCCGGTAGGGTAGGTCCAGCAGCACAAATCGACATCACACCAGTTTGCACCATTTGCAGGCGAACTGCTCTCCCTCTTCCCGTACACCAAGTCTGCAGAATCCACAGAAAAAGTTCTGTCCAAATCTGAAGAGATTAAGTGAAGGCAAAAATGAACTTTTTTTTTTTTTATCTACATAACAAGCATGAAAACCACCAAAAAGCAAATGTGAATTTAGTAATGCTACAGAGCTATAGTACGCACACACACAGTTTGCACTTTCCTCTCTTTATCTAACTTGTGAATCCAAAGTAGCTTTCATGACAAGCCCTTGCTTGAAATCCTTAAATCTTCTACTCATTTGGCTCACTTAGATGAAAGTCCGGAAGACAAAAACTTTTGTTTCATGCCATCCCCAGCAAGCGGAACCGAAACAAAGACCTGATGGCTATTTTACGTTTGAAATATTGGCTTCAAAGCAATGGGGACAGCACAGTGTGGGTGGGCCTGACACAACAGCTGTCTTAAAACAAAGAGCCTATATATAAAAAAAAGTTCACAAGAGACAAGATTTACCCAGAAAGAATTATATCCAACAGAAATGAAGATGAAGAAGAGGACGTGCATGCATGTGTGTTCAGGGAAAGTAAGAGGAGAAAAGTAATGACGTAGTTTAAAAAAAGAACGATATCTAAGAATTTTGTATCCAATTCCAGCTGTAACCATTTACATGGAAATTATTCTTTAAAATCTTTCTGACTGTATTACAGTATTGGAGCAATGCCATATAAAATGAGAATAGGTACTTGAGCTACTGATGGGGCAAGACACTCAAAAAGCGGGTAATTTTAATTACATGTTTGTCTTCAAATAAGACATTCCATGCATCTACAAATTAACTCAGAATAACAAGGACCATACCATTAGCGAATAAAAATGTTGATGAGGCGAATAGTTCAGGCTGGAAGGGACCTTTAAAGGTCATCTAGTCCAACCTCCTTGCAAGGGGCAGGGACATCCCCAACTAGATCAGGTTGCTCAGAGCCTCATCCAACCTGGCCTTGACTGTTTCCAGGGATGGGGCATCCACCACCTCTCTGGGCAACCTGTTCCAGTGCTTCACCACCCTCATTGTAAAAATTTTTTTCCTAATTTCCAATCTAAATCTACCTCCCTCTATTTTAAAAACATTACACTTCGTCCTATCACAACAGGCCCTGCTGCACAGCCTCTCCCCATCTTTCTTGTAGGCCCCCTTGAGGTGCTGGAAGACCGCTATCAGGTCTCCCCGGAGCCTCCTCTTCTCCAGGCTGAACAGCCCCAACTCTCTCAGCCTGTCCTCATAGGAGAGGTGCTCCAGCCCTCTCATTACCTTCGCAGGCCTCCTCTGTACTCGCTGCAACAGGTCCACATCCTTCTTATGTCACTTGGGTGTACACCTTTTTAGTCCTCACGCTGAAGTCTTACGACCCTGACACCCTCCTCAGAAAAGACAGCACTCCAGGTCATGCTGCAACATGCCACAACACAAGGAGCCTCTCCCTTGGAGCTGGGAGCTTGATGAGCCCACACCACATGCACCCACTGCTCTCAACAGCCTGAGCTATGGTTTTTGGGTCAGAGGATCTGTGCTTCCAGCAACAAGCAATATCATTAGAATGGACAGGAATATTAATTTAGAGCGAACCAGGATATATTCATATTGTAAACCTCTCCTCTCTCTCACACATGCGTGCACAAAAACTTTCTGTTTCCCACCTTCTCAGAGTGATTTGTGGGTAGAAGCTGAGATGCTTGACTAAGAATAACCGTTTGATGGGGGCAGAGGGAGCTACTTTATACCCACAGGGAGAGGACACACGTGGTTCCATTTGCTCCCAACAGGTCATTTCCCTTCAGGGGCCCCCACCAAGATGAAAGCTCAAAGTCTCTTTTGCAAACCTCCCTTTGTTTTATTTTTCCCCTTTGCCAACTATGACGGCTCTAGAGTCACTGATAACAAAAGCAGATGTTTACAGCCACATGGGAGGCTTCTCTGTATACAGTGGCTACTGCATTACATCACATTAGTCATTCTGTGACACCTACCACATGTATCACATTGATCAGTAGACATTTTAAATCCCACTGACAGTGGTGGGATTAGATGTGCACAAATATTAAAATGTAGGCTCCTTCCCCATCTGGTGATAAAAACGGTTCTCTAAAACACTGGTTTCCTTCAGGATCCTCATTCCCCAACGGAAAAGTGTGTGGTTGGTTGTGTGTCTTGTCTATAAACACAAATGAGGTTTTCCTAGTGCTCAATGTGATTACAGAACCTATAATAAAACCTTCAGACTGTCACTCATAATTCTGTCTTCCAACACAACTGACAGTCTAGGTAGTTTCCTCTATTTTCATAAAATGCAGAAGGGGCTTCTGGAAGAAGAAACAAACCTCCTCAAAGTGACTCATTGACATACTCAGATCACTGATACGTGGCCCTGGCTGGGAAAGCTCAATCTGTGAATTGCCTTCTGCCATCTAGTTACTTTTGGGTTTGTTTTTTTTTTTTTCCTCTGGTTCAGTATGGACTAGCTTATTGGTCTGATTTCACTGATTGCCTTCTATCTGACACCAAATCCCCCCACTCTGACCATCAGCTTTTCTTTCATCTGAGCTGAACCCAGTGCTGGGGTGCCCCAATCTCCTACCAGCTCCATAATGGCTATCACAGCTAAGGTCTGCTAGTGCTAATACAATTGCTAAGCCACTTGGAAAATTTATGGGTACAATTTACAAACTAAGCATTTCCCTGAAACAGCAAGTATAGCTTTAAATTTCTAACTCACACAAACACCAGTGCATTAAATGGAACAGAATTACTTATCAGCTGGGATCAAGATGTCCACAAGAAATTTGTATTACATATCTACACACAGCAGAATCTGAATACCCTATGCTGATGAAGGCATAGGTTTTTGAACATCAGATGAGGATGGGTATATGTCCTGGTTTCAGCAGGGATGGAGTTAATTTTCTTCTCAGCAGCTGGTGTGTTTTGGATTTTGTGTGTGAAGAATGTTGATAAAAACATTCTGATGATACGAGTTGTTGTTAATGAGACCAAGGACACTGTGTGGCTTTCCAAGTCTCGTTAACGTGCAGATGCGGGAAGCTGGGCGAAAGACAGACAGAATAATTGATCCAAACTGGCCAAAGAGAGTATTCCATGCCATCAACGTCATGCTCAGTATATAAGTGGGGGTTGCCCATGGGAGGGGGCATCCTTTTCTGGTATTCCTTTTCTTTTTGGACATTCTTGTTGGGTATCTGTTTGGGCACCCTTGGCATCCTTTTCTTCTCTCTCGCTTGCTGGCATCGTTCCCTCTACCTTGCTAGCTTGCTCTCCCCGCTTTGCTTGCTGCTCGGTGTTGTTCCTGTGATCACTGCTCAGGACGGGCTGCGTCGGTCATTCGGACATCGGGTGGTGAGAAATTGTACATTGTTCATTTTGTATATTTTGTATATATTAATATCCTTATATCCTGTTAGCTTTGTAGTTTTTAGTATTTTTAGTAAACTGTTTTTATCTCAACCCACGAGTTTTCCTTTCTTCCCAATTTCTCTCCCCTGTCCCACTGGGTAGGGGGAGGGTGAATAACAAACTGTGTGGTGATCCGGGCTAAACCACCACAGTATAACATGTCAAACTTTTCTGCTGAGGTAATGTACAAAGAAGACTTGGTACGTGATGCTGTCTGGGATTTGGCATTGCTACAATAAAACCTTGAGGACATCGCTTAGAATAAAATACATTTCATAAATATCTGCTATTACTGCAATGCAGATGCCAGTGACTCAGGTGCAGAGGAAGGTGCAGTAGGGATGTAACAAGTTCTGTGGTCCTGCCTTCCAATCACATGCCTATTTCCTACGCTAGGCAGAAATGTGAAATTTCTTCTTATTACACTTATATACGAGTGTAACTTTGGGAGATGCTGGGATTCAGCCACTGTAACTAGAGAAGCCTGTTTTTAGTGTTCAGATACTGTCACGACAGGAACAAGCCTGATTTCACGCTCAGCATGGCCTACCATGATACATTCACCAAGGAATGATAAAAGTAGACAAAATTATCAGATAAAATCCCTGCCCTTTCCTACAAATAAGACCTGAGGTGTTAGAAAATTTGTTTTTCATCAAACACTAGGGAACAAACTGAACTGCCTAGTCCATCTGCTGCCCTGCAGCGTACAGAGCCTGCTGGGTCTCCTTCCCATCTGCCTCAGGATCCAAATTCTAACACGAGAGACAAACAGGGCAGTTCCCACTCAGCCACCACCATGGCTTAGGGCTTTCAGGACCCACATGGTGGCAAAGCTCTGGTAGGCACTGCAGAACACTGGGGACCTGGTGGCACCAAATTCCCCTGCCATTTCAGCATAGGGCATGCATGATGGGCCTGTCCACCTTCTTTCCCTGCCCTCCCCAGCCTAAAAAGAGCCACCTTTGCAAATAAATATGTATAGTGATAGCATTTTCTTAGCAGACTTCTCCAGAAGATCTGAGCTTTTCTTAAAGATATTCACAAATGGTCTTAGGGTCAACTCAAGTTTTTTGGCAAGTCAAATTCACAGTCACTAACAGCCCCTAAACTGATGAGGAGCCTCAAAGGCTTATCTCCCCCAATACCATTCTCTTAGCTTCATGCAAAGCAACTTGGGACCATACAAACTCAAGGTTGTGCTTCAACTGATAATCCCACTTTTTTGCCTGTGCCATACAAAGTAGCAAGTATCATGTCACTGGTATTAAGTTTAACTATAACTCTCTAGACTATACTTTTTGTGCAGGAAAAACGAGAAAACAGAGGATTTACAGTTGGAAACGCTTTCTCTATTTGGGTGCAGCTTGTGCTTCACATGTTAAAACAACGCTCCACAAAAGATAGCAACCGTGGCTGAGGTAACTCCCAGGCATGACAATATGTGCTAGGTAAGTTTTGATTTCACACTAAAATGCTTGTTAGATTCTGCCAGCTGCAAGCTAACCCTGGTAAGGTAAGCACCTGCTTAAGCTTTCAGGTGAGAGAAGTAGGAGACACATCTGTATGCACACATCTGTCTTTTTGTTCCTCCTTAGGTATCAATTACCCCCTCCTGGGCCCTTACGTTTATACTATAAGTATCTTCACCATCCTTTCTCCCAGACCAGAAATAATAACAAAGAACGCGATCTTGAAGCTGAAGGACTGGTTTGTATTTGGACAACCCAAACTCAATCCTACTCCTGTAAGCAGACTATGCCTTGACCTAACAAATTCCTCAGCGCTTGTTAATTGCGAACAAAGCCCCAAAGTCAAAAATACTATTTGTGTGCAAAGATTAAGTATCAGACCAGTAGAATCTTTGCTTAGCTATTTTGTGCTTGGTTTCTCATATTTAAAATGGGCAAAAATGGTGTTTTCACACTTAACAGAAATTCAGATATGCCTTTGGAGCAGGCTACTTTAAGTTGTTTTATGACAGATTTATAAGCACAAGTCAAACATAAATAGATTTCTTAATGGGTACAGGAGAGCACCAAACGTTTGATACATTCAGAACAGATTAGTTTTAATTTAAAGGGAGCAGAGGCAAATCTGAGGCATCCTACAGAATTATGTAAAACGTCGATCTCCAGCCTGCGAGGTATGTGACTTGCTGCTACGCACCGCTTACACCTGGGTTTTCAAACAGCTGGTTAGCGCAGCTGAATCACTTCACAAATTTTGTTCCCCTTGGAACTTGACTTAGCTGCACAGCCAGCAATTTTCTTGCTATTCAGGCACAGATCAGATACTTGAATGGCATCTTGCTTTATAACTCAGCAGATTTCAGACTTGAAAATAATTTTAAAGTAGCAAGGAGGGGAGGGGGGGGGGTGCAGGGGGAGTTGTCAAGATGCTTTAGCTCCAATGGTCTATGATCTAGGATTTCAATCTGCTTTTGAAACAGCATGATTCCCACACAAATCCAGCACGAGACGTTGAGCTCTGCTGTTCAGTGGCACCACTCCTTCCCTGGCAGCAGACGCCTGGAAACTGCAGAAGGTGCAAAACGCAACTGACTCCAAGTTCTCCCAAGCATTAGAAAAACATGAATCTGAAGCTTGCAGCTGCATTTTATCACATTTATCCATATAAACAGACCAAACCCAAAGCGAATCCAGACCTGAACTTTTCACCTTGTGTCCCTCTGTGATGAAAATGTATCTCATTTTGCTAGTCAGACCAGAAATTCTTTAAAATACTTGTATTATATTTCTAGCTAAGGAATGACACTCTCACCAAAACCCTACTGTGCTATGGTGCCTAAAATAGTTAGCTCACTAATACTGTCCAGGTTTGGAGGTTACATTTTGAACAACATGTTTTGACTGTAAGGTTTTTTTTTTTAATAATCTTTTCAGCTTTCTCCCATCATTTATCTTCTTGGAGCATAAGCCACTCCGAGCCTGGACTGGTTTCAAATACCAGTGAAGAGAACACGACTCTCCTGTGGGCACTACCAGAACATCATTAAGAGAGGAAGAGATGCTCAGGGGGATATCGCAAGTCTTTCGTCTGGTCTTCAGCATGTCATATACCATGGAATGTCTCTTATTAACTCTTGGACAAATGTCTCCCATAATGCATAATAAAATTACTGACAACTGATCAACTACTCTACTTTATCAAGTCCTGTCTTTCATCAGAAACAGACATTTTCACAGCCCTGCAGTGACTTTTCCCAGACGTAATCCCAAAACATCCCCTTTCAAAACCAGAGCTTGCAAAATCTGGGACACTATTAAAAAAATTACATATGTACAAAATACATGTGAATCGCATGCACTAAACACAAACATTATTAGTATTTAGGTTCTGTGTGGTTTTATTAGTCCCCAGAAGTTGGGATTATAGGTTTAAGTAGCCTATTTTGCTGGAGTCAACTCTCCACTAGTTGTCCTAGTATGGAACAAGGGAGACACTCATTTTCTTTTTCAATAACAAATATGTATAATGTTATTGCTTCCTGAGTTTTATCTCAGGGAATCTAGCTCAGACAACTTTGTATCACACTTGCCACTTCATTCAGTGTCAAGTTAACAAAAAAAGGTAGCGATGTCTGACGCCCGAGCTACCATGCCTCGCCTGACTGAAGCAAGCCCGCACAGAGCCTGTCTAGGGATCTCCGAGCTGGTAACACAATCTGGTTAATTTGCTTATGATAACAAAGTCAAGGTGATTTTATCTGGTTTTCTCAGTAAATATATATAGGTAGATGTCAGCTTTTCAAAGGTATTCTGATGCCTGAAGGAGTTTAAAGCATCTCCAGGAAACTTCTAACTACTGAGGCACTTATCTCCTCGGCAAATGAAGAAGGCAGGTAGCTCAAGACAAAGGTACTGCAAACGAAAAGCAGCACCAGACCTTGCTAGAGTCACTACTGGCTACTTTTTTGCATTTAAATGGAAAATGAGCCATGCAGCTCAATCACTCCAAATGGGACAACTTTCTATCCGTGGAAGTTGCGAGTGGATGGCAGGATTCACAACCTGGTTTTTTCCCCACTGTGTCTGTTTGAAAGTCCATCCAATTCAAAGCTTCATTTTCATTGTTTAGTTAGGAGATGGTTGAAGCAGAAGGCTTTTTAAATGAAATAACAGCTTCCTAGACCAGTTCTGGAGAGCATCTGCCGTGCTACTCATTCACTCGCTCTCTGATGACTTTTTTCCTCAACATGAATTTATTACTGCCTTCTTTTTCTTGTTTTGATAGTGATGGGAGTCAATCCCACCAAAAGTTATTTTTTCTTTATTACTAATTTTACAAGTTTTGATAGAAGTAAACTCCTGTTTGTGTAACACACATTTACAAATAATCAGTGTTCCACTCTATAGCCATACAAAAATACAGCAAGCCTATCACATGAAAAAGAATAAGCAAATCCTCAAATGAGCTGTGGTGTGTCTACGGGATGCAGTCACTGGAAAGGAGAAATTGTAAAGGAATTAATTCTTCCATCAACGAACGAGAAGAATTCAGATTTCCCGAGTTCTTCAATTACTCAAGGTATCTGCCCCCTGCCCCTCATACCAAGGCTCCACTGCTGCAGTTGTGTCCCCCAAACAGCTTCTTATACAGTCCTCAAATTTACAACTTCTACACAAGGGGTGCAGAACTCAGCTATGAAAATACTATTCTCTGTATATCAAAAGAGGATTCCTGGTCCCCAAACAAACTCTGCTACAAACTAAGTTAAGAGTGACACTGGTTACACTGCTGTGCAGCATGCTCACAGGTCCTAGTTCAGAGAAGCTAATCCCACGTTAGTCCATGAACACACAACACGAAGAATGGGATTAAGACATCTCTGACATAAGTCTGGGTTTGTATATGTCACAAGACAACTTTAAAGTGGCTAATGGCACCGAGAACCCGGAGCTCAGTCCTCCACAGAGGTTCTCTCTCTTGCACTTGGTTCTGTGCTGCTGTAGATGCAAAAGCAGTGGGTCCTTCTGAGGGACAAAGGAAAAGAAGGGAGCAGCAGATCTCCGCTGTGCAGAGAGAAGCAGACTCTCTCTCACAACAATGGATCAGCTGTGTCAGCCAAGGGCTCCTCTAATCATCATCACTGCACCATCCATCTCTGGAACAAATCGCAAACTACCTTATTTATAAAGTGCCATGGTTTCAGTTTAACATACCTGCTACGAGCAATTAAGGTGCAAGCATGCTTCTACACCCAACTCAACAAAAAAAATCATACCAAGTTATAGAATCAAAAATAATTTTGGTTGGAAGGGAAGTTGAGGACACCTGGTCCAACCTCCTGCTCAAAGCAGGGCTCTGAAGAGCTACAGTTGCCTGCTGCACTGTAGGCAGTAAAACCAGAAAATGCTAAGACATCCAATTCCAGCATTCCCTTCAATGAGACCACAGTTGGCTACATCTAATTGTGAAGTCTCCATTGCCCTAAAGAAAACTATCAGATCCTCTTTCTTCCACTGAATGGCTGTCAAATGCAAGGGATGTATCATGCAAGGGCTGTTTTTTCTAGCCAAAGACATCCGTTACACCCAAGAATCTGCAGCTGTTAAAGTTGCTTGGGCTCCTACACTGAAATAGCTCTGCCTGGCTACTCAGAAATACACTGCTTAGAAGCAAAGGGTGAGACACTACTGAGAGTGGTTAAAAGGGAGTTCAAATTTACACGGGGAGCAGGTGGGAGGGCAAAAAAATACATACACTAGGAATTACCTCACTTGAGCTGAAAATGAGAGCTGACCAGAAAGCAATCAGAAATATATATATTTTTTTAAAATAAGAGAATAAATGTAGGAAGTGATCAAATTATGGGTGAAAAAAAGAAAGGGGGGGGGAGGGGGAGAGCAAGAAATAATTAATTACTGAACTTCTCTTGTTTCCACACTTTGAAAGCATTTGAATAAATAGTAAAAGATGGGGGTACTTTAGAGATAAATGGTTCCAATTTCATCTCCTTGTGTTTCTCACTGCATGAGTTTCAGTTTTATAACGGCAGTGCTTCTCAGTGCTACAAAAGGTAGGTATTTCGGGGACTTGCTAACATTGCCACGTCAAGTGAGTAGCTCCAACAACTTGCAGAGTTTATTCAACCCACATTTGAAGTGCTCCACGCAGGCTTTCTGTAGGCACGCGATGTCTGAGAAAACAGCAGAATGAGCAATGTAATCCTCCTTTCACTGAAAAGCAATAGAGAGCTTCACATTTGCTACAAAAGGTTTTATATGGCCACGAATATCTGTTTTGCTTTACTGATCTGATTTGCTCTAAACATTTTTGTTTGCTTTAAAGTTTTCCCTCTCTCTGTCTTATAGAAATATTTGAGTTCTGCATGAACTCTGGTAGTTAGTTCATTACTGTACCATCAATTACTCTGTTAACCGTACATTTCTTTGGATCTCAAAATAGCTTTAGAGAATAAAGTAATCTATACTCCTTGCTTATTACACCAACCAGACCTTGTGATTTCCCTCTACAGATGCTTTCCTAAGGTATCCCTCAGACAAACCATATATTTTATGTGGTAAATACAGTAACTCTATGGTTCCCTCTACCACAACCCAGACTTAGTCTCTCTCACCGTTCAAGTGTCTGCTCTAATAAGAGCAACAGACCTTCAGCCAAGGGCTGCTTTGGCACAAGTAATATATCCCGGCATGAAGGCCTGGGGGGTGGCAAGGTGTCACACGGGCTGTAACTGAAACACAAAGCCCACGCCCACCTGTTCTGCTTACGGACTCTGTGGTCTCCAGTCAGCAGCACAGGATATTTCACGCACAAAACCAAAATGCCAAATGTGTGATTCCTTACAGAAAATAAGCCTCTGGTCACTCAGATTTAGCCCCATCAAACAGCTGCCAGTGCAGCAAAAATAACCCAAGGCTCCTGCAGAGCATGAAGCAGTGAATGTTATCACATCATGTTGGATCCTAAGCCCCATCAGATTAAGCGAAACCAGAAATGCTGCAGTAACACCTTTGCTAAAAGGGTACATTCAGCCATAATTAAGCACTGAAACAGAATGCTGCTGTTTAGCTATTGTTTAAAATGTCACGTATTTAAAACGCCCACTTTTGAAAGGTCTCCTCGGGGCACGATAGGAGGAGATCAAGTGTCTCGCAATGAGGTTGCAGTTTGGACTGACAAAAGAAGAAACATGTGACTATCTGCACTCAATATTTACATGTAACCATCAGTCCTATCACATAGTCGATACCTCCCCTTTCAGTAAGAAAGGATATTGTTTAATTGAGTGTAGCCTATGAAAAAAAATGTCTGTTTTATCTGAGGAACTGAGTAGGCATATCTGGATCCATGTTAACAGTAAAAAAAAATACTCAGAAGTCATGCCAAAGCAAAACATTTGAGTTTAGAATCTTGTAAATACCATGACCTGTTACATTTATGACATCTTTTCAACTTAAGCAGATTTAATGTCACAAAATAAACAGTTTGTATCGGAACTTATCTATAACCAACCTCTTACAAAGTCTTGCTAACTTACCAATTTCAGATCAAACCACCATCCAAACTCCATTGACGAAAATTCATCTATTAAATTCTCATGTTCCATGAGAATCTGAAATCCTTCAAAGGCTATTTCTTAATTCAGATGGATACATCTAAGTATTCCAGTAAGTGGGTAATCAAGATTAACCTGCAATGGCTTATTGTGGCAACAATTTTATTCCAGCTCTTAAAGACTTAAGTTATAATTAGCAGCATATTATTGCCACAAAGGCAACACAAGTTGGAATTACGACTTTACTAAATCTGAAACAACTCACCTATACTTACCAGTTGAAGCTGTTGTTTCATTTCCTAATCCTGCAGAAATGACATACCTGCAGAAAATCATATAACTACAGAGGTCTCTAGATTTGCCCATAGTTGAACACTCCATCTTGTAAATTTGAACTATTTAAACTTTTTTTTTTGCACTTAGAGCAATAATGCAGACTGAAAGGTGAAGCTCCTCCAAAGCAAAAGCAAGTTTTCACAAATGTTTTAACTTCCTCTCTGCCACAACACTTCCCTCGAAAATAAGCGAGACCCCACTGCAGTGTAAGCATCTTATAGTTGGGGAGCTGAACTGCACCTCCTTAGCAAGCTACGACTGTCACCCAGAAATTTCAGGTGACCCAGCTCTTGACAACAACAGTGAGACACACATTGCAACTGCTCTTGCATTTCTGCCGATATCTGAGTAACTGTCCACGTATGCGAGCAACGCTGTGCAGTTTCCACCCCTAAAGTTCTGCTAATGCTGATCGGCATTCAGTGCACATCCCCAATGACACATTTTTAGGACTGTTGAGAGCCTTACCGCAACCCTGCTCTCCTCTGCTAGCCATAACACAGTACCATGGTTAGCTTGGCAACTGGCAGTGCTTTCTATGTCTCGTAAAAAGTTGGTTCTGATCTCAAACCAGGCTCTTCTATACTATTCTGTCCAAACAGGCAAAAGATACTATGGGTGTAACACTATATTTCTGGGCAAATATCCTAGACATAATTTAACTTTTTCTTGTTTGCAATAATTTGAACAAGAATTGCAGCCTGAAGACTCAATATAAAATTGCACCAAACATTTCGATGCTACTTCTTTAATCTTGGCTTATTCTGTATTCTTTAGGCAAATTCCTCAGCAGGGTTAAGCATATGATTTGTTCTCATCAGCTTTTAGGCTCCAAGAGTTACTTGCACCGCCAGATCCAATTTTAGTTATAGTCTTCTCTAAAATCACTGTGTATCTGTAATTGGCCTTAGGTTTGAAATACAGTCTGAGATCCGCCTCAGATGCAAGAGACTGACAGGAAAATACTGGGAAACTACCCAAGCACGAACCGTCACTGGAAAGTAATCAATCTTCTCCTTATTCCTGACCCGTTTCTTTCAGCCCTCGGTTACACACAACCTTTTGTCTTCCCCACTGCCCACAGCGGAACAAAGCCTGTGCACAGTTCAGCAGCCTTCCCCTGAAGAAGGGTTGGGGAAAGTCACTGCTATAATCAGCTCGCTGTTTGGAGAAACCTGTCCTGTAGCTATCATTAAAACATACCATCTTAACAAAGCCAAAAAGCATCAGCCTGAAAAATTCACTGAAATAAGTCTACCAGTAAAGTGGCAAGGTACTCCGAGATGTGCATGTTGATCACATTCCTGTGTTTCCAGCTATGGAAATAAAAACCAGGCATCTCTTATTTAGTAAAACATGAGAGTACACCAAGAAAAGTTTTACCTCGAGGCTATAAATTATGAATAGAAATTTTTCACAGCCTGGGAAAACACTTCAAACTGGCAATGCTTTCCCCAGCACTGTGAAAATGTGAAATGAGAAGACAGCCAAGGAGAGGTTGGCGGGGGGGGATTTATAAAAATACAAATATTTGCGACTCCATTTCCCCCCATCTTTTCCAACCACCAACCAAAATGACTACCACAACTGATATGATGTAACCACCTGGTTAGTGTCCTCAGAATACAGCCATAGGAGAAGTAGTACCCGTGGAGCACAAGAGGCCTACACCAAGGGCCAGCAGTGACCTCTTGAGCTGAACGCTGTCTGCCAAATCATGTTGCCAGGATGACCTGGGAAAATCCTGGTTCCCTCTGACCCACAGCATTCAATATTCTGGGGACAAGCACTTCATTCCCCAGAGCTGACAAGTCCAAGAATATCACAGGCTACTCCCATTTTCTAACAGATCTTCATTTATAAACTACTTTTTCCTATGCACCTCCACTAACCAAATGTTGCCAACAAATGAATAAAACGCTCAGACAGGTACGCACATCTTAACCATATGCTTATCAAACTCCTACTAGTTTCTATTACCTATTAAAAGCAAAACTGACAGCTGACTTGCAATTTCCAGGATTTCCCAAAGCCCAGTGGTATAATAAAATCCGGCTGTAGGATTCAGGACGACTTCCAAAGGCAGTGAAGTGACTTAACAGCCAGAGTCAGATTTTGAAAAAGTGATCTGGGATACGGATCATAAATGCTTAAACGGCAGTATCAATGACATCATTTTTCTTTTCCAAGCTAGTGATAGAGCATGCAGAGAGGAACTCAGCAGCAGCTGAGTCAGTTCCTGGGGCTAATGCCTCTCTCCAGGTGCTACGCATCCCGGCTGCCAGGGCAGCGCTGGATCTGCTGAGCCACGCAAGATCTACCCGCGTGCTGCTGCCCATGTCCAGCTTGTCAATCCCAACTTTGGGCATGTCTGCAATGGGAAACGGAGGAGATACCTGCATTCATGCAGCTCTGCTGCCTTCAGGCCCAAATACTGTCATGAATTCACTAATGCTTTGATTGACGTGTCGGAGGGGAGAGAAAGGCACGTACATTTGACACCTCCTTTGGTCCAAGTTGGCACTGCTGAGTCTGGACCCAGCCTGTGGGATAAACTTCCGTGGTCTCTTCTGCTGGACGTGGGACCCCCAGAGTGTCGTGTTCCAGAGACATTATTAAACCTGGTAATTTGAGCATACATTTCTCAAATCTGAGCTCTTATGCATTCCTGGTTTAGAAAGTGCTTCTTCAGTGACACTAGACAGTTGAAACAAACAATTACAAGTTTTTCAAGGAGTCTCTGAAACATTCTTGCGTTACATACCACAAGAGATTATACAGCACAGATGGAGATAAAACAATAAACAAGCATCATTACCCCAGATTACTCAGAAAGGGGACATGGCCCTCATAGCCCTCCTCAGAAGCTACACAGGTCAACAAGGAGACTACAGACGCAGGATGGAGATGGACAGTCACTTTGCAGTCACAGGGGAAAAAGAAGGTATCACGCGGAAAACAAATGCAGTTCATACAGATTTACATTATGCAAATAACGGAAATGACACACAAAAAGCCACAGACAACATTCTAATTTGGTGGGGGGGGTCGCTAATTATAATTAAAATAATCATAAGTAGATTCACATTTATGTTTTGCACTTGCCATCCAGCTTCACTAAAACTATGTGAACAAACGGCCTCAAAGACTACAGAGTAATAATACCAATATTCTTGAATAACAAGATTTACAGGTATGCTCCGTCTCTTGCCTCTAGAGAATTAAGTCAAGATACTTTATTTAATGTTTGCTTAAAAATTAACAAATGTGCCTGAAATTCCGGCACTTCTAAATTCAAGAAAAGCCATCCTTACAAGATTAAGAAATTAATAAGAATCCTAAACAATGGTTGGTGTATCTCGAGTCATCTTTGCCAACATCACTTTATACGCACGCACTCCGGGTTGCCTGAGCAGTAGTCCCTCAGCTAAGAGACAGGACTTCTCAGACCTTAGCTTGGTGTAGAGAAATGGCCGGCTCCATTCCCACAGCAAACCCCAACTTGAGTAGATTACACATGTAGTTAATTTCTGTCAGTAAATTTTTTTTCTAACAACACTAATACTTGAACAGAAAAAAACTCTGAAAAATCAGACAGGACCGCCATACAGGTATATATAAGAACCTGAAGATTTTGAGTTTGAGAATAAGAAAAGAAGCTAAACTGCATTAAAAACAGGGTGGGTTTTTTTTTTGCCAAACAAATATCAACAACAACAACAACAAAAAAACAGAGTATGGGATGTATCTGTATTTTCTGCCTCTGGCTCTCACAAAACACTGGTTTTCAAGACTCTTCAAAAACTCTCAGCCCACTGACTTACAGTTAATATTTAAAAAAAAATAATAACCATTTTACTTCCATGTCAAAGAGCTGAGCACAGATGTTCTGCAAAAAGGCCATAAAAGGAAGAAAGGAGGTGAAGAACATGCCTGTGTTTTCTAATTGCATTTCAGCTATTGTTAAACTAATTTTATGGCACTTGAATCTTTGAGGAAAAACAATACAGAAAACCATGAAAAACTGAGCTTATTCAAGGAATGCTGCTCAGTTTACAAATCAGATTTTTCTTTTGCTGCTGGGAGACAGACTGACTTGTGAACGGGAACAGAAAAGATGACATCTACTGATTCCAACTCAGTAAACTCATTTCAGCTCTTTATGTTGTACATTGGGCATTTCTCACTTGCAAAGAAAATTAAGCCCAGACAGACAATCTCATTTTGATACACTGTCCACATTTGTATTTTTTTTTTGCTCAGTATCCAATAAAGTCTTACAATAAAATAGGATCAGTGAGATTATTTCCTTACCGCCTTTTCTCCACTGATGCTTCACATTAACAGAAAGATTATAATTTAATAATACTTCTCTTTAGTGACAGACAAAACATGGTAAAAATCTCTTTTCCCTTTTGTGCAGTGTTACCATATTTGCTCTAAGACAAATCACAGACTCACAGACCCTATCTGTGGGACAAAACGATAACTTCAATGTTTGTTTTATACTTCAACAGCTGATTAAACACCTAGGATTACAGTTCTGTGAAATTTTTATCAAGACTAAGTTGACTTACAGCAGTAGAGACTCAGGCTGGTAATTTGGCAGGCACTTGAGAACTGCCAAGGCCAAGCTTGGCTATTGTACCCTCTACACGCTGGAATCCATTTCACCCACCAAAAGGAGAATCAGAGCATGAAGCTCCCTGTGTGCCATGCTCCGTATTGCACACCTGTGGCTTGATTACTCAGATTAAGACGCTGCATAGCCATGTTGATGTCAGCTTTTTCCAGAGACACCTCTATCCTCAAAATCAGGTGGACACTTGTCTTATTTAAGGGTGGCTTCAGTGATGATAATACACAGCAAAAGAAAAAAATTTACATGGCTCAGGACTCTAAAGATCAGAATCAGCATTTTGAACCGTAACAGGAAGAGGCTGATAACCTACGTATTATCTGGAGCAATGACGGAAACTGATTCAAGAGAATCATGGAATACCAGAAAAGTAATTAGCTTCCATTAGCCAGGCTCTCTTCAGTGGTGCCATTAACAGGACAAGAGAAAATAGGCACAAATGGAAGCACAAAAGGTTCAATCTGAACATCAGGAAACTGTGAGTGTGTCCAGGTTATCCAGAGAGGTTGTGTAGTCTCTATCCTTGGAGATCCTCAAAAGTCATCTGGACATGGTCCTGAGCAACCAGTTCTAGGTGACCCTGCTTGAGCAGAGGTTTGGAGCAGATGATCTCCAGAGGTGCCTTCCAATTTCAACCCTTCTGTGATTTTCTGACTCGTATTTCCCTACATAAATGCTAATTATATCCTTCTGGACACATCGATAATTATGTTCCTGTAAAAATTAAGACAATGGTAGGTGAAGACCAAGAACTAGACATGTGATCAGTGAGTATCACCTGATCAAAGACCCAAGCTGCAAATATATGGAAAAAAAACCCAAAACCACAGGAGCAAGCACCGATACCTGGATATGAGGCTTCATTTTCCATCGTGGACTAGGACCCAGGCTGAAGAGTAAGAGTTAATATAATTCCCTTACAATGTAAAAATTAATGTAATAGACCACTGTTGTTCTCATGTGAAAAAGGATATAGGCAGACTTTCTGAACCAGAAAAAAAAGACTCAAAGTGCATAAAAATTACCACTGGGATCTAAACTACGGGAACTCCAGCTAACAACTGGCTGACATGAGACTGACGGACAAAAGAGTTGGGGGGGCTGAGATATGGGCAGAGCAATGAGAAACTCTGAAAGTTTTAGTTTCTAATCCTTGCTAAAAGCACCTCACTAAATCCATATAAATGTATAATTACTGCAAAAATCTAGCGCATAAACTATCTGCTTGCGTTGTAGAAGTTGGCTGCTTATTGGGCAATTCTATTTTCACCACCAAGAAATACAGGACACGAAATACTGAGCCAAAGCCCGGCTTGCTGAAGCAATTACACAGACCTGCAGGGCTCTGCAGCCGAACAGCCACGGTTCATTAATGAAGAGCTGAAGGATTCATCCCCTAAGGTGACTAAAAGCCCCACATAAAACCAATGTCCTAACAAGCCATGACAGCAGTTATCTTAGGAACTTTAAGTATAATGCTCTCTCAATTACCAACCCTATTATGCACACTGTATCCCAAAAAGCCATACGCAGCAATGCGGCCACGGATGCAAAGCAGCAAGACTCCCACCCAGGACACTGGCACAACAGGAGATGGAGCAAGGGAACGTACTGCCCTCTCCTCTAATGTCTGAGAGGGTTGGAGAGCAATCCAGGATCAAAAGTTTCCTTGAAAATCCTCTTGGTAGGAGTTGAATAATTTTTTCGCCCTGTCTATGCAATTCTGTGAAGATGAACAACTGGCAAGTCACTGCCAAAGCAGTAATTCATATAGAGCCTTCCCGTAAGGCATCTTGAGGGGAAGAAGGAAAGGGAAAGAAAAGGAAAGCAAAAACCTTAGAGAAACAAAGACTGCAATCACCCAAGGGTTATTCTTTCCAAAAAAAGATTCAAGAACATATTTGTAATGCCAATAAACACTTCAGTTATATGCTTACTGTATTTCAGATTAGCAGATATGTTAGCAGTCTGTCATACAATAGCTTCAGGGGCCAAATAGTTCGCTCAATGCAAGCATCTACTCCGAGACCCACAGGAGAATAAAGTAAAACAATTTGAGACAAGTATGTGTGTAAAATACTTATTTTGCCAGCACCCTACAGAAAATAAGCAGAAAAATCTCAAGTTGCAACTTAAACACGAACATCTATTACTGTTTCCTTGCAGTCTATAAATCTAATGTTACCGCCCATACATCAGACTTAGGCATGTCTTCCACAGCTTCTGAAGTGTCCTCTCTTCTACGAAGCCTTAGTTTGCATTAGCTTTTCTTCTTCACGTACATTTGAGGTGCAAAACTGGTCTTTCCTTTCTGCAATTGCGTCTTTGAAAGACCTTGCAATCACTTTGACTTTCTTCTTTTCCTAATGGAATATATTAACACAAATCAAATCAGAGGGGCGGCGTGGCAGCTGTCCTGTGACTGACTCTGATGATCAGCAAATTCATCACAAAGCCAAAACCAGAGAAGTTCACAGGGAGAGGAATTTCAGAGGCAAAAAGGGCTGCCATCCCTTCCAAAAGCCCTTCAATTCTATCAATGCCAAATTACCAAGAGCTGAAAATTGGCTTTGATGTTAAAATTGTCCTTGATTTTAATTTGTTTTCAGCAATGTTAGCCTTTCAAAGCCATTTTTAGTTAAAATAGATAGGTCTCTCCAGCTACTGGACTGCCACTCATAGAAAACTGTTTGAAAAGTCCCTTCTGAGGAATATAGATAAAGGGGTTTTTTAAACGGTTAAATCATCCACCTAGTATATCAATGTTCTGTACTCATCTTTATGAATTTATACATCTTATGCCAATATAAGTGCTAATCTCTAAATTTGAAACATTGGTGAAAATAACACCACAGTCTAGCAATAAAAAACCCAGGCTACTTAGCGTCATTCTTAGATAAACAAATAAATAATGGAAAAATAGCCTACAAATTATGAAAATAGCATCAAAATGACCACTTACTGCATCCTTAGCTGTATCCTAAATCTACAATTAGTCAGTAATAAAATTATTTTTTCCCTTATTTCCAGGCAATATTTTCCTGTGGTCAACAAAGAGTACAGAAGCAAGGATTAGAAAGCTATCCCACAGAAACAGTGGTGAGTGCTTATTAAGCTCAAAAGACTGACTCAGAGGAAACTAAATTCCAAAACTTGACACATCCTACTTCTCATATCCCAACCGGCTCTGTGGTTTCCACCACGATTTCTCCATTCTCCAGCAAAAACATGAAACTATTTGGAACCAGATGCGGTTCAGACACTAACGGAGATTCCGAAATACAGTTTTTCTGAGCCATGGACAGACATCATAATCCAAGACTGGGCTTACGCAGAGAGGCTTGGTTAAATACAGATGTTATGCTACTGGAGATGCAATGGCTTTGAAGTTTTCCAACTCATCTTAAGAAAATTGCTACACTGTAAGAATGCTGTCATATTCAACAGTGACACAGATGCTCAGAAAACATCCATAACTCCCTCTTCAGGCTTGTATGCCTGCACTAAGTCAGCAGGACACAAGGAGGGCATCCATTTTTCTGAATGTAGGACTGTATCTTCCAAGAAATCCAATAATAAGAACAAATTTTTTTTTTTTTTTTCTAGGGCACTACAAGCCATGCTCCTGGGCTGGTAGTAGGTTTTCAAGGCTTCTTGCTTACTACATCTAAAGCATTAAAACAAGTATATTTTTTTCTGAAAAACACAGGATAAGTCACATCAACAAAAGACTTACCAGAAATCAATTAGTGAATCATCTTTTAACAAACACCAGCATGAGGAAAGTTGTCAGACCAGAAGTCACAACAAATTCTTTAAACACAAGTACTTGTAAACTGTTGAACAACAGAACCCACAGAAAATATCTGTATGTTGAAATATATTGTTTAATATTCTACCATCTGTTCAACAGCTGCTTACAGAAACATTTCAAAACCTTCTGACGATTAAAATAATTTCATATTTCCATGGAATAACTGGAGAATATATTCTAAAACAAACAGATTCAGGTTCCATTATCTCTATAGTAGGAGCATGAAATACTGAAGAATTAAGTTACATATGGTTTTCCATGGCCAGGCACACACATATGGAGTTCACAACATTTCTAGAATGCGCCGTAATCTTTTGCTTGAAAAATATGTGTGATGCAGTAAAAGCTAACAAAGAATGGCTACGTTTTGAGGTCAAATCATGAAACGATCAGAGTTTCAAGAGATGGTTCATTATGATAGAAGACTTGCAGCTACATCAGAAATAGAAGACCAACCCTCCCCTTTTACACCTGATTCAAAACCAAATCCAAGTATTCTTGGGATTGGAAGTTCAGCATTGAGAAAGTTTCTGGTATGGTCACAAATTTTGTGTTCGTACTAGCCGTGACTGCCTTCTTTACAGTAAACATGTACCGCAACCTCCCATGGCATCTAAGTCACGCTGTTAGCCACAGACATACGTTGCATATTATTATTTTCGGTAACAACCTGTTTGCATTCACAGTCCCCTGTTCTGGTTTATCAGTGGAAATCTCTCACACAATGTGTATTACCATCAGTGGTTTTGTTTTATTTATTTTTTCAGCTTTGTCTTTGTTAACTTGTTTGCTCCAATTTTCTAAAGTTTGCAGTTAAGGAAACCAACCCTCAAACATTCAAAATTATAAAATAATTAAATCAATATGTAGAAACAAAACTATGCTGTTGTGAAATTTCAAATGATCATCTAACACTCCTGGTCTCACTTTTATGGTCTCAGGTCTCCAGATATTCCAGAAAACAGTTTGGAACAGGTCTCACTTTTTTACCTGCACACAGTAATATTACTACTTTTTTAATGAATATGATAATTTTAAATAATTTTTTTTTTTAAATCAGGAAAGGGAAAGATTCTGCACCAGTTTAAAACAAGCTGTGAATTCAATCCATCTCCTTTCATCCTTCTAACGAACTGGCAAATTCACTGAGGCAAACAGCGCTCACTGTCCTCTTCTGCTTTCCCAATGAGGTCTGGCGGAACCAGACTGTTGTTTTGCCATGGTCAGGAAGACTTGATTTTTCTGACAGCAAAATCCACATTGCCTGAAGTAAGGATTTCTGATTGAAAGCTAGCCACATGATTAAAGCTGCCCCCTTTAAAACAATGAGAAATCCTTAATTGCCTCAAATCGCTACCCACGCACCAGCCACGGAGTCTGTCAGTGTTTCACCCAAAGAGATGACAGCACAATCTACTTCAATGAGAGTAACTTCCCGTCGAGGGGGTGGGAGAGGATGGAGAGTGGGTTTGAAAAAGGGAGATGAGGGTGTAGGCGGAACAGGCATCTACCTTCGATTCCTGTGCCACATTCTCCACAGATGCTTCGACCCTGAGAGGAGCAAAGGAAGCCAAAAAGAAGTAATTCAGCCTAATGGCAACTGTCTATTCTGCTGCTGCTTTGAGAACAAATGACAAGCACTTTTACCACTGCATGTGCTGAAAATAAAACAAGAGAATCTTTTAGCAATATGTTCTTATTTTTGCATTTAATCACTTTTACATATTCCCAATGTCCTTTTCCATTTCACAGAGAGTGCTTCCCTCAGCTTTTCTAACAGCATTGCTTTTGGAAGCAGCACAAGGTTACCTGGATGCTGTCCTGTTTGGCCTGCTGTGCTCTTGCAGTAATTTTGAGAAAAAACACTGTGTCAGCACAACTCCAGAACTCAGGTTCCTTCGCAAATCACAAGTAGCAAACAATTTTGCAAGTTGGCAAAGCATTAGGCGGACATGCAAGGTAGTGAGGAGTTCAGCAGTTACAAATCACAGAGGAAATCTGGAGGACAGCAAGGGCTGCCTTTCCAAGGGCACCGATTTTACCACCACCATCACCAGAGAGCGGGCAGAACTCAGAGCTGTTTTCTAAATAAGGGCCAATGGGATTTTTCCATCCCATCACTCATTATTCTAAAGCCAGTACACAAACATTTAAAATGGATCTATTTGTTGTTTTCATCCTCCAAATAACCTCTGCAGACCTACCCCTCTAGGCTATATACTGCAAATTCTGTGCCTCTGCAGAGCTCTACATTAAAACCCTGCTGGTTTCCTCTGCAAATTAAACAAAATCCTTCCACCTGGCTTTTAGGCAATACAGGAGCAACACATGTGAAGTATTTTAGTCAACAACCTTTCACAATACACACTTTTTTCTCTCTCAGAAAGTGTTTTTTAAATCTGAAATACTACATCTCTTCTTTAAATCCTGGAAAGCATTCAGCTTCCCTTTGCCATCACAGTTCATTTATCTTGCAAGAAGTTTCTAAGTGCTTGCTACAGAGAAAAATTAAAAAAAAAATAAAACAGAAGTGTGGAGAGAGGAAAATGTCATGGTGGCTGATGTTCACCCCTAGACCCAATTCGGCACACAGACTGCATCGTGGAGAAGCTTGCACTCTACACCCTCACTACTCATCTCTGTGCAGAGCACTTCGATCACTACTTTCACACCTACAGTCATACAACCATAAACAAAGACATCACAAAATTACACTTCCATTTTGCTCAGGATTTAACAAATCTTCCTCCAAATAATGGTTTTTTTTTTTCCTCCTTCACTCCCACCCCAGCACACAGAAAGCACCTAGATACAAAAGAGCCTCAAAGCTGAAGTCATATAGAATACAATGAGTACATCTGCATCTCTGCCATTATTTTTTTTTTTTCCCCCTCTCATATTCACCTTAGTCTCATTTTTGAAAACAGAAATCCTTGTGTTGAGTACCCCCCTCGATCCCCTCTCCCGCAGGGGAAAAAAGTAGGGAAAAAAATATAAGAAAAAAGGAAAAGATGTGTTTGGATGCCTGGCTTAGCTGTGGCTGGGAGACGCCTAAGGAGCATTTAGGTACCTAAGGGAGAAAAGAGTAAATACTGCTCTTTCCTCTGAGGCAGAACTGGCAAATGGCCTAGGGCTTTCTGTGGCCTTGCAAGTAAAATGTAAAATCAAAGTACTACCTGTTTGTGGACACTAATTCACTATTTTTTTTTTTTTTTCAAATGCTGGGAAGCTTCCACCTTCCGTGAAGCTGACAAAATTCTACTTTGGCTTATATCTCACTCATCAGTAACTTTCCGAACCCTGGCAATGAAAGAATAATAAAACCTTGTCAAGAGTGTGCCCAAGTAAAGAAAATCCATGCAACTCTAAGGCTTATGAAACACTAAAAGGCTTTAAATGTAACAGATGGCCACTGAAACTTAAAATTACTGAAGAGCAACGTACTTAACAGGTCTTGGGCGACCACTTGGCAGAGCACCACAACCTGCCCACCTCAGTGAGAGCTGTGCAAGGCTGAGCAGGGTGCTGAACGGCACACGTTCTCTGTTTCTTCGGTTTTGTGGGGTTCTACAGTCATTTGCTGAGTGTATACAGATATGCATTATGTATTATTTTGGTTCAATCGTTACAAAACTGCTTCTCAGTTGAATTCAACTTTGAAAATGGAATTTAAATTTGAAAATCATTATCATTTACTTCTATGTCCATACACAGAAAGTGTCTGCAACATGTTATTTGTTACAGTGAAGTGTGTATTAGATGGATATGTATTACATTGCAACGTTTCTATAATAACTGCTGTTCATTCTATTACAAGAGAGGGGGGAAAAAACAGAGAAGTGAACATACCTACAAATTATTTCTCTTCTCCAGAATATTCTCATAACATAGTGCCAGCCTACCAGCTCAGCCAGATCAAATTACTCAACTTTTTCCAGTGAATCAACGTATTTCTTAATTCATTTTCTGTTCAGCTGAGTTTATTTCTAAACTGCCTCCGTCCAAACACAGAGGTCTAATACATAGGTCTTGTTCTGCAGCACGATAATAAGAAAAAGTCTTTAGACATGAAAGTTGTTTGGTCACTGATTATCTACAACAACATTTTTTTAAAGGTTCTTTTCTTCATTTAGCAGCAATTTCATGCTGCACCAGTAAGCCAGTCTCACCACCCTGTGAATCATAACTCAGTCATCACCAAGCACAGGCAATCTAACCCTTATCTCGTTAGTCAGTACCGGTTCCTCAGCCTCTTTTATTACTTGTTCTGTCTGGAATATTTAGACATTGGTTAGAATGAGAAATTAGTATTAGGAATTTTCACAGATGCACGTAAATGTTTAATAAGGCCAACTGACGTAAAGACCATGGATTGGATCCAGTTACTTATGGCCGTGTCCACTTCCGCATCTCTGTGCAAACTCTCAGCATTAGCTTCTGCTGGATGAAGAGGGTCTGCAGAGCCTATAAAACACATTTGTTTTCAGAAAGCTCAGGGATACTTCAAACTCCTACAGCCAAAATCCTTTTTGCAGCCGGACTTGTGAAAGGAACTGAGCGACTTTTATTCATCCTAGTTCAAGATAGGCTTTCTTGCAAGCATCACCTTTCCCCTTGAAACAAAACCAAAGCCAAGTGAAAGCAGCGGCAGATGGACACAGCGACATGTGCTATGGGGTGGCAATGTCAGGGGAAGATAGTATGTCCAGTGACTCGATTTCTGAACCCATGCTGGCATCTATCCAATGGATCTCCTTGCTGTGGGGGAGACTGGAGATGAACCTGATCCACTGAGTTTGGCTTTGTATGGATTCCTTTCCTGTTTCCCTCCCAGCAATGGGCACTGTACAGATCCTAGCACGGATCCTCCATGACTTTACAATGTGACTGAATATAACCGACAAAGAACAAAATGCCCATTTCTAAAATCAGCAAAGACATCGAGGTGCAGCTGTCAGTGCTGGGCATCTGCTTGGCCCATAGTTTTCCCTACGGTTTGCAGGGCAGTGTTCCTCAGCTGTATTCCCCACTTGTACCTGGAGGCGGCCGCGGGCGGGAAGGTTCTTCTCCCACAGCACAGGGAGGGTTGAAGGCAACTGAGACAGGACACCAGAGCCCATCGGGATTATTTCTCTTTCTAACCTTTGTTTTTAGATCAAAGAGGGGGTTTTTGTTTGTTTGTTTTCTTGTTTATTTTTTTCAGTACAGGGACAGACTTGACCAATTAGGCCAGGCTTTGGAGTATACTACAAAAAGATCTTGGAAGATGACAGATACATACTGAAAAGGTGCATAAGGGCTTCAGAAGATATAAAATTTAGGAGATGGATTTCTCTCAGAAGGTTTTGGCAGGGGCAAAAGCCTCCTTGAATGAAGTGACTTCAAAATTACTATGGCAACAACCCTTCCCAGGAGTAATAACTATTTCTAGAGAGGAGGGAGGGAAATAAAAGAGAAAAAATTCAGGCAATATAATATAGGAACAAAAATATTTTCTTTAAGAGGGACGAGCTGTACTTAGAATTTGGAAAAAAAAAAAATAAATTCCCTTCTTTCTGAATTTGGACCTGGAGTGGGGTGGAATGGCCTTTTCAATTCAGGTAAGACCAGACTCTACGTCATAATGACAGGAAATTAATCTCCTGACATTTTACCTGTCAATAGATAAATATAACAATAACAGCAACTTGAAAAAAAACTTTATAAAAACATATCACACGATTTAGTTGCTTTAGTTACATCTTAAATGTAATCTCTGATTAAACTATATATCTAAGTTACTAAAATAAAATGTAAACAACCCAGTCAGAATTATTCAGGAATGATAATTTCATCAAATGTCATATTGAAAACAGAAATTAGTAATTCCAGTGTGCAATTTTGCAAAATTGGCTGATTACTTCAGCATTTTCTCTCCTGTTTTTTAATTGTTAGAAGAATTACTATGCCATTGATTATATATTAGCATTAGGTTTTGGCAACTACAGGAGTTATACTAAGCTACAGCAAACTATAATATATTAATATTAATTAATTATATTAATATATTATACTATAGTTTTGAAACTCCTACTCTCTTAAAAGACATCTCTTACCATCATCCCCAAAGCTTTAGTTTAAGTCACAACAGTCAAAACATTTCTTAAAAATATATAAACACAATTTATGACAAAAAGGTTCTTAGTTCTACAGTAAAAAAAAAAAAAAAAAAAAAGACCGTAAAACCCCCCAAAACCAAAGAAATAAAGAGCATGTACAGTTCAGCACTCTATCTGGCCTCACACAACTCTCACTGAGGCAGGCAGGGATTGTGTGTCAGCAGCTGAACATGAAACTGGGTCCAGGAAAAGCCACTGTGCAAGTGTGGAGGAAAAGAAAAAGAGCACAGAAAGAAGATTAATAGCTTCTCCAAAAAAAAAAAAAATACTCAGCAAGATACAGAACAGCAGAAAAGATAAGAAGCCATTCCTTTTTGGTTACAACCAAAGTACAGTCTAACTCTTCAATCTAGCATACAGTTGCAGAAGAGCCATATAAGGCAAGAGAGCAGAATATGAACAAAAAGGCTCCCCTAAATAAATTTCTGAACATTTCACAAAGGGCTATTCATGAAAAATGGACAACTCCACTTTTCAAGAGGCTTTTTGCATCAAAACACCATATATAAATAAGATTAGTTTTTGAAAACTTGATGTAACACACTTGATTGCACACACTTGCATGGTGCCCTGGCAGGGAACGCACAGGGCTGCATCCCCCCGAGCTTCTCCAGCTTTGGCTTCTATTGGGTTAATTAAGTACTCATTTGTTAATTCAGTTCTTATTGCCTTTATTCCTTATGTTTTCTCAAGAAGTACAAATTTTGACTTGCTAAAAACTTTGTTACCCAGAAAGGAAAGCAATATATATTAAAACACTTCTCAGGGAAAGACATTGTACCTGTACAATTTGAAATGAGACACAGTGAGGGAAACATTTCATGAACGTTAATCCTGGTCCACTGAGTCTCAGTCCAATATCCATAGGTTTGAATACATCAGTTCCACTAAATTACACTTCCATCCACATCTATCTTAAGTAAAAACAATTGTTTTCTCTTCACCATTAGGCTGGTCTGGTGAAAGTTATATTCACTTATCCAGTTGCACTTTACACTCAAATTCCTGCTATCATTTGTCTAATAAAATATAAATAAAAAATATTCCACAAAGCATGCATGCAAAATGAAATCAGAGCAACTTAGCCTAACTTCCACACAAAGCTTGACAAACCATGCTAGGAACACTAAAATCAGAGCCAAGCAACAGGAGACTTTAGTTTTCGCTCCCCTTTAAAAGTAAACCAAAGTGGGTCTTCCTATAAAGAAAAATCTGAGGATATAAGCCTTTAACTCAACTTTCATACAGTCTTCAAAAGACGACGTGCAAATGTGCTTAATAAATGCTATTTTGAGGATTTAATATGATTTTTTTAATACTTGCTGCAACATGAATCTGGGGTATGTATTTATCCTGAAGCAGTAAGGGAGAACGCACTAATTCCTCATACAATGTAAGGAATGCTGCTGTCTGCATAGTTTACGTATGAATGGGGGGACACCAGCTCCTACCTGGAAAGCAAAGACTGCAGAGCCCATGCCTTGGCACAGATGTAAGTGTTTGACCCCAAGACATGGTGAAACCTCAGCAAACACGGGTGCAGTCAACGATGGTCATATTTGCAAGTGCTTAGCATTCAGTGAGCAGCAGTCGATGACCCACAGCCGCCTCAGCTCTTCTGAGAACAGGTCCATTTAGTCCAGGCTTTGAGCAGCACTGGAAAAATGAGGTCCAAGAGCCAGCGCTGTGAGAAGCCATTTGTCAACCATGACAACTGAACTGTCATCCTCAAAACCTCTTCTCGGAGAGCATTTTATTATGACTTTTAATGGTTGTCCTCTACTTTCAAAATACTTGCCATACCTACTGACAGCGCGTTTAATTCACTCAATTTCTTTCTGTAAATTCCTCAGAAATACAGCACACAATCTTGCCAGAGGATTTCTTGCCAGCTCTATAAGAGCCCAAACAACTCCAGGTCCTGACTTCACTTTAGATGTTGCTCGCTGATATTTTACTTCTGAAAACCCAAATTCATTTGGGTCCTTAAACATCAACAGAAATTTGCCGTGCTAGACCATGGCAGGCCACAGTCCTCTCCTTCAGCTTGTGTCTTTCCCCATCACTTATGTTTTATCAACACAAACATACTCTCATTTCTTATTGAAATGTTTCTTTACCTTCCAAGTAGTAAGAACCAAGAGGGATTATATTATAAATAAAAGCTATTTTCCCTACTTGAACCAGATCATTTGGTGTATTTTCTATCCAAGAGAGGATTTTGTATATGTGCTTTCATAACCACCATTTCTTATGTCATTTCTGCTTTTTTTTTTTCCCCCAACATCAGAAAAAATACCTATAATTTTGTTGGAAGCAAGTGCCTACTGAGCTAAACAGCAGCAACGGGGATTGGGGACAACTTGCAACCTGAATATTCTAAATTAAAACTTGACTAGATTTCTTACCATCACCCCTTCAAAGTCCCAATGCACCTCCCGAAATTCACTTGATCCTGTTTGCTCGAGAGGGGTTCAGCAAATGCCTGTAACACTGAGCGTGGAACTGCACAGCGTCAAACCACAGGAAAACCAAAAGTGGAACAAAACGCTAGAGGTTTCACACAATCCAGACAAATGCATCCTGTCATTTTTGCAGCACTGCGGCCTTGCAAGCACTGCTGCTGCCAGCACCAGTGCTCAGAAGCCGGGCAGAGGAGGACAGGAGCTTTGTCAACTACTAAATGGCCACAGAAGGAAGATGCAAATACTGTGGTTTCATTGAGGATTCACTCAAACATTAAAAATCAAGACTCAGCCCATCACGTTAAATATGGCAGTAATTTACATACCAGCCTTTGGGCCTAGTTCCACAAAAGCAGCCCTGTTGTAGGTTTAACCCCACTCGTGACCAAGCTACACAGTCTCTCACTCCCCCCACTCTCCAGTGGAATGGGGAGGAGAACTGGTAAAGAAAAAGCAGCAAAACTCATGAGTTAAGATTAAAAAAAAAAGAAGTTTAAGAGAACAACAGAAGAAAAGAAAAGAGAAATGGAAAACAACCAACCAATAACAGAAAATACTGAAGCACGTAATTGACAGTACAATTGCTCATGGCAGATCCTGATGCCCAGCTTCCTCCCAAGTAGCAGGAGGCTCCCCTCAGCACCCTCCTCACTCACATACTGAACACCATGTCAAAAGGTGTGGAACAGCCCTTTGGCCAATTTGGGTAAACTATCACAGCGGTGTCCCGCAGCCACAGGCCCACCAGCTACAGTTCCTCTCCAGCTCAGCTGAAAATTAACTCTAGCCTAGCCAGAACCAGGACACACCCCTGCCCAATGAATCTCAGTCTCATTGAGTTGGCCACTGACTGACAACCTTCTCTCCAAAACGAGAGGAGAAGAGAAAAGGGGGAGAGGAAAAAAAAAAAAAAAAGGTGAAAAAATATTTGCCCCAGTTTTGATAAAAGCTTAGCCTTGTTTCATAAAACATACCTACACAAAACATTTCTTTTCCTGGTTGTATGCAACGTTTAGCAGGGAAAAAATTATACTGTTACGTACTTTGCATGTTTCAAACCTCTTGGAGGATTCGAATAGAAATTCTAGACGCTAGTCCTGTTCTCTTTCCAGTTTACATCACTTTTCTTCACATACAGAAGACACACATACAGAAAAATCCTTCAGATGATCAATGATGCTTGCTCATCATAGACATCTGACCATCTCCAAGGAGAAGCGTGCTAGACACAAGCTCTGCTAACGCTTTCAAGGGCGCATTCACTTGGGTACCTTTGAGGAGCCAGAGAGCCTAGCCAGGGTTCAGTGCTGTGCACACATCTGTGGGCACAGATGTATCCTCTGGACATCCATTAACATCCATACAGGTCACTAGAGTACTGCTTAATGGATACAGACCTCTGAAGTGAGACTTAGGTGTTATCACCCACAGGAACGCAAAACAGGAATCCCTGAAGACAGCCTCTCCCTTGAGACTCCACAACTTCACCAGACAAGCACCTCTGGCTTTGCCGGACCACCTCTGGGTAGAAATTTCCCCTCCTGTGAGCACAGGCTAAGAGAGTTGGGGCTGTTCAGCTTGGAGAAGAGGATGCTCAGGGGAGACCTGATAGCAGCCTTCCAGTACCTACAGGGGGCTTATAAGAAAGATGAAGAGAAACTCTTTAGCAGGGCTTGTTGCAATAGGACAAAGAGTAATGGTTTTAAACTAAAAGAGGAAATAAATTTTTACAATGAGGGTGGTGGAACACTGGAACAGGTTGCCCAGAGGTGGTGGATGCCCCATTCCTGGAAACATTCAACGCCAGGTTGGACGGGGCTCTAAGCAACCTGATCTGGTTGGAAATGTCCCTACTTCTTGCAGGGAGGTTGGACCAGACGGCCTTTAAAGGTCCCTTCCAACCCTAACCATTCTGTGATTCAATTAATTTTCAATTGCTTTGCTTCCCTGGCCCAGCTCACCACATGGCTGGACAAACACTGTTTGCTACGACAAAGAGGAGGACAGAAACAGACACTGCACTTTCATCAGATTAAAGCCATTCTGGATCCAACTCCTGCATTACCAGGATTCAGCTGTGCCGGCAGGACAAGCACAGCCAGGCACGTCAAATTTTAACTTCTCTAACTGAGTCAAAGCCATTCCCAACTTCGATGTGTTAGAAATTCAATTCGGGTTACCAAATATAGTTGTAAGCAAACATTCAAAACAAAAAAAGGGCATATTTTCATAGTACGTGATAGTTAAAAAGTAAAACTGTTCAGCTGTTAACAGAGCAATTAAGAAACAGATGGGAAGAGAGGGTGGGGAAGACAAGGGCTGCCCACAGTGGGAACACGATGGGTTGTCTTGGGAGATTCTCTGAGGAAACCGCATTGAAACGATAAACATGCAACACGGCAAGCAGGATCGCTAGTCAGATCTCTGCTGAAGCACAGAGCTGAAGGGCCAAATTAATTCCTTGTGTAACCCCCGTGACTTCAAAGGAGTTAGCCCAGAGATGAATTTGGCTTAAGGAATTTTGAAATGGACCCTGACCAATTTCCCCTAAGTAGGATTCAGATCTGTGGCTTCTTATGTTACAAAACTGCCTTGGCTCTATAATGTTATGATGTCCTTTATCAGCATTTTTCTTCATACGGAATGACTAACGAGCTCCAAACCAGTAGCACCACCTGATTAATATCAACCACTCTTCAAAGCATTTGTCTTAACACCAGGGGTTGTTGTTTTTTCAAGCTGGTGGGTCTCAGCGCTGATGATTTCATTGTGTGGTCCGTCTGGTCAAATTTGCTGCTGAAATCCAACCTTTAGCAGCTGAAGGGTAATATTTTAAGTTAGTCATGAGCAGGGTTTGAATGCTAAACTTGACCTCTCCACCTTTTCCAATGTGTGTATTTCTCTGCTTCCTCTGCAGCCTCTGGATGCCCATGTGCGGTTTTCTTCTACCGGCTGCCAGAGAAACAAGATTAATCTCGCCTTGTCACGTATCGATAGCCAGCAGTGAAACATAAACAGCCAAAAAGCTGTAATGAGTTCTACTTATTATCTTTATATAAAACGGGATTTATGGTGACTGATCACATTTCCAGCAGCCAAAAAGATGCGTAAGAAGCGATTATACAGTCTGGTCTGGCTGCTCCCCTCCGCTTCAGCTGTAATTAGACTTTTGGGTGGCTTGGCCTAAGCTCAGCATTTTTACACGTCGCTCCCCTCGAAGTTCAAAAAGCAGCGTTTTTGCCAAAAGCCACCTCTGCAGCCAGAAGTACTACTTTAATACTCATAAATGCATTGAATAGCACCGCAAAGCAGTCTCAGTAACTTCAGTGGGGAGAAAGGTGCTACTCAGCACAGGTAAAGGCATCACTGATGGGCCCATGAGGATCTACACAGCCCTTACAATGCTACCCATAGGTCTTTTTTCAAGGTCTGAGAAAAATCACATTAATTCCAAAACTGTTTTTTCCTCCTGAAGATTTGTTGTGACAGTGTGGGTGGCTGCAAGAATTGTTTGAATCTGCTTTTTCTTCCACGTCACTTCTTTCATTGCAATTTTTCTACGTCTCCTACAGGATATTCTGTCTTTCATCAAATACAGACAGACTTTCAGACTGCATTGCCAAAGCCCTACTAGGCTACATTTTAGGAGAAGAATATATGTATTTTAAAAATGGTATGAAGGTAATACCCCTTGTTAAAGACATCACTTCCTGGCTTAATTTCAAGTTTTATCACGCATCTTTTACCACTCACCTCCTATAAACTCATTCAAATTCATAGCAAAAAATCAGTGACTATCAGCAAAACAAATCATTTAACAGGGAGCAAAAGGCATGCAAAACACTCAGTTTCGATCCTCCAAGTGTATGCAAGTAGGTAATTTGTGCAGCAAAGGGATTGATTTTCTATCTTGTTAATAAATTCATTACCGCTGGCTCAGTGCTTTCATTAAGGAAGTACATCTGGCTGCATTAAAGAAAGCATGATGAATATTTTATATATGGTTTTGCTCATCATTTCAGAATTAAATGAAAATCAGTTCACAATGGAAGGTAAAACTGGAACTCAGGAAGACAGAAATTGACATATTAAATCAGAGTTGAGGCTCTATTGCTTGACAGCTGCACAGCCCAGCTGCTCAAGAGCCAGCTGCAAAACCTCCATCACAGACAGATGTGGGATAACCAACCAGCATCCTGAGGCACATCTTGATCTTTAACAGATAAGAGATTGGATTAAGACATATAATGGTTTACTATATCTTCATTAACAGTAACCAGACACAGATTTACAGGAGAATGAGAAGGTTTCACAGAGAGGGGAGAGCTTTAATCCCGTTCCTTGGGTATTTCCACGTCTCCAAAAGCTTAGTGAAAGCAGGAAGACAAGACAGACATTTCCTTCTCCCTGCCCTCCAACTCAGGTTTGGAAGGAGCGTAAGAGAGAGCATCCTACAAATATCGGGATGCCTGGAAACTCACAACAGACTGAGGAGGGGGTATACATACTCCTGTCTTACCCAGGAACCTCTCTGTAAGACCGTGGAGCTTTCCTATTCTCTCCACATCCTCTGAAATACTGGAGGAAAAAGAAGGGTATCTTTAGCAGCGAGCTGAAAAAAATATTCTTCTCTTCCTGTCTCTCTAAATCAATTATCTGAAATCATTGTCTACATTACAGGCCTGAATAAATAAAAATTAACTGTAATTCTCACACACCTAACTAGGAAAACACACATGTGCCTCATTGCATGACTTCAGCTAATCATTTATCAGTTGCTGTAGTGCTGTTATCTACTATCTAAATGACACAGAGAATTACCACTATCAGTGTCCTAGTGCTGATAGGTTATCCCTATCAGGAGTAATTATTTGGTTTCATACGTAGAGTTTCAGGCACTGTCTGGGGTCTATGCCAATAGGTACTCAACATCAAATAAAAGGGCAGTCATGATATAAGCAGACCTTTATCATTCTTGCAATAACTACCAGCAAACCTCAAAGAGAATTGTGGCTTTTCTTTAGGACTTTCAGCAAAAGATTCTTTAGAAAATACGTAAAAATTTAATTAAAAAAAAAAAGTCTTTCCAATGCTCATAAATTCCTGAAAAAAACTGAGGCTTTTCTTTTCAACTATGTATCTAATTGTTCATGGTCTCAGTAAACAAAATTTATAGTGATTTATTTCAAAACACTGAGGTGCCTTAGAGTTTTTCCTAGTGTCCAAAATGAACAAATATGATATCAAAGTTAATAATATTATAAAATAAATAGGAATTTATGTGAAATGCAAACTAAAATGCCTCTAAATTCTTCAATTCCTTGACCTTCTGCAATTCCTAAAATAGAGCTATCAATAAAATCTGTTTTCCTGCAAATTCAGTCTTTCACTATTATCTACTTTAAGAAGTCATAGAGGACAATATCAAATTTGGTTTAATCAAATAAAATCTGATGGTTGTAACTCTGCCTCCAAAAGTCACAGGAAATTCACTGAACAGGGGACTAAATTACACAAGGTTTTTTTCAGTTGGTTGGGTTTTTTTGAGTTGATTGTTGGTTTGAGGTTTTTTGCACATGAACGAGTGAAATATTTTACCACTAACCCTCTCCTCATAAATAAAGGTAACTCTAAGACCAGGTCAGGTCAGCTAAGAGAACAGGGCTTTTACTGGATAAAGAAATCTGAATAAAGTGGGTTTACGATGCATCTGCAGAAAAGCTGCATTTCCAGTGATTCAGGGTTACCAGTCTAAATTTGAAATTCTTAGCCAAATTTAGTTTGGTGAGTTGTAAGATAGGGATTGAGCCAAACCCTGTTCCCCTGGTTCCGCCAGTCTGGGACCAAGCACCAGAGCAAAAATTCATTCCCATATAGAGACATTTTATTCAAGCTAGTAAAAGAGGAAACAACTGAGGAAACTGAGTGAATTCTGGTACTCAAGCCATCAAAACTAAGCTTACTCCAAAATGAAGTTTCTTTTTCTCTACTTGAAGGGATTTGCAGGATCCTCAGCCGTAGTGAATACAAAAATAAAGTGAAACATCCCAGTGTCAGCCTTGTTACCAGACTTCAGGAGGGCAATCCAATCCAAGGACAAAATGAAGCCTCAAGAGCATGCTGCTTGTCTTTTATGTATTTGGTCCTCCAGGAGACAAGCACCATGTAATTCTTTCTGCAAGTCTGAAACGCTATCTACGAGTTACATAAAGCAATCCAAAGCGATAAAAATAAATCCCTTCATAAGTGTGTAACGATTATCATCCTAGATACTTCTCATACATTTAGAAAAAGACATCAGGTTCTAGAGACTATTTACTGTATCTTAATCCTTTATCAATCCCCTCCTCGCCATTTATATTAGAAGACGACAAAGGAAGTACTCATGGTTCCCTGAACTGGTAACTAAGAGCTGCATTCACAGAAAGATCCTCACCGTAGCACCACCTAAGCCAGCATCCCAGTTCTGCATCTATATTCTGCAGTGCTGTGATTTAATGTTTCCGCTCGTAGCGTTTACACTTTGTTACTCTCTGCTAGAAGTCTTCTGTCAGCTCCTCAAGAGGGTCAGATGCTCAAATATAGCTCCCTTTATGAACTCGTTCCCTGCACCTAAGACTTACGTTAAGTATTTGACAGGCAAGTTTCATTAGTTACTTGTACTGAATCCTCACCAGGATCATGAGAGCACCGTATGCAGAAAATTGAAAGTTAAGAATTCAGTGACAGAGAAATAGGAGGGCCTAGAGGAGAGAGACTGGCTGGGGGAAGACAGAAAAATGAAGTATAGCTTATATTCCATATGATTTACACATACATTTTACTTCCAGCAAAATTATCCTTTGCTCTGAAAAGGTTTATTAATACCAAACTTTCCCGAAGGGCATTAGATTTTTACATTGCAAAATACACATCAGTGCTCTAAAACAGGCAAATACTAGTTTTAAAGTTCCTAGTCATTAGCAAACAATGATAAATTCAGCATTATACCAAGCTCTGAAAACTCCATAAGGTTAAGATTTTGAGGGAGAGACTTTTAACAGCATTAAGGAAATACTTTTACCGAGGAAACTCTTCTCCACAAGTTCAATCTTTCAGTTAACATATGTTAAAAGACCACAAAGGCAGGAGTGTATGTTTATGTTATAAATAATGATGGTATCACTCACCAAGTGATACCTAACACCATGATACCTAACACCAGCAGTTCCAGAAATCCGACAAAAACAGAGTGGCTGGTACCGAAAGATAATTTATATACAGGCTGTACCTGAGCGCAGCCGTTTCGTGATCTGTTAATGCATGTGCTTCTGCGCATATATATATATGCAATTGTGTAGGGTGTGGTCTGGGTATATATGAGCATGCACACGCATTTTGTTAGGAACAAACCATATACATTTTAGAGTAAAACAAAATTACGGGGCGGGGGGGCGGTTTGTTGTTTCGGGTTTTTTTTCAGGGAGTTGCTTAGTTGCTTCTGATTTTTAAAAGAGATGGCAGTGTATCGCACATAGTCACGACTGGAATATCCAGGAGGGAAATACTTCATACAAAATAAATCACATAAAACACTTTTCAATGTAAAATACTTTCCTAATACAAAAAGTAGTTTCCAAAACCCCTGAATAATACATGCTGAACAAAACCATGCCAACAAAATGAGATTCCCTAATGTGCCATAAACTCTCCCTTCTTCTTAGCTGAAGAATTTTAGTGTGAATGTTGTTTCTATAGGAATTTGCCATTATTTTACCACTTTTTTTACTTAATTGTAAGCAAGATCTAAGACTGCTTAAGCAGCAGAATACTGCACTATTAATACCTACGTAAATCTTGGACGAGGGAGGATGAAGATGATCTTACCAGCTTTTAACAAAAGAGGAAACCAACCTCAAATTTCTAGGAACTGTATCACCTGGCCAAACACAGAATGAAAGATGAAAATATATCACAATATTTCAAATACTGTGTTTACAGAAGTCCTTATTTTGCAGGTCTTATAATACATGCCATTTTGGTACCATTTTCAGTATTCTCTCTCTGAGAAATTCTTTCCATTCATTAAAATTACTGATGACCCAAAGAGATAAGCGATGCTACTCATCTTCTTCACTCCTATCTGTACATCTATATAGATTCAGGAACTAAGGAACTATAGATTCATTACTAAGGAAAATGATACATATCATTTCTGATATTTCTGCAAAATAAATCTTTGTTGTGTAGTCACTGGCCTAGGTCTAAGCTGTACCTTATTCTCTAGCCTGTTATTCACATCATTTTTTTTTCCAGACTGGAGCTAATGCATCACGTTTTGATTTTTTGTTATGCCTAGGGTAGTAAGCATGATTCAGATTTTTATAAATATTGAGCATGTGACTACACTTGCTCACAACACTTAGATATCAATACATAGATAATTATCCAGGCTGTAAATAATTACATTTTTTTTGTCCTTTGGGGGTTTTCCACATGCATTGCAATTCAATATCTCTCTTTCAATGTGGAGATGGTTTTTGAGGGTGGTGGTGGTACAACACATGACAGCTGATCAGTTTTAGCCACTGCTAAGAAGCAGTACTACTATTACTGGTGATAAAACAACATACTGAAATACAATAAAGGACAGATATTTTCTTTGTAGTACGTAATTGGCATCTGTTATTCCTACTGCTCTGTGAAGTCTCCCCTACTATGACTTCTCCCTATGGTTCCTCTCGATGCTTCCCTTTGTTCCCCTGCCACTGTACTCAATCTACTTGCTTCACTCTGCACTGAGTGTATCCCATAGCACGTACTGGAAGATGAGGACACTTTTCAGTCTCCTTTCCAATTTAACTGCCACAACTGGAGGTGTTAGCATCTCCACCTTTTCCATGAGGGAAGAAGCCAAATTTACTGCACCTACAACTCAAGGTACCATCAAATGAAGATCCCAAGTCAATCATCCTGGCGGCTGCTTCTACAATTGATTTCACAACTAAAAAGCCTGATGAAAACATTAAACAAATTTCATAACTACTTGATCATCAGCCTCGCCTCCATGGGTGAGCACTCCTGGTTGGCAGGATTCAAATTTTTTTTTCACCTGAATCTTCTATTCGTGTGGTACTCAAGGCTTAATCTATGCAGTGAAATTTATTACACACAGAGATAACATCCATGATTATTAAGTGTATAGGGACATGGAGAAGAAAGGTCAAACATGGGAAGACTCCATAACAAAAAAAAAAAAAAAAAAGAAACTACATGAATGCCTAGGCTGTAAGTCTAAAATCTCTCTCACAAAATTTAAAACAGAAAACTTGACCAAAACTAAGTGAACCAACACTATCGGGCTGCCCAGAAGTGACAGATGCAATAAGCCACTGAATTTTCTGATCTAACCATTGTACTATATATAGAAAAGGATGGTGTTTGCTTGAACTTCTGCAATGTAGGTAACATTAAAAGCCAGAATGTAACCTTAATACTGCAAATGTAGCAGATGTGTAGTTCAGAAAGACCTGTGCAAAAATTATCTACCATAACTTAAAAACAGTTGCATGCTGCTCTTCAGGAGGAATCAAATGGACACGGGAATTCATAGATGTTCTTTTCATTGCTGAATAATTCCTAAACTTGGTTTTGTGTTGTAATATAATTATTTACAGAATAGCAGCAAAACTAAATACATTTGTTAACCAAATGGAAGTCAAATAAAATAGCAAAAGCTCTCATATAGTGTCAGATAATTTACTCCAACTACTCTTAAGAAGCTTATTCATCTGCTACTGGACACTCATGTCACCATACATTAAAAATCAATGACAAGTAAGAACTGTTTGGCTCCACTCAAGAACTGAGTGGGATGGCAGCTGAGTTCACTCAGCAGGAGCTGAAGCAGAAAGCAGTAATGATTAACAAAATGAATGAAACCTACACCAGTTTCTGTAAGCATACTGATGATTTAAAACATATGTATTGATATAAAGCACTAAAAAAAAAAAAAGTGAACATAACGAACAAAAAGAGTTCTTTTCACATTCATCATTTGGCAATTCTGACATTATTCCTCTATCAAGGAACATGAGATTATGTCCCAACTCCACTGCAGTTCCAGTAGTAAGGATTTTCCTTTATTTATAGCAGAACTTACGTATATTCTTCAATAAGATTTGCTTTTTTTGCTGCTCGTATTTCAGAGTCTTCACAACATAAAATGCATTGAAGTAGCAGAATTGTTGGTTTGCGGTTAGAACACTAGCACACATTTTGATAGCCTGTTCGTTGTTTCAGTATTTTTTCTCCTTTTTATTTCTTAATGATATAATACTACAACCATGAAAACTGAAAGTACTATCATTTTCAGACACCTTTCTCTAATAAAATTAACTTCTTAGAAGGAGCTTAAGCAGACTAACAGCAAGTTATTTTAAAAAGGGATTAGTTTTGCACATATCTGGAAAAAGTCAACTTCCAAAAGAAATTTGTTACCTTGATAGTGAATCTTTGCAGGAATAAAATAATTACAGTCTAAAGATAAAATCAGTGGAAAGCAATAACAAAAAGTTGGCTGGAAAAGCTACGCAACACAGGTGCGCTGCCATAATTAGCACGTGTTATTGTAGCGCTGGTATGTGGTTGGTTGCGGTTGGGTAAAAACCGAGGAATGCGGATTAACACAATTGCAGATCAGAATTCCACTTTGCATTAAGTAAACTTTTCTTAACACCACTGGACAAATACTTCAGTCATCTCACTCTTCACGTGGTCAAGAAAAAAAATTCCTCCAGCTCCTGCGATTGAGACTGCAGCCGTAAAGGACATTTGGCCTGAGAAAAATCAACTATCAAGATTGATCTTGCAATTTCAGTGACATTGGTGACTCCTGTTAGCCCCCCAGCACTCCCCCTACCCTGCAAGCTCAACAGGCACGGGGAATTACTTTTTTTTTTTGGCTGCTGGAATACCACTATCAAAAATTTGGTCTAGATTTGACACTTCATGATGTTTTGACCACTAATATTTCTTTTTCTTACATTAACCATGATAAAATTTAATCAGAGATGCCCAGAACGAAGGGCATCCTCCCCAGCCCCTGTAGCTGCAGCTGGGGAGTTGGAGGTCCCACACAGCCCACTCTGCTGGCCGCCTGCATTTGGCTTTACTTCTGCTCTCTTAATGTACACAGTAACATCTAGGAGATTTGTAGTGTTTTTCAGGACTAGACCAGAAAAGGTTAATGAAATGGCTGAAAAATGCCACCTATATGTGCGGAAATGGAAAAAGCAGCTACAAGCCAGGCTTCTGTACAGGTCTTTATCTGCACATTTGACACTCAACTAGAAACTTGGATTCAGTCCTGGGCTGATTAAAAAAAAATAAAAATAAAAATAATAAAAAAAAACCTGAGACCCCTCTAAGGTTTCCCCAGACTCACAGACCTCCAAGATTTCCTTCAGTCCCCTGTCACTCTTGTAGCCCCTTCCAAAATGCCTGAAGGTCTTCTGGCACATGGTCAACAACCAGACTCAGGAGGCCTCCTGGACTGATCACCTGGTCTTTCTGTGCACTTTCTCAAAGACTGAGCCTTAATTTAAAAACTCTTTTTTCCTTCTATTTTCAGTCAGCTACTTCTCCCCCTGTGCCTCAAAGGCACTAGATTTTTTTTACCCCTCTGACTCAGAAGTGGACTTGCATGAAATTTCTGAGGGGAACTGGCAATTAGTTGTACCTTCATCGGACCCTCATAATTCACTAATTTTACACAGCTTTACTGGTTCAATTTGGTTTGATTTCTTAACTGCATTTTCCTTTATATGCAGTTGGGTTGCAGAAACAGTCATCTTTTGCAAGCCAAGTGGCAACACCAGTCCCAACTCTGCTTCACTTGCTCTTGCCTCAGGAGACTTGGTGGAAGTGTTAAGCATCCCACACTCATAAACAAAAAATGCTCCCAATGTGTGGACACATTTTCAATACTGCATAGATATGTTATTTTTTTTTATACTTTCTGGCATCACAATGAGCCTTTGATATGGTTGCCTTCCTGAGATCACATCAAATCCTGATAGGCAGTAAGTCTAAGAGAAAACATGCATCATTGAATTGTATTTCTCCCACTAAAGCGATTCAAGTATATTAGTTTCAAAAGACAATATCCAGACACAAACGAAACTGAACTAATAAATAGGCTTGAAGGCAAACTCAAAGATAAATTTCAGTTTCATTGTAGTCAGAATTCGATGAGATGTTGAATGGCAGGAATGAAGAAGAGATTGTCTTGGCTGCATCTCAGTCATGCAAAGAAAAAAAAAAAAAGACAACTCTGAAATGTGGTCAGAAAGAAAGACTAGGGATTGGTTCAACCCCTGGAAGTTGAATTAAATTTTCTTGTTCTGCTTTGAAATATGAGAAAGAGCAGATTCACTTTAAGTTAGTCCTAAATTTCAGTAACAGAAAAAAAAAAATTATGCTTGTCCAAAAGCATCTGACAAAATCATAACATAAATCCAAGTGTGACAAAGAACACTCCTCTCTTTTCTTTTCCATCTTTGTCTTCATGAGTATTAAGTGCAGAGCAACGCCAACAGCTGGAGCAGCGAGTGATTAACTTCAGCAGAAGAATAATGCTGCCCCAACCCTACACTGTGCAGTTTACAGCTTTCTGCCTGTCTAGACTCAAGGGAGTATAAGATTTATCATAGATTAATAAAGCTGCTGCTAAATCTGGCATCACTGCAGCGCAGCCACACAGCACCAAGTTGTCAGAAGAATGTTCCCACATTTACAGCCCCTGCTTTCGCTCTGAATGCATGCTGACTCTGAGACCAGCCATGGGCTGCAGCCTCTTACTCTTGGTTTGGATATAAATATGTGACAGCGAGGGGATTCAACATCTTCAAAGCTTGCCACTACCCAGTGCTGTCAAACTCTGCTGCTCAGAAATCTTAAGAATTTTTTTTTTAAATCAAAGCATCTTAAAATTAGTAAATTAGAGATTGTTTTACTTACCGTTTAACTTCAAGTCTTAGGAGACATTCAGAAACATTTTCACATGAGCTTCCAAGACTCTGACAGTTAAAAATTTCCTTGTAATAAAAATTTACCTCAAATTCTCACCCAATCACCTCGCTGGTTTTATTAAAAGCAACAAGCTCTATTAAAGGACTTGGTAATATTACCAACAACAAGTATCAATCAACTATTCTTGAATCTTCCAGGGAGAAGGGAATTGGGACACTGGTCAGACCCACGGCATGCCTGGTCTCACGCACCCTCCCTCATCCTGGGGTCAGCTGCAGCTCCAGGAGGCTGAGGTGCAAGGTCTGTGGCACCTGTGCAACACCCAGGGTTCTACCCCACCGCTTTCTCCTCTTGGTTTCAATGAACGTTGCTTTAGGGTCTCAGGTACGGAGTTTAATAACTTTATTGATAATTAAAAATACCTCTCCTAATGAAAGGGCAACAAGTCTATAGGAAACTGCAACCTAGTGTGAAACAACTTATTTAATGTGAAGTAATGAACCTTCCTGAGATGTTACAACTAGTTGAGCAGCTTTAGCGTTGAGTTTTGCACTGCTTCGCAACACCATGGCATCATTTTTGTTTCTTAGAAACAAGCTTCCCCTACAGAGCACAGTCTGAGGCGAGAAAATAGTAAAAAAAAAAAAGAATGTGAAAGAGAAGAAGAGCAAAAAGTGCCAAATGTGTGTTGGCTGCTTCTGACAAATGTATTATTTTCCATGCATTATCCTAAGTACTGTTCAGCACATTTCCAAGCTTCTGAGATACGGAGGAATTGTCTGTAGCAGAAAGTACTTTCTATCCATGTTACGCGGTCTATATCGTACAAAGCTACTTGTATTCAAAGGAATGAATGGCAATGCCTACTCGGCGTGGAGGTGGTACACGTACAACCACAGCTCCCTGTTCTCCCCAGAACAAAGAACTTCTATCACCCCTCCCTGGAGCACCGCAGCTGAACTGGGGCAATCCCAGCTACACACTAAAGCCTCTGGGCCAGGGGCAAGGCCCGTACCCTGACTCGTTTCCCATCAGTAACACTTCAATCCAGGAACAGTTCCTAATAGCGAGTCTGATACCCATTACGTGAGTTTGCAGAGTTTAAATCAATAAACACTGTAAAGTTACTCACTCTGTTTAATGCAATTTTCAAAAGAGCCAGAAGTGAGAAAAAGATGAGAGAGATTCAGATTTCACTCACACACTTGAAAGTCTGGTGTGATTAAAGTCAGTGGTTAATTACTCTAGTAGAAATAGCAGCAAACCTTGCTTTAGGTGTTCGAACTACTCAGCCAAACACACAAGAAATTTCTGAATGCAAAACTCAGTCTTAAAGAATAGCACCAAAATATCAGTCTTCATCAGCTGGTGGAGGGTCAAGAGGCAGAAGCCCACCCACTACACTGAACAGCAAAAGTGAAAACCAAGCACCACCCAGCGAAAAGAAAAGCTTCACACATTACGAAACAAACTATGGTACGTGGAGAACATAAGTGCAGAACACACAGAAAACAAAGCCTCAAACCTAGAACTGTAACCACAACGCACTGATGCACAGCAGCTGCAAAATTACTGTTTGTAAGGAAAATCTTCCCAAGTGTAATAACAGCCTGATTGACAGCTGCCACCTGACTCATGGCTCTACCAGCTACTGCTCAGAAGCGGTAGTTCAGCTCTCCTTCAAACATCTTTCCACATAACATGAAAACAACATATATGCTCAAATAAAATGGGCGTATAACGAGAAGGCTGTCAGACAGCAGTCATGGAAGTTGAAGGACAGGGTCGATGTTTATAAGTAAAGGAGGAAGAATATGGAAATTAACACTGAGCTGCATGACATGGAGCTTATAAAAACAAAAAAATAATAAGACCATAAATACCATAAAAACTGCTTGCAAGTAAATATTCAGGAAAGCACAAAGAAGTAAGCTCTATAAAAAAAATAAAACAACGCACTACTAATGACAGTGGCTTTATCTTTAAGAAAAAAGTATTCTGCGTTTATACAACTTCAGTGGAAAAGCAACTTTCTCCAGGCTCCTATGTACCGCATTGCCTTTGCTTCTTTTGCTCCCATCCTCTCTTACAAGCAAACATGCCATAGTGGGCAACCAACACCACTGCTGAGCACTGATCTATCTGCTTTGGCTAAGACATCACTATCCCGCTAAAACTTAACCTGACACAGATGCAGTTTTTTCTCTATAATCTGTACTACTTTGATCCATTTTAGCTTTGATCCATTTTTTTTTAACCTAAACCAAAATAAATACTGGTTTAGGTCAAAGAAATACTTGCTTTATATTAATTTAAATGACAAGTGAAGTCTGCTAGGAAATCTACTTTTCATACAATTTCACAGCTTTATATATGTAATTAAAAAAAAACCAAAACCCCTGAACCAAAACAAAAATAACCCAAGACAACCACCAAAACCCTGAGGACTTTCATAAATGTCATTCTGACACATATACTTGAATCACTCCAGGCAGAGAAAAAGCTTTTGCAAGACACTATCAAGTAAAATATTTATTAACCTTCTACAATTTGCAAATTTCCCAAGCTCCCACATTTTGTTATGTCAGGAAATTGCTACTGTAAATAGCCTAAATCTGCAAAGAAAATAAACATAATTGAGGCCAACTAAAGGAGGGTCAGGCTTCTCCCTCATTCCCCACCCCTTGAGAGGTTCCTGCCAGGAGGACAACCTATCATGGGTACAGACTGACCACCGACACTACCTGGGCACAAGTGGGGCCGGGGGCTACAGCAAGTTCACCTCCCACCAGCCAGCACCCAGGAAGAGCTGCGAGGAGGTGGTGCAGGCAGGAGCCTTGGGCTGGGACAGGGTGGGTGCCCACTGCCCAAGGAGCCAGAGCCCCCACCAGACAGGGCTGGAGGCCAGGGGCTTGTAGATCCTGGTAGCCAGGAGCCTGTTGCTAACCTGGAAGGCCACAGTTTTCCAAGTACATACGCTCCTACTCTGCAGCTTTTCATCTGCCCATACACTGGCTTTGATTCTTAAACGTCAGATGCAACAGTACTTTAATTATCTTAAAGATAAGGAAAAAAAAATTAATTATTTTTAGGTTTTAGCTAACTTCATCTTGAGCTCCAGGTAGAGGCAAAAAGAACTCTCAACCATTTCACAGTAGCTTCTTCAAAACTTCAAAGCACGTACACTCAGTGACTTTATTTACTCAATAGTTCAAAGTTTCACTTCATATCAACATTGCCCAAGACAATTCTCTTCATTATTTTAAGAAAAACTAAAGATGGAAACTTTTCATGTAGCCTCCATTTAGATTACTGTGGCAAAGAATGGCATTTCCACCACCCCGCAAACACAGGCGCTTTGTTAAAATGCGGCCAGACAAAGGGAACACAACAGAGCGCTCACTGACTCCTCGCTGGAGCTATTTGGGGAGGCAGCAACGTTTGACTGACTGGGCAGAGGCTTCTCCACAGACAAGACGCTTGTAATTCACCAAGAGCCTCTCACACAAAAGACACTGCTTTAAAATGCCAATCAGCACTCCCATTTTTTCTTCCTGAAGGATCCTAAGTCAGGCCAACATTTACACTTACCAAAGACCAAAGACTATTCTTTTATTTTGGGGGCAATTACTCTAAAATATGTCTGCTGTAAGGCACCTGGAAGGGTCCCAGGAAGCTGGTGTACTACCACCCACAAGGGACAGCAAAAGCCGATACCGAAGAGCAGAGCAGAGACAGGGACTCAAAACAACATCTACGCTATAATATATATTTTTTTTCAAGTGCTCAGTCATCAGTCATGGAAATTGAAAAGATCCTTGAATCAGAAATCTTACAAAGCTTTCCCTTAAACAAAAATCTTAGAGGTGGGGAGGAGTCAAACCTCTTCCTGTGCCTCACCTTGCAAATACAGTAGTATTTATTTCTGCTCCATGGAACAGCTTAGTCCAAATATCTAGCTATTTTGTGTTTTTAAAATTACACCGAATACCTTATCCTTCCTTGAGAAGCAGACTAGGGAATCCTGAACTACCTAGATCCTAGATGATGCTGTCTTGTCTCAAAGGAGCTTATGACTCCCCACACACTAAGTAAAAAGTAGTTCTGGATGCTACAGCACCTTAAAAGTTATTCTATTTTTATAAGCAATTCAGAAAGTCTGACATTGTGTGCAAGCCTGGCTCCAATCTCCATTAATACTTTTTACAGCCTTAACCTTGCAATTTAATTGCCACAGCCTATACAGAACTTGAACTCATCACATAGTTCTTGTTGGCCTTTTATTGGAGAAGGTTACTTACACAAGCACATTATTTCAATGGAGCATGACTGAAAAACAAAATAATCAGGTAAACAGTCTTTGAGTGAAATGATATTCAGACCTCTTAGTTATAAATAGGTCAGAGATACTGGTTTATACAAATATAAGCAGCAACTTCATTAAAGTCTCATTTGCTCCTGCCTCGACCTTTGCCTTGAACGACCACACGAATGCATCTTAGGAAATTCATTTTTCATCTTCAAATGCCTTTACAAACACTAGCAGATCCTTCTAACAAAAACAACATAAAGTCAACATCAACATGCATCAGTGCACAGCAACTCAGAAACACCATACAATGTATTGCTTTAGAATTTACAAATGCATTTTCTTTTCCTGATCCCGATTTCCTCTCCCTCGCTTTCTCCATTTCTGATCCTCTCCTGGCTGTCCCTGGCCAGGGAGGGAAGCGCCTGGGTGGCAGGTGGATGGCCAGGCCACACACAAGGTCTGCAGCCGACTTGCTCTCAGAGCCTCGGCTTTCCCGTGTGCCACCCTGTCACCACATGTCCCCTCTTAACAGCTGTTGTACTATTCTCGTTTCACCTCATCCTCTGCTGTATCAACCTCGGTATCTTCAGTGCTCTCCCGTCACCCTTTTCTTACAGTCTGATTTAAAGCTTCCTGAAGTCCCTAAAAACAGCATCTGCTGGTGTCAGCGATTTAGAGGCTCAGCTATCCTTTCAAGGAGGCACATATTTACGTTTTTATTTACAAGTAAATAAAAGCACCAGGTACTGATTTACATTGCACCTTCCACAGCTCTTTATAACTAAATCTACATTTCTCTGTCCCAATTTTTATCCTCATTCTATAGAAGCTGCCACGAAAAAGCAGACCACAGTCATCTACGATGCTCTGTGTTGTGTCAGAAAGCAGGCAGAATAGCTGCAAAACCTTCATCCGCAGTGGAACTAGCTTCAGGGAGCTACATAGAAAGTGGAAAATAAGAGCAAAGGACACACAGAAGATCCACAAAGGAAGACACAGGAAGAAGCCAAGTAATGTGGAAGAGCAACACAAAAAACAGGTAGCTGGATGAAATATGCAGCTGCATGCAAGACAAGATCATCTTTGAGACGTTTCTCCAGGAAACTGGAACTCTGCAAAATTAATCTACAGTTTAACAGAATACATAATGAAAAATAAAATACTAAAAAATAAAAGGAGATTTTATTCTCACAGAGAAAAAAACAATAAAGATTTTGGCCACAATACTCATAAAAGAACAAATAATTTTACTAAACCAGAAATGCCTGCCAAGTTATAAGATTTCTAAAAAGAAGGGAATTTTTTAAGAAAGTTTTAAAATAAGAAAAAGCGGCAATTTGTTTTGAAGCATGAATCCAGCTGGCTTAGCATCTGATTGAAAGAAAATTATAGATCACAGTAAACATCATGGGTAAAAATAAAGAGTAATCAGAGCCCCTCTAAAAAGGAAAAAAAGTCAAACCAAACAGGCTATCCATAAAACCAATAATTCTGAGCCAGTTCCATGCCAGCCGTAATTGCCACATTGCAAAATACATTTCTCTTAAAGATACTAAAAAACTTTGTGAAGTTTGCCAAATAACTATTGGAAAGCAGAAAGAGCAGAACAGGATCATCAAGAAAATAAGTTAAAAGCACCATTGTAAAAAGAAGTATTATCTTGTGGAATTCAAAATATATACCACATCAACGTTAAATGTTACAGAAAAAAATTATACAGGACTGTACTGTCTCTTCCAATGCTGAAAACATGTAAAAATGCCCAAAGTCAAATTTCAAGCTTACATCAAAAAACTAATGACAATATTCAAACCTGAACATGCTCCATCTGCTTTTGGCATGGATAGGTCTTCAGAAAGCACCATGGGCAGTCACCTGGGGGTGGAGAACTGAACCCATATGGTACCAATTAACTGTACAATTCCCTCTCCTGCTAGTTTCAATCAGGCACCCTACATTACATCAGAATCATGTAAATCAATACGAACATGACAAAATTTTATTTCTTTTTAGAAATCAGTGTATGGCACAGAACCAGGCTGAAAGGACAAACACGGCACTGTATATTTTAGCTGTGCAGCATGAGAATCATACAGCATTGAGTTAAATTTTTTAAACTGAATTAAGACAGAATATAAATTGAACAGAGAGAAGTCAGCAGCCACCACTTCTTGGGATGTATATACTCTACAGCTTAACTTTGTATGACCAATGGCTGATTTTCTGTATGCTGCCGTCAAATAACACAAGATATGCGTTAACATGTGGCCTGCAAAAGGGTGTTCAAAAGGCTTCCACTGGCCCTTAGCGAAGTAGCCAGTTCCCTGCTCCTGCAGCACATGGCAATAACCCATGCAAGTACCTGTCAGCAAAGCTGGAAAAAAAATTTCGTGCTCCAAGTAACGTAACATATTCCACACAAGTTTCTAGGGTACAAATTATGCAAAAAAAACCAAAGTAAAGCACATAAACAGATATGTCCCATTAGGTTCAAGTTAGATTTGATACACTTTATATTATACAAATATTTGCTGGACATTTAATCCTCTTTCCCCACTCCCCTTCTCCTCTGTCCTGACCTTCCCATAGTATCAAGTTTACAAACCAACTTTAGTGCACTCTTCAGAGTCCATTCACCCTTTGGGAAAGGATATGTAAAATACGTCAGGTTTTCCTAGAAAGATGCCCTTCTCATAATGGCTTTTAAAAAAATCTCTTCTACTGCTAAGATTTTGTTCCTCCTCCACAAAGTGCTCACAGCTTCTCCTTCTAGAAAGGAAAGGGATGAGATGGGGTACAATTAAAAGGCGCAGAAGAGAAAAATGGTGCTGGTGCAAAACTCCACAGTCAGATCTTCCAGCCAACCTTTGTACCAAAAGCCTGATATCAGTCACTTGTTCTTCAACCATCACCATTCTCAGATCTCCAGTGGTATATTACTTGCTTGTTACAAAACCTGCAACAAACAGTTTAGTACTGACTGTTACCATGGCTTAATCACGCTTATGCAGATTAGGTACACAGCACACATTAGAGAACACATATGCAGAAGATGGAGCCTCAGGATTAAGATCTAGGTTTACCATCCCTTACGTCCGAGGTGCTCAAACTCTAGGTTTGGAAAAGCCTATCAAAGAGAAACAGCTTCAGAACCTGGGCTCAGGTTCTTGTGCTGGTGAATGTCTCCAGTGTTTCAGCTGGGACTTGTCCTCAGCTGCAAATGAAACAGCTGGAATTAACCAGGGTCTCTTCATACACAAGCCTCCATCCCTAAGAGGAGAAGGGAGAAAAAAAAAAAAAAAAAAAAAAAGGCACACAGGAAATCCAGCTTTTGTGTTTGTTCGCAAGGCAGATAAAGTGAGCTGTCATCCTTTCTCACAGGAGGAAAAAGTAAGGACAGCTCGGATGAAAGCGCTGACAGGCCTGGTGGCAGGCACTGGGGGATGCGACTCTGAAAGTACTGTGTTTGCAGAGGACCACCAGCCACCGAAATAAAACAGTTTAACATCAGGTACCATTTACTGATTAAACACAACCAGTTTACTCAGCACTTCTCAGCTCCAGCGAATTAGTTCATTCCTTTATTTTATATGCTATCACAAAAAAAAAAACTATGAAAACAAGAAAATAAAAAGCTCAGTGTTTTACCACTGTGCTCTCTCTTTCTTTATATTATGTCATGTTTGAGTGACCAGGAATCAGCTAAAGGCTGAACTGCCCTTTTGAGCCACCATCAGAAAGTATCCACACGTCACACTACTTATGCAGAGTGGTCTTGCACTGCAGTGCCAACACAGTTTAAAACATAACCAAAAATGGATTCAAACCCAGTAAAAACATCCCAGAGCATTAGCTCACAATGCAACATTTTCTGAGCTATCCAGACTTTACATGGACTTCTTAATCCATCATGTGAAGAAGTTTAGTTTCTGTTGCTAGAAAACTTTGAGGAGAAGATTCATCACTGATGAATAAATAGGTTCGGGACCAGGTGCCACACGCAAGTCTGCAAGAGGAAATTGGTCTTTTACCTCATGAGACAAGAAAGGAATTACTCAGATTCCAGAAAGTGTCAAAGGTTATTAAAAAAAAAAAAACAAAACATTACACTGGCATGTTAAAAAAATGTTGCATTAAAACTCAAACTAAAATTTCTAAGATTAAAAATGACTAACAATTTGCATTCTATATGAGCAGCACACTGCGGATTATCTTAGTTCCTTTCTGAGGTTTTTGCTCAGTTTAGGCAGATGAAAACTCAAAATTGGTCATTTAAAAAAAAACCAAACAAAAACAATATATGAACTTACGCTTCCACTCAAAGCTGAGATCTCTGGCAGAAACCTTTGATTCCATGAGCTGGGGTTTTAGGAACTTCAGTTCCTCAACATCGCTGACTGAATGACAAGAAAAAGGAGGGGGGAAATCTTCAAAGTTTAAAAAAAAAAGTAAAATCTTTCAAATGAAAACAAAAAAGTATAAAAGAAAATTGCAACCAAAATTGTCAAGAAATGAAAGGAACTGAACTTCAACAAAATGCAAGAGTGCTTGACTGACCTGAGTCACAAATTACTGACCCTAAATACACTTTCCTCTTCAAACTAAACAATGTCTTCATAAACAGAAGATGACCAGTAATTTCAACTAGCTTAAAAGGGAACTTAAACCACAGTGAGCTTTTGTTTTTTGGTTTTTTTTTTTAAGTAAAGAGAACGAAAACCAACCACAATATAAAATGAAATATATGACTTTTCGGGGCTACTCCTTTGCAACACAAACTTGATTCGCTTATCCTGTGAGAAGCAAGGACCTTTTGCAAAGAAATACAGATAGTGAAAATAAGATGTTACACACTTAAAAAAAACTGCACCTGCTAGCTTCAATGTATATTTTTAAAAAATTTTAAAAATAAAAAAAATACTCCAGTGCTGAGCTGCCCATTATACTGTTCACCTCCTCTGGCATGCAAATGAATCACCAGAGACAAAGGACAACCTTTATCCTCCCTGCCCTTCAAAGCTGAGGCACAGCAATGTTCACTGAAACCCCGGGCACGGCAGGTACTGGTGCTGTTCAGCCCACATCACCTTCCACTTCACAGTAAACATGGGCCCATGTTACTGAGGTGCTACCAGCAAGTGCAGCATCACTCAATTATAAGCTCTTCATCCTGTCTCTATCTCTTAAAGCTAGAACTTGTCAAACCTGCAGTATCTGGCAATAAGTCAGCATGCTATTTTGACAGCCAGCATGCAAGACTATAAGCCAATTTTGATCCAAAATGCATACTACCTCAACTGTATAAAGAGTACAGAGTATATAAAGTACAAGACTACAACTTATAAAGTGTACCTAATAAAGCTTAAGTACCCAGCACTGCAAATGCTTTATGCTATTACAAATCGTAGATCTAAGACACTGATCCTCACAAGTGCTTTTTCAATGAGACACCACCACATCTTTGCTTGACAGCATCTTCAGAAGACGAATGTGCAAGGACCATGCTTTCTGAAGAACGGCAGAAAGCAGTCACTCCAAGGTTTATTCTGTGGAGCCCTCTACACAAAGCTGTTATTTGCAATCTTAAGCTTCATCCACGTGTAAGTATTTAGAATATAAACACGTCCTTGGTGGATGTTTCTCACAGGCAGTCTCTCTCAAGTATGTCCAAGGTTAGCAGCATGGCAGGGTCAAACACCTTTCTCCTCGACCCCTGGACAGCAGCAGTTAAAAAGCAAACAGAGATAAAAAAAAACGCTTCAAAACCCATTTGAGAGTCCTGCCCTTTCCTCCCCAGGCTGAGGAGCTCAAGGCAAAAGCAGCTCCTGCTGCCACTCAGACAGATGTCCCACAGGGCTGGGGCTGCTGCCAGCCAAGGCATGCGGCACCAGCTGCTCTGACATTGCTCCGTTCCTCCTGATTCCCCCAATACTCTACACAGAGTGGTGCCAGCCGAAACAGGTAGGACAATTGCTCTGTTCAGTCTCACCCACCTCATCATCTTTCAATCCCATAAGAAGGAATTTGCAGCAGAGAGCACTTCAGATCTAAGAGTAAATGTGTTTTTCAGAGCGGATATCAAATATGTTGACCTGGTTTCTGCACTGGCTCTCGGCATCTTGTCCTGACAATGTGAACACTAATTAAATCAGTAAGCTAAAAGGATGCAGTAAAGCTATGAAAGCAAATAATCTGACCTTTAAGTTAGTGGGAATTTAAAACTTTTACCTATTTTTTTTAAATCTTCTCAGTAAGATGATTTAATGTTTGCTTACAAAATTTCTAGTGTATATTTGTTTTGTTCTTGTAAGGAGCTCGCACTTGCAGCTTCTGAGAACAGGATTCTAGCTCGTTTCATAAGAAATCTACCTCCCTTATCTTCCTTAGCTCTTCCCAGAATTTTCTGCCTTCTCCTCCTAATAAAAGTAATAAATCATAATTGACTTAATCAGCAGCTTGCTTTGGAGAGGATGATAAACCATTCTGCGTGCTACATATAAAAGAACTGTAAGCTATTCTCAGTCCTCAAGCCAGCCAAGGAGAGGACTGGCTGCATGCACCCAGTTGCAACAAACAAGAAGTTTGTGTGCTTCAGGTGGCTACTGCACGGTATGATTTGAAACCTACCTCTAGTTATGTATTTTTTTTTAATCTCCATCTGTTTCTCTCATTTTTCGATAAAGGAATCAAAAGTTTGATGTGTAAGGCTTGACATTACTTTCAGAAGTAGCAGACTGAACAAGTTTGCCTTGCTTTCTTCTTCCCTGGAGTTTACGCACAACTTCCGAACTGCATTAGGGACAGAAAGGAGCGAATTAATCTACCAAAACTACTTCCAACCCTTACTCAGTTTTAATGTTTTCTTCTGAGGTTTCTCTAGCCAGTTGACCTGAAACCTGTTTCCCTCTGGAGCTTATGTTGCGGTGCCAGCCCTTTTATTACGGCAGGTTCACATCTAGTGGTGAGAGCGGAGGAGGAACTGCAAAGCTCCCTGCTGCTGCATTTGGTTAGCAACTTCCTCCTCCCACTCTTCAGCAGATGTTTCTGCTGTCTCTACCACAACAGGATCTTTTTATACCCTCTCGATTCCTAAAGCAAACAGCAGCCAAAATCTGAGAACTCATCTCCAGAGCGCCACAACAAAAGCAGTGACCCAAACAAGCACCACAATACAACTGGAACAAAATCCTCAGCCCTTGGGAGAAGAAGAGGTTGTACACAACGTCACAGGGCGGGTGACTAATCTTTGGCAGCTCATGTGAGAAAGTCTTGAAGTAGCTGTAGTGACAGAGAACAGCATGAAAACAAATGGATGATTCAGACATGAATAATATTCTTTAGAAGTGATATTATCAGAAGCTCACATAAAACATTATCCAATCTTTTTACCATTCGGAAAAGCCAATAGCATTTACAGCCACCTTCCAGATGTTGTGTATTTTCAGTTACATGTGTGTCTGCATGCGTGTCCATGAAGTCAGTAGGCTGAAAATAGGCGGGATTACTAGCATCTCCATTTTTAAACAAATTCTTTGATGCTACTAAATGTACGTCCCACAGGGTAGGATAAATCAAGTTGCAGACAGTTCACTCCGTGCAAGGCTCTTGCAGCTGATGCCGCGGCCACGCTAGCAATTTTCTCACAGGAACTGAAGCAGACTGCAGGTCTGAGGCAGTTACTCTTGGGTTGCTCAGGTCTCTGTGGCTGGCAGGAGGAAGGAGGTTCATTCAGATTTAAGTACAGCCATGTACACCAACTAGTTAGGCTAAATTCTCTTTAAATTGACAATGTAGACAGACATACAAGGCTCTGTATCAAGGTACTCAGAAAGGTACTTAAGTTAGTTTCTCCCTATTCCCTGCCCTCCCTCCCCAAAATCATCTTAATTAAGCCTTACTTCAAGTAGTAAGTAAAATTTAGTCCTATTTGTACACATAAATAGACATAGTCTATAGAAATAGTATTTTTAATTTGTTAGACACAAATGATCTGTGTCACTCCCGTAGCAACTGTAGCAAATCCTACATAACCTATCACTGCCACGTATTTACTGCTGGAAGGCATCTGCACCATCCAGTTCAGATAATACGCAAAGCTACAGCTGTGACTGAGCTAAAAACTTTGCTTGTGCTGTCCTGCTACTATTGCCTGCTTTGAAGAAGCCACATGTGAAATGCTATGAGGTGATGTGAACATTAACCAGACCTTCCATCTGGTTTCAGAGGCTCCCCCGGGCTGAGTGCATGCACGTGTGTGTGCTCGTACGCAGATGTTCAAAGAAACTGCACAGCTTCGGTTGTGGGTCTGCTTTGTGGCACATTCTGCTGCCTCCATCTCTGCCTAACATGTGAATGGCAATGATGCTATGCCCAGGAGCTCCACCTGAAATACTGCCGTCTCACGCCCTCCAAACCAAAATCCCACTTGTTCTTAGCCCAACACCTGTGCTTGCTGCTGGTTATCCACACGTGCTTGCTCAGATATCCTGCATTTCCTTATTCTTGCTTAAGTACCTGCCTCACTTTGATGCCCAGGCTTTCATCTATCGCAACAGCGAGGAATCATCTGTTTGGGAAAAACAGCACAGTTCAAGATGCTCTTAGGAGAGAGCCTCTACAGTGGAGGATGACTGCAGATCAAAAGCATTTGTTTCCTTCTGCTCTTTAGCCTGCAGATGGTTTAATAGAAAAAATGAATGAAAGATTTCCTTGTTGTAGCAACATTCTGGAAATCCTGTGTAAACAAAGCTATCTCTGATGAAATCTTGGTGAGCATGAACTTGAAATAACAGTGCTGATGCCACTGACTGAGCAGTGGTACCGGAGCTTTTCACAGCTTCTTTTGAAACAGTACTGGAAACTCTTCCCCACATTTTGTCCATCTTCCACAGTCTGGCATTTGATTTCATCAATTAAAAATATCTGAAAGTTTTCTCCAGTAAGCTTTTTTTCTATGTGATGATTAAACCCAGAATCAAACTTTTAAAATAATAATGAAAACATGTAGATTTAGTTATGATACAAGATCATGGGTTATTATGGGGGAGGAGGCTTATTCAAACAGGTTCAAGAAAAATGAGCTTGTACCAAATGTACTGCATAGAGAAGCTAGTGAAGATTTTGATGGGATTTTCTGAAACAATGCACATCGAGTACTATTTTGAGAACTTCTGCAGAAGAGTATTTTGAAAGCAAATACAAATATTTACATTATAAATGCACTTTAATCTAGTGGCTCTTACTTTGGGGAACAGATCAGAGTACCAACTAATCCATGGGCTTTATTAGAGATCAACAACACAGCCTGGGATTTGAAATACTGCTCTTTGCAATGAATTTCTCACAAACAAGCTGGAGAACAAGCACTACCTGCAGGAATTACATAGATTATGCTTGTAGTAAGTAACTGAAAAGTTAAGAAAACAGATACAGTTAAGAAAACCACAGATTATTGCGATGTGAACTGTTTTTTAATTGCATAAGTTATTTCCAGAAGAGGTATAACTGTGTTAATGGAACAAGATCAGACAAGCACATCCAACACCAATAAAAGATAAAAAATAACAAAAAAAATTAAAAATTACTCAAGGACTCATTAACATTGAGAAATGAACTGCTAGGTGATCATGAAGACAGTAATTTGCATTCCAAGCTATAAGGTATCAAGTAGAAACTCTTCAGACTTCTTTAGAAAACTTGGTTTCTCAATAAATTAAGGCTCAACCTGTATTCTCAGGATTACTGGAACATAAGAATGGAAACCTTTTGTCCAAAATCCAAATTCTTAAGTTTGGTGTATCCCTTAGGATTCATTTTTGAATGGATGGCTGTTTCTAGATTAACGATCTGTTTATATTTCATTTTTTTTCAAATCAGCCAGAGGCTTTTTTTGGTACAGTCCCCATCATGGATGCAGTTACATTAGTACCACGGAGACTGAGGCTGGTCTGGTTCATTCTTTTTCAGCAAGGAATAACTCCTGGTACCAAATGATGTTATTTCAATAAGACTGTGGCTGTCTTTGGCAAGGTTTTACCACATTTGGGTAATAACACTGGCATGCTGTGAGGGATCTTTAAATTCCTGACAGAAAAGAGGAGTCTGGTGTTAGAGGAGGACCCAAATACTTATCGTTATGTATGTACGTAGTTGAGAGCATTTACCCTGGATGTCCAAAGTTAGATTGCCTTCTATTTTGCTTCAAAGATTTTGATTCAGTACTTTAACTTACACTATAAAACTTGTTTCAACTGGTCTAGATCCAACAGAGCTAGAAAATGAAGTGAGATTTTAGGCACCTGAGTTTTAGGGACAAAACTCGCTGGATTCAGGCTCTCAAAAGCAAAATGCTTAAAATTTCTGAAAATCAAACATTTATGATTTTTTGAGAATTTTTTAGTATGCCAAATTATTAGTGATTCTGCCATTATTTTTCCTTTAAATGCAGTATATTGTTCAAAGCAGGGCTTTTAGAGAATGATAGCACAACAACGGACTCAATTAAGAGAAGCAAGGAAACACAGAGGAAATCCAAATACTTCTTCAGGCCTAAAATAGAAGTAACAAACTTCCAAGACAAACAGCTTGAGGATAACTGCTTCAAGTTTAATTTGATAAACAACATTACAAAGAGACTTTATAATGCTCAGCAGTTTGATGGCATTGGAGATATCTGGAAACAAGGAAAATCCGAGCCTCTCGTGAGAAACCTTCCTGCTGTTTAACATTGTAGATGATGAAGGAAAAACAAGGCAAGAGCCCTTAATCTGATACTTTACATTCTGTATTAAATCCCCTACCCAGCTTCAGCAGTGATTAGCAGACTGTAGTCAGCACAATACGTGGTAATGATTTTTCAGAGCGGCTGAATTGCATTGAACACAGTGTATTTCAATAAAACTCTTTGCATTTGTTGTAAACAGTGAGTTTTTGAGACTCAAGCCTTGTGTATTTGCTCCTGTACCTTCATTAAGTCAACCTTCCCTTTCTCCGTGTTAAATTACTGCAGCATGCAGCCTATGTTTCATCTCTGACACAATGGTATTAAAGCTACTTAAACACTCAGTGTTTTAAAGAGATGTCAAAAGTTCCACTAAATGCACATGTTTTGTTTCCTATAGTTATACCTCCACTTTTTTTAATCACATCGTTCTACAGTACGTTTTTCTCAATACATCAAAACTCAACCAACCACAGGCCAGTTTTGTAGATAATGTTAAACTTGAAATTATCAGCAATTAAAGAATCTGTATTTCTTCCAGACCTGAATCAGACAAAAACTTGACAGGCACACAGCTCTTGTACAGATTAAAAAGAAAACATCACGAGGTAAACAACTTGGCTGTGGTACAACTCAAACTAGCTGCCCAGTGCTAACTCTCAACTTGGGAAAGCCCCTTGCCCGTTCCGGTTTTGATACTGGCACCACTGACAGCACAACACCGAGAGTGAACATTTACACGGGGACTTCCATGTTTCTCAAAATACTATCGGTTCCTGGGTTTTGTGCCAGTCGGAGACCATCTCAACTACATTACATTAGAGAGGTATTAACCGTCAGCATTTCGGCAACCTCAGGTACAAACAGACCTCAGACGCAAGGCAGAGGAGCACACAGTTTCATTACATATGGACAAGCTCATCTTTAGTTAAGAAAATGACTACAGCCCAGCTTAAACAGGCTGGCACAAGGCTGCAGTAGGATCTGGGTACTGTCTAATATGCAAGAGTATGGGTGTTCTCAGAGCGTCTCCGCTGCTCCTAAATCCTGCCACCTAAGCACATCCCAGATGGTTCTTTGAGAGCACACTTGCTTCTGACACATCTGCTATCGCATAGTTTTAGATCACATTTATTGAAAGCAAATAGATCAGCTCAAAAAAGCTGCTAAATGAAATCTTATTTATTTTTATTTAAATCATTATTAATGGTTGTATTTATTAAAATATTACTTTTTAAAAGAAATTGCAGCAGGAATCTTCCATCTGTGTCTGCATATTTATTACTGAGTATCCAAAACTCATCACAGTGTATTTTCCCAAATAAGAACCAAAGAACATCATCACTCAGATCATGTAAAAAGATCCCTTATATTTTAGAGATGGCACAAAGAAGAGATCTGAACGATAAAATTTTTTAAGTTGTGATGAGGTCAGGCACCTATCTTTGTTGCCTGGATCTCATAAGACAGAACAAGGAAAAGTATAAAGAATAAACAGAAGTAGAAAATACACTGTCATAAAGAATTAAGGTACACCCAGTGCCCTATTCTGTACCATGACTGACTGTGAAATGCACCCGGAGAAAATTAAAAGTGACAATAGCAAGCCTGCATTTTTTGAGCCATTCAGCTATTTAAAACGTTAACCAATTTCTTTAGGACTTCTCTGCTGTTCATTATTTAGCTTATTCTTTTCTATGCCTACCTACTATTCACTGAACAGCAAACAAATACAATAGCTCACAGGAAGCAGCAAACAAAAGTCCTTTTAAGCACTCACTCACAGCATTTGCAGCACTTGCCAGGGCTGCCTAGAGCTTACTAGGTTTACACCTCAAACCAACTGTCTTAAAAATATAGCAGAACGGTGTCTCATGTAGAAAGTCAAGAAAGTGGGTATCTTAAATCTTGAGGGGGCAGGGGAGAAAACCATCAACTCCAAAGCACTGGCATAACTGGTTTCTTTTATTTTTTCTCTATTTAAATTCTCTGAACATTTAGTTGAATTTTCACAAATGGTTTCACAAGAAGCATGCAACAGACATTTGTTCTATATTCTGTTCAATGTTGTTCCTCTGCTAATACTGACATTTCTTGCTATTTAACCATTCTTGCAGATGGAGAGCTATCACAGATTGCCTACTTGCTTTCTAGGCTGAGCTCAGGCAAAACTCAGAATCCAGCCACACAAAATACTCCCTTTTCATTGGACACATTAAAATAAATAAATAAATAAATAAATAAATAAATAAATAAATAAATAAATAAATAAATAACCTGATCGGTGTATTTAGCAAAGTCACAAAGCCGTCTAGATGTCCACCCTGCAACTACTTTTCAGAAATTTGTTTCATCGTTTACTAAAAAACAAAATAACAAACAAAACAAAAAACTCCCAAGCCTCCAACCTTCTGAAAATATTACTAAAGTTTAATAGTGGCAAAAAAAAAAAAGAGTATTTATTTATTTATTATATTTCAAAGTGGCAGCATGGTCCACGAATAGCGCATGCATGCCCAATGAAAACTCTCAAAGACTTCATAAAAAAGGATGAAAGGACAAATTATTTCAGTGAGTATGACTTGAGAGAATTTATCGATTTGAAACTAAGCCATCAGAAAAAATCTCTCTCGCTGCCTATATCTGAAAGCAACAGTCCCAAAGGTGGTTAACGCAGCAGGCACATGATTTAGGTTGCTGTCCCGTGCCAAATGCTTTACCCCTGCCAGATGCCAGCCACGCAAGCTGTCCTGCTCCTCGCAGGAAAAAATGTCAGAGTCAAGGATACAAACTGTCCCAGTTTTGCTGGGTAAAGTTACACAAAAGAGAAAAAAAGGCACTTGTGTACTAGTTTTTTAAGAATGGTTTTAACATCTTTTTGAAACCTCAAAGGGGGGGGCGGAGCAGAAAAGCAGAAGAAAACAAATTCTTTTATTGTTTGTCTTTCTGTTACAGATCAACATGCTTTTTCTTCTTGTTGTTGTTGTTTTAAATTAACACCATCAATACAGTAACGAAACAAGTATCCATGGCTTGGGATGTGGTTTAGATTTTTTTTTTCCCTGCTTTGTTCTGCAGGCAATAGCAAAGCACCAGCAGTGCAAGTCTCATTCTTACTTCAGCAGGAGCAAAATTCCTTAGCAAAAATCATGGGCTTTTTTGATAAAGGAGAAAATGAAGGAAATTAAAATAGTGATGGAGCCCAGTACCCATCAAAGCAGGGAAGAATTCAGCCTCTAACACAGGACATATGTTATAAGGAAGATGCAGGCAGCAAGACTTAGAAAATAGTCCCACCACCTTCACATTTGTGGTGCAAGATGCTTTTGCAGTCAAGGAGCTCTGAACATGTCATCACCAGAATAAAAAAATCAAAATGTTTTTTTTGTTGCTTGGTGGTACTTTCCTAACTTTGTAGTTTAGTTTTGTCATTTGAAGAAACTTAAAAAGTAATCAAGGCTATAAAACTATGATACTAAAGTGTTTTGTAAAAGGCCAGATAAAACATTAACATATTGTATTACTGTTTTGTTTCTGCAGAAATGTCTCACATTTAACCCATAATGTCTTGGTGCTTGAGTGAGGGAAGAGTCAGGCAGACGTAATAAATGTCTCCAGGGGAAAAAAAAAAAAAAAAAAAAATCTCTCACCAGATATGAAAAATAAACCCCAGTATATCACAGCAACAGTAAACCACAAAACATTTTACCAAAGCAAATTCTGGCTCAGTAAGACTACCTTCACTCAAGCAAGCATCAGGGGAGAAGACAGTTAGGAGAAAATAAATGTTTGCCTGCTCTTAAGAATAGGAACGGCTTTATGGCAAGGCATATAACCCACCTCCAGGTTAAAGAAATACACCTCTCTGTTCACAGCAGGCACTCAGCCAATAAAACCCTCAAAACTCTTTTTTGGAGGTTATCTCAATAAAGTAGGCAAAAATGTATTTCACCTGCCATCTTTTTGCCAAATTTCGTCCACTTCAATCCTATTCCACATGTCTCCCACCATCCCTTTCCTGGTTTTACGTAGATCAAAAAGTCATGTTGCAAACCAGTATATTTATGTTAGAGTAAGAGGCATGGAGAGCGCTACCACAAAGTATTTAACTGAATTACAGTCATGCATTTCAAATAACAAAGAACAAGAGCAAAATACATGGTTGTACCCCAAGCATCTTTCCGTAAACACGAGTAGAATCAGAGGGATGGTGTATATTTCTCCCCAAGACCTTACACGTGCATCTGGGATCCAAGGTACTAACAAGCAGTTCAGCTGGGGCGCGTGGACCCGGCACCATCCCATGCTGGCTGTGTCAGGCTGGTACTGCTGGAAACCTCCCAGTGGACCCTGCTTTATCACTCCAATACCAACACAAGAGCTGGGCTAAGGGCACCTTTGCCAACCTCAGACAGACCGTGGAAAATCAACAACAGTATCTGTCTTCACATCCAAAGGAGGACAAAAGGGAAATAAAGGGATTTGGTAGCAGATGGCAAGGACATCTCCCCCAGACGAGTGGAAAGCCAGCACTGGGAGCACCCTTACTCCACAAAAAGTCAAAGCGAAGTTGGTTGACATGCAACGATCCAGTTTTCTTCCAGAAATACAAAAAAGATCCTGGAACAGAAATTCCAGAGAGAACAAACCTCACAAAATTCACATGCATCTCTATGAAGGGTGGCTTCAGACACACATACAAGAAAGGTGAGCTTGTCCAAACACGAAATCTTCAAGTGTTTATGGCTTGCTCAGTAAATTATTCTCTTCACTTTTAGTGTTGAATCAACTTCAGCCTGTAATTCTCAGAACACTTTGCCAACAGAAAGCAAACTCAGACCGGAGCTGTGCCCGTCCACCTAAACGCTTCCACACCAGTATAACAGGGAGGATGACTGTCCAGCACGCGTACAGTAGCTCCTTCCTCCTCCTTGTAATGTAAGTATGCACAGTTAGAGAAGTAACAGGAAGACAAATGGAAAAAATTACCCAATTTCATAAGTACACTGTAACAGACGTCAAACACTGTCAAGAGCTCATTCTCTCTCTCAAACATACACACAAGTTACTACACTAAAAATCTGCGGATGAGCTACTGCTTGTGTTTTGCCCTCTAGTCTCTAGAAAGATGTTAAAGCACTGGAGTTCAGCAGAGTTGCAGCTTGAAAGTAAAATTTCAAGAGTAGTTCATCCATCATATATTGTAAATCCCACCTACGTGTCAGAATTTTTAATGGACAACTTTTTTCTGATCAGTTCACCTTAAGCAGTGGCAGATACAACATAAGCAAGACTTTTCAATACACCTTTCTTTCTAGCGAAAGAGAGGTTCATATACTCATCAGCCTCCCCAGCACGCAGCCACACAGAGGGGAAAGGACATCCCAGCGACTTTTCTGAATTCCCTTCCCAAACTCACTCTCTTGTCTCTGCCCTACAATATTTCTGATCAGCTAAATGGCACGCTACATGGCAGGTTCATCATGTTGCCCTCATTTACTCCTCTCCTTGCCAGCGAGGGAGAGAATTGCAACAGAGTTGTTACATGTCAAATCCTGGCACATACATTTCATTTTCAAGAATTGTTTGAAATTGTAAGACACCCCTACTGTTCTCATTGTTCTATCTTACTTAGGATTTGCATCTTTCTGCATGACAAGCAGACGCTGAAGTTTTTAAAAGTCCAGTTGGATGAGCACACTTAAAACTGTTTCCGTTCCCACACAAAATTACTGCACAGAAGGAAGATGCCACGATCAGCTAACAAAGTGGGTATTCTCAGTTCCTAGCACCACAGGTACAAACGGAACAAAGACTTCCAAACTCTTAACCAAGTCACTGCACGTGAACAAACTGACTTGAGTTTTTGTTGTTAAAAAATAAACCCCTTACTCTTTTCAAAAATGCATTTACTAAATGTGACAAGCCAAGTGGGAAAATGCACACTTGAAGTGAAATTGAAGTTCCCTACAGTCAGATCGTTACTGACAGTATTTGTCTCCAGTCACCCAGGAAGTCTTGCCTACCAGATGGGACCTCCTGATAATCAGAGGTAAAATGAGAGTGCGATAAGAATAAAGAGGATAAAACTGAATACCTAAGAACAAGAAAAAATGTGAATTCGTCAAGGTTACTTCTTCAGCTAAAGTAGGAGAACTAAAAAGACATCTGCAGCAGCAACTCCTAATTATCTTCCCACAAGTCCTCTCAGAAACCAAAGAATTAACTATTCCTGGTATTCACATTAAAATAAAAAAAAAAAAAACCAGAATGAACTCTGAAAACAAACAAGCAAACAAAAGACTCTACCAAAATAGTTGGCACAAGCCCTACATTTCAGAAGTCCTTTAAGCAGCCTTCTGCTGTTTATAAACAGATGAAGAAAAGAAAAGGCCACTTAAATGTTCCATGCGCTATCTTACTAGAAGGGTACAAAGCCCATTCAAAGGCTTGACAACCACTTCCCAAACTTTTAGTTTATCCTGCAAGATAGTGTAGTTTCACACTCACACCCTGCCAGCTTGCAAGACATTTTAAATGGCCTTTTGTAGAAAAGGTTTTAACTGTTACAAGAGCAGCCTTACATTAATTACAATTAATGTAACTGGGAAAAGAGGTGATGTACATCTACTATGGTCTCAGAGAGACAAAAAAAACTTTATTCAGACTGTCAGATCCTCTTCCTGGAGATTCAAGATAGTTAGCACAACTTCTGCTTCTTCATGCAAATACTTTAATATTCTTAACGTTCTTAGCATTTTATGATCACCAAAAGAGGAGGAATCCAAATATAAACCAATACAAAAATATTCTTAACATTTTATCACAGCATCCTAACAACCTAGGAAGCTCAAACTACAGAAAACGAGATCAAACAGGTGGGTTGTGCTCACGGAGTAACCACCCCTCACACGGAGAGAGGTTTCTCATTCACAATCCAGTTATTGCCCCAGCTCTCGAAGTGATCCAAAGGAGTCAGGCACAGGTATAAGCAGGAAACACGCAGCAGATGGTCTCTGAAACAACACTGCCATCCTCCAACTTAAAAAATCAGTCAGAGCTTTGAATCAACACCATGGAGAAGAAAGATGAGCTATGTCCACCCCTCAGTGCAGTATCTCAGTAACAATTCTCACTTGGGAAATGCCAGAGGACACCACCACAGCACAGCTGCTCGTCTGCTTCTTGCAAGTCAAGACAGACTGCTGCTGCCTGTGAATGAAATTCTCGTCACAGAAACTGATGGAGCGCTGCAGGAGCCTACCACTGCCATCGTATCTAACATCTCTTGAGTACTCTACATGAACATCCTACCAATTACGCTGGCTGGAAAATGAAGGTCTGTAAACAACACAAATAGATATTATTTGCCAAAATACTTACTACCTACTTAAAACTTAGCTTTAAAGATGTTATAGGTATGGATGCAGAGGTTATCCTAGATGTGTATGCTTTAAATCTAAGAAAAATACAGATGAGCCACATGTTTATTAGAATCTGTAATAAACATAACCACGGGCCCCTCCGAGGGTCCAACTTCAACCAACACTAAAAAAAAAAAAAAAAAAAAGGGAGATATGGATTTTTCAGTTTTTTTCCTAAAATGCTTCCCCTTGTTCAGGCTAAGATTTCAAATATTTAGTTTCACCCCGGCAAGCACTGCACATTGTGGAGTTATAACATTCTCCAAAGTGGGACATTACAGTGTAAGCGCCTTACAAGTGCAGTACCCCTGAGGTCAATTAATCTTGAAGAAAGGCTGCTTGGAATCACTTCAGTCATCGTTTTGAAAGAACATGCATACATGATGCTGACCAAAAGGCCAAATCTGCACTTCATAGTGTGCGCCAATCTGTGCAAAGCAGGACTAAATGACATGAGATATCCACAAGCTACTTAGAGACAAACCTGAAGCTCATGCCTGTGGCTGTCACAGCAGAAAAGAAGGGCAAAGACACTTTCTTTACTGTTAGCACAAGCACTGCTGCATGGATTCCTGAAGAAAATCAACAGCAACAAAAGCCCATCCTTTTGCACCCATGCATGAGTGATACACCTACCGCCAATGCTTATTGTTCATTAGTACACTAAAACTTCTCAAGTTTCTTTCTTTGTTGTTGCTGATTTTTAAGAGAATAAGGGGCAAAAATGAGAAAAGGATGATAAAAAGCTCTATGTAAAAATACTATGAAGTCTATACATATAGGACAGAGGATGGGGTGATACTCATGGTACATAACAAAATACTTCACAGCATGCAGTCTGTATTCCACCAGCTAACTGACTTGCAAAAAGGGATGCTTTTTTCATGAAGCATCCGTATGACTTCAGAACCTCTTTGCGTAAAACCATTTGCAATACTAAAAGCTCTGAAGATACAGACTTGATCCTGTATTTATGAAAGGGAGAACATAACACAAACCAGAATACATAAACAGGACTAAAATTATCTTATTTCATTATCTCCCCCTTCCCTATGAACACAAACTACATCCTACGCTTCATTGTTGATGACCCTGTGTTTTTACTGTAAACTCCTCTCGCAAGATCACGCTGAAATAAAATCACATAAACAGCATCCGCATTTCTCTAAGAAGGATTTGTTACATGGAAACTTTGGTTAATGATATCCAAGATCTTACTTAGAGAGACCAATCTGCTCAAAAGCGTGACTATTCCCACAGGAATGGGAAGAAATCCTTCCTATTGAAATAAGAGCAGGAAAATAAAATGGAATTCATTCTTGTTTCTGGCAAGAAAGGCATTTTCAAATCCCACTTGGTGTTGTATTTCTAACAATAGCTTCTTCTTTCAACACTACACTGAAGTACATTTTTAATCTTTCCAAGATTCTGGCTTCCTCTTTAACACATTTATACATGTATTTAACATGAGTACATCCATCCATCCACAAAAAAATCCCTCCCCTCCCCCTTTTTGTACATTCTACTGAAGTTTGTCTGGTAAAGAAATGGAACTAAATATCAGAACAAGCTGGAGATTCAAAGAGCCCTTAAACTGTAAAATAAAACCTGCTGCTACTTGATCAAATAATGCTCATGACCTAACATTTCAATCTCCACCCTTATCTGACTGATGCTAATTTTACACTGGCATCCAAAAAGGTCATTATTTCAGTTAAAAATCATCTAAGAAGATTTTCTTTTTTTTTTTTTTTTTTTCTGGGAACTAAAGACACTTAACGCCTTTCTGGCTACAACAAACACCTCAAAATTATCCTACCTTTAGCATCGCTATGACTTCATTTAAGTTGACTGTGGAGCTGACCATTACTGGCCAGCATTCAAAAAGGCATTCAGCACAAATACTAAGATTTTTCATCCTTCCTAGCTTTGGAGCAAATGAGAGGATCTTTGCAAAGTGGGGCTCAACAGAGAATTAGGAATTAAAAACAGCAAGTAATATTCCAGAGCTGCCACCTACAAACCATTGCGATTTTATTTATTTTTTTAATTACAGATTTATATTGTGATAGAAATAAAATGGAATGTATAATTTAATTTTCTTTCATTTTGCCCTGTGAGCCTACTATAGCTTCACACTACTTATCAATGAAATGACTGCTCAGAGAGCAGATAGGACATTTTTATCTACTCTAAGACTGCAACTGCTTACAACACTAGCTTACAGAACAATTTCCAGCCCACACGTTTTTGTCATGTCAACGGTTTCCAAAGATAATAAATGCTCTTCGGTATCATGCCTGGCATAACTAAGCCCGTGAGCAAGCTGCTAAAATTATATGGAGAATGTACAAGAGAGCTCTTCAAGCAGGTCTCTAATGACTTCAACCCAAGAGCAGCACTCCAGCGAAACGGAGGGATTTGGGCAGGAATGCAGACTATACAATAGTCAGCCCTAAATAGAAACCAAACTTCGTCACAGCAAGCATCTGAAGCGCGTCTCCGCGTTACACTGCACAATACAGGCTATACCTCACCCAGCTCTAGCCAGCGCTCGCAAGCGCAGACACAGCTATGCCGTGCTCATTGTATTGACGTTCTACTGCAAGAGCTCCGTGGTACAGGCTCTGTAACATTTTCTACACTGTACTGCCGATTTCCAAGCTTTGGTCCGTGGACCATTTCAAAGGGCTGTGCAAATGACAGTTAAGAAAAGCAAGGCTACTGTCAAGCTTAAATTCACCCTGCTCTGGGCTCTGCAGCATCTTCAGAGAGGCGATCCTGCTAAGTTTAACTTCTACATGTATGCACTAATTATGAAAGGAAAAAAACCTATCAATTTAGCATAAATGAACACACAGGGATAAAACAAATATGTTGGAAACCCAGGTTTACTGCAAACAAAAATTTGGAATCATCAAAGACAGATAAACTTTTACACACAAATAACTGTAGCCTCAGACAAGATAAAAATGTAGCACAACATTGCAACCCACTGAATCATAGCATTTCACTCCTAAGAGAATACTATTTCTTGAAATCCAGTTTCCTGCAATCCAGAAATTGCATATGAATTCTGGCTTTTGTTTTTACAAGACAAGTTTTAGCTAAAAAAAAAAAAAAACAAAAAAAAAACCAAAAAAAAAAACCCACCCCTAAATCACCGAATCCCTGACACTGAATATGTTTTACCTGCTTCTGACAAGGTGTGAATATCAACCGCCCGGATCCTGTGGAAAATGTCCGAGCAGGCTTATGGACATTGTATGCACAGCTTGCTCTGAAGCCTTAAACTGGTTGTCCAAGGGGCATTCTGGTCCCATGAGAGGTCTTGTCTCAGGGCTGAATTTCAACCACTGCTGACAAAGGGTTCAGAAATGGCTTTCTCCTCTGACAGCATGGTCTCCTTGACAATTTCTTAAGAGGATCCAGAAATGTAACTTTTTGCATTTCAAAGCTTTCTCAAGTTTAGCCTTTCTGAAAGCTGATTTTGGAGGGTCTGATCCAATGCTCAGGGAAGCAAGTGGAAAGACTCCAACTAACTGCACTAACCTTTGGAATGGGTTCTGCAGTTGCAAGAGCTGTTTGTCATTAGGGTTTACATTAAATACAACACATGCCATAAGAAACCATGTATAACCTTACTGATCAAAATGACACAATCTAAAAAGTCCTTAAGACAAAACTGCTACTCAGTTGCCTCCTTCTCCTGACAGACAACGCAAAAACAAGTTCAAGAAACCCACCACCACCAAAAAGATCCCCTCCAAACCCAAAGAATTAATTTAAACGATCTTGGGAATTACGAAGAAGCCAATACTGCCTTTCCAAAGCTCAAATTATAGATGGCAAGGTGAGATCTTAAAACACAGAGAGGGCAATATTTGTAACCACTGACAAAGTTAAACTTCTTCCACCTTTTACAGAGAATTACACACTGTGGTCTTAAGCATCAAACGGTCAAAAGCAACTTGTGAGAAAATGTGTTATTATGACAAGACAGCAGCAGTGCAAAAACATCACTGAAGTTCCTACAGCCTACTGAAATATTTCTCTTAAGTGCTTTTCCACCTACAGTCTAAGAAAAATACTCTTTAAAAACACATGGGCTAAAGCAGCCTTTGCCTCCATCCAAAGCAATCAAGAGGAGCAACGTTTAGACCATACCCCACCACACACAGCTGTAAATACAACACCACTGATACTCTTCCTTCACCTGAAAATCTTTTACAAAAATCAATGAAACGGACCACCACTAGGAACTGTAGTCCCAAGAAACACCTTCTTACCGCAGCTTTAGTCAGAAAGAGCTACAAGTACTTGTTCCTCTCTATTCATTATTCTTCAGTGTGAGTGCTAACCTAAAAGCACTGAACAAGGCAATCTTACTAGATGATACAGACTTGACCCCCAGCATAGGCAATACTGTATTCCTTAACTAACATAAACAAATGAGCCTTAAAGATGGTTAACTGAAAAATTAAGTCTCTAAAAACAGACACAGAAGCAGCCAGAAAATAAAGATAAAGAATTTGAAGTCTACACATAGTGACTCAGAGGATCCAAGCTCAATAATTACAAAGTGTCTCTCAAGTTCTATTTTAAAGGCATCTCCCAAAATTTTACTTGTTCAGACTCAATGGAGATGCATCAGTGTGTCAAATGGCCAAATGCAAAGTTTATAGGATTTGACTCCAGTGATAAGTTGTCTAAAACTATTCTTAAGAAATAACAGCCTTATAGGACAGCACTTCATAAAAAACTTGGAATACATAGCATTAATTTCACCCCAGAAATAAAATTTAAAAGGTGGAAAGCAATGCTTGCCAAGCTTTTATGATGAAAACTAAACTACTGAAAGAATATTCTTCACAAAGAACATCCCTAAAATACCTGAATCGCTCTTAGCCTTGAATCTATAAATATTTTAATAGTACTTTAACATGCTCATCATTCAACGGGTTTTGGCAGCTAAAAAAAAAAAAAACCAACAAAACTTTCTGAGAGCTAAGTGAAACTTTAGGAAAAATTGTTTCTAATATACAAGGCAAAATGCTTTACTTAAGGAAGCCTAGACTACAAGCACAGGTGTCCCGGTTTCAGGACAACAGGGCAGAAAGGTTACACTTGGGAAGCATGGACTACATTCCGCACAGGAACAGCTCCTGCTGCAAACTACAGCCAAGCCGCGTTTCTTCAGCCTAACCAGCGACTCCAGATGAGTACAGAGCAACGCTGGAACTGCTGTCTGGTGGACTCAGCAGCTATCCAGAAACTTACTTATGTCACAGTTCTGCGGTGAAATTTGATTAATACAGTATATTATACAAAGATACTAGGATTTTTAAATGCTTCAGTGTCTGAAATGCAAGTGTTTTCCTAATTTTTTAAGGCTTATGAAATCAGGCACCTGCCCCTTGTTTTACTGTCTCAGTTTCAAAATAACTGAAGGCTCATGGGCTAGTCTCTACAACATCTACAGGCAAGACTACAAAAGAGCAATAGTCAGTTCACAAACAGAAATTGCTTTTCAAATCACCATTAATAAAGCATATAAACTTCAAATAAACATTTATGCTACCTACTTCCAACCAATTTTATATTCATTTGTTTTCAGTGACGGTATAACTTCAACATGGAGAAAAACAGCCTGCCTGCTGATCCAAGTGCAACATTTCTCAGGTTTCTACCTTTTTGTCCCCAGTACCGTTAGGTGGCCGCTGATGGGACTATGGGACTCCGGCTTTAACAAAGCCAGCAGCACAAAGCCCCAACTGCTCTCGCTGCTTTCCCACAACCCCCTGTGCCAGGGGTGGCAAAGGCCTTTCACAGGGTGCACCGGGACTCTGAGCTGCCGTTTGACATGCAAATGGCATCAAAGATCTTTCAATCCCACCTCAAGGAGGGAAGAGAAAGGCAGCGGCTTCCAGAGGAGCTCTGCTCCCAGACCAGTATTCTCACATCTCTTCAAGGATGCTGGCACTGCTGCGCACGGAGAAACGATGCTGGAGATTATAGGAAAGACTTAAAGAAAACAAGTGAAGGGAATTAGAGAAAGACACTCCAGGCTACAATAATTCTTCTCCTCGAGCATAACAACAGAATATCTTAAAAACATTACTTCTGTCTGCTTCCCAAACGCTTGAATACAGAAATACTTAAAATGTATATACACACACGCACGTGCTATAATTCCAGCATTTCCATTTTATTTAGAGATCCAATGTAAAAGGTAAAAATCACATCTGAATTAGAGGCTCCAACTCCTCGTATCAGTCCAGCTTCACACGTTACTATTTTCCAACTAGTTTCAGTGGAATTCAAGCACTGTAGAGCTACACAACTTCACAGACTCATAAGTCATCCCGTAGGTAGCTTACAAGGTTTTTCCAGTTTCCACTCTTATCTTGAACTTGAACAAGCTGCATTTCCCTTCTATTACAAATATATTCAAAAATCAAAGCATTTTTTTCCCCTTTAGCTTAGTATGACAATCTACAGCCAACTTTTTCAAATTGGAGGCTGAAAGTTTAAATGTTATCTAAAATAAAAGTTGACCAATTTTCGGAGATGCTCAAAATACACAGATGTGTTCCAAGATTTTAACCAAAAGAACATGTGCTGATCCTGGTTTGTAAACAAAAGGTCCTCTGTTTAGGTTGCTAAATAACGATGTCAATATGTTAAATAAGGATATTCTGAAGCATAACTTCAGAAATATGGAAATACATAGGAGAGAATATAGGTTAAGTAAACTCTGCAAGTTGGAAAAAATCTGTGGAAAATACCTGAGAGTTAAAAAGAACCAATGGTGGGAGCAGAAATAGAGTGCATTAACAGATCCTACCTATCATAGAGTCCACTGTAAAAAGAGCTTTCAACTATTCTCACTTTCCACACTTAACAGCAAAAGAAAATCTAGGAAAAAAAATGCATTTAATTGGTAAAACACTAGGAAAATTAATTTATTATTTTCATATCCTCTTCACTGTTTTTCAGTCACTAGACTGAACATCACATGTTACTTAGTAACATTAATGCCCAAATCAGATGACAAAACAAAATGTGAACAATTCTGGAGATCAAATACTAAACAGCTTTCAAAGAGCACCTTTCTTGCTTGCTCCTGAGATAAGTAGACAAGACATAAAAGTAAGTGATACATACATAAATGTGGATGCCTAACAAAAAATCCTTGTTTAAATCCCAGCTACACAGGTAACCTGTACAATGCTGCATACGCAACACTGAGTCACATTAATCTTTCCATCACACCCTGACTTTTCTTTTAATTAAACTTCATTTTGGTTATTTTTCACATTACAATTTCTTGCTGGAAGTCAGTAGTGGTATCTCCATTTGCTCAGGGGTTAAAACTTCAAACTAACTCCATGATAGGTTAAAGGAAGGAAGCATGAAAACAGATAGACAGCTGGAGGTTGCTCTCTCCGCAGAAGCATCACACTGTCAAGCTCTTCATCAGAATCTGTGCTTGTACAGGGAAAAGACATACACAAAGCAAACTAAAGGTCAACTTATTCATACGCTACTTAGAATGATAGAATAGTTTGGATTGGAAGGGACCTTCAAAGGTCATCTAGTCCAACCCCCCTGCAAGGGGCAGGGACATCCCCAACTAGATCAGGTTGCTCAAAGCCTCATCCAGCCTGGCCTTGAACGCTTCCAGGAATGGAGCATCCACCACCTCTCTGGGCAACCTGTTCCAGTGTTCCGCTACTGTCATTGTAAACTTTTTTTTTCCTTATGTCCAGTCTGAATCTACTTCCCTCTATTTTAAAAACATTACCTCTCGTCCTATCACAACAGGCCCTACTGAACAGCCTCTCCCCATCTTTCTTGTAGGCCCCCTTGAGGCACTGGAAGACCGCTATCAGGTCTCCCCGGAGCCTCCTCTTCTCCAGGCTGAACAGCCCCAACTCTCTCAGCCTGTCCTCATACAAGAGGTGCTCCAGCCCTCTTATCATCTTCGTGGCCCTCCTCTGGACCTTCTCCAACTGGTCCATGTCCTTCTTGTGTTGGGGGCTCCAGAACTGGACACAGTACTCCAGGTGGGGTCTCACCAGGGCAGAGTAGAGGGGGAGAATCACCTCCCTCAACCTGCTGGCCACGCTCCTCTTGATGCAGCCCAGGATGCGGTTGGCCTTCTGGGCTGCAAGGGCGCACTGCCTGCTCATGTTGAGCTTCTTGTCCACCAGCACTCCCAAGTCCTTCTCCTCAGGGCTGCTCTCAATCCATTCTCTGCCCAGCCTGTATTTGTGCCCGAGATTGCCATGACCCAGGTGCAGGACCTTGCACTTGGCCTTGTTGAACTTCATGGGGTTTGCCCAGGCCCACCTCTCCAGCCTGTCAAGGTCCCTCTGGATGGCATCCCTTCCCTCCAGCGCGTCAACAGCACAACACAGCTTGGTGTTGTCGGAAAACTTGCTGAGGGTGCACTCTATCCCACTGTCCATGTCGCCAACAAAGATGTTGAACAGTGCTGGTCCCAACATTGACCCCCGAAGAATGCCAGCCATCACCGGTCTCCACTTGGACACTGAGATGTTGACTACTACTCTCTGAGTGTGGCCACGCAGCCAATTCAAAGAGTCAGAAAGAAATATGAGTAAATGAGTAAATAAGTATATGAGTCAGAAGGAAATAAAGTAAATGAGCACTTTCCCTAGTAGCCAGAATTACTGGCAATTATTTACTACTTCCAAACAAAAACTGACACACAGTCTCCTTACAAGTACATACCTTTCTCTGCTTGTGACATGCTGCTTAAGGTAGAACATAAAAGGTGATTATGGCAAATTAAGGATAATAATAAACAGGTCCATAGACGGACTCTGCAGAAAGTGTAAAGCGATTATGCTGAAAGTCAAATGTACATTAGTGACTCTGGTGCATCAGGTGAATCTTTCCAAAGACTTAAAAAAGCACAGCTTAAAAGGAAAGCCTTTATAGTAACTTCTGAATTAATATGCAAAATCCTTCCTATTATTCACATGCATGCAAGTACGAATATTTCATGTTTTGCAGATGGATTTGAAGGTCTAACATTTAAAGACAAAAGGGAAAATTTAAAATTAAACCACAGCAATGAACTAGTCCCAGTAGTCTACTGTAGACATTGACACTGTGAAGAATGAGAAGCACTGACAAAGATGAAAACTTCTCATGCCTCCTTGTTCAACATACGCTCACTTATTTTCAACTTACTTTTAAATTTTTCTTAGCATAATCAGATGACTCCTCTCTTTCCCTTCTGACACGGCAACCAGCTTACAGACAAGCAAAATCCCTCTAGTAGAAACATCAGCTCTGAAGTTTATTATAATTTTCTCATTACTTGACTGAGACAAGAATTTCACTCTAAGGAGTCTCCTGAAGTGTCAGGCGTATGGAGTCACCATCTATCAAACGTCTGTAGCATGATTTTCCTCCAAAAGGCATGGCGCTGAGAATGCAAATGCCTACAGTTCAGAGGCTAAATTGTAACACAAGAGAGCTGTTAAATTTGCATTCAAAAAGCACATAGCAGACTACACATCTTTCTCACCAAAAGTAACACAGCATTAACTGATGTACACATCAAATAAAACATTGCCAAGTAACTCCACATTCACAAGAGGCGGCAAGTGCACTCAAGCATCTCCATGCAGGCCAAGTGTGTCACCTTTCCAGGGCAATGCTCATCATCTCCACTCCAGGAAGCAAGCAAGCTACTCCATTTTTGCCTTTGAAAGGCAGTACTGACATATTTGCTAAGACAAACTCTGTTGATCAAGTTCATGAAGAAGAAACTTCTTGAGGTTTTTTTTTCCCTCTAAATTCAAGCCTTTTTCCATGCCACCCCTTGAATCTGACAGCTGAAGTCAATCAGTTTGTTTTCACCAAAAATACTATAAAAATGCTGAAACTCCCCTGCAAACAACAAGAAGCCTCTAAATTTTCTTCTGACTTCTGCGCTGATGAGCGTCCACACCTTGGTACGAGCCACAGCACAATGGCACAGCTGGAAGACACTCCTTCCAGGAGGGCTCCCTTCTGCACAGGTCATTCAAACCAAACAAGAGGGATGCAGGAGTCTGAGAGAAAGGGAGAAACAATAGCACAGGACTTCACTAGAAATGCATCAGGTAGGTGCACAGGAGGGAGTTAAATACAGGACAGTTGACACATCTCCTCTGGGCTCAATTCTAAACTGAATTTAACCAGCAAAGCTTCATTGGCTTCAAAAGGATCTGTCCTGATGGATGCTTGCTGATGATCTGGTCTTGCCTAAAAAAATCCAGGTCTTTCCACAGATAAAAATGGATAAAATTATAATTTTCCTAACAAGTACAACATCCCCACAAAGCACTTGCCATTTTTTTACTTATTTTGTGTTCAAAAGTAGAAGTTACAAAAAAGCATCTATCCAAGAGTTTGCAGAATTCTCCTTGTTTCTCCTGAACAGCTCTACTATGACATGCGTAACTCTTAATACATACATATCGTTACAGCTTTCCAGCACAATGCCACTGGATATACATCAGCATAAACAACTTCTATGATTTGCTACAAAACGAGATTCGCAGTGTTCCCTCAGCAGTAATTTAAGTATGCTAAATACATCCTAAATGCAGTTTTATTATGCAAAGAATCTTAGCATCCTTTGAAAAATTAACTAGTAAGGACTGCTATTTCTGAAACTGGAAGACAGCACAGAAGCCTTAGTCTTAGGGAGCCTCACGCGAGCACCGAGCAAACCAAAGCAGGAACTCAAAGCAAGCACAACTATGCCAGATCAGACGCACAGTAAGCAAGCAAACATCTAGCCCCTGTGAATCACATGCAGGTCTCGTATTAGCTAACCCACAGCAGACTGAAACAGGTGTCTTCAACACTAAAAGCAAGAGGGAAACTTATTATTATTTAAGGAAAAAAAAACAATAAAAAAATGTAGGCATGAGAATTACAAAGTTGTCTGGTGTTAGCTGTAACAGACAGCCTCTGCAAAGGGGAGAGAGAGCACTTGAGCTGCTACACAAATCAGTGCATTATGTGAATGTATTACAAAGGCTGGCTTGTTTAGCTCTGTTCTTTATTCACGAATTATTTATTAATGGTAAACATGAATCCTGGTAGTTAAAAAGTTTGGTTTATTGACAAAAAATAGGAGGCTATGCTAAGATATGGTAAAATTCTGTGTGTTAGATTAGCAGCTTTAACGTTTCAGTGTGGTCATGGACTATGCATACAGTTTCCTCAGCCATGACTTTGCAAAGACTGTTATGGAACCTATATCCTTCATTCACCTTGGATGCAGTAAATGCAAGTTGGCTAAGGTTTTTCTGTTTGCCTTTTTTTTTGCATCACATTTCAGCCTCCAGCTTTCCACAGGCTTCAAGATTGCTAGACTTGGACATCGTATTAGCACTGCCAAGGCAACGCATAAAAATAACATTTTAGACCTACAAGTAAACTTATTAAAGATGAGAAATTCAAAGACCTTGGCATTTGCCTAGGCATCACAATTCATATGAGTGCATATCCCTGAAAGGGAACAAATCTATGCAAATCTGAATTCACTCTAGACTTACAGTCTTCACAAAAACAACCAAACAAAAAGCCACACACAACCCAACACTCCCTCCACCCCCTAAAAAAAAAAAAAAAAAACAAAAACAAAAACAAGAAGACACACAACACAAAAAAAAAAAAAAAGAACCACTTATACAAAAAAAAATAAAGTATGCTAGAAAGAAGAAGATCTAGAATTTAGGAATGTAGTCATTTTTGTCACAACTTCTACCTCATTTTAATACCATTTACAGTTGCACAGTTAAATACAGTATAAATCACACAGCCTAAAAATTAAGACCCTGAAAGAGATGCAATACTGCTATTAGTCAGAAAAAAAAAGATGCAGTATTTGTGAAATATCTGGTCTATATTTCTCCTCTAGGACAGACTCCCTAGTTGCACTGCTGAAAATGAGAACAGGAGCAGTGTTCTGCAGTGTGGAGAACCGTGTAGTCCATGCCACCTTTCTTTTCAGTGCTAGTGAGGTTTTGGAAAAAAATATTTAAGGATTTTCTGTAATGCAACTTTGTACTCTTTTTTTTGTTTAGAGATTAATTAGTTAGTATTTAAATACAAGCGTTTTGATATTGTGCACAATATACTACCCCTGATTATTTTTTAATAATTGTTTAATTGATTCCTAATCTTATGATATCAGAAATTGTCATATTCATAAAAAGATAGCAAAGTTTGGTGGGGTTTTTTTTTTTGCATATTGCAATAGAACTAGTTTTGGCTTGTCATGTAACTGGTATCAGAGCAAATTCGTTGATTGATTCTGAATGTATGAGTAGTTTACTCAAAATTTTACAGGTCATGATTCTGTAAACTTTGGGGCAAACTTAATCAAAGCTTGGTCTACTGTATTTTGAGATCTATTGATAAATCTAGTTTCATTTATAGTATGCATATAACCTTAGGATGTCCTATTTAAAAGTTAGGAATTTTTTAGTCCACACTCCTCCTGGACACATATAGATCTCTAGAATCCAGATTCTAGTTATGTGCAAATCAATGAGTAATTTGGTGTAATACCATCAAATCTGTACACAGATGTGATTGGTGTTGAGGCCTCTACTTCTGTACTACATGCAGCTTGCAGTCTTCAAACTGTACTTAGTCAGTGCCCTGGGCTGACTCACCCTAGCACGTGTGTCACTCAGAGCTGTATAGAAGACCAGTCATTGATTTTGGTTTTTACTTTAGGAGTTGGAACATATTTGGTGGTTGGCTAGAGCAGGGCTTATGGCTTAATTTATCTCCAAAAGGAGAGTATGTTAGCATGTACCAAAACCGCTCTGCAAACCAAACCAATGAGTGGTTAGTGGGAAGAAGCAGGGGATTTTTTTTTTCTTTTTTTTTTTTCTCAAAACAACTGCAGCTGCTACCAAAGGTTAATTTAGCTGTCAAGAGAGGTTCCAGAAAATCAACTGATGGAAACGCTGTGCTGCAGTCTTCCATCTAGCCTGATGTGTCTAGCAGGATCCCTTATGCAACAAATTAAAAATAAATGCAGTTCAACAAAGTACTGCCATCGTTGTCTTTCCTTCTGGGGATACGGTAATGATTTGCTATTGGCTAGAAAATTTTCTATTGCTATCTTAAAGGTGGTGCCATCGGTTGAGTGAAATAGAGAAGTGCTGCTCATTTACATTTCTGGCTACAGCTGTCATCAGGCTCTAGGCCAAAAGGAGATCCTGTACCTTTCAGTGCCAGGCTGTTACTTCTAGTGATTTGTGGCAGTGAGTTGTGCTTGCCGGTTAGGCACCGCAACTGGAAATGCAAGTGCACCAACTGGAGTGTTATTTCAGAAGTGGGGTTTCCCGCATGCCTAATGCGCGGCGTAAAGACAAGCTGGGTGTGTATCCACACCCACCCTCTACAAGCATGTTAACATCAGCTAGCAGGTGCTGGGGAATCGAACAAACCCACGATCGGTTGTATTCTGCTTGGCTAGTGAGTCATAAATGTTCATTTACGATAGCAGTAAGAAGTTTGATACTTCTACTTTTAATTTCGAGTAGCAATTAAGAAAAGTAATTTGACCTAGTTTATTTTCATAATACCAATAGCAATTTATTCCTCCTAAGTTGTCTTGAATTAATTTGATTAGTTTGCCTTCTGGTTAATTTTGGCTGTGCTGCAGAAGATGCTTGAAGGTACTGTTATGTTAACTAGCATGACTGTGTGCTTTTCCTCATGTTTTTGTTAAATCTCTGTGTATCCAACAGAGCAGATGTCTAACTATGTACATTTATCTTCCATATATTTTTCTCTTCATTGATACGAGAGCTTAAATTGCAGCAAAAAAACTCTCAAAATAGCACACTACATTTTATATGTTTCTATTTTCACATCAACTTAATTATTAAAAGATAAAAAAACTAGAAAAAGATCTGAGATACTTGTTTTCAGTTTTAGGCCAGAAGACAGAAGTTAATGTTGGTTAATTACAGTGAACATGCCTAAAAACGTCTACGTTTCAAGTGAACTAGTTAGCATAATTTTGCTATATAATTAATTGGAGATATTGCAAGTGAGCTGTGCTATGAACCTAATCCGGCCAGGCACAGATGCATAAAAATAACTTTAAACCTATGAACTGACTTCAGTAGTTCTACCGGGTGAATGCTGCAATTGCTGTTCTCTGGATCTCCATCTTAGAGGAATTAACATGCCAGCAAACTGCAATAATTTTGCACCTCCCAAGAGAGCTCCTGCTGACTCAGGACAGTACTAATGATCTTGCAAATGCTGGCCACAGGAACAAAGGAGGAGGGTCACGCTCCAAGGCTCCCCTCTTCTCACACTATTGTGCAAAAAAAAAAAAAAAAAAAAAAAAAAAAAAACAAGCACCTATCATAATTTCATAGAAGCAGCAACTTTCATGGAATTTGTCCACATCCAGAAGTGAGGTGTTGCAAAATCTTTTGAGAAAAACAGCTATCAATGTATACAACTTCACCTCATTTCAAGTACTAAAGAGATTTTGATGCTGCCAGGCTTTGTTTCCAATTAGATGTAACCTGTTCCTTGCAGTAAGCAAGATACTTACCTTCTTTCATTGTGTTCTCTTTCATATTCTAGAAAGGAAATACTTCACAGTATGTTCTTCAGCCCTTCACTAGGCCACTTTCAGTTCCCAGTTGAGGAATACATGAAGTAAAGGACATTCATTAAAATCCCTGCACAGGAGGCGGCATCTTCAAGCATACAACTGCACCGGATGAATATGGGTAACCTGAACTGGAGCGCAGGAGTTCCTGCTTGTATCAAATCTAGAACTCAGACAAAGTAAAATCTGGTAGTAAAGCTTAGTAAAATCTTCATTAGATGGACAGTGTTGCACAAAATTTATGCAAGTAATTCTGCAAGACAGAACAAATTCTCAGCTTTTTTCAAACCAAAGGAGCTTTCCTCCAGCTTCAACAGATCTGAAGTTAAAAATCTGTTCTGCTACCTTTGTATTCACAGCAAAAACTGATGGCTAGCCTTGTAAGTCAGGGCATTTGGCTGACCAACTAAAAAAAAAAAAAAAAAAAAAGAAAAAAATTATACAAATTCTAGTCTGAATCATTATCTTAGTTATCGCTGTACATTCCTCTAGGAATGCTACTATCTTTGTCTGCTTCCAGCTATCCATTGTATTCAGTGGGGAAAGTCAAACAAAAGGTATTCAACCCAAAATATTTGTCCCCCCACTCTAAAGTAACAATTCCTTTATCAGCTGAATCGATCCTTGCACATTTATAGCAAATTCTACAGTTTCTACAGCTTCCCAGTTTTGGAATCTCTTGGGTAAAATCGTAACTGTATATCCCAAGTGTAAAAACGTATGCCCAGATCCCCCAAATTTCTTAAACCTAAAGAAAAAGAGAAAAAAGCCCTGAACTCATTTTCTGAGCACAACCATTCAGGAAACACTAGAAACTCTTGGCCAAGGCTCCTGTTACACAACCCCTCTACAGCTGGACTCACGCTGCCAAGAATTCCCTGGGGACCCCCACAGCAGTACATGAGGATTGCCACCCACATCTGAAACATGTGCCATGACAGACTGCAGCTCTCCTCTCACACCACCCCATACACAGCACACTCAGAACAGAAACTATCCACATTTAAAAGTGAAAATGTTAAATGTGAAAATATTTCAAACTAAGGATAGCTTCTGGCAGAGGTTTCTTGGGGGAAAGGCTAGATACTATGACCACAGTTGCTTTCTTATACAAACCATAATTTGTTTTCCAAGGGAAATATTGATTTCCTTTTGCTTATCTTAAAAGAATACACAAAGGTACACATAGCTTCTGAGAACCCTAACTCCACCACTAGCATCTGTCTTTGCCTCAGGTCAGGCTGTGCCAGCCTAGCAAATTGCAGTCCCGAAGCAGCAAAAAAATGCAGAAATTATTTCAGACCAAATCAAAGGAAGCTCTTTACCATGAATAACTCTCATTTCATGAATTATTTGGAGATTCCTAATCCATGCCAGCAGCAAAACCAACTTCTATTAACTAGCAGTGCTCAGATGAGACAAGCAAAGGAAATCACACTAGCATTTCTTTGATGTATACCTTTCTCCAGCCCAGAAGTCAAACAGGAATCTAACTTACAAGCAAAGCTGAAAAGATCTCTCTTAGCTTCCACTCAGCAAAGACAGACCTGGGGCAGCTATTGCTCTGCTATTTTCTTAACATATTTCTAGATAGAGTTACCTACCTGGTAACTGGTTTGCAGGTTACTAGTAATGCTTCACACCACTATTTTTCCTCTTCGTTATTCTATTCGAGATGACTGCTTTGCCCTCTCAACCTCTAGCTTGGGCATGAGGTTATAGCTGCAGTCTGTGACAAGGCAGCTCCTTCTGAAACCAAGTGATACAGCACATCTAAAGACAATAACAACTTGGGGTTTAAGTGTTCCCCTTCCTTTGGGAGTACTGGAATCTCAAGAGAGGAGATACAAACTGCCTTTCACATACAATTAAGTTATATATACACACACACCCCAACAGGCTATACTTTCTACTTACTACTGTAAAGACAAAAATTAAAATATATATTATGGAATAAGAAATGTAGCTAAGTGTAATGCTTATACTATACAGGAAATAAATACTCTCAAAACTGCAATAGAGAAATTAACAACTGAAGGACACAGCTCAAAATACTGTCTTAAAGGAAACAACATACAAAACTCCTGTTGTTGAGGGCTGCCCATGTATCCCTCCCTGGGGTCAGTCCGAAGGTGCTGGTAGGCAAGCTCTTACCAGCCCACCAGTAGCAGGTCCTTCCCCTGTCACTACCTCACTGTGCATCAAAAGAGAAAAATCATCTCTGTTTTGTACCTGGAAAAAGTCTTCCAGACCTGCTGAATCCTGCCTCACCACCATGGGCAGATTTCAGTCTGCATGTCCCGAATCACAGGGCGGGCTGAGATTTAGGGGGCAGCCTAGCCCCAGTAATTTCCAATAGCCTATATACAGTCTCAACCACGACACAGTCTGTTTTTGACCATCACTGGCAACACCTGAAGGCCTCTTTGCCCTGAAGGAAGATCTGACATCCAAAACTGCAGTTTGAGTAGAGCTCTGCTCCTGAAAATGGGGCACCTAGGACAATAAAGGGTTGTCCTGACAAGCCCAGGAAGGTGAGGAAAGATGTTGTTGCTGATTTTTAAAATCTTGTTCTAGCTTTTAGCCTATTCCTTTAGATACAACTGCTAAGTACGAGCTCTCTTATCACTTCCATATCCTTTCGAGCTTTGAGAGCAGTTGTACCTGGCAGGTTTCAGTGACTGTTAATACCAACAACTTCCTTTTGTACACAGACCACCTGTACAACCTCTTAACCCTTATGGCAGCTCTTCCACATATAAGCTTGTGAGCAGTCACAAAGAACAAACCTGTTATAAATTAAGATGTAACAATTTAAGACAACATCAGTGCTGCCTCCAACTTTAACTGTAATTGCAGTTTCCTCCATCCTAACCTTTTTTCTACTCACACAAGAGGAGAGATTTGATTTCCCTTGACAGACAGATCAGCCGACTAGTACTCAGCTAAATGCTTCAGGAAGGAACCAAATCTGATTATCTACAATTGCTATCCAAACCCTGGAAAAGCAAAGGGGTTTCAAATGAGAAAATGTCATATTAACTTGACTATTTTTTTTCTGCTCACTCTAATCCAGGATATATTTCACTAGTCTTCTGAAAAGCTAGTAAGCGTGGAAGCACTTCAGCTGTAACAGGACTCTCTTGTACTTCAGTAATATAATTAGCAGGTAATTCGGATGTCTTATGTGTCATTGACAAAAAAAAAAAAATTTCCACAATGCTTTAGAAAACTTACCTGTTGAATTTTTACAGAGCTGTTGCATTACTGTGGCACACCAGTATATAACTACTCCAAATTCAGAAGCTTATTGATTCTGGAGGAGCAACAAGCTCTCTGCTCTATTTAAAAAAGAACTAACTATTTCAGAAAATAGAAATAAATTTTCACCTGGCATAAAGGTGACCCTCCCAAGGAGCTTAACTTGGTTTTGGTTGCTCAGCTCAAGAGCCCCCAGCTTCTAGAGAATGACAAAGAAAAAGGAGGCAAGGACAACTCCTCCCTCAAATGTTGAGATTTAATCGATGTCTTTGCTTGTTGACCCCTTTCATTGTTGCCCCTTTCTGCAAACAGGAGTACAGTAACTCTCACGAGGATGAACAACCTTGCACTGCTGAACATAAGTGTGCACACAACTGTGTATGCTATGTGCGTACGGACCCACATGAACAGGTGATAGTTTCTTAAATGTCACAACCCTGTAGGTGGACAAACAAAAATGCTACTTCAATGACTTTGTATTTTCTATCTGATTCCCCAAACATGATCCACAGCACTGCTGTATCCTACAGGCAAAGGAACTGAAATTATAATACTGTAATTGAAGTGTGTATAGCATAACACCTTCACTATGCAGCTGTCTCAGTGTCACATCAAATAAGCAGTCTTTATAAATAGAACTTGGGGATACCCTGAACTGTGGAGTTTGTTTACTTGTTTCAGAAATAACATAGGCACGGAGAGAAAGCTACTTGGAGGCAAGAGCAGAAACTTGTGCACCAGCCAGACCGACTGTACACATCCCCGTGCTGTCAAGGTGATCCAAGATGACACTTAACGTGATGCAACACACACTGCCTCTGAGGTATGTACTCGTCCAGAGAGAAGCAAGCAGTAGCTCAGCACACAGCAGCTCACGCGCTATGTGCCACACACTCACAAATACCATTTAGCCGCCTCAGATAGGTTGCCAGCCCAGCTCTTTAAAATCTTTACTCACCCAACTCTCTGGAGAACCTTCGCTTTTCCAGAGCGTTTTCCACAGAAACGCAACCTATGCCAGAATCGAGGCTCCAGCCCGAAAGGGGCTGCAGAATGGAGGAAAGGCAGGACAGCCATAGCAAGTCGGCCTTCATGGTGAAAATTAAGCTTTGGAGAAGTAAATGGGCCTTGTAACGCCTGTAATCATCAGACTGCAGTGCAATGGTTTGCATTTCTCCCAGCTTCTTATTTAAGATTTCTACTGAAACAAGTTCTTTGAAGGGCTCCATAAGGTATTTAAATTGAAGCAGAAGTAAAAAGGGAATGGACGTAGATATTGCTGTGTACATCTCCTAAAACAGGGGGAAAAGCTGAACAGGTACTTTTTTCTGAAGAATCAGATACCTAAAAAATTAGTGAGCCACAAATACCTGAATACATAAAGTAATCATAAGATTAAAACAAACAAACAAAAAAAAAAACCACAAAAAAAAACCAAAAAAAACCCCCCAAAAACCAACCAAACAAAAAGCAAACAATTAGGTCAAAATTAGATTGCAAAATCCTTAGCAATATCAACTATTTACATTTAATTTTAGGATCACACCCATAATTTCACTCATTTTATTTCAAGTAACAATAAATCTTCTCACCTTCCCAATGTTTTAACCATCTCTAGAAAAGGCCATGAAGAAACAAACAGATGATATTTCAAATACACCACATCTCCACCCCTGGCTGATTTGCTACACAGCAGAGAAATTCTGATTTTTTAATTTTTTTTTTTTTTAAATTAAACTGTAGACTATTTTGACTACCGTTTTTTGTGTCTCAGTATAGAGAAGAAATAGACTTGTACACTTCTTTAGGTTGTGATTATAATGGCGGGGAAGCGATGGGGAATGGAGGAGGAGAAGTAGTAAAAGAGGTAAACCTGAATGGACTTCCGAGATAGCTCACAACATTACAATGGCTACGTGGAGCTGCAAAGAGGAACACCATAGTCCACAATCCAGCGTTTAGCAATGGAGGTACTTAGGTTTTAACGTGGCACTTCTGCAATTAATTGCCTGCTGGGGGTGTTGGCAGTCACGCATGGTATGACTCCACAAGAAGACCTTGGCAATAACCTCCTTTTGGAAAGATATTCAAAACAGTTGAATATGGTCTTGAAAGTAGACTCAGAAAAATAACTCAAATGTGTATGCTATTCCTAAAGCTTTTCTTATACAGACTTTCTACCAAAAAATGCAAATTCTCCCACTGAGTAACTACTGTCCTAAAAGTAAAGACAGAGAGGAAGAGTTCAATGGTGCACTGCACCAACGAACTTCGTTTCAGTAACAGAAATGTAAGAAACTTAAAAATCCATTTGTTTAATTGTTACTTAATGAGAATCTTCTCCCTAGACCTACACGCTGATTGAAGAAACATCTGTTTTATCAGTCATCCTTAGATAACCCTGAGTGACACTTCTGTCCCAGAAGAACACCAGTAGGTTAGCTACAAGTCAGTCTAGTAGCTTTGCCTCTTGTTAATGTCACCTAACACTTGTTATTGTAAGACTCTGCTCTTCACTGTTTGTTTTTTTTTAGCCAAACTTTAGCCATCTGGTCTGCCGTCTCTCTCCTCTTCTCTCCCTCGTGGGAGGCAAAGAGGGAGTCAAGGAAAGCTAAGAAGGGAAAAAAAGTGGTTCATTCATGGAACAGAAAAACATTTTCTCCCTTTTCTCCTCTATCAGTAGCTAGAAAATCCAGATATTAACACAGAAAAACTTGTGGTTTCTAAAGCAAAATCTGTCGAGCACCTGAAGTTAAATCTGAATTTGTCGATATCAACATACTTTGGATGTCAGCAAATAACTGAGAAAATCACTGGCAAAATATGAGTTCCTGCAGAGGACCTCAACCTTCCCCTGACATCCATCAGAGCAGTACCAACAGGGCCAAGAAGTCCACAACCCAGCCTTGGGTGCCACACTGCAGAATTTGGCAGAGTTCTTTTCACAAAGCTTTGCAAGCCGAACACAAAACTTCTCTAACACTTCCATGCCATATTTAATTAAAGAATATATAACACCACATTTGGGAATTGCACTGCCCACCATTGCTCCTAGGCTGTAATTACGTTTTTCAGTACTTCACTACTGCCCTTCGATTGCCTGCAGGATGGTGACGAGTGTGCGGTGACCCATAGTACGTGCTTCACAGGTCCTTCTCACCCAGCATCTAATGCACACAGGGGCCTGAAGTAGCAGGAGCTGAACTCCATAAGCAGGTATCCGTATTTAGCCTTTCTTTCTTCTACAGCATGCATGGCCAAGAAAAAAAACTTATATAAATAAAAGCTTTGAAATATGCCATAATAAAAGCTTTGAAGTCTACCATAATTCCATTTTTTCCTAACTTCTAAGGGTCTAACTCTTAAAGTTGACTATTTCAAATATTTTATGGATGTGTAATTAGGCATTTAAATTACATATACTTTCCTTATTTAGTTCCCCTTTCCCTAACCTCTATGTTTCTGTAGTTAAAAAACAACTGCTTTGAAGCATGGATTATCCTTTTCAAATATATGGAAAGCACCTCACGTGTAAGTGTATAAAATAAATCATAATAGAAATATTGCTTTGCTCTCACTTTCATACCCCTTCCTTTTGGTGTTACAGCCAAAGACCTCCAGGAAGGTAACTGCTGATTCTAGCCCTAGTCATGTACGTAGCGTAATGCAATACGTTTGTGTCCTGCCCTAATTACCTTATTGTGTTTCAGTATCTTTCCCAAGCAGTTGTCTGTCTGTTCAGCAGTATTTTACCTCTGCTCAGCTGACCTGTCCTCTAGGAATGAGCCTGTATTGAATTAACTCAGCTTCATTTCAACGCAAGTATCTGTTTACAGCAGCACTCAGGGCTTCTCAACTAGCCCTGTCACATCTCTCCCAGTGACACCATCATTTTTTCTTAATGCAATGAGGAAATCCAAGTGTTCATTTTGGATATGGTGGTGACCAAGACCACTCTAATGTATATACACACCCACTTCCACATTCCTCATCCTCAGAAGCAGGCATTCCCTTCAGGATTAGGTTGTGGGGCAAGGGGGGAGGGAAGGGTTGGTTGGGGTTTTTTTTTGCCTTGAGTTAACTTAGTAGCCTGGAGAGTATTTCTATATCCTCATGTTTCATTGTTGGTGCCAAATACCCTAGAGTAACAGCAGTGAAAGCCTTCGCCGAATTTAACTGCCTTCACAGCTGCTCCTGTGGAAATCTGCAGGGTATGCAAGATGGCAGCATCCAGCAGCAATCCCTGTTACAGTTTGCTCAAGATAAATTGCTCAGATTCAGAAATTCAAGACTCAGCTACCAAGTTGTAGTCTCTTCCCTCCCACCACTGTAGAATTTTGTCTACATGTTCCTAACCTGTAAATATTCAATGAACACACACAGTTCCCTGCTGTTTAAAATCAATGAAATGAGAATACAGTCAGCAAAAGACAAGCTCTTCAGAACCCCTTGAGGAGAACTGCTGCTGAACAGAAATATCCAATTTGAATTTTAAGCATGAGACCTTAATTACTCTTTGACTGTTGATCTCTACCCCAAGCACGTTTATACTGATTTCATTCCAGTCCAAGATTCCACCTTGGAAGCTCCTTGCTGCTTTGTACCCAGAATCTATAGAGCAACAACAAAGCTCAGCATAAGTGCTTTGCATCTATACGTGACAGAAATGACACACAGGCTGTACCAGCTTCTCAGTTGACTTAAAGAAGAATTAGTTTGCAGAGGCTGAAGACCTGATTCAGCACACACAGCTGTTCCCAAACTTGGGATGCCAAGTGAGGTCAGCAGTAACTAAATCTCAGGTTGCATAGCCAGTAGAAATTCAATTTTATCCAGGATCTACAGGGTGAACTTCGCAATTCATAAACACAACTGAAAGCAAAAAGAGTGGCTGTTGCTACATTCATGTATATTAGGTAGTGACTTTATAGAGGAGATTATGTAATGCGGGATAGCAGAGGACTAATCTCAGAGGATGCCCTTTCCAGTCTTAAATCCCTGCATAGAGACTGTCAGAAAAGAAATACTTGTCTAAAGTCATTTTTACTAGATGTGATGTAGTAAACTAACTTTAATATAGAACACTGCACAGAGCACATTCTTTATAGCACACAGTTTTGAAAACATGCACGAGTTTTCAAATTACCATCCATAAACACCCTTGTGCATAAAAATGAAAGCTGTAGAGCTTTCTTTTTTTTCTTGTGGAAAGCAAAGCTTATACCTCCAGAGTAGCTTGTATTTCTGATATATGTAGCAGATTAGCAGAGGCTTTTCGTGGGTTTCCATGATAAACTGATCTCTGCACATACAGGGTGTGTCAGCTGCTCTCCTTGCTCACCGGTAATTGCCCTCATACTTTTCTGTGCCACTGTGGGACAGATTTACACATGAAAACAAACTGTGCCGGCCTTTGGGTTTTCAATCAATTTCAAATGGAAATTCACAATTACCAAGTAACTAAGTTACAAAACTAGAGTCATCAGCACTTTGCCTGCTGGTGAACAAGTACCAGTGACTGAATTGCGTAGCTCTGGGAAACTACAAAGCAGAAAGAAAAAAAAAAGCTAATCTTAAAAATATTAATATTTAACAAATCAAGGGACTGATTTTCAGACAAACTAAACACGCAGAGCTTCAACAGAAATTAATGCAACTGTTTCCGGCCAGAAACTTGGGAACAATCTGTTCAGAGAGTGTAAATAATAGGAGGATAAAGAGATCAGGAGATTTTAAATGTGTTAGACAAATCAGTACAAGGATAAGATTCTCTCAACACAACATTTTTACTGGTTAGGATGCCACACTCCCACACTGCCACACAGGTGGCACAGACTGCTTTTTCTTAATCCTCATCAGTTTAGCATCTACCTGAAAAACACGGTATTTTTTAAAACAGGAAGTTCATCTTTTGTTGTTAAAATTGAGTGGTGTATGAAATGTCTTCTAGCACTAGTACATTTTTTCTTTAAAAACTCTCCTTTCTAGAAAAAGGAGAGGAGAATTTCTGTGGCTTTGTACTGTACATTTCAGGACTCCTTACGAACAGTTCAGTCATTTTGCAGCTTAAGCCAGTGAGATCTGGGACAACCAAGCATTGCACTGAGTGGGGACAGAGGCCTGCAAGCAAGTTTGTTTTTTTGGGGTTTTTTGGTTTTGTTTTCTTTTTTTTAAATGCAAAGCAGAACTTCCTCAGAGGATGGTAAAGACGACGTGCCTTATGTTTTCAGCTTTTCCATTATATATGGACCCTTCATATGGACAAAGCTTACAACCTTCAGTGTTTGATCAAAAGGCTTTCGCATCTCCCAAAGTCTCTAACCTCTCGGCTTAATCCCAACAGTGAGATAAACAAAATCTCATGGAAGTAGGGTGCTACCTAATCAAAAAGACCTTTAAAGTCTACACAAAAACTCTCCAGATGGTATGATTATGCTCTTGAAATATCAAGTAATCACTTCCAGTGCCTCATCCCTGGAAGTGTAAACAGTCAGGTTGAAAAGGGCTTTGAGTGACCTGATGTAGTTGGAAGTGTCCCTGCCTATACCAGGAGGGTTGGGCTACATGATCTTTTAAAGGTCCCTCCCAACCCAAACCATTATATGGCTCTATGACTTATAAGTCCCCATAAAAATTCATAAATTGGTAATATCAGGGAAACAAATCGGTCACATACATCAGAAAGTGTTCTGGTTTTGTTTGGTGACGGGTGGGGCTAAAGTGGTAGCTTCTGTAGGAAACTGCTAGAAGTTGCTCCCGTTTGTTCAGTGGACTCGGCAGGCCTAGGGCGGACCCGCTGCTGGCCAAGGCTGAGCAGAATGTCCCGTGATAACGCCTCTGCGATATCATATTTAAGAAGGGGAAAACAGGAAAAAAAAAGGAGAGAAGATGTGAAGCAGCTGAGCAGGGGGCAGAGAGGGGGAGGCGCGAGGCTTGTGGGCCTTGCAGGCCTCACCCTCTGGCCTCCTGCAGCTCCCCCAAAACACCAAACTGACCATGGGATGGAAAGCTGTTGCTGTATTTCATTTTGCCCCTCATACGTGCAACATGGCACGCCACTAGTGGTTGGGACACCACCCTGACTCTTCTTAAAATCCTAAAAATTAACAGTCAACAACAGGCTCACAGAATTGCTGGACCTTTCCAAACTCAAAAACTTCCTCAGCAAGTGTCTGCAGAAAATTCTTGCATTTAGGCCATATGAATTTACCACCATGAGTAAGAAGAGAAAATCACTTCTGCAAGTGCTGCATCCGCAGCAGTTCAACAAGAGGAAGGGAAAGCGTAGTAACAGAGGAGTGGTGTTATTTCCAATAGGGTAATCAACTCATACAGTAAAGACCTGTTTTCTGTCAAATTATAGTAATTATTCTTATTAAATAACATTAATTAAAATTTACTGGTCATGTTCAAGTAATTTTACTGAGAAGGAGAAAAATGATCTCAAATTTCAGCTAAATATACTGAACTTTTTTCTTGAGTCTGTTACAGATCCATAAAAAAACAGCGACAATGAAAAAGCAGAAAGAGGTATTAGTTACATTTTGATTAGAATGGAAAACAGATGTGTGGTGATTAGTCACATTCAAGTTAAGACAAGGCCACCCTGGAACAATGAACATATGAGTTAGCTCCGCTCCTTCAATACACCTGAACATGCATCAGGTTACACCTTTGTTTTCACATCAGAATAGATGTATTAGCGTAAACTCAGACCATCATTAACCCATCAGAAAGCCCAGAGCTAAAAGTATGTCCCATCTATACTCACAAAATTTTAATTCAGAGTCTAACAAATTAAACTGGGGCACTAGCCTGTGCTGATCACCAGAATCATAAAGAACATGAACAAAAACAGTACATGGAAAGGGAGTAAAGTTTGTTAATTCCCAGCTACATAAAGCAGGTAAGAGGGGTTTCAGCTCTGAAGAACTGCCAAAGAAGCATCCAATACTGACTGATTAGATGATAAAAATGCCAGATTAAATTCAGTGCAGACAAGTGTTACACATTAAAAAAAAAAAAAAAAAAAAAAAAAATCATCACACAAACTTTCCATATAATTAATGGCCTTGAATTGAACTTTATCACTCAGAAGGTGCCCAGGTAATAGCAATTCTGTAGCAACTCCACTTTTTAACTGCTCCAGAGCTAAATTATCATGGGAATTATTTTAAAGGGAATACAAAACAAAGCAGAAGACATTAGTACAACACTATTTAAAGAAATTGTGTACCCGTATTTTCAAAATTGGGTGTATTTCAGGCCCTCAGTCTCAAACGTCATACATAGCAGAACAGAAAAAGACAGAGAGAACTGTGACAAGGTTGATTAATGGCAAATAATTGTTGAAATGTTTTAAGGAAGCATTATGCAGTGCAGACAGTCCAGCTTCCAGTGGAGGAATGGCCACCTAAGTCATTCCTAAATCCTTTATGGGAATTTTCCATTCTTTACAGGGATTTCCAGCCTGTAAAGGGATGATCTGAGGGGAGGACAGGACGGGAACAGAGAGAAACAACTACTGAGCCTTCAACAGAAAGCTGAAGGTGAATTGGGAATTGCTTTTCCAATACAGCTACAGGATATCAAACTAAAGTTTCAAGTCCCAATTGAACCAAAGAGAACTGGTTTCTCAGCCAGAATGCAGTTGAACTGTTGGAACTCATACCTGTGATATTTTCTATATGCTAGAAGTTTGAAGGGTGTCTGAAGAGCAGCTGAGCAGATTCCTGGAAGGAGAATTTACAGAGGGTGACCAACTGTAAAGACACCACCTCCAAGTCCCTGAAGCATAAAACTGTCAGAGGCTCAAAAGTATTCTGGTGGAATACTTGCATTCTTCTTATAATCTTCAGTTCAGCAACTGTCAGTAGCTATTGAAGAAAGAAGTGAGAGGACAGGGGAACTGGCCTAGATGGACTTCTGATCTGATCCAGCAAGGCCATTTTGTTCTATAGTCCATTGTGATGCTTGCTTACTCTTTCTAAGAGGGAAGATGAAAAACTTTCAGAAGTTGTCCATTGGGAATAACCTAAATATTTCTGGAAAACAATCCTCTACAAAATAAAGCAATCACCTTCATAGTTTCTTTTGATCATATAAGGCAACATAAATTAGCTCTGCACTTAATTGTGCTATACCTGTTGGCCATATGTGCTTGCAAGTCTGTATTTCATTACAGCACAATAGCAAGACAATGTACATATACCTTCCCTACAAACAGCTGCCTCCTGAGGATGCTTGGAGTTATTTCCAACTAAATTATTACCTGTTTATTTTTCCAAATCTGCAAATCCATGCAGATAATAATCAACTCAAGTTTGGGTAGATTATTATTCCTTCTACTTGGGAATGCTTCGACAGATCCCGTCCGAAGACTTCCTGCATGCTAATCACCAGGCACGCCAGTCTCACTGTGCATATGATTCAGCTGCTAAAAGGAACATTGTAAAGGGTTTCAGGAGGTAATTGGAGAGAAAGTATACGTAAAAAAAGGTGGCAATAAAAATATTTTTTAAAAATCCAGGCTGGAAGCTGCTAGAGCTGGATGCAGAGAACTGAATGTCTAAATAACCAACACACGTTTTGCAGGTGCCCAGAGGTGTTCATTCATTCTTTGTAAATGTAAGCAGCACACCACAGCCTTCCTATCTGTGCAGCTGAGAGCATCCGACGTATCAGGTGGTTACCTAATTCAAGAGAGCATGAGACAATAAACAGAAGACTAAGAGAACTGGGTTATTCACTAAAAAGTCCTTAATGGAAGTCTTCCAAATCAAAATGGAAAAGAAATACCTGTCCTCAGGAGAATCTGTTTTCCCAATAAATTTAATTTTCTTGTATTTGATCACGACTGTCAAGGAAATTAGCCTGAGAAACATAATCCTAATTACATCAAAAAGAAAGAACTGAACCAGTCACTTGCAGGACATTTGAGGAATCAACAAAAGAACATGAACATTGCCTTGTTCTCCTGCATGCATTCTGTTCACTCCAAATGAAACCCCTGCAAGCCACAAGCAAGTTGCCTGCTTTATCAGCCACAAAGCAAGGGCTCGGGAGTCTTCGGTTCAGGGGGAAGAAGCCAGGCACTTCCTTGTAGCATCAAAGTACTCAAAGCTGGAATCAAGATACAGTGCTTCAAAATGGCCAACACAGACCTGTGAGCAAATACTCCACCCACAACAGCTACTTTTATTCAGAAATTAGAGGTTGACAAAAGTAAATATAAGAGTTCCCCTGCTTAATTCCGACGTTAATTAAGCCCAAGGAATTTACAAAAGGAAGAGTGGGCAGACAGGAATTCAGGCTCTTTGTCCAAACCACGCTACTGTTTTTCTTCCTAGAGAAAACAAGCTATCCCTGATAAGAAGTACCAAGAGTGTAGTACACTCTAACATCCTATCAATGAGGTAAGAAAGAGAGAAAAGTGAAAAGCAATGTTGTCACGCGTGCTCAAGCACGCAAAGAACAGCGGTACAAAACCCCTAGAGATAGGATGAGGTCACTGGGACGTAGCTGGGTTGCTGTAATGCTAGCTGTGGTATCCTGTAATGAAGGCAGACTTGATAGGTGAAAGTCACAATTTCGCTATCTACCAAGAAGCCAGCGTGAAAGGGGTGAATGCTGACAAGCGCAACAGCCACTTCTGATAAGGTCTCGCATTTAAATGACCAGGATTTGCAGTCGCCCTGAAAATAGATCCTTTGTTTTCTTGGCAGGGAGAGAGCAGGTACAGCTGCAGCCTGCAAAGTGTCTCTCCTCCTTTTCCTTGTTATTCATAAGCAACATGGAAAAGATCTTTCCTGTCAGGAGTTTAATGCCAAAGTACAGCTGACCTGACCCTCAAAGGGAGGGATGAGCAAGAGCCTGCTTGTGCGGAGCCTGGGCTGCCTGACCCCCTGCCACCGGCCCATCCATCAACAGGCACTGACAGGCAGTGGCTGCCTCTGGAAACTGCCGGCTACCTGGCATTAGGCTCAGAAGATGACCAGGCCATATGAAAAATTAACAGCAGGAACAGGAGAGACACTAAGGAAAAATAAATCCTCCTCTTCAGCGTTCGCAGCTCGGCATGTAACACGGCAGGCTCTGCAATGCAGGAAGCAGCTCGCTTGCTCTGAGGGAGGTCTGGTCAGAAACACCATGCTGGGAACCAGAGTAAAACTGTAACTTTCCCCTTCTGGGAAGAGACGTGTCTGCAAATCTGATCTCCGGGAAAGAGCCTGGTACAAATTATCAAAAAGCACCACCGCATTCAAGTGTAGGACCAGTGCTCCATAAGGGTAGAATGGACCAACTCTCATCCCAAACCATCTCATGGGAGGCGAGGATTTGCCAGAAAAGATATTTGTGCTCCAACATCCAGAATTTCTGCCTCAGCGCAGAAAGCAAAGCGCTTGGGCACAACCACAGAGCAGACACCATCTCCATTTGCTTCTGCCCATACCATGGGCCTTAGAGCCAATGGAGGTAACAGGTAAGCCTGAATCCCTAAATCTAACTTGCTCTCACCAAACTCCCTTCCAGCATGACTTCACAGGAGTTATTCCAATAAGTCAATTTACATATAAAAATTACACATTATATCCTGCTAGAAACTAGGAGAAAAGAAATCAGTGTAAGTATTTTCAGAGCTTGGCAAAGAACCAGATTTCACTAAAAGCTGCTGTCATCCAAGAATGACTATCAGGACTCTGAAGACACAAGCCAGAAAGGGACAGCAGAGAGTACGGCACCTCTCAGCCAGGCAGTTGCTCTCGCTAATCTGTTCCCTTTATGGTCAATGGAATAAGAGCAATTCAGGGCAGGAACATAACTGAGATGCTCTGAAGTGCCCTCCAGACAGACCCTGCTCAGCGATGACAGAGGGAGCCTAACGGCTAACACAGCGGCCAAGCTGCATGCCTGGCATGACTGGGAGGCCGACAAGAAGGGATTTGTGGCAGTGATACAGCAGTAAAGCTTCACCTAGAAGCAAAGTTATTTTCCTACATGCACCATGTTTAAGAGCAACTCAAGAAATATGAAAAAGATGAACTATGCACAGTGCCTTGAAGCTCCCTGTCAGCTGAATTAGGCTTGTAAGGCTCCTACTTCTTTCCGGCACAAAGAGAAGAGGAAAGCAGAGAAGAAGGAGCAACTAAGTCCATGCTGTTTTCTTGTTGACTGATTTAGTTTTTTTTGTTATTTGAGGGTTTTGCTTTTGGTTTTGAGGTGTTTTGGTGGGTTGTGGGTCTTCAGGGTTTTTTTTAGGGTAAGAATAGGTGTTCTCAGTCTTCATAAAAGAGAAGGAATTACAAAAGTCCTTGTTCTGTGTAGCATGTGCTTTTCTATTCTGTGTTTTGTTTTGATTTTCCCTACAGAGAAATTTAGGAACTGTTTGAATATTTCTGCTCACACTTCCTGCCTCCCAGAGGAGCAACCCCAGGGACCAACTGGAAATGGTACCCAGCACCCTAAGGTAGCAGGCAGCTAGGCAAACAGGTACTAGCAGCTCACAGATGCTCCTCTAGGTCCTCGAGTTGGTACCAAATTATATGTACTTTACTGGCTTTACAGCCTCACAACTGTTAAGAAAACTCCTCCTAAAGCCTGAGTAAAGATATTTAAATGACTGAATGTTGACTCAGGAGCCTGGAACATGCAACACACAAAACAGCAAAACCACACACAGCACCTGAAGTACAGATACACAACATAAACCAGCAAAATGATGGTGACAGTAACGTGCAGACTACTAACCTCGGAGTGAAAATGCAGGAGATCCAGTCACTGCCACCAGAGTGGCCCACAGTGTGTTATCTATAGCAACCATGGGTGCTTGGGTACTCATCACTTGTACTAACCTCGGGAATAAAAGTGCAGCAGGGCTTTAGGGAGCATCCCTGGGGCTCCTTTTTCCCAGGGTACACCACTTCTGAGAGTATTACAGTAGTACCTGGGGATTCTGGCAAAGATATAAGGGTCCACTCTTTTGGGGTCTCATATTTTTAATATATTGTGAATTAATACACTGAAGTGAACAACATATGGCAGAACTCCTTTATGAGGGTTTTAAACAAAGTCTTTCACGACACTGTTACATATGATGCTGGACCTTTCATACAAACACGCTCACGTTTTCTAGATCAAGTTTTCCTGCAGCGCAGCACCAAGCATGACAGTAAAAGAAAAAAAAAAAAAAAAAAAAAGTAGGAAAGCTTCCCAATGTGTTTCTGATGCAGCTACAGGGAAACACTCAGGTATGCTCCTTGAAGCAGCAAGAGGCAGAAAAGCAATGACAGCTGGCTGCCAGCTTGCCAGCATCATGACCACCCTCCCCTGCCTGGAATGGCTCCTCTGGTCCCCACACCCTGCAGAATAAGCTCTACTGCTAAAAGGGCTGAGGAAAACCCCAGCCCTCGGGCACAGGTGAGATCAATCCCAGGCCTCCTCCTCCGCCCAACCTGCCGAGAAGCTTTCCACACTCTCAGCTGTTCCTGTTTCACACAAAGTCAAACAGTAAGCAAATTTTTCCAGTGGCATTTGATGCTGAACAGGCTCTTTTATGGACAGTGAACCTAAATTTAGGATTATGGAAGAAGTAAGGAACACATCCAACACTTATATTTTCTTCCTCAGCACATCAACAAGTTAACCTGATATGTCAGTTTTAGACATTCTGAAGTTATAATGGGCCCTTAAAGCTGATGTGTAATCCTTTTCAGCAGCCACAGGGACAAATAAACCTGCAGGAACAGGTTACAAATATTTTTTTAAAGCATACTGTTTATCAATACACTCCTCTTCATGTTTTAATAGTAAGACCAGAGCTAAATATTTAATGTCTGAAAGGTTAAAAGAAACTTGATATATAATTTCATATATAGCAGACTCATCTCAGACTGCTAAATATGAATTGACATAGCTTATGACACCCGACCACTTACAATAGCATGCTGCTCAGCCGCAGTTACTTCTGCTGGGGTTTTAAATTAAGAGGCTGTAACTTTATCTCTTTGGAGCCTACATTTTTATGTGTCTTACTGAGTCTTAAAGAGGAAAAAAGATAATTAAAGGAGATGTTATCATTATTAAAATACAGATGCTGTACATAAAAAAATAACCAAACAGAAAAAGGGCAGCTCATAATCAGTGTAACACTTGAAGACATGAAAAGCTGTGAAATAAAGTAAGTCTTCTGCATCACATGACATTTTATAATGCTCACAATATTGCCAACGAAACATTCCAAAAAAAAAAAAAAAAAAAGAAAAAAAACCCAAGCAAACCCAAACCAAAAAAAAAACCAAAACCAAACCCATATCTCTCTCCCTTTTCCAGAGACACCACAGTGTTCTCAACTTCATCAAGCTCATACAAGTACAAAACCATAATGCTAATGAGTGGTGGGATTCCTCCACCACTGATGACAACATCTGACCGTGGCATGTTCTGAGCCCAAGATGAGCATTTCATCTAAACATTTCTGAAGGCACCATTGCAATATTTTCCATTATAGCACACATTTTCTTCTTGACTTTGGGTGGATCTGGTGGATCTCTCACATGAGTCTTGAAGAAAACAACATATGTTATGCCAGGGAACCACCCACCTATTTAAATAAAGTTCCTCAGTCTTTAGAAAGTTTCTTTCAAGAAAGAAATAGAAAGGTGTTCAATTTACAACTTAAATAATCTTAATTTCCACAGAAATAAAAGCAGCTGCACATGAAAAAGATGAAAAGGATATAAATGAGAGAGGAATAGGATAGCTGAAGGCAAGGAAAGAACAGTACATGTTATTTGAATGACACGATGAAAACTTGACAGAGAGCAACTATTTCTTGACTGTTGAATTATGAGATAGTGCATTAAACATTACTATCATTGTGAAAAAAAAAGTTAATAAACCACAAGAAAAATCAGTCCAACAATGTTACAAAACCACACATATTTCACATCAATTTCTACTCTAAAATCTTGAGTGGTAACAAAATTTAAGCCTCCTTTCAGTACATATAAGAACTGAAACAACAGAGCTCTGGTCTAAAAAGATGATACCCATATACTTGGATTTGCAGTGAGCTCACAAGAAGCAAGTTGTTATCTGTTTCTGAAGCATCATTAACCATGAGTTGGTACATTTTGCTTACCGTTTTTAAAGACGGACAGACAGAAGCAGACAGATTATGTTCAAACAGGCATCCCCTGACCCTGTGTTTCAAGTGACATGTATACATTCTCTTTTTTTAACATGAAATAAATCATCCTAAGAGGGAGGATCATCATCTGTGGCATATTATAGTCAAGTAACAGAGCAAAACCATCCCTCAGAGTGCAGGTATCAAACATGTAATGTTTGAGAAAAACGCACCACACAGGAGAGGAAACAGTCAGGACACGCTTCCCTATTTGTTACACAGCAACTCCCTTGGTAATTGACTGGGGGGGGGAGAATCGGCCCAGACATTCATTGGGCTTTGTTTAGTATTTTGTTAGAACTAAACAGGATATACAAATTTTGCCTTATGCTAGAACACTACCCTTGTGCACGGCTTCCACTCAAAAGCATTGCATGTAATGGATTCATTCTGAAGAGAAGAGAAACCTCTTTTTCATTGTAGCATGATTCCTTGCTTTACGAACTAACATCACTTATGGTCTTTTCTTACACTAGAAATATGTTATAGAAAAATAAACATCACTAATCCAGTTCTTTCTCTGCTCAAAAATTTGGGGAAGTGAGAGCCACAATGTGCATTACAGTCACTTCTAGGATCATTATGCAGCTACTTAAATTTCAGGAAATCCAGAACTAAAGTCTACAGCTGAGAAAGATGAAGAATTTCACATTTCTAAACACAAAACCTAGTAGAAAAAAATCTATATATTTAATGTTAACACAGTCTTCGGTATACACACTTAGAGACTGTTGGTAAATCAAAGCAAGTTTTGTCTGTACGTCTCAGGGAGGTACAAACTCTATTTACCCTAATTGCACTCGAGCAACATCAGCATCCTTCCACCTTCCTTACAAACAAAGCTAAATTAGTGTCAGGACTGAGAATGACATCCCAAAGAAATACCAACATGCCCTGTTCCAAGCTCACAGCTTTAAAGTAGCAGCTCCTAATTTCTCTTCCATAGTTTAGGTGTTTAATTTTGTTTTACTCTAACAAGTTTTGCAGTGCAAAGCTTAAAACAGGCCTGAGTGGTGCACGGTTTCAAGAGAACTAATCTGAGCCAAATTCACCTGGTTGGTTTATATCTTCTCTATAATAAAAGGTTTATATAGAGGCAGGAAACAAATAATTCTCTTCTCGGAGTATAACCCTAATTTATTTGAAGATATTTAATATGAACTTAACTTTTTTCCCCTAGTTAAGGGCTTGAACATACTGTGCTTCAGCCTTCAGCAAAATGAGTTCAACTGGCTGAATACAGACTGTAAGAGTAAGAATGGCTTTGTCTGTCAATACAAAAAGTGGGAGCGCAAACAGCTAAAAAGGGAAACTATATGAAAACTAACAACAGCTATTGATGTAAGAGGTTGCATTAAGTTTGTTATTTTATTTTCCTTTAAAGGAAACTACACAAGCTCCTACATTTAATGAAGTTTAGGATACCTCCTTAAAAATTTGGGGACTATTATGATGAAATAAAAGCAAGTTTGTCACATTCATACCTAGTTACGCAGCAGTAATGATTTCTATAGGCTCCCACCTTAGCAGGCTACAGCCACCCTTCCACAAGCCACACAAGTCCCAGCTGAGTGACTCAAGAGTTACAAGCTGTGATTTGGGAGAGACTGATGCCCAGGACAATCTCTGAGGTGAGAGAAAGGCTGCATCAAATACAAGTGATGCTGAAGGGGAGCTTCACACCTTAACATGGCCCTGCAAAACCCCAGTTAGGCAGCATCATCAGTAGCAGAACAAGCTGATGAGGTTGCTTTGATCATGGAGATTTGCAGCTCTGAAGTTGATGTGGTGGTTCTCCAAATGCCCCCCCGATCACCGCGCGCGCACACACACACACACACAGATACCTCAAAACATTTAACCACAAAGAGCTCCCACAGGACCAGCCTCGGCAACATCTCTAGAATTGCAATAGGAACACCCAAAGACAATTTCCAATGTGCTCGTTTATTATTAAGCAAGTATTTTTCAATCTAATTGAAGAATATAGAAGTCGCTCAAAAAAGCTTAAATCACCTATGAAAATAACCAATTTTTGCTTGCTTTTTATTAAAAAAAAAAAAGCAAAACCACAAAGACCTCATCATAGCAGATGCTACTGTTGTTACCAGTTATTTCCAGAGTTAAACATTTTTGGGGTCTGTTATAAGCAGTTATAAGCAGTTTAAAATGCTACAAAAATCTTGCAATTCATCTCAGAGGTTATATTTACAACTACTGCTTCCCCTTAGACTACAAAAAGGGTGGTAAATCTACTCCTAACAATAGCAACATGACTCTCAATGGCAGTGTACTCTAGCAATTTCAATTTAACTGTCTAATTAACTTAGTTCTTGGGTTTTTTTTTTTAAATTCTATTCATCAGCAGATGTACAGTACTTTCAAAGCACTGGGTAGATGGTAATAGGCAAAGAATAAAAGCATTACTGTATTTTGTTAGGATTGTTTCATCTTCAAAAAGACATGTGGCTAGACTTTATGGAAATAAAACTATCCACTTAGAAAATTCACATATCAGTAATACGGTACTTTATGATTAAAAAAAAAGAAAATCTGAAACAAGTCTAAATGGGCTTGTGTTGGGGGATGGGAAGCAAAGTATCACACTACTTATTTTCCTTCCCGGCTTTACGAGGAGATCATTTCCTTTAAGGTACCATTGAAGATCATTGAGGATTTTTGTTTGTTTCTTCAGAAACAAGATTTGTTTAAAATTTCACTATGTTTTAAGAGTTAAAAGTAGATTCCTTCTCCCTCACAAATTTTTACACATTGTAAGAAGAGAGATTATGGAAATCTAAGTTATCAAGGAAAAAAAAAAAAAGTCAGAAAAAGAGGATATCTCAATTCAAAGACATTTCACTCTATTTCTACAGTACTTCCCAGTATGAGTCGAGTCAGAGAAGCTTTCACATTTTAACACAAAGCTTCCCAAGACGTGAAAAGCATCCCACTAGCACGCTCCACAGCAGTCCTTTCAAACCTGGAACAAGCTCCTCTAAAGCAACAACCCACTGCTTTAAAGCAACAACCCCACTGCTAATGGAGGCTTTATCTGCTCTGCAGCTTCTTGGTTCTTCTTGCTGCAAAGTCTATTTTAAGGATTACAACTTAAATGAAATATGCAGAGACACTTCATGGAAATTTCCCTGCTTTGTCTCAAACACCTTTTGAAATCCTACAGGTCTGGCCCAGAGGTTTCTCAGTGAGATCACAGAAGGCAAATCACAGGTTATGGGGAAGTACCATGGTTCACGCCACAAAGGAGGCTGAATAAAAGCATGCACGAAGAGTACAACAGAAGTCTAACATTTCAGTTTAAAGAGGTGTACATTTTTAAAGCAAAACCACAAGTTATTTATACGGATAGATTTTCACAAAGCAATCTGATCTGGGAACCAGGGGATTTTACTTAGAGCATCTGTGTTCCACATTCTCAGGAAAGAAAATTTAAATAATCCTAAAAAGCTGAAAAAGGTATTTTTATCCTAGTCTTTGCAGCTATTTAATGTTTCACTCAAATTGAAAGAGAGCTGAACCAGATATCTCCAATCACATCTGGAAGTAGGCCCCAGTAGTGTGTGCACTGTCTTGACTAGAACTCAAATTATTCTATCAAAAAAAAAGCATAACTCTTAAAAATAAAAAAAAAAAAAAAAACAAAACCCCACAACCAAAAACCCCCCAAGCTCTGGCATTCCTTTTCACATTTTTTTCAATTTGTGTGATGTCAGCTTACATCTAATAAACATGTTGTTTATTATCTTCATTTAAGCCAGAACTTTTACCAAGTTATAGCAAGAGTCATAGGAAGCTATCATGATTACAAATCCATAATGCATGCAGGATCCCTGTGCAGCACCATTAAATTCATTAATCACTGACTTTTCTGTCCAAATTATGCTACGAAGATATTCAATAAAGCAATTTCAACTCACCTCTCTCTCTCCTGTTACCATCAGCGCAAAGAAGGCAAAACCGCAGCGCTTCCGACAAATTCTCAAGGCACCTCTTTTGTTCCCTTTAAATTAAATCCGAATCGGTTGCACGTTTTGCTGAACTGCTAATGCTCTCCACATGTTCCCTCTCAAACTAAAAATGTTTCCTATTAGGAATGCCTAACACTGAACAGAAAACTGTAAAATGCCCCTCAAACAACCCAAAATGCCACTTTTTCTTGAGACTTTCATTTGAATATATCAATCACTACTTGCCCAAATGAAGAGCTCAAAGGAAGGATCTAGTACCACAATCAACTTCCTTTAGGAAAGCTTTTTAATTAGACTCTTAATGCATTCAGAAACTCCCTTACAAACAAACAAACAAAAAAAAAACAACAACCAAAACAAACCCACCCAAAAAAAGACCAACAAAAAAAAGCAGTTCTTTATTTTAAAGTCAATAAGCTATTCATTTAAAAAAAAAAAATTAAAAAAAATCAGAAAGTTCTGAAGTACAAACTAGAGGAGCTTCAGTGTCCATGGCTATGAGAACTCTACCTGGGTGGCTCATCACACTGCAGACACGCATATGACAGACAGACACAATACAATAATGATATTTGTGATATTTGTAGGGAGAAGCACCTCGAGTGAGACACTACCAATAACACGGGTTGTAGGCACAAGCTTAACTCTGCCCTCAGAAAATGAAACACAACATGGTTTTACATGTTTCCTTAACCAAAATCATACTGTTTTTTTTACATGTTGATACTATACTTATAAAATGGCAAACCACATTTTTTCCTCACTTCTGTCTGTGTCTCTTAACTTCTCTGCAACAAAGCACCAGTTATTGACTTGAGATGTGACTTTGTCTTCAGGAAAGCACTGAGGTGAAACTTGCATCCTAAGCAGCTGGAGATCCTACAAGAAGGTGCTACAAGAAGGTTAGATACGTGCATAAATAGCTGCAGGACCTAATCATATCTTTTGTAATACATGCAACAAGTCCACATAATGGATAACAGAAGGGAAAAATGTACATGGGAGAAGAGAAAAAAAAAAAAAAAAAAAAAAAAAAAAAAAAAAGGACTAGCTGCATACTTCAGCCCTTAAAGACAAATAGAAACAGCTGGCTTCTACTAGGCTGCTAGTTACAAGTAGCTTACAGCTTCCCTCAGGTATCTCAGAACAAAAGGAGCTCAAGAAGATATTTATGGCTACATTTCATAAAAGACATCAAGAGCAATAGGATGTCAAAAAAAAAAAAAAAAAAAACCAAAGAGCTGTGTGGAAAAGCTGGGTGATTGGTGCTAACACTGCTGGTTAAAGTAGATGCCCTAAAACAGGGGCTAGAAACAGCTGCCATGCCACATGTTGTAACCCCTACTTGGGAGTAATCCACTGCTGAGCACTGCTGAGAAGGGGAAGGGTGGGTATGCTGTAATATCACTTAAGCACCGTGCCCCACTAAATCTGCAACTGCCTATGTGCAAAAGCCAACAGAATGGGATTATAAAATGGTTATAATGACTAATAATGAAGCTAAATTTTACAAACTTTTTTTAACAGGGCCTGTAGTGACAGGACAAGGGGTAATGGTTTTAAACCAAAAGAGGGTAGATTCAGACTGGACATAAGGAAGAAATCTTTTTATGATGAGGGTGATGGAATATAGGAACTGGTTGCCCAGAGAGGTGGTGGATGCCCCATCCCTGGACACATTCAAGGCCAGGTTGGACAGGGCTCTCAGCAACCTGATCTGGCTGGGGATGTCCCTGCTCCTTGCAGGAGAGTTGGAACTAGATGACCTGTAAAGGTCCCTTCCAATCCAAACTATTTTACGATTCTATGATTTAGAATGACTTGTGCAATAATATCCTTGTACACTATTTAGGGACCTATCTGGCTCATACTATGAAACTTAAACCACACAAATATCTATGCAAACTATTATTTTTACTCTATAGAGAGATAAAGGCAAGATTTTGCATAAATACCGAAAGGAGCTAAAACCATACAAAACCATAATTTCATAATGTAATTTTTTTTTAAACCAATTGAGGTGCAGTGTGAGGTTTTTGGGGTTTTTTTTTTAATAATAAACTGACACAAAGGAGAAGTAAAATTTAAAATACACCTTGCAACATTTCCTGACCTCTCAAGCTACAGTACTCTGAGCAATCCCAGGCCAATACACATATCCAGAATTACATCAGCCTTTATTTGCATTCTTCTGGTGTTACATTGTATTAACACGTCAAACTTCTTTTGGCAGAATCATTCCAAGTGACTGTCACGGGTTCCTGTCCAAATCCCATTCTCAGTATTGAAAGCAACACTCTTGACTCCCCATCAGAGGTACAAAGGTTTTAAAAGAGGATGTGAGACTCTCTTAGAACAAATACTGCATCCAGATATGTACAAGCAAACGGTTCCTTTACCCTCAGCGACTGCTTCAAGTTTTGAGAGAAAACTACCAAGAAGCAACGAACAGGCAAATAAAGCAGTAGTCACAAACAGAGCTGTCCAAGCAAGGACACAGTGAATAAACCAAGCCACTCGCCAGGAAGAGTGGAGCTTTCAAAGATCTTTAAAACTTCAGTGTCAAAAAGTTGCTCTAAAACTTTCCATTTAGTTTCAGAGACTAAAGTTTTTGTCACTGTTTGTGTTCTCCCTGTAAAGTTACATCCTTATTTACATTGGACTGTATCAAGGCTTCAGTTGACACCTGTAATTGTTAAATACATACAAATTTAAATCACGTTAAGACACAACTAAATACAAACAAGGAAAATCATATGGCTACCAAAAATACCAAAAAGACTTTTCCCACAGGGTATTAACCCACAATAAATCTAATTTGAATAAAAGGTCAAATTTGACAGATTGTGGGGAAAAAAAACAAAACCAAACCGCAATTGATATTGTGATTTAAGGACTGATCTTCCTCCCCTAAGGTCTTTTAACATCAACAAGCACAAAAGTATATCTACAATTTTCAATTAGTTATGTTCTATTAACAAAATTGGTTTCAGCAACTCTTTTAACATAAAAGAACATTCTAAATATTGCAGTTTATATTAAACCCACTTAATTTTATTTTTGAAAGTAACTTTTAATTACTCCTGACAATTTAATCAGCATCAAGCCAAAATGGGAAAAGAAGTCGAGTGATATTTAAAAGAAAATTTATCCATCCATGCTGAAAGTCCTTAGTTTGAACATAAGACAAGAACCCAAATTGAGAAGGGGGTTAAAAAAAAAAAAAAAAAAAAAAAAAAAAAAAAAAAAAGTATTAATGCATTCAGTGAGATGCTTAAGAGTGACTGGTATGCAACAGGGCAGAAAATACCACTCACTAACAAATTCTGCACTCAAGTTATTAAGTTTTATTCCTTCCCTGCCCTGCTTAAAACAAAAAAAACCCATCCCATTTGACAGGGGACTTTCGAAAGCTTCCTGAGTCTTACAAAATACTGGCCTGTAGTCAACACATGCTCTGACACTGAAGCCCAATGAATTCCCTGGAAATCTGAAGTCACTAATGATGGAAAATTTTATCAGGACATCTGAACATAAACACTTGTGTATTTCCCACAATTTAAAAGTTCATCATGTTAGAGAGAAGAAAAAAAAAACCAAAAAATGGTCCAACTTCCAAATGGGAGCATTTATGACACGAAAGCTATTTCTCAGCTCTTCACAGCAAAGTAAAACCTTGAATGCAAGAATGATAGGAGGCTCTGTGGCAAGGGCACTACAGAACAAACCACATCTTCTCGTAAAAGCAGCGCTAGCTACCTATGAGGGACTTTGCAGAGTCGGTAACATTGCTAATCACAATACTTTCCAAGGTTATTGTGAAGACTGAAAGAAAATAGCCAAAGCAAGATGGTTTTATGCCACATAATACCACCTCAGATTGCTCTAGCTCTTGGCTTCTGGCTTCTGCTCCAAACAGGTAACATCTTTTAACCTCAAAATCTAACACTTGTATTTCAAAAAAGGTCTCAACAGGCAGCTGATGTGAAAGTATACGCAAGACGAAGAAAAGTACCCACTGTGCCAGTTAAACAGCCCTCCTATTCTGTGAAAAGTTTAACTGCCAGACACAGGTCACCAAACAAAGCCAGTACTAAGAACTGCAGAGAGTGCCTGACTCTCTCAAACTATCACATCCCCAAAATAAGATACATTTGATATGTAAAAATGAAAAACAAAAGAAGAGAAAAGAAACTATATTGCATCAAGCTACAGGCTGAAACAAAAACTTACCCTAAAAATCTCAACTTCAGCAGGGGGGTTGGAAATTAGAACCAGATCTTGCATTTGGCTTTTCTGCCTGTAACGAATCAAACCAAAAGCCCATACCCAAATACACCTCTGCTCCAGGAGTTTGAAATCTGGATTCAAGCTTTGCATTCTGGCTTCCACTGTACTCACCGCTGAATGCAGCACCGCTGCCAGAGAGTAACAGCACCTTCACACTCACTTTCATACAGGAACAATTAAAATACATGCACAATAATACACCTTATTGCCTACAGGGAGCTTGAATGCAAACAGAGAACAACAAAGCAGCCACATGTGGAAGCTCAGAACCTGGTGTGCTCCAATTCCTCGATGGCTGCACTCTGGACAAAAATTTTTACATGAAAATTGTTTTTATAAAACCTCAATCCAGGAAACATACAAACCCTTGTCTTGTTATACTGGTCTATTTTGCCAAAGATATTCCCAGACCTAACAAGAACAAGCTTCTCCAAGCTGTTCTTAATTTCATTCACATTTATAAAATCAGCCTAGACTATTAGGGTGCTGAAACTACTATGGAGAAACCGAAATCATAACAGGCCACTGTGGCACATACATATAGGATTATTTTTTATTTTTTTAAAACCAGTCACCCAAACCATCTATCATATCACCAGAACACGAGCATCAGCTTTACCACCAACACTCAGTGAAACACGCTTCTCTGCAGAATGCTAGAGAACATATTAATGCCATCACAGCACATCAGCCTCCATTTATGCAACCTTAAAGCTCTTATGACATGAACATTGTGATTTTCATTAGACTTCCTTGTGACAGCATTGTTTTAACCAAGGTTTTTAAGGCACTGACACTGTGATAATGGCAAATATGTGGCCAAGATCTGCAAGATGTGAAGTAATAAACATTACATGCTATTAAAACGCAGTAGTCAGCTGTCAGCCAACAATTCTTCAGATCCCTTTCCAATCCAGAACACAGTCTTCTTCAGGCACACAAAGGCTGTGGCAAGACAGATAATCCAAGATTCTCCAAAGCACCCCCAACCATCACACTCCACTGTCAAATCCTATACTTCCCAGAGCTGTTCAACATACTTTAAGGATAATGTCACTAATATAACCTAATTTTAGCACGCAACAAACACAATACAGAAATCAATTTATTGGCCATTATCCTTAACTTGGAATACAGCAAGTCTGACTCACACTCCCCAGATTTGCTTCCCAGAGATGGATTCTGTTTATTTGCTCTCTTTCAGGCATGTGAAAGTTCACTTACCAATGCAGGCATGGACTCTCACTGACAGCTGGGTCCTCAGAATTATACTGTGCTTCTTGCCCCTCCTAAAAAGAGAAGAGAAGAAAAATATATAAAGGTGTAGGGAAGAGGTAGAGGAGCTGGGAATGAAGGAGTGACGATTAGTCTACGAAAAAAAGGGTGGGAGGTGAGGGAAGGTATTACAAGTTACATCTTTGTTTCTCATCATCCAATTGTATGTTAATTGGCAATAAATTAATTTTCCACAAGTCACGTCTGTTTTGCCTATGAAAGTAATTGGAAAGTGATCTCCCTGTCTTTATCTCAATCAACGAGTTCTTTCATCTTATTTTCCCTCCCTTCTGTTGAGGACAGGGAGTGAGAGAGTGACTGGGTGGACACCTGGCAGCTGGCCAAGGTCAGCTCTCTAGAAACCCATATTAGAGAAATACCAAGTGATGACTGCACATTTTAAATTTCACATAAATATTTTAAAGCTAGACATAGTAAAGTATGAAAAGAAAATGCAAAGTCAAACAAGAAGTTGCTTACACTTTCACAAATCTGCTCATGTACCCTAGAGGGTCTTGAAAGCATGAAGAAAGATCTGGTTTTCATGCAATGAGGCAAAATTGTATTCTCCTTCACTCCAGCACACTCTCAGTTTCATCCTGGTCTTAAATAGAATGACTTTATCCTAATTTGCTGCTACATTTCTCATTTGGTTTTGAGACAAATTAGTATTAGACCTATCTTTTTAATTTGGACAAGAGCACCGTTCTTGATTTCTAGGTGCTCCACCCACAAACTGGCATCAAGACACGGCCAGCACCTTGCCTCACTTGACGGAAGGCAGGCAAGTAAGAAAAGCCAAATGTATTTTTCATTTGTATAGTAGCATATTCTCGCTCCTTTCTCTGAAACTAAAGATGCAATTCCTGGACAACCAGCTCTAGGCAGCCCTGCTTGAGGAGGGTGATTGGCCCAGATGACCTCCAGAGGTCCCTTCCAACCTCAACCCTTCTGTGATTCCATTAATTTATCATCGGAAAACACGCAAGAAGCAAAACTGGTTTTAGAACATGTTCAGATGCAGCTTAGTTTGTGTCACACAAACTCTAGACCCACTTCTATATACAAATCAAAACCAAATTAAAAATCTGTAAAACCTCGGTTATATGCATTATGATTTTGCTGAGAGATTTTAGGGCCAACCGTTTCACACAGACACCCAGTAGAATTTCCCTCTGTCTGTAACTTCATCAGAACCAACACACTATCTTCCAGACAACAACAAAGGCTTTTCCCCACGTTGCTGTATTCCTGCCCACAGTTGTTTTCTGGAACAACAGAATTTTTTATTAATTTCAACAAGAAAACAACATGTTTTATACAATCTCCCAAGAAAATTTGCAGGTGAAGGCAGGTCAGCAAAGCAGTGACAAATATTTTCAGAAAAATATCACTTCCAGATGAATATAGGAAAAAAATTCCACACATTAAGCACCTGCAAAAAATTGGTTAATGTGGAACTATGTACTTGGTAATAAAAGACTCTGTTCCAGTTTCTGAACAGCAACCTTTCTCTATATGTTAAAAAACAAACAAACAAACAAAACAGAACAAAACAGCAGCAAAAAAATCTAACTTTAAATGAAAGTGCTCTTTGAAGGGCCTGCTTAAAGACCATTTAGGATAAAGTAGGAAAAGCATGAACCTTCTCTTAATGCTGCTGCTGGTTTGCAGGTCTTTTGAACTGCCAAGCAGCAATACGCTATTCCTCCGCAAGAGCTGCCTACAGCCCAAACTTTAGAGTTTCCTGGAGCAATTCCAGGTTTAGGACTGACACTTTGCCCACCTGAACTCCTCTTGCTGGTTCAGCTGTACACAGCTTTTGCCTCTGCTCACGCCCTGCAGATTGTTAATGGCTGCCCCTTCCCACAGGAGTGCCAGCACTCCTCTGGAATATTTAATTTGCAGAAGACCTGAGGAATCTTTGACGAAGTAGTAAACTTAAAATACGAATACGAGCATGTCTTGTTGATATATCTCCTCCCTTATACAAGAATTGTTATATTCTTACTAGGGTACACTGTGTTTCTTTGAAAGACAATAAAATGAAACATTTCCAAACCTCTTCCCCTCCATTAGTATTTGAGAAAAAAGGAAAGAAAAAAAAAAATCTCTTCTATGGAAACAAAAGAGGAACAGCTTGGGGATTAAGGTCTCTGTCTGGAACAAAGAAGGACCCATTTTCAATTTCCCTGTTGCCACAGTTGTGAGCAAGGAAGGCAAGACACCACAGAGATGCAGGTGCCCACGTGCCACATTAAAGGCCAGATCTCAGCTCCTCTGAGGATGTGAGTTTAGTTTCCATAGGCCTCGCGTTCCCCACCTGCGAGACAAGGACCATGGCAGTTGTCCATCTCCCGCTTCTGTTAGGACTCGGTTCTTGTCGAGCCCTTAAAAACATTGCTGGCACTCGAGCACCATACAGTCCTCACAGAAGGTCTATACAAGTGATTTTAAGGGGTGTATAGATTAAAAATTACTGGATGTGAGGGGCAAAGATAAACAGCTGTTATTATACCATTATTATTTTTCATAAGATAACTTAGAGTAAAATATTTCAAGTAGCTGTAAATGTTATCTTTCTCTCCAAATCAAACACTTGACCAGAAGATCATGTCTTCAAAAATACAGACATGAAATGTAGCAACAAAGACTTTTAGTTAAATTGGTCTCCAAAGGCAAATTTGGTCGCTTTTTTTTTTCCCCCTCCTAAAAATTGATTGTTGATTCATGGCAGAAGAAAGCAAAAGGTATTTGCTATTGAAAAGAAAGCGTGGCCACGCTGCCTACTGCAGCAGGTGGCCTATTGCTCGGCAGGCTGCCCATGGGCCATGGGAGCAAACAGCCGACTTACGCGCAACCAGCCACCATTCCAGCGTGAGAGGAGCGTTGAGACACTTCTCCTGAGGCCTTCAGTGAGCAAGGAATGCCAGCAGATTCACCTTTGGTTTTGCAAGCCCTGCCAACCTGCACCACCCATAGGTATGCCTTCCGCTCTAGGCTCTCCACGTGATTTCTCGTCTTTGACCACTGCATGACCAAAGTTTTGCTCTTCTGTGACTACAGGATAGTGGTAGAAGAAAAGGAAGACTTAAAACTTTCAGATAAGCATCAGCTAGACATCCTCTATAGCAGTGGAACATCAGGAAAAACAACATCATAACGTATGGAAGAGTCAATGCAAATCTGACTATTAAAGCAAGTGCAAGATCCTTGGGCTCCACAGCCAGGCTGACTAGGAAAGAATAAAACCATAACTGCAGTCTGAGCTCTGCAAAGCTGCCTGCCAAAACCTCTGTCAACAGCCACAGAATAGGAAGCAGGAGGAAAAGGATATCCATTTTCCGATCTTGCTGTAAGGCTCACAAATAAACAAACACATAGAAAAACAAGAACCACCAAATCTTGTATATCATTACATACTACCTGCATCTATTTTCTGTGGGAGCACTTGGAACCTCTTCAGTTTGAGATCCACCTGCTTATTCCAAGAAAGGAGAAGAAAAATGAAAATGAGAACCAGAGTACTATGGGAGAGGAGGTCTCGGGTAGGTGGGGTTGCTACGAAAAAGTGAAGACTGGAGAAAAAAAAAAAAAAAAACCAACAAAAAAAACCCACACAAACAAACATCAAGAAGCCTGGAATACTTTGAATTACAGGCACCTCTGAAAGATGTCTAGTCAAGAATCCAGTAAGCCACTAACTAGGCTGCCACGGCTCATGTCAAGAAGCCTATTTCACAGGCCCTTAGGCTGATTTTTTTTTCAGCTATTTTCCCCACCTGGTTTATTTGGTTCTTTGTTTTTCTTTTGGAAGAGTGGGGGCATGAGCACCCAGGACTCTGGAGCAATTTTGTCCAAATCTATCTTACACTGCCCATCTTGCCCTTCAGTACACCCCCTGCTCTCCCCAACACCTGATTCAATACAGAAATCTGCTTCTCTTCCTTGATGAACTTGTTTGCAAAGCCTCACCCAAAGGCAGTCTTATCTACAAGGGCACATAACAAAAGTAAAAATTACTATGAGGTGCTGTGACCCTTCATATATGCTCCTCATTCCTCACACCACCAAAACCTCTGGAAATGAGAAATAACTTTGCTAAATTATTTGGGTTAGATGTTCTCTTCCACGAAACCATCGGCAACTGCTAAGGTGCAGTTGTATCCTTCCAGTTACTAAAGAAGGAAAGAGCAAATTAATGCAGCATGCAATCAACAGAACAGCTGACGGTTTCGTCTGATCTCAAAGATCCAAAGCCATAGGAAATCTAAACCACCCATCCTCAAAGGCAGCATCTTCACGTTAAGGCCCCAAGACAGCTGTGCAATTAAACTTCTCCTTCTATACACAGCCTCAAATGCATGAGTAAGTCCTTTGACCTTGACAGAACTACTCATAGGCTATTCATAAGCTTCAAGGCATGGTTTTTTAAGCAAGAGCCTATTTTAAATGAAGGTGAGTGTGTAGCACCTTCATTTTCTGGTTCATAATTCATTTTACTATTGATGCCTTAAAATTTAGTGAAGAAAAGAGGAGGAGGGGGGCAACAGTTTGCCTAAGAGATACCATTCAAAAAAAAAAAAAAACCAACCAAACAAAAAAAAAAAAAAACCAAAAAACCACAACTGTTAAGTAAAAAAAAAAAACCTAAAGAAAAAAACAAAAGAATCAAACACACAACCCACACTCAACATTAAATTTTAAATTTCAGACAAATTTCTTCACAATGCCAACTGAAATCCCATTCTCCAGAAACACAAAAGTAATTCAAAACTAAAGAGATGAACTTAGTGAGGAAGAAACTGATGGCAAAAGAAAAAAGTAGCACAAGTCACGAAAAGAACATGGAGACAGTGGCACAGGAGGGAGGTTCTAGGAATTAGACTCAGCCAGAAACAAAATACCATGAGAAAAACAAGGATGAGTCCTCCTTGGCTTTAATTCCTTTCTACTGAGCAAAAGGCTCTATCTGTAGTTGGGGTGAATTTACCAATACAGGCATTCATATTTACTGGAAAATCCTACTAAGAGATAAGGAAATTACCTGCAATGCAGCAGGTCAGAGCTTTAAAACTTCATTAACAGTCAGTTTTGGTTACGTTGTCAACTGGATTCGATTCCTTTAGATGGCTTGGCCTCTTCTCTGAAGTGACTATTCACACAGAAAGCACACAATGCTGTTTCTACACATCCCCAAAACTCCTACTAGCTGGAGGAAGGACTATTTTAACCCCTCTGGGATCCAAAACTGACCTCCTCTAATATCAAATGTTCAAACGTTCAGCTTATCAACCTATTCCACCCTTCTAATTGCCTTTCCTTTACCTCAACATAAATTTCAGGGATCTAATCAACCAGACTTTTCAACTCTAGTACTCCTGACACACAAATCCTCCAAGATAACAAAATCAGAGAACAGAAAAATTGAGCAGAGTTTGCTTTGTTATCATAGAACAGTACTTGTAAAGGGATAACCCAGATCAGTTTTGCTCAAGTCAGTAAAGAAAAAGGAAGCCGACGTAATCAGCCATATTATTCCTCTCATCCTGAAGAAATCAGTCAACTAAAATAAATTGCTAATGTCTTAAAGTAACATATAATGGTGTTATTATCGCAGTATTCTTAAGCGCTCCAGCAGTCTGCCATGTACAATGTACGCTGACTTCATCAAGTCTCTGCTGAAATCTACAGGTCTGGGGTGATCTGCTGGAAGAACTGGACCACAATTACTGCTCAGTCATCAGAAAGACAGTGAAGGAACACAAGAATCTAAGAAATCAGCACCATTATAAGCCTTGTTGATATTCAGGCTCATTATAATTTAATGCAGTTTCTCCCTCTTTTTTAAAAAATCTAATACACAATGTCCTCAATACAAACAATGTCTTTTTATAGCAGTCTGCAAAGCTTCAACAGTGGTGCTACTTCTCTCTCTACGTCACCTCCTTACAAAGAGCCCTGAAAACTTACAGCAACATTTACAGCAAGCTCTGTTCTACAAGTTCTGTTCTACGGTATTGTCCCAACTAGATACCCACAACTCAGAAAATTCTCACACACACAAACATTAATTTTTATTATTTTCTCCCATTGGTCACATTGCCAGCTTTTCCAGTCTACCAAAATCAACAGGATTCAAACTTAAGAAATTATAAAGATGAAAACTCACTAGAGGCCTTCAATGAGGTTTAGATATGCTAGATTCCCCACACAGAAGCTAATTACAATAACACTACTAACATGTAAAACACAAAATTATGCAATTCCCTGATGAATGCTTTCGACTATCATGCAGCATGAATAATGTTTTTGCAAAAGGAAAATAATCTCTGAAAACTGTTGCATCCACGATTCCACACATACCAATTTACCGGCAAGCATCTTGCAATAAAAAATGCCAATAAAAGGGGTAACTTGAAATACATCCATAATTTCACAGTTTCATGAACTACTGGCCAAATAGCATTAAAAAGCATGCCTGTGGGCAAGTTTGTCTTGATACCTGGGGCGGGGGGGGGGGGGGGGGGGCGGGGGAAGTCATGTGCTGTGGGATAGACAGGGCATTTGCATTAAAAACAAAAATGTTCCAAAATACACTGGGAAAAATTAATTCAAACAGGCTTCATTTACTGAAAACAAAACATATCCATGTAATTAAGCCTATAATCTACTCTTAACTAAGGCTTGTATTTTTCTTGGTATGACTTTTAAAAAAAAAAAATATATATGTTTTAGTGAGTGTGACTGGCTAGTATTTATTAAAAAAAATGCCAAGAAGTATTTAATAGACTTAATTTAATAGCTGCTATTTAGCAGCAGTAGAGTAGGTAGATTTCATATTTTGTGCTGACCACATTCTGTTGACACCTATGTCGATATCAGAATCATTATTGCTACTAGATTAACTTCCAGTTTTTGGAGTTACCAAGATGCACAGTTTTTTCTATATTCAACTTCTCTAATAAGTCAATATAAATAAACACATGTCAACAGCTCACCAAGTGCTTGTCATCTAGAATATTAATGCTTTACTTTGCCACTGTTTATGTACTATATTACAAATAGTTTCACTTAGTTATATATTTCCAAAATTTAATTTATATGACACTTTGAAAATAGTACCTAGACTGGCTATCTCAAATAGTTATTTGTTCCAAAGTAAAGCCTAGGTTTTAGCCTAGCAATTCCTTGGCCAGAAGAGGAATACTGAGACTGCTCCACTAGGGAGAAAAAACAAAGGGGAAAAAAAAAAAAAAAAAACAAACCCAAAACAAACCCACTAAAACAACCCCCAAACAAACAAAACAAAAAACCCAAAACCCCTCCACAGTTTTCCTCTTACTCTTTCAATGAGACTTTGACAGGAATTTTTAAGCGAGCCTATTTTATTAGGACACAGACATCCCTCCTCCTCAGATGTCCACTGAAGAGTTGCTGGTATAAAAAATGGGATTTGTATGTAAATATCCAGTTATGATTCATTGTCATTATTCGTAAAGATGACAACAGTCACTTCCCTTTCAAAGGTCATCTTTGTATGATAGGAGTATGCATCAATTAGCATACATTTTCTATTTCAATGTTTTCTTTCTTTCCTGACAAATCTTTATTTCCGGACAAGCAACCATTCAGACATCCTAACATTTTGCTAAAGGCCTAAGTATTTCAATTCAGTAAATTTAGTTTCTTTTGAAAAAAATCTCATACTTCTGAAAACACATTATTTTATCATTTAAAACCAACATAAAAAAGAAAAATCACTTTCCATCTTTCTTAACAATGACTTAGTATCTCATTAAGAGGAGCTCATCAGAAGGTTGGATATCACCCATTCTACTAGAACAGTTGTACTACTACACCCTTCTGGGCTCCTTCTGTTTTGCTTTCTACAGGATACTTCATACAACCATGGAAAAAAAACAGGTCTATAGCACAGCAACAGATTAGCTCCAAGGACTTTAATAACACTTTCTAGCAATATAATCAACAGTCAAGCAAACTTATTATTCTTCATTATACTTTCTCAAAAAAAAGTAATCTGGAGCAAAGACACCCGAATCATAAAAAGGTAATCATAAAGAGAAGCAAAGCCTGGTGCTGTTAGAAGCCACGATTTTAGTTCACATACAACTTGAAGCCTTTCAATTAATGTAGATAAGAAAGTCTAAGCTCTACTTTTTGCTAGTGTCTGCATATTCTTCCATTCTTTAAATTTTAAAGAATATAAGGTAAGTTAATCCCATTATGGCAAACCTTGATTTGAATCTTCCATGAAGTGCTACACACATTCACATGGCTACACAGTAAATAAGTTAAATCCCTCTTCTCTATGATCTATAATTGGGATTATAGACAAACCACACTGGTGTCTGGACTTTCTTTTAAATGATGCCTCTTGATGGAAGGATTTTTTATTTATTTGGATTTAGCTGTCTGGTTTTTTTAATTAAAATAATAATAACATATAATAACAACAGTACACAATCATATCCTACACTCATTGTAGTTTTAAACTAGAATATTCCCATGACCTTCATTTTACTCTGCTCCAAGCAAGGATTTTAGCTTTAAGATTAGTGTTATCAGTCAGTTCTAGATAAGGATAATTCTTTAGGATAACTGAGAGATGAATGGACAATAGCATGCCACCAGAAACAAATATGTGGCAACAGATACACTCTAAAGTGCATTGTTTTTGTATCTGGCTTTCACATTTTCATTTCATCACTTTTATGCATCTCCACCTTCTTGCACACACCTTCCAGGGAGAGGAAAACGCTTCTGCCATGAAGCATTGCCTTACAGTCAGTCGCTTCATGGTTTAAGGTACTCTACATCAGCGGTGGAAAACAAACTATTCCTTGTTGAATGCATATGAGATTAAGTCTTTGCCAGAGTTCAAACTCTCAAGTCTACCAGGCTTTCCCTGAAAAAGATCTGCAAGCCAGCACACACACAAAAAGGAAAGTGTTTCTTTACCTGCTATTAATCAGATAGCATAAATCCTAGGCTTTGATTTCAAAGCTGTTAAGATACAGTTTGACTGCTGTTTCACTAGGATATGCTTCTCCACTCAATTGCAGATTTTAGAGATTTAAAAAAAAAAATTCTGACACACACAAAAATTTTGTATGAAAGCCAAGTCTTTTGAGGGGGAGCAAGAGCACACATGTGCATGGAGAGAGGAATTAAGAATCTCTCTGAAAGTCATCTGAAAATCTTATCCAAACAAGTAACCTTTTTAAGTTCTTCACAGATCATCATCCAACAATCCAACTGTCATGTTCTAGTTCATGTTCTTTTCATTGAATAATGGAAACAAAGGAGGTCAGGAATTAAAATATATATTTTTTTAAGTCTTTAAAATTCTAAGATTCACCTCCAATACACTTCAAATGGATGACAGCACAAGTAACACTTCCTGGTGTTTGCCTTCCCAACAGGCAGTTGGAGGCAAACACACACTCATCTTCAAATGAAGTCAGTGGACTTTCTTTTCTTACCTCAGTTTTTCCATCTAAAAACTTAAAGTCAGAATGTGTCTGCATCTTGTTCTTGCAATAAACTTGCAAGTCATCTAATCATTTAACATAGTGGTTTTATTCAGAGCATTCCACGACAATAACACATTTAGTGAAGTAACAATCGTTTGACAAGAGTGGATAAAAATAAGCAAACACACAGACACTGTTCACTCTTCATTAAAAAAAATAAAAATAGTTAAGACTTGACTAATCCAGGTAGAAATAATCCCAACGGCATATTCCCTAAACAACAACGAGGCAGGCAAAATCTTGCAGATTATTAGTGTAAGCAACAGTATGCAAAGGAACAAAGTATGCTGAGACTTGTACGTGTTTTTTCCCCTGCATATTATTCCAATATTATGTTCTGTGATTGCCAACGTGAATTTAACTACTAACTGCCTCATTCCCTACTAAAAACCTATATACAATGCAAAAAGTTACATGTGAATGCCAAGGAAAGGAAGAGCATCCTGGCTGACCAAGCCTTGCCTGCATAACTGCAAATCAGGACGACACACAAACCGTCACTATGAAGCGCTGGGTTTTTACATACACCTACTCTTCCCAAGCCCAACGTTTACTAGGCAGAGCTTTCATTTTTCTTTTCGCTCCATCTTTTTAAACAGAAGTGAAATAGGATGGAAGAAGGGGGAAAGAACATGAGAGACTCAAAAGGGTCGAGTGAAACATTCAAGGGATTCACCAAGTATGCGTTATAAGCCACATTAATAGTGCCTAATTATTTATTACTAATGTATTCTGAATATATGTCGGTAAAGGTCTGGGTGGAGTTTTCTGTGTACCTCACCACAAGGCAATGATTTTTGCCAGAAGACAATGAATCACTTTCACATACTGTGAAACGCAGCAAGTTAGAATGGGGGAACATTTGTTCCATTTGTCCTTTTTAGTAGTTTCTGCACAAGCAGAAGCTGGAAAATGAGACACCCGCCCCCCCGCCCCCGCCTTAGTTTCTGAATCATCTTGCTGGTTATTCTCAGTTGTTAATGGCTCAGTTTCCACACACTAAAACAATCACCTTCTAACAGCCCCTAAAACATCTGAGGGCTGACTGCTGCCTTTGCAGTCAGCAAGTAACCATTTTTCAAGAGTGATCCTTATTCATGAACAAAGCTGTGTCCCTTCCTACCCTAAAAGCTCAACCCATATATAATTGTTTTCAGCAGTAAGTTTATCCTATCGTTTTCTGAAACACTGGTGGCATGATCAGTTAAATCTCCACCTGATATTTTTGCATTAAGAAAACACAAACTTTATGAGTTGGCAAATGGTAAAGAGATTTGCACTGAAATGCCGTTTTAACAATAATATTGCTTCTGAGTAAAACACAAAAAACGGAAGGCTTGTTTCCTCACTTCTTGTCAGCCTTTCATCACATTCTTCCGAAGAGATGACATGCCACTTGATCAGTGCTTTCTATTATATATGGTGGGTTATATATTTCCTTCTGCTGCCAGTAGCTCTCAAACTCTGGCTGCATGTTCCTCCCAGGCATCTTTACACTGGGTACCTCCTGGTCATGTGGTTTTGCTATCACCTGCACTTTGAAGTTTGTGTTACATTTGGGTTTTCATTTAAAACCTCCTTGTACTTGGATCAACAAATGCCCTGGAAACAAAATCACTACTGAGAACCTACAGGACAAATGGGCAAGGAGAAAAGTAAAATAAAAGGATGTTCCCCAGTTGGGTCACGTCATGCTTCCAGCTCTTCAGGCAAAGGGTTCCCAGCCACATCATGGGGTCCACAGCTTGGTTCCAGGAGAACAAAGTGCCAGACCAACTTCATTAGAAATATTCCAAAGTCACAGAGAAGCAAAGGGCACCTGCACAATCACTTAATTCTCATAAAGATCTTAACTCTTACTTAAAATATCAAAAAGAGCTCTATTTTTTTCCTAATTAAAATAATAAAAAAACTTGACTTAAATCGTTTGGAAAAAGTAGCCTTCATTTTTCATAAACTTTTGCCTTCTACTAGAAATCATTCTCTAATACCTTGAGGAAAAAAAAGCCATATCTTCTATGATTTTCCAATGTAACTGATGATGCTAAAAAGATAACAACCCAAAAAGATTTCCCAAAATGACAAAAAACACAATTCAAAGCCATGTCCTACTGGCTTAATTGGCCACTTATGCTTTTTCTCAGGATGTGATCAGTTTAACCAGACTCAGCAAGAACTACTTTAAAACTGTCCTACTTTGCAGTAGGACACGCATGTGTGTATGTAAGTATAAGTACATAAAAATAAATTCTACTTTGCATTGATCAATATGCTTCCTTGAGTCTCTCTCCACTTTTTGGAAGTTTTCCATCAGCATAGTATTTGGCAAGGGCTCCTTCGTAACTTGACACACAAGTTCTTAAATATAACACTTTGCTGTCAGGCCACCTATTTCTCCATATTAATTCCATTTAGAAAATGGGCTTTGCATTTATTGCTGGGCCATCAATACTTTCACTAGTGAGCACAATTACTGAGCAGTAAATGTGAAATAAATTAATATTTTGCTGTATTGCTGTGGTCTTAACCCTGACAGAGGTCACTTGTCTTCATGGCTTCATGACTGGAGATCCTGGGCTAGTCACAGACTTGCAGTAGTTTAAGCTGCTAGTTCACAACTGGAGGTTAAATTGGAGACACTTATTTTTATCAGAAGCAGATTATTACCTTAGTTTAGTCAGCGGTGAAAGACACACACACTCCACAGACAGATGAATTCCCATGGGGCAGAGTGTAAGCTTGCCTATACAAATCCACCTCGCGTTTGCCACAGGGTTAGGAGCACGCACACCAACAGTTGCCATGGAGCAGGAAGTGTAGGAAGTTCACAGCTTTCACTAATTACCCAGTGCAAACTCACTCAGCTGCCTGCACGCTCCAGGCAATTACGCTGCAGTTCTACATCCGCTTGCAAGCCGCACCGGCAGACGGTGGGTGCATCTGGTGGTGGTGGTGTTCAAGCTTCAGATCCTCAGATCAATGGTTTTAATCGCAACAGGAGTCGCATTTGGAGTAGTCCTACGGCACTTCCTGGCAGCCCCACCTGAAGCCCCACAGATGATCTGTTTATGGAGAGAGGAAGGGATATCCTCCTCGCAAACTGAAGAGAAACACATTTCCAAGGTTCGAGAACTGCTCACTTAGCTTATAACCTCATCATCGATGATGAGGGCAGAGTGCAAACATAGCTATTAAGGAGCTTCAATGTTAATAAAATTAAATGTTTTTAAATAAAACATCTGGCATCAATTGTTTCTATAAGCTGTTTTTATTTAAGTTTCCACCCTGAAATATTGGACTCCTCAGCTATTTTCACATAAACCTGAATGCCAAATTAGACTATCTTAAAAAAGGTTGTCCTAGGAAAAACTGTAAAAATTATTCACACATTTTTTGGTTTGGCGCTGTATTTGGTACATAATGGGCTGGGAGAGAGCTAAGCACAATAGTATTTTTGCAATAGATTTTGCAATGGAAATATTTTTTTTTAAGAAAAGCACTGTCATTGCATTCATTTTCCAGCAGTAATCACTAAAATTCAAAACCAGCAAATTTTCAAATGTTTCCACAAATACCTTGGTATAGATGTAGATTTTTCCCTCGACAACAGAGAGCTGTGAGTAAACTCTAGGGCAAAGTGGGGAAGAAGGAGAGACAGCTATAAAATCATGAGCCAAGCTCTCAAAAAAAAAAAAAAAAAAAAAAAACCCAAAAAAACAACACACCAACAACAAAAAAAAAAACCCACAGAAAAAAAACAGATCACAGAATATTTTAGTGCTTGGGATCTGAGGTGCTGCCCCACACCCCAAAAGCCTGTGTGAGCTTTTGATGCTACTCCGAAGTGCATGACTGGATCCCTTGGCATTTCCCAAGCATCAAGAGCTGCCCATGACCTGCCCTGGTCAGGTATGCAAATCCCAAGCTCCTGCTCTCCCAAAAGCAAAACCACACAGAGGAGGAAAAGCTCATGAAGTAACAACCTGCCTCCTCTTCCAAGCCAGGGAAGGTGCCACTATGGATGTTGGCTCCTTCTCAGTAGGAAGGAGCATGGCACAGCTTGGAAGACTGGGAAAGGAGCAAAACCAACTCTGCTTTCCTTTGAAGGACACATCAGCACAGCAATGAAAGTCAGACTACGTAGTCCCTCATAAATTTTTTGTAAGCCACTTGCCAGCGGGTTCTCCGTGTCAAAAGGAATGAAGTCACAAGGTGCACCGACTGCATTCCCGTTTGATGTCCCCAGGCTTCAACTACAGACCAGAGGTACTCGCAATCACTGTAATTTCTGTGCTTACTGCTGGCCTCCAGCTCCCTCCTGACCAGCCCACCAAATTAGGCGACCACAGGTTCTTTCCACAAGCCCAGACGGATCTTGCATTTTGTGTCTTCTGGTGTAAGCAAAGTGGCTTGTAATCTCTGACCTAGACATACACAGAAGAGATTTACTTCCAAACCATCAAGCCAGCTTTAAAGCTGAAAGTACATGAGAAGACAAGCGTTGGTCTGCAGTAAAATTTATTCAAGTTTGCTATTATTTATTTAGACACTTGTTTTCCAAATACATTCTACATTCACACAACAGTATTCTTTAACTACAACAGTAGTAGCATTTTCCTACTAGTAGGAAAGCTTAATATTTGACAAGATATCTTGTGAAGATGGTTGTGAAGAAGGTCCACTAACAATAAATCCTTATCTCATAACGGTCAATAATTCATGTGGTGGAATATTCAAGTGTTAATTGCCTCCATCCTACGTCCAGGACACATCCTTCAAAGTCCAAGGTCTACAAAATACATGCACATTTGCTTAATTATTCTTGATTACATGCTTTGGAAACATGAACGCTCAGAGATGCCTTGTCTATTGTTCTGTGTCAAGGAAAGTGTATGGGACCTGTCATTTTATTTCACTTTGCTGCCAAGGAATATCACAAGATAAGCATGAAAATTAATTTCTACAGTTCCACCTAAACATTAATTTCAACATGCTAATGATTTTTTTTCTTTTATAAACAAAGACATTTTACTAGGATTAAAAATGAAAAAGTTAAAAAGCTGGATAAAGTTCTGAAAACATGGGTAGTAATAGCTATTGCCCTCAAACTTTGGGAGGGAAGGAATTAAAAAAGCATCAACTTAGCCATCCAGCAAAACAGTGTATTTCATTAGAAATGTGAAAACTTAATCTTTGTGGCCATTTATTTTGCAACAGTAGATTTTAGCTAATCATTCACTTCAAAACATGGTTCAACATTTTAATCTGATACATTATAGACTGGAATACTGCTACCCTGTAGAAATTCTTATACCTTCCAAAATTTACCATAACCTCTCAGTTATATGACAGCCTGAATATATCTAGAATCTAACAAAAGAGCATGAGGGACAGCAAGTAGGTCCCACTTCAGGAAATCCTCAAACACACCAGGCTATTCAAGGCTTAAGAGAGTTGAAATCAAAAGCAGGGTCACTTGAATCACTCTGTCGCTCAGCCCCACACAGCATCATGTTCCTCTACAGTTCTAAGCCTTTCTAGTCCTTGCACCTGCACAAGTACAGGTGATATGTGACGTATAAGGAGTACCTTAAGCAAAACATGAGAAAGGCTTCCACATCCCACCTGCTCTAAGTGTGCACCAGCTTCCTAATCTAATTCAGTCTTCTTGATAGAAAGCAGCTTGTCTTCATTGGGGTTTTTTGGTTGGCTGGTTGTGTTTTGTTGGGGTTTTTTTGTTTAGTGTTTTTTAGTTTTTTGGGGGGTTTTTTTGGTTTTTTTTTTTTGCATGTTTTTATTGTGACCACCCATTACATTTTTCAGATTGAGCATTAGTCAGAGTAATAAATATCACAGAAATAAGAATACTTGGATGAACTAATGCATTTTCAGAACATGAGTAAATCACTGCAGTAAGCAGTCAGTCTCTACTGTGACTGACTGTGACAATTTCCCACCAGCACCTCCCTTATTTTTCTTGCTGTTCGAACTGAGAAACATTACAGAAATGACATCAAGACAAAACATGGGTAGAAAGCTGTCATAAATTGAGAACATCTTCCAACAGTAAACTAATCCAAATACACTCTGTCCAAACTAATACAAAAATCAGCATAGGATCTGCTAGTTTGCAGTACTGCTTCAAGAAATGAGCTACATAATTTTTATGTAGCTCATTTATGACAAAAACCAAGTTAACCTTCAATTGCATCCTGAACTTCCCCACGCAAAAAAAAAAAAAAGGTGATTAAAAGTTTTCATTCTCACAATTGTGGTAATCACAAAGTCTATGCCAGCAAAAAAAAAAAAAGCACACAAGCAGGAAAATAATATTAAAGATCCCATTGCCCTCAAGAGATTCTGAATCGAGCCCAGAATGAACACCACCATCAAGAGGAAAACATCTGGCATCCAACTTAAATGAGACTCATGTAGCCAAAGTGGCTTAGGAAAGGGTGTCTAGAAGGAATACAAAATGTCAGCGCTGAAGTGATTTGTCAGAAGTACTTTCAAACAATCTATCTGCTGAAGAGAAGTTTTGAAAACACATTCCCTGAGGAAATCTCCATTGCTCACAGTGTGCTGTCTGAAGAAGCTTTTGTGTTCCACAGTTTAGGACTGCATTACCTTGTAGGCTACCACTAGGGCCTGCTAAGACATGCCCATAAAAAGAACCTGGGCAATTATATGGTAATTTGAATACAAAAAGTTATTGACAATTCTTCCTCGCTCTATAAAATCACAAGTAAATAAAGGAAAAGAGTATTACCTGTCACAGGCACCTTAACAAAAGAGTCAGCCCACCTAAAGTACCTCCACATTACCTCCTCACACAATTAAGCAAAGTAACTTGTGTTGGGAGCAAGAAAAATAAATAAATAAATAAATGAAAAGCACAACAAGCAAACAAATCATGAATACATGCCAGACTTGAAAGGAAAGGCAGTTTTCCTACCTGCTCCCTTTTCCTGATCTTGACACCTTCTTCCTTACTTCACCACCTGTTCATCCTGACTGCCCCCAAAAAACCACCATATAAAAATGATCCGATTCTCCTGAAACCCACAGCTATTCCCAAAGATGAAAGATGGCAGCAGCAAGAGTTACGGACACAGGAAAACAGTCCCATCCCTGCCCATATTTTGCTCAGAATTAGCCCTACAGGCTAAGAGGGATGTATGTTGGGTTTTCTCCTTCCCTGAACAGAAATTTAGATCCTGCTAGAGTGGAGAGCAACTGCCAAAAGCCTCTTCTCATTCTATTCAGTAACAGGAGAGGATTCATTTGAAATTGTGTATGAGCGCATGTGTTTTTTATACCTGTTACTTACAGGTACACATCACAGATCTCTAGCCTACCCTGCCACAATCCTCCTCTTCCCTCTTGAAAAATCCTTCTAATTTTTCACTATGCTTATCCAGTCCTTCCAACAGAAAACAGGCAGCTGCAGCCTCTCACACCACTAGAAATCTGTAAGATCGTGTTTCCTGTGCAGTTTATTTATTTATAAGTCTCCTTTCAGCACTGTGTTTAAAAAAAAAAAAATTTTTTTTAAAATTAATTTTCACAGTTTCACAGTTTTGCCCAGGCAAACAGGAACATTCGGAAAAAAAGATGTTGAAACAGCCAGATTGCAGGACATTCTAGTCACTCTTAATAGGAGTTTCCACAGTTTAAGATCTAAAATATTAAAAGTGCCACAAATATCCAGCTACTAAATCCTTCAGAGTTCAGCAAGCTTCAGTGACCCTGATGAGCACAGCAGCCTAGACAAGGCAAAGGGGCAGGTCTTGAGGTAGCCTAATCTCAGAAAATTAAAAGCTTTGAAGATTAAGAGCAGGACCTTGAAATGACCCACAGAGAGAGAGGCTAAGTGGTTTCTGCAGCCAGTCTCTCCCAGACAGTGAGTGGGCTGCTAAGCCCCTGATGCCCGCAGCCAGCAGCTCCAGCTCAGGAGCACTTCAGCCCAGTACACCTTAGTCTCTGCAGAGGCAAAAGATCAGAGGTGCAAGGCCTAAAAACAGAGCTTAGTTTGCTAGAAACCTGGGATGGAAGGAGACGTTGCCGACTGCATTTGTTACCTTATGTCTACAATATTCCTTTTTTTTCTGGATGACATCACATGACTTGCATTAGAAGTGACGATGTTACTAGGTCATACAGGGAAGCCATCTCACAGATGCCTACAGTTGTAGTTGTTTATCTTCCTCCTATTCTGTATTGAAATGTGGACAAAAATGGGATACAGAAATACAGGAGAAGCCTCACTAGTATTTAACATACTGAGTTCATTGCATTTCACTGGCTAAATTCCTGCTCTATGGCCTAGGATGCCCCTTATCTTTTTCACAGCACCATAATCACTGATTGCTTTCAGCTCACCATTCCCAAAAAAATCAGATCCCTTCCTGCCAAGTTGCTGACCAGTCAGGTGATCCCCATCTTCATTTTCTGCCTGACCAGGATCTGCTTGTCCTTTAGCCCGTCACTCCTAAATGCAAAGTTTTGTACTTCACTGAGCTGCATCCTAGGCAGCAGAGCTGAATGCTAGGATTTCCGGGATCCAATCTGCAAGTTATTGGCAGGGTATGCATAGGGGAAGATGGAACCAAAAACCCTCATCCTCACAACAATCAAGTTAAAGCACAATCCTTGTGTCCTTAGGCAGCACTACAGGTTAAGCACAAGCTAGGATTATCCAAGGGAAGCATACAGCTTGTACCTACAGGCACCTCAGAAGAGGTGCTATGGGGAGCATCCCCTCAGGCAAACAATTCCCTCTTCCCTCTGCAGCAGAGCACGTGTGTCTTTGAGCTCATTTGTGGTTCACGTGCTGATTTACTCCCCTACACACCCCTCATTCTTCCTCCCCTCTGTTCTCACCACTTCAGCCTTTTGCAACTACTATCGTCTGTGTAACTTATCGTAAAGGTAAGAGAGCAGAGTCTGAAGGCAGACTGTAGTGGAAGATATCAAAGAAAGACGGGTCGCAACAGCTACAATGGCAGCACCTAAGAGCCGGTCCTGGTGTTGAACCTAAGGCAGGCAGCTGAAATGTGAGAACACGGCACTTCCTATTGACCCACAATTACCAGAGGGACAACTTCAGAAAGCAGGGTAAAGACCAGTGAAGGTGAGGGCCACGTACAAGACAACTACATACATTTAAGTTATTTCTCTTTCATTTCACAAAACCCATTTCAAAAGACCATTACCATAATAGATGTGTAGCCCAAGCTTTCGGGATACACTTCAGTATACACAGTTTCATACCTCCCTATCCATCTTGGCAGAGGAATGAAGGACCTTCCAGCAGCCTTCACATTACCTGGCTGGACAAGCCACTGGAAGAAGCAATTACTCAACTGACAACAGGTTGTACAACTAAGAAGAGGCCTGGGCACACATGCAAAATACATAAAAACACAACACAAGCTCAAAACACAGTAGACATGTAATTCCAAGCAGCACAGTTAGTTCCACATGTTTTCTTTTATTTTTCCTAGGATAGCCACCACAGAGAAAGTTAGAATAATATTTCAGAAACAATTCATATCATTGATTTTATGTTCCCAAAGGAAGCAGAAATTAAAACAAAGTGGAAGGTAGCTTGCCATTTCAAGTGTAAAGTCTGTCAGGAAAAGCACCAACCAGTCTCCAGCTTGCTGAATTACTCAGGAATGCCGTTGTGGGGTATCAAAGGCAATTAAGTTAAAATTACTAGAATTATCATAGAAACATCAATGGAAAGGAAAGAAAGTGTGAATTAATAACTCATGTATACTACTACAAAAATCAAAAGAGAAAGTTTTTCCTTCATCTTACTTGCTTTCATCTAATTATAAAGTTAGCTGGAAATAAGAACTTGCTGTTCTTTGCAGAAATTTTTATCACCTCTGCATAAAACTGAAGACTAGATCGGCTTTTATATTCAACACTCCTATTGCATAGGGAGGGAGGCTCAGTTCAGCTGTATTGGCTACTCTGTGTACTGAAAAAGTCGACCTAATTTAATTTCTAACAGAACAATTTCTTTATCTTCCAATAGTTATAAAAATATGCTCAAAACTGGTATGTATGAAGAAGGCATACACAAATACACACACATTATTATCTGTAACATATTTAAAACTCCTCTTCACATAAAGTAATCTTCAGAGGCACAGAGTAAATTTGTAAGAAGTATTCATCAAACAAAGACAAGACAGCTATCACAAAAAGTAGAGAAACCAATATAAGTAAAAAGACTGTATCTCATAGTGTTAACAAGCCCTGACCAATTCAGAATGTAGTTTATTTTCTTCTGGCACAGCTACGTTACTCACACACATGAAGTCCATGCCAAAACGCACCCATAAAATTAATTACAACTATCCAGCCCAATATAGCAACCAGCAAGGAAAAAATAGCTCTTGACTGACTGTTCATTTTATATCTTAAAAAAGACAGTCACCTAAAAGGCCTAGGAAAAAAAAAATAATCTAAAAATCTTTTTTTTTTTTTTCCCCACACAGACACACATTGATGCTAACTTTTGTTTCCACTTTCAGTTTACATCAGAGATGTTTTACGGAAAGCTGTGTCAAAGCAATCCATGCATGCCAGCAACAATTTAAAAAGAAAGAAAAAAAAAAAACAACCATGAGGGGAGAATATTCAAAAAACACCACCACCACCCCACATGCCGGGCTGGCTAAATCAATTGCAGGCATAAAAAAGAAATCAATATAGGTCTTTTCTACAATAATATACAAGGATGACTTAAACGTCAAGGCACAAAGAAATTGAGTTTATAACTTCAGGAGCACCACTTCAATATAATCTTCTGTAAAAACTACTATCATATAAGAAAGATCTCAGAGTACTCAGAGCCAACTACTCTCATTTACCAAGTTCCAAAGAACTATAAAAATTTACTAGACTAGTCAAGACATCCATCTTGATAGATTTCTTACAGCACGGCATCTTCTTTTAGAGAAACCATCAGAGTGAACGTAGATAGAATGGTCATAAAATTCTTAATCATGGAAAGGAGGAGATATACGTGCTTACAGAGGAAAGAATTTTATCTTTTCTGTTTCTATGCTGACCTGAACATACCAACATAACCACACACACTCCCAAAACCTGGGACAAATATGCTTATTTCTCTAAATCTAGTAAACATTTACTTACCCAGCATCCTCCTGGAAGCCTTCCAATTCATCTCTTTGTTCTGCTAGGGTGGATTCTAGATCCAGATAGGTACCATTGTGAGACAATTGCAGGGTGCAGTCATCAAGCTGTAGAACAAAATTCAGATCATTAGATTCCAGCGGTCATTCTTTCTAACATACGTCTAACATCACCTTCCCATTTTCCGGGTCCCCAGACAAGATCTCCCTAAAACAAGCCATATGTAGGTAGTGGGTAAGAAAATGAGTGCTGTTTGGCAATTTATGCAATCTCAAGTCCATAGTCACTAGACCATGCTTGGTCACAGCATTATCAACACAACTAGCAAACAAGAGAAATTTATTTCTTTGAAGATACAGAAGGAGATTAGAGGTTTTATCACAGTGCCTTTAGAATCCTATCAGGAAACAGAAGTTAATTTACATCTAGGATATGAATTACTGTTCTCACAGTACATTTAAGTAGAGTTTCTGGGCCTCTGGATGGAGGTGGAAGGAAGAAGCAGCTGTTTCACAAGCTACTGAACATCTCCTGTGGGAAAGGATACAGCCAGAGGACAGCGCAAGGTGTGGCACAGTTGGCTCAGATTTTCCTGTGTTCTCCTTTTAGGGACAGGTACTGCCTCAAGGGTTGCAGGGAGAACCTTCCTAGGCACCAGGGAGGAGGACTGGACACACATACCAACTTCCTACAAAGGTACTGAGAAAACTAAGGACCACACCTGAAAGCAGAAACCTTCCTGCAATGATGCTGAAGAGGGAGAGAGCAATTAATAAACCCTCTTTATTTGCACATTGTCTTCCCTCATCTTCAAGTTTTCCAATTAATTGTTCCAGCAGTTGTTAAAAAAAAAAAAAAAAAAGCCAGGTAAGATAAAAATTAGAATAGGAATTTTCTGATTTGATTTTGTTTGTTTGCTTGGGAGGTTTTTTTGTTTTGCTTTTTTAACAGGGAGCTCATCATAGGAGAAGGTCTGGGAAGATCCACTCCAAAACTCTGGCTAACTCATCGCACAAGAATACAAAATAATTACTGGATTCAGAGGAGTAACTGAAGAAGCTCAAGGGAAGAGCTAGAAATAACAAAGGCTCTCACCATGAGATAACTCGGTGTCAAATCACACGGAATCAGAAAAAAAAAGTCTTCCCAGAACACGGAAACAAAAATACATTTACAAAAGTGCAGGTGAGAAGTACAGGGTTGTCCTATCTCATCACTAGGCAGTAAAGTGACCATCTGCCTTGGACAGCCTGGAGAACCCGGCCCAGAAGCAGAAAAACTGTCATCACTCAGCCCAGCTGGACAGGCTGCTGTGGACCTTCGTGTGTCAGCACCGCACTGGGGGTCCTTTTGTAACCGGTTCCAAGTTCACAAATACAGTAAGCTGCAGATGTGTTGTGCTACTGGTACAAAATCCAATCTGATAGCCAGTCTCAGGCTGGCCTGCCAAACAGAAGATATTTACTTCCTCTGGATTTAGCAAAACAAACTGGTAGGTCCTTTGCATGCCTCTGTCTACCAAAAGGCAATCATGATGATGGTGGCGTAAATGTACATCCCTGCTACAATGACCACTTTGGGAAGAGGAGAATATTTAACAGCATACTTCATACCAATCTTCTGCCACAAGTGGCAGCCAGCGACTCTTTGAGGGGTAAGCAAGAGTTGGAAATAGCCAGTGACTCAAGGAAAGGAAATGATAACCCTTTATCCCATCCACGGTTTTTTTTTTTTTTCTGCTCTTTTTAACAGTAGAAAAGAAAATAATTGACAATCCATCTTTGATGAATTACCTGTTTTAACTTCCCAAAGTTATGGATTCCCAGTAGCTGTTCAGGAAAATATAATAAGCAGCCACACTTCTTATCTGTCAGTCAATACCAAAATTTAGTCATCCAGTTTCCTATCATTGATTACACATGCAAGAAAATAATATAAATAGTCTTTGATTATTCTGGGTTAGCTGCGTTGGAAATATTGCATAAGAGCTCATTTACAATTAGCAAGCAATAGACCACGACTTTTGGGTTAGTCTACACCACTATACTTTGCCCTGTTTGTAATCTGAAAGAAAAGTTCATCCTCTGAAGAAAGGGAAAGGGTAGAGGGAGGAGGTCAAGTTGTATTTCAAACCTGTTCCATTTTTTTCTTTCCTTTTTTTTTCCCCCCTGGGGAAAGAGTAAGTCATCAAATAAGGCGACAGAAGTTTTTACTGACTCCCGGGGATTAAAGAAAGCAAAGAACCTCCAAGCACAGCCCTCTGATATCAAGAATAACAACCAGTATTACTATTCTGTATTTTTCCATTTACAAAGGATATTATTAACCAATGGTAATTCAAAATATACTCTTTAGAGAAGAAAGACTGAATACTACTGTGGGAAACTTGTTCCCAGTAGCCCAGGGTATCTAATGAAATGCTAATTTATTCAAAGTAATGCCAAAAGGCAAACTACTAATTAGATAAATGTTCTGCTGTCACTACTGCATAATTAGGGAAAAGGAACTGTGCTTTACTAATGTCTTGTGACTCTAGTGTATAAAAAGCACCATGAGAACAGGAAGTACTTCATGTACAAAATAAAGAAGAATAAGTACATTCTACATATTTTCATCTCATCTCCATAGTTTCAGCTGTACACAGTATTCATTCAGACTTTGAAAGATCGTACCTTGTACACTGTATCCATTAAGACAAGTGTTAAGGTCATGGGAGAAACAGCAATATATTTTATTTCCATTACTTAACACTTGCCAAAAAGATTTTTTTTCCTCTCTTGAATGTGTACACACAGAGATTGAAGCGAGCAAAACAACACTTAAAAAACAATGAAAGTATTAAGGCAATGAACTCTAAAATAATCCTTATGTAGGATCACTTTGCTACTTTGCCTCCAAGCTTCACTTGCACACGTTTTACAAGTAAAATACAAGAAGAGAAGCCACTTTACAAATTACTTTTAATTAGTAAATTGCCTGCCTTTTTCAACACAAAGGGTGGCTGATGTTCACTCATTAATGCTTATTAGCAGCCCTTCAGGATGTTGGTCTCTCCCCTCTGTTTAATGTTAATCCCGTGCTTATCTGCTATGCATCAGTTCTCCCATCTCTGGAGACCCTCACAAATGGTCCCATCTCTTTCACTCATTACATGCTCTTGTCATTGTTCATAATTTACCTTAATATGCTTACTAATTATTTAATAATAAGTTCTATTATTAGTGAGTCCAGAGGAGGGCCACAAAAATATCAGAGAGCTGGAGCACCTCTCCTATGAAGACAGGCTGAGAGAGCTGGGGCTGTTCAGCCTGGAGAAGAGGAGGCTCTGGTGAGACCATATAGCCGTCTTCCAGCACTTAAAGGGGGCTTGGGAGAAACTTTTTAGCAGGACCTGTTGCAACAGGACAAGCGGTAATGGTTTTAAACTAAAAGAGGGTAGATTTAGACTAGATGTAAGGAAGAAATTTTTTATGATGAGGGTGGTGAAGCATTGGAACAGGTTGCCCAGAGAGGTGGTGGCTGCCCCATCCCTGGAAACATTCAAGGCCAGGTTGGACGGGCCTCTGAGCAACCTGATCTGGTTGGGGATGTCCCTGCTTCTTGCAGGGGTTGGACTAGATGACCTTTAAAGGCCCCTTCCAACCCAAACTATTCTATGATTCTACGATTCTATGATTAACAGCCATCTTCTCTTAGGACAATCAAAAAGCACAATCAGTAAAGACAGTCTTTCAAAGAACACTTAACTGAGCTGTTTTCTGTAATCATGAATGAGACTGCTATTCAACTTTTCCAAAATTAATTCACTTTATTTCACTTTGTTCTTCACAGTTCTGTTTAACTCTTCAGTATTCCCTACTGGCCCCAAAAATCAGATCATCATTTTGTTGTTATTAAACCGCGTAACCAGTTTATACTATTGTCACAAAGTCAAGTTCCCCAAGTTCTTTTCATAAGCATACAAACCCATTTGCTCTTGCCTACCCCTTCAAATCATTAATCATTTTTTGTATCGCTCAGAAGACCCAAAACGCTGATACAAGTCATTTAAATGCAACTCATCCTGTAGGCTTTACAGCATTTTTCCATACTTTTCTACAGGCACATTAAAAGAATACTACAGGTATCATGAAAACATCAGCAGGGAGACACACCACCAAATGGGACAACTGTAATGCTGCTCCTCTGAGTCAAACACAGAATAACTCTATTTTCAGTCTTCTGCAAGATTTCAAGTTTTTCCATTGCAGTTTAAGTATCAAACCATATCATAAGCTTCTGTAAAGCTAGAAAAACTATACATACATTTCAATTACATTTCTATCTTCTCAAGCTAACAGTTTCTTTAGAAAATATCCAGAGCATATTTTTGAATCCCTATGGATACTCTCCCATTCCCTCATCTCTATAAAGAGTGGATCTACCTAGGAGTAGTGTCTTTCACAGGAGTGAAGGAACAAAAGCTATTACATGCAATGGTCATTAAAAACACGTATTTTAGCCAGAATCAACAGTCGCGGATGGCCACAGCTATCCGCAACCACTGGGTTTACAGGAAGGAAGCAAAGACAATAAGATTGTCTTATTCATCTTCCTCACTAAAGGTCTAACTGATGTTCTAATTATCATCTTCAGTTTCACACTGAAAAGCTCATTGAAACATTAAGATCTGTACTCTGCCATGACACGATAGGTATCAAGAAGTAGTAGGTGCTACTAAAATACAAGTAGAGCTACTAAATTAAACCAGTCCAAGATTTACCATTTTCACAAACATTCCAAAACAGGAACTAAGAGATGTTTGAACTTTCTTAGATCATAGACAGTATCCATGCAGTGGCAACTGACCCACACCATGCAACCACCATAGTACCTAGGCTGCAACTGTGACAGAAAAAGAAAAAAGCATCATGCACACACACAGAGCTAACCCCCACCATCCTAATAGTCTCCTCTGCATGTATATATATGCTTATACACATATATTATGCATATATTTACTTCAGATATTTTTCCTATTTTTTATTTTTCTATTTTTTAAAAAGCAACAATTGACTGAATTTGAGAGTCAGATCCCAGAACCAAAAATTGAGTCCCCTCAGAACAGAATGAACAGCTTTGTTTGAGAAGCCAGAGCCAAACGACAGGTGCAGATAAACACCAGAACTTCAGGGGAGAATCATCTGTTGTCTGTAACCACAGCATACTTCTCTTTCTTGCAGATTCCTGCTCCATCCACTTCCCAAACATCTTCAGCAAACAAAACAGGTCATGCACATCCTATGTTTCTCTACAGGTGTGCTCAGAGCAGAACCACACTGTGCTTTCAACAAGGCAAGACCTGAAGAATTAAGAAGTACGTGTTAATATCACTAATGGCCAAATCATAAAGTATATGCCCAAAGGGGGGGAAAGGAGGCAAGAAATCAAGGTTACACTCACAATTGTTGTGTACTATAAATGTTTAAGTCATTTAATAATCACCTCCACATAAATACTTAAGAATAGTTTTTTAAAGAGTGGAGCAAAATGATAGTTTCAGCACAAGACATTTTATTGATACCCTTGTGAATCATCATCACAGTTAGAAACTGTTTAAATAACCCTGAAACAGACTTTTCCAACAGAAGAATGGAAAGGTAAGAAAAATGAACAGAGAGTACATTAAAAGTCCATAGAATTAAACCTATAAGGGTGTAACTATTGCTAGTATAGTTACACTGTTGTAAATTTCACTCTAAAAAGCTGAACACAATTAATTTTGCAAAAGCAAACAAACATCTGATTAAACAGTTAAAGTATGAGAACATTTAAAAGCAGAGCTTCCTACTCCCTCATCCTTCACCGGTTAACCCATTACAGAGAGAAACCGTACCATACATGAGGAGAAGGGTGTTCTGGCTTCAATTACAACCAGAAATAGGCACAGCAAGGCCAGAGCCGGAGAGCTGGGGCTTTGCCCACCTCACCAGCACTCAAAGAGCCTTCAGCAGCAAGGCACCCGTCTGCCACGTGACTTCTTCCTTGTTTCAGACACTGACCCCCAGAAAGAGGTAACACCCATTTCTCTTCATAAAGAAGCCAATCCTAGGAAAGAAGTTCATCATTTTTTCAAATTTCAGAGTTGAAGGACATCACCAAAAGAAGCAAGGAACAGCAGGGGGAGGGGGGCAGGGGGGGGCAACAGCAGCAAGAAAAGGTGATGCCAATAAATGGCCACTGCCACTTCCAGAAACTAGTTGAATGAATGAAAAAAAAAAAAAAAAAATCTGTGTTCAGTCATTGTTCTCATCTACTGCCTTTAGCTTCTTACAATCCAAAAGAAACACCTAAAACCAGAGAGTGGGGAGTAAGAAAGAAGTGCCTGCTTCCAAAACACACGCAACTCGCATGTCCACCCACAGACCACCTGCTCCTCCTCTTTGCACACAGCAGTCTTCTCACTCAAGAAGTCCAGTGGGCAAATAATTCAATGCAGAGGCAACACAAACCTTACCATGCCAACAGAAACTCCTGCAAGTCTGTTTTCTCCTCCTCCAGAAGGCTTTGCTAGATTAGCACATATCCAAAGTGGACTTGACTTTGGCTTGTTAGCTTCTCTCTCCCAAGACAGCAGTAGGTTGTCAGAGGTAAAGGCGGGGGGGGGTGGGGCGGGAAGGAAGAGATGCCAAAGGCACCCTCCTGCCTTTTCAAAAATCACAGGAGAGCCACAAGCTATTAGAAAATCTTCTTGTCTTCCCTCTTCTCTGTGTTTCAAAGATCACAGAGCTGTATTTATCAACAAACAATCATGGAGAGATGCTCTTTCCTCCTCTCTAACCCCCACCTCGAGAATCCATGCACAAGAACGTATTTTGGAGAAGTCTCTCCTAAATCTAAATCCAGGTCAGCAGCCAGTGCATGCAAAGACAGAGTCGAACATTCTCGCAATTTTATCTTCTATTTAAATAAAGGTAGGCACCATTCAAAAATTCAGTTCAGATAGTGATCAAGGACCACATTCACAGGATGAAGTGTCCTACGTTACGAGACAGCAGGATTGCTTGTATGCTGGCGTTACTACAAATCACCAGAACCACTCAACTTTGCAGTCACAAGCTGGAAGTACAACCAACTCTCACCAGACTTCCAGTAATTCTAGCTAGAGTTATTAGTCAGTTTATTTTGCTCATTTGGTCATTTCCAAAATTACAGGGAAAGGGAATGACAGGGAGAGATGAGTAATCGAGTATCAAGCTGCAGAAATAAAAATCCCTCTTCAATCCTAGCTTCTGGCACAGACTTGGAAAATCCTTATCTTACTCAAATGTCTTAGCTCATCTTTCATTTACACGTTACTGGGTGGTAATTGTTCTCATTAGTGGTGGCATGCTCCTTTTTCATCTATAGCATGCTTTGCAGAGTAGGGTTGATGAAAAAAAAAAGTTCCTTTATACTCAGTTTTTCCTTTCCAAATCCAATGCCTTGTTTTGCTTACACATCACAAGCCTGACACATTTGCACACTCCAGCTAGGCAATTTTTAAACACGCTCCCTTCTGGTTCCGCTGTTTCCAGTGCAATGGCAATCCTGTTAACAAGGCCTAGACACGCCAGTTTCCCCCCCTGCATTGCCATCTCCTCCCCTTCTTTATGAAAACCAATTTCTACCCAGGAAAAAGGAGGAAGGAAAAAAAAAAAAAATATCTCTGCCAGCTTACCAGCCCAAACGTATTCCATATTTCTACGCAAACTCCACAAACTGATTGGTGCAAATCAATATTTAATACTTTTCTATCCAAGGCCAAACTTGAAACTTAGAACAATCATGCTATTTTCACAAGGCATAGTATTTTAATGCTTTTGAAATTTTATTACAGATCAGCAGATACAGATTTTCTGCACTGGCACACAGCTAGCCCTTTAAAATGTTAACAGGAATGCTGTTGCTGTTAGTTCTCACAGAGTAATAAAAAATGGGGATGGTCAAAATGCATCCCACAGACCACAGCCAACCCACCAGAATAATTATCTTGCTTCAGAGCCACCACCGATTGCCCTCTCCTTGACGGCGAGTAAGTACTAACCAGTCTGTGCCATGGTTATGCATGTTCCAGTCATCAGCATGTTGGGCAACATGACGGAGAAAGACCAAAAGCATCTAGTCCAGGAGTGATGCCACATAACCCACCTCAGGTAAAAAGCTTGACGTTAATGAGCTGAAAGGAAAGCAAGTAGTCTGTATATAAACCAAATGTTAGTGCCCAAAATTAACAGTGTACTCTAAAAACTGCTCTCATCTTCAGCAACATGTATGACAGCAACTCAACATACAATCACTGTGTCTTGATCTAAAAGTCCCTACGCTTCAAGTATGTCCACTACAATTGCTTAAAACAAAACTCTACTCCTTCTCCTCATACTTTTCTTTTTTTAAATACAGTTATGTAACTCAAAGTATTTTCTTAAAAATTATTGTAAAATTGCAATAAAACTAATACTTTTATGAGGTTGGAGTTTTAAAAGTAAGGTCAGCCACATGCTCTATATAGAAGGCCATTTATGGAGAAAGTAGCTGTGCCATCTTCAGTCATCCACACTCACTAAAGTCAGCAAGGTTTCCAAATTCTAGCAAACTCACTCTTCCATACTCCTTTAGAAGCTGGAGAAAAAAAAAAAAATCCCCAATTTGCTAGATCTGTAACTTTATAATATAAGTAATGTAGCATATGTACAACAGCATTCCCCAATTCTGCAGCTCTTCAGGAGTGATTAGCACAGCTTATGGGAATAGTCATTAATGCTAATGCATCTCTGGTTTATTTTTAGCACACTAATTGCCATTGTCAAACTACTTCACAAACTTTGTACGCTTTGTGGAGCTTAAGTCAGTTGCATTGACAGAGCCATGCCTACACACAAAGTACAGTCCGAAGGTTTGCATGACTGGGCATAGGGCTGCCAGACCACAATTACTTTAAAAGGAACTGCTACTCTGATATGAAAGCACTTTATTTTGAACATAGCCTGCACTCCTAGGCTAAAACAGCATTTTTTTATCTCTGGCCTGGTAGACGCCACAAAATACTCCTGGGGTCAGGTAATAGAGTGCATAAAGTGGAACATTAATGCCACATTAGATCCTCAAGAGCCACTGGAACAATACGCTGCCAATAAAAGTATTCTGCTGCAATAACAAAGACACTGAAAACAAACACAGAAAGCTTTTATATTAATATTATGGGTTTGACTTAGGAATAACAAAAGGAAGTTCAGAGTTCAGAATTCTGAAACTGTTATTTCAGGGGTCTCTGAAATACAAGGCAACACACCACAGCGAAAACGTAACGTATAGATGCCTACCTGTGGTTATTCTTAGACAATTATGTCACCAACTCACAGACCTTTAGCTTCATGATTCCCCTTAACACAGTGCTCCGCAGGGAGCAGTTTAGAGTTTACTAGAGTATCCGTACCCAAATACAACACCGTGGCTTCCAACAGCAGCCACACAGGCATTGTTAGAAAGCGTATGAGTGCTTAAAATGTCAACAGTCATAGAACAAGAAAGCCAAGTAAATTCATCTAGAGATGGGAGCTACTGCAATGTTTAATGTAAACTTTAAAAAGCTAATTGAAAACACTAAAAATAATTTAATTTCTTCATAAAAACTATGCAGAATTGCAGGCTGCATGGGGAACTAACACACATTCTTTCTCATCCAATTATCTTAGATTAATTAAATTTGAGATGACCTGCAAACCAAGGAGTCAATAGCAGAACTTAGCAAAGACAAATGGTTTAGACGAAAAACTCTCCAATTCTTTAATCCAAAAAACCTATTGCATTTTCTCCAGTAAGCGCAATGAGCCTACAGGATGAGAATAACCTAACCTCTGTATCCTGTCATTAACTTTTTGGCACCTATTTCCATTCCCTTTCTCCATCTGTGTTCAGCTTTTCCTAACAAACAAGACAAAGACCTAGCTCTTCTCAGCTTTATGTTTAAGTACATCTTCAGCTAAACAGAAAAGACCCTAAGAACAGGATCCTTCATTTGGAAGTATATACAGCTTTCCGATTGATATACAAGGGATGCCTACAGCTGACATGCTCTCATTACCATTTGGCTGGAATTACTGTGAAGGTATCCAAGGAAATGGAAATAATCTCTAAGGAGATAGGTCAAGAAAAGTGAGAGGCGGAGGGAAAGGATTAGCTTCTGTGGAGTTTATCATCTGAGGAATCTTGTGATCAGAATTTGTGTTTGCATGTGTAGGAAAAAACACCAAGTTAAAATCTCAGAAATCATTCTTTTAAAGGTAAGTAGTAGCCCAGGAAAGCAAAAAACATACTTAATTTGTGGCAAACAATTCCATCTGGCTTGTTTAGTACTTCTGCTAACCTGAAAAATGTGAAGTACTTCATATTTGAAAAATACTTTTTGAAATGACGTAGCAGAACGAAACCATGACTTGCAGCCTTTTATTTTTAATGCACATCCCTGAGTACAAGCTTTCTATCAGTATCCCTCACCTTGGTTGAGCAGTTAAAAGACACAGGTTGTTCTAAGGAGTCCACTATCGCTACTCTAGCTGCATTTGGGACACTGCAGGTTGCTTACTACCCTATCACAAAACCAAAATACTGGACTGCTGCAGAACCACCTGCACCATTTACAGAGGCACAGCAAGCACACAGTAAGCAATAAAAGCAATCCATTTGGATTTCTCTCCATAGAGACAAGATACCAGGCCATTTGGAAACCCAGAGCAGGAAGGTTTTGGGGAAAACAAGACAGCTTCAGAGGAAGAGGAGAGGGTAGTAGTACTGAAACAACTGCAGTTCTACAAAAATTCACAAGCTTTTGAGGGCCAAAGCAGGGGAGATCTTGAGCTGATGAGAGCCAATGACTAAAAGAAACAGGAAGCCTAGAACAAATAAAAACTTAACTCACAGGCTTCTGGTCAGTTATCTGAAAGCTAAAAAAAAAAAAAACCAAAGAAAAAAAAAAAACCCCACAAACAAAACCAAAACACTAGCACAAATCCATGGGTAAAGATATAGGAAAATACACTACACACATTCACACCAAAGGTTTGTGTGAAATCTAAAAGAAAATAAAGCGTGGCAGGATTATCAAAGTTAACATCATATCCTTGTCAACAGAATCATTTTTTAGACACAGCCTGAATATTGGAGGTTTAAATGAAAGGTTTTGTCTACTAACAATATTCTTATGACTACAGTCATCAACTCTTCCGAATACTTAGACTGTCTCTTAAAGGCTTTGAGGTTTCAAAATCAAACATCAATTGGGAAGTCATTAAAAGAGCATGATGAAAAAATCTGAGAATGAAACTCTATACAAGAACACAGAAAATGGTGAAAATACATGTACCCTGCAGACTCTCTTCTTAACTACTACCTTCCAGATTTTATAAAAGCACGAGGGATCTAAAGTCAGATTTTCTACCCTTGAGCAGAATTTATTTGGCACTTCTGTTTTATAATTTTATTCTTTTAAATCATTCATTTCTTCCTTGTTTGATTAGCTGCCAAGCAGTTTCAACCCCCAGCTTTAAAACAGTTGTCTGAACTAGAACAGGCAAACAAAAGAGAACCTCTGCATTCATTAGGATCACATCTGAACAACATTGAAACAGAAAACCACACTCTCCAACTCAGTTACAAGTAAAATATAAGTTTATAAGGAAAGAATGAGTGCAGCATTGCCAGCCATGTCTCAACAATATTAATTCCTTGCTTGCACTCTGATCACCCTGCTTCAACCTGCATAGAGAGAAAATAGCTAGAAACAAATGGCTTTAGTAATAAACTCCTAATCTATTTTCCTTGGCAGCGGACAGGCTCTAGATGGTAAGGACTAGGTGATGCTGTAAGAGAACAAAAAGACTGAGATAGTTTGAAAAAAGGCAAGAGGATCGTGGTATTCAAGAACCAAAAAAAAAGAAAGAAATACAAAACTGTTAAAAAGTGAGCCTTAAATACATAGGCCAATACATAAATAAATAGGCCAATAAAGCTCATTGTTAGAGTTCAAAGCTTAAAGATCAAATGCAATTAAATACTTCTAGGAATAGGAAGATTAATTTCTTGTAATTAAGAGCATCTAAAACATGTATGTTTCAAGACATCAGCCATCCGACATATATTATTTACATTGATACGCAAGTATCCCTCTAAACCATCTGGTATTAGATACTGCAGAACGCTGCCATAGTTATCGCTTTCTTCTATGTATGAAAGCACCACAACGTACCTGTACTTTCCTATAAGCATAAAAGCTTATACGAACCAACCCACTCGGGGCCCTTGTTTTCAGTGCTTCCTCTCAACATTTGAAAAAAATCAACCAAAAAAATATTTGAATGATCAACATAAAACACAAATACTGTTTTGATAGGCAACATGGGTCAAACCCACTAAGGCTGAATATGGTTTCCTGCAGTACTTGATTAATTAAACTTACAGATGTCTAGCTTGTCAATTCCGAATGGTTTTGCCTGCAGAAAAGATGCTGAGAGTGTTCACAGACACCTACAACACCAAACGTACAGGACACCTTTATGTACCTAAACGCAGTTGTCTGCCAAGCTGGCACTTGTCAGCTTCAGAGCAAATAGCCTCATCTGTGTAACCTGGTCCTTTGTTCAGCAGTTGCAACAACTTCCTTGTTGTTATTTGTAACATAGATGACTTTGACAATCTACCTTACAACAAATGATTGGGTTTCCTTGCGATGCAACTGGGCACCAAGCTACCAAAACAGCCCAGGAGCAGCTGGTGGGAAGTGCCTGGTGCAGACTTGTCACCAAAGCCAATTACGGAAGACCTAACCTTTACATATCCGAGAATTAGTGAGGAAGGGGAAGATGCTGTGGACATCTTTTGAGGACTAAGCTGTCAAAATTATTTTAGAGATCCCTAAGTCTATGGGCGGAATCTGTCCCTCAGGAGTATGCTCTTAGGAGCTGGCTTAGACTACACACAGCTCTCTGTTCCCAAATTAATTGGTGTAACATTTTGTACTATAGCTAAGCCTTGATAACCATTCAGTTGAGTTCAAGTACTCCTCACAGCCACCTGTAGCAAAGTAATTTGGAACACCCTATCGTACACACGTATGCCCTGAAGCTGTGTGGACTAGCTCATTAGGTATTTCCTGGAAGGTAGAGGAATGCCATACTTGCACCTGACAAAACTAGGGACCTCCCAATTCCATGATGGAGGACTTCTTCAGAAAAAAAAAAAAAAACAACAACAACAAAAAAGCCACAATAAACACATTGATTTATGTTTTTAATTTAATGAGAACGTGGATGTAGTTTATGAAGGGAATGTGGCTGCATGTAGAGGAGAGACCTCTAATACTAGAAGTTGAAATGAACTTGAAGGTTTTCACATGGAGAAACATGCCCCATACTTGCAGTTTGGAACAAAGCTAGGAATAAATTTAAAACAGTGGGAAGAATCACACTTCCCACAGCAGAATCAACCCTAAGATGGTTAACCCAGAGTCACACCACAAGCTTTTGGCACATTCAGAAAGAGCAAATGTTCTCCCAAGCCTTAGATCAAGGCACTCATCACCAACTCATCCCCCATCTCCAAACATGGCCTTTTGGTACTTGCTGCATTCTCAAAAGTCTGGAAAGAAAAGTATATGCTTTCTTCTTACATAAGAATTAATTATATACTACTTTATGCTAGAAAAAGCATTGTGTTAACTAATAACAATTAATAAAATAGATTTCCCTTCCACAAAGTCACTTTAATCTCATTTAAAAGTATCTGGCTCAAATAAAATGTGAAACTCTCCTCTCTGATAAAAACAGTATACATTTTGAGCAACTAGTAGGAAAGGGAGAGACAGGTATGCCTCTCACTTCTCACATTCCCTCTATAATAATCATGATACTGTCTCTTCACTGACTTAAAAAAAAATAGTACTACAGTCTTAAAACACAGAAACAAGCAAACACTACATTCAAGAAAGAAAAAGAATAGCCATTACTCTCTCTTTCTCGCCAGTATTGATTCTACTATGAATTATAGCAAGAACTAATTTATTTTCAGCATGAGCTTAAGCACTATTACACTGCAATAACATAACAGAGCTTTACCTCGAAGCTGTGGCTATTCATCCTTCCAGCTTCATTCACTACAGGCAAATGTCTCACATAGCTCACACACTCCAGCAAGAGTGAAAAACTCTGAAATACGAAGCACAAAGCTCTGTTTTATTCATGGTACTTTTGTTTGCCAATTAATTTGAAAGGCATTCTTACAGTGGGAAAAGTAGCTTGGCTTGGTTAAGTTGCCATCTTACACAACACAGTAAAAGGAGGGAGGCAAAACCCTTATGTAAAAAAAGCAAACAAATAAGAAAACCCACCAAAAAATGTAAAAACAATTGCAGTTTGCAAAGCATCAAGGTTTTTGGTGCCATCCTAACCTCACAATGTATACACCGGTGTAACTCTATCGCCTCCACAGGGATGATGTCATCTTCTCTGACAGCATGTCAGTGAAATAAGAAACAGGTCCTTTCAACTGCAAGAAGGCCCAAACCTTTTGTTTGGTTTTCAGTGCTCAAACCCTCCCTGGCTGATAAACCAGCCCTGCTCTATTTAAAAGGGGGGGGGTGGGGGAGGAAGGTCTGAGTATTGGACTGCCTTTTGAATGCATCCCCGTGAAAGAGAAAGAGTTTTAAAATTCTCCGCAGGCGCTTTCTGTTGTAGTTGGTTGGTGCACGGCCATGGCAACCCCAGGTACCCCGGGGCATCCCTGTGGCCATGGAGACCCACGCTTCTGCTGCCTCCAGTCCTTCTGGATGACCTTTCACTTCCCGGAGCAAAAAATATATTTAAAAAAAAAAAAAAAAAAAAAAAGCAAGAGGCAACATTCAAGCTCATCCTGGCAGTGATCCAAAGGAAAAAACCCAAACAAAACACAAGCCAACAACAAAGATCCACAGATTGGAAAACTGCTGACAACCTAAGTAGTAGGAAGTTTCTGATGATCCAAAAGGCATTGTGAAGCCCAATTAAAAAGAAAACAACAGCTATAGTTTTTCAGCTTGGCCAGGCAAGGAACAGCTGACTCAGTCATCTTAAAACAGGAGAGGAATGCACCTTTTTTGTCATGCATGAAGAAGGTTCAAAGTAAGAAATTAAAAATACACTTTTCCCTTCCACAGAAAAAAAAAAAAAAAATTGTGGAAAACACTTTCTCTAAGTGTTACTTCAGTGCAAAGAGCAACTATGCATAAGAAAAGACATTGCTACTCTTCCTTTTCTGAAAAGGATACTTTAGGTTCTACAGCAGTAGTATTTCAGGTTCGGTTTTTTGTGTCCTTTTTTTTTTTTCCTGAAGCATTTCATTGCTCTTTGCTGGTAGAGCAAACGTCCTGCTAGCTTTTATGTTTAAATACATGCTTCAAACGGTTTTCAGGTTATTTGGTTTTAGACAGAGAAATAAGCCCCAGATGTTTCACCGAGAAGGTTTTCCACCAGGAAATTCATGGCCCTTCCAGATGTCTCAGATATCTAATAGTCCAAACTTATTTTTCCTACACGACAGCCATGAATATTTTCTTTCCAACAAGTTGCTTACGGGATTATAATAAATGTTTCCATAGGTTATGGGTGCAGCCTGCACCAGATGGATTTAGGATCATTTAAAAGAGTGAGCAGCAATTAAGTCTTCCTAGTCCTTGCATCTTAAAAATATTTTTCATATTCTCTATCCTTGCTTGGCACACTAAGGCAAGCAAAATTTGACAGGATGAATATAATTGTGTATTTTTTAATCTGTATTTGCAGTTACATGAAGCAGGTCAATATGAGGGCTTGCTTCCATTTCTGTAAGCCTTGTAAATTACTATTTCGAGTGGACAGTCTTGCTGTAGCTTTAATGATGTGAAGACCTATAAAAATGTCTTTTAAGTAATAAGATACAGAACCCCCTATGGTCATGATTTTCCAGTAGCCAGTATGTCACATCTCTCTCTGCTTTTCCTCATTAACAGGTAAGTTTCCAATGTCTTGTAGGCAATAACTGCTGCCTCTTTCTCATCACCAGCCTGACTGACTGTCTTAGCAAACATTGTCTCTACCGCAGTTATCAGTCATCTTCCCTCTCAAATCGTTTACTGTGTTAACATGATCCAGTTAACCTATCAGTAAGTGATCCTGACATCCAGGCCTTCGAGCTCCTACTTCTATTTCAGACCTGAGGAAAGGCTCACATACCCATCAAGAAAAGAACACTACTTCTCTTTGCAGCTTTGTTTTTCCCTCCGCCTCAGAGAGTGGCACATGAGTTCTAAGCAAGCAATGCTGGAAAGAAAACTTGGTATCACATGCTTTTTCTTAAAAAGGAACTATGTCAGCTGCCATCTTGGGCAGCACTATACAAGCCTGGGTTCGCAGGTTTATTTAATATACTCTTGTCTGATTATTCTGGCAGCAACATCTCCTTCTCCTCATAGCTATACAGGCACAATTCCCAAAGAAGACACTGGGACTCCACATGGCCACCTCTAAAAACAGGCAGATTCTGCACACACAGATTTCTCAGATTGCCAAAAAAATATACTAGGAAACACCAAGCAGGAAAAGAAGGCGGCCCCGATTTGTAGGGAGCAATCAAAAAAGTAAGTGTTCTCCCTCAATGGAATGAAAGTCAAATCTCGTCATAGTCATGGTTATACACTGACTTCTCATTCTCACCTTAAGCCCAGCTCTTCCACAAACCTGTACACACAGTCATCTTCAATACTGCTGCCTTCATCTCAGAGAAAAAAAACCAGAAAGTTCTGGCAACCTACCTTACAAAGATTTGCTTAGAGTATGCCATTTTTTTTAGCTCTGGAGGCAGTTTGTTCTTGTCTCAATTAGCTGTTTTCCCTGAACATATTGATAGAAGATAATCTTTAACAGAATGATGCATTTTTTTTAAATAGACTACTTGTAAGAAGTCATATCTTCAGCTGCACTAGCAAAAACATTAAACATCTTGCTTTTATGTTTATTGGGGCACAAAACACTTTTTGGTACAAGAATCAAACCTATGATATTTCTCTTTTACACTCATCTTTTCCAGTTATACATGTTTATGATACGAAATTGCACCACATTTATAATAAGAAATTGTGCTGATGAATAACTGCAAGCCCCATGCACCAACACAAAAGTGAATACACACAATTCATTTGTCCTGACTGCCCTTGCAGAACCATATGGAAATATTGATTACTGGTCAATAAATACAGTTCTTCTTTAGAAACAGCTTACAAATAATCAGAGTAGGGGGTCGTAAACAGCCTATGGTATAGATCTGCAGTCAATTTCTACTATCCTTTACAATCATTATATAAGTGGTGATGTTGTCCTTACACTGGAGGGTAATCACCACACAAAATTCAGCACTGCACACAAAAGCCATCAAGGTTGTGAGTACGTGACAGGCAGAAATCCCACAAGTGAAGCTTTGCTCTTTAAGCTTATGTAGCATCTCTCAACCACAGCATTAGGCTCCCCCCATTAGATCTGGCAATGCTGGTTTTCCTGTCTGTAGTACACCAGCGGAGCAAAAATCCTCCAAGAGACAGCGTTTGCAATCTTGGCCACCACAGGCACTGGATCCTAAGTTTCGGGACCTTGCCTGGTCTCTGCCTGACTCCCTCCTCTCACCCCTTTGCTACACTCAAGCCAGAAAGATGGCCGGTGGCCACAGGCCCCCAAAATGCCAGAAAAGCGGAGCTTAGTGGGTCCTAGCACAGCCGGCCCCTGTCCCAGAAGCGTTTTGCACATCTCCAGTCTCGCCACAGGCTGCCTGGGCAGCGGCCGGAGCAGCAGGCCCCGTTAGGTGACAATTAAGCTGCCAAGAGTGAGGAACGGCGCCAGGCTGCAAAGGCACAGCGGGCCGCTCTCCTCCAGAGCCCTGGCAGTAAAGGGAAGGAGACAGCCAACACGACACAGGTGTAAGGCCACATCAAGTTAAATAACACCTATGTTTCTGTTGGGTGCTTTTTAATTCATTTGAATTTTAGCAGACTCACTTCATTAGCTCGAGTTTTGGTTTAAACACCTGATGTGGTCCCCAGCGAACTCCTGTCAGTTCTGAGTGGAGAGGCGGTCAGAGGCCAGCCCGTGCCACAACCAGCAAGACCTAGGGCTCCTCAGGAGAACTAAAGCATCAGTGGATTAAACATGTCAGCCGTTGGGCATGAGCCGTAATGTTTTTGTCCTGACAGTACTGAGATGGTCTAGATTTTAAAGATATTTGTGCAGCTTAACGGTTCTGTGAGCTGTGGGGCGAGCGGGGCTCCCTGCTAAGCAAAGGCCACCATCCAAGTGAGGGTGACGGAAACAGCTCTCAGTCGCTCCGTTTGGTGAGACACCGAACCAGAAAACTGAATCCATAAAACAAAGCTTACACAGCTTTAGGGCACAGAGGCTCACTTTGCAGAAGAGCATATAAGAGCACCTCAGCATATAAATGAAAACATAACAGGGCAGGGACTGACCCAGGCATGCCTGCTTCCCTCCCACTACAGCCTTGGTTGGAATTTAGCATCAGGTGACACAAGTCACACTTGAGAACAGTGATACATTTAGCAGAAAATATTCAAGACATTCTTTTCTCCAACCACAGACCTTCTGCGTACACTACGATCATCTTCCAAAAAGTGGAATCAAATCATTCCATAATTTCCATTCCTGAAGGGCCAGCTCTGATTTCTAAACAAAGGTGTCATGATAATAAGCCGACCCTCGTCTGGCTGGTAAAGACATAGTGGTTTCCGAAACCTCAACGGGACACTAGGAGAAAGGAATCTATATTCATTACTGCCTATGGTTAGACTTGTGCTGAGAGTACTTTTGGTTTACAAACCATTCTTGCTAAATTAACCTTAAACATGTCAAGCTTCACATAGCTCTATAATCTCTGGTAACATTTTGTCTGCTTGCAAATCTAAAACAATATAAAAAAATGCAACAAATGCCATGCAAAGCCTATAGCTGGCTGACTGTTATACAAGCCTAAACGATAGCTCATGACAAAATAGCCATTCCAGTACCAAGTAGGGTGTATTTTTTTTCTCCAGGAAGGAGAAAAAGCAGAAGAACTATCAAGTTCAACAGACAAGTAGAAACCAGAAGCTGTTTAGTCTTATATTATGAAGACTGAATAATTTGATAGCATGATCAAAGCACACTAACAAACGGGTAACAGACAATAGAAGTACATAATCAGAAGAAAAAGCAGGATAAAGGATGCATATCAGCTGTGCTAAAAATGCACAAAGTGTCCGTTCAATAATCAAATAATATCTATTATTGAATATTAGGAAAAAATTTTTTACACTGAGGGTTGTAGAACACTGGAACAGGTTGCCCAGAGAGGTGGTGGAGGCCCCATCCCTGGAAACGTTCAAGGCCAGGCTGGATGAGGCTCTGAGCAACCTGATCTAGTCAGGGATGTCCCTGCTCCTTGCAGGGAGGTTGGACTAGATGACCTTTGAAGGTCCCTTCCAACTCTAACCATTCTATGATTCTACAATATGTTTGAAAGAAGTACCCTGGTTTTGGATAATAAAACAATTACTGTAATTTACACAAGAACAGTGTTACCACAAAAACTTAGTGCTTAAGCCATTACTTGCCACTTTAAAGAGCTCATAGAAAAAGAACATTTAAGAGTCCAGCTAAGCTGCACGTTAAGGCCATATTCATGGCCGACTAGTCCATTGCATCCACTTCACGTGTCTCAAACTTCCAAGAAAAATGCCTCCTCTGACCCATGTCTAGAAAACCTCAGTGGCAATAGCTAAAGAAGTAGGAAAATGGCTTCCACGTACCAGTCATCTATCACTGTGCTAAGGAGACACACAGGAAAATACCAAAATTAAGGTCTGGTCTGGAGTCAAAGTATTAGCCAGTACTGTGTCATCAAGAGGATGGTGAAAATATCCTCACCTCTGACAACCGTCCCATTTACAGTTTGGTAAGACAGATTAAAATTAACTAAAATATATTGGCATTGAGAGCATCTTACACACCAAGAGAGTCTTGCTCTCCATATGTCGACATGGTGTGTTCCTTGAACAACAAGTATTTTTGCAAGCAAATCTCTTCCCATCATTCATTTTTTATGGTCTTTCCTCAAAACTGAGGGTGGTTGAAAAAAATCTTGTTCCCAAGTCAACTGTTAAGATTAATGTGATATTTTTATTTAGGTTCCCATTTATATGTTTCTTCTTTAGTTTCTTCCAATTTAAATTACTTAGATTGCTAGCAAAAATTTATACTGTTTTTTTTAAACTGAGTTCTTAATCATTAATTTATTCCAAATATCACTAGCATTCTACTAGGAAACACAACAGTTAAAAGGCTCCTAAGCCCATTTAATAAAGCACATCCCAAAGGCAAGTCCTATTAACATCTTCCCCGTGCAAACTATATCGTTCAACATGCCAAAACTAGGGTGACTGCAGCCTGTGTCATATTGTCAACATCACCACTGTCCTGTACATCGGAATTCTGTTTTTAATACAAATGTGGAATGGTCCATTCACATTTAACAGTGACAGTCCTCTTCCAAGAGGTGAGAAACAGATACAGATCCCTTCAGGCAAAGGAGCAGACTGAATGTTGGCAAGAGCTCAATTTCCAAACCACCTGCTTAAGCAGGTTTTGGCATCACTATCATGACAAATTCTGTAAAATCTTTCATCCCCAAAACTTTTCTAATGGTCAACTAACTACTTTCAAATATGTAGGGTCTGCACTTAAGAAAAAAGTACTTCATCTAGATACAGTTTTATTGCACTAACTGGGCATTTTTACTACATTGAACTAGCATATTAAAACCATAACTTAAACACATTTCGTCTATGATACATTAAACAGACACTGTTTTCCTCACAGCAAATTTAGACACTTGCTGCTATGACACTGACGAGACTGAGCCATAAGTATTTTTCTGCAGACCAATAAAATAGCTGGATACCAATTCACTTGTGAAATGAGTTGTGAAAGTTTTCTCAGGGGCTGGCTCAGGTATAACGCTTATTTCAGGGAAGCTAGAAAGACTTAATATTTTCTGTTGCAAGCAACAGATGGACTTCTTTAACCTTATTTTCACTTACAGAAGCTTGAAGAATTTAAAGACAGCAAAATAATTCCCCTGCCCCCAAATCATAAAATAACAGACTAAGTACAAATCTATTTTCTCCTGGACAACAACAAAACAAGGGGCAAATAAAAGCTTGCTCATCAGTTTTGTACTTTGTTTTGCTTCGTAGGGCTTTAGAAGACTATGCTAAGGGCACAACGTAACACCCATAGGAGAACTGCATAAACAAAACGTTAACTCTAAAATCTGCCAGCAGCAACACTAGTAATTAAACTTCACGCCAATTTTGCCATTAGGAGACATTCCACTGAAGAGCTTCTCCTGGAATCCCAGGCGCCGCTCTTCTCCGCCCACCCACCTGCTCCTCTGCAAAGTGCTGTCGGCTCACGCTCCAAAACCTCTCCTGTTTCTGGGAAAAGGGAATGGCCATTGTCCAAGAGTTAATACAGGAAAGAGAATATTCATTTTGCATTCCCGATTCTGCCACAAATGTACGTGTCCATCCAAGGGCAAGGTAGCCTTTGTCTGTATTACAATGGTTTTGTTTGTTTCCTCCTTTTGCACTAGTGCAGTAGCTCTACCAGTTCTATTAACTGCATATAAGGGCTTCAGAGTTTTAACTCTCCTCAGTTCCAAACAGAAGCTCTTCACTCAGTGACTTCAAAAAAATTACAAGTCAGATATATGCTACCCATATATGCAAGCATCTTTGCAACTAACAGTGCATGTTTCCCAACTGTAACGAAGGAATATGGGCACAAGTACGCAAGGCTTTCAATATTAGGTTGTAATACACAGCTTGAATGTAATTTCACTGCTAGCTTATATTTTTGTTAGCACGGCAGGTTACAGCAGCACCCTTTTCATAGACAGCCCTCCAGAAATTGCTTCCGAGAATCAAGAAATTATAATACTACTATTTCCAGGTTTTAAATAAGCACTTTTCTTGAAAAACTACAGCCTCTCTCCAAGCTAGTTTTCTTCCACTGTTACCTACAGTGGAAGAAAGTAGCAGGCCCTGGTTACTTGAGACAGTTCCACCCACAAAATACCCGTCACCATGGTTTCATCCATCAAGAGTAACAAAGTAGTTATCAGCAATGGCCAAAATCCATCTCCTCCTGCTGACAAACTGAGCTTGTGCCTCCTGCTACAGTGCAGGCTGCAATACTGAAAAACTGCAAGGGGAAGGGTAGGAAGAATGAGAGATGGCACAAATATTGCTTTGCTACACAGGCCTTTGTAATTGCCCAAACACCATGATGTGTTTGTATAAACATTCTGCGGCTGGGGATTTGCACTCATCTCCCTTCTCCGCAACAAAAACAAACTGAACACAGTAATTAGCTTCAATAGCATCTGATTAAGTAAATAGGTTTTTCCGTTTCCATTAGTAGCTCATAAAGACGGACACTAATATGAGCACCACTCGGGTCATTGCCCAGCGGTGACAGCTTTACACTCCAGCCAAAATAGGTTCCACTGCAACAGCGAATATGAGAGTCAAATTCCCTGGCAGGACAGGCACAAGGTTTGACAAGCATGCTGTTGCAGGCTATGGCAAGAACACTCATGCTAAATCACTCATATACTTCCCCAAGCAGCTAATTACAATTGCTCACAACAAATCCTATCAATATTTAACAGAGATACCCAAAAATAAACAGGAGTTCAGTTTGCTAGAACTGATTGTCCTGCAAAATATCTTGACATAACACCTGTTCACAAAAGTTACAACTGACAAAGAACAGTCTACAAGAGATACCAGATTTAGCTAACAACCTGCTCATGATTGTATTCCTGTTTCTGGGCCAGGAAAACTTTATAGACCTTCCCTCTCTTTTTCTTCGCATGTACAATCACCCCAACTCCATAAGCCTTTGGTTCTCATGGAAATCTTCCTTTAGAAATAACTCAAGCCATAGAAATTATTAGTAGCCACATGGAAATGAAAGGTGAGATTAGTCACTTTTAAATTGTCAAACAACCAGCCTGTTAAAAAGTAACATGCAGGCATGACTTCAATATTATCTTCCTGTGACTCACCTATAGAACACACTTCAGTCTTGACTCAGCTTACTTAGAAGAAATGGACAAATAACCAGCATGAGAAAACAGAGGTAGGTGTAACATTGCTTTGATTGTGTCTACATATATACACAATTGTCCAAGAAAGTAATCTTTTTACAGTAATTATATGTATTTTATTTTCCCTTCCCTGATTTGAACATCTAAACACAGAGACTGAGCACTTGGAATCCAGAAGAAGTCACTGAAGGGTTTTTTTTCATTTGAATATTTCTTCAAATTATATTTTATGAGCTGGTGCTTAATTATCTCAGAGATTTAGATTATTGTTTTTATTTCAAGAAATCTAATTTGGTGGATGAAGAATATGAGAACATAATGTTAATCAATCTCCGTTAAACTTCTTAAAATAACACTAGCTGATGACTACTCGTGAGATAGCAAGCTATTCTCCCCTCGTCAGCTGCATATATCTTTCTGAAATATTTGCTGGAATATCAGTGACAAACCATAACAATATAAAGAAGTAAATATAGCTCAACTTACACTTCACTGAAAAATATTTCTAATCTCCTTTTTGTCACTCAAATCACACCTAGCTCTAATGATTTCCAAATGCTATGGGCTGTTACCAGTGGCCTTCCCACAGAAGGAACATCAATCTAAAGAATGGTTTTAAGGCAAGAGCATTCTTTCAGCAGCCTACCAGAACTATCAAAGAATTTAATGCAGCAGGTCACTTATTTGAGACGTAACCATAAATAGCCAGCTTCCTGAAGTTAAGAAAATACCTTGTTTGACATAAAATCCTAGAAGTCGCTGGACAGCATTCTGCCTATTGCCTTTGTCAGCTTTTAATTATGTCATGTTACCAACAAACTGCCAAAGCAGAGCACAAGCGATAGCATCCAGCACGTCTGAGTACAGGGTATTTTTAGCCTGCAATTCAGTCAGCACTCTTACAACGGCTAGGATTAAAGCCCGAGACAGTCACATTACTGTATACAGGCCAATGCAGTTACATGTTGAAACATGTTGAGAGAATGTGATGGTGAACTGGAGTCAACGCTGGGAGGAGCAGCGCTAGACAGACAGTTGCTCTGTGCTAACGGATGTCTTCATTGGCAGAGCCGACTCTCACATCTCGCTCGTCTTGATTAATAGTCCACGAAATAAAATATTAAAAATAATGACAGTTTTACTCCAATTCTTTCAAATACGATTTAGCACTTGTGAAAGACAGACAATGTTTTGGCAACCTTGAAAATCAATATCCTTTTACCTTCACTGGCAGCTGTTCAGATGACTCAGCTTTGTCAACACTAAACCAGGCCACTGCAATCCTGCCCTGAAAATGCTGCCAATGAGGAGACAACTCAGTCCTCACCCTCATGCTCCTGAAATTCCCTGCTGAGGTAGCAGTTACAGGACCTGTTCTGAAAGAGCATTTGCAAGGATGCTTTTAAACATCTCTCTCTCATTACACTGAAAAAATAAAATAAATGAAAAAATTTATTTTCTTCAAGCCAAGAAGTTTCTATACATTCAAGTGTTAACCCTTAATTTAAAATGTTAAGTTCTCACTGTATTTTTAATCTTCAGGAGTCACATTTTCAGGCTCTTCCTCTGCAACGATACAGACTTTTTTAAAAAAGAAGAAAAACCTAATCTTGCTGTGTAACCTACAGAACCTATTGTTTTGAGACTATCAGACCAATAAAAAAGTGACACCGCAATCTGACCACTTGTCGTCTAGGATATCGCTAAATGATCTATCAAACAGTAATAACTTTCATACACTAAAAATAGAGCTGCATACTAATCAATGATGTAAGGAAGAACAAGGCTGCATTTCATTACCAGTTTCCCAGGACCACTATTCTCTTTTGGTACAGCTTCTGAAAGCTCTCCTAAATAGTCTTCCCTTCATCTTTGTACAGATGAACGTTAGGAGCCATTTCCTTCAGATCCCTTGACAAGAGATAAAGACTACAAGGAACACATACACATTCTCAAGACTTTCAAGGACAATGCACATATAAATTAAGGGACATTTAATTAGCAAAGAAAGAGTATCTGCATCTTGAGGTAATTCCCTTCGTTATTGCAACCTTCCACATTCCAAAATCAAGCAAAAAAAAAGTCCATGGAGAGGACAGGAAACCTACAAGCTTAATTAACTGGCATCTGAACTGAGAAACACAGCCTGAGTCTCAGAAACTATACTCCTTTACTTTCTAAAAGATAAGAATTTCTTCCACCACTTCCCTCACAACATTCAACTTCATCAGAAAAATGGCTCATTTTCCTTTTTAAGCCAAAATTCAGTCTAGAAGAAGCTTGTTAACTACAGTAACAAACACACAAGGCAGAGTAACACCCATCATAGGATGGTTAGAGTTGGAAGGGACCTTCAAAGGTCATCTAGTCCAACCTCCCTGCAACAAGCAGGGACATCCCCCGCTAGATCAGGTTGCTCAGAGCCTCATCCAGCCTGGCCTTGAACGTTTCCAGGGATGGGGCATCCACCATCTCTCTGGGCAACCTGTTCCAGTGTTCTATAACTCCCATTGTAAAAAAAATTTTCCTAATATCCAATCTAAATCTCCCCCCCTCTATTTTAAAACCATCACTCCTTGTCCTATCACAACAGGCCCTACTGAACAGTCTCTCCCCATCTTTCTTGTAGGCCCCCTTGAGGTACTGGAAGACCACTATAAGGTCTCCCCAGAGCCTCCTCTTCTCCAGGGTGAACAGCCCCAACTCTCTCAGCCTGTCCTCATAGGAAAGGTGCTCTAGCCCTCTTATCATCTTCCTGGCCCTCCTCTGGACCTTCTCCAACCGGTCCATCCCGTTCTTATGTTGGGAGCTCCAGTAAAACCACCATGCAGTAGCTGAAACAATACTGCAGACAAATTAACTTTTTAATTAGGCTAAAAAAGCAACAATTGAATTTAGCATCTAAACAAGAACATATTACCATCTACAAAGTAAGTATAACAAATCTAAACGCATTACTTTCAATAATTTAAGCTTACTTCTCCTCAAAAATGTGGAAAGAGGACATAAACAAGCAAGCATAATGAGGAGTATTACAATATAAAATGAAGGCTGCATAAGACAGGAAGGGAACGCTTAGGTCTCAGGCAAACAAAACAGTACACACTAAATCCAGAAGAGCTGCACTTCTTTCTGCCTCGTACAGCCACAAGACAAAATGTCTCATGTATTATCATCAAACCAGAACAAAAAAATTCACAATAAAATGAGTGTCCTTCAACTGTGACCAGCAATGATCACTGCAATACATTAATCATTCAGAACACTAACACAGGTCGAATCAGTCATGTCTGTCTGAAATAAAATACCATGTTTTACTTATACTCTGCTTTTCCACTTGTGAATAAAGCCTGCCTACCTTACTTATGGTCACTGGAAAGTTACAGGCCTTCTGCATTTGTAAGAGATGCTTGACTCAACTGGTAGCACAACACAGAATACTCGAAAGAAAGAATGATCAAAACAAGGAAGAAACGTGTAGAGACCGAAAGGCACAAATAGTGTAATTTGCCCTAGCAGTACCTTTTCTTCCTCAGGCACACAGTTTTTCAAAAAAAATGCCCATTTTCAAATCACATTACAGTTTCCTATAAATACGTCTAAAGTACTTACACTAAATGTGCCTCATGAGCCAAATTTTTGAAATTCAGAAGGCATCTGGCCTTAGGACCAGCACGCTTTCATAACCAGACACAGGTAAGTCTGCAGCTCACCTCCTTTCGTTGCCACTCACCACTATTAGGCTCCTCAGTCTTTGTACCCTTTTGAAAGTGACCAAGTTTTTTTTTTTTTTTTTTTTTAAACAAAACCACACCAAAACACAATGAAAATCCCACAAATTCACTTCCTTTTTATAGGCTATTGTCAGTCCCAGACAAGGCAGCACAGATGAACACCACAGTTTCAGGAATCTCCCCTTTCTTGCAAGGGTCACAGGAAATGGCACCACTTTCTTTCTCCCCCTTGTTACTTATTTCCTCCTCTTCACTAGCTGCTCATTGCCTTGAACTGCTCAGGCCCTGCAGGATTGCTACATCTCTCAGGTAGAAAGAATAAAGCTCAACAGGTATCCTTAATTCTCTGCCTGGCACACCTCGGAGGATCTTCCCCAGACAGAGACACCAAGACCTCCCATAAAGAGGGCAGAGGATTCCATATTTTTACAAGCCACCTTCCTCACAATGCTAGAGGGGGGGGGGGGGGGGGGGGCGGGCGGAATCCCTTTTTGTGTGGATCCAAAGGTCACACTCCAGAGACAGCTGCTGCAATGTAGTAATAAACAGAGGGTTGATATGTAGCTCTTTCAATTTCTCCACTTCCCATAAAATGCAGCATTTCCGAGTACTAGAAGTCTATTAATGTCTACCCCACAGCTAGAAGCGGGTCATCACTGGTGCTTTGGAGAAAATTCAGAACTTGTGTTCCACCCTGACAGAAAGCAGGCATAAGTCCCCATTTGGCATTTCACTAGCACAGATGAGATTCCTGTAGGTGTCCTGATCACACGCCCTGCTATTATGCTCTTTCCTTGCAAACCTTACTGTAAAATAGCCTTGTAGTAATGAAGTAAGAAAACAGACAGGATGTGCTTTTTCAGTTAGCCTTACCTTGCATATGACCCTTGGATGCACAACCTAGCAGGCACAGCTACAAGAACTACAGCTACCTCCTTTGCCAGCCCTCAAATCATGGCAGGTGGTTCACAACAAACATGCTGAGCAGCCTGACTCAGGAACTTCCTTCCTGGCCAGGAACTTCATCTTCTCCTTGCTGACAACAGAGCCATCAGAAAAAGCCACACACAAAATCCCCAGGCAGCTCACCAGTAGCTGAAGCAGCTACTTTACCTCTGAAGCTGTTACATGTGGCTGCAAACTTATTTTCTCAATTTCACTTAGAAAGGTTGAAGGGCTCCTTAATAAATCTGAGTCAACTAACTTCAAAGAACAGTGCTGAAATGTCTCGTATTTTCATTTTTTAATCAATATCAATGTTACTCACAATTCTCTTTTTAAATGGCATGGTCTGTAGTTTCTAAAAGCAGAAGATAGCACAGAAGCCAAGATGAAGGTATAACTTACTTTACTTCCTAAATATGGAAATATAAGCTATCTGTAAGGGCATTTTATTCCAATATAATCATGCGTGCTACGTACAAGAGGAAAAATGTATTGACTTATCTGTATCAGTAGAGTTAAAGCACTACAACTGGCTTATCTACACAAAGCACAAGATACAGCTTACTAATTTTGTGGCTGACAACCATAAATCTTAAAACCATACACTCCTCCGCTACTGCACGTAATCACGCATACTGGACTTGACTTTGTATTATGGCTTTTTTATTTCCGCAGCTTTTTCCCATCCTCTTGATATCAAGAGTTTAACTGTTAGTAAACACATGTCCGACAGCCTGTCCAAGTCTCATTTTTCCAAGTATATATACTCTGCATTAAAAATCATTCTAGAACTATGACTAAAAGGAGATGAAGCTGCTTTTCCAATCACCCCACTCCTTGCAATTCAGCCTACTGAGCACTTCCATGTAAAATGATGACCAGTATGACCAAAAGATTAATAATAATGCATTGCCCTTGTTTAGCAGTAGTGACTAGGCATCTACGATCAACGTTACAAATTTTTCAGGGCTTTGTAATTCAAGTAAACATTCTACTCACAAAATGGATAGAGGGTCAGTTTAGAAGTATGACTACTAAAGTCAAGTGGCCATACTGGAAGTAAAGGAAAAGGTCTAAGCCTTTTATTTATTTCTTTTTTTTTTTAAACACTCTTAAAATACTAGGTATGAGAGAATTACTTCTTTTTAAGTGTTTGGAATTGGAAACTGCAATGCATTTTTTTAATATATATGTGTTAAGCTGATGACACGTGGAAAGTGAACTTTCAAGTCTCACTCACCTTTACTTCAATAGTTTCATATGCCAGATGGTTGCAGATGTTTCTAGGTAGCTGGGCCTACTAGAGAGCTCACTGCTACTTTTGTCCCAACTTGTTCTTCTGCTAAAAATATGTAACAACATTCCTTGCTGTCTTATTAATAACTGTAATACAATATAAAGTTAATATGAATATAATGCAATCCAGGTGATGTGGAAAGTGATGACAGAGGTGTAGTAGCAGGCACTCTTTCCTCTGAGCCGGTAATGAAGTAATATCCTAGCACACGGGTACAGCCTACTGAAGCACTGGTGCTCAAAGAAAATATATAGCCCCAGCCCAGACCACTCGAGGTCACCAAAAAAGACATGATGCTTTTTGAAAGAGCAGAGGTACCAACCTGTCCTAGCTGAATTCCAGTCAGAGAAGCAGACTGTAAAACCAAGTAGTGCTGTCACAGATGACAATGTGGTGGATGGTCAACGTACAGCCCGACTGCTGGGCATACAGTTGCACAAGGGTCTGCACAACCCAGAGAGTGAGGTCAGACGGAAGGAAAAGGGACTCTCATTTAGACCCTAATTACTTGTGAGGTAGGGTGGCTGTGCAAGCACAGGAAAGTGAAAACTCTTCCTGAAAGCTTTTAGAACTTTTGCTCTTACTAGGGCCAACAGAGGAAGACAAGGAGATTGCAACATGCTAGGTCCCACGTCTTTCTCTGACCATTCCTCCACCACCATAGATACGGACTGAAGTCATCTTAGTCTCTTGCTAACTGAAACCATTAGCAATCTTCATACAACAATTTTGGAAGAAACAAGGTATTCTACAACTGTTTTTGAAAGAAAACATTGACATTTGTAACTGCAAGTACAAGATCTGGGGTATGATAACAACAAGGTCTAACTTCTTCCTATTCACCGTCTTTGTTAGATTACAGACCTCCAGTAAATGTATGGTGATGTGAGTTTCCAGAGGCTGCATCTGACCAATCTATGACTTCAAAATTCAGCAGTACCCTGAGAACTACCAGCACGCTCACTCCCATCGTTCTTGACACTGAGCTCTACAAAGACTCTTGAGCTCTGAGCAGCCAGAGAGACTTGTAAGAGAGATTTGTCAATTTCAGGAATTACACCTCTGGGATGGGTCTGCTCCCCTGCTTTTACAATATACCTTTTAAGCCTAGATCAAACAACTGAACTGAATTATAACTTGCCCGAACCATAACTTGTCCGAAGAACCTTGCAAGAACTTCAAAGACCTCTTACATTAAGCTGCTGGAGACAAAGCCCAGCATTTGACAGTTACTTCACATCTGGTGTATGAGTATCTCTGCTCCTTTGAAGGCCCACACCGAGAAGACAACAAGCTGCTGGAGACTGGGCAGCTTTTCACGGTTGTGCTTTCGGGGGAGCGTTTATACTCCCCCAGAAAAGCATGTTTCACACAGGACTCTGACACAGCTCATGCTTTCATGTTAGAAGACGGAGCTGGATCCTACCCTCTCTGCCCTCACAAAAACTTGCCTAGAAAATTCAAGCACACACAACAACTTCAGGGTCAATGTCTTGAAGCATGAGATTTTGTTAGCTCCAGAAATACTTGGCTAGATCCAGAACACTTTGGAAACCTGTTGGAAATAATGATTGTGTTAAATCCCCTCTTCTCTCAAAGGATGAGAAAGGGGTGATGTCCACCTGCCTCAGGGAGAATATGAAAGACCTAGGCATCTTGACAGCCCTCAACTAAAATATTCCCCAGTCCTCAGCAGTGACACTTCCAGAAGATATCAGCCAGTTTCTCCTGCCTGTGGGTTCATTTTCTCCTGGGCCAATGATGATATTCCAGTTTCCATCTTCTATTCTTCAGCTCCCATGAAGCGCATAATCGCCAACCCAAAAATGCTCTCTTCAGAGACCAGCTGCTCTGTTTACCACTAGGATCAGGATCCAAACCATCCTCTCTTCTTCTGCTTCCGCCTAGCCTCTGTGCACCACGGCATTTCTTAATGTCACTGTGCTTCAGGGAAACCCAAGGAAAAGGAGCCAGTTGGTAGGTTTTCTGCTCTTGGAAAATCTAAGGTTGATGCCAGGATACAGCCTGGCATTGAGTTTAATGCCAGAGCTGAGCTCCGTGCCAGGACATAACCCATTGGAGCATCCCCTACTATCAGTTTACATCACACCATGCCCCAGAGTCAGCCCTGGCTTTAATCTAGGGCTAAATCACAGCAGCTGAAGCTGAAGACGGAAATCTGGATGGTTTCTTTATGAACGAAACTCCGGAATCCGTCCAGTGCTCATTGGATTTATTTGCTTATACAACTATTTTTTGAATTATACTGTTCCTAATTACAAATTCTTGGAAGAGATTTAAACACAGAAGTTGCCTCCAGTTTTCTCAGAGGGAACAGGAGGTCAAAATAACTATCCTTATAGCATTACAGCTCCCCTTTCCACCATGACCACCAGTACACCATATGTACTGTGAGATTTTTGGGGGTTTTCCATTATTACACAAAGTATTTCAATTACATTTGCTTGATAAATTAGACAGTGTGATTTCCTATATTACTGTAAACATGTATCTCTTACAGAGCTGCCCCAACACTGAACAGTACTGTGGAATGTGAAAACAGAATACGGCAACAAACTGAGCATGCTGTAATTACATGAATAAGTTATAATGAAGATCTCTAAAAAAAGCACACCACTTGACATCGGCCATGTATATATATCCACTCTCCTGAGCGACCCTGTGTCAGCAAGTCGTAAGTATCAAGTAACTCAAAGCAATTCAAAACCAACAAACCCGAAGAACCAATTTAGATTCAAAGCGCACTATTGGCACTGGGCCTGAGCCACAAATTTAGATCCAGTTCTGAATTTTCCCAAGGTTCACAGAAATGGGCAAAAGAGACATCTGAATTCAGAGTCCAGACTAGATCCAGTTCTTGTTCATACAACAGACAGTAAGAGGGACCTAAAGTCCTCAGAAATAAAGCAGTAAAAGCCAAATCCAAAATGGCACCTTGGGCAGTCAAATCAACATAAGCAACTCACAAAAGCTCTGCACCATGACTTAGTCATCAAGAATTTGTAGATGTGACTAAAAATACCACAAAAGAATTTGTGCTACTTCATTGCATCAGCAGCTAAGATGGTGTAGCACCAAGGCACCTGAAAACACCGGGGACACCCAAGGCAAGCGTTCCTGACAGCAGTGCCCCGCTCCGTGGGATTCAGTTTGGTGCCCGTGCACCAGGCATGCCTGCTGCACACACGAGGCAGAACCCGGGGTACAGCCAGCTGCTTCATCCAGAGATACGGCTGTAAGGAAAGATATGTGCACAGAGAGAAGCGGGGGGAAAAGGGTGAGGGAGGAGGTTACTATTAGGCACCTAATCTCCAGTGAAAGAAGGATTGCAGACACCTTTCTTCTCAGTTTTCCCCATCAACCAGTTTAGGTGCTTCACTTCATCCAGATACTTAATGTATTCAGGGCAGTAAAGCCCAGCCTAGCCAGTGTTCATGGAACTCGGTCACCTAACGTCACTGCGCTCCTCCACAAGGATTTAAAAACATTGCCACTCAGAAGACACTTTACAGCTTTAGACTTGCACCCAGACTCAAGTATACTTGTAATTTTAAAGAGAAAAAAGTAGTAAAACCAACATATGAAATCAAGAGTTGTACTTCCAAAGAACTGGACTAAAGAAATGCTGCCCTTTGGAGTCAAACTATAACATCTGTTAGTTACAAAAAAAGAAAAGCTACTAATGACGCACAGGTCAGGATGTCAAAGCATTTTTCATTTGAGTTTTAAATGGATTTCTTAATTATTGTTTAAAATATTTAACTTACAATGACTTGCAATATACAAGTTACTTTATTAACGACAAAAATACCATCATCACTACAAATTTCAGCTTGGCAATGGTGAAATCTGACACCCACTGAAGTGAGCTGGTTTCCTGCTACTGACTTCACTCTCTCAAGCACATCCCACAGCAGTACATCATCCACGAGGAGATGTACAAACCAGCCAGTGATTTGAAGGCAGCAAGTTGGCACCTCTGTTCAGAGAATAAGTGAATATTCATCCAAGTCAAAAAATGATAACTTAAAAACTAGTGAAAGAAAACTAGCACTGATCATTCGAACTTGCTGGCAAAAAGGCCAACAGTATACAAGTTTCAGGAATGATTTAGACATCAGCAATAAAGTATACTTGAGCTATAAACTCCTACATCTGTTTCAAGGTATTTTGCTCTACTTCACTACCCAGATAACTAAATGGACCATCAATCCATTAGCTCACTAATTTTCAAAGTAATTAATCAATCAAGCCTCAAATATATCAAGCTGAACTGACACCTGAAATTTCAACCTACGCTCTGCTTTGACAGCTGCATTCCTTCAAGATCACCAAGTTTTGTCCTGATCTCTGGGAGAAATAGAGCAAAATCCTTCTTTGTCAACAAATTATGATCTTCTAAAGATCAAGTGAATACAATCTTGAGGAAAAAGCTGCAGAAAGAATATCCCTACCTCCAATAAAGAAAAAAGAAAGCCTGTCTTTAAAAAGCAACACAAACCAATTAGTTCTACAAAAATCACACACACAAAGATGTAATGCCAGGCACAGAAAGGCTGCACTAACTGCAAGTGCACACAAAGAACTAAGCTTTCAGTGTAACTAGTAAAGGTAAACAAGTCTAATCACCATTTTTTTCCTTTATTTGTAGAAACGAAGAGAAGGCCAAGAGACATAATTATGGCACTCTAGAAACAAGCTCTGGTTCTGCAAACAGAAAAGTAACTGTAACCATGTAAGCAGATTTCAGTGAGCCTGCCCACATCATTACAACAGCAGAAACAAAATATTTGCAAGAGTCAGAACTGCAGATTAACAAGTCACTGGGCCAGGACTAGCCTTTAGCAGAGCCAGGTTTACAGCACTGCTAGAGACGTATGCCATCTTTCATCTGAAGTCTGCAAGTCCAGTTTCCAAATGTTAATTAAACTTCAGAAACATGCTGCATGCTGAAACACAGTGCAGGAGTTAAACGTGTAGAAACGGCCATGGATTTTGGGTGGCTCCTAAAACACTAAACCATAGGGGAATTGGTTATTATAGGGTTATAAAAAAAAAGCCAGGACAGTATTGCAAGCAAAGTAAAAGCAAAACACACCACAGTGGAATACCCTTGAAAACAAGATTGAATTAACTGTAAAAACAGAATAAAAACTATCTTTTCATTGACTTCATTAGGTGTCGGAATCCATCCTGCCTGTCTTTTAATTAGCTCTGACTCCAAAAAAAGCCTCCCTTGAAAACAATGGGACCAGTCTCTGCATTGAGGGCAACCAAGCACATGAAAACAGAATTGACCCAGCGCACCGAGAGCTTCCAAAGGTTTTGTGTGTTCGGCAGAGCTCTGTTCGCTGGATGCTGTATCCTTGGCAACTATTATGTGAGAAACTGTTCCACAAATGCAAAACTTCTGTCTGCTCCAAGAGCTTTTCTCTGAAATACTTTTATGGGGGTTTGGATATCCTTAAATCTAAGAGCACACACAGCCCTTTGTCATCTTCCCGCAAGCTCCCAAGAGCAAGATATAATAGAGCAAGTGATGTTAAGAGAGTATTTTCCTCCCACTTACGCAGAGAGAGAATAAAAGTTTCACAACTTTTACTTTGTTTTCATGGAAGGAAAAAGAAGTGGGCATTATTCCTTTTTTTTCTTCCGTGCACTCTGCAGAACTAATGTGCAGATACAAGATAAAAATGAAAGGACATTATTATGATGTCAATCAATGGCATTGCTTTGAACACTGAAAATTCAAGGATCATGCCCGGGTGCCTGACTTCAAGGGCAGAATTACAGATGCCAGCATACGTATTAGAAGAAGTATGTGCGAAGAGATAGGTAAGATTTGACAAGGGCCGTGGCAGTAACAGGCTACAGCAGCTCTTTGCGAGAGGGACTGGAAGTACCAATTGTTTCAAGGGCAGCAGACACACTGCTATTTTTACCAAAGCCCTGTCTGTAACTGCCTCCCTCGTTAAACCTCACCCCGGCAAAGCTCGGATCCCGCCTGCCCCACCGCACCCCTCGAAGCCCGGCCGTCCTTACACAAGACGCTATTCCTCAGAACCCCCAGACCCTCAGCCATCACTAGCGAGGGGCAGTGTTTGACACCCAACTCGGGCTTTGGTTTGATGAAGGGTGGTTTTTTTTGTTCTCCTGAAAAAAAACGTACAGCAGCTGCAGCTAAAGCAGAGGCGGTAGCTGCCCTTGAAGGCGTTTGGGAACAGCCGAAAGCAGCCGGGGAGCCCTTCCGGCGTTCCCCCCGGGCCTCTCCCCAGGATTTCAGGAAATATTTACACCGCCGGGGCGAGGGACGGGGGGCCGCCGGGGCAGCCCCTCCGCCGGGCGCCCTCCCCTCCAGCCGCCCGCCGCCTTTCGGACCCCTCTTCCCCGCAGCCGGGAGGCCGCTGCCGTTCGCCCGGTGCCCCCGCCCCCCCCCATCGTCCGGTACCTTCTGCGGGGCACGGAGGAGGCGGTGCACGCCGGCCAGCTGGGTGGCGAGCGGGATGTCCTCCCGGAAGGTGTACAGCGGCGGCCGGGTGGGCTCGGGGAAGTTGGTGCTGTTGAAGGGGTCGGTGTCATCCAGCAGCTGCACCCGGCAGACCAGCGTGGCCATGGCGCATCCATCCACCGCCCCGGCCGGGGCGAAGGCGGCGGAGCGGGCACCCCTCCAGTCACCGGCACCCGGTCGCTGCTCGCCTGCTACCGGCTGCGAGCGGCGCTCCCCTCCCGGCCGGCAGCCTCCCCGGCTCCCCGAGCGAGCGCCGGCCGCCTCACAGCCCCCGCGCCTCGGGGAGGCGGCCCATGGCCCCTTCCCCACCGGGATCCACGAGTGCGGGCGCGCTTCAGGCCGAGAAAAGAGGCGGCGCCGGAGCCGCGGGGCGCGGGCAGAGCGGCGGTACCGGCAGCAGCAGCGGCAGCAGTAACGACAGCAGCAGCTCCCCCATGCCCGGCCGCTGCGCGCCGAGCGGGCAGCGGGACTGTCGCGGCCGGCCCAGCAGCGCCGGGCAGAGGGCGGCCAGCGCCTCCCCGCGGCCTATAGCGGCGCCGCCTTCACAGGCGGCCCCCTCCGCCCCTTCGGCCTGAGGAGAACTCCCCGCGGCGGGCGGGCGGGAAAGGAGAGTCCGCCCGTGATCCCCCCGCCTCCGCCGGGCCTGGGCAGGGCTGGGCCGGGCCGGGTCGGGTGGAGGGGGAAGAGAAAGCGAGCGCGGTCGCTAGGGTTTTCGGCTGCGGCAGGGGAGAGGGAGGGACGCTCCCGCTGCAGGCCCGAGAGACCTTCGCCTCAGGGCGGGATAGCGGCTGCCGCCCGGGCACCGCCGGCTCCGCCAGTCCCCTGCTGAGGCGGGCGGGTGAAGGGGGGAGGGGAGGGGGCAGAGGGCAGGGTCAGGGTGAGCCCCTCACGGCGCGGCCGGGGCCCAGGACCCCGCTCCCGTCAGGGGCACGCTTGTGCTAAGCTCGGTGCTGCTGTCACAAACATCCCAAGCGCCTTCAATCCTTCCTCCAATATTTACCCAGTTCAAAAAGGAAGCTTTAAATAACACCTGCTCCCAAAAGAAAAAAAAAAAAATTAGAAACTGACCTGAAATCTGGGTATTCAGCCAAGATTGTTAAGCGGGTTTCTCTGTATTTGCAGAAAACTCTCTTTGCCAATGGGGTTGTAGGTACCTGGGGTTCATTCGGCTCCACCGAGCAGAGGGCCCGGGAGATCTCCCCACCCCAGACAGCAGACAGGCTGGGAGCCACCCGGCTTCGCACCTCGGCTGCCCTCTTGCCTCAGGCCTGGATTTTCCCTCGCAGAGGGAAGACTGGGATGAAGCGCCGAGCACCTGGGGCAGGTGCAGAGCACAGCATTGCACTCATGGAGTCGACTCTGCGCTTTGTTACAGCCTCATTTGTGGAGATCGAGGATGCGTGTGCCCTGGTCCCTTCACTCTTAGGGGCACGGGGCACAGGAGAAGGAACGTGAAATAAGTTACGGGTGAAATACAGAGAACAAAGAGTCTGGCTGTCCTGGGGGAACGGCTGCATTTCCACGGGCTGATCGTACACCCGAGGGGATGCATCACCCTTTACAGCCGTGGTTCATGACTGCCTCTCCTTTTGTCCTTCGTGGAGAGAGCTGTGGGACAAGAGCTGTAGCGCTGTCAGAAACGGGGGATTTATCACAGAAATGATACATCTTAAGCAAGAAAGCATGACCTCTAGATCATAGCGTGTGCATGAAGCAACTGTTTCCTCCCAAAATGATTACCGATTTGGGAGTATTTGTCAGCACTGAGACAGAAGGGGATTTCTATCCACACATGGTCTTTCCTTCTATGTCTGTTATTCTCCAAACTAACTTGTCATCATTTGATTTTTCCTGCAGTTACGTATATTTTCAGAAAAGACCATCTGCCTTGCCATTTCAGATATTTCACAGCTGATGTTTTATCCACTTCTTTTTTTCTTCTCCCTTAGCTTGGACAAGGGCCTATGGGCTGTCTGACTGCATTTCTCATCCCTGTCTCTCTGTTGTGATTCTCATGCACCATCAAAAGTTACGCACGGTGAAGTCTTCATTTTGAGCTTTGTATCTAAGCAATTGAAAATTTGTATTTTACAAATAAATGTATTTTTGTATCTGCTTTAGTACCAACAGTTTAGTTTCTAGAGAAAATAGTATTGCTGCATATCAGCTTATTCATGTTGTGTATTTTTGTAATCATTTAAAATCAAGATTAAACAGGATATTTTGGGTTTGTTAATAATTAATTCACTTAAATTACCATTTATATTAAGCTTACAATTTTGTAAAACAAATGTGTACATTTGCTGCTAATCAATGACCAATATGAGATGGCATAAGATTACTATTCATTGGATTAATCCTGACTTTTGCTAATTAATATGTGGCACTTGTCTCATTGTAGAGGCGTTAATACTCAGAAGGCAGTTTTAAATAAATAATGGAAGCCAAGATTTTGTACAGAGTCTATGTGACCACCTCAGCTATCTTTCCTCCAATACCAGAAAACAGAAATAAAGGATGAGTGCAATCCTCGTAGAGATCAGATAACTCTAATATCAAAAAGTCTAGCCACAGACTCTAAAACCCACAAGGAAGAGTTAGACATTGTACGTTATGATCTTCAACTGGATTTCCAAATATGAGGTGGCCAGTGAAAATACTTTTTATGACCAGGGTGCTGGAAAGAAAATAGAATAAGGCAAATGTGAAAGGATCCTGAGTCAGCCAGAGCTTTGATGTGCATCTGCCTACAATTTTTCCTTACTGTAAACATCCCCAAACCACTACAGACTTTTGAATTTCAGAAGCTGGATTTTATTTGAATTAAAACAATACAGGTGAAAAGAGAAAATACAGATCTGCTGGGTAAAACAGAATAACATTACACAGCCAGTATGCATGTGCATGTGTGTGCATGTAGAAGCAGAGATATGTGTCTAAATTCCATATTTGAATGGTTTCCCACCTTTCTACATGTTCTTCAGAGGTCTTCTGAACCTGCAGTCTCTTTCCATCAGCCTGAGCCAGGGCTCTGTGTTTGCTCCCTCCTCTTCCAAATAGTCACCAGCTTCTGCTCCTGCTGCAGAGCCATACCTTGTCCTTTGAGAATTAGACATTAGGAAAACAAAAATTTTAAAATGAGGGTGGTAGAACACTGGCACAGGTTGCCCAGAGAGGTGGTGGATGCCTCATCCCTGGAAATGTTCAAGGCCAGGTTGGATGGGGCTCTGAGCAACCTGATCAGGTTGGAGATGTCCCTGCTCCTTGCAGGGGATTGGACTAGATGACCTTTAAAAGGTCCCTTCCATCCCAAACTATCCTATGAGTCTAAGTCCTTCCCCTGCACCCAGTCTGCTTTGCAGCCTGCAGGAGAGCGCTTTCTTCTCTTCTACAAGGTTGTGTTTATCCAGTGCAGCAACTAAAACAAGGCAAGCAGACAACTAGCCTTCTTGCTGTCCCACTACAGCCTTTTAAATGAACATAGATGGCTTTTAAAAGACCTTAACACACACTAAAATGCAAATGAACAGCCAGACACTGCCTGTTAGAGGTATACAGCGTGACACACCATGGGCGTTGCATCTAGAAAGAAAATCCAAGACACAACAAGAATAGCATCTGTGGTTGTCTCACTCCATTCCTCATCACAGAAGGTAAGGCCTTCTCAAAGAGAGAGAGCATTTTCCTCCGTCATGCTGAACAAAATCAGGGTTCAGGAGCTGTGGGGAATCCTCCTCAAAGTTCAGACTTCGGTCCTTCTGCCTTTGGTGGTATCACGGACTAGTGAGTCCCTTCCCGGGGCAGGGAACTGAGATGGGCTGTGTTACTTGCTGCCCTTGAGGTCCCCGAGCCCACCTCACAAGCCCTTCCCACACAATCAAGTAAAGTTCACAGTTTTAAGCTCCCAAGTTCTTTTACAAAAACATAAGGGGGAAATCCTTCACATGCATATATTTTTCAGGAATGAAACATAACTTAGGAGTTTTCATTTCGGGCTGATTTATTCTTCTTAACTCATTTCGTTATTGGCGTTTCTTAAAAATACTTTGTTGAATGAGTTAAGATGGTGTGTCAGGCTTCAATTTGAATTTGATTATTGTTGAAACTTGAATGTTAAAATAACATAGTTTTTTTTTTCTTTAATTTCCTCTTTTTTATTAAAAATAAAAAATATATCTTTGATGGAAAGTTATTGAAAGCATATTCTTTAACCCAAGGACCACCCAGACACAACATAAATACATGTTTAAGCAGTTTTAACAAATGATACTAGGTATCTGAGCAATTGGAATAGCTCTGTGGGAATATTAGTTTTTCCGGTATATCATCACGTCAATAAAGATCAAGATGCGTGATTATGAGATTACAGTGTAAGCACGTGAAGTGGCCAGTCCTTTAACATCTTTATCTCTCTCTTTCAGAGAAAATGAACTGCTTTCCAAATTTAATTTTTCAACTTCAAGCCAATTTTTGTTATGGGAGAACAAAAGCAATTTTAACTTCCATGATTTATTCTCTTAACATTAATAAAGCTGAAAAACAGCCATCTATTTGGTAATGGTAATCAAAATGGGCTTGCAAACCACTGGAATTAAAGTATGGTAATAAAAGTGCTGACAGATCCTTTACTGTAGTGATGGGAACAGTATTTCTGCCTTATCCACACTATAATCTGTAAATAACACTTAGTTCTCTTAGTGAAGTGTGGAGAGTGATTTATTGTCATTGTTAGTGTGGACAGGCAAATAACAGATCACACTTCTCAAAATAATGGTGTGTAAGTGAAATCCAGTCTGTCACAAGACCAAGAATAATACTGTGGATTCCAGCCTCCTTCATCCAGGGATCTCAAAGCGCTTTGCTACCATTAAATATTGCCTGCTTATTCCTGCTCCGCAGATGGGGACACTGAGGCACCAGCAGCTCAAGGATACAATTCTAATTTCTTTTTTTTTTTTAACCTGTTGCAATGGGAACTGAATTGGGTGTCATATGACCAGATCACAGAAAACATCTTCCACAGGGAATAGTAAAGCCCACCTTAACAGAAGGCCTTTTCTTTGGGAGGTAATGGCCCTAAAGATTGTCAATGGTCTGAATCAAGCTTTAATTGCGCCATCACACATTCAAATTCAGTATATTGCTCCTGAAAATTGTTCTAGCATCATGTCTGGTTAATGCTGTATATGAAGTAATACTGTATACTACTAATATTGGCTAATACTGTATATTGATGGTGAAGATGAGTTCAGGGTACACAATTCCAAAATCACTTGATGTCCAAAGATCCTGCACAAATCTGTAAAAACTATGCCTTTTATTTTCCAATGGATCATACCATCCCAGGAAATAACCTGTTAGATGTTCTGATGGCAGCCCTACAGAGTTCTCTGTTTTCTGTGTAAGGTTTGCCCCCAAGGTAGCCAGGTCTGAAAGATGTACCCACTGGTGAGAGGGCGGAAAAGTGAGTTTCTCTGATGTGCACGTTGCACAGTGCTGTTTAATACAGTCTTTGGTTACGCAACGCACTTGCAGTCTCTTACAGGACCCCTACCTCCATCAGCACACAGGCAAGGGGCCTTAATTCCTGTGCATAAGTATTTTATTTCACCTTCACTGTTTAATGCTCAAGGCTTCCTCCTGTCTTATCCATTGCACACTACTTAAACCCTGTTCTGATGACGGAGCTAATTTCCTGAAGTGATTTCCTCCAGTGCTCAGTACTATAACAGATGAATGCTTCACAACTGTTTATTAATTTATTTTCATAGTGCTCCTCTGCAGGGAGGAAGTCATTTTCCTCCCCATTTTATGGATGGACTGTTACCAGACAAAATGGAGATGAAGTCAAAAATAACCACCGCTGTTGACTGCCCGAGTCCGAACTGCCTACAACCAGATTTCAAAACCTCTAACAACATTGTGTCTTAAAAGTGCAGCTGACACTGACCTCAGCTTAGGCTGGATGGATGTTCTGCAGCCAACACCAGGCTGTGCAGAGAAGGAGGAAACACGTACAATAAGACTCTGAAAAAGTCAGTGGGAGTGATTTTAATTTTGCGCTGAAGTTTTACTGTGGCAGCATTTGCGGGGCTTAACCATGAGATCCCCCTGCCTGAGTCCTCAAGCCACCGGATCTGTTTAAGTGCCTCAATAAGTGAGGGGGTGAGCTTACAGCAACCAACCTTCTCTGCTACTCAGTTCTGGTTCTTTCTCAGAAAGAAAAGACATGTAGCAATGAAGGTGTAAAGTTAAATTTATTCTGAAAATAATTTATTCTACATCTGTGTAAGCATGTACATATGTGTGCAGAGCCATTTTCTCTGATTCTGAAAGGAACGCTTCCTGCTGCTTACTCTTAATAACACTACACATCAAACCTCCAACCAAGGACCATCCATGCTTTGTCAAATTCCAGTTAACTGTAAGTGCTCAGCTCTCAAGCCCATGGATGTCAGTGAGGTCATAAATGTGTCTAAGGTGTCTGAGGACATAGGTGTGAGACAATGGGAACAAACAAGCATCACTTTCTGCTTGTGGGATCTTTTACTATTTGTAATGTTACAGGATTGTAATCACCATATGGGATTTTTGTAATGATGACTGATTCTCCAGAGCTGGCCATTAAAATCAGACAAAAACTCAAGCTTCAAACCAAAGTCTTCTTTTCATCACAGTGGTGTGTCTTTTACATATTTTCTGTCCTTTTTTTCATTATCCCCCTTTAAAAAAAATAAAAGGCTGTGTGGATTCCACCAGCAGAGGTGGTTCCTTTCCTGGAACTGGCTGATTAGGATGAGGAGGAGGAGGAGGTTGCACAGCTTGAAGAGGATGGCAAGGCAGCGAGTGAGGGTCAGCAGAGAGACCTCAGAGCCTGCAGATCATGCCCAGATGAAGAGGTTGCTGAGTTAGGCCACAGAAGCACTGGAAAGAAAACTGCTAGGGAACAGAGGGGAGGCTGCAGAGTTTGCTGCAACTCAGAAAGTTACTGAATTGACTGCAAATAAAACTAGAAACAAGGTCCAACTCCACTCTGCACGAACATCGCAGGAGGAGTTGGCTACAAACATTTTCTATTTCTGTTCTGGATTCCTCACTTCAAGTTTGCTGAAAATATACTAGCCTGTATTCTAACGCAGTCTGGCTTTTGAGTTGAAAAGCCATTTGATCCGTTTTGAGAAGTTCATTTTAGGGAACGGCATAGACAGAGCTTGCCTCTCTTAATTTTCCTCCTCGTTCTGTGATGCATACTGTATGCTAATGGATAACAGCACAGCAGTTACAAGGGTTTGCTGAATTTTGTCTTCAGAGAGGACATGAGGCAAAGGCTGTTTCCAGAAGCAAGATGAGACTATGATGGACCAGTTGTCTGTCTTCGTATGGCAAATTCTGCAAGGACCTCCCAAAAATTTCAGTCATTCCCTGCCCAAATAGTCAGCTGAAAGCATTATTCAAACTGATTTTTTTTTTTTTTTGGCTTAGCGATGGAATTTGATAATTTCATTTCAGTAGGATAAAGAATAAAGCACAATCCTTCTTTTCCATTATAAAAGAGCTCACGAACTGGAAAAAAGACACAAGAAGCAGTGAGAATGGTTGGTAAGATGTTGCTTATTCTTTGACTTTTGAATTTTGATATAAACTGACATTGATTTTATCAAAGATGATGATATCTTGCTAGTATGAGATCTTACCATAAAACTCAGCTAATCAGTCTTTCTTGGAAAATGGGAAGACGCTGCCATGAGTTACATCTGCTGGTATATGCAGTTCAGTGATGTGAGGACTAACAAGGCTTACATTGCTTAGCAAGCAAATCATAGTTTCAGATGGAATTCATGTCACTGCCCTTTCTTTAATGTTCTTCTAAGCCCAAAAGCTCGTGTTTCACACACATTTGTACAGAAAGCTTCTATTATTAAAGGACTAACAAGAAGAAGGGAATGGGGATAAAGTAACCTGCTTGCAGACATGCTGTAGTCGTGATGACCTTTTTTTTTCTTTTTAAGTTTAAGAAAACAAATGCCAGACTGGACACAAGCAGTGCAGATATATAACAGAGAACAGCCTGGAATGTGGTGGCCATTTGCTGGCACATGACCATAACTGAGAGTTTCTGAAAAACTACCAAGACCCCGTTCATGTAAGAGCAGCCTTTCCCTGAGGGAAACAACACACTTCAGTTTGAAATCTGAGCATCTGAAATTTGCTTTAATTTGTATCTTATGATTAACATTAACCCACCAATTAAGTAACTGTTATCACATCACTTTATATCTTGTAATGTAATGCTGAGTTTTGCCTTGGTGACTTCTATAAACTAAACTTCAACGGAGAAAAAATAGTTCATAATTTTGCATTTTGGATATCCACTTTGCATTGTGGATACTTATTTGATCTGAATTGATCTAGAAACTAGGAAGGTTAAAATAAATGTGTTTCAAGGGGAAAAGTGTTTATGGGGAAAGAACACAAATGCTTGAAGGTGTACTTGACAGTTTATGGATCCTTTTGTCAACAAAATGAGCTTCTACAGCATTTCGGACTTGTCTTCGTACTTGGGCTTTTGCACCTTAGGTTAGTTAGCTGCTAATTAAGCTACTACTTAAAACGTATTTTCCCTTGTCAGTGTGTACACATCCAACAAGTGTATTCCAAGCTTGGAGCAAGAATAAATGTTTGTGGTTTGAAGAAAACACAGAGGAGTGTTCGTATCAACTTTTATAAACATGTGAAGTGACTGTAGATAATCCAGCATTATTTATTTTGACGTGAAGAGTCCTATGCCTATATAAACATCCTCAGTGGAAAATTACTTGTTACTAATTTTGTAAACACAAGTTCATAAACAAATTTCTGGGGGTAGTAAAATCAGGGCAATATTAGTCTTAGTCAGTAACCAATATCACCTACCCCAGGGTTAAGAGCAAGAGGCTTCATCAGAATAAATGGCAAGATAATTTGTATACAACATTTTCATTATAAAGAGCAGATATAACTTTTAGCATATGATTTTATATATTCCACAACAGTTTTAGTTTTAAATATTCTTCTTTAATACACTTTTCTAAGTTCAGATGTACTTACCAGTGTAAACACTCCCTTCTTTCTTGAATGCCAGCATATACTTGACCTCAGCACGGTCTCACAGCAATTTAAAGCCTTCCCCTTCATCATTTTGGAATTCCCCTATTTTCATTTTTTTTTTGAAAGCTTACATTCTAAGACAACTGCACAAATATTATTCTTTTTCCTTTTTACAGCATTCATTCTTTTAAATAGTTCTATCAATCATCTTGATTTTTATTCACTTACTTTGCAAAATAAACACATCTAATAATTTCTTCCTCTCTTCAAATGGAAGTTTTACATTTTTTTGGGTTTTTTTTTTTGTCCATCTCTGAACTGCTGTATGTTTGGTTTATATTTTGGGGAGTGGAACAATGAAAATTGGACAGACAATTGTAAGACTAAAAAGAAACTACCTCAATAAAGCCATTGTAATATTTCTTGTATTAGTTTTCATCCCATTCTTTATGCATCCAAATATTTCTATTTATTAATTTTTTGCCTTTCCAGCCCCTGGTGTACTCTTCACAGTAAAATCATTATATTTTCCTGGAATGGGCACAGTTACTATAGAACTGAATAAGACATTACACCAGATGCATACAGCTTCTTCTAATGTATAGCAGATACACATTGCATATTTTAAGTTTTCTGGATAATTAGTCAGAAAAAGTGGTCTTACCTCATCTCTCTTGTGTGCATCAATGTGCACGTAAATTTGACCATAAATATTTGTATACAAAGGCAAACAGAGAACTCATGCATATCCCATGCTTATGGGAGCAATTAAATGTCTCTCTCGGGCTGCAGGTGGCTCTTTTGAACATTGGCTTTTTGAAGACTTGCAGAAAATTTTTTTTTAATTTGATTCTTAGTTAAAATCTTCTACTTCAGGGCTGAATGGGACAAGAATCCCTCTGCCTTTGGGCTAGCAAGTTGTTTTCTGTTTTGCTAATTTAAAATATTTTCTACCTGGGTAGTAGCCTGAGGTTGTGGCTTGTAACTCAGAAAACATCCGTATTTCTTTCCTTGAAGAAACATGAAGGCATCCCTATGTACTCTGGATGGATAGAAACCTGTTCTGCTGGTTAACACTTGCAGGCGTAATCCTTGAACCTGTGCCACTTGACACCGGTCAGCTAAGGAGTTTGCCTTTTAATTTTACTTTTCAACTCAGTCCTTTGGACTTCCAGTAAGTGGTAAAGAAAAAAACCAACAACCCTGCAGAGAGGTTGCTTGTCTGTCTCCTTGAACTGTGTTAGGTAAAGAGGGAAAACAGTCCCACTTCTCCAGCAGTTCCCACAGAGGCATTGGCAGTGCCAGATGGTCACAACCAACAGGCTCTTCTCCACCATGCTCTTCAACCTGCAGCCCTTGCCCAGGGCAGAAAGTAGCACAGCTTCCTTCTCACTTTAGGCAGGGACTAGAAACATTAGAAAGCTCTTGGTATGCTCTGGCCCAAAACTTGGAACTATTCTATTCATGTGAGAAGTCTCTTATCCTGGTGAACTACACAGGCTCTGAGCTAAACACGGAGGCAATGTTTGTAGGATCACTGATGCCAAAATTCACTTCCTAACAAGAAAGAGTGATAGCAAAATCTAACTCACCTGAGCACTTCATGGAAGAAGATCTCACTTTTGAAACTAACGTCTAATTTTCATCATACGGTCACAGTGTTTTTAATCAAGAGAAAGGGACCCCTGAAGGAGCTGTATGTTTAGTTCGTACTATTCCTAAAACTCCTCTGGGTACTAGCATATTGAGCTTACTACTTGAGCTCTTAAGTCAGAAGGCACTAAAGCCTATACTTTAATGTGACACTGTTTCCTCTTTTTCACCTTCTGAAAGCACCCCCAAAACAAACCCATAATGTGTAATTCTGCTGGGCTAGTCCTCACCCCATAAGTGCACTCTGCTGGCATCTGAGGCAAGGGGCAGAAATGGACTCATCTAATTTAGGAGGACAGAGAGAATTTTCTTCTCTTGTCATGAAACATTAATTTTAGAAAATATTTTATGATTACTATTGAAAATATCCTCTGGTTGGAAACTCGTTTGCATCAACATGCTGCCCTCTGCTTGTTATTCCTTCAATGTAGAAAGGTACTTCTCAATGTTATCTGTATGAAAAGCTTTTAGGTGTGATTTCTTTAGGTTTGATATTTTTTCCCCTGAAATGCTGCACAGTGCAAATAACCTGTAGATCTCTGCTGAGATAAGGAGCAGCAAAGGGAATTTTTGCTCAAGGCCACTGTGTTCAAACAAACTTGGGCAGCTCCTACTAAACCATGTAATCAAGATACAGAAAATGACCTTGCCCTCCCTCCCCTTTTGACATCCCAAGTAAGTGCATGTTAGACTGTGAGTATTGAAAGTTAATGCGGCTGCAGCTAGAATAAGTCACATATGAGATCTTGGATGGAGCACAGATGGCTGAGGAGGATCACAGACAGCTTTGGAGCTGGCAATGAAGTTCAGCCAGGACCTAGATAAAGAGGGGAAGAGTCCTGATTCCCACAAATAAGGCTGATAGGCTCAGTCGTGAAACAGCATGAAACTGCTCGTACTCAGTACTGCATTAGCTGTAAAGACTACCCCAACCTCTGTACTCCCGGTGCCATATGCTGCTGCGGTCAGGCCATCCCTGGACTTACCCAGATGATGAAATATGACACTTGGACAGGGTACAGATTTAATATGAATTAATACATTGCACTGGGGGAACATACTGGGTAGGCCAGATGATTGATCATGGACTATCATCATTCAGCAGCTGGAACTGCAGAATCAGTGACAGTCCTTTTTAACTCTTTGAACTAGGCTGAATCTGGGTGTTTACTTAATACTGATTTTCTCTGATTAAAAAATTCCTTGAGCTATCACAGGCATCCTTCCCATCTTTCTGTCTTCATCTTAACTTGAACTGGCTATGTACCAAAAATGAAAGCAATAATAAAAATCCATGGAGGACTAGTATTGCAAAAGTCTGTGGGGAAAAAAAAATAAACTCCTAATTATACACCATTTGTTTCCTTTTCAGTGGTGAGACTGGCTTTCATACCTGCAACATGAACCACTGTTTTGTTCTGTGGCATTCAGGTTAATAAATAGTCCATCTTTGGGTTTTTAGTAGTCAAAACTAGTTTGGAATACTCTCCTTGACATGGTCATATTTCTTCCAAAAAAGAAAAAAAACCCTTGAATATGATTTTGTAGTGTTAAAAAGATAATAGATTTGCTTTCCTTAGGGCACAATCTCAGCTCCATGTTCGGAGGAGATCTGCAATCGGATTCCATGACAGCAAAGTTCAGCCCAGAAAGGAAAAAAAAAAAAGGAGCTTGTGAAAACCTACTAGAAGTTGTCTTGTTACAAAGCTCAAGCAACACAAAAAACAAGACCTTAAATATTCATGTAAAAGTGATACAGTATCAGTAGTAATATCAGTGTATGGATATAATTTCTTTGTTTGAAACATGTAATTATGATTTACGACCAATAAATTCTTACACTTGCCCTGTCTGCTGTTTCTAAAAGTAAAGCAAGTTCAAACACAGCTGATGACTCTGAAGACAAAGAGCCAATCTGTCAACCTAATTTGAAAGTATGACAAAGCAGAGGCCTCATATTAAAACAATTAGAAGACCCACTGCCCTTAATTATAAAGTATGTCCTTATATCTGAGCTCATGATCAGAGAGTATTGTTGTAGTATCTGTGCAATCACACAGCAAGCAATATATCCTAATGGGCTTTATAGCTAATGAAGAATGACACAAAATGCAAATCTCTTATTAATCTGGATTAAGCAGAGAAAACAAACTTGTTTTAAACCTAGTCTTATAAACAGAAGGTCTAATCCTGAGCCTGCTTATATAGGGGTGTTAAACTAAATACAGTAGAAACGGTGTGTTTGTTCAGTGGCGGAGAACAAAGGGGGAGGCAGCCCGTTCCCGAGGAGGCAGCCCTACACGCTGCCGGCGAGGGGCTTGTTCATTGCAGTGAAATGCGGGTCACAGGATCACACACACAATTAATAAGCCAAAATCAACACAGGCGGGGAACATTAGGCTCATTTGTTTAATTATTCACTACAGGCAAAGTCTGTTGTTCATATGATTTCAGAATCTGGGCAGCACTGTTTTGCGCTGGATCGGTCCCCATTCAGTTCTGCCTCTAGACCAAACAAGAAAGTTTCTGATCCAAGCAATGGCCACATCTAAGAACTTTGGATAAAGTAGTATTTAGCTTTTGTCTAGCAGTTACGAACTGTCTGCAAGGTATAATGGCTTGAATTGACACATGCCAAAAGATCACTAACTTTCAACAGCTGTATTATGTATCAAAAAGCTTTTTTATATATAACAGTCATGAGAAAAACAATAACAGACTAAAATCAGATTCATTCAAACACTCAGGAATTCATCAAGAATCTTGATTATTGTTTTTTGAAGAACGTTTATGTCATTAAAATATGGTATTTCGGCTACGTGGAAACATTTAAAGCAGACGTGTCAGCAGCAGTTTAAATGGAGTATTTTATCACATCTGATATAAAGCTTTTGGAAGGATAAAGATGATTCATTTAATCATCAGAATTTGTGTGGCTGGAGAGAATTTTGTTCCGTGACATTCTTCCAAAGACTTGCATTTAGCCCATTATGAGCAGAAATAAACACCCAAACTTCAAAACCTGTCAGGAAACCGAGCGGTGATCCGTAAGCCATCCCTACAGGGCAGTAATTATTTTGCACAAAGGGAAACTAAGGTATTGTTTATCTTTTGACCATGAAACACTGACTGATAAGAAATGAACACTGAATTTTACTATTTGATTATTTTCTAAAAGAACAGTGAAATCAGCTAGTGTCCCTCGGGTATTAACAGTGGCATCTGGCCACCGAACTGACTCGACACTTGTATGAGGAAGAGAGAACTGATGGAGGATGTCAGACATCAGCTTTTCAGCAACAATTAAGAAAATAACAATTACCTAGATAAAACTATTTCTAATTCAAAATATACAGTAGGCAGGATTAAAAGGAAAGACTCCGTATGATGTTCCTGTGAAGATATTCAGGCACTTAGCACATGTCTGGACGTTCAAGAGTCCTGACCTCTCTCAGCTGGTCCATGGATTTCAGTATTTAAGTGGCTGAGTGGGAGCTTGCAGGCTCAGCACTTTTGTACATCAGGCCACCTGTTGAAGTGCCTAAATATAGTCCTCTGAGCTTAACCTCAGGCTTTGACAGCCTTGGCTATTACAAACTGCTATTGCACCTCCAGCAGTTATTTGAAAAGCAGTTCAGGGATCTCGTGGGTCAGTAAATTAGCAGCAAGACAACCTCAGCTCTCTCCGTGCAGAGAGAAAGGCAAAGCTGAACGCATTAGCAAAATAATATAATGAGATTTGGCAAATAGCTGAAGCGTGAGGAACCACCGTGTTATCACTTAGCGCTAAAGCTGATGCCCAGCTGAAGCTTGCCACTAAAGAGCTAATGCAAACTGAGCTGTACTCACTTCTTTTAGTGGTTGAATCATGTTTATGCTACCAAAGGATAAAAATATAACTGCAGTACATCGCTCAAATGTGGAAACTCATAGGGGTTCTCCAATACTGGATACATCTCTTTGTCTCTCCTTGTAAACAATGATTTGTTTTGGGAATCTGCCAAAGTGATTGGAGAACAGATTTTAGTGATTAAAATAAATCAGGTAGTCACTTTGCTGGAAAACTCTAAAGGTGTAGTTATTATGCACAAGGATGCTTACACGTGACCATTTCTTTTATAAACAAGTTCATTGCAGCAGTGTAAGTAGATAGATCTGTGTATGCAGCTGTAGTGAGGAGACTCACACCAGTGTAGTTATTCCATTTTGTGTGCTGAAATTACCACTTCAGTCTTAAAAAAAATCCCTTTTATATTGCTAAATCTGCAGAGCCATTACGTTTGCATACATTTCTGTGTATATTATGTAAACAGCACTGCTACCGTTTCTGTGAACACAGCCCTTGGATTAGTAATTTCCACAAGACCAACAGGCAGCATCTTGTCAACAGGATTAGCTCTGCTCATGTTCAGAGTAAGAGAGGAAACAAAGATCTGAGTTCTCAGAACACTCATCAAGCATAAACAAAAATACCGCTAAAGTGCAATCACTTCTCAATTGAAAAACTGTTTTTCTGATCTGAATGCCAGAGGACACATTGAAGAGCATGCAACAGAGCACCAAGGAAAAATGTGGCATTATAAAAGGAAAAGCCAGTGCATTTGTGGTAATCAATGTGCTGCTCTGCTGGGGGGACTTTATCAAAGACCACGAGTTCTGGAGATCACTTTCAGCCGATCTTGATTGAACAAACACTGATGGCACAAGTACCGACATCTATTTCCAGTGAGATCTTTGAACCTCTTTTACGGCTAGCTGGCCCCCAACAGTAACACCTGACAGTCAGTGATGTCCCCCCATGACTGCTGAGTGCTCTGGCTGCTTCGTGTCATGCAGCTGGGGAAGCACAGCCTCCAGCCAGTATGCCAAACGCTGCCACCGGCATCAAGCTCCATCTCCCACGTGATGTATTTGCATACAGCTATGTGCTCCGCATACATCTCCACCACATCACTTCTTCAGACCAGTTATGCAATAGCTTTGTTTTTATACCCTGGAGATTATTATAGCTGGAGAAAGTTACTCCTCAGAGACGCATTCAGTTCACGGACAGATGCCGAAATGTTATACAAATAACTTCTTTGTTACCGACTTTCAAATGCTAATGTTTTTCAGTGAACCTTAGGCTTAAATAGAAAAGATGAGGATCACCCAGAGTCAGCCTGCAGGACTTTTTCTATTGCCTGGTGGATTGCAATATACCTAGAGTAGAGGTTTTGGTCCTATTTTACCTCCAGTTAATTGATTACCAATTAACTTGAGTTAACCGAATTTAACACTAAGTGCTGGTCTAGACATACCACAAATGTTTGTTCCAGGAGATTCTGAAGTAAAACCACAAGTATTTGAGTCCTGAAAGAAAAAATGTGTGGAATACCCAGACTAGCATTTGCAATTGTGCTATTAGGTCAAGTTAGCATTGCAATTAATTACTGAGGGGTAAAGGGTACTAAAAATGCTGGCACTGACATTACTTAATAAATTTGGCATTCCAGATCACCACTGCCAGAAAATTAATTCTTCCATGTCACTCAGAGCTGGTCAGCAGGTATGTGAGAATTCACTGGTCTCAGGCTATAAGGTTATAATAAAAAATATGTAAATGTTTTGGGTAAAATAAACTTAGTTACACAAATATTAGCAACTTTCTTGTTTGTAATTTCTATGTGTTACTTAAAATACTAACAATGTATTTACATTACATCTGTGCTTAGGTATGTTAATTAACTGAAGCTTTACAGTCATAAACCACCAGGAATGTGATGAAGAAAACTAGTATTTACTTTAGTACCTTTTTCCATACTTTAAAATATTGATGTAAGCTCAATTTTTACATTCTTATGCTTTTCCCATCTTTTAAGTCTCCCCTCTTTGTCTTCTTAAATCTTTGTTCTTCATGGGTGGGAGCAAGCAGCTCCACATCTCAACCTGTTCCAATTAAAGTAATACGAAAAACAATATTGTAATATTTTCTTTGACTGACATCTCCCAGAAATAAGTGTTATGATCAAATGATAAGCCAGTTCCTGCCCCATGCACAGCACATTTATGTTCTCAGTCGCAGCCTCCCACAGCTCCACTGCCAGCCAAGTGGGATATCTCATGGTATTTGCAGTTTGCACCTCACATTTCATCCCCTGCTTTTCCACAGGCAAACTTCTCCGCTTCCTTGTGTTATGTGAAAAAGCAGTGGCAGATGTCTGCCCTTCGGCTCTGCCACAGACATGTAAATCACACAGTTGCATGGAGGAGGAGGAGGAATTAACTTTATGTTGCTATCCGGGGAATAGGCCTTTCAGAGAGTCCTCTTTGAGTACAGAGCATGAAGAACCCCAACAGCAGCAACAGCAAAGGGGTCTGTGCCTCCCTTCCACAGTCTCACACACTGCTTCTAGGGTGGGAGCTGACCATGTGAGCCTCATGCTCAGAGGACACGGACTGATGGGTTTGGGAGGGGAGACTACTGGAGAACTTGCCTTGCAGCCCTAGAACAAAGACAATGGGACTCATTAGTTAGTGGTAAGAGCAAGGCTACTTCATGAGGAATAGCAAACTAGGAGCTGAGGATGGCCATAGCAGAGACAAAGGTCTCACCAATGAGGCACGGCAGTGGGGGCAGAAGATAGGATAGCTACAGGCTTCACCACCATCCCCCTGAGCACTAGAAGATGAAATTAAAAGTCAAGTCCAAGACCAGCTCAGGAAAATCAGCAGCAATTTAGAAAAAGCAAAAAGCAGCACCAGGAACAGGTATACCCACAGCTCAAGGAAAAGCAGAGATCTCCCAGAGCTTGATAGAGCCCCAGGACCCATGGGCAGGGCTGAGGGGCAGGTGAGCATGGCCAGGGCTGTCAAAGCCTATTAGTGCCCTCGGGGCCCCGACTGCAGGCTGCCCTCCCATCTGGGTGTGTTCCCCTCGTTATCAAACTGTGGGGCTGGAAGAAGGCTTGCTATCACATGCTTTGGGAAAGCATATAGGATGCCCCCTTGGTCTTAAGGGTACTGGTCAACTCTGTAGCTCTATCAGTTGCTGAGGTAACAGAGCCTTTCCTGAAATAATTTAGAATAAAATAATAAAAAAAAAGTTTGTTCAATTTAATGCTCTGGTTGCTTCTGCCCAAGGCTTTGGGGTGTGTGAGCTGGGCTGGTGTTAGAAAAGGTCTGGGTGATAAGGCTTCAGGAGGAAAACATGGAAAAACTAGATGAATTTGCAGTGGGTGCTTAAAGCAGTTGGTTACTGGGTTGATGTCAACAGTGGGAAAAGACTCCAAGTAACAATGGTCTGGTTTGGCAGGTAGTTGAATAGTCAGGCTGTGTTTTCTAGAAAACCAAACCTGTCTGCCTTTGGTAGAAACTGGCTGGGGGTGTGTGTCTGCTTGCCTCACACAGGTACTTCTGATTTTATTTATGAGGAGTGTGTGAATTTGGTGGAATTGGGCAAGCAGGCTATGGGAATGCGGGAAGGGGCTGGATGACTTTAGCAGTGGAAACTGAAGTTAGCAAAGGACGGAGCGTGTGGCATGGGTACATGGGTGTTATTGCTGTAGGCAAAGCTGCCTGTTAGGAGGAGGTAACCCAGCCATCTTGCAGAAAGTTGGTGTGATGCTAGAGGTCCTGTTACAGGATTTCATTCACTCTCTTTGAATGAAACAGAAATGAGGTAGAAACCAGTCTACTTGCCTCCTGGTTTCACAGAATTGCAGAACAGTTGAGGTTGGAAGGGACTTCTGAGGGTCATCTTGTCAAAACCCCTTGCTCAAGCAGCCGCCTAGAGTTGGTTGCCTAGATGCATGTGTTCTCTGACGCTGTTCTTTAGAGCTGTCATGCTTAAAGTATATCTGTAATTCCTCCCCCAGTGCCACCCTTGAGCCTATTGCAATGATTCTGTAAATTCAGGAGATCAGCTCCCTTACATTTTCTTGGTACCGGTTTCTCACTAGGATGTGAAATTTAAGCATGTTAGTGACTTTGCCTTAATGCTATGCCTTCCATGTGGTTTGTATTATAAGGCTGGAATAAAGGCGATGTTCTAAAAAATTCACTCACAGCATACAAAGGCATGGATATGCTTGGCTTTTACGTCTTTGACCATATAGGCTAACTTGCTGCTTTGTTCCTAGAACTTAATTTGAGATTGGTATGCAAAAAAAACCTAAATGCTTTATTTAAAATAGGGAGGGTGAGTTTCTCATTGTCATGCTTCTTACTGTGTCCCAATCAGACTACGTGTCTCGTAACCTTTTCATCATGTCCAATTAGTAGCAGCAAAAGCATTCACATGTCCTTTCCCTTGAACATATTTGCTGCTATGTATTGTTAATACTAGAGCTGCCTTTCACTGAAATGTGCCTCTTTCAACAAGAGAAAAGAGACTTCATACCTTTGGGTGTAGCTTCATTCCCACCCAAGGTTCTTATTCAGTGTCTGAGTTTGTGTCATCTGATAGCTGAGCTTCCTGCAGGTGTTGTATCCATATAAATACACTTACTGCTTATTTTCTCTATGACATTTTTAGACCCTGCTGTACTCTGAATAACAGGTTATCAAAATGCAGCCTCTCACTCTTTCATCTGGATTTTGATTTTCTCAGATCTCATTTTACTCATAGAACGGTAAATTAGAGCTTCAGATGGACTCAGCTCATTATGAATCAGATGGGTGTTTTGTTTGTTTGTTTGTTTGTTTTTCGAGAATAGCAAAAAAAGCGAAATTATGGAAACATCTTTTTTTTTTTCCCAATCATGTTGTTAATAGGCTTTTCGTGCTTAGTTTCATAATAATGCCTAGATACCAGTGAGGAACAGGGCCTTTCTGAAGTTCATCAAACATGGGAAGTCAGCATGCCGAGGGGATACTGGGAAGCTCTTGCATCCTCAGGTAACTACAGTACAATGCAGCAGTCTGCTTACCCACAAGACCTGCCAAACAGCCTCCTTATTTAAACTGCTAGTGCCTCTGCCTTCCAAACATATAGAGAAATATTCTAAAAAGATCTAGGTTCTCCCAAAGCTTCAACTCCAAGTGCAGAAACTACAACTTTCTTAACCTAGTGAAAAGAGGTGTACAACACCAAGGGCTGCACAGGTTGCCCAGAGAGATGATTGATGCCCCATCCCTGGAAACAGGCCAGGTTGGATGGGGCTCTGAGCAACCTGATCTGGTTGGAGATGTCCCTGCTCCTTGCAGGGGGGTTGGACTGGATGGCCTTTGAAGATCCCTTCCAACCCAAACCATTCTATGATTTCTGTAAGGGCAGTATTTAATACATGTTATTTCACGTCAGTGAAGTGCACAGAGTAGCGCTGCATATGAGAAGTCTGTAATAAATTCTTCTTTTTTTTTAGGTAAGCATCATTATTTGCTACTTCATGAATTAAATACAGGCTTTATGCAGCTCCTGTGCTGGAGAGGAAGGGAAGCAGGGAGGCCTCCCCGTGTCGGCGGTGCCTGTTCCCATTACCAGGCGCAGGGTGCCACCTGCAGCACCGAGCTTGCAGCTGAAAATTAAATAATCACTGAAGTGAACGCAATTTCATCATTTAAATAGTGTAATGGACGAATCTACAGGACTGAAGTTGAAAAACCTTAAAAAAAAAATCGAAGTGCTGCATCTTTGCATTTAAAATGTCACTGAGAAATTAATGAGTAATCAAAATGAGTAAATGAATTGATAAAGCCAGTACATGATTTAGTAAGAAAATACTTTGTGAATTTTTAGGTGGGATGTATCCAGAAACAGATGTGAAAAGCATCATCAGTGTCAAATATATATTGCAATTAAATTTATTTTAAGGGGTCCTTGAGAGTCCTTTAAGACTTCTTTAGACTCAGAAACTTATGTATCGATTACTATTGATTTTAAAAGTGTATTTGCAAATATATCATGAGTATTCATTACTGAAATTGATAGAAACTCCTTAATTCCTAAGGAGTTAGATGGGATCTGAGCTTTTAAATAGACTCCATAGTTGTTTGTCTATTTGTGGGGACAAACTACCATCCCGTATTTCCATACACTTGAAATCTGAGGAAATTGCAGGCTATTACAGATCCAGACTGTAGAGGTCACTTTAAAATATTTACAAATTAATTTTGGAAACATTTCAAACACATCTTACACTTTAACAGAGTAGTGCATGCAGTCATTAAAATATTCTACAGATGGAATCTAAACTTTCAAGAACTCAGAACAAGAAACCTTCAATGGAAAAGAAAAAGGCAGATGGCAGTAGCAGCTCTGGCATCTTTAGAGTGGTGCCTTGTAACTGTCGTATCTCTGGCTCTGGATGCGGAGCTGGGATGTGCCTTAGAAAAGCAAGGAAGAGCACTAATGCAGTATATGTACTTTGGACTGCAGCCACAGGTCCCAGATGCTGACAGCATATTGCTAAGGATTTACACAAGATGTTACAAGGAAACTGTACCTTGCTAACCCTGAAAAACCCTGGAGGCCTTGGGAATTGCCCTATGCAATTTTGTTTTATTTACTACCAACCTGAGTGGGAAATAATGGTGTTTAAAACCAGAGGTTATTTTATTATCAAGGTTCAAGGACAAAGAAAGTGGCCTGTGTTTTAGAACTGAATGGAATCATAACGTCATTTTTTAAGCAAAACTCCTTTGCTCCCGTACTCAAAGAAAAAAAATCTGAAAGTAGAGTATGATACAAAAGCACTCAAAAGTATGCCATTTCAGAGACAAATCACAGCTTCAAGGTTCAAGAATGTTTGTTTGAAAAAAAAAAAAAAAAAATTGTTGTAATCCACTAGCCTGAGAGAGTGTTGTAATTCAGCCCCGATCGGGACCAGACTATGCAGTCTCTCTCTCACTCTCCCCACCCTCTGAGAGAATAGGGAGAGATAATATAAGGAAAAATGGCTCAAGGTTTGAGATAAGGACAGGGAGAAAATCCTTAAAGTTACTGTCACGGGCAAAACAGACTCAACTTGGGGAGAACTATTCATTTATTACTACAAACAGCAGGAGAATGAGACAGAGAACAAGATAACCTCCCTCCATCCCTCCCTCTTCCCAAGCTTAACATTATCTCTACTACCTTCCCCCTCTGAGCGGCACAGGGGGGAAGAGGGAATGGGGGTTGTGGTCAGTTCATCACGCATTGTTTCATGCTGCTGCTTCATGGTCGGGGGAAGAACTCCTCGCATTCCTCCCCTGCTCCATCATGGGGTCCTTCCTACAGGCCACAGTGCTTCGTGAAACTGCTCCGGCGTGGGTCATCTCTTCCACGGGATGCAGTCTCTCCAGAACAGCTGTCCCAGCAGGCCCTCCACGGGCCACAGCCTCCTTCAGGCCTCCACCTCCCCCGCTGTGGGGCCCTTCATGGGCTCCAAGTGGATCTCTGCTCCTCCGTGGACCTCCATGGGCTGCAGGGGGACAACCTGCTCCACCATGGTCGTCACCACAGGCTGCAGGGGAATTATAGCCAGGAGCCCCATTACTCCTCCCCCTCCTTCTTCACTGACCTTAGTGTCTGCAGCTGTTTCTCTCACAAGAAAAGTTCTTCACAACAGGCTGGCAGATGCCTCTCAGAATCTCTTCACATCATCCAGCTCATCTCCTCTCCACTTCTTGCAGCTGGGCCGGGCTGAGTCAGGCCCAGTCAGGTGCCTGGCAAGAGGCCAGAGAGTGAGGCCTGCAAGGCCCATGAGGCCTGTGCCTCCCCCTCTGCGCCTCTGCCCCCGCTTAGCTTCTTCACATCGTCTTCTCTTTTTTTTTTTGTGTTTTCCCCTTCTTAAATACATTATTGCAGAGGCGTTATCACGGAACATTCTGCTACCAATCGGCTCGGCCTTGGCCAGCAGCAGGTCTGCCCTAGGCCCGGCCGAGTCCACTGAACAAAGGGGAGCAACTTCTAGCAGTTTCCTACAGAAGCTACCACCTTAGGCCCCGCCTCACTAAACAAAACCACAACAAAAAGTTTCTTCTTTTTCTGAAATATCCTGTGCAAGATTTTTAAACAAAATAACACTAAAAAATAGAATATTTCTGCTGGCTTCTAGGCTAAAAAAAAAAAATCTAAGCTGAGGGAAAAAACATAGTCATTAAGATCACCTTGGCAGCTAGACGTTGGGAATAAGTCAAGAGGACACTGGGGACATGGGTGTTATTTTGGTTAGGAATTTACGTTTTCAAATTGAGCAAAAAATTTGAAAACTATAATGGAAAATTAAAATGGAAGTATAACTAACTTCTGACATATGAATTGTTTACAAAATCTCCTCTATTCCTTAACTTTATTAGGCACAGACAATTTACTCAAAATAAGCCTGTCACAGTTAATATGGTTATCAAGAATAGAAATACATTTTATAAGTTCAATTAATTAAAGGGTAGAATGAGGGCTCTTAGGTTCTTGTTGAAGGATCTGGAGGGGTGAACATTTCTCAGAAAGTAGTAGGAAAATAATATTCTGTCCCTTTTTTTTTCTGAAAAAAAAGCTTTGAAATCATAAGAGTGAGTCTTCAGCTAATACAAAGTAGTGTAGCAACTTGCATTTCTGACCACTTATCAAAGGTTTTCCATTGTAAAAATTCCCATTATGCAGTAAAAGTCGAATATTGCAATACTTACTCTTTTCGCTTTCTGTACTTTCAAGTTTAGCATAATGCTTTTTTGTGTATATACATACTTGTATTATGAGTAATATTCAAGGAATCTGACATGACAAAGTTTGAAAGTGAAATAAAATATTAAAATCTAAATAGCTTATCGTAGTGTTATAGTTCCATCTCTTACACTGCTGGTGGAAAAGGGGGAAAAAAAACAAATGCAAGTTGGCAGAGTCTCTGTCACTGAGGATATTGATAGGAAAATACTCAGAGACTGGCATGAAGCCCTTTTGGGATGGTGGATTTCCAGAGGCAGAGCAGCCTCCCCTGAGATCCGTCTGCAGGAGAAGCAGCAGCTTCTGTCGGTACCTCGGGTGGCTCCTGCCCAGCCTGGGGTCTGGCTGCTGTGGCTTAACTCAGCCAGGGCAAAGGACGGGTAAGCCTGGGGAAGCTGCTGCCTCTGTGTCTCTTTGCTGTGATGGTGGCCCCTGTGCTGGGGTGCCAGTGCCACTGTAGGTGAGCCTGCGTCGTGAAGTCGGTAGGAATTGGGTACAGCTGGTGGCCTCCAAGGTGTCCCGTCTGAATTGGGATTTGTGAAATGGCCTCCTTTAGCTTTTAAGGGATATTTATGAAGGGGATTGTCTGATATAATGTGCCCTGAAACACAATAAATCCCTTTTACCCCTGTGGGACCTCACAGAGAAAAACCTGGATTTGTGATTTGTGATAAGGACATTTCAGTCATGTCTGACTACGCTATGATTTGTGTACTTGACTTTAATTCCAGTTTACTCCATGGAAAAGCAGTGAGTCTGAGGCAGGCTAGCAACCCAGCAGGCTTTTCTGTTTGTTTTTCACAAGATGCACAGTTTAAGGACAGGCCAGGCGGGCTTGGGTAGCTTAAGCCCCTTAGGTCCATGCACCACAGGTGGGGGATGAGTGGCCTTTATGCCACTTGGCCTTCCCAAACCCACAACTTGTCAGCAGCAGTGTCCCCAACTCTTCCCTTTTGCATTACCTGAGGCACAAGGTCTTCCGAAGCATGTGTGAGACAGAGCCAGGCATTGCTGCTGTGGGGAAGTTTGTTGACTGGATCTCTAGGAAAAAAAAAGGATCTCTCTGAGAAAAAGCTGATTTTGGGCTAAGTCCTAAAATAAGAAAATCTAATATTAGAATCTCCACAAGAGGGCATTTATAAATATTAAAACAGCAGTAGTTTCCAGGCTCTGCATTTGGAAGTAGTGGTGACAATATGATTCAACAGATGCAATTTATTTTCACTCAGTTTTTCATAGGGCTACCTGAGTTCTGAGATAAAAAACTTATTAGTCTGAGACAGAGGCAATGGTGAGCAGCAAATATCAGTCCTCTGTTATCTGTAGCCCAGAATATGTGCAGGTACTATTGCCAGCTCCCTGTCATACTGGTGAGAATGGAAAGAAGATTATGAAATGAGACCCTGGGGGTCAGTGCTCCACAAAAACTAGCCCCTGCCCAGTAAAAGACATGAGGCTGTCCTTAATCTTAGTTAGCCTGTTAGAAGTTAATGGCTTTACTTGGGTATATAAGTATATACTTGTATGGCTTGTTGGACTCTCACACTACGTAAAGCATCGCCTGCTTCAGCAGGGGAAATGGATCTCATGTAGTAGGAAAAGCTAGGAAAACAAAGGTAAATGGAAGGAATAATTAGGAAAAGCAGATTGTGAGGGGTGGGAGGGAATTGTGGCAAATTCCGAACAGCCAATATAAAAAGGGACAATTAAATCACTGAAGAGAGGTTAAGAGAAAAATGCAATGCAAATAGGTCTCCTTTAGCTACTCTAGTTATTATCACGTCCAGAGAAGTGGCTGTGTCCTTGACTGTGTTTGCTCCAAGTGCTGTTCAGTGATGGGCATGGGCCCTGGCATGAAGGACAAGGTCATCCTGGGTCCAGCCGGCTTCCTGATGTCTTCACAGCCCTGTGCCTCTCCATCCTACAGGCTTCTGTTTATTTCCCAGGGCTGTGCATTTGATTGCTACCCCTGGGAGCTCAGCCATTTTGAAGGGCAAGAATTTGGGAGTTATAGGCAGAAGAAAAAAACAGAAGTGATTATAATAAGGAAAAAACCTCTCCCCAAGGTGCTTGTGTTTACAGAGACTTTACAATTCAACCATATGGTGTATTCTACTCGTATCAAATGCTTTTTTCCATGTGATAAAGGTTGCTTAAAACCACCAAGGTTCAGAGTGAGGTCTGCCACAAAAGTTTTCTAAATTGCAATATTTTTTCCCATTAAAAAAAAAGCATCTAGAAAAAGTAAAGACATAGAGCCGGATGATTTTCCCCTGTCAATGAATATACACGGAACAGGGCTGCACTGTGTACATATCTTGTTGATCTGGTGATTTCTTCTTTAAACTTCAGTTAAAATCTCTAACAGGCTCACAAGACCTGAAGAAAATATTCCCCAGATCCCATATCACACTATCATTACATCCAGTTCTGCAGAAACAGCTCCCTACCAGACGTTGCTGTTGGGTCTTTGTTAGAATACTTCCGTTTTTATTTCCACCTCTCCCACCTGATTTGTTTGTTCATTTGTTATTTTGTTAACTTGGAGGATTTAACAACTTCTGGTGAATATAGAGGACCGACTTGCCTTGAAGTAATTATTTTTCAAAAGAGTTTTCATGCTTGAATGATCCCCTCTTGCCAAGAACTTCCTCTGGTGCTAAACTTTTTGTTACTTAAAACACAGTAGAAAAATAACTTGCAAGAAATGATCATGCCCCTCAAAACTGCTATTGTAATAACTGCTTCTAGCAAATTTGCTGTGGAGCGAAAGAAATTCTGAAAGAATTAAAGTGTATAAACCAAACAGCCTCTTTTTTTTAATGGGAGGGGAAGGATAACAAGTAAGACCCTTGTGCCTTGCTAAGGGCATCCAGGGAGTACATCCCGTAGCCACAGTTCCTGTTCAAATTTGCAGGGGTGTGCATGGGCAAACAGGGCCTGAAGGCAAGAGGAGGGGATACCTTCAGCACCTTTGAGGAAAAGATGGAGCTCGATACAGCCAGAGGATTAGTCATCACCTTGGCTGTAAGCAACCAAGAATGGCTCAAGCAAAAAAAATTATTTTAAAAATAATTTTGATTCTAGAAGTATAATAGAAGGCAGAAGCACCTACGCCTTTCCCCTCTAGATGAACCTGAAGCATCTAGGGAGCTCTGAGCACAGCAGGCTGGAGGAGGACATCAGACACTCATTGGGCTGCCCCAGGGAAGAGATTAGGGCCTTGCTCATCACCACTCTCCTCCCACAGGGGTACTTGGAAGTTGTGATGTACTACAGAACCACTTAAAAAGGAAATGCATTCAGCCTTCTTTGGCTGTTCTTGCACAATTTCTGGTGCTAAACCTAGCAACTAGATCTCCAGAGAGCCTCTAAAGTGTCCACAATTTTAATGAGAAAATCAATGAGTAAGTTTTTCTCTTTTTTTCCCCTTCAAAATATGTATATTCTTTCAGTTCAGCTTCTTTGTTTTCAAAGGATAAATTATTCATTCTTGTATTAGAGAGATTTTTCTACATGTAAAATGTTGCAGGGGTAAAAATGATTCTGCAAGGTTTCTAATTCTAAAGCAAAGAACACTTTATGTTTGAAAAGGAATGTTTTAACTTAGTGATGAGATTTGCTACTTGGTTATTCTAGTTGTGGCAGCTATCATGTTAAACTGACTTTTCATATGGAAATGTTTGCAATTCTATTCAGACTTATTTTGTGACTTTTTTTTGACCATCTCTAAGCACTGTTCTTTGTACAATAACCCAGGCATCAAAAGTAACTGAAGAAAGTATGAAACAGTTCCAGGTACCTCAGGCACCTGATCCTTTACTTTTTTTTCCACATGTTTCACATATTCAGTGCTTACACATAGCAATATTAATATATTCACTTTAACTTTTGGAACTACGCATGTGTCATAGTTCAGCCCCGATCGGGACCAGACTATGCAGTCTCTCTCTCACTCCCCCCACCCTCCGAGAGAATAGGGGGAGATGATATAAGAAAAATGGCTCAAGGTTTGAGATAAGGACGGGGAGAAATCCTTAAAGTTACCGTCACAGGCAAAACAGACTCGACTTGGGGAAAAACACTCATTTATTTCTAAAATTAGCAGGAGAATGAGACAGGGAACAAGATAACCTTCCCCCACCCCTCCCTCTTCCCAAGCTTAACATTATCTCTACTACCTCCCCTCCCGAGCAGCACGGGGGGGAAAAAGGGAATGGGGATCGTGGTCAGTTCATCACACGTTGTTTTATGCCGCTGTATCATCGTCGGGGGAAGAACTCCTTGCATTCCTCCTCTGCTCCAGCGTGGGGTTCCTCCCACGGGCCACAGTGCTTTGTGAAACTGGTCCGGCGTGGGTCATCTCTTCCACGGGGTGCAGTCCCTCCAGAACAGCTGCCCCAGCGGGCCCTCCATGGGCCACAGCCTCCTTCAGGCCACCACCTGCACCGGCATGGGGTTCTCCATGGGCTGCAGGTGGATCTCTGCCCCTCCGTGGACCTCCATGGGCTGCAGGGGGACAGCCTGCTCCACCATGGTCTTCAGCACAGGCTGCAGGGGAATCTTGGCCAGGAGCCGCATTACTCCTCCCCCTCCTTCTGAACTGACCTTGGTGTCTGCAGCCGTTCCTCACAACAGGCTGGCAGACGCCTCTCAGGATCCTTTTTACATCTCATTCACTTCTCCTCTCCTCTCCACTTCTTGCAGCCGGGCCGGGCCGAGTTGGGCCCAGTTGGCCGCCCGGCGGGAGGCCAGAGCGTGAGGCCTGCAAGGCCCACAAGGCTCGCGCCTCCCCCTCTCTGCCCCCTGCTCAGCTGCTTCACATCTTCTCCTTCCCTTTTCCTGTTTTCCCCTACTTAAATACGTGATTGCAGAGACGTTATCACAGAACATTCTGCTACCAATTGGCTCGGCTTTGGCCAGCAGCGGGTCCGCCCTAGGCCCGGCCGAGTCCACTGAACAAAGGGGAGCAACTTCTAGCAGTTTCCTACAGAAGCTACCACCTTAGGCCCCCCCCCTCACTAACAAAACCAGAACAGCATGTGTAAGTATAAGTTAATGCACAAATATTTGCATAGCAGAAATATGCCTTTGGCAGTTATATCATTCATTGACTTGTCGCCATACTAGTAGCCATCGATATACATGTTATTTCCCATTATATCTCAGAGTAAGATGCTCAAAGATCCTACTTTTTTTTTTTCATCATGATGCAGATACATGAACACATGCACACATACTTGATTTCAACACCATAACTAGTCTTCACTATTGAATTTTTTTACCTAATATGGCAAAAGATAGAGAGTCACCAAAGTGCAAAGCGTTCATATATTCAAAGCACGATCTGCAGTGCTTGGAAGCATAGTGGCAGGTGGTGTTGGCAGGGTCCCTCTGCAGCAGCCCAGCATTGACCAAGAAATAGCCATTTTGAGGGTCACTAGACAACCTGGAGATTGTGCCTTCAGGTGAAAGTGTAAGAACTGATTCTTGATCTTGTATCACCTATCTGCGAAGTGATTTTGGAAGCTTCTTTGGGCTTTTTCAGGAGAAAGCTTCAGTAGGGGCAGAGCTAAAGGTCTGTCTCAGGAGCTAAGCGTTGGCTGCGTGAGTCTTCTTTTCAACTTTGCTAATGAAGTCAGTCTATGGGAGTAGCAAGGATGTACAGTTTTACTGAGAGGGCCTATCTGGGGACCCATGCAGTGCCCTTAGGTATTTTCTGGGCATATGTGTGTGTGAATATGTACAAGGAAATCAGCAAAAATGTTGGAGTTTGATTGTGAGAGGAAGCTGTTATTTGTCCACTGTAAACACTAGAAACTGGGAAGGACAAGAGTAACTAAATCAGAAAGTCGTCTAAGTTGAAGAACATGGACAGAGAGATTAGCTTGCTCTCGGGGTTAAATCTGTTTTGTCCATTTTGACCATAGAGGCTGGTAATAAAATTCTAAACTGTCTCTGGGGGATGTATCTTCACCAGAAGATGAGAGCTGGGGTTAATTCAAACAGTTTTGGATTGAGGGAGAAGGGGAAAGTTTTTATTTTTACCATATTTGATGGATTGTAAAATGACGCTTAAATAAAAAGTGAGAAAACCATAGCAGTGACAATAGGTGGCAGTGTCGCCTCAGAAAAATCCATTTCTTATTTTTTCCCTCTTGCCTGGGATTTCCTCTTGTAAGGAGATGGGAGGGAATAATAACCCTCTTTCACTTTGTGGAGAGCATCGGGAGTCAGAAGTCAAGACTATTACTAGCTTTCATCTGAGGTTAATTTTCTTCCCAGGTTTTTTTTTGCCATCATCTTGAGGATTTGTGTGAAGACTTCATACTTGGAATTGACCTTGAATCCTACAGTTACAAATGCAGACCAAAAGGTAGTTTTTTAATACTCAGTCTGTACACTGAGATTTGAAAGCCTAAGGGGCCCAATCAGCTAGAAAGTAATTCAATTGATTAAGGGATGAATTGAAGTGGTTTAGGATGCTCTGCCTGCCTGTCAGCGCTTCTGGTGATTCCTTAAGGTTTCATCTTCCCTGGCTTTGCAAAGAGCAATCTTTTCTCCCTTGCTGCAGTGCAAGACCCTTGCAAGCAGCAGCAGTGGGAAATGTCACTAGGCAAGTGAACAAAACTACTCATGAAGTTGATAAAACCTGCCTTCCAGGCTCGTGGCAGTAAAGCTTTCCCTGTCGCAGGGCAAGTTGTAAGACTAAAGAAAAGTGATGGTCTGCGGCTCTGAACGGGGTTCAAGACACCTCAACTCCTTACGCTATCGCAGATGCTTTCTCTTGAGACCTCTGGCAGTTTGCCTAATCCCCCGCCTCTGCTGCTTAGTCTGTACAATGGAGATAGCAGTTTAATTTGCCTGTCTGCAGGGTAAAGCTTCTGTATTGCTCTGCTGTCCTCTGCCAGAGGAGTTCTAGTATTGAATCAGACTCGTTAGCTGTGTAATACAAGTAAAATGAGCAGTGTTTGCCTTAGAGTTTCCAAATTTGGGGGAAGCATCAAAAGCAAAGTAAAAGTAGCACATGGGTGAAGTCACTTAACAGGAAAAGCTTCAGTGGACCAGGACCAGATATGGCCTGATCCTAAACTGGAAACCAGTAGTTAGATCACTGACCTAGAATATGGAAAGATCTAGATTAAATTTTCCACTCTGCCAGAAAGCATCTGAAGCTTCCAACAGCACTAATTTGCAGGAAATTGGATATGTATGGGAGAACAGGGCTTGGAATCTACTAATATTTATTTTGTGCACAAGAGAGTGAAAATTATAATTTCATTCCATGCTTAGGGCACTCAGATGAGTAATAGGAATTGCAGCACAGATCTTACATGTTCAGGCTGATGTAAGGAGAATTGATCACGGAAAAGCACCTAGACAGGGTTGAAACTTCCCTATGTGATCTTTTCTGAGGCAAAGAACTTGGCTTTGGTTGCTGTCCCCTGCTAGTTCACTGCATGAGGTTATATTGAGTAAGTCTCTCTTTTTTTTTTTTTCCTTTCCCAAAGGAATTGGGCACTCAAATTCTACATATATATATATTTTTTTTTATATCTATGTTACCATTGTAACAAGTGGTACCTTTTTTCTAGGTACCTCCTGGGTTGGAGATAAAGTCTGCAACATTGCCTCTCAGGTCTATGAGAGCCTCTGCTTTCAGCAGGCTGCCTGTTCTGTACTGCATTCTTGGTATCCGATCCAACGGGGATATAGAAAGCCCTGGTATTGATGCTGCTATGATGGCCAATGCTTGGCTGCTACCAAACACCAAATATGTTTGGATTCTGAATCCTGTGGTGAATTTATGTGAAAGACATCTTTCTTTGCTGACTGACCTGAAAGCTCTAAGGTGCCACTCCACTCCTGTTGTGAAAAGCAGCTCATCTGCATGGCTAAAAATTAGACTTTTTTATGTTCCTCTCTCAGGGTCTTGAAGCTGCTCAGTGCGCAAAGGGAATGAAGTCTCCTCGTTGACATGATTGTTTTGAACTGTCACCCCGTGCAAACTTATTTGCTATGCAGTGAGATGAATTCTGGGATATAATTGAGCTTTTCTCTGGCTGCAAGTGTGTACACTTGTTAGTTTTGTGTTTACAACTTGGAAATGCTTGGTGTATAGAATTGGCGTACCTTGGTGGACTAAGTTGACACTCCTGCGTTACCCACCAGAGGTTCCACCCTCTGGATCCTGCATCGTTGGATGTGCTCTGCTCTGTAGGAAAGAAGTGTGTATGAATGTAAATGCCATTAGAATTCTTGCAAAAGTAGCTCATTGGTAGGTCACTGAGGCATGCGACAGAGAGAATTCCTGTGTGCTATGTCCCTGGCAGATAACCTACGACAACAAACCCATAGTAAACACGGAGAACAGAGTTATCTAGCAACTTTGAACAGCAGTGAAATGTGGGATGCTGTTAGAAGAAAATAATAACTTCTTAGCTTATGAATTTTGAGCAGCTAATTGTGTGGTATTTTAGATATAGTGTGATCATTATCCAGACTAACAAATCTTTCTCTGTGCCCGTTGCTTATGGAAACTGTATCTCCTACAGACAGGACTCCTGAGTATTTGCTTCCTTTGTATCTGCCCTCCCTGAAGTTTGTAGAAATTAATTGGGTGATGACTGTTGTCAAGAGCCCCTGAAATATGAAAATGCTTAAATCTCACACCACTGAATTCAATAGGAGTTAAGTACCTAAACATATGCTGAGTATCTGGGTTTTCAGAATAGTATTTTTTAATTAAAAATCCCAAGAATAAGTATTCAGGTTTGAATGAGTATGAAAATAACATGAAATCTATGTTTATAGTATGAATTATTGTATGAATTATTATATAAAAATATAGTAATATGTTATAATTAATATATTTATTGTAATTAAATATGAATTATGAATATAATATGGTATGAATTAATATGAAATCTATGGTCAAATTTGTACCAAGCTCCACTAAATCAGGTAGAGTATGTAAGAGATATCTTTGCACTATTCCGAGGAGAAAAGAGGTAGCAGAACCATGAAAATGGGTGTTCTCTGGATCTTATTTCCTTATCCACTGCTGTTCAGTTTGTGCTGCTGCATTTTCCACCATGGAGAGGCTACTTGAAGAGGATGAGCTATTTTCCTGAACTATGTTCTTGTAAAGCACTGCCCAAAGTAAATGGAGATGAGGAAGGCTCTCCCACATGGCTCCTTCTACATAAATGCCGTTAGCTATTGTGATGAGTTAGATACTCAAGCCAGCTACGGGATCTTGGATGTCTACTACATATGCCTGCTACATAGCACTTATGAACAATTTTGTGTTTTTTATTGCACTAGGAAAACAGGATTAAGACAGCACAAAGGTGAACTTGCTAAAAAAAAAGTCTCACAATCTTTAAAAATATGACTGCAAATAGTCAAAATTATTTGATGGTCTGGCAGTAAACACATGAATTATTTCTTCAGTGTTCAGTTCAGTCCTTTATGTCCCAATTCTTCTGCATTATCATATGATTCTGCTTTGTTTCTTCATATGAAGTCTGAAATTGTGTTTCCCATAGCTGTCAGAGCTGGCCTGGAGCACTTCTAGCCCTATCTAAAATCTTTATATATAAAGGAGAATGTAACTTCATTATACTTTCCTCAGTGAGACAAATGCCATTATAGGTTTTCTTTTCTCTTCCTTTTCTTTTTAAGCCAGGGAAGAGAGAAAAAGGAGAACTAAAGTTTTAATAGCAGGTTACATTGTGATGTGTATTAAAGCAGTATCAGTCATGTATTAATACCTGTTCTGTTAGTAAAAATGCAACAGTCTTTCAAGAGATAAATGTATTCATGACATTTTCTTGGCCTAATACTTAGAAATGTTGGTAAATGATAGAAATAATCCCTCATGTAACTCATATGGTTAGCTGATACAGCTTGTAAATCCCCAAAATCTTTACTCTCAAAAGTAGTAGTATTGTACTTAAATACTGATGAGTATTTAATGTGAGCCTTTAACTGTAATCTTCCCTCATTTATCCCTCACTGTGGCCACAGTTATACCATGATAACTTAAGTATTTGGAAAAGTGAAATAAATAAGGCCAGTATACTTCTGTCTACATGCAAGTACTCTATTGATGCAATTGTCAGCAAAAAAAAAAAAAATGGTAAACCTTTAACTGATCTATCTGTGAGTAAAACTTAAGTGACAGATTTGGTAAAAAAAAAATATGCAGCTGTCTTTATTTCAATAAATTAATAAGGAAAAAGAGGAATATTATTAAAAGGTAAGTGAATTTTTCCAAACTCGACATGTAGTGTTTTATCTTGGATCCAAGCAAAAGCACAACTAAATATGGTCCCAAGTATCCTGTCTCAAGCCCAAATACTGATTCTTTCAAATCTCTAAATGTCCCCTTGTTCCTGATCTAATCTAGAAACACATTTCTTGTCAAACTAATTTCTGCATAGCATTAGCTTAGCAATCTTTCTTTCTCTATCAAATTTATTTGCCAAGCTGATATATTGATTGGCTAAATTATATTGAAGTCTGCCTAAAAGGCCTCGCTGTAAGAATTAAGCACGGGGGGCGGGGGGGGGGAGGGGCGGGGAGCCTGAGTACTAGAATAGCCATTTCTATTCATTAATCTTTAATTACCTTCTTAGAGTATGTTATAACTGTATGCAGTAAATAGCTAAAGCTGCAATTTCAAACCTGAGATACATCGAAATACAATTTCATGAGAAACAGCTATCAAATCCAAAACACATGTACAAGCCAGGTTATGTTGTCTATCTTCTGCAAATACAAACTTTTTGCTTTCTGTGCTGTCTCCACTCCCTGTTTCTCTTGTTTTCTTATGAAATGACATAGGGTGTAATTTCAGTCCAGTAATCTTTTCATATAAAATAATCTTCAGCATTTTGTAGAAGCAGAGGTGATGACACTGGAACTGAACTAGCCTGCCTCCAAAAGATAAAATTGAAATAAGAGAGAAATACTGGCTTCTAGTAATTGCCAGCTCAGGCCAAAACTACCAGGAAGTTGTTTCAATTGTTAAATGCAGTATTTATATGTACAGATGGGGAAGATTTTTTTTGGTTGCTTTCGACAGCCTTAACAGGCTAACTATTTTCCTGCATGCCAGTCTCCATTCTTCTGAATGCTTTTGAAGAAGTACGAGACTGTTGCTTTTATGTTTCTCTTCGCTCTTCCCCACTGTCGTCTGAGAAGAAAAATTGATTTCCTAGTGAGGTAAAGTGAGAAGAAAAGGGGGAAATCTGATTCAGTAACCAGTCTTCCTGTCTGTTAAGCTTAGTAAAATGATTTTAAGTGGCGTCATATATGCATGCATGCTGATACCAAATTACTGGTTTGCTCAAAACTTGCTTCTTGGGCCACCAAGTCTTGAATGCTGTAGGGAAGCCTTTATCCTTGAATTGATTCTCTAAGCTACATGCAGAAGGTGTGTAGTATGTGTAATGGAGTTGTTAATTATACTGTAGCATACATAGAGTTATTTAAGTTCCACATGAGACCAAGAAGTGAGGCACTGAAAATGAGCATTTTATTTTGCAGGATTATTTTAATTTCCTTATTGTAAATACAGCTCCTGAACCATCAAGAAAGACTCTCACAGTAGGGTTCTTCCATGTTTTCAAGGGCTGCTCTCTCCTGCTGTTTCCTAAACTGCTATTCTTTAAGGCTTTTCTCGAGGACTTATGCAAGAAAAAGGGAAAGCTGATTTGAGATTTAGTTGCTGTTCAGTGGCGAGTGGGGATGGCAGGATGGGAGGGGGAAGGAGGGATTAGTCCTTGTCACTATGGCACTAATGAAAGTATGCTTTTCGGTGAAAGAAATTTGTTCTGCTTTGAAGTCAGCGGAAGGACTAATGACATGGAGGAGTTGACTAGTGATGTGTAACACCATGCAAATTTGTGTATTTTCAGCTTTAAACTGAAAGTAATTAGTGTCTTCTGTCACTTCCATGGAAGTATTTTTCTCCCACCTGCTGTGGATATTGTTTCCAACGCATCCCAAGTATACATAGCACCTCATGCTAACATAAAGCCCTTTGGTCTGAGCATAGTCCCTGCAGGCCTAAATTCTAGTATGTGCAGCTTCCTATGGAAAAGAGTTTAGATGAGGCTAACAATCTGCTGAGGCATATTTCGAAAAGAGTACACTTTCAGTGTCTTGGGCGTTTATCTTCTCTTTTGTGGAGACAGCTGATACCAGTGAGATGGTTTAAAGTCTGCCGGGACCACTAGAGAAGAAAAAAACTCTCTCTTCTGTACCTGTTTTGAGGAAAATCATGTGAAATAAAAGACAAAAAGAGACTGCAATGCAAAGCATTGTGCTTCTGGCAGACTGTGATGCTGTAGCCAGACAGACGGATACCTGCTGATTTTCACTTGTTCAGTGAATGAACCCCCCACTTCTTCCTTCTTACTGTGTAATTACTCCTTTGTTTTTATTTTTGCTTTTTTATAGAGGTACCAGGAACTCTTCACTCTGAACCTTTTTTAAACAATTCAACTACACATCTGTATGTCTCCCCTTTTGTTTAGAGAGGAGATTTTTTTTTTTTAAATCAGTCTCCTATAGACTGATTTTACCTGTGCACAGTTACACTACTTCTGATGTTCTTAAAATACGAACTTCTGAACTTACTCTCTCTGAAAGCCTTCCTTCCTTTTCTCTTTAGTACAAATTCCAAATAATTCTTTATTGAATTTAAATTCTTAGCTGGGCCTAAGTTCAAGCAGGCTTATAAGACTGCCTTTCTCATATAAAAGGCTTTAGTAAGATTTCAAAGGGTTTAAATTTCCTCCCACAATGGGGAAAGAAGAATGAATTCAGAAAGTCTAATTGCCTTACCTAAAATGAGCAGCCAAAGAGTACTTTGAGGGTAAAGCAATCAAAACAAGATGACCCTTTGTCTTAAAAAAAAACATAGGCCTTATGGTGATGGGAACTACAAAAAGGTGGCTGCAGTTTCTTATAGGTTTTTTTTTTCGTTTTTGCTTACTAACTGATTTCAGCCATCTTCTTCCTTTGCCTGCCTTTTCTGTAGTGGGCAAATGTTTCAACTTTTCTTGATGATTATTTTTTTAAATGCTACTTTTGCATGCATTTTAATATGTTTTAAATAAGTATATTTGTATATTTCAACTGAGAAGCTGTTTAATGCCAACTTGTCCCCAAAAAAGTATGTTCATCCCAGCCTCTTGAAACATTCTTCTAACATGTAAATGTTTCCACTTGATATTTTACTAGAAGTAGTTCGCCAGTCTCTAGATATTACCCCATCTTTGTCCAGGACTCTTTCTAGCAAGATCTGTGTCAGAGGAATTGCTGATTCCTGGAAGCTTCCCGCAGCCTCAAAGGAACAGGGAGCAGATTTTGCATATCTAAGGTCAGGGAAGAAAGAAGCCTGACTTTACTTTAGTCTCCGATTGCCACTGATTTGAGTGTAGCATGGTGCTGGAGAAAGGTAGGATACTTACGGGAGAGGCATCCTGCAAGTACTTGTCAGCTCATTTTCTGTATGCCACACCGTGCTCCAGGAGCCTGGGCTAGCTGGGAGCAGCACCGTGCTCCTGGCTGGCAGACACACAGCCCAGAGAGGGAGACTGCAGCTTTTCTGCCTCTCGAGCTCTTTGTTTAGTTGAAGTGATGCAGAGATAGCGCTGCCAGTTCTCCTTATTAAAACTATTTTGAAGCTATTGTAATAACTTCTGCAGAAAGTTCCTAATTACTCTTAGGGGTGTAAATAAGTGTCCTCTTTCCCAGGAAGGTCACTAAACCAAGACCATAAATCTAATTTCTCCTTGTCTCTCTGACCATCGATTTAATAACTTCCTTCCCCTCAGAGCAGCATCTATGGATACAAGGTTCATACTGCTCCCTTGGAGGTGACTGTTTGCCACCTGTTCTGCAAACAAGACAGCAGAGAGATTGTCATTGTGCCTTACAGAACTAGAGATAAAAATTCAAGCTCCTGCCAGAGCTGTATCAAAACATCTTGTCATGTGTGGGTATTTCCACTCCAGCCCACTTAACCTATTTTCCCATCACTCAGCTGCTAGTTGAACTGGCAAAACTTAAGTATGTTTCCTACTGTTGGCATTCCTGCACTCACAATTGCTGTTGAGGCACAATCCACTTGTTCTCTGTACTTCTGACTGTTTCCAAGTGTATCAGACTGAAGTCATTTGCTTTGCCATGAAATCTTAGGATTAGTTATGGAGACATGTGATGCACGGAGCATACCATAGCTAGGTGATATGCAGGACTGTTACCTCCTGCTGCTGTCATGAGTCCTCAGATTTAATGTTCAGCAATCCAATTGAAGCATATATTCACGCAGCTTGCAGTTTCAAGATTACAAACCACATCTGCAGGTAGAGAGAGAAAAAAAAAGTTATAATGCACAGTCCCACCCACTCCTGTAAATGTTAAATATCTGAAAGTGTTTGTGTAGCTGTCTAACAAAATTGTAAATCTGCAGAACTTTCCATTTTTCACTCTACCTGCCAGTAAGTAGTTTGTTGGGAATGTGAGACTGAGTTCAGATCCTACTTATGCCCGGTGTGAAGACAGGAGCAATAAAAGAGAAGATTCCACAGTTGTGTTGAGAATGGTGGATGCTGGTTAGGAGCAGTGACTAATGTGAACATTTCAAAAAGCAAACCTTCTTATCAATGCTTGTTATACAGTGTATACCTGCCTAACATTGCTAAAATAATCTTCAGCAGAGATGTCCCTCCAAAGGCTTATTCTTTTTGCACCCTCTGAAAGATTTTTTTTCCATAGAAAGGTTTAATGGTTGGATGGAGAAGGTACATTCATGCTGCATTCATCTCTCTGGTTGCTGGGTGGGATGACCATCTGGTATCTCTTCCAGTTCAAAAGTTCATGATAACGGTACTGCTGTAGCTTGTGTGTGCTGTAAGGTGCCAAATGGGAGCTAGAATGCAAACTTTATCAAGGCTACTCTCTAAGTCATCACAATCAGATCCTGAAAAGTCTGTATATGTCATTTGGTAAATATGTAAATATGTAAATCTCTCCAGGTGAGACCCCACCTGGAGTACTGCATCCAGTTCTGGAGCCCCCAACTTAACAAGGACATGGACCAGTTGGAGAGGGTCCAGAGGAGGGCCACAAAGATGATAAGAGGGCTGGAGCACCTCTCCTATGAGGACAGGCTGAGAGAGTTGGGGCAGTTCAGCCTGCAGAAGAGGAGGCTCCGGGGAGACCTGATAGCGGTCTTCCAGTACCTCAAGGGGGCCTACAGAAAAGATGGGGAGAGACTGTTCAATAGGGCCTGTTGTGACAGAGCAAGGGTAATAGTTTCAAAATAGAGGGAGGTAGATTTAGATTAGATATTAGGAAATTTTTTTTTTACACTGAGCGTGGTAGAACACTGGAACAGGTTGCCCAGAGAGATGGTGGATGTCCCATCCCTGGAAACATTCAAGGCCAAATTGGATGGGGCTCTGAGTAACCTGATCTAGTTGGAGATGTTCCTGCTCCTTGCAGGGAGCTTGGACTAGATGACTTTTGAAGGTCCTTTCCAACTCTAACCATTCTATGATTCTATGAATTTCCATGAGAAAAAATTTTTCAATTGAGCATGATGAGAGCCACAATTTAGCAAATCTACAGCATATTTTTTTTGCTTAAATAGTTTTTTAGGCATGCAATTTATAAGATTTGCTCCATATATTTAAATTGGTCCTGCAAATAGTTCTAGTATGTGTAAACCAGTGGAGGTAAGATTATGCAAACAAAGCAAGCAATGTATTTGAGTTGTAAGTTATAGAAAAACATGGAAACAAGCTGAAGGAGCTGTAGAGCACCTGTCTGAAATAAGAGGTCTTTATTTGTTTCTTGATTTTGGTCACCCTTGTCCTTTCCTAGTTAACCTCTTGTGTGGTAACACCAGTTGACAGTCTCCTGAGTTTAGGAGATGATCCAAGGGCCTAGACTGAAATTCTCCACCTTTTGCCCGTCAAGTCAGATGTGTGTGAACCTACTTCTAGGTCAATGTTCAATATTTCTTGGATCAGGGAGAAGCTATGGGTGGAAAAGGAGTAATTCAAATCTGCAGCAAACCATCAGATCTGGTTCTTAAGCAGTAACTAATCTCTAACAAATTCCTCACTTGTGTTACTTATTTGCATGGTAAAGTGGCTGACTATCACTGGTGACTACCTCTCAAATTCAGCATATGAACCACACTAACAATAGGCTCTCCTAGTGATGCCAGCAAAAGGCGAGACTTGCAGGGTGACAAACTTTTCATGCAGTTTTCCGTCAAATCCTCCATTTTCTTTCCACATTGATTCTTTCCCTTTTTTTTTTCCCCTTCCCAGTCCCTTTTATTGCATTTGAGAATGAGAGGAAGAAATACTAGTCTTGGAGATGCTTTATGCAGTACCTCTGTGAATTAAGAGCAATGCAGAGTGGTAAAAGGCACCGAGCCCCAATTCTCTGTTGCCGTTACCCTCTCTAGAATCACTTTGCAGAGGTACCATCAATTAGTATACAGCAACAAGGAACCACTGTGATGTATATACTGTGCTGCTAATGGGCCTGTGCCGTAACCCCATGGAAGTGCTGCTGCACAGTCTGTAGGCACTGGGTTTCTGACACGGCGGCATCACAGACTTGCTGGCTGGGGTACCAACTGCCTTCCTTCTCCCTGGGGGGGAAGTTTATAGCCTGCTGCCTGTTTGTAACATGACAGCTTAGAAATGCCAGAGACTGGAAATTGGACCAAATATGCCATTCATAGAGTTACAAATGGGAATAATTTAAAGCTCAAAACATCTCCTGCTTTTCCTCCCCTCTCTCTTTTCTAAAGGTCAAGCCATTTGTGTAGAAACATTAAGCCAGCTGTAGAGAGGCTGCAAGACCATTCCAGCTACGCTGTGATGTGATTTTTATCTCCCACCCTAACAGGGGATGTCAGTCATAATTAGTGTTATACATAAATTCCTCACTGGGATGCAGGCTTCACATGATTAGGGACTAAACTATGTAAAGTTCTGCTCTTGTGACTGTGCAGTTTCAATTAACAGATTCAGGGATGAAAAAACACAGTGAGAGATAATGGCTGAGGTCAGAGAGGTTATCTTCTTTATAGCAATTGTCATCTTAAAGGAGAAAACACAAATGAAAAGTGGATTCTTTAACCTGACCAGTCTGCCACAGATAGTGTGTCGGCAGGAAAAGCATGGTCAGGCCAAAATCCTTTCCATGACCTTGATCACAGCTATAAGCATCCTAATCCCCAATGGGTATGGTAACGATGCACAGCACAAGCCCGCTATTGCCTAGCTCTGTTTCATCGGTGAAGCGTGTAAGCAGATTATTACTGGGCTGATCAGTACTCTTGCCAATCAAGAACCTCTTATTATTTCAGAGCAAAGCGCAAGAAAAGCCGAAGATGAAATAAATACTGCACAGTATTGGGAAGAGACAGAAATCCACCATTGTAGTCCAGGAAAGTGACCCTGGATTTCTTAATTTTCTTTCAAGGGACCTTTAAGCTCTGGAATCCCATCCTGAGAAACTTTCAAGGGATACAGTTTTCAAAGGACAAAAAAAAAAAAAAAAGTAAAAGACATTTATAGGGCTGTCATTAGCATTGGCAAAGTAGGTTTGCCTGGGGTAGGAGACTGTCAGCAGTGGCCAGGCACCTACAGACATGCTCCGTACTTGGTCTGTGCCTGAGCTCTGGGGAGCTGAGCAAGATGATTGCCGCAGAGAGATGTTTTTATGGAACTAGCTGACTTTTGGAAACAGCGGTTGCCGTCTCGCTCCTCCGACCCTCGGTAGTATTGGGGCTCTTCTTTCTTTCCCTGGCCCTATTGTGCCCGCTTAGTGCCGGCTCCTGGCTGCTTGCCACACTGCAGCCCCTCAGTTTAAGGGGAAGACCGAGACGGTAAAGATGTGGGCCAACAGCTAACTCACCTCTATTTCTGAGCAGAGCTGAGCCAACCCTAAGCTCATATAGATTTTTCTTCACAAACATGTTTACCTTTAGCCTGCAAAACCTTAACCCTATAACAATTTTTATCAAAAGCAAAATGGGGGACTGACTGGGATTGCCTTATCTGAAAATGCACGGGATGTTATTTGTTATTGCACACATAACCTGCTGGCCCTGTGCTTGTTGCTTGCCAGACTCCGCTGAAAACACCAGGGTTCGTGCAGGGAGAGGAGCCTATTTCAGGGAACAAAAAGCTTAGGAAGTTAGACTTAGATCCTCTCACTGCACTGGAGGAAAAAAAAAAAAACAACCAAACCACAACCCAAATTGTATATGCTAAATTGATTGTTTTGGTGTGCTTATTTGGCCCACAGTAGTATGAATTTTTGCACTGGATAAAAGTCCAAGACTTTAAGGATAATTTCAAGCTGGAGCCCAGACCATGTTATAGGAAATGAGGCTCAGTTGTCCCTGAGCAACATGCGAATAAGCGAAGAAGTTCTCTGTATGCAGACATGAGTGTGCTTCAGAAACAGCAATATTACATCCTCAGGCCTATATTCTTTTCATTTGTTTGCTACTTGTGAGACTGCATGGGAGAAAATGAAGTTAAGGATTTGGGAATACCTTCTTGTATTCAAAAACTCTCTGAATGGATATCTGTGTACTTTTTTTTTTTCTCTGACAGCTTGCAAACAAAATCAGAGAGACTGCATTCATTACCTACTCTTGCAAACATGAACATAAGTGTAACTTCACTCAGATGAGAAATACTAATAAAAGTGGAAAGTGGGTGGATTGCTTAGTAAAATTTCTTTTATAAATATTTCCACAATTGGAGATTAAAAGTGCAGCTGCTACTGTGACCATCAGAGGCAGGCAAAAAATTCCCCAAATTTAGTTTCTTTCTGCTGGGGGAATACTTGTAAACCGTTCTATAATTAGTAATTGTAAAATCCTGTGCACAGTATCTGTGGAGGCGGGGAGGGAACAGGAAGATTTTAGCCACATTCATGAACCAGAGGTCCATATACAGGTGGGAATGGGTATACATACCCTAATATCTTTTATACAACAATTCTGAATGCTGGGGACACAGACAATAGCCATGTTTGCATGCCCTCCCTGAACAGTGTTTCACAGGATCTGAGGACCATTTGAGTTGGAAGGATCTCTAATCAACCTCTTGCTCCCCAGCAGGGTTGGCCCTAAGGTCAGACCAAGTTGATCAGGGCTTTATTAAGTTTGGTCTTGAAAACGTCCAAAAATAGAGCCTGTACAACCTCAATAGGCAAGCTGTTTCACCTCTTGTCTGTCCTTGTGGTGAGAAAGTAATTCCTTAGCCAGCTGGGCCCTCTCCTGGTACAACTCATGTCCTTACCTCTCCTCCTCCTACGGATGCTGCTGCATCTTCTCGATGCTGTCCTTGTAGGCACTGGGGGATGCTGTAGACTGTAGCAGTCTCCCTCCAAGCTGAACAAGCCTCGCTCCCTCAGTCTGTCCTTACTGTCCTCATGCTCCAGCCTCCATCATTGCGGTGGCCTCTGCTGAACTTACTGCAGTTCATCTATACCATTGTGGGACTGCAAATTGTACAACGCGGATGCAGCCTAATGAGTGCTGAGTAAGAGGAGAGAGCTGTTTTCCTCAGTCTGGGGGCTGTGCTCCTGTTAATACAACCCTGGTTACTTTGTTAGCCATCTTTTCTGCCAGGGCACATTGCTGGTTCATATTCAGCTTGCCATCTAACAACACCTCCAAGGTCTTCTCAGAAGGGCTGCTTCCCCAGCCAGTCTGTCCCCAGCCTGCAGTGTTGCAAGGGGCTCTTGCTTCCCAGGGGCAGGCCCCTTCATCTGTCCTTGTTCAATTTCCTCAGGTTATTGTTGGCTCATTCCTCCAGCCCGTCTAGGTCCCTCTGAATGGCCACCTTGCCCTTGGAAGTATCAGCAGTTTGATAGGAGATAGAATTTAGTGGCTGGTCTGACACATAGGACATTATTTATGCTCTTTTATTCTTATTTATTTGAGTTAATTTATGATTTTTTTGTGCTGCTGGCTTCATCACAGTTTCTTTTCAACAAAATAAATACCAGCAAGCTTCCTTGGTGTTATTTACATTATGAGGACGCTCCTCTGTTATGGAAAAGGAACACAGAGCTGCAATAAGTATTCTTCCTTAGGCCCATTGTGGCCTGTTGAACTCCTCAAGCCTACTACCTGGATTGCATTTTCCTTTCTTCTCTCTGCTAGAGAGAAATCTTCCAGGAAATGGAAAACTTTCAAGGAAAGATCAGTTAACATCCATCTTGGGCATAAAGGTGCTGACTTGACCCTAGAATCAAAATCTATCAAGAGCAGCCTGATCTTACAGAGGACCAAATGCTTTTTCGTGTATTCTGCTTCTAATGGCTGTTTGCATAGAGTAGAGCTCCTCTATGGATCAGGATCTTCTGCCTTCCATTTCTACTTCCCTCTTTTCCTTCAGCAGACCAGGAACTGGCTGGAAGGAAGGGATGTTCCTGTCTACCAGGAGTTGCTGGATTTGGGTACATGAGTTACAAGGCTATGGCAAATAAGTTATGCAGGTGGTTGTTGCCTGTGTGCTATGTGGGAGGGTCTTAGACCAGAAGGAAAGAGTATATAGTAGTTACTTGTTTGATAGACTCCTCACTACACCCGCAATAAGGCTCTGGATACCTCTACCTTCAGAAATTGCTTGTAGGTTGAATACTAAAATGGAGACTGTGAAGAGTAAACAGTCCCATCTTTCCCTCAACCCTTTATTCACGATATACATTGATCTACAATCCATGTCACCTAGTGCTGGCACAGAGTGACCTTCATATATGCAGATAGCTCAGAACTGGGGCTGTACACATCTTTCGGCATTAGAGCTCATCTGCATTGATAAATGTTCACCTTGATGAGTGCTGTCTATCACATGACTGGAGTGGTCTGCAGTTCCCAGTTTGCATCAGCTGGCTCCTCTGGTTGATCTTCAGGGCTGTCTCCAAGCAGAATGCCTATGAAATAAGGTTATAAAATAAAAGGTCCCTCTGCTGCCAACATGAATGTGCAACTGTTATGCTCAGAACACAAATGAGTTTTGATTTCACTTTTGATTTTTAATGGCAACTCATAATTGAATAAGAAAAAGAATTTTCAAAAATTGTAATTGTTTACAATTTAAGGTAAGAACTGAACTGTTCTCTTCCAGCTTGTCTCTGAACACCCTTACTCCTCATTCAGTTCTTCTTACCAGTTGTTCTTGAAAGCCTGTCAGCTCCCAAAGCAGACCACTAGCACTTGTTCCCCTTCATTCAATGGGAATGACGCAGGTCTCCCTTGGGATAGTGAGAGCTGGATGGATTTTTTTTTCATAAATCTGAGCTTGTGTGGCAACACAGGGAGAGCGTTAAAACCAAATGACTTAACTGTGGCCTTCCTGAGTGTTAGGAAGGATCAACCATAATATGGGAGAACAGAACTGAAGTTACAGGCAGAGAGCTGCTTTCATTGGAAAGTAGCACCACTAAAAAAGAAAGAAAAAAATTAAACATCTGAAATACAGTTTTAGAAAGCTAGAAACAAATGTGACTTTTCTAGTACATTTGCAAGGAATTATATCAAACAAACGCTTTCAAGCAGACAACATAATGGCCTATTAGAGAAACACAATGTCACATGTAGGTGGCTAGAAGTACAAAGTAGGAAGATGATAGTGTCACTAAATGCTTTTTGTAAATTGCAAGGATGGGAGTTCACTGAAATGTTTTCTGGCTGAGTAGAGATACAAGTACAGATAGATGGGGGCAGGAGAAGTCAAGAAGGCTGTTTTCTCATCAATTCCTTAATCTTTATTCTGACTCAAGAATCCAGAATTTGAGGGTTTATTACTGAGGCTTGAACGTCATTCAGCTATGGATAGATAGCAAGTCCATGTCTGTTTCTCTCTCCCTTTAAATTGGTGTTCAGAATGCTATGTTCTTGCTGTCATTTTGGGAGAGAAAAAAAAACAAATTCTGTTTTCTGACGTGTAGGAAGGAGTATTTTGCTGTTATATTCCAATGGCACTGTAGAAAATCCAGCACATCTATAAGCTGTGCTGAAAAATGCAGTGTAGCTTGGGGATGTCTCTACTAATTTTAAAGGGCTCAACTTGAAAATCAGGAGTTATCTAGCTGTCATTGTACAGTGCTCTCCGCTATATTGCCGTGTTATTTAGGCAAACTACTCGTCAAGAGTTAACTTGATAAGTGCATCACCTTAGCAACCAGAACATTAACAGACTACAGCAGCAAAGTACAGCTAGCTCATACTTTGATTTCAGGCATAGGAGTTTGGGGTGGTGATATATGTGCTATAGTGCTGTGCAGGATTGAAATAAAAAGTGATGGTAAAGCTAAAGGAGAACCAAATGTAATATTTATTGTGTATCCAGTACCTAGACAGTTGTGGTGACTGGAGTGATTTCAAAGTAAAAAAAGTAAAAGCAATACATGAGCCAAAATATATGGGCAGATCACTCCATGTTCTCTTTCCGCTTCTTTGCCTCACCTTCTTTAATTTTACATTTTATTTCTTCTTGAGCAAAACCTATCATAAAGTTTTTAGTACCCCTTATTTTTTCCTGTCATTCAAGTGTTTCATCCAATATGCAAAGCATTGCAAATTGGAAAATACTTTGAAAGCAGCAAAGATGTAGCAAGTGGCAGATATCTGGCAGAACATAATCAAAGAGAATAAACAGAACACTTCATCTGACTGACAGATGAATTTCAGTTTAATTTTTAGGTGGCTCAGTATTTTTCAGATATGGATCCAAAGTTGAGAGAAAACCACTATCAAATACAATGCTGCCATCCAGGACAGCCCCGATTCACCTTGTTTTACTGCTTGCTGCAGCTGTCGGTGGACTTTTCATTACTTCCTGAATTCTGGTGTGCCCAAAAAGTATTTTAAATAAGACACTGTCTGAACTTAGAACGTACAACTATATTCTAGTCCTGGGCAGATTACTTCCACTGCAGGTGACCTGTTATTACTGTCTCCAGCTTTGTCCCAGAAATGTGAATGTGATTGACCTCAACTTGCATAGGATGCAGAAAGCAACTTTTACATCAAACTGTTATCTCTAATTTTGAATTCAGATGCAAATCAAAATCAGTGTGAGCAAACTCTAGAGCACCCAAATGACTACTCTAAAGCCATATGGAATAGCTCCATAGAACTCCTCTGCTGATCAGTTGCGAGACAGCTTTAAGTTTCAGTTCTGTTTTGCCCAAATCTTCAGAGCTGTCTTGTAAAAGACTCACTCTGGCATTATACCATCACAAAAAAAAAAGTCTTAATTTGCCTTTTATGAAACAGCTTTTTGTTTATACAGGCATTATACTTCTGAAGGCTGGGATCACGCCTGTAATTTCATTTAAAGAAAAAGCAAAATATGATTTTTTTTTTTTTTTACATTGTTGCTTGTTGTTTTGGGTTTGTGTGGTAAGGTTTTGGTAGTGATGGGGCTACAGGGGTGACTTTTGTGAGAAGCTCCCTGCAGCTTCCTCCATGTTTGACAAACCCAGTGCCAGCCAGCTCCAAGATGGACCTGCCGCTGGCCAAGGCCGAGCCCATCAGTGATGGTGGCAGTGCCTCTGGGATAACATAGTTAAGAAGGCAAAATAAAACTGCAGTGGCACAACAGCAGTGGAAAGAGGAGTGAGAATATGAGAGAGGAACAACTCTGCAGACGCCAAGGTCAGTGAAGAAGGAGGGCGAGGAGTAATGCTGCTCCCAGCAGACATTCCCCTGCAGTCCATGCTGCAGCCCATGGTGAGGCCGGCTGTCCCCCTGCAGCCCATGGAGGCCCATGGAGGAGCAGAGATCCGCCTGCAGCCCGTGGAGGACCCCACGCTGGGGCAGGTGGATACCTGAAGGAGGCTGTGGCCTGTGGAGGGCCAATGCTGGAGCAGGCTTTTGGCAGGACCTGTGGCCCCATGGAGGGAGGAGCCCAGGCTGGAGCAGGACCTGCTGGCAGGACCTGTGACCTGTGACCCCGTGGGGGACCCATACTGGAGCAGTCTGTTCCTGAAGGACTGCAACTCAGGGAAGGGACCCATGCTGGAGGAGTTTGTGAAGAACTGCAGCCTGTGGGAAGGACCCACTTTGAAGAAGTTCTTGGAGGACTGTCTCCCATGGGAGGGATCCCACACTGGAGCAGGGGAAGAGTGTGAGGAGTCCTCCCCCTGAGGACGAAGAAGCAGCAGAGACAATGTGTGATGAATTGACCACAACCACATTCCCCATCCCCCTGCACCACTTGGAGGGCAGGAGGTAGAGAAAAATGAGTGAAGTTGAGCCGAGGAAGAAGATTGGGGTAGGGGAAGGTGTTTTAAGATTTGTTTTTAAATTTCTCATTACCTTTCTCTGATTTGATTGGTTATAAATCAAATTAGTTTCCCTGCATTGAGTCTGTTTTGCCTGTGATGGTAATTGGTGAGTGATCTCTCCCTTTACTTGTCTCAGCCCATGATCCTTTCATTATATTTTCTCTGCCCTGTTCAGATGAGGAGAGGAGCGATAGAGTAGCTTTGGTGGGCACCTGGTGTCCACTCAGAGACAGCTCACCACACTTGTTCACTCCAGTCTTAGATGCAAAAGGCAATTCTTGAGTTCTGTTGTTTGAAGTCTGTCTTGGTGTTTTCAATAGACACCTAAACAAAAAAAAACTTTTGAAGAAGTATCTTGTATATTATGTTTGTGACATATATTTAATGATCTTTCAATAGCTTCTTGAATATTGTGTTCTGCTGATACCCACAGAACTCCAGGCAGTTTGACAGACCTGTATAGATCATCAACGAGGTGCAGATTCTCACACGCAGAAGCGATGGCAAACCAGCTAGCAGTTCAGGGAGATGGGCATCAGGAAATTACAGCAGTGGCAGAAATTAACCACTTACTGCCAGTGGCCCAGTTTCTTAAGTGATGCAAACTTCTGTACCCAAATCTACATTTTTGTTGTTTGGTTTTTTTTTTTTTAAACATTTTGTGCCCTGCCATATTCTTTAACTTTTTCTCAAATATGACTTGCTACTTTGCTGCTGTGGAAAACACTGAATGTGAGACCCACAGGGGCTGCCTGGGAGGCGGAAGTGAGAACGAGGAAATCCTCATACTGTGTTGGAGAAGCAGCTTGATGGAGAAAGAAATTACTGTCCCTACCAGCATAAAATGTCTGGAGTTGAATGCAGCTGGGTCTTAAGCTAAGAGTAAAGAAATGTTTCATACAGGTTTTCCAGCTCACTTGATAGTACATCTTAAATAAGGCATCTGTTACAACAAACATTTCATTCTGAAAGTAACAAAGGCAGATCCTAAAGGAAGCAATTGACTTTATTGTTTTACTTTCTGAGGAGCTCTTTTCAGGAAGGGGAAGAGAGAGAATAGCAATTTGAAGATAAGGAAACTCTTCTCATGCCCCGACTTTAAGTAGTGAGGCCCCTAGCCATCTTTTATTATTTCTTTTGTCTTAAAAACTTGTTCTTTGCCTCACTCCTGCAGCTGCAGAAAGAAAAGAAGGTCCCAGTACTGTTTCAGTTCCCGCAAGTGCACATGGTGTGCATATACTTTTTCCATAGAGGGCAAAGTAGTGTTTGGCACCTGCAGATGTGCAGCATCTGTGTGTGTGAAGCAGTGGCTCTGCTGACTTGTATGACTCCGATAAAGTCAGGTACACTCTGCTGGCAATTTTCCTGGAAGAAAAACCTCCTCTTCTAATTCAAGTAAAAACAAAAGCTAGGGAGAAAATTTTTTTTTTTTTTTTTTTTTTACCCTGTGGAGGATGAGGGGGTAGGAGGAGGGGAGTGGAGAGAAGTGAATTGCATTTACTTGCTTGTCAGAGTAGGAGGAAAGAATAGAAATTTGAAAGACTGGTGCTTTCAGATTTGAAGTTGGCCTTCTGATTTTTAATTCTGGAACCAGTAGCAGCCTTTAACTAGCTTGGATGCTTTCTCTAATGACAGTCAGACCACTAACCTGATGGAAATTATCTGCCTTATGTTAATCCTGTGAAAATCTGGATAAAACTATTTTATTTTGGGTTCAGCTGAAGGTGAATTCCCAGACTTCTTGCACTTTGCATAAAGTTGAACAATGCTGCATTGTTGTACAAACGGGATAGTTCCTTCAAGCATTATGGTGTTAATTTTTTTTTTTTTAGAACTTAATTTCATCAATGTAAATAGCTTATTTTTTTCTATTTTCTCACCTGGTGTTCATTCCAGAGAGGAAGGCCATCAAAAGAACTGTTTCACCATTTCTGGAAAACACAACAATCTAATTCTGAGGTTCTTAACAGCTGTTCTACCCACAGCTTGGAAACAGAGAACTGAGTGTGGACCAGCGTAGCCCTGGTTTTATTGATTTCAGTTTTACAGAAGCATTAAAACTGAACGCTTTGTCATGGATCCTTAGACCATTTACTTAACAAAAGTGATAGATTTGCCAAAATAACTGCCTGTTTCTTTTCCATTTAATGATATATGTTCTTTCTGTGCCACTTCTTCCCTGTATGAATGTCTGGCTTGCAATGAACCCTGAAGCTTTGGGTTCTGTATATTACCTACATTCTAAAAATATATATTTTCCTGGAATATCTCACAAGCCAATGGCATGACTAACCAGTGATAATGAACTACTTACATTCCTGTAAGCGTCACTTGAAGAGGTGGCTTTGGTCACTTTGGACAAAGACATATGATAGCTGTCAGAAACTCTTTAGGAGAGTAGCATCGGTTTAGTAAACAATGCTGTTGGTTATTTGAAACAGTTTAATTATTAGGAAGCCTGGGTATTTCCCTCCCACCCCCATATCCATCTTCTACTTTTACATGTGGTTAGTTTGTTTTGCAAAAAAAGTTGCATGAAGTAGCATTAAAGACTGTCTGCTTTAAATTACCATATTCTGCTAAATATTAGGCTGGCATCTCTTGGTTGCGGAGTAAAAGAAATGATGGGACTATACCAAGTTAACTCTGCTGCCAGTAATAACTGCTTATAAATATTGAAATTTTCTCAGGGGAAAGTGAGATGGAAAGGTACAGAAAAAACCCTTTCATTTTGTAGATGACTTCTGTGTTTCTATTCCCTGTCAAGAGGTAAGGAACATAGTTTCTGCAGAATTAGGGGCTGCTTAATCAAAGTAAAAACTTAGGAAGTGCCTACAGTTGAATAAAACCTGTAGACTAAATGATTTGTGTAGAAAATAGATTATGAGTTAATCAGAATTAACAGGACAGTTTGACTGTGTCTTTCTGTTTGGTCAGGAATAAACACACTCTGTAACTCTGTGTTTATGTGATAAACCTATAAAAAAACCATGTACCCCACTGAAATTAAAAGCTCCAAGGTGAATCATGGATTTATGATTACCATTGGCATGGACTTGTAAATTCATTATCTGCATTTAATCATAAACAAAGAAACCTTGATCTGTGTAATTCATAGCTTCAACTTTTCATCACAAATTAAGAATGATACCCAGGGTGCAAAACTAAATTTCTTGAAATAATAACCTTTTGAGTTTTTGCCAATTACAACAGCTTGCTTACACTCAGATTATCAACTTTGCCAAACATGCTGATGTATTAGGTTAATATTTATTAAAAAGAGAATGCTTCTTTGTATGCCACTTTACTAGAAAATCAGTTGCTTTGAAACATGATTTTGATCGATACCTGTTCTTTTTGCAATACTTCCCCAAATTTTATTAAAAATTTTAAAGATGTGCTATCTAATGGGATGGCTATTTCTATCACTGCTTTTGGAAATAGTTCTGATTTCACATTTCACATCCCTGGAAACGTTCAAGTCCAGGTTGGATGAGGCTCTGAGCAACCTGATCTAGTCGAAGATGTCCCTGCTCCTTGCAGGGGGGTTGGACTACATGACCTTTGAAAGTCCCTTCCAACCCTAATGATTCTATGATTCTGATTTATTTCTTCTTTTGTCTCTGACTGCATGCAATTGCTGTCTGAAGTTCTCATGCATGTTACGTGGAAGGTATGTATTTTCTTACAAGATGTAAGTCTTGAAGATATGAGTCCAAATAGGATACCTTTGGGGCCTAATAACCTTCAGTATGTCCATAGCAAAAAATTAAATTATTTACATACACCTTTTATATTTACCATTGCTCTGATTCTCTCTCTCTTTTCCTCTCTACAGCATAAGGGAGATGTCTGTAGTTTCTCACTGCATGGAAGAACAGAGGTACTTAATCTTTTCTACAGTTGAGCTGTGGTGGCAGTGGATATTTGCCTAGGCTGTGGACCTCTGCAAAGAATAGCAGAGAACTAAACTGAGCTAGACCAAAGGTCAGTTTGGTCCAGCATCCTGTCTCTGACCGCTAAAATATCAGAGAAGAAGAGCAGAAAAAGCTCAGCTGTATTCTCAGCCTTCAAACGTTTTGCAATGTTTTAGCTTAGAGGTTCTATGCATTTATAATGTCTCAATGGATTTATCCAAGAATTTTCCCAGACATTTTTTTTACAGTTGGTGTAAAATTTTAACATTCACCACATACCATGGAAAATTCTGTAGCTTAACTACATGCTGTATGAAGAATCAGGCCCTTCTGCTTATTCTGAACTAGGTAACCAGTAGCTTTATTGGAGGCCTGCAGGCCTTACACTGGGAGGGACAGGGAGTAATTGGTTCCTGTCTATTGATTCCTATGACAATAGACAGATTTTACAGAACTCTATTGTGTCCTTCCACAGTTGTCTCTTCCCAGTTGAAAAGTGCTGATTTGTTCTGTTTCTTCTTTTGGAAGCCATTGCATGTTTTAAATCATTATCGTTGTCCTTCTCTGGCCAGTGTTGTATATGGTGTTCAGTCGTGATTATGCACAATTTGAGAATGATGGTATCCATTTAGCTATTTAATCCTTTCCTAATAATACCTAGCATTCTGTTTGCTTTTCTGACCGCTACTGAGCACTGAGTTGATGGTAACCCCAAGAGCCCATTCTGGTGGCTGGAAACTCATTGTTTTAGATGTGAATATAGGACTGTTTTCCCTGTGTTGCTTTAACCATAACAAAGCTACTTTATTTCTCAGCACCTTCATGAGAATGCTTGCTTTTGTTTCAAGGGCTGAAAGTCAACTGTAGGAGAAAATCAGAGAGGAATCCTTAAGGGTATAAGAACTGAGTTTAAGCTGTTTTTATATTCTGTAATCTCCAAGGGGTGTCATATTAGAAAGTCTGTTCTTTCTTTCTGTTTTTTTTTTCCTCTCTCAAAACTCTGAACTTTCGTTATACATCTGTGACACTAAATTATGCCTATGGGCAGCTGTCAGTCTTTCGGTTTTAGAAGAAAAATGTTGTCATTAAGAGTAAGCAGTCTTCCTTTCTCGTATATTGGATACAAAACACTGAAAAAAGAGGAATGAAAATGAATATTTGAAAAAGACAAGGATTTAGGCTGTAGCAAAACCTCTGCTGAGCATTCAACCTTGTCCACCTCCATCTCTGCTCTTTTATAATGACTAAGCCTTCAGAAGTGAACTCCGTTTTGTGCTGAGCCTTGCTTTGTAGTAGAGCTCTTGTGTAAATGTCAGATTTTGTGCCTGTAATGCCAACAAATCTGGAAAAGAAGCTATCATTTTGAAGAAGACACACACAAAGTTGCCAGGTGTGTTACTGGGACTATTCCTATGCTCCTAAACATTTGTCTGCTTTATCAAAGCCCCACCCATGTTACAGATGTGTATGTTTAAGGTGTAGGGGAAGAAGGGGAAAAGATAAGGGAAGACAACATGTTTTATTGGCTTCTGGAAGCAGACAGATTTTTATAAAATCTCATAAATAGCTCTGTTCCCAGTGTATGGACTTACAGAAAGATATTTTTTTTTTCTATTCCTGCTTACAGACATCTGTTCACATTTCCTGGTGGGATTTCTGGGATTTAAGCAGCCATCTGCTTGTACTGTAGCAGCTCAACAACAAAGGAAATTTTCTCAACTAACAAATAAGAATTTTTGACTAATATAAAGGTACTGTTAGGAACATATGCTACTTTTTCCTTTAAACCTTAGTCAATATAGTTTTCAGTCCATTTACATTACACCAGTTTACCAAAACAAACAGAATAAAGTGTTCAGCATTTCATGCAGGGCGTCGAAACTCAAACTAAATAAAGTTTCAGATGCCCTACCATTGTGTGCTTCTGCATGAGCATGTTGCTGAATTCTGCTGCATAGTAAAGATGAAGAAATTCAGTGGGGTTGTACTACATACAGGCTTAATTGTTTGAACAAGACGGGGGAAAAACGTACACGGCTCTTACAGTAGAAAGCAAACCAGGAACAACCTGGCTGGGAAGCACAAGACATCTGGAAGCTGTATAGCCGTCTGTGTGAACCGTTCCACTTAATCCTAACTGGTCAGCATGAAGTATGAGACTAATAGGGCTAGACAGTTTCTGGAGTGTGAGCTTGTCACTGCAATAATCAGAATAGACATCCTTTATGAGAGGCTTACAGGCACTATGTTGTGTATTGACTTCCTATAACTGGTGAGTACTAAACACAATGTTAAAAGGGTCAGTCTTCTCCCCAGCCCCTGAAGGCAGTCAGACTATCATTGACAGTGTTTTGTATTATGTGAATAATCATATTACACTTTTAAGATATAATTTTTCCCTGACTACTAAAGAAGATCTTCAAGGATTTGTTCTGGGACTGATCTCCATTTAGAGTATTTAGCATATGCATTATGTATATATTTAATGAACTCAAATGAAGTTGGAAGTTACTGTAAATACAGAGGAGATTAAAACAGAAAAGAGCTAAGATGACCTAGAAGAACTTAAAGTGATAAAAAGGGGATATAATACAAGGTAACGAAGAAGAATTTCTGCCACATGGTAGGCATTTATTAAATAGAAGCTATGTATATACTCGTTAAATGATTCTGATTCTTGGATGCAATTTTAAGTCATACTCAGACGTGTATTTCCACTGGTCACATACAAGACATCTGTGAGCCTTCTAATGTAGTGTACATTGTTTTTGTTACTGCACTCGGGAAAGATATATTTCGAGCAAACGAGAGTAGAGATGGAAGGCTAGTAAGAGAAGTGGAGCTTCTCACTTACAGATGAGACTTAAAATTAAAGTTAGCATTGGCTAAAAGGAGATTAAGAAGACATGGGTATACTGTCCATAAATACAGCAGGAAACAAGCAGCAGGGAGAGTAAACTGTGAAGTAGTCTGGAAAGTGATGTTGGCACAAGAGCCATAGGTATAAGCTAGCTATGAAAATAATTTATAAAGGATATTCAATTCTGAAACAAGTTTTCAGTGGGAGTGGTATGAAAAAAGAACAACAACCTTCAGAGGGACTTCAATCAGTTTATGAATGAGATTAAATAATGTGCTTTATGACAATGACCCACAGTGGTTTCCCATAAGAATTTGGAGGAGGTGTCACTCCTGCTCTACTCTGCTCTGGAGAAAGACTGAGAAATTCTTTGTGATGGACTTCCCTTCAGGCCATGAAGAGGCATAAGTTGTCTGTTCTTAAGTTCTCTATTATAGTTTTAAATCTTCCTTTCATCTTTTCTTTCCTTTTTTTTTTTAACCTTTTTGCAAGGCTCCATTTGCAGTTACATCTCTTCTTTCCAAGAAACATTACAAGCTTTGTTTAGCATGTGTCTCCTCTCCTCCCTGTACCTGTTCTTCTTATCCAACTTAGCAAAACTGTTAATGTGACTGGTATGAGTTTGCCCATCGCGAGATGTGTCTAGCTCTGGATGTGCAGTTGAAGTCTTTGAAGATATCCTCTGCAAACGTCTTTTGCCTATGTTCTCTAGAGTACATCCTGAATCTTCTGGGCAAGGGAGTCCATCTTTTGAGAGATCTACAGTGTCTCTATCTCCCTTGCATTTCTGAACTGCACACTTTTAAAGCTACCTTATTAGCCACCTGAGGGCTAGTTTAATATCTAGTTAGGTGACAATTATACAGAAAAATTCTTGGCTTTAAAAGTGCTTATAAGGGCCAGAAAAAAAAAAAACAACAAACAAACAAAAATCAACAACAAAAAAAAAACCAACCTCAACCCCTTGTGAATATGCTGTTTATCATTTTGCTATGGATTTAGTATAATCTGCAGATCATCTGTGTCCAGAATTCTTACAAGGCTGTTAATATTCTTGTGCCATGTATCTTGTTATCACAAGAGGCCAAGTCTCCTGGTGTGTCCTGTTGCATATCCATAATAGATTTTTCTCTGGGTAATTCTGGCTAGGGAGTTTAGGGGTCCAAGGTTCCTACTGTATTAAGTCTTACACTCAAGTTGTTGTGGGTAAGTTTCTATGATACAAATCCATACTTATCTTATGTATACTCTGTGTTGATTAAAAAAAAAAAAAGAAATAAAGCCTATCTTAGTATGCTAAACCTGTGTGTAAATTTGTGTAATTATTGAGGGTAAAACCTCCACAGTCCACTCCTTTGCTAGACTTGAGCTTGGCAAACATAGTCCAATTCAGAATCTCGAAACACAGTGAAAGCTATCTAAATAAAGTATTTTTCATGACAAATTCCAGTAAGTGTGTTGCTACGGACTACCAGCGGGGCACAAAGATTAAAGCATCATGGCAAGCCTTATGTGAAAGGTCAATGGAAGAAAAGTAATTTTCTTTGCTCTCAAATTCTCTATAGGCAGGTCATACCATAACCTTTACACTGTACATCTGTATGCCAAGCTGGGATTTGGCTGAGATTTGTGTTATCACTCCAAAGCATCCCATTGCTAGAAATTTCTATATATAGTCCTCTTTCCAGATCTACTTTAGTTCTGAGTGACACTAGTTTTACCACAATTAGAGGACCACCTTAGAGAAGGGATATCCCTATACTATTTGGGAATGGGCATATAACCTAGAGTTTTGAAAGTAGCTATTGACTTTTAAAGGGTTAGCTGGGATTTTTTCAAAAGCGCTGACTCTTTCAAATATCTACTATTTTCTTACCCACAAGACCACCCAGAAATTATTACTCATTTTTAAATCTTGGCCACTGTTGTTCATAAATTATCTTCCTCTCTGTCCACACAAAACCTTAATAAGGTACTGAGTTACGACAACTGGCACAGTTTGTCAGTCAGAAGGCTGTTCACTCTGGAGTCACTTAGAATCCATGGATGCTGGTCAGAGGGTCTTGAGAATATGTGCGAGCCCCCTCTCACTGGTATTACAGCTGGAAGATTGGATATGTCTCCTGTTTAAGCTCTTTGGTGTTGAGGCTGGGGAGAGGAAATAGGAAAAGTGACCTTTTCACTGCACAAACAAAAATATTTAGGAGGGAAATGCTATGCATCTGTTTCAATAAGCAAAACAAGACAATTAAAAAGGGAAAAAAGGGCCCAAAAGAATTAAAAGTACCATTAGATGAGACAAGTCCAAGATACTGCTGGGATCCATGTACATGCACACAAACCCTGACACTGAATTCTGAGTGGTTACTAGAGATTAACTGTCATTTCAAAACCACTGAAGTTGTCCATGCAGATCCACATTTAATATCCTAGTGAGATGCATTTAAAACCCATTAGCAAGATAATACTCATATGCCTCATAGAAAGGACATGAAAAGAGTAGATTTTAAAAGAGATGAATCCTCATTGTTGTGAGATTGCCCAAGGAAGGACAGAGAAAGTATTTCACCATCTCCGTCAGTACTGGTGAATGGGGCCAAAGGGACAGTCTTTTTTGGAAACCAAGATTTGGCAAAGAAGAAAGCCCTTGAATTCCTTCCCCTCATAAGGGCCTAGAAAGCTGCTGCCCCAACCCAGATAACCAGTTCTTTTTGGTGGAAACACATTTACTTGGCTTTCCAATGTTGAAACAGTCTATTCAAGTCCTGTCTCAGGAACAGGTCAGAATATGAGGTCGCACATCTTCATCTGGTTGTGCCTGAATGCTTCCTAATATGTTTTACTGAAAATTCTAGGGCCTGATCCCTTGCTGGTGATCAGAATATTGTCATTAGTTGAACAAGGGAGGTTTGACTCTCTCTTAACTGGTTTTTGATGAACCAACTCAAGAGAAGAGGGAGAGCCTCTTACACTTTAGCAAATTTTTTTGCTATCACAGTAAGGTTTACTTGTCTCCCTAAACACTGTGGTGGGCTGATCGTGGCTGGATGCCAGGTGCCCACCAAAGCTGCTCTATCACTCCTCCTCCTCATCTGGATAGGGCAGAGAAAATATAATGAGAGGCTTATGGGTTGAAATAAGGACAGGGAGAGATCACTCAGCAATTATGATAATGGGCAAAACAGACTCAACTCAGGGAGACTAATTTGATTTATAACCAATCAAATCAGAAAAAGGTAATGAGAAATTTAAAAACAAATCTTAAAACACCTTCCCCCTACCCCAACCTTCTTCCTTGGCTCAACTTCACTCCTTATTTTTCTCTGCTTCCTGCCGTCCAAGTGGTGCAGGGGGATGGGGAATGTGGTTGTGGTCAGTTCATCACACATTATCTCTGCTGCTTCTTCATCCTCAGGGGGAGGACTCCTCACACTCTTCCCCTGCTCCAGTGTGGGATCCCTCCCATGGGAGACAGTCCTCCAAGAACTTCTTCAAAGTGGGTCCTTCCCACAGGCTGCAGTTCTTCACAAACTCCTCCAGCATGGGTCCCTTCCCTGAGTTGCAGTCCTTCAGGAACAGACTGCTCCAGTATGGGTCCCCCATGGAGTCACAGGTCCTGCCAGCAGGTCCTGCTCCAGCCTGGGTTCCCCTTTCCACAGGGCCACAGGTCCTGCCAGCCGCCTGCTCCAGTTTGGGCTTCCCATGGGGTCACAACCTCTTTTAGACATCCACCTGGCCCAGCGTGGGGGGTCCTCCATGGGCTGCAGGTGGATCTCTGCTCCTCCATAGACTTCCATGGGCTGCAGGGGGACAGCCTGCCTCACCATGGTCATCACCACTGGCTGCAGGGGAATCTCTGCTCTGGTGCCTGGAGTACCTCCTCGCCCTCCTTTTCCACTGATCTTGGTGTCTGCAGAGCTGTTTGTCTCTCACATTCTCACTCCTCTCTCTGGCAGCTGTTGTTGCACTGCCATTTATTTTCCCCTTCTCAACTATGTTATCACAGAGGCGCTACCACTGTCGCTGATGGGCTCGGCCTTGGCCAGCAGCGGGCGTTGGCTCCATCGGACACGGAGGAAGCTTCTAGTAGCTTCTCACAGAAGCCACTCCAGTAGCCGCCCTGCTACCAAAACCTGGCCACACAAACCCAATACAAACCCAAAGACAACTTTTCCTCTGCTTTGTGTGTCTTTTAGTACATTGCTTGTTATCCTCTGTTCCTAACTACAGCAGTCAAGTTCTGTGGGAAGCACATTTTTGTAATTGATTTCCCTATTTTGTTCTTACATTCCTTCAGTGCTCTTAAGTGTGTCATTACCTTAATGTTATGGTCTCTTTTACTTTACATAAGCATCATCCTTGCCCCACAACTGTTTTAACTCTTCTCTGACGCCGATTTATTTTGTCCATTTGGATATCTTTCTGCCAATTATTCTTGCCTATATGAGTATCTGACATAAGAGACAAAACAACTTTCCTTCCTCCAACCAAACTAAAATCAACTTCAGGAGCAATCTGGACTTTAATTTTATGAAAGTGCAAAGAGAAAATTTAGTGTTATAACTGTTAGACTGAAAAATATACTTTGGCTGTTAGAGAAATGTGAAACATGCCCTTGACATTAGAGCTGCAAAAAAAAAAAATCACATGGCTGGTTTTCTGTTTGACCACTCAACTCAAAACCAATAATGGAATCCTACAAAAAAAAAAGCCCCTGAAATTTCATTTTGTATAGCAATGTACCATTCCAATCAGAGAGTTGAAAGAAAAAGCAAAAGAGAAACAGGGCTAACTTCTTGGAATCTGGGGTGAGGAGAGAGTTCTCTCTCCACTTTTTTGTAGGTCAAGACTATAGGATTTGTGTAGGATTTGTGCTGAACACCATTGCTGTGGGCAAGACATTCTTTACTTCAGGAGTTTCACTTAATTTAATGTCAATTAACAAACTTTAAGTTACTGATCTGGGTACTGAAAAAAACCAAGATGATAAGCAATTAAACACTTATGGAAACATCTTTCTTTTCCAGGCTGAGTTTCAGTCCAGTACCGCTCCTCCTCCCTTTCTAGCCTCAATTCCTCTTGTTTTCACTGTGAATTATGTTCAGTTCCCTCTCAATTCCCTCTGTGAGGCGACAGGTGATGCTGGAGGCTGGGGTCAGTGCATAATGGCTTCTTTCAGCTGCTTCTTTCTTCTTACTCTTTTTCACTTCCACTGCTCTGTGCATCTTAAAAAAACATAGAACCTGGAAGATTACAACCATTTGAATAAATATCCATTGCAAACTCCACTCCTTATTTCTACACACTAGACTGACTACATAGTAATCCAAATTTGCATTACAAACTTCTGGCTGCCTTTGTGTAGAACTCACAGCTGAGAACAGTACCGCAGTTTGATTACATATACATTACAAATTCTACAGTTCATCACTGCAAAGGGATGTCTCCTTTGCAGGAGCAGCAGGACCAGGCCATCACTGATCCCAAGGTCATCGGGTATTCTACAGAGCAGTGTTTACAATGGGCACAGCCCACACAGATGAATGCTTTCTTAAAGCCATCACCTGTGTCCCAGCAGCATCAGTTTCCCATCATTGCCACTGCAACAGCATCTCCCTGGGATGGTGGCCATATATCCCACATTTTTTGTAATTTCACTTTCAGCAAAGGACCAATGTGTGATTGCACCCTGGGGTGCAGTTTCCCATAGGTCTGCTCAATCACTGTAAGCAGGGCAGCCTGAAAAAGCTCAATTTTCAAGCCTGTAGCTGCCCTCTGCTTCCCCAACAGAGATGTCAGGTGCTCCCTGGGGTGAGTCCTTACTTCCCTCCCCCTCTCCCTCCTTCCCAGCTCTCTGGCTGCCCTAGCAGCATCCTGGAGAAGCTCAGTGCCCATCCACAGCTGTTCCAAACTGTCTCCCTTGGCTCAAGTTCAGTATGATCAGCCCTCTCTCCCTCCTGGCCTCCACTCCCTGGTTGTTGCATTCCCTCCTCCAAGACCTTTAGTGAGGAGATGGACAGTGGTTTCCTTCTGCCACGTCCTGCTTCTTCCTTTTTTTTATTTTTTTTTTATTTTTTTTTTTATCTTCTCTACTGCTGCTTTGCCTCTCCTCTGGCATCCTCTGGATCGACATGGGAAACTGGGGGAGCCTTTGGTCAGCAGTGGTGTGAAGTGAGGTGCAGGAGAACCTCATTGAAACAGAAAGGTAAAGCACAATATAGAGAATTGTGCCTACAGCGATGTCATTTTGAAGGTCCAGTGGAATGAGAAGGGAACAGCTAGCCAGCAGTAAAAGGAACGGGGGAACATTGGCTTATTTTTTTTCTCACATTTAAAAAAAATAATCTTTAAGAACAATATATACTTGTGTTTTCCAGTTTTGTAAAATTATTTTTGTTACAGTTTTTGGACGGCAAGATACTTTTTCTCACTAGACCTCTGTATTGTTTGTAGCTCCTAAGCGATTCCTGGGCTCAGTGCTCCTTCCAGACTACAATACAGACTGCAGCGTAGTTCTGTGCAGTTTCGTTCCCGGTCTTGACTCTGAGAGGCAATGACAAACTGTTTTCTTGATTTGGCTGGCGATAGAATAGGATCCTTACTTAGTAGGAGTGATGTAGTCTTTTAGGTTTCACTCGTATTGATCCTATTAGCTTTCATAGCAATTCATGAGTATTTATGACAACATACAAGCTACTCAGTTCTCTGAGAGAAAAAATTGTATTAAATTGGACATAGTTCAGTGATTTACAGGCATCAAATACGGCATGTTTTTAACCTCATGTATTGATGATGAATATGACTCCAAGTAAATATACGAGTGGTGTGTAGTTGAGTAGGTTGCTTAGAAGTAAACTTTCTGTGGTCTGAAGCTTAGTCAAATTCTGATTTGCTTAATGAAAAAATCTATGCTGTCCCATAGGGAATCGCCAAGGATTGGAAATGGAAAGAATTGTAGGCCTGCAGCAGGTTTTACTGCTGTTGGAATAGATTACTTCTTTAACCCTGGTGTCTTTTTTTTGAGAAGGATTTCAGTTGTTTGAAGTCTCATGGCAATATCCAAATTGGGGGCTAGATCCTTAAATGCGTGAGGAAATGCATGCCACATGTAGCTGACTGAGGGCAAGGACTGTGGATGCAACTTGAAATAATTCCTGAACACTCCTCATCCTTGTGGATTTTAGAGTTTAAATCATCAGCACAAAAGTGAAGGGTTCCCCATATATGCAGCACTTGGAGTAATATACTCTTCTCACTGTCAATAGCTTGCTTGATTTGCATGCAGCTTTAGAAAATAATATAACTTCTCACACATGTGATCTGCAGACTGAAGCTTGTCAAGTGTGTCAAACAGACTTCAAGCTATCTTACAGATGTTTTCGGTACTGAAGATACCACTCAACATACATACTGCAAAAATAGCAACAGCAGCTCCCAGCATCTGCACTTTAGTGGCCTTTCTGCTGTTAGACATGCCCTTCTGTCTACCTGAACACCTCTCCCATCAGTAATTTCTGCTGGGGTGTGCTCTCACAGACAGGTTTCTCTCACAGATGGTCCTGAGTCATTGCCTTATGAGTTGTACTTTGGAGTTTTTTGTTTGGTGTAGGCATCTTCTGCTTAACTACTGGGGCTGAGCTGAAGCTATTAAAATTACACAATTAAAAAGAAGGGATAGCTGGGAATGCAACCCACAGAAACCAGCCTGCTACTGCAGTGGTTTCACAGCTGACTGCCTTAAGTGGATATCTGACACAACAAATGTTGCTTTGAGCTCTGTTCTCTGCTGAGCCATGGCAGTGATTCCGTGGAGACTTGCTTGTGGGTCTTTCCTATTAAAGACTTCTGATTAGAAAAAATTAAAACAGCAATGTCCTGACTACTCATTTCTGCATTTGCAGAAATGAAGGAAATAATGAGGTGAAGACTAACAGGGAAGGGTAAGATACTGGGGACTCCTGTGGTGATCGTTTCTCAGCAAGTTCATGAACTCTGTCATTCTCCTGCTCCGTAAGAGGGGCGAAACCCTAAAATGTAGGGAATTTTGAGAGTGTTTTTCAAGTCTGTGTTTCAGAGATTAAAAGTGATATTCAGGGGTGGAACTGTGAAATGGTTATCCAAAGAGGAAAAACAAAAAAAAAAACCAAATAAATGGACACTCGCATCTTTCCAGGAACCCAAACTTGCAAACTCTAAGAATGCTGGTATTTACCAGCCAAGTCTGTCCATTAAAAAATATTTTTCAAAATCTCTGTATAACTATACAGAAGGTTTAGGAGAGACCAGGCTAACAGAAAGGAATTCAGCATGGAGGCAGCATTATCTGGGGAAGATGAAGAAGTGATAGGTGATGGTGTGTGTTGGTGTTCTGAAAGAAAAGAAAGAAGCACTGCGGATCAGTCCAAAAGGGAACAGAAAAACATGAAAATTCAATTTATTCTACTTGTTCAATTTATTTTTACTTACTTTTACCTCTGTGTTATTAGAAGTAATTTTTTATCTCGCCGTTTCCAAGGTCACAGTGTATCATTAGTCTTGATCAGAATCCAGGTCCAGGCATTGAATTGTCCTATCTCAGATGTTACAGGATGACTTTCCTATGGATCATTGCAGAGAGTGTAGTGGTGCCAGTTAAAATAATCTCCTCCTTTATCACAACACATGAAAAACCCAGGCAGCTTTCTGACCTGAATAGATAGTAGCTTACACACTATTGTCTGAGATACTGCAGCGCTATTTTGATATTGAGATGAGAAATAATAGGGCTATCAAGCTAAGAAAAGACTTTTTGTCAGTCTAGTGCAGAAAAGCACATTATAGGCAGGATAACAAAATCTGTCATTTTACAGGGGAAACAATCCAATATTGTTCTTATTTAGTTTGTAGAGCAGTGGATAATGGTAATTAGTTTGCTCCTTTTTAAGTTATTATTGCCTTTGCACCTATTCTTAATTATATATTTGGAACCCGTGAATCTATCTGATGAACACTGAAACTGTCACTTCCATTAATGTCAGCTGGAACTTACGCCACTTTCACAGTAAGCCTACTTCAATATTAATTAAAAAAAGGATTTTGCACTTTTAGCAGGGCAGACATGGAGAAATTTATCTGAAGGCAGAATTTTAGTAGCTTAGTGTGTCTGGGTTGTCAGATGGCATCTTGTTTCTAACCTGTCAGTGCAGTGAGGACCTCAAAGTGTAGTGTAGTTTCTCCCCTCACCCACACATATATTCGCGAAAGGATGTATGGGCAGAATGGAATGAGAAAAAGCAGTAGAAAGCTATTTCAAAGCCATGCCTTAGTTGCTAGAGTTATTTAAGGAAGTGATGACATAAATGCTGCATGTGGCCTCTGATCTTTTAATGTAAGCTCCTTTAGACAGACTTTAACCTCCTTTCTTTCCTTTTCAGTGCATGTACTTATATGTGTTTTGCTTTTCTACAGTGACTTAGATAGTTTCCTCCCAGGAGTGGCAGTCACTACTTCATTTCAAAAAGCCTGAAGGAAGATCCGTTGCCATGAGTTTTACACCTGGATACATGATGGGAGAAAAATCAGGTTGTAGGAGGAGAGAGAGGGCTCAGAACTAATTAGCTTTCTTGAAAAAGTGTCTTCCAGGGATTCTTAAATTAGATGTACAAAATGATCCATTTTATGAAAAATGAGGCTTCTGTGAACGCTTATGGCTAGCCAGGCTCTCTGAGCAGTATTGGTCACAGTCTTTGATCTTAGAGATGGAGCATCTGCGAAGCCTTGCCAGCTGGAACACAGGGCGGATGAAGACCTCCTGTTCCCTGTACTGGGAGATGGGCTGAGGCAGCAGAGAAGAGCACTTCGGTTAGACAAAGAGGGCCTTGGCACTGCACTTTAAGATAGCTTTTTTTCTTTTCTTTTAATTTTCCTGGCAAAACTAAATACAGCAAAATAATATTTTCTGCCAGTTTTTGGGCTAAGTTCACTATAGCTCCAGTCTTACGGCAGTGTTGCTTAACTGATGATTTCTGGCAGTGTGATAGCGGAAAAGTGAAAGCTGTTAAGCGATGTGCTAATAGCATACCATTATATAACTTGAGTTTTCAAAGATGTTGTAGCTCTTTTAGGCAGATGGAGATTCTGAATAAAGGTTGCCTGGAAGTCTTGTGCTCTTGCTGTGGATGATATAAGGTATAGCTGAATAATGTGGTCTACTTACTCTAGTTTGTTTACTATAGGTTTATTTCCCCAGACATTGCTGGTTTTAATGCAGTCTCAAGAGCCACTGTTTTTTTTCTCAGTGTTTTTTTTTTTTTGCTCCTTAGCTTACCTACTTTGAGTAACCTGCCGGTATCCCTGATCTTACAGTCTAGGTGTTCTTCAACATAGGTATTTGAATTTCAGTTTCCTTAAAGGTAGAGGGTATGGAGAGCAATGGGAAGGAGGAGAGCCTTGAGGAATTACATCATGGTGAACAACACAGGCTGGCACAAGCTCAGGGTTCCTTGGTGTACTGCAGAACTTGGTTGTGTGACCCCATGTAGAGCAGGAAGGATGTGATGTGTTTCTGAACAGTGTTTCAAGTCTGTCCTCTGCGATTCTGATTTTTTTGGAAGACACTGGAATATCAGCTAATATTCTCTATTTTGGAAGCAAGGCTGTAAATATAGGTGTCTGACATAGTTTCTTTCAGTTTTCCTGTTCTCTCCCATTTTCTACAATTTTCAGACTGTTCTTGTTATATAATCTGGATAGGTTTCCTCTTACTGACTGAAGCAATCCAGAGATTTCAGTCTGAGGAAAACGCTTTAAAACAGCCAGCAATTCTGTGGAGCTTTGAGGGGAATTGAGGCTCTTTTGCTTCTACTGGGAGGGTTTACCATCTTCTGTCAATTGGACTAGAAGCCCTGGGATACCCTAGCAAGAGTTGTCCTTGACAATAGCAAGCTGGTTGATATCCTTGTTCCTTCAGCTCTCCCTCAGGACTCTCTCTTTGTGAAAACCAGAAAACAACCTGTTGGAAAACAGTTAGCCAAAGGAGCTCCTCCTAATAACACACGAGGTGTGGACAGGACCATAATCTAGTGGAGATTGCTCTTGGGGAGCATCTTGGAGAGATGTAAACCATTCTTTCCTAAGGAAACTTATTCTTTCACCTGACTGTTACCAAGGATAATTAAGGTAATGATGGATTGCACCTTAATGGCGGCCATATATCTGTCATGAAGCACTCCCCTCAGACACCTTAAGATATTTGGTATCTTTTGTAATCCCTTCATTTTTGTCTCCTTTTGAAACAATTTATTACATGCTTCACAGCACAAGTATCTCATTATGGAGTCTAGTCATTATTGCGTAATTTGAGCTATTAATAGGGTAACACATTTAATGTGTAGTTTTTCACTCACTGTTTTGTTAACATAAACCCTGGAAAACATGGATTTTCTTTTAAAGCCAGCAGGTTGTTTGTTTTCCCCAACCCCTAGCCTAAGTTTTTATAATCTTGTAATGCGTTTAACTGCTTCAGACTTCACAGATGATGGTAGCAACAAGGCTTGGTAGGCAGCTGGTGAAAAAGCACCCTTCTCCTCATGACTCCCCTTTCCTCCCTTCTTTGCAGCCTTTATTGTATACAGTTTGTGTACATCTTTGTATTCATCTTCCGAGTCTCGGGAAGTAGTTCTTTAATAAATACAAGCTGATGGAACAATACTTTTAGAGAGCAATTATTAGCTAATGGATGGAGCACTAGACTGAAATTCAAGAAATCTACACTGGAAAGTGTATCTAGACTTTGCATATATGTACACAATGCAAAGTGGCTTAAAGTGAAGCTTTACAAAGAAAGTGGTAAAAATGATTATGCATTCCTTATTTTTTGTGTCTGATTTTAGACAAAGTGTGCTCAGTTTTAAAGTAGAGAGAAAGATAATGTGTGGATCAGTCATCCCAAGAACTCCCTTTGGGACCTGGAGGTCAAGCTGGTGCATTAATTTACGCGTCATTACCAACAGCAGAAATTTCCACTGGCAAAGTTACATAGTTATCCCATGTCTTCCACCTATGCAGCCTTAATTATACAAATGAAAGCCTCATCTATATGGTACATGTGGTTTTACCCATGATGTTTCTTTATTCTGTGCATGATGCTTTCATATTTTGAAGAATTAGCTGCTTATAGCCCTGGGTAAAGACAGAGATCAGAGTATTGGAGGCACGCACTGTTCCTGAACTGGGACTTCTGATGCCTTAAGCAGCTGCGGTGGGTACTTACCAGGTTTAAATTACTGCTGAAAGGCTAGCTTGAATGCAGTTGGGGTGTCATTAAAATGTACTAATGGATTATGGTTTTCGTTGTGTGGCACTGAGGTGGATGACTACAGCTCCTATGACCTGTCTTATGTGTTGTGCCAGTCCAGAGGAGACAGAATAACTTTTTTTTTTTTTATAATTTGTTTGAGCTAGAGTTCAGGGTAGGGCCTTAAAAATACCTAAGTGGTCTCTATCTGTAAAAGATGCCTTGTAAAGAGCAGCTGTTACCTGTTCACACATGGGAAAGGCCTGGCAGGGTGGAATAACCCGTTTTGGAATTGTGCCCTGTTACACCTGTGATTATGACTGGGAGTCTGCACAGATGCACTTAATTGTCTTCAGTGGGACTGGGGTTCATGGAAAGTAATTGGCTCAGCAGGTGAAACTGAGGCAATGCAGTGATAGGTCAGGATTTGTATATTCAAACAAAGAAACCATACTTTCCTCACCTGTAGCTATGTTGGGTTTGCAGCGAATACAGGAGTAGAAAGTACTTGAATGAATAAATTCAGCAAAGATGATTCTGAGTGTTCTGGGAAAGTACGTATGCACAGTGAGCAGATGCCATCTTTACCTAGTATAATTGTCTTGCATGGAGACTGAAGGGTGGGTTTGCTGATGGAGAAAGTATAGCTAAATATTCAGACTGCTTCAGCATTTGTACCTACACTGTTTTGGCAGCTGCAGGCATGGGAATGTGCAGCCTGCTGGTGCTTCAAGAGGGCGGTGGGTCCCATCCGTTTAACACTAGGCACTCCAAGTCTCGGTGCTTGCACATGTGGAGTTGGATTAGTTAAGAGCAGAAGTGTATGCATGGTGCTGCTCACTCTGACTGCAGAAGGGCAGGTAACGTGTTTGTGCTTAACCCGTTAAAATTAAAGGTTCTTTTGGGTAGAGTTTAGAACAAAGCCTAGATAGAAGGACTGTCTGGAAGGACTGTCTGGGACCTTACCTTGGAAAAGGAAGGAGGCTGATTTTCATGAGGATGACACCAATAAATGAAGGCTAAAATGATAGTTTGCGGTAGAAAGCAAATAATCTTTTGCTGTTACAAAGTCTCCAAACTACTGTATTAGGAAACATAAGCATAATTGAGTGCTTGATGGTTTTTTTTTTTATATTTGCTAATAAAGGAATTTCACTCAAGAATGCCCTTTTTTTTGGCCTCTCTTATGAAAGTCCTATCAACTGGCTTGATACAAAATCCATTTCACTGTAGCTCTCTGTGTTGCTATTTCTTGAAAGCTGTCATTGTAGCAGGAAAGACTGTTCTCTGCTAAAGATGGTAGAAGAGTTGATGGCTGCAGAGATGAGAGGATGTGGTCTGCTAACAGTGATTTCTGTAGTGTAAGCAGAGTGGTATTTTGAGGGAAAAAACAGAAAAGGGACAGCCAGTTCTTAGCTGTTCTTTTTGAAAGAATGTTATTTCACAAATACTCTGTTCACTCGAAACCACTCTGAAAATATCATATGTGATATGATTCCTTTTTTTTTTCTTTCATCAGTTAAGTAATAAACCCTAGATTGAGAAACTATGTGGGAGCAGGGTCATAGGCCTTACGTGGTAGATCTGACACCAGAAATAGTAATCACTTTGTTACTGGCCCCACTAGATAGAAAGAAGCAACGGTAGGAGGAGCCCTGCTATGTCAAAGTCCAGGTATATCTGGAGTGGAAGGTGTTCCTCCCACTCTGGGAAGCAGGCTGGCTGGTTGGGAAAGAAGCAACATATGGGCTTGGGATGAACAGCCCTTCAAGACAGTAATGGCAAGACTGATTTTGTGGCCTAATAGTTGGGGCATTCATTTGGAAGAACAAAAATGAGTGCCTAATGTTTGAGAGCTTGAGAGATCCCCTTGTTTAAATGGCATAGATCAGGCTCTGTAGAGCTGATTGACTCTTTGTGGTTTGATAGTGAATCATACTGACTCTTTCCTGTATTAAAGGAGAATAGACATTGTTTACTAATTCTGTAATGTGCAGAGGAAAACAGATTTGCTGTGGTTAAGCTTCAGACTTGCTTTTATTGAGTCAGATATCTGTAAACTAGAGTCACATATGTTTTAGCCAATCACTGATAATTTCTGTGTGTTTTCAATGAATTGGTACACAGCTGTCTCCTCCCAGTCTATACTGGAGCTGACTTGTTTTCTTTTGTGCTGAAACAGCAGAGGAGTGCGCAGGCAAGCAGAGATCTCAGCCGAGAGATAGGAGTTCACCGAGTACCTTGCCAAAGTATCTGCACAGTTCACAGCTCCTGCTGCATAAAGGAAGAGCCGTCTTCCTTGGCAATCTGAAACACCCTCAGTATGCTGTTTAAAGAAGGCTTCCAGATATTGTAGGAAGAGTACAGAAACTCTGGGAATGCTGAGAGGAGTGGTCTGAAAATTAAGGCTCAGGTTCTAACTTAAATGAAAATTTGTCCTGCAGAGGGAATGTGCCTGATGTTGGTTAGTTTAGAGTCCTACTGCATGTATATGCTCCTCAACTGTTGATGTTCAGTGTAGATGAATGATAAATGAATGTAAGCATGTTGACTTTACAGGTTAATTTAAACTGCATTACGTGCATTATTAGGGGCAGAAAAAGCACATGTAAGTTTATATTCAGCAAAACTCCAATAGAGTTATTTGATATGAATAATATCAATTTATTGTACTGGGCCTCAGCTAAAAGGAGTCTGAAGTGTGGATGTTTTAATCTCTGATACTGTACACGTGTGATAGATTTAAATTAAGTAGTCTGCATATGGCTCACAATTTAACTATGAGATTATAGGCTTACATTGCATGTCTGAATAAATGTATTGGTGGACAGCTTTAGTGAAATTCAGTAGGATGGTTGTTACTGTGCTCTGTGCCTAAGCTGGTTTGTCAAATTACACATTCAAGAATCTGGCTAAATGCCTGAGATTAAAGGATAATGGCATGTAGTGTAAGCTTAGTGAGGGGAGATGTCTTCATGTCTGTAGTTTTTTTTTTTTTTTATCCCCTGACATCTGGTTGCTATTCCTAGAACTTTGGCTATTTGCTGCTTCTTAAAGTAAGCAAAACTAAAGCAGGAAACTTCTTGTTTTGCAACTGCATCCTTAGTTAGTTCTTCCTTCTGAATCATTCATGGCCATTTGTTTAATGACTACTTTGAAAAAGTGATTATTTATTACATATCTGTAGAAAACAAACTCTCTGGAAAAACATTATTGAACAGACCTTTATGTGCAGAGAGCTGTTACTGAAGTTAGAATGTACAGCTATTGGCCACCATAAAGGCAAACTGCTTAAAAGTAGCAGTAGTATAGACAGAAGGTTGCTGAGGTGAAGGAGTGCTTTGTCATCGAGCCTGTGGCAGCCATGCATGAGTACCTCTCTCAAAGCATCATTTGGCTGTGCAGAGTGATCAGTAGAGTGACTTTGCAAGGAATGTAGATTACAAAGATAGAGGAAAGTAAATATTCCCTTCCAACCCTAACTATTCTATGATTCTATGATCAGGAGAGGGATTGTCTTCCACTCTGGGAGCTACTTTTATCCTGCTTCTGTAAATATGCAAATACTCCTTGAGTCTCTTGGCTGCAGCAGTAATGTCACTGTTCCCTCAATCCAAACCCAGTAAGTGGATGGGATTTGCAAATTGATTGTTAATTGCTCTTCAAAAAGTTGCTTCTTTTCCCTAAGTTCTACCTCCTGCTTTTAAGAGAAGCTGAGAAAATCAGTTTTGATTCTTACTGTGCTGTGTATATTTTTATTTCTGCTAACTAGCGGAACCTGAAACAATCAAATGTATGTTATGATTAGCATTTTATATCAATTACTATTGAAAGAATGACGGTATACAAGTTGTGTAGATTACACCAAACACATTAGAATTTGACTCTTTTCTGATTGAAGAACTCTGGAACTGCATGTAATTGTTTTCTTAGTATTATTACTGGCATATATTTGTACCCAAAATAGTCCTCTTGCAAAAGAGAAAGTTTATGTATCCAAGAGATACATAGAACTTCTCTATCAAATTAAAAACTTTCTCTGTGTGTGTGTGTGTGTGTGTAAGTTGGAAGGAAAGAAAAATTACCAGTGGTGACACATATACTAATCTCAAATCATCACCAGTTTTATTCTACTGTTATGCACAGTGCAGATGGAGTGAACATATGATAATTTAAAAGATTTAAAGAAAATCATCCCACTAATTTGCATACTGAAGCAGCATACTTTGCTTAGAGATTGTCTATATAAAACAAAGTTTAACAGCTCAGCAGTACAAGGGACAGGAAATCTGTAATGCTGCTGAACAAAACTTCTAAAAAGACCTCGAGAGATACTAATGAACAAAATAGTGAATACCAGAGGCTACTAAAAAATTATCTTGATGATACAGCCTCTGTGGAGCTTGAATGCCACTATCAAAAGCTTCTGTCTAGGCCTTTTTTTTTTCTTTTTTTTTCCTGTTAATGTTTTTCAAGGGCATGATTGTCAAATTTCTGAAGTCATTGCCTGTAATGAGAGGGCTTTGGATCTTATCCAAAAGTTATATTTCTTTAGTAAGTAAGCAAGCAAGATTCTCACTTCTTAGACTATAACTGAAGAATGTTTATGCTGTTAGGATGTATTTTACTTGATGATGTTTTGAAGATCCAAGCAGTTTAGGTACTGAAGGCAAACACGATACTTTCGGAGACCAAAAATACATTTAATTTGACTAAGACTGCAGTCTTGTGTTTCGGACTCAAATTAAAGGTTGATTTTTCAGAGATGAGTTGGACAATCCTACCAATTTAGTAACTCAGACATCTTCACTTCTTAAGTAGTAATAGTGAGGAATAAATTTGAAAAAAACTTTGGAAACTTTATACTAAAAGAAGAGTTGCCTACCTAACAGTTGAGCTCCAAAATCTGGAGCTTTCAAAAAATACACATGTACCACCAAATGTAGGAAGTGCCATGATAAAAGCAATGGAACTTCCAACATTAAATAATACCTTTCTCTGCAGTTGGTATGCACTCAACCTCCTTCCGTTGAAGTTTATAGAGAATCTTTGAATGGTTTGGACAGAGGCTTGAAAGGAACACATCACCCTGAGCAGAACTGAGACTTACTCACAAAAAAAAACCCCTAATCCTTGCCCTGCCAATTCCATATATTTTTGTTCTTTCAACTGAAATCAGACTGGTATTAATTTTTAAAAAATCATTGCTTTCTATATATCTAGTAAGGTTTCTGGTATATCTGTTTGTTATTATGCAGACTTCAAATTAGATTCTAGTTGTTGTCTCCAGTTGTTTGAGATGAAGTTGTCTTCTGGCCTTGTGGGTTTTTTTTTTTTGTGTTGTCTGCAGTTTACAAAGCTGTGGCTAAAGTATAATTCTGAATTCTTCCATGGTGTTTCAGTCAGACTAGTCACACATACCAGAGACGGGATAGAAATTACTTTAGCAAGTGGCTGTTATTTTGAGATGTCAATGAAATAATGTGTTTCTTAGGAGTAAATAAAGAACAAATCCTTCTTCCTGTCTCCTCCAAGCTGTCCAGCTCTCTTCTGCTTCCACTAAGTGTTTAGAGTTAATACATACTATTAAAGAAGACACATTGACAAACTTGTCAACTGTAAAATGGAAAGGAAGAGTGTCTAATGTGGTGGACTTCACAAAGTAGAAATATACAAGTTTATCTTAGGTACGACTCATATGTAGTTTAAAGAACACGAGACATCAAAAACTTCTAGGGTGTTTGTGGGAGTGTCATAGTATATATCCAGCAAGAAGGTCATGTTTGTTACAACCTTATCTAAGGACTTGAGACAAAGGCCCTGATATTGTAAAGAGCTTACTGTAATGCTGAGTTAATACAAAACTGTTCTGGCATCTACTATGAGTGGCTAATTTTGGTAATGCTCTGTGTGGGCAGAGTTGTTTTATTGTTTGTACTTTTTTCTAAGACTGGGAATCAAGAAGTGTGTATTTCTGACAGAAATTAGAAAGGTTTCAAGTTCAGTTTAAGGTAAGGATAGCAGTTACAACAAACCAATTCTGGGTGCAACTTTGCTTGCTTTCTTTCTTATCACATAAAAGCATTTGCAGATTGACAGGACATTCCTTCTTCAGGTGGTCTCTTATTTAAAATGGTGTTGGCTTATTGTGACAGTAACCAGCAAGATAGCTATTACCTTTACTGCTTAGTGGTACTTTAGATTAAGGCCACCCTGAATCATAGAATAGTTTAGGTTGGAAGGGATCTTTAAAGGTCATCTAGTCCAACCCCCTGCAAGGAGCAGGGACATCTCCAACTAAACAGGTGGCTCAGAGCCCTGTCCAACCTGGCCTTGAATGTTTCCAGGGACAGGGCGTCTACCACTTCTCTGGGCAACCACTGTTCCAGTGTTTCACCTCCCTCATTGTGAAAAAAAATATTCCTTATATCTAGTCTAAATGTACTCTCTTTTAGTTTTGAACCATTACCCCTTGTCATATTGCAACAGGCCCTTCTGAAACGTTTCTCTCCATCTCTTATAAGCCCCTTTTAAATACTGGAAGGCCACAATAAGGTCTCTCTGGAGCCTTCTCTTCTCCAGGCTGACCAACCCCAACTCTCTCAGCCTTTCTTCATCGGGGAGGTGTTCCACCCTCTGATCATCTTTGTGGTCCTGCCCTGGACCCGCTCCACCAGGTCCATGTCTTTCCTGTACTGAAGGTTCCAGAGCTGGAGGCAGTACTCCAGGTGGGATCTCATGAGAGCAGAGTAGAGGGACAGAATCACCTCCCTGGACCTGCTGGCCACGCTTGTTTTGATGCAGCCCAGGATGCGGTTGGCTTTCTGGGCTGTGAGTGCACATTTTTGGCTCATATCCAGCTTTTCATCCACCAGAATGAAGATGCTTGTGCCAGATTTACAGAAGCTTACAGACCAATAGGAGCTGATGGACTGATTCCTAAATAAGAGAGTTCAGCTGGAGGAGGAAACTAGACAGAATATGACAAGGGATGGGTTATGATGGTGTTCTGGTTTTGTTAGTGAGGGGGGGCCTAAGGTGGTAGCTTCTGTAGGAAACTGCTAGAAGTCGCTCCCCTTTGTTCAGTGGACTCGGCCGGGCCTAGGGCGGACCTGCTGCTGGCCAAGGCCGAGCCAATTGGTAGCAGAATGTCCCGTGATAACGCCTCTGCGATAACGTATTTAAGTAGGGGAAAACAGGAAAAAGAGGAGGAGAAGATGTGAAGCAGCTGAGCGGGGGGCAGAGAGGGGGAGGCGCGAGCCTCATGGGCCTTGCAGGCCTCACCCTCTGGCCTCCCGCCGGGCAGCCGACTGGGCCCAACTCGGCCCGGCCCGGCTGCAAGAAGTGGAGAGGAGATGAGAAGTGAATAAGATGTAAAAAGGATCCTGAGAGACGTCTGCCAGCCTGTTGTGAGGAACGGCTGCAGACGCCAAGGTCAGTGAAGAAGCAGGGGGAGGAGTAATATGGCTCCTGGCCAAGATTCCTCTGCAACTCGTGGTGAAGACCATGGTGGAGCGGGTTGTCCCCCTGCAGCCCATGGAGGTCCACGGAGGAGCAGAGATCCACCTGCAGCCCGTGGAGGACCCCACGCCAGAGCAGGTGGAGGCCTGAAGGAGGCTGTGGCCCGTGGAGGGCCCGCTGGGACAGCTGTTCTAGAGGGACTGCACCCCGTGGAAGAGATGACCCACGCCGGAGCAGTTTCACGAAGGACTGTGGCCCGTGGGAGGGACCCCACGCTGGAGCAGAGGAGGAATGCGAGGAGTTCTTCCCCCGACGATGATACAGCGGCGTAAAACAACGCGTGATGAACTGACCGCGACCCCCATTCCCTTTCCCCCCCCCATGCCGCTCGGGAGGGGAAGGTAGTAGAGATAATGTTAAGCCCGGGAAGAGGGAGGGGTGGGGGGAGGTTATCTTGTTCTCTCTCTCATTCTCCTGCTAATTTTAGAAATAAATGAATAGTTTTCCCCAAGTCGAGTCTGTTTTGCCCGTGATGGTAACTTTAAGGATTTCTCCCTGTCCTTATCTCAAACCTTGAGCCGTTTTTCTTATATCATCTCCCCCTATTCTCTCGGAGGGTGGGGGGAGCGAGAGAGAGACTACGTAGTCTGGTCCCGATCGGGGCTGAACTACGACAGATGGATAAGCTGGAAAGCATTTAGGGATATTTAGTGCTACAAAAAGGTTTGAGGTTTAGTGATACGGATATATTAAAGGGAACAAATGCTTTAAGAAATTGAAGGAGAATTCTGTGAAAGACTTGAGTAATTTCAGTGCCTGCTTTTAATTCAATACAGATTCATTCAACATGGCTATTGTTAGCCCTTGTTGTTTTTTTCCCCTTCTGTTTTTTGTTTTATGAAGTAACTGTAAGGTACCAGTGTATTCCTAAGGAGCTGCAAAACTTTCAGTCCTCCTTGTGAGATTTTTTAGGTAGGTTTTAGCATTTCTGTATCTGTATGGATGAGGGATGGAAGGAGACAGTGGATTATAAGGATCTGCAACCTGAGCTGGAGATGTCCCTGTTCTGTACATCTTGGCTGTCTCCTGGATCTAACCCACTGGTCTAGCAACAAATAGTCTATGCTGCAGTTACATTTGGGGGAACTCTGCAAGGGACGTTCCTCCCAGCAGAAACAGACTGGACTGAGAAGTATCAGAAATCAGCAAAGAAGGAGAAAAGGGGTATAAGGAACAGGGAGAGTTTGAAGCCCCATTGATATCTACCAGTCTTTCTGAGGTGTGTTTTACTCTTGGATAATCACATGCAACTTATCTTAAGAGAAACCAGATCTGACTCTGGTTGTGTGTTTTGTTTTGATTTGTTTGTTGTTGGTTTTTTTTTTTTTTTTTTTTACATTATAGAAACTCTTGCCATACTACATGTTAATTCATAAAATGTTTTGCCAAAGGCATTTTTTCACAGGTGACTTTGTACTCTGAAGTTGATATTTGACTGGAGTGTCAGCGCATGGAGACTTTTTGACCCCTTCTGCTGTCCTTGATAACTTTGTGGAATAAAGTTTTTGTTAAGGTGCTAGTTTCAAAAGTGTGATGGCACAACACCCTTTATCCCTCTTTACTTATTTTTCTCTTGCAGATATATCACATCTTTCCATATTGAGGCAGCTCAAAGGCTACAAAGCAGTAATTATCACTTGTTTGTTTCCTCCCTCTCTCTGCAGGTGGCATTTGATGAAATTGATGTGGTCTCCTTTTTTGCTATATCAGAAGCTTCCACGGGATCCATAGAGTTCAAATATATGGTAGAAAGTTATGTTAGGTGGCTGATAGTCAGCCTTTGTGGCAATGTGATGATTCCCTTTAACTGAACTTAGTGTTGATTGCTTCAGAAGAGTCTGCTGAATATTGGGTGTGTCACCTTTGTGTTGTCCTAGCTTGGCTAGAGGAGCTCCTGGTATATTTTAGACGAGGTTCTTAGACAACTTGTTACTTTGGAACCATTTCGGGAAAGAGCTATATGGAGCTTCTCAGGTGTTTTGGGGGTTGTGAAGTGCTGCTTTCTCCAGGATTAATCCTTGACCTCTGAGGTGAGAAGGGTGAAAAGCAGCCTAGTGTGTGTCTCAACCAGTGCCTAGCTCAGAAGTCTATGTTGGTTGTCTATGGTCTTGTCAGCAGCATAAATGATAACCTAGTGCAATTAATTTTATCTTAATTCTCCATGTTTTAAATAGGAGTGACTAATGCTGACTTCTTTGTAAGGTGTTTCCAGGCTTGCTGATGGCAGGTATTCTGGAAGAGCTACGTTCAGCTAATGTCCTCATCAAACATCAAGTAGGTATATTGGGTAATGTGTTGTCATTCCTCTATTAATGAATACAATATGGCATCTTGTTTTGAGAGAGATGGAGCAGTGGTCTTCAAAGTGAGGTGTATGAACTCCAGGGTGTGTGTAAGATGATCCATTGGGGTGTGGGAGAAAATATTGGATCTTCTATTTATGTTTATTTTTAGATTAAAAAAATAAGAACAAAATTAAGCTGTACTGATATTTAATAAACAGCTTGACATTGATGCCCTCACTTGATCCATATGTCAGATGTCCGCATGTAAAGTGTGGTGCACAAGGTAACCCGAGTGGATGCTCCAAAACGTGGAGAGGTTGACAATGGCACTTTCCCTCATTCATTCACTTTAAGCATGTTATGATGTATAACAGTTTACGTGTGTCTAGTTAAGTGGATTTAAATATATTATCTAGTTTATCTAAACTAATCCTCACAGAATAAACAAGTTCCTTTAAAGGATTTCTGTAAAGAAACCGTGGATTCAATGTAATACTAATAATATGAGCACAAATGAATAACAAGAAAATGGAGGAGCTGACACTTCTACTCCTAGTAGAAGCTCTTTGACAGCCACACTGTGAGGTAAAAACAGATCTGACCAGAACTTGGCAAAAAAAAAAATTGAAATTATCAGAATAGAAATAAACTGAACTTTGAATCAGGTATTTGAATTGCTGCATCACAAACAGTTAAACCAAGATTGTAAAAAAATAATGGAGCATATTTCATCACATAACTCTCCCTAAACAAAAGTTTAAAAAAATTTTGGAAGGAGCAAAAAAGATTGTTTTTTTTTTTTTTACTGTTAATAAGTAAAATAAAAAATATTGTTTATTTAATCTTTCAGCCTTTTTAATGTATACTTTTTGTGTGTGTTTTAAAATCTACATAATGTATTAGTACAGTAGTGCATGCATATAATTTTTAAATAAATAAATGTACATATACTGCAGGTGCATGCTCAATTTTTTTTTTACCAATAGGCATACCTGATCAAAAAATTTGGAGACTGCTGATCTAGATAATAGATACTTAAACAGTACATAACAGATTAGATCATTTGCCTTCATTCATTTGGTGTCCTACAGCACTCTAGATTGTTGGTGGTGTGGGGGAATTGAAATTTTCCTTTGTTTGACCAGTTTGTTTCACATGAGATGTTTTAGAGTTGAATCAGTTCTGTCATCTACAGAATGCAGTATCCTGCGAGGCTGCTGTTGCAATGAGGCACATGTGCAGCATCTGAGCAATGAATCTGGCTTAAAAGCCTACGTATTAACTTCTGGTATTTTGTTGAGTTCATTAATGTCCTTTTTTAGGTTTTCACTTTTCAAAGTTAATGGCTTTGACTGGAGTGATTAGCACTAACCTTGGTGCCTGTGGCAAGGTTAGAATGACATAAAATGTTTTGGAACACAAACTTTGTCATGGTCCTCATTATGTGAAATACCACTGTGTAAGTTGGCCAAGGACACGTTCATTAGTTGTAACGTCCTTCTATTAACAGTTCCTTTTTTCCCCCCCAATGATAGATATTTTTTAATACAAGGTATATAATGAAGATTTATTCCTTCTAGAGAGCTATATATATGCTCCTATATTTCTGATTATATAGCAGTTTTTGAACCAATGGTAAAAGACTAATGACCTGAGGAAAGATGTGGAGATTCAGAACTTTGCCAACTCTGAATGTATAACACGGTGCTTTTGGTGTTAATTCTACATGAATGAATGTATAATCACATATTAAAATGTGAATATCAAGTATTATTCTGTGATAATGAGTTAGCACATTGTATTTTGAAAGCTTTGCAAAGAAAAATGCAATCAATGACATTTAATGTTAATTTCAGCTGAAGTCTCTAACTTTTATAGTCTTATTTCTGCCTTATTTCCCTCTATAAAAGTCCAGTACTACTTTTTTTTTTTGTGCGTGAAGTAAATCTAAACCCACATTTATTCAGGACACAACTTTGCATGCACTCAGACTAATTCTAAAATTTCTACTATAAGTGTGCAAGTTAGGGCCCTAGATATGAGGTTTCCTTGATGTAGTTATCATTTCTGGGCAATCAAATGCCTTTACCATGAATAATAATGACAAGAGTAGAAAAAAGAGTATATAGTGGCTTTTTTCCTGCTCCTTTTTTTTTTTTCCTTGAATGCTTTTTCTAATAGTTTCCATCATACTTGGTATGCTGTATTCAGAGGAAGTTGGGACGTGGGCCTAACTCATACTTGTATCCATAAATAACAAATACTTTAAAAGGAGCTTGCTCTAATTAGCATGAACTGAAATTGGGGTAATAGACTGTGAGAGAATTATGCAAAAACTGTTCCGTACATCAAGTTTTCAATCCTTTTTTGTCTGTGGGTGAAACATACTGTGTAACTTCTGGAGTTACTTTTCCTTATTTGGAGTTTCATCTTTGTGTGGTCTTCCCGCAGATTTTTCCTCTGGTTCACCATGAAGGCAGGCTCTTTCCACTTGGTTAGTTGTAAACCTGGAATACCTTTATCTACATCACTTTTATCTGTACCTGCACACCATTTTTCTATGCTTAAGCAATTACTTTGCCCTGCAAAACAACTGTAAGGATCACCCAGACCAAGTCTCTCCTCCTGTGGATCCACCACCCCCTGCACTGATTAAAAATGTTGTGATGGTGCTAAACACAAAACAAAACTTCTAGGATGGGCTGTATCCGTTTCTTCTGTGTGGGTGACCTGCTTGTGTTAAACTTCTTGTCCACCAGCACTCCCAAGTCCTTCTCCTCAGGGCTGCTCTCAATCCATTCCCCGCCCAGCCTGTATTTATGCCTGGGTTTGCCATGACCCAGGTGCAGGACTTTGCAGTTGGCCTGGTTGAACTTCATGAGGTTGGCACGGGCCCACCTCTCCAGCCTGTCAAGGTCCCTCTGGATGGCATCCCTCCGTTCTAGCATGTCAACACCACCACACAGCTTGGTGTCATCTGCAAACTTGCTGAGGGTGCACTCTATCCCACTGTCCACGTTGCCGACAAAGATGTTGAACAGGGCCAGGCCCAACACAGACCCCTGAGGGACACCACTCTTCACTGGTCTCCACTTGTCTCTGTCTTCCACCTGGCTGAAGGCAGGGCCCCTCTAGTCCTGGTCACAGTATTCATTGTTCATTTCTCGTAAACATGCATCAGAAATCCCTTTGAGAGGACCAGAAGTAAGGCCAACACTTCCACTCTGCCTATTGGGGTCTGGTGCAGCAATCTTCCAGGGAGAACATCCATTTGCAATTGTTTTTCCTCACAACTCATGTACCCATGTCTCTAGGGCCAAGGTAGGTTTCCCATCCCACTTCCTCATGTCATCTTCTTGGTCACGCAAGGTAAACCACAGGATACATTATTACGTGTTCCACCTCTCTTAAGTAGGGGAATGTTTACACCTAATAGCTGAAATATTGGCCCGTACAGGTAGGGAGTAGGATATATCCTCCTTGAATTGCTGGAATTCCCAGGACAGTCTCTCCACAGCCAAGATGCAGGCCTACAAGGAGGAAGACAGACTTTTTCATATTGCTGGAGTTGGTCAGCCAGTTCATCCACCATTTGTTCCTCTCTGTCTTTCCAGGTCATAATTTCCATTGAATTGGCACATGATGATGGTGCACTTCAAACAAACTTCTGCTGCATTGGTTGTTTGCACCTGACTTCATCTGGATCTTTGGAAAACTTGTTGTCCAGGTCATCATAAATCACCTCTAGCACAGCTAATTCCCAAAGGTACTGGATATTTTTCTCCACACTAGCCCACTTGCCCGGATGCCAGATTACATCCTCCTTGAAAGGATGCCTTTTCTTCACACCTGACAGGAGTCACCTCCAAAGGCTGAGGGCTTGTGTCCCTTTTCCAACTGCCTTTTCCAATGGATCCCAACTGCCTAGCTTGCCTACCCTCTAATTCCAGGCTACTGGCCCTGTTATCCCGGCACTGGAGCAGCCAGGTGACAATGTGCTCACCCAGATGACAGCTGAAATCTTTTTGCTTATCTTGCAGCTCATGCAGTGGTAGAGATTGGGTGGTTGCCATCAGGAGCCCTCCTCCCAAGTTCCTTCTTGGGTTGAAGCAGGAAATTCTGCTTCTTTCTCCTTCTGTTTTTGTGATGGACCTTCTTCAGAGTAGTCTGCCTTCTTGCTGGCAGGGCAGTATACTCCTTCCTCATGCTCTCTTTTAGGAGAAGCATCTTCATCATTTACCGACCAAGCTCACTTTCACTTCCAAGTTTACTTCTAGTGTACAGAGGGAACTAATACTAGCATGGGTTTGTTCTTTGGTTCAGTTGCAGTGCCCATTGCTGGGACTTGGGTAGCCACAGTGCCAGCCATTTTTCCCCTCTCATTCTCTTGAGGGTGCTGCACAACACTGAGCAGTGTTTGGTAGATACTGGTCAGGACCCAGAACAGTACAGTAAGTTGTGCCTCTTTAGAATAGCCACAACATTTTTTTTTCTTCAAATATTCTGTCACTTCATCAGGGTACTTCAGTTGTTCAGGGCTAAAATTCTAAACCATAGAAGGTGCCGCATGCCATGCCGCACGTGACTATACTGCCTCAGGGCAGATCTCAGTGTGATATTCATAAAAAGTGCTTTTGTAACCCTAAACAAGACCTGGGACACATTCAAGAGACATAGCAATAACAGCATGCTGGCTTGTGTATCCCCAGGATATTCAGTGTTCTCAAAAACTGTTGTAGCTACTCTGGAGGTGAAGGACTAGGGTAAGTAATCTACATACAGATATCAACTTAACTTCAAGGCTGTTGATGTTGCCATTTCATAAGTTGACATTGCATAGTACAACAAAATTATAATTCTCATCATTTTCCCCGAGGTGATAAACAGCACCACAGGGAACACATGGTAAATATAAGAGTGTATATGACATAACAACATGAGCAACCACAGCAACACTGTGACCAGCAACTAATAACTGATGTAATAAGTGTGTATAATAAATTTTGTTTCAAGCTACTCTGGTCAGATCTGTAGTTACCTCAACCCTTTGTGCCTTATGTTGGGTGCCAAAATAACTGTCATGGTTTAGCCCCACTCAGCAGATAAAATATCACACAATCACTCACTCCCCCCTCACTACCCCTTGCACTGGGACAAGAAGGAGAATTGGGAAGGCAAAACTCATAGGTTGAGATAAAAACAGCTTAAGAGAACAACAGAGGAAAATACAACAGAGATGGAAAACAAACAAAACCCAATAACAGAAAATACTGAAGCATGTAGTTTATAGCACAATAGCTCACAGTGGATCCTGATGCCCAGCTCCCTCTCAAGTAGCAGGAACCTCCCTTCTCCACAGTCCCCACTTTATGTACTGAGCATGATGATGAGTAGCCCTTGGGCCAATTTGGGTAAATTATCCCAGCTGTTGGCTAATTAGTAAACTATCCCAGCTGAGTCCCAAAGTCACAGGTACCACCAGCTACTGTTCCTCTCCCAGCTGAGGTGAAAATTAACTCTATCCTAGCCAGAACCAGGACAATGTAGTTCAACAAAAACTTGTGAGGTTATTTACTTGCCACTCAAACAATGATTGTGTCAAACTACTAGGAAGTTTTCCTACCTTCTTGTTACAAAAGCGGCTGTTTCTAGGTTTTTAAAAATATTTCTGTATTTTTCAAAGCTCTAGTGTAGTTTAATTTATTTTTTCTGTTGTTGTATGGATGAAATTGTATCCATTCTGTATTTCATGACTCATAATGGCTTAGTTTTATTAAGAAAGTTTGGCTCTACTCTCTTGTGAGGTAACTTTCCAACAACTTTTTTTACACTTGTATGTTTTCTCCTGTTTTGCTTCAGTTCCTGTAATCCCACCTCAAATTTAATTGCAATTCTGAGAGGGGTTTTCCTAGTTTTGTTGTGTTAAGTATTTATATCTAATAGAGGGAAATAGTGGAAGAAACAGATAAAGCTGGGATCAGTTATTGTTACCAAATGATACTCTGGAGATGCAATGAATAAGTCAGGTGTTTAGAATGAAACAGTGATAAATTTCATTTCTGCATCCTTAGAATCTGTGTATAATCATGTAATTTATTAGTAGTTAGCATAAAATGACAGTGGTGACAAAGTATTTGTTATAAACAGATTTTAATTTAAAGGTAAATGTTAAAATATTGAATGCTGAGGAAGGAAATTAAACTCCTTTTTCCATTTGCTTCTGTGAATTCCCACAGCTATGTTGGGAGTGCAGAAGCGTGAACATGAATTATGAGTAAAATGTGTTTATTATTTAAGTAACATGTAGTGCTCAGCCTTAATGGGAGAGGAGAGTATCTGCTTCTGCTTTTCTATTTAAAATTCAGTTTTTAAAAGCATGGAAATTTAACTTTGGGTTTAAAAGTGAAACAAATCTAGGACTCTTTTTGTATTTCATCCTAATCTTGTGAGCCATAATTTTTGTTCAGAATAAAGTGCCACTGAATTATAATACTGAGTTCTTCACTTTTGCTGTTTCTCTCAGCCTTATTTTCTCCCATTTCTTCTCCAGTTCTATAGTAACTGTGTCTTTTTAAATTATTTGAGCTGAAGCAGCAGAATAGGTGCAGATTATCTTTCTTTTCTTAGGCTCCAGTCTGCTGGTGTGATTCTTGGACTGAAATAATATGAAAATTAGAATGACAGCAGAAATGATACCTTGTCAAGAAAAGTAAGTCTGGTTTTCTATAGCTTTTGGTTTAGTGAAACAAAACTTTCTGAGTAATAGCCAAACAACTTAAAAATTGGGCAGGAAACCATCTTGATACAGATTTGGGGGGATTTGGTTTTAATAAGTCGCACCTTCCATTGTCTTTCTGTCTTGCCTGATCATACAGGAGGAGGAGGTTCTGCCTCAAGGATTAATGTTCCAAAGTTTGTGTTGATTTCCATTCCTTGACACAGTAATCAAAATTCCAGGCTACTTCTTGAGAAGCTTTCCAATTAGATTTTCTCTGAAGAGCTACTTAAATATTACATGTTAATAAAAAAATGTCTGAATTGAACAACAAGTCTGATTTTGTGGGTAGATGTGGACAACTTCATGTATCAAGCTTTTCAATTGACTATGATTAGCTGCAAAGGAAAAATTCTTCTGCTAACTAAATTCCAAAGTTCTGCCTATAGTACCTTCTTCCACCTCCAATGACAGTTTTAGCATTGTTGTAACTGCATGGTTGTAATTATATATTTACCATAGTTCTTTATTTTATCTTTGGTGTATCGAAAAGCACAATATGAACTATAGCTCAATGAGGAAAAAATACCGCTTTATTTTTTTGCATTTTTAGGGAGTTTAATGTTTTAACATATGTAAGCGTAGAGCATGAATAGTCCAAACCAACTTCTATAAAATGGTCTTGCAGAGTGGTGAGAGTGTATTTCTGGACTGTCACTGTCACAATTCATACATGTTTTGTAGCTGATGAATTCCACAGTACATAACCACGTCATACTTTGTATTTCCTGCTGTGGATGGACAAACTTCTTGAGCACTCTGAGGTACCGGGGGGAAATAATTTATTGTCTCTTCTCACTTCTGAGTTTTGTAGGCACAGGACTGAAATACTTCTTGTCATATAACAACAAACATAGACTTTTTCCTAAGTCTGTGTTATTCAAGCATCCGCAAAATGCTCTGTGACAGAAAAAAAAACAAAATAAAACACTACTTGGTTTCAGGGCAATTGAGGAAACTTGAAAGACAGGTTTTCATGTATAAATGTCATTATAAGAAGCACCTCTCCTATAGTACAAATTAGCTTCTAATAGCAAGTCAGACTTCGTGCTGTGACTTGGAAATATCCTTGTCCTTCATGTCTTCCAAAGGATCTTATCCTAAATGAAATAATGTGAAACTGTAGCTTTACTAACACCACAATTCTGACCAATACAATTGTATATGTTTCTTCTTGTCTACACACAACGGATTCATTGGAAATCTCTACCTGTTTATATTTAAGAATGCTGCCATGAAAAATGGAGTGCAAGCAGCAACAGTGACTACATCTGAAAAATGAATAATGGCTTGTTTGCAGAGCATTTGTTCTCAATTTCACATCTTTTGAAAACCTATTTTAAGCTTTGTTCCTACTCAACTTGAAAGATATTAAAAGTAGAACTGTACCAGAAATATGGGGAAACAGGGAGGATTGGAAGTCTATGAGTGGGAGAGTCTGCTTTGTTTAGAAAAACTCACAAAAGAAGCTTTTATCATTAAAAGCAGATATTATCTAAAGTGCCTTAGTCAGTCAATGAGTCCTAACCCTTTTTAAAAAAAAAAAAAAAAAAAGAAAAAGAAGCCTTCTAAGGGATTTCGATGCTTTTGAAAATTATACTCCTAAATTGCTTGGCACTTGATGTAAATCAATTTAATTAGACACAGATAATGCGTGGTTCCAGATCTTCATCATGAAATAAGTAGAAACACAGAGAGCAGCATCTCTGCTACATAAAATCTTATGGAAGAGATGCCAAAGCTAGGCCAGAACAACTACATATGTGCATAAAATAATTATACTTAAATACATGCATAAAGTCAGCACCTTCTATAGACACTTTTTACAAACTATGGACTTAGACAATGAGTGGAGGTGCTGTCTTCCTAAATATGCAGACTTGTATAACTTTCTAGCAGAATTCCTTAGTATCTAGTAACTGTCTTTTGAAGCTTTTCCCTTTCCTTCCTTTTCCTTCTCACTATCATTTAGCATATATTTTGCAGACATAGTGCCATGAAAGTGTTTTTACTGTCTGTCACTAAACCTTAAAAAAAGTACTTTTTATGATGTATATTAGACAGACGATAACATTTTTCTCTTGCCTGTCTAGCTTATATAGGAAGCTTCTTTTTTTTTTTATTTTGAATGGAAGACAGGCAAGGCTAATGTTTTACAAAAAGAAAGGTTACAGTTAATAATCTATTTTTTTAAGACTAAAATGATGATTGTTATGCTACTTTTCTTTTTTTTTTTTTTTTTTTTTTAACTATGGAAAAAAAGTCTGTTCTTTGTTCTCTGATTGCTTTGTCCAGATGTTTCATGTTGGCTTCTGTGTGATTGCATCTTGAAAGGTTACTGCAGAGGTAAAATGACTATTTTCTTGCAGAAACCCTAGGGAAACATATGGGCAAGAAATAAAAGTTAAAAGCATATACTGATGCTCTGCCACTAAAGAAAAAAATGTAGAGTGCTGCTGAAAATGTTAAGAAAATGAAAGAGGCTTTTCTTTTCCACCAATAGGGAAGCTATCATGTCTGTGCATATACTTTAAAAAACAAAATTAATTTTGAGAAAAATAGCCTCAGTAACTGCAGAACACCAGTCTCTAGGTTGACAGCTGGAAAGACCAGGAGCCTCAAACTTTTTTATAAACTTCAGAGGAAAAGGAAATACTTCTCCCCTGCCCCCTCAAGGGTACTTGACTTAGCCCTCTGTAAGATTTAATCTTAAGTTCACCTCTGAAAGTACTTTTTCATTATGATTTTCTGTGTCTCCATCTCAAATCTACTTACTTCCCTTGCCTCCTTTTCCAGTGGCTTGCTAAGGTTGTTACATTTTTAGTGTGATGCCATAAGGGAGGAAAATCTAGTAAAAAACCTTTGTACACTTAGATGTCATGTTTTTGAAAGCACAGGAAAGAGTATATATGGAAACTTCCAAAGGAAAAGTTCTGCCTATGAAGTTGCCTATGAACTCACAGAACTGGAGATCCTCACTTTTTTAAACTGTAATTTCTTTGGAATATTTATTGGCAAATCCACAAATGTTATCAAAAACCTGTTTGTTTGTTTTCCCTCTGGGATTCTGTGCTTGTGATTACTTAGTGTGTTTCTTCCATAGCAGTATCACTTTAGGGCAGTTTATTTTAGCAAATGAGACCAAGCCCTTGAAAAATACTGGACAGCTCCCCTTACTCTTATCATACACTTAAATGGATGTTGAAACTCTAATCCAGATGGAATCTATTACAAGGGTCCTATTCAATCCAATGAGGCCAAGACTTTTGTCTATATTAAGTCTGGAAGACTGATGGAGCAAAATTTGCAAGATGTGGCCAATAAGAGCTCTATGTTCTGAGGAGGGGATGTCAGTGTAACAAGATAGCCAACAGAAGCAATAGTTTATGAAGAGAGGACCAAAGTAAAGGGAACTCAGTTGAAATAGTGCCACAGTAACAGTCTTGGATGTGGTGATAACACACCACAGAGGAGTTTCCCCAGTAGATGTTGGAGCAGCTGTCCCTGCTCATATAGGGTCTTTGACCTGGACTGAGATTCAGATGGTAAATGCAGCCCTCCAAGTCCCAGGCTGCAGGGAGTACCTGATACCAGGAGAGGCAGCCATGTCCTGCAAGATGAAACACAAGGCCTGTTGTGATAGGACAAGGGATAATGGTTTTAAAATAGAAGAAGGTAGATTCAGACTTAGATATAAGAAAAAAAAATTACAATGAGGGTGGTGGAACACTGGAACACCTTGCCCAGAGGGGTGGTAGGTGCCCCATCCCTGGAAACATTCAGCTGATGGAGCAGGTATTCCTGGATACCATTTCCAGGCACATTAAGGACAAGAAAATAATCAGGAATAGTCAGCATGGCTTCACCAAGGGAAAGTCATACTTGACCAACTCAGTAATCTTCTTCAATGAAATGAGTGACCTGGTAGATGAGGGGACAACAGTGGATATTGTGTACCTGGACTTCACTAGGGCCTTTGACACTGTCTCCCATAAGATCCCCATAGATGAGCTGTTGATGTATGGGCTGGATAAGCAGAGAGTAAGGTGGGTTGAAAACTGGCTGAGTGGCCGAGCCCAGAGGGTGTCCATCCTTGGAGATATTCAGAAGCTGTCCTGGGCAGCTGGCTATAGGTAGCCCTGCTTGAACAGGGTGTTGGACCAGATTACCTCCAGAGGTCCCTTCCAATCTCAACTATTTTGTGGTTCTGTAATGTTTGTGCTTATCAAAAATGGAAGTTGTACTCTTGAGGCTTACTGACAGGTCAAAAAAGATAAATGTAGATGAAGTAGAGAGTCTGAAAGGGCTGCAGAACTATCATGTTGACTCAAAATCAGAGAGAAATCAGAGTTTGTGGCAGGATTCCAGAAATAAAACTATTTATTATGATCTTCATAATAAAGATTATGATCTTCATTAGATTATGATCATAAAGATTATGATCATTATGATCTTCACCTCTTTTCTCTGTTCAACTGGGAGTCCTCCCTACTATTTGTTGTCTAGTGCAGAAGTTAAGCATGAAATCTGTCATTGTAAACTTGTTTTGCTCAGTTCTTAACTGTGACCCTCTGGTGTTTAAATGTAGTAGACATAATGGTTTACATGAGAGAGTAACAAAAATATGATCTGGCCATAGTTTTATGCATGAAATTACAAATTCACAAGCTCTGTAGACTACTGGAGAACCTTGCCTAAATGTGTGTTTAACACCCCCCTCCAACCCACAAAACCAAAATCCCAAACCCCACACCCTAACAATTACCTCTGCTCTTTACCATAAACTATCATACAGAAAAATGAGTTAGAAGCCAATGGCAATACATTATCTTCTTTCAGCAGTGTCACTCTTAACTGCAGGAAGAACACTGGAGTTTGATGCTTGGAAATCATATGTAATTTGAATTAATTTCTGCAATGTTCTGAATAGTTGAATCCCTTAAATGTTGCCTTACATAAAATGATTGCTGACATTCAGATACTGACACTTCAGGATTATGTTGCAAGCAAAGGAATGCTTTAGCTGCACACAAATGCGTAAGACTTCAATACACCCAGGAGAGCTATATAATCTGTAATTACAAAGAGATTTTTGAGATAAAGACTTCCAATGTCAAGATCTCAATTTATCAGCTGCATTGTATATAGCAGGACAGAGTAATTATTTTATGCTTTTGGCTGAAATTATTTATACGAGACATTTTCAGGTGGTACAATCTCAGGTGCTGCAGTCTGTGGACAAGTGTTCTGTGGAGCATTGCCAGCTGTTCTGCAGGGCTGCTCCTTTCCCTGAGAAAAACATCTATCAAACTACACTGCATCACTTTCTGCTACTAAAAGCTGCATTTTGAACATGTGTGTGCATGCATGTCCACTTCTCTATTCCTCATTCCTTTTTATGACAACAAAAACTGAGAGAGAAAACAGGTTGAGGAACTTGGAGGCTGTTGGAGTTCTAAACACAGCAAAAGTGTTGGAGTAGACTTAGTGGGAATGAGTTTTAATGAACATTTAGGCAGTAAACTGAATCAGGATAAGGGTACCTTAAAAGTAGTGAAAGTCTTGCGAAGACACACCACTTGCATCTAGTTATGGGTAGCTGACTGAAGTCGCAGCTATGTTGAATGGATTTGCAAACAAACCAGTGCTCTTAACCTGGTTTAAGATAACAGTGAAGGTAGGTGAAGTTAGAATAGGTTAAAAGTAGAATACAAATCTAGTTGTCCTTGTAGATTTTAACTATTGCTATGCATTGAAAACATAATTTTCTTAATCTCTACTGTAGCAGTTGGAGTTAGTGTAGAAAAGTGTTTCCTCTGTTTTTACATATTGTCTCATGAGCATCTAATCCCAGGATAGTTTTGGACCTCATTGCAATGACATGAATGATGAACCACAGGGCAGTCTCTTCAGGCTTAGCAGAAACACGAGAGAGCTAGAGACACCAGGTGTTGCCAGCAGCTTTGTTTGACTGTATGACTAGGAATGATGGGCAGATTTATTACAAGTAAAGTTTATCAAGGTCTCCATGCTTCCAACAGGAGTGCAAATATGTTGGTTGTAGGTGCTGTATTTCAGAGGCATAAAGTCAAAGAAGAAAGGCTGTGCTCACAGAAGGGATTAGAGAGAGAAGATGTCGTATGCACAGAGTGACTGTCATTTGCAGACAAGCTAGGGATATCTCTCACTAATGGAGTTACTCAGATAGGAGCGAAACAGTACTGCAGACATGTGAACCACAGTTGACCATGTTGTCAGTTTCGGTGATCATTAGAGCTGAAGGACAAACAGGAACTGTCAGGTGTATGTTCAGAGAAGTGATGTGCATGTTTAATTCCATTAATTTGAGGTGAAGTGGGCAGAAACTTTTGGGATGCTGTCTTTGGGAAAAAAAAATCTTCCTCAGGCATTTGTTTATTGGATTAATTGAGAAAGTAAACTGTACTCTTAAAGCAACAGAGAACACTGCTTTTTAAAATCTTTATGGATTGCAGTGCCACTTATTGTTTTTTTAAAGTAAAATTTTAATGGCTAGTAACTTTACTAACCAAGAGCTAATGCTGGTGTCTAGAATTCTAATTCTTAGCCATTACAAAGATACTAGTTATTTGAACTGGCCGATTGCAAGGAAATAAGATTTTTCCATTTCGAGAGCCTTGGGAAATCTATACCACAGGAGTATATGCATCAGGTCAAACCAAATCATTGTTTACTCATACCCTCTCTCTGGAAAATGGCTAGGAGGTTAAAAATATATTTTGAGTGAGGGGATGTAGCTCAGTGGTAGAGCACATGCTTTGCATGTATGAGGCCCCGGGTTCAATCCCCGGCATCTCCACTTTTACACACTAGAGGGAAGGGATGCCATCCAGAGGGACCTTGACAGGCTGGAGAGGTGGGCCTGTGCAAACTTCATGAAGTTTAACTAGGCCAAGTGCAAGGTCCTGCACCTGGGCTGGGACAATCCCAGGCACATATACAGGCTGCGTGGAGAATGGACTGAGAGCAGCCCTGAGAAGAAGGACTTTTGAGTGATGGTGGATGAGAAGCTCAACATGAGCTGGCAATGCACACTTGCAGCCCAGAAAGCCAATCGCTTCCTAAAGCCAACTGCATTCTGGGCTGCATCAAAAGAAGCGTGGTCAGCAGGTTGAGGGAGGTGATTCTGCTCCTCTCTCATGAGACCCCACCTGGAGTACTGCATCCAATTCTGGAGCCCTCAGCACAGGAAAGACTTGGACCTGTTTGAGCGAGTCCAGAGGAGGGCCACAAAGGTGATCAGAGGGCTGGAGCACCTCTCCTATGAGGACAGGCTGAGAGAGTTGGGGCTGTTCAGCCTGAAGAACAGAAAGCTCTGGGGAGACCTTATAGTGGCATTCCAGTACCTGAACAGAAGCCTTATAAGAAAGGTGGGGAGAAACTCTTTAGCAGGGCCTGTTGTGATAGGATGAGGCGTAGTGGTTTCAAAAAAGAAGGAAGAAAATTCAGACTAAATATAAGGAAGAAATTCTTTACTGTGAGGGTGATGAGGCACTGGAACAGGTTGCCCAGAGAGGTGGTAGATGCCCCATCCCTGGAAACATTCAAGGCCAGGCTGGATGGGGCTCTGAGGAACCTGATCTAGTTGAAGATGTCCCTGCTTCTTGCAGGAGGGTTGGACTAGATGACTTTGAAGGTCCCTTCCAACACAAATGATTTTATAATTCTATGAAATAAGCTAAGAATGGGTAGCTGCAAAGAGTAAAAGAACAAGGCAAGTGTCTGCAATACATATTCTTAATTCTTGTCCTTTCTTGACTCATCTTTTTTTTTTTTTCAGGGAATTCAGAGGCATCTGTGGTTCCTCCATACTTCGGTAATGTTTAGTGGTTTTCCTTGCATGAATGTATCCAGTCTCTTCTCGAACTTGTGAAAATTTTTAACACGCACTATATCCTTGTCAAGGAGTTCTGCAACTTGTTTCCAATTTAAGAAGTAGCTGACTGGGGCTGTGAAGATGGATGCTTACCATCCTCAGAGGTGCCCATTTTACTGAAAGCCTGATAAAGATACTAGTTCACTGGAATCACATGCACTTTGCACTCTGCATGGCGTTGACATATATTTTCTGTACAGTATTATGCCTACATAACACATTTAAGCATCTTCACTGGTAGCTCTGACTTGGTTAATATGGAAGAGGAGGCAAGATAGTAGAGACAACACAATACATGGGGTATATAAATTAATCCTCCTGAAATTTGGATCATGTCAGCCTGTGCAAATCAATGTGATGTCTCTGATCATCAGGAATTACTGTTTCTGGTAGTTCAGGTATGGGTACTGTACCTGAACTACTTGTAGGAATTTGTAGGAATACCCTATTTTGTTATCCACTCTTTTTCTTAACAGAGATTATTCATGTAACTGGCTGAAGGCAGATCTGCAGCAATTACTGAGAATGAATGGCGGGTCTGCACAGATATCTTTAAAGGACTTCTTGTAGCATCACCTAACTTGCATTTCTTCTTGCACTTAGAGTTCAGCAGGCATGTGAAGGACAAACAAGAATGCCTATTTTATATTTGTATAGAAATAAATTCAAGTAACACTGTCTTAGGTTTTTGTCACCCTCACTCCTCACTCACAGGAAGAATATGGCTGCTCTTAAGTAAATAATGACGAGAATTCCTCTGCTTTGTGTTTCTTTGCTTGCTGCAGAGATGGCAGTATATTGTACTGTTGAATTAATACTTGAGGCTATTCCTGGTTATGGATAGTGCAAGCAGTAGTAAGTGTTTGAGGATCTTTTGTGGGATTGTTCACAGTGATTTTTTTAGTTGTCTGCCCAGTTTGATGAAAGAGATGGTATTTTATTGTGGTTATAAAATCAGAATTTATATTTGAAATGTCCTAGGATATTTTTTTTTTCTTGTAATTAATGGGTTATGGTCATGTCCAAAAATATAGAGAGACGTAGGTGTATCTGAAGCTTTTCTTAGTGACAAAAGCAGACTGTTCTTTCAAATGGGGATGAATTGCTAAGTACTATATCTATAATAATTTAAAAAAGCCTCTTTAAACAGTTCTGTATTGTTCAACAAGAGCACTTACATGAGGGTGTTATTTTAGGAAAAAAATACTTTAAAACATGCTGAAATATGCAATAGAACTGTTGTTGTAGTTCAGTCCCAATCGAGACCAGACTACGCAGTCTCTCTCTCGCTCTCTCCACCCTCCAAGAGAATAGGAGGAGATGATATAAGGAAAACGGCTCGAGGTTTGAGATAAGGATGGGGAGAAATCCTTAAAGTTACTGTCATGGACAAAACAGACTTGACTTGGGGAAAACTATTCATTTATTACTACAAACAGCAGGAGAATGAGACAGGGAACAAGATAACCTCCCCCCACCCCTCCCTCTTCCCGGGCTTAACATTATCTCTGCTACCTCCCCTCCCCAGCGGCACGGGGAGGGGGGAAAGGGAATGGGGTCGCGGTCAGTTCATCACGCGTTGTTTTACGCCGCTGTGTCATCATCGGGGGAAGAACTCCTCGCATTCCTCCTCTGCTCCAGCGTGGGGTCCCTCCCACGGGCCACAGTCCTTCGTGAAACTGCTCCGGCGTGGGTCATCTCTTCCACGGGGTGCAGTCCCTCCAGAACAGCTGTCCCAGCGGGCCCTCCACGGGCCACAGCCTCCTTCAGGCCTCCACCTGCTCTGGCGTGGGGTCCTCCACGGGCTGCAGGTGGATCTCTGCCCCTCTGTGGACCTCCATGGGCTGCAGGGGGACAACCCGCTCCACCATGGTCTTCACCACGAGCTGCAGAGGAATCTTGGCCAGGAGCTGCATTACTCCTACCCCTGCTTCTTCACTGACCTTGGAGTCTGCAGCCGTTCCTCACAACAGGCTGGCAGATGCCTCTCAGGATCCTTTTTACATCTTACTCACTTCAACTTCTCATCTCCTCTCCACTTCTTGCAGCCAGGCTGGGCCGAGTTGGGCCCAGTCAGCTGCCCGGTGGGAGGCCAGAGGGTGAGGCCTGCAAGGCCCACAAGGCTCGCGCCTCCCCCTCTCTGCCCCCTGCTCAGCTGCTTCACATCTTCCCCTCCCTTCTTTTTGTGTTTTCCCCTTCTTAAATACGTTATCGCAGAGGCTTTATCACGGGACATTCTGCTACCAATTGGCTCGGCCTTGGCCAGCAGCAGGTCCGCCCTAGGCCCAGCCAAGTCCCTAAACAAAGGGGAGCAACTTCTAGCAGTTTTCTACAGAAGCTACCACCTTAGGCCCCCCCTCACTAACAAAACCAGAACATGTGAGCACTGAGAGTTTGTCGTATTCTTAAACTGTGAAAAGCATTTATTGTGTTGTGACTGTTGACCTAGAAAATCAATGCTGTTTCTGCCAACTCTGTTGCTACTGTTTTTCTAATATGAGAGCCTCTCTCTGTTTTCAAGATAACTCACAGGACTGCAGGAGCACAAGCCCCTAGGGTTCCAGGAAGGACTAAAATCCTTAAACAGGTGTTCCTTGCTTTGCTCTAGGACAGTAACTGGTAAAATAAATGACTATTGTGCTTTCAATTACAGCCTTTCAAAATGCTGTAGTTGTGAACAATTAACATGCAAGGTCAATGGAAATGCATTTGAAATAATTCAGAATTCTGCAGGCCTGGTGAACCGGGGCTCTGAACAACATAAACTACTCTAGCTGCTCAACGGAGTTCCTCTAGTGACCGAAGGCATTATTGACCCAATTAAGGGTGGTGCTGGGAGAGACCTGGGTTTCAGGGAGCCCTCCATTCCCATAGGTTTCTCTGGGGTGGGCAGCTGCTCTGTTTCCTCATAGGCTTTCTACATCCTGGAGAAAACTGACATAGTAGGCCATAATTTTACCAGAAAGGAGACACAGGGAAGTAACTGAACAGTAACCTGATGTTCAAGGGGCGCAGCTGGTATGTCTATCTGTCTAGATGTGGTAGTATAACAGGGATAAGGGCAAGATGTTCACCAGCAGTGCGTCTCTTTGCCAGAAGAAATCCCTAAACAAATAATCTTTTCCAACTCAAGAACTTATCTTAATTCCAAAGCAGAGGTAGGGGGCTTAACTAGAACACTTACACTTATTTTAGGTACACTGAAGTAGGAGCATAGGTTGAAGGTGTGTAGTAAAACACTTTTAAATACCTGTTGAACTACAACTTGAGGAATGTGGCATGATTGTGAAAGTCTACAGAGAAGTAATAATGGTGGTAGGATGTTTGAGGGAGATTAGGGAGAACAAGATAAAGATATTTAAGCTAGAGAAAACTCAAAATTCAAATCAGGTAAAAAGACAGTAAAATAAATGACTTTACCTTTATAGTTATATAAGACTGCATGTGAAATATCATAAGAAGGAATATAATCCTGCTAATCTGGAGACAACAAATAAGTTTATTTAGAAAGATAAAAATCAAAATGTTCCAAGTAGTATCAGTAGTCCTTGTGGAAACACCAGTCTATCTGAATGATGTTACATTCTTTAATACTTTAAAGTTAAATAAATTCCCACGGCATAAATATGTTTAGATTCTCTAGGATAGGATTTTAGAAGTTCTATCAAACTCTATTTTCATCCTACTTGAAAACAGAATTTAAGATATATTTCCTAACCTCTAGATTTTGACAGTTAAACACCCTTGTGATCTGGTTGCATATAAAATACTTAATGTTTTGTGTTTGTATGCCTGTGGTTATATTGCCTGCAGCATTTTATTATCATCTGCTGTTGTTGCTGTAAAAAGGAGAAGGTTAAGATAATTCTAAAAGTATTTTCCCAGAGAAGAAAATCTCAGTAACAGAAAAATATTTCAGTAAGCTCTTGGAAGTATAACAAGAACCAGTGTCTCAAAACTGAAACTGAAAAAAAAAATCAGGCAAAAAGCAAATAAACAACAAAACAGTAAACTTGGAGAAAATAGGGAGAGATATGAAAGTTTTGTTTCATCCTGATTTACTATTATTTCCTAAACAAATAAAGAAGAACAAGGTACTGATTAGAATAAAAAATAATTCAGGGGAATCTTTTCATCTAGTTGTGCAGGATATGTGCATATCCTAGCTGGAGGATATACAATTCCAGTGATGGTATTTGAGATTTGGAAAACTGATTATATTCCTAGTCCTAACATGTGCATAGCAGGGTGAGGGTGAGGAGAAGGAAAACCAAAGTGAATCCGTGTCAGCTTAACAGAGATCCTACTTTTTAACCTTTAGCTCACAGGTGAAAGATGGTAACTCATGACAGAATCACAGAATCATAGAATGGTTAGACTTGGAAGGGACCTTCAAAGGTCATCTAGTCCAACCTCCCTGCAAGGAGCAGGGACATCCCTGACTAGATCAAGTTGCTCAGAGCCTCATCCAGCCTGGCCTTGAACGTTTCCAGGGATGGGGCATCTACCACCTCTCTGGGCAACCTGTTCCAGTGCTCTACAACCCTCAGTGTAAAAAAATTTTTCCTAATATCTAATCTGAATCTACCTCCCTCTATTTTGAAACCATTACCTCTTGTCCTATCGCAACAGGCCCTTCTGAACAGTCTACCCCCATCTTTCTTGTAGGCCCCCTTGAGGTACTGGAAGACCACTACAAGGTCTCTCCAGAGCCTCCTCTTCTCTAGGTTGAACAGCTCCAGCTTTCTCAGCCTGTCCTCATAGGATAGCTGAAGCCACCTGTGTGGCTACTGATTTATCTTGCTGTATTTCTTCAGTGATGTTTGCTATCATCACTAGGTTTAGAGTGATGATAGGATATTTGTAAATCTTGTGGCTGGAATGAAGTCTTAGCTGTTTCCCCCTCCCTCATCCCTCCCCTTCTTCCTGTGAGAAGCACTATAAATGCTGTTCTTCTGTAGTTCTGTTGAGCTGCTCTCCAGAGAAAGACATAGATTCAAACAAAACACATCTGTGGAGTTTTCTTTTGGTTATGTTTGATCCATAACAAATAAATACTGGTTACATAAATACAACATGATTAAAATAATGCAACTGTGTTTTCGTAATTGGAGTTGAAACTATACAAATGAAATGCAATAGCTATGTTTGGATTGCAGAAATGCTTTGTGCTTGAAATATTCAGAACTTTAATAAGATTTGAGGGGAATGGTTTTTGTTTTTTATTTCTACCTTTATTCCTACATTTTTGACATAATAACGTTTTGCATTAAGGCATCAGCATAGAAGAGTTTGCAACAGCTCAACATTTGCCAGTCATCTATTTTCATTTAGTCTCTCTTATTGTATCTACTAGGTAAGAGTACTTATTTCTGGCAGCATGGTAGCTTTCCTTACTCTACCTCTCATTAGATGCTTTTGAGATTTATTTAGTACATTAATACAATTTCCCAGTTATTTATGCTAACTCTCCTTCCCCAAAATGTGAAGTGAGCAGTAACAATTCACCCAGTACAGGTAGTCTCTAACAGGAAATATAGGTGGCCCACCCATACTGGGGGAAAAAAGTAAATAATTGGCTGATTCCTACCAAGAGGCTATTCCCTGTTAAATCTTTTTCCCTCTGAAATGATCAGTTCACTAATTTAGGATGCCAGAAGCCAGAGATCATGGATCTCTTTCTTTTAATCTTTTGTTGCATAGCAACCTTCACTCTGGTCCTTCTCCTTTCCTTTAGACTCAGATATCTCCCTACAAAAGTGAGCTTCAGTGCAGCAGCTTTGTAGCCCACTGTGGAATCTGCCCTGAACGGGAACAGCAATGCCCTTCTTGACAGAAGGATGACACTAACCTCAGAAACACGCAGTTAGGAAACTTCAGACTTCATTGACATGCCATCTTAATTCTAAAGCTATCTTAACATTAGTGCTTTTTTTTGGAATTGAGATACGCATTTGCGATGTGTTGAACATTAAAAAAAACCCTGTGTGACGGGGTAAAAAGAAGGAAGGGATATGGATAGTTTATACAGAGCATTGTCACATCTATGTATGTTGAATGGGACAAGATATTTTGCAATGAGTGACTTATGTTTATCACATTCTCAGAAAATATTAATTTTCTGAGAACTCTGTGTCTTTCTGGTTAACTCTTTTTAAGTTGTTACACTGGAGTTTTGGCACCTTTCACTCATTGAAACACATTTCACATTTGGAGTACCTAGTGGCAAGGTTTAACGTTTTGGGCACTTCTTTTACTGTACTGTCTTCCTCTGCTTGCTGTGCACTAAGGTGATATTGATTCATTTCTGTGCTGTCCTGGACCATTCCATTTGCATTAAAGTTGAAACTGAACCTGAGGTTTTTAGTTGTGACCTCTGATTTTAGGGAGTCTAAGGCCTCCTAGTTTTTCTTTTTCTCTAAGCAAGTTAACAGCAGCCCTATGTTTTGAATTTATTTTTTTTTTTAAGAAGAATTGCTGAATTTAATGAACTTATATCTTGGCAAGAATGTAAGTAGGACCAAACCTGAACTAGTTTATGAGCTTATTAAAAGTAATGAGTCTGACTTGATAGTTTAGTTAACTAAGAGAAACTCAACCCTATCCCTTTTGAAGACTAAGGCGATAGGCTCACTCTTTTTTCTCCCTCCTCCTCCCTTTATTTTAGGTCTCTCTGACCGTATTCCTTCATATTTTTTTCCCACTTGTTATTGAGTAATAGCCAGCAAATGGCACTTGTCTTAAACAGGAGGATGCTGGGTATTATTTGGCTGAAGATGCTTCATTTTTTTTTAGTTTCCTTCTTGCTACTTGACTCTCCTGAAGGTAGCAGTAATGTCTACTTATTTCCATTAGGAATTTGAGATATGCTGGAAGGAATTTTTGCTTCTTCAGTTCACTGTGCAAGTTGTTTCTTTAATTGACCGTTTGCCTGTGTTCCAATGAGCCTTTTCTTTTCACCTTTTCATGCAGGAGGGCAATCAGTCTTGGCAGACTGCTTTGAAGATTTCTTTTGTGCTTGTGTTTTTTTTTTTAAATTAAATTAAATGAACAATTCTTTCTCATTGATTCTTCACGCTGATGCAGACTGCTCTGTGCTCTACTGCATCTGCAACATTCAATGGGGGGAAGTGGTGTAATGCTCTTTCTTTTAATCTTCGTTTTCTTGTTCTTCTTTTTTCCTTTACAGAGGCAATCCCAGTGTCTGAGATCCTTAAACATAAAACGCCCAATCCAACTCTCCCACTGTGTTGTACACAGTTGCCTCTGTTTCTGTAGAAACTCCAGCTGCTGCAACGCAAAGGGTTATCTATAAGCCTTCCCACAAGCAACTATTACCATATTATTAAAAGTCTTAGTCTTCCACTTGCCCGTCATCCCTTCTTACCCATGAAGTCTTTGAAGTTCTGATGTCTTAGCTTAATCTAACAGTTACGGTGCCCCAGGGAACTATGCCAACTTCTAAAATGAATTTCAAAATCAAAGGCTCTTTCTACATCAGCTTTTTCAATTGTAGTATTGTAATGTCAGTGAGCCCTACCTTGCATCATCACTGCAGTGATCTTGTGAAGAGATTGGTGTGACAACACAAGCCTGTAGACTAGAGGGACCAAAGCCATGGCTGGAAAGCGGTAATCGTTTGGACAGGGCACTTCATTTAATACCTCTGGGCCAGGGTCTGACCTATTTGTGCTATGCCTGTATCTCATAAAATGGCAGAGTTTTTATGATTTTATAGGTCAAAAATCAACTAGTATGAAACAACTCTAGATTTTGTGGCATCATGGGGAGATTCAGAATAAAGCTATTATAAACCTTTGAAACAGATGTAAATTTCCACTACATGTCCAGATCTATATCATAGGGTTCTCCTTGTCCTGGCAATTGCTCTACAGGGACATGTAAATAATGCCTTTCTGTAAAACACATAATGGAAGAGTGCAGTCTTAGTAGTTTGCTGACTGAGACAGATGAGGACTGAAGCAGATCCTTCAGCTCAATAGCCACAAACGAGATTATCTCTCAGTGAATGCTGTGGGAGTGGTAAAACCTGTAGTATCTCAGGAAAACTTCCTTTTTATCAAAATCGCTTTAACTTTGAAGGAGACTTGAGGTATCTACACTTAGTTTGTGCAGTTAGTACATACTTAGGTATGTGCTCATAAATGTTTACCTAGTTAGGAATATCTGTTGGGGTTACGCTAGGTAAAATTTCAACCCAAGCCAAAATTAGTGACTAGTGAGATGCTTTCATGGGCAGGTCTCTTTTTCAGACATGCTTTTCTCAAAAGCAGTAGGCTATGTGGGTTGCCCGCACCTCTGAAAGAATGAGTGAACTCTGCTGAACTGAGTGGTATCTTTGCCACTGCTCTGAACGTTTTGACAGGAAGACCTATGTTTTGATTAAGCTTGACTGATCTTTCTCTCTTGTATAAAAACTTACATTCTTCATCTATCTTTTTGATAGTTAGCTGTCTCAGAGTATTTAAGAAATGTGGCTTTACTGGTTTTGGTGGGATAGAGTTAATTTTCTTCATAGTAGCTTGTATGGTGCTATGTTTTGGATGTTTTGGTTATCACTGAGCAGTGCTTACACAGAATCAAGGCCTTTTCTATTTCTCACATTGCCCTGCCAGCAAGTACCTGGGGACATCTGACCCCAACTGACCAAAGGGATATCTCATGCCACATAATGTTGTACCCAGCAATAAAAGCTGGGGAAGGAGGAGGAGGGGGGAACATTAGGAGGAGAGGATGACATTGGGAGTGATGGCATTTGTCTTCCCAAGTAACTGTTACGTGTGATGAAGCCCTGCTTTCCTAGAAATGGCTGAACACTTGCTTTTCTGGTGGGAAGTAGTGAATGAATTAATTGTTTTGTTTTGCTTTACCTTTTAAGCTGTCTTTATCTTAACCCACAAGTTCTTGCACGTTTACCCTTCTGATTCTCTTCCCCATCCCACAGTGTAAGAGTGAGTAAGCAGCTGTGTGGTGCCTAGCTGCCCACCAGGATTAAACTACAACAGTGGAAAATTCTTAAATGCATCCGACTGGCTTGCACTGGCAGTGCTTTAAATACCATTCTCCATGGATGTCTGTCTAGCAGTGCAGACCAGAACCCCAACATAAGCCAATGAATTCTTGAGGCTTACACCTTCCTCTCGTGTGTAAGTCAGCAGGTGATAGGGTGTAGCACAAGTATTATTATTTTTAATTCATTTTTTCTAATACAGTGGATTCAGCATCCCTGCTCAAGCAATGCATGGAAACGGAGCAAGACTTTTGGATGTGGACTTAACAGTGTCTGTGCTAGAGCATACATGCCACAATGTGCCAGTTTTTTACTGCCCTGCCTATCAGTTTCATAGGCAGAACAGTTTGCTGTATATTGTCTGCTGACATTTTTATGGGGAGTTATATTAGATGACTGTGGGAACTATGTTATGACACTGTATTACCTTCTGAAAGTGGTACTATTACTTATGTCAGGGTAGCTTACTTTGTAGTCTGGACATGTTGCTTAGTGGCTAGAGAGCTCATGATTTAAAGAGCATTTTATGTTTTAAAAGGGACTTGTGTGTGTGCCATCAGGAAAACAGTGGTCTTCTTTTTCTCATCTGGTCTTGTCTCAGGCCATCATAGAAAGGTCTGAGACACTAAATCATGTTTATGCCAAAGGAACTGATACCTAACCTCACTTTCTTGAGGTCTTATGTGAAAAGGATTCATTTTTAATGATTTTAAAAAGGAGGAATGTGAATCTGAAGTTAAAAAGGTACTGGCCAAGTCTACCTGAATGTTGGTTGACTTTGTAACTAGCTAGCCACAAACAGCAGGCTAAACACAAAGTGTTCCAGGTACTGCTGTTGCTAGTTCTGGAAGACATTCTGTAGTCAGTCTGGAATTTATTATTAAAAATCCCTTAGTCTTTCATTTGCTAATCTTTATGTCTTCAGAATAATTGCACTAAAAGCATAAAACAAACATTGAATTAAGGCTAGCTCATGATTATTTTTCTTGCATCTGTCCCCATCTGTGCTAACCTGTCTTTCAGACTTTAGGAGACTGAGAGTATTTCACCTCTGTGGGGAAAAAAAATCCCGCAAAAAATGCCATGCTATAATCAAGAATTTTAAATAAGCGGTTGGGTTCCTTCCAAGGCTTTTGGTGTGTTGGTAGCACCTGGGGAGGAGAGGAAGCTTACACATCTCACTTGCTTTGAGCATGAACAAATAAGGTGTATGAATACGGCATACACTTACGTGCATGTTCTTCAAGTTCATAGCTGCCACCTGGAAAATTGTAAATCTGGTCGTGACATTTGCTTGAGAGATGGATCTTAGATCTGTAGGAAGATTGTGGTGACATTTCTTACAAATCTTTTGGCACAAGAGACAGAAATGAGGTCTGGTTAGGAACCACACGAGTACTGTGCTCCATATCCCAAAATGTGTAGGTATGGCTGAATGAGATTCTGACATTGCTACTCTGTACAGTTTGAAGCTGTTTGGCAGCATCTTGAGAGTCTAGTTGGTTGTAGAGATGGGCAGAACCCAGGGGCATTATTTTGATGCTAGTTTGCCTAATCCTTATCTACTCTGACTGTCTTCTTTCACCTATGCAGTCAGTTTTCCTCTAGAAACTTCAAAGGCTGAAATATTCTGTAACTTTCTAACTTGTGTAATAGAACTTTTGAAGACTTAGCCTGGAAATGTCACTTTTCTGCTTGAGAAACCTAGTGTTTGGAATATTCAGCTCTGGTGTGTAGTAAAAGGATTTATGCTTGGTGACAGAGGTAATTACTGAGGCATGGCAAAGCACCTTTACTTAAAAATTCAGCATTTTTTCCAGGTAAAGAAAAGAAATAGTACAAGTAAATGAAGTGAGGAATGTTTTTGAATTAGATATGATATAAGAATGAATTTCTGACTCAGCAGCCTGAATTGCTGCAAATGTTTCTATATTAGAACTGAATGTCATGGATGCCCTTGTCAATACTAAATCCTAGCTATAAACACTACTTCTTATATATATGTTTGGAGCACGGTGGGTTCTTCAAAGGAACTGAATTAATCTGCAAGCAGACATGCTCCTGCATGCAGACAAGCAAATAACAGGTGGCTTCTTGTAGAATTTTAAGAGTGAACTAGTTATTTGTTGTTCATTTGCTTTCTGTTTTGTGAATATTTATGTTGTCATTGCCACACGTCTGTGACATATTAATCCCGTTAGTCTTACTGCTTGACTCAAAAGGCAAAAGCGCTTGTGCTTTTGGCCAGCCCTCCTAGAGGGGAAAGCACTAAGACGCTTCTGAACCATGTTTGACTTTTAGTGTATTGTCCAGTTCTTACTGTGGTTTTGGATAGAACATTATCACTTTACTGGTTGTATAAACTCTGGATACAATGCCATTACGGCAGAAATATAATTGAATACTTTACAGGAGTTCTTAATACAGTAACTGGAATCAATAATAGCAGTTATTCTTCCGTGTTCTTGGAAGAGATTTGGACAAATTGGTTCACAATAAATGTACTAATGGTGAAGTTTAGCTGGTCCTCTAATCTATTTGCCACTTAAAATTTTAAGTGAGGAAAGAAGTAAATTTTCACTGGGAGATTTTAAATGAGCACAACTTTTTTAGTTATGTGAAGGAAAAAAAAAACCCTTTTACTACTTTGTTCTATTTTGTGTCTAATGTAAGAAAATGGGTACTTGATCAGCTCTGCTTTTCTTTTTTTTTTTAAATAAAATCATAGGCAATAAAAGTGTAATACCACTTAACTGCAAATTATTCCTTTTCCCCAGTTTGCTTCAGTGTACTCTCAGCTTCTAAGTTCTTCTTCTCCTCAATCCCTAAATTCAGTGTTACTGCTCAAATCATTGGTGCTGTAGGATTGAATCAATAACTCATTATTCTTCTGTTTTTAGTGCACCTACGTCGTGCTGAGAGATCAATTTTTAAGATATGAAATACAAGTGGAAATGATTGGTGTGTTAAACGTGTCAGTTTGATGGGGAAGATTTTGATAGGAAAAAATCACTTCTACATGTGAAATGCTTGGGCAGAGCTGTTCCTAAATGATGCAAGTAGAATGTTTGTGCTGTTTTCTGTCATATTATGGTCAAGCACAAGAAATCCACTGGTGTCCTATTCTTTTTGTTGTCAAGTGAATCATGTTATATGTTCATTGTTGGAAAAAAAAAAAGCTTAACTTTCTCCTCAGGAGTTAACTGTATCTCAACTTTATTTATTGCTAAAGTATATTGGTGCTGTCTTCCATTTATGCTAATTTGTTGGCAAGATAATATGTGAACACTTAACAATCTGAACTTACAAAAATTTTTATTGAAAGAATAGCTTGATTTAGGAAGGAGAGGTGGAATTATAAACCATTCTAAGAGAATTTATTTTTAACTGCCATCTCTGTAACTAAGGTTTTGTGGTATCTGGAGCTGTTGTTTTCAGCTTCTTTTAATTAGACGACACTTACGTGCTTTTTCTTTTTTTTTTTTTTATGAGAATAATCAACTTCAAGTTCATAAGTCTGAAAGTAGTGTTTTGGCCATGTGTATACGTCTCCTTATATTCACCCTGAATGACTGAAAACTGGGAAGTAGTTAATGAGGAAGGAGTGTTGCAAAAGCTATCAGTACAGCGCTCTTAGTTGTGATTTATTGTCGTCTGTAAGCACCTGCCCAATGGTCTTATGGAAATAGAAGAGTCATGTATGGCTGAGCAGTTTTTAAGATAAAGCAAATGAACATGAAAAATAAAAATCAGAGTATTATTAAGTGAGATTTTAAAAATAATTAAATCTAAGTGTGTTCTAAATTTGAGGTAAGAAAAGGCAAGGCCATGGTGATTTACCTGTTGTTCTAGTAGTGATCTTACTATCCTTTTGGGAAGGAGCCAGACTTAGTAATGAGAGTTTGCAGGTAAACAGGAGAGAGAATTCAAATAACTTGTAGGTAATATTTGTGAATTTAACCTCTTCTCAGTTTCAGTTATATTTGTAAGCATCAATGTTGGAGATGTTTCAGTACTTAAACCAACAACTTCCCCTTTTTTTCTGCTTCTCCATGGTTTTTATGTGCCATCATTTCTTTGACCTTTGTAGGAGGAAAACGCAAGCTATAAGTAAGGTGACTCTATGAAGAGCTTGGATATGTTTCTTGCCTTCTGAATGCGGTGTGAAACAGCTGAATAGCACTTTAGTATCTTAATACTCTGCTCTACCATCTCCAAAGAATAAATCTTGTCTTACTTTCTTGCTAGAAAGGCAAATTTGTGTCTTAGGACTTTAACCAGTAGAAGATTTACCTTAAGGACTTACAAAACTAGAGAGTTAATTAGAGGTATTGACTTGAGTCACTGGTCCTTTGAGCTGTACTTTGCTCCTCATTAAATATGCAACATTTTAATTTAAAGTTCTTTTTTTTTTGTTTGGTTGTTTTTTTACTGCCCAGCTTGTACCCACATAAGTCAATTAAATACTATCTTTTGTGTGTACTTTCAAGTTGTCATTAGGGTGTACTTTTTATTTTTTGTATAGTTCAGCTGAGTAGACACTTTAAGGAACTAGCTTGTGTTACATTTTACAAAGGGTTATTTACAACATTACTACTTGTTTCTGTGTCTTGTGAAGACAAATTCGGATGAATTCATTCACTTCACACAGTGAATAATCCTGTATCATGATTCATATAATATTTCTAACAACTCAGTCTTGATTTCAGTGTATGCAGTTATTGGTAGATATCTCCAACATAATCTATGTGAGTCACTATTAGTCTCTGGTTTAGTTGGTGTTGTTTTGTTTTTTTCTTATTCTCTGCACTATTTTTGTTGTTATGTTGTCATTTTTTTTGTCTTGCAGAAAAGAGGAATGCTACACTATCCTACTAATGAGTGTGAATAAGCATTCATTCTAAAAATTCATAAGACTTTTGGGGTTTGCAGGTGTTGTTTATGCACAGCTTGGTACTACAGTGGTCCTAAATAACAACAAACAAACTGCTCCATGAATCACACAATAAAAATGCCAGGTAATATTTTGTGACTTGGAACTCTGTTATGAGGTCCATAGCTTTGTTGGATGGCTCACTTTGACTCTTGAACAGTTGTAATTTAGCTGTCTTCTGCAAAGACAAGATATTTAAACACCTGAAGGGAAAGAGTCTGTTTACTTCAAAATTAATTTCTGGCAGTGCATTCAGGCGATGTTTTTTTTCCTTTCACCAGTGCTTCTCTTTTCCTTTGCATCCATGGATATTTTTTTAGAATAGCAGCTGCTTGTATTGTACCAGTGCTGCCAAAAGTCTCAGTTAAACACTCCTGTGTAACACAGAAATTTCCAGAAAGCTTATTCGGAAGCATTGTAGCATATTTTAACCTACAACTTGAACATCCTTGTATGTTTCCACTAATCCATCACTGAACAACTGTGAAGTATGCAATCTGTGAGAGTGTTAGACCTTGCAAGCTTTCAGACAGCTTCCTTTTTCCCTCTTCCCAATTCCGTTCACTTGCATATTTAAACCTATGAATATGATTCTGAATCTTTTTTTAACATCCTACAGTTGGCCTTCTTCAGCATTCGTCACAGAACATCAAAAATAACTCAAATTGGTAACTCTGCTCCTAGATGGGGAGAGTAGAACAGTTCCTCCTAACTACTTTTGTTTGTATTTGAGAGCTGGGGGACGTAGGGAGTAAGTGAGTTCATGCTAGGGAAAGTAATACTTGCCTTGGATGTGCGTTATCATGGCAAGAAAGAAGGCTTTTTCTTACTTTTTTTGGGGAAAACTTGTTGTAGGGTTGTATGCAGGAAACATTGTTCTCTGTCACCCTGCAATATTAGTATCAGCATAGCTTTGGAAAGAAGCTCTCATCAAGATAATAATCAGCTGCAAGTATGGCACTGCTCTGACCGCCTCTGGCTCAGGCACAGCAAACAAAGTTGTATCCGCTGTAGGTGGCAGTAAGTTATTGGTTACCATCATGAGAGAATTTGGTAAAAGAAACATTTCTCCTTTTTGCCTACATGATATAATTGTTCCAAACGTATATAAGCATTACGCTCTGCCCTATAGCAGACTAGGGCCCAGTTTAGGGCAGAGTGGGGAACCAAGGAGACATCAGAGCAATCCACTGAGGCTGTGTGGTTGCCTATGTGCTCTGCACAAGATCTGCAATAGGACTGCAGTGCAGCCAGCTGCTTTTTGAATGCTGCTACTCCAGCAAGTGCATCAGTAAGCTCAGCCCAGAAAGACACTCTCACACTAGGCTGATTCATGACTGTCTGGGAAAAGGGCAGCTTCTCCTGCAGCAAGCAATTCTGAGAGAATTTTTCATTCTACACAGTCTGAGAGACTTGTTCTCTTTCGTGTGTGTCTTGTATTGTAAGCTTTTTAAATGTGGCTGTTGGAAGTAGAGTGCTTCTTAAGGGTATATTTTAAGTAACAAACTTTAAAGAAAGTGCAGTGTATGCTTAGCAAACACGGGCACTGCAGGCTTCTCTGAAGGTTTTATTTCAAATTTTATGAAGTTTGCAGTAATGTGTACTTGTTTCCTAAAATTTGGAGACAACACTGCATCCACTTTTCTTTTAACTGGACATCACATTTTGATTTTAGAATCATAGAATCATTGAATAGTTTGAGTGGAAGGGACCTTTAAAAGACATCCCTGCCAAGGAGCTGGGACATCTCCAACCAGATCAAGTTGCTCAGAGCCTCCTCCATTCTGGCCTTGAATCTTTCCAGGGATGGAGCATCTACGACCTCTCTTGGCAACCTGTTCCAGGGTTCCACCATCCTCATTGTAAAAAAATTTTTCCTTATATCTAGTCTGAATCTATCTCCCTCTGTTTTAAAATCATTACCCCTTGTCCTTTCACAACAAGCCCTGCTAAAGTGTTTCTCCTCGTCTTTCTTATAAGCCCCCTGTCGGTACTGGAAGACTACTATGAGGTCTCCCCAGAGCCTTCTCTTCTCCAGGCTGAACAGCCCCAACTCTCTCAGCCTGTCCTCATAGGAGGGGTGCTCCAGCCCTCTGATCATCTTCGTGGCCCTCCTCTGGACTAGCTATAACAGGTCCATGTCCTTCATCAGGATGAATCTGTTCACAAAAGTATTAATGTAAAAAAATAGACCTTTAATCAAGTATGTGTACCAGTACAATGTGTGCCATAAAATATGATAGCTTTGGCCTTATATTGCTATGATTTGGATGCCAACCGCATCCTGGGCTGTATCAAGAGGAGCATGGCCAGCAGGTCGAGGGAGGTAATTCTCCCCCTCTACTCTGCCCAGGTGAGACCCCACCTGGAGTACTGTGTCCAGTTCTGGAGCCCTCAACATAAGAAGGACATGGACCATCTGGAGAGGGTCCAGAAGAGGGCCTCAAAGATGATCAGAGGGCTGGAGCACCCCTCCTGAGCTTCTGAGCTCTCCCCATTCCCTATTCCCTTTCTGTTTGTCAGCTTAGCTATAACAGCAGCATTGAAACAAATTCTCTGAATTACATTTCTTAGTGTAGTGTCCAATATTGATATTTCAGCTTTATTTTATGGGTCTGGATTTCAGAGAAAGAATTATTTAATATGTTGAGAAATCTAGGTGATTTCTCAACCAAGTGCTATGTAGGCCTTAAAACTGTTCTGTTTCCTATATCACAAAGTTAGACTGAGCAGAACAAAATTTAACAAAATTAATATCAGAGCAAATAATGAAATTCTTTAATCCTTTTTTTTTGGCTGTGAAGGGAAGGCTTAGGAGGGAGGATGGAGAGAGAACAATTGGAGTAAATAGTCAAAAATCAGTATTTTGTTTTGAAATGATACATAATTATGTATTTATTCTAAAAATATGAGAAATCTACATGACATTTGGTAAGTAAGCAAATTTCTTTCAGCAGATGTGAGGATGCTGTTCATCTAAATCGTATAGCATTGTATGATATTGCTTGGCATTCTGTATCTTCCTGTAATTATTATTGAGATTTGTACTTCCTTGCTTGTTTAAAGCAATTTTATAGTTTATTTGTAAAACTTACCATATTCTCATGATCTTTTTAAGGACCTTATTTATCTTCATATAAGCTTTTTGTACCAAATGACAGAAACTGTTTCTGAACTTCTAGTTGGTTTTTTTTGTTGTTGTTGTTTTGGATCTTGATTATAGAAAATTCCTGCTGAGGTATTACTGGATGTATATAGATTGCACAATAAAGCATTATGTAGAAATGCTGAGCTTAACGGAGAATACATCAGTTCTTTGGATTTTGGAAAGAGCATTACTTTTTCTATATGGCTATGTATTTCCGTATATACCTACTCAGGAGCAGGTTCTTTCTCTCTCTCCCCAACCCTTTCTCCCTCTCTTTCTCTCTCTTTCTCTCTTTCTTCCACTTCCTTAAATTAAAGTATCTGAAACCATCAGAAAGACAAAAGAAGATAATACTGTTTAAAGACAGCTTTGCAGCAGCAAAATGAGATGAGGCAAAATTTTCCCTGACTTTGGTTTGATCTACAGTTGCTTGACTAGTTTAAGCTTGCTTTGCCTGAGGTTGGCAGTAGAACAAGAACAGAGCTATTGCCTCTGAACTTAAGTTAGACTTGACTCAGTTTCTAGCAAAAAGAACTGCTTCATAGGGTATTTCCCTTCCAATTAGCAATTTACAGAAAAATCAACGATCAAGTTTTTCACACTTAACGAGGTCACAAAAATTAAATATGCACACTTTCTCCTTGACAGATTTTATTTTTCTAACACTTCAGTTTTCAACCCTTTAATGACTTCAGTTCAAATATGTCAGTTCTCTTAAGGCTTTACTTCCACTTTATGATCTTTTGGGAATATTGTCAACTTAGGAATGCTGGATACACAATGTAATAATGATAAAACTTTAACTGTTCAATAATTAGAAACATTAAAACTTAGCACTCATTTCACATATCTTTGATTACCTACTTCTTCTAAGCAGTAAAATACAATCTGATACTGCAGATGAAAAAATAATGGATTTGGGGTTTGTGTGGGTTTGTTTTTTTTTTTTTATAAGTCCAAGTTAGTTACTACATTCGTTAAACAGATTACCTAGCAGCTCTAAATGGATTTCATTTATTTATTTTTTTTTTCAAGTAGACACTATATCTGTTTGCTAATGCTACATGACGTTAGGGCAGATCCAGAAAAAAGAGAACATATGTTTTAGAGAAATATGTCACTTTTCATAATACGAACAAGGCTTAATTTTGATAAGCTTGAGAAAATTTCTGCTATGAGAGAGGTAAATAATTAATTAAATTGGTTCTGAGACTATTTAGTTGCAAGGATACAATATGCAACCTCCACTCTTCATCAAGTCAATGCAAACTGACCGCTAAAAAGTGTTAAGTCCCTATGGGATATGGATGAAATACCGCGATATGAACCTGCTGCTTAATTCAGTAGAAGCATTTCAATCTTTCTCATCTCAGAGGGAGCACTCTATTTCATAGTGGTCAGGAATGTATAATACATGGGAATATTCATATTCATTATTCAGAAAAAGAATGTTCATTGCATTATGGGGAAGTCTGAGTTACATTACCATGTGGTTCAAGGTAGACATATTGTTGATGAGTTTTTTCAGGACATATACTTTTGAGAGAGCTATGCATTAAAAGTACTTTTGCAATGAAGGTAGGTGTGTTTGTGGAGGCATAGACACTCATAAATAAACTAAGATTTCCATGAGCACTTTTAAGTAGGGTAACTGTAATTCTGGAAAGTCTTATAAGCAAAAAAAAAAACTATAAGAAGTATCTTCAGGATAGAGATACTTTTTGTTGCATTTCTTTCATATGATACCTGTAAGATTTCCTCCTTCTTCGAGGAGGAAGAGCTAGAAGATAAATTTATTCTGTACAAGCATCTGGATGTCAAAACATCTTGTTATCCTTTAGCTCTCCAAGAAATAGTTTCTGATGGATTTAGTACAGAGGATACATGATGAGAGGGAATGAAGAAGATAGAGCCAGACTCTTTTCAGTGGTGCCAGTAAAAAGATAAAAAGCAATGGGCACGAATTCGCACATACAAAGTTCCATATGAACACAAGAAAAGTTTTACTGTGAGGAGGGTCAAGAACAGGAACAGGCTTCTCAGAGAGCTTGTGGAGTCTCCATCATTTGAGATATTAAAAACTTGACTGGACATGTTGGAGAGGTCCCAGAGGAGGGCCGTGAAGATGATCAGAGGGCTGGAGCACATCCCCTATGAGAACAGGATTGAGAGAGTTGGGGCTGTTCAGCCTGGAGAAGAGGAGGCTCTGGGGAGACCTTATAGCAGCCTTCCAGTACCTAAAGGGGGCCTACAGGAAAGATGGGGAGGGACTTCAGGAGTGACAGGACTAGGGGTAATGGCTTCAAGATAGAGGGAGGTAGATTTAGACTAGATATTAGGAAATTTTTTTTTTTTCACAATGAGGGATGGTGGAACCCTGGAACAGGTTGCCCAGAGAGGTGGTGGATGCCCCATCCCTGGAAACATTCAAGGCCAGGTTGGGTGAGGCTCTGAGCAACCTGATCTAGTTGGGAATGTCCCTGCTTCTTGCAGGGGGGTTGAACTAGATGACCTTTGAAGGTCCCTTCCAACCCTAACCATTCTATGATTCTATGACACAGTCCTGGGCAGCCTACACTAGCTGACTCTGCTTAGCAGGGGGCTGGGACCATATTATCTTGAAAGGTCACTTTCCAGCCTCAATGATTCTGTGATTCTGAGGTCCCTGATCTAGAACTAGAACTAGAAGAGTACATTTTAGCCAAAATCTAGAAAGTTTGCTTAATAGTAGCTTTATTATTTATGTATTTAGCATTTCAGTAGAGCCTGGAGACTCCCACATATTCATTGTGTAGACTTGTGTCAAATAAATGATTCCTTTCTTGCAACTCAGAATTATTACGGTAAAGATGTTACCCTCAGTGGTCTACTTATTCCTGTTCTTCAAACTGTTTATGCCACTTGTAAAATTTTTTTCTTGTCAGTATGAAGGCAATCCAAAATCAGAACGCATCTACAGTAAATATCAACTCTGCTGTACTCCTGAAATTCTAATTAAAACTTTGACAGGCGAAAGAGAGCAAAGGCTGGTTATGGCAGGTTCACTGGTGAGATGTAAACACCACTTTCATGCACGTTTGAAAACACCTGTCCTTTTTAAGTATGGAATCTCTTACATTTTCATACCCTTATTTCTAGCTGTCTTTCTCAACTCTGTGCAGCTGACTGTTCTGTGGGGCAGCAAGAACATACTTTTCACTGTGGATTACTCAGAGCCAGGTACTAGTTTGCAAGGTGGCAGATGTTTTTAATGCTGAATTGAGAACAAGTGTTTTTAGAGGAGAAACATAAATCACAGAAATACTGTATTGTTTTAAAAGGACAAGAAGAAACTGGAATATTTTGTAATAAATCTATTGGTCGAGAAGAATGTATTGGTCAAACATCCACCTTATTTTCTAAGATTTAACTTAATTAAAATGAACATACTGTAATTAAAGCTTTTCCAGTTGTGTTTCAGTATTAGTTTACTATATTCTAGGTATGCAAGTCATAAACAGCATTAATTTGTCCCAATTAACAATTAATTTGGCAATAAAAGTAGCTGAAGAGAGGAGGAGAATGACTGATGGGACAGGAGTCTTTTCTAAAAAAGTAAGTACCCAGTGACAAGCACATGAAGAATGTGATACCTCATTACTAGTACTGCAGTTAATACTGATGTTTTAATTGGTTATAATAATAGCTAAAATGTATGGCACTTATTCCAGAGTCTAATTTAACTTGCAGTTATAATGAATAAGAGAGTTCTTGAAAGTAATCTTAGCTGAAGGCTTCAATTTAGACACCTTTATATCATGTAAGTTGATCAACAGGACAATCACTGAGTAGAGTTTCGATTAACTCCCTTCTCTCCAGCTATATGAAATGAATTATTATACTGTTGTGTTTGACTGTTCTCTCTAAATGGAAATAGATTTCTTGGTATTTACATGGTTTAAGCGAAATGATGAAAATAAATTGTGCATAGAACTCATGCCTTTTCAGAGGTAAAATAAAAACCAAAGAAAACAAACGAAAAACAGAAAAGCAAAGCCTCAGGGAGATAATAATTCACTAGCAGATAATCTGCCCAAAGTTTTCACACAAGTTTTGAAGGTAAAATGCATTTGCCATCATGTTAGAAGCAGGGTAATTTTTTTTCTTCTTGTTCTGCATAGATACAATATGCTAAAATCTGTTACCATAAATAGTTGTGTGCATTTTTTTTTATTGAAGTATATATAATGACCGCCTTACTCTTGACTAGTGAAGATATAAATATATAGGTATGATCTAATAAATGAACTTAAAACTATTTTGTCATGATTGATCTCTATATGTTTAATCTTTCAGACGTGTGTTTGCGTAGTTGTAAAAAGCATTGTTGATGTTTGCATTTTTGCTTTGTTTTTTTCAAAATGTCAAGGCCATCCAGATGTATCTGAGTATGTGTGCATGTGTGTGTATGCGTACAAAAATACCTGTTCATATAGTAAGGATAATATCCATTATTATCTCTCCAGAATTTCAGGCTTTTTTATTTGAACAGCCCGAGCCATGCCCATAAAACTCCTTGGTTTCCTGAAATAAGGAAATAACTTTGTTCTGAACAACAACTAGTTCCAAATTTGTTCTTAGAAAAAACTTTAGGAATCTGTGAAGCCATGGTACTGAGTTCAGTTACTAAAATGCTCCTGCTTTACTCTGACATGATGCTGTCTTTTCTTTTGACTTGCTGGCTTGAAGAAAAATGTATCTTGTCCTTTAAAACTATTGTGATGATGCAAGTACAGAATTACTATAAATACATCATGACACTTGCAATTCAACATCTTTAGCCTGATTTGCCTTAAATTTTGAAGTTCTCATCTATTGTTAAAGATGTGTATGATCAGGAAAAGCTGCATTGAATCCCTGTTCTCTCAGTTGTGTCTCAAATAAACTAGTGATATTAGTACTTGGCTTTGCATTTTATTCTGAACCCAAAACATCAGAAGAAATGGAAGAGAAAGATCATTTTGATGTGCAGCCCTTGATTTGGAGACACTGAGCTCATTAGATACAAAGCTCACCATTCTCTGTATAATGTAGCTGGGAAGAGATTAGTGAGGTGTATTTTTCCACAAAATCACACTAGTACTTGCATTGCCTGTACTTTTTAATATTTGAAACTATGGCTTGTTTTTTTTTTTTTTAACTTGGATTTTTTCATCAGAAGAATTGAATGAATTGTAAGCATGTCGCTTATGTTGTTCCTCACCCAATGCACTGTATATTTGATTTTTCTGCATGATTGTGATGAAATTGAGATATAATTGTGAAGGAGAAGTAAAAATAATAAATGTCTTTTTAAAACTAAAGGTTTGGTTTCTACTTTTTTTTTTTTAAATTATCAAGAAATAAGTTCTGACATAACAGAGAAATTTGAAGTCAGCAGGCCACTAGGGTTTTAAATTAATAGAGTGTAAAATTTGCAAGCTGGATCCTGAAATACAGAAGTTCAGTTTGCCCTCTATTTCTCCACTAGCATTTGTATGGATTTAATTAATGTTGTTGCTGAATTTACTCTCCAGTTCTTACTCCTTGTAGTACTGATAGGTAAGTATTATGTGCTATCTGGGCAGCATAGACAGTTTAGTGTCTTAGTTTAAGCCATAATAGAGCAGCATCTCTTTAATCCCTACCAAGGGGGTCAGCAATATGCAAGTGGACCCAAGGAGATTATATTCACTTATTAAACTAGGTTTTGTGAATGTTGAGACTGTGTACAGTAGCTTCAGAAACTTGTCAGTTAGCCATTAGAAATTGGTGTAAGTTTTTGAGATGATTTGTTATTTGAAAATGTAGTGAGGTGTCAGGTTCATTGGTTTTTAACACCTTTGACTTTGTCCTGCAGTCTTTAAGGGAAGCAAAATTAAACCAAGTAAAACAGTGAGACACAAGTGCTATTATACAGCCATCCAACAGACATGGAGAATGCTGTTTGTGCCATGTAACATAAAATAAGTTATGTTGTTTGCCCCTGGGAGATTGGGCAATAAGATTAAGAGTATCAGTCTTCTCTCCATCATAAATTTAATTGCAGGCCTCAGTCTCTGAATTGGCAAAATCTGTTATTGTCAAAGCATTTTGTTTGCCTTGTTGAAATGCTCAATATTAATTTCCTTGTCCCATTTCAGTGTCTGAAAAGCATTTCAGACAGCAGTACTTCTGCAAAACAGCTGAGCGTCTGTTTTATTGATGATCCTGAATTTGCACAATATTTAAGTTGTGAGCTGGTGGAGGGGTAGAAAATCTGCTAGTTTAGTTTATTGCTGGCAGAGAGAGCTTATCCAGACATTTGTAACTGTGTTAACAGCTTCTCATTACCACATTTCAATAGTATGGAATTTATTGTAATAATTAAGACAGGTGAAAGTCAGATTTTACATGATCATTTTCAAGGCAAGGTGTTTGCTGCTGTGTCTTGTTTTGAAAAGAGATAGACTATTTATCAGGAGAGCAGATGACATGGTATGTAATGAAGGAAAGGTGAGATGCATGTCTTGATCTCCATGTAGACAGAGTGCTAGACTAAAGATAAACAACTGAATCTCAAAATTTCAAATTGCAACAAGATTCAAAATAGTCATTAAAACAAACCTCAATGTTTAATCTGGAGATGTCATCTATAGAATTTTTTTAGTTGTTTTCAGAAAATCTGTGAAGAGAAATAGGATGGAGTGTTGTGGGTTGGTGTGAAACTGTCTCTAAAGCTTGTAACTTTGTAGAAGTGCACCAAAATACACATGCGCACAGCAGTGATTTTCATAACTGTAACAGCATGCAGAATGCTGAAAGAGTGTAGGGCACTCAATTGTTAGAATTAAGTTATGAATGAATGAAAGACAAAGATATTTTGGGGTCACTGAGTATTTTAGCTGTGACTGAAAAGACACACAACCTTGAGTTAACAAGGTAACACCACAGAATCCAGCCAGACATGTCAGTATTCCGAAGGCATGTAGCTGTCTTCCATCCTGTTCTCCCTCGGTAGCAATGTAAGTAAGGCTAACAGACTAAAAAGTCTGACATGTGAGTAACATTAGGAGAAATAATTTATTTATCTGGGTTACATTGTTGTGTTTATTTTAATTTGCTGTAATGTTAAAACAAAGCAACCTAAATGAAACTCAAAAAAAGAGTGGCATTTATGTACCTGAGTCCAGGATTTAAATAACTTTTCAAGGAACAGGGAAGATTTAGGATTTACAACAGACTATTATTAAAAGGGAATGTAGGGAGAGGCAAGCAGAGAGATAAGGTACTAAGCCAGAGAGAAATGCTGCAGAAAGATGTCTGCACTTCAGTTTTTCTCGAAGAGGAGAACTCAGTGCAGATGGGCACTGAAGTTGCCTGTGCTGAGGCATTTACAGCCCCAAACTAGTTTTTGTGAGTACCTCACTCATACCTTTGGGGATAGGCAGCCAGTTTATCCCTGCCTTGTGAAGCTTATTTGAAGGATGCAGAGATGAGATGGCCCTGGCTCTCCTGCTCTCTCTCTCTAGTGCATGGAGCACTAGTTCAAGCTTTGCTTGTTTTTTTCCCTGCAGTGTTATATAAAATAAATTGGCGGCCTGTGCTCTCCAGCCCTTTGACTTCAGTCTGAATAAAGTGCTTAAAAACATAGCTATAAACTAGTTTGTGTAAGAATCTGTCTCTCCTGTTAAAGCTATGCTGTTTTTTCAGCCATGAAATCAGGGTTTACAGACCAGAGGTAACATGAGAGAGGCAACCTTACTCATAGCCTGCTCATGAGGGCATCCAAGCACTAGAATGAAACTATGGGTACCAGCATAGTTTCTGGGTTTTTTTTGGGGGGTTTTTTTTTTTTGGCAAAAGTATGGGCTTCCTGAAATATGGCGCTCCTCCTTTCTCCCTCTCACCCTGGGCATCCACATCATAAAATGCCCCACATTTTGCCAGCCTTTGGAATGAGAAAGAAAACAGAATAATTTTGAGAAGCTGCTGATAAATACCAGCATATTTTTGATGCATTCCACCAGTTTACATGGTATCATTAACTCAAGATTTTAATATTCTTCTCCTGTGCTTAATAAGGAAAGTATATTGTAGCCTTAGACATTGATGTGGGAAACTGCTTAAATAGGGGATTATATTAGCCTTTTGTTCAGGCAGTACCACGTACATTTCTAACTACAAGTTTAAACGTAAAAATAAGAATGTTCATGTGTATTAGGCTTGCCACAGGGATGCTTTCCTGAACAGATGTATGTTTCCACTGATGACAAGTCATGCTGTTCTGATGTAGAAATCTTCTTACTAATTGCAAATAAAAATGTGTTTTGATTTTTTACCTTAGTTAGCTCCTTGTTTACTATGATTCTAAATAATTCTAAATAACAATTCTAAAAAATTGAAGCTACAACTATTAGGAAAAATACAGAAGGCTTACATCTGTGTGGTGCTGTAGTGCACAGCTTGGGCTTAAAGCAAAGTATCAGGTTAAACTTCCAGTTTCAAACCAATTCTACTGACTCTATACTATCAAGCATAATTTCACCCCTTAGTATGGGAATGGCTCTTCTGCTGAGTTCAGAGCTTTTTCTCTGTTCTTGAGTTTTCATTTGTCATTTTAAAATGAACCTCTGACTACTCTAACAATGTTTCAACTGAAAATTTCTCACAAACTCTGAAATGTATAGTCCTGGTTCATTCACTTTTTCCTCTCTCTTCAATTCCATGCTTCTTTCCCTTCCTCCCTCTCTTCCTCCTTCCTCATTCTCTGACAGCCTTTAAGTTACAGGTTGTTCACAAAGTTAAATTTGAATTTTGTGGTTTTGGCTTCTCTTTTTACTAGCACAACAGTGCATGACAGAGGTTAATACCTGCCTGTTTCTTCAAGGGTTCATGTCTTGTACACTGTGGCAATTTGGAGGCACAGAATTTTTTCCAACTGTTGAGGGTAAAGATAACATCTTGCTTGTGTCTCACTGTGACAGCTAAAGAAGACTATATTCAGTATTTCTTGTTGCAGTATCATTCAATGCTTATCCCTTTGTTCTTTCAAAGCCTAGGACGTGTGTGCTCTTTTCTAAGTGAAGCAGATTTGTTTAGTTTTGAATTGCAAGTATTTCTAGTGGGGACATTGAATGCCATCTATCTCTATCCTTGTCATTTTTTTTCCTATATATCTGTGGCATGTTTCCTCTGTGCATTGCCCATATCTAACACTAATCAACTAATTTTTAGAGAGACGTAAGAGTGAAACAAAAAGTATATTCAATAAATGTTTAAAGGTTAAGAACAATTTGAGCAAATTATTTTAAAAGAGCTGAATGATAAAATTCAATTCTTTTTAAACAATGAGCTTTCCTGAAGATGCCATTTTAAAAACAAAGCGGTAGATCAACAGGGATACTAAAATTCAAGCAGCACACTTGAAATATCTAAATCACAATTATTTCCACTGTGTGTGCTGAACAGATTGGTGGCGATTGTTGCTGCTGGGTAAATGCCTGCCTCCAGAAGTTGATGAGCATTTGGCCTCTGACACCAAAAGGAGTTGGGATTTTACTATTTTGTGGGTATAGGAAGTAAACAGCAAGAAGTTTACGGCTTGTCTGTGGAGGTAATTGAGGATAAGACTCTGGACTATTCTCCATCCTGATGTCTGTCAAAACAATATCCTTCCTTAATGTTGACAAACTGCTTTCCTCCCCCTGCTGTGTCTTATCATAAAGAGATGTTGCAGTCAGAGAGCACTGCACAACGGATTATTTCGTACTCTCCTCCTAGTAAGGCCACTGTGAAGGGACATGTGTTACATGGAGAGGAAACGAGGACAGATTTGTGGGCAGTTTTGCTGGGTTCCTGCAAAAGTAAAAATGTAAAGGAGCCTAGAGAAATTCAGGGATAGCCATTACATCAGCTTTGTTTGCTGCAGATGGTGCAGCAGCAGTGTTCCAGAAACCTTTCTGGACAATTTTTTTTTTTTCCAGAGGCATGAAACCCTTCACTGACACTGAAGTCTGCAAATAGAAACAAGTTGTTGATGCTTTTTGTTTTGTTTAAGAAAAGGTGAAAAAAAGAAGTGGAGGGAGAAGAAAATAGAACAGGGAGCCATACAAAATGGCTTTTTTTTTTTTTCCATTAACACTCATATGATGCTAAGCAATGTCTCCTACAAGAATTTGAATAGGGGCTGAGAGTGGTATTAATGATCCGTACAGGACACTTGAATGTTAGCAATTGATGCTGAATATAAATGTTGTTTGAATTATCCCAAGAAAGTTTTTCAGTTTTTCCTTCACAAGATAAGTCATACGTCTTCCATTATCCTGGCACTTAATATTATTTTGCTACATGTTGAGTTATCATTTTGCAGTTTCCCCAGTGTAATTTATTTACTTTTTAAGACGGCATCTTTCCTGGGAATGTAATTGAGTCATTTGTTTGGAATGAGTGAAATTTAGTTTCAACCATGTCTCATAAGTAAAATATATGTATTCAGGGAGATAAAGACCTCTAATTTAAAGCTTGCCACATTAAAAAGTCGTATTTAGTCTCTAGGCTCCTGTTGAATTCTACTACCATAGTTTGGCAGTACAGCGTAAGCTGTAAGACATTATCTAATTCTCTATACACATCTGTATAAGTAGATGATGTTGAACAAGCTCCATTTACCAAAGAGAAGAAGTAACAGAATAATCCTTGCTCATAAGTAGAAACTCAGACTTAACTCCCAGTTGAATAAATTCACAGCAATATAGTACTAAGGAGAATTATATTTTAGAATTATGGGCAGACTGGTCTGTTAAAACAATATATTGTACTAAAAACAGTAAACACAAAATGTCCATTAATGTAATTGAATATTAATATGTCTCAGCGCTGCTGAAGGTGAAGGACAAAATGAATGTAGAAGCATATCAAGAATGAGACAAAAAGACAAGCTGGGAATGCCATAGCATGTGTTGCTTTAATTATTGCAAATACTGGCTAGCAAAAAAGATACAGAAAAACTACACAAATACAGTTATCTATGACATCTTTTAAACTGTCTATGGAACCAGCTCAACAAAAGCATATTCAACAGTTGGTAAATTGAACATTTTCACCAATCATAAGAAAAGTTAAGGACAGTCACAGTTTGCAGTGAGTTAGGAAGCACTGTGGAATACATGTTGGTGATTAAAGGTTGCTGTGCTGGAAGTGGATTAGCATCACTTTGAATTTCTCCTATGGCAGCAAGGCTGTTGTGCTGATAGTATAAGCAGAGACCTCCCATGAGTGTGGTTTGGCTTAGTGGTAGCATATTTCAGTGGCTGGAGCAGACTAACTTTTCCTACCTTTCTTGTTGGTAGGCGGGTGGAGAGATACCTTTCTGCACTGGAGTCACTGCAAAACTACAGCAACAGTTACATCTGGCTTTGAAAAACAAACTATCCGTCCTGAGGTAACTACGGTGTTTGATCCAGTTTTAAACTGTTTAATGCTTGTATTTCCCTTTGGGGAAAATTGGAAAATTTCTCATTACATTTTTACTTAGAAGATTGTACTTCCTTTGTGTGTATATGTTTGTATACAAGTTTTAATAGAAGTACTTGGCAGGATATTACAGGGAAATTGAAATTACTCATTTCAGAATGAAATGTATCTTGTTATATTGGTAGTAGGCAGTAAGGTTTTGGTTGTCATGGTGGTGGGGGCTGCAGGGGTGGCCTTGGTGGGGAGGTATCAGGGGCTGCTCTGTGCCGGACAGAGCCGGTTCCAGTCATCTTTGCAATGCACATTGCAGGACACATCTGAGCCCATCGGTCACAGGTGGGCATCTCTGGAAAAACTTATTTTGTAAAGATCAAGAATAAGCAGAAGGTTTGAAGGTGGGGCTGAGATACCACTTAGATGATTTCTTAGCATGGATGTACTTGGAGTTTGGGAGGATAGAGGCCAAGGGTGAATGCATGTTTGCCAAGAGATTTTTAATGAAATCTATTTTATCAAGAGTGTATCAGCTTTACTCCTCTTCGATGCTATGTTTCTTTGGTGAAGACTAAACGCAACCTTGTATAGATTGTGAATAAAGCTGGTTAGACTGGGTTTTTTTAACGCTTGCCCTCCTACTAAAGAGAATTAACTATTTGAGTTATCACTCACCGTGCAAAATTCAGAACATTAGATGAGGAGGCTGGTAAATGGATTCTGAAGTTTCAGCATTTTCTGTGACACTGCATTATTTTAAATTAAAATAAATCTCCAAGCCCAACAACCACTAGAAAGGAAATTTTTAACAAGCTGTGAAACCAGCATGTAGACTAATTTTGTTATTCCTGTTTTTGCCTGTATCTTATTTAAATTGAGCTCTTGACATTGGGTGTATAACTGAGGCTCTTCAGAGTACAGGTGTTGCCCCCCCTTAGGTGTGATATGAAGAACTGAGCCCAATGACCTTCAGCTTACAAGGAGACTCTTCACTGTATATATAAAGAGAAAGCTGTAAAGAGTTGCTTGAGGACTGAGCATGAAGAGTTTAAGGCCTTCTGGGACAATACTTGAAGGAGAAATGTGATTGTCTTAGCTCCCTTGGAAGCTTGTTTACTTCTTCAGTATCTTCTGGCATTATGTCCTGTCCCCACAGAAAGTCCTCTCAAAGTCCATAGGCATCTGAATGGAGTCCCAGCTGATGGACCCTTGGGCAGGATTGATGTCTGATAGTATAATTTTTAACTTCATTTTTTTTTCTTGCATTTACCCACTTCGGTGAGGGAAAAAGTCTAAAAATCAGTGTTAATATCTCTAAAGTTCTCTGAGACTTGGCCAAAACCAGTGTTATGCCAAGTACAAAATATTCTGATTAAATATCTCACAGATAAAAGCTGTTACGCATAATTTTCATAACATGTAAGATATTATATGTTAAAGTGTATAGCTTTAATTTACAAAGAGAAAGTTATAAATAATAGGACATAGAAGGGGCAAATCAAAGCAAATAAGGAGATGAATGTAAGGATGGGAATTTGAGTCAAATAGTTTATTGGTGATGTATAACTAGAGTACAATTACTTGAATTTATAATCCCATTTTACATGCTTAGGTGTATACTAATCCTTTTGGCTTTCAGAATAAGACAATATAGCAATGTTGATACATATAAGCACATGAATCACACCAAATAATACTGAGGGCTTGACTGGGAGCAATAACTGAATAGAAGACCTGCGGGAGTAAGTTAATGCTGTTAAAATGTGAATTTACACAATATGTTGCTGCTGGGCTTGCCTGGCATTCAGACAGCTTTGCAGATGTCAATTTACCTGTGTAATCGTATGATAAGTTAGTACAATTAGCACGTGAAATACTTCAGCATCTATATAGCTACTTCATACTAATAAAGCAAATATGTGCTTACCAGGGTGTTTCCTTGCCCTGTGATCACATGGTGACTTCATCTACTGTGTCATTATGTGTATGTGGAAGGTGTTTGAAGTAGAGGAGCCACCAAAGCATTACCTCAAAATACTGATAAAGGCAGAATAATATATTGTGGAAGGAGGGGAAAAAAAAAAGCAGGAATGATTGATATGCCATACTAAATGAACAGTGTCAGTTGATAGACCTGAACATCAATGTGGGCATTTTGCAAAGCACTTCTGCTAGTTGCTCACATGTAGTAAAAAAAAGCGGAGTTCTGACTTGTCTAAAGAAGGAAACAACTCAGCAAAGGCAATGAGCACAGTGGATAAGCCAAAAAATGAAATATTATTAATTTCTAAAGGTGTAATGCAGTTTCATCTGGAATACTGTTTGTACTGGCAGCTACCTCCTCTGATGCTACTGATTGAGTTATGGAGAAAGTGATACAAATCATTTAAGACATAATCATCCTTGTTAAAAGATGTGAATGAGAATAGGCTCACCTATTTTAGAAGGGAGATTAATGAAAGGAGGTGCATTAAGGATTATGCACGGCAATGAAAAAGGTAAATCATAGAATCATAGAATGGTTAGGGTTGGAAGGGACCTTCAAAGGTCATCTAGTCCAACCCCCCTGCAAGGAGCAGGGACATCCCTGACTAGATCAGGTTGCTCAGAGCCTCATCCAGCCTGGCCTTGAACGTTTCCAGGGATGGGGCCTCCACCACCTTTCTGGGCAACCTGTTCCAGTGTTCTATAACTCGCATCGTAAAAAATTTTTTCCTAATCTCTAATCTAAATCTACCCCCCTCTATTTTAAAACCATTACCTCTCGTCCTATCGCAACAGACCCTACTGAACAGCCTTTCCCCATCTTTCTTGTAGGCCCCCTTGAGGTACTGGAAGACCACTATGAGGTCTCCCCGGAGCCTCCTCTTCTCCAGGCTGAACAGCCCCAACTCTCTCAGCCTGTCCTCATAGGAGAGGTGCTCCAGCCCTTTTATCATCTTCGTGGCCCTCCTCTGGACCTTCTCCAACTGGTCCATGTCCTTCTTGTGTTGGGGGCTCCAGAACTGGACACAGTACTCCAGGTGGGGTCTCACCAGGGCAGAGTAGAGGGGGAGAATCACCTCCCTCGACCTGCTGGCCACGCTTCTCCTGATGCAGCCCAAGATGCGGTTGGCCTTCTGGGCCGCAAGGGCGCATTGCCTGCTCATGTTAAGCTTCTCATCCACCAGCGCTCCCAAGTCCCTCTCCTCAGGGCTGCTCTCAATCCATTCCCCGCCCAGCCTGTATTTGTGCCTGGGATTGCCATGACCCAGGTGCAGGACCTTGCACTTGGCCTGGTTGAACTTCATGAGGTTGGCACGGGCTCACCTCTCCAGCCTGTCAAGGTCCCTCTGGATGGCATCCCTCCCTTCCAGCGTGTCGATGGCACCATACAACTTGGTGTCGTCGGCGAACTTGCTGAGGGTGCACTCTATCCCACTGTCCATGTCGCTGACAAAGATGTTGAACAAGGCCGGGCCCAGCACGGACCCCTGAGGGACGCCACTTGTGACCAGTCTCCACATGGACATTGAGCCGCTGACCACCACTCTCTGAGTGCGGCCATCCAGCCAACTCCTTATCCACCGAGTAGTCCGTCCATCAAACCCATGTCTCTCTCGTTTAGAGAGAAGGATGTCGTGCGGGACAGTGTCAAAAGCTTTGCACAAGTCCAGGTAGATGATGTCAGTTGCTCGTCCCTTGTCCACCGATGCCGTCACCCCGTCATAGAAGGCCACCAAATTGGTCAGGCACAATCTGCCCTTGGTGAAGCCATGTTGGCTGTCACCAACCACCTCCTTGCTCTCCATGTGCCTTAGCATGGTTTCCAGGAGAATCTGCTCCATGACCTTGCCAGGCACAGAGGTGAGGCTGACCGGCCTGTAGTTACCCGGGTCTTCCTTATTCCCCTTTTTAAAAATGGGGGTTACTTCCCTCTCTTCCAGTCATCGGGGACCTCACCAGACCACCACGACTTCTCAAATACGATAGCCAGTGGCTTGGCAACTTCATCCGCCAGTTCCCTCAGGACCTGCGGATGGATCTCATCAGGTCCCATGGACTTGTGCACCTTCAGGTTCCTCAGATGATCCCGAACCTGCTCTTCGAGTACAATGGGCAGTTCTTCATCCTCGCAGTCCCTGCTTGCACCTTCTACAGCTTGGGCGGTGGGACAGGAACTCTTGTCGGTGAAGACTGAGGCAAAAAAGTCGTTGAGAACCTCAGCCTTCTCCATGTCCTGGGTAACCAGGACACCAGTTCCCTTCTGGAGGGGGCCTACATTTTCCCTGGACTTTCTTTTGTCCCCTACGTACCTATAAAAGCTCTTCTTGTTGCATTTTATATCCCTGGCCAGATTCAGTTCTGCCAGGGCTTTGGCCTTCCTTACCTTATCCCTGGCCACTCGCGAAGCCTCTTTGTAGTCCTCCCAGGCTACCTGACCCACTTCCACCCTCTATAGGCTTCCTTTTTTACTTTCAGTTGGTCCAGGAGCTCCTTGCTCATCCACGCCGGCCTCCTGGCCTTTTTGCCCGACTTGTTTTTCATCGGGATGCACCTCTGCTGAGCTTGGAGGAGGTGCTCCTTGAATACGGACCAACTTTCCTGGGCCCCTCTTCCCTCCAGGGCCGCCTCCCATGGCACTTGGCCCATCAGGTCCCTGAAGAGGCCGAAGTCCGCCTTCCTGAAGTCTAGGGCAGAGAGCTTGCCATGTAGTTTCCTTGCTGCCCCGTGGATCTTGAACTCCACCATGTCATGGTCGCTGCAGCCAAGGCTGTCCTTTAGTTTCACATCCCCCACCAGCCCCTCCCTGTTGGTGAGCACAAGGTCGAGCATGGCACCCCTCCTTGTCGGCTCCTCTATCGCCTGCAGGAGGAAGTTGTCATCCACGCATTCCAGGAACCTCCTGGAAATCCCATGATGGAATAACTTTCTGTTCTGGGCTGTTGATTAGAAGGGCTACTTGTTCACCTATAGCTAGAAGACCACAGTGTGTGAAGGTCAAGAGAAACTGGGAGGGTCTCAGACTTTTCAGAGTAAGTCTGGTAAGAAGTCATCTGCAGATTCAAATATGGTTTAATTTCCACCACTTGAAAGTGGAAAGAGGACCCATGTTATCAATTGAAAAGGATAAAAGAAATACTGTATAGGCCAGAGAATGAAGTTAATCACCCTTAAAGCACCTTTGGACCCCCTGAGAACAGAAAGTGAGAGACTGAATCCAATAATAAACAAGAAAAAAGATGCTTTGTTGATGCTTTTTTTAGTGATGTTTAAAATGTTGAAAGGAAATGCTGCTCATGCTGCTCAGGCTTTAGGTAACTTTCAGGCTTTAGGTAACTTTGCCCAATCAAATTCATTGCCATAACCTGTTACTAAAGCCAAGAAGCTAGCAAGATTCAAATGAAGCCTTGAAAAATGTTTGTACAGACACAAGGGAAGAAAAAAAAAAAAAAAAAAAGAGGAGGAACTTGAATATCAAAAGACAGGGAGCAAAACAAAGCAATATTTGGAAGCATGGTTCGAGACCACTTCTAGATTTAGTACAGCTGTTTGTCAATAGTCTTTAAGCTAAATGGCTTGTTCAGAACAGTGCAACCTGATTAAATCTACCCTGGTAGAGCCAGCTCTCCTGGGGAATGATGCTTACTCACCTGGTCAAGTGCTTGAAAAGTGCTGCAGGACTGTGTATAGGGAGCAGAATGCCAAACCTGTAATTGTGTCTTCTTACCTGAGGGGAGCAGCCTGCCCTGTGGGGGCTGATGGCAATTTGCTGATGCTCAGGAGGCTGGTATGACACCTTTACCTTATTTTCCCACCTTAGAAGTGTCAGAAGGCACTAACAGCCCGAAACAGGAAGTCTCCAACCAGTAAGTTCTGGAAAAAGGTTTTTGGGGATGTTTGGAAAGAGGTAGGTTTGTAGTTTTCCCACATGTACCTACTACAGGATTTCTTATGTTGACAACAGGTTATTCAGCAGAAAGCTCTGGAAGAAGTTGGACCATGGACTTGACGTTCTGTGAGCAGTTGTGGTGTTTCTTAGCTCCCTGCTGTTCTGCATGGGAGAGGTGCGGGGATCTTTCTGGATCTCAAAAAGAAAGACACAACAGTAAATAGTATAAAGATAAAATTGCTTTAATAATAAGATGGAAATAGGAAGAGAAACATAGATATGAGTAATTCTTAACGCCTTTTCTGTTGCTAGGAACCCTGCTTTTGTGCAGCATGGGATGGGCCCCTGATGGACACCCACAGCACACTGCTGTGAGGGAAGTTCACTCTTGCTCCAGTGCTGTGGCTCCTTGTGTCTAGTGTAAAAACCCAAAACTATATATCTTGTTTTGACAAGTAGGACTGCTCTCTGCCTCAATGCCCATCAGAGCATACTTAGCTACATGTGTGTATCTGGGAACTGTATCTGGGATCAGAAGATATTCAGAACTTTCCAGCATGTTCCCTTACATTTTTAAATACTTTGGGCTTATATGGCAGTCACTCATGCTAATATGCAAGTATCTCAGGCTTTAGACGCAAGGCCCAATATGGCTAACAAAGCTTGCTCAAAGTAGCTAACTCATCAAATACATCCTGCACAAATCTCCCAATATGTTGCTTATGTCTACATAATGTTTCTGTTTTGGAATTAGCCTGCTGACAGGAGTTTTCACTGCTTTTAGTCATATAGGACTGTAGGTTTTGTGCTGCTTAGTCAAGTATGTGGATAAACAGGTTATGGAAGGTGAACATGGCTGATGTTGACTGCTTCCGCTAAGGCTTTTGTATTCAAATAGGCTATACAACTATAGTGTATCACTCAAACACGGACCTATAAAAATACAAATGAATGAACACTGTAAACAGTTTTTCTTCTATATTGTCACTGGCAGTTGCTTTAAGGGCATATCTGCTGTTTCTTCTAACATCTAAACCAAATCCTCTCTCATTATTGCAGTGGGCTGGCTGGAAGTGATTTCCAACCATCAGCTCTCAGACAGGATTGGCACAGAGATAGTTTTCCCTTTCAAGGGGAAAGTGACTATGCTGTGTTTCAGTGTAACACATTCAGTAACTGCATGTGCAGAAGCATAGTGAGGCATAAAGCTCTGCTGGGACGAGAAATGTCTTAAGTTATTGACAAAGCCGTGATCAAAGGCCCTGTCGAATGGTGTTTTGGCATCTAGTTTGATGCCCGTTATCCTTCGTCGTTCTTTGTTTATGGTTCTTCTCTGTATGAAACAGCAACTTGGTGATTGCCAATTTGATACATCTGGTCTTCACTCAGGATAAATTTGTTTTTCCCAGGCCTGCTAATCTGGGAGAACCTTCTGCTTGTGTAGAATAGCTGCTTTTCATGGAAGGTTCTCAGATTATTTCAGTACTTGTATTAGAAAAAAAGAGGGGTAAGATAAGGAGGAACTGGCTTTGACCAGTGGAAGAATCCAGCAGAGAGCATCTGGTAGACCCAGCTGGACTGCTATGTTGTGCTTAGATGGAGTAGTTGATATTTTGGTACGATCTGCAGTGTTTACTCAGCATGACCTGTAATGATTTGTTACAGTTCCATTACTTGTATTGGTATGCTGTGGAGTTTTCATACCTTACAGACATTATACACCCCTTTAGTGTCACGTTGGTGATTCAGGATCAACACGTAAACTGATCAGAAATTTGCAGTGGGGAGAGAAAAGGGGAGTGAACAATATTCATGAAAAAAATCTTTGCAATTTTCGATCAAAGCTTCTGCACAGTTGAAAAGGAGGCTTGGTTTGTTTGTTTCCATTACAATCTTGGATTCTGTAATGAAGCACAAGAGGTAGGAAGATTCTGTACAGATTTCAAAAGAATATGTTCATCTATAAAGTAACGCATATTTTAAGCAATAGTGCTTTGTATAATGTTATTATTGTCATAAATAAAACTGCTAAATGCCTATTTTGGAAGTCATTCAACTATGAAAGAGGTTGAATGAGATACACTTGTCAATTAAAAGTACATTTACAGAAGACTGTACATAGCAAGAAGGCAAGCATGTGTAATTCCCCACAAGGTCTAAAATAATAATATTTAAATAAACAATAGAGAAATCTGTGTATCAGTATCCCAATTTGGCTTCAGAATTGTTATGGTCTATTTGTTGACTCTTAAGAATATTTGAATTATGTTTCATAGGTGCAGTAGGAAAACTGTTTGATTATGATTTCAGACATTGGCTGACATAGGGGCTGAATATCATCCACAATTCTAGTTCAGCTGGGCCTAAGTCTTCCAGCTTGTTTTTACAACACTGAATCTGTTACTGCACTCAACACTGAACTGGAAAGACTTTATATTTTAGCACATGAAAGAAAGAACTGTGATTCCAGGATATGTAAGTTGCTTGGGATTTTTTTTCTGCACATCAGTTAAATATCTTAATACTTACCTGTTACCTGTCAGCAAAATATGCACATAGTAATTTAGGAAGCAGTTTGTAATTAATTAGGATGACCTGTACTGTACACTAAATGTGAAAAAAGAAGGAAAGATTGTAAAGAAAGAATTACCTCAATGTGCAACATTCTGCTTCTAGTTCTAATGTTCTGTTGTGGTTTAAACCCAGCCGGCAATTAAGCACCTCACAGCCACTTGCTCACTCCACCCTTAGTGGGATGGGGGAGAGAATCAGAAGGGTGAAAATGAGAAAACTCACGGCTTGAGATAAAGACAGTTTGATAAATAAAGCAAAACCCGCACACACAGGCAAAGCAAAACAAGGAATTCATTCACTAACTCCCATCAGCAGGCAGGTGTTCAGCCATCTCCAGGAAAGCAGGGCTCATATGTAACAGTTACTTGGGAAGACAAATGCCATAATTCCAAATTTCCTCCCCTTCCTTCCTTGTTCTCCCCATCTTTATATGCTGAGTATGATGTCATATGGAATGGAATATCCCTTTGGTCAGCTGGAGTCAGCTGTCCCAGCTGTGTCCCCTCCTAACTTCTTGTGCAGCCCCAGTCTACTCAGTGGCAGGGTGGTGTGAGAAGCAGAAAAGGCCTTGATTCTGTGTAAGCAATGCTCATTAATAATGAAAACATCTCTGTATTATCAACAGAAATCAAAAATATAGTCCCATATTAGCTACTATGAAGAAAATTAACTCTGTCCCAGAAAAAACCAGCACAAGTTCATATCCATTACTTGATAAAAGTAAAAAAGACCAGCTTCTTCAGAGGTTTTATTCTGTAAAATGACAGAAGGTTTGTCTCCAAATTGTTAATATTTTTACTCTACAATTTAGAAATTAAAGATAACTACAACTCTAAGTCCTACTTACATAATGATCTATTTCCACTGCTGCCTTGTTCTCCATTGAAGCTTTGCCACCTGTTCTGGTTTTGTTAGTGAGGAGTGGCCTAAGGTGGTAGCTTCTGTAGGAAACTGCTAGAAGTTGTTCCCCTTTGTTCAGTGGACTCGGCTGGGCCTAGGGCGGACCCGCTGCTGGCCAAGGCCAAGCCAATTGGTAACAGAATGTCCCGTGATAATGAATTTAAGTAGGGGAAAACAGAAAAAAAGGGAAGAGATGTGAAGCAGCTGAGCGGGGGGCAGAGAGGGGGAGGCGTGAGCCTTGTAGGCCTCACCCTCTGGCCTCCCGCCGGGCAGCCAACTGGGCCCAACTCGGCCCAGCCTGGCTGCAAGAAGTGGAGAGGAGATGAGAAGTTGAAATGAATAAGATGTAAAAAGGATCCTGAGAGGCATCTGCCCGCCTGTTGTGAGGAACGGCTGAGACACCAAGGTCAGTGAAGAAGGAGGGGGAGGAGTAATGTGGCTCCTGGCCAAGATTCCTCTGCAACTCATGGTGAAGACCATGGTGGAGCAGGTTGTCCCCCTGCAGCCCATGGAGGTCCACGGAGGGGCAGAGATCCACCTGCAGCCTGTGGAGGACCCCATGCCAGAGCAGGTGGAGGCCTGAAGGAGGCTGGGGACTGTGAAGGGCCCGCTGGGGCAGCTGTTCTAGAGGGACTGCACCCCGTGGAAGAGATGACCCACGCTGGAGCAGTTTCACGAAGGACTGTGGCCCGTGGGAGGGACCCCACGCTGGAGCAGAGGAGGAATGCAAGGAGTTCTTCCCCCGACGATGACACAGCGGCGTAAAACAACGCGTGATGAACTGACCGCAACCCCCATTCCCTTTTCCCCCCTGTGCCACTCGGGAGGGGAGGTAGCAGAGATAATGTTAAGCCCGGGAAGAGGGAGTGGTGGGGGGAGGTTATCTTGTTCCCTGTCTCATTCTCCTGCTAATTTTAGAAATAAATGAATAGTTTTCCCCAAGTCAAGTCTGTTTTGCCCTTAATGGTAACTTTAAGAATTTCTCCCCGTCCTTATCTCAAACCTCGAGCCGTTTTCCTTATATCATCTCCTATTCTCTCGGAGGGTGGGGGGAGCGAGAGAGAGACTGTGTAGTCTGGTCCCGATCGGGGCTGAACTACGACACCACCCTACCCTAGCTGTCTTCTTTTCCTGCTCCCATACTGAAATGCCTACTGCACTCCTAGTTCGCTGTTGATTGGCTATCCCTCCTTTTGCATTGTCCTTACTGCAATCACATTACTGACTTTTTAATATTTGGGTGTAATTTTCTTCAATGGTCATTGGGTTTTGTTGGTGTAAGAATTTTCGCTGTAGGAATTTGCTCTGCTTTCATCACCTGCCACTGCAATTTGAAATTACATCTTTTAAAAATTCATCTATTCAGCCTCAATCTGTAGCCAGTTGAATTGTCCTTCTATTTGTTTGTTACTGTTTTGTTGGGTGTCTGACCACATCCTTCCCTTTGTCTTCTCTGCATCAGGTCACTTTTCTGTCCTTTTTGAAGCCTGTGAGTTTAGAAACCCCATATTCTGAAGCATAAGATGTTAACAGAAGAAAGTGCAGAACATCAAGAACTAGATGACTCTTTTGAATGTACCATCTACCAATTGTGTGTAAAACGTTTTCTGGGAGAAAGAAACTAGCAAAATACCTTACTTCTCACCTGGGAATTTTTCGTATATCTGTGGACTTCCTTTCTGAAATGGTGCAAGAGGGTAGAGCAAGCATTGGGAAGGTGAAGAGGTCCTGCGCACAGATTCTAGCACCTTAGAAATGCTGGTAAGGCCTAGCCAGTCTTGGCCAAGGGCCCACATTTGTTTGTTTGCTCTACCGGTAGCATAGTAAAAGAGTAAAATAATAAAATGTCATGCCATTTTTGCTAACTGCCATAAAACAAGGTAGCAGCTGTCACATTTCTCACTAACTGCATTTCATTAGTAAATCCATGAGCAGGGTTATTACCTTTGCTAATAGCAATCTCACTCATGACTAATACTGAGTGTCAGAACTCTGAAGCTGCAAAAACTACTCAAGTCCATGCAGTAGCCAGTTGCATGAGTGAACAGCGACTTGCACCTGGAAGATTATCCTGCCAGGAGCACAGCATCAGACAGTTCAAAAAATGGGTAACAGGTGATGTTAGGTCTTTTTTTTAGGCAGCACAACTGCGAAACATGCACCAACTGTGTTCAATGGTAGAAAAACTCAGTTTTATTGTTGTTTCTTTCCTACAGAGTTAGTGTTATGCACCAAATTATTTTGTAGCTCTTTGTTTAATCATCTTTTTTTTTTTTAACAAAATAACTGAAGCAGGTTTGCTGCATGTGTGATAAGAATACAAATTAAATGAATACAAATAGATTTGAGGAATTATAAAGCAAGTGTTTGATCAAATGGCAAAACTGTGATGTTGATGTTTGCAGCATGTGAGCTAAGTAGAAGCATGGATGTGTTTCACTGTTCACTCAAAAGATCTAGACTCAATTTCTAGGGTAAAATTACACCATTTAATTGTGACTCTTTGGACTTATTGGGTTCTAAAAGCTCAAAAGACAGCTACAGTGTAGAGGAAAAATTCTTATTTGTGCTTCTGCTATTTGGAAACATCTGAGGCTGTTGCTGGGCTGCAGTGGGATTCTACAGAGAGATACCCAAGGTAGGTGCATCCCATCAAGTGTTCTAGTGTGCAACACCATGCCGCCTGGCTACAGCTCTGTAGCCTTGTGTGTGTGTGTAGCACCCTGGGGGTATAACGAGCTCAAACGCAGTGTGTTGGAGGTACAGCTATACTGCTGCTGGCTCTGGAGTTACTGCAATTTTTCTCTCCCTTTGCTCTGTCTTCACTGCAATCAATAAACTTGCCCTCTTTCTTTTTTTTGCTTAAAGGGAAACTTTGGTTAGTTGGCCTCAGTCACATTTCTCAAGGAGAGCTTTATATTTGTACCTGCAGGTGGAGCCCCAAACTCATCTTCTACTAAGACCAATGAAATAATGCTAAAGAACAAGCAAACTGAAAAGGAAAACCTTGAAGACCACTTCTAAATACAATATCCAAATTGTGAAATTTTATGGAAGCAGATGCTTAAAATTGTATACCGGTATGCTTTCAGTGGTCGAAATAATGAGAACTGATAGTAGTTTTATGGTTAAAAAACCATGTTGTTTGTTTCCTTTAGTTGCTCAGTCATCTCAGTGGAAGCAAATTCATCCTGTTCAGGCACCTTATTTAGCCTTATAAAATTTTAAATCTTACTTAGGAAAAGGTAATTTTAAAAAGGTTTTTTTTTAATGACTTCTCTATTATGAATGTTCAGTGTATTAAACACAAAGCTATGACTTGCTTCCTGATAAAAGGATGTGTCTAGGATCTGTTTTTGCCTATGGAATTGATCTGATTTTCTGCTGTGAAATATTATAGATGTAGGAGACATTAAAACCTGGATTGGCCCTTTGCATTATAGTCCATCATTTAGCAGGAAGTAATTTCAGAATCACTGCTGTCCCAGAGAGCAGTGTGAACTATCTCAGGTTTAATGGAGGGATTTGAATTCTGTCATGAGAATAACTAATGCAACCATGCTATAGAATGGCTGTTATTAGTCATTCTTGTGACTAGATTAATTATTTCTTTCTGTGGGGTCTGGGAGAGTTGGAATGTTGTTACACTGAGAGAACTTAATTTGGGTCATAACATTGGAGTTTTCAGGTGATTTCTCACCTATGTGTGTTACAGGTGTTCACTAAATGCTTCCATGGGCTGGTTTTTGTTTTTGGTTTGGTTTGGTTTGGTTTTTTTTTTTTTTTTTTTTTTGTTATTGTTTAATCAGAGGAAATAAAAAGAAATCTCTCTTCCTGATGGATGTTACTGGAAGAACTGTGATTTTGCCTTGTGTGGAAAAAGACTTAAAGCTCCATGAGATCTAGGATGGAAAGTTTGTCATATTTTGCAGTGTCAAATTAGATTAGCAAATAAAGTAAGTTTTGTTCTGACCATTAGGCATTTGGACAACAAACAATAAGAATGCTAATAGAGCTATCAGTACTGATAATCTGGGTAGATTTTTTTTTTCTTTTTAAAGTCCTAAGCATTCAGATGATAACTGTTAACTGGCTGCCTATGAACCATTTTAATTTATTGAGACAATTCAATTTTTCAAAGTCAGTGAAACAGTTTTCATCAAATAGAAAGAATAATGGTTGGAATAGCAAAACCCTGACTATGCTTATTCTGTCATGTGTCTTGCCTCTATATATGAGCTAAAGGCTTTAAGTTTAATCAAAACTCTCTGTGTTAAGATTCAACCCCTACCTTTCAGATTAGGGCTGTTGTTTAATAAACTTTCCCAAGTCCTTTCACCTGTCCTGAAGTCAGGGAAACGGCTTCAGATTGCTTGCAAAAATTGTAGAGCTGCCTGGAGATTGCAGAGATGACTAACAAAATATATGAGGGAAGGTTAAGAGCTTGAAATGTTAAGAGACTGGAAAGACAATTGAGGACTTGACTTTTAAAACAGAGGAAAGGTGGATTGATGTCAGATGATACAGAAAATTCCCACTACCCTTTCTAGCATTATTTTTATTTACAGTAGTTGTTCCAGTCTTTTGAATATCCGAAATAGAGCCTATAACCCTGCTTGCTAGAAAGATGACAAAGAGCTCTTGCTGTTCAAAACTTTTGAAGGGCACTAAGATTTCCTGAATGTCAATCTGACATAGACTGGCAGTGTTGTGAACAAAACTTAGACTCTTAGAATACAAAAGAAAAAAAAAAAAAGCATCTTATGAAATTAGCGGCTAGCTTGGTTTTGAGAGAAGGAGGGAAAATTTGAGATAGTAAGAGTAGGATGGAGTGGCTTTTCCCACCTACTGATTGACAGCTTGATGACATAGCTGAAATGCAGAGTTGTGTTTGTTTTCACAGGTATACAGACTTGTTACTGACATGGTTTTGATACTAAAGAAAAAAATGGCACCCTAGTGCCACAAAGGGTTTCTTGGTTTTGTGCATTTTTTGATACTTAATGTATGTAAAATGCACAGAAATGTATATTTCATGTTAAATTGACGTAGGCAAAGAATTTCCATGATGTGTGTCTGCCCAAGGCTGTACTTTTAGGGAAGGTTTTGGCCAAAGCAATTCTGGTACTAGCATGGAGACTAGGAGTAACACTTGCCATGTCAGCTCTGTTTTATTTTCTTTTCCCTTTTTTTCTTGTCCTCTTTTTGTCTTTAAGGAGTTTTCTTGTACCATGCTCCACTTCAGAAGGAAATAAAAACCAAGACTCCTTGTACTTCTAGGCAGAAGATACATTATCTTCCCTTTTACCATCTCTGGATCACAGGTTAGCTGATTCTATCTTCATTTCCCTCTCGTCTAAAGTTCAGGCTGCAAAGCCTCATGATTGTTGTCAAAAACACACCACCCTCTGGATACAAGACTCACCTAGTCTGTCTATTCCACCAAATTCTTAATTCTGCTCTGTATCTTACATTAAAGATATGGATATTAGGGATTTGTTCTCTGTTTTAAAAGCCTAGAGACTGATTAGGTCTGTTCTAATCCGTTCATGTTCGTTTGTAGCTTTTTAAAAGGGCTGGGACAGGCAAATAGATCATGCCCGTGTGGTTCATGCTGATAATGTCTGGAAGCAAATGAATGCTCTCGGTGCAAAGCCATTTGAAATGTCTTACGGGACTGATGCTGGACAGTTAAAATGCCAATTTTGCTCTTCCTCTGCAAAATGGATGTTTCTGAGGCACTTTGGGAAATGAATGTATTGATACATGGATAACTTGTGGGAAAAGAATAGGAGCTCCAGAACTACCATAAAATTAAAAGGGGAAAAAAAAAATAGTTATAAACTCCAAGGTTAGACAGTATAGCCAGTTTTTCTTTTTCAATTACTTTTTTTGCCCAAATTAAACTAAGTTACATGCTGGTGATACTCCACAGACTTACTGTCAGAGTAAGCTTAAAGTGTGTGATTTTGACTGCATAGGTTGATCATGTTGTAGAAGCAGAAATTGAAGTGGTTTTTTCCCTCTCAAGCTGTAATTATTGAGTATTGTACTTTATCAGTACCTCTTCTTGAGAACGTGGGATTCTGTAATTAGCTTGACATGTTTTAATGGGAACACATAATTGTGGTGATTGTTCATGTCCATTTGCATTGTGGTATAGTACAATATACACGTTCTTAATGTGCTTGGCCCGTAGCAATGCCATGTCGAATAAAAGTCACAATGATCACAGCAAAACAATTAAGGATCTATTGCAAAATCCACAGAAGTCACCCAAAAGACTTCAGTTCAGCACAGCTGTCACTGTATTATGCACCGCCAAAATAAATACTTGTTAAAATAATTTATCTTTAGAAGTCCTTATTCTATGATATGAAGTTATGATTACAAACAAAATCTTAGAAAACTTAGTATATATGCCTTTAGGTAAATTTATGAACCAGTCTCTAAAATTCTATATCAAGGAGATAGGTTATTTGCTCTTCATCTCTACAGTTTGTAAAATAGTCACTGCTGGAATTCTGTAGTAGCATCTAAAACCTATGAAATTCTGTGAAAGTTTTCCATTTGTTGTATGCTTAATACAAGATGACAGTCGTTTTTGCTGGTATCTGCCCGTTAAAACTTGTAGCCATACACCATTGTTTTCTAATGACAAAAGTAATTAGCACTAAGACATGTTAATGGCCGTCTTATCAGGTAATGATGTCTTCATTAATGCATGGCTCTAATCTCTGAAATAACTTTGTCAGAAGCTGCCTGTGGAAGGAATGCTTAGGGAGGAGGGAATAAGTTGATGTACCAACTGTCCAAATTCATTAACTGCATGAAACTCAATCCTGTCTACTTGAAGGTGAGGCTACATCACAGATCTTTAAAGGCCAGGCTTGAATACCCATGAATATACACTAGAAACTCGCAGTCGTATCTGTTTCAGTTTTGTTTCTGCATGCATTTGTTGAATTTAAATGCTATATAGCTGATCAGTAAGGGTTTATTCGAATATCTAGGGATTATGGTGACTGATGTATTAGAAGAAATCTTTGTTTGGCTTCTGAATTGAATTTTGTAGCAGCACCTTATCTCTGCAGTGAACTGAATCAGACTGTTAGATCCTGGGCCCTAGAGACAAGGAAAAAAAATGAAATCTGGTTATAAATTCCAAATAGCTTGGAACAACTTCTTCTTTTTTTTTTTTCTTTTTTTTTTTTTTCCTTAAATAAAATGTAATTTTCCAGGATTATAATGGAGACTGGGATGAGAACTCTGAGGGACTCAGAGAAATTACTAATGTTGTCAACGTACCAGTGGCTTTTATCAAGTTGATATTGTTTATGACCTTTACAAAAATACAGATGTATGACGATGTAGGGGTGTGTTTCTCCTAAAAAGAACAAATATTTTGCTGAAGATACTGTGGCTAGGAAAGCAACACTATCCTGTAAGTCATAAAACAAATAAGCCTCTAAATCATATGCTGTTAATTCCGTAGTTGATAGAGGGAAAGAAAACAGGGAAATCCTTGTGTAACTAGTTGTGCTTATTCTTTGTTTAGATCTTTTGTTTGTTTGTTTGTTTTAGGGCCCTTACTTTTGCTTCTTTTCCTGTTTAGCTTCCAGCTGTTGGCCATTCTCCTGCAAACTCTAATTGTACCTCAAGCATTAATATAAGAGGGAATTTTTGTTTGCAGTTGCCTGCATAGTAGGTATTTACTAAGCTGGAGTTACCTGATAGAATTTGAACAACTTTTCTCTAGCTATAAGAACTTGTTTTCTAAATAAAATAATCACAGCTTGCTATGTAGATAAAATAATCACAGCTTGCTTTCTTAATGTGCTATGTGCTGATGCTTAAACTGAATAGGTTTCCATTGTAAATACCTTTTTGATTGCAATGTAAAAAATATGTATTGGCTCCTAATAAATTTCTACTTTTTGAGCATTTCATTGTACATGTGAAATCCTAAAGGACTGGCTTAACGTGAAAGCAATACTTTGTTTTTTTTTGTTTGGGGTTGGGTATTTTTGTCAGTCTGCAGCCTCCCTGCCTCAAATAAGGAAATAGTTAGATATTGAAGTATTCTGTCCTTTCACCCTCTATGCCTAAATATGTTCCCCCCAGGCTCTGAAAAAAACCACACCTGAAAACTTAGTATCCAAGGCAAAAAAGTACAAGCACCTTGCCAGGAAACAGATGTAGGTGTGAAGCTTTGTTGTTTATTTTTTTTTTTTCCGGTAGTAGCATCTGTCTTGGCTACTTTCCTCATAGTTACATGGAAAACTAGTGATCTGTCATTGTTTTTGTTCATGGAAGTGAATGCTACCACTTACTCCTGTTAATTCTAACTGGTTTTCTCTCATATTGTCAAGTGAAGTGTACCTCACTTTAAAAACTATTCTGTTATCTTTAATGTAAATCTACTGCTGCTTTTAAAAGGCTGGGGTGTTCTAAGACTATCCACCTGTGAATACCTATAAAAGTATTTATGAATTTATAAAAAGAAAATCACTAACTCTTGAGAATATGCTAGTTCCCTGTTCAGAAATGTTGATTGATAAATGGTTCTGAACATGTAAAACAGTGTTTTAGTACTGATGATTACTGGTTTTGCCATCTAACTGTAGTAGAACATTAATTTTCTGGAAAGTGGGGCAAGCTTCTATTGTTTTTCTTTCACAGTAACATCAGCATTTCAGTATTTCTCTAATGAAATAAAAAATGTGCCCTTATATCTCAACTATCCTGTGTTTGATGATGATAAATAAATTGTATCCTATGTTTTCTTTCCTGTACCTTGTATAGATGGTATTTCCAGAGGTAGCCTTCATACTTCAGAGTGTCATGTGTTCTTGACCAAGTAAACACACAGGACATGGAGATTTTTGATAGCTTACCTAATTCACTAGCAAGGTAACAAAGGCTGATGACTACGGCAAGGTTATACTGGATTGGGAGATTTTTTTTCCACTGGTTTGTTAACTTCCCTTCCTCTAAAAATGAATAATGATACCCAGGGCACTGTGGAGGTAGTGTGACCCACAGAGGCATTCTATTTTAAGACAAAATGCAAAGTTAGTCATAGTGGAACTTAGAAATTCCAGTTTTACAACTCTCTTCATGGCTAGTAAATAGTAAGAGGATAAGAACAACTAAAAGTGTAATGTGGTGAAAGTTATTAAGATGTGTTATAAGCCATGTCTGTTAATATGCTGTAGAGGGAGTGAGAATAGTTGTAGAGATGAGTGTGAAGAAGAAAACCCGTCTGGAAGAGGAATTATGCCAGGTTTGTGCTTTAGTAATTGTCATGAAACACCTCTACCACTTTGTGGACTTCCTTAAAGACTATGGTTCTATTGAGCAAAAGTTTTACATGAAAATAACTTTTTTTTTTTTTCTGATTGTTCACTCTCATAAAGTTAAGATTGTGTAGTCCCTTGAAATATCTGAAGCTGGGGATTAGGATTTAATATAATGTAAAACTCACTGAAGAAGAAGTTTGCATGTAGTCTGCTGAGAATTCTTTCATCAGCTTCATGAAGTTCTAACCTTATAAGAGAGATTTCCTTATGGCTTGTTGACTAATTTACAGTTGAGAGAAACTCCTTAAAATACAGTTTCCAGGATCATTAGATCATTTATGGACTGTACTTTTGTTCATTGGAATCAGTGGGAAAAATCGTGCTGTTCTATGCAACATTATTAACCCGTTGGAAAAGATTTGGGTAACATAAAATGGCTATGGTTTAAAGCAACAGAGACAATCTGCGCTATGTATTCAGGACACAAATTGTTCTCCCTATCTTGGAAAATTATAATTATTAATGAAAATAGAAGAGTGAATGAGAAAAAAATATTTTGGGGAAAATCGGGAGAATAATTCAATAACTTAAAATTCTAATTAGATTGAATGAATTACCATCAGTTCCTGATCCCATATAGATTTTTTACAGCTTTGTTTTGCATGTATTGTGTTTGACTGGCAAACAAAGAACAGTTTTGCAATTTTTGTCCTTTGAAATCTTTTTACCTTTAGAGAGAAACAAAGCACTCTGTACAGCACTGTCATATATTTTGCTATGTATTAGGGTTTTTTTAAGTTCTTCCTATGGCAAAGATTGGCTAAGTGTTTCACGAAAGGCTGTGTTTCTTTTACAAAGCTTGTCACTTATATTTTTCTTAATCATTCACAGGCTTTTGGGCAGCACCTTGCTGCACTGTTGCACATGGACTTAAGCATTTGCAGCTCACTGAAGACAGCCAAATTTATTTTGCTGAAGTATTATTAGCTAAAACTACTGTTAAGCAAATGCGCAATGCTATGTACATCCTTTTTACTCTTTGTGACTACAGAAGCATATGTTGGGCCAATTTCTTGTGAAATTTTGCTGTGAACTGTCATTTTCTTCTGGTGGATGACTTTTCTTCATCTAATGTTTTTTGACTATTTTCTTTGCTCTTAGTTAGAAGAGAAACAAAAAATTTAGAAGACAAACCAAGTCCTGCTCCTATTTCAGCCAATATTTTCCTAGTATTTAGAGATTTTAAACCCAGAGGTTGACTTCATAAAGTCTAAGATCTAATTATTTTGCATTTTGGCCTTTCAATTATGTAGTTGGTGATTAGAGCAAATGTGATTGTGTGGTCTGTGACTAGATGACCTAAAGTTTCTGAATGGAAGGAATGTCAGAGAAGGGCCATTAAAATAATAAATCCGAAGAGAGTACACAGTCATTTTTTATTTTCAAGTCATCTCTAAATATTTAAGTAAACTCTAAACATTTTCTCACTTTTTGAAGAAGCAGAAGTATATCTAGCAATGCCTACAGAAAGATCCAGGCTGTTTTAGCAGGCTTCGCATTTCATTCCCTGTGGTCTATTCACACAAAATAACAACAGGATGTGGGAGCATCTTCGCACAGTTGATTGTGGAGATAATGACAATGATTTTGTCATCTGAAATTTCTTTTGTTCTAGGGCCCTGGTGGAGGTTTGTATATCACTCATAAGGTTTTGTATATCATCTCATAAGAATCTTTCTGTATAGCTTTGCCTCTTGCAAGAGCTAGTTCTTCAAGTCTTCATTGAGCTACTATTGCTCATATATAAAAACACAAATCTGTCAGAGTAACAACAGATAGTATACTGTTTTGTGTATACAGGGTATTGAGGAAGTACTACTCTGCATAAAAGCTTGTCAACAAGCTTTGTAGAAATAAAAATGTTTGCACAGATGTTGTGGACAAGGGAGCAGAAAGGGATAGTAGTGTACTAAGCCTAAATTGCTAATTGATAGTGAAAGACTAATCCATCAGCCTGATGGAGATGAGGCAGCTACATGTCCCCAAGTCCAATCACTAGCAAGGCTGAGAATGTATTACACACACATAAAGATATGTATACACTACAAGCATGAATGTAAGGCTGTTCCCCTGCACCTCATAATGTGTCCCGTACCCCTAGGTAGTGACCTCCTCTGTACAAAAGAAAAATCCAGAGAGCTGCCTCCCCTTGGTTCATCTTTGGTTTCATACCTGGATGCTGGCACTGGTGGCTTTCCTGGGACAGCCCTGGGACAGGGTGGACATCATGGACAGGGTATCCATTTAATTTTGATTCCTGAATGTGCTTGTTCCTTTATGAGTATCTGGACTTGTGGAGATGGACGACTGAGGAGCTGGTGGCTTTTGTGATGGGCCTGGAAAGAGGCAGAGCAGGGTATTATCCAAGCTCCCTCATCTGCCATTGTCTCTTTGTGCTCCTGTGTGTGTTTTCAGATCAGCTTTTTATCGCATAACATAACGCTAAGATATTCAAGGAATATTTTTTTGCCACTGATCACCAATACTAGTCTAGAATATACTTGACATAACACTATCAGTGACAAATGAGCTATGCAGTCTACTGCTAAATTATTTTCTGCTATGTTTTGTAGTGAAAGCAAAAATAATATGGTATTCTGCTGTCAGTATCATGTAGATATGAGCTTGTCTATTGTTAAGCCAAAAGCTGGAGATTGGTGTGGGCAGTTTCCACATTGTAATCACTGATGGCAGTTTATTAGCTAAGAGAATAAACAAAGGTGACCTTCAGCTTCTCTACTGGAAAGCCTACTTTTCTATAATAAGCATAATTCATAGGCTTTTGATAACAGTGGAAATAATCTCTTTGACCTATAGGGAGCTGGAGCAGACCTATTATGTGTATAAGGACCCTTGAAACCTGATTTTACAAACTGAGCTCTTGCTGCTGCTTGACTGATGGTTTAACTATGTGTTATAAACTTGCCTCTTTTTTTTTTTTGGCCTGTGATAGGCTTGAATGTCCTAGCTTTAAAGTTTTAATTCTAGGGAGTCATTGGCGTCATTCTCAATCAAGGCAGTGTAGCTAGTGGACCTGTGAGTGAGGGCTGCCTAGTTTCTTTGGCCAGTTACATTTATCTGATGCTGAGCTACTCCATTCAACTTTTGATGCTTGTGTTTCTTTTCTGTTTCTTGACCTAACTGCTTTCTTCAGCTTGAAAGGTTCTTGGGAGCTGAGGCTGTTATGAGTTTTTTTGTAGCAAGTTCTCTCCTCCAAAGCTGCTAGTATCTACTTAGACTGTAAATGACTAGTTTAATGTAAGCAATAAAAATAATATACACTAGACAAGTTTCTTGTTACAAGTGCCTTTATCTTTGAATATGGCTTATCTACATGATTACTACATTTTTGTGGTCTTAGTCTGTTTGTTACCTGTATCATTACATGTGCTACATCATTACTTTATTTTTTTTCTCAATGCAACAAAGAGAGACAGAGAAGAGAGTTTCTGTCAATGCACCTGTCTCTCTGTAATGTGACAACCAGGCTGCGCCTTTTAGACATACTCACAATAGCAGCATCATTTCAATTTTTCTCTGCTTCAAGCCAGACAGTGCTGGTAACAATTTTCCTATAGGAAAGCACTATAAATGTCAGGTGTGCTTAGTGGTTTAAAGATAACCTGAAACTCTCCATGCAGACATTTCTGGTTGACTGAAATAGAAAACAAGACAGATGATAATCCAAATGGTTGTGCATGTTCTGTGCATGCATAGACACACAATCTGTCCTTTGGCCAGCCCAGTGCACTCTCCTCTACTTCTAATTCAAGGCACATGAATGAAAAGAGAGAGATGCTAACAGAAAAAAAAACCAAACCTTTTCCTTAAAAACCTGCTAACAGGCACCATGATACTGCACAGATCACGTGCTTCTCCCTGAGTGCCCAATGTACTTGCCACTGCTACCTCTGGAGTGGCAGTACGTATCGCTGGACCAGGGTGCATACCACTGCTTAGCCCTTTTAGCTGAGCCAGCGTCTCTGCCAGGAGATGTCAGGGACTCATATTTGATTCCTGCAATTAAGATGGATAAGTGTCTGAGTGAACCTCCAAGGCAATTTGATGATGTGCAGAAAAAGTATGCTAGTAGCATCAGTCAGACTTAATGGGCATGAAATCAAGAGGAGAAACATGACAATCTTGAGATGAGAAACTGTTGTAGTAGCAGATAAATACTTGCAGCTAATCCTCTAATGGACAACATGACAGAAAGAGTACATGATGGCTTTCCCTGTGCACAACCCCTGTGCTTACCAAGTTTCATGTCTTATATTTCACAACTGTACTGCATATAACGCTCCAGTGCCTTTGTTAGTCTACCACGTAGGGAGTCACTGGAGATTTATCTTAATTTGCAGCCTGACATTTAAATACTTTTAAATGCCTTTTCAAGCCTCTTCCTGGTTTCCAAATGCACAGTACTCTTGATTTCATTATATGCGTACTATACAGTTGTACTTGCTGGTTCTGTTGACATTTTAGAAAACAGTATCTGGGTTTTTTTTTTTTTACTGCTTTATACTAAAAGAGATTATTAATGCTTCATTAATCAACTGTTCAAAGTGTGATTGCTCCTGAATAGCTCTCAAAATCGGCCTTTTTATTACTTACTTTCATTAGTGCTTAATTAACAGAGAAGATGAAAACTAAAATCTTCAGCCCAGGGATGAGAAACTGCTTTCAGAAGAGGGATTCAGAACATGATCTGTGTTTTGTAAGTGAGTTACGAAAATGCTGTAAATTTAGACCAACATTTTCTATGTAGACTAGAAATATCACTGATTTGTGCCAAGAGAAAGAGTGGTAAAATTGGCCCATCACTTTAATTTGTAGTCTATAATTTTGCTGGATGCAGAAACAATAGTAAATGCCTGAGAAAACTGTTAGTATATTTGGAAGCAAGGCTTGCCCGGTTAAAATATTCTTCCCTCTGCGCCCAGTCTTCTCAGCTAATACATTACTGTTCTGACTTACTACTTGGTATGCCATGGTCTACCTAATACAAGGATTAAAATATTTGTGCAAAACAAGCTTGAGAGTGATACAGTTTCCTGAGCGTCTTGCTTTATTGGTGCTATTTATTGGCACATAGCTTGAGAGAGCTAGACTTTGTGCAACAAATGTACTAGTCTTCAGTAACTGACATCATATTACAGTTACCCTTATTTGTTTTCTCTTTAATCAGCATCTCAGACTTTGACACTTTGTCTGATTTCCTATAATAGAACTAAAGGAATTTAGAGAAAAAATAAGGACAAAAGATAAATGTCCTATGGGGGAGCTGGCTATCACGTTCTTAATGATTTAAAAGGATCGGAATTTGGTTTCCTACTTCAAGATGGTTGATTATTTTAGTACCTGATCCCAATTTAGTCAGTAACACTTAAATTGAAAGTTATTGTTTTGCTTATCCCACTGGGCATCATGGGCTTAGTTGCTTGCAAAATAATATATGGTCTTAATGTTCCATTGAAACAACAAATCTAATGGATTGAGGTGAAATTGGATTGAGAACTCAGAACAATAATGGAAGAGCTGCCTATGACAGATCTAGGGTATAGACTCAGAACTGCATGAATCCATATTAATTAATACCTATTAATTAATTCATTTGAAAAGGAAGATCTTTATAAAGGATATGTAAACAAGGTGGACATGCGAACTGCTGGAAACAGGTACTATTTTAGATTTGAGAAGGAAATAGAAGTGTAACTCAGTAAATCAATTTGAATTGGAATGAAATAATATTTGAGATCAGCATCTAGCATCTAGCATGCTTAATGTACTATATGCTTAGAATCTTAGAATCATAGGATAGTTTGATTTAGAATAATAGAATCGTTAGGGTTGGAAGTGACATTTAAAGGTCATCTAGTCCCACCCCCCTGCAAGGAGCAGGGACATTCCCAACTAGATCAGGTTGCTCAGAGCCTCATCCAACCTGGCCTTGAATGTTTCCAGGGATAGGGCATCCACCACCTCTCTGGGCAACCTGTTCCAGGGTTCCACCACCCTCATTTAAAAATTTTTTTTTCCTAGTATCTAACCTAAATCTACCACTCTCTATTTTGAAACCATTACCCCTGTTCCAGTTTTCCACCACCCTTACTGTAAAAATTTTTTTCCTTATGTCTAATCTGAATTATATACTTAGTACTCTTGGAAAGAGGTATATAGTTTATAACGACAAGAACACTAAGATATTTGAGAGAGTGATTCTGGAGTTTGTGCATAAGTTGTAAGGTGTATCTCCACCTATTGTGGAGCTGGCAAACTGGATATAAACTTACTCATTATTCTTCACCAAAAAAGAAATTTGAGTTACCTCTGATGCAACGTACAAGTATGTTTTTCTCTAAATACTTTTGTTCAAACAGCATCATCATAATGACCGAAGTCCCTGTAGATCACTATATATAGTGAAATTGAGGTAAAATTTATATCAAACCAATTATAAACTAGTTAATCACACAGTTTATTTTCCCATAAATGGAGTTTTGGTTATCCTGCTTGATTACATTATTGATATACCACAGTATTTTTAACATGGATAATATCTTTAAGTATTAGGGAACAGAATATTTATTTTGTCATTTTCACAGTTGCTTGACATTATGTAACTGTTTCGTCTAATGAAGAAAATTGTAAGTACTATATCTAGAACTGTTACCAGACAGTACAATATACATGTGTATTTAGGACTGAATTTTGTGGTTTTGCTCTACACATCCAGGTTAAAATAAGCACTCAGGTTTCAAATAATTGAACACTTTACCTGTGGGTACAAATTAGGGAGTGTTGTTAAATCTGGCTTGTTAGTGTATTTTATGAGAATGCATTCTGTGTTTTTCTACTCCTCTGTACGTGTATACACAAATACATTGTTTTCCTCTTCCAATAGTGTTCTGAGGATTACCGAATGCTCTACTGTGATGCTAAGAGTCAGTTTTTTTGGTACTGTTCTAGTTCCCATTACTTAATAATTCTATTGTTTTAGAAATGCGTTTAGGAGAGAATGTCTGTGAAAAACTCTAGGGTACCAGACTATATTAAAATTTACAGTAAGCATACAATAGCCTGATTGCAAATAATTCCAGCAATTTTAGAAGGAAATTGAAGATAATACTTTAAGTCATGTAGCAACATCAGAACTGGTTAGGGCCTCAAATCACTGAATATACAGGTGTTTAACTTCTTTGAAATTTGTAGCAATTAGGTGTGAAAACACCTTTAAATATTTAGCCTGAAATTTAGCCTGAAATTTGGAAGAGCTGATTCTCCAAAGGTAACCCAGCACATGCATTAGCTGTATGCATGAGCATGTGCTCTCCTCCCTCACCGACTCCAACCCCCCCCCCCCCGCCCCAGTTCTGTTAGGCAGGCATTTTTTTGTTGCAAGTAACAAGAAATTTCCAGGCAAGGGTAATTTTTGAGAGGTGAAAACAGATTGGAGAAATCAGCTGACAGAAACCTCACAAAGTTCAACAAGGGGAAGTGCAAAGTCCTGCACTTGGGGAGGAACAACCCCAGGCACCAGTATGTGCTGAGGGCTGCACAGTTGGAAAGCAGCTTCGCAGAAGGGAACTTGGGGATCCTGGTGGACATGAAGGGGAATATGAACCTGCAATGTGCCCTTGCCACAGACGAGGCTGATGATAGCCTGGGCTGCCTTAGGGTAAGCATTGCCAGTAGGTCAAGGAAGGTGATCCTTCCCCTTTATTCAGCACTGGTGAGGTCACACCTGGAGTGCTGGGTCCATTTCTAGGCTCCCCAACACAAGAGAGACATGGACATACTGGAGAGAACCTAGAGAAGGGCCATGAAAACATTTAAGGGACTGGAGCATCTCAAATGAGGAAATGCTGAGAGAGGTGGGACTGTTCAGCCTGGAGGAGAGAAGGCTCAGGAGAATCTTGTCAATGGATATAAATACCTCAAGGAAGGCTGCAAAGAGGATGGAGCCAGGCTCTTTTCAGTGGTGCAAGTGACAGGACCAGAAGCAATGGGCATAAACTGAAGCATAGGATGTTCCCCCTGAACACCAGGAAATGCTTTTTCAGTGTGAGGGTGTCGTGGTTTTGTGAGTAAGGGGGGGCCTAAGGTGGTAGCTTCTGTAGGAAACTGCTAGAAGTCGCTCCCCTTTGTTCAGGGGACTCAGCCGGGCCTAGGGCGGACCTTCTGCTGGCCAAGGCCGAGCCGATTGGTAGCAGAATGTCCCGTGATAACGCCTCTGCGATAACGTATTTAAGAAGGGGAAAACAGAAAAAAAAAGAGAAGAGAAGATGTGAAGAAGCTGAGCGGGGGCAGAGGTGCAGAGGGGGAGGCGCAGGCCTCATGGGCCTTGCAGGCCTCACCCTCTGGCCTCTCGCCAGGCAGCCGACTGGGCCCGACTCGGTCCAGCCCGGCTGCAAGAAGTGGAAAGGAGATGAGAAGTGAATAAGATGTAAAAAAAGATCCTGAGAGACATCTACCAGCCTGTTGTGAGGAACGGCTGCAGACGCCAAGGTCAGTTCAGAAGGAGGGGGAGGAGTAATGCAGCTCCTGGCCAAGATTCCCCTGCAGCCTGTGGTGACGACCATGGTGGAGCAGGTTGTCCCCCTGCAGCCCATGGAGGTCCACGGAGGAGCAGAGATCCACTTGGAGCCCGTGAAGGACCCCATACTGGGGGAGGTGGATGCCTGAAGGCAGCTGTGGCCTGTGGAGGGCCCGCTGGGACAGCTGTTCTTGGAGAGACTGCACCCGTGGAAGAGATGTCCCACGCCGGAGCAGTTCCACAAAGGACTGTGGCCCGTGGGAGGGACCCCACAATGGAGCAGGGGAGGAATGTGAGGAGTTCTTCCCCCGACCATGAAGCAGCGGCGTAAAACAACGTATGATGAACTGACTGCAACCCCCATTCCCTCTTCCCCCCTGTGCCGCTCGGAGTGGGGGGAAGGTAGTAGAGATAATGTTAAGCTTGGGAAGAGGGAGGGGTGGGGGGAGGTTATCTTGTTCTCTGTCTCATTATCCTGCTGTTTGTAGTAATAAATGGTTTTCCCCAAGTCGAGTCTGTTTTGCCCGTGACGGTAACTTTAAGGATTTCTCCCTGTCCTTATCTCAAACCTCAAGCCGTTTTTCCTTATATTTTCTCTCCCTGTTCTCTCGGAGTGTGGGGGGAGTGAGAGAGAGACTGCGTAGTCTGGTCCGATCGGGGCTGAACTACGACAGAGGGTAACCAAGCACTGGCACAGGTTTCTTGGGGATGTTGTGGAGTCCCCATCCTTAGAGGTATTCCAAAGCCATCTGGACATGGTCTTGGGCAACTGGCTCTAGGTGACCTTGCTCGAGCAGGGGTTTGGAGCAGATTACCTCCAGAGATCCCTTCCATCCTGAGTCCTTCTGTGATTTTATGAAATTATGTAGAATCCATTAGCTGTTTATTCTTGAAAGACTTACTGCCTCTTCACAAATTCCCCAACCAGTAACTCCTAAGAATGGTGCTATGGATCAGATGCTCTTTTTGACTTTTCTATGTGATTTTTCTTTTCTGAAATTTTTATGATTTAAAGCTGCATAGCTGTTGGAAATGACTGACATGCGTAAAGCAACCATGACATAGTTTCAGAAGAAATAAGTGTTTTTAAAGTCACTGGAGGTCAGATGATGTATCACACTTAGGCTAGCCCTTTCTCACTTTAAATGACTTGAACATACTTTTTTTTTTTGTATGTAATTGATACTGGGAGGTTTTATGGGAAATTTAATCAGCCAGGCCTTGCCATTTTTTGAAAACAACCCTGTGGAACAATATTTATGTGATATTAAACCACTAGGAGTTACAAGAAAGGCTAATTTAAGCAGAATTATTTGCTAGTTTAAAGTTATATTACATTTTTATATTTCATCCATGTCTGAGTAGTTAAATACATGTATAGAGGAACATCAAATGAACAACCTATGTATATGTGTAAATATTCTATATATTTAACTTGTGCAGTGTATCGTGAAGCAGAATTAATTTGATGTGTTGATTTTTTGTAAATAAAGGATGAAGTATGTGCACCAAACAGGATTACAGGTAATTAAACGAGTACTGCTTGGCTTATTTATCCCTAGTGGCAGAAATAGTTCCATATCAGCTGATAAAGGATGGAATTCAGTTCATTATGTATGTTTGTTTCAACCAAACACTTTAAAATACAAAATTAATTTTTACATAGCTCGTTAGTATTATTACTCTTATTACAGAATGAGAGTACATACTTTGCAAAAGATGACAAGGAGCTAATATAATTTATGGCGTTTAAAGAATGACTTCCAGACCTCGGGATTTTTTTTTTTTTACAGGAAAGGATGTTTTTATTGACCTAGAGGTGGAGCAATAGGAAGACCAATCTTTGCTTTGCACTTTGGACAAGAGTAGAAATGGTGATGGATGATCTGGCAAGATGCATTTGGCTTTTCCGGAGTAAATATACCTATAACTGCCAAATAATTCCTTTCCTCATTCTGTTGATTCAGTAAACCATATATTCCTGTCAAGCATTCTCATTTCACAGCAGACTAAAATACTGGTGTGTTATCAACACTTTTTTTGTTCACAAATTTAAAACACAGCTCCATATGGGCTTATATTACGTCCATCCAAGCCAGACCAAACGCAGAATGCTGTTGTTGTGGAAATGAGAAAAACAAGTGACTTGGGATGCTCCTGAAATGTCATGAATTTGTCCAGTCGAAACAGGCTTAAGAATGAAAAATTGCTACATAAACTGTCTTTCCTAAAAACAGCAGGAGAAATATGAAAATGTTCTGGACTCCCCCCAAAAAGACAAAAGTAGCAACTTCAGTTTTGGGAGATTTTAACATAAGTCTAAATAAGGACCTGGCTCTTGGAGTACGTACTCAGAGTGACCAGACTGTTTGTTAACAGACATTTGAGGTTTAGAGGAATGAGTTCCATGTATTTGACAGTTGCTGTGGATCATACATATATAGATACTGTGGAATGACCCCAAGCTCTTGCTGTTAGATAACTGAACTCACCATAGAAGCTGTTTGTGTTGCAACAGAGACAGTGGAAGAGAAGTTGGAAATGAGAGACAGGATCAATCAAGTGTTTATCTGAAGGCCTTCTCTGAGCTGATTGTTCATAAAGACGTGGATGGAGAGGAGGGAAGAGAACTGATGCTTTTCTTGCAAGGTCACGAGTTCTGTCTTATTACTAGGATGGGAGAGCACGCCTGTACATGACTTGAACTTCTGCCAAGTTAACTGCCAAGTTAAACTGCTTTTCAAAATGGTGGTTTTGTCACCACCTCTGCTCCCTTCACAGAACTAACACAGGTGAAAATGTAGCTACAGTTACAGAAATATTTTCTTTCCTTTTTTTCTTAGGGCACTACTCACTCTTCACCCGTAATTGTGCTTCATAAAAGAAGCAATATGGAATAATTACGCCAAATAGCCAGTCTCTACAGGTAATGATAACAGCAGTGACCTGTGGCATAAAACCAAGTATCTATAAAAATAAGGAAAAACTAAAGTAGGAGTAACTGTCCCCCTGGAGCAACTTACCACTTTGTACAAAAACACAGTAATAAGTCCTGTGGTGGCAGGTTTGACGTTGTTTTTGGAACATAGGGAATAGCTGGCACCTCAGTCTTAAACAAGCTATGTCAGCATCAGAGACAGTTGGGGCTGTTCAGCCTGAAGAAGGGAGGGCTCTGGGAGGCCTTATAGTGGCCTTCCAGTACCTAAAGGGGGCCTAGGAGAAAGCTGGAGAGGGACTTTTGACAAGGGCATTTAGTGTAGAAACATTAGTTTGTTAAGGTTTGTTATTATTGCTTAAATAGGAGTTCTTTTCAAGATCAGACTCAGTTGGTAAAACAGTCAAAAAGACTTTCCTCCCTGTTTGACACTGGCAGCTCTCTCTCTTAGGATTAAAGGAGTGGGTTTTTTCCTAGTTTAGTAGATGTGCTGTACCACATCCCTTCCTTTCTTCATTCCTTTATGTTCAGTCTTGTGATATATATATATAAAGCTTTTAAGAAAGCAAAAAGATAAATTATCCCTTAAAACTTACTGTGTTGTTTTGGTACATCTGAGAAATCTGGGTGATTTGGTAAATAAAAAGATGTTGAAGACACTGTAATTAATGAATGCTAAAGAACACATGAATAAATGGATACTATTTCAAATGCTGTTGTTTTTTAAATGTGTAATATACCTTTCTCATACGCACACATAATTTGTATTCTCGACTTGTCTTTATTTTACATGTATTCATTTTAAATTTTAAGCAACTGAAGTGGATGCCCAATGTTTTAGTTTTACAGTTTTGTGTGCTGATATGAAATCCTTCCTGTTTTGTGTTCTCTTACTTAATTAAATAATTTTTTTTATATCCTGGAAGTTTTTATTAGAACTTGTGCAGAAGTGGATTTGGCCTCAGGAGGTAAGTACTTAAGTCTTTTTGTCAAGCAATTTCTGTGAATTCCTTTTTCTGGTTAGTACTTCCACCTTTAAGAAAAACAAAACCAAAACAAAACAAAAAACCCACAAAACTTCAGGTGAAATCAAACTCTTTTAATTTAAAAATCAGCAATAATCAGGAAAGAGGCACAGTTTTGCAGAAATGTAAATAGTAATATTACTGAGCTTCTTTAACTTATTCAAATGCAACTTCAACATGAAATTACAAATATGGATTAACATACACTTCTGAAAAATGCTTACTGTGTATGTTACTCTTGATCTTCCAGTGACTTTTTAAAGTCATAACCTTGTTCCAGGTTTTTCAAATGAAGCTCAAGTATTCTGTCACAAAATAAAGCACAGAACAGGTTGAATGGCAAACCCATTTCATCTTGGTTTATAATATCCAATATTGGTCTTTTTATATTATAAACTCATAAAGTTGAAGGAAAATTCTAACTACTTCTCACTTCTCTTCTGTGGCTTCCAAAGTCTTTACTTTTCTAAAATAATGAGGTAAAATCTGTGTACTTTCATTTAAACTTGTCTCTTTTTGTCCAGTGAGTTTAAGGAGGTTTTGCGTAATGTAGATATTCCTTTTACTTTCAAATATCTTCAGTTTGCTCTGATGCTTTTTCTTTTGGATCCTTTAAAGCCTCCTACATAGGGATTATAAAGCTCTGAAGATTTATTTAATGCATCCATATTAATTTTCTCAGTTTCTTTTATGGTTTCTTCCTCTTCATAATTTTTTTAAAAGTAGTCACTGAAATGTCTGTCTTCTTTTCCTAGAAGAATCAGCTTTTTTTTTGGTATAAGACAGAACAAGTTTTATGGAAATAGTTTGAGAGAAAACTGTTGAATTTTCTAATAGGTCTGCTCTCCACTGACTTTGAGATATTTAGTCAGCTCTTTAATAAAGAATCAATTTCCGTTGTCCCTGAGAATTTGTTTTCTGAAATACCCCTGAGTTTCTTATTTCTAAGTTTCTGTATGACTTACTGATCTTTTACTTATGAGTCTTTGTGTTTGAAGACTGCAAATGTAAATAGTTTGAATCATCGTGTGTGCACTAGAGAAGCCTTTTTTCGGTCATGACGACGTCTTATGGAGAAATTGTTGCACTAAGATTTAAGATTTGGTCCTTGATGGGGACCAAAGAAACACAGTCAACAGAACCTTAGAAAAATAGCGAAATGCAGTTCCCTTAATACAGAATTATGTAGCAGTACAGTATACAAGTGACCAGGCCTGTTTACTTGATTCCAAAAGGTGATACAACTGCAATGGGCTGTTTCAGCCATAGACTTGCATGCTTTTTAAAGGCAGCTCTGTTAAGTACTGATTCTGATATCACCCTATTCCAATACTTTCAAAGCCACTGCAGTCTTACACTCTTGGGGAGGGTCCTGCTGCAGCCTGGTGCCTACCCACTTTTATGTACATTCTTATTACAAAGTCACATATAGCTCACGTTACACAACACTGGTGTCCAAAAGTGTATGTATTTGTATGAATACAGATAAATATGAACAAGCATGTGTGGGTATAATAATAGCTATCTAATTGTAGTGATGTAACTGGTATGGACATAGAATATAATTCTTTTCAGAGAAAGAAAGAAGAAAGAAAGGTTGTAAGAAAATGCAATATACTAAAGAGTTGGTGAATGTATTAGAAACATTTTGTGAGTTCTGCTGGTGTTTGTAGAAGTGTTTTGAAATTTTTTTTTAATTTTCTTTTATTTTGAGAAAATATGATAATATTTTCTTGAGATTGACATTCCTGGGAAAGCAGTAAAGGCTCTGGCAACAATCAAACACTATTATTTGACTTTTGTTTAATTCTAGCATGTAATGTTTCTCTGTTTTTGTTTCATAACAAAAGGGTTTCTTTTCCACAAATAGCAGTCGTTAATTTTTCTGAGTAAAGGCTGCACTATTCAGCACGTGTTCTAGTTTTCCTGTAGTGATAAGCTCTCATTATTTTCCATGCTGGTGGTTGCCTGGCAATAATGTGTCCTTTAGTGTTCTTAATAAAGATGGCAATGCAAAATGCAAAATTGACTTGCAGCACTGCTGTCTGTTAGAACTGTTTTAATAAACATAGCTGTGGGCACTTTTTGCCTTCCTTTGCTGGTTATGTATCACTGCTCTGTTGGTTTTTTAATTATTTTTTTAGGCATCAAGAAGGGTAAGTAACTGGTTGTTTCTTTGATTGAAGCTGCCAAAGAAACCCTCCAGGCTATACAATGAAACACCTGTATTATTGCCACCTGCTGCGCTGTTCCACCGATGCCAGAACTTATGGAGTCATTCAGCTTTAGAGTTGCATTTCTTTGTTTTTTGTCTAGGCTAGGCATGATTTTTTTTGCAACTAGTGCTTATCAACAAGCATGGTTTCCTTATCCATGCCATCTTTCCATTTGGTTGCTGGAAGGTCTGGGTCTTAATCAGGCTAATAATAATTTTGGAGCCTTTGTTATCTTTATTTTGTGAACTCAAATTTTAAATGTAGCCTGAGGTAAAGATTTGACTTATTTTTATTTTTTTTTAAATGCATCAGAATCCCTTGAGAATTTTTGGCATTGTACTTGCAAAGGTGATGTTTTGCTCTATATCATCCACACAAGTTCTACCATACCAGTTATTGTCTTATGAGCAACTCAGTTTTCAAATAATTCTGTTCTTTGTTCCCCACATCACCTATAGTCTGTTCACAATCTGAGGCCAGTGTTTTACTCTCCATCTCTTTTGGTTTTTTTTTGTGGTTTTTTTTTGGTTGTCAGAGGGGTTTGGGGTGAGGAGTAGTAGGATTTTGGATCTGAGTGGTGGATGATGAAATAGTCTTTCAGTGGGCATCCTGTTGGACTTTTCTCGGTGTTTTGTTTCTCCTTTTGTCCAATTGTTTGTGAGAATTATTAATGTATGTCTTGGCCCATCTACTATGTATATGCAAAGTTGTTCCTGCATGTGTTCTCAGGATTAAAAGTAACTGTATTGCCATCTGTCTTAAGAAACCCTACTGCCATCTGTCTTAAGAAATCTCTGCCCATAAAAAAGACATTACTGCACAAATGTGCAAATTGCAGCATGCCAGTTATGGCATGTCACCCAAGGAGCAGTAGTCCCTTAACTTAAGGAGGTTTTGACTTGATTGCTTTTGATGGCAGGAAGATAAGAGGAGTTCTGTGTTTTTAAGGAGAAAATTCAATTAGGGTTTCTAAATCCTAAATGTGACATTTGTGTTCTGTCTCATTATCTGTTTGTAAATTACAGAAGTCAGTGTTTAACTGGAATGTATTAAAACATTAACATGTCTGTGTTTTGCTGGAACTGCTGTGCTTTTCTGAAGATAAGTAGGAATGCTTAATAAGCCATGTACTGGAACGTTTCACCCACTCATACCACATTTTGTACACTTTGCCTCTCATTGTGTTGTGATGTGAATATATAATCCTAAACATGACCTTTTCCCATTAATTATATTCTTCCTAAAGAGTGTTTTACTTCAGTGTGAGATCTCCTCTATCTCATTTCCATCAGATTACATCCTGTCACTTCACTCAGAAGCGACTTCTCTTTAGTGAGATTTTAATAACATGGTCTGGTTCCAAACAGAATGTATTTCAAGAAAATGTTGTAAGTTGTGTTTTCTGTGAGACTTGCACACATCTCTGCATCCATTTTCTCACACAACAGTCACAGCATCAGCTCAGCAGGTGATTAGCAGTAACTTGGTTTTTTTTGTTGTATGTTTTTCCACTAGAGGATTGTTGGTGACTGCAAATGATTATATTCCTGTCGGTAAGGAATCTGATGCATGGGGAGTTTTGTCCTATATTTCCTTTCCTTGATAAAGCTTAATTTCAAGCAGATGTTCTATGCCTTCAGAGTGATACTGTATCATTTTAATCATGCAGTAGATGCTGTGTTGGGTTTTTTGGGTATGATCAACACAGGTGTCACAGGATGTGTTACTCTCAATATCTGTTGAGAGTGCTTTACAGTTGGTGGTATTTAGCTCGTCCCTGTGAAGCAAAACAGCAGGCTTAACAGGGTAAAAACAGAGTTATTACCTCTGCTGTTGCTGCCTCTGGCAGTTTTGTTAATCCAAACTCTGGATTCCTTTGACATTTAGTACAAGTTCTTGGCAATTAAAGTTTTCAGCTTTGTTACAGTGTGCTGGTTTTTTGTGTCCCAAAATGTACAGTGTGTTTTGGACTTAGTTTTATCTGAATCAAAATGGATGCAAACTTCTTTGGGAAACAAAGGAAAATAATTTTCAAGATCTGTGTTTTGATTCAGGAGGTGAACTGAAATCCACATTTATCTTTTTGTTCTTGGTCATATATGTTGCCAAAGTAGTAAGAAAAACAGACTTTCTTCCTTTCCTCTCTACAACCTATAATTTGAGATTTCTCTAATTCTTTATGAATGTCAGAAGATTTTCATCACAAAAGCCATAGCTTCAGTGGGAGGTACGCTGTAAGAGTGGGAATTGAATTCCATAAAAGGCCACAGGGCTCTGAACTGATATTTTTGGGAATAATGTAAGAACTAAGTCCTGAGGGTTATATTCTCCTCATGTTCTGTTCTGTCTGTAAGTGTTCATTGGGTTTGACTTGAATGTGGGATGAGAGATTGGATAATATTTTTTCCTTCCCATATGACTCTGACTTCTAAAAACCTCATGGGAGGAATTCAATCTGCTGATGTATCTTTTGAAAAGTTGAAATGCTTTATACAGAAAATGTCAAAAATGAAACATTTGGACTTTCCAGAGTGAAGAGCCCTATTTTGAAAATGTTGCTGTAAAATGTGTCAATATTGTCAAATTCTCTCTTTTATTAAGGCTAAATTTGACAAATTTGACTTGCATATGCAATTAGTTTTTCCTTGAGACAGAGTACCTGATTAATTTACTATTCTCTGATGTGTTCTTTGAGCTTTAAAGAAAAAGTCTGTCAGGTTTTTCTACTTTTTTCCAATTATATAGCATTTAGAATTTCATTTGGTCTCCCTTATTTTCACAATTAAGGAGTGTACTGGCAATTGTAACATATATTTATGCAGATATAATTTTAAACTTTACCAATTGTATTATAACTCAAATTAAACTGAAGCATTAACAAATAATGCTAAAAAGTATCAGGCTAGACACAGTCTGAGGGGGCTAGGTTGTTGGAACTCTTGCAAAAATTTCCATTTCTAAAATCTTTGTGCAAGTATTTAACAGCTCTTATGACTTTCTTTGTTGGTTTTAAAATCAAACTTTTACCAGAAGTAATTGTTCATTAAACTGCCTTTTTGATGTAAAAAATAAATGGGATGTGCTGTCAGACAGCATTTTTCAATGAAGCTATTTTTGGGGAGTTTGTGAAGTAGTTAGTCAATGTATTGATGGTGCTACTGGTGTTGAGGTAAGAAGATGAGAAATCTAAGGTCTTCTATAACTGCTGCTGTAGTAAAGTTTACTCTCTTTCCTAAGTATTCCCATTATATGCATGTGGAGGTAGTTTGCTGTTTTCAATTTGCTTTTAACTGATTGTTTAAATGTTTAAAATGTTTCCCTCCAAGTAATTCAACCTAATGTATTTTTTCTTCTTGAAAAGAAAAAACAAAACAACTTGCTTTACAAATATTATGATCTATCTGTAGCTTCCCTTTTAACATGAAGAATTAAATCTGTTAAATGGTAATGCCTGTGCTCTTTTATTATAGGTAGAACAGAGGTGGCCTCTAAAGATAAATGTAATCAAGGAAGGAGAGAAAGTTTCATACTACAAAAGGTATATTTCTGGTCAGAATAGGTATAATTATGTAAAGGACTGGTGCAGTGTGAAGAGGGGAACATTGGAATAGTGTAGGTGCAAGTCAAACGTATCAAAAAAGAGAACCTACTGTGCACTTGTTGAGGTAAACTCACTCAGTGACAGACAGGTGTCAAGTGTTAAATGAAGGGACAGTAAAAATTTCTTCCTAAAGATGCTGTATCGAATCTAGCAGTGATAATTCTGATTGTAGAGAAATTTCAGAAGTCAGAGACAAATGTGTAAATGCTAATAATGTACTGAAGTGCTATTTGTCTTTGAGAGGTGTGAGCATAGTGAAATTATGAATTGAAGCTACTACAGGTACTTCTGAGTAATAAAATACCATTTATGGGCCCTTGGATTACAGTTTTTGTGCATCATTTTAGGGGAAGATAGATTTATTTTCCTTTTTTTGTTTTTTTTTTTTTCTATTGATGTTAACAGTTGGTAAGTAAGTTAAAATACAAAAGTAATTATTTTGAATCTAGTCAATTGTTTTTCACTTGAATTCTGCTGCCCTTCATTCACCTGGATTACCTGCAAGATTGCTGGTCGTTATTTGCCCTTTTCTGCAGGTAATGCTGGTTTAAAAAAACTTTCCTAAACTTCTCTCCTGTAATGGTTACCTGTTACATTTAGAGTTCTATCTGCCTTTCTTATCTATCTCTTTCATTTTATGACTCAGGCTCACTTCAATTAATGTACAGTTCTCCGTCTCAGTCCTAGTCTGAGAAGTTACTTGCAGCTTTCAGTAATTCAGCCAGAGCTGACGAATCCCCACAGTACACCAGTCCTTTCTCTGTCACTCAGGCAACGTGCTGCAAGGTGGCAAGAGTTTTTGTTTGCTCTGAGCACTGACCTTGATGGGTATAAGTTTCTATACAACCTCTGTTCAGTAATGTGGGTGCCTAATGCCTGGCGTCATGTACAGGTTCACCAATTGCATAGCATGGAGGACCTATAAAATGACTCCTTTGTCCATGCAACTGGATTTTCTCCCAAAGGAAACTAGTTTGTATAAAATGTGCACTTTTGCAGTGTCCCACTGTCGTAGTTCAGGCTTGATCGGGACCAGACTACGCAGTTTCCTTCTCACTCCCCCCACCCTCTGAGAGAATAGGGGGAGATAATGTAAGAAAAAATGGCTCGAGGTTTGCGATAAGGACAGGGCGAAAATCCTTAAAGTTACCGTTACAGGCAAAACAGACTCAACTTGGGGAAAACTATTCATTTATTACTACAAACAGCAGGATAATGAAACAGAGAACAAGATAACCTCCTTCCAGCCCTTCCTCTTCTCAAGCTTAGCATTATCTCTACTACCTTCCCCCGCCTGAGTGGCACAGGGAGGGGAAGAGGGAATGGGGGTTGCGGTCAGTTCATCACGCGTTGTTTTACGCCACTGCTTCATGGTTGGGGGAAGAACTCCTCGCATTCCTCCCCTGCTCCATCGTGGGGTCCCACCCCTACGCCACAATCCTTTGTGAAACTGCTCCGGCGTGGGTCATCTCTTCCACAGGTGCAGTCCCTCCAGAACGGCTGCCCCAGCTGTGCCCTCCACGGGCCACAGCTGCCTTCAGGCATCCACCTCCCCCGGTACGGGGTCCTTCACGGGCTCCAAGTGGATCTCTGCTCCTCCGTGGACCTCCATGGGCTGCCAGGGGACAACCTGCTCCACCATGGTCGTCACCACAGGCTGCAGGGGAATCTTGGCCAGGAGCTGCATTACTCCTCCCCCTCCTTCTGAACTGACCTTGGCGTCTGCAGCTGTTTCTCTCACAAGAAAAGTTCTTCACAACAGGCAGGCAGACACCTCTCAGGATCTCTTCACATCATCCACCTCATCTCCTCTCCACTTCTTGCAGCCAGGCGGGGCCGAGTTGGGCCCAGTCGGCCGTCCGGCGAGACGCCAGAGGGTGAGGCCTGCAAGGCCCATGAGGCCTGCGCCTCCCCCTCTGCGCCTCCACCCCGACTCAGCTTCTTCACATCTTCTCTTCTCTCTCTTTTTTTTTTGTTTTCCCCTTCTTAAATACGTTATCGCAGAACAGAACATTCTGCTACCAATCGGCTTGGCCTTGGCCAGCAGAAGGTCCGCCCTAGGCCTGGCCGAGTCCACTGAACAAAGGGGAGTGACTTCTAGCAGTTTCCTACAGAAGCTACCACCTTAGGCCGCTCCTCACTAAACAAAACCACAACACCCACATGCATTTAAGAGGTACAAAATGTGCGCTCACGAATGAGGATGGTGAGTGCATCACTGCTGTGGTACGGGCACAGCCACTGTTAATATCAGATATACATCTACCTGTCTGCTTGCTAACTACTTCTCTGTCAAAGAATTCTTGTTCTTCTGTGATGTGAATAATCTCTACTGAATACTTTACCTGTAGGAAAGGAGAGAGATTAACAGGTCATTAATGATCCTTATATCTGCTGAGCTGTATTGTACAGCAGAATCAGGCCATTTTGCAATATTTTAGAAATTTTATAGAACAAACCTTCAAAACCATACATGTATGGCTGCTTTAGCTTATAGCTATATGCATGTGTGGATAAGCTGTCAAAAGCATAACTTTGAAGATCTTTTGTTTTTAAACCAGGAAATAATGAAATTATTGTAGATATTTATGTATTATTGAAAAAGTGTGAGAAATTTTGGTTGCCTTTTTTTTTTCTTCACATTGAAATAGACAATTTAATTGTGAAGGTTGCCCTTCAGTACTTCTTATTTTAGTTGTAAAATTTGCCATTCAGTACTACTTTCATTAGTTGTAAGATTATGAAACATTGTAGTATCCTGATTGTAGAAAAGACACTTCTAAATAAAGTTGTTAAGCCTTTTTAACATACTGTACATGGCAATATGAAAGACAGGTTGTCAGAACTGGAACAGCAAAACCTGTGTCCAAATATTATGTTGCGTATACTGTGTTTGCTGCAGTTAATACTGTACTAGAATCTATGCTTTACGTGCTTTACTTGAAACAAAAAATCCCACACTTTAATCTTACTTGTAAATGCCATAAATTCCAAGCATTTGGTAAGCTTGACTCAGATCTCCTATATTTATATTTTTTTATGGCATAAACACACAGTACTCACTAATCATTTTTTATTATAATAGGAGAAGTCATGCTTGTCCCTTCATGCCAAACATTTGCCTTTGAGGGAAATGAGGGTATAAAAATGAAGGATACTTGATGTGACATGCATCTTTCATTGATTAGTTTGAAAGAAAGATTGTTATTGTGCTATGGCAAAAGTAATTTTACTTGCAAATATGGATTCAGTGTGCCTTTTAAGTCTCATTTTTGTGGTTGCTTTTCTTGTGGGATGTAACCTGAGTCATTCTCTCAGGACAGTTTAATAAGGTTGCATGCTATAACTGACTGCAGAATTATCTACCTAATGCAAAGTCAGTGGAAGAGATTTGGATTTCAGTAACCTTCAATTTTGTCTTCAGAACACCGACTTGGCATAGGGTGGAAAGTGAGATGTTTTTATGTTGCTTGTACAGCTCTGCAATGGTCAGTGTGTGCAAAATTAATTGCTATAATGTCAAGACACCATCACCATGCAGGCCACCTTCCTTGTGAGGAAATATTTGTTTGTCTTAAAGAATGATTTAAGATCTTTTCCTCCTTTTTTTTTTTTTTTTTTTTTATGGTGGCACTCCTTATTGCTGACCTCAAACCTCTCTGATGATGTAATATCTTTTCTGTTTAAAACCAACTCTCACCTCTAGGGTAAGGTAAGCAAGCAAGCAGACATCTAGTAAAAATTAGGGCTTTTATACGAAACCATCATGGATGCTGCTGATTTTTTTTTTGTTTTCTGTGATACGAAGGTCAATGAAATTTCTATATCAATTGCCATAGTGGTCAGAAAGGCATGGTATTGAAAAGGAGAATTATTTGCTCTTTGACAGAGGTCGCAGTTGATGACAGGAAATACCCTCCTAGCTCAGCATGGTGGTTTATCAGTCGTTGTACTCAGTCCCCAATAGTCATAATGGGAGATATGGGTTAGGGACGGCTTGTGTGCTTGTATATGTCCTCCAGTCCTCTATCCTTGTACTTACCCAGGATCTACAGCTGTATTAGACATGTTAGAGGGTACATCCTTGCCCAGTCCTTTTAGCACCCACCATGCATGGTGCCTGAATTTGTCTAACCTGTCTTTAAACCTACTAATGGTGTCTCCCTCCACAGCCTCCTGTGGCAGTAAGGTCTACAAGTTCTCTGCTTGCTGTCCAAGGAAGCCCTTTTATCCATTTTAGGCTATCTCCCACAGGTTTCATCAAGTGGCCACCTCAGTCTTGTATTAGAGGATTTGCTGAATGGCAGTTTATCTACTGCTTTTACGACTTTGTAGACTGCAATCCTACCCTCCTTCAGGATTCCCCTATACAGACTTAGGGGTCTGAGTGCAGGTTTTTTTTCAGTCCCCAAGCTCTCCGTGTGTATCCTACCCATCTACTGTGCTCTGTTTGTGAACATAGCATGTACAGGTGGAGTCCAGCCCTATGGTGCTGGACGTTCTTGAGTAACAGGGCCGCTGGTAATGAGTTCCAAGTATGATTTCTGTAGTGTTACTAAAGTCTGCCACCTCTCAGATCAGTGAAACAATAATGTTATTTTTCACCTCTGTAGAAGTTTCTGTATGAAAATCTGGAAATGTTTATATAAATATTAATGAGTTCTACTTTAAAGGAGCTTTATGAGCGTTGCAGTAAGAAAGAAAGAGAAGCATAATGTTTCTAAGTGGACAGTCCTAAAATAAACTGTACATTAAGTGATATTCTACACTGCCTAATTCTTTTTACATAAACTATTAAATCTGATTTTATTACATTATAGGATAAAATTACTCCAATCAAGACATTGCTTTGGGATTTGAGGGTTTTTTTAACTATGATCTTTTGATTATACCTATTAAATCTGCAGAGTAAAAGTAACTAAAATGTTATGTTCTGCACATGTCCCCCGAGTACATGGAGTTTTTACCGCTTGTTAAAATAGGAAAGTGATGATATTATTATGAGGTAGCCTATATATAACCTATTTAATATAAAACTATACCGAGCAAATGGAATTTAAAAGTCAAAGATTCTTGTATTTAAGTGTTTTTAGGATTTCTTAGAAGTCCATATTGTTTCCATTACAAATAAAATATTACCCATATTGTGGTTGTTCAAATACAATAACTCTAAAATTTCCACCTGATCATCCAAATATTTTGAAAATTTCTTCTTGAAGCTTGATGAAATGCTTGCCTAAAATTCAATTTTTGGCCACACTTAAATGTAATCCTCAAATTTAATTGAAGCTGCTCTAAGAATATTTTTAGTCTGTAATAATAGCTCTGAATCTAAAATATCTATTCTAGAATTATACTTATTATCCCGTGTCATGACAGAATAAAAGAGGTTATATGAAAGAGGAGGATACTCTCTGAATACATTGTTACTGTAAACTTTGCTGTGAGTTCAGATTTTGGGAGAACAGATTTTTCTGTAACTTCAGGAATATTCACAATTGATGATGGGGAATCATTGTATTTTTTCCCCTTTGCAAGCCAGAGCCAATAGGAATGGGGTGATAAGAGAGGAACATACAGTTACCACTGTAGTACTGTACTTCTAAATGAAAGTAATAGTAAAATTATTTGCTGCTATTGAAAAACACTGCCTGTGAAAAGTGGACACCTGTTTTGTCCAAAAGGCTTAGTAGTAATATCACAGTACACCACAGTAATGAGATACTTTTTCTTACATATTGTTTTGGAAGCTTTCAAGTGCCACCCTCCCTTTCAAGTATGCACTTAAATTTCTGGTGAGTAGCCCATTTTAAGTTGGCTCCGTGGACACATGGAATAGTGAGTGCATCTACACTATGAAACTGTTTGTGAAGCAGAAAACAAAGGTTATTTCAAGAAGAAATAGCTGTTTTTTAGGATGCATCTTCGGTTTCTTGGCATTATGTTACCCACAGAAGCTGCAGATTTCTCTGGCTCGCCTTGTTCTTTGATGAATGCTTACACAGTCAATTTTATTCATACATCTTCTCTGAATATTGCTTTTTTTTCCCCTTGGTAGCTTACTTGTTTACTCACTTCAGGAAGAGCCTTTATACAAGTGATTTCAGACTCTGCGCTGCATTAAATACAAATCGCTTGCCTGTCCACTGGCTTATGAGAAAATATCTGTTTGTCACAGGCAATACTAGAAGGAGAATTTCCTGCTTAAATATAGATAATGAAGATCTGACCCTCACCATTTTGTAGGGAAAACCATTTGGGTTTAGGGGAGAAGAGGGATGGAGGAGTGCAGAAAGTAGTGAACTCAATTTTAAGATATGTACTGCTTTTAAATTTCCCTACTGGCTCAGTGCATTAGTTGGCTTGTCACATCACATTTTCTGAACTTCTTTGTATTATGTCACATAATATGACAGAGATAACCCTTGTGACAAATCACACAAGCCAGTGTTTCAGTGGGGAAATAGGAAACTGCCAGTTTTCTGAACAGTCCCGTAAAAACACTCCGTAGAATTCTGTAAAAAGGAACTTTGCAGAAATTTAAATCTATGCTTTTTCTTGCTGAAATCCTTGTCTTCAAACAAACTTCATAGTACTAATTTGAAGAAACTGAGAAAAAAATGAAAATAAATGACGCGGTAGGAGCTCTGGCTCATGTGTGGGAAAAGCTTACAGCTGGACAGAGGATCCAGCCTTAGCTTTTCTGTTCTGCCTCCACTGCTCAGATATCTGAGCTGCTCATGCCTCACGCCTGACCTGCAGCTGTACGGTCTTTCAAGCACAGCACTGGAAATTACACTGACTCATGAGTAGCTCATGAGCGGCTTCTGTATGAGAAGAGCCAGACAGCTTTTTGCCAGCTGTACTAAAATAAGTGGCTGTTACTTTCCCTGATACAGAGGTGGACTGAATTGGTAGATCCTTCCTCCCAGCCCTAAACCACTTTTTGTCTTTGCACTAAATACTAAGGAAATATTAGGGTTATCTTTTCAGTAGTAAGATGCTGATGTTGTTTGTATATTTGTGCTCATTATTTGTATTCATTCACGGGTTGCAGTTTCTATTTTAAAGACCCTTCTTTTTCCTTACTTTTCTATTTAGTAAGTGTCTCTATAATAGGGGGGAAAAGTGATTTTGACAAAATATCTTTGGTTCTTGGACAGCACAACCCTGCTGCTGTTATAAAAAGAGAGAGTCATTAGAGGTGAACTTTCACATTTTGAATAACTTTTGCTCTATCTTGTGCTTGGTTTCTATTTTCCCTTTTTTTTTTTTTTTATGCATGGGATGTGCTTACAAACCAAAACAACACATATCTCTGCTCATTCTGTTCAAATCTAGCTGCAGCATTCTCACGAAAATTACATGGTTACATGGACAGTCACAAATTTTGAAGTTTTGGGGGAACCTTTGTCCTAAAATAAAAAAAAGAGGACTTATGGGTAACTGGAATTGGTAGTTATTTATATATGTAATGGGCTCTACTTAGTGTTGCCAATGGCAGGAAAAAAAACCCACTTCAGTGCAGTCAGCGCTAAAGTGAAATTGTTCTGTACAAATATAGGACCTAGAACAACTGATATATCATTGCTCTCATTGGTTTCTCATAATTTTAAAATTTAAAGGAAGTTGAGTGATTGATAAAGCCCTCAGGCTGTTTGAAAAATATGATCATGTTTTTCTCTGTTACAATTACTTCTGCCAGTTTGTGTTTTCCATGTTCCTGGGCAGCTAAAGCAGTAGCATTACTTAGACAGCTTTATGAGCAATTTGACAAACTCATCTGTGGGTGGCATATCACCATTTATTTTCCATTATTTTAAAAAATAAAGAAAAGATATTGTAGTATCTTCATCTCTCAGGGCTGTGACTTATGTTCCCTAAAATAAAAATATTGCCATAGTTTGGGATGCTACTGCAACTGTGAATGCTACCTTAGTTTTCTCCTAGCAGTTATGATCCCCAAGGTAGTCAGCACTTCCATCAATTCTGTTACAAAGCAATAATCTCTGGCAGAGGGGTATAATGGGCAGTAGGAAGAGACATCATCTTAAAGTCTTGCAATTAGATATATATACCAGGGTCTGTGTGGAGTTCAGTTTAACCAGGTTGTATGGATAAGCAAAAGATTTTTTTACTGTTGTACTCTGTTGTTGTACTGAGGTCTGAGAGGATGAGTAGTGATAGGATGTTGGTTTTTGCAGAACTTCTGTATGTGAATACTGTCTACATCCTTATCCTGCACTGGAAGAAGATAGAAGATGAGAGGGAGAGAGAAGTGGTGCAGGGTTCTTTCCGGAATTCCATAAAAAAGACCTGATGACAAATGGAGTAATAAAATAGCTGTTTTAATGGATAAAAAATGGAACATAGATAGCAAGTAAATCTTATGTTCTTATGAATCCTATGTTCGTTCAGATGCTGGGAACTGCAGTTTCATGCAGCATCAGACAGATCCTGTGTGGACTTTCCCGCAGCATGCTGTGCAGATCCTGTTCATGGAGAGATTCCTCCTCCCTCTCATACCCTGGTGCCTTTCATTTTGTGTAACGACCAGAATCATGCATCTTCTCCTGAGAGGCTAGTTGTTCTCTCTTCATAATATCCACTAGCGTGCAGCACAGGCTTGCACAGGACAGCTACTCATGCTAACATACAGCTTTCTCCGAAGGTATAAGAACGAATAGAGCAGAGATGGCCTATTCAACACCTCAAAGTCTTCTGCAAGATTCACAGTACAATCCTCTAGTGGATGTTGGCTACTGGTTTTCAAAACAATATTTTTAACTAGGCTTATGAAGTTGCATGAGAGGGAGAGGCTGGAATCTTAGAGAAAAGAGGGAAATTAAATTTTTCCTGGATCCTTTAAATGGTCACTTGTGAACTTGAAAAGCCATACTTACGTATTTTGCCATGTCTACTGTTGTGAATCTTGATGACATGGAAAAAAAAATCTCTAAAGAAAACAGCTAAGGGATTATTCTTTGATCGGCTAACTGCAAACATTGAGACAGAGATGTAGTACTCTGTTCCCAAATTTATTTTCTGTGATAACAGAATCAATTGCGTTTACTCATGCTGATTCTGAAATAGGAAAATAATTTGTTAGATGACTGTTGCTGTTGCCATCAATAGTTAAATGTTCCGAAGAACTTTTAAATAAGCTCCTGTTTTGCACTTGCACGAAACTTTTCTGCACTTCTAGAAGTCTGTATGGGAGGTCCTGTAGAAATTATTACTGACTTCGCTTCTTTAGGAAGATATCGCAAACTAATCCAAGCCCAAACAAATTCTGCACATGTACAGAGGGGAAATTCAATAAGGTGTATGTGCGACACAGACAATAAAATAGTTTAATACATTTTGGGGGCAGAAGGATCATTTAGTGTAATCTCTTGTAGATCAGAGGTTGTTAAACTTCAGTTATCTCTGTTTTGAGCCCAGCAGCTTTACTAAAATACATCCATTAGAATAGGATCTGCTATTAACTTCCTTACTTCCATTAGCAATCCCATATATATCTTCTGTAAGAAGAAGAAATAGTGTCTGAAATCACAGTTTCTCTGCATTCCTGTGGTTTGATGTGTCATTTATGTAAAACGGCTTTAGCAGTGTATCAGCCTCCCTCCAAACCATCTTAATCTTGGGTGTTGCTTGTTAATATTTACAAATTGCTTTATATAAAAAGATTGTTTACAGGTGATTATGTTGGTTAAGATAACTTTATTTTTCTTCCTTTTTGTTACTTGATGTTTAAAAGCACCATAAGCCATGATACACTTCTGCAGCTGTTGCAGGAAAGCATGAAAATAGCACCTTTCTTCCTGGTGTTCAGTGGGGATGTTTTAGGAGTTGCTTCTATTAGACAAGCTGTGTCTTGACCTCTTGTGCTCCCCTTTTGCAGTCCAGCTGTATGCAATTCTGTGGACTCTACCTTTAGCTGAATCTTTCATTCTCCCAAGCCAATTTCAAAGTCTATTATAGCACCTAACGTTTGAAATTTATGACAATTCTGTGCTTGCTTTCAGCAGTGGTGTTATAGTCCCTCACTGGTAACCATTCTGTTGTACAAACGTAAACACTCCGCCATGAAAATAATAGCTAGCCAAGAGTTTTCAAAGTTCAGTGCTGTGCTGTATCACTGTACGGATAGGATAGTTGTGCAGTATACAGTACTCATATAACTGTGTCGAGTGTGGTATGTTCATACAGTTCTAGGATTTGCTATTATAACTAATACTTTCCTGATCTAATTTTCATGATTTTCTGTGTGGTTTTGTAGGATCTGTGATATAATTGATTCCTCGCGGAAGTGAGGGTTTGCATATTAATTCCTACTTGTTTTTAATACCCTATTTGTTTTTAATGCCTTTCCTACTTCATGACTGTTTTCATTTTTTTTAGTTCTTACGTGCATAGCCTTACCTCAGCTGTGCTCAGTAGTAACATGATATACTGAGTACTGTGTTGAAGTCACCTTTTTTTTTTTTTTTTTCCTTCTCCTCTGAAGTGGGATGTTTTTTCTGGTGGGGATGCAGTGACAGAAAAGCATCAACAAATAGCTCCTTCACATAAATGAAACAATTCAGCACATCTGTGTATTCTGCTTTACTGAACATAGAAATATTACAAAATCAATGTGCTTTTTTTGTATTACATAAGTCCATGACAGCTTTGGGATCATGTGAAGGATATTTGGCTGACAAATTCATTGGAAGATCAGTTGAAGTTTAACTAAAGTCCTAATCCAGTTTTGGGTGTTTGAGACAAGGACAGTTAGTTGAAAGTCATCTCAGTAAAGGAAGTTATAAATTTTCACCATTCAAAGTACTTTTATCAATTCTTAGCATCTCGTTAACTGTCAAGAAGTGCAAGTATGAACATTTAGTGTTTACATACTTGACATGTTGGTTGTGTACTCTGTGGTACATACTCCTGATCTTCAAAATGTCCCAAATGAGGTGCTGTTAAGATCTCACGTATATATGTTCTTTGAAATGGTAGTGTACTTCAAATAAGAATGGGCTGTTAAATATGAATTTTATTTAGGAAGTATCTTGCTGTTATTTCTTACTCCCTCTCCCCTTCCTTTGTTTTAAAGAAACACTGGTTGATATTTTTTCCAGGGATACCTTTACTGGCTTTTACATCTTTAAGGTTATTAAACCCACAGGGTCTGACTGACTTAGCAGTTTATTCCCTATTTGGCTTAGTCTTTCTGGCTTCTGTTTATAATTATCTTCTTTCTGACAGATACGTGTGCCTTACTTGCACTCGGCCAATTTGTGCTTTATTTCCCTTCTCACTTTGAGAATTGTATTCATGTTGTGAGCTTGCTAGTTCATTCTCTTTTTAATGACCATGAATAATTGAACATACCCTTTGAGTTTATTTTCTGCTTTCCCATAACAAAATGTGTTAGAAAAAAATATCTTGCTGGATTTATTTTGATTTAACACAGTTATATTTACAGTAAAAATTGAAGAGCTTTTTGTATGCATTCTTCTCTGTTTGCTTACTTGTATACTTATTTGTCAAAGTGCTCAAAAGTTTGGTCTGACTTTTAAATATTGCACAAAAGTGGAAGCTGGATATACCTGATCCCACTTGTTTTTATATAGCTGTGATAATAAATGTCATGAAAATTTTGCACATAGGAAATTCAGTACAGTTTGCTTTCCATAATGTTTGATTTTACACAAACTTTTTATTTCAGTGATTTCAAATTTTCCGGTAACCGTCAGTAAACATATTGGGAAAGTTCTGTGTCTGTAGACATATATAGATCACAAATATCAGAATAAACACACTCATTTTGTTTGGTTTTACCAAGTTAAATTCTTTTCATTGTCATGGGAAATGATATTTCCAGGCTGGTAGATACACTTTATTGCAGACTTATCAGGAGAAATAACAGGAATGTCACCATCAGCTGAGCGTTGATTCAGTACAGTTTGGTGGAGTCAGTCACCAGAGGTGGCTGGAAAAACTGGCACTGCTGTGACATGTTTGAAGATCTTGAAACTCTTCAGTCAGCAATGAAATAAAAATAAAGCTGTGTATAGTTTCACAAAATGAGATTATGCAGAGTACTAGAATATTAACATTTTTTTTCTCCAAGTTTTTTTTTTTTTTTTTTTTTTTTTTTTTCCGTGTGTGTACTTTGGGCTTGACAAGCTATCCCCCCGTACCTATTTTTGGCAAAGTTTTATTGAAGTTTCCAGCACTTGTGCTGGAAAACTGCTGATTAAGTGCAGGCTTCTATCTATTTGTACGAAACCATAATTGATCACAGCAACTTCAAAAGCTGGACAGATTGATGATGTCCTATCTTTTATCTCTATGGCAAAGTCAACAAGGTGGAGTTAGAACGATGTTATGGTGATGGATAAGTCTATACTCATGATTGACAGTTACCAGGCTTCTTGAATGTAGCTTTTCCCTCTACAGCTTTATTTAATACTTTTGTTTCTAAGCTTTTTCTAGCATCATGACAAAGACTTTGCAGCCATTTTCTGAAACTATGCATTTTAAAGGCTCTGACATTCTAAGAGGGCATTTTCCTTGCACATTGCTTCCTTGCTCTAACTGCCAGGCAATGCCTTTATGCATACAATCACATTGTTTTCAGGTTTTATTTTTTGGACATATGCCTTTACAGGATATTTCTCTCATATCTTCAAACTGCAGATAACAAGGATGATAAAAGAGCAGGAGAACCATTTGGTATAAAGCAAGCTTAAAAATTGTCTCAATCTTGTAGAATTAAAAAAACAAACAAACACCAGGAAAAATAGAAAAAGATGGAATTTTATAAGACAATACAGATACATGCCTTGAAGAGGTATATATTTGAGTTATGAAGTGACATCAAAGTTTCAAGCTCCTTAGTTTTTCTTGTTCTCAAATCTTTGTTGCACCACAACTTACTTTCGCTTGGCATTGCCTTTGCACAGCCTGAGCATCTGAACTGCATCCTGGGCAACAAAGTCCAGTTAGGAATCCGGTATTCAATAAACGCCTTGGCCACTCTTGCCCTGAGAGGGGGGGAATTTCTTTGGAAAGTGATAATGTTTTGAGGTGGAAGAGGGAAAGTTTCCTACATTCATCTATTTAAAAAAAAAAAAAAAAAGGAAAAAGAAAGAAAATCCACAAAATCAACAAGTTGGATGCTTTGATTACTCTTTCTTGCTTTGTTCTGATGGTTTCTTTATTGTGTCCTTCATTAACCAGAAATGATCCTTTATTGGAGACAATCATCCAAGTGAATGCTTGAAAGAAATGTTATACATGAGGCAGGAACATGGTTGAATTTTTTTTTTTTTTGTAATGAAAGGAGTTTTAATTCTTTCCTTCCGTATCACAGAAATGTGCAAAACAAGCCTTTTCATATGTGAATTAGCAACAGGAGGAGAAAAGTTCTGTGTGAAGGTGCATGATGGTGACATATTGAAATGTATTTCTCAAATTATAAAGCTGTCAGTGAGAAAGTGAAATGTAAAGACAATTTAGTGGTAAAGGTGATACTCTGTTAAAGCAACTTTCTTATCAAGTTATCATTGCTAAATTATTACAAAGATATGTTGCTGGAAAATCTAGTGATGGGTGAAATTAAAAAAAAAATAAGAAAGCTAGGAATAAAAAATCACCTTTCACTTTGCCTTGAGCTCTGTTTTTTTTTTTTGTAATGATAGCTCATGTGGTACTGCAGTGAAAACTGTTCTAGTTATTTAATACAGTTAATATTTACTGAGTATGCTTAAGCATCGGCCAGTTAAATTGAGTGATTTAGAGTCAACAACCGCCGCTTATTCACTGTTTCCACATCTCTAAAATGATTCAAAATTAGGTCAAGAGAAACTGAGCAAGGGGAAGAAGGAACAGAAAGTCTCCAGACACTGGGATTTAGTTCGACACAGGAAGTCGTTACAGCCAAGCCAAACAGGTGGGCCTTGTTAATCTTCAGGGATATGCAGTGGGCAAACTGATTTTGTCAATGACATTGGTATTGGGGTGTAATAATGTTGTCATAGTAAAACACACTGCGGATTTACCTAAGCAACTGCCTTATTTTGTAAATGTAGAGGTAAAGTGTCAGGAAACATAGGATTGGAGGAACAAAGCTGATGGAACATGCCTGGGGAAAACAAGGTTTTAAGAGGAGCATTTCTAGATGAAAGGCAACAACTAAAAGTGAGGAATCTGAGTAAAACAAAAATTTTGTTTGTAGTCTTTTACTGTAGTGAGTTTTGTGTAGATATACATACTCTTTTTCTCAACTTCTTTCACATCTGTCAAGATACCTTGACATCTTATATTTGGTCTTTGATCTTTTAGGCTTTCAAACTGTTTGGTGTTTTGCACCAGGAGGTGCTGGTCAGTTATAACCCTAATAACAAAGGCACTTAGGTAAGGTATCATTTAAAAAGCTATTTATTAGAGAGCTAAAATTGTAAGAGGAGAATAGCATAGAGCTGGGAGTCCCAAGCAGTGTATAGCGTTGAACAGGACTCCAAGCCACACACAGCATGCCATACAGACCTTGTCCACAGCAAAGATTGTCCCCTTTTGGTCATTGAAACTATTATAGATTTTCTTACAAGGGAACAGCTCCATTTGTCATGTCTAAAGTCAAACAGAAATTATATTCTCAGGAGAACTTCTTGCTGCACTGTCAGATAAAGGCAAGGCCATGCAGGTGGTGTAATTGCAGATGTGGAGTGGGAGCTGCCTCACAACGAGCCACAGTGAGTTGTGATCCTGCAGCCAAATTATTTGTGCAGCGTAGCACAGGCCTGAGGGCCAGGCTATATGTGCAGCAGAACAGGACCAGGATCGCTACATTTGCATCACAACTTTACTGCTCTGAGTAATCCTACTGATTTTTATGGACTTGTTGTCCATAAGATTGTGGTTCTAGATAGGACCTTTCCAAGAAAGCAAGATTCAGGGCAGTAGACTGTCAACGTAGACCTCATTAGCCATATGTGGCCTAATTGGACCACACTGCTCACGGGACCACATCAGTGCTCCATGATCCTTTAAGAAAAGATATTGTCTTTCATTAACAGTCTAAATAGGCCTCATGAACAAACCAAACAGCTGAACTGAAATGAGAAATGTTGCTTTGAAACTGGACTGGGGAGGAGAGAAAACACAGGGTAGGTAAGCCTAATGTTTCCAGAGGAAAACTGTGCTTAGAACTCCAAACTAGCTGTAAAATTAATGACAGAATGAGAACTGACTGGTTTGGAATTTTGCATGATGTTTGTTAAGGGAACCTAAGCTTCATGGGAAACAACATCCACAGAGCAATTTTATTTTGGATGAGTAAATTTTATAAAATATTATACAACCAGTGTATTTTTGCATGCTCCTTTTCAGTCATGTTTCCTTTGAAATACACTTTTTGGTGGTAGGTAAGCAGCTTTTGTGGTATAAATACTAATTTTTTTGTAAAATGCCTGTTAAGAAACTCAATACAAAATTTTCAGCCATTGTTACTGATAGGTATGTTAAGTTAGGCTCTTATAAGGAATGGTTGAATTTTTCTACTGACATTTTCAGTAAATACTTATCTTTTGTTCCTTTGTCAGTGAAACTCTCTGTGGGATGCTGCTGACTTTGTTCTTTGTTCTATGTAAAAACAAACAAACAAACAAACAAAAAATACCCCAGGAATAAATTATGCTAGCTTCAGTGTGCAAAAGAGAAGAAGGGTTGAAGTGATGCAGATGTCATCTGTCCAGACATTTACAGTGTGGAAAGAAAGGGAGGAAGGCTCATAACATCCCTGCAACTGGTTGCTTCCAGAGCTGGCATTTTGTAGGCAGGCTGGTTATTTTGTTGCTGAAGTCAGTAGGAGATGTGCCTTTGAATCTGCTTCTTCTGAGTGTTTAGCTTCTTTCATGGAAATGAACTGTGCCCTGGATTAACATTGTTTTTTACTGTCTGCATAAACATGGGATGTTCACAGTGCCTTGATTTTAAACTCCTATCACGAGTTCCTGTGTCAGGCACACAATCTGAGTCTTTTGCAGTCAATGAAGACAGTCTTCTCCAAATGCTACTTGAAGAATGTAAATCAGGTCGTCCACCAAACTAACAACAGAGTTGGGGAGGAGTAATCTCCAACTATGGTAGGGTGGTGTGGTTTTCCCCGGTGGCAATTTTAGAACAGCTTAGTTAAGTATTTGAATTTTTATTTATAATTCACAGTAGAAAAAAAAAAAGAGAACCTTAAGGTTCTATTTACATATTACAACCTGGAGAAGTGTAATATTATTTTGGTAACTGTTGCTTTATTTGAAATTGGTCATGTACTTATATTTTCTGTATGTTATTCCAAGAAGTACATCAGAAAATACACATTTCCTATGATAGGACTTTTTTTTTTTTTTGTCTGAGAAGGTATTTATGCTCAGTATTTTTTAATATATTTTGTGCTTTAAATAGTTGTGTGTAGGGAAAAATAAAAATGAAGTTTCCTCTGGGAAATGCTTCCATTATAAAAGATCTGGTTCAGAAGCTGTTTTTTTTTTTTCTCTGATATCCCCCTTAGGCAGTATCAGCTGTATTTACTGATACCAGCATCTGGCATTTCTAAATCAGAAGCTGGATCTGAGCTGAGGCAGGTTATTTTAAAATATTTCAGATCCTGATGAGCAAACAGGTTTTATTGTCAGTTTTCTCACCAATGTCAGCATTATTTTAGTGCTGGAGATAAGTTTGTTTATTTTTGTACAAAATCTATAGTTTCTACACCACTAAAAGTATTGTTCGCATACGCCAAACAAAAATAAGAAAGAGTTTTAAAAATACTTCAGTTAGTTTTGACAAAACAGAATTTCTGTATTTGTGCTATGGGATGCTGAAGGTCTTATCCTATTGCTTTCACTTGAACCCTCTTTTTACCATGCAAAATCAACACACTCTGTGCCAAGAGCCTTGTTCTCAACACTTACCTGAATGGGAAGCAGATGTTGATAAATGGAAGGGCAGTACACCTGTGCGGTAAAGCCTGTCTTGTCTTCTAACAACAGCTATTCTTAAGGAAGAGTAGAAGGTCTTGTTGGCAAAAGAGGAGACTGCTGTTATCACATGGCTTTTGGTAATTTGAGTTTGCTTTTGTTTTCAATTAGACAAGTGAAAGATTAATTAAAGACATTTTCTGGGCACACAGGCTTAACCTGAACTTCTCTGTGATGTGTTTTGTAGCTAGAAAAGGTGCTAAAAATGCTTAAAGACAACTAAGGGGCAAGCCTGTTTATCTGAATCTGCAGCTTTAGTTCTAGGGCTGTGTCTAGTAGCCTGAACAAAGCTGACTGCCTTGGAGGTGGACCTGCACTTGGCAAGCTGTTCCTGAGCACACAGGAAAAAACTGCTGGGAAGCTTATTGTTTTGCTTGATGACTATTGTGTTCCCTGGAAAGTTCCTTGGAAAACTTTTCTTTGTTGAAATTAAATGGTCTGTATCTGCTTTGTTTGGTGATACTGCTTCACATTCTTCTATCTGAATAGTCTTTAATATCCAAACTGGTGTCAGGCATGAAAGGGACTGATTTTTGTAATGTTTACTCTTGCCTTATCACTAAGGGCTGGGGTGGGGGGGGTGATGTCTCTGTGTGTGTGTGTGTAGAAGACACATCTGTCCTCTAAATATACCGTTTCAGCTGCACGGTTCTAGCCCAATTGCCATAAGATAACTGAAGGCTTGTGAAGATCTGTGCTACTAGGACAACTGGAGTCTGGATGTAGGTATATAAACATGTGTTGTGTGTGCCACGTGGACATAGTGTGAAAGTGTCACGGGAGAGCTGGTGAGGTATGGAGCTGCAGTCCTGGGTAAAAGGCACTGGGGAAGCAGGACAGCCAGAAGGGGTGGATTAGAGGAATAGGTATGAAAAGTAGGTTACAAAACGAAGAAAGATTAAGACTGGGTGGGAAACACAAAGGAAGAGAAAAAGAAGTAACTCAAAGGAATTCCCAATAAATTTTTCTTCATGCTGAAGAGATTTTGCTAACTTGCGTGAAATGCAGCACTAGATTCTGGGGGCTTACTTTAACCTGAAACTTATTAGCTAAGGATAATCCATAAGGCCTAGAAAGCACTCTATCTTGAGAAACAAACAACATAGACACGTTGGCTTGCCCTTCACTCCTTCTGATGTTACGCTATCTGCTAGTGTATTGTCAATAGATTTTTACTACTTTATTCTTGAGTAAAAGCTCTGATATTCCTACCTAAATAGATAATCTAAAAAGAGCTATAAATATAGATTGGACTATGTAAGAAGTACATACTGAGTACGTGGGCAGGCAAGAATGAGTTACTTTAGAGCAGTGCTTGATTTTATTGCAAATACTGGAAGAGGGTGAGAAAAGAAATCAAAGAGAAAGTGACAGGCTTAGAAGGCTGAGTTGGCCATATTACTTTAAGAAAGGGTTTTGCTCAAATTCTGATGTCAGTATTTGTCTATAGCAATAGACAACAAATGTTTCCAGTCAAAATACGGATTTCAAGCTGGTTACAATACTTTAAATCAAATTACTCTGATTCAAATTAAATTGAAGGTTTGCCATTTTATCTTCAAGGAGAGTCCCTTCTTAGCAAGAGTCTGCAAGTGCTCCAGTAGGTATCTGAGCCATCTTCCACCAACCATCTTCCTATTTACCTTGTTAGTGACGTAAGAGCATGTAAAATAATCAGTGTTCTGCATGGAGCTTGATTTGCTGTGTGTTTTTCTCACCTATTTCTCTGTGTATGAAAAAGGTATTTATGGCTGATTTCATAAAGGATACATAATGCTGCTTTGCCAGCTTACCTGGAGCATATTTTGAGCTTCCAGCTTTTATAATGAAAGGGAACCACTCATGATCCTACTTAAGAGGTGGCTTATCACCATTGTGCTGAGCCCATACAATTCTGTCTCTGTGGGACTGGATAAGATTGTGCCACATTCCCAGTTTAGAGGGCAAGCTTCGTCCTTGTTAATGTAAATGTCATTCTTCCTCTTCAGGCAATAAACCTGCTAGAACAGCAGTCAGACATAAGCGCCAACTTCTGTTGCAGGAGGAGAGGTTCATTGCATAAATAGGGAGAAAATCTCAGTATGAGAGAGGTCAGAAGCTGCTGAACTTCTATTGCAGACACTCAAACAAAAATAGAGAAGATTTCCAGAAGATTACTAGCTTCAGTAGACCTGTGGTGTGTGTAGGAAATGGAGATGTCTGTCTTGTAGCAGAACTTGCTCTCTTTTGCCTATTCTGGATTGTAGATGACAATGAGGGTTGGCCTGTGGTCAATAATCAGGAATGGGGAATTGATATCAACAGAACATTGGAAGATGTGCTGTGTTCTTTGTGAAATGAGGGCAAACTTGCACACAAACCTAAAATTAAATAAATCCTTCGCCAAGGAAGACGAGAAGAGAAGATCCTTTCCTTTACCCTTAAAATGCTGCTGTATATTATACTAGACAGTGTTTATGTTCACAGAGAGTACAGAGTGAGCACTGGAGAAATGTCAGTAAATAACAAAAACAGTAATCAGTGAACTGCCTGTGGTGGTTTAGCCCGGATCACCACACAGTTTCTTATTCACCCTCCCCCTACCTAGTGGGACAGGGGAGAGAAATTGGGAAGAAAGGAAAACTCGTGGGTTGAGATAAAAACAGTTTACTAAAAATACTAAAAACTACAAAGCTAACAGGATATAAGGATATTAATATATACAAAATGTACAAAATGAACAATGTACAATTTCTCACCACCCGATGTCCGAATGACCGATGCAGCCCGTCCTGAGCAGTGATCACAGGAACAACACCGAGCAGCAAGCAAAGGGGGAGAGCAAGCTAGCAAGGTAGAGGGAACGATGCCAGCAAGCAAGAGAGAAGAAAAGGATGCCAAGGGTGCCCAAACGGATACCCGACAAGGAAAGGAATAACTGAAAATGATGCCCCCTCCCATGGGCAACCCCCACTTATATACTGAGCATGACGTTTATGGCATGGAATACTCTCTTTGGCCAGTTTGGATCAATTATTCTGTCTGTCTTTTGCCCAGCTTCCCGCATCTGCACGTTAACGAGACTTGGAAAGCCAGACAGTGTCCTTGGTCTCATTCACAACAACTCATATCATCAGAATGTTTTTATCAACATTCTTCACACACAAAATCCAAAACACACCAGCTACTGAGAAGAAAATTAACTCCATCCCTGCTGAAACCAGGACACTGCCTCAGACAGTCCTTTCTCTTTTATTCTGGATGTTTGAAGTTATTTTCATATGGGATAACTCTGTTTTAGTACTGAAACATTTATGCAGTGCCTCAGACAATAGCTGTAACTGAAAAAAACCTGTAGGCTGCTGAAAAAAAAAAAATCTGCTGTCTGTGTAGAAGAATCAAGGACATTCTTCAGTAAAATATTCAAGAAGTGGCAGATATATTTTGTTACTGTGTTTTGTGAATGCACAAAATAGATCCCTGAGGAGATGCAGAATGAGATAAAAGGAAATCTACACAACTGATTATGCTGAAACCAGTGCTGCAAAGGCATGCTTGAAAGGACAAGGGGTAGGTACTTGAGAAAGTCTGTGTGCATGCACACTTTTGTGCTAAAACAGGGGTAGGCCAAACCTCAAGAGCTTTGGGTGACTGAAATCATATCTATTTTTGATTCTGTCATGGTGTCCCTAATCACATGTGAGAGAGTTGCTTTGCAAAGGTGAAGCTGTTCTCAAATGTTCTGAGGTCTAGCCCTTCTTTGCTACTCTTTGCCGTGCTGCTTGCCTTTCCACACAAATTGGCATGACAGCCAGTATTTGAGAGGTGGAGATACATCATCTTCCTTAGTATGAAGTGCTGTGCGTAGCTTGCTGCACCTGGCTTGGCTTTTTCCCTAAAGCCTCTCTGGATTCTGTGGATTTAAAATTTCGAATAAATTAAATCCCTTGTATTAAACAGATGGTTTTAACAAGCCCAAAATATTAAAAACATGCATTCCTCTAGTATTTTGGTGATTTTTAAGAAATTACTTAAATTGAACAAATATTTATTATATGCAGTGTTTATTTATAATCAGCTTTGTAATCCATATACTTGAACATCCCAACCAAAAGCCAGAGCAGCTCTTGCAGTCCTTTCTGTCTTCCTCTAGGACACATAAGTAACAATTTTAAAAACCTTTTTGTTAATCTGCAAAGAATAAAGTTTTGCTATTAAAGGATTACATGTACTAAGGCATCAGTATTCCATACTTCCCTATCTTGACATTCTTAGTGTTATAAAAATCCAGGGACAGAGCCTGTGTACTGTATGCATGCATACAGTGTGACAGTAATTCATTTGGCTCTGAAAACATATATATGTATATATTTTCCTCAGAATGTGCATTTCTAAAGTCTGCATTTCACTCTGAATGTTTGTCTACCACTGCATATATACCAGGCCCCTCCTATTCTTCCTTTGCATAGCTCACTGCTGTTATTCTCTCCTTCCTCATGCCCTTGATGAAAATGTAGCACTTAGGGTTGAAAAGGGAGCTCTTTCTTGTTTCATTAGGTTCTCTTTAGTTTGCCCTATTAACTGGTTGAAGGGGACTTTTGTCCTTCAGCTGACTCCATCTTCCTTTCACAGAGGGCTTGCATTCCTCTTAAAGGCTTTTTCCTGTCACAGCTGGTTTCTGTGGCCATTAGCTTCAGAACTGGAGAGAGGCACTTTGATATCAAATGCCATACTGCTCTCTGTCTCGTGAGACCCCTTTCCTGCCACGGCAGGACCAGCAGCCCAGCTCCCAGTGTACTAGCAGTAAGTTTGCCCTCATATGTCCCTCTCCTGCCTTGCTCTGTGTACAATTCAGTGTTTTATCATTGGATTAAATGCAATTTTTATTGTCATGAGTTATGTGTTAAATGAGATACATTTTATTTTTTGAAGAAAGTGCAAAGAAAAACAGACCTCAAGCCTTGTACAAATGAAATATCAGACTTGTATATGATGATCTTGAAAAAATTGTTTAGGAAGGAACAAGTGCTGGTTAACCTAGCTGTCAGAAATGGTCTTTTGTGGTTTGTTTTTTGTCTGTTTGTTTGTTGTTTTTTTGGTTGGTTTTTTGTTTTTTTTTTTTTACTTTTCTACTAACCCAGAACTGACTCAGGCTCATGGTTTTTGCTGTGCGATTTGACAAATAAGTGTGTGACTATTTCCAGTGCTAGGTCAGACCAGCTGTGACTTTGTGTAGTTATGGAAAGTCTTGAAAAGCTCCAAGGATGGGAATTCTCCAACCTGTGTGGTTGACCTAAGTATGTGTACACATATATCTGAAGGAAGCAGCAGAGAACAAATCCCTCTGAATTGTAAGGCTGAAACACTCTAATAGATCTGAGGTTTTTATTGCTGCTACAGTCACTGATGCTAGCGACTATCACCCTTGCATTGGCACAGCACAGCTCTGATTCACAAGCTTTTTCCTGGGAGAAACAAACTAGGTGATACTTCTGCAATGGTTCATCTCTGTTGGTTTTAAGATGTGCGTAAATGCTTTCCCCTTTTTTAACATGCAGCACTGTTTGCAGTTAGTAGGTTGCTGATTATAGTCCTCTTGTTTGCTTTTGTCAGTGTTGGTCAGTCACTTGTCCTTCAACCAGTGTAATCCTCCTTATGTGTTTGTGCTTCAACCAGTACCTCAGTGTCTGTTTCACTAAACACAATTCCATTGTCTCCCAGTGAGCTCTGGGTAATCATTGCAGTGAGCATCTTTGGAGAAAAAAAAAGTAGCACTGTATCTTGTTCAAATGAAACAAAGGTGCAGGAATCCAGTACCATACCTGACTTCTGCATCTCATCAGAGTTGGAGAAGCTAAGCATTCCTGCTACTAAAAATAGATGAACAAAAAGAAAAACCATCAGCACAGCTAAGGCATGCAACAGGAATTAAAACTGGAAAATATGGGTGTAAAACTGGTAACAAAAAGAACCAAATGTATTCAGCATCATAAACCCATTTTTCTCACTGCCATAAATAACACAGAGCAGATTTTTATTTTATTTTTATGTCTAGAAGACCTAGCTGTGGACAAGGATTAGTTGCAGTAACTATTGTAACAAAACACTACAGAACAAGGAACCATTCCCTGATAGCAGCAGAGCTGCAAACGGACAGACTGACCCAAACCCTGAAACTGATGGCAGCCACTAGCGGGGATTTCATTGAATATCTGAAGACTTGTGCAGCGCAGCAAATGCACTGGACACAGATAGTAAGGAGAGAATGTCCAACCCGAAACTTGGAGAATGACAAATCTCATCTTTACTCTAAAAGACAAATTTTGGTATTTTGGGTTTTTTTTTGGAGCTGACTGGTAGAAGTCAAATGTATATGTTTTGTAAGTACCAGAATTAACATCCCTAGATTTTCTATTGATTTGTCCCCCATCCCCTAAGTTTTTCTTCCTTTTCTCCACTGTACCTCCCTATCCGATACATTTAGCTGAGGAGAAATGCTGCCACTTGATTAGATAAGGACCTAAGTTATAGATTACTATTTAATGATCTAGTCAGCCACTTACTTTTTAATGAAACTTGAAACTTTTAAGAATTTAATTAATATGTTTAAGGCAGCTCCTTTCTGTCAAACTCAATCGAATGTGGCTATTATATTCAAAAGTTAGAGAAGAGTGAAGTGTTGAACCATAAGGTCAATCTGAACGAGTGAACATCATACAAAGCATTGTATGAGCATCATGGTGAAGTGTGCTCTTGTATGCTAAAAGTGTGGTGCAAGGTTTCTGGGAAATGAGAGGTAATTAGTGGTCCCACATTCTGCAAGGGCTTAGCCTCACAAAAGCACTCCTGCAGGCACCAAAAGCAAAAGTCAAAGTAAAGGAAGAGCAGTAGCTGGTGTCTGAAATGGAACAAAAATATATTTTCAATTAATAAAAGATTGTAAACAGAGACAACTGAGGGCAAATCTGCCATATAGCAAACTGATTTTTCATACATGCAGGTCTAGATTAATGTTCTGTCAGACTGAACAGAACAGTTCAGATTTTGACTAATATTTGAATTTTCTGCAGTAATCCTTAATGTGTATTTGTTAGCAATAATGGACAGGAGGAACTGGGAGCTAGCTAAACCAAACATTTCACAGGCTTACTGTCATAATCATAAAAAGAAAAAGTCAAAGATTACAGGAAAACATGACTAGGTGGGAGTAATGTAGGATATTTCTGGTCGTTCCTTAAAACTTTAACAGGAAAAATGCAATCACGATTTTCACTGAAATATAAGCTAGTGACATGCTTAGCCATGGTTTGTGGTCTAATGCAGCATTTAGAAGCCTAGTGTATTTCTCTAGCCATTTTTATTTCAAGTAGCCACAAAACACTTGGTAATTCCCACACATTCAAAAAGTGACTTAATACAGTGAGACAGATGATCAGACTTGAACATAAAATGAACAGCAAACAGTGATCACTATACCAACTCATGCTTCACTTTGACACTGGGTCATGTAAACTCTTTTTGGATTCATGATTAAAATATATATTCTTGTAGAAGGAGAAACCCAGCTTATCTTTCAGTAAGTAATGGTTCATGTATTCTTCGAAATTGCGCAGCTTGATTTCAAACAAACAGAAAAACCCCAGTGCTCCCCTTAGACCTCCCCACCTGAAGTGTTTATTTAAGCAGTGATAGATAAGCCATGGGTTTGTTTTCACAAGTATCTTGAGTCACACTGTTATGTTTATATAACACACAGTTTTTTTCAAATCATCCCTCATCTGAATAATACCCTGTAGTTCATTGCAGATGTGAGTCAGGCTGCCTACCAAATTTCAAACTCTATCTTGCTTTTGTTGACTTCTTTGTTCTATTCTTTTATTTTTCTAAATGTATCTTATTCTGATTTCCTTGGCTTAGTTTTTGTTTCTCTGTTTTCTATTGTTATAATTCAAGCATTTTGTACTGTCTTTTTGAAAACAGTGTAATCAATTCAGTATAGCATTAAAATAATTCACTGTATAATTAACTTCAGGTTTTTCAACACTTGCTTTTGATATGATGTACAAAGTTATTTCCCTTATGAATTTCAATAAGTTAAAACTCTACAGAGCTTAATCAAACTTTAATTAAATGATGTTTTATCACACTAGTAGTATTTTCTCCCATCTTCAGTTTTGAAAGAGGTGACAAATCAGTGAACATAACTCTTGCATTTCCTAAATGTCTGTGGAATACAAGGGATAAATACAGGCTCCATCCAGCTGTATTAATGGTTACTGGTTAATGATTGTTCCTTGTATAAACACATGTGAACAATATTTTTTTTTTCAGTTTTATTCACATTCTTTTAAACTGGAACATGTTTCATATCCTTTTTTTTTTAAAAAAAAAAGCCATAATATTGGAATTAAATTCACCATATGCTCAGTGTGTTTTTTTTGCTGTTAAACTTTTTCCTTTTCTTCTTTCTTAAGTATTCCTTGATTAAAAAAAAAAACAAAACCAAAACCAAAAGAAAAACAAACAAACAAAAAAGGTTCTTTCCATAACTCCATAATAATAGAAATGTGCAGGAGTCTTACGAAGGAGTGAAGAGGAGGAATGAAATTGAGAGCTCAGTGATAGAGATAACAAAAGGAAAGGTGGCTTAGATGAACTGACTGATTTGTTGGAGAGTTTCTGAGTGACCCTACTAGCTAGCATATTTTTTTTTAGTTAATTCTAGCATCTTGTTTCATCTTCCTTAAGTGTCTTCTTCAGTGTTTTATCACCATTCAATTAATGCAAATTTTTCACATTAAAATAAAAATCTGTAAGTTAAAAAAGAAAGACAAATCAAAGGAAAAAAAGTGGTAAAGAGTAGGGCAGAAGGAGAATATTTCCATTTAAAGGTATTATAAAATCCACAATTTCCAGGAAAGTTTTGGAAGTTGACTAGAAAGCTGTTCTCCTAGTGACCCCACCCCCTACCTTTTTTTTTTTTAAAAAAAAAAAAAAAAAGAAAGAAATCTTGCATTGTCTGTAAATTCAAGCTTCTTCTATACGGCTACACTTGATAAGACAGTAGATCCATTCTTTTGGCATAGGAGGAGATTAATTTTTCCACTGCCAAAGGAGAGATTCTTGCTTTCAGTTTTAATCCTCCATAATCCTCCCACCACCTCCGTGCAAAAGTGCACAGAATAATTTAGATATGTTTCCAGGCTCAGAAGGGCTGAAGGTGGATTTGGGATTTAATTTAATTTTTCCTCACAACTTTGTTCTGAAAGCATGAATGATAATTAATTGAGTTGTGTGAGCCTACTTAGTACTGCACTATGAGGAAAGGCAGTAATTTCTACAGAAGTTACTAGTAAAAAACTGTAGGCTACACAACTTGGATTTAAAGCTCACGATTTTTGAACATGATTAACAATACCTGAATTTTGATCTTTTAGACTGACAAGTGCACCAGCATTTGAATGGAAGTAAAGTTAGACCAAAAGCACATCCAAGGCATATTGAACTCGTAATGAAATCTTGTTCCTCTGGCATAGATATCCTTTCTCTAGCCAAAGTTAGAATATATCTAACACCTTGTCATCCACCTCATCAGGTTTTTATTTAAAGATTTGATCTTAGATTACTTGTTAAGTGTATTTTGGACAGCCACTTATGTGCCAAAAGTGGAATAGCTTGGTGACTCTCATGGAAAGACATACCACCAAGAACAAACAAAGGCAATGGTCAGGGAATGCATAAAGGTGGAAGGAGTTTGCACTAAATATTAAGCAGCGTATGTACGGAAAATAAGGATGAGAAGGTAGTTTGCAGTGCACAGTTCAAAATAACTGTTGTAGGAGATCATGAGCAAGCCAGGAGAAAGTGTGACTGGAAGATGGCCTTTAGCCAGTTTTATGAATGAACTTTATGTAAGGAAAAAAGATTAAAGCAGATAGGCAGCATGCAAGGAATGAGTAATTTAGTAAGGATGGGATTAGTCTTGAATTGCTTTCTGTCAAGAAGTTGCACATATAGCTTAGTATGTTTTGCATGGACTCCCTCAGTGTGCAACGCAACTCTGTGGAACAACTCATCCTATGTCTTTTAAACACTTTTCTTAAAATGCAGCCAGTTGTCTTTTGGGGATGCCTGTTTCTCTTTCTTCAAGAAGAAGAATGTCTTAAGTGGTGGCTTCAAATGAACTTCGTAGCCTGCAGGTAGCTGAAACTAGGAGCTTCTCATCCTAAAGAAGGGCTAATAACTGGAGAAGTGTCAAAAAAGCACAGGGACAAGGGAGAGCTGGGGAGATTCCTGACCTGGACAGAAACCTGAGTTCAGTGGTCCCCAGCCCATGCTTGTCTGCACACAGAAGTATCCATCCTTCTGGCCACACAAAGATCAAGTTTAAACTGTAACCCTAAAGACAGAGCCAACTGTGATATAACCTGCAGCATACTGCTTTCTCAGGAGGCTTCTCTGGCTTCTGACAGGATTAGGCATCCTTGCTTCAGGTAACCTGAGAAGTCTCTGCATTCAAGAATTGGTCTTTATGCATTTTTGAGTAGCTAAGATCTCACTGCTCTTCCTGAAAGTTCTTCCAATGGAAACAAAGAACTATTTATTGATTTCTTGCAAATCACCTAACTCTAAGATTCTCTTTCAAAGCAAATCCCTAGAGACCAGAGAAATTATAAGTAGTACACAGTGTTTTCATGAAATTCAGTGGAATTATGTCTAAGAATAATGAAAATGGAACTTTACCTAAAACTTAGAGAGATATAGTATATGTTTAATTAAGTCAGTTTTCCACATATTGCATTTTCTCTACTGTTATTTAAAATGTTTGTGTTTCATGAAGGATTTAATCCCCTGGCCCTTTTTAAGTCCATAGAGTTTTCTATCCTGGGGCTTAAAACATTTCATTCATCATTCTTTATTTTCCCTTCAAATAGTAATTCTTGTTTAATAATTTTAGGGGTTTTTTTTTAATGCCACTATCATGTTCAATAACAGAAGATTAGGCTACAGTGCAGTGAATTTGAATTCAATGTGCATAGTTGTATTAATGAGCAAACACACTGAGAAACTTCTCAAAAAATCTGAGAGTTGGAAGGAGGTAAGTTTTTCTTATGTTCTGGGAGAAAAATTCCTACTGTAGCATTTCCTAAAAATCCAACTGCCTTTGTGTGCAGAGACAAGAATAGATCTGTTTATTCAGAGCATTTTATCCTGGACATTCGGGAAGAAAGATATGAGAGAAGGAATATGGCTTGACTAAGCCTCCATTTTCAGTTGCTACCTGAATGTTAATGCATAACAGAACAATGTTGTCGTTCTTTTCTTGATCATTTCCATTTTTTGAAGGGGCTATTCCAGTCCTTTCCCTTTTAATCTGTTCCCAGCCGGTCACGGGACTTCTGCTGTTTTCCCTTAAGGATACCATGCTTCCCTATGTAAAGATGAAGGAGACATCTCAAAAAATGTCATCTGTTCAGGACATTAGGAGTTCTGAACTCCAGTTTTCATCTCCTCTAGGAATTTCCCTCTAAATCCATTACCTTCTCTATTATTGGAAAATTTTATTCCATGAGTGACTTCCACATGCAAATATATTATCTCATGAGTAAGTAAATGACAATTAAATTAAGTCTAGTTTGATTCAATAGGAATTCTTATGCACATGGCTTTGCAGATGCTAAAAGGTAGGTCATTTTATATTTGGGAACAAGGACTAGAAATCAAAAGCTAACATTCATAAAACATACTTGAGAGTTTGTTATGGTTTTATATGAAATGCTTGTCAGTTCATATGCTGTACTCTATCAGAACAACACTATTGTATGAAAAATGCTAATTCACAGACATTTAAAATATTTGCTCTTTAAGGCAAAACAGAGTCAGCAGATGTAAGAATTTTAAAAATGTATTATGAATATTTGGGATTGCATTAGCCAACAAACATAAAAATACATGTTTAAAGAGACACGCTCATTTTCAAGAATCTAGAAGATTCCACACTGAGAAATAGTGGGTCTCATAAAATTATTCTGAAAGACTGATTTAAAGCTGTTTTCAATTAAAATGTGAGTTGATGTTTTTGTGCCATTTTTAATGAAACTTTTGCAGCAAATCATTATGCATACGTTCATACCTGTGTTTTTCTAAATGATTACAATTTCTTATTTATATAATATCTGTGCTTTTACTATTATCCTATTAGGTGTATTAGGAATCTAACCGTTGAAGGACGCTGAGTTTTAAAGCATTCCAGGACTGTTGATTATTTTAACATCAGAAAAAAAAATCGATGAGATGCAAATCAGTCCTTCTACATTCTTGAATCAAAGTTCTATTAAAAGTAAATGTTTTCTTCACAATATTAAGAAGAAAAGCAGACTCTCAGACTCTAAAGGAAATAATTGTGCAGTACATTGAATTTTTTAAACAGTAAGTACAAAAGGTTTTGCTCCAGGGAAAGCTGAGCCCATTTCACTGTCAGAAGAATTCGAAATTAAGTATTTTTTTTTTGGCATAAAGCCCTGAGGCTCCCACAGATCTTCCCTTGTTTCCTTTATCCTGCTGAGTAAGTGGATTTGGCTTTTTGTATTAATTAGCTGTTTGTACTTTTGCTTCTGATTTTTGATATTATCTGGTAAAGTGAATCCTGATTTTTGTTGTTGTTGCTGTTTTAAGAAAATGCTGAACTTCACAAGTTTAAGTTTGAAGTTTCTCGCTAGATTTTAAGGTTTGTGTGCTTTTCTGAACTTGTACTTAAACTTAACTCTTTAAGCACAACTTTCTACTTCATTGGAAATGTACCTGGACATCTAAATAAAAACAAAGCAAAACCAATGCCAGTAGCATTTTGTGTTTTTAAAATGCCAAGCCTACTGGCATAGAAACAGCATCCCAGTCCTCTTGTTCAGCTGGGTTAATTAGCAGTGCTCTCTTAGATGAAAATTTCCTGCATACAATTCCAGAGCACAATTTGTTTAGAGCTGCCTCTGTTTCACAGGTAGGAATAGCTCACCCTCTGTGATACTTGGGCTGGTGTGTTGAGCTTCTGTATTGAGATAGAGCGTGTTAGTAGATGTGTTCAGAGGAGCTGGCTGAAGTACTTATTTAGGAAAGAGATCTCATGTCAGCTCACCTAGAACGTTGTCTGCTTATTAAGCAAGGAAGTCTTCATCCAATCAGTCCTGTTAATTAAATGATGAACTATTTTACTAATCACTAAAAGCAAGACCCAAGTGAGAAAAAGTAATAACACATCAGCTGGAGGAATTACTTGCTCTTTGGGCCACTTTTAAAAGTTCATCTAATTGGAATAGTTAGTCAGAAATCAGATTTGGTTAAGAAGTGGAATAAGTAGGAGATAGTCAGAAACTCATAAAAAGAAACCTCAGATCATGGATTGCAGGTTTTTGCTGCAGTGCATGGGCACTTTCTGTATTGTTAAGTAATATTCTGAAATGAAACAGTAGTAGAAAATTAGCAAGTAATAAAGAATAAAATAGACCAGTGTAAGAGTTATGAATACCAGGGTTTACTAGGTATCAATATTGGATAAGTATATGTATTTGTGTATACAGACACATGTATTTGTGTTATACATGTATAAAATAATCTGAGACCCATGGAAGAGTAAATGGCTGCCAACAGCTCTTTCATAAAACTGTAGACTCCATTTTTTTAAGAGCTTTGGTTGTGCATGAAGTTGCATAGAGCATTTGGCTGTATGATCAATGAAATAACGAGAAAAATTAGATACTTGTTTTTACGGCACAAGTACACTGTTGAGGTGCTACAGAACCTGCCACCATCTGGTGAATCACTGCAGATTACAAACAGCAGATCAGATATGGCACACTCCCCTATCCCCCCAGCCCCTGGTATTTCAGTATTTCTCAGCATCTCTTCCTTCTTAGTATTAGATTGGAATTTAAATGTACATACATTTATGTTGTTAAATAATGCAAATGAAAATGGATGTGCTTTGAATCTAATTAGAAATCTGCTGATGACAATGAAAGGAATGCTGTTAACTTCAGCAAACACGTGGGACATGCTTTGCATTAAGAAACACTAAAAATGGAGTCTAAGTCAGCTCATATTTATTGAACTAATTCCTAATACTGTTACTTGTTCATCGAGAAATACAGTCTTGCTCAAGATATTTCCCAGGAAACTTGTAGCTTTCAATTAGAGTCTCATAATTTCATACCGAATTTATACACACCCCCCCCCACACACACACCCCCACCCCCCCCCCCCCCAAAGCAGGTTCTACATTCACAGCCACAGTCTGCTAAATATTACAATGTATCTCACTGACATGTCATTTCCAACATCTAAATTAATCTAACTATTTTAGTTACATTTGAAGTTTGGAACAAGGTAGTTATTTTTATCATATGTGTACACGCATATGTATGATACTGTAAATGCCTATCCAGTTTGTCTTAGGAAGCTTGAGGCTTTAATGTTATTGGTGTGAACTGGTGCTTAAACACATAATATATTATGTAGCTGTTGAATAATATTTGGTAAAATATAATTAACATACAGTTTTTGGTGATTTATACTGGGTAAATGTACCTCTTAATCTTCAATAGTAAAAAACTTAATGAGGTCCAAAAAGGTATATGTATAAATGATCAATGGTTGTAAAAATTATGTTAGTAAATGACAAACCTCAAGTTACTCCTCTGCCTTATTCCTAGAGATCAATGTGAGTAGTGGTGGAAATGGAAGCTCACTACCATTTTCTCATCTGTGTGCTCTCTATGCTTCACTTCTTTTCTGGTCCTTCTTTCAGGCTTTTGTGTTGATTGTTAAAGGCAAGAGGTTTATTTATGGGGACTCCTGATCCAATTTGGTATTTAATTTCTATGTTTCTAAAGATATTTTTAATTTTCAATAGTTGTTTAAAATAATTTGTTAACTGTACTGATCTGCCAAGAGCTTTGAAGAGAGGAGTCCATGCAGAGATCCATGCAGACATGACAAGTGGGGCTGTCTAGGGAGCAGGTTTTAAAGACACACCTACAGATGCTCTCATGGCTCAGCCCGAGACAGGTAGAAGCAGGTTCCATATCACCAATGACATAAATTATTTTCAGCTAGTTGGGTGCCTCAACAAAAATTTTTCTGGTAGACATGTACGCTGTAGTTTACTGTAGTTCACGGGATAGGGTTGCATGGGCAACCAAGAGGATCTAGTTGGTACCAGCCCTTATGCATATGGGCAAGAATTAGTCATCCTTGCAGTACTTGAGATTATTTTGTATCCAAGGTACATAAAATCCCCAGGACAGCTAAACTAAACTGTAGAATTAAAAAATTACTAGTTGAAGTTAAATTGAGTAAAATTACTTATGAATATATCTGTGGAAGACATGCTCCTGGCACCTTGTTCATTTTTTAGATCTATATAACACAGATCAGACTTCAGAATAATGGGCAGCCTTGTCATTGTCACTCATCAGCTATCGTGTGGGTATATCCGGTGATATCCGTGGCTTCGTTTACTCTGTAATTAAGTGTTACTTTATTTGAATGATGAATCTGTGATGAAGCATCATCTCATGTGCAGCATCTAGTTCTGAAAACTGTTGAAGCACGCACGTTGAGATCATTGTGAATTTCTACCCTATGGAAATCTGCACTTGATTAAATTAGCATTTTCTTGACAGCTTTATAAGTTTCAGAGTCTGTGACTGCTACTTCTGATAAATGCTCTCCTCTTAAGAGAGTGAGAAGTACTTTTAGCAAGCTGTATTGTGGAATGTTTCTGTGCCAAATGTAACACATTGCCTGTGTTCAAACCAGTTTTATCCCAGTCTGAAAAGATCTATTTTACTTACCATCAGATTTAACTCACCAACTGTTGGTATGTTCCTTTGGTAATTATATACACAGAGGATGGGCTGATTAGGTACGACAGACCTTTCCTTTTCATTTTCGTGTCCAGCATGTCATAATGGCTTGTACGAGCACTCTCTGATGACAGTGAGCAAAAGCAGTAATGAACAGTGAACACCCCTGAACAAATGTTATGTTTTTAAGTGGAAGTCAAGGATATGATGGGTAGTAGCTTCTTGGTTATTTTTGGCCTTTTGTTCTACAACTGATAACATTTTCTGTCGATGTGTTCAGAACATTAATTTGGTTAGCAAGCTCACTCTAAATAAGATAAAATTTGTAAATTACTATTAAACATGTTGTTTCAGGGCGTTGTTTTAAATTACAGGCCGTAAAAGAGAGGTGCATACATCCAGGTGATAACGCAAAGTCATGTTATTCTTACTGTTGGCAGGTTATAGCCATCAGGGCCCTGCAACCCTCAAATCCACCCAAGAGACATTGGTTGTTTATCAGGAATTGCCTGGCTCTTAGGGGTGGTGCAGGAGCATGTGGTTGCAGAGAAAGAGGGCTACAGGCTGGCCAGGGTAAGTGGAGTCCGCTGGCACATGTGGGCCCTAACGATGAGAATGGAGCCTTTGCAGTTAATCCAAATAACACATAAGTCAGGGCAAAGGTTTCCTGTTGAGGGAATGGATTTTTGAGGCAGATTTTAAGGCAGTTACATGTGGCTGTACTTGCTCACTTAGTCCTTTTAAAGAATACATGATCTCTCTCTCTCTCCCCATAACTTTATTAGCTTCAATGGCCAGCATTTCTGTAGGAGGGTGAAGACTCATTTATCTCTTTCTGCAAATAGATGTGTGTATTGGCAATTTTTACATTTAGCTTGTACTTAAAGTTCATTTCATTGCTTCATAAAATTTTATTTCTGTTTATTTACATTTGTATTCAGTCCTTGGTCAGGCTGTTAATAGATTATCTATCCCTTATCTCTTTTTAAGAGGCAGTCTCCTCCAAGAGATTGCTTGTAATACTAGAAATTCAATCTGCAAATTAAGTGCTGTAGTTCTGGTTGGTTTTTTTCTTCTTTTTTGATGTTGCATATTTTGTTGTGTATAGCTGTCTCATATTATTTGAATTTGTAAAAATGCTAGAAAAGCATATTACAATGTCAGTGCATAGCTGTTTTAGAGCAAAGTCACAGCTGTAGTCTCAGACCCTACTACATGCTAGGCAGAGAGCCAACTATTCTGTTTCTGTGCTTTTATACCCATAGTTCCTTTAACCACCACCAGGTGTCCCTTATCTTTTTCCTACCACCAGGTGTCCTCGATTTTGCTTCTCTTAGAAAGTCCCTTATTTTTCAGTCCTAGGGCTTCTGATATTTGTCACCCCCCATGTTAGAATCTGCTGGCTATTTTTATGATGTATGAAGAACATTCTAAGAAGAGGTTTATTTATGTTTTCAAAAAGTAATGGGAAGAATTAACTGATGGAAATTTCATGTTGACTTAATGACCCAAAACCCAATCTGTCATCAAATTTGTTCCATTGCTAAAAATGGCATAAAGAGTTGTTAGAGGGAATTTACAGGGATTATGAGAAATTATGTACTGTATTTGTAATATCATGTGGTCACATTATTAGCCTTGCTTGTAAAATGTCTACATTTGAAGAATTAAATCAAAACATGGTAAGCCTGCTCTTTATTTCCAGTATAAATTCCACAATTATAGGTTTATGGCTGCGTCCTTCTGCAACTGTATTAATTTCAGTAATTGTAAGACCTTGTAAGAGTTCAAGATTGTTGTCTTGTTAAGTGTCACACTTTTCTTTTTATCTTAGTGAGTTTATTTGGTTTTACTAACTATATATTCAACATAGAAGGAATTGTTCTCTAACCTTTCATAACACAAAGTGTGATCTTGACCATTGTCATCTTGTTTGCAGTTTGAATAAGGAAGGGATAAAATAATACTTGATGGTAACAACTTTGGATTGGTTAAATGGGGAATACTGAAATGCAGCTTGAGATGCTAAAATGTTTTCAGCCATATACTATCATTGTGATTGTTGCTTCATTAAGGTTAAAAGAAGTCACAGGATTTCACAGTGGTTTTGGTTTGGTATTTTTCCTCTAGGAGAGCAATCTAAATGCAAATTCTGTATCTGAATAAAATCCGAGAATCAGGTACAAATGAGGCTTGAGGGGGAAAAAAATTGAGTGGTGATGAGTTGTCTAGATTCATATTACATTTATAAAGTAATAGAACAAAACCAGCTTTTTATGCACTGGTCATCTAAAAATATATAGATGCATACTAAGTTAACTAATCTGAACTAAAATCCAAAAGAGGTCTACTGTATGCCAATATCTTAGAGTTCTGAGTCCATGAATCAAGTGTTCTGTTGATTTCACTTAAAGTAAGACTGTAAAACCACAGTATCAATGACAAAATCAGAATAAAGAAGCATAAAAATGAGGAAAGGGAATTTTTTGAATTCTAGAAATTTGGAGAAGATTGGAGTATAGTAATTCAATGCTGTTCAAGTCTGTTATTAATATATTGAAAAACATACCCTTGAAATTGATGATGTCCCCTGTTTCTTCCTGCTCCTCCCAGTCTGATACCAAACTCTAATTGAATAATGTATTCTTTGCTTCTGCAGCTCTTAAAATAATTCTGTGTTTTCAGAAAGATACGGTCCCAGGCCTGTTAGTATACTTGCCACATTTCAGACATGACAAGAACTTTTGCAGTTATTGCTGGAAACCAGTATTTTTTCTTATGACCCCTATTACTGAAGCTCTCAAACTCAACCAGTGAAGTTTTGAGCAAAGACCTGTTTTGCTACCTTCTGGAAACTCCACGTCAATTTGCTGGGGAGCAGCTAGGTAGTATTAAGGTTCACCATATGCGGAGGTCTGGAATAAAATAAGATTGAATAGTCACCAGAAGACCATTCTTAAGTTAAGCCAATTTAAGATAAAATACCAGTTTAAAATATATACTTACAAGATTTGATATGGCATATCACATTTGCTGTACAATACACAGATGAACAAATGAGAGAATATCAATCTACTTTATTGGGATCAACTTAAATGAATTCCTTCCTTTACTCTGTGCTCAGTTGTGTTCCTGCAGTTATGAGGGAATGCCTGCATTTCAACACTCGTTACTTTTTAAATCACATTCACAAGACAGAACAAGTTCTTGGTGAAGGGTGTAGTTTTTACAGCCAGTCTTCCTTGGTGTTTCCAGGAGTTCTGTTTACATCTGTTTTTCCTTCCTTAAAGCTTTTTTGCTTCTAACCTTCTCAGGAAGCAGTCTTGCTGATTCTCCCTTTGCCCTTCTTCATTAGAAATACCAATGTTGTTTCATCAAATCTGTTGTAATCCCTGAGTCAAGACTGACTGATGCCTTCACTTGAGGCAAGATAAAACTTTATTTATAGCAACACAATGTGTGAATATATCCAGTGTCTCAACCTGCTGAATCTGGTATTTCATTTTGACAAGTGGAGGGTGAAATATTTTATGTAATCATATAAATTGCACCTTAATAACTAATTTTTTTTTTCTTGAGATCTGGTGTGATAGTAATTGACCACTGTGAGTCATAACAGTTTTTAGTGTAACTGAATGTAAGCTGTAAATGCAGTCTACTTAAAAAAAAAAAAAAAACAAACAAAAAAACCAAACCAAAACAAAACCAAAACAAAAAAACTTCTTACAGAAAAATTTGGGTGATTTTCAATTTTCAAATCTGTTCAGAGAAGATACTTTACAAATGACATTGGGAGACTCTTTTCTTGTTCCTGTTCATCTGTTAGAAGATTAGAAAAAATTATACCTCATATATTTCCTATGCACATCTGGTGAACTGGAATTAGAAACTTTCACTCACCACCTTTCACAGAATCCATGGGAGCTGATGCTGGGTATGTATGCTAATATTCTATGGTTAGGATAAGGATCAACAACTACTGAAGCTCTTCCATTTTCAAAGTGCTCTTTGGGTCATGAAAATAACAGAGGAATCAGGGTGTACATCTCCTGCTTCCTAGGAATGTCTATGCCTTTTTGTTTTTAGATATCCACAAACATATCTTTTAATCTAACAAATTTATTTGGCTGTATGTGTTGTGAATAACATATGGCAATCTGTAAGAAATATATTTTTAGAAGAATAGACATAGAAACAAGTAATGCTTTCTAGAAATTTTCTTCACACATACAAGTGAAGAAAAAATCCTATAAAAAAAAAAATCTTACCGTGTAGACAACATTGAACTGCACTGAACACTGAATAGTGTCTTCCTTCGAGCTGTAAAGCTCTTCTCCTGCCTACAAGTAAATGAGTGATCACTGAGCATATATAAAAAAGAGCAAGGGAAGGCAAGATGCATCATTGGTTGAGATTTTTTTTTGAGATGTTAGACATGTTTAATTTAATTAGTCTTTTGTAAAGAAACAATGTATTAATGGGCAAAGTTAATAAATCTTTTTATTTCCTGCTAAAGTTAGTCTGGCTGAACATAATTTTTTGATTCTGATCTTGAGTTCCTCCATCTTTGCTTGTCTTTTTGTAACTCACCTACCAGACCTACACTTTGCCAATGTGTTAATCTATGCATTTGGCATTGTGAGAAAGAGAGACTTGGTTTTAATTAAATTCTTGATTAAATATTTTTTTAGACTCCAAACTGCCAAAAACCTATAAAATGCCATATAGTATAAAACATATAGTAAATTACCATACTAGTATTTATATTTCAGCAAATTGTATCACATGGTTAAAATAATGTCCTTATTTCAATCACAGTTTCTATGCATATTTCCATTTTAAATTTGTATTTACCTACTAATCTGTTATACATTCATTAGGATTACGGGAGCTTCCACTATATATTTAGTTTTGTTTTAAAACTTTTCAAAATGACCGTCTGTCATAGGGGAATGAAACCTTTTGATGCCATATATATCAAAACCACTGGTGAAACCTGATCCAATGCTGTGAATGTATGGCAAAGATGAATGTCCACCCTGTATCACACCAACCTGTATCTAATGTTGCTTAAGATTTACAATGGATTTGTGAGGGATCCTGAAGGATTGTTCCAGATATAGAGCTAGGATTCAACCAAAGATTACCCATCTCTGACCCTGTAAGAATGAGCCTTTTGTAATTTTATCTGCTCTTGTAGATTCATTTGTAGCCCTTCCAAATAGATCTCTCTTCCAGTTTATCATTTCACAATAAAGATAGTACCAAGTCAAGAAGCAGCCTAGTTTCTTGGTTAATGGCTTAGCTAACCCAAAGAGCCAGCATAGAAGTAATTAAAATTGTATCTTCTGCTATTTTTGTTCTGACAATCATATAGAGAAATTAGAAAAGTAATTTTGCATCTGAATAAAATGAAATCTAAACATTAACAATCAAAGTTTTGACAGTATACTTAAATCAAGAAAAAACATTATGCCTCTGAAGCAGTTGACTATAGTGTTGTCTCACTAGCTTCAGAATTTGTGTTGCTTGCTTTTTATTTTTAAGGGCACTATGTCCAGACTCTTTCCTGTTGCTTTGAGCCCCAGCTCTTCTCACAGACTTACAGTGCCAAAAGGTCAAATATGTCCTGCTAGTCACTTTGACACATCTAATGCTTAGTGTGAGATCCTCATTGTTCTGACCACAGGACAGGGAAATGTAAAGGAAATGTGCTTTTCACTATATGGCTGCAAGTAGTATGGAATGTAGGTCCTATTAGCTTCAAAAGACATGTCAAGATTCATTTTTATCTTGAAATTAATTAAAGAAAATGAGTTTCAAGGACCTTGGAGGGATCAGAAGTGCAAATATGGACCATGAACCTATCTAAGATTGTACAACCAGTCGAAGCTTAAAGTTGCCTGAGCTGTAAAGTGGCTGCCCCGGAACAGAGGAGGAGGCTGGGTACAAAACTTAAGTAGAAGAAATAACTGAAGGACAAGTAATATGAATTCAGGATCAGACTGAATGGAAATGGTGAGAGTAGAAGTCACTGCTCCTGGTGAAAGCTTCCAGGAGTAAATAGAGTAAAGCTTTTAAGCAAAAGTGTCCTTAGCACCTGTTCTGCTTTTTCCTTGTTTGTTTTTGAGGGATATAATTGAAATCCCCAGGTACGTGAAAATTACAGGCTGTAGGTGATAATTTCCTTTCTCTCAGGAAACAATGGTGAAGTTCAAATTACAATGGATCTGGGGCTGTCATAGAGCTTGGGTCCTGCAAGGCTCTGAAACTCCTATCATCAGTCTCATAAATTGATGCTTCCCTTTTGCTTCTTTGTCTTGAAGATGCAAAATAGTCACATTCTGTATTTCAAAACAACATACTTTCATGTAAGATATTTACTGAGAGAGAGCATAAAGCACACACCCCTTCATCCATACCATTTTGTAGCGCACATGGATTGTTAATGGACTTGAGAATTCATGCCACCTCAGTCATATATTTTTTATTCTAGAAATGGTTGGCTTAGTTTCCAATATGTTTGCCAAGACGGTGAGCTGTACAGTCAGAGTGTTTGCCAACAGCTGCAAGTTTACTGACAAAGATCTAATTAGAGTCATGCCTAAGCGTACTTCCTAGGGAAAAGTACAAGTGTTACCTTTGTTGTTTTCCCCAGAGACTGTTGTAAAGGGACAGGTTTCCCTCGGAAATGTGCTTTCATTTGACAATCTGGGGGAAAAAAAAGGCTATTATCAAAGAAGGTATCATGTGTGTGTGCTTAGTAATTCTTGTATCTCCCTTGTTAGTGTGTGCAGCATTCTTAATCTGTAATTGGAAAATTGTGGGGGCACTGAGAGACTGAGATCTAGATCTCTAAAAGTGTTTAAATCCTTTGATTTAAAGGATTTTAGGATTTTTAAAGGTCCCAGTGACCTTTGAAGTCACTGGATATTAAAAGCTTACATAGCAGTTGGATGGTTAAAATCCTTTGTAGGTTACCTGTGTGATTTAACCAAGATTCTACATAAAGACCTAAATCTAAGTTTTGCATAATGTTGAGCAAAAGCACAAACAAATCTGGTGATAAAAGACTACTCTGGTACTGTAAGAACATATATATAGCATGAATATTAAAATAAAAAAAATGTGCTTAACTCTTTTATTTTATTTTATTTATTTTATTTTGTTTTTTTAGAAATACTAGGTTGAGAGAGAGAGATCCTTACGTGTCCATGTCCTAGGGGAAGTACAATGATTGCTATCCCGACTAGCTATTTTTCAGTCTTGCACTCTCTCTCAGAAATTCCCTTTTGTCCCACACTCAATTGAATAGCTGGGATTGAGATTCTTAGGGCTGAACAACTGAATGAAAATATTGGGGTGTTCTTGGCAATTTTAGCACTGCATAGACATGGAAAACAGCCATGTCTAGATTAGAGTTAAGCAGACAGTCTGAAAAAAACAGTTTTAAACCAGTGTTTTTCTTAGTTCAGAAGTATGCATTCCTACTTGGCCTAGAAATTTTGCTATTTCAGTCATGAAACACATGTTGTATTATAATCTTTTAGGCCTTTCCTGAAAAAAAAATAGATCTAAACTTATCAATACTATGATGTTTCTTCAAATGCAAAATTGGAGATAATCTAAAGCAGTTAGAATTGACTGGCTTGTACTTTATAAATCATAAAAATGGTACCTGTTAAAAAAAAAATTAAATGTAATGTTTTACCTAAGTGGTAAATATATAAGGTGTGTTATTCATATAATGAGTTTAGGGCATGTATTGTTAGTTGGTAGACTCAATAAAAAAAATGAACAGTTTCTAGACATAATAGATAGGATTGTTTTCTGTTACCAGCAAAGATAAATTACTTTTAGTAGCATATAGCACATCAACAACTGTTACATTTAATTATATTGCTTAGAGGCAAAATTGTATGCCTCTGTAAGCCAAAGGCAGGTGGATGGATAGGTGGAGGGATAGACAGATGAAAATCTAGATTGCTTCATTTGATGACTGACACACTTGGAATAATAAAAAGAAGGGAAGAAATGCACAGGAAAGGATGCAAACTGCATCACTCACAATTTGAAATTCTACATATTTCTGATTTTAATTGAAAAAAAAAAAGAGGAAAATTGCTCTAATATTCTGTGTGTATCCACAGTAGGAAACTAATTTTAACAGAAATAACAAAAATGTTTCTGCAAGACTTCAAAAGGGGAGAAGAAAATCCCCTGGATGTTTCACTTGCTTCCTTTTATGTGTTGACAATACTATTGGTATCTTGAAATGGAAAATAACAAACTGTGATTTTACATCACCTTCTGGTAAATAATTAAAAGAGGACATGACGTATGTTTTGTTGGCTTTTAAGATGTTCTTGAGGGAAAAAGAAAAATTTGGGATTCCCTTGGACTCAAGGGTTTTCCTGAAGAGCAGAACAGTTAAAAGTGGTTAAAATACAATTTAAAAAATTTCCAAGAATTAAGAACTGACTATGGTGGAGAGCTTGTACAAGGAGGAAAGCAAGTAATTTATGAGATCCATCCAGTGATGGGTTCTGTCTTCATTTGCCAAAGGTCCTAAATCTGTACTAATTAACATTGTTAAATGGCAGAAGTTTGAGACAAGTGTTTGAAGCAAAAGAGAAAGGAACTAGGCAATAACTTATAGTCAAGTGAAAAGGTAGTAGGAAGGTTCACACTGTAAGACACTGTAGTATTTGGTAGGAACGGGGAGAGTGAGGTTGAAGTGGAAAAGGATCATAAAAGATGAAAAAGTTATTTTTTTTTTTCTTGAGTTTCACATGGGAAGAGAAAATTACTAGGTATGTAATTATATATATATGAGCAGAGTATATCTGTATAGCAGTCTTTCTGATTTAAATATGTAAAAATCTTCTAAATCCCCAAAATTATAACCAAATGTAGGAAATAGAGAATGTTTAGCATTTTTGGTGTAAAGGAATTAGGAGATCAATTCTAGAAACAGATCTTCTCTTTCTTGTCCTGCAGGTGGGAGAACAAATGTGGAGAATGGAAGACATTTTAATGTGACCCCAATGAATTGGTTGTATGGTCTGGTTAGTAGTCTGGTCTTACTTGTTATCAGAAGCAGATAGTTTGCCTGTAAAATAAGTGTGAGATCGATGAACAGACTAGAATGTTATCTCAGCACAGCTTGTCACAAAATGAATAAAGTTGAATGGGATTTGAATGATGGTTAAATGATCCCTGCATGCAGATAAGTTTGTTGGGATTATTTAAAATCACATTTGCTGCCCCTCCCCCTCCCCCCCTTCCCCCTCCCCACCTTCCCTTCCCCCACCTTGTTGATTTTTTAAATCCTTGGATAAAAGAAATATTAGAAGAAATTAAGGTTTTGAATTGGAATGACTTGTTACACTAGTTTAATTCTCAGACAACTTCACTGAAGATTAAGTCTTAGGTGGTAAAACTTTTATAGTGGGATCACATGCTGGAGCAGAGGAAGAATGTGAGGAGTTCCTCCCCTCAGGAGGAAGGAGCAGCAAAACTAACATGTAACGAACTGACCGCAAGCTCCGTTCCCCGTGCCCTCTGTGCTGCTTCTGGTGGGGGGAGAAGGTGTTCTAGTCGGGAATGGAGTTAAGCCTGGGAAGAGGAGAGGGGCAGGAGGAAGGTGCTCTTAAGATCTGGTTTTCTCTCCCATTATCCTATTTCCATTTTATTGTTAATAAATTGATTTTCCCTAAGTCAAATCGGTTTTGTCTGTAATGGTAAATTGAATGATCTTTCCCTTATCTTGATCCTGGAGCCCTTTGTTATATTCTTCCTCCCCCATTGCCTCAGAGGGTGGGGAGAATGAGCAACTGTCTAGGGCTTGGTCCCAAGTAGGGGCTAAACTATGACAGAAGCCTTTACTTACAATTTATTTTTTTCCTAATTTCTGTAGAACTTACGCCACCTTTGGGAAATGGACAGCTTCTGGAGCAGAACAAGAATTGCTAGAAGAAAAATTTTGAGGTATCTTTTGTGTGTTGAGGCCTCAATTTCAGTCTTAATCATATTAAAAAGTCTTGTGAATACATCACTTGTCCCAAATGTTTGATTGAGTATGTTTGAAACTTGGTGTTTGTAATTCCATTGCTAATACTAAGTAAAGAGGATTCCAGAGGGTACTCTGTTACCCTTTCAAGATGCTTCTAAGGAAACCATCTTCCAGTTGCTGAAGACCATGAGCTGTGTAGGTTCATTGATATAGCTGTCATAAAAACATTGTGTTTGGCTGTTTCATTCTGCTTGGATACGTATTTAGCTTTCTTAGACAGAAATTTTGAAGTTTTTTTGTTTTTTTGTTTTTTAATGAATTATCACCAACACAAGCTAAACTTTGTATTTCTTAATTCTACAGTTCACATTATTGCTAATGGATTTCCGTTGGAGTACTTAATTTTCACAGCTTATTTTTTTAAATAACATTTTTCTTTTTATGTACATGTAAAAAGGTCCAAATCTGTTCTGATACCATTTTTGCAGGGATATCCTGTACAACTTTAACAGGTATTACAGTAAATACAAAACATGAGAATTCTTACACTATATCCTTAGATATCACTTAGTATGTGCTACATAGCCATCTGAGCTGCAGCCAACTTACAGCTATTAGAGTGGTGCTGTGTGTTACCTCTTGTAGAGAAAAGAGCTGAAAAAAAGTTCAGAGAGAATATTACTGCATACTGAAGCAGATGATAGTTGGCTGTAAAGACAAATGTCAGTGTTTTTATGCATCAGTAATGATTCCTAAGATTTCATTGTAAATCAGTCCAGGAAACCAACAGTAGGTGCAATGCCTGATGCGCTTCAGGGGTTTGATTAGTCACGATTTCTTCATGCCTCTGAGCAAGCAGATTCACCTGGTGTTGCTATATAAGCACTCCTAAATCTGCCTAGAAACACATTAATGTAAATATGGAGAGGTAATTAACCCTTATCAGACAAGTTACCTGAAAAAAATTCTCCCATGCTTGTGATCAAAAATGAAAGACAGAATTTATCTTCTGGCTTACAAGGGAGCCTGTGTTTTGTTATATTTCTCTTACTGACACTAAATATGCCACTTTTTCATTCTAATCAGGTTTGTTACTTTCTGCCACTTTGATGAATGGAAAAGGTAGTACAAAAAAACTTGTGTTGTATTCTTATATAGTCTCAAATGTCTTCCACAGTGTTCTTTTTGTTTCTGATCAAGTTCTTTATTCTTTTTATTTTTTTTTTAAGTTTCTTTACTTCTTGATCCTAATTAGAAGCCTTTTCCAAAAGGAATTTGCTGGTTTCATTTTTCTCTACAGTCATAAGGCTCTTCTATTTTACCAGCTTCTTTGGCTACAGGGCTTACAAAATTAAGCGTAAAAGAATATAGGAAAATCAGTCTATTTATACAATAAGACATAATATAGAAGACATATATAAATACTTACGTGTAAGGCAATTAGAATTATAGAATATTTTGATTTGTAAGGGGTCTAACCCCCCTGCAAGGAGCAGGGACATCTTCAACTAGATGAGGTTGCTCAGAGTCCCATCCAAATTGTCCTTGAATGTTTTCAGGGATGGGGCATCTACCACCTCTCTGGGCAACCTGTTCCAGTGCCTCATCACTCTCAAATTATTAGTTTTTGCAGCTGCTTGCTGCTACAATATTTGAGGACAGAGAAAAGACTGTTTCAGTTTGAATGTGCTGACTGAATATAAAGCCCCCATATATGTGTGTGTGCGTGAAAGAGTGTATTTTGAATTACTGAATAAGAGACAATAAAAATGGATCTTTTTTTTTTTGTATTCAGTCTCATCAGTTTTAATAGAATAAATTAAGACTGATTTAAAATGTTGTTTTTAGGAAGATCCACAAAAAATAATTAAATATGTCTTTGGATAATATTGGAATGGTATTTCTACATTTCTCGATTTCAATATAGATGTTTTTCTGAAATTTATTCTTTGTATTATTTTGAATATGTGCACTTTGAACTGTGAATTTACTGGATTATGACATAATATTGTTATTATTCCTGATACTTTTATTTTTGCATTTATCACAATTAGTTAAGAACAGTTACTTCTTGATTCAAATCAGACATACCTTTCTGCATGCACTTGTCTCTGTTTTATGATTTGACATAGCCCAACTAGGTTATATGAAAGAAACAGAATTTTTCTTTGCCTCCATCCTGTCACAAAATTATTGAATGCTGACTGCTGTCCTCTTCCTCTCTGGATTTTTTTTTTTGTGACTAAACAGGTACGGGGTATGAATAGCTAGAGACAGACTTCACTATCTCCTTGTTTGCTGGTCTGTATAGTTAGTTAGATATTGAGAAATGAGAAGAAAATGTACATCTTAAGGTGACATATTTACTTTCCCTCAACTTTTCATCACTGTAAAGGGAAAAATGAGAAATGGGGTAGATGTCCATTTGACATTCTTGGCGTTGATATTTACTATTATTTTATTTAAACCATCTTTTCCTAGGAGCCTTGAAAACTCAGGACCTCACACTGACCGGATTCCTCCTTCCTTCTCTCCTCACTCAGTGAAAAGCAGACTTATAAGACTTCTCCTCCCTTCTCCACAGCCCCCCACATTCCCCTCCATTTCCTAGTGGCAATGTTTGTATAAATGTTGTCCTATCATAAGCAGTTGCTCAGCTACTGCCTATAAAAAAATAGATTGATTCTTCCTCAAAAACTAATAAGGAAAAGAAGTGCTTAAAATTATCACTTTCTTTTGCAGATGATGACGATGCACTTTTGCTTACTTACTGTTTCTTATTTCTATTTAATGCAGATAAGTGTATTTTTAATCAGGTTAATCTATGTGGTTCAAGTGTTATAGTCCAGTAGGTCCACAAACTTTTTTTCTTTAAATACATCACAACATTGAAAATATTGCTGTGTGTAGAAGGAAGGCTAAAATAATTTTTTGTTGCTTCGCATAGTCTGGTGCATGCGATGATGCTGTTCTCAATTAAGAAAATTGATAAAAATTGTCATTGGCACATAACAGATGCTGGTTAATTTTGGGTAAACAGTTCACTTCAATGTACCATACACTGGGGAGTAATTAGCATTCTTAGTGGCTCAACGCACTAAGTGTTTAATAGAATGTATTTTTCTTATTAGTCTCCATGTAGCTGTAGTTCATCCACTTCATTATTCCACTAGGTTTAATGGCATATGTTTGCTCAGTTTGTCTGCAGTTCAGATGCACTTCTATTGAAGAAAATGCTTTAGTCCTCACACAACTTCAAGATGTGCAAATCGCTTCCTGGATGATGCTTGAACTGCTGCTAGTGGTTTTTGGAGCATTGTTTCTCATGCGGTGTCAAGTATCAAATCCTTGTATGTGAACCAGATCATTTCTTTTGAACTTGCAATTTTTATTGGTTGTCAGAATGCTCTCTTTCACAAGCTAGCTTTATCATTTAATACTTAACTTTGAAGGACTCTAGGCCTTAGTTTGTATCATAACTGAATATATACTGTATTTAGACTATATTAATTCTATTTCCTGTGGTGGTGAAAACTTCAAATATACTACTTTCTGATTTCAGTAAAACTCTCTTACTGGTTTTATTACCCATTTGGATTAATATTTATTTAATAAACTGCCTACAGAATGTTTTGCAAATTGTTTATTGAGCTTTTCTAGAATTTTGGATGCCAGTGATTTGAAGCCTTAGTTCATTATTGCCATCACCCAATTACAAGTCCACAGTTCACATACCAAAGCTACCACGGCTAAGCCTCAGAAATAATTTCCTACAAAAATTCTGTAAAATATTACAAAAGTTCAACTTTATAATTGTTCTACTGCTGTTCAGCATTGCACATTCATGGTCATGCATTTTTAATATGTTTGCTAATGTCTTTTTTATATGGTGTCTGAGCAACTACTAGCTGCTGCTTATTTGATTGTGTATAAATTTCATGAAGTAATTGTCACCTTGAGCTCCTCTCTCTCTTTGGCTGTAAAGCTGTAAATGTGTTTTTTTCAAGCAAAGTGCCCAGCATGAATTCAGTGAGCTGGCTCTCATTTGATAATTATTTAACTTTTTTTTTTTTTTTTTTTTTTTCTTTTCATTGATCATACAGAGGTGGCTGAAATTTACATTGCCTTTCTTTTATCTGTCATTAAAATTGTACGTGTAGTGTGTCATTATGATCTGCATATGGTCTGGGCACCTTCAGCTTCATCTCACCAGTTCAGCTCCTTAATTAAGGATGACAGAGGCTGTTCTCCAGAGATTTGTGTCTCTCTACATTGCAGGACATTCTTCTTTAAACCATAGTCAGGGAACAAAATAATGAAAAGATTCTTTGTTTCTCATCTTGTACTACTTATGAAACTTCTATCTATGCATTGAAGTCACTAACCTGCTTATTGGCTGCCCAAATAAAATTATGTTACGAACCCCAGATCTTTACATCCAGAATTAAAATAGTTAATTAGAGATTCATCTTAGATCAAGTAATGTTGTTGTTGTTAGTGGTGGTGATCAGTTTATTGATAGATAAGACAAACCATTTTCAAGACATCAATGTCAATTCTAAGATTCTACTATAATATAAGGAATGCAATTTGTCTCATTAGAGAGATAATGTTACAGAAAATAGAAATTCTGTATCACTGACTGTGAATTCATAAATAAATTATTTCTAGATGAGAGACTCACTCACCTGCTATTAAGCTGCAGAGGATTGCATTGTGTCTTTTGAAAGACTCAGGGCATCCTTTACAAACTTTGGACTGAAAATGATCCTGCATTACAACTTTTGCTTATACGGTATATTTTTTCCAGACTAAAAGCTCTAGAGACATCATAATTCGTAAATATTGCTGTGTATGTTGCTGCGTATTTGCATTTCACCTAGAATTACCTTTTAAAATCATAATTTAAAGAATAAAATCCAGTCTTTTTGAATCTACTTTAGGTGGTTTTTAGACTTGCAACTGAAAGAGGTAAATCATCTTGACTCTATCTGCTAGATCTTTGCATGAAAATATTTAAACCTCTTTCCCAAATAAAACCCACTCTCCATAAAAAAAGATGTGGGTATTTTTGTTTAAATTTTGTTAATTTTTTTTTTAAATAATGTTTTGATAATTTTTTTTTAAATATCTGCTGATAAGAATTTTAATGAAGGCTTCTTTGGAGCTGAGATGACAACAAGAAACTCAACTGATCTTTGACCTTGAAAAGGCAAGACAGAACAGAATGGGTTTTAGCTGTTGCAGGACAGACCTCTGTGACATCTATGTGTAAATAAACAAATATGTCTGTGTAAAAGTGAATGTGTTTCTTATGTTTAAAGGTCTGAAAAGGTTTTTGTGTTGAAGTTAAGATGTATTTTGCTTGATTCTCCTCAGCAATTAATTTGGGGATTGTGTGCAAAGGTTTGTACAGAGAGAAGCTTTGGTGTTTCCAGTGGCCTTGATTTCCATACTGTGCACAACCTTCTATTGTACAGTCGGAGCATCTGTAGCTATTGCCAAACAACATTTTGCTACTCAAGATGACATCGGGAAAATTGTCTGAGGCATCATCATACAAAACACTGGTGGTAATGTACTCTCATGATTAAAACTATTCTTTACTCCTAGTAGTAAAATATAAGGGATCAGAAAGGAAAGAAGGCCCTGCAGTAACCTAAGAAGATATGCGCATGTTGTCCTAGGAGCTTGCCTAGGCCAACAAGTTACCTCTGACTTTTTGTGTCTGTGTATTCTAGATTCAGGTTTTAGTAAGAAAAATTGCAGAGTATTTTTTTCTTAGGAACTGCATCTTCAAAATGCCTATTCTTTCCTAGGAAATTATGTTGAAGAATGTGATATATATTTTGCTTATAAGCAGATAATATTAAAACTATTAGATACAGTAATTAATAGGAAAAATTATATAGGTCCTTTTTAGGGGGAATAGCTTTTTCAAAAATGTAGATACTTAGTATACTGCTTACATGGGCTGATATCAAAAGCAAATATGCTTCCTTACCATTTTGAAGACAAGATATTTTCTCATCAGCTTGAATGTAGACTGTGATTTTAATTACTTATCTCTAAAACTATTTTTGCCATAGTATTAAATTGACTAATATGACAGTATTAAAATGATGAAAACAGGTGTTGGACATTCTTCTGTTGCTGTTAATAATGTGAAAGCCTCTTTACTCATAGCTCTCACAATTAGAATTCCTTCTTTTTGTTGTTTATTTATAATGATAAGCATTTTATTGCTAGGATTTGAAAATCAAGTGGAAAGAAATACGCTATTTAAAAGGGTAAGTGTGAACTTTTCTTGTCAGTAAGGGCTAAGGTACTAATGTTAGAAGGTATCTTTTCTCTGCGGCTTTCAGAACTTTTGTGTATGTAGTGTAGGAAACAATAAAAGCATAATAATCTAGGATGCCAGAGCACAGTACAAGTTTTATCAGATTGTGTGATTTGATGTCCAAATATTACTTAAGTTATATCTGTAGGCCTATGAGTATGTAAAATATTATTTGTCAATTAAAGATCTTAGGAATAAAATCCACAAACCAACGACAAAAAAACAGTCTTAGAGTTTATTCCATCTAATATAGTTTTGAAAAATACATACTGGAAATACATTATTTTAACATTTTAATACATGTATAGAGAAAAACAGAGCTTCAGTATTCATGAAGAAAAAATGCAGCAGTGTAAACTTGATGCCTCAGAGAAAATTAGAAAGCCTTTCCCTCCTAGGTCATATTTTGAAGTATAGCTGAAGGGAATTTGTGTTAGGTTGGGTGGCAGTCTCTATCCAGTGTCTAAGAACAATTGCTGTCATGCAGATAATAGCAGTGTAATTGACAGCAGATGTGAATTTGTAGATTCACTCCTGAAGTGAATTAGTTGTCGTGGTTTTGTTTAGTAGGGCGGGGCCTAAGATGGCAGCTTCTGTAGGAAACTGCTAGAAGTCGCTCCCCTTTGTTCAGGGGACTTGGCCAGGCCCAGGGCGGACCCACTGCTGGCCAAGGCCGAGCCGATTGGTAGCAGAATGTCTCGTGATAACGCCTCTGCGATAACGTATTTAAGAATGGGAAAACAGAAAAAAAAAAGACAGAGAAGATGTGAAGAAGCTGAGCGGGTGAGAGGTGCAGAGGGGGAGGCACAGGCCTCATGGGCCTTGCAGGCCTCACCCTCTGGCCTCTCGCCAGGCAGCCGATTGGGCCCGACTCGGTCCAGCCCGGCTGCAAGAAGTGGAGAGGAGATGAGAAGTGAATAAGATGTAAAAAGGATCCTGAGAGACATCTACCAGCCTGTTGTGAGGAACGGCTGCAGACGCCAAGGTCAGTTCAGAAGGAGGGGGAGGAGTAACACAGCTCCTGGCCAAGATTCCCCTGCAGCCTGTGGTGATGACTGTGGTGGAGCAGGTTGTCCGCCTGCAGCCTATGGAGGTCCACAGAGGAGCAGAGATCCACTTGGAGCCCGTGAAGTACCCCACAGCGGGGGAGGTGGATGCCTGAAGGCAGCTGTGGCCCGTGGAGGGCCCGCTGGGACAGCTGTTCTAGAGGGACTGCACCTGTGGAAGAGATGACCCACGCCGGAGCAGTTCCACAAAGGACTGTTGCCCATGGGAGGGACCCCACGATGGAGCAGGGGAGGAATGTGAGGAGTTCTTCCCCCGACCATGAAGCAGCGGCGTAAAACAACGCGTGATGAACTGACTGCAACCCCAATTCCCTCTTCCCCCCTGTGCCGCTCAGGGAGGGGAAGGTAGTAGAGATAATGTTAAGCTTGGGAAGAGGGAGGGGTGGAGGGAGGTTATCTTGTTCTCTGTCTCATTATCTTGCTGTTTGTAGTAATAAATGAATAGTTTTCCCCAAGTCGAGTCTGTTTTGCGCATGATGGTAACTTTAAGGATTTCTCCCTGTCCTTATCTCAAACCTCAAGCCGTTTTTCCTTATATTTTCTCTCCCTGTTCTCTCGGAGGGTGGGGGGAGTGAGAGAGAGACTGTGTAGTCTGGTCCGATCGGGGCTGAACTACGACATTAGTAAAGCATTTTTTCAATAATATTTTTATGTTTGAAATTGTTCTATGTATACTTCTAATATAAAATGTTAGAAGGTTTCAGACTCCAGAACTCAAAGTGATTACTTACAGAAGCATTATCTTTGCTTTAAAAAGAAATTTAAATACAGCCACACACATGAAATCATAGAATCATAGAGTGGTTAGCGTTGGAAGGGACTTTGAAAGATCATCTAGTCCAACCCCCCTGCAAGGAGCAGGGACATTCCCAACTAGATCAAGTTGCTCAGAGCCTCATCCAACCTGGCCTTGAACGTTTCCAGGGATGGGGCATCCACCACCACTAAATTAAAGTTAATATTATATTTTCTTCAAACATAATTCATTATCTATATTTCTTAAAGATGTATTAATTTGATCTAGTTGCAATCACTGGCTAATTATAATTAGATTAGGGAGAATTGGAAGACTGGTTTACAAGGAAGATTAGATAGATTAAATATGCATTGGCTAATCAGATGTCTACACCTATATTAAATTAAATCCCAAGCAAAGTAGATAGTTATTTAAGCATAAGAGAAGATGTCTTGCTAGTTAAAATAATTCAAGTTAAGAAGGCTATTCAGTCCAAGTAACAAATCATTCTTCAGTGCAGAGGAATTAACCATGTGAAGCAGTGGCATAAAAATATCTTGTGTATTTAAAAATCAGAATCCATAACATTTGTAAAAGCTGTCCTATCCTGGGTTTAATGTGACCCATATGATGCTGTAGGTGACTAAAGTGATGCTTTAGGAGTTCTGTATTTCTGTTACATTGGTTTTGGAAAAAAAAGATCTTGAACTTTTTTTGCATGTGAAATAGATAAACATAAAAAACCTGTTAATACTGGGCTCCAGCTTATTGTATTTCCTCACATGGTACATACTATATGAGCAATGTATCTTTAAATTCAAAACCAGAATCAATACACTTGTATATAGTATAGAGAGGAGATGTATGGAAGCCAACTTTGTAGTCAGCTATTTAGCAATAGAGGCTTTTTAGGCATATGAAAAGTGTTGTTCTTACTACTTATATCTGTTGTGTTAGTAGCTGGGATCCACAGAAATCTTCACCTTCTCATGTATGTTTGTGATACAAAAATATTAGTAGTAAAATCATCCTACCTCCCCAGCTGGTAGCTGAAATAGATAAGCTAGAAAAAAAAGAGTGGGAAGTTCAACATAGACTAAGAGAAGTAATATGCTCAATGAACAGTACATCTCTGTTACTTCATTGCTCTAAAAGAATCATAGCTTTAGCTATGTTCCATTTGCAATGATAGAGTAGATCAGGAGTTTTACAAAATACAGTAGTCTGGGCTGAAAGGCATGGTCAGCAAAAGTTTTATTTAATGCCTCCTAGTTGGTCTCAATGACACCAAGCATGCTCCGAACAAGTCTCCAGGACTCTGATTCTTATAAAATGGATATGTGTTCTGTAAGGTAAATAATTAGAAAAGCATTAAGAAAAACTGTGAAAAGTAACTGTTCTTTGGGAAAAGAAACTAAATTGGAGCTACATGAGCACAAACAAGAAACCCAGCCACATAAAATAGGACAAAAGAATTTAAATGCACGTTGTCCTACTGTATAACTGATAATGTATATTGCTTAAGGCTATATAAATTTTATAGGGTTGTAACTAGTTACTCATTATATCTAGATTAGAGGGTACTCCTTTATAAAGAGATTATTTGTATTTAATGTGCACTGATTAATCATGTAGCTGCACCTATTTTTAGAAGAATTAGATTTCTCACAAAGAAGTTAATTATCTAGCATAAAAAGAGAATACAACTTGTGATTTGCTATAGGAAAGAAGGGATTTTTATATTAAATGAGATTTGTTCTGAAGATTTACTTTACAGAGATTACAGATTATGTTAGTCATGACTGGGTTTGGATGAATCGTGAATGATGATAAGTACTCTATATGAGATTTGATGTGTGGTATCTGATAGAATTACTGCATATTAATTTGCATTCTGCATTTGTTCTATAGTTTGTGAGCAGCTCACCAAGAGGAAGAATCCAGGTACTTTTGTGCTATTATTTGTTTCATTTGTCCAACCAGAGCATCACAACAGAAAGCAGAGCTAGACAGAACCTGTATTATGGTAGTGCCATTGCTACCACCATGGAAAGGGCAGCTGTCTGTTGTACTGTTCCATATAAATATAAACGAGCCTCCATAGATCTGCTCTGCAGTGCCTATATCACTGTTATCAGACTGCTGTCTCAGTTATGTGACAGAGATGTAATTCACAAATACAAGCAGAAAACATTCACATCATCATGTTGTTGAATTTGTTCTTTACTCTTCAGTTACGAGTTCTGTCATACTGAAATCTTCTGTGTAGCCAAGCAAATGGATTAACTTCAGCACATTTGATATAAACCTGCTCTACAATAATATCCAACATAGCCAATTCCTTTATTTCTGCAGACATGCCTATTAAACATATACATTAATACTACTAAATAACTGATTACTAGACTTCTTTGGCTGGAGCATCAGACCAGCGTCAGATACCAGAAAAGAGTCACTCAGAAATAGCAGCCATTACCAACATCGCTGCTATACAAATTGAAAGAAAATTCTTTCTGCAAGAAACCAAGACAAAGCTGAACTAAGCTATATTAATATTTTGGTTCAGAGTACCAGAGTAAATTTGAAACAAATCCATTTCTGGCCCCACTTACTGTGCATTGATTGAGCAGACTGGATGGATTGGGTGGGCACGAATTAGATTAACTCCACAGGAAATCAAACTGGAAGCTGTGCTTCAGGAGTACACAAGCCACTATCTATTCCCTAATACTGAATCAAACAAATAACGATCACATATGTGTTAGCGACATTCAGTCCAGAAGACGAGATTAAATCTAGTCCAAAGAAAAACCCTGAGCAGTGCACTCTACAGATGCAGGGGCCTCAGCTTCAGTTTACTGATCATCTCCTACTGTGTGGAATTACATGCTGATGTAGACACAACCAAAGTCTCCTAACCCTCTGGCCAACAGCCCGAACAGTTCAAGCCTAGCAGATACAATATGACTGTCAAAGAGTAGCCATACAAAACCCAGCCAAAGATCTGTCTAGCTCTGTACTCAGTCTCCATTAATGGTCAGTAGAAGATGCCTAGGAAAGAGTTTGGGAATAAAGATAGAAAGTGGGCATTGCTATTTCCTGTGAATACATTATAATTTGCAGTTCAGGGAAATCTTAAGTCAGAAGCGTTGTGTTTGTCGGCATAGGTAGGAAGAATTCTTGTAGATTCCTTCTTTTAGTAAAATTATTGATTTGTTTTTCATAAATCCTAAATATCCACAATAAGCAAGGGATTGTAGAGGTTACTTACAAGCTATGTGTAAGATAAAGAGCCACTACCATTGGTTTGTTATGAACCTTACACCTGCATCATCTGACGCTCCCTATCCTTTCTGTGGGAAGCTATTTTACCTCTTTATGACCTTTATGGTTTTATTAACCTTTACTCTATAGACCCTTTAGTTTTTTTTTCAAGAAAGAGCTGGATTTTTTTCAAAGCACTGAACAACACCACAATGAAGAAAAAAGAAACATACAGAACTGTGAGATACCTGAACCTGACACAGATGCTGTCAGGTCCCAGACACCTCCTGGGTGTGCTGCCATCAGTAAAAGCTGCTAGACTGCCCTGTTTTATATAACCAATGCAGTTTTACTTCTCACTTTCCCAGTCACACGAGAGACTACATTATTTCCCAGCTTCAGGTTGAATCCATTGGCATTCACAAGGCGATGTTAACCCACACATTGAGGTACAACTCCTAGCTCTATCTGCAGATAGTTTTACTTTTATGTTTGGTTGTTTTTTTGGTTTTGTTTTTTTTTTTTTGTCCTGCTATGAGTTCTAATGTATTGATTTCATTATGGCTTTCAACCAGAATGATTAGGATGATTTTGAAGTGCATTGCATTAGACAAAAGAACTAGGAAAGCAAGCAGAAGGAAGCAAACATAAAATTTATTTGTAGTTTACACTCTCATGTTTGCAGTTACAAGCACTTTACACTCTCATCTCAAGGGAACTCACATTGCATATTGTTGCTTTTGCCTTCACTTGTGAGAGACATAAGCAATCTACTCAGTTTAGATCCCTTTTTACCCATCCAGCCTCCATTCTTGTTCCTTCTGCTTGTCAGGCTACTAATAACCATTTCTCAAGATCTGGCAGTGACTGCGAGGCTTTGGAATGCGATGTAGCCTGGGGGTCTGAAATTTCATCTGGGACACATATGAGAATTCTGCTGTACCCTCAATTTGCACAGCATGTAGTTCTCTCTTCACTAAAGTGGTGTTTGAATACTATTGGGGAATGGGTCCAAGTGGTCGGTCTTTTTTTTTTTTTGTTTCCCCTCTCAAAGTTGAAATTAATTTTTAAAATTTCTTTGGCCTTGCGTTTATAAAGATCATGACACTGGGAAAAGGGGAAGTCTCTCCAACAAATATGAGGCTGGGAACTGGTATATTGTAAAAATAGCAACCAACTATGATTAGATCTCTATAAACCTGAAAGTCCTCAAAAGTGTTGAGACGTTTGAGGGCTGTGGAGTTTTTTGAGGCTTGTTCATTAATTTCAAAGCATGCCTCTACTGAAGATCAAATTGTTGAATAAAAAATGTATTGGCATCTTATCTTTAATATATAAATAAGTAATCTCTGTAGATAAAGAGAGCCAGCAACAATAGGTGGAACTGATCCAATGTTTCCAAAGAAATAAAGTTTCTTCCTGGATCTACAGAAGCTTTTATCATGTTTCAGTTCTGAAAACTGCAATGTTAAGACTTTTGGATCCACTGACATTCTTTTGCTTCATTGTGTTACATGACATAAACGTTGAAAATTAAATATCAATATGAGGTGATTCTTGCTAACTGTAGAACTGTAGTCACATAGGTTAAATCTTCATAAAATTCGTTTGTTCCTAAAGGGAGTCGGACCCTAGAGATATTATAATACACATTTGTTAGAAGCTAGCCTAGCATATCTTTAATACAATGGTAAGTCCCAAACACCCCCAAACACCACCTGCAGAAATAGGCCCTGAGCCATCACTTTGGAGCCAGGAAAATCAAGGAGCATCGTGACCTGTTCTCAAGATCATATATGGAGATTTCAAGGAGGAGTTTGACCAGCGAATTCGAGGAGGGGGCGTTTTGACGACCACCAAGACCACCAAAAGACCCTCGACTCAAAAGACTGGGCATGTGCGAGTGGGTGGGGAAATGATGTAATGGTTTCTCAGAAAATTTATGTTTATGCATATTATTTCTTGGAATTTAATGAATATGTATAATTAATGTGTATTTAACCCGTGCTGTTGATCAAATGGGTGCGCACGCTAGGTGGAGCGATCCCCCGTGCGCCCAGTGCAGCAATAAAGAAGTGCCTGCTTCTTAACTTCTCATTGCTGTTAAGGAATTTTATTCCGGATTTCGGTAACAATTGGTTTCACCATAATTTCTAGACAAATCTGGTAAAGAAAAAGTTTTATCTCTTGACAACTGTCCTCTCTCTTTCCCTCCATCGCACTTCCAGGATTCAAATAAGCCATAGATGACTTTGTGAAGACCTACTGCGATTTCTCTAACACTTACTTAGCTAGCTGCATGACCATAGCACACTAATTCATCTCACTTTCACAGCTTCTGAGGGTAATAGCAAAGTATGAACACCACATGAGACAGGAATTGAGAAACAAGGCACAGGGCAGGAGGTGGAAAGAACCCAGCCTTATTCCCACATCTCCAGTTAATATAATAGCCAAGTAAAATAAAATAACATGCAATAAAAGTAAAATAAAATGTAAAAAAAAACCCCCAACAGTTAAGCCAATGGAAAAGAACAAAGACAGTACAGTTCAATTTTTAAAGTAGTCTTCAAGGAGCAAAATTTACTGCTCTTACTGCTCTTTACAGCCATGTGATAAGATCCCTTTCTTGCCTAACAGGCTAAAACAAACTCTTTGAACACAAATAATTGTAAACACATTGAGAAAAATTCATAGAAGGAAAAGTTAGGTCCTCAATGTAAGGTAGTTAAGGAATAAATGCACACAGACAATGCTATCTTGCAGAAAAGCCAAATTTTAATATTTTCATATTCTGGTAAAGAACTTTTTCAAGTACTAAGCTCTGTGCTGAAGGTCAAAGTTCCTACATAAGGCAAGAGCGAGTTCTCACAACATCCAACAATTTGCATAGTCTGATATAATTTGGTTATTTAGTTATTTATCATCTATGGTCTAGCATTTAATAAAATTCTGTATTAAAAAGCTAGCTCAAAGGCTAAAAAACAATTCTGCCCTCAAAAGACAGCATGTAGAGAAAACACAGTCTCTGAGAGAGTGGTAGGAGTGAAACCCACCTCACAGGTCCAGCCACTACAGTAGGTCTGATGCTTCTGGAAGATGGCTTTTCTGCATCTGATAATCCAGCCCAGATTTGCACTGGTACAGAGCCTGCTGCCCTGGAACTGAGACAGCAGAAAAGGACAAGAGCCAAAGCCTCACTTCTTCATTACGTGTAATGGGAAATCTGATCAGCATATTGGACATTATGAGAATGTAGTCCCTGCTCATCATACTGGCATTTAGCAAAGCTATACTCACAGTATGAGAGTTGCACACTTTGTGCTGTACTCACACTTTGCGGATTTCTATAAATACAGATTATGGTCTGATCCTTATTGACACTTATTTCACTCACTGTTATTACTAATTAAGTAAATTGTTGGACATTTTCTTCCTAGTTTTACCAAAAACAACTGAAAATGCTCCTTTTCATTCCACTTGTAACTACAGACAGGCTGTATCTCTTGAGCTGGGAACATTCAAAGTGCATTCTGTCTGGGAATGCACTTTCAATTACCTTTTGTTCATAGCTTTAGTTCAGGCAGATAAAGAAAAACACTCCAGTAGACTCTTTGGTGTGGAAGTAATAATGGATTCCTAAATGAAAACTGGGATTCAGAGACTTCAAATCTTGATGCCTTATACGTTACTCACCATAAAATATATTGCTTCTGGAAATGTACTATTTGGAGCTATCTCCTTTCTACCAATTACTTTTAAACAACATAATAATCCTGCAAATAACTGTAAGGTTCTGTTACTACACAGATACAAGCTTGCTAAGACCACATGAACTAAAACTACCAAAATACTGCCCACGTACCACCTCTAGCTTTCCATAACCACCACTATGAAGGCTGGACCAAGCCTGTGAGGTGATAGAATTAAAACAGACTTCCATAGAAAATAAATTCCTTAGGGAGCACATAATCATCAGCCCGTTACGTGAAAAATAAACCTCCACTACTGCATCACCTATCATCATCTTAATAATTCTACATCATTCTTAAACATATACAAATGCAGAGGTGAACCTATCTAATCTAACTCATACCCCATTACACTCTCAGGATATTTCCAATTCAGTGTCACAACCCACATGCAGGACCTTGCACTTGGTCTGGTTGAACTTCATGATGTCTGGATTGGCCCACCTCTCCAACCTGTCAAGGTCCCTCTGGATGGCATCCCTTCCCTTCAGCGTATTGACCGCACCACACAGCTTGGTGTCGTCGACGAACTTGCTGAGGATGAAGTCTATCCCACTGTCCATGTCACCGAAAGATGTTAAACAGGGCCAGGCCCAACACCAACACCTGAGGAATGCCAGTTGTCTCCACTTGGACACTGAGCAACCTGATCTAGTCGAAGATGTCCCTGTTCCTTGCAGGGGGCTTGGACTTGATGACCTTTGAAGGTGCCTTCCAACCCTAACCATTCTACGTTTCTATTATTCTATCGAGCCGTTAACCACAGATAACTGTACATTCAACTTCCTCAAGAAGGAAAAGTAGTCTTTTATTTTTTTTTTTTCTGTTTAATGGCACTTGTCACACAGCAGAGAGCAGGGATTAGTGCAAGTAGCAGCCATGGCACAATCCTAAGAGTTGAAAGAACGTTTTTATATATTTAAATGCTTTACAAATCTGATCTAATAAAGTCCTCTGCAAGGAAGAAAGGAAACAGCATTATAGATATGTAATAATTACAGACACAGATTAAGTTATATCACAGACACTGGATTAGGACTGTGAGTCAATACTACTAATTTGCATTCCTGTAGTCTACTACTATTTTTCACTTGTTGGTTTGCAGAATCTGGAGGGTGCTCTATAAACAAATTCTGACTAGTCCATGAAAGAAGAGAAAGAAAAGCTGGTTAATTTATATTATTCAGTAATATGGCCAAGTGACAACTCTAGAAGAGACCTGATCTTCCTTGAAAAAAACCACAAACTGAAACTAAAAAGTCTACTCTCATGTTTCAAAACCTAACAGTAGCTGTTTTCTATAACACAAACCTGCAAGAAATATATCCTTATCTACACAATCAATCATCCTGTATCTTTAAAAAAAGACTGATACCATGGGATTCAAGCCAGAACTGTTTTCAATTTGAAAAACTAGCATAACATATGTGATTAAATGTCAGCTATTCAGATAGAGATTAACATTTCCATATTAATATTCCTTTTTTTTTTAATAGTGAAGTTGTGTTTCATTTTGAATTTTGAGAGAATCACAGCTGATTTGAGAGCTGTATTTAAGGACTTCTTCTCTGTGACACATCATTATTGCTTGAAATCTTTGGCAGTATATTATCATCTGCTGTATGTCATCTTAGATTGTTTGGGTACAAAAAATGTCAATTCTGACTTCTGGTGGTTGTTTTCAGACTTTTTATCATAATATAAAAGAGTGCTAGATTTAACAGAGGGCTAATCATGTGAGATGATAAATCTTAGAAAACATTTCAAAACACTTCATACAAAACATTTCGCTGCCAAAATGAATGAAAGCCTTCAACACCCAAATGAAGTCAGTCAGAGCTGAGAGTTTCCTCCAAAGATATTTCTAGTCTATTTTAGGTTAGAGTTTTCTCTGCAAAATGCATCCTACTCTGAGTCTGTGCTATGATCTTTTTTACTGGTTAGTCAAAGATCTAGATCTGAACTTAAATTTAATTAAACTAGCTATGTAGATCTTAATCCATGATTTACAGTGGTTTTATATTCAATTTAAGGGGAATAAAATCTTCTCCAGTCGTAGGGCCTTCAGTTGGATGATGTGAGTAAGAGTGTTCAGGTACAAAATATACTTATTCCTATGTCGTAAATACTCCTATCATTCATTCAACTGCACAGTCGGAATTTGCAGCAACATCCAGGATGTAGTGCTCGAATAACTTTGTGGGGTTTCTTTAAAAACAAAAACGACACTTATCACTGGCTTAGTCTAAATAATACCTTGTTCCTAAAAGCTTTTCCACATTAGACTATTACACTCTAATGATTATAGCTGTGCTTCACATACAAAGACTGTCATAATTTAGTGGTGAAAGAATGTCATGCATACATAAGTTTGAGCTAATTCTAGCTTTTGAAAAACAGTCATTTACAAGCTTATTACCTCATTTGATGCAAGAATGACTCATCTTTTGCAGTAATGCTCCTCTGAATGAGCTAAGATAACACCCACACAGTGTATTGGACAAATCCATATGTAAATACTTGGGGTTTGCTGTGCACTTTTGTATGGGTTATAACCGTATGGTAGTCTCTTCCTTTTACAATACGTGGTAATCAGTTGAACATTTCATGCATAATAACATGGTGTGTCTGTGTAGTGGAGCAGAATGGAAGACTTTTGTTTAAATAGGTAATTTTGCCTTGTTACTGAAATTCACCTTGCTGTTAGTATGGGCACACATTTTGGGAAAGTATCTGTGAATGTTTAAGCATGACAGAAACTTTACAGCTTTTGGGGTAGGTAGTGTTCTGCTAGCAATGAAATACCTTTCCATCAGCTTTTATATTATAAAAGAAAGGAAAACATAATGGAAAGACAGTAGTCCTAGTTAAAGTGGCAATGGCCCTTTCACGAAAGAATGGATTAAAAAAATTTAATGCTAGTAAACTTTGTGGGTTTTTTTGTTAAAAATGGCATATTTAATATGAGTGAAGAAAATTTTGGGCTAAATACCAAGGAAAACTTGAGAAATTATTGCTAGAAGAGGACTACTAGGAAAAGGGGAGGCAAATGTTTTTTAAAAGTTATTAGAAATATCGTTTTGCCCTACTCTTTTTTTTTTTTTTAATTTGTCAAAAGAGTGATTGGATTGGACATGGTGCTATCTGTTTTACTAGAGAGATGAAGTTAAGAAATATGAGAATCCATTTTTGGCTGAACTAGAGATGTTGAAATGGCTCCAAAGTCTATTAAAACTTTCATACATTCACATTTCCAAACAAATAGTGAACATCACCTGTCCCATCCCAATAAAGCCTGTCAAGAGGCATGACAGCTGGTATAAAATGACAATTCCTTTTAAGTAAATGGGGAAAAGCACTGATGCTTTTGCTCTCCTTGATTGTGAAACATAAGACACGATGCGTTGCGTGAAGTAGAAGAAAGGGCCTTGTCTGAAGAGAGGTGTAATCATGCAATCATAGAATCATAGAATGGCTTGGGTTGGAAAAGACATATAAAGGTCATCTAGTCCAACCCCCCCTGCAAGAAGCAGGGACATCTCCAACTTGATCAGGTTACTCAGAGCCCCGTCCAACCTGACCTTGAATGTTTCCAGGGACGGGGCATCCACCACCTCTGTGAGCAACCTGTTCCACTGTTCCACCACCCTCATTGTAAAAAATTTTTTTCCTTATGTATAGTCTAAATCTACTCTCTTTTAGTTTAAAACCATTACGGCTTGCCCTATTGCTAGAGGCCCTGTTAAAAAGTCTGTCCCCATCTTTTTTATAAGCCCCTTTAAGTTCTGTAAGGCCACAATAAGGTCTCCCTGGAGACTTCTTCAGGCTGAACAATCCCAACTCTCTCAGCCTGTCCTCATAGGAGAGGTGCTCCAGCCCTCTGATCATCTTTGTGGCCCTCCTCAGGACCTGCTCCAACAGGTCCATGTCTTTCCTGTGCTGAGAGCTCCAGAGTTGGATGCAGTACTCATTAATAAAGAAGGAGGAGTGAAGCTGCTGCATATTCCACTTTTAGTGTTCTAGGAAAGGAGTAAGAATGATCATAATGGGAAAAAGGAAGGAAAGAATAAAAATAGGAGAAAGAAATGGAGTATGTAGAAGATGCAAAGGGACAGTAGTTGTCATAGTTTAGCCCTGCTCGAGACCAGGCTATGCAGTTCTCACTCATTCTCCCCACCCTCCAAGAGAATGGAGGAGAGAAAATATAACAAAAAGCTCGAGGTTTGAGATAAGGACAGGGAAAGATCATTCAAGTTACCATTATGGACAAAATACAAGGTGCAGCACCTCAGGAACAGGCTGCCCCAGTGGGCCCTCCATGGGCCACAACCTCCTTCAGGCATCTGTCTGCCCCGACGTGGGGTCCTCCATGGGCTGCAGGGGCACAGCCGGCCTCACCATGGGCTGCACCATGGGCTGCAGGGGAATCTCTGCCGGAAGCAACTTGCCCCTCCCTCCTTCTTCACTGACATTGGCATCTGCAGCCATTCCTCTCACAATAAATTCTTCACAATGGACCGGCAGATGCCTCTCAGGTTCTCTTCACATTTCATCTCCTCCCCACTTCTTGCACCTGGGTTGGGCTGAGTTGGGCCCAGATGGTCGCCCGGTGGGAAGCCAGAGAGTGAGGGCCACAAGGCCCACAAGGCTCGTGCCTCGCCCTTCTGCCCCCACTTCTGCTTCTTCACTCCTTTGAATTTATTTTTCCTTTCTTAAAAACATTATAACAGAGGTGTTATCACTGTCACCAACTGGCTTTTCCTTGGCCAGTAGCAAGTCTGCCCTAGACCCAGTCGAGTCCACCAGACAAAGGGGAAACTTCTAGCAGCTTCTTGCAGAAGCTGCCACTGTAGCCCCACCCACCAAACCAGCACAGTGGTAAAGATACACAAATATAAAAAGAAGACATTAACCCCAACATGTCACCTCTGGCTTATGAGGACTGTTGCTGGAAGCTGAGAGAGTATGTGCAAAAATATGTATCATTATGTGCTATATACTTGCCTTTCTATGGTGTTGTTTTTTTTTTTTTTCAGTTTTTCTGTTATTGCTGGCAACTGCTGTTTGCAGTTCCAGCTGTTGCTGGAATAGGGCATGAGTCTAGATGGCTTTGTGCAATGACCCAGGAAGATCATTCTTGTATGCTTGTTATATTTTGCAAGAGTAGTGAGGAGACAGAAGCCTGAAAACAGCAAAAAAGAGACAGTCTTATGATGAGCAAAATGTGTCCTTATAGTTTGATTTCATATTTTCTGCCTGAGGATGTGATTTGGAGACTGGCCAAAGAAATAGAAATGCCAAAGTTTCAGTTTAACTCTGGTCTAGCCTCAGGCAAATTATATCAACTTGCTACATGAGTGATAAATACAGACCAAAAAGATACAGACCAGCCTCATCCAAGATACTGAGGGGATGCTTATGCCAGTAGTCATGTGAAATGTATGTTGTATGCTGCCTAAAAAATATTAATGTGATTCCTTTATTCTCAGCTGATCTCCTGATAAAACTATGATGTGCTGCTGGGAAGACTTCTGGAAGGCTGCTGTTAAGGTTTGCCTGCCACCAAAGTGAAAGCAAGGTATCCTTGCATCAAGTAGAGCTCAACTGCCTCTGTGTGTACTGTCAATTATACCTCCATGAAATGGACTTTTTTTCCTTGACCTTTGTTAAAAATATTTCTAGAGTTCATTTCTCCTTGCTGTCATATTGTATCAAATATCATTAAAGGTATGGAATTAAAAATAAATTTCCTTGGGAGGAGGTGCATCTAATTCTTCCACTCTTTTACATATATCTTTATGTGCAGGCATAAGTTCTTGCATCTGCAAGAAATATAACTTATTTAGTGTATATAACATTTAGATGTACACATTATATATTTTAAATAAATATTATGCACATATATGCAAATACATATTTGTTTTTATTTATAGATGATGGTAATTGTTTCCAATCTGTATCACTCTGTAGTAACCTACCAGGTTACTACTCTGGGTAAGCGCTGCACTTGAGCCGGAAAAACCGCAGGTGCCAGTATATGCTGGGGTTGACTGGCTGGAAAGCAGCTTTGCAGAAAAGAACCTCGGGGTCCTGGTGGACATGAGCCAGCAATGTGCCCTTGCAGCAAAGAAGACAAATGGCATCCTGGGCTGCGTGAGTGTTGCCAGCAGTTCAAGGAAGGTGATCCTTCCCCTTCATTCAGCACTGGTGAGGCCACACCTGGAGTGCTGGGTCCAGTTCTGAGCTTCCCAGTACGAGAGACATGGACATACTGGAGAGGGCCATGAAGATGATTAAGGGACTGGAGCATCTCACATGAGGAAATGCTGAGAGAGCTTGGACTGTTCAGGCTGGAGAAAGGAAAACTCATGTGGAATTTTATTAATAAATACTGGAAAGGAGGGTGCAAAGAGGATGGAGTCAGGCTGTTTTCAGTGGGTGCCCAGTGACAGGGCCAGAGGCAACAGGCACAAACTGAAACACAGGAGTTTCTGTCTAAACAGGAAACCTGTCTTCAGTGTAAGGGCAACTGAGCACTGGCACAGGTTGCTTGAGGATATTGCGGAGTCTCCATCCTTGGAGACATTCAAAAGCTATCTGGATATGGTCCTGGGCAACTGGCTTGTTGTCAGTCTGTACAGATATAGTACAGCATGTTTAATTAGCGAAAAAGAAGAGCCCATGAATGAGAGTAAGTTGTCTGTGATTATTTGGAACAATGCTCACATATCTTCTGATCCAAAGGAAGATACACGCACTCATATTTTCTCTCATTACTGTGGTACATCAGAATGTAAAGGAAATAACTTACAGTAGTTTACTGCAATAAAGATAAAAACCTGATTTTTATAAGGCTAAAGTGGCAATTTGCTACAGTGGAAAAGAAGCAATGAAATTTTCTGTAAGCTTAATTCAAGGAGCTGAAAAGAATGCGGGTCATAAAATAAAATTTATTTTTGAGCAGGTATAAAAATTCCATAGATGATTTTACATTTAAGGAGAATGAACCAGCCTGAAGACTCCTCATTAACTTTCAAGGGCCATTTGGCAGATAATGGAACTCATCCACTAAAACATTTATTTTCTTTGTCTTATAGACACACATGCCTATCTCTGAACAACAGCATCCACTGTTTGAGAAAAAAAAGCCGCTACTTTTGCATAGAGGCCAGGAGGAAAAGTGGCAGAGAAATAAGACTGGGGGAGGGATAAGGTTGAGGGCAGAGAGGAATATATAGAGTAAACTGAAAAAAAAAAAAATCCTATCCCATAATGAACAAGAAAAATGGAAAACTACTGGGGGCTTACACTTTTATCCAGGAAAAAAACATGAAGATGCAATTCCAAACAGACAGTCTAGCTCTAAAAAGATGCATCATTTGTCTTACTGGAAATCTTGTGATGATATTTATCTAGGTTTTTCTTTCTGTAGAACTATGGAAAAGTTGAGACTGATTTTTGTTCCTTGTCTGTTGTTTCCCCCCACAAAGGAACAATCTTTCACTATGGAGGGGCAAGCCTGGAAGTTTGTGGTTTACTAAAGCTGACATTGCAACAATTGGAAGACTTTTCAGTGGAAAGCAATGGATGCACTCCTTTTGGGTTTTGAAAATATAAATGAAACAAAGTTGGGAATTGGACATAACAAGTGAAACTTATACAGTAACAAACCAAAATTGTTCATACTTTGGCAGTTAATACAGGCTTGAGGGTTTTTTTTTTGTGCTAAGAAACAAAAAGTGCTTTATTTGTCAAAAAAAGCTGAGAGGGCAAAAGTTTGCCAAAAAGGTTTGGGTTTTTTTAATGTGTAACACCTTTCATTACTGTTCTGGTTTTGTTTAGTGGGGGGTGGGGCTAAGGTGGTAGCTTCTGTAGGAAACTGCTAGAAGTTGTTTCCTCTTTGTTCAGTGGACACGGCTGGGCCTAGGGCGGACCTGCTGCTGGCCAAGGCCGAGCCAATTGGTAGCAGAATGTCCTGTCATAACGCCTCTGCGATAACATATTTAAGAAGGAGAAAACAGAAAAAAAAAAGTAGAGAAGATGTGAAGGAGCTGAGCAGGGGCAGAGAGGGGCAGGTATGAGCCTTCTGGGCCTTGCAGGCCTCACACTCTGGCCTCCCGCTGGGCAGCCAACTGGGCCCGACTCAGCTCGCCCTGGCTGCGAGAAGTGGAGAGGAGATGAGATGTGAATAAGATGTAAAAAGATCCTGAGAGGCGTCTGCCAGCCTGTTGTGAAGAATTTTTCTTGTGAGAGGAATGGCTGCAGACACCAAGGTCAGTGAAGAAGAAGGGGGAGGAGTAATGCTGCTCCTGGCTGAGATTCCCCTGCAGCCTGTGGTGATGACCATGGTGAAACAGGTTGTCCCCCTGCAGCCCATGGAGGTCCACGGAGGAGCAGAGATCCACTTGGAGCCTGTGGAGGACCCCACGCTGGGGCAGGCAGATGCCTGAAGGAGGCTGTGGCCCATGGAGGGCCTGCTGAGGCAGCTGTTCTGGAGAGACTGCACCCTGTGGAAGAGATGACCCATGCCAGAGCAGTTTCAGGAAGGACTGTGGCCCGTGGGAGGGACCCCACAATGGAGTAGGGGAGGAATGTGAGGAGTTCTTCCCCCGAGATGAAGCAGTGGCGTGAAACAACGTGTGATGAACTGACCGCAATCCACGTTCCCTCTTCCCTCCTGTGCCGCTTGGGGGGGAGAATGTGGTAGAGATAATGTTAAGCCTGGGAAGAGGGAGGGGTGGGAGGAGGTTATCTTGTTCTCTGTCTCATTATCCTGCTGTGTTTTTAGCAAAAAATGAATAGTTTTCCCCACGTCGAGTCTGTTTTGCCCGTAACGGTAAATTTAAGGATTTATCCCCGTCCTTATTTCAAACCTCGAGTCGTTTTTCTTATATCGTCTCCCCCTATTCTCTCGGAGGGTGGGGGGAGCGAGAGAGAGAGACTGCGTAGTCTGACCCCGACTGAGGCTGAACTACGACAATTACTTGGAAAGAAATGATCCGTACTTTTAATTTTACTTAATGAAAAGCTATGCAGTGGGTTAGTCTTTCCTGCATTCTTTCTGGTGCCCCTGATTGCACAGCTCCTTGTGCCTGTAGTATGCTTTAGTTTAAACAACACATTGAGAAACCAGAAGGAAATATATGGGAGCATAGGACCAGCTCTCTGAGATATTATGAAAATGTACTGTGTATTCACAGAGGATAGGTGTACACCATGTGTCTTCTCTGATTGTGTGTTAGGACCTGTTCAAGAAGTACTATTTCTATTTATTTTCCTCATTTTCCATAATCATCCGTGCATGCCGGTCTACAGCTTCAGAACAGAATCTGTAGAGCACTCAACAGAAATGGAAATTGGTCATCTTGTGAATTTATTTCTCTTGCAATTTATTTAAGTTGTAGGCATGGAAAGTGGAAACCAATCAGTTAGTCTCCAAGCCTCAGTGAGTGCTCTCAAGTACCTACACTTGACTTTGTTTTCCTCCATAGATTCTGTTTTCTTAGGTACCTTTACCTAGGATGTCCCAACTTTTCTTCATGAAGGAATGAAAAAATGCAAGCAGGCTTCCACACGACTTGAATTCCAGTTTCCTTTCTCATTGCTGCTGAAAGTTACTGGTGTGACAGTGGCCACTACAAGGCCTTACAGAGAACAGCAGGCAAATAAATTTAGTCACCTGAAAAGGCATTTTATTTTTCTTTTTTTTTTTTGTCATGCAAAGCTGTATATGTAATCTTATGTCTGGAGAGAAAATACATAAGCAACAAAAGATATTTCCTATTTGCAATGGGCTCTGATTTAACAGTAGGATAGAAAGAAGTAGACTTATATTCTTGATTGCACGTTTTCTGTAACTACACACGTATTTTATGAGAAACAAGAGCAGTTCAATCTATACCATGATGTATGTGATTTCCATCAGAAGCCGTCTTTTAACATCTGATGCTGCTCAACATAGAGACAATGCTGCTGTCAGAGAAAGCCACTCCTGAGCTGGCATGTTCTGCCCCCTGCTTATCCCTCCCTAAGTCTCTATAGCTTTGTTCTTCTCCTGTTCACCATCTCATTTCTCCAGTGTCACTGCTCTGTCAGTTCTAGTCTCTTACTCATGCATCTCAGCTTGCTTTCTTGCCCCCCTGCCCTCCTCCCTGTTGATCTCTATGTGCCAGAGGAGGTCAGCAGAAGAGAGGCATCAACAGTACTGATTAATTATTTCCTTGGCCCTTTGCCTGTCTCTAAAACAGCTCATGGTTTTAGAGTGCAGGGCAAAATTGCTGGCCCTAGCCATAAGGTGAACTACTTGATATGTGTTCTTCAGAGAAGACAGCTTCCAAATCCTGAAAACCAAGTCTTCATAAAAGTAGTCTGCACTCAGAATACACAAAATACAATTCTTATGTGGTTTATTATGTGGAGACAGACAATCATTATTATATGCCACATGCTTGGCATAAGGTGGATACTGTCTTTCACAAAATGATAATAGGGAATTAGAGTTTCCCTGTGAAATGACTGTTGAAATTTTTATATTTAAGTAATTGGGTTTTTAAAAGAATCTTGTTTGTTTTTTTTTTTTGATGGTTCTTCCAAACATTCAACCTATGGCATATACTGCTAGTGGAGTTGCACTGAAGTGAAAATAGGATCTCGGAATGAGACAGGTTTGATAAGTTTAAGTGCCCATGATATTTTCTGGTATGAGTACCCTGCCCTTTCTCTTCAGGAACAGGAAGAAATATATTATTTGGTCTTGTAACCCATCCCATAATAAGGAATGGGAAAATGAAGGAGAGGAAATTTAAGCCTGTAACCGAGAGTGCTGGGCAGAAGCCTTCGAGGGAAGTAATCTACAGTCAAAGTAGAAATTAAAGACTTATTATGCAAGTGCTTAGCAAGGAGGTACTGTTCTGTATAATTATTTCTCTTCAGACTGTTTTCTGGGGTTATGCATGTGCCTGTTAATCATTGGAAAAGTCTTAAAAGTTAGATGACTTGCCCTGTGCCACTAATCAGGTACAGTCATGTGCTGTTTTTGGAAGGGAACTAAAAATATTTGTCTTCCATCCTCATATTTTCACATAGAAATTAAGAGAGGGGATTTTTCTTAGTGATTCTAAAGAAACTTAAGACAAAGGTAAACTCAACACTTTATGATTTAGTCCAATTTTATGAAATACTCAGAGTAGTTACAAGAAAAATTGTCTAAAAAGCATCTGTTGAATGTGTTAGAGAAGGAAATTCTTGGTTTTTTTTTTTTTTGTTAAGACCCACTACATCGGTTTTTAGAAAGTGTGACAGGGAATGTGACTGACTGAACCTAGTGCATGTCCCATTCAAGAAAAAAAGTAATTCAACTGATTAATTTTTAGCGACTTGGAACATTTATTCAAAAGACTGACATGAAAACTTGTATGATTCAGAACTGTGTCTTTAAAAGTCCCTTCAAGTACTTCATGTGCTTTGTACTCTTCAGAGAACAAAACTCTCATGATGAACGCAGAGTGTACATTAGAACAAGAACTTCCCAATACCTCGTTTCTGTTTGAGGAAACTGTGATTAAGTCACATTCTTCAAGTACGTCCGGTCAGTGCCCTAGCACACACCAATTCAGCAGTGATAAGCAGTTACAGTACTTACCAAGCAACAAGCAAGAGCTTTGCTCTTTTCTTTTTATAAGTCATTGCTTTTGATTCCCTCGGGAGTTTCAAGTTTATGCAAAGGGTAACATTCTTCTTCTTTCAATATTTTCCCCCTGATTCTCATACAAATTTTGTATTTGTACTATTTAAAAAACTTGTTGGTTCTGAATATTTTGTATTCAGATATTTGTATAACCCAACTGGGGCTGTATAAGCCTTATAAGCCTAGATGATACTTTTAACAAGTACTTTTGTGACTTCACATTTATCGAGTGTTGTGACCAGCAGTCCCATTTAGCTGCCTTAGATTTCCTGGCCCATTTGATAAGACATTCATTTAAAACCAGGTCGATGGGTTTCAAAAGAAAAGTAATCCTTTAAGTTATAGAATGTGCATATCTATTGCTGTTGGAAATGGATATGTTGACATTTCCATGAATTATTTCTCTTTTTTTTCTTTATTTTAAGAAAAAGGGGAATAAAAATGTATGATTTATGTCATTACTTAGTAACTATTTTATAGAAGTGCATTCTTGTAAACTTCATGCACCGTGTTTCATATTGTATTGCCTTGTATAATGTTAAGACCCAATCCTGAACCTGCTGAACATTATTTCTTATATTTCTTGTTAAATGTGTACTGGACTAGACCTCCGACATGTACAGCTCCAGATGTGCAAATATTTGCATAGTCCTAGGTAGAGCAATTTAGGACATTACTCACTGTAATCTGAGCTTTTTAGTAAGGGAGCATGGCTTTCTTTCATTATGACAGACAACACAAGGAACAGATGACAGGAGTAAAGCAGCACATTTTCCGGGAGTATTTCTGTCTTTGGTAATCGTAATAAGACAAATTCTGCCTGCAAGTATATTACTTCTTGTTGTGTGTATTAAGGAAAAGAGAGAAATACTCTAGATCAACTACTTTTTTTCCCTGATTATGCAGCTGCCAACTGTAGACATTGCAAATGCCTCATGTGCATAACGTAGAACTATCAAATGCATCAAGGCGGGCTCAGCATGAGTTGCTAAATACTGTCCTCAGCTGTCCTCTCTGCTGCTGCCTCCTATTTGCCCCTACCTCGCTGCTTATTCTGCCTCTTGTTGCTATTAAGAATAGTTTGTTGTCATGGCTTGATGGTTTCTGATGAGACCATATTAAAAAGATGACATACATTTTGGACTGTAGGACACTAGGAGAGGAAGAGGAAGGCTTTCAAAAAAGCAGATTGTTAAATTAAAACCTATATAGTCATTATGATTTTAGGTAGAAATGTATACATACATGAAAAGATGCTTCAGTTCCATATATTATAAGAGGAGTGAGGAGGACAGTCTGTTCTAATATTTGAGGGGAAGAATTATATGTGTGCAATAAACAGTTGCTCAGTGTGAAAATATTCTCCTATATAAAGATGTATGTATCTTGATTTTTTTTCAAACTCCTCAGATGCTGTTTGTTTCTTTTTAATTTGTGACATCCAATTCATGTGTGATAAGTATGTGTATGAGCCCATTCATGCTTAATAGATATTTCCAAAATTATAGGACTGTAATAATACCTAAAGCATTTGCTATTTATCTTAAAACTTAAATTTGCATGTAATATCTATATTCAAAGGAAGAGGCTAGGTGGGTCATTTTTTCATTGGCATACTGAACTTTCATCTGCAAACTGAAAATATTTGAGTTTTTTATTTATGACAAAAAAATGGGATTTTGTAATGCTTTCTGAGCAATTCTGTTCTTGATCAAGTTTTTAAAAACTGTGTTAATATCTTTAATTTTAGAAAGCACTGATCCTAGAAAATGTTGACATTTGGTCTCCCCAGTATAGAAGTTTTCAGAACTAGATATCTATCTGTAATTGATTTATGAATTATCAACTCTCTTGTGGATAGAGCATGTTCAGTGCTTACCCTCTGCTCCAAGTTCTGATGAAGTTGCTTTTTAGTGTTAGTGCTATAGCTAACTTTATTGTTACGAGCACATACAGTCTTGTGCATTATCAAATGAGCTGAAATAACTAAGTAGATTTGCAAATGCCAATAACCAGCCACCATATACAAATGTAACTGATGTAGATTATTATAATGTATGCATAAACAACGAGTTTGAGCAACTCTGTTGATTATCAACAGAAAAGTTCCAAAGTTTATTAGCAGTTAGAAAAAGAATAGCTTTGGTCTATTAGATTGTAATAAATATTCCTATTCATTTTTCCCTTCCCACTTTGTATTGTGCTTTTGTGTTCTTGTGCTTTGTGATGGTTTATGCTTTCTTCATTTATAGAGATGTCAGTTAGATTGGTCAAACTATTACTCTACATTTTGTTTAAGGAAAAGATGTTCTTTCTTTGCTCCGAAAGGTGAGGGGATAGGAAGGGAAGGACATACCTGTGTTCCATGAAGACAGTAGTATACTTAGACCATTGTCTGTGGATGTGGGGTGCATATTGCATTTATATAGCAGTTATGTGGAACAGAAGTTAAAAACATGGTATTTCTTGTGCCTTGGTTGTATTATTGTCCCAGTTGTGTAATGGGTAGGATTGTGTTTGCTTTTCAAGGTCTACATTATCATACTTCTCCTAAATAAAACTCTTTTTTTTTTTCTGTTTTATTACCTGTTGCTCCTAGTCACTTGTGTTTTCTCTCTCTCCATTTAACCTATGCTATCTGTCCTAGGAACACCTTAGAAAACAGACCAGATTAAGGTTCCTATTACAGATTTTACAAGGTTACAATTCAGCTGTCATTCTTTGCCCAGTCTTCCAGTGTATTTAAATTCAGATTCTCTCAGTCTGTGTGAGTTATGATGCAACAGAGCACTTCTTACGAAGTATAAGCTCGAAGTCAAGTACCATTAAATGCACATATGTGTGAATGGTTATGTCATAAGTCACATAATAAAGTATCATGTGATTGTAGGATGGCCCAGTGCAATTCTTTACTTAAAAAATGATAGTGAACATTCAGGTTATTCCTATTTATTTAAAATTATTTTTAAATTTATAATTCAGCGTAATTCATTGTTTTAAACTGAAGAGGAATTAAATAGGTTAAAATGATGAAGTGTATGTTCTCTGTTTTAGGATAACACTAAAAGGTCTATAAGTGGTTTCAGATGAAAAAGAGTGTAGGTGTGCATTTTCAAAGATAATAGGATTATTGCATTCTGCAAGACGAGGGTCCATAAGTTATTTCTAAATCGTTACCTTTTTCATGTAGGTAGAAACTTGTAAAAGTGTCTGAGGATTTTGAGTATGCAGTCTGATATAAGTTATAAAGAGAATAGGTAGACCCTGCAGTTTTTTGTTATTGTTTCTTTTTTCATCAGCTGTTTAGTAGTCGATCAAAGTAACTTTGCAGTAGAGTAGTATGTGGTAATTTTCTATTAGCAAAAACATTCTTGTAATGCCCAATATTTAAAGTTGCACAAGATCTAAAATAAGGGAGGTCTACAGTTCTCATATGCTTTATGCTTAGGTTAAATATTAGGACTTTGACATTTTTGTTACCTATCTAAACTGCCAGTCCACCTTTGTAGCCTAAGGTCTTGGTGAAAACGCTCTGTACGAGTGTGCCTAGAATTGTTTTACAGCCTTGCAGGTAATAATCAAGGCTTTTCTGTTTTTGTAGAATTTGTAGAATTTTTATAGAATTTCTTAGATGCTTCTCTGGATGTGAAGTTCTTATGATTCAAGTCTCCCTTACTTTTCCACCTCAGATGAATACTGACCATTGCACATTTAAGGTCTGTGTTTAAAAGGCTGAACTCAGTTTTGAATTCCAAGTGCCAGTGTGGTGGCAGAGCTCACTGAAAAATTAAATTTTTATTCCCTATAGACTTCTAAGAGTTCATAAGCTTGTTTGTGGCTGTATGAGATTGAAATGAGATCTTGGAAGTTGTTTTTTTTTTAAATCTAGAATAACATTTTCACTTGGACATGTTATACTATGCAGCATTCTATTATATATAAATAATGGCTTTAAAGAGAAAAGATGTAAGTCCTTTCTAAAAGTGTGGGCTAAGTAATACACTATCATGAAACTTTGATTTTTGTTGCATTTTCTGGTGGTTTTGAGTTCTGTCAGAGAAAAATATTTGACAGCTGTAATTGAGAGAAATGTTTAAATGGGCAATGGTTACTAAGGCCTTCTCTTTTTTTTTATTTTTTTATGGTAAGTGAGAGAAGTATGAAAAATTAAGCCTCTTTAAAGTTCTACTTTTAAAATATTTTTGAAAGAGTATGTCTTACTGTACAGAAAAATAAAAGTGTATTACCTCACACAAAATGAAACTCAGAGTGCTTTGAAGTTCTGAGTTTGAAATACGGTAAGTTCACTGGGTGGCAGTTTCACCATCTGTCAGACAAGTTTTACTCGGAGTAACTCCTCATAGTAGGAAAAAATGATGCTGAGGTTGCAGATGACTGAGGACTGGTGATGATCAAAGGAGCTCTGGGACTGGGAAGTAAAACTTTTGGTGTTACTGTAACTTATGTACAAGGATTTTTGTGTTAAAACTTTGCAGCTCTATGCAACCTTAATTTAATAAGGAAAATGTTCTAAAGAGCATTATTTGCTCTAAATAGCATTATTTGTTCAATTTGACATCTGTGAAAATTGCGACACAGAAAAATGAAGGATGAAAAGGTGTACTTAAGGACTCATGTTTAAAAGTGACCTCTAAATCAAACTTCAGTAATGGTGACTTAGATTTGGGAGCAAGTGCATGCCTTTAAATGTGTTTAAAAGTGCTTTAAAAGTAATATCTGAAGAGTCTGTCCTGAGAATGCAGAATAAAGTTTTGGGAGCAGTAACTCTCACAGACCTGTCTTACTACAAGGACATCCATACTCCCCTTGGTTTTTCTGCTGCAGTAGTGCTTCACATACATCTCTGCTTGAGTCAGAGTCTTTCTCTTACTTAGCATTTGATTTTCACTAAATACCCCAACAGGTATAAAATGAATCACGGGCTTCATTACTCCCAGCCTCCCTAGTTCAGACAACTTGTGACTTCTGCCTCCAAAAAAAGATCTCTCTGTAAGGCAGCTTGTCATTGGAACCTTTTTCATGCCTTTCTAATGAGCAATAAGCAGGTAGTTATGATTTATTAATATCTCTGGTCACAAGCTCTACAATGTAATTAACACACTGCAGATTTTTTACTCATTTTACAGCATAATATGTCGCTTTTAAAGTGTCTCAGGGAACTGTGGAGGTCAAGTGTGTGGGTGGTCTTTTTGAGTAGAGAGATACAGGAATGGGGGAAGGTAAAATTAAAACAAGTGCTAAATGTAGTGGGTTTTTTTTTATCAGCGATTTTTTTTTTGTCACATTCTTGTATGATCCCTTATGAGTATTAAAAAAAAAAAAAAAGCCAAAAGCTGTTGACATATGCTGTTCTTAGATAGGGAGAACTCAGACTCACAGTGAACACCTTCCATCTACTGACATTGTGATGGTGGAAGCATGATTTAAGGTCAAAGAACAGCTTCCCTGTCTGAAATAGGGAAATCTCTATTTTAATATTTTTTCTTTATCTTAGGAAAATAGTAATCAAATGTTACTAAACTGCCTTTGGGAGGACGATACCCAAGACTCGTTTTCATGAAGATGTTCCTTGAATTTTAAGTGTTTAAGTTCCATTTAAGTAGTATATTTTTTTATTGTGACATTTGGATTTGATCTAAATGATTCCAAAGCTTGTCCTACAGTTGCTTGTCAGGTCCTCAGACTGTAGAAGTAAGGGAGTATTGTCACATTACATCTGATTGTTCCATTTTTGCCTGCCAGTCTGTATCAAGGTCAAAGCACAGCACAAAGCTCTGACTTGCTGTTAAAAGCAAGATTTTAAAAGCAAGATAAATTTCTCAATACAGTTGCCTGAGTTTGAAACAAATGTAGAAAGGGAACTTGTCTACATTGTGAGAATTGTGAGAAAATGGTAATGCATTGTCCCCTTGCTGGAGCCAAATTGTGAGAGATGCCAAGGACCTAGTATTCCAAATAATTGAACGTACCTTGTGAATTTTCATTCAGACCAATAGTCATCCTATGGATGTATTTGCTGGTCAATAGATTTTAGGTAATTACTGAATTATTAAGATGTAATTTATTGTGATGGGCTTTTAAATTGCACAGCTCCATGGCTATTGTTGCTGCTAACTGTTCTGTAACCATGCCTTCGGTATTGTGGGTGTAATGCCTAAGTGGGGCTGTTTCTTCTTTTTTTCGTTCCTTTTATTTTTTTTTTTTCTCAAGGCTTTTGAACACTCACCTTAATTTTGGAAAGATATTGCACTGGTACATGCAAATGAATTTTTACTGTCAACTCCTTATGTATGTCTAAATGTAATTGCATTGCCAGCTCAGAATGGAACCTCAGAAAAAAATGCAAAGCTGGAGATCGGCAGAAGTACTCAGAGGCCTAGAGATGGAGGTGGGTTTTAATTGAATTTTCCAAAGGGCCTGAAATAATTAATATCTCGATTTTGAGAGGTTTGAAGGGAGTAAGGCAACTAGTCTATTAGGAGATTAGTTAGTTATAACACATTCAAATTGCATTTTTCCATGTGTGACTGAGTGTGACTATGAATATTGTCCTCTTTATCAGATCATGGACAACACGATGGAAAACACTAGTGAAGGATCTTCTTTTTTATTACAACTCTGGCATGAAAGCAGAATTTTGTAGTGGAACTTGCAGGATTTAGATTAAGTACAATATAAATATGAAAAAATTTTCAATCAGATGTAGGTATGAGGAATAGAGAATTTACACACTCTAATTTAAAACATTAATCTTTATACCTTCTCATTCAGATAACAAAAAAGATCTCTTGGGAAGTGGACACATGTTCTGTATTATTTAGGTGCTAAATTATCCTGTGTATGTTGGAACTACTAGTAGATATGAACAAATAATGCAACCAGTTTCTCTGTGGTGCTAAGCTTAAATTAAACAGTCCCTCCCACCAAAACCCAATACTTCCCTCTTCCTGCCTCTTCAGATCCCAAATTTTTGTGGATGGCAGAGTAATTAAAATAGAATTTCTTATGGCATTCAATCCACCAGATATATATTCTTTAATTTCTGATATGCTGCAAATGTAAGTTGAAGATTTTATTCAGGTAAATTTTCTGCTGTCTTATTATAAGAGTTAACTTCACAGTAATTTTTTTTTTTACTGTGGCACTAATAATCTTTCTTTTTTTTTTTCCTTTTTTTTTTTTTTTCACCAGCCAGTCTTTCTGGATTAAGGAACTTAGCCTGAAATTCCTGCAGGAACTTAATATCATCAGAATATCTATTTTATTTGGTTGCTTATGAGAAAATTATTGACAGCAGACAAGATGATAAATGTGTGCACATACAGATAGTAAGTCTGCGTAAGGTTTGTCTCCTTAAACACTAGGTTAGAGAGCAACCGTCTGATCGGAGTTTTCAATTCTCTAATGGTTGCTCTTACCCCTTAGAGAAATAACCAGTTGGCTGATGGTACAGATGGTCACAACTGCACATTCAGCTCTGATCTGTGCGTGCATATTATCTTGGCTGTGTAAAGGGATAAATCAGCAAAGTTGTTGATTCCTACCTGTTGGAAAGCCTTGGTCCTATAAGCTCAGTTGTATGCATGTGAGAAGGCCGTGTACTTCCGTGGGGATATTCATTAGGGACATTTGTTTCCCTGCCTGTCTTTACTTAGAGGGCTTAATTGAGAATGGATTGGCATTGAAAATAGGCCTGTTTATGAATCAGGCACTTGAATCATTACCCCGAAGTTGTTATCTTTTACGTAAATATGGCTGCTATGATGAGGATAACTACAAATTAATGAAGCCGGTTATAGTAATAAACATTAGTTAATCCATTAAAAGCTGTAAACTGTATTTTTAATCTTTCGAAGGAACTGCAGGTAATTCTTTCCTTTCGTTCTCTATCTTCCTACTTTCTCACACATCTGCGAACTGTTTAGAGAACAATTTGCCTCTTAATGTCTAGTTGAAGCAGAGTAGAATTAAACAAGGGGCTTCAATTCAAAAATGACTTACAGCCTGTATAAACCCACTAAAATTGTAATTTTAATAAATTGGTGCATCTGTCAGCTCCAGATCTAATCTTTTAGTTTTTAATGGAAGTAGCTCATTGTAAAACTTACTATCTATGGGCTAAACCACATTGGAAGAATGAATTCATCTGTTTCTTCAGTACAGATTCCTCTGCATAAGGCTTCTGTTCCTTGCAGATATTAAAATGTTAATTTGAAAAGCATGCAAAATTTATCTACCAGTAAAATTAGTGAGAATATTGCTATTAACATCTAAGGGAATAATGCTAAGAACATCTAAAATCTGTTCCTAGTTTATAGACTTCAGATTATTCTAATTATTTCTTCTTTTAGATTAAAGAGATTGTATATCAAAAGAATCTCAGAAAATAAAAAAAAGTCTGCCTGTACTTACTCCAGTGTTAAATTTTCAGTAATTTCTTCTGGAAGCTACTGTTTATTGGAGCTCCTTTGAAAGGTAAAATCACTTCAGAGATATATATGGAGATGGAGACATGTGCTTTACTTCTTGAGCATCTGTTGTTACAGCTACCTGCTGGTCCACTTGCCTCTCATCTAATCCAGTTTCTCTTGACTGCCTAGAAAGGATTATGATGATTACACAATACTGTTTCCTGGAATTACCAAATCAATATTCAAAATATATTAGTCTTGGATATTTCCAGAATCTAGCAGAACTTGTAGTACATATGACACATGTACAGCTGAATAAATTAAACATTTAGGTCACTAGAATTAGTCACAAGAGTTGAATGACGTAACCCAGCAATTAGTGTTTTGGGTTTGTTTTTTTTTTTTTTTTTTTATGAAGCAAACCCTTTGTGGTGAACTAATTAACTGTGTAGTATACCATTAATACACTATGCTACAATTCCATTTATATTTTAATAAGGACTTTTGCTGGAAAAGATTTTGCCTAGATCTCTCTTTCTTATATAGTGAAAGTATGAATTACTTTGAATGCTAAAATATTATTGTTACATGGTAAGTCTATCCCACTTTAGCTGTTTGAAATAGGGCATAATGGTGGCAGACATTCATGTTTTAGCAAATATTGCTACTTTCAGCCCAACTTTAAAGTGCATTTGTGTTTCAAAAACTGATTCTAAAATATCACTATCTTTCCTAACATATCAGGTATGTGCATGTATCCTTTGTGTTAAGAGCTGTATCTGTTTCTTTGGTGTTGTTTTCTTCTTCAGCTGTAGATTAGGGATGTTTAAATGTAATACTCTGAGTTTGAAAAATGGGCAGATACTGTAGTTGGAAATGTTATTAAACATATTTATATCAGTGTTCCTTAGTTTTGTACCTATTTTAATATCTGAATTGATGTAATAGAAGATTTATCACAGGAAAAAAATCAATAGGTTTTAGCTGAGTAAGTTCATATCTATCTTTGCTACACTGGTTCTGTAGAGGTCAAATTGTAGCACTCTGACACATTACACATTTTATTACTCAAAAATCTTGTTAGGAGGCTTATTATTGATGTCAGCTAGCCGTGGTGGTTGAATGCTTTTCCTAGCTGGACCACTAAGTTGCCAGAAACCTGCTTCATCTTGGTTTCTAAGTTTCATCTTTGTTTGTAAAATCTGACCAGTCATATTTGACAATGGTGGGTTTAAATTGGCATAGATATAAGCTGAGCAGGGGAAGGGAAAGCCAGTGCTACTACAGGAGGACATGAGAAAAGCCTGGCTTGCATCTAGTGGAATAAAGATGGAGAAAATCTATGTTTAAGTCTCTGAATTGATCAGTGCACCAAATACTGAGCAATGAAAATTCCTTAATCAAAAGGAGAAACTTAGGAGATGATAGGACTTGAATTGAGCATTAATAAATTTTAAGCTGGAAATTAGGAGAAGTTTTCTAATGAGGAAAGGAATATGGTGGTGAAACAACAATAATAATTGTGGAAAAGTGAATTAAGTTTGAATCTCTGATATGATTTCTACAATTTCATTGGAATGGTCTCTGATATACCTTTTCTGTTTTGAGCGTCTGCAATTATAGGATTTGCTGAGCAGTTCCTCTGTCTTTCCTGAACTTGTGCAGAACATAGCACAGTAGGATACAAATCTGTCTGGAGACTTTGAGGTCCTGCAGATATGAATGTGGGCAGAATCCCAATGATATATTCCATTCCAGTAGTGAATCAAACACATCTTCTCTCTTCTTTTATAGCGACTTATGTACAACATATAGAAACAAATTTAGCAATAAATATCGAATAGTGTGAAAAAAATCACGACAAAGGCACTAAATGTCATAGAGAGAATATTCAGCTGAATGAATGGATGACGAAAATTTTGCTGGTGATTGAGAGATTTAGATTATGAAGACGCAAATAAAGTTTTCAAGGAGTCCTATTCCATTGCTTAGGCAGTGGTCAATTGTTTTTTCTCAAAGCAATAAGTTTACAGGCTGGATTTATCTCAGTATTGATGTGGCTTCCTGCAAAGGAAGTTTATTTTAGGTGAGATAAATAGCACAGACTAAAAATGGGCTTTTCTTAAATGTAATATTCCAATAATTTAAAAATGATTGTGTATTTCCTTGTGTGGGGACAGGCAGAAGCATGGACTGTGATGAGGCTCATTGATTGCTGCAGGAGTGAGTACTTCCTAAGCAACTGTATCAGTGAAATAAAAAATTCATCAAAAATGTTCAGAATTTGTAAAGAAAAATAGATTTTTCCTAGTCAAAATATTAGCAAGTTCTGTCATTTTGAAAAATGGCACAGGCATAGACAAGCATGACTGTTCAACATGAGCATTTGGAATATTATAGCTTGCTCTAGTTACAGTGCTACATAGTAGTGATACTGACATCATGTATTACTGAATAGTTAAGTATTCCTAATTACTTTCTGTCATAAGTCCTTTCATTTAACTAAAAGCATAAAAAAGATCCAAAGATAAAAAAGAAATCTTTCCCTAAGTATACAGTCTCTCTCGCTTCTTGTGCTTTTCTTTTTAAATACTTAGTTTTTGGCAACCATTTACCTTAAACAGGTAGCAAATTAAATGACTTGAAATCCTGGACCAGCTGAGAACACAATTTTATTTCAAGTTCAGCTGATTCCCTTTTGTGTTTCATTCTTTTCTGTTACCTTAGACTCCTCTTCCTTTTGGCTTTCAGCTGCTTTTAATTTTTTTCCTCCTGAGTGCAGTGGTGGCTTTGGTGCATGTTTTCTTTTTTTTCCCTTTGGTGTTATGCTTGGTGTCCTGGCCATACAATTTAGTATTTTTCGTCTTAATCTCTGCTCCTTTTGACATCAGTCTACTCTGTTCTTTATTTAATCATTTATAAGTTTCCTGATAGCTTCTCTTTTGCTGCTATCTCCTGAAATCCTGCAGGATTTTCCTTTTTTTTTGGGCTAATTTGTGATATCTTAACAAGGTTGAGTATTGTTTTCCAAGTGAATAGTTTCATTCAGTGCAAACTGCAGTTTTAGTTAATCTGAAACCTTTCTGACTGTTGTAAAAATGGGTGAAGACTTTTGGACCTTTAACATAAAAATTGGTTCCACAATGACATTTGCTGAAATATGTCCAAAATATTTCTCAGTCTGGATTCATCGGGGATGTAGCAGTATTTGTAAAAGCATATTGGAGGAGGCAGCTGATCTTTTTGAAAAGCTTGTTACAGTCACACAATTTACATCCATGTCTAAGGTAGATAAACAATAAACAAAGAGAATTTTGAATGGATTTTTCCTGTTCTTTCCTGCTCGAACTGTTCCATGTTAATAACTATATTCTTATACTCCAGGACATAATCATAGAATCATAGAATGGTTAGGGTTGGAAGGGACCTTCAAAGGTCATCTAGTCCAACCCCCCTGCAAGGAGCAGGGACATCCCCAACTAGATCAGGTTGCTCAGAGCCTCATCGCGCCTGGCCTTGACGGTTTCAAGGGATTGGGCCTCCACCACCTTTCTGGGCAACCTGTTCCAGTGTTCTATAACTCGCATCGTAAAAAATTTTTTCCTAATTTCCAACCTAAATCTACCCCCCACTATTTTAAAACCATTACTCCTTGTCTTATTGCAACAGGCCCTACTAAACAGCCTTTCCCCATCTTTCTTGTAGGCCCCCTTGAGGTACTGGAAGACCGCTATCAGGTCTCCCCGGAGCCTCCTCTTCTCCAGGCCGAACAGCCCCAACTCTCTCAGCCTGTCCTCATAGAAGAGGTGCTCCAAGCCTCTGATCACCTTTGTGGCCCTCCTCTGGACCTTCTCCAACTGGTCCATGTCCTTCTTGTGTTGGGGGCTCCAGAACTGGACACAGTACTCCAGGTGGGGTCTCACCAGGGCAGAGTAGAGGGGGAGAATCACCTCCCTCGACCTGCTGGCCACGCTCCTCTTGATGCAGCCCAAGATGCGGCTGGCCTTCTGGGCCACAAGGGCACATTGCCGGCTCATGTTGAGCTTCTCATCCACCAGCACTCCCAAGTCCTTCTCCTCAGGGCTGCTCTCAATCCATTCCCCGCCCAGCCTGTATTTGTGCCTGGGATTGCCATGACCCAGGTGCAGGACCTTGCACTTGGCCTGGTTGAACTTCGTGAGGTTGGCACGGGCCCACCTCTCCAGCCTGTCAAGGTCCCTCTGGATGGCATCCCTCCCTTCCAGCGTGTCGACGGCACCACACAACTTGGTGTCATCGGTGAACTTGCTGAGGGTGCACTCTATCCCACTGTCCATGTCCCCGACAAAGATGTTGAACAGGGCCGGGCCCAGCACGGACCCCTGAGGGACGCCACTCGTGACCAGTCTCCACATGGACATTGAGCCGTTAACCACCACTCTTTGAGTGCGGCCATCCAGCCAACTCCTTATCCACCGAGTGGTCCGTCCATCAAACCCATGTCTCTCTAGTTTAGAGAGAAGGATGTCGTGCGGGACAGTGTCAAAAGCTTTGCACAAGTCCAGGTAGATGATGTCTGTTGCTTGTCCCTTGTCCACCGATGCCGTCACCCCGTCATAGAAGGCCACCAAATTGCTCAGGCACGATCTGCCCTTGGTGAAGCCATGTTGGCTGTCACCAACCACCTCCTTGCTCTCCATGTGCCTTAGCATGGTTTCCAGGAGAATCTGCTCCATGACCTTGCCAGGCACAGAGGTGAGGCTGACCGGCCTGTAGTTACCCGGGTCTTCCTTATTCCCCTTTTTAAAAATTGGGGTTATGTTCCCTCTCTTCCAGTCATCGGGGACCTCACCAGACCACCACGACTTCTCAAATACGATAGCCAGTGGCTTGGCAACTTCATCCGCCAGTTCCCTCAGGACCCGAGGATGTATCTCATCAGGACCCATGGACTTGTGCACCTTCAGGTTCCTCAGATGATCCCGAACCTGCTCTTTGAGTACAATGGGCAGTTCTTCATTCTCGCAGTCCCTGCTTGCACCTTCTACAGCTTGGGTGGTGGGACAAGAACTCTTATCAGTGAAGACAGAGGCAAAAAAGTCATTGAGAACCTCAGCCTTCTCCATGTCCTGGGTAACCAGGACACCAGTTGTCTTCTGGAGGGGGCCTACATTTACCGTGGACTTTCTTTTGTCCCCTACGTACCTATAAAAGCTCTTCTTGTTACATTTTATATCCCTGGCCAGATTCAGTTCTGCCAGGGCTTTGGCCTTCCTTACCTTATCCCTGGCCACTCGCGCAGCCTCTTTGTAGTCCTCCCAGGCTACCTGTCCCAGCTTCCACCCTCTATAGGCTTTCCTCTTCACTTTCAGTTGGTCCAGGAGCTCCTTGCTCATCCACGCCGGCCTCCTGGCCTTTTTGCCCGACTTGTTTTTCATCGGGATGCACCTCTGCTGAGCTTGGAGGAGGTGCTCCTTGAATATGGACCAACTTTCCTGGGCCCCTCTTCCCTCCAGGGCCGCCTCCCATGGCACTCGGCCCATCAGGTCCCTGAAGAGGCCGAAGTCCACCTTCCTGAAGTCTAGGGCAGAGAGCTTGCCGTGTATTTTCCTTGCTGCCCCGTGGATCTTGAACTCCACCATGTCATGGTCGCTGCAGCCAAGGCTGTCCTTTAGTTTCACATCCCCCACCAGCCCCTCCCTGTTGGTGAGCACAAGGTCGAGCATGGCACTCCTCCTTGTTGGCTCCTCTATCGCCTGCAGGAGGAAGTTGTCATCCACGCATTCCAGGAACCTCCTGGACTGCCTGTGCCCTGCCGTGTTGTCTCTCCAACAGATGTCAGGGTGGTTGAAGTCCCCCATGAGGACCAGGGTCTGTGACTGTGAGGGTGCTCCTATCTGCCTATAGAGCGCTTCATCTGCTCTGTCCTCCTGGCCAGGCGGCCTGTAATAGACCCCCACCGTAACGTCCCCTGTCCTCTAATCTTGACCCATAAGCTCTCTGTCAGCTCCTCCTCCATCCCCAGGTGGAGCTCCACACACTCCAGCCGGTTGCTGACGTAGAGAGCGACACCCCCTCCTCGTCTCCCCTTCCTGTCCTTAAATAATAATGTGAGAATGATCTTCTGTGCAGTCAGAAAGACCAGGGTTCCAGTTCCTATTCCAATGATTATTTAAGTAGATGTCATAAAGTGAAACAGTTTAAATGGAAATGGAGACAAGTCTGCATCCGAATAGCTTACATTTTAAAGTTTGGGGAAATGCTCTGAAGGTGCACAGAGGTGTCTTCTCTGGAAGTTTTAGATACAGCTCTTAGGTGTGCAGGTGTATGTCTTTGTTCATCTAGCCCTCCACTTCAACCAAAAAAGTTGAAAATATAATGAAATAATTTTGGTTTAAACTTATGAAAACATATGATTTCCAATGCAAAGTATTATATCAAATCTTACTTTTGGCTTTGCCCAAAACACATTTTCATTACTTTGGCTGTTGAATTGAAAAGATCAGTCATCCATTGAGGCATAATCTAGACCAAAAAAAGATCAAAGCAGTCATCATCTTTGTCAAGTTCTTCAAGTGGTGTGTCAGCAGCAGCTCTGTTGCTTTCATTAGAGCTTTAGCCATGTACTATATCAAAATGAGGCATCTGGACAGATAATTAATCTCCTTGAACAACAGCAGTTGGCTAGCAATTGACTTAAATCTCTACCTGAATCTAATATCTTGGCTGAGAGATCCCAGTGCACCCAGTAAATCTAACCAGATAATTTTTTTAGTGGATAATTTCTTATTTTTCAGAGAGAACAACTTTGGAAAGCTTCTTTCTTTCTTTGGAAACAACTTTGGAAAGCTATTCTTCTTTCTCCTATCATGGATATACAAAACCACTTTCTATAAAATACAAATTCTTTTTAATCTTTTTTCCCTCATTGAAAAAAAAGAAGAAAGAAAAAAGATTTATTCACAGAACTTGGAGGACCTGGATTTTTTAGCTTGTTTTTGATGGCATAAGCTGTAAACTATCAAGCTGTGTTCATGGGTCAGTGAGCACTTCATGACTGGAGATGTATGAAAGTCTGCTGAGAGAGCACATCACACCCTGCTCTCATTCTAACATCATTCAGTTGTTTTTGAGAGGTGAGAGATTTCTGTTTCCCTTACCATCCTTTTTTATTATTTTGAACACCAGCTTTATGAACATCCTTTCCCCCCCGCCCTTTATCCTTGTTCTTTTTTTTATTTTCAAGTATAGGTGACTGTGTGGAAGGAAAAATACAAAAAATATTATAGTGACAGGATGTTGATACAGACAGTAGTTTGGATAGTGAGTTGCTCTCACTGTTCTCTGCTCCTGTCTCCAAATTCAAGCAATGTTTTAAATATTTTATACATTTTGTATTTTTAAATAAGAAAGGGAAGGATTGCCTTGTGCACATGCTGAGAGACTGTAAATTAACAGAAATTACATTCATAGGTTAGCCAGAGATTTTATGCTGGAAACATCTCCTTGTCCCAAAATCTTGACAATATTCTTAGAGATCTTGTTTTATTGTTGTATACTGTAATAGTGGTACATTGTACAAATAACTGTATCCATTTTACCTGGGATATGGGATTGTATGAGCCTCTCTCTTCCTCAGCAAAGCTCAGGGAATTTCTCACTGCCAGCACTGTGATAGAGATACCTTTATTTAAGCAGGCAGGTAGATTGAAATAACTGCCTGTATTCTGATATATTTATTTTGATAACCAGAATGTCCGATCATATTTGGATTCTTTTAGGTCTCATGGCATCCTCATAATATACACTCTAGGTGCTTGATTTTTCTGGCCACAAAACAGTACTAATTGATGTTGGTTGTTTTCAGTTGTACCATTTAGACAACTACAGAAAATATTTTTTTTTCTCTTTCTGTTATGCTTAGTATATTCCTGAACTACAGAGGATTATGTTAATTATCTCTATAAAAGTCAAAGTTACCAGTGTTCTCAAAAGTAAAATACAGAACAGTTGGTACTGTTAGTATAATGATGGACTTTTACTTAGACATACATCAATCACAAAAGCAATTTGTGAGCCACATTTAATACTTAGTGTCAGATGAGCAAAGTGCTAAACACTCACCATTTTCTGTGTTAATTGTAAAAAGGTGATGTTCTTATAAATTCTTTTAGGGAAAAAGCAAATCAAGGAAAGCAGACTTTGTGGTGGGTGGGAGTCAGATTAACTCAGTTGTATGGGACTGATTCACTACCATTAAAAACTTGCAGATCGTGGATTTTAAAACCAGTGTGAGCCTCATTCTCTGTATTGGAATCTTATTACATTACATATTTGCTTAGCTATTGTTAGTTTAGTTAGACTGACTCTGCTTTACACAAGAAGAATTATGAGAGGACATCCTGTTTAGAAGACCTTGTAAAGTGAAGTACAGCTAACTGATGAAAGTTATGCATTAGTAAATAATCTTAAACTGATTATCCATCACTATACACATGGCAATTATTTCATAGAATAGACTGTGCTCATTGTCAGCTAAGTCCATACACACATGGAATGATACAGAATTTTTAGCCTTAGTGTTTATTTTTAATTCTGAATAGTTACGCCTCTAAATAAAATAGATCTGAAATATTTTATAGGTTTTTTTTTAATATTCTGAATGGCAGCATCACCTTCTAATCAATGCCTCTGGTAATATCTGATTCTACATAAAGTAAGCTAACTTAAAAATTGCTCAAACATCTGCTTTGTCATCATGTAACTGACAGAGTTTCTGCTGAAACATCTGTTGCCGTGTTGCTAAGTTTCCCTTTTTAATTATTTATGTCCAATCTTTGTTCACAGACAGAAGTTGTCAAATTACAGAAACACAGAAGTAGTATACTGAATAATTGGCAAGATAATACATTTTTGTATTTTCATTTTATTATGGATGTTTTTATCCTGTACATTAATTTTTCTTTCTTCTTGCAAGTTCCATGTTCACCTTCAGCTCATTCCTAGCCTTCCCTTCTTTCCTCTCTTCAGTGGGGACCCCGTTTCAGCAACTGGAGTTTCTTTCAATTCTCCTTGCCTTAAGAGGGTTTTGGATCAAAGCTCCATACAAGGCCTAACTGTTATTTCTTAAAAAAAAAAAAAAAAAACCAGCTGAATTGATAAACTCAATTTGAGTATCACATTTAAAATATCCCAGGCAGGTATAGTTCAATACCTGAAATGATGCATTTAAGGGCTACTCTCCTGCACACTCTGTTCTGTATTGTAAATATTTTACTTTCATGGATACAGATGATAGTGTCACATCTATGTATTCAGCTTTCATTCTGGAGAATATTTTGTAAGCTAATTTGATTTAGGTCTAATCTCCAGGCAAGATCCAACTGATAAAGGATCTTAAAGGAAAGATTTCTGCTGACTTTGGCCTTTTTTTTTTTTTTGTTAAATCCCTGAACTTTTGATAACTGCAACATTGATTCTGTGTAATTGTAGATTTTTCATGTAGCAAAAGCACTTGGAGCACTATGAAATTTGCTGTGAAGTTAATTCTCACAGTTTTTACTTTAAGATTTGACAGTTTGTTGAAATCTATATATTTAACAAAGTCATTTGGATTGTCACAAATATTTGAATTCAAGTAAGGTGTAAAAGAGTTGTTTTAAAAGGCTACCATTTGTTTAGTAAAGAGGAAATGTAGAAAGAGGTATTACCTTCTGTGCTGATTGCTCTAAGTTGCAGGAAGAGGGAAAGTTTCCCTTCTCTGGGGAAAGGATGAGGAAAAGAAAAAAAGAAGGCATATTTAGAGTTTCTTATGGAGCAATAGGCAGGGGAGATCAGAGGATGATGCTTCAGACCAATCGTCCAAAGTAGAGTTTTGTAGTGATGGAGGATTTCAGTTAGAGAGGTATCTGTTTGGAAAGGATGCAGCCTGCAGAAAATTTTTGCAAGTTGCTGGTGAGAATTTTCTCATACAGAAGTTGGAGAAAGTTTCTAGGCCTTTCTGTGATTGGCTAACTACTAATTTTAGGTTTATTCTTACATTCTCAAGTGAGCAATTAAAATATATTCTTAGAAAAGGCATGTAGAAGAACCTTAAAATAGTATCTGAAAACGAACCCACAAAAAAAAGCCCAATTCAAAGGATTCAAAAAAGACAACTTTTAATATTAAAAAAAAAAAACCAAACCCATAAATTTAACCTTCTGAGAAACAAATATGTGAGTAAATGGAGTCCAAAATAGCCGGTACTTTCTTGAAGTGTATTAAGGGTTCTATTAAAACTCTTGCACTCCAGAAGAAAGAAAAGCTAGTACACAGCAAGGAAGCTAGGCCAAGTTATAAATTATATGCGTGAAGTAAGAACACAGAAACAAACCTTGCAAGACTGAGGTACAAGTGGAAACCCAACTATTGGGGTAATGAGTGTTATAGAGGTTCACTGATAAATTGCAGAGGTATGCTGAGTTTGATAGAGACCTTTGCTAGGACTGGTGCTACCTAATGTTTTCATTTACAACTTGGATACTGAAAAGGAGAGCCTGTGTATTAAATTCACAGATTATGCCTCCCAGAAGGAAGTATGCTGGAAGGGAACATTAGAATTCAAGATGACATTGACAACTTAAGGAAATGTCCTAAAAGTATAGTGAAATTCTTTAAGGTCAGTACAAAGTTTCCTGATAAAGAATAGATTAAGCAATTGTGTAAATACAGAATAGCTAAGTAGCAGCTCTTCCAAAGTGGATGCAGAAAATAGTGAATCACAAGCTGAACTGTGATTAAGTTATTGAAGAAACAGAAAGGAAAAAGCAATACCACATTGAGAAGTGTTAATAAGATTACTGTTCTCGGATATGTGAATTCATCTGCCCACTGCTTTTGCTGTACAGAAAGCATCAGTTGTAGGATTGCTTTCAGTTTTAGGCATTGCTAGGCAAAAAAAGCATGATGCTGGGCATACGGGTATGTATAATGTGTGTGTGCCTACTCAAGAGTGTGTGTGCTTATTCAAGAGTATGTGTGCTACCTTCCTGCTGACTGGGTCGGGGGATACGGAGCTGCAGCAGCCTTGTGTCTATTGAGCTACCAGATTTGGCATTTCATGACAAGTATGTTTGGAGAAATCTTAGAGACAGACAATAAGAATAATGAGAATTGTGAAGAAATTAAAGTTTTCTGGATAAAAAGAGAAGTAGAAGAGACGACTGTGCTCTTTAGTATGTAAGAGGAAATCCATACGGGAGGGAAATAATCTATTGTCCAGATTCAAGCACTTGCAGCAAAGGAGATTAAGTTTAAATATTAGAGCAAACTACCTGATTGATAGGAAGGTCAATGCTAGTGTAGTTTGCATGGGTAAGATGTAGAACTTCCATCTATAAAGGTTTTTAAAGAGTAGGTCCTACAGCCTTCAGTGAGGAATGATAGAATCTTTAAGGTTGGAAGAGACCTCCAATATCATCAAGTCCAATCATCAACCTAACACCATCATGCCTACTAAACCATGTCCTGATGTGCCACTTCTGCACGTTCTTTGAAAATGTCCAGGGACAGTGACTCCAGCACTTCCTTGGGCAGCCTGTTCCAGTGCCTGATCACTCTTTCTGTAAAGAAATGTTTCCTAATATCCAACCTAAACCTCCCCTGCTGCAACTTGAGGCTGTTTCCTCTTGTCCTATCACAAGTTATTTGGGAGAAGAGACCAACACTCGCCTCCTTTCAGGTAATTGTAGAGAGCAATGAGGTCTCCCCTCAGCCTCCAATCCCAGTTCCCTGAGCTGCTCCTCATAAGACTTGTTTTCCAGACCCCTCACCAGCTTCATTGCCTTTCTCTGGAGGTGCTCCAGCACTTCAATGTCTTTCTTGTACTGAGGGGCCCAAAACTGCACACAGTATTCGAGGTGTGGCTTCACCAGTGCTGAGTACAGGGGCACAATCACTTTCCTGTTCCGCTGAGCACACTGTTCCTGATGCAAGCCAGAATGCTGTTGGCCTTCTTGGCCACCTGGGCACACTGCTGGCTTATGCTGGCTTGCATGCTTTGATCTGATTTCACGTTCAGTTTTCTCGTTTTATTTTGATTTGGCATTGAAAATCTCACATTTTGTGATGCCAGATATGTTCCTACTGATAGGAAGTTGAGGGATTTGTCCTGTTGGACCTGTAATGTTCTGCAGCAAGTGGATGAATTACAAGTCATCTGCAGCAGGAAAGCTCAGCCTCAGACCCGAGTTTTCAGAAGTTTTTGGGGTCATAGTGAGCTCTGACCGAGGCTTGAGTCCAAAAGCGTCTTTTATGGAAAGCTAACAATCAGAACCTGAAAACAAATTTTATATTTGACTAGTCCTCTGTGTTGACATAGCTTTTTGTAATGTTAGTATAACTAGTTTTGTCTTTTTTCTTTATGTCTTTCCTCAGATGAACATATATTGCCTTGTAAGGTGCCCTTATTATGTGTGACTTGGCTTGAAACAGGAGACAGATACTTCTTGCTCTTTGATGACAGATATTTAGCAGGCTGAGAGCTATCAAGGAAGGATTCTTCCAACATCATCGGTACTTACCTGTCTCATCTGAGTAGCTGTGTTAGTAGTTCATGGTGCACTGCTATAGGAAGCGGTAATTATTTATTGATTTATTTCACTGCAGAAAGCCTTCCACCTTCATTCTTTGAGATGAAAAAGGAATCTTTAAAGCAAAATGTCAGAGAAAATATCTGAATGATAACTCTAGGATAAGCCACAGTAAATGGGCCCTACTTCTAGCAGTGGACAAAGGCTGAGGCAACAGGCTACTCTGAAGCATGTTCCCTCAGTGGACCCCTTTAGAGAGGCAGGGAGCAAAGGTAGTTCTGATTCACACAGGGGAGAAGTAGCTGCGGAGCCTTTGCAGGATGAGGGCCAGGAAGCAAAGTGAGGGAGATCCAAGTAAGGAGGAGTGAACAGTCGATGTTTGATGATGGGAGAAATGCAACCCAGAAGCACAGCTGGTCAGAACTGCAGGAAGGAGAGCTAGGTGTGGGGAGGAAAGGGAGAAATTGCCTAGCCCAGGGCCAGTTGCTGTAGTACCTTGTTACAATGCTGCTAATGCAGTATTGGTGAGTAGTTTCTCTTAACATGTTGTTCTGATGCTGCTGTCAGTCTGGAAAGGCTTTGGTAGTGGCTGCCCTTGGGCTGCACCAGCACACCTCATGGAGTTTGCTTCTTTCATGTCTGCTGGATATTTCTGTCACAACAGTCATCACTCCCATTTTCCTTCTATAAAGGGCCTGAAAATAATGCCTCCTGGAGATAGAGTCATTTCTGATTTGGCAATAAGGAGAGTGCCTAGAGTCAGTGGTACCTGTAAATGAACAGCCTCTGCTGCAGCCCAGAAGCCAGAGTCTGGTTATAATTGCAAGAAGGAGGCTGGGCTTGAGAGCATGCTGGGCTATACTGAAAACAGTGACAGGATCTGTATGAGACAAAAAGCTTAGACAGGGAGGGAGATGGGAGCCTCCTGAACTGTTACAACCTGCTGAAGAGCAGAAATTAATTCCACATATGCTCTATGATTTTTTTTCCAATCCCTATCGAGTATATCTGGAGGGGAAAATCACAGTCACATGTAGCCTAAGGCTGTGACATTGTGTGCAAAGTACAAAAGAATGTATATGCCTCCACTTTCTTGAGAAAAGTTTCCTTTCTGCCATAACGAAAATAACAATATCAGACAACTTACTATTTTGGGAGTATCAAATCTCTGTACTGCTTTGAGAATAGCAATGTAGCCTTGTTGAAATAGTTGGAAGGTGGGCCAGGAACCATGGAATATTAAGCACACATCATGCTCTAAAGCAACTACAAGAAAGATGCTGCATCTTTTGCTGAGAAGACATTCTGCATACATGTCTTAAAAAAACTATGGATATTAGGGCATCAATATGCTGTTACAGAGGAGTGGCTTTTCAGTTGCTGCCCTGTCACAACAGTTCCTCTTAGCAGGTTGTCCTGGTTCCAGCTAGGATAGAGTTAATTTTCACCTGAGCTGGCAGAGGAACTGGAGCTGGTGGCCCCTGTGGCTGGGAGACACAGCTGGGATAGGTTACTAATTAGCCAACAGTTTACCCAAATTAGCCAATTCCAAACCATGTGCCATTGCTCAGTATATTAGTGAGGAGGGTGGTGAAAGGAGGCTTCTGCTACTCAGGAGGAAGCTGGGCAGCAGGATTTTCTGTGATTTGTTGTACAGTAAATTTTGTGCCTATGTATTTTCTGTTGGTTTTTTGGGGGAGGGGGTTTTGTTTTGTTTTTTATCTCTGTTTTCTTTTTCTCTGCTTTTTTTTTTTCTTAAACTGTTTCTATCTCAGCCCATGAATTTTGCCTTCTTTTCTTCCCCAATTCTTCTTCCTGTTCTGCTGCAGGAGTGGTGGGAGGTGAGAGGGGAGTGTGCAGCTGTGTGGTATTTCAGCTGCTGAGTAAGGCTAAGCCATGGCACAGGTTAAGTGACATGCTGTGATGCACTGAGTGCTTTTCTAGAGAGTTTCACACGAGAATCCTCAGAGCAAGGACTGCTATTTAATGTCAATGAACTCCCTAACTCTAAGTTCCTGTGCTTTGTTCAGCAAGGAACAAGGAGGTAGGAGTACTTCTGCAGAGGAAGAGCTTTCAGTGTTAGTCTTCACTCATGATCAGTCAAGATATCACCATTATCGGGTGTTGATACTATTGCAGGTGTTGCAGCAGCAGAGAGCAAAAGATCTTTAGCACTGAATGCTAGTGCTTGTCCTACCTTTGAGGGGAGAGACTGCATTGCTGCTGCAGTACAGGAGATAGGGAAGGAGCAATTAAAAACACTATGGTGTTGGGGCAGGTGCAGAGGTTTTGTTGGTCAATCCTTGTTTGTTAGTGTAGGCTGGAAGGGATGATTCTTCTTCCAGCGTTGCATCGGAAGGGTTTTTTTTCATGTTTCTTGCCCACCACCGAGTGCGTGTTTGGAATGTCTCTGAAGTCACTGCAGATAGTTGCAGTCTGTCCTGCAACAGCACCTACTGCCAGGGAGCATGAAAAGTATTAAGTTGCAACAGTTTAATACTAACTTCTCTGGAATGCACTCTGAGGATTGCCAGAGGTCATCAGAAATATTTCAAAGGAAGAATCTATCTTTAGGGTGAATAATGACTGTTGAGCAAAGTGTCTTTAGGTCGTCTTTGTAAGCTCAAGGAGGGAACAACAGTTAGGAACAATCCTTACCTGGACAGGAGGGAACAGGAAGAGGAGATGCTAAGCATGAACAAATGTAATGTTGGTAAATGCCAGTAGTTCAATATGATGCAAGAACTACTAATTCCTAATATCTTACTACACTGAGGTAGTGCTCTTTTGTCTGTGTAAAATTAGCAACTAGATTTTAATATGTATCACAAGTTGATCTCCAAACACTGAATTAGCTTTGGAGCTGGATAGTAGCTTAAGCCTGTCACTTCAGACTACTCTACTAACTCTGAAATCACTCCTTAGTAGTTTTGTGAGCTGTGATGCCTTGATGTTCATGGAGCAACCCAGGTTGAGCACTCATCTCTTTTTATTCCTCAGCAATGCTTCATACATCTGTTTCCTCTGTTGTGGCAGACTCAGTCACACTAACTTTCAGTGCACCACAACAGGACCCCTCTGGATGCAGAACGGGAAAGTTGGCTTTGGGAGCAAGTGTAGCACTGGAATACAAAGCACTGAGGAATACAAGACTAAAAATCCAAAGCTGGTTCCTTGATGTCTTTATAGATGAGTCCCAAAAAGCTGATCTTAGATTCTCATGTATGCCAGATCTCCCTTTTTAACATTAGTAGGCCAAATGAAACATTCTGAAATAGTTAAAGTTGTTCATTTTTATTCTGTCCAAAACTTCTCTCTGTTGCCTTTGTGGAGAATGATACTGGCTTTTCTTCCTGTGGTTTTTTTTTTTTTTCTTTCTGACATGGTAGGTCTTTTCTCCAAATCAGAATGAATTTGAATAGACTTTGAAATTTTTTTTTGTGAAAGGTGCATTGCTGTTCTTCATCTAGGTCTATAAATAGGGTTTTAATAGCTTGTGTAGTTTTCATTTAGAAGCTCTTCATTCTTTCATCTATTGTCTACTCACTTTGTTGTTAATACTGAGAGTTGAAAATATTTTTTCTTCTCTGAAATACCCACTCTCTTGAGAATATTTAACTTCAAGAGATATCTTGCTGTCACCCCAAGACCTTCAACTTCATAAGCAGAAAAATGGAAAACAAAAACATAATAAAACCTATCAATTGCTTGTCCTTAATGACCCACTTAAACAGCAGTCATGCTGGTTTTGCCCTAATTATTATGTTAGCCATCTTTGGCCAAAGGAGCCAACTGTGAATTCAGTAAAACACCTTGCCATGCTGGCTGGGAGGAACATTTGTTCAAGTTCTTGTGAGGACTTAAAATGCTTTGAATACTTGATTTTCATTCTTCCCTCTGCTTTTCAAAAAGCAGATTTGAAACCATTACATAGTAATGCAGCATTTCTCGTTTCTGTTAACACTCACCTAATTGCTGCACCCTAATTAGAAATAAATTATCACTCTTATAAAGACAGATCTGGCTTAGATTTACCTTTTTGGGAATGTGTGACTAGAACAGTACTTTAGATCAGATGTCACCCATAGCATCAGTAATTTCCTATTTTTATTGGAAATAACTCTGTGGATGCATTGCTGTTGTCTTACTTGCCTGTTTCATGGTAGGGTTACACTGGTGGGCCAGTGTAATAATGTCATAATGGCTGGTAGATTGATAAATTTAGGTCTTGATACTTCTTTATTATTTCATAGAATCATAGGACAGTTTGGGTTGGAAGGGACCTTTAAAGGTCATCTAGTCCAACCCCCCTGCAAGAAGCAGGGACATCTCCAACCAGATCAGGTTGCTCAGAGCCCCGTCCAATCTGGCCTTGAACATTTCCATTTCCATGAGTGACCAGTTTGAAGCAGATATTCTTCTAAGCTTTATAAAATATTCCAGTTCCTTTCCTTACTTACTGGTGATGCCACACATCTTCAGGTCTGTGGGTATTACATACCTGCTTTTCAGGCTAATATCATTAATGGAAGTGTGGAGCAAAATTTCCCCAAGGATTGATTCTTTTAGTACTCCACTAATGGCTTTTTGTTTGTTCATGTTAATCTCCTTAATATGGTCTAATTCAGTTTGACTTTCAGATGTTTCAATTTTGTTCTTGCTTTTTCTGACATCTTATTCAGAGTTTTCCTTAGTGATCTTTCTCATTTTCTATTCCATTTGCCTTCTTTAGATTTGGAGTTCTGCATATTTCAAATACTAGATATTCAAGTTTCAGACTGGATATGAATCTGGCTGGGTTTAAACTTCAGGGGAAGTTTTCTTCCTTTTTCTTAGATTTCAAGTTTAAGAACATCTGCAGCTTTAACTTGATAGGGATTTCAGATCTAATTTCACTAAGTCCTTCAACCTTTAACTATCGCTCAGTTTCATGGCTTAACAGCATGGTACTGTGTGTGAAGGTAAACAGATATTCTGAAAAATTAACCAGATTGAGGGTCTATTGACCTTCACAGGAGACCTGGTGCATTATCCTTATCCTGATCAAGCAAAGGATTAAAGCAAATAACATGCAAATAGTGTTTTGGGAACTTTGTGAGCTTAATAAAGCAACTGCTCACACTTCCAACATCAGAAACATTCTTTTCTCCAAGTGAGGTATGGTTTATATATCCTGATTTAATGCAGTTTTATATATGATCTTCAGATTTCTTAATGCTAGGAAGGCACTGTTATGGCTGCGTTATTTCTTATGCGACAGTGTCTGAAGAGTTTTACTGAGGGAAGCATCTTAGTGAAGTGCCTGCTGAAGAGCTCTCCCATTTCTGCAATGTCTTTGGAAAGAAGTCACTAGACTTCTCCATGAACTGCATGAAAATCTAAGGCAGAATCTAGCAGCTCAGGAAGGACATACAAACTAATTTATCTTTAACCAAAACTGTAAATATATTCATACATTCAAGTGGCATAAAAGTAGCATAGCTACATGAATGTGCCATAAAAGTAGTATAGCTACGTGAATGTGCAATGTAGGCTTCTATCAGGTGAAGATCTCATGCAGTATATCCTCACAGTAGCTTTATTGTTACTCAGATTCAAAGCTTGACAGTTCAGTCTTTGGTCTAAAGGTTCTGAAGGTCAGCATCATGTGAAAGGAGGCAGCTGTCAGAAACACAATGGCCTCCTTGAAAAGTGTGTGCACTTTTGGTCTCTTACCAAAGAAAATGCATCTCCCCTGAGACTAGCACTATTGTTGTCAGTCTCAAGGGAAAGGAGAAGGTCTGATTTACACTTTTTTCCCCAAAGAAGGTCTCTGGGTAAGAGTTACATCAAGCTGGCAGAGCAGTAGGCAGAATCCTCTCCTGCCATGACTTGCACTTTAGTTACTTTGCGAGGAGAATAGATGAGTTCAGTGTGCAGGTCAGTTCATCTTCGTGATAAGGAGCAGATCTCCAACCTGAGATAGCACTCCTGAGCTCCCTGGTAGTGTTACTCTGCTGAGCAGTGCTACGTCTGTGGGGATTTAAAAATATTTATTTGCAATGTTGCAGTGCCTCAAAGTGTCAAATTAATTTGAATCACATTAAAGACTGTCATAGTATGTTATATGGCAGCAACATAATAGGATAGAATTAATCTTGACAGGATGTAAAGGGACAGGTCAAATAAGGATAGCTTTTTTTTCCTGCTCATATGCTGCTAAAGTTGTTTTCCTCTTCTGATCCAAGGGAAGGGAACTGCTTGCAGCTTTAAATCAAAGAAAAGAAACAAGCAGATTTGAAAGTCTGGTAAATATTTGGAGTATTAGAAAGACAATCTGTTTTTGTGGGTTTTTTTAATAATCAATGTAAACTAGTTTATTAAAAGAATTCTTATCATAATCTTGATATAATATTTTATATATTTTATGCATGCTATCAATCTCCTCTACAAAAATAAGTCCATTTCTGTGCTGAAGAAGCTGACTTGAGGTTGGCCAACTTTTCTTCTACACCAAAATACCCTTGTCTTTTTAGGTTCAAGAAGAAATAAATGTTGATTGGTCATATAATTCCAATTAAAAGTTTGTGCTTTTGGTCTGTTACAGAAGAAAAGTGCATCTCCCCTGTGACTAGCATGATTGTCAGTATCAAGATAAAAAGAGAGAGTCTGATTTACACTTTATTCCCTGAAGATCTCTCTGGGTAAGGGTTGCGTTAGTCTAGCAGAGCAATGTGCGGAAGCCTCTCCTGCTATGGCTTATACTAACATGTATTTACTAATTACACTGAAATATCTGTAAATCCTCTATAAAATAGTATTCAAATAGACTTTATGGAAAAATAAAGCCAGTTAAATAACACACTGGAAATTCCTAGAGCCTTCTATTGATTATGCATGAAGTAATTTGTTGGTTTTTAATCCCAAGAACACTGCATCTTGTTGACTCATTTAATAACGTGGTAGTCTTTTAGGGAACTTACAATTGTCAGAATAGTCTTTATAATTGCTTTTTTATTACTACATTTGTGTGTAGAGCTGCATACATTCTTAGTGTCCGTCATAACATCTGAGCTAAGAATTGCTGAATAAAACACTTGTGCAAATGTAGGATGAATATTTACAATAAAACCAGATAACTAACTTTTCTGGTTGTTTTTTTTTTTTTTTTTTTACAATCCTTTTTATCTGTGGTCATTCAGAAGAGTGATGCTTTTTTATTTTCCAACCAATACTTGTGAAAATCAGAAGTTTTGCTTCTAGGTATAAATACATTTTAGTGAGCATGTTAACATCAGAAATGCTCCAGAGGCTTCTTGTAAGTAGTCATGCATCAGCTCAATTTTTCAGCAGAAATTCAAGGGTGAAAGGGCTTATTCTCAGAGATTTGAAGCTAAATGCAAATTTTAGTGCTTTCTTGGATTGACAATATGGAAAGATCAGGAAATGGAAACTTTGAAGTATAACAGAAATGTAGAATACAGGATCATTTAAGTTGGCAAAGACCCTTAAAGTCATAGAGTCCAACTGTAAACTTAACACTGCCAAATCTGGCACTAAACCGTGTACCTAAGCAGCATGTCTACGTGTCTTTTAAATACCTCCAGGGATGGTGGCTCAACCACTTTCCTGGGCAGCCTGTTCCAGTTCTTGACAACCCTTTCAGTAATGAAATTTGTCCTAATATCCCATCTAAACCTCACCTGGTGCAACCTGAGGCCATTTCCTCTCATCCTCTCACTTGTTATCTGGGAAAAGAGACTGACACCCACCTCCCTACAGCCTCCTTTCAGGTAGTTGTAGAGAGCGATAAGGTCTCCCCTCAGCCTCCTTTTCTCCAGAGTAAACAACTCCAGTTCCCTGAGCTGTTCCTTATAAGACTTGTGCTCTAGACCCTTCACCAGCTTCATTGTTCTTCTTTGGACACACTGAGGCATCTCAATGTCTTTCTTGTAGTGGGGGGCCCAAAACTGAACATGGTATTCCAGATGCAGTCTTACCAGTGCTGAGTACAGGGGGATAATCACTTCCCTTGTCCTTCTGGAGTCACATTCTACTGATAGTTTTTTTGATACTGGCTTGAACTGGCTGAGCAGAAAATAAACTATTAATTATTTTGCAACGGAAACAAAAGAAATGATCAGTGAAAAAACCATAAATTTAGCATCTTCTTATCTATAATCCAGAGGCTTACGTTCATAAAAACTTCCAAGAATCTCTTGCATAAATTTTCATATGAATTTTTATTTTTCAGTGATTAGTAAGTATTTCTTAGTCACTATTCTCCTGCCAGAAAAGTAATGCATGCACTGAGTAGTAACACACTGTGTCATTTGGCAGGCCAGTTACACCACCCAAGCAATGTTAAAGCAGTGAGTTGACAAATAAACATGAGCTAAATGAAAACTCAGAAATTAACTTCTAGAAATAAATACTACGTTATCAATGGTGACATCCACCCTGACTTTTCTTCAGAGAAGGTATGTGCTCCTTTTTTAGTGACTCCTAATTACTGCCATTTCCTAGGCTTTCTTTAAGTTTGCCAAGTAGTTTTGGTACATGTGAACTGTATTATTTTTGCAGGAAACTGATCTGCTAGCTACTGTGAACATCTAGTACTCCCCACCCTCTGGCCCCTTCCCACTTCTTTTTATTCCATCAGGGCTTTCTGGAGAGGGAGAAGACCTGGCCAACCTCAGTTTGGGTATAAGCCAAAATCCATCAAAATCAGTGAGAAGCTTTCCACTGAATTCTGGAGGTACTGAATCATGACTCTAATTCTGTGAAGAGTATCACAACATAAGCAAAGAAATTTGTATTGAGCACAGAAGAGGTATCTCACATCTATTGATATATTTTCAGTAAAGAATAATTGCATGTTCAACACAAAACCTTTAATTTAATTGCAGAGCAGTAAAGTGTGATTATAGGATTATTTTACCTAGCTAAAAGGGATATTTATGTCTGTTTTTTTCAGCAGTAGAATTTTGTGAGATTAAGTGGGTTGTATGAAAACAGAAGAAAATAAAAAAAATGCAAGAAAAAAATTGTGAAAATAAAAAATACTTTACTGCACTGTTTGTATGGTTTTATGGGTGACACTAACTAGTATTTAAAGGCTAATATCTTGAAATTAACTCAGTTATTTTATTGAGCACTGAGTGTTTGTAAAGACTTTAGAGGGAAAGTCTCGTTTAATGGATATACTGTAAGCATGAAAGCTACTGTGCGTGAGGCTACCAAAAGACGATTTCAAAAAGTATAGCTTGAGCTTTTTTCAGTTAGACCTCTATCTGAAGTTAGTTGGTTGTCTGTGAGAAATAAATGGGGCTCTGGGCACTGATGCGTTTGATCCTGAAGAGTAATGCATGTTCAGTAGTTGAGAAATTAAGGCACTATCTAGAGAATTTATGTCGCTTGCTGCCAGGCTTCCAAATACACAGAGGATTTTGGAAACAACCTGACAGAAACTCCTGAGTGACAAGTCAGAGGATGATTAAGGAATGAATTAAGACACACGAGGCCAAACTGTGCTCCTGATGACTCCTATGGGGACATGCAAAGGCATCTGTGTGCCAGGTTTTGTGGACAGAATCAAATTTGCTCTGCTTGTGTTGCCAGATGCATTGAAGCTGATTCTGCATTAAAAGGTGTGAGACTGTGGGTTTAAAATGAGGTCTTAAGCCTGAGGAGAAGTCTATTAATATTTGAGGCTTCAGAAGTTTGTGGGTTTTTTTTTTTGTTGTTGTTGTTGTTATTGTTTGAATTGCTATATCTGCTTAAGGTTGAAGTATTAAAAATAAAGCCTTCTGTCTTCCAGTGGTATGTCCCTGTATAATTTCTGTCTACCTCCTGAAAAGCCAAAATAGAATGAAAAGGGGCAAAACTGAAACTGAAAACTTCCTACATTTCAGACTAGTCTATGACTAGCAGAAATAGGCATGCTTGTTCTTAAAAAGAAAAAAAAAATATATACACATGTATATGTTTTGTTGACCTTTGTTTCTAACTCTTAATGGCAGGCCCTACCATAATATAAACATTGTACAGAGGAAAAAATGTTCATATTTCCTCTGAAATTAGGCTTAGAGATATATTCCTGGTACAGTTATAAAATATCTGCGGGCAAAATGCAACAATCAGTGGATTGTCCCTAGTTTGTTTTTCATGTCAATTTTACTCAAATTACTGCAACTTCTGAATTGTTTATTTCAGATTTACAGTAGTATGCAAAATAAAGGAAAATAAAGTCGTTAAATTTTGCTATTAGTGCAATCTGTCACTTTTCTGTTTTGGTTATTTTATGTCACCATAAAATCTGAGAGAAGTGTATGGCCTTGACAGATACTGTCCTTCAGCGATTTCTTTAACTGAGGTAGATTAGTTTATTAAGACTGAAATGGAGCAATGTCCCTCAAGAACTGAACACTGACATTTATTAAGTGGTTGTTTGAAAACTAAACGTTAGCCTTGACATGTTGCTAAGGTTCTATGAACTTTAAGCAATGCAATTTCAAAGCTAAAACTCCATAATCTCAAAGTAAGGGCTGGGATGAACAGTGGCCTGGCTTTTGAAGAAGGAATTTCCAGGATAATGGCAATGAAGAAAATACAATTCTCAGTCAGAGGATATAGCAGGATATAGCTTAGGGCTTTCCAGTCCTGCATGCTTCCAGGTGAGAAGAAATAACACAAATGACTTTGTGTATTTACCTCTCAGTTTCCAGGTAAAGAGAGGTTGGATTATTGTTCTTTTACAATACAGAGAGAGAAGATGAAAGTGGAAAATGTGAAAGAAATTAAGGAGAAAGGCAGGAAAACTGTAGTTTTAGTGTTCAAGGTAATCAGGGCTGAAATACGTGATTTTTAATTCTGGGCTCTGACAGTAGCTTCAGCAGTCACCATTTCTCTTCAGCTTCTCTGCTTCCTCAGTGCTGCCTGCTCTGTAAGGAGAGAACTCCTCTGAGGCTCAACAGTTTTGAAATCAATTACTGAATATATAGGAAGGAGGGAGAACTGCTGGCAAGGATGGAACAGATTAAGAAGGGTAAGATGAGTGAGCAGAGGAAAATAAGACTCAGTTGTGAAAGTGGTAATACAAACTGGGAAATTAAGTGGCCATGACAAAAAGTTTGGAAAGGAGTGAGCATTGATGGAGGGTGAAGGTGAAAACCTAAGCAATTAGCATAAGAACTGAGAAGAAGTGAGAGAAGGAGAGGCTGATGAAAAGGAGTATTACCAGTTATCAAAACCTGAGGGTAATGAATGGAAAAAGAAACAAGAAAAAAAGGAAAAATTGTGAAAATAGTGGAAGCTTAAAAAAATCACACAAATTCCAAAGGTTGTTTAATATTTTTATTTAAAACTATCTTTTGACTGGTAACAATAGCAACATGTGGTGTCCTTTATTTGGTATGTGAAGCCTTTCAAGGTCATGATAGTGAAAGAGTAAAATGAGATAAGCTGTCCAGGATGGGAGGGTTACATAATCCATCTGTTATTATAGAAACATGAGCGGTGGAGATAACTCTCCTATTTTTCCACCAAACTTCTTTTTTTTTTGTGTAGGTATCCTGACTTTTAGTTACTGTAAAATGTAAGTAACAATAATCAATTTTTGCCTTTGAGCACATTATCTTACACCTGATTCGTGTCTTAGTCACCCTTTTGGAAATATGTAATTTGGGAAAATTAAGATCCAATAGGAAGCCCTCATTGACACAAATAGGAAACATTCTACATTCCAATGAAAGTGTCAGTGCTTCTGGGAAAATCTGTTGTGAAAAGTCCGCAACTGTGCAAAATATTGATGCCATACCACTTAATAATATGATGGAAACTGACTTCCGTATATTTGATGACCTAGCTGGGACCAGGGCTTGCTTAGTCTTGAAATCCTTCCCTGCCTTCAAAGTATCCTTAGCATAAAAATCCTGTCTTATGCTTATCATGGCTCATTGTGTAACTAATAAGAGAATAATTAGACAAAATCTAAATCAGGATATTTCTGTGGGGTGTTTTTTGATTGGGGTGTTCTCTTATTTCTTGGTTTCACAGTGAAGATGACGTTCTTTTTTTTAGGAGATCTCTGTCCTTTCCCCTGCTTCTGCTTGGAGACTTTTTGGATTTGTCAATATTAAAGTGGTTTTCAGACCAGACCAGAAGTCACTTTTTTCTTTTTCAGAGTTTTCTGTCTTTTTCACAGGTGCCTGTAAGTGATAACTTTGAGTGCCTGTCCAAGTCTTTTTCTGTTTGTGCAATCTGTTGCTGGCTATAGATTTCCACCCTAGCACCATCATGTAGCTGTTTGGAGTACTGCCAGTTCTGCCTGTCAGTGGATGAGATATTTCTAGAAGGAACAGCTTCAAAGTTCTTGTAAGAGGTAACACTTCTTACAGAAAGAACAACTGACAGTAAAATAAGATGCAAATGAAGACTGCAAAAGCTTTTCTCTCTAAGCTGACAAACACTTACACTGTAGTCTCATGTCTTTTTTTTTTAAAAAAAAACTATGTTGATTCTACATTTTGGTAAACATTTCTATGTGATGACATTATAAGCATGATGGTAGTGGTTCAGAATGTCTGGTAAATTTAGGCAAACAAATTTACACAACTACGTTTAAATTGTTGTGGCTTGATCAACAGATCTTACAGTTGACTCTCAATCTTGCTTTTAGGACCATTTTTATCATATTTGTTCATCCAGTGGACATCGAGGTCCATGTTGTCCATGACTGGTGACTGACTAATATCTGTACTTGCAAAGTATTATAACTGAGATATTCCGTATGAAAGGAAAGAGAAATCTGGGCCAAGATCAGAATACTTAGTGAGAAATGCAGTTGTTCAGCTCGTGTTCCAGAAAAAAAAATATTTTGGATGAAGACTCTTAGTTTAATTTCTAATGACCTTTTTTTTTTTAAATCTCATGCATTAATGAAACGTCAATGATAATAGTGCAACAATACAATCGATCCAACTGTAGATTTACCATCCCTGCTCAATTCTTTAGTTAATTCATTTGAATAGCACGTGCACCTAATTGCTTCCATATCAGATTTAGTATAGAATGATACATGCATGAAGGCAAGACTTTGCATTAGATCTACCTGTCCTTATGGGATAGTAAAATTATCACTAAGAAATCAGTTTGTCTGTAACTGCATGGAATTGGCTTTAGCAAAGTTTTTAAGACTCTTTAAACAAAGTAATATGTTCATTGAAAATAATGGATTTAGTTCTACATTTTCTTAAGCTTCTCTCCAGGCAACTTCCTGACAGTTGAATAATGATGGGATATTATTTCATGTTCTGCATTAATATTTTTAGCACGAACATTTCTAATGATTGTCTTTTGTAATCACCCTGTGAAGAATTTTCCTAAAATATCTGCCAGGTAAAGTTTTTTTTTCTTTTCTTTTTGTATTATTTTCTTTTAAGATGGATTTTCTCTCTTTTGCTATTCAGAGTAATTCACACAAATTAAAAAGTTATTTTTAACTTCCAAAACAGCAGGTGCATTTCTGGACTACTATTGTATGTTAGCCAGACCATGTTTACTTGCTTGATAACCACAAGGAAAATAAGTTTATTTTGCTTTGCCCTGTTAATATTCTTCTTTGAAGAGACAATGGAGGCTTTATTTTAACTTTAGAGATCAGTTCATTTTATTGTTATGAACTTGAACAGTGCCATCCTCAGACCTGAATATTTTTCCTATCTCTTCAGGGATTACTTCTTACAAGAATCTTTGACAAAAGCAGGTAATAAATGTTCTGTTGCTGCCTCTAGAACCAAAGCTTCATGCAAGTATGTATTCCCAAGCCTTGCTTCACTTTAGGACCTGATATAGCTGATGAATTGTTAAGACCTCTGACAAAAAATCCCTGAGTTTCAGGGATTCACACAGGGATCCTGGATGAAAGGTCAGATCTCTGTACTGCCTGGAAGATAAGAAGATAAGAAAACTCTCCCTAGCCAGTACAACAATCCAGAGTGACTAGGAAGCCCACTTTCAGTGTGTGACATGGAGATTTAAGATGTGAAAAATCTCATTAGTATTAAGGGAAGAAGTACATCTCACCCTGTGTGCATTTTCCTACAGTCTTGTTCCCCACTGTCTGTTACCATCATAGAGACACAGAGTTGAGAAAAAGACATCTGTGTATGCTTTGCAGTGTTGATCAACAGCCTCTGTCTTCTGAAGTTCACTTGCCTAGGTGACATGTCCCCTTACCAGCAACTATGTTTGTTTCTTTCGACCATATGCAGAAGAGGAGTGCTCCAAAGGGATACTGAAGACCAGTTTAGGTATGAAAAAATGGTCAGATCTGTAACTCCATTGGTAAGGCAGTACAGTACTTCAGAGTTTTGGAGAGAAACAGTAACAGTAGAATGCCCACTTGAAAAGCCACATTAGGAAGCTGCTCCAAGTTATTAGCCAGATATGAGGCTTTCTGATGTTAGAATCATAGAATGGTTAGGGTTGGAAGGGACCTTCAAAGGTCATCAAGTCCAGCTCTCCTGCAAGTAGCAGGGACATCCCTGACTAGATCAGGTTGCTCAGAGCCTCATCCAACCTGGCCTTGAACGTTTCCAGGGATGGGGCATCCACCTCCTCTATGGGCAACCTGTTCCAGTGTTCTACAACTCTCATTGTAAAAATTTTTTTCCTAATATCTAATCTAAATCTACCCCCCTCTATTTTAAAACTGTTACCCCTCGTCCTGTCACAACAGGCCCTACTGAACAGCCTCTCCCCATCTTTCTTGTAGGCCCCCTTGAGGTGCTGGAAGACCGCTATCAGGTCTCCCTGGAGCCTCCTCTTCTTCAGGCTGAACAGCCCCAACTCTCTCAGCCTGTCCTCATAGGAGAGGTGCTCCAGCCTTCTGATCATCTTTGTGGCCCTCCTCTAGACCCTTTCCAACTGCTCTGTGTCCTTCTTATGTTGGGTGCTCCAGAACTGGATGCAGTACTCCAGGTGGGAGTTAAATGTTACCAACATGTCTCTAAAGGGTAGAAACTTTAGGTTGTTTTTCTGTCCATAATGACTTCTAGATTTGTAATGGTTTATGAAATTGCCATGTTTCACTTTTCCCAGCACCAGCAGGTAATGGCAGTCTTGTAGGCTGCTTCCCACAATAGCAGAGATCAGTGATATATTGAGACTTGTTATTTTTTTATTTCAGTAAGTCTTATGTATTGGAATAGCAAAGTTTACATATAGCTGGTTATTAGGCTGTGTTCCAAGTGAGTACCTCTGCAATAACAATTTATTTGAATTAGACACAAGGTGAAGAACACATTTGCCTGCTTCTGGCATGCTGCTGCTTGTAAGGATGACAAAGGGCTACATAGCTTAACCCTCTTAGCAACATGGACCATCTTCCCATCCTAGGAAAGAAAATCTCTGTATAGTAGCTTTTGAGGGTCCTTGTCGTTCTAAGAAGTCTTCCTTATATCTTCTTCTGAACTATTTTTCAGTCTTCTTTGATTTGTTTTCGTTAGTCGGGCATCTTTTACCATGTAACTCTTGACCTTCCTAAATTTGCATTAAGCCTTTTATAAAATATAATTTCCATGTATTTGTCTGACCTCATTTCTCTTCATGTTCTCACAATGATGATCTAAAGATCATTTCTCTTTTGTAGTATTTCTCTTAATCTCTTACATTAATTTCGTGTTGCTTCTTATTCACATAATGTTCTTTCTTGTAAAGGCTAACCTTCATCTAAGACCATCTTTAAAACTATTATACGTAATACTACAAGAATTGAAAAAAATTCTCAACATTAAAAGACTATATTAGCTGAAAAAGTCTGCAAATATGCTGCTGTGCTTTCAGTCTCTCCTAAGTCATTGCATTACCGCAGTCCTGAAAACTGATTGACTAAAATTAAACCTCTAAATCTATATCTAAACATCTATTAAAATGCCCTAATTTTTAGAGCTGAGGAGCCATACTTGAAGTCACTGAAGCACAAAACTATCTCAAATTCAGGCTCATTTGATTTAATGCTCTCTCATTGTTAGGAACTGAGGGTTTTAAGATCCCTGGTTTTATCTTTCTAAAATGCTGATGTGTGCTTCTTCTGGAAGATGTACCGACGGGTTGTTAAGCAGACTTATCAAAAGAAAAACATCGAAAGAATGTTATTGAGCAATATTTTAAAAACTGACACTTCAGCAGTCTTCAGTGATAAACAACAAGTATGTTATTATTACTCATTCGGTAAATAATAATTAAACACTGCTCTTCTGCATGGTTATATCTGTCAAGTATGGAGGTGCCTGTATCACACAGCAGTGCATTCACTTTGATTTGATATCTTGAGACACATGAGACTCAGCCTTCTAACAACTACAAGCTGTAATGGCAGTGAAAGTTTAGGCTGCCCACAGATGCCATCTACCTTTGCAGCAAGTGCCAATGGGATCCCTCTAGTGAGGAATCAAGCCTTTTTCAATTGTCTAGCACAGGCCACCAGATGAGAAAGCTGCTGGACTGTTCCTTTGCTGCTAGTGTATGCCTGGGTATATGGAAAGGCTGTATAGGCATTCACTTCTGCTTGCCTTCTATGGCTTCTAGCTTGCCCTTGATAATTTAATCTCCTTCATCCATGTTCATCAACTTATATGAAATCAGTGCAGATGGCTACAGAGTTTAAACTTAACTATGCACTCAAGTCAGTATTTGATAGGCAGTGATATGTTCATAATTTCAATGCCTATGTCATGTGGTGACTTTTCAGTGAATTAAGTAAAGTGTACTTATTGGTCATAAAGTAAAGGAAAAATAATGTGGAAATAAATTTATAGCTGATTTTCAAAATTTTCTCATGCTTGAATTATTTGAACCTGTGTATGTTTTTTCTTTTTTCTTTTTTTTTTTTTTTTGGAGAAGTTGCTGCTTGGGAAAGCTGGATTTCTTTTTTTTTCTAATTTTCAGAATCATAGAATTATAGAATAGTTTGGATTGGAAAGTACCCTTAAAGATCTTCTACTCCAGCCTCCCTGCAAGGAGCAGGGACATCTCCAACTACATCAGGTTGCTCAGAGACTCATCCAACCTGGCCTTGAATGTTTCCATGGGTGGGGCTTCCACCACCTCTCTGGGCAACCTGTTCTAGTGCTTCACCACCCTCATTGTAAAAAAATTATTCCTTATATCAAGTCTGAATCTACTTCCCTCTATTTTGAAACCATTACCCCTCATCCTATCACAACAGGCCCTGCTAAAGAGTTTCTTCTCCTCTTTCTTATAAGCCCCTTTTAGGTACTGGAAGACTGCTGTAAGGTCTCCCTGGAGCCTCCTCTTCTCCAGGCTGAATAACCTCAACTTTCTCAACCTGTCCTCACAGGAGAGGTGCTCCAGCCCTCTCATCATCTTCATGGCTGGTCTTGCTCCACCTGGTCCGTGTCCTTCTTATGTTGGGGGCTCCAGAGTTGGACACAGTACTCGAGGTGGGATCTCATGAGAGTGGAGTAGAGGGGCAGAATCACCTCCCTCGACCTGCTGGCCATGCTTCTTTTGATAAATGTTAAGCTGAAAATAAGATAATGTGGTATGAAACAAGTTCTGTGCTTTAGGCAACTCTTTATTCCAACACTGTATACAGCAATGGAATAGCAAGAAGTTTATGAAAACATGAAGTAAATGAATAGTAAGTGCAAAAAACCAGAGGGTAGAAAACACTTTCATTCTTTTTTCGTAAAAGATCGTGGAAGGGACAGAATAAACTGACTTCTTTAAGGCAACTTGTCTTATTATTCTGTATCTAGGTGAAGAAGTCTCAGACTAGATAGACTTTACATGAGCATGTTTTACTTGCAGAAACAATTAATAGACCCATGTGAGTTAGAATTGGAACACTTGCATTATTCTGACAGCTTTTAAAACACAGTTTGAATAAAATTTCTTGCATTAATTTAGCTGTAAATCAGATGTTACTCTTCACAGCTTTATATCTTATACAACCACCTGGGCTAGAGTTTGAACTATTTTAATCCTGCGCTGCAAAGAGTTTATGTAAGGGTAAATGTCATTTAATTCTGGAGCTCTAACTACTGTAGTAGCTAAATGCTCAAAATGTGTCTAAAATGAATTAATGTACTCAAATTTCATTAATTATGATTAAAGCTACCAATAGAGCATCAGAAGTATTCACTATTTTTTACCCTACCACTTCTTTCTCTGCTTTTAAGGAGTTTGGGCCTTTCCGAGTAGATCAGATAAGAATTTTTCATCCAGGTTGCTTCAAAGAAAGGTGTGCGTTACCACATAGATTCAGTGCCCACAGAATCACAGGTTGGAAGGAACTCTGAATGTAATCTAGTCGGCTTCACATGCTCAAAGTAGAGTCAACTAAGCTAGGTTGCTCAGGGCTGTGTCCAGTTGAGTTTTTAGTATCTTCAACATGAAGATTCCACAATCTCTTTGTTCCACTGTTCAATCACACTTATGGTAAAACAACATTCTTCTTATGTTTAAATGATATTTCTTGGGTTTTTTTCAACTTACACCCAGTGGCTCTTGTCTTGTCAAAGGCACCACAGAGAAGAGTCTTGCTTCATCTTCTTTACTACCTGCTATCAGGTATTTACACACATTGATAAGATCCCTCGTGTGCCTTCTCTTCTCCAGGTTAAACAATCCCAGCTCCCTCACTCTCTCAGATGCTCTGATACCTTAAATATTTTCATGGCCCTTCACTGAATTCAGTCCAGTATGTCCAACTCTTGTACTTGTGAGGCCAGACCTGAACAAAGTAGCCTCACTAGTGCTGAGTAGAGGGGAAGGATCACATCCCTTAACGTGCTGGTGACACTCTAAAGCAGCCCAGAGTGCTGTTGGCCTTCTTTTCTGCACTGGTACATTGCTCATTCATGTTCAATTTGCTGTCCACCAGAACCCCTGGGCCCTTTTCTGCAAAGCTGTTTTCCATTCCAGCTGCTTGGCTGTCAGCCTGTGCTGGTATCTGAGGTTATTCTTCCCCAGGTACATGACTTTGTATTTCCCCATATTAAAATTAATGAGGTTCCTCTCTCTTTTCATTTCTCCAGCATATCCAGAACACTGATCTGGTGTATCAGACAGTCCTCCCAGTTTTGAATGATCTGCAGATTTACTGAGAGAGGATGCGCTTTGTCCCATCATCTAGGTCATTGCAGAAGATATTAAACACTGTTAGTCTCAGGGTCGGTTACTGGGGTACATCACTGGTGACTGGCCTCAAGCTGGGCTTTGTGATGCTGATCATAACCTTCTGAGCCCAGAAGTTCAACCACTTTTCAGCACATTTCACTAGCCACTTACCTGGCCTGTGCTTTATCAGTTTGCCTATAAAGTTGTTATGGGAAGAATTGTCAAAATCCTTACTAAAGTTGAGATAAACAACATCTACTGCACTTAATCTCATCCACTAATCCAGTCTTCTCATCATAGAAGGTTATTGGGTTTCATGATCATTATTTCTCCTTCATAAAGTCTTGCTAACTAGTCTAAATTACCTTCTTATCCTTCCTATGTTTGGCAATAACTTCTAGGATCATTTGCTCCAGTACCTTCCCAGCAATCAAGGTAAAGCTGACTAGCCTGTAGCTCCCCAGATCTTCTTTAATGCCTTTTCTGAAGATAAGTGACATATGCTGTCTTCCAGTCTTGGAAACATCTCCCAGTTGCCACCACCTTCCAAAGATAATCGAGTTGCCTCACAATGACATTGACCAGCTCCTCAACACTTGTGGTTGCTCCCTGTCAGGTCCTATGGACATCTGAATGTCCAATTTGCTTAAATTTTCCCTAACATGCTTCTCCTACAGTGTGTAAGTATTCATTGCTGCAAAATTTTCCATTGATCCTAGAGACCTAGATTTCCTGAAGGCAAATCTCATCAGCAAAGTCCAAGGCAAAGCAGGCAGTGAGTAGGTTGACCTTTTCCATGTCTTTTCACAGCAGCACTCCTGCACCATTCAGCAGTGGGTCCAGGTTTTCTCCTGTCATCCTTCTACTGCTGATATATATTTGCAACATTGAAAAGAATATTTCTGAATTTGGTATAAAAGTCTTACCCATCAGTTTCCCTACTGGTTGTGTTTCTGTTGTATTTCATGCTCATTTCTGCTGATGTTACATGGGCAGCTTAATTCAACTGGGAGCATGTTGGATGTTACAGTCTTTTTTTTTTTCTTCCAACTTTTTGATAACCTAAAAGATCTAGTGTAAACTCTTCCCCTTTCTTCTGGCAGTGCAGAACTGCAAGTGTAAGCCTAAAAGATTATGCAAATCTTACTGGAAAGAGAAGAGTTTTGTCAGTACTGTTTTTGAAATACTAAAGTGTGAGGTCTTTTGTTAAAGTATACCAGTTACTGTTGTCCCTTAATCAGTTTTTTAATAATAAAGACTGTGGACAATCTCAGTGTTAGCGCATGAGGTTTGTGCATGCACCCTTCTGGTTATGTTTTAAATATAAGAATCTTACTCTTTTGGGAGCTTGATTTCTTTTATTTAACTGATGTTCTTTATTTAGTTCTCTTTTCTTCATGTGCTTCCTGTATGTGTTTTCATTGCCAGATGGCACTGTGCCTATGGAACCAGCTGGCAACAACACACGTGCAGGTCTGCAAGACTTAGTGTTACTTAAGTTAGCAAGTTAGAGCTCTGCCATACAAGTTGTTTTGGATCTCGGTACATTCACTAACTGTGAATGAGAACATTTTCTTTAGCACTGGAGGGAGCATTTCTGTCCACCTTTTGTTTCCTGCCCAAGTACACGTAAGGGAGATACATTTCATTGACTAGAACGTGTAGAGCCAAAGTTTTGTGGCTTGCAACTCACCCGTGTACAGTATGAAAATGAAAGCCCTTCACTGTTTCTAGTCAACTTCATTCACATTTCAAGGAAAACAAGAACAGAAAAACTAATACCAAGCTGTTTTCCTAGGATGACACAGTATTTAGATAATCCTGCTGCAGTGATATAGTTCTCCTGTCTTGTTTACCTTTTTGAAGGGTAGGAAACATGAAAGAATTACTATATAAAAAAAAAAAAACAACTACGCTATGAAAGAAAAAGATAACCTGCCAAAATAGGTTCTCTCATGCTACTGTAAGTACATACCTATCCTTGTTAAAGCTGTTGCATGAAGTGGACCATGTTGAATCTCTCCACCTCCCCTGGTGTCGTAGTTCAGCCCTGATCGGGACCAGACTACGCAGTCTCTCTCTCACTCCCCCCACCTTCCGAGAGAACAGGGAGAGAAAATATAAGGAAAAACGGCTCGAGGTTTGAGATAAGGACAGGGAGAAATCCTTAAAGTTACCGTTATGGGCAAAACAGACTCAACTTGGGGAAAACTATTCATTTATTACTACAAACAGCAGGATAATGAGACAGAGAACAAGATAACCTCCCCCCACCCCTCCCTCTTCCCAAGCTTAACATTATCTCTACTACCTTCCCCTCCCTGAGCGGCACAGGGGGGAAGAGGGAATGGGGGTTGCAGTCAGTTCATCATGTTATTTCACGCCGCTGCTTCATGGTTGGGGGAAGAACTCCTCACATTCCTCCCCTGCTCTGTTGTGGGGTCCCACCCATACGCCACAGTCCTTCGTGGAACTGCTCTGGCGTGGGTCATCTCTTCCACGGAGTTCAGTTCCTCCAGAACAGCTGTCCCAGCTGTGCCCTCCATGGGCCACAGCTGCCTTCAGGCATCCACCTCCCCCGGTATGGGGTCCTTCACGGGCTCCAAGTGGATCTCTGCTCCTCCGTGGACCTCCATGGGCTGCAGGGGGACAACCTGCTCCACCATGGTTGTCACCACAGGCTGCAGGGGAATCTTGGCCAGGAGCCACATTACTCCTCACCCTCCTTCTGAACTGACCTTGGCGTCTGCAGGCTTTCCTCACAACGGGCTGGTAGATATCTCTCAGGATCTTTTTTTTTACATCTGATTCACTTCTCATCTCCTCTCCACTTCTTGCAGCCGGGCTGGACCGAGTCGGGCCCAGTCGGCCGCCTGGCGAGAGGCCAGAGGGTGAGGCCTGCAAGGCCCATGAGGCCTGCGCCTCCCCCTCTGCGCCTCTGCCCCCACTCAGCTTCTTCACATCTTCTCTCCTCTCTTTTTTTTTTCCTGTTTTCCCCTTCTTAAATATGTTATCGCAGAGGCGTTATCACGGGACATTCTGCTACCAATCGGCTCGGCCTTGGCCAGCAGTGGGTCCGCCCTAGGCCTGGCCAAGTCCACTGAACAAAGGGGAGCGACCTCTAGCAGTTTCCTACAGAAGCTACCACCTTAGGCCCCCCCTCACTAGCAAAACCACAACACCTGGTCTTTATTAAATTAGTCATTTATCAAGGTTTAGATTGTGTACAAACCTACCACATGTGTGTATCTGGAGACTTGCTTTCTTAGCAGATGTACTACTGATGCATGTGATGATCTATGCCTGTAAGTTTTTTTTACTTGTGAAGAAATAAATCAAACCTTGTCATTTTTAAAGTTAATAGCAAAAGTCTTAATGGACTAGGAGTAGCCAAGATTTTATATTCCTTCTCTCCTTTATGGAGCTAACTATTTTCAGTAACTACTAGAAACACTGTTGGATCCTTTCACTTCTCTGAATGTCTGTTTATATACTGATGGGCAATCTTTATTGCTGTTAACTGTTACTAATCCTTCAGGTCTCTGTTATTTTTTTCTGAGTCACTATTGCCTGAGTTGTGCCACTGGAATTTCTGCTCTGTAGACAAGAAATTGGCAGGAAATTTTTGTCCTTTCCCAGAATATGCTCAGATGGGAACTTGGTAACTGGAGAGCTCATTCAGCTCAATGCCAAAGCTGCTTAGCTCCACAGTCAGGGGGTTGTGGAAATGTAAGACATCAGGAAATAATTTGTCTTGTTTGTATGAAAGATTTTTATGGAGTAAACATTGTGGTGTAGAGTGTTCGGATACTGTAGAGTCAGCATTCCAACATAAGACTCTCCTAGCAAAAGATTTTCAGCCAAATCTACCACCTGATTGCATTGAGATAGAATTATTACAGTAGAGTATTTAAGGAACTGTGCAGTTCATGAGCAATGAAATTTTAATCCAGCTGCACAGTAATTTAGAGAATGTCATCTTAACTTGGTATCCCTGCCACCTTAAATCCTGGCATACGCCTATGGAGAGAGACAAATTAGATTTAGTAGTAGCTGGCAGGGGAAGATGTGAAACTAAGAGGAACAAAGTTAGCTAATAGGGAAGTTTAGGGATTAAACAAAACCTTTTCAATGTTCTCATCCATTACTCAGTGAAAGAGAAAATCGTTTACTGTGCACACAGCTTGAATACACTAATCAACAGGTTCCTGGGTGAGAATTGCACTAATGACAATATATTTCAAGTGATACATGATCTGGAAACATCACTGTGTGTGTCTAGACCAGACAAATTCATTCTCAATTTAAGGAATGGGAACAAACATCAGCTGTATCTCCAGCCATGCATAAATAGCTAAATAAATAAAATACCTTGCTAAGGGTTTTGAAGGTGTCAGTGAACATAATCTGTTTTGATTCAAAGAGGTAGCTGTCAAGTCATGTTCTCCAGATGACTTACCAAGTACCAGCAGGTGTCCAAAGCACATCCTCAGTGCTCGTAGTCATGTTGTTGTTGGCAGAATGACCATTCTTATCATAGAGAGCACCACATCAGTTTTTAAGATGGATCTGGAAACCTGCCCAGGTTATACATCTGTTTGGGTACTTTCCACCTCAAAGGGAAAGCGGAGATAGAAAAAAAGCTTTTACAACTATTATATTATATATATATTTTTTTAACATATGCAATTATAATCAATAATTGTGACTTTTTTCCTAGTTCTCATCTTCCCTCCTCCACCCATATCCACCCTGCTGTCTCCTTTATCATGCCAATACAGGATTCAGATGAGGATGGGCTGACTTTACACATACGTACATGAAAGGAAGAGCTGTAAACTGTAGATCACTGACAAACTGCGGGCACAACACTGCTGACCCAGCTGTAGAACCTGTGCAAAGGGGAAAGCCCAGGGTTAGCTTCTCAATACATTGCTGCCTATTCATGAGGCCCATCTTATGTATTTTATTGCTACTGATGTATTTGCTGTTTCAATTCTGGTTTTGCTGAGATAAAGCTAATTTTCTTCCCAGTAGCTGCTGTGTTTTGGACTCAGTGTGGAATTTGGTATGTGAAGAACGTTCACAATACACTGATGTTATTTGTTGTTGCTAAAGAGATCAAGAACATTTTCAGCTTCCCAGATTTCCCTAACGTGCAGGTGCAAGAAGCTGGAAAGGTTGTAGCCAATATGGTTGACCCAAACTGGCCAAAGGAAGTATTCTATACCATAAATATCATGCTCAGCATACAAGTGGAGGTTGGCCAGTGGGCAGCTCTCTTGGAATTGTTCTGAGATTGCTCTCTGTTCTGTTCCATGATCACTACGTGGGATGGGCTGTATTGATTATCAGGTCATCGCGTGGTAAGAAACTGTGTGTTTGTATATTTTATTATCCTATTATTATTATTATTATTAATCTTTTGCTGTCCTAGTAAATTGTTATTATCTCAACCCACAAGTTTTCCTTCCTTTCTGATTCTGTTGACTATCCCCTTCTGGGAGAGGAAGGGTGAGCAAGCAGCTGTGTGGCACTTGGTTTCTGACTGTGATTAAACCATGACAAAATGTATCAGATATTTCTTTCCATTCTCACTCATCTATTTCCCACCCCTCCCCCATTCATTTTTGTTTTGGTTTGGTTTGGGTTTTTTTTTTCTGTGAATGATGAATTTTAAGGAGTGGTTAATGCTTTTTGCCCAAAACATTTTACATTTCCTGTCCTGAACCTAGAAATGCTGGCAATGACAAGTTTGTTTTACTGCATTGTAGATATTTACATGAGAAATACAAGCTTAGCTGTATAAGTATGTCAGCCTGTGGTTACATTGCTGCTTATTGAAGACTGATGGACTGCACCATGCACATCCTGCCTCTTCCCTAAGCATCTCCACATCAGCAAAAAGATGGCTTTTAAAAATGCCAATTTGAAGTCTTGTGTTCCTTTTACTTCTAGATACAAATGCTGCTACTTTTCACATTTGTGGGGAGTTTGTGAGATAATGGAGGTAGACATACTGAAGGAGTGGGGTTGTTGATGGTTCTAACCATAGCAGTGCTCATTTCAGAACTGTTTCATCTGAATGTTTTATGGGGAACCTAGCATGTATGTCCCAGTTTCATATGCCCCTGTAAGTTTTGTGTGTGCAAGAATTCTGTGTTTGCAGGATTATGTGCATTTGTTTGTGTGCATATAAAAAACAGATCCTAGTCATTGCATATGTGAGCTTCTACTTAACTGCTTAGAATGGGCCTACTGGATTAAGTCATCCTAAAGCATGAGGCAGTGATCCTGTTGCTGTAAAAGTTCTTGAAGGCTGTGTTATATCTTTGCTCTGTACATGCAATACACCAGTAAGAAGAAATCATCTGTAGCTGCAAATGCAGAATGATGGATAAGAACTAAATACTGCTTTTCTAAATGATTGCTGGGAGCTTCTAACTTCCCAAATAGTGAGAATAATTAAAGGGCTCAAAAACTGTTCAAAAGATTGCATGATACTATTTCTGTTCTTGACCGTATCCTTTAATATTTTGAGGAAGTTGCACCTATGCCTTTGTGATGTCTGGACCCACTTTCTTTGCTTCTGAAGAGCAAAGAAGAGTTCCTTTTTGTTGTTCAGTAGCCTGTGTACTTGCAGACTACGAAATCTGTCTCATGGAAAAAGGAAAAATATTGGTTTTTTTTGGGCATTCTGTCTCCAGTTCTCATAATCAACAAAGCAAGTACTTTCGAGCTGTGGAGTGTTTGGAGCACCTTATTTAAAACCACTGATTACCTTCTATTCTGAGGATACATTTAATTCTTTTTTTTAACTCACTTGCATGTCTGGCCTCCATATTCCATAGCAGTGAGAACTGCAGTTACTTGTCCTTTCTGCGGAAGAGAATTATATTTATTTGTTTTAAACTTGCTATGTGATGATTTAATTGATCATTCACAGGTGCTTGTCTCATAAGAAACAGTGAAAATCATTCTGAGCTTAGTTTCTCCATATCTTTCAACACTTTACTGACTTATAGCATATTCCTCTTTCATAGTATTTTTTCAAGACTAAACTAGATTTTTTTCTGCACATTGGACTACTCTGTTTGTTTTTGTTTTTGTTTTTGTTTTTGCTTTTAACTATACCTCTTCTAGTTCTTCTGCATAGTTTTTTTTTTTTTTTTTGATGGGGTGATCAGAATTAGGCATATCATGGGTCAGCAGTAGTAAAACGAAAGTGGTGATTGCTATTCCTTTTAAAGCAATTGCAAATGTTTTTTTTTTTGCTATTCTTTTGGTGGAGCTTTGAATTTTCAAAGAGCTCAGGATGCCAAGATGTCTTTCTGAATTGATATCAGTAAAATCCATCACTGTAGATGCAGTGTTAATGTTATTTTTTCATGTGTTACTATGCACTTTTCTATATTAAATTTAATCTCCTCCTGCTTTTATCACTGTATTATCTCTCAGCCCCATCAGCATTGCGAGACCCTTTGCAACTTTTTGCATTCATCATATATTTTCATGATCCTAAATAATTTGTGTCTTCATTTCATAAATCAGCCCTTTTCCAGATAATTTATAAAGGTGTAGAAGTAAGCAGGTTCATATGTGATCCTCCTGGTAACTGCCCGTCTTTGTTCACAGAGCTGTAGTAATGTAATTATACCCTACATTTCCTTTCTTTTAATTGATTATATTATAAGAGGCCTTTGCTTTATCTCCAGACAGATGACATTTTAAGGAAACATTTGAGATACAAATTTTAAAGCCTTTTGAAAATTCAAGTACACTACATCAAAGGGGTGCCTAGAATGTGCTTGGTGAATCCAATACTGGGCACCTGGACATGTATCCTAAAGAATTTGAAAACACTGCTTTTGTAGAAGAATCTCAATTGTAAAATATTGCTGAAGATTGAATCATCAGTCCCTAACTTAGCCCCTTGCAAATTTAGGTGTATTGGTATACCTAAATATATATACATATAGGTAGAACTGAGATTTTAGTTGGAAGAATATCTGTCTTATTTAGGCATGATAAAAGGTGTAATTTGCTCTTCCATTTATTGATAATGTGGTGCTCTGCTGTGAGTGAAGCTCAAAGCTCATCTTTTGACTTGTAGGTGGAAGGTGTTGACTTGTAGGTGTTCTTTGGGAACAACAAAAGTTACACCATTTTTGCAATAGCAGTTTTTGGAGTAGAGCTGTGCCCTAAAGTCCTGCGTACAAAGCTGCTAAGGGCTTCTTGTCATATATGGGGTGCTTCTTGTGTGTGTGATGTTCTTGGGAAAACAGAGGGCTGTGGTTTTGCATATATGACAGAGATGAATCGTGTTGCTTAATGCATGATCAGATCAAGACCAGACACTGGTAAGAGTAAGCTCTTGGAGGTCTTCTAAGGATGACTCTGTTTTACAGCCAGAGGTTTCTAATCCATTAACATTAGGTTACTCAAATAATTACAATATTTTAAACTGAATTATTAGTTAATGCATTTAAGACCCTGATACTAACATAAGCATAGTATACATTGGATAGTTCTCAGGCACTCTCAACACCTGCTTACCTCTCAGGGAAGGAATAAATTTTTGTTTTGCTCTGTAGGATGCTTTGTTGCTGATTAACATGCAATGAGAACAAATAGCATGCAACCAGTACTAGTTTTTACTTATCCAAGCTTCACAACTCTTCTGCCATGCTAAGGTGCCAAGCATATGGCAATTATCTACTAATTAAAGAAAGCACTTTGATTAATACACATATTTTCCAATATGTTGCACAACTTACTTGATCTGTTGTGACTGAGACAGCAATATTCATTCTGATATCTGCTATTTTCACTGTCAGTTTTGCAGCCTTTCAGCCTGTTTCATGCTCTAGCAATTTCTTTTGGAGGTGACAACTCCTCAGAGACAGCTGGGGTTGAAAGGTGTTACCTTGCCTCTATGTAAGTCCCTCTTAAAATTTGATTTAAACCCTGAAATCTCAAGAGCTTTCTGGTGGACAGGTATAAAACTTTCAGTATAAATGACAATCTATCCATTAAATTGACATTAGAGGCAAAGCAAAAAAAAACAAAAAAAAAAACCCAAAAAACCAAACCAAACCAAAAAACAAAAAACCTCAACAACCCAAGTCTAGATTTGCCTCATTTTTGACACAATGGAAACACCCAAGCTAGAAACCTAGTTACTGTATGCAACCTGTGTAATTAGTTAGTAGTAATTAGTTAGTTACCTTACTATTTGACCATGTCTCAAATGTAAATGAACAATGATATTGATTGTTTCTTTGCAGACCCAAAATGTTGTTTGAAATTAGCATAAAACGGAGTTTGCAGGATATTCTATCTTCTAAGCTGTGACTTGCTGACACACAGATATTCTTAAATTTAGCTGCAATATAGATTTTAGAAGCCTACAGTTTTAAACCACTCAAGTCAGTAGAAACCTTTTATACACTCTTACATGTTTTTTGCTTTTGTAAAATCATGTCCAAAATTATGGTGTTTCATTACTGAAGGCCTATGTTTCATTTACAAAATTCTTAGAATCATAGAATAGCTAGGGTTGGAAGGGACCTTTAAAGGTCATCTAGTCCAACCCCACTGAAAGGAGCAGGGACATCTCCAACTAGATCAGGTTGCTCAGAACCCTCTCCAATCTGGCCTTGAATGTCTCCAGGCATGGGGCATCCACCATCTCTCTGGACAATCTGTTCCAGTGCTTCACCACCCTCATTGTAAAAATTTTTATCCTTATATCTAGTCTAAATCTACCCTCTTTTGGTTTAAAACCACTACCCCTCATCCTATTGCTAAAGGCCCTGTTAAAAAGTTTGTCACCCATCTTTCTCATAAGCACTCTTTATGTACTAAAAGGCCACAACAAGGTCTCCCCAGAGCCTTCTCTTCTCCAAGCTGAACAGCCCCAACTCTCTCAGCCTGTCCTCGTAGGAGAGCTGCTCCAGCCCTCTCATCTTCATGGCCCTCTTCTGGACCCTCTCCAACTGGTCCATGTCCTTCTTATGTTGGGGATTCCAGAGCTGGATGCAGTACTCCAGGTGGGGTGTCACCAGGGCAGAGTAGAGGGGGAGAATCACCTCCCTTGACCTGCTGGCCACACTTCTTTTGATGCAGCCCAAGATATTGAGTTTCAGTGTTTTGTCATTTAGCAAATACTTTCCCTAAAAGAAGTAAGTTGCTCTAAAAAACTTTATCTCAATTTGTGTTATAAAAACCACAATTGCTTTAGTGGAATCTATTTTTTCATAATCCACTAACAGAAAGGAATACAGAATCAGAGATCCTCAAAATGAATGGTTGTACAAAAATTACAGTTTTATTTTATTTTTATTTTAATTTGTGGAAAAAATCCAAATAATACTTTAATTACACTTATTGCTATACCTGCACTTGGACAAAAATGAGGACAAAAAAAAATGCAACTATCATGCTAAGCAAGGCTTTGAATAGTGTTAAAAAGGCAATTTCAGCTGGGCAGCAGGCATGCTGATAAATATTTTACCTTCTCTGAAATAATCAGACAATCCTAACATGGTATTTATTGCCTTGGTTGGACTAGGGAAAAAAAAAAAAAGACATGAAAAAAAACCCCTAGTTCAAGAAACAGAGGTTAGTATAATGGCAGATAGATTGTAAAAAATGTATATGGATAACCAGAAAGGAAGCTTTTTAAAAATCCAGGCTTAAACCATCATGAATGGATATGAAAGCATATGAAAATATTTAGTTATAATGAAATTTAGGAATCAGTAGAGATCTCATTTTGCATGGAGCTGAATCCCTGTGCTTGTTTCTGTCACGTCCCTCATTTTGTGACCTGCAATTTTTTTTTGTTCCCGAATGTACTTAATTTCATGCTAATTTAGTGACTCTGGATTATTGATGCTAAACACTATTTTGTATAAAGTGGATGTTTGTAGAGACAGCAGGTGAAAATAACAATATTAATTTTCCATGAGGAAGTGGGTTTCATACAGTAACTCTGGCTGGAATAATCTTTTGGAGTTTTTTGTCTGCCATGTCTCGTTTTTGGTATAACACTTTGGAATGGTAGGCTGTTGAAAGAAATGCACCCCTATGGAAGAGCCAATGGTATGTGATATAAAAAAGCAGAAAAGTTGATGATTATTTTCTTTTATTTCTAAAATGTTATTAAAAATAAACAGAATACAGTGATTGCCATTTGTTTTTGAAGTTTTTTCTTCTATTGAGCTACCTGATGCTGTTTACTGAGTGAGCATTGAATCCTTGCAGGTTGGTGGGGCAAAGTGAGTGACTACACAAGACCATAAACTGATTCCCTGCCCTGCCTCCAGTACTTGTGAGGATAGACTGTATAAGTAAAATGCATCGCCTGGATTTTGTTTGATGTTAGTATTGATCTTCCTGAGGGAAGCTGAATACATTTAGTCTTGTTCTGGATATTGTTGATTGGCAGATCTTTTCCCATGTATATCAGAAAATCTCTATGCAGCTTGGAGTTGGGGCTGGTGGGGGGAGGGGGTCCCACAATGAAAGGCAATAAAGAACAGGATGCTTTTTTTTCTTCTTGCACAAGGCACAGCAATCTGCATTTCATAATATTAAGCAACATTTATGGTAAATGTGTGATTGTCAAGGTTGTAGAAGAATTCTAAATAAGCACCTCTTGATTATGGCATGTAGCAGACACCTTTTAGTTTTGTGTCGTATGAACGTCATGAGCTTCTTCCACTTAGGTTTGTGATTCCTTCCTGTAGTGAGGATCAGACTAGATTGTAGCAATGGCTCTTTCTGTCCTTAAGGTATATAAATCTGTTAATCTCTTTAGGATCTAGCATGTATGATTTAGGGTTTCTGGCTGAGTGGAAATGCTCTGAGCACAGCCAGATGTGTTATGAAAGATTTAAAGGAAAATGAGGAATCTCATCAGAAGCTGTCAAGGGACCTTTATGGCTTTGCTGCCACAGGATTGAACTTCCTTGCTGCTTATGGGTGGGCTTAAAATCTTCTAATCCTTCAGGAAGCCGCTCAGCATTGGGTTTCCATTTAGACCTAGTGCCTCTGAAATATAATCACCTTTCTGGAGGCGGCACAGTATGACAGCCATGAATTCTGGAGATATGTTGTCAGGCACTTCTGGTGTTAAGAAAACTTATGTGAGATCTCCTCATTCCTCACTTGGCTTTCAGAGGGCTTTTAGAGGCCTTTCTAGGCACTCGGCTGAAGCTGAAATTTAGATTTGCCACAGTGTGCATGTCCAGACCCTATTGAAGGCAAACGATACCTGAGAACATTTTGTACTGTTCATGAAGAAGAGCTCCCAGACATACTGTTCCTGTGCATGTCTTTACCCTAGAACTCTTTTTTCATGTTTAACATGAATCAGTCTTGCTGCACTTTACATTCATAATTAATTGTTCATGGGCATAGAGAAAAGATTGTTCTGTTCTTTGCAGCAGCCTTTTGTATTTGAAGCTGTTATCATCCTCCCTCTTCTTGTCTTTAGGCTAACCCCATTCTTTCAGGATTTCCTTCCTAACTGCCTGTTTATAGACCTGAGTAGGATGTTTATCTTTTCTTCGTGCTATTGTTGACTCTTTCTGAAGGGCTGCTATGCATTAACTGATCCTAGTAGTGTAGTTGTGCAGTTGATTTTTTTTCTCTCGGTTGAGTACTCATCTTTCCTCATCCTAAAAAATATCTCTTAGAATATCTGCTCAGTGCATCTTTTCATTTTCACAGGCAAGCAGGGACCTAGGTGTGATTACTGCCAAGCTCTGCACCTACCCCAAAGTAGTTTCATCAGGATTATATTTCCCTGGTTAGCTTATGAGAATGCCAATCAAGAGCAGCAATAAAAAAGTCTTTACTAGGTCAATGACTGCACATCTCTATTGTCCAGAAGTCCTTAGATTTTGTTCTAGAGAGATGTATTTTTGTTGCTCACTGTAGCCAATACTATTTCAGTTGTAAAATGGACTGCAAAGCAGGGTGACAAAAGGAAAAAAGAAGAAAAACAGAAAAGGGGCAGGGGGGGGATTTGTTTGGTATTTTAAGGAAATGTGAAAGTATCACACTCCCTCTTTGCTTTCTTGGTGAAGAAAGATTTTGGCACTGGCATGGATTTTTGGGCAAATTTCTTTCACTGTTTTACTGTATTCTCTAAATTATAAAGCAAAAGTTTGCCTGCAGATAATTTACTTGCCATATCTTAATATCAACACATTTCCTTTTCAGCATTTTCCAGATGCCTTTTTTTGGTAATACACACATCTAGTTGACATTTGTAATTTTCTTCCAAATGACACTGTAAGAAATAGCCCAATTAGTAATTCTCTAGCCATCATAACAAATAAACATCACATGATATAGTATATTTCAGCATGACATGAGATTTCCCAACAGATTATGTCATCATAAAGTGAACTGCATCACCATGCTCTGTACCACTTGCTGACTAAAACTGTGTTTTCATACGTTCTCTAAAGAATGCAATAAACAAAGACAGCCCTAGATAGAAAGATTGTAAAACTAGTATTAACATAGTTTTTTTTTTTTTATATCCAAGGCCTATTAATTAATTTCAGGAAGAAATAAGTTGAATATTTTTGATGTAATGATTGAATAGGAAGTGATTATTTTTATTGTGTGGTCAGTGACACATTAGCTCTCTCATCATTGACAGATGGAACAGCTTGGCCTGTATAGAACAATGTATGCAGTATTAAGGTGATACAAGTCTGGCTTTCATGTAATTGCTTCTTGCCTATTTGCACACATTAATTAAGCACATAACTTTAATTTTGAGATTTACTAAATCAACTGAAATGCTAAATTAAATTTCCTCCAGCAACTTTGACTCTGTGAACACAACATAGCTCAAATGCTAAGGTCAGATTTTGTTGCTTCTGTAGAGGTAACATTTGCTAGAAAATTGTATTGTATTCCAAAACATGTTTATGCAGACAATATTCATGTTTTGAAGCTGCACGTTGCCCTGGTGCCTCAGTGAGCATTTGATTGAGGCATTTTCAGAACAGGTTTAAAAACTTTTTATCTCCCTCCTCATGTCTCAGATAAATCTGGTACCATTACATTTCTTACTCAAGTGAAACACTAAGAGGCTTTTGACAGTCATGTAAATAACAAAGTAGATATTTCAGTAGTAACCATTGCAATTCAAAATAATATAAACAAACTTTTCCACTTAGGCCTAAATATCATTCTCGAGACAGCTTTTGACAATGTCTCCCACAACATTGTCCTAGAAAAGCTGTCATTAAATACCTAAATACCGTTCTTGGGATGGCCTTTGATACCATCTCCCACAGCATTCTCCTAGAAAAGCTGGCGGCTCATGGTTTAGACAAATATATCCTGCAATGGGTTAAAAACTGGCTGGATGGCTGAGCCCAAAGAGTTGTGGTGAATAAAGTTAAATCCAGTTGGCGGCCGGTCACAAACCGTGTTCCCCAAGGCTCGGTGCTGGGGCCAATTCTGTTTAATATCTTTATCAGTGATCTGGATGAAGGGATTGAGTGCTACCTCAGCAAGTTTGCAGATGACACCAAATTGGGCAGGAGTGTCTATCTGCCCGAGGGTAGAAAGACTCTGCAGAGGGACCTGGACTGATAGGCTGTAGTGAACTGTATGAGGTTCAACAAGGTCAAGTGCTGGGTCCTGCGCTTCGGTCACAACAACCCCATGCAATGCTACAGGCTTGGAGAAGAGCAGCTGGAAGGCTGCCTGGTGAAAAGGGACGTGGGGGTGCTGGTAGAGAGCCATCTGATCATGAGCCAGCGGTGTGCTCAGGTGGCCAAGAAGGCCAACAGCATTCTGGCTTGCATCAGGAACAGTGTGGCCAGCAGGAGTAGGGAAGTGATTGTGTCCCTGTACTTGGCACTGGTGAGGCCACACCTCGATTACTGTGTGCAGTTTTGGGCCCCTCAGTACAAGAAAGACATTGAGTTACTCGAGCGCATCCAGAGAAGGCCAGCGAAGCTGGTGAGGGGTCTGGAGCACAAGTCTTCTGAGGAGGAACAGGGGTTGTTTAGTCTAGAGAAGAGGAGGCTGAGGGGAGACCTCATTGCTCTCTACAACTACTTGAAAGGACATTGTAGGAAGGCAGGCATTGATCTCTTCTCCCAAATAACTTGTGATAGGACAAGACAAAATGGCCTCAAGTTGCAGCAGGGGAGGTTTAGTTTGGATATAAGTGATCAGGCACTGGAACAGGCTGCCCAAGGAAGTGGTGGAGTCACCATCCCTGGAGGTGTTCAAAGAAAATGTATATATGTCACCCCAGGACATGGTTTAGTAGGCATGGTGGTGTTAGGTTGATGGTTGGGCCTGATGATCTTGGTTGTCTCTTCTGAGCTTAAGATTCTGTGATTCTGTAAAAAACTAGTATCCATCTCACTTTCTTGAAGGGATGGCCAAACAATTTAAACATCTTTTGATGCTGTCAGACTTCACATGAGAGGGCAATATCCAGCTCATTATGACTATAGCGTCAACCAGGAGCGTTAGTTATACCAAAAATTCAGGAAGGGCGGGATTAGGCCTTCCGTATATACCGTACACATTATGCGTCACACACTATATCTTTCTTTCCCTGCAGAGCAACAGTGGGTTTAAAAAAGGCATAATTGCAGTGATTAAAGGAGGAAAAGACTATTACAGCTAAATTTCTTAGTAACTGGAAAGTGTTAATTACAGTGTCAGTCCTATTCCCAATGTGATATTTAATAATTTTACTAAATAACTCTCACAAAAATATTAACATTTGTATTCTTATATGCTGATTTGAAACTCTTCAGTAATGCAAATGTGTAAAACTCTTAAGACAATTTTATTACCCACTCAACAGAATTTAAAATCTTTTCATGAACAGTTGAATGGGAAAAATATCCTGGAAAAATTCACAAGAATTTAGTTAGAAGTCATGTCAGGTTTAACTAAGATGACATTCTTTAATTTCCTTATCAGCCACCACACTTGTCTCCTGCTTCTTGTCAGTTGTTTGTTACAAAGGTCACTTAAGTACATGTTACTGCCTTTGTTAAACTGACAGGGTGGAATAGTAAATACAATATTTAGGGCTTTTCTTTTAAGCTTCTATGTCTCCTTAAAAATGAGGCACTGTTGTGTTGATCTGCAGTGTTTATTCCTACTTGGCTTTTAAAAATTATACCATTCATGTATAAATTTTGTTGCACTTCAGATTTCTTTTAAATAGGAAGATCAACTTTTTTATTATTGCTATTCTGATTCATCTCTAGGTGTTTGAGTCTTCTGGAGCTAACACTAATCCTCCGAAGCTGGGAACTGAGTTTTCTTAATGTGATGTGTTAATGCCAATATAATAGCACTGTCAGTAGGGAGCCTAGACTCATGTTCTCATAGAGATTAACAAGGATTTAAAGTGCTTTTTCTAGAGAGATATAATTATTCCTATTTTCAATGTTATTTTATGTCTTAATTATTTACCAAAGGGCCTTGGGTACCACCAAGGCACCTCACAGTATTTGTGGTAAATCCTCTAAGTCAGTCTTCATATATAATGTCTCCAACCTCAAAAGAAAAAAAAAACAAAATATATGTTTCAACAGTAGCAACCAACTCTTCATATGTCCCTAGTAGATTTGCTAGAAAGTCAATATCCTATACAACTCTGATGTTGACCAGTATAAGTACCTACTGGATTACTATTTATTTGCCCCAAATTGCATACCCCTTTTAACTGACAGATACACTGTTCATGCTGATTTTCAGCCCTGTATGTGCAGACTCAGCTTCCTATTTTTAAGGTCCAGGGAAGCTTCATGTGAAGGTAAATACCTCTTTTCCAGAGAGATGTGTTAACTCATGCTTATGTCCAGGAAATACACCTTTTCCCTCTGCCATTGCAGACAATGGAATTCTACATTCTGACAAGACACTTTTTCCTGCTATAAAAATGAAAATTCTTTTTGTTTCTTAGTAAAAGGCTTTTTATATTCATATCTGTTGAGGTTTTGCTATCTGAAAGGTCTTTGCCAGGGTGTATTTCTGCACACTTAAAACCAGGTATGAAAAAAAAGCCCGTACTTCCTGCTCGTTCATCTCTATGTAAGTGGTAACAATGCACACAAGTTTTGTATTTTGATATGTGATTAGAGAAAGGAGCTCATACTCACCATTTCAAGAGTTTTAACCAGTCTTATTTGTTATCCAATAATTTTTATCCCATTTGACTATGCTTCTATGCAAATATGCATGACCTTTTTATTAATGAAAATCTTTTTTAGTTTCAGTGACTCTCAGAGGTCCAAAATGCTCTTAGGTGGAAGCAGGGAACTGCACAAAGAGGATGGGACCAAATGAGTGGAAAAGCATCAGTGTTTGCCTGGAGGAAGGAAGATGTGCGCTACTGCTTCATGCTAGGTATGGACACATTTTACTTCAGGTCCTCCTGAAGCCAAAAGAACTTCTTCAAGAAGAGACAAGGTACATTTTGCTGACTCAGGGTTTTCCAGTAGGTACGTGACTGCATTGCTAACTTGCAGGCATATATTTACTAAGGGGGAGAAGATTCCTCCTGCCCAGGCTGTGTTGCTCTCTTTGGAGTGGCAGGCACTGCAGAAATGCATGAAGAGTGAGTCTTGTATTTTCTAAGCTATGAATTGTAGCTCTTGCTGGCTTCAAGGATAGATTGCAAGCCAGTATATATAGTCTGTCTATAGAAGGAGATATATGCTTTATTTTTCTTGTAAACTGTCACTTACAGGTTTATAACTGATTGAGTACTGATTTATTTCCCACATATGACTCATATTTGAAATACTTTGAAGTATTTGTAAGGAATTTTCATTTAAGTTACTCCTCAAAAACAAGATAGATGATACCGCAACTGCCAAACCCAAGATCTCAAAAATTATGAATAAGGTTTAAACTGCATCCACTCCACTTTGAAATTATTATAGTACCAAGAGTGATAAATTGTTACTGTTGTCTTTTTATTTCTGAGAGTTTTTTACAGGGCACCTACTCCTTTCCTTAAAGTGAGAGTTTTTGTTATTTTTCTTTTTTTTTTATTTGTTTCCTCTTTGATCTTAAAAAAAAACCCTTATGTTTCTTGATCTTGCATGGACTTAAATCTGCATAAAATTTCTTGTCAAGATAGATACTGTGAAATATTAGTTGTTAATGTTTATCTCTCTAAGAATCTTGTACAAATATGAAAATAACAAAACTCAAGAAATGGAGCTTGTGAATTAAGTTGTTCACACAATTTAATCAAGAAATTGAACAGGTAATTGGCAGTACAGTAACCCCAGTTCTACAGTAGCAGTAGAAGCTAACGAGTATGTGTGTGCTGTCCTGAATATTGCATCGCTGTAGTATTTGAAGCAAAGCCCTTGAACAAGTCACACGTAAGGGTTTTTTAATGCAATTTGAGCACGAAACTCAGTACCAGGTAATGTAAACGCACACTCTTGTATTCTTTAACTGAGCAGAAGCAAATAATTTTCAAATAGTTCTGGTTCTTAATCCTTTTTTATTTAACCTTGTCATCTGTTAGCTCTTACTACTGGGTGAACAAGCAATCCCAAAGACTTTAAAAATGCTTTATTTTAGTTTGAAATATCAAGGGCCATCAAATTTTGCAGCTTTCATCTTCCTTCACTGGATTTATGTGATTTGTCGCAAGGAGATTGTATACTGCACATTATCACCATTACAAAGGAAGGGGCACAGCCTATGTTTAAGTTTCAATCAGAACGTCTGGACTATATCCTTGGAATACGGCATGAAACTGGAAACATTTGCCTTGAAGTCTTGTAAAACATGTTTCTTAGGCAAGATAAATTATAGTACAACAAATGAGATCAGTGGGGTGAATATATAGAATCATAGAATCATAGAATTGTTAGGGTTGGAAGGGACCTTCAAAGGTCATCTAGTCCAACCCCCCTGCAAGGAGCAGGGACATCCCCAACTAGATCAGGTTGCTCAGAGCCTCATCCAGCCTGGCCTTGAACACTTCCAGAGATGGGGGCTCCACCACCTTTCTGGGCAACCTGTTCCAGTGTTCTATAACTCGCATCGTAAAAAATTTTTTCCTAATTTCCAACCTAAATCTACCCCCCTCTATTTTAAAACCATTACCTCTCGTCCTATCGCAACAGGCCCTACTGAACAGCCTTTCCCCATCTTTCTTGTAGGCCCCCTTGAGGTACTGGAAGACCGCTATCAGGTCTCCCCGGAGCCTCCTCTTCTCCAGGCTGAACAGCCCCAACTCTCTCAGCCTGTCCTCATAGGAGAGGTGCTCCAGCCCTTTTATCATCTTTGTGGCCCTCCTCTGGACCTTCTCCAAAAGGTCCATGTCCTTCTTGTGTTGGGGGCTCCAGAACTGGACACAGTACTCCAGGTGGGGTCTCACCAGGGCAGAGTAGAGGGGGAGAATCACCTCCCTCGACCTGCTGGCCACGCTTCTCTTGATGCAACCCAGGATGCAGTTGGCCTTCTGGGCCGCAAGGCTGCATTGCCTGCTCATGTTAAGCTTCTCATCCACCAGCACTCCCAAGTCCTTCTCCTCAGGGCTGCTCTCAATCCATTCCCCGCCCAGCCTGTATTTGTGCCTAGGATTGCCATGACCCAGGTGCAGGACCTTGCACTTGGCCTGGTTGAACTTCATGAGGTTGGCACGGGCCCACCTCTCCAGCCTGTCAAGGTCCCTCTGGATGGCATCCCTCCCTTCCAGCATGTTGACGGCACCACACAAATTGGTGTCGTCGGCGAACTTGCTGAGGGTGCACTCTATCCCACTGTCCATGTCGCTGACAAAGATGTTGAACAGGGCCGGGCCCAACACGGACCCCTGAGGGACGCCACTCGTGACCGGTCTCCACATGGACATCGAGCCGTTGACCACCACTCTTTGAGTGCAGCCATCCAGCCAACTCCTTATCCACCGAGTGGTCCGTCCATCAAACCCATGTCTCTCTAGTTTAGAGAGAAGGATGTCGTGCGGGACAGTGTCAAAAGCTTTGCACAAGTCCAGGTAGATGATGTCAGTTGCTCGTCCCTTGTCCACCGATGCCATCACCCCGTCATAGAAGGCCACCAAATTGGTCATGCATGATCTGCCCTTGGTGAAGCCATGTTGGCTGTCACCAACCACCTCCTTGCTCTCCATGTGCCTTAGCATGGTTTCCAGGAGAATCTGCTCCATGACCTTGCCAGGCACAGAGGTGAGGCTGACTGGCCTGTAGTTACCTGGGTCTTCCTTATTCCCCTTTTTAAAAATGGGGGTTATGTTCCCTCTCTTCCAGTCATCAGGGACCTCACCAGACCACCACGACTTCTCAAATACGATAGCCAGTGGCTTGGCAACTTCATCCGCCAGTTCCCTCAGGACCCGCGGATGGATCTCATCAGGACCCATGGACTTGTGCACCTTCAGGTTCCTTAGATGATCCCGAACCTGCTCTTCGAGTACAATGGGCAGTTCTTCATTCTCGCAGTCCCTGCTTGCACCTTCTACAGCTTGGGTGGTGGGACAGGAACTCTTGTTGGTGAAGACAGAGGCAAAAAAGTCATTGAGAACCTCAGCCTTCTCCATGTCCTGGGTAACCAGGACACCAGTTCCCTTCTGGAGGGGGCCTACATTTTCCCTGGACTTTCTTTTGTCCCCTACGTACCTATAAAAGCTCTTCTTGTTACATTTTATATCCCTGGCCCGATTCAGTTCTGCCAGGGCTTTGGCCTTCCTTACCTTTTCCCTGGCCACTCGCGAAGCGTCTTTGTAGTCCTCCCAGGCTACCTGTCCCCACTTCCACCCTCTATAGGCTTCCTTTTTCACTTTCAGTTGGTCCAGGAGCTCCTTGCTTATCCACGCCGGCCTCCTGGCCTTTTTGCCCGACTTGTTTTTCATCGGGATGCACCTCTGCTGAGCTTGGAGGAGGTGCTCCTTGAATACGGACCAACTTTCCTGGGCCCCTCTTCCCTCCAGGGCCGCCTCCCATGGCACTTGGCCCCTCAGGTCCCTGAAGAGGCCGAAGTCCGCTTTCCTGAAGTCTAGGGCAGAGAGCTTGCCATGTAATTTCCTTGCTGCCCCGTGGATCTTGAACTCCACCATGTCATGGTCGCTGCAGCCAAGGCTGTCCTTCAGTTTCACATCCCCCACCAGCCCCTCCCTGTTGGTGAGCACAAGGTCGAGCATGGCACCCCTCCTTGTTGGCTCCTCTATGGCCTGCAGGAGGAAGTTGTCATCCACGCATTCCAGGAACCTCCTGGACTGCCTGTGCCCTGCCGTGTTGTCTCTCCAACAGATGTCAGGGTGGTTGAAGTCCCCCATGAGGACCAGGGCCTGTGACCGTGAGGCTGCTCCTATCTGCCTATAGAGCACTTCGTCTGGTCTATCCTCCTGGCCAGGCGGCCTGTAACAGACCCCCACCGTAACGTCCCCTGTCCGTCCCTGTCCTCTAATCTTGACCCATAAGCTCTCTGTCAGCTCCTCCTCCATCCCCAGGTGGAGCTCCACACACTCCAGCCAGTTGCTGACGTAGAGAGCGACACCCCCTCCTCGTCTCCCCTTCCTGTCTTTTCTAAAAAGCCTATACCCCTCCATGTTGACGCTCCAGTTGTATGTGTCATCCCACCACGTCTCCGTGATGCCAATGAGGTCGTAGCCCTGCTCGTGTGCAAGCATCTCCAGCTCTTCCTGTTTATTCCCCATGCTGCGTGCATTGGTATAGAGACACGTATACTGTGACTGCAGTGGGAAACACGTAAAGGAGTTATTTTACATATCTCAAACTATTCCTTTGTGAGTAATCAAGAAGAAGGTCTTATTTCTAGAAAACGGCAAGTTTCAGTTTTTAGGAATCTTATGAGTTAGAAAGTTACAAAACTGCTAGCACCTTAATACTTGAGGGCTTTGTCAAAAGGCCTTTTGAAATTGGGAAACTTACATTTTCTTTTCTCTTAGAAAAATAAATATAGGGCTATTCATAATATCTAGGAGCATTCAAAAAATTTGTTGGACCATATTTTAAAAACTTTGTATCCTAATTCATTTCCATTTGTTTTCTCCTACAAAATGCACTTATAGCCCATTCTGGTTGGAAGGGACACTCAGAAGCTCTTTTTGCAGGGATTCTCAGGAGCACGTGGGGATGTGATGATTTCAAGGAAGATGTTTTTTAATTGGATCTGATGAGCTTGTCTCAGTTTTTAGTGGAGCTTCTTATCTCTACAAAATAATGAGTGCATTGCAGGGGGTAATTTATTAGTTATAACATTACTTACATATTTGTCTTCCAATGATTCTAATTAGAAGAGGATGAATCTTGTATTATTCGATGATAACTAGTAAACTAGTTGCTGGTGTAACTTTCCAAATAGTTACCTATTTTACAGGGAACTGCTTCTATTTGATCAGGAAATTTAAAAGTTTTGTAAAAATGTATCTCACAGACTTGTTAGTATATTTTGCATATAGTTAAAAGAGATGAATTAACTGTGAAGTCAACGATATTTTAAATCATGCTTTAGCCTGCTGTGTCCTATCAAAAGGCATATGCTCTCTCATCCGATTAAAATCGTATTAAACCCTCCATTTGTAACATGAAAACTTCTCTATTATCACTGATTTTTGTAAAATTCTCTATTCGTTAGTGTGATTAATTGATATTTTTATATTTTTTTTATTTGATTTAATTTTTATTGCAGCACTCCATTTTAGGATTATGGCTACCTCCTGACTGCAAGCCTGTCAACAAAACAAAGGAGCAAATATTACCACTTCTTAAGAAGCAGTGCTTAGTAATAAATCACAATCGTCAAGAAAGGACTCTTTTGAGACAATAGAGGAAAATTAATTGCATCTAAGGTACATGCCACAGAGAAATTTTACAGGAAGCCTACCTCACTCTGTGTTGTGCTATCATATCATCTGTAGGTGTCCGTTAGTAACACATCATATCTTAAGTCACATAGAGTGTGATTTAGCTTCAAAATTCCCTTTATCTGATTCATATCCCACGTGAATGTCACTATCTCTGTTTCTGCTGCTATATGTCTGTGTTTTTACAGGAATGTGCAAGTACCTTCATATTATGCATTCTATAGACTTGTAAAAAAAAAAAGCAGATCTGTCAGACAAACAAGCACAATTGTTTATATAATATGGATCTCACAACCCTCATCTGATTTATGAGAAACTTCTGAGTGGAGTGTTTTTTGCAGGCAGAGGTTTTTGATGTTATATTGTGTGAAGAGCATGTAATTGATGATACTCAAAGCAGAAAAATATGTCACTTTTTATAATGATACAGAATATTTTGGGGATGTTCTTTGACCTGAACATTCTGTAAAATGTAAGAGATTAGTGAGTGCTGGCTATTTACATCTAAATATACATATGTAGGTTATGTACTGACTGTTGATATTGTCACAGGATTCTCATCCAGAGTATAGGGAAGTTTAATCTTATTGGTAATATTAAGGTTTCTTAGAATTTAAGCAGAGCAGGTAGAAAGACCTCTCAAAGGTGCAATTTTATCTAATCAAGACCTTTGTTAATTAACCTAATGGAAATGGAGTGGAATTATATCTGTGATGACTTTCCTCTAGTGCAGAGTAAGGCATTAAATTAAAACACTGGGTGGTAAAACAGTAAAGCATGAGGGCATGCTAATTTCTGAGACTGGAATTTGTTAGATTTTTTTTGGGGGGGGGGGAGTTGGGAGATGAATATAAGCCATTTGTAAGATTGACTTGTTTGAAATTTTATGCTGTTTATGACATCACTGGGGTCCAAACAATGTTCATGTGCTAGGAAGATTCATGCAAATAAGTGGATGTTTAAAGAATGACACAAGGTACCACAAAATTTTGCAGGAAGTAGCACCATATTTATTTGCAAGTAAATATGTTTCTGAGATTGTATCTGTTATGTAAGGCCATGTCAGAGGAGCAGTCAGTAAGATATGTTGAATATCTCTTGATCGTCTTGTCATGCCAGGTAAAGAGGTTTTAAATATGAAACGCACAGTCAACTACTACCAAACATTTACTCTGTAAGTGTGCTTGTTTGATTCTAGTAATAATGAATGTTAGCTTTCCCTCTTATTTTCTGCTCGGCTAAATCTATGATTAAAAAAACAAACACAAATTAGTGTTGCTGGTCAGAAACAATCTAGCAAAAGTGACATGCATTAAATGGACTTTATCTAATTGCCATCCATGCCTATGATCAGCAGGGGGCCTATGTGCACAGACATAATTTCCCTCCCCAGAATTTCTTTACTTCTGGGGAGTACTCTGAATGCAGTTCCCCTTTCAGATTCTTCTGAAACCATCAGCCCCTTGTCATGGTCCACTCAGAACTAGTGACAGTTCTTTTACTGTGATCTCAAAGTGCAAAATCAAGGCGAACACGCCAAAGGGGTTGGTTTCAATCAAACAGCACAAACTTTATTATTTTGCTTGTAAAGCAGCACATGATAGATGAATGGGAGTGAAAAGGAAAGTTAAGTGAAGATAGGGAGGAGGATTATAGCTACCACCAAGGGTCCCAGGCGTCCCTGTGGTCCCAGATCCAGGCAGCATCTCCCTGGTCTTCACGATCGATGTCGATCCTTGGTGGGGACAGCTCTCAGGGGTCTCGTTGTTAGGGGTCAACCTTTTATGCTAAGTAAAAAACCTTGCTCCTCCTTTGGGATGGAGATGGTCTTTGTATTACAATAACATTATAATGAGCAAAGTTCAGTTACAGCTTTTGTGATCCATCTTCCTTGACAGCGGCTATGTGGTTACTTTAGCAGCTTAGGTACTTTCTGGAGAGCGGACAGTCCACTCAGTCCTCGTTTCAGGAGTGCTACGCCTCTGGCTTCCATAGAAGCCACACTCCACTCATGGGAGCAGCAACCAAGGCTCACAGCAGCTCACCCGTGGAAACGGCATTTCACTCATGGGAGCAGCAACTGCATCTCAGGCAGACTGCTCACAGCAACTCATGTCAAGTTGTGAGCCTAACTTGTAGGCCACATCAAATCCATAGTCCAACTGAAGGTGTCACGTCCCCAAGGTACCATGTCCCCGATGAGCCGTGTCCTCAATGACAAGATTGAGACAATGCTGATCTTCTGACTGACTCTTACACCCCTCTAATGGCTTTCTCTGACAGTGATGTTATTCTGAAGTACCTCTTTCAAGTTGCAGGGGCAATTCTTGCTCTAGAGATTTGCAGTGACATTAAATGTAGAAGCACTAAAATTGGTGGGAAGGGAGAGCGAAGGGGAATGTATGGATGAGGAAGCAAGAGAAGGGAAGGGAAGAACATCTCTCATAGTGGCAGGTGTTAGTGACACAGAGTTACCCACACTATGTTTTCCTTCACTGTGAAAGTGACTTTTCTCTCTTTTAATGCTTGTTGGTAGGGTAGAAACTGGAAGGCTGGTGGGTGCTACATGCCTGCATGGATGAGTGTCTTTCCTTCTTCACCATGTGGAGTGGATTCCTCAAGACACCTGTGGAAGATGTAGGTCATGACAAGCAGAAGGTGAAGCCACTGGGAATGATTCTAAAGCTGTAAGCCAAGGAATTAACACTTGCGTATATTAACCAGGTAAGAAAAGTACATAGATAAAAGCAGCTATTTAGGAAATGAAGCAGTGTAAAGAATAATGAAAACTGAGTGTTCTGAGGGAGAATGTGGGCTATAGATTTTGGGACAAGTTTAGAAAATACTCATGTTTCAGACTTCCTTCAGCTAAACAGATATAATGTGGATCCTTACTTTAAGCTGATTGTGGGTGTTTGTGGTTGTAAAGCCTAGACCCTCTTTTCCTTGTGGGTTTTCAAAGAGAAACCTGAATAAAATGAGAAATGGTATTTTCTTTACAAGAAAATATGAATAAAAGAGCTATAACTCTCATGTAGGAGGAAGGGAAAAAGTATTTGTTCCTCATATGAAAATAATTTGGTCTATCATGGGGGCTATAAGGCCCTGTTGTTCATGAAGAAATTATAAACTCTTGTTGCAGTGCATCAACTTGGGAGAGTACAGAGGGACAGCATCAGAAGATAATAGATGAAATGGGGTCTTAAAAAGGCTATCATTTTATGTTAGTAACATCTATTTCATTTTATCACATACATCTACAATAAAGAGCTCCTAAAACATCCTAGAAGTCAATGATTAGTGATACAGCCTGAAGTCTTCTCTCTTCAGTTTATTTATGTTTCAACTTTCTACCTACATAAGCTTAATAGAAAGGCACTTATGCAAACTTTTACAAATAGCCTTACTTATTTTAATTGTAATCTATTTATAGCTATTTTAAATCACTGTCAGGGCTGTGTTGGGTGGGTAATTTTAAAACCCATGTAAACTTTCCAAAATATTTAAACTTGCTAGATTTTGTAGAGCTGAGATTTTCTCTTCCATAATTATCTAAGTATACTCATGTTAAAAAATAGTCTTCCACTCAAGAAAAAAAAATGCATATGCACAATTTTAACTTTAAACACTTAAAGAAGCATATATTTAAAATGATGACTGTGCTCAAGGGCTTGTTTGGTCTTATCCACAGATTGTGGTCAAGCCAGGTACTACATGTATTGCAGTGATAACAATAAGGCGGAAGGTGTGTTAGAATCAGTACTAAACAACAATCCTGTGTGCACCAGGACCAACAAGTTTTGTAGGTTGTGAATGTGCAGAAAAATGGTACACTGGGAATAAGTTCCAATGCCAGATCTTTTTCACCCTTGCAGCATGTGCTGTGTTTACTATATACTTCTGCTAAAACATCTCATGGTTCAGTTTTCTTTCCACTGTATGCTTGCAGAACAACAACTGGCAAGTCAATTGAATTTCTTTATTGTAAGCAATACATTCATCACTACCCTACGAATGTGGTTTTCCTATACCTGTCTAGATGCTTCTCTCTATATGGAGAGAGGAAATAAAGGGCACACCATAAATCATTTCTGCAGAAGCAGGGAAGAAAAAAATGATAATTCACACCAAATAGAACTGCTGTTTACTCTGTGCATATCTATATAAGGGAACAAAAACTTGTCATAGGTATACAGGCAGAAAACATAACTACAGTAAACCTAGATAATTTAGAGAAGTTTTTAAAAACTAAGCTGAAAATAGTTCAGGGGAAGCTACCTGATGAGTTCTTAAAGTCAGATTTCTGTATCAAGGAATCTAACTTCTAAGACTGATACTCTGATTGAGGAGATCATTACTACTAGGAAGAGAATGTACGACTATCATTAGAGTAACTTATGTCTTCCAAGCCCTTTGAGATACTGGAAGTTAGACTCATAATAAATACTTTCCTGAATATAGAAGAAAATAAGCTTTATCTTTAGTGCTTTCTTAACCCAAGAATTAAAGCAGAAAATGCTTGTTCACATTGCCAGCAAATTTTGCTGAGAACATATACATGATTAAGATCTTCAGATTTATTTTGCTACGTCATGCTTTATAAAAAGCATTATCTTTCATAATAAGAATTTTTAGAATTACTGGAGAGTTTATGGGCTAGACCTCTACTAAAAACATCATCACGAAGAAATATCCAGAGAATGATGGTGAATAGAGCTGGATGGCTATAAAGTTTGATTAAGAATGTCTATTGGTGATTTTTTTTCTATAAAATTCATAACTTTTTCCCATACACTTAAGTTTCATTCATATAAATGTTTATAAGAAACAAATCGGGATTGATCAGTGGCATTCAACAATAACCCTCAGACATCAATGCTGTCTTGACTTGATATAGATAAATTTGGAACTCATTTATTCAACAGCCCTTGTGGAACTCTGCCTCTCGGCTCAACTGGCTTAAAGCTTTGAACATTAAACTTCTGTGCTTCTACAATCTAGGCACAGTCTGCCAGAAATGTAAGAAAAATTCTTCACAAAATCTATGACATCTCAGGAAATTCACACACCCTAGAATGCTTAAAAGACTCTTCAGGCTCAATTAATTAGTATTTCCTAACGAATTTTTAATTTCACAGTTCTACTTGTGGAATGGACACTAGTGCATCTGTTGTGCTGCACTGTAGAGGAGGATGCAATCCTGAGGTTTAATCTGTTTTATCAGGCTAAGGAACTTCATTGGAACCCTACTTCCATATTTCTGTATCTGAGTGTTTGGAAGTGTTGCCAGGGAGATGTTTTTGCATTAGGAAAAGTGATGGAGACTGTCAATAAAGACTCATTACGGTTTGTCAAATTGCTTGCAGTTGAATGCTAAATATGAAGAGTTTTAACAGCAAGTAGCCAGCTGGATGAAGGACAATAATTTTGTCACTAATTTCATGGTACTCTTTTTAGTAGAATTAAAGATCCTTGATTAAATATGGCATATATGTAGGAAATATTGATGCCAGACATTAGAATAATAATAGAAATTCTTGAAGCATACCCCATTTGTGTTTGCCTGTGTCTATGGTATGAGAGACCTCTGTGTTTCACTGGTGTGACAGAACCAAAGATTTCTCAGAATAAGCTTAATCTACCTCCATAAATTACTCTGATCTAAAGATTTATATCATGGCCTGTTACATGCATTTATAATATTCTACCCTATAAATAGCATCAGTAATATTTTAGAATAATTGCTGAAAAAGAAATTCTTAGCCCTTGACATGTGCTCCAGCAATGCCCATTCTTCTTGCAGTGATTTTTTGAGTAGAATCATATATGTGCAAAGAGAATGATTTCTCAGAAGTTGTGTAGAAGGATAGAAGCGCAAAGACAAAGTGAGGTCTGAAGCAGGTTCTTAACACTTAAACAATTTATCAGATCACATGAGCCTCATCCATTCAAATGTGTCAATCTCTTGAGCTTTCAGGTGTGGTCACGCATTTGCTCTAGGAAGTTACACTTCATGCAAGTTTTCTTATGAAATAAGAGAGAACTGGACAAGCCTCCAGTTTGGAAATGAAAGTACAGAATGGACAAAAAGAAGAGGAAAACTCTATGCCTTAGATAAAATCTTAGATACATGTTTGGTACATACATATCTACAGTGGAAAGATCCAAGACTCTTCCCATGAAAATCCTGTTCTTGGCATTACCAGCTAGTCACTGAGTATCCCTTTCATTTGTAGATTTAAGATGTTGGAGGTATTTGATACCTGATCACTCTAGCACTAAAAGGATTTCAGTGTGGAAAAATGAGATGATATATCCATGGCTAAAAACTCATGAACTCTTAATGTTTGCAGAATTGGGAGTCTGTGGCAATGTTTTTTTTCATAGAGGCCAAAGAACTTTGCAGAGTATATTTCTTTATCCAGTACAGCATTTTCCAGGTATCTTCGTTAGGAGAATCTACCTACTCTTCCTCTCTGTATGCCTGCTTTGAATAAGCTTATCTGTGCTCTGCACAACAATTTTAGATCAGAACTTCTCAGTCTGGCTAGATTACTTCAGGCAAAAAAGACACTATCCTTTAGCAGCAAATAATGCATCTCCTCTCCTATATAGTGGAGGATAAAACATGAGGTGGTTATGAAGATTTAATTTCCTTTTGTATATAAAGAGCTTTGAGGTCTCCAGGAGGGAAGCCCACGACTATGCGATTTTCTATGCTGATGGTAACTGAATTAAAAAAAAAAAACAAACAACTATTCTGTGGCCCTAAAGGCTGTGTCTTGTGCTTTATTCCCTGAGAGATTAGGTTGTAGCAATGGTCAGGATCCTAGGCAGCTTCACACCCAGAATAAGTGGTAAAAAGACTCCTACAGCTCTGTTTGTAGGATTGTGAATTTCATTCAAGGCAGTGGGAAAAAAGGAAAGAGGAGGGGTATGTGTTATACGAGATTATGTATGATGAGATGGTACGTGATTTCTCTGTTCCTCCTTTTGTGAGTCTGGGGTAAATACAGGATGCATGAGCTAGCAGCTAAGCCTCAGGGCTTTATTTAGCTGCACTTCATTTGATTTCACTCCAGCTGTGGCTTACTATTCATTGGCCTTTCCTCAAAAGAGGTCTCTCCTGGGGTCTGAAGAGTGTGAAAAGTGTCTGTGTGAGACTGTTTGTCCTGGTTTTGGCTGGGATAGAGCTATTTTTTTCCCCCCCAGTAGCTGGCATAGTGCTGTGTTTCGGATTTACGGTGAGAATAATTTTGATAACACACTGTTTTACTTGTTGTTAAGTAGTACTTATACTAAGTCAAGGACTTTTCAGATTCTCATGTCCTGCCAACAAAGAGGCTAGAGGTGTGCAGTAAGTTGGAAGGGGACACAGCCAGGACAGCTGAACCAAACTGGCCAAAGGGATACTCATATCATATGACATCACGCTCAGCACATAAACTGGGGGGGAGCCGGCCAGGGGGCGGTGATCACTGCTCAGCATTGGTTGATTTGTGGTGAGTCGTTGCATCACTTCTTTTTCTTGGATTTTTTTCTCTCTCTTTTTGTTGTTTTCCTTTTCATCATCAGAATCATCATCATCATAATTATTATTATTATTATTATTAAATCATGAAACTGTTCTTATCTCATCCCATGAGTTTTTTTACTTTTACCCTTATGATTCTCACCTCCACCCCACTGGGAAGAGTGAGCGAGCAATCGTGTGGTACTTAGTTGCTGACAGAAGTTAAACCAGAACGCTATGTGAGGCAGAAATCAGCGAACCTTTGTATATCAAGACCGCTAACGAGCCAGGCCTGGACAAAGTCTGGGAAGACTTAATTGTATTAAGAAGAAAAGATAACAGAAAACATGCCCTCCAGACCAACTGAGGCTACTGAGATACAAGTTTCTATGTCCTCCTTCATGCATAGTGTTTTCTTCTGTCACTAGCGTATAGATTACTGTCCTGGTTTTGGCAAGGATGGAGTTAATTTTCCTCTCAGTAGCCAGTGTGTTTTAGATTTTGTATGTGAAGATTGTTGATAAAGACCCTGACAATATGAGTTGTTGCTAATGAGATCAATGACACTGTCTGGCTTTCCAGGTCCGGCTAATATGCAAGCATGGGAAACCGGGAGAGACACAGACAGAATAATTGACCCAATCTGGCCAAAGAGAGTATTCCAGGCAATAAACGTCATGCTCAGTATATAAGTTGGGGTTGCTGTGGGGGGCCAGGGTGGGGGCATCTCTCTCTCGCTCACTGGCGTAGCTCTTTCTACCTTGCTGGCTTGCGCTCACTCCTATGATTGATGCTCGGTTTCATTTCCGTGATCACTGCTCGGGATGGGCTGTATCAGTCATTCGGACATCGGGTGTAGAGAAATCGTTTATATTTGTATATTTTAGTATCCTTATATTCTGTTGTTTTTGTAGTTTTTCTTTGCTATTCTAGTAAATTCTCTTCAACTCAACCCACGAGTTTTCCTTTCTTCCCAATTCTCTCCCCCATCCTGCTGAGGAGGGAGAGGTTGAGTGAGAAACTGTGTGGTGACTATGTCTAAACCACAATTACTCATCTTACTTTCTTCCTCTGCCAGGAAGTGGTTGCTTTCATAGTTGTGGGAGCCAATGTCAAAAACCCCTGTGCCTCATTGTGCCCAAAATGGCTACAAAGTGAGCTTTGGTACCCACCATCGTTACTGTGATGGTAGCCAAGTGACTACTTTATAGTGTTTCACAGAGACAGATATCACAATTTACTGTTTCCTGATGCTAACTTGCATTATAGAGCAGTCAACTGGAAATCACTCCTCAGTGTTCAGGTTCGCTAGGATGCCTATAAACACTGGGGAGGCAGCTGATCTGTTACACCTGTTTGTTACTTGAATCTCAAATGTCTCACCATTTGCTCTTTACATTTTTTCTGCAGGATACATCCAAGTTTTTAATTTTGAACTGTGGACTGTACCTTACATATGAGACTTTTCTATTTATGTATTTTTATGATGCCTGTTGCGGGGGAATTCACACTTGAATGAAAACGACGTGACTGAATTGTTAAGGCTTGTGAGTACTATTGGGATACATGTGAAGGTTTTTTGCATTATTTCTATGAGCTCTTTTTATAACTGAGCTGTTGGTGTTCTTCAAATAAGAATTTGAATCTCTGTGAGGACCTGTAACTAGTACTTTATTTAACAATATGACAAATATGAGAGACTGGGATGTGTTACACAGCAAAAAATTACTTTCATCCTCTATGTATTTCCATATATCTTTAGGCAATATATACTACTGGTATGTAAACATATATCCAAATATTATCACTGTTGCCAAAAGCTGCTGCTTTTTCTGTGTTATTCATTCAGAAATGCAATATTCTGGCTAGAAGTACTTTTATTAAGGAAATTCACTCATTGCTTTCTTTCAACAACCATTGATTTTTTTTTTTAGCAAATGGTAGTGTGATACTACTTTGTAGACAACTCAAAGCTATTGGTTCAAATCCAAAGCCTAATTCCTTTCTCTTAGTAGCTGATTCGTTCAGAGGTTATCCTGACCTGAACCTGAAATTCTTGACCTGATTTTTTATAAGGTTGAGGGTTTTTTTTTTAACATGCTGTAACTTAATTTTCTCTTAAGAAAGCAAATAATCTAGTTGAGATACCAGATTCAAAGAGGCGCATTAGGTAGGTAAAAATAGGCTGTTGGAATAAGTCCAAGGCTAAAATAACCAACATTTTTTTCAAGAAAAGATCTTTCTTAGGTCAGTATTGTTCATTCATTAAATAATCTTTATGGGGACAACTAACTGTCAGCTTTTCAGATAATGAATTAATATGTTTGTCTTATGATATAAATATAAACTCTTCTAAACTCTTGTCACACATATACACATATGCTCTTTCACAGGCAGTGAAAAATACATGTAGTGCAAAGCAGAGCTTTTAGTAAAAATACAAGCTATGCAAAGCGAGTGGGTCAGTTTTGGTGAACATACGCCTCTCAGATGATGAGTTCTGATCCAAGATTATTTTGCATGCAGGAGGGCAGTGTCCTTTTTTTTTTTTTTTCCCCAGAGTTTCTGCATTATTTTTAGCCATTTCCTTTAAAGTAATTGCTGAAAGGTAGTATAATTCATATAGATTTTAAAATGTGGTATTGTTTTCATTTTAAAGACAGGGTTTCTATGGCAAAATTCATCCACTTTTGGAATGTGAATATACTTGCCTCCTTCATGCTCAAATTGAGACTTTCTGAAATTAATGGCTTTAAAATCACCTTGATATTCAGCTAGCAGGAAGCCTGGGTGCTGCTAATCCATATGCATATGCCACTTTCTCCTCCTTCTCTCCCCTCAATTGGCATTGTTTGTGGCTGAAAAATATAGTACTGTTGTGGTTTAACCTCAGTCAGCAACTAAGTACCACACGGTCGCTCGCTCTTCCTCTCCCCAGTGGGGCGAAGGAGAAAATCATAAGGGTAAAAGTAAGAAAACTCGTGGGATGAGATAAGAACAATTTACCTTTTAAAAATAATAACAATAATAACAACAACAACAACAAAAAAATAATAATAATAAATGAAAAGGAAAACAACAAAAAGAGAGAGAAACAAAATCCAAGAAAAAGAAGTGATGCAGCCACTCACCACACACCAACCAATGCCCAGCCAGTTCCCAAGCAGTGATCGCTGCCCCCTGGCTGGCTCCCCTCGGTTTATGTGCTGAGCATGATGTCATATGATATGAGTATCCCTTTGGCCAGTTTGGTTCAGCTGTCCTGGCTGTGTCCCCTTCCAACTTACTGCACACCTCTAGCCTCTTTGTTGGCAGGACATGAGAATCTGAAAAGTCCTTGACCTGGTATAAGTACTACTTAGCCACAACTAAAACATCAGTGTGTTATCAAAATTATTCTCACCGTAAATCCGAAACACAGCACTATGCCAGCTACTGGGAAAAAGTTAACTCTATCCCAGACGAAATCAGGACAAGTACAAGTAAGGGAAAGTTTGCACTAGAAAAAAATAATGTTGTTATTAAAAAAACCCAAATTTTAAAAGTCTGATAGGACTGAGATTCAGGTTTCCTAGATGTACCTTACACAAGGGAAAAACTATGTACAATTTTTTCAAGAAAGCCTTATCTTCATTTCCTCCTCATTGCATGGCAGTTTGGTTCTTCTGATATCTAATCTCAACTTTTCCCGACTAAAGAATCAATTTCCTTGCCCTTTTCCAACATCTAATTATTTTTTTTTTTCAAACATCTTAGCATACAGTAATCACTAGCTGGAAAGTCTCCATTAAAAATATGGTCATGTAAAGTGATTTGACCTGTGCCTTTTGAGCTTTTTGCTTGGTGGCATCTTATGAACTTTGACCTTCTTATCTCCTTGTCATTTATCTTCTCTGTTCTTCTTCTGCTTAAGCTTGACACCTTAGACATGGTGTGAGTTTTTTTTCTACTCTGGCCTAGGAAATTTTGCTGTCATTTCCTACATATTTGAAAATTCTTTCTATTCTTTGTATGGGACACTTCCCATCTCTTAATTCAAATCCTTCTTGAAGGCATATCTTTCTCCTGAGGGTCAGAAATGGTCAATTGTTGTAAGCAGGTCATCACTACTCTATAAACTAATAAAAATAAAACATAGTAAGCTGAGATGAATTGATAGGATCTGGAGAATGCAATTTCTTAGGTTAATGTTTATTTCCCTGTAAAAAAACCTGTGGAGTAAACAGGAGGAATCACAGAATATTCTTCAATTTTTGTTCCGATGAACAAGTGATTATAGATGCCCAGACTGATTTTGGAAAAGACTTTCACTTGCCTACTTCGTAATAGAGAAATTTTGAGTGGCTAGAGGAATTTAGTTTTGCTTTTCTGGTGCAGAGAAGGAAGCAAGGAATCTCAAGACTTCAGAAAGATACTCTCAAAAATGCTACTACATCGAAGTTACAGCAATTGTCTGATATATGATTCAATACGATCCTCAATTCTTCTTTAAGGTTGACCTGCTGGGGAACTGTCCTTACTTGCATGAATATGTCTGTAGAACACAGGAGGAGTGCAATGTTCCTTAAGTCCTGAAAGGAGTTCTTGGATACTCAAGCACTTCAAGTCAAACATTTTGTTTAGTTGCTTAGTTGTCAATTTAGAAGCTTAATTTTAAGCTCAGAAAATCTGGCTCTGAATTTTGCCTAAATTAGGAATTGGGAAGGATTAGGTTTAGGAAAATCTGACACGGATTTGAAATGTCTTTGCTCCTAAAATTAAGGAGGCAAAAGGATATTGAAAATTCATTTGGGCTCTTTCCCTGCGTAATGTATATTCTCTTATACCCATATTATTTCTGACAAATGTGTCCATTTTAAAAGACCCTCCAAGATAGAGTCAGCATTTTTTTCAATCAATATTCTAGCATTTTAAAATAAAGACTTTATCCTTTAGCACTTTTAAATATTATCTAGTTCCAAATCAAAATCTTTCCCGATTCAGACGTTTTAATGTTTGCAGTACTGATCACCTTGGACTGTCTATGATATGCGCTAGAAAGAAGCTATTTCAATCTACGTCAAGTGTTGAATTATAACTGATCATGCATGTAATTCTTAATACAATACACATTCATATTTTTTGTATTTGAAAGCTATTTTAATTTCCTCATATTTTTGCTCCTGTAGGATAAGTAAACCTATTTCTTTTTTTTTTTTTAAATTCTACTTTTGTACTCTTCAAGTCATTTACCTTGCTCTTCACTAGACCTCCTCCAGCCATTCTTCTTCTTTCTGACAGTGCTCCTTAGGCCTTTCTGAGGCTGAGCAGAAGGAATCAAGCACTTCACAGATCTGGCTTCTTCTTCTCCTTCCTATACGCGTCAATGGAAAATGTTAATAAGAACTGAATGAAACTGAGCTGTACTGTGTTATTTGGGTTTTTTTAACACCTTATTCAATACAGTTATTGATAATTCTGTGATTGGGAAATACCGCTTCACACTGATACAACATAAGAAAAGTTCTACAGTATGTGATTTCATAAAATAACGTTCAGTAATGTTATTAAGTTTTGTCAAGTGAATTATGACAAATTCAATGTTATTAGGAGATTTCCAGGTTTCAGCAGCTTTGTAAGTTAGGACCTGATCAATAGCAGTAACTAATGGCTCTTAATTCTCCACTAGTGACAAGTAGGGCTGGTCATGGTTGGAAGACGTGTTAGATATTAAAGTTTAAGATGCAATACAGGGTAATAATTATTGCCTTTAGTGTATCAGGATGGCAAATTTATTTCAGGAAAATGTAAAGTCAGCTCTTTGGTGTCAAACATTTATTTGGAGTCTCTAAATATCAAGTAATTAGGAAAACAAATCTAATGGAAATATGTTTAGAAAAAGTATTATATTGTTACTGGAGCCTAGGAATTTCCTGTCATAGCAGGTTGTTTTGTAAATTTTGGTTCAGTGTAAACCTGCAAATAAACTCAATCTAACCTCTGTAAAAGCCATTTAGCATTTTTTTTTTCTCATTATATTATTGAGCGGGACATCTGGAACAAATGCCTTTATCATATAGTGGGTTTCAGCTTAAAAAATTTTTTTTTTTTTAGTGTGAGCTGAACTGAATTACCCATTTTTCTATTAAAGTATATTGGAAAAAGAAGAAAATAAACACAACTACTTTTGCTTCAGAATACCAGAAGAGGACATATGCATTTGCAACATGCTGTTCAATGTCATTAAAAACTCACTGGAGAACTAACGTGTAGAATTGTCGCATGATCTTGATTTAATCCCATACAAATAATTGATAATGTGATGGGTTTTTATTTAAGTGGTCATATGTATGGTGTAGCCATTATAATCAGAAGTTTTAAAAATGGCTTTCAGTAGAGGGCATATCTGCAACAATATTTTGAGAGATTTCACATCTTACAGAAAGGATTTTGCCTGATTGTCAAGCAGAAGAACATTATTTCTTTAGTCCTTGCTAGAGCATCTCATCTGCTTTTCTGACCACCACTCTGACCACTCTGCTCTAAGCTACTTTTGAATCTTGGGGTTTATCAGCTCAAAAGTATGAGCAATATGAAAATTGTCTGGATTCACTAAATAGAGTCGCAAAAAGGTGTAGAAAGAGAAAAGTATATTGGTTTTGGCTGGGAAAGGGAATGTGCACTGGAAGGAACTTGTGCTTAAAATAAAACTGACCAAAAAATCCAAAAAGAATAAGAAAGGATTTGAATCAAATAGATAACATCCACTGGGCACTGGATTGGCTAATAACACGTTGGGAGGATATAAGTAAGGAGCTGCGTTATTTTAAAACTGGAAGATAATTATATTTCCTCAAGATTTCCTTGCAACTCTTACACATTTTAATATATTTCCCCCTGAGAGGCATGTTGATACCCCTTAAAATATATAGATCAATACAATGTAGAAATATATAATGAAGATACTGATTTTGTAGGAGTTTATGTGAGCTAGCAACAGAAACATCTCTTATTCTAAAAGAAGAATGTGCAGATATTTAAAATGTGAAGTAAGAGAGATAAAATAAAAACCATTCTTTATGTTTACCTTCAATGTTAACCAGTAAGTAAGATTCTTAAAGAAACTTGATTGTCTATTTCTTTTTTACTTTTTTTCTCCACTCTTGTGGTGCAGTAAAAGGGCTGAAATGCTACTAAGGTGACTGGTTTAGCACATTTCTTTCCCGTTTTTACAGATTTGGAGAAATAGTATTGCTGATTTTCAGTTAAAATTTACAGAAACTTATGTTGGTTACATGTACATTTGTGGCACTGTGGAAATTCACCATCACTGGCTAGTGCCTCTGGGGCTTTATGATAATTTTGGAAATGAACTCTTGCTAGACTTCTCTTTCATTTCACTCTCACTTCTTAAACATTCTTTACATCAGTTACATCAGTGTTCACATCTGACAATTGCTACCCTTTGAAAATGCACTCACTTCTCAGTAGCTCCAAAGCATTCCTGTCCCAACATTTATAGCCAAAAAGAAGTCCCTCAAAATATCTTTCTGCTATAAAATCGTGCTTGTTTTGAAAATGTTTAGGATTATAGCACTAAATGAACTCAGTTTAGAATTACTGAACTAAATGAGCTCAAATAAAGTTTCACATAAATGGCCCCCTATATTTTTATACTCCACTGTAGTTTTTATCTCTGTGTGTACTGTTTGTCATATAATCTGATTGGCTAAGTGTTAAAAAATACTCTTTTGATTGTATTTGTTCTCCTTTTTATACTGAAGTTCATACTAACCAGTCATTATGGTCCCACTGGACTTAAAATTTACAGCACCATAACTAATAATATCATCATTGATTATCTCTCTTTTTGCTAACAACAGGTATTTCTCATTCTTGATGACAGTTTTTTAAAAAATTCATTCATATCTTAAAAAAACCAGTATACCTGACTGAGAATAAATCTTATTGGCATAAAAAGGTTTAAGGACTTAGACTGTTAAAAAAAAAAAATCAATTATATGCCTGTCTTCTTTTTTAATCTTCCACTCCTTCTAAAACATGTTGATAAAAAATAGTGTCATAAAGTAGTTTATACCTCTTGTCAAAAAGATAAACATTCAATTATGATCCAGGACAATACCCAACGATCTTAATGTATTTCATAGAAAGAGTCAGCATCATTCCCTCCAATAGATGGTAGTAAATGTGCTCATGAAGATCCATTCACGTACATTATAGCTTCTTTTACTGCTCCCTGTTCCTAGCTTCCAGCTATCTAATTAATTTGATAACGTAAAACTTGACAGGTGTTTTTGATTTTATGGACTACTGAGAGGGAGACATGAGATTATAGTTAGGGAATACAAATAAAAACAATATATTTATTTTAATATGATTGTTTTGATTGGTTTTCTTGCAAATGTGTAGGGATATTTTACTTACTTGACAAATAGGAGCAAGAGATTTGAACTGTTCATAGGATCAGGTTGTCTGATTAGCAAACTGTTCATAGGATCAGGTTGTCTGATTAGCAAGACAAGAATATGTTTTCAAAAGAATAATGTTCCTGTACACTTTTCCTGTCTCTCAATTTTGCAGCAAAAATATTTTTTGAAGGACAAGTATCATGCTGAAGTACTTTTTGATACAGTAGTAAGAGTCTTGCAAGTTAGAGACCTTTGTTGTAACAGATTTGTCTCTGAAAAGGAGATTTAAGAACTTTACAAATGATACCTAAATAATGCAACAGTTACAGAAATGCTAGCACATAGTTAAAAGAAATGCTCTTCTCTTTCCCATCCCTTACAGTGTCATCGCTTTTGTCTGTATGTCCTTGAATGTCTTAATGCGCTGGAATGAAAAACTGGATAGTTCTACCTGTTTTGCTCTCACCACTGTATTAGTAGATTGTCTTGCAGTTGTGGAGTAATTTTAACTGAAATGTGCATGAGAAGCAAAGAAGTATTTCGCACTCTGCTGACAGAAAATTGAGACGTGGTATAAATCAAGTGCTAGTGTCACAAAATGTAAATGTTGGGGGTAAAAAAGGCAGTTTTAGGTAAAAAGTTCCTAAAATAAAATCTCTTGATTTCTGACGTATTTCACTATCCACTAACTAATCTTTCTTTTCCCAGTATTTCCTTACTTTTAAGGCAGAAGTCAAGAATGATAGATTGTATCCAGTTTTATATTACTTACAGAAACCTAGGTTCAAAATTACTTGATAAATAAACATTTCTGAAGCAATCCTATCTCTATTCCAGCCTTTTGTACACAGGTAAAACTGTTGTGTGGTAAACTACATAGCTTCTGACCAAAGTAAGAAGCATTAGGAGGGAAAAAATACTTGTAGAAATCAGCACAGTATTAAAAAAGAAAAGAATGACAGCAGCATTCACATAAGGTTTGAATTCATCAGTCTCAACCCTTGATTAGTGACCTGGTTGCTTATCCACTGCATATAGTTGTTTGAGTATCCTAGCCTCAGATAACCTTGGTCACTCCTAGCCTTGTGAGAGAGGGAGGTGGCAGTCCTGGAGCAAATGATTTCTGATGAAGATTTAAGGAGTCAGTCGGGTGGAGAAACGAGGATTTGATAAGTACTGTCACGAGAAAATGCAGTGGAAGTTCATTCACAATATTGCAGAATTCTATGTAAAGAATTAGTCTGGGAATGTAAAGGATTATTTAGAGAATGCAAAATCAGCTTTTCTGAAGAGTTTCTTAAAACATAGATCATTTAGACAGCACCTAGCGGACAGATGCTTGTGCAATCGTGGCTTCCTGAAGTCAATAGATAGTTGCATTGGGATCAAAGTATCACCCTTCACAGATAGCCACAACATCTGTACAAAGAAATTATGTTCAAAGTGATTATAGAATAACTTAGAATCATAGAATCATTTAGGTTTGAAAGGCCCTTAAGGTCACCAACTCCAACCTTAAATCTAATACTACCATGTCCACCAATAAACCATGTCCCTAAGCACCACATGTACATATCTTTCAAATACCTCCAGGGATGGTGACTCAACCACTTCCATGGGCAGCCTGTTTCAATGCTCAACAACACTTTTGGTGAAGAATTTTTTCCTAATATCCAACCTGAACCCCCCCGGCATAACTTGAGGCCATTTTCTCTCATCCTGTTACTTGTTACTTGGGAAAAAAAAGACCAACACCAACCTCACTAAAATCTCCTTTTCTTCAGCATAAACCACCCCAGTTTCTTCAGCATAAACCACCCCAGTTTCCTCAGCCACTCCTTGTAAGACTTGTTCTCTAGACCCTTCACTAGCTTTGTTGCTCTTTTTTGGACATGCTCCAGCACCTCATTGTCTTTCTTGCAGTGAGGGACCCAAAACTGAACACAGTATTTCAGGTGCAGTCTCACCATTATGTCTATTGTAGTTTGGCTAAAGAGACAAGGAAAGCCCTTTTCTCACTCACTTACCTTCAGTATAATTGATGGTAAACTACTCCTGCTGTTTTTCCATTTTTATCTGACAGCATGCTCAATCTAGTATGGCCATACTGATCTAAATTTCTTTTCCAAAGTAAAAATTTATTGATGCTTCCTTGTATGTGTATCTGTCTTTGTACACTTAAAAAGGATTTATTTGAAAATACAAGTGTTGGAGAGCCTCAGTGGGTTTGTTGCTGTGTTTTGTTAAGTTGTTTCTTGCAGATAAAGCTGTGGAGGCTTTGTATCTTTGAAAATCACATTCCATTTTGAGTGTCAAAAAATTGTTTGAAATCTTGTTAGTCAGATTTGAAAATTGCAAGCATACTGTGCAAATGGGAAAACTTTTCTGCTGTGAAAAAGCCAAGGGAATACAAAAGAATAAAGTGCAGTAGATATTTAGTGAAACCTTACTGTATCTCATGCATATACATTCTCTGTTCATGAGTTTGTCATAAACTAAGTGAAAAAAAAAAGCACCTTGGTCAAAAATATCACCAGCATTTAAGGCAATAATCAACATTTGACTATGTTCAGGCTGGGCAGAAGTGCTACCTGGTTATTTCTGACTATTTCTTGTGTTGGAGTTCCACCAATAACACACAGAAAATGGTAGAGGGACTCAGGAATTCATCTGCAGTATCAGAGAAAGCATCTTGGTACCATTATATATATATTTTAAATTGGCCTGGTTCTGTTTGTCATACTACCTCTTGCCCTAGGTGTTTTCTTTAAATATTGATATATTATTAAATATTAATCCACAGTAAAATTGCAAACTGAAACATGCATTTGATCAGTGACTTTTCAAATACTGCCACTTAATCATATTTGGATTCATGTTCATTGTTTAACAGTTCTCCTGTCAGCTTCATCTCTGTGTTCACCTGCTTTCTTCCTTCTGTGTTTTCTAAATAAATGGTTTTGTGAAATTACTTGATGACAGTCCCCTTTTTTCAAAGGTCTTGCCTGGCCTCTACAGTCTTAGATATTTTGACTTACTGTCACCAGAGCTTGGACAAGATTTCAGTCACTGTTTTATCAGTGGCATAACTCTGCAATGCCAGATCTTAATTAATCCCTTTAAGGAAATATTCTTCTGCCTTATTGGAGCAGTTAACGTATGTCTTTGTAAACTAAAGACTATAAGGCTTTCTAACGCCAAATATCCCAGAATAACTCTATTAGTCGCCTCTCTCTTGTTCAGAGGCAGCAGTGAGGATGCACAGAAAATGAAGCTAATAGCTCTGAATTTTGGTAGGCCTACACCTGGCAAAAGAAGCCAATGCAGTTATTTGGTTGGGCTATCTCTTCTTAGACAAATAAAAATAATTCATCAGGAGCTGGCACTGGAAAATTGTCTGGCCATCTCAACTAAGATTCTGGCTCCCGTAAGGCTGGTGAAAACAAAGATTGTTAAGGAAAATTAGGTCATATACTTTCCCAGGGTAGAAATCTAGTGTTTGTTTTGTCTTCAAAGCATCTAGACTGCTATAGACTGTGAATAGCAATGTTTAGAAAAAGTTTACACAGTGCCAAATATTACTTGACCATTCTGCCAAATAGTAGGTTTGGTAAGTAAACAAAATGTGATTAATCAATATAATTTCTTGACATGAACATTAAATGGATTTGCATATCTCACAAATCTTATTAGTAGACTGGTACAAAACCTCTTTGCAATATGGGGTGATCTTAAGTGAAAAAAAGAAAGCCAAGAATCCAGAGTTAGGAGAGTGCATGGGGTGCAAGAGTAAGAAAAACTTACTGAAATTTGCAATATCTCCTACTCAGAAATGAAAACATTTGGTTTGTAAATATAAGTTAGAGATAACTGGAATAAATGCAGTTACTGCAACCCAAGTGTTGGAAAAGATCAGTAATAGCTTCTGGTATTAATGTAGCTCACAATTACTTTATTGCTATATTCTCTGCCGGGGAGAGATTCCTTTAATTCCATCTGCAGAGTGATGGGGAGGAAGTCTGTAGGGCTCTACTTGCCTATCCAAAGGTGAAAAGTGAAAGAGTAAGAGCAGAAGAGAGCTTTTGTACCACCATTCTCTGTCTTCCCCTCAAACGACCAGGCAGTGTAGTTGCACAGTGCAGGGGAAAGTAATATATGAGAAGCTTTCCTTTGGAGATACTGGGCTCCTGTGTTGCAGTTTACCACCATATCTGTTCTCCATAGGTATTAACACGTCCCCTACCATCTTAAAAGGTTAGTAAAGAGAAGCTGTGATAACAATTGATTAATAGGGCCATATCTGAGTAATGTGTTATGCCTGCTTCTCAAAAGAGGGTATATGGTAATGTGGCTAACATGTCTGGTGGATGCAAAGTTTAATGGCGGCAACAGGGATCTCAGGAGTTCTGGAGTGAATGTGGAAAGAGGAAGAGAGGGGGACACCCATGTCATTGCATTGGCTTCGCAGTAAAGCTTCTTGCACTGATTTTTATGTTTAGTTTTGAAAGGTTTCATATTCTTCAGTTTTCTCCCAAGGGATTTAGTGCTTTTTATTCCTAGTTTTCTTGTTTGAAATCTTCTTTTTTTTTTTCAATCTGCCTCATATGTTTTTCAGTTATAAACCTCTCCTATGAAAAGAATCAAAGCTTTTTACACTGTATTACCTCATGTGGCAAGAAGGACAGAAGTAATCAATTCCCACCATTTCCTTCTTTTTGTCCTGCCTCCTGCCAAGAACTCCCGATGCACCAGGAGTGAACCTCTAATCATTCCACCTCTGTGGTCAAATAAAAAAATGAATGGTTCACTAAAGGTGTATTTGTAGTTTGAATCACCTCTACCTCTGCAATGAGTCATGTCCTCTCATCTCAGGGGCAAGGAGGCAAATGTATGATTTTCTTTTCTCTAAGAGGACACATTCATTTTACAGCTTGATAATTGAGATGATCTTCATGATAAAGTTGGGTGTTGTCTGTTTTGCTGTGTCTATAATGTCCCCTTTGAAAAATTTCAAGAAGTTATGAGGCTGTCACATTGAGAGAGACTAGCATTCTCTCCCTAGCATGACTAAGGGCTTGTGGTGGTTTAGCCCAAGTCACCACACAGTTTCTCTCTCCCCCTCCACCTCCCCAATGGGATGGGGGAGAGAAACTGGGAAGAAAGGGAAACACTTGGGTTGAGATAAAGACAGTTTACTAGAACAGCAAAGGAAAACTACAATAATAATAAAATATAAGGATACTAAAATATACAAAATGAACAATGCACAATTTCTTACCACTCGATGTCCGACTGACCAATACAGCCTGTCCCGAGCAGTGATCACAGATATGAAACTGAGCAGCAAGCAAAGGAGTGAAAGTGAGCCAGCAAGGTAGAGGGAACGATGACAGGGAGCAAGAGAAAGAGAAGAGATGGAGAAATGGAAGGTGGAAAATGGATGCCCTTCTGATGGGCAACCCCCACTTATATACTGAGCATGTAGTTTATGGCATGGAATACTCTCTTTGGCCAGTTTGGGTCAATTATTCTGTCTGTCTTTCTCCCAGCTTCCTGCATCTGCACATTAGTGAGACTTAGAAAGCTGGACAGTGTCCTTGGTCTCATTAACAACAACTCGTATCACCAGTGTGTTTATCAACATTCTTCACACACGAAATCCAAACCACACTGGCTACTGAGAGGAAAATTAACTCCATCCCTGCTGAAACCAGGGCAGGGCTGTACTGGGTAACTTTCTCCAGTGGTTTTATAAGGATCACTCAGCAAATCTACAAATTCAGATCTGATACTCCAGAGTGGATTGTGCAATACATTGCAGCATACGCATTATACTCAGAATAGCGTAGAAGGTACTGTTGTTAGTCTTGTAGGTACAAGGTGCTTGTTGTGGTTTCTCATGTCCCTTTTGGCGATCCTAAGTTGGAAGAAGTCAAAAAATAAATGAAAGGTCTGTTTTTCTCTGGTGATATATGAGAAAATAGCTCATGGTAGCCTTTGTCCAGGCACTGCTTAGTGTGTGTCAATATTTCTGGAAAACAAAAAAAAATCATAATGTGAAGAAGTCAAATATGCTGAAAGAGGAAAATAGCTGCTTCAAAAGCAGCCTTAAGGAGACATGAGGAACTCACATTTGTATTAGTATGTCTCCAAGAATCACTGTATGATGTTCTAACACATGAGATATGTCCCAGTCAGGTAATCTCCTTCTTTTAGTTGCTCCTTGTTCTAGTATCTCTGACTCTCACTGTCTATTCTGTAGTTAAAGGTAAATCAGCAGCTTTGTTTTGTAGTGCTATATATACGATAGCTTAAACCAGTATGGAAGATAAAGGTTCTAATTCTCAGTTCACACTGAGAAACAGATGAACACTAGGAAAAAAAAGATAAGGAGAATTGTGAAAAGGAAAAAGACAATACAGAGAATTCATGTGTTAAAATTTTGAGGCTATCTTGTAAGTACTACCTAAAGCACAATTTCTGTTGGTAAACAGATATCAGATAGTAAAAAACTCCAGGTATTTAAGGTGTGAATGCTGCATATATTTAAGGTCTATGTAAATGGTATTGCATGAGGAATCTGATTAATACTAATTATAAAATTGATTTATTTTCCATTAATTAATTAACAAGTATATAAATAACATTTTTATCTTGAGATAAATAGTTAATTAATATTGACATGTTAACTTTTATTTCTACAACAGAAGTTGTAAAATTAAAACATACTCCAAAATCATATTTTTCACTAAAATCTTAGTTTATTTCACCTTTTTATGGAATAGTAGTTAATTAAGCAGTCTATAAAATGTCCCTAATATTCTACAAATGTTAAAAATGGAATGTTTTATGCATTTATAGAGGGAAATAGCAATAAATGACACTTTCCATTAAGTTCTAAAAAAACCTCCAAGCCCTACTTAAAATACATCCTTGTTTCATAGGTGACGTTTCTATAACATCACATGCAATTAAAGAGAGCTGAATTACAAAGAAACAAACAATAAAACTATAAAAGAAAAGTCTAATTGGGTTATAAATTTGCTTAAAGGCTGGTTGGCCTCCTCTCTCCCCATAGCCAACAATAAATTTGAAGGTGCCTCTTAAAAAAAATCCACACACTTACTTTCATAGTGATGTGTATATAGAAAGAATCAACAAAGCCGAAACAATTCAGTTCAGCTTCATCTATTTCTTCTCATGGATGCTAATAGATACATTATCTTAATGGCTCATCTAATCAACATAACGTGAATTTCTGATTTTGCCTGATGACAATCTATTCACATCTTTTGTGAAACAATTACACTGAGGATGTCAGGGCAACAGTATCTTTAATTTGAATGGCATATATGTGGCTTAAGAACATAAAGCAAAATTGCAGTGCATAATCGTGAAAACCGTAAAATACAACAATCTTATTAAAGCAGCCTCCTATCTTTAAATAAACAGCCCCAGAGTGATACAAATGTAGGGGAAAGAATGTTGCTTTACCTTCATTAGAAAACCTACCTCCATTTTTGTATTTGCAATAGGAAAGTTTGGGGAGTTGTTTGCTCTCCTTCTGCCTCTCTTTTGGTGCATGTCCTCAGAAAGTCTGAAGTTTTGAGTCAGGAAATATCTTCTGCTCTCTAGATTTCTGTGAGGATGTCATTAATGGAGATTTTTTTTTCAGAATCAAGAAAACGGTAGCTGGTGACTTCCATTGTTAGACCTGACAGTGTTTTACAAAGAACATCAGGGTTATTTTTCACAAAGTGAAAGCACAGAGATCACCAGGGAGGCCAGAGGCAGAAATGAAATTGAATGGAGGGTCCTGGTTCTTTGTATTGCTTTTGTTCACTTGAAAACTCAGAAACCAGATGATAAGACCCTGGGCTTGCATTTCTACTCACTCTCTACCTACATTGATTGACCACAGTAACAGGCTTTACAAATTCCCTGTATTGTGGAGTTGGCTCGTCACCTGGAATGGTGGATGCTTTATGTTGCAGGCATGGTGAACTAACTCTGTGGCAGAGAATAAAGAGGTTGGAGAAGAAGTATTACCTTCTGTTAGACAAGTGGACATCAATGGAGACACAAAACAGATGCCGTGTAGTGACTTGTTTGTGTCTGAAACCGAAGAGGTCAAAGTGAAGTGAAATCCAGCTTTTCTGTCACTACCCAAATTTCCTGGCTAGTAGAACAGCTGCAAGATACAATCCTTGGTGGGTAATTTTAGCTAGATTTAGATTGAAGAGATATCAAACACAACTGTCTTTCCTGCAACCTTTATTCCATAGTGACCCCTACCCTCCTGCCATAAGCTGCAGCTCTCCTGTGGGAATCAAGGCAGAGGATGAAGGACAGCTGTCTGCCACGGCCGGGCCTCCTGCTGCAGGGAGCTGTAGTGCCGGTGGAAGGCATGGCTGATGGCAGGCACTTGGAAGTACTGTGAGGCCCTGGGGTTTCTCGAGTCTTATTTCATAGTTATCCTCTGCAGCAGGAGACAAATTCAGCTACAGTGCATGGTCCATCTGCTAGATGCCATATTTATGCACACTCCTTGTGACTTCAGAGAGAAGTGGTAGTGGGATAGGGAGCAGGAACTGGAGTTTCTGTCTTGCACCTCTGTATTTATGGCTTCATATTTTTTGCAGGGTGTATAGGCTATGCATGTTATACTTTAGCACACGGGAGTCTTCTGTCTTTAAAATAGCATATCAAAGTGCATTTTTGGATGCCTAAATACAGGCTTCTAAAACCAATAGCCTGACATATCCTTCCTGACATATATCTATTTTTCCTAAAGGGCACAGATATCTTGTAGGTTCTATATGATGACCACAAGCCCTGTATGAATGTACTGAAGGCTTTAGGATGTTTTCAGCATCACTCAGAATTCATATTTAGACTCCAGAATTGCCCTTTGTCTGTATTGCTGAGACACCATTTGCTTATTTGGATTTTATCTTCCTGTATGAACTATAATTATTTTTCTGTAAAGCCAAACAATTCAGTTCAAGCATGTGAACCTGCTTCTATGAAGCTTGTCATAACAGCATTGAACCACAGCTCTTAAGCAACCACTCCCCGCAATGGGTATCACCCAGATAAGAACTAAATGGTTTTGTGGGTGATTGTGCAAGTCCATCCTGACTGAACTGAAGTAGAGACAATTTCTGGTTTCACAGAGAGTGGTTATGAAGTTTGGAGGCTAGCCAAATTCTTTGTAAAAGAAAATACCTGAAAAAAAAAATATATAAGAAAATATCTGAGAAGGCCATTCAATTTCCCTCTATCTCGGTTTCTTATTTTTGTAGACGTGAGTACTAAAAAAATTGTAACCAAATTTGATTGTACAGTTTATCTGTGGGTTATTTGATGTAAGTTACTTGCTCTTTCTTCATTGTGCTCTGTGGTTGGTTACCTAATTTACATGTCAATAAATTTATTGTGGCAGAAACCTCTCCAACAGAAGACTAATCACTGGTAAATGTTGCCTGGCTTACAGTGGATTCTAAATAATGTATACACCTGACTGTGCTGTAAGTAGCCTTGTTACATGTAAATCAGCACTGTGGCAGGAGAAACAGTCGTTCTCCAAATGTTTGTGCAAACAAAAAGGAATTTGGAAATGAAATATGTAGCACTTCTGCAGTAACTGCCTGACATTGATCACTTGGCATGTTTTCTGCGGGTTCTGGATAGCTGCTACGTATTCATGGTTTGAGCTGCCTGTGCATTTTTGGTTGGGGTTTTTCATTCCTTTTCACTGACTATCTTGAATAATTTTTATCACCTTTTTCATATTACGCTTTTGATTGGCTGGTTGTCTTCCAGTTTGTCGTAGTTCAGCCCCGATCAGGACCAGACTACGCAGTCTCTCTCTCGCTCCCCCCACCCTCCGAGAGAATAGGGGGAGATGATACAAGAAAAACGGCTCAAGGTTTGAGATAAGGACGGGGAGAAATCCTTAAAGTTACCGTCACGGGCAAAACAGACTCGACTTGGGGAAAACTATTCATTTATTTCTAAAATTAGCAGGAGAATGAGACAGGGAACAAGATAACCTCCCCCCACCCCTCCCTCTTCCTGGGCTTAACATTATCTCTACTACCTTCCCCTCCCGAGTGGCACGGGGGGGAAAAAGGGAATGGGGGTCGTGGTCAGTTCATCACGCGTTGTTCTACGCCGCTGTATCATCATCGGGGGAAGAACTCCTTGCATTCCTCCTCTGCTCCAGCGTGGGGTCCCTCCCACGGGCAACAGTCCTTCGTGAAACTGCTCCGGCGTGGGTCATCTCTTCCACGGGGTGCAGTCCCTCTAGAACAGCTGTCCCAGTGGGCCCTCCACGGGCCACAGCCTCCTTCAGGCCTCCACCTGCTCTGGCGTGGGGTCCTCCACGAGCTGCAGGTGGATCTCTGCCCCTCCGTGGACCTCCATGGGCTGCAGGGGGACAACCTGCTCCACCGTGGTCTTCACCACAAGTTGCAGAGGAATCTTGGCCAGAAGCCGTATTACTCCTCCCCCTCCTTCTGAACTGACCTTGGCGTCTGCAGCCGTTCCTCACAACAGGCTGGCAGACGCCTCTCAGGATCCTTTTTACATCTTATTCACTTCTCATCTCCTCTCCACTTCTTGCAGCCAGGCCGGGCCGAGTTGGGCCCAGTTGGCTGCTCGGCGGGAGGCCAGAGGATGAGGCCTGCAAGGCCCATGAGGCTCACGCCTCCCCCTTTCTGCCCCCCGCTCAGCTGCTTCACATCTTCTCCTCCTTTTTTTCCTGTTTTCCCCTACTTAAATACGTTATCGCAGAGGCGTTATCATGGGACATTCCTACCAATTGGCTTGGCCTTGGCCAGCAGCGGGTCCGCTCTAGGCCTGGCCAAGTCCACTGAACAAAGGGGAGCGACTTCTAGCAGTTTCCTACAGAAGCTACCACCTTAGGCCCCCCCTCACTAACAAAACCAGAACACAGTTATCTTATTTCAGTTTTGAAAGTACCCTTGTACTATTTGATCGGTATTAGAGAAGTATTACGTCTAAGAAGAGCGACTGCAGCACAGCATCTTTGCATGTAACTGTTCCTTCTGCCTTACACAATATCCCAGTATAAATTTTATTTCAGTAGACTTACTTCTGATTTAAACCAGTGTAATTGAGGAAAGAACGTGCAATTGTAATAGTGTAAAGTCTCCAAACAAATATCTGATCTGGGGAAAAGAGAGCTGGAATTTCTGGAGGCATTTGGATTAGTTTGCTTATTTCCTAGCTGAGGTTCAGAAGGATTTGTCCATTCAAGAGGACATTCTCTGCATTCTCTGAAAGTGCATATACAAACTTTTAAGGTGGATTTCTGACCCTCTGGAGTAGATGGCATTAGCATTAGCCAGAAGTTCACTGTGAGGGCAGCCAGCACACAACACAAGTGTATACACTTACACACAGGTTAGAATTAGGTTTATTATTGTCAGTTCTCCTTTCAGACCAGAGTGTGAACCCTAACTAGCAGATTGTTATAAGAAATTTTCAAGGCTTTACTGTTGCTATTTCTCTCTGTTTTTTTTTTTCAGATCATATCTGGAAGAAAATGTTAGAGAAGAGTGAGATCTCTTTGTGAGCATGATCACCCTCCAGCAAGTGCATGCAGGGGAAGCCACGGAGAAAAAACACCAGCTACAGCATAATGCTGATACTTCTCAGATGCAACTTATGCTTGTCTGGGAAAGGAGGTCTCCTCTCCTTGTCCATCACACAGAGAGAAAAGTGTCCTTACATCACATGTGGCCTGACTATGCTGACACTGAGAAGAGGTGTATCAATAATCTCTGGTAGGAGGTCACAGTGACAGACACTGCACTTTGGCAGAACTTAACAGCGGTGACGGTTAGGTGGTCAGAGAAACATGAGCGTTCTTCACCTAAGACAACTGTGTGAAAGTCAAATCCTCCGTTTTCCTGCAAACTGGAACAGTAAAGTAGTTTTCATGTAGTCCAGGCTGCTGTCAGACAAGAAATGGCAGCTGCCTCCAGCAAGCCATTTGGCTGTAATACCTCAGTTTTATCCTTTTTTCTAATTTGGATATGGCAGTGGGGGTTGGATTGTTGCTTGAGCCAACTCTTTGGGCTTGGGCCCAATTAAAACATATGGTATAAACATACCCAGAAAACTGAGCTATAAAACATAGATTTACTCGATAAATCTATGTGTCAAAAAATGAGTAATCCTAAATGGATACACCCAAATGAGTTGCCTTTTTCTCCTAAAATGTTATGATTTCCATAAGATTACCGGAGTAAAATGCTTCTACTGGACTTTGAAACATCAGTGTTGCAATATTAGTTGTTGATTTGGTATACTCCTTTTTGATCCATTTCCCTTCAGCTTCAATCTATACACAAATCTGTCAGGAATAATGTTTCTCATGCTATTCCTTTGCCTTGCATTTTCTTTGCTCTATCTTGAAGTATTAAAAATACATTGCATCTAAAATCAATACCAACTTTTAAATGGGTACCAAATCTTGGGAAAAAGCTTCAAATTATCTGTGGACTCCTCTCTTTGTGAAAAATAAAGGTGACTTTGCAGTCTTTTCCTTTGCAATTGCATTAGGGATTAGGATAATGAGCGCTAGCATTTCTGACTGTAAAAATGTGTTAGTTTTGACTAGAGAAACAGCTTGGAAAAGCAAATTAATCACCAAAAGGAGTAATTGCTGAAGTCATGCACTGGAAACTTCCGCTACTCAAAAATGTTTGATTTTTTTCTTAATTAATTATAATAGAATCATAGAATCATAGAATGGTTAGGGTTGGAAGGGACCTTCAAAAGTCATCTAGTCCAACCCCCCTGCAAGGAGCAGGGACATCCCCAACTAGATCAGGTTGCTCAGAGCCTCATCCAGCCTGGCCTTGAACGTTTCCAGGGATGGGGCCTCCACCACCTTTCTGGGCAACCTGTTCCAGTGTTCTATAACTCGCATTGTAAAAAATTTTTTGCTAATTTCTAATCTAAATCTACCCCCCTCTATTTTAAAACCATTACCCCTCGTCCTATCACAACAGGCCCTACTGAACAGCCTTTCCCCATCTTTCTTGTAGGCCCCCTTGAGGTACTGGAAGACCGCTATCAGGTCTCCCCGGAGCCTCCTCTTCTCCAGGCTGAACAGCCCCAACTCTCTCAGCCTGTCCTCATAAGAGAGGTGCTCCAGCCCTTTTATCATCTTCATGGCCCTCCTCTGGACCTTCTCCAACTGGTCCATGTCCTTCTTGTGTTGGGGGCTCCAGAACTGGACACAGTACTCCAGGTGGGGTCTCACCAGGGCAGAGTAGAGGGGGAGAATCACCTCCCTCGACCTGCTGGCCACGCTTCTCTTGATGCAGCCCAGGATGCAGTTGGCCTTCTGGGCCGCAAGGCTGCATTGCCTGCTCATGTTAAGCTTCTCATCCACCAGCACTCCCAAGTCCTTCTCCTCAGGGCTGCTCTCAATCCATTCCCTGCCCAGCCTGTATTTGTGCCTGGGATTGCCATGCCCCAGGTGCTGGACCTTGCACTTGGCCTGGTTGAACTTCATGAGGTTGGCACGGGCCCACCTCTCCAGCCTGTCAAGGTCCCTCTGGATGGCATCCCTCCCTTCCAGTGTGTCGACGGCACCACACAACTGGGTGTCATCGGCGAACTTGCTGAGGGTGCACTCTATCCCACTGTCCATGTCGCTGACAAAGATGTTGAACAGGGCCGGGCCCAGCACGGACCCCTGAGGGACGCCACTCGTGACCGGTCTCCACATGGACATTGAGCCGCTGACCACCACTCTCTGAGTGCAGCCATCCAGCCAACTCCTTATCCACCGAGTGGTCTGTCCATCAAACCCATGTCTCTCTAGTTTAGAGAGAAGGATGTCGTGCGGGACAGTGTCAAAAGCTTTGCACAAGTCCAGGTAGATGATGTCAGTTGCTCGTCCCTTGTCCACCGATGCTGTTACCCCGTCATAGAAGGCCACCAAATTGGTCAGGCACGATCTGCCCTTGGTGAAGCCATGTTGGCTGTCACCAACCACCTCCTTGCTCTCCATGTGCCTTAGCATGGTTTCCAGGAGAATCTGCTCCATGACCTTGCCAGGCACAGAGGTGAGGCTGACCAGCCTGTAGTTACCCGGGTCTTCCTTATTCCCCTTTTTAAAAATGGGGGTTATGTTCCCTCTCTTCCAGTCATCGGGGACCTCACCAGACCGCCACGACTTCTCAAATATGATAGCCAGTGGCTTGGCAACTTCATCCGCCAGTTCCCTCAGGACCCGCGGATGGATCTCATCAGGTCCCATGGACTTGTGTACCTTTAGGTTCCTCAGATGATCCCGAACCTGCTCTTTGAGTACAATGGGCGGTTCTTCATTCTCGCAGTCCCTGCTTGCACCTTCTACAGCTTGGGTGGTGGGACAGGAACTCTTGTTGGTGAAGACTGAGGCAAAAAAGTCATTGAGAACCTCAGCCTTCTCCATGTCCTGGGTAACCAGGACACCAGTTCCCTTCTGGAGGGGGCTTACATTTTCCCTGGACTTTCTTTTGTCCCCTACGTACCTATAAAAGCTCTTCTTGTTGCATTTTATGTCCCTGGCCCGATTCAGTTCTGCCAGGGCTTTGGCCTTCCTTACCTTATCCCTGGCCACTCGCGCAGCCTCTTTGTAGTCCTCCCAGGCTACCTGTCCCCACTTCCACCCTCTATAGGCTTCTTTTTTTACTTTCAGTTGGTCCAGGAGCTCCTTGCTCATCCACGCCGGCCTCCTGGCCTTTTTGCCCGACTTGTTTTTCATCGGGATGCACCTCTGCTGAGCTTGGAGGAGGTGCTCCTTGAATATGGACCAACTTTCCTGGGCCCCTCTTCCCTCCAGGGCCGCCTCCCATGGCACTTGGCCCCTCAGGTCCCTGAAGAGGTCGAAGTCCGCCTTCCTGAAGTCTAGGGCAGAGAGCTTGCCGTGTATTTTCTTTGCTGCCCCGTGGATCTTGAACTCCACCGTGTCGTGGTCGCTGCAGCCAAGGCTGTCCTTTAGTTTCACATCCCCCACCAGCCCCTCCCTGTTGGTGAGCACAAGGTCGAGCATGGCACCCCTCCTTGTCGGCTCCTCTATGGCCTGCAGGAGGAAGTTGTCATCCACGCATTCCAGGAACCTCCTGGACTGCCTGTGCCCTGCCGTGTTGTCTCTCCAACAGATGTCAGGGTGGTTGAAGTCCCCCATGAGGACCAGGGCCTGTGACCGTGAGGCTGCTCCTATCTGCCTATAGAGCACTTCATCTGCTCTGTCCTCCTGGCCAGGCGGCCTGTAACAGACCCCCACCGTAACGTAATAAACTACCAACATCTTCTTTTTGTTTAAATATATAATTAAAAATATTATTTTGAGGCTACTACATATGTTATACTTGAATGAGTCCAAGGGCAGGATTTGTACTGCAGCTGAATGGTCTCTCTCAGCCTGCCTCTGCTGCCTCTACTTACAGGTGTAAGTAATCTGTATGGGAGCTACTCAGGCTGATCTTCAAACATCATGGCTCAACTGGCAGGCATGCTAGCTATTATCATTGCTGCAGCCATATCCCTTCCCTCTGCTTTCTGTACCCACTTTTTACTGAGATGAGACCATACACTTCACTGCTCTCTTATGATAAGTATAGTTCTTTCATAAGACTCAGGGGGTGATGATCTCCTCTTTATTTTGGTTGTGGACTGACACAACTAACTAAATGTACTCTTAAATAACTTCTAAAATGGAAAGGAGATTTATCTTTTCTTTCTGTGGTTTTCATCTGTTCTAAACTAAACCATGTTCACAGCGCTTCCAGCACTGTTTCTGGACCTGAGTTCAGCTGCATAAGAAGCCGTTAGATCTCTGCCCTGCTCTCTGCTGAAAGCCTTTGCCACTCAACAGCTTCTTGATAGGCCATCCCTGTCGGTGCTCAGTCATGGAGAAGTACCAAGAGTGAATGAGCAGATGAGCAGCAGAAAGGAATGAAATAAACGTGCTTTCCCCCTAGAAAGTATTTAGCAGAGTAGTATTTTTCTGAATTATAAGTAGTATTGCTTAAAAATGAATATTTCCAGGAGGATTATTATTTCTGTATTATTCAGACATTTTAACTTATTTTACAGAAAATAACCCAAATGTTACGACAGGTGTCAGCAGAAAAGTGATTACTTTTTCTGTCATACTCTCATAAAGTGTCACAGGTTCAAAAATACATTACTATTAATTAATAACTGTAGTAGACTCTTTCTTATGGAAGAAAATATTTCTAGGTATTAGGCAGAATAGCTGAGTTGCTTTGCAGGAGCGGTAAAGTGAAAAAGAGGCTTAACATTGCATGTTCTACTATTGTTATTCTCTTCTTGATAGAAAAGGGATAGAAAAGATCTTGACATAAATAACTCCTTCAGACTTTTCCTGAACTACAGTAAATACAGGCCATGTCAGAGCCCATGTAATAGTTCTGCCCTCAGGGCATCGGAATTTGGGAATCAAATGCAGGTGCAGAGATAGTTATGATATAAGGGCGTTTTCATCCTTCTGTCCTTTTCCAGTCTATAAATGATGGAGAATAAGAGTAGCTTTGTTAGACCTGTGCCTCCCACATCATATCATAATGGTTCCTCCAGTAAAGAAATATCTTAAAGATGATGGTTTTTGTTTGTTTTTTTTTTACCGTCAGGGTGCCGTACTGTTGGGGGGAGGAAGAGGAGGGAGGATTTTTCCTAACTTTTGTCCACTCCCATAAACAAGTGCATGGTGTGCATGGACAAAGGCCAAGGGCAGCCAGAAAACTGGCAAGATACTAGGTACTTCTAGATCTGTAGGCTGATGCTTTCTTATGTTATTCACCAGCTGCTTTTGCACACAACTATGGAAAGTGCAGAATCTGAATGATTCTCCAGATATGGTCTTTAGCTTAGAAAAACTTGATACTTAAGCATTTATTTGAAAATCACTTTGTCAAAGTAATATTTGTTTATTTTTGAGTTTTCTTTAGGTCAGTATCAGTTACTGAGAAATTAAGTGAAAAGCGATCATAGAATCATAGAATCATAGAATGGTTAGGGTTGGAAGGGACCTTCAAAGGTCATCTAGTCCAACCCCCCTGCAAGGAGCAGGGACATCCCCAACTAGATCAGGTTGCTCAGAGCCTCATCCAGCCTGGCCTTGAACGTTTCCAGGGATGGGGCCTCCACCACCTTTCTGGGCAACCTGTTCCAGTGTTCTATAACTCGCATTGTAAAAAATTTTTTGCTAATTTCTAATCTAAATCTACCCCCCTCTATTTTAAAACCATTACCCCTCGTCCTATCGCAACAGGCCCTACTAAACAGCCTTTCCCCATCTTTCTTGTAGGCCCCCTTGAGGTACTGGAAGACCGCTATCAGGTCTCCCCGGAGCCTCCTCTTCTCCAGGCTGAACAGCCCCAACTCTCTCAGCCTGTCCTCATAAGAGAGGTGCTCCAGCCCTTTTATCATCTTCATGGCCCTCCTCTGGACCTTCTCCAACTGGTCCATGTCCTTCTTGTGTTGGGGGCTCCAGAACTGGACACAGTACTCCAGGTGGGGTCTCACCAGGGCAGAGTAGAGGGGGAGAATCACCTCCCTCGACCTGCTGGCCACGCTTCTCTTGATGCAGCCCAGGATGCAGTTGGCCTTCTGGGCCGCAAGGCTGCATTGCCTGCTCATGTTAAGCTTCTCATCCACCAGCACTCCCAAGTCCTTCTCCTCAGGGCTGCTCTCAATCCATTCCCTGCCCAGCCTGTATTTGTGCCTGGGATTGCCATGCCCCAGGTGCTGGACCTTGCACTTGGCCTGGTTGAACTTCATGAGGTTGGCACGGGCCCACCTCTCCAGCCTGTCAAGGTCCCTCTGGATGGCATCCCTCCCTTCCAGTGTGTCGACGGCACCACACAACTGGGTGTCATCGGCGAACTTGCTGAGGGTGCACTCTATCCCACTGTCCATGTCGCTGACAAAGATGTTGAACAGGGCTGGGCCCAGCACGGACCCCTGAGGGATGCCACTCGTGACCGGTCTCCACATGGACATTGAGCCGCTGACCACCACTCTCTGAGTGCAGCCATCCAGCCAACTCCTTATCCACCGAGTGGTCTGTCCATCAAACCCATGTCTCTCTAGTTTAGAGAGAAGGATGTCGTGCGGGACAGTGTCAAAAGCTTTGCACAAGTCCAGGTAGATGATGTCAGTTGCTCGTCCCTTGTCCACCGATGCTGTTACCCCGTCATAGAAGGCCACCAAATTGGTCAGGCACGATCTGCCCTTGGTGAAGCCATGTTGGCTGTCACCAACCACCTCCTTGCTCTCCATGTGCCTTAGCATGGTTTCCAGGAGAATCTGCTCCATGACCTTGCCAGGCACAGAGGTGAGGCTGACCAGCCTGTAGTTACCCGGGTCTTCCTTATTCCCCTTTTTAAAAATGGGGGTTATGTTCCCTCTCTTCCAGTCATCGGGGACCTCACCAGACCGCCACGACTTCTCAAATATGATAGCCAGTGGCTTGGCAACTTCATCCGCCAGTTCCCTCAGGACCCGCGGATGGATCTCATCAGGTCCCATGGACTTGTGTACCTTTAGGTTCCTCAGATGATCCCGAACCTGCTCTTTGAGTACAATGGGCGGTTCTTCATTCTCGCAGTCCCTGCTTGCACCTTCTACAGCTTGGGTGGTGGGACAGGAACTCTTGTTGGTGAAGACTGAGGCAAAAAAGTCATTGAGAACCTCAGCCTTCTCCATGTCCTGGGTAACCAGGACACCAGTTCCCTTCTGGAGGGGGCTTACATTTTCCCTGGACTTTCTTTTGTCCCCTACGTACCTATAAAAGCTCTTCTTGTTGCATTTTATGTCCCTGGCCCGATTCAGTTCTGCCAGGGCTTTGGCCTTCCTTACCTTATCCCTGGCCACTCGCGCAGCCTCTTTGTAGTCCTCCCAGGCTACCTGTCCCCACTTCCACCCTCTATAGGCTTCTTTTTTTACTTTCAGTTGGTCCAGGAGCTCCTTGCTCATCCACGCCGGCCTCCTGGCCTTTTTGCCCGACTTGTTTTTCATCGGGATGCACCTCTGCTGAGCTTGGAGGAGGTGCTCCTTGAATATGGACCAACTTTCCTGGGCCCCTCTTCCCTCCAGGGCCGCCTCCCATGGCACTTGGCCCCTCAGGTCCCTGAAGAGGTCGAAGTCCGCCTTCCTGAAGTCTAGGGCAGAGAGCTTGCCGTGTATTTTCTTTGCTGCCCCGTGGATCTTGAACTCCACCGTGTCGTGGTCGCTGCAGCCAAGGCTGTCCTTTAGTTTCACATCCCCCACCAGCCCCTCCCTGTTGGTGAGCACAAGGTCGAGCATGGCACCCCTCCTTGTCGGCTCCTCTATGGCCTGCAGGAGGAAGTTGTCATCCACGCATTCCAGGAACCTCCTGGACTGCCTGTGCCCTGCCGTGTTGTCTCTCCAACAGATGTCAGGGTGGTTGAAGTCCCCCATGAGGACCAGGGCCTGTGACCGTGAGGCTGCTCCTATCTGCCTATAGAGCACTTCATCTGCTCTGTCCTCCTGGCCAGGCGGCCTGTAACAGACCCCCACCGTAACGTAATAAACTACCAACATCTTCTTTTTGTTTAAATATATAATTAAAAATATTATTTTGAGGCTACTACATATGTTATACTTGAATGAGTCCAAGGGCAGGATTTGTACTGCAGCTGAATGGTCTCTCTCAGCCTGCCTCTGCTGCCTCTACTTACAGGTGTAAGTAATCTGTATGGGAGCTACTCAGGCTGATCTTCAAACATCATGGCTCAACTGGCAGGCATGCTAGCTATTATCATTGCTGCAGCCATATCCCTTCCCTCTGCTTTCTGTACCCACTTTTTACTGAGATGAGACCATACACTTCACTGCTCTCTTATGATAAGTATAGTTCTTTCATAAGACTCAGGGGGTGATGATCTCCTCTTTATTTTGGTTGTGGACTGACACAACTAACTAAATGTACTCTTAAATAACTTCTAAAATGGAAAGGAGATTTATCTTTTCTTTCTGTGGTTTTCATCTGTTCTAAACTAAACCATGTTCACAGCGCTTCCAGCACTGTTTCTGGACCTGAGTTCAGCTGCATAAGAAGCCGTTAGATCTCTGCCCTGCTCTCTGCTGAAAGCCTTTGCCACTCAACAGCTTCTTGATAGGCCATCCCTGTCGGTGCTCAGTCATGGAGAAGTACCAAGAGTGAATGAGCAGATGAGCAGCAGAAAGGAATGAAATAAACGTGCTTTCCCCCTAGAAAGTATTTAGCAGAGTAGTATTTTTCTGAATTATAAGTAGTATTGCTTAAAAATGAATATTTCCAGGAGGATTATTATTTCTGTATTATTCAGACATTTTAACTTATTTTACAGAAAATAACCCAAATGTTACGACAGGTGTCAGCAGAAAAGTGATTACTTTTTCTGTCATACTCTCATAAAGTGTCACAGGTTCAAAAATACATTACTATTAATTAATAACTGTAGTAGACTCTTTCTTATGGAAGAAAATATTTCTAGGTATTAGGCAGAATAGCTGAGTTGCTTTGCAGGAGCGGTAAAGTGAAAAAGAGGCTTAACATTGCATGTTCTACTATTGTTATTCTCTTCTTGATAGAAAAGGGATAGAAAAGATCTTGACATAAATAACTCCTTCAGACTTTTCCTGAACTACAGTAAATACAGGCCATGTCAGAGCCCATGTAATAGTTCTGCCCTCAGGGCATCGGAATTTGGGAATCAAATGCAGGTGCAGAGATAGTTATGATATAAGGGCGTTTTCATCCTTCTGTCCTTTTCCAGTCTATAAATGATGGAGAATAAGAGTAGCTTTGTTAGACCTGTGCCTCCCACATCATATCATAATGGTTCCTCCAGTAAAGAAATATCTTAAAGATGATGGTTTTTGTTTGTTTTTTTTTTACCGTCAGGGTGCCGTACTGTTGGGGGGAGGAAGAGGAGGGAGGATTTTTCCTAACTTTTGTCCACTCCCATAAACAAGTGCATGGTGTGCATGGACAAAGGCCAAGGGCAGCCAGAAAACTGGCAAGATACTAGGTACTTCTAGATCTGTAGGCTGATGCTTTCTTATGTTATTCACCAGCTGCTTTTGCACACAACTATGGAAAGTGCAGAATCTGAATGATTCTCCAGATATGGTCTTTAGCTTAGAAAAACTTGATACTTAAGCATTTATTTGAAAATCACTTTGTCAAAGTAATATTTGTTTATTTTTGAGTTTTCTTTAGGTCAGTATCAGTTACTGAGAAATTAAGTGAAAAGCGATCATAGAATCATAGAATCATAGAATGGTTAGGGTTGGAAGGGACCTTCAAAGGTCATCTAGTCCAACCCCCCTGCAAGGAGCAGGGACATCCCCAACTAGATCAGGTTGCTCAGAGCCTCATCCAGCCTGGCCTTGAACGTTTCCAGGGATGGGGCCTCCACCACCTTTCTGGGCAACCTGTTCCAGTGTTCTATAACTCGCATTGTAAAAAATTTTTTGCTAATTTCTAATCTAAATCTACCCCCCTCTATTTTAAAACCATTACCCCTCGTCCTATCGCAACAGGCCCTACTAAACAGCCTTTCCCCATCTTTCTTGTAGGCCCCCTTGAGGTACTGGAAGACCGCTATCAGGTCTCCCCGGAGCCTCCTCTTCTCCAGGCTGAACAGCCCCAACTCTCTCAGCCTGTCCTCATAAGAGAGGTGCTCCAGCCCTTTTATCATCTTCATGGCCCTCCTCTGGACCTTCTCCAACTGGTCCATGTCCTTCTTGTGTTGGGGGCTCCAGAACTGGACACAGTACTCCAGGTGGGGTCTCACCAGGGCAGAGTAGAGGGGGAGAATCACCTCCCTCGACCTGCTGGCCACGCTTCTCTTGATGCAGCCCAGGATGCAGTTGGCCTTCTGGGCCGCAAGGCTGCATTGCCTGCTCATGTTAAGCTTCTCATCCACCAGCACTCCCAAGTCCTTCTCCTCAGGGCTGCTCTCAATCCATTCCCTGCCCAGCCTGTATTTGTGCCTGGGATTGCCATGCCCCAGGTGCTGGACCTTGCACTTGGCCTGGTTGAACTTCATGAGGTTGGCACGGGCCCACCTCTCCAGCCTGTCAAGGTCCCTCTGGATGGCATCCCTCCCTTCCAGTGTGTCGACGGCACCACACAACTGGGTGTCATCGGCGAACTTGCTGAGGGTGCACTCTATCCCACTGTCCATGTCGCTGACAAAGATGTTGAACAGGGCTGGGCCCAGCACGGACCCCTGAGGGATGCCACTCGTGACCGGTCTCCACATGGACATTGAGCCGCTGACCACCACTCTCTGAGTGCAGCCATCCAGCCAACTCCTTATCCACCGAGTGGTCTGTCCATCAAACCCATGTCTCTCTAGTTTAGAGAGAAGGATGTCGTGCGGGACAGTGTCAAAAGCTTTGCACAAGTCCAGGTAGATGATGTCAGTTGCTCGTCCCTTGTCCACCGATGCTGTTACCCCGTCATAGAAGGCCACCAAATTGGTCAGGCACGATCTGCCCTTGGTGAAGCCATGTTGGCTGTCACCAACCACCTCCTTGCTCTCCATGTGCCTTAGCATGGTTTCCAGGAGAATCTGCTCCATGACCTTGCCAGGCACAGAGGTGAGGCTGACCAGCCTGTAGTTACCCGGGTCTTCCTTATTCCCCTTTTTAAAAATGGGGGTTATGTTCCCTCTCTTCCAGTCATCGGGGACCTCACCAGACCGCCACGACTTCTCAAATATGATAGCCAGTGGCTTGGCAACTTCATCCGCCAGTTCCCTCAGGACCCGCGGATGGATCTCATCAGGTCCCATGGACTTGTGTACCTTTAGGTTCCTCAGATGATCCCGAACCTGCTCTTTGAGTACAATGGGCGGTTCTTCATTCTCGCAGTCCCTGCTTGCACCTTCTACAGCTTGGGTGGTGGGACAGGAACTCTTGTTGGTGAAGACTGAGGCAAAAAAGTCATTGAGAACCTCAGCCTTCTCCATGTCCTGGGTAACCAGGACACCAGTTCCCTTCTGGAGGGGGCTTACATTTTCCCTGGACTTTCTTTTGTCCCCTACGTACCTATAAAAGCTCTTCTTGTTGCATTTTATGTCCCTGGCCCGATTCAGTTCTGCCAGGGCTTTGGCCTTCCTTACCTTATCCCTGGCCACTCGCGCAGCCTCTTTGTAGTCCTCCCAGGCTACCTGTCCCCACTTCCACCCTCTATAGGCTTCTTTTTTTACTTTCAGTTGGTCCAGGAGCTCCTTGCTCATCCACGCCGGCCTCCTGGCCTTTTTGCCCGACTTGTTTTTCATCGGGATGCACCTCTGCTGAGCTTGGAGGAGGTGCTCCTTGAATATGGACCAACTTTCCTGGGCCCCTCTTCCCTCCAGGGCCGCCTCCCATGGCACTTGGCCCCTCAGGTCCCTGAAGAGGTCGAAGTCCGCCTTCCTGAAGTCTAGGGCAGAGAGCTTGCCGTGTATTTTCTTTGCTGCCCCGTGGATCTTGAACTCCACCGTGTCGTGGTCGCTGCAGCCAAGGCTGTCCTTTAGTTTCACATCCCCCACCAGCCCCTCCCTGTTGGTGAGCACAAGGTCGAGCATGGCACCCCTCCTTGTCGGCTCCTCTATGGCCTGCAGGAGGAAGTTGTCATCCACGCATTCCAGGAACCTCCTGGACTGCCTGTGCCCTGCCGTGTTGTCTCTCCAACAGATGTCAGGGTGGTTGAAGTCCCCCATGAGGACCAGGGCCTGTGACCGTGAGGCTGCTCCTATCTGCCTATAGAGCACTTCATCTGCTCTGTCCTCCTGGCCAGGCGGCCTGTAACAGACCCCCACCGTAACGTAATAAACTACCAACATCTTCTTTTTGTTTAAATATATAATTAAAAATATTATTTTGAGGCTACTACATATGTTATACTTGAATGAGTCCAAGGGCAGGATTTGTACTGCAGCTGAATGGTCTCTCTCAGCCTGCCTCTGCTGCCTCTACTTACAGGTGTAAGTAATCTGTATGGGAGCTACTCAGGCTGATCTTCAAACATCATGGCTCAACTGGCAGGCATGCTAGCTATTATCATTGCTGCAGCCATATCCCTTCCCTCTGCTTTCTGTACCCACTTTTTACTGAGATGAGACCATACACTTCACTGCTCTCTTATGATAAGTATAGTTCTTTCATAAGACTCAGGGGGTGATGATCTCCTCTTTATTTTGGTTGTGGACTGACACAACTAACTAAATGTACTCTTAAATAACTTCTAAAATGGAAAGGAGATTTATCTTTTCTTTCTGTGGTTTTCATCTGTTCTAAACTAAACCATGTTCACAGCGCTTCCAGCACTGTTTCTGGACCTGAGTTCAGCTGCATAAGAAGCCGTTAGATCTCTGCCCTGCTCTCTGCTGAAAGCCTTTGCCACTCAACAGCTTCTTGATAGGCCATCCCTGTCGGTGCTCAGTCATGGAGAAGTACCAAGAGTGAATGAGCAGATGAGCAGCAGAAAGGAATGAAATAAACGTGCTTTCCCCCTAGAAAGTATTTAGCAGAGTAGTATTTTTCTGAATTATAAGTAGTATTGCTTAAAAATGAATATTTCCAGGAGGATTATTATTTCTGTATTATTCAGACATTTTAACTTATTTTACAGAAAATAACCCAAATGTTACGACAGGTGTCAGCAGAAAAGTGATTACTTTTTCTGTCATACTCTCATAAAGTGTCACAGGTTCAAAAATACATTACTATTAATTAATAACTGTAGTAGACTCTTTCTTATGGAAGAAAATATTTCTAGGTATTAGGCAGAATAGCTGAGTTGCTTTGCAGGAGCGGTAAAGTGAAAAAGAGGCTTAACATTGCATGTTCTACTATTGTTATTCTCTTCTTGATAGAAAAGGGATAGAAAAGATCTTGACATAAATAACTCCTTCAGACTTTTCCTGAACTACAGTAAATACAGGCCATGTCAGAGCCCATGTAATAGTTCTGCCCTCAGGGCATCGGAATTTGGGAATCAAATGCAGGTGCAGAGATAGTTATGATATAAGGGCGTTTTCATCCTTCTGTCCTTTTCCAGTCTATAAATGATGGAGAATAAGAGTAGCTTTGTTAGACCTGTGCCTCCCACATCATATCATAATGGTTCCTCCAGTAAAGAAATATCTTAAAGATGATGGTTTTTGTTTGTTTTTTTTTTACCGTCAGGGTGCCGTACTGTTGGGGGGAGGAAGAGGAGGGAGGATTTTTCCTAACTTTTGTCCACTCCCATAAACAAGTGCATGGTGTGCATGGACAAAGGCCAAGGGCAGCCAGAAAACTGGCAAGATACTAGGTACTTCTAGATCTGTAGGCTGATGCTTTCTTATGTTATTCACCAGCTGCTTTTGCACACAACTATGGAAAGTGCAGAATCTGAATGATTCTCCAGATATGGTCTTTAGCTTAGAAAAACTTGATACTTAAGCATTTATTTGAAAATCACTTTGTCAAAGTAATATTTGTTTATTTTTGAGTTTTCTTTAGGTCAGTATCAGTTACTGAGAAATTAAGTGAAAAGCGATCATAGAATCATAGAATCATAGAATGGTTAGGGTTGGAAGGGACCTTCAAAGGTCATCTAGTCCAACCCCCCTGCAAGGAGCAGGGACATCCCCAACTAGATCAGGTTGCTCAGAGCCTCATCCAGCCTGGCCTTGAACGTTTCCAGGGATGGGGCCTCCACCACCTTTCTGGGCAACCTGTTCCAGTGTTCTATAACTCGCATTGTAAAAAATTTTTTGCTAATTTCTAATCTAAATCTACCCCCCTCTATTTTAAAACCATTACCCCTCGTCCTATCGCAACAGGCCCTACTAAACAGCCTTTCCCCATCTTTCTTGTAGGCCCCCTTGAGGTACTGGAAGACCGCTATCAGGTCTCCCCGGAGCCTCCTCTTCTCCAGGCTGAACAGCCCCAACTCTCTCAGCCTGTCCTCATAAGAGAGGTGCTCCAGCCCTTTTATCATCTTCATGGCCCTCCTCTGGACCTTCTCCAACTGGTCCATGTCCTTCTTGTGTTGGGGGCTCCAGAACTGGACACAGTACTCCAGGTGGGGTCTCACCAGGGCAGAGTAGAGGGGGAGAATCACCTCCCTCGACCTGCTGGCCACGCTTCTCTTGATGCAGCCCAGGATGCAGTTGGCCTTCTGGGCCGCAAGGCTGCATTGCCTGCTCATGTTAAGCTTCTCATCCACCAGCACTCCCAAGTCCTTCTCCTCAGGGCTGCTCTCAATCCATTCCCTGCCCAGCCTGTATTTGTGCCTGGGATTGCCATGCCCCAGGTGCTGGACCTTGCACTTGGCCTGGTTGAACTTCATGAGGTTGGCACGGGCCCACCTCTCCAGCCTGTCAAGGTCCCTCTGGATGGCATCCCTCCCTTCCAGTGTGTCGACGGCACCACACAACTGGGTGTCATCGGCGAACTTGCTGAGGGTGCACTCTATCCCACTGTCCATGTCGCTGACAAAGATGTTGAACAGGGCTGGGCCCAGCACGGACCCCTGAGGGATGCCACTCGTGACCGGTCTCCACATGGACATTGAGCCGCTGACCACCACTCTCTGAGTGCAGCCATCCAGCCAACTCCTTATCCACCGAGTGGTCTGTCCATCAAACCCATGTCTCTCTAGTTTAGAGAGAAGGATGTCGTGCGGGACAGTGTCAAAAGCTTTGCACAAGTCCAGGTAGATGATGTCAGTTGCTCGTCCCTTGTCCACCGATGCTGTTACCCCGTCATAGAAGGCCACCAAATTGGTCAGGCACGATCTGCCCTTGGTGAAGCCATGTTGGCTGTCACCAACCACCTCCTTGCTCTCCATGTGCCTTAGCATGGTTTCCAGGAGAATCTGCTCCATGACCTTGCCAGGCACAGAGGTGAGGCTGACCAGCCTGTAGTTACCCGGGTCTTCCTTATTCCCCTTTTTAAAAATGGGGGTTATGTTCCCTCTCTTCCAGTCATCGGGGACCTCACCAGACCGCCACGACTTCTCAAATATGATAGCCAGTGGCTTGGCAACTTCATCCGCCAGTTCCCTCAGGACCCGCGGATGGATCTCATCAGGTCCCATGGACTTGTGTACCTTTAGGTTCCTCAGATGATCCCGAACCTGCTCTTTGAGTACAATGGGCGGTTCTTCATTCTCGCAGTCCCTGCTTGCACCTTCTACAGCTTGGGTGGTGGGACAGGAACTCTTGTTGGTGAAGACTGAGGCAAAAAAGTCATTGAGAACCTCAGCCTTCTCCATGTCCTGGGTAACCAGGACACCAGTTCCCTTCTGGAGGGGGCTTACATTTTCCCTGGACTTTCTTTTGTCCCCTACGTACCTATAAAAGCTCTTCTTGTTGCATTTTATGTCCCTGGCCCGATTCAGTTCTGCCAGGGCTTTGGCCTTCCTTACCTTATCCCTGGCCACTCGCGCAGCCTCTTTGTAGTCCTCCCAGGCTACCTGTCCCCACTTCCACCCTCTATAGGCTTCTTTTTTTACTTTCAGTTGGTCCAGGAGCTCCTTGCTCATCCACGCCGGCCTCCTGGCCTTTTTGCCCGACTTGTTTTTCATCGGGATGCACCTCTGCTGAGCTTGGAGGAGGTGCTCCTTGAATATGGACCAACTTTCCTGGGCCCCTCTTCCCTCCAGGGCCGCCTCCCATGGCACTTGGCCCCTCAGGTCCCTGAAGAGGTCGAAGTCCGCCTTCCTGAAGTCTAGGGCAGAGAGCTTGCCGTGTATTTTCTTTGCTGCCCCGTGGATCTTGAACTCCACCGTGTCGTGGTCGCTGCAGCCAAGGCTGTCCTTTAGTTTCACATCCCCCACCAGCCCCTCCCTGTTGGTGAGCACAAGGTCGAGCATGGCACCCCTCCTTGTCGGCTCCTCTATGGCCTGCAGGAGGAAGTTGTCATCCACGCATTCCAGGAACCTCCTGGACTGCCTGTGCCCTGCCGTGTTGTCTCTCCAACAGATGTCAGGGTGGTTGAAGTCCCCCATGAGGACCAGGGCCTGTGACCGTGAGGCTGCTCCTATCTGCCTATAGAGCACTTCATCTGCTCTGTCCTCCTGGCCAGGCGGCCTGTAACAGACCCCCACCGTAACGTAATAAACTACCAACATCTTCTTTTTGTTTAAATATATAATTAAAAAATATTATTTTGAGGCTACTACATATGTTATACTTGAATGAGTCCAAGGGCAGGATTTGTACTGCAGCTGAATGGTCTCTCTCAGCCTGCCTCTGCTGCCTCTACTTACAGGTGTAAGTAATCTGTATGGGAGCTACTCAGGCTGATCTTCAAACATCATGGCTCAACTGGCAGGCATGCTAGCTATTATCATTGCTGCAGCCATATCCCTTCCCTCTGCTTTCTGTACCCACTTTTTACTGAGATGAGACCATACACTTCACTGCTCTCTTATGATAAGTATAGTTCTTTCATAAGACTCAGGGGGTGATGATCTCCTCTTTATTTTGGTTGTGGACTGACACAACTAACTAAATGTACTCTTAAATAACTTCTAAAATGGAAAGGAGATTTATCTTTTCTTTCTGTGGTTTTCATCTGTTCTAAACTAAACCATGTTCACAGCGCTTCCAGCACTGTTTCTGGACCTGAGTTCAGCTGCATAAGAAGCCGTTAGATCTCTGCCCTGCTCTCTGCTGAAAGCCTTTGCCACTCAACAGCTTCTTGATAGGCCATCCCTGTCGGTGCTCAGTCATGGAGAAGTACCAAGAGTGAATGAGCAGATGAGCAGCAGAAAGGAATGAAATAAACGTGCTTTCCCCCTAGAAAGTATTTAGCAGAGTAGTATTTTTCTGAATTATAAGTAGTATTGCTTAAAAATGAATATTTCCAGGAGGATTATTATTTCTGTATTATTCAGACATTTTAACTTATTTTACAGAAAATAACCCAAATGTTACGACAGGTGTCAGCAGAAAAGTGATTACTTTTTCTGTCATACTCTCATAAAGTGTCACAGGTTCAAAAATACATTACTATTAATTAATAACTGTAGTAGACTCTTTCTTATGGAAGAAAATATTTCTAGGTATTAGGCAGAATAGCTGAGTTGCTTTGCAGGAGCGGTAAAGTGAAAAAGAGGCTTAACATTGCATGTTCTACTATTGTTATTCTCTTCTTGATAGAAAAGGGATAGAAAAGATCTTGACATAAATAACTCCTTCAGACTTTTCCTGAACTACAGTAAATACAGGCCATGTCAGAGCCCATGTAATAGTTCTGCCCTCAGGGCATCGGAATTTGGGAATCAAATGCAGGTGCAGAGATAGTTATGATATAAGGGCGTTTTCATCCTTCTGTCCTTTTCCAGTCTATAAATGATGGAGAATAAGAGTAGCTTTGTTAGACCTGTGCCTCCCACATCATATCATAATGGTTCCTCCAGTAAAGAAATATCTTAAAGATGATGGTTTTTGTTTGTTTTTTTTTTACCGTCAGGGTGCCGTACTGTTGGGGGGAGGAAGAGGAGGGAGGATTTTTCCTAACTTTTGTCCACTCCCATAAACAAGTGCATGGTGTGCATGGACAAAGGCCAAGGGCAGCCAGAAAACTGGCAAGATACTAGGTACTTCTAGATCTGTAGGCTGATGCTTTCTTATGTTATTCACCAGCTGCTTTTGCACACAACTATGGAAAGTGCAGAATCTGAATGATTCTCCAGATATGGTCTTTAGCTTAGAAAAACTTGATACTTAAGCATTTATTTGAAAATCACTTTGTCAAAGTAATATTTGTTTATTTTTGAGTTTTCTTTAGGTCAGTATCAGTTACTGAGAAATTAAGTGAAAAGCGATCATAGAATCATAGAATCATAGAATGGTTAGGGTTGGAAGGGACCTTCAAAGGTCATCTAGTCCAACCCCCCTGCAAGGAGCAGGGACATCCCCAACTAGATCAGGTTGCTCAGAGCCTCATCCAGCCTGGCCTTGAACGTTTCCAGGGATGGGGCCTCCACCACCTTTCTGGGCAACCTGTTCCAGTGTTCTATAACTCGCATTGTAAAAAATTTTTTGCTAATTTCTAATCTAAATCTACCCCCCTCTATTTTAAAACCATTACCCCTCGTCCTATCGCAACAGGCCCTACTAAACAGCCTTTCCCCATCTTTCTTGTAGGCCCCCTTGAGGTACTGGAAGACCGCTATCAGGTCTCCCCGGAGCCTCCTCTTCTCCAGGCTGAACAGCCCCAACTCTCTCAGCCTGTCCTCATAAGAGAGGTGCTCCAGCCCTTTTATCATCTTCATGGCCCTCCTCTGGACCTTCTCCAACTGGTCCATGTCCTTCTTGTGTTGGGGGCTCCAGAACTGGACACAGTACTCCAGGTGGGGTCTCACCAGGGCAGAGTAGAGGGGGAGAATCACCTCCCTCGACCTGCTGGCCACGCTTCTCTTGATGCAGCCCAGGATGCAGTTGGCCTTCTGGGCCGCAAGGCTGCATTGCCTGCTCATGTTAAGCTTCTCATCCACCAGCACTCCCAAGTCCTTCTCCTCAGGGCTGCTCTCAATCCATTCCCTGCCCAGCCTGTATTTGTGCCTGGGATTGCCATGCCCCAGGTGCTGGACCTTGCACTTGGCCTGGTTGAACTTCATGAGGTTGGCACGGGCCCACCTCTCCAGCCTGTCAAGGTCCCTCTGGATGGCATCCCTCCCTTCCAGTGTGTCGACGGCACCACACAACTGGGTGTCATCGGCGAACTTGCTGAGGGTGCACTCTATCCCACTGTCCATGTCGCTGACAAAGATGTTGAACAGGGCCGGGCCCAGCACGGACCCCTGAGGGATGCCACTCGTGACCGGTCTCCACATGGACATTGAGCCGCTGACCACCACTCTCTGAGTGCAGCCATCCAGCCAACTCCTTATCCACCGAGTGGTCTGTCCATCAAACCCATGTCTCTCTAGTTTAGAGAGAAGGATGTCGTGCGGGACAGTGTCAAAAGCTTTGCACAAGTCCAGGTAGATGATGTCAGTTGCTCGTCCCTTGTCCACCGATGCTGTTACCCCGTCATAGAAGGCCACCAAATTGGTCAGGCACGATCTGCCCTTGGTGAAGCCATGTTGGCTGTCACCAACCACCTCCTTGCTCTCCATGTGCCTTAGCATGGTTTCCAGGAGAATCTGCTCCATGACCTTGCCAGGCACAGAGGTGAGGCTGACCAGCCTGTAGTTACCCGGGTCTTCCTTATTCCCCTTTTTAAAAATGGGGGTTATGTTCCCTCTCTTCCAGTCATCGGGGACCTCACCAGACCGCCACGACTTCTCAAATATGATAGCCAGTGGCTTGGCAACTTCATCCGCCAGTTCCCTCAGGACCCGCGGATGGATCTCATCAGGTCCCATGGACTTGTGTACCTTTAGGTTCCTCAGATGATCCCGAACCTGCTCTTTGAGTACAATGGGCGGTTCTTCATTCTCGCAGTCCCTGCTTGCACCTTCTACAGCTTGGGTGGTGGGACAGGAACTCTTGTTGGTGAAGACTGAGGCAAAAAAGTCATTGAGAACCTCAGCCTTCTCCATGTCCTGGGTAACCAGGACACCAGTTCCCTTCTGGAGGGGGCTTACATTTTCCCTGGACTTTCTTTTGTCCCCTACGTACCTATAAAAGCTCTTCTTGTTGCATTTTATGTCCCTGGCCCGATTCAGTTCTGCCAGGGCTTTGGCCTTCCTTACCTTATCCCTGGCCACTCGCGCAGCCTCTTTGTAGTCCTCCCAGGCTACCTGTCCCCACTTCCACCCTCTATAGGCTTCTTTTTTTACTTTCAGTTGGTCCAGGAGCTCCTTGCTCATCCACGCCGGCCTCCTGGCCTTTTTGCCCGACTTGTTTTTCATCGGGATGCACCTCTGCTGAGCTTGGAGGAGGTGCTCCTTGAATATGGACCAACTTTCCTGGGCCCCTCTTCCCTCCAGGGCTGCCTCCCATGGCACTTGGCCCCTCAGGTCCCTGAAGAGGTCGAAGTCCGCCTTCCTGAAGTCTAGGGCAGAGAGCTTGCCGTGTATTTTCTTTGCTGCCCCGTGGATCTTGAACTCCACCGTGTCGTGGTCGCTGCAGCCAAGGCTGTCCTTTAGTTTCACATCCCCCACCAGCCCCTCCCTGTTGGTGAGCACAAGGTCGAGCATGGCACCCCTCCTTGTCGGCTCCTCTATGGCCTGCAGGAGGAAGTTGTCATCCACGCATTCCAGGAACCTCCTGGACTGCCTGTGCCCTGCCGTGTTGTCTCTCCAACAGATGTCAGGGTGGTTGAAGTCCCCCATGAGGACCAGGGCCTGTGACCGTGAGGCTGCTCCTATCTGCCTATAGAGCACTTCATCTGCTCTGTCCTCCTGGCCAGGCGGCCTGTAACAGACCCCCACCGTAACGTAATAAACTACCAACATCTTCTTTTTGTTTAAATATATAATTAAAAAATATTATTTTGAGGCTACTACATATGTTATACTTGAATGAGTCCAAGGGCAGGATTTGTACTGCAGCTGAATGGTCTCTCTCAGCCTGCCTCTGCTGCCTCTACTTACAGGTGTAAGTAATCTGTATGGGAGCTACTCAGGCTGATCTTCAAACATCATGGCTCAACTGGCAGGCATGCTAGCTATTATCATTGCTGCAGCCATATCCCTTCCCTCTGCTTTCTGTACCCACTTTTTACTGAGATGAGACCATACACTTCACTGCTCTCTTATGATAAGTATAGTTCTTTCATAAGACTCAGGGGGTGATGATCTCCTCTTTATTTTGGTTGTGGACTGACACAACTAACTAAATGTACTCTTAAATAACTTCTAAAATGGAAAGGAGATTTATCTTTTCTTTCTGTGGTTTTCATCTGTTCTAAACTAAACCATGTTCACAGCGCTTCCAGCACTGTTTCTGGACCTGAGTTCAGCTGCATAAGAAGCCGTTAGATCTCTGCCCTGCTCTCTGCTGAAAGCCTTTGCCACTCAACAGCTTCTTGATAGGCCATCCCTGTCGGTGCTCAGTCATGGAGAAGTACCAAGAGTGAATGAGCAGATGAGCAGCAGAAAGGAATGAAATAAACGTGCTTTCCCCCTAGAAAGTATTTAGCAGAGTAGTATTTTTCTGAATTATAAGTAGTATTGCTTAAAAATGAATATTTCCAGGAGGATTATTATTTCTGTATTATTCAGACATTTTAACTTATTTTACAGAAAATAACCCAAATGTTACGACAGGTGTCAGCAGAAAAGTGATTACTTTTTCTGTCATACTCTCATAAAGTGTCACAGGTTCAAAAATACATTACTATTAATTAATAACTGTAGTAGACTCTTTCTTATGGAAGAAAATATTTCTAGGTATTAGGCAGAATAGCTGAGTTGCTTTGCAGGAGCGGTAAAGTGAAAAAGAGGCTTAACATTGCATGTTCTACTATTGTTATTCTCTTCTTGATAGAAAAGGGATAGAAAAGATCTTGACATAAATAACTCCTTCAGACTTTTCCTGAACTACAGTAAATACAGGCCATGTCAGAGCCCATGTAATAGTTCTGCCCTCAGGGCATCGGAATTTGGGAATCAAATGCAGGTGCAGAGATAGTTATGATATAAGGGCGTTTTCATCCTTCTGTCCTTTTCCAGTCTATAAATGATGGAGAATAAGAGTAGCTTTGTTAGACCTGTGCCTCCCACATCATATCATAATGGTTCCTCCAGTAAAGAAATATCTTAAAGATGATGGTTTTTGTTTGTTTTTTTTTTACCGTCAGGGTGCCGTACTGTTGGGGGGAGGAAGAGGAGGGAGGATTTTTCCTAACTTTTGTCCACTCCCATAAACAAGTGCATGGTGTGCATGGACAAAGGCCAAGGGCAGCCAGAAAACTGGCAAGATACTAGGTACTTCTAGATCTGTAGGCTGATGCTTTCTTATGTTATTCACCAGCTGCTTTTGCACACAACTATGGAAAGTGCAGAATCTGAATGATTCTCCAGATATGGTCTTTAGCTTAGAAAAACTTGATACTTAAGCATTTATTTGAAAATCACTTTGTCAAAGTAATATTTGTTTATTTTTGAGTTTTCTTTAGGTCAGTATCAGTTACTGAGAAATTAAGTGAAAAGCGATCATAGAATCATAGAATCATAGAATGGTTAGGGTTGGAAGGGACCTTCAAAGGTCATCTAGTCCAACCCCCCTGCAAGGAGCAGGGACATCCCCAACTAGATCAGGTTGCTCAGAGCCTCATCCAGCCTGGCCTTGAACGTTTCCAGGGATGGGGCCTCCACCACCTTTCTGGGCAACCTGTTCCAGTGTTCTATAACTCGCATTGTAAAAAATTTTTTGCTAATTTCTAATCTAAATCTACCCCCCTCTATTTTAAAACCATTACCCCTCGTCCTATCGCAACAGGCCCTACTAAACAGCCTTTCCCCATCTTTCTTGTAGGCCCCCTTGAGGTACTGGAAGACCGCTATCAGGTCTCCCCGGAGCCTCCTCTTCTCCGGGCTGAACAGCCCCAACTCTCTCAGCCTGTCCTCATAAGAGAGGTGCTCCAGCCCTTTTATCATCTTCATGGCCCTCCTCTGGACCTTCTCCAACTGGTCCATGTCCTTCTTGTGTTGGGGGCTCCAGAACTGGACACAGTACTCCAGGTGGGGTCTCACCAGGGCAGAGTAGAGGGGGAGAATCACCTCCCTCGACCTGCTGGCCACGCTTCTCTTGATGCAGCCCAGGATGCAGTTGGCCTTCTGGGCCGCAAGGCTGCATTGCCTGCTCATGTTAAGCTTCTCATCCACCAGCACTCCCAAGTCCTTCTCCTCAGGGCTGCTCTCAATCCATTCCCTGCCCAGCCTGTATTTGTGCCTGGGATTGCCATGCCCCAGGTGCTGGACCTTGCACTTGGCCTGGTTGAACTTCATGAGGTTGGCACGGGCCCACCTCTCCAGCCTGTCAAGGTCCCTCTGGATGGCATCCCTCCCTTCCAGTGTGTCGACGGCACCACACAACTGGGTGTCATCGGCGAACTTGCTGAGGGTGCACTCTATCCCACTGTCCATGTCGCTGACAAAGATGTTGAACAGGGCCGGGCCCAGCACGGACCCCTGAGGGATGCCACTCGTGACCGGTCTCCACATGGACATTGAGCCGCTGACCACCACTCTCTGAGTGCAGCCATCCAGCCAACTCCTTATCCACCGAGTGGTCTGTCCATCAAACCCATGTCTCTCTAGTTTAGAGAGAAGGATGTCGTGCGGGACAGTGTCAAAAGCTTTGCACAAGTCCAGGTAGATGATGTCAGTTGCTCGTCCCTTGTCCACCGATGCTGTTACCCCGTCATAGAAGGCCACCAAATTGGTCAGGCACGATCTGCCCTTGGTGAAGCCATGTTGGCTGTCACCAACCACCTCCTTGCTCTCCATGTGCCTTAGCATGGTTTCCAGGAGAATCTGCTCCATGACCTTGCCAGGCACAGAGGTGAGGCTGACCAGCCTGTAGTTACCCGGGTCTTCCTTATTCCCCTTTTTAAAAATGGGGGTTATGTTCCCTCTCTTCCAGTCATCGGGGACCTCACCAGACCGCCACGACTTCTCAAATATGATAGCCAGTGGCTTGGCAACTTCATCCGCCAGTTCCCTCAGGACCCGCAGATGGATCTCATCAGGTCCCATGGACTTGTGTACCTTTAGGTTCCTCAGATGATCCCGAACCTGCTCTTTGAGTACAATGGGCGGTTCTTCATTCTCGCAGTCCCTGCTTGCACCTTCTACAGCTTGGGTGGTGGGACAGGAACTCTTGTTGGTGAAGACTGAGGCAAAAAAGTCATTGAGAACCTCAGCCTTCTCCATGTCCTGGGTAACCAGGACACCAGTTCCCTTCTGGAGGGGGCTTACATTTTCCCTGGACTTTCTTTTGTCCCCTACGTACCTATAAAAGCTCTTCTTGTTGCATTTTATGTCCCTGGCCCGATTCAGTTCTGCCAGGGCTTTGGCCTTCCTTACCTTATCCCTGGCCACTCGCGCAGCCTCTTTGTAGTCCTCCCAGGCTACCTGTCCCCACTTCCACCCTCTATAGGCTTCTTTTTTTACTTTCAGTTGGTCCAGGAGCTCCTTGCTCATCCACGCCGGCCTCCTGGCCTTTTTGCCCGACTTGTTTTTCATCGGGATGCACCTCTGCTGAGCTTGGAGGAGGTGCTCCTTGAATATGGACCAACTTTCCTGGGCCCCTCTTCCCTCCAGGGCCGCCTCCCATGGCACTTGGCCCCTCAGGTCCCTGAAGAGGTCGAAGTCCGCCTTCCTGAAGTCTAGGGCAGAGAGCTTGCCGTGTATTTTCTTTGCTGCCCCGTGGATCTTGAACTCCACCGTGTCGTGGTCGCTGCAGCCAAGGCTGTCCTTTAGTTTCACATCCCCCACCAGCCCCTCCCTGTTGGTGAGCACAAGGTCGAGCATGGCACCCCTCCTTGTCGGCTCCTCTATGGCCTGCAGGAGGAAGTTGTCATCCACGCATTCCAGGAACCTCCTGGACTGCCTGTGCCCTGCCGTGTTGTCTCTCCAACAGATGTCAGGGTGGTTGAAGTCCCCCATGAGGACCAGGGCCTGTGACCGTGAGGCTGCTCCTATCTGCCTATAGAGCACTTCATCTGCTCTGTCCTCCTGGCCAGGCGGCCTGTAACAGACCCCCACCGTAACGTAATAAACTACCAACATCTTCTTTTTGTTTAAATATATAATTAAAAAATATTATTTTGAGGCTACTACATATGTTATACTTGAATGAGTCCAAGGGCAGGATTTGTACTGCAGCTGAATGGTCTCTCTCAGCCTGCCTCTGCTGCCTCTACTTACAGGTGTAAGTAATCTGTATGGGAGCTACTCAGGCTGATCTTCAAACATCATGGCTCAACTGGCAGGCATGCTAGCTATTATCATTGCTGCAGCCATATCCCTTCCCTCTGCTTTCTGTACCCACTTTTTACTGAGATGAGACCATACACTTCACTGCTCTCTTATGATAAGTATAGTTCTTTCATAAGACTCAGGGGGTGATGATCTCCTCTTTATTTTGGTTGTGGACTGACACAACTAACTAAATGTACTCTTAAATAACTTCTAAAATGGAAAGGAGATTTATCTTTTCTTTCTGTGGTTTTCATCTGTTCTAAACTAAACCATGTTCACAGCGCTTCCAGCACTGTTTCTGGACCTGAGTTCAGCTGCATAAGAAGCCGTTAGATCTCTGCCCTGCTCTCTGCTGAAAGCCTTTGCCACTCAACAGCTTCTTGATAGGCCATCCCTGTCGGTGCTCAGTCATGGAGAAGTACCAAGAGTGAATGAGCAGATGAGCAGCAGAAAGGAATGAAATAAACGTGCTTTCCCCCTAGAAAGTATTTAGCAGAGTAGTATTTTTCTGAATTATAAGTAGTATTGCTTAAAAATGAATATTTCCAGGAGGATTATTATTTCTGTATTATTCAGACATTTTAACTTATTTTACAGAAAATAACCCAAATGTTACGACAGGTGTCAGCAGAAAAGTGATTACTTTTTCTGTCATACTCTCATAAAGTGTCACAGGTTCAAAAATACATTACTATTAATTAATAACTGTAGTAGACTCTTTCTTATGGAAGAAAATATTTCTAGGTATTAGGCAGAATAGCTGAGTTGCTTTGCAGGAGCGGTAAAGTGAAAAAGAGGCTTAACATTGCATGTTCTACTATTGTTATTCTCTTCTTGATAGAAAAGGGATAGAAAAGATCTTGACATAAATAACTCCTTCAGACTTTTCCTGAACTACAGTAAATACAGGCCATGTCAGAGCCCATGTAATAGTTCTGCCCTCAGGGCATCGGAATTTGGGAATCAAATGCAGGTGCAGAGATAGTTATGATATAAGGGCGTTTTCATCCTTCTGTCCTTTTCCAGTCTATAAATGATGGAGAATAAGAGTAGCTTTGTTAGACCTGTGCCTCCCACATCATATCATAATGGTTCCTCCAGTAAAGAAATATCTTAAAGATGATGGTTTTTGTTTGTTTTTTTTTTACCGTCAGGGTGCCGTACTGTTGGGGGGAGGAAGAGGAGGGAGGATTTTTCCTAACTTTTGTCCACTCCCATAAACAAGTGCATGGTGTGCATGGACAAAGGCCAAGGGCAGCCAGAAAACTGGCAAGATACTAGGTACTTCTAGATCTGTAGGCTGATGCTTTCTTATGTTATTCACCAGCTGCTTTTGCACACAACTATGGAAAGTGCAGAATCTGAATGATTCTCCAGATATGGTCTTTAGCTTAGAAAAACTTGATACTTAAGCATTTATTTGAAAATCACTTTGTCAAAGTAATATTTGTTTATTTTTGAGTTTTCTTTAGGTCAGTATCAGTTACTGAGAAATTAAGTGAAAAGCGATCATAGAATCATAGAATCATAGAATGGTTAGGGTTGGAAGGGACCTTCAAAGGTCATCTAGTCCAACCCCCCTGCAAGGAGCAGGGACATCCCCAACTAGATCAGGTTGCTCAGAGCCTCATCCAGCCTGGCCTTGAACGTTTCCAGGGATGGGGCCTCCACCACCTTTCTGGGCAACCTGTTCCAGTGTTCTATAACTCGCATTGTAAAAAATTTTTTGCTAATTTCTAATCTAAATCTACCCCCCTCTATTTTAAAACCATTACCCCTCGTCCTATCACAACAGGCCCTACTAAACAGCCTTTCCCCATCTTTCTTGTAGGCCCCCTTGAGGTACTGGAAGACCGCTATCAGGTCTCCCCGGAGCCTCCTCTTCTCCAGGCTGAACAGCCCCAACTCTCTCAGCCTGTCCTCATAAGAGAGGTGCTCCAGCCCTTTTATCATCTTCGTGGCCCTCCTCTGGACCTTCTCCAACTGGTCCATGTCCTTCTTGTGTTGGGGGCTCCAGAACTGGACACAGTACTCCAGGTGGGGTCTCACCAGGGCAGAGTAGAGGGGGAGAATCACCTCCCTCAACCTGCTGGCCACGCTTCTCTTGATCAGGAAAGCTAAGCAACCTAGAGGAAGTCTTGAGGATCTCAAAGTGAGAATGAGAGACCCTAAAAGTAGACAGTGAAGCATGACATTTGCCTCTTTCAGCCATATCTTACCCTTCCTACAAATTCTTCAACTGTCTTTGTTTCCATCAGTAGAGCACCTGTGATCATTGTCTTTTGGGAAAAGCAGCTCATTTTTTTTCTGCTTTTAAAGTACAATTGGGAAGGGCATTGACTTCTGTTTTTGTGACATGCTTACCAACTTTCTTTCAGTCTAATGGGAAATTTTAATGAAAAATTTGAAGCATGGAGTTAAGTGGCATTCTTTTTCTTCCCATTTGAGATGAGTAAGAAGGTTAGGGATAGTAAGAATACACTTAGTGCTGTTGACTCCTTGAAATGTATTTGTGACATTGGGTGATATTGGCATGAAAATTACGTCTTGTGCACTTGTTAGACTGATCAGATATCTTTAAAAACAAGTTTGTGTAATATAGGCATGTGTAAATACTATGTAGAATAAAAACTTCTAGATAAGAGACTTTTCCTAGAAGTGTTGTGAAATCAGTAAGGATTCTGGCCTTCTCCAGACTGTGCTATTATAATGACTACTGTATAACTTATTTCTAATCAGAAATTAATTTACGCTGTTGATCATGAGGTATCTCCATTTTCATATGCAACTACCAGTATACATATGCATTCATCATATATTTTAAGATAATTTATCATTTAATTTGCAGGTCTGGCAATGCAGTTGCAATGGTTTGTTCATGAGCTTTGTTGACATAGACAGTGTTCTGCTTACCCAGCTAAAACTAGGAGTTTTAAAGCTGAGTATTAGCTGACTATTAGTTTATCATTTTCAGATTGCATTGATGGTAGTCGAGTCCGGGCCTGAACTTCACTCTGTTCAATGTTTAATGTCTTAAACATATCTTATTTCTAAAGACTATCTTTTGGCATTTGAGTCAATATTTTAGTCACCCAGATCCTACGGGGAGGAAAAAAAAAGAACAACCTTGAATGTGGAAGTTTCAGCAAAAGCCGTGTGCACCATACCTAGGTCTCCAGTCCCTACCATGGTCTGGACCTCTTTCTGTACAATAATTTTAACTCTGGAAGCCAAAATTTGCAACATAGTAAAGCAAAACATTTTCAAAGCATTTAGAAGTTATTGAGTGTCATTAACTTTGCTTGATTTAGAAAACTGTTCACATTCTGCAGTTCAATATCTCAAAAATTCATTAACTGTTAATTAAGTCAAGCTTTCTGCTTTTGATAACCCACGGTGCTTGACATAATAAAACAAACAAAATATTGTTAATCCTTGAAATGCCCTATAAATTGATACTGTTACATATTAAACATAGTAACTACATTTGACTCAGGAGAGCTAATTAGTAAATGTCTACTGTAGCCTGTGGTTACTGAAATCCTAGACGGCCTATGTATTTGCACGAACTATTGATTTCACAGTTATAGAAAACTTCTATAGACTCACTGTTTTCTGCACATGTTTTCCTCATAACCCTCAATAGCACTGGCTGGAACAGGAGAGTTCATTCCTGCAACATATTATTTAACTCAGTAAGACAACACGAGTGACAGAAAATTCTGGCAAATATCTAGTATGTGACTCTTGTTTTACTCAGAGGTTCAACACAAGGTTCTCACCGTTGGAAGGGATGAGCAGGGCCCACCAGTTAGCTGCTGCTACTGGTTCCAGTAAACAAACAGGTGGGATTTGTGGTGAGGCTTTGGTGGGCTTTGAAGAACTGCATCTTGATGGACAATGTGGTCTGTGTATCAGCTAATCCATTCTAGTAGAAATATTCATACTTACCGGAGACCTCTTTATAAAACATTGATTGGTCAAAATAATTTATCTCTGGATATTTTCTCATGTAAGATTTTGTGTGCATGCAGACTGTAAGTACTGCCTAAGTTCATTAATAAACTGTCTTATTTTGGCTAAACGTAATTTCAATCAAACAAACACCCTTACTGTTTTTATCTTTTGAAAAAAACCCAAACTTAACCTCTGTGGATGTTTTTAAAAGTATTTCCATCCAGCATACTTTGTAGATGTCAAAACTTCCCACACTCAAATGTTATTACTTCTGTCTCTGCAAAGGCCTCATACAGCTTAATTTATTAGTTTGTATGCTCTCCATTGTTGTCTGAAGAGAAATATGAATTTTCTGTGTGTTTATTAGCAGTCTTAGAGGCTACTGTGAAATTATAATAAATAAAAAAAATAAATAGCAATCTGGGTGTTCCTCACATACGCTGTATGCAGGAGGTCATACTGTCCCAGTTCATGGAGCTGTTTAATGAGAGCTGAAGGTAGCTCTTACTTTGAGGGAAGTTCTACTCCAGCACAAAATTAAAATGTTGTGATATATCCATACTGAGAGCTCTATTCACTCATTTTCCAATTCTAACAAGGAAGCAAGACCAACTAAGTGGAATAAGCCAGACAATTATGCTACAGAAGATTTTACATTGAACATTTTAAAGGGAGCTTAAGGATTTGGGTACCTAAACTCCTTTACCAGAGCTACTACGATTCTCAGGATATTGCACGCACCACCATGTGTGAAGTAGAGCGCACGCTACCTGTTTGACACAACTTTGTTTTCCCTACTGAAATATGCAAATATGGGATTTATTCCAAGGACACATTAACTATTTTCCCTTAAATACACCAGAATACAGAACTGATGTGTAATAACCATGGAAAAAGAACAAGTAGTTATGTTGCTGCTTCTGGAATTATTAAGGCTGGATGACTTCGGTTTCCAAAGTAGCACAGTTAGTTGCGAGTAATGGCAATTCTTAGATTTTTGATCAGAACTATAAAGACTGCTCACTGTAGTGACCATAGCAGCATTCACTACTATGACCTTAACTGTTGGGCTTTGGTTTTTTTTTTTTATTTTTTTTTAATATAAATATGAACATATATTTTTTTCATTATAATCTTATTACTGGGTAATTTACTTTGCAATGAAACACAAAACTAAAATTTTACCTTTGAAAGCTTTCATAAGAACATGAATATAATGTGTTTAAAGATTATACATTTAACAAAATCCAAAAAATCACTGTGAATGAATGTAGATGGCACATGTATTTTTCTTTGCAATTTTCAATAGAAAGTGTTTATTAACCAATATAATGGTATTAAAGAAGTACCTAGTTTGCTTGACATTTTTCGCTTTGATGAAACAAAAAAAAAGTCCTAAATAAATAAAATCCTTATTTTGCTAACATTTCCTTAAAAATAAATGGCCTACAGTACCTGTGATTTTTTGTTTCCCTCATTAGAAAAATATGTAAGGGGGAGAAAAATGGAACAGAAATAAAAATTTGAGATTTCTCTTTAGTTTGGAGAAGATGCAAGTGAAAGATGCAAGTGAATTTTTAAACATTGGAAGCACTAGTTCTACACTTAATTGAATAGTAAATATTTTAGTATTGAGACTTCTATGAAAAAATTCAAATTAAATATTTCCTTACACTAGTATATGATACATCCATCTTTTTGAGTAACTCCAGTGCTAAAGAGAAATTTTAACTCTAGAGATCCATATATCTCTATGTATTTTAACTCTTGGTCAGAATTATTCACAAATTTCAAATTACTCTGCTTGCAGTACCATTCAAAAAGACAATTCCCTGACACCTAGGGTCAAAGCAATTGCTTATCACTAATAACTGCACCAACATACTAGTTTCCAATGTGTAGATGAAATATTAGCAGGGATATTTAATCTAGTGATTCTACCTTTTTCATGTAAGAATCCATATTTTCAAAAGCCAACTTGGTACACTGAGTTGATGTGAAGGAAGTGGAATACTTCTGTTATTAATATTTGATAAAAAATCAGACTTTATATTCTCTTCTTATTAATATTCTAGGTTGCCTTTGCCATTGTCTTAAAGCAGTCCAGTCTTCCTTTTGACTGCATTAGTTACCTAGGAACTAAGTTTAATTATGTTCTGTGGAAAAGTTGTTTGTGTCACCTTCGGTAGGCATCACAGTAGCTTCCTGTGTGGACCCACCATTTGTTGCATGGTAGGGTAGGACTCCCCTTGTTGAGGCAGAAGTTCAGTGACTTCTGTCTTTAAATGTAATACTTCTGAATGTATTTCTAAAGCTATATCTACATATTGAAGTCTAAGTTAGGCACATTTCGATTTTTGCTTGGACTTCTGGATTTTTTTTTCCCCCATTTTTTTTAATTTTTGACAGCAAGGTAACTGAAATAAGGCCTTGTATACTCTGTTTTTATGACCAGTTCATGCACTAACAACGTGTAATTCAGGCTGCTACAATATTTTGGTAAAGCATGTTGGGGAGCTTGTAGAAATTTTATATACGCCTCTAGCGAAAAGCAGGAGCAGCCCTTTTTTCACACCTTTGCACATTCTTCCATCACTTGTACTTCTCTTGGCTGCATACTGGGGCCCTGTGGGGCAGCTGTAGGAGAGTATGGAAAAATCAATGCTGGTTTGAATAGTTTTAGAGGTGGCTATTGCAGAATTTATGTGGGATGATAAATACTGGCATATATAACTCAGACACTTTCCTAGCTATGTAGAACTGAAAGATTTTCTAACCTTTCTGGAAAAGAAAAATAAAGAGCCTTTGACAAGGTACTACAATACAGAGAAGGGTAAACTTTGAAGATTTGTTTCTTAGATTTTTCCTGGTTTGCTTTATATTTTGCAATCATTTCTCAGACTGTTATTTGATGTCTACTGGATCATCAATATTTTTCCTTGTTTTGGCTGGGATGGAGCTTATTTTCTTTACAGTAACTGCTGTGTTTTAGATTTAGTATGGGATTTGGTGTGCGAAGAATATTGATAATACACTGATATTATTAGCTATTGCTAGAGACAACTTCCAATTTTCCAGGTTTTGCTCATGTGCAGGAAGCTGGGAGATGTATAGCCAGTACAGTTGACCTAAACTGGCCAAAGAGAGTATTTCATACCATAAACATCATACTCAGTATACAAGTGAGGGTTGGCTGGTGAGCTAGCTTGCTTTTCTCTCACTATTCAGAATAGTTCTGGGATGGTTGTTACTTTTTCATTCCATGATTGCTGCTTGGAACAGGCTGTATTGGTCATTGGGTTGTTGGGTGGTGAAAATTGTGCACAGTTCGTTTTGTGTATTTTATTATTCCTATTCTTCTCATTATTATTACAATTATTTATATATGTATATTATTATATTTTCCTTTGCTATCCTACTAAAGTGTCTTTATCTCAAGCCCTGAATTTTCTTTTCTTCCTGATTCTCTCCTGCATCCCCTGGGGAGGGAGAGCAAGCAGCTGTGTGGTACTCAATTGCTGATTGGGGTTAAACCACGACAGTGTTTCATAAACTGAAGATTAGGTTGTGCTTGTACAATTTATATTATGTGGTACCAATAAAAAATGTCAATCAGTTCTTGAGAGTGTTTTAACTGTACCTTTGTGGAAGAAAAGGTAAGAACAAGGTACCTGTTTAAGGGATTAAAGAATTACTGAAGAAATTAGTCTAAGCTATAAATATCTGCTTGTGTCTGTGGTTAAAATTCTCTCTTTGAACAAATCTAACTTCATGTGACTAAGTGGCGAAGACTCAAGACAGCCTGAAGGAACTGAATTTTTTAAGTGTGTGAAAAAACAGCAGCTCAATAAAAATGGACCAAATGCTAAAGCAGAAGTAAACTCAAATGAATCTCTCAGGAAAATCTGAAAAGGATAATTAAATCCAGTCATATAGTGCTGATCTAGATTCTACATTTCTTTACAGTTCTTGACTTTGCTGGGTAGAAGTTATCAAGTGCCTGAAAGGGTGAATGTTCCATTTCTCCATTACCATTATGTAAGGTTGAAAGACTGCAAAAGTGGATGGATCAGAGTGTATCACCTGCAACAGCTGCTTTGCTGCTGAGGCCAGTAAAATGTCTCTGAAACAAAATGTTTGTCTCTGTGCTTGAGTGTGGCCAGGAAAGAGTAACGATCTAATCAGACAAGAACTAGGTAGAAAACAAATTTATTGCATGCAATTGGATGTCGTTACATTTCACTGAAGTCCTTTGAGGCTGTATTAAAAGAATTAGTAGCAGACATGTTAATTCAAATAGTTTTGTATTCCAGTGTCTTGAGGGCTAGGATGGATGGGGAGGCAAGTGCTGAAGGAAATAGGTCAGACTATTTCTTCACTAATGGCTAGACTGAAATATTTCTGTCAAATACTTGCAGGAAGTACTTGTATCATTGCACCATTTATTTGTACCTTGTTGCAAGGCATCGGGGACAGGTATGCTTCCATCCTGACAAGGTTCATGCTACTATCAACACTTACAGGTCTTCCTTTCCCCTAAATTCTCCAGCAAACACGGCTGGTTATAGAAAGTATAGTTTATTCTTGAAGAAGCCTTTTGTTCCCTTTTTTTTTTTCTATTTCTATGACAACTTTCTGTCCCAAAGGGAGCTTTTCTTAGTTTTATTTAATGGGTTTTTTTTTTATTTATTTTATTTTCTGTCTTTAGGACAATACTAATACTAGGTCCTTTATTAGTATAATCGAACTGAAATCTAAAGTTATCTAAAATGATGTTAGAAATACTTGAGTCTCCACAAAGCTTTCTGCTATATTTGTGACCTTTCATATACAGTCATTCATATCCAAGAAGAAATTCAAACATATGTTGTTTGTTCATGCTGTGTGCAAAAGAGGGGGTAAAAGTTGTGTGAAATTATTGATAAACAGAAAAGAGGTAAAACACTGAGTCAATAATCTGCTAAAGAAACATATCACTAAAAAAGACTAAGGGTCTAAATACTAGGATGTTGTTTGTCAATTGATGCTAACCTCTGCAGTGTCATGAAAGTCTGGAAGCATGTTTATTTTCAATAAAATAGATACAGAAGGAATTATGCAAATCTATCTTTCTTGGAATTTGCATGATCAATTATACAAGCAAAGTATTTTTCTGTATATATATATTTGTAAAGGTGAGTTTTGTCATGCATTGCCTTACTTCTTAATTACATCTTGTTTACAAAATTTTATTCACAGACAGTATAAAACTGAACAAGAAATTCTAGTGTTTCTTGTCTTCCTTGCAACCTACCTGCTTCTCCAGCTGCTGCTCTTGCCTTCTGCTTCAACTACCTTTGCAAATAAATCTACAGTCATTCTCCCTGAGCCACTGCAGAAGAGGGAGCTTCAGCCATATTTAAGCACGGTTAACTGACCTCCTCAAAAATTCTTGCGTTGTGTTAGCCCTTTGCCTAGCTATGGCTTTTAAATTTAAAAGAAGATTATTTTTGTTGTGTAGTAGAAGATCCACTTTATATATTGGTAAATTATTCTTTTTAATGTGACGTAAACTCCAAAACAAACAGACCAGTCTGGACAGTATTTGTGACAAGATAATATATGAATCTATATAAACAGAAAAAACCTTACGTGCAGCATAAATAAATATATAAATCCAACTTTCATGCTTTCAAATTTTTCACAGGTATTAGCTAACAGTAAGAAAATAATTTTAAAAATGACAAGAAAATGGTTTTTACACAACTGATAATAAAAATATTGATTTTATATCCCACACAGCTCTCAAAATTGTATCTTTATATTTTCTAAGAAGCAGAATTATTATAGCTATGTCTGAGATGGAAGCTATTGTGAAACTGAACCAGTTATGTGTGCTCTCTCTTGTGTCATACTTGCAATTTATAGCCTCTGTTATTTGAAATTCACACTGGATTTCTGATTGAAGCATCTCATCCTAAACATCCACAGGTCAACAGATGTTCTGAAATGATCTTTTGGAACAATATCTAGAACGTCCTCTGAAAAAAAGCTGGTAATATTTGATGTCTGTATTTGTTTCATATTTTTGATCTCTTTCTTGTGATTCAAAAGGGCCATTAAATTGATTTTTTTTTAATTTGTTCCTCTGATTGGCTGGAAACAAGGCGAGACTCTTCTGTAAATCACCAGAACAGAAAAGTGTTTGGAAAGAATTCAGCAATTTTGTTGGGTAGCACCTTCAATCAGACACTGAGACTTAAGAGCAAGCTAAACAAGCATCAGCCTTCTTGATCATGAGTCCATTTTCTTTCATTGCTTTGATTTTTCCCTTGAGTGACAGGCACATTTACTTATTTCTCTCTCCCTTCTTCTTACGTCCTCAAGGAGAACCTGTGCAGAGAATCAGATGTTTCCTCTCACCTCTGTAGGCCTCTGGAAATAATGCAGAGGCAAGTTTTTTACCTGTTGATGTGTGAATATATTTACCTTTGCTGCTGAATATCATTCTCTGCTAGAATTCTGCTTGATATCGTGTGTGCAGCAAAAGCAAAGTACAGGAATACATAGTAGAAAATAACCATGCAGGATTGTAGTTGTAGCCTCTTTCTCACAGTTCTGGGCTAGATGTCTCAGTGGCCAAGTCAGTACATCCCAAAGTACGTAATTGCTTTTCCCAAAAGTGATGCACTGTTAGGAGTACCACTGGCTGCTTCTCTGAAAAAGGTTCATAAAGGCAAACATCAGAAGAGGAAAGAGAAAAGGAGGCCAACTTTCCTTCTAGCAAAATTCTGAATTCATCTCATGAGTTTTTACTCACTTGGTTGACATTAGGAGTTTTCTTGCCTCGTATGTTCTTCAGTTCTTTTTTTTCCTCATTGCTGACACTACGTTGTGCAACTCCTCCCCTCCTCCTCTGCTCAGTCTCAATGGACAATTAAATGTTTAGCGTAGCTTTGGGAAAAAAAAAAAGTCTTGTCTGGAAGCAAGAATCCTCATAATTTATGACAACTGTCAAAACTTCAGGCATGGTGGTTTGAAGTCTTTGCTGATAAAAGCTCCTGCTTGCAGTAAGGTCTGACCTTTATGAGTAGTGTAGTGCATTTTTGAGCTCTCCTTCCATGCCTGAGGGGTACTGCAAATCTAAGGCTTCTGAGTGTAGGAAGATACGACTTGCACCAAGGGACTAGGCCATCAGTTTGTGCCATTTATGGATAAATTTCAGCTTATTGTAAAATGTCAAACCTCATAAAATGCCAGACAGAAAATATTTTGGTGAAGTCAATTGGCACGTTAAGAAAGTGAATGCTTTTTTGAACAGATTTTTTTTTCTTTCTTTGTATCAACTATACAAACGTAAGATGCTGGGCTGTACATGTACTGAGGTACCTGTAGTCAAAACCAAATATGTTCATCTCATAGAGGTTACTCTGTGCTCTGGAGTAATCTGACTGCAGATACTGATGGGATGTTGAGAAGAGGATGAGGACAATGCCTCATTGATTTGCTCTCTTGGTAATTCTTCACTTGCCTGAGCCAGAGCCCACTGTAGTGGAATCGCTGTATTGCCGCAGTTTAGGACTAGGAGGTGAAGAAGATTGTCTCTGCTGCATGGGACTTCTTCATTTTCAATAAAGCTTAATGGGTGAAAAAACTGCCTCTATTTTCTAAAAGGTATTTCTTCTTTGTGCACTTCCAGTGGGAGTGTTTTTCTAGTTTAATGATTGGCTTTGCTTCAACCTACCTGTCAGTGGGCCCAAACAGATGTGCAGGGAATTCACTCAACTTTTTATTGTTAAAACTGAAACTCTGCTTTTCTTGCATTCATACATTTCATGATTGCAGTCAGCAGCCCCTAGGATTTCTGGAATTAGGAGTGGGTACCTTCAGAGCTTTGGTGTAGTTCCAGTTACTGTTTCACTAAGTAATCCATAGGAGTTTGTACTGTTTTTGTGTAATGCATTTTTCTGCCAGGGCCTTTGAATCTAATCTTGAAGGCTTCCTTTTAATGTTGGCATTAAAAATATGTTATTTTACTGGTAGTCCTGATACAGTTGGCTATGATTTCTCTGCTTCTATTTATGTTCCAATGTATAGCTAAATTCCACAGTTTTTCAAATATGGTTCCGTAAAGTAATTTTAGTCTTGATTTCAGAAACCATATGAAATGAAAGATATGTGCAGTGAATTAGATATCACACCTCAAAACAGAGACTTTGAAAGCTGCCGGACCTCTTGGTGTTTGAATGTAAAAGTCAAAGGTAAGAAAAACCTAAATGAAACAGTATTGTCTCTCACTTAAGAATGTCTCAGGACTTTCACTGAGAGTCATGAGATAGCTATGATTTTACCCACCTATTTTATATGTTGGGCCTCAAACAAAGGAAAGTGAAGAAAAAAGGGCATGTTTTTGGTTCATTTTTTCCAATAACCTCATGGTTAGAGAAGTCACCTGGAATACAGGAGTCAAAACATGTGCTTGAGGGGACCTGAGGACTGAGTCATATCTTTCTTTATAGTGTTCTAAATTACAAGTATCACGTTATATCATAGTTGACATTCTCTCAACTCCTTCTGTTGAAGCCATTATAGGTCACATGGAAAAAATGCATATCTATTTTAGAGTGAAAATAGAATGAGTACTTTGGTATAAAGGCTACGTGGGAGGCTTATTCAATAATGGAGGAAGAGCTTGGTTTGTGTTTTCTGTTTCAGTTCATTTTAAATCTTTTTATAGAGAATGTTGTGAAGACAACTGGAGTGACGGAGGAATGCATCACAATCTCCAGAATAATCTATAGCCGTGTGACTGGGCCTAAATTTTAGAGAAATAAGGCACCGGAAAAGAGAAAGATTTAAAAGCAACTGTGAAATAAAAGTGAATGTGGAAATTGCTTTAGCCACTAGGGCATTATGTCAAGGAACAACCCACAGCAGTAGAATCAATTTGTATATCTTGAATGGTGACACTTTCCTTAACTGGCATCTTTGATGTTAAAAATACTCTGTGCATACATAAAATATTTCATTAATAAGCATAGCTGATAGCCATAAGGAATCATAGTTCTTTAAATCAGTTTTTGTTGAGTACAAAAGTTGGAAATGGGGATAGAACTATGCTCTCTCTTTTCCTTTTCCTCCTCCCTTCATTTTATTTAAAATATTTTGGACAGGACAAACAGCTGCACTGAAGCCCTAATGACTGAATGCACAGAGCAGCCTCATCCAGGCACACAAGTTAAGAGGAAAAGATGGAATGAGTTCCAGACATTGAACCTCTTATAAGTGTCAAACTCCTAACAAGTTATTTCAGTGTCTGATCCTGCTGCGTGAGAAGCGATGCTTTAATTTGCAATTGAATGACAAAGTCCTCAAGTCATCCTTATCTCCTGAGTAATTTAAGAGAGACTCTGCAGTGTAAAAACTCATTATGATTCCTCTGTGTCATTTTGCACCTTTGGAAAGGAATTTTTTATCATTACCTAGCTCTCTGGCATATTTTTATTAGCACTGAGCTGCAAAATATGAGATGCACACCTAGATTATGTGCTTGTATTTACAGATGAAATTGAAGATTAAAAAGAGAATTCATACTGCATCTGTGCTAATTTTGCAGAGCTTCTCTGCCATTGATCTTTACACTTTATAATAGTTTCTTTCAAGCTCTGATGAGAAAATAAAATATAACCCTTCATTGTTAGTGTTATTTGTTGCTATGCCTGTCAGAGGAAGAGATCATTTTATAGTCATTTGACAAGTGGAGATTAATCTGATGAAGTAATTAGAGTAAGTTAAGATAAAATCTAAGTCAGAAACTTTGAAGTGGGAGAAAGAATATTTTCTGCTATCTGATGTGCTTCTCTCCATTTCCTAGAGCTGGAGAATGGTAATTTTTGGAGCAATTTCTGCCCTTTTAGAACTTGAAAGCAAATCTGGAAGCCTTTCAAAAGAGGGATTTCTCTCTTTTGGGAGTTTGAAGAAGGGGTCCTGGTCACTGAGACTTTAATTTGTGGAAATCAGATTAGGAACTAACTGGCAACTGTTACAGAATTATCTGCACATGCAGTAGGCTGGATCCACTGATAAGCTGTGAGTACTTCGTGCCATTTTGGCTACACATGGAAGCATTTGTGATTGCTTTATTTTTCCCAGAGTGTCTGAGAGAAAGTAAGGCATATCAACATGTTCTCTGCATTATTTATGATGTCATTTTACAAGTTACCCTAGGGATATAGCACACATATAAATGAGACTCACAAGAAATGGGGAGAAAGGTGAGAAAGCATTAGAGCCAGGAGGGTTCTGAGGTCCTTCATCTGTAGCAAAAGCTACAACAGAGATGCTCAATAGTCCAACACACCTCAAGTCTCAACTTGAGGTTGGATGCATCAAAAGATGAATTTAAAGGAGAATGTGTTGCCAGTGGAAGCACATGACCCACTGTGTGTCTCTGTGGATCATGGCAAGTGGAACAGATCCTAGGCTGACTTCCGTAGCTTTGGTAACAGAAGTAAAGCATCATTTGCCTCTAAATTGTTTTGACATTTTATTTATTTTCTCTTTCTAGAACTGGCCATTGTGCACAAGATGTTTATGCTGGCCTCAGCCCTGAGACCACTGAACCTCAAATGTATTCCAGGTGAGTCCTTTTTCCCCTTTGATGGAATTATTTATTGAGGGTAAAGCAACAGGAGGTCTTTAGTTCATAATTATAACTTATGAACAGAAATGAGTGTCCCCACTTTTTGCTGCTTTTAACAATCAACTGTGATTGATTTTCAGCACATTGTATTTCTTTGTGACCATAAGGATTAAGGCTGTCATACTGTGGCTTCTCTGTATTCCTTAGGGAATTTGGTCTACAAGTCATCTCCTGTTCCAGAAGTCTATATGTAAGAGTTGCTTTGGTTGCTGTTGAGACTGGGGTTTTCTCCTTTGCAGGAAGAAACTTCTTCCTGGATACACGCATTTGTTTTGTGTCTGTTGCATTGGTGTATTTGCACTGGAATATAAAGAATTAACAAAAAGTTAAAAATGTTTCAAGGTTTGGGTCTGATATGTCTTCAAGCTTTTGTTTTTGTTGTTTTAAATTCATGACTTCTGTGAACTGAGCTGTGAGCATGCAGCATCTCCAAAACATTGTTCAGCACAGAGGGGAAGCATTGCAAAGGAACAGGAGCCACTTTGTGACCCTAGTGATGTTTATACCTTCTGTATTCCAGATGCTGTGTGTCATGGGACTGAGTTGTCTCTGTCCAGTGAGTGAGACCTCAGTTTCCCGTGCCTAGGAACTTGTGCTTGGAAATACTCTGATGTATGGCCTGTTCAAGACCTTGTCTACAGAAATGCATGCGTGTCTCTGTAAAATGCTTTGTCTCTATCCTAACTATAGCTGGGGATTTGGCTTTACCTTATTTAGTGCTAGAAAATATTTGGCATCTAGGGGCTTGAGAAAAATCTAGTTGAGAACTGCACTTTCTGAATTATTGTTTGAATTTCTGTTAGTTTGCTTTTCACGTTGTACAATCAGTTCTATTGTTTGAGGGGGTTAGCTGTACCTTAAATCTGTAAATCATGTAGACTAAATCAAATCAAATTAATTTCTCAATTTTATATTGTTTGTCTGAGAGTTAGCAGTATAATATTTGCTTCATGGGAATGATGACTCTGTGCACAGGTGCCACAGCATATACTCTTTTTGGTAAATATGGGTGGTTGAAAAGTGTGAAGTAAACATCAGTATATTGTTAACCATGGACACGTAATCCTTCAGACTGAATAGTTTCTGAAACATGAACAATGGGGACTTTGGAAAACAAATGACTCATGCAATGGCACACTTAAGTTTGGAGAAAGTGCTGCACAAATCTTTGTCTCATCACTATAGGGCAGAGATATATGCCAGCACCTTCAAATGATGAAAACTAGTCTTGTGAGGAATTTATTAAAAAGTTGCCACTGCTGTAATGTCTTGTTCCCAGGATAAACGAGATAAGAGACAGAGTTTCTCCCCTCTGCCACAGTGATAAGGTCAGAAGGATGATAATCTGGCCTCAGATCAGCTCTTCTGGGGCAAGACCACATTTCCCGTGGCTATCCTGTGTTATGTTTTCCACCCTACTCCCAGGTGAGATGGGGAAATGATCATTCCGACCTGGGTTCAGCCACTGCTGACAAAGTTAATAAAACAGTTGAAGTTTATTTCTTAGTTTTAGTTTGAACAGTCTTTGCCTTCTAGGTGCACTGAGATTTGGGTTGAATTTTAAGAAGAGGGCTCAAACTAATCAACAAAATTCAGGAATTTAGCCTAATTACAAAGGGGTCCTCAATCTGAGTGTTCTAGATTATGCTCTGCTAGAGCATACTTCTTGCAAGTGATTCCCTGAGAGACTGTATCCCTGTACAAAGCATCCACTTTACGTGCCATAGACTGAATGATCTGACCATCTCTGAAAATGTGCTGTAAGGGGAGCCAAATGTAATTGGAGATAGGTATACCATATTGTGAGTGAAAAAGATATTTATCTCTATTTTTTGAGCTCCTTATCAATCTTTTCATACTTCTCAGACTTCGTGAGCTGCCTCATGTGTGACAATTGCTATGATACTGTAAATAGCAAGGAACTGTTGTCTCCCCAAAATTACAAAATTATTATCATTATTCCTGAAATAAAAAATGATTTTGAAAAACCAAAGGCCAGCAGAGGTATAATATATAGGTCTGGATCATTTTATTAATTTTTGTGAATTTTGTTTCAATCAAGGACGGTGATCTGAAAGCAGCACAACTGGTGAAAAAGTGGTGTCTTGCTGTGTCTCCAAATACGTGGGTGTTTGTATATGAGAAGCATTGATTTATACCGAGAATTTCAATCCAGCTTCAGTTGGATTGTAGAATCCTCTTGTCACTCAGTAATGACTTTCTTATCACAGATGGCCAGAAGAGCACTTGTCAGTATTTTCAGATTTCAATAGCCTCTGGTATGTTGGGTCACCAGACAGCAGTACCTCGGCCGGGTGGTTCTGCTGTCAGCTTGGATGTTCTGGACTGTTTCTCACCACAGCAGTTTGCAGCTGCCTAAATCTGTTGGGGAGCTCCCATGAGGTCCCATTCTGGTTATGGACAGAGATCTTCAGGTCACTGATAGCCTCAATGCATTTCATTTTTTTTTTTCCCCAGCGTTGCCATGCTAAAATTTGGTCCTTGATGCTGTTGCTAATATGCAGCAATGTTTCCCTCATTTGCTATGCAACAGGAGCAGGAGTGACACATTACAGATCTGTTCAGCCATGTTGTCAAAAACTAGGTCACTCAGAAGTGACAAGTCTGGCCAGTGGAAAGGCTGGGGAAGGAATGTGAGGGAATTCATTTTTTTGTATGATGCTCAGTGTAGGGCAGTAACATACATAGATATACATAATCAAGATGTAACGTAAAAAGAAATTATTTTGCTTTGTGTGCGGCAGTGTATTCAGAAGCCTGTTTAATAAACTGCAGTATTTAATGTACTCAGTTATATTTTAAGGGGCTTTTAGAAGAGGTGGTTGGACCTATATCAATGTTTCGTTGTCCTGTGCTGCTGCACACCTGCCTGACTTGGCAAGGGAGCTCAGTAGGGCAGGTGCCTCCTCGACCGGCTGCTTACCTCCAAGCAATTTCTGCACAGCACAAGATCTGCTATCCAGTCTACAGGAGAAATCCAGGCTGTTTCTCATGTAGGAAATGATGTTATGGAGAACACAGAAGAAAAAAATACTGATAATTTCAGAGGGGCCAAGAATTAATCACAACGAGCTTTATGTCCATGCCTGGGGTTTCCCCTCTAACGAAGGCTGCTTGGCTCTCATTTTCCATGTGGTATATATGTTGAATGCTCACTTGCTTGAGCTCAAGGCCAGACAGTAACAACATGATTTTGCTGAACTACTTGAGTATTTGGCCAACTTGTCCAGAATGCAGAAGTTATTACAGAATAGAGTCATAGAATCATAGAATTATAATTACGCAACTTGAAAAGGGAATATGAGATTCTGCTCTGGATTCACTGCTGGATTTGCTTTTTTAGCTATCAGTACAATTATGCATCACATTAGATTTTCCTTGTGGGTCAAGTAGCTTTGTGGCAGTTTGATTCTCAGATTGTGCTCTCGTATTTACAGTTGGTTGTCATGGCTTTTGTGGAATCCAAGGAACAGAGATTCAGGCTTAGACATGGAAGATCTCAGTTGTATTTCTGCCTTTGGTACTGCCTGAATTTACAAAAGTAACCTCCTGTATCTCTGGTTTCCCTTCTCTGCCATTTTTATGTGGCTTGCAAGTTACTTGTGACATGGACTTTTACTCTTTGGAGTGGCCATTTCTGACTGGGAGAGGAGGTTCCCCATTGATCGAAGGGAAAGACCTCTGGATGTGATGGTGTGAGCTGCCACGGCTCAGGCGAAAGTCTTGTGGGGGTGGCAGGAGCGACTGCCCTCCCAGCACAGGGCTTGTGCTGTGCTTCTCACTGCATGATGCATGTGCATAGCGGTTGGTTTAGTGGAGGTCTGGTCCTGGCTGCTCTTACCCACTAGGCACTAAAGTAATATAAATAACAATAACAGGGTCTTTTCCTCCAAGAGCTTAAAAATGTGCCACTTCAACACTGTTTTCGAAAGCTAACAGAAGTGTCTCTATCTTTGTTCTTGTGGCTTTGGTGCGTTGGATGAGGTTTTCTCCTGGGATTTGAAAAGGCGCTTGGAAAAGGCTCTTTTAGGAAGTTAGCTTTATAGGATTATTTTAATCATAATGCAGCTTTCAAGGCACAGTGTTTGTATTTATTTTTTTGAATTATGTTTAATGATTTCTGTTTTCCTCTGGTGCATACTTATTTTTGTCATGTGCTTTGCTCTGTATTTAAAGTGCCTGAGACACTTTTGCAGACAGGTTCTACATAAATAAAGTGCATTATTATTTGGATAAGCTGCAGCAGGACAGCAATTAGAAAAGTCCATATGTTCATATTGTCTTTTTAATCTTTAGTATTGCTAGGATTTACTGTTTGGAGAGAAAGGTAAGGTGGAAAGCAACTACTACACGGGAGACAGAAACTCCTGCTCTCCCCCATATGCCCACTGAAGAAATCTTTCCCTGAAGCCATTAAAATAGATGCAGTAGCTTATATTTCAGGATTATGTCCTATCTTTCTTTTCCTGTCTCTTGCAACATTGGGGAAAGGGTAGCAAGCAGCAGTTAAATGCTTCGCTGATAGGGGAGGCTTCAGGATGCTGGTGAGACCTCACGCTGCTGTGATCAGTAATGGCAAATAGAGCCATGCAGGAAAACATGCAGCCAACTGTGCACAAAATGTTTGTCATGGCAGGAAAGTTTCCACTGTGCATTGCATTAAACACCTGAACCAACTATTTCTGAAGGGTCAGAAATGTTCTAGTACCTGATATTCTTCTAGTTATTTGTTATTGCTGCAAATCTCTGTGCTTCCAAAAGCAAGCTAGTCCTAAAAGAAAAAAAAAAAAATCAAAATAATACTTAAAAGACAAGAAGAAAAAACTACAAAGTACTATTTCCAACTGGGAATACCTGCATAAAAGCTAGAAATCTCTTGAGAAACACTGTTTTTCTGTGATTTCCAGCTATAAGTATAAAGTTGTAGCGGTACAAAGCTAGGGGTGGCAGATGGCAGCAGCAGGCACATTAGCCAGGACCTAGGCTATCCTGGGGTTGACTTCCAGCTCTGCAGTGTCTGGCACTGGTGGTGCACCTTTAGCCAGCCACTTCACGGCTGCTCTCCCTTTTTGTTTTTGGACCAGTGACTGTTTCAGTGTGCGTATTTTTATGAGTGTGTGGTAAAAAGTGATGAAGATCTAAACTGATGTCTAACCTTGACTAGAATTCAAATAATCACTCTGATGTTTAACTATTGTTAACTGTAACCATGAAGATGTTTTTCTCTGGAGACAATCTGTGATTTCTATTTTAAGTTTCTGACTCAATCTGGGATCCTTTTTGATTTATACTACTATAAATCAGACCAGACTCTGATACGTTGGACATAGTACTTCTTTTTTTTTTTTGCACATTTTGAAAGTAGCAAACTAGACAGGGCTACTCAATTTTTATTGAAATCTATGTCACCATACATTGCATTTTGAAAACCAACCATTCTTTTAACGTGTAGTTTCTACAGTGTAGTAAAACGTGCACATAAGCACGCCTACACACCAATTCTGCACTAAAGGAGTATATCTTTTATTTCCACTGGAACTCTTTCCTTGCAGTTTTAATTGTAGGCTTTCTTCATTTTTTTTTTTTAGCATCTGTCAGAATTGTTACACTAAGTCTGTAATATTTTTTTGTGTAAAGGGTACCTAAGGCATTTTGTTGTTGTTTTTGCAAACTGAGAAATCAGTTATAGTCTCACCAGAGAACAGAATTTGTTTTTCTTGCTGGAAGATAGACTCCTGCTTGGAGATGCACAGCTAGTCTCTTGCAGAAGGATGTCAGCCCGCCTGTCTGGGACTTTGGCTGCCCACAAGGAAGGAAAATGCATTGGTCGCTTAATGCTGGGACCAGGAATGACATATCATAGCCTGAAGGAAGAGCAGTATTCAGTAGCACAGTCCTATATTCCAGATCTTGGTTTATGAAATATGAGATTTTTGTAGTTGGTTAAAACAATGGCTTTAGTTATGTTGTTTGATTTGTTTTCCTGAAGTTTAGAAAATACAGGGAGACTGAATTTTCTTATCACTGTTATACAACATTCTTTTGCAGATATAACATGTATTTTAGCTTCACATCTTTCAAACTAATTGCTCGCATTATATTTCTTCCTATATGCATTTAAAACTAATAATGGATTTAGCTGTAACTCTTCTTGTTGTCCAAACAAGCTGGATTTGATGTACCTCACTCATCAAAATATTTAAATCATTGCAGCATCTTACTGTTGGCTGGAGAAATTGTCCAAATGCAGAACAAAGAGCGGTCATCACTCTGAGTTTGTGTCGGAGATGTAAGCTACAACTGGCTGATACAGGCAGATGGGAAATGCAAGTGGTGCTATTAGTTAAGATGATAGTCAGGACCCTCAGCACAGCAGAAGCTTAAACATCATCATGTTCAACAGGCATCGGGAAAGGCAATGTTCTAAGGAGATTTGAAAAGTAGCAATAAAACAGATTGCAGGTGTTTCTGAGGTGCTGAAAGGGGCAATGGGATGGAGCACAAAGGTGATTTTTTTAAAATTGGACAAAGGTTCGGTGGGGGCTGGCAGGAGTTCAGTACTGCCCAGCCATCCAGTTCATTTTTGTTGATGCAAAATGGGAGAAACTTGTTATCCAACGGATCAGTTACTATGTGCTCTCCCTCTGCAGACCCCAGATATTGTCTAAATTGTATCACTTTGTGGCAAATATCTGTAGCACATAAAAGCTGTCTTTCTGCCCAGAGGAAAGGTAGAAATATAGAGAAGAGATAGTAAAAATTGGTTAAGAAAAGAAACACACTATATATTCTTCAAAATACCAGAGAAGATGGGGAGGAGAAGGCAGTGAGGAAGCAGCAGAAACAGAAGGAAAAGTTGTTGTTACATACCTGTGATGTCTATAGCTAAGTAAGCTTAATGCACGTAATTTGTTTCCTGCATCTTCAAGTGCTTCCTTGATGGTGTTTTGTGGAAAATGGCTGCTTTGTAACAGCACAGCATCTTATAGATCATCCCAGTACTGTCCTCCCTGGCACAAAGGTTTAGCTTTGACTCATCTTTGTCTTTTTTTTTTTTTTTTTCTCTTAATCAAAATTAAAAGCCATCCTGTTTGAAACAATGGGCTTTTTCTTGTGAGTGGAAAAACAATGCTGTATGTTAGGTAGTTCCTTGGGCACCTTTACACGCAAGGCTCCTCTGGCATTTCTACCTTATTCAGCATGTCACAGGGATGAACAGTTACCTCCAGATGACAACCTGCGGCGTTCTTATGACAAACAGTATTGTGTCATGGAAAATTTGGAAGCCAAATTTAGCGATATTCCAGGCAATGTTTTACAAAATGTAACTATAGCAACTAAACCTTCACTGTCAGATGATAACACAATCTTTGTTTTAAAAGTAACAAAAAAAACCCACAAAACATTTCCCTTCCTTGATCCCACACCTACACATGCTGCTCAGCATAACATCTGCTAGCTGGCTACCTGCATTATTAGATATTTATCTTAAAAAAAAAAACAAAAACAAAAACAAAAAGAACCCAACAAACTGAACTGAGCAAATATGTGTATTTGCCTTAAAAAAAAAAAAAAAAAGTTTTGTGCCTTTTCATAGCAACTTTCCCTCACCAGCTTTAAATGTGTCACTGCAGTTGCTGTTCCAATTGCAATCACTTTTTATTTTTTATTTCCCAGGTGCCACACGGTGGTGCTCCTGATTCCATATTGCTCAGGGGCCTGAGCTGGCTAAGGGGAGTTACACATGCAGTGTGTGTACCAAAACCGGTTTTGGAGGGAGGGCTAGCACTCAGCTCTCCAGTGACGGTGAATTATGCTGTGGGATGGGGATGCACTTTTCTCCCAAGACTCGGCTGCTAAGTCAGATTGGGGAAGAAAGAGCTGGATAACGGCAGCTGATAAAAATCCTCAGTATTGTGCATGTATGCTCACATATACACGTATTCAACTTCTTTTACACTTGATTACTATATTTTGCATGTCGGCTTTATTTTGGTAGCTATTGCCCTTCCTGTTTTCTCTGTTTGATCAGTAAAAGACATATTCAGATTCACATTCCAGTGTCCTCCTGAGAACAAGGACAGTATATTTTTCTCTAGATCTATGATAAAAATGCAGAGAAGCAAGGCAGAGGGAGGGGAGATGCACTTTTTTCCATCTAAGGAGGAGCTAGTACAGAATCAGGAGCTGCGTTGGTGGCCCCAGGCAGCATCCCCAGACTGGAAAGCATCAAGCACTGGTGCTGGCCTAGTGTTAACTGGAAGATTCCCTTTCTTCATAAGAAAAGCTCTGTATCTAAGTGGACATTCTCACCTGTATGAAGCCTACACCTCACTGAAATCAACAGGAATTATTTCACTGATTTGTGTGTACTTCAGATCTAGTCCTGTGAACTGTAGCTTTTTGCCAGTTAAAGTATAGCCACATGCCTTTAGGAGTTCATTTCTCCTCCCACTGAGAGTTTCTGTAGCTGTACTGAAAATTGGACCAGGCATTTAGATATTTATGTAAGTCTTGCCTTTATATTCCAAGAACTCATCTTTTTAATTAATCCTTACAGAAACAAATGAATGCACGACCTACAAGGATAATTACTTGTGTTCTGCTTTGATTATCCTTTAAAAGTTTCATTGGATTTGTATAGTGTATTGCACCAATATGTGATCTAAAAGAGGAGCCCTAATAAAGTCCACGTACAACTACAGTACAAAGTTTTTAGAACTGCCAAACATATTGTTTATACAAACACCATATTCCGTAACATCTTATCATTAGTATAACTTTTTAAAGCTTTGTCTTTGTTGTCTTTGCATGTCTTTGAATTATTTATACCACATACCTACATCTTCCTTAAACCAACTGTTGAAGGAAAAGTTCGTGGCTTCTAAAAAATACCTTAAATTAGCGTTCAATGTATGGACAAATTGAATAGCCTTATGTGATGGAATCCCTTAATCTGAGGAAGTGTGATTAGTTTCTGACAGATTACTATTTCAGCCACAGCTTGTTATCCATTGTGTGTAGTCTCTATCAAGAGCTACTGTTAAGTGGAATTCTTTACTAAGTATAATTGTAAGCAATTCCCCAAATATGAGTAAGTGAAGGTTACAGATGGAAGCTGGTCTTGAGAGAAAACTGAGATGTGAGTAGACATCACCAGGAAGCACCTCTCTGCATTATACAAATGGACTGAAGGACACGGCAGGCAGCATTAACCCTTCCTACACCTGACCAGTGACAATTTTGCACTTCAAATACAATATTACATATCAAAGACAAATGATGAAAATAATAAAATTTCATTAATATGAAAACTACAGTTTGTTATTTTGAGTGATTTCATCATAAGCTGGAAGAAATATCCAAAAGTGCATTTTTCAATGAATAGTGTCTCTGATGAGTGGTGGGTATGGACAAGAGCAAAGATTCAACTGAAATAAACCAGCTGTGCAGGAAGGCAGTGCCTGTAAGATAAGGCTGCTTGTTCTCTAACACACTTGAAAATCATCCTGCCAGTTAGTGTTGTTTCTTACCTTTATTAACTGGATGACACATACAGAAATGGATGACTTTGAAGTATTAGGGATATATTAAGATATTTAATCTGTTATTTCATTCCATCTTTTTCCAAATAGAAGTGCAAACTGATTGTGTCAAAGCAGAGCCAACTACTTACATCATCACAGGCTGACATTTTGCTATTGATGATATTGTGAAATGGTGGATTGAATTTGTACTCACTGGCAAGAAATCCTGACTGGAGCTTTTTCCCTGAGATAGAATAAAATGGAATCACCCAGACCAACCAAGACACCTCTTTGTTGTCTTTACTCAGTAATCATATAAGCTTCATAACAAAATCAGATCTCCATCCGCTCAAATCCTAATGAATACTTTAGTATGTAAAAGCTTGGTGCCTGGGAAAATAACAAAAAGTACATACTTTTTCATATATAGAGACTGGTAGGGACTTGGAGGGTTTGTTTCCATTGTTTCTCTTTCCAGAATGGATTAAAAGATTAATATTTTACTGATCCCAAATCAGAAGATACTGTGGAAGATCAAAATAAATTGCAAATAATGATTTAGTCCCCAAAAGATGAATTCCAGAAGTCATTAAGAATGTATAACTATGTAAGAGCAATGCAAGTTTACAAAAGCATAGAACTATGCCTGCCAATGTGTCCTGATACAATCAGGATTGTTTTCTGCACTGGTTCACAGCTGACTTACAATGCCATTTTAAGATCTCAGTGCAAATTCTTACCCAGATTTTTGATGTCTTCCCCTTTGAGGCAAGAACTGCGTATTTATGCATGCCTGAGATGACTCCTTAGAAGCACAAGGACCCACACTTTGTCTTTCTGACCTAGCAGGGTGTACCCTTAGCTCATCCTGGAGGACAGCTTCTGGCCTGTTTGCACATATCACTTTATGCTCATCTCCTACTTGCAAGGGGACAGCACATCCAAGAGTTTGTTGATTTCACCACATCCTCTGGCAATAGACAGCATGAACAACAAAACATATAGATTGTTTTGCTTACATGAAGATAAGGGATAAAAACCAAAAGGTTACAAATAAAACCATTTTAGTGGGGTTTTTTTGGTATGCCTTCTCAGTTCTTCTGGCATATTTCACTGGGAATGCAGTTCTTGGGGTTAGCAGTGCGAGGTCTGGTCATCCAGGTCTCTCACATATATTTAGTTCTCTCAGTGCTGAAAAACCTTTCTCTGTTTTTCTGCCTAGATATACTATGCACAGTTTCTCCTTGGTTCACTGCAAATGGAGTACTGAAGACCGGGAGAGAGGGGAGGTAAAACGGTAATGGTCAGAAGGAGATATGTTCTTTGCTGTTTTCAGGTTTTTTTACTCTTTGCTCTCTTGATACACTTGCCTTGATGGATGTCCCTGTTTTTTAACTTATAATGATATTTTTCATGCCTAGATGGTCTTAGGTACTTTCTTCCACTTTTCTTTTTTCTTTTTTTTTTTAGTTTACAATATTAAAACAGTATATGCTGAAAACATCTATTCTCCATAACATCTGTGTAGTTGATGGTGTCCCATGTTATACTAGTTTGCTAAAGAGATCACCCAAAAGCATTTTAATAAACCTATTTAGAAGAGATGGAGGACATTGACATTTGACATATCCATGTAAGTGAAAGTCACGTGTCTTTGTCCAGTATTTATTCTTGGGATTTGTGATCTAAACCAGTGTTTTTCCCTTAGCTCCCTTGCTGTCATTTTCTAGAAGGAGAATATAATCAAAATACTAGATTGGATAATATTTACAAAAATTGAGAAGAAGGAGTTTGTGTGTGTGTTTCTGTGTGTGATAATACCTTTAGAAATGTAACGATACAAGAAGGAAAGGAATTCCTTCTGCATGGAATCAGCTATTATCAGATAGTTCCCAGATGACTACATTTAATTAAGTTAGGGCATAGCTAAGCTTTGTTTATCACATCCTGTCTCCCTTCCTGCATTTCTGAGAAAACATTAACTAAATTCATATAAGGTGCTTCAGACAGAAGCATGCATAAAAGATATAACTATAAATCCTCTGCTCAGTTTAAACACCCAGAAATTTCCTCTGTTCTGTTGTCTAATGGAGATGTTTTCTGGATTCTGTATGTGACTCTCAATGTCATATAGAGGCATCAGGCAGGAAATTTAAATTAAACTGTGGATATTAGTTTAGTAGGTGATTCACTTCAATGAACTAACCAAAAACTGCAAACCAGGAGAGCTATGAATTCGGTGGGTAGAGGTTTCCCATAACACCTATGTGGATGAAGAAGTCACTGTTAGATGAACCATTAGTCATGGGACTGAGAGATGCTTGGTTTAAGATCTAGAAAGTATGAATTATTCTTTTTTGTTGTTGTTGTAGTAGTAGTAGTGGTGGTAACAACTTAGGAAGTCTATTTTTCCACAAAAAAATGTGGTTTGGAAGGAAGTTAACCATGCACACCTAGCCTCTGGGAAAAGTGTGGAAGCTGAATGACTAAACACGGGCTTCAAACTCATGCAAATGTACTTAGCTATCAAAGATGTTAATGTTTAGCCTATGTGACTACTGTATGAACCAGCTAAGTGCCACATCAAGGGAAGAAAATAATGCAATCTGTCCGCAAACCACAAAACTAAGCAACTTAAGCTACAAGAACATGTTTATTGTTTTCAGTGATAGGATTAACGTATGACCTCCTTGCAAAGCAGTTACCTATTGACAAATGCTTTAAAATCTGGTGATTCTGCAGCAAGCTGAATGTATTTTTCAGTATTTCATCCTCATACAGATGTATGTTCATTATAAATATGTCTTTCTGTGTGGAAAATTGAAAAAAAAAATCTGTGTGTGTTTGTATATGTAGCTATATATACAGATGCATAGATCCATACAAACAGACGTTTAAATGTTTTAGTCAATGAAATATGTTTTTAAATCCTTCTTGATGAACATGTGGGACTAATAGTTATGTTTTAGATTTGCATTGCCTTCAATGTATTCTTTTCATCTCATCTAGAGGAGTTTATTACTCCATAAGAAGGCTGTGCCTCCAGCTCTCGAGCATCTTGATAGCTTCAATTCGTGAGGGGATGTCATTCACAATCATGTTGTCTTTTCTGGTATGAAATTCAGCATTACTGTTTGGTGATGTGTAAACAAAGCTTCAAGTTTTATCTTCCATTAATGAAGTTGAAATGAGTTAATATAAATCAAAGTGAGAAAGCCAGAACCCGCCAATATTAATTCTTTCTTTATTGCTTTTGTGGTTGGAACGAATGAAAATGTCCATTATCATCAATTTGTTTTGATTTCCTTACTTTCCCCAGTGACAATTATTTTTTAATCCAGTAACTTGTTTGACATTGAAAATGTCTATAATCAGTACCAAAATAAATGGAGAGGTGCCCAGGCTTAGGAGGTTATAAGCACAGTGTGATTTTTTTGTTGTTTCCAGAGAAAATGCAGTCATCTAGTAACAATAGAAGGTAGGTCAAGAAGACTGCATTAATATGTTGGTGGTTAATGTTCCTGGTTTTAAAAACAAACACTAATTTCTACAGGTTTAATGGTAAATATTTGTTACCGTTTAATATTCATGGCAGTTTATAAGAATGCTTGAAATATATTAAGCCCATTAATGATAAGACATAAGTAAGTCTTTGGCTTCTGCTGTGAGGATTTTGTCAAAAAGATTATTCTGAGTTCCTTATTTATCTTTGGTACCAACCTCCAACCATGCCCAGCTCTTTTTCCTCCGCAAGTTTGACAACAACTTCAAGTACCCCCTTGAGAGAAGCCTTCACTGGCACATTGTGACAGGCTAGTCTGACCAAAAATACAGCCGGCTGGGAAGAATTCAAGTGTTACTGTGTTGCTGCTTTTGTGAAATGGCTGCAGCGTAGTGTCGTGCTCCTTTAGTAACAGAGCACCTATTCCATCATGAACAGTCTTAATTAACATCTGATGTAAAGGCTCATTGTGATCCAGATGCTTGCAAATAACTGAGCTATGAAGCTTTTTCACTACATCCATTTTAAGTGAAGTGAAATTGCTGCAGTTCAATGTAGAAGGCTAGGTTTGCACTTTGTAAAGCCCCATCAGTCTAGATATAGTTTTGCAAAAACAAAATGAGAGATGAATAGGATCTTGTCTTCATTTTATTCAAAGCACAGAGGTTCAGACAGGAATAAGAAGAGGAAGGAAAATCAAATAAAAGTGTTCAGCTTTTGACTTAGTCTGAGTTATACCTTTTATAAAATTGAATTTTAATAATTTGCTATGGCAAGATCAAAAGCAATACTATTCTGTGAGAATTTGAGAGAAAAAGATAGATTTTAGAAAAGTTGTTTAATCTCCCCGCATCTCTCCCTCCCGTGGTAATGCTGTAACCGTTAAGCCTTTTTGCTGGCATCTGTACTTTACAAATTAATCTTTTTGCTCATTCTTATTCTTATGGTGGTCAGCTCCAGTGTCAGTCTTTGTAGTCCTCTGCATGAAACATGACCAGGTCCCCACCTATCTTGTTAATTCTGTTGTTGCTGGTATCACAGGAGCATAATTTTTTATTATTATTATTATTTTTATCAATAAATTATTGTTTCATGCTGTACATGTTCCATGCAGATTGGGCACCCTTGCAAGGAAAAGGGGAGCAGTCAGCAGAGAGTTAAAAAATATTTGAGGTGAATGTCTCTGAAGTGAATGCCTTGCCTGATGGGAGAATGATATTTAGGACAGAGTAGCTAGTTTTATGTGAATGCAGGAGAATAAATGATCTGCTTATAGTAGTGATATCTTTTTGACAGGAACATATGTCATACCTAGTTTATAAAAACACACCTCCGAAATATTTCACTCAAAGCTTGTTTATGTCAGATAGCAGTAGTCAGAAAACCAGGCTTTGGAGGAGTATGTGAAGAGCTGCCTGCTAGGCTGAGAGTTTTTATATAAAAGGTGGCAGATACAGCAAAAACATATGCAATTGAAAATAAACCAGTTATACCTCATATGCAGACTCAAGCAGTGTAACTTGGTGTCACTGCTATGTCTCACTTTTGCGAACATCTGAAGGAGGTGGCAGACTTAGTAACGCATGGAAAGTTTTTTGCTTGTGGGATGACGGGAAATATGTTCAGTGACCTTCAAATGAGGGAAGTTGGAGACATTGCACCTTCAAAAATTTGGCACATGAATACTGCATTGTGGTGAAAGTCTGAGGAAGGAGGGTTTGAAACCTCTGTTCCTTTTTGCTGTCTGTAATGTAAAATTCATTTTCCCAGGATCCTTCAGTGTGAGTATTGGTGGAGTAGAGTTGGAGGTGTTTCACAGTCAGATACTTGAGACTGGGAGACAAGAGCAAGATAATTAAAAAAGCCATAAGCAACCTACCAAAAATGGGTGAAATTTCTGGGATTACTTCCTTCTCTTCACTTTCATGAGTAACACAGAGGCTATCCAGAGCTCCTAGTGAACCTCCAGACTCCAACCCTCTCCTTAGCACTTCTCCAAATACCAAATCTCCTTTCTGAATTCTTCTTGTGCTGCTAAACAAGTATAAGAAAACAAAATAATTTTATTCATGGTGTTCCTCATGACCTTCCCCCTTTTGGGTTTATTGATTCTTAGCATGTTTTCAACATTAGAGACTAAAGTCTCTAATTTGTCCCAGATATGTTTGCAATAACTCCAGCACCAGAAGAGGACACTGGTGGAAACAACTATTCAGGCTTTCCTGCATCTAACTTTCCTTTGTGGGAAGATTTTAGCTTCAGATAAAAAGTAAGTCATTATGTTATTGTGACAATGCTCAAGGCTCTGTTTAGTCTTAAAAAAAACCCATTGTATGATGATCCTGGAAACACGTTTTCTTCAACTTCTCTTTTTTTGCATTTAAATCATTTGAATGATGGTATAATAAAAAGCAGTTATTGTTGATTATTGCTTTTGCTAGCTATAATTTGCGTGTCAAGAGTTGCATTCAAAGAGTTGTATTAGAATAGCATTAAAGAGATTCTTCCAAAACAAGCATGAAAAACTAAACTTCTTCTTACTTAGATGAAATATTATCAGTCTCTTTGTTTTAAGCTAAGACGGACTACTACTCCATTTCTTTGTCTAAAAACTCTTCTTGTATTATAAAAATGTAAATACTACCTATGTTAAACTTACAACCTTAGAGAAAAGTGGAAAGATTTACTAGAACCCACAAAAAAGCATTTAGGAAGAGCTTCATACCTGAAGAAATATTTTACAAGGTATAAGTAAAGAAATAAAGAAGCTTCAAAATAAAGAACATCTTGCCCATTTTCCCTTATTGCTTAAGCTGTCCTTGTGGTTCTTTTACTACAAGAAGACATGGGCAAGATGATTATGTATAAATATGACAGTGTCTGCTGCGGATTTTTTTTTAGGTGGTTTATATGCATACCTGGGTTGTAGGACTATTTGAAAAATTAATTTACAGGAATGTTTTCCTTTTTATTTTGTAAGAAGAAAATGAAGCACAAATGAAGAATGAACCATGCCATATAGTAAAACATGGCCTACTTTCCTGTTTGTTTCAAGTTTTTTGTACCAATTACACTAAACTATTACATTTGGCTTTCAAAATTAAGACAGCTAAAATACTCACAAAGGTGTCTCTTAGATAGCTGTTTAAACCTGGGACATAAGGTAAATAAAATTTTACAGGAGGCTGTAGAAGGAATATGTATAGAGAAACATTCTTAAAAGAATAAATTCATTCATAATTTACCATTACTCAAATGTGGGGTGTTTTTTTTTTTTTTTTAATAGGAGAGAAAGAACATAAAATTCACCTACTGCAAAGCATAAGGAAACAAATTGCATAAAAAAAACGGAAGTCAAGATGAATAGTTGCTTATATATGCATTAATGTAAATCTAGAGTACACTTTTGTTTAGGACCGGAATTCTCAGATGGTCAATTTTGCTCTAGATCTGGACATTGAGTTGATTTTGACTGAAAACCACAAGGACCAGCACATATTTTGTCTTCATAGCCTAGTGGGGAATTCTGAACAAAATGGATTTTCCCTGTGTGAAGGCAGTACATAACACACAGTCTTGTATTCAATGTAATGTGATAAAATTAACCTTCAAGTCCCTGATAAAAAGAGTCATTATAGCTTTGAATTAAAAAAAAAATAATAATCCTGGAGTTTAAAACCAAAACAAAATGGAAACAATGAACATTGTATCCAAAATTATCCCTCTTTGCACCACTACAATGTTTGTATTAGAATATATGAAATTATATTGATTATATCATCTTGGACTAGTCCTAGTCTGATATAAATTACTACCAAATATTTGCAGGAACTACAGATCTACACTGTCACCTCTAGGAAATAAATTGTCAAAAGTTACCAAGAAAGTGAATCAAGAATGAGGGAAGAAATAAAGAGGAAAATTATAGATCGACAGCACAGTAAGTTATATCCCCTCTAGTGCAAATGATCTGAAACCAAAATGAAAATGAGAATTGACCTTGTCCCAGATCCATACATGTGGCTATATGCCGCATACAGAGACTCACCAAAGCTTTACAAAGCAGCAGTTCTTTGCATTTCAACTACATCCTAGAGATGCTGACAATCCCTCCCTCTCCATTCACAAAGTACATAGACAGATGATAGATAGCACTTTGCCTGCTGATATTGTAGAGAAGCTTACAAGCCTTCTTAATGGGATTCATCACTCTCATACAATTCAAAAGACCAGAATCACAAAGACAAACATGCACAAAAAAAAGTAAGTTTCTATTAAATAACATAGGATGGAGAGAGTGAAATATTGAAAGCATTCTGTAGGTCCTCAACTAGAGTTAGCCAACCCATTAAAAAACATAATGCATCCATGATCCAAAAGATAACTGCTTCAGGACCTGAGCATGAGCTCCTTATACTTTAAATTAAATGTTTTCAGTGATACTTTGTGTACTCTATTGGATAAAGAGAGATTTCGGTGCAATGTAGTATTTAAGACTAAATAGTCTGGCATCATTTAAAAAAAAGTCTAGCGAGAAGTCCCACCTCACTTACTTCATCCTATCTGGTAGAGTGAACCTGACAACTATGTACACAGGTAGGATGTTTATCAGTTTGGTTTGTTTCATACCGGAAAGTAATTCTGCTGAAAAGTGTGTCCTGATGGTTGGCCTATGGGATGTCAGAATAAGATTTTTTTTGTTTTGGTGAAGAAATTCTGGAAAATTGGTTGGCATAAATAAGCCCTTGATTTATGGATTTATCAAAGTCAGTTGATATTATATACTCTCTATTTGACTATAATTTTCAATGTGGATTAAATCTCTCAATTTATACCTGCAAACAGACAACATCTAAGGAAGAAAACAGGAGTATTAAATACTGTATGCAGGTGCTTCACTATGACATTGAAGCCTGCTGAGTAATTCCAGTAATAGCTATCAGTCTATCAGCACCCAGGGGAGAGGATACCTTTAAAAACTCTGCAGAGGAAGCTGACAGGACCAGGTACTGATTTTAAAATATGGCATGCTCTCTAATTTTCAGATGATTCCTGAAGGGTTAAGTTGATAATTTGAATCTTTTCTAAGTAGCATGCTTCTGGGAAGAATGTATGCAAAATAACAGACAGACTTTGGGGGACTTACTGCTTTCTGGGGAAGCCTGGGAGAAAACATTACATTTTAAGAGAATTGTTCAGCACCCTGACAGGCACCTGCTCCATGCAGTGTTCGTTTTCTACATAAAACAGTGCTCGTTCTAACATAAGTTGTCACACATAATTCAGCTGGTTTATGCCAGAGTCGCTCAAAGGTGCAATTCTTCATGTCTTTGCTTCCCAAACAAATACATCAATAACAATGAAAATGAACATAATTAGATTTCAATTATTCATAGCCAATCTATTAGTTATACTAAGCAGTCTTTGTTTCTTGTACTGTAGCTTTCACTATGGGCTAAGTTAAGTTTAATCATCTTACATTGCTAAGAGCATACACAACAACATTTACCACAATAACTTGTCTGAGTTTTAAATTAAATTTAAACAACTCTCTATCTTGAGAGCTGCTTATATTGCTGTTGTCTTAACTTGATGGGAATATCACAACAAAGTAAAATAAAAATATAATAATAAAATAAATCTCTCTTTCAAGTTGCTTGTTAACCTCTCTTACTTAAGGTTCCCTTTTCCCATGCCACCTTCAAGACATTTCCTAATGTGCAGATTTCTACACTAGGATAATCTACTGGGGTAGCTTAGGACATTGATCCAGTAGCAACTGAGAAAAGTATCTTATTTTAGTCAGATGTGATTGGAATTCATTGTAGATATATGTTTACTCTGAGAGAGAGAAAAATAGTCTCTGACCTAATGTAGGTTGGATTTGTTTTTCCTTTTTCTGTCAGCACCACACCAACACATGGACGCTTCATGTGGCTTTCATGTAATATTGTTCTTTTTTTTTTTTTTTTTTTTCCCAGTACAAAGGTCTCTTTTAACAATAAGATATTTATGAAATATTTCAGGAACTTCAGCTATGGGAAATTGACTCCTTGAAAAATAAGTTCATATATTACCATCCTACAGTGAACAAAGAGAAGATTTTAATGCAAAACCAGTACATTTTGTAATTACATATTCAGTTTGATACATAACTAACTGCATAAGTGTAACCATATCACTTTTCTTTTAATACACAAAGTAGGAAGCATAGTTTAGATTTGTTGCAGTTAAGTCCCTGCTAGTTTAATTGGCAGCCATTTCTGTGTGGGGCATACTGGAGTTGTTCAGAGCCACTAGGTTTGTGTTAGAATAAAAGGAAATTAAAAAAAAAAGTGTGGGGCTGTAGAAAACACCCACTAGGAATACAGTTCATTGCCAAATATCAGTACAGCAAGGGAGTCCTGATGTATCCTGAAATCATGTAGCAAAGCTTTCTTCAGTGCGTAGATATAAGTTAAACCCGACTGATATATGCTCAGATTTATGAATTCTTTAAAGGTCCAGTAAGTTGGAACTCATTTGCAATTGAAATTAAGTGTTATTTGAAAGTCATTCTCCAAAAAGGGGAAAAAATGAAGAAAGAAGAGCTTTTCTGCTGAAGAGACTTAGGCAATTAATTAAATCTCTTATGGAAAGAGCATAAGAGCTTGCAAATAAATAGTGGTTATAATCAGGAACAAGAGCAACAGTGACAGGACAGTCACATTACTTTCCAGTGACAAATTAATTGATTTTTAAAAGTTGTTTAGAGCATAATATTATAACAGCACTAGATAGCTTAATAAGGAAGAAACTAAAATTATTTCATTAGCAGACTATGGTGGCTACTGTACATTTCCTCTTGTTCTTTTTAGCTTCCTGAGTGGAAAGGCCACCAATCATAGAACGGTTTGGGTTTGAAGGGACCTTTAAAGGATAAAACACATGAACTTTTTTAGAACATCTGTTCCCCTCTGTCAGGATTTGTGTAGCAGTTTTATACCTTTTATTTTCCTAATAATATAACTCTTAACACCATAATTTCTCAGAAGTCCAACCTGTCTTTTAGATTTAGTCTTTATTAATGTGTTGGCCTCTGTTTTCATTATCTTATATTAATTTTTAGTACACTTATTTCATTTTATTGTATTTAAGCCCTAAATCAATAAAAAGCATAAAAGCTGTGTCAGTTGAGATTGGAGGAGCTGTCCAATTTTACTAGCCTCTTTGATGATATGATCTAAACCATAAGCTATTATCACCACTATAGCTATAAGAAAAATTTATTTTTTGTTTTTATGATGTGGTATGATTCTTTACTTGGAGAAAGACTACTAAAAAATCCAATATGGTAATGTGGATTGGCAAGCTTCATTTTGTAGTATTAAATTTAATTATAGAAAACCTAATTTGTCCCATTAGAACTCTAGGGATAACATAAAGTACTTTTAATTTTGATGTCTGTTTTAACTCTTGGTGAAACATAAAAGTTAACAGTTTAAGTAGGCTTTTTATTTCTTTAAAGAAGTACAACAGTTCAGAAGAATTTTGTGTGCTATTTGTGTAAACAGAAATAATTCTTAAAATTGCAGAGAATAGCTGATTCTGGATAAGAACAAAGTCAGTAAGTTGTATGCTTTAACAAATACACTGACTAGTTCTTTTTTTTCGTTAAAAGTCAATCAACAGCTATTGCAAAAAAAAAACAAAAAAAAAGAAAAAAAAGAAAAAAAAAGAAAGATTGTTTAGCAGTTTATCAAACAAAACTCTTGACAACACTTAACCCTCTTTCCTTGTTTGCTGTTCAGGTACACTTGAACATTGGGAAATATTAATGAGAAATTTATCCAGTCAATAAACAGGATCAACCACTTTGGCAAATTGTTCATAGGGCCAGAAAAGTGTCCCTTGCAATATCTGTTGTTTTTGGTGAAATTTACAGGCAATTCATTGGTCAAAACAGAGGGCTTTCTGTGGAAGAATGGGAAAGTAAGAAGCAGTTTAGTGTCTCTAGATGCACTGATTTGTCTTATCAAATAGCTTGATTCTTTCTAGAGTGTAGAGTTGGATTTTGGATGCAAAACTCGCTTCTGGATTCAAAGTAGAGCATTACACAAGTTATATAGTTTTTCAAACTAGGATTGGATCAGCTTAGTGCTAGGAAGCAGTGTTTACAAGTCTGAATCCAATTTAACACTTCCTCAAAGTTTGGAAGGTTTTTTATTTGTCTAAATTGTACAAGTACTAATGTAAATGCTTCCCAGGCAAAACAGGTAGAGTCAAATGACAGAGTGCACCTCTAAAGCTGAAAACCCTATGAATACCTGCTAATCTTTCCATGGAGAAGGGTTTACTTATCTAGCTGAGAGTCGAAGTAGTGCACTGCTGTCTCTGAGTATTTCTGCTGATAAAAATGCTCGTCTTGTTTAGTATTTTGAGAATGGTTTCACAAAATCACAAAACATCTATTATATTTGACATATATCTGGGTGATATTTGGAACCTTCTTTCTAAATAATTAAAGACTGAAGGGCCTTTGGTGTTCAGCAGTTAACAAAAGCTGGCAGGCAGGGGTATGGTGTGGTGGAAAAGTGATGGGAAGATCTTCCCCAGGTCTGCTTGCTCTATTCACTCTCTTCAGCTTTGCAACTCAACCATCACTATTGTGAACAAGGCATTGATTTATATGTGTAGGAAAAAAAGTGTTTCTAGGGCAAAATATTCCTACTCCCTTCAATTTACTGTGAGTAGTAATCCTTGAAAACAGCTGTATGCACAGGAAACTTCCCCATGAGAAGCAACTATGCTACTCCAAACTTTGCTTGGATTACAGATTCTTTTTTATTTCACTTATTAAGCAGCAGAATATTTATTTTCTCCTAGGTGCTTTAAGTACCTTTGTGCTAAAGGTTTACCTGCAGGAAATTCAATTTATGTTTAATCTCTTCTTGTAGAGAACAATTTGCTTACAATGTCTAGCTATGTCCCCTTACATAGTGTAGGATAAATTATTACTTTTAAAATTTTCTTTAAAAAAAAATAAAAGAAAAAAAGCTATTAGATTTTGGAGTGCGTAAATCCTTTCTAACCCTGTCTAACCATATCTAAATCATTTCTTCTAGTTACTTAGCGACCTACAGGGAGAGGGAAAAATCTAGTTGGCATGCCCTGTGAAAAATGTCTGTGTGGCCAATGAGGTAAAGAGAGCATAAGCTTGTGGAACTCTGACCAGCGTCCTGTTGTCCTCTTCCTAACCTAAGCGGTCTCACTTGCACATCTGTGTGATTTCTGCTGCTTTTTTTTTGAATATTATGATTCTGAGGGCAGCTTCATCTGCATTTAGTCACAGAATTTAGGCTTTTGTGTAAGCAGTGCAAGCTAGACAAAGTGGCTGCTCCTCAGCTCCACATCCTTATAAGCTGCTCGTACATTCCTGTCTACTCCTAGCTGAGAATATTAGCACAGTGGTACTGAGAGTGTTAGCACACCGGCACATCGGCATTGCAAATGTCAGCAAGAGCTGCTTGAGTGGCCTTTTGCTTTGTACTGCTACAGAAATCCAGCCTTGAGCAAGACAGCTCAGTAGGAAAGCTTTCTTGAAAGGGTCTCAGACACTTTCTTCTGGAGGAACTAAGTGTGTGTAAGGTCTGGTTTATTAGCATTTGTCACTCTGCCTGGTTTTTGCCTTGTTTTTAATTAAGAAAATGATATTCAGGCATCAACAGTGCCACAGAGATAGTATTGATGGTTCTATACAAATGCCTGCGGTTTATTTGGTTGGCAGTTATGATTCTATACATTATCCTTTGATATATAATCCTACTCTCCAGTCACAAAAAGTGCCAAAATCATGACATACAGGAATACTCAGCCTTGAGTCAGATATAATTGCCTTTCTTTCACACATGAGAAATTAATATTTTTATAGTAAAATGCTGACCCCTGCAAATGGTGAAAATAATCTCTGTAATACTGATACTAATACTTCCAGGGAGAGAAAAGAAGGGTCATAGATTATCAAATTAGTTCTTAAAGCTTAATTCTTGTTGAACACATTGGTTTTTTAATAGTAAAATGAGTTAATGACTGCTGATTACTATCTTGACTCGTTTTGATAAGGTAAGACTAAATGAGAACACATTTGCTTACTCCTAAGATAAATATTTCAGGTTGTTCTGCATTAATGAAGAGAATGGATAGCTCCATCTCTTCACCCATCCACATAAAATATAACAAAATGTAACAAAATAGCTCTTCACTAAAGTTGAGGCCTTTTGGAGCTGGGCACTAGCTCACTGTAAGAAATCAAGGTTTTCTTGAGACCCTGAAGGCAAACCCCTCAGATCATGTGCACTGAGATCTGATTTTTATGCCAAGCTGTGGCCAGGCGTGCAGCCATTTGAATGCCCATGAGACTGAGTTGCTTCTTTAGCAGTAAATTACACAAATTTGCATAGCGGATGCAAAACAATATTTCTGAAACAGTAAAGGTGCAAAGGAAGCCTCTTTTACAGGAACTTCAGCGGAAGTTTCCTTGTTCTGCCCCCACAAGGCAGCCCCTTTGCTAGCCCTCTGCCTCTAACCTCCCCCGGGGTTGTCACTTTGTCACACACGGTTCTGCTTTTCCACCACAGTCCCTCAGAGGAAATGTTCTGGAAGTTCTGCACCTTTGCAGACATCTGGAGAGGTGACCTGCTCAGTAGCTTCCTCTACCGTGCAGCTGTTTTGCTGTACTAAAGGAGTTTTTGTAAAGGTTGCTTTCAGGGAACCTCTGAAAAAAAAAGTTTAACTACCTACTTGAGGTTCCTGGAGTGCCGCACCGGTGTGGATGAAGTCTGCAAAAGTGTAAACAAGCTACGTTTAAATTGCCATATAACTTACTTTTAATTTAAGAGCTGGGCTTTATCCATGGTGTGAGATTGTACACACAGCAGAAGTGTGTTTATTCAGACACTCGTGGTGGTGGAGGAGGGAGCAGCTCAGATCCCCGGCAATTAAGATGTGGCCCAAGGAAAGCAGTGTGTGGGTTTCCACTAAAATGCTGTCTGTTGTATGTGTGTGCAGTGGCAAAAGGTGTGGAGCATGGAACCATCAACTGCAGCCCTAGGAAAGGCCCAAGTGCCACAGAGAGCACCTGGAGTTGATACTGCCTGGTTGCTTCATCTCAGTAACATGATCTCACCTGGAGCCACACATTCTTAGCCTATAACTTCCTCCTCATGGCCACCTGCTGTGCTTGATTTCATTGTTATTAATCTTTTACACTTTTTTTTTAAAACAGAGTGGAGGAGTCTGGAGGACCTGTGTTGAAGGAAAGGTTACTTGTTCCTTGCTAGGCAGAGGGAGAGACTGTAAAAGTCACAGCAGAGAGACCTGTAGGTCAAGTACAGAACCCAGAGTGCAAGAAGGAATGGTTTGAGAACCAGGGCAGGGTGGTGGAGCAGAGCTTGCTACAGCTCAGAAAAATGTTCGAAGTTACTAAAACCAAAAGTGGAAGCAACATCTTCAAGGACAGTGAAAAAAAGGAGCAGTGTAGCCACCTTTTATATCTATTCAGTCTTTCCTAGTCACTTTGAACTTTCTCTGCTTAAAAAGTTAACTATTCTAGTTCATATTCTCATAATACCTGGGTTTTTTTAAAGTTTCAAAGTCTTCTTATCTTCTTTGAGTATCTCACTGATATGACCTCCTGTCATTCCGCTCTGTGACATGAACATAAGATTTCAGCTGTGGCATTTGCAGCTAGGAATATTATCGTCACTGCTATAGCACCAGAAATTAATTATCGTAAGATGTAGAAATGTAGGTTAGAAGTATGTTCCATGCATTCTTAATCTTCACTGTATGTTAGAAGTACACGGATGAGTGAGCCAGACTTGTAAATCTGTTTTGTAAATCTCTAGCATAGGGACCAAAAGCAAATTAATATGAACACATAGTTAAACTGCTAATCAGATTAAAGGATTTGAAAATATTGACACATTTTATTCATTTACTTCTGGAATCTATATTATGAAATTACACTTAAGTGAGATAGGATTGATTGGCAGCGGGGAAAAAAAGTCACATCGTAAGCTGAAGGAGTGGCAAAGAGAACATATTCTACCTTACAGAATGCTTGATGGTGGCAGAGCCATGTAATCATTACTAACTCTGTTGCCAGGCTGAAGAAAATGAGGTTGGAGATGGAATTTGAGGATCAAAACAACACCGTTTCCCTGATCTCACCTAGAGGAATAGTGTACAAGCAGGAAGCTGAAAGACCTGTCTCCAAAGCTATTAATGTATTAAACATCTGAAAAAGCACTTAGCAACAGTTTGTTTTAAAACTATTACAAACCCATGGAGATGTGTCCTCCGTTTTTCTTCCATCTGCATTTAAATGAATATGAGAAAAGAAGAGATCTTTATAAAGCTTTTACTGGAAGAGTGCATGGCAGGGTTTCTAAAGTAATTTCTAATATATGACCTGCCATTTAGAGTGATTGCTTTCCTTTATATGACTAGAAGAACTTTGTAAGGGATAAAGGAAATAAAAATAATGTCTAACCTATATGCTTGAGATATAAGCTCAATGTGTATATGCATAGATAAGGCCATGGGTTCTCTTCTACTTCAGTTCTTCTATGCTTTTAGGTGATCTTAGTCAGAATATTTCCCTATGAGTTATAACTTTGTGAACTGTGATTAAGGATAAGGTGCAGTAGCATATCTTTTAATGTCTGTGAATGAGAGGATAGTCAAATTTGTATTATTCAAGGTCTAGGGGATCTTTGTTCTGAAGTTCACTTTTTTGACAACTGCTAGAAGAGTAATTGCTGGCAATAATGTTATAAAGGAATAAACATACCTTTTGGTGTTTGCTAGTGTTTAAATGTTCATAAAGGGAAGGAATTAAGGAAAAGCTTCCAGAAGTATGCAAAACATGCAGAAGCTCTTCCTTTTCCGCTCTGTTGTGGTGACTGTGGGAGGAAAGAGAGGTAGCCCTCTTCTGGTCTGTGAGCTGCTGCTCACATGTAAGGGAGCTGACATGCATACTCAGGTGAGTAAGAGCAGGAGACACATGTTTCAAACTCTGATACTCACTGCTGCAGAGCTTTTCATGTCCTGCCCTCAGGATTATGTTCCTTCTTTCTTTAACTGTGTGACTCAAAAGCTATGTACAGGCTATATTCATCATAAGGTGACTTTCAGGGTATAAAGGGATAGAAAAAGCAAAAAAGATCACTCTATTTGCAGGGGAACTTACCAGAAATATGCAGTGCATAAATAAAGACAAGCTGACTGAAATATGGAGGACCTGGAAAGAAGTGGGTTCAACACTTCAGTCCTTTGGAGAGCTAATGTCAGTGACTTAAATTATGCTGGCTCAGTGGAGCTCCAGCTTTGGGATGATGGCCCTGAAGGGAAGTCCATGATTTTCCTCTGCACTTTGACATGGAAAATGTTTGGAGTTGGGATCTCACATATTTATAAAAATCTGATATTTATTCATCATCATCTTGGATCTTTCTAGGGTTTTACTTCTTGGGCTACAGAGGTAAGGCTCTGGTCCTCCTGCCTTTTGGGATATTTAACTAACTGCAGTGAAAATGTCACCAAGGTGAAAAACGAAGCACTTAATAATATTAACTCTCTTTTTAGTTCTCTTCTGGAAAGTATTTAGCTCATTAAAAATAGCTGCAGAAAGATTTTATTGTAGATACTTTGAGAAATACGGTTATTGCTTCCAATTTATTGTTTGTTAATTATTTTATCCAGAGTTCTCTAAAAGCTTCTGTCCTTTTCTACCTCTAGTGACTCCGATAAAACAGATAACAACAAAATAAGTTTTAATGAAAAGTATAGAATCCAATAAGTCAAGTGTACTTTACCACTAAAACAACGTGATAAAGACTAGCTGAAACATTCACTGTGTTATCATTATGGTATGCCCAGAAGGACCAAAAAGATGGAACAACATCATCTGCTTATAGCTGAATTTTCTATTATTAGAAATAGAATTGTGGTGACCCCAAGGTCACAATAAAAAGAAGCAACATAAAAAAATGTTAGTTTGCTCCTTCTACCACCTGAGCCTTGGCTCTTTCAGCGCCTACAAAAAAGAGTCCTTTACTTGTAACCTCTTACAGTGTAAACCTTACTCACAGGATCGCAGTGGTAATTAGCAGTACTGTAGAATGGAAAATACTTATTCTCTCACTTAAAATACACCAGTTAATACTCTTAGGCTGCTAAATCATACTGCACTCCCTCACTCTCTTCTCCCCCTACCCCTCCTTTAAATAAGAAGTAAACATGTAAAGGAGCTGCTAAGCTATATAGGGATTTTCTCTGAAGGATCAAGAATTGGGACTTCTTCATGCTCAGATCATTATCCAACACTGGGTGTCTGTTTTCCTCTTGGTTTTTTTTTCTGTGCTTATGACTAATAATGAACTCAGCAATTACAGTGCCTTAGGCAGCTTCTAATTCCAATCATATAAATGGAACTGGCAGGTGCTCCTAATGTACAAATGTGTGAGTGACTGTAAGATCAAAATTCAAAGCCTTGCACCATCCGTGCCTGGTTAAAACAGGCATATATTTTCACTCTTAATCTGATGGGCATATTAACATCTCTTTGAATCAAGGTCCAGCTGAAGTTAGAATCATAGAATAGTTAGAGTTGGAAGGGACCTTTAAAGGTCATCAAGTCCAACCCCCCTGCAAGGAACAGGGACATCTCCAACTAGATCAGGTTGCCCAGAGCCCCGTCCAACCTGGCCTTGAATGTTTCCAGGGATGAGGCATCTACTACATCTTTGGGCAACCTTTTCCGGTGTTCCACCACCCTCATTGTAAAAAATCTTTTCGTTATATCTAGCTTGAATTTACCTCTCTCTATTTAAAAACCATTACCCCTTGTCCTATCGCAACAGGCCCTGCTGAAGAGCTTCTCCCCGTCTTTTCTGTAGGCCCCCTTTAGGTATTGGAAGTCTCCCCAGAGCCTTCTCTTCTCCAGGCTGAACAGGCCAAACTCTCTTAGCCTGTTGAGGCTGGTTGTTCTAGTCAAAAAGTCTAGGGAGAATACAGAACAAAAAAATAACAGTGAGATTTATGCCTGTCTGAAAGTATCTGCTGCCATCTGAGAAAACAACTAGAGAGTTGCCTTTTTTCGTCTTTTTCATTCATGTAGGCATTTCAGAACCAACATAGTTATGTTCCATGTTGAAAAGAAATTTTGTTTTGCGTGATACAAACATTTATTTGAGACCTGGATACCTTCTGTGTTTCAGCCTCTCTCATACCCTGTCCTAAGTGTGGATTTGCCTTTATATTTTTCAGAATCAGACCTGCCATGTAAACCACCCCAATAGGAATCTGTAGTGCTATTTTTTTTGGTCATAGTGAAACAATATGGAAGCTAGATCAGCAATCCAAATTAAGTCATTTTACTGGATCTATCTGGGATGGAGTTAACTTTCTTCACAGCAGCCTCTGTGATGCTGTATTTTGGATTTGTGACTAAATGTTTATAATAAAACAATGTTTTGACTATTGCTGAGCAGTACTTGCACAGCATTTTCTCTTTTACCTGCTCTTCCCCCCCAGCAATTAGGCTGAGAGTGGGCAAGAGGTATGGACGGGACACAAGACAGGTGACTCAAACTGACCAGAGGGACATTCCATACCATATGATGTTAAGCTCAGCCATAAAAACTCAGGGAAAGGAGGAGGAAGGGGGGACATTTGTAGTTACGGCATTTGTCTTCCCAAGTAACCATTACATGTGATAAGTCCTCTTTCCTGGGAAGTAGCTAAACAGATTTTTATTCACTGCTACCAATGTGAAGTAGTGCATAAATACCTTATTTTGCTTTGTTCGTATGCATAGCTTTTGCTTCATCTATTGAATTGCCTTTATCTCAACCCACAAGTTTCCTCACTTTTGCTCTTCTGATTCTCTATTCCAGCCCACTCTGAGGAAGTGGGCAAGTAAGTGGCTGGATGAGTGCCTAGTTGCTGTCTGGGCTCAACCCACCACAGTAATATACATAATACAGGTGCCATAGTTTAGCCCTGCTCAGGACCAAGCTATGCAGTCTCTCACTCGCTTATTCACTCCCCCCACCCTTCAACGGGACAGGGAGGAGAATTGGTATAGAAAAGAAGGCAAAACTTGTAAGTTTAAGAGAACAACAGAAGAAAATAAAACAGAGATGGAAAACAGGCAAACAAAAAAACAAATAGCAGAAAATATTTAAGCACATTGTTGTGCTTAATGTGCAGTAGATCCCAATGCCCAGCTTCCTCCTAAGTAGCAGGAACCTCCCCTTAGCACCATCCCCACTTTATATACTGAGCATGATGTCACATGGTATGGAACAGCCCTTTGGCCAATTTGGGTAAACTGTCCCAACTATTGGCTAATTAGTAACCTATCCCAGCTGTGTACCCCAGCCACAGGTGCTACCAGCTCCAATTCCTCTCCCAGCTCAGGTGAAAATTAACTCTATCCTAGCCAGAACCAGGCAAATAGGTAACAACCATTGGTGGACACAGAAATGTTTCTGATAAAGTCAGCTAAAGGAAACAACTGCAAAACTTCCTTTCCCAAAATATCTTAAAATACTGAACTCAAAGAACAAAGTCAATAAAGGATTTTGATGGTAAAGAACTCTCTAAGCAGATTTGCTAAGCCTAGATGCCAAACCACAGTACAGCACTTATCTTGCACTCATATCTTGCTGATATCCTGACTCATATTCTGGGTGCCTCGGGTGGAATCTGCTCCTACTTTGAGCAGCAGAGTTCAATCTACCACTTAAATTAGGACTCAGAAGTTAAGTGTTCCTGCAGCGCTCTAGCAGGTACCTGCTTTGGTAGGAAGACACAAAATAGATGTAAATAAACCCCAAACCTGTGATAGAATCAGTCCTTTTCAGATTATGTTCGTCTTTCAAAAGCAACAAGACAAGTACAAAGCAAAGGAAGTGGTGGTTTTTAATATGTGTTTCCATGCAAATCCTGGAACAGTTGTGTAGGAAATAAGGTACCTCCATTCAAATACTGCTTTGGCCTGAAGGAAGTTAAGCCTATGTTTCTCACATTCCCAAAGAGCACTAATTGAGCATTAATTTAGCCTAGTCTGAGACGAGTGATTACGAGGTGGAGAACATTACTTTTGCCAAGGCTCAGTCCTTAACTTTCTATCACCTTTTCTTGTCTTTTGCTGGTATTGCAACTGCTTATGAGATCTCTTATTTATCTGCAGTTACATTTGATCTTCGTTATTTCTATTCTCAACATATTATTGAGAGAATTTCCATTTTCCAGTGCTTAGATACTAAAGAATCAGTTCTTTTAATATGCAATGCTATTCTGAGACTTACGTCACTGGAATAGTTTGAGTGTGCTTAGAAGACAGGTGAAGACTTCAGCCCTGGTGTCTGACCCACCTGACAGACTGTTTGATGTGAGAACCTGTACATCTCTCTTTCATAATTCATTTTCAGATTATTTGTAGTATTTGCCTTGAAAACTGGCATATGAGTGACTTAATACATTCACACTTTATTCTTGTTGTATTCGATATTCAGTAGCTTTATTTTCCTGTTGGGGAGCTGCTCTTTATTGTGCAACTTGCTCCCTTTCTCAGGGTACACATCTGCACTGATGTGCTGAATATCCTTTGAAGGACTGACAGTCATTTTTAAAAGTCCTCACCAGGGGTTTATGGTTCCTAGTTTTCTGTCCTTAATCATCCTAGCCAAATTTTCCACAGATTAATACTATTGCAGTACATTTCTTTTCAAAATGGGCCCGCTTTGCTCAAGTCATGTTGATGCAAACCTTCTGCCTGTCCCTGTCCTATAAGCAAAGTTCAAAGCCCTCTCTGTCATTAAAAGGTATGTTTGTACCAGCATTCATGCCAAACAATTTTAGGATTGGATAGAGGGTGCTCAACCCCTTGAGGCTTTCAGGGTGGCTGAGTCATGATCAGGTCACTATTCCTATACTATATAGATGATGTCCAGTAGTCATGGAAAGTATTAAAATATATCTGAGGTGTTTGGTTTACATTCCATGAGATAATCTGAAGGCTTTTATTAATCTATTCATAAAATGGTTTGTGATCAGATGATTAAAGGAACAAGCTAGTATTAAAATTAAAGATTTCTTGCTGTGACAGAGCCACTAACAAAGGTAAGGTCACCTGCTGTACTAGTTTTGTAGTTTTTATAGTTTAGTCAACATATTTTGGAAATTAGGAAACATTCCTTAGTTGATAAAGGCAACTAGTCATAATTTCAGATTATTTTTATTTTTTATGTAATTTTAGATTAATTTTCTAGTTTCGTTTTAATGGTGTGTCACGACGATGAGAAAGAGGAGAATTCCCATGCCAGGGAGAAAACTTCAGTCGTGGCTCATGATCAACTATAAAACTCAGATTTGTAGAGAAATGGTGAGTTTTCTACTGCTCTGCTTCTTGCACTTAAACTAGTCAGGTTATGTTCATTGATTGTGTGTAATGTTTGTTTTAGGTTTCTAAATATTAAATTAATTGAATTAAATATGAATTATGTTAATTAATGTTTAGAAAAGTTGTGTGTACTACTTGAATTTTCTGTGTATGTATAATGCTTGGGATTTTTAATTAATTTATTTTATCTTAGAGTTTTTTTGGCATTCTATGGTTATAAAGTGGTTTTAAATGATTAAGATTTTATTATTTTTCTCTTCTACAACACTGATGATTTCAGATATTCCACTGGAAATATATTCTGATTTCAATCTTGTCAATGTCCAGCCCTAACTACGTTTATCGTGTCCATTTGCTGAGGGACTGGACTTTGGTTTGTCATTATAATGGTTATTCTTCCCCTGTAGTTGTTTTTCCTTCTTTACTGTTATTTTTAAATATCAGATGTTTGCAGGAGCAAATAATTGTGAAATACAGACTTCTGAAATCAGTGTTTCAATAGGGTTAAAGTAGTAGCGTAGTTTTTTATAGACTGTGAATTAATCCTCATTAAAAAAAAAAAGAAAAAAGACTACTCCTCTACAACCAAATGGAGAACAAATGAAAATGAAAAAACTCAGCTTCAAAGTCTCCTTGACATCTACAAGGCCAGAGTTTCTTAATTTTTATGTCATGTTTCTGTTAGTCCCAAATTAGAAGTTCATATAGCCTTTTTCCTAGTTGTGGAAACAGTTTAATATAGAATCAACTCAAACTTTAAAAAAAATAATCATGACAGATTGAAGAATCTATTTTATTCTCTAAACTGAACTTCCCAAGAATGGAGTTCCTGAACATAAAATATTAATATTGGTCATGGGATTATTATCCAGAGTAGCAATGTCTGTAAAAGTAAATTTATAATTAAATTTAGCACCAGCTAGCACTTCCTCAGAGAGTAACTCTAAATCTATATATAGACATGGATTTATTATAATCAACTTAGAAATCCTGTAGTTTGTCTCGCCCAAATACAGTTCTCACATCCAGAAATAATGACTATGGAGATTTTGTTAACCTTTACTTTTTTCTAGTTTCATTCAAGATCACTCTGAATCAAGGAAATGATTGACAGGGGCAGGGCCAGAAGGGATATACTGGAGGTGGAGAAAGGGCAACTATCTCCCTAACTGTGAATCTCTTAAATGTCTGTGTAGTGAAAGGAGCTTAAAGGAACATTTTCAAATGATGCTTGGCCTGACATTTAAAATACATAAGAAAAACCTCTTATTAAGCCTAAACCACTAGAAATACTTGGGTTTTTTTTTTTTTGTTTGTTTTTGGTTTGTGTTTGGTTTTGCTTAAATAGGGAATGTTACAGTTATGCTTAACTAGTGAAATACTATACCCTATTCCAATTGAACTGTGATTTGAAAGACTTGATTTCCAGGTTCATATCCTCCATTCATATCTAGCAGATGGGAAGTATAACACTAACCTTTTCGTAAAATGCTTTGTCATCAGATGATTAAAGGAACAAGCTAGTATTAAAATTAAAGATTTCTTGCTCTGATTGCGCCACTAACAAATATGACAGTAGCAAAGGGATTTGAAAATAATGTAGATTAGAAACTGTAGTAAAGAAAAAAAATGTCTGAAACAGAAGATACACAAGAAAGGCCTTTAGAATTGTCCCTGATGACTTAAAAATCTTCCTAATTGTCTTAATACTTGCATTGTGAATGTTGAGCAGGACACAAATTATTGTGGTGCTTGAGGATGAGGTAGAGCCTTGCAGGCTTTCCCCTAAGAGCCACAGGATTCATCCAGGTGAAAAGGCTGTGCTTCTGGGGCAGTCAGTGGGAGAGGGACGTGCCAGGGGGAAGGTGTTTCCTAACACCCAGAGAGCAAGATGCTGTCCCACGTCTAGCAAGGGCAGCCACTGTGTTCCTCCTGAGTACTGTCTCTTGTCTGCTTTTTAGGGACTTTGTACCTAAGCAGTGTTCCTAACTGTGCCAAACAGATGACAAGTGCACCTGAGGGTTATGCAGCAACTTGTGCAATGAAGAAAAGTCTGAGGCTCTTCTGGGAAGGAAGTAGGGTTTGTGTAACTGGAAAAATAAGCAAATTATGTATTCTTTGACACTCTTAATTCCAGCAAATTGCTTTGTCAGACAATTAAAAGTTACTTTAGAGTCTCCTGCAAAATCACCGACTGTATTTAAACTCTTTCCTGTTAAATATGAATAATTTCTCCAGTGCTTAGGAGCTCATAATCAGGGAAATGCAATGACAGCCAAGTAACATCTTACGCATCTTTCTGCTGAAGTGGCTATTACACACGCACACACAAAAAAAATAAAAATGGAAACAAAATCATTGCTCATGCAAAATGAAATGCCTGACTGTTTTCCCCTTTGGAAGACTAAAAAGCAGGTGTTCTAAGTTTTCCTTCTCTCTGTCATGGACTGGATGGTTTGGAACAGCAAAACTGGATTCATTAGTGGTGACAACTCTGACCAGGAAGAGAAAACTCTTCCTGGTAAATGATCTTAGGAAAATATGGTGGCACATCAGCATCAGGAAAGCCAGTGGTGTCAACAACACAAGAAACAAATGGATTATAAACTTTCTCCTGAGGTGATCTCTCAGGAGAGATGCAGCTGGACAGTTTAGAAAACAAACAAAGCCAGTTCATCCCTTTCTGACTCCTTGTCTCACTCCTGCTCCCAAATCCTTCTCTAACTTATCTTTTACTCCTGCTACATGGAGTGCCAGAACAGAGAGTTCTTCTTGAATAGATAAAAATGGGATAAGAAGGATTTCTGGCTTCTTTTCACTCTGAGTGAAATCAGTATTTTCTTTCCTGTCTCAGAAAGCTTAAAAAGAAACAAAAAAACCCTCACACATTTGCCCAAAGTAATCTTTTCCTTTCCGCTTCCAGAGTCACAAAGCAGTGCTGTTGTTTGGGGGACTTTTCTGTTTCACCTTGAATAACATGTGACTTCTAAGAGGAAAATGAAGGAAAATTATACAAGCCAACTTCACATCTAAATGATAAGTGGCCTTGAAAACTTCTAACTCAGATAAATGCTTATAAAGGCCTCAATAAAATTTAATGCTCCTGGTGTTTGCTTCTGATGGAAAAAATTGTAAAATGTCAGCCTTGTAATAAATGCACTAAAGGGTGAATGCCACATTTAAATAAATAAAGCCTTATGTCTGAAAAGCAAGAACAGTAAAATCTATGAGTAAGTAACAAGAATGTATTAACCTGATGGGCCTCATCTGCTGTTGCTCGGAGGATTGTGAAACAGGAGTAAATCTGAAAAACTGGAGAGAGTTACACATGCATGAAATAATAAAGATTAAGTGAAATGATATGTAGGGGCCACAAGTTACTTGGGCATAAGCAACTGATATTTTTTGCACAGTTGTAAATGTCTCTGTGTAACAATATTTCTTTCCTTATTTTCTGATGTGTTTAAACATATGCAGGACAGTTTTTCAGTACTGTTCATATCACTGAAAACATCTAGATTTTCATTAAAGCTATAACATTTGCTAAAGTATATGCAGTCAATAAATGATGTAGAAAATACTGCAGTACTTGTTAAAAGTTTAGCTACTTTGTCCAATGGGATCACAGTCTGGTTTCAGAAATCACTTTGTGATTAACAGTTGTAAGGTTCATACATTTAGACGGACGCACAATCTAACAGCCTGACGATGACAGATATCACAAGTATATTTTGAGACTATATCTCAAGATTTTGACATTTGAGAACATCCTCTGTTTGATAGTCAGTTCACTACATATTGCTTGTCATTAGTCAATGCAATTGTCACCTCGCTGTAGTATATTTGTTGTACAACCCCATAGACATGTAACAGTTTGACAGCAGATATTAATTTAATTTTTCTGGCTGCTAACTTAAATTCATTTACTCTTCCCACTATTTACTGCAAAAACTGAGGCATGAGGATGTGGTAACAGAGATGTATTTCCCAACCTCATAGAGGTGTGTTGGTTTTGTGTAGTGAGAGGGACTACAGTGGCAGCTTCTGCAAAATGCTGCTACAAGTTTCTCCTTTGTCCGGTGGACTTGGCTGAGTCTAAGGTGGATCTGCCGCTGGGCAGGGTTGAGCCAATCGGTGATGGTGATAATACCTCTGTGATAATGTATTTAGAAAGGGGCGGGGGGGGGGGGGAAGGTGAAGAAGCAGAAGCATGGGCAGAAAGTGGGAGGCCTTTGTGGGCCTTGCTACCCTCTCCTTTTGGCCCCCCACTGGGTGAATGTCTGGGTCCAACTCGGCTCAAACAGCCTGGCCTGTCCAAGAGAGGTGAAGAGAAGAGATGTGACATATGAGAGGTGTCTGCCTGAGCCTGATTGTGAAGAACTTCTTGTGAGAGGAACAGCTGCAGACACCAAGATCAGTGAAGGAGGGAGAACAGTAGAGTTGCTCTGGGCAGGGATTCCCCTGCCGCCTGTGGTGCAGCCCATGGTGAGTCAGGCTGTCCCCTTGCTGCCTGTGGTGGCCCATGGAGGAGCAGAGATTCACCTGCAGCCCATGGAGGACCCCACACTGGAGCAAGCAGATGCCTGAAGGAGACTGTGGCCCATGGAGGGCCTGCACTAGGGCAGCCAGTTCCTGAGTGACTGCAGTCCGTGGAAAAGGACTCCATGCTGCAGCAGTTTATGAAGGACTGTAGCCCATGGGAGGGACCCCACTCTGGAGCAGGGGAGAAATGTGAGGACTTCTTCCCTTGAGGAGGAAGGAGCAGTGGAAAATGACATGTGATGAACCTACTGCAACCCTCATTCCCTATTCCCACTGCCACTCAGTGGAGGAAGGAGGTAGAGATAATTTGGAATGAAGGTAAGCCCAGGAAGACGGAGGGGTGGGATGAAATTTGTTTTGTTTTCTTTCTTATTATCCTGCTTTGGTTTTACTAATAATAAATAGAATCATAGAATCTTTAAGGTTGGAAAATACCTCCAAGATCATCAAGTCCAACCATCAACCTAACACCACCCTGCCTACTAAACCTGAAATCCTGAATGCCATGTCTACACATTCTTTCAATACCTACAGGGATGGTGACTCCATCACTTCCTTTGGCAGCCTATTCCAGTGTTTGACCACTCTTTGAGTAAAAAAGTGTTTCTTAATATCCAATCTAAACCTCCCCTGATGCAACTTGAGGCCATTTCCTCTCATCCTATTGCAAGTTAATTGGGAGAAGAGATCAATACCTGCGTCCTTACAACCTCCTTTCAGGTAGTTGTAGAGAGCAATGAGTTCTCCCCTTAGCCTCCTCTTCTCTAGACTAAACAATCCCAGTTTCCTCAGCTGTTCCTCAGAGGACTTGCTCTCCAGACCCTTCACCAGCTTTGCTGCCCTTCTCTGGACATGCTCCAGTAACTCAAAGTCTTTCTTGTACTGAGGGACCCAAAACTGCACACAGTATTTGAGGTGTGGCTTCACCAGTTCCAAGTACAGGGGAACAATCACTTTCCTACTCCTGCCAGCCACACTGTTCCTGATACAAGCCAGGATGCTGTTGGCCTTCTTGGCCACCTGGGCACACTGCTGGCTCATGATCAGATGGCTCTCTACCAGCACCCCCAGGTCCTTTTCCACTGGGCAGCTTTCCAGCTGCTCTTCCCCAAGCCTGTAGCGTTGCATGCAGTTATTGTGACTGAAGTGCAGGACTTGGCACTTGGCCTTGTTGAACCTCATACAATTGACCTTGGCCCATCGGTCCAGATTCCTCTGCAGAGTCTTCATACCCGTGAGATGATCGACACTCCTGCCCAATTTAGTGTCATCTGCAAACTTAATGAGGGAGCACTGGATCCCCTCATCCAGATCTTTGATAAAAATATTAAACAGAACTGGCCCCAAAACTGAGCCCTGGGGAACACTGCTTGCGACTGGCTGCCAACTGGATTTAACTTTATTCACCCCAACTCTCCGGCCAGTTTTTAACCTATTGCAGGGTACACCCATCCAAGCCATGAGCTGCCAGCTTTTCTAGGAGAATGTTGTGGGAGACGGTATCAAAGGCTTTGCTAAAGTTCGGGAAGATAACATCCACAACCTTTCCCTCATCCACTAGGCAGGTCACCTGGTCATAGAAAGAGATCAGGTTGGTCAAGCAGGACCTGCCCTTCATGAACCCATGCTGGCTGGGCCTGATCCCCTGGTTGTCCTGCACATGCCTGGTGAGTGCACTCAAAATGAACCACTCCATAATCTTCCCTGGCACCAAGGTCAGGCTGACAGGCCTGTAGTTCCCCAGATCCTCCTTCTGGCCCTTCTTGTAGATGGGCATCACATTTGCAAATCTCTAGTCATCTGGGACCTCCCCTGTTAACCAGGACTGCTGATAAATGATGGAGAGCAGCTTGGCAAGCTCCTCTGCCAGCTCCCTCAATACTCTCATGTGGATCCTATCCGGCCCCATAGACTTGTGCATGTCCAGGTGGCATAGCAGGTAAATAACTGCTTCCTCCTGGATTGTGGGGGTTTAATTTTGCTCTCCGTTCTCATCTTCCAGCTCAGGAGGCTGAACACCCTAGGGATAACTGGTCATTGAATTGAAACTGGTCATTAAACTGAAATAGTTTTCCCCAAGTCGAGTCTGTTTTGCCCATAACAGTAACTTGAATGACTCCTATCTCAAACCTGAAGCTTTTTGTTACATTATCTCTCCTCCATTCTCCTGGAGGGTGAGGAGAGTGAGTGAAAAACTGTGTAGTCTGGTTCCAGGTGGGGCTAAACTATGACAGAGGAAATGTTACTTGTTCCTCTTTGGTCAATGAAAATGCTGGTCCCAGCAATTGGTGTGCCTCGTTAGCATAGCTAGGTATCCAGTAGATATCAGATGGTTGAGGTGTACAGCTGTAGTATCCTCCAAGGAAGTATCCTTCTTCTGTTTAAAGGCTGGAGAGTTCCTCTTTCATTTAGATCTTCAAGAACCTGCCAAAAGACTTGTCATGCTCACTTAGTTAATGTGAAAGAGCTTCCATTGTGGCTTCACCCTTCAGCATGGAGAGTGGCCCTTCTCTTTAATTTTACTATGAGGGATGGAATGGGTAATGGACTTCCAGAGTAATTTGTTTCTGGAATGAAGCCTGCTGCAGTTATTCTCAAATGCTGTTTCACTGTGAGTCATCTGGTGAGATACCTTTCTCTCTCTCCCCCTTACTTGTGTCTTCTCCTTGTTCTCCATCAAATCATTAAAAACTAAGGCTTTAGGGAGATACTGTGTTAATAGTCCTTTTGAGAAACATTAGAAAGTGGAGTTGTATGGAAAGCAAGCAAATGTGCTCACATAATGCAATATGTGAACACACAGTAGCATTAAAGTTTTTGAAGTGTTTGTGTTTTACAGAGTAGGAATAAAGTAGTTATGTACAAAAGAAGGCAGAGAAAGAGTGTGACTCATGGACTTTTAGAGCTTATGTTTGGGTACCATCTTAGCTCCTGTTCCCTGAAAGGCAAGCAGTTACTCACCTGGTCTGCGTACTGTGTCAGATGTTTCTGCTTTCCTGAGTGAAAGAAACTTGGACACTTAAGAGATTGCTCTGCCACGTCCTTTCCTCTCTCCTCCTAAACTTCTAACCTGAGCTTTATGCCATTTGTTGACTTTTAACCTGTTGATTTGACACTGAAGCTCATAAGGCGGAGAAGATTTATTGAAGCATAATTTTTCCTTCTATCAGTAGGTTACTTTATTGAGATCATAAAATGAAAATCAGTTTTTCATTTCAACCTACCACTTGTTTCCCCTTAATTTATTGAATCAATTCTGTAAAGAGTAAAAGAGATTAATGTCCAGTGTTTTTAAGGTAGGAGAACTATTCTAAGGATTAGAAAAAAAATGTTTTACAATAGAGATGAAAGAAAAGTTGAGAAAATGGAAAATTGAATACTCTCACAGTGTTTTATTGAATATGTTCAACTTGGATGAAGCATAAAGGCATTGCTATGTATTCTAAGCTGGCAGGTAATAAATTCTGAACAAAAGACAAGGTAGAGTAGTTACTTTTCCCTTTCTGATCTGTTGATGAGAGAAACATACAGTGGATGTCATTAAAAACTGGACATCATTATCCAGTCACAGTAATTAAATCAACCATGATGTTTATCTGGTATCTTAGGCTTGGAAATAACAGGAAAAGTGCAGCAAAAATAACTGCTTAATGGTGCTATTTTGTGCCTAAACGGACAGATTAAATGGCGGCTAGAAATGCCAGCTAATTATGTGGTCATTAAATAAGCAATTAACTATGCAAATGTGCTATTGTTTAGTCACCTTCTTTGTAATGTAAAAGGTTTCCATATTGGTCCTTTTTCTGATGTTTCTATATTGACTTCTATTGATAGGTAACATATCAGTGATCTCAAAAGGAGCATGTAGATGGAAGCAATTTGGGTCCAAGAGCTGTCATTTTACTGTGTTTGGATGATGTCTAATGTAACAAGGCAGTTATTTTAACTGGAGCTGCTGCTATAACTATCATAAACACTACACAAAAGAGAGACTCTATTCTCTTCAGTGTGTGTACACAATCTAAGCGACAAGAAGTACATTGGGGAGCCAGGTAAGTATTTCAGTTTTTGGAAGTTAAATTAAATAATTCTTCTGGTTACAAGGCAAAGTGTCAAAGGAAGACTCAAATGGCTAATAAAGTTGTTCTTAGAAAAAAATATCTCCAGTAGATTTTGAAATGTAAATATTTCTGAAAGCATAGCCAGATGCAAAGAGCTTCATGATGCTGATGTCTGCAGGACCTGAAAGAGACTCATAGTCAGCAACTTAAAAGATTGAACACTTCCAAAAATACCTTGAGAGAATCCAATGGACAAACAACCCTTGATGATCATAAGTCTCCAACTTATTTGAAGTGTATGAGCCATCTGAAAACGCAAACTAAAACCCTTCATGAGAGGACACAAGGCTCACTAGAAACCAAAGATGAATTAGAAACTCAGCTGCTGCTCATGAAACTCTGCATTTGTCGTTGAAGATGACAAGTTAAAAAAGAATTTTAACGGGATCATAACTCACAGACAGATGAAAATCTATTAACTGTAGATGGCCTGACCCTAGAGAAGGAAAATAGAATAGAATGAATGCACAGGACTCCTTAAGAGCTAATGAAAATACTGAAAAATGCCTGTGAGAAGAACAAGTATCTGGATAGTCACAAACATAAGCATAAGTGACATAAATGCTAAATGGGTGATCTCACATTCTGGTAAGGATGGAAAAGCAGGATCATAAAAAAGCTAAAGAAATAGCTGTAGTGAGTATGAGTTATATGACTTAAATTCAAAACATGTAATGTAGAACATCTACAAAAAATATGTACCTAGGAACAGATTATGTATGTGGCTTTTTATTTACTTGTGCAGATCCAGTAACTGAGTCTAGGGCATCAAAACTGAGCTCGGCTTTGGTATAAGCTATAGAAACTGAGGTGTGTGGCACAGTCAGAATGAAGAAAGCTAAGATAGCAAAAATATCTTAAAAACTCCTGAGTATTCTGTTTAAATCATCTATATGGATGCCACCCATGGTCAGATTACTGAAATGGAAAACGTTAAGTCAGTAAATGGTAGTGAAAACACAGCCAAACAAATAAGAACAATTTTGATGTCCTAGACAGCCACCAGGATTTCCACCAGCAACTCTGAAGGCCAAATTACAACTGTAAAGATGAATCACAATCACTAGACTAAATTCTAAATTGTCAAGTCACTAACTTTCAAAGTCCTCTTTGTCTGTTCTTGAAAATAATGAAATTGACATATAGACCATGAGGAGTTGCTCACTGCACATCTTCTCTTCTGCAGCAATTGAGATTATGACAGATTCTTCCAGCCTCAGCACCTAAAGAACAAATGTCACAAGGACTGAGAGAAAACTCCTGTACTAATTTCATGGTGATTTAGAGTGCTTCCCCTCTCAATGCATTCCAGCTTGCAGAGTTCCAAACCAAAGCTCTTTCCATTGGATTTGTCACCTGCAGTGAGCTCACCTCGTGGTGTGTTGCCAGAATTGCAGCGGGGCTCACTCACAGGCTGAGTAGTTAGTAGGAAAACTAATGCAGGTTCACATAAAAGAGAGGTATCCCCTGTGATCCTTAAAATCTTTATCAGCATTAGTTAGAACTCAAAGGATGCAAGGAATATATATGAATCATCTGTTCTTAGTGAAAATTAAATCATTATTATTTAGATTATTATACTATACTGAAAAAGTCACGGAGTATCAGTCCCAATGAAAGCACAACAGACATGTAAACAGTGACATTTTAGATAATGACTTCTTCAGTTGAAAGATATTTGCACATCTTCCTCCTGTTTCCATTTGTTTGAGTGAGATGTTCAAATATCTTTGTGAATCTGGGCTTTATTTTCATATGAATAAAATGAACAAAAATTAGATTGAAACTTACAGGGCAAGCACATGGTGTTTCTGTACCCATCATTCTTAATCACTCACAAAAACAAACTACAGGCAAAACTTCAAAATTGCATAAAAAAGGAAGAACAAAAAAAATATACCATAATTAAAAAGAAGTCATAGGCTTAGATCTGCTGCAGAACGTTTACTCTGTTCATAACTTGACAGGCTACTGACATATGGAAAAGAGTGAAGCATGGTAAGATGAGATGTTGGCTCTCCTTTTGCAATCATATATTTAAGGAAAAAAAAAAAAGGTGGAAAATTTAGATAATTCAGTCAGAGAATCTCCATCTCATTTGGCAGAAATCATCACTCAACAACACCATCTACTAACAGCATCCTCACTCAACTCCATAACCCTTGCCAATTCCTAAATAGCTTGTTTGGACTGTTCTTTTTTACTTTAATTTTTGTTTGTAACCTACAAGATCTGTTAAAACTGCAGTGTCATTTTGTGAATTTCAGTGTTAATAACAGCTTTCAAATCTCTGTTAAGTAGTCTACCATCTCTGCCAATGTATTACTAAGCTAGCCATTTTTAGCTTTCACCTTCGGTGCTTAGAAAAAAATGACACCTCATTCCCATTTACATTCACACCAGTCCATCTTGTATTTTGTTACATAAAAAAAGATCTATGGTAGGTGTTTTCTACGCACCTGACTCTTCTGCGGGCCCCTCATCTTAATATAAAGGTAAGATGGGGAGAGACTGTTCAGTAGGGCCTGTTGCGACAGGACTAGGAGTAATGGTTTTGAAATAGAGGGAGATAGATTTAGATTAGATATTAGGAAAAAAATTTTTACAATGAGGGTTGTAGAGCACTGGAACAGGTTGCCCAGAGAGGTGGTGGATGCCCCATCCCTGGAAACATTCAAGGCCAGGTTGGACGAGCCTCTGAGCAGCCTGATCTAGTTGGAAATGTCCCTGCTCCTTGCAGGGGCGTTGGACTAGATGACCTTTGAAGGTCCCTTCCAACCCAAACCATTCTATGATTCTAAGATGCATTAAATTTAGCAGAGTATTGTTTTTCCTCCTCAAGATTTACCTTGCAGACTGACTCACACTTTTAAATTTAAAAAAGCCATGAAACCTATTATCAAGGCAATTACACTGATACTAAAATTAATACTGCTAACAAAATGGTTAATGGTTAAGTGGTAAATTCTAGAATAAATTTTGTATTGATAGGTGTTAAGACTAATTCTCTTAATTCTCAAGCTGCTATCACTTTTGTATGGGAACATCTGTATTGCTATTGTGACTTTTTATTACTTTATTTTATTGTTTGAATTACATGAATTGTGGAGTGTCATCAGAGCAAAGCTGGTGCTTTGTCCTATGCTCTTTTTAATGTCCAAAATGATGTCTTTCATTTTCATCTGTTGAAGAATTATTTCTGAACTTTTACTCCAAACTCTTCAAAGATCAGTGTTTTCAAATTATCTATCAGAACTGTGTTTTTTTCCGTCCTTCTTTGAATCTCTCAACTGTGGCCATAGAACAGGAGAAATTTAGAGAGTCTATATTATGTATCTCAGGTTATCTGGTCTAACTGAAGCAAGTTGTACCTGAAGTTGTTATGACTCCCCCTCCACTCTGCTCTTGTGAGACCCCAACTAGAGTACTGCGTCCAGCTCTGGAGCCCTCAACATAAGAAGGACATGGACCTGCTGGAGTGAGTCCAGAGGAGGGCCACAAAGATGATCAGATTGTTTCTTTCCATTTTTGTCATAAAATAAAAATGACAACTGAAAATTTTCAGTTCAGAGAATGATCTTAAGCTCCAAACTGTAGAAAGGACATTTTCAATTCATAAGAAAAGCTGCTGCACTGTATTTCATCAACCAAATTACCACTTTCTTCTTTTGCCTTTCCCCCCACCCCCCATCTCCCAATTCTCTTCAGAGACTCAGTTTCGCTCTCTTGAAACGTCAATATTCCTGTGTGGGGATGCTCCTACTCTTTCCACTGACTTGATTACTTCTTCACGGGGCTGTGGATGTGCTCCTTACTGATTCCCTAAATGTATGGAACTAAAGAAAATACAGATTTTGAATTTTATCAGTTAAAATTCAAACACAAACTTTGAACTATAGTCCTTATTAAACAGTCATTTTGGTGTGGAGTGGTTGTAGACCTGCTTCCTCAAAGATGCCTGTTCATTTCTCTTTCAAGTGGTAAATTTTTCTTTTCAGTTTTCCCTGTGATAGACACCATATGACAGCTGGCACATCTCATGTCCCCTTTTTTTTAGTATCCTCTTTTGCTAGTTCCCTTTGTTCTTTAGGTTTTTTTTTTTTTCTTTGGTATCTACTTACTTCCTCAAGTAATTCTTGCAGTAGTACTAACTCCGTACTGAAGTGCAAGTACAAAATCATGTTGCTTTCAAATTTGGGAGTTTATTTGCAGTAAACATAACTTTTATCTATTGTCACCTGTTGTTTGTCCAGTGTATCTTTAAAATTAGAAACTGCAAAATGAGACAGCATATTTTTTATAAAGAAATAGCCAAAAACAGCTTGGTCCTGAAAAGCTCAGTTTCTTGGTTTTGTGCTTTGTTGTATTGCCCATATATTTTCTCTTTTGTATTGTCATTGACCTTTCCTTTATCTTCTTAGGAACTATGTTACTTTTCTTCTTTATCATTCCTTGACCAAAAGTGAAAGTTATTATTTTTCTCTGCCTCTTCTCCATTGATCAAAAGAGAGATACGGGCAAAAGACAGCTGTTAGTGCTACTGAGATGCTAAAATCATGGCTTACTTTGCAAGGATGGAAGGCAAAAACACTGGAGGGGAAAAAAAAAAGTTTCGATTGAAAAAAAAGTCCTGGTGTTCAAAACACTAGGCACCTGAAATAGGCTCCTGAACTACAGATCAGGAGTGCAGTGTGCCTTAAAGTTTCATTGTATGCACTGGAGCATCTTAGAAAGCCTGAAGTTTAGGTATTGCATTTGAAAATGCAAGTTTGTTCTTTGGTTGCATTTAATTTTTTTAAAATATTGTATTTTCACTTCTTCCCATGTGACTTTAAGGGTAAAAGGGTTGTTTTATGACACGTTCTCCAAGTTACCTATGGACAAAATCTACTTTAATCATTGGCATCCTAAATTTAGGTAGTGTATTTAAATAAATTACATGATAAAAAAAGGAAAACTTTTAACATAACATAAAAATTTTAAATTCTGAAAAGAAAGCAAAGTTTTTCAAATTTTCAGTTTAATTTGATTAAGTTTTGGTCCACCTTTTAGGTATTTTCATGAAAATCAATACTGGCATGCATACATCCCTGTCTATTTTCACTGCTATATTATAGATAAAATGCTGCTTCTATTTTGTTCTAATTACTTTGAATGTACCGTTTGAGCTTCTGCCTGGATTCACAGACTAGTGTATAATGGATTTGCTGGTAATATGTTTCATTGCTGTATGTTCCTACTATTTCTCATATAATGTTGATCTACCTGTAGATTGTAATAATTTTTTGTAATATGGGTAGGAGGTAACTATCTGCACTCGCAGTTAAACTCGGATTGCTAGAACAAATATTTGGTAGAGACTAAGTAATGAAAAAGAATAATGTAGCACACAGGAACAGCTGGGTAATGGTTGTTTTTCAGCATAAAAATAAACAAAACCCAGCTTCATTAGATGATGTTGTGTCATGCGGGACTGTGATCATTGCAAGTTTGGTCTCCAGGTTTGTTTTCTTACCAACTTCAATGGAAAGCCAGCTGCCTATGCTTCAGAAGGGCTGAGATACTTTCTAATGACTCTGATGACAGCCTTCCTGGAGTGGAGAAGAGATACTGACTTCTGTGCTTTCCATGCTTGAAAAGTAGATAGCTTTTTCTCTGAATTTTCAGATCTTATTTCTTGGGAGAGAGGATTAATATTCTCATATTGACAAAAACTCCATTATTCCAAAGTTGCAAACATTAATCCTAGCTAGAAAGACTACCTTGGAGCCTACCCACACACCTCTCTAATATAACAACACTGACACATTTAGTACCAATAATGGTGCAAACGTTAAATTAGTCATGTTAGATTTTTTCCCCATATATGCCTGCTACATGGGATTAGAATGGTTCTTGTTTACCCTCTAATGTATGTTGCTTCTCATACTATATGTGATGAGACTTTGATTGTAAGTTGTGTAAGCTATCTCATTTCTTTAGTACTTTTCCACAAGTATTGTCTTCCATAGACGTCCATATGGATATGATTACTTCTTTTCTTTTTCGGGGTCTACTGCTTTACCTAAAGCTTATTCTGGGACATCCAGCACACTCCTGAGGACATCTTATTTTTTCACCTCCAGGTACAAATCATCTGATTGCTTATCAGCAATCCAAATAGTGTGGAAAATTGCAAGAATGGCTCACCAGCTTCTTATCAATCATAGATTCTTCATGTTTTCTTCTTTTTTTGCTGATTAAAGAGTTCTCATTAATTTCATTTTTATCTGGAGTGTAGCATTACAGTTCTGTGATTTAGTCTCACTGTCAGGTTCCTCTGAATGTTAAAAACATAAACCATTGCACAGCTTGTGTCTGTCTTCCTCTTTAGCTCAACTATTCGCTGCATATATAGAGTGAGTTTTGTTTGTCCCATTACTAGAGTTTTAGCTTCATATTTCGACAATTAACATTTATTTTGATGGCTTACCTTTGAGGATTGGATAGTGGTTGTCAACTATTTGAAGCCAAAGAGTCCAGAAGAAGTTTGCTTCGTTCTGTGTCTCAGCACTGGCATTTCCAAGTGAGTCTCAGTGTTTGATCAGGACAGTGTAACACAACAATGGTCAGGTAATTGTATGCTTTAATAATGATGCTGGTCCTTAGCCTTTTCTGAGTATTATCTTCACTAATGGGTTTTGATCCTTAATGAGCCACCTAGTAGAAAAAGCAGCTAGGGAAAAAAAAAAACAAAACAACAAACCAAACCTGTTTGTTTTGTGTGCGCATATATTCCTCATGCCATATATTAGTGCACTTGTTTTGTTGGAGTAAGTCTGCATAATCTTACAAAAATTGTTCTTACTCACGGGATTCAGCAAATAGTTAGAATCCATTATTCAAAGAAATAAAACTGCCTGACAGAAACAGTGAGATGATTTCCATTACATAGAAACTATTCCTTTTTTTTTTTCTCTTAAAGCAAAGCTGATTGAACATAGTTTGTAAGAAGTGTGTATCTTGGCACATCAGGAAAAAAAAGTTTTCTCTGCACAATTCAGACAACTTACATTAAGTTTATATTCAAAGAAAAACTTAGATAAAGTTTGTGTTCAGATCAATTAATTTCAAGCCCACATTTGGAGTGCCTGGCAAATAAGCAAACAAAAACTTCTAAGAAAAAATTCTGGAGGGTAAAATAGGTCTGGCAGCTACCTCCCTTCCATGAAAGCCTTGGGGTAAGATTTGACAAAGAGGTGAGGGTACACCAAAACTTTGTGCTGCTGCTAAATGCAAGTAGACGAATGCCTAAGGGAAGGCTGAAGTACTGAGCAAGGAACTACAGATGGTTATGTGATGTTAATTACAATTGCACCTTGTCTGCAAATGTATCAGGAAGTCATGTAGTAGAAAATGTGATTTCTACTGTGAAGGAAGGAGGTGTATAAAAGTGTTGCTTCCACCAGATTTTGATCCACCTAGAAGGCAGAAGTTGAATAATGTAGAACTGTAGAATTGTAATACTCATTCCCGTGGAATCAGTTGATACACTAATGATAAGTGTAACTCAGCACTGCTGTTGCCTTTGGGAGTTTCTACATGTGTCTCTGTACATGCTTTCTCCTGTCTCCTTCCACACAGGCATTTGCACGGCTTTACTATCCCTTTAAGTGATATTTTCTTCTTTGAGAACAAAAGTTTCAATAGCTGCTACTAGAATGGAGCTAGAGTGGTTTACAGTTGTGACTTAACACGATGTGTTAACTAAACATGAGACGAAGCGATGTCAACACTGATGAAATCAACCAAGAGAACACTCATGTCCTGCTATTCCTTTCATATATTTTATAACATAATCAACGGGGAATTCAATTTTTAGAAAAAATGTACTCAAGAATACCTTCCCTTCTCTGGTAGAAGCCTTTTTTCCTTAAGCTCCTGTGCTTTCTGGATTTATACTTTAACCTCACACAGTGAATTTCAAGTCTCTGTAGAGCCATACTCTTACCAGTATTAAGCATTCCTTTCATTTTACTGTAAAAGATTGACACTGTGGAATTTCATGCTTAGTCCCTTAATAATTTCCACATCACAAATGTGGGCATATTTTATTTTCTCTAGCAAAGTAGGCCCTTCCAATCTCCTGTGCTGCCACCAGGAATAATACAGCCCAAATTATGCAGAGAATCCAGAAGAAATGGTACTTTCCTGATGAAAATACCATATTTAAGCATGCTTGAAACTTGGAGATAACGCAACACACACTGGACATTTGCAAGTGTCCTTTTTCTCAATGGTTGCTGTCACACATCTCAGGCTGTTGCACATCTCAGGCCTGATCAGTGCCTGGTGAGGTGTAGTGGGCTGACTCTGGCCGGATGCCATATGCCCACCAAAGGCACTCTGTCACTCTCTCTCCTCAACTGGACAGGGCAGAGAAAACACAATGAAAGGCTCATGGGTCAAGATAAGGACAGGGAGAGATGACTCACCAATTACCAGCACGGGCAAAACAGACTCGACTTGGGGGAATTAGTTTATTACCAATCAAATCAGAGTCGGATGAGAAATAAAACCAAATCTTAAAAGCACCTTCCCCCAGCTCCAGTTTTCTTCCTAGGCTCAACTTGACTGCTGATTTTCTCTACCTCCTTCCCCCTCAGCAACACAGGGGGATGGGGAATGGAGGTTGTGGTCAATCCATCACACATTATCTCTGCTGCTCCTTCCTCCTCAGGGGGAGGACTTTTCACACTCTTCCCCTTCTTCAGTGTAGGGTCCCTCCCACAGGAGACAGTCCTCCACAAACTTCTCCAATGTGAGTTCTTCCCACAGTCTGTAGTTCTACATGAATTGCACCGATGTGGATCCCTTCCATGGGGTGCATTCCCTCAGGAACAGACTGCTCCAGCTTGGGTCCCCCACGGGGTCACCAGTCCTACCAGCAAACCTGCTCCAGTGTAGTTTCCTCTCTCCATGGATTCACAGGTCCTGTCAGGACCCTGCTCCAGCATGGGGTCTCCACGGGGTTACAGCTTCTGCTGAGCATCCACCTGCTCTGGCGTGGGGTCCTCCACAGGCTGCAGGTGGTTCTCTGCTCCTTCATGGGCCTCCATGGGCTGTAGGGGGACAGCCTGCCTCACCATGGGCTGCACCATGGGCTGCAGGTGCTCTGTGCCTGGAGCACCTCCTCCCTCTCCTTCCTCACTGACCTTCGTGTCTGTAGAGTTGTTTCACATATGTTTCACTCCTCTCTCCCAGCTGCAGGTTTTTCCTCCCTTTCTTAACTATGTTATCACAGAGGTGCTACCATTGTCACTGACGGGCTTGGCCTTGGCCAGCAGTGGGTCCATCTTGAAGCCGACTGGCATTGGCTCTATCGAACATGGAGGAAGTTTCTAGCAGCTTCTCACAGAAGCCACCCCTGTAGCCCCCTCGCTACCAAAACCTTGCCACACAAATCCAATATATGAGGTAAATTAGCCAAAAGACCTCAATTTCCTTTTCTGGGTTTTGGATCAGATTGCTGCACCTGCAGATTTCTGTGCATGTGTAGTAATTTTAATCTGTCACTCTTATATTTGGAGGTCAAGACAAAAAGTGTATTTCCCTTTTAAAAACGGTTATGTCATAAGCAGTATGCTATCCTTCACAATCTCATTTTTATCAATTCAGGATTACTGGCAAAATCCTTGTGAGACATTAACAGAGTAAAGCTGCCCTTGACCTGTACCTTCATTTGCTTTCAAAAGATGCCTAACTGGTTTATTTAGTTTTAAAAGCAGTTTGAACAATCCTATTACCTAATCTATTATTCGAAATGTGTGAAAGGGCTTTTAGATAAAGCCGTACAAAAACATTTTTGAGTGCTCAGAATTTTTAGAAAGAAAATATCTTCTGAGAATCTTGCTTGATGTATGTCCAAAGTGGACAACATAATAATCTATATGGGAAAAGAGAATGATAGTACTGCATGTGAGAAAAGCAGAAGATGGGTAAGCTCATGGGTGAGCTTACCCATGTTTTGGGGCTTGCATAAGATGGTATGGCACTCAAAATAGTGCCATATTGTGAGAAAAAAAAAGCATGGGTTTTGGAAACAGCTGCAGTAGGAGGGAGAGAGAAGGCGTCAACTTTGCAGGACATCTCAGCTTATGAAAACAGAGAGTTAAGAAGGAACAGGGCTCTGTGAAGGGTGAACTGATGGGGGAGAGAAGATAGAGAAAACGTGGGTCTCGCACTTATTACTGTATCTGCAGTAGATGTGACCTTTAGGAAACATAGGGAGTTTTGCTAAAAGAGGTACGTAATAGCGAGTGTCTTTGTCAAGTGTGGGAGAAGGAGACTTGGAGGCAAAATCAGAATTCTGAACAAGAAAGAATGGATTTATCATGGGGAAAGTGTAGAAAAAGTGAAAGAAAAGGAGAATGAGCTGTCTGGAAGAAGCAGAGAATGGGAAAAGTGGAATAAGGGATTAATTGGATGAATTTGAGAGGGCAGTTTTTCAAAGAGAGAGATATATACCTCAGAAAGGAAGCAGTATTAGAGGGATGGATACCAGGGGATTTTCAGAGCAGGGAGGTAGGGAGGAATTAGAGGTAAGGAAAGGTACAAAAAATGGAAGATAAAGGAATCCCTTGAAAGGATGGAAACAGGAAGGAGAAGAGGTATTCTGAGGTAGGTCTAAGAAAGAGTTGTAACAGAAGAAAGAATAAGAGGAGGAATAGGGGAGGCAAATGATAGAAAAGCAGCAGGTGGTAAGCGACAACAAGCACTCAGAGTATCTCTGACTGCAGTCGGCAGTAATCAAGGTGCTGTACGACTGAGCAGTTTTCATTGACTCCTAGACTGTCAGTTTGGGAATGACTAAGGGTATCACTACTGTGTCACTCCATCTTACTCTGTTATAACTGTACTTCATTCTCACGGAGTTGGGTTGTCTAGAGGCACTAGTTTTCTTTTGTGGATCTTTTTGGGTTCACTAGCTCTACCATGCTGTGATAACCTACCCAAGGTACTGTGGCTGGAATGCTGCTTCTCAGTCTGCTCATCTAAAGAGTTTAAGGATTGTCACAATTTGTCTTAATCGTGCTAGATGAGAAGAAAATACTGAGAATGGTTTTCTTTTTCATTACAACATTAAAATGTCTCCGTTAGGAGAGAAATTACAGAAAGTAACACTGTTTGCAGGAATTATAAAATAAATTTAACTAGACTGTACAGTTGATTAAACAAATCTAGTTATTTTAAATCCAAAGCATCTCATGCTTCTGTAAGAGTGCTGTTACTTTTCCTTTAGAAGTAGGAGAGCAGGTCAGTCTGAGTTCAGAGTGGCCTAAAGCTCTTCATATACTGAAATAGTGATAGACGTGAAAGAATGGCAATTCAAAATACGTTAATCCTCCTCATCTTTCCTCTCTGAAAAAAAAAGTCAATGTTCAAGTTTGACAGCTTCCTCTCAGAAGAATGCTGTGCTGTAATTTGCTCAGTTCTGCAACAGCATCCTTAACAGGCAGCCTCCTTTTCAGTTGTGGGTATTCTTTCTCATTGTCTGTTTATTCTTCTCATAAACTCAACAAGTTCTAGGTTTGGGAGGTTTTTTTTTTACATACAGTTTTGATAATGCTGTGGTTATGAGAGAGATAGTTATTTAATTATTACTTTTTCATAGCCTCGGGACTGTGAAATTCCCCAGCAGGGAAGGGTGATACAAAGACGATAACCCTCTTGAGCCATGTTCAGTGTGAGAACAATTCAAGTGCAGCTCATTGTGGGATTCACCTGGGGCTGATGTTAATGCCCTGGAGGCAGAGATATCTGGAGTGGTCTAGAATATGCAGCCTTTGTCGGCTCCTGGGAATTATGTCTCTAGCTCTTCCTCTAGTTTGCTCTCCAGTTTGTATAGTAAGTATTCTGTGGCTTTTAGCAATGTGAGAATTTGAGTTGCAAATTTCAGAAGACTGTAGCTACTTCCCCTGCTTTGTATTGCTGTTTTAGGAAATAAATACTTGTCTTGTGTTCTAAAGAAGTTGACATCCACAACAGCCTGGGACACACAGTTCCTTGTACAGGTCTCTGATCTTTTTGCTCCTTCCTTCTTTAATGTTTGGGATACACTAAGTAGATTTTAATCTGGTTTTTTTTATTGTTGTTGTTTATACCTATACAGCACAAGATGCTAGTATTCCCCCTGTTGTATTCTACAATTTACTCTGCAAAGAATTTGTTACTTGTTCAACTTAAGGCCTGCAGCTATAGCACCCTCTTTTTCTTTTATACCACTGGACTGTTGTTCTTATAGACCTTAGTATCTTGTTTCATCTTTTTCCTCTGTGGATTTTCTCAGGTGCCTGAATGCACAACGTAAATGGCACTCTAAAGAAAAGATGGATATCATAGGTATTTGTATGCAAATATAGAATTTTTTTTTTTATTGTTGCCCATTAGAACGCTACTTGAAGAATTAAGTAACCGATAATTTTGTGTTGTATTTTTTTGGCTTCCCAGAGCAACAAGCTGGCCAAACTGGGCTTTATTCTGACTGTATTGAGAAGTTCCACTTCTTACAGAGTCACTTCTCATATTCTCCTTCAGATGTTTTTTGTCCCTTTGACTTTTTCAAAAATTACATCCTCTTGAAAGAGAGAGAACATGAGCTTAGCTTTAACCCAATAACTTTTTAAAGTACTTTTCCCTCAGTACTATTACAAATTTTATTTTTACCAACTTCAGAATCATATTTAGTTCATGAACTTGTTTAAGAGATTAGATCAGCACTGCAAGTTTTATTGTTTTGTTGATTTCTTTTCTGTGGTAATGTAATTGACAGGAGCTGATAAGCTTGTAAACTCAAAAATAAATATTGAGTGTACTTCCAAACTAATAGCCCATTCATCTTCATCTGCAGTGTTGTCTGTTGTCCCTGTGAAGAATTACTCTGAGCTAGCAGTGCTCTTACTCCTGATATGAACACCATTCTGATACCTATGTACTTTTACAGAATGATGTGAACAATTGCTCTTCTTGCATATTTTCCAAAATATGAATTTCCAAAGCCATCATGCTTTTCATTGTCTTATTTACCGATGTTCTGGACTCTGATTTTCAGAGAGTGACTTTCTACCTTTTCCCAATTGCATGGCCCTGTCCTGTCTACCTCCACTGCTTTGGTTTTTTTTTTTTTTTTAATGGATATTATTTAATAGGAAAATTCTTATTACTTCATCAAATTCACCCCGTAGTCCTCTAAATTTTCTTGTTGCGGATACCGACACGGCATCAGAAGAGTAAAGATGACTTTGTTTTCTGCAATTTATAAACTCTTTATGATTGTCATAAGCCATTATGAAAATAAAAAAAACCTTTCAGTTGTACTCATGGTGGAAAAAGTAACCAACTTATTTTACAAAAATTAAGTATATAATTCTAGGACAGTGCTTTGAAGCTATATGCCATCTTTCTTACTATCAATTTTTGTTGATAAAGCAGAAAGTTGTGTTTTCATTTCTTTTAGTTACCATCTATGTTCCCAAGGAGTTTTAGCCAAATGGCTAGCAGTCTTAATTGAGTCCATGCCTGCCCCATGTTGCAAACCTGAGATTCCACTATGGGCACTCACTTGCTGTCAATGAAGACATGATTCTTCTCTCCTGTTAACGAGTTTAGCTTGCCCCAGTGCTGAAGCTCTCTCCAGTTGTCTGCTTGTGTGCCTGATTTGGAATGGATCTCCATCTCTTTTAACCATATTTCTTAGGTTATAGTAAGTGTGTCACAGATATCTGCATCATTGTCAACTTTGGCAGGAATCTGTCAACCACTTTTTAATGTTTGGTCTCTCTTAGTGTGTTCTCCTCATGCTGAGAGTATAAATGACCTGATTTCAGCTGGGATGGAGGTAATTTTCTTCTCAGTAGCTGCTGTGTTTTGCATTTAGTATGGGATTTGGTATGTGAAGAATGTTGGTAATACACTGATGCTATTACTTGTTGTTAAAGAAACCAAGGACACTTTCCAGCTGCCCAGGCTTTGCTAATGTGCAGGTGCAGAAAGCTGGGAGGGCTATAGCCAGTACAGTTGATCCAAACTTGCCAAAGAGAGTATTTCATGCCATAAACGTCACACTCAGCATATAAGTGGGGATGGGCCAGTGAGCTGGCCGGCTTTTCTCTCACTGTTAGGAATCATTCTGGGATCATTTTCAGGGATTTTTTTGTTCCATGGTTACTGCTCAGGATGGGCTGCATCAGTCATCAGGCTCTCAGGTGGTGAGAAATTGTGCACCATTCATTTTGTATAATTTATTATTCCTATTATTGTTATTATTTTGCTGTATATATTATTATATTTTCCTTTTCTATTCTAGTGAACTTTCTTTATCTCAACCCATGAGTTTTCTTTTCTTCCTGATTCTGTCCCACATCCGAGGGAGGTGGGGAGAGCAAGTGGCTGTGTGGTACTTAATTGCTGACTGGAGTTAAACCACAACACTAAATTGAACTAAAAACAGTGGAAGAAAAAGTGCATACTTACCATAATAAAGTAAACAAATTACAATTTCAAGAAGAAAAGTCTGTAATGGTTTCTTCACTATAGAAAATTCTCATAGCAACTAAACTGTTAGACAGTTGTATCTTAATATATTTAACTCTCTTGCGTGTTATAGTGCTGACACTCCTAGGCTTATCACTCTTGAAGATTAATTGCAATGTAAATATTTTAAAATACAGTAATGACTCTTCTCACATGCCGATTTCCTGAAGGCAACTCCTGGAAAATTAGACCAAGAGTAATTCTAGTTTATGAAAAGATCTTCTTACTGTTTATGCTACTGCACAATTGCAAAAGAAGGTTATCACTGTACTTCAAACATTCTTCATAGTAAGTGCAGAAAATAAATCATCTTGACTGCAGAAACACAATTTTCTAGCTATAAATCATTGGATCGTAAATTACCTTCCTGGAAAACATACTTTGGTTCTGGAATTCTCTTACAAGGAATCTTTATGATCTTGTTAGGTTTCCCCTTTGCAGTAGAAATTTAAATAATTTAGCTTTGGATTACTATTTCATGGCAAAGTAATTTGAGAATGTTTACATTCTAAAAAGCTTATCCATTAAATTATTTATCATCTGATACCATTTCAGTAGGCATTTGTTTAATTTTTCATGCTTTACATACAATGCCATTAGCACAACGATATCCCCCAGTGTAGATTACTGTAAAGAAGCTCCCTATTTTTATGCAGAAAGATAAGAATGAATATTTTCAAACAATATAATGTAACTTTGCTTGTCCCTTCCATTTCTATTTCCCCACATACCTTGTTGATAATATGTACTATGACTTTGTGCTACATTTACCACTGGAAATTGCTAGCAGTATGGAAACAATATATGGAATCAAACATATAATACTTCTGACAAGAGGGATTTATAGTGGCTATTTAATCTTGTTTGCAGCAGTAGAACTTGTTTTTTTTTCTACTGAAGTGCTTGGAGAATCAGCTCATAGGTGAAACACAATTTAATGAGGCATCACTGTGAACAAGAAGGAAACTTATTTCTTGTAATTGGATATGAGGTCAAGGGAGCACATGCAGACTATTTGGGATGGGGTGTGATGCTGGACAGAGTGTGACTAACTGTACAAAATCTCACTTAGTGCAGGGCATGAAGTATTTGTGTGATGGCAGCAAGGTTGCGTAGCTTTGTGTTGGGTATAAAGTAAACACCAAACCCAGAGCTTTTGTATGGGTGGTGTGATTGATCATCAGTAATAAAAAGTATTTTTGTATTTTTGATCACTTACTTATGTATTCTACTGAGTAACATAGAACTTCTTTCTGTGGACTTTTATTGGAATATAATAGTTTCAAAAAAAGTTGTTCCAATAATGAAAATTAAGAGAGCTTATGTGGTGAGGTTCAGTGTTAGTACGTGTGTTGAAGTCTGGGTTAGACTGTGTATTTCTGTTTTGCTTTTATTTGTTAAACTCTGTCTTTGAATTTGCAGGTTCTTTAAAATACGTTATTGAATTTGAAGCTAGGTCAAATAATATCCATAGGATTGTTTGTCTAAGATCATACTGCAATACGTATAATATAATGCTATAGGTAAGTGGTGAATAAATAGTAGGTACGTGAAATGAGCAGTGGTGTTCAGAATATGTGCTGGAGATTATTTCTACTTATTACTTGAATCTGAGATGTGGAAGAACTACAAAGTTTCAGAGAGGAGGAACCCAAGGAGGTGTTTACTTATTATTTCCACTTCACTGGTGTTTCAGCTCAGCCTAATGTAGTACACCAAAACTTCGAAAGTTCATTTTGACTTTTATATGAGCTTTGCTGAGAGAGGAGGATAAACCTCAAGAAATTGATGCTGTGGCATGTGTTTGAGCTACATAGAAAGTTTCTTTATTTGAGTGAAACACTGTCAGGGAACTGATGGCTCTTATACTCTACAGGCTGGATTTGCAAATGTGCTAGTGTCTTTACTATTGGTTGCACACAGTCTTTGTGTTCATTCAAATAGATAGTAAATTTCTCCAATAATTCATTTATTTGCTCATTTAAAGTAAACTTTTGATTTCTGCGAATTATTTAATGAATTGTCTTTTTTATTTTTTCTTTTGACTCATTAACACCTTATTACCTTGGCCTACTGATATCCACCTCCTCCCCTGCTTTTAAGGAAACTAAGCAGTATCAGGGCCATATAGTAACTTATGCTCATGTTTTCACTTATTCTGTATATAATCTAGAAGAGTGATTTATTTGTGTAGATACAGCACGAACATAAAATGTTCAGAGTGACAGTAGTTTATGTTGATATGTCTAGAACTGACATTATTTCAAGTAACATTAATTACTTTGAAACTTGTTTGATGAAACAGTCTTTTGCTTGCAACTTGTCTTGCAGCTGACATATTCTTAAATTCTGAGGTCTAAATTATATGCTAATTAATTATTGTTCTTTGTCATAATTTTTAGTCGTTCATTGTAGGACAGTGGTATGTACAGAAATGGAAGGGAATTTACCGTTGGCCATATTGGTAGGTCGCTATTCCTGTTCTTATTTGGATTACTGTCTGTAATAGATACATGAAATATCGCTTTTCTTTTTTTGAACCTTCACCAGGTAAGGTTAATATTTAAAAGAAGTGTGAACAGCCTGCACAAACTTGTAGTGGAGTTCCTAATGCTAGGTCTTGTATTTGCAAGTTCAACATTGTCTTTCTCTAAATATGATATACTAGTTCATAAAATTTACTCATTCCATCAGTGCACTTTTTAATAAAATATTTTCATTATTTCATTTCTAGAAAGCCATTGAGAAATAAGTCTATGTACAAAACTTGAGAGGATTCAACTGTTTCAATTCAGAGCTATTTGCTCTGCTTTGGTAGTGTTGCCATATACTTAGTAATCTACACACATGTCATTTTCAGGGGAATTATATCTTAGATGCTTTAGCATGCTTCATTTCTGCGGGTGAGATGTAAAGATGTGGAAGTGGTATTTTTCTACAATATAGTTTTGTAGTGGGCACTAGATAACTTTTTCTCAGCACAACAAAGAAATAAAAAAAAAAAGGAAAAGAAATCCAAGACTTTAGATAGTTTTTTTGGTTGGTTTTTTTTTTTTTTGATGCAGCTGTAGAGCACACAGAGTACATGGTATTTTTCTGAACGTAGTGCAGCCAAAAGAAAGAAGTATAATTCCTAGAAGCAGGGTTCTAGTACCTACAAACATAATTGCTAGGGTAGTATCAAAGCTAGTGGTAACAAGAAATTAGCTGAAAGAAGCTTACTTGAAAGGTCAATTTCATTTTAATTGTTTGAAGTTTAAGTAATCAAACACCGTAATCTATATATGTTAATCAAGCATGATGGATGACAATGCAGACTGGAAAAAATATTTCTCATCCTTTAAACTTATGAGCAGGTTCTTTTCAGGAGTTCTCTGTGCTTTGGCAATCTTTTCATAAATCACTTAATTTTTCACATGAATGCTTCTGAACATGTTTCTTCTTTCATACTCATAGTAAGGGAGTTGTAGTTGTGGGTTGTTCTGTATTGAGGAGGACTACCCAAAGGACAAAGATGATAGGCTGTGACTAAAGGTCTTACAGTGCAGAGTCCTGAACTGAGAGAAGACTGTTCAATGGCAGAGGTCAGATCTGCTGATTGAAGACTCCAGAAGATATAAAGACCAAATTAGTAATTTTGGTTTTGGGCTTGTCTGAGATAAAACTGTTAGAGGTTTCCAGCTGGTTGTGTGATGGTTAATTTTGTAAAAGAGGGTGGGGGGAAACAAGGAAAGAAATACAAATTTTCCTTTCTGATTTCTGACATACCTCCTCTCCATCAAAAACAGTTTGACAGAATGCCTAATTTGTACCTACATATGTATTTTTTTCCTTTAGAAGGACAAAGTCATATGATAAATTACAGACTGTAGGGTATGAAGTAAATAATAATCTCTAGTTCAACTCAACAGGAAAAAAAACCCAGTAGTTTGGCATACGGGAAAATTAAAACCTTTGTGAAAATACAGAAGGAACAGTGATAAGTGTGCAATAAGTTCCTTAAAATTTATATTCAGTTTCTGGGAATTTACTCCATATTCAGTGGCACACTAGTGCAGATAGACTTAACTGTGGGTCAATTTCTGCATTTCAAATGCAGAAAATGAGAGCTGTATTTGAGCTACATTAATTTTCATGTCACCTACGAATAGAATAGCTGTACACATGTCCAGTGGGATCATTGTGGTAGGCTGGGAGTGGATTTGTTTATAATGAAGGCCTGTGTATTTTAACAACTCTGACCTGAGTCGTAACCCCTTACATATTGTAGGACTAATTTAAGAAAAAGCTAGAAAATCAAAGTTAATTGAAAGTCTGAAAAGACTTCAAAACTTCCATAGAGTTCCTGACCTGGTAGATTACTGGTAAGTATTTTAGCAGGTAAAGGCTGAGAGATTATTCTTCCCTTTTACTGTATAATGTTGTAATATTGTAGGAAGTTTCCTTCCCTAATTAAGTATAAAATAAAGGATGATGCTTTTTAAAGCATTTTATACATTCTGTTTTAGAAGAATTACATAAATAATAAAATGTTTGTCCTACTGCCATCAGTACTTTAGTATATATAAGGTTAACTTTAACTGCCCTTATGTATCAGCTGTGAATAGCATGCTTATGAAAGTTAAATCCTGCTTGCATATGTTATGACCTTTGTGGCTTAACAGCCTCATCTGAACAAGATCATTCTAGACCAAATCATCTTCCTTCAATGCTCTAATGCATTCACTTGTTAAAAATGTATGTTACTGGAAAATATGCCACTAAACTAGTAATGCAATTGCAGTTGTAGGGAAACTGGATAAAAATATATAAAAGATTAAGTATTTTCCCTGGCATTTAACAAGAAACAGTGTAGATGCTTTTCTACAGGACAATCATGGTTGTGTCATGAAGGACTGCAGTTTTTTAACTCTTCTGTTCTGAAACTTAATCTTGAGTGAAGGACCTTAAGTAGCGAAATGAGTTATTTACAGGAAGAGTATAGGCAGTTTAACTTACCCTTTGCATATCAGGGAGAGAAAACTGTGCAGTAAACCTAGAGCTTCTGCAGTTTTCCAGGTATTTGTTTCGAGTTCTGCTCAGGACTCTCCTGGAATTTTTGGCTTCAATCTTCAAAGAGATTGAGGTGTTTTAAATGGCACCTATGCAAGTATATGGATGTGGACCTAAGGCTTCAGTCCTGAGATGTCCTCCTCTTATTTGAACTTCATATTCTAGGAGAATTTTTGGACCTAGATAACCTTTAAAAACAGGATATAAGGAGGAAATCGGACAGGATGCCATTGCCCTAACTTAGTATTTTTAGTCTTTACACTTAAACACTAAGGTTCAGTGCTAATGTTTGCTTCCAATTTTCTGAACATATTGGAGACCCATGTGCCATCTCTGATTGTAACCACAGTTGACAAATTCAGAGAAAGCAATAGATTAATACTTGCTTGCTTAGGAAAAAAAAAAGTTTTATGAAACTAACTTAAAATAAAACAGAAAATAAGTCTTTTATCTTCCAAATGTTCACAGATTAGTTTTAGCCATGTGAAGATTTTATCTGTCTGAAGAAAAAGAAAAGGAATTATTCTTTAACTTTGATGTACCAATTTGTGGTCAAAATATGTCCAGAGAGGTCAACTGAGTCATTTATTTATATAGATCTTGGGTTTTCAGTGGTTTGGATTTAAATGAGACCATTACTTTCTGCTCTCCCTGCACTTGAGTTATTCATATGGGTAGGAAGAAGAGGGTTGTTCTGCAAACTGAATAAAATTATTGAGGGAATCTGTTTCTCTGTTTTAACTAACAATTATCAAGGTGATCTTTTGCTGAAGAATTGCTAGTCGTAAAGTCATTAAGCTTTATTTTCGAAAACACTTATTTTTAAGATGTTAGTGGTATTCTGAGACTACATACATGATGAGGAAAAAAGCCCTTGACAAATGATGCTCGTGTCACTTATGTTCAATTAAAAAGAAGAACTTGGGTAATAATTAAAAGCCAGAAAAGCTCATTCTTCGCTAGATCAAATCAAGATGAAGATATGAGAAGAAAACAAGAATATGATTGAATTTTAAGTGTTTGCTCCGTATATATCTGTACAAGTACCTTTTTTTTAGTGGGCTCTACTCATTCCAATTATTGAATCAATTTTTACACATCTACAAAAAATGTGTTGTCTGGCATATGGGTGTACAAACAGTCTGATAGTTCTGTCTTGCTTGTCACGAACAGTGTAAAATGAGCAGTAGTGTCTCTATTCCCTACACATGTTCCCCTGACCTTACAGGGAATTCATCTCAGTACCTATGCTGTGAGGAGGCTATTCTCTGGAAGTCAAGCTCTCACACTGCTTCTACTGCATTTGAAATGGCAAGGCTGACGTGTTTTCTGAAAACTCACTAATCCTGTATAGTGGGTGAGCAACCCCTCTCTGAAAAAGCAGCTCCTGCTCTTCTGCAGTGCTGTTGGTAACGCTTTTTCTAGAAAGCAAGTAAGTTAATTATTTCACCCTGAAAATAAAGGGCTTGGATTCATCTCTTTCCTGAAACCATGGAAAATGCAACTAATTTTTCTGAAGAATGTCTCTGGGAGAAAAACTGCTATTCTCTGCAGTCAATTAATTGTTTTCCAGTGTCAATCATGATCTGAGAATGCCTCTTGAATCCATCCTCTTAGAGAAATTAGTCTCATCCGAGCCAGGTTTTAGTGCCTAGTTATTACAGCTCTGGATAGGAACATCACATTAAACTTCTTTTGAATTTAGGCTCATATATAACCAGCCTGAACAGTTAATTATGCTACAGTTTTCAACTGGGCAACAGAAATACTCCAAGATATCAGGGTCTGTGTGCCATCCATCATCATAGCACAAGTATTTAGTATGTACTAAGTGTAGCTCAGGTGATGGGTTAAAACATGTCAATTTTCTTACGCATTAGAGTGAGTGGACAGGATATAGAGGTCAGGATTGCTTTTTTTTGGCAGTTGGCTATTAATTTAAGTCATTTTATGACACTGCAGCTGTAGATGTGATAGAAAGCAGTCATTTCTAGGTTCCCAGAGGAGAAAGCAGAAAATATATTCAATCTAAGAGCTACTGTAAGTACCTGGATTTGAAAGAGAGAGTGTACTGATTATGTGTTTCAGTTCAGATCAGGAGTGTGCTTTTGAAGTTAACCTCCTGATGGTCCCCACTTGAATTAAATTTGACTGAGGTTGTGGAGTTCTCTCAGACTAGGTGAACCAAATTCTTTTGAGAACTTGAAAATGAAAGATTTTCTCCAAGATAAACTTGATATTCTGCTCTTTCTAGCAGACGTTCAATGCATGCCACCAGATTTAAGTAAGAAGTTAAAACTTCCTGAAATGCATATTGTACGGTTTCTGGTTCTTCAGCAGCAACCATTTCACTCTGCATCTGCTGCCTGTGCACCATGTTCTTGCTAATACCATCAGCTTGTGACTGCAGGAGAGGACCAATCCTGCTAGAACAGAGGGCACAGGCAATGATTATTGTATAGTCTTTTAACCAGATGATCTGAGAGTTTTCCCTCACAAGCACTTGTCTCACAGATAAAGAGAAACCAAACTGCTATTGTTGTTTGCAGTCTAAAAATATATTAGTTTTACACATGTGAAAGCAATCAGTGTGTCCAAGGTTCAGTTAGGCTCAAGGTTTGGATTAGATGTTAGGATAAACTGCTTTATCGGAAGGACAATGCAACAGGAACAGGATCGTTCCATATCGTAGAATTTCCAGGTCTTGGTTAGAGAGTGCCGTGGATTTGGTGCTGGTGCTCATCCTGCTTTGAGCAGGCCCTTTCTGCAGCTCTGACAGCACGTTGGAGGATAAGCTTAGGGGCTGAGGGGGGAAGATGGAAACATGGAATGGTTCCAGCTAGGCTGACCCGGTTAGAAGCATGTCCTTGCCCACAGAGTTGTTTCCATTCCCTACTGCTGGATTTTACTTATATATTTATTTTTAACCCCCAGTTCTACACAAATACAGCAGCAGCTAGTCTTCCAATCTGAGCATAGATAACCTTCTTAAAGAAAACTAATCAGTTATTCCTCTTATAAAACCATTCTTACCTCATTTTAGCTTTATGCTTATGCTGTAGTTATAGTTATACATCTGATTGCAGAGAAAATACGAAGATACACTTGGTCTATACAGTTTAATGGAAGTGTTTTTTACCCCAGGAAAATCTATCTAAAAATGAAATAAATTACATAAATGAGCTTTCTATATGTTTCATTTTATGTGTATTTCATAGAGAATCTGCACTTGGATCTTGTCTCTTTTCAATGTTAAGAGAAAATACATTAATATTTTTCAGACTGTGGGTAGTACTCAGCTTTCATGTGAAGGCATAAGTGCCATACTTCAAGATATTTTTCTAAAGTTTTTCAGTTTAGCTGCCCCATGCATTTAAAATGGAGTCCCCAAAACTCACTAAAATGTGTTTCAAAAATGTTATTTTTTTATATAGCTTGAGTCATACTTTTTCAACATTAAGGCTTGGAAATACTTACTGTTTGACAGTGTTCTGGTTTTGTTAGTGAGGGGGGGCCTAAGGTGGTAGCTTCTGTAGGAAACTGCTAGAAGTTACTCCCCTTTGTTTAGTGGATTCGGCCAGGCCTAGGGCGGACCCACTGCTGGCCAAGGCCGAGCCGATTGGTAGCAGAATGTCCCATGATAACGCTTCTGAGATAACGTATTTAAGTAGGGGAAAACAGAAAAAAAAAAGGAGAGAAGAGATGTGAAGCAGCTGAGCAGGAGGCAGAGAGGGGGAGGTGTGAGCCTCATGGGCCTTGCAGGCCTCACCCTCTGGCCTCCCGCCGGGCAGCCAACTGGGCCCAACTCGGCCCGGCCTGGCTGCAAGAAGTGGAAAGGAGATGAGAAGTGAATAAGATGTGACATCTACCAGCCTGTTGTGAGGAACGGCTGCAGATGCCAAGGTCAGTGAAGAAGGAGGGGGAGGAGTAATGCGGCTCCTGGCCAAGATTCCCCTGCAGCCTGTGGTGACGACCATGGTGGAGCAGGTTGTCCCCCTGCAGCCCATGGAGGTCCACGGAGGGGCAGAGATCCACTTGGAGTCCGTGAAGGACCCCATGCTGGGGTAGGTGGATGCCTGAAGGAGGCTATGGCCCGTGGAGGGCTCACTGGGACAGCTGTTCTAGAGGGACTGCACCCGTGGAAGAGATGACCCACGCCGGAGCAGTTCCACGAAGGACTGTGGCCCGTGGGAGGGACACCACGATGGAGCAGGGGAGGAATGTGAGGAGTTCTTCCCCCGACCATGAAGCAGCGGCATAAAAGAACGTATGATGAACTGACCGCGACCCCCATTCCCTCTTCCCCGCTGTGCCGCTCGGGGGGGGGGAAGGTAGTAGAGATAATGTTAAGCTTGGGAAGAGGGAGGGGTGAATGGAGGTTATCTTGTTCTCTGTCTCATTATCCTGCTGTTTGTAGTAATAAATGAATAGTTTTCCCCAAGCCGAGTCTGTTTTGCCCGTAACGGTAACTTTAAGGATTTCTCCCTGTCCTTATCTCAAACCTCGAGTCATTTTTCCTTATATTTTCTCTCCCTGTTCTCTCGGAAGGTGGGGGGAGTGAGAGAGAGACTGCGTAGTCTGGTCCTGATCAGGGCTGAACTACGACAGACAGCAAGGAGCAATTTATGAACTCAGTATGTTCTAAGGTTATGGAAAGCTTGCTGACAGTCCAAGATGAAGATATTCTTCTAATAAAGGGGTAACTGTAAGATTTCTTCTTTCATTTGCTGTTTGCTTTGTAAATAAGTCATTTGATCCCTCTTCCATCATCTTGAAGAAGAAAATACTGAGATGAGTTTTCTAAGAAGCTGTAACTGGTCTAGGTAATTCTTGAAAACCTGAAGGATGTGAGTGTCTCCTTTTCACCTGGGTCCCTTCTTCTTTGTAGGCACATCCCTAGAAGATGTCATGCCTTCACATAGAGGAGGTTTTTTTGTTACTGTCCTGTTTATTTTTACTAGGTTCAGATAGAGATGTAGTAGATCACAACCACTTGTTCGGAAGAGAAAACTGGCATAGCTAAGTTTCACCAATTTGAAAACTGTCATGATCGGAGTGCAACATCACCTACAGATCAGGTAGGCCTTTGTCAGAGGATTGGAGCATCACTGAGAAGGACAAGGTTGAACAGTAAAAATTTAATGCTGTAATTACAGGCTTCTGCTGCAAGTTTTTTGAAGTCTTAAACATATTCCTTTATGGGAAAGAAAGTGTCAGTTGATTTCCAAGTTTAAATGATCATTTCTGACTAAAATGACCATACAGCACATCTAAAATTATAGTAGTTATTTAAATTAGTAGTTCAGTTTTCTTAAAGATGCCTTTCTTTTTTAGATTTCTTTTGGGAACTTTTCTTCTTTAGAGATAGATACAGGAATAAACAATTTGGAAAGGTTCTGCTGACATTACGCTTTTGTTTTAACACTGAAGAATCTCTCTTCAAACAGAGGTAATTGAGTTGGGTATGTGTGCACATGGTATACACAAACGCACTGCTCAATACATGAAAATCAATCTGACCTGTTCAACTGACCAAATTAAGTCAATTGACAACTATTAAAAGAAGTTCAAAAATCTTGCAGGTATGTTTCATTGCTTTTGAAGTGGTCAGTGATCTTTCATTTAAGACTCAGTCTTCATAAAAATAACTCTTAACTATGATGTGAGTAACTGGGGCAATATAAAAACCCACAGTTCCCAGGCCAATCTCCTCATCCCTGCTTTACTTTCATATGACATTTTGCTGAATGAGTTGACAGACCTGAGCAACCTTAAATTGCATAAGTATTTTAAGCTTCTTTGTGTTTGATAGTGATGATGCTTGATTGCTGAATGAGTGCGAGGTTATAATAATCTCCCTTGGCTTTTTTGTCGTTCATAAACTGCTTGAGCTGCTCTTTGCTAGCTTATGACATTTCCAGAATCTCTCAAGTGTATTGTAACCTTGTGTGTGCTCAGTGAATTCCAAGGACTGGTCTCTCAGTTGATGAGTCTTTTTAATGAGACAAGTTTTTTTTCCTGTCATTTGGAAAAGAGTTTCATGTCATACAGTTTGTTTCTCAATGTCTTGAAATGTTCACAAAGTTTATGAATAGGAAAGGAAAAGTAATTTAAACTGTCCACGTTCTCTGTTTTCTTCTTAGAGATTTCATATAACTTTACATATTTAATAATAACCTAGCAAATACGGCTTTAGAATAGTTTTGGAACCTTGGCCAAAAATATCTTTACTATTTTCTTGTTTGTGCAAATCTCTATTTTCAAATGATACTGTCTTTTATTATCAGAGCATTTTAACACAAAAACCAATACACATTCCCCTTGGAGTAAGTCAGATTGTTTGAGCACATAATTTCTTGATTGTTATAGATTTTTCTTTTTAATTTTAATCTAGGAATCAATAGAGTATCATTCCTATTAATTGATGGAATACCACTATATGACCCTTAGATATTATAGATATTCAATATTTTCCTTAATACTGTTATTAAAACATACTGATTTTTTTTTTGTTAGCAATATGTAAGCCAGCATTTTCAAAATAATAGCAATAAAACATTTTGTTAGAGTAGTTAGAATAATGCCCTTCTGTTGTTTGAATAACTTGTTTATATCCTGGTAAGTGATGTGCAATGTGATATGAGAGACTGTGTATGAAGGCACTGTCAGCTTTCTGCCCAGAAGGGAAGCTGGCAGTTTGTTTGACCTTGTAAACACCAAAGGAAATCACAAAGGGCCTCACAGGAAAAGATGATTTGAATAGGCTTCAGAGAGAGAACACTATAGCAGATATAATTTGACAGCATCTTCTACACTGTTGGAAAGTCATGGCCATGACCCGTCCTTGGTTCACAAGCAGAGTACCTCTGTCTCCAGGGAGTGTTGTACATATGAATAGTGCATATCCTCCATTTCTTTCCTCCTCTCCTTCTTAATAAGATCAGTTCCTTTAGACAACATCAAATGACATATATAATCTTATGATGGGGAATTCTGGTGACTTTTTTATTCTGCCTGTCACTTCCAATTGTTCTTTTGTGCTTTGCTATGTGCCACTTCTTGCCAAGCAGCTTTGGATGTTAAACAGCAGTTACATTTAGCCTGTGACTTTACAGGTCAAGTTGAATAAAGACATGTGGTAGTTGCATGTGGCAAATTACTTAAACTGGGCTAATTAAAGATCACATGTCAAATAACTTCTTGTATTAAGTGGGTGTAATTCCCTTGGATTTGTCCTAGGTGTGCAAACAATGGATTTGTTTCTCTGTATCTACTTGAACTTCACTGTACTTAAACTTCATGTATTTCACTCTCCTTTACAATTGATTTTTTTTTTCTTATTATTATTGCCTTTTCTCATTCAGAGGGATATCTCTGCATCTTCTCCTTTACTTTATATTTGTTTCCTGTTATCTGTTTCATAATTAGTATAGGGATAGTATAATTTTGGAGAAACTCTGTAGTCCATGTTTTCTCTCTTCTTTTCCCTTTTGGCCATGTTTCAACCTGCAGGAGTTGAAAGGGTATTTGAAGCCATCATTCAGGAATGGATAGTTGCACTGAGGAAGAAAGACTGCCTGCAAAGGAGAAACTCCTCTTGAGTGCTAAAATGCTCTTTCCTAAATAGGCTTTGGATAATCACATCTGAACACACTGTTCATGGGTTTTCTTTGGGGCACGCATAATGAATGATTGATTTTAGTGGTCCCACTGCATATACAGAGGTGCTTCTTTATATACTTGTAATAATTACACTTAATATTGTCAATAATATATTTGTACATGGAATTAAGAATCAGTAAGGCTTACGTTTTTTTTGTTTTGTTTTGTTTTGTTTTGAAATTGGTTGGCAAGGTATGGGAAGTGCTGCTCCTCAGTTAGTCAGAGGAGGTCTGCACACCTTCTGGCATACACTGGCTGGTAGGACAGTAGCTCTAAGGAGCTTGAACATTTGACAGACCTGAAAGGGTGTTAGAAGTCTGTGTCCCTGGCAACTAAGGCTAGAAGGCCTCAGGACTCACTCCCAACTCTATATTAATTGTCAATAAATTAAATTTTCCTCAAGTTGAGTATCTATGAAGGTAATTGATGAGTGATCTCCCTATCTTTATCTTGACCTATGAGTAATCTTATCTAATTTACTCCCCTGTCTTGTTGCGGAAGGGGAGTGGGGAGAGAGTGGCTGGGCTGAAAGCTGTCCAAGGACAACTCACTGCAGATGATGTGCATTTTTAAATTTCTTCACTAAATTTCTCCTGTTTTGTTTGTGGGGTGGTTTGTTGGGTTTTTTTTTCCTTCTTTTTTTTTTTTAGGCAGTACTTGACCATACAGGGTTTTTGTAATGGCTGGGTTTGCATCAAATTCCTTTTGTGTGCATCATTGGTTCTTTTGGGTTACTTAATAGCACAGAACTTCTAGTGTTTCTAAGGATATCCATTACAAAAGCAAATGAGAAGGGGTATGTAAGACCCCCTAACGCAATAGTTTCATGTTACATACAATTCCCTTCATGTCAATTTTTTTACTTTTTAGCAGAGCTAGGTTTAGCCAGACAGCTTGAAATCTGTATTGCCTGACAAAGTGTGACTGGAACAGGTTGAGCTATTCTAACAGAATTATAAATAGATTTTAGATCTTTTATGTGCTCACAAATTATCATGCTAACATAAACTTAGTTTGTTTGAAGAATAGTTTAAGCTTAGAACGCTATCGCTTATTTCTTGCTTTCTGAACAGTGACTATAAATCTTCCAGCTTAGAAGAGTTCAGGGACAGAGGAGTGCTACTGCTGTCTCCCTCATTCCACACAGGGGAAGTTTGGTGTAAATAGCATGCATCTTACAGAGAAGCTTGTCCAAGAAAAGCCCTTATTAGCAATTCCAAGTAGCTGCTTGTGCATCTACTGGGCAGGACATTGTAGGTCCACATGCACATCTTATTCTCCATGCACTGTTTGAAGGTTTTTAATCTAAGACAGTCCAAATCTGGGGGACCAAAGGCTTTGCTTTAGCAGCGGAAATGCACCTAGGGTTCAGAGAAGTTGAATTTGAGTCTAACTATTGCTGTAATTTCTGCTCTCAGAAATGTCTGTCATGAATGAAAATGAAAATATTAATACCAGGAAAAAATATCTTTGGATAAATTCCACTCACAGCACAATTATGTGATGAACCTATTAGCAATCATACTTTGGCCGTTGTCTGATGAGGAGAATGGTATATGTTGGAAAGTCTGCCTCAAGCTGCTGAACAGAAGTTGACTAATTTGATGATCCAACAAAAGGGACTGAATAAAGCTGTCTTGAAAGTGGAAAATGAGCCATTTGGCCACTTAATGTAACATTAAGAATTCTTGATAAATATTGCTTATTCTGGAAGGAAAATAATGTGTAATAGGTAAAAACAGACAAGGATTTAAGTGTTTCTTTATATTGGCATAAGAAGCAGTGTGATAAGTAGGCTACAAAGGCTCCACTCTCTCCAGTGAAACAGAGAGACTATTTCTGGAAATAATATTTACTCTATTCAAATAGAAATCATTAATTATTAGAAGGAAGATCTAATTCCTCTTCCATGAAAAAGAGCATAAACATTGAAGCAGGAAATAAGGTGAATTTGCCTCTGAATTTACAGTTCCATAAAGTCTCTTCAGTATCTGTCTAACTCTGAAGATCTCATGTCTATTTACACAAACAATTATAAATATTGCAATAGTCTGCTTCTGTGTATGTCCATGGCACTTCTAGTCTTGGCCAGATGGAGTTGCTTGCTGTGTATCTTGCATCCAGATCTAACTCTGACATGGAAACTAGAATACAGCCCTTCTCTGAGTATACCTACCATGTGCTAACAGGATCAAGCTTTGCGCACAATGCATAAGGCATTATTGTTTCTCTTTAAGAGAATAGGAGGAGGAGTTCATGATACCTTTTTTAATTTTTTTTTTAAAGTAACAGCTGAGAAAACAAGTAGTAATTTTCCTGTAATGTACAAAATAATTAGAAGGAGAGGATTTATCTTGCCTTTTACCCTGTTGACTGGCTTATCTATCCTCTTATTTTGTTAAGAGCTCTGTGCTGGGAAAAGGTAAATTGTTTACCCCTCACTTCAAACCCTCTTCACAAGTAACATCTGTATCTGGAAGAGAGTTTATAATCATCACTTGGTTAATCATTTTGACTTCACTGGAATAATGTTAAAACCTTTATCTAATGCAAATTATGCAGCAGTTGCGATTTATTGTGTTAGATGTCCACCTCAAGTATGACTAACTCAGGACTTCGTGTTTCTTCAAGGAGATAGTTGTATACTACTGCATTCTTCCCTATCTGTTGTGAAAGCAGGAAAACAGCAGTTGCTTACGTGTTTCGCTTTGAGTATTAGGTTTCACCAACCTCACCCACTCATTTCACTGCATGATGATGTTGACTTCTAAGATTCCTGAGGGATAAATGGAGTGAAGCTGCTTCACACAAACCTTACTGTTAGAAGCTTTGCCATAATTTGCTATTTATCACAGGTTAATCTGGAATAAACTATACAGCTGAGTGTGTTTCTGGGGCTTCAGGATAGCGTACTGCAGTTGAAATATATGGCTGTGCTGGAGCTTTCTATAGCAGTGTCATAGTTCAGCCCTGATCGGGACCAGACTACGCAGTCTCTCTCTCACTCCCCCCACCCTCCAAGAGAACAGTGGGAGATGATATAAGGAAAAACGGTTCGAGGTTTGAGATAAGGACAGGGAGAAATCCTTAAAGTTACCGTTACAGGCAAAACAGACTCGACTTGGGGAAAAACACTCATTTATTTCTAAAATTAGCAGGAGAATAAGACAGGGAACAAGATAACCTTCCTCCACCCCTCCCTCTTCCCGGGCTTAACATTATCTCTACTACCTCCCCTCCCGAGCGGCACGGGGGGGGAAAAGGGAATGGGGGTCGCGGTCAGTTCATCACGCGTTGTTTTATGCCACTGTATCATCATCGGGGGAAGAACTCCTTGCATTCTTCCCCTGCTCCAGCGTGAGGTCCCTCCCATGGGCCACAGTTCTTCGTGAAACTGCTCCGGCGTGGGTCATCTCTTCCATGGGGTGCAGTCCCTCCAGAACAGCTGTCCCAGTGGGCCCTCCACAGGCCACAGCCTCATTCAGGCCTCCACCTGCCCCGGTGTGGGGTCCTCCATGGACTGCAGGTGGATCTCTGCTCCTCTGTGGACCTCCATGGGCTGCAGGGGGACAACCTGCTCCACCATGGTCTTCACCACAGGCTGCAGGGGAATCTTGGCCAGGAGCCACATTACTCCTCCCCCTCCTTCTGAACTGACCTTGGCGTCTGAAGCTGTTCCTCACAACAGGCTGGCAGACGCCTCTCAGGATCCTTTTTACATCTTATTCACTTCTCATCTCCTCTCCACTTCTCGCAGCCAGGCCGGGCCGAGTTGGGCCCAGTCGGCTGCCCAGTGGGAGGCCAGAGGATGAGGCCTGCAAGCCCCACAAGGCTCGAGCCTCCCCCTCTCTGCCCCCGCTCAGCTTCTTCACATCTTCTCCCTTCTTTTTTTTCCTGTTTTCCCCTTCTTAAATACTTTATCGCAGAGGCGTTATCACGGGACATTCTGCTACCAATTGGCTCGGCCTTGGCCAGCAGCAGGTCTGCCCTAGGACCGGCCGAGTCCACTGAACAAAGGGGAGCGACTTCTAGCAGTTTCCTACAGAAGCTGCCACCTTAGGCCCCCCCCACTAAACAAAACCAGAACAAGTAACTTGTCCTATAAGGGTTGGATTCTGTCTATTGTAATTGGAGAATGAAGTTCACTCACAAAATGACTGCCTGTCCAAAGCAAATCCTTTTTAACGTGTTTTGTGAATGTGGCACCATAATATTTGGCTGTAAGTTTTGCTTTCTTTGCTCACAAGTGTTCATTTTTGTATTGTGTGTGTGTGGTTTCCTTTTATTGATGGTAAACCAGTTCATTTACAGTACTTCTGCTCACACTGAGAAGAGCATGATCTATACAGGAATATTTAACTAAAATTAAATTATTGCTGATAGCTACTCATATAATAAGACATTCTTGCCCTCTTTAAAATCCTAGGTATTATGCACTTTTTGTAAGTGTAACATATTTCAAAAGACTTTTAATTCTTCTTTCTATCCTGAAGAAATTTATTATTTTCAGTAGGATGCGTCAGAAATTGGATATATATAAGAAGTTATTAACTGTGATAGTTGACCTGTAGCCTGTCAAGGGTGGGGGGAGGAAGGAAAACAGCCAACTTCAGGGCTTAGAACTCCCCACTGCAGAGCTGACACCATCTGTACTTTTGGTTGTATCTGGGGCCTGTAGAAATTCTGTGGCTTTAGACACTTACAACTTCTAGCTAAGTTGGAAACAGACCTGAGTCTTTTATGAACCGTATGTCAGGATAGTTATCTGCAGAAACTGTTTGGCTTTGAAATAATTGGATACTGCTGCAAATTTACAAAAATTTTGGTTCTATACTTGTAATTTTCCCTTTCAGGATACATGAATATTTTTTTCCAAGTTTTTCTTCAAAGCAGAGAAGATACAGGCCAAAACATGGGTTAGAAAAACTGTCACTTTCTATGGATCCCTTTTACTTTAGGGAATGTTATCTCTCAGAACAGTAAATGAACAAATGCAAGGCATAATACTCAGTACGAAGGTTCTGAAGATAATTTCAGAAGAAATGAAATCTCCTCCAAGGAATTGAATTAAAAATGTGTGGAAGAGGGAGAGATCTATACAGAGTGTTGCCAGCTATATGTCTTACATTGAATGGTGATGTTGTTTTGTTGCCATTTTAGCTTCTATTATTTCACTGATATTGTAGAACTCAACATAGCTTAGATCTGCCATGCTGGTTTATCTAAGAAATCTTTGTTCATGAAAACTCTCGGGCTCATGTAAAATAATGTTTTAATTCAAAAATAGATGTTTATAAATCTTTTGTTACTGATCTCCTTTCTTTCAAGTCAATGCCATTACAATTACAGAAAATAGTGGTTGAAATGAGATTTAGCTTGTGATTAAAAAAAAATTGTGTGTTGCTAAGCATCAGGATGTGCTAGTGAGTGCTTTTTAAATCTGTGGCTATTGCAGATCTTACTGAATAATATTAATTGTCTCCATTAATATTTAAATGAGGAAGCAATTAAGGGCCCTGCTTCTTAGTAATTGTTAAAAGAATAAAAGTTATTGCTCAAAGCACTGATAAGTTACACTGCTAGGTTTTTGTTCATTACAGGAGAAATTTCCTTTAAGACCTACTGCAAATGCAAGGGCTGTGCTCTTGACTGTGTTACAAATGTGGCAGAAGCAATTGCTAAAGGCATGCAATTAGTAGGAGAAAGTAAAGGGAGAAGTTCCTTTGGAGTTAAACTAAAAGGGTAAGTTTCAAAACTGAGCAAATTGGAACTGTCCCTTTTTCTTTTGTTCAGAAAAACAGGTCTTGGTTTATGTTCTCCATAAGCAGGATTACAGTGACTCAATACCTCACTCAATACCTTCTAACTTTGTTTTCTTGTCTTGAGGTAAATTCCATACTAGTTCAGCAGTAAGGCCTCGAGGGGATGCAGTTAAATATATATTTTTAATTTTCATTGTGACTTAGTAGTTTTCTTTACTAGGGGAAAACCTTGTGTTTGTGACATGGCTCATGTGAGCTGATGGGATCCATAGGCAATAAAAGAAATAACTCTGAACTCATCTCTTTCTGTTTTCTTACATTGCTTCTCCTGTCTCATCTGTCCTTCCCCAACTATTGGGGCTCGGTTCCTTACAAGTCAAGTAATTGGCACAGGTCACTTGGTCAACTTTCTTTGTGCTCGCAGAAGAAAAACTAAAGAGGACTGAAATAGGGATCTGGTGCTTCTAGACTGGGAAAGAAACTCTGACCTCATGCACTTGTTACCAAAAATCAGAATAATTGCTGGAGCAGCAGCTATGACATGTTGTTCCACCAGTGTGCTGCTAACTTCCAGACACAGATATCTTAGAATCGTAGAATGATAGAATGGTTAGAGTTGGAAGGGACCTTCAAAGGTCATCCAGTCCAACCCCCCTGCAAGGAGCAGGGACATCTCCAACTAGATCAGGTTGCTCAGAGCCCCATCCATCCTGGCCTTGAATGTTTCCAGGGATGGGGCCTCCACCACCTCTCTGGGCAACCTGTTCCAGTGTTCTACCACCCTCAGTGTAAAAGATTTTTTCCTAATATCTAATCTGAATCTATATTCCTCTATTTTGAAACAGTTACCCCTAGCTCTGTTGCAACAGGCCCTACTGAAGAGCCTCCCCCTGTCTTTCCTGTAGGCCCCCTTTAGGTACTGGAAGACTGAATCCAGAACACAATGCAGTACATTATTTTATTATATATTCTATACTTATTATGTAACTTTAGATTCTGTTCACTTTGGGAACCAGATACTGACAGATTCAATGATGTTTCAGTCAGGTAAGCCCAAGAGATAGTAAATTAATTGAAACTTGTGTTCATCTATTCCCTAGATTAATTTTCTTTACAGAACCATTGATTTGCTTTATTCCTGCCATTACCCCACCCCCACCCCGTTATATTTCAGTGATGGTAAAAGACACATAATAAATTGCTAGTGATTTCCTGTATTCTATTACTCAGATTGTTGCCCATAATAACAAATTCAGAATGAATGGTTTCTAAATTTAATACTGTTGTGGTTTTGTTTAGTGACAGGGGGCCTAAGGTGGTAGCTTCTGTAGGAAACAGCTAGAAGTCATTTCCGCTTTGTTCAGTGGACTCGGCCAGGCCTAGGGTGGACCTGCTGCTGGCCAAGGCCTAGCCGACTGGTAGCAGAATGTTCCGTGATAACGCCTCTGAGATAACGTATTTAAGAAGGGGAAAACAGAAAAAAAAAAAGAGGAGAGAAGATGTGAAGAAGCTGAGTGGGGGCAGAGGTGCAGAGGGGGAGACGCAGGCCTCATGGGCCTTGCAGGCCTCACCCTCTGGCCTCTCGCCAGGTGGCCGACTGGGCCCGACTCGGCCTGGCCTGGCTGCAGGTAGTGGAGAGGAGATGAGCTGGATGATGTGAAGAGATCCTGAGAGGCATCTGCCAGCCTGTTGTGAGGAATGGCTGCAGATGCCAAGGTCAGTTCAGAAGGAGGGGGAGGAGTAATGTGGCTCCTGGCCAAGATTCCCCTGCAGCCTGTGGTGACGACCATGGTGGAGCAGGTTGTCCCCCTGCAGCCCATGGAGGTCAACGGAGGGGCAGAGATCCACTTGGAGTCCGTGAAGGACCCCACACCGGGGGAGGTGGATGCCTGAATGAGGCTGTGGTCTGTGGAAGGCCCACTGGGACAGCCGTTCGGGAGAGACTGAATCCCGTGAAAGAGATGACCCACGCTGGAACAGTTTCAGGAAGGACTGTAGCCCATGGGTGGGACCCCACAGCAGAGCAGGGGAGGAATGTGAGGAGTTCTTCCCCCGACCATGAAGCAGCGGCGTAAAACAATGCGTGATGAACTGACCAAAATCCCCATTCCCTCTTCCCCACTGTGCCGCTCGGGGGGGAAGGTAGTAGAGATAATGTTAAGCTTGGGAAGAGGGAGGGGTGGAGGGAGATTATCTTGTTCTCTGTCTCATTATCCTGCTGTTTGTAGTAATAAATGAATAGTTTTCTTCAAGTCGAGTCTGTTTTGCTCGTAATGGTAACTTAAGGATTTTCTCCCTGTCCTTATCTCAAACCTTAAGGCATTTTTCCTTATATATCTCTCCCTATTTTCTTGGAGGGTGGGGGGAGTGAGAGAGAGACTGCGTAGTCTGGTCCCGATTGGGGCTGAACTACAACAATACTTTTTTTGGAACTGTTAGTGCTAAGGGTGGTATCAGAAGCTAAATAATGCAAACCTTGGGAATATAATAGTACTTTATTCTGTTCTTTGGTAGAATATGTAAGGAAATGTAAGGAAAAATGATTGAAGGATGAGATTAACAAGTTAGTCACCTAGCTATGCGTAGTGTTCAGTAATAAGGCATTGTTTGAATATGATTTACGTAATCCAAAACTTATTTTAGTCTGAAATCCAAGCTCTGGTGCTTCTAGTCCTTTACTGTGACTGTTTAGATACCGGACTTATGCTTTGCTTTCCCTCTAACATGGCCAAGATTTAATGAATCAATACAGCTTTTTTTTTTTTTTTTTTTTTTTTTTTAACTACCAGCTGTGCCTCTGGAACTTTGATTTTCAGTATCAAAATCCTGAACTGCATCTATTGAAGGCTTAAGCGTGATTTTCTTATAAAAAAAAAAAAAAGTACTATGAAGGGAGTCTTTCTTGCTATGTGGAGTCTTGATCTTGTAACAAACCATGTATCAACAGAGGCTTATCCCTACACAGATACACACCACGATATATGTGCCAAGGTTAGGTATAGTCTGGCTACTGATAAATTAAAAGAGGAATTAAGGCTGACTTGTATGTCTTGAATGCACTTTGTTTAGTGTAGCATATTTTGGAGAAACCTGTCAATAGGCTGCATAATGAGAATAACAGAAGAAGCAAACAACAAAAGATCAAGTTTAGTGTTTCATATACTAACTTTGTTGCTTATTCTCCTTTTAAAAAAATATTTCAAAGAAAGCATGTCACATGGTGCTCAGTGAAACCTTTATGTTGCCTTTTGTGGGAAGATGTTTGGCCCACTACAGCCTGTAGCTGTTAACATCCATTCCACCTAAGGAAATACTTCATTCTGCTCTTGAAATTAAGAAAAAAATACACAGCTTAAGCACCCTTCCATTTTAACTGATTGAATTACGTGAAAATGGACACTATTTAAAGTCCCTTAATAACAAATTGAATATAATTCAATATGGCAACTACTCCTCAAATCAACAGGTTTATTAAAATTCCAATTACTATGACTTTTTTTTTTTTTAAACAGTCAGGGTATTTCAAGGTTTTCTTCCCTTACAGAACAAGAATACTTGCTTTGTGGGTCTTCTAACCAAACAGTGTGCTAATGCAATTAAAGAATGTAACAAAGCTGAAATAACTTACTTCAGTTCTTTTTTTTTTTTCTGCTGGAAGATGAGTACTTGTTTTCCTCTTAATTGTGGCTTCTCATGATAGCCAATATGAAAGCATCACAGTAGATCCCCTTCTGCCGAAATACCATGGACGTGATGCTGGTTTTACAGCTTTGCAAAATTAAATTTCATGAAAATCAATAAAGTAACAGTGCAGTAAAATTGACATAAGTGATGAGCCTCAACACGTTCCCTGAAAAATCCTTTTCTAAAAAAGATAAACCAGAAGCATAGCATTTGGGCTGTTGACTAACATTTGCAAAGGCTTAGATTTATTTGCCAGTCCTTAACTGAGACTTTCAAGCACGTCTGAAATGTCACAAGAATTAGATCATCTGTTTAGGAATGGTAATTTTTCACTATGACATTAGGATAGTGATGTATTACAAAATTAACTTTTTTTAAAAAAAAAAAAAAAGAAAAAACAATTGGCAAGTAGAAGAAGCAATTAAAGAAGAAACATTGGCAAGTAGAGTAATGCAAACTTAAGTTTTGAATGAGTCTTTGCTTTTTGAATAATATATAGGCTTATTTATGGATTAAGTGAGAACTTAAGAATTTTAACCCAAAAAGCTGCTATATGAGAGAACTAAATGCCTGAACTGTGGGGTTGGCACAGGGGGGGAAACCTACATAAAAACAATTAACTATATTACCACTTGTTCCACATTCCTGAAGTGTAAATATTAGGATACAGATGGTATTTCAGAATTAGATTTTCAACAGCATCAACTTTTTCTGTTCCTGTCTGTAATACTCTTGTGTTCTTCTGCAAAACAATGTTTATTTCGCTTTCTTGATTATTACTACTAACTCACTGAAGGTTTGAGGAATAAGATTCTATTAATAGTCAGCTTGAAAAATAAAACAAAAATACTTTCTGGTCTAAATATTTCTGGAAATCTTTGGAATTCTTGAATTTCTGTTGACTGTAGGTACCATATGTCTGATTCAGCTATGTAAATTCTGTGGCTTGATGGAGTGAAAGTGATCATTTTGCGTGTTGTTGCCTTTAGCATAAGTGGACAAATGACTTATGATGGGGGAAGTAAGAAGCTGCAGACTGATAACAGATTATATGTAACTTGAAATCTAACAAGATATCTAAGTAAAAACACTTATAGTTTGTTTAAATTCTAAAGCAGATAATGTTCCTCCCCTTAGGAATAAACATGCCCAGAATTAAATTTGGCTGTAAAGCTTGACAACAGGGAGAGATGAGGTGGTTGACTTGTTGTGTCATATACTTTTTCCTAGTAAAAATGGAACCAGACAGGAAAAGTGCTTTTAGAATAAGCACTAGCTTAATTTTGAGAGAGTGCCTAAGCATGCTGCAGAACTGGGACCTGGGAAATGAGAGGAGTGAGAATGAGAGCCACTAAGAAACTCCAGGTACAACTTTGGGGAGATCTGGCATGGACTATGTAATTGATAAGGAGACAAGGAGTATGAGGATTTGGGATATTCGGAGAGGTGACAGGGATGCAGGTCTGTGCAAAATTTAAGAAATCCTTAGGAGGAGAGAGTCAAGGAGGAAAAAAAATGAGGGAGTAGATGAGGGTAGGGGCATAAAAAAGGCTGGTAATAAATAAACAGTTGCTAGTCCATACACCTGTGCTGGTCATGGCAGTCTGTCCTATTTCATTAAATCTTTTCTTAACTAGATCTCTGTGTAATATCACTCTCTACTGTGTCTGTGAGTGCTATAAGCTAGTGGGAAGACTGACACAAGAGGATTTGGAGTCAGCACCTGGAGTCAAACTGGGATGAAGGTGTCCCTGGTCGTGTACTGATCAATTGGAGCAGGTGCGGGTCCCAGTGTCAGCCACCAGTGTGGGACTATGGAATGTAAGATCTGGGTGACAGCTACTGGAGGGGCTGGGGTGTTCATAGTTTTCTCCTATCCTGATGTGTGTGTGGGTTTCTGTGTGTATAATTTGGTAGCAAATGCCAAGTTGACTGTCTGGTGAGCAGGAAGGCCTAGGTTGGGGTAGGTGTATCAGGTGGGCAGAGGGTCTGTGTTGTGAATCAAGTGACCTGTGACTGTGTGGTGCCTGTATCTGTTTGCTAGCAAACACCAAGCTGTGCTAGCTGGTGACTGGAGACTCATGGAGGTCAGCGTGCAGGCAGGGGTGTTGGATGGGAAGAGTGCTCCTGCTGATGCTCAGGGGATCCGAGAATGTGCTTGGGGATCTAGGGGGTGTAGGGTTGTGTGCTTTCACTAGTTTAACTTCAACCCAGACCAGCTAGTAAGGAGCAAGGAGATTTGGCTATCTATACTATGTTCATGTGAGTACTGGTAGCTTTGTATGTGGATGCTGTTGAAAGGGAGTGCTTTGTCTGCAGCAGTCTGTAGCTGGTTGTTTGCTTGCTGTCTTGTGTGTGTGCTTGGTCGCACACTGAGCATCGCTGCTAGCTGAACTTGCAAATGGGAAAGCAGCAGCTGTGTCCATTGGCCTGGGATGGAAAAACAGATCCCTGGGTCTAGAGGTGCACTGGGCTGGGCTGCAGTGGCTAGAAAGGAGGAATCCCAGAGGCAGTAGCATTAAACTTCCCATACAAGGCACCTGAGCAACCTCTCCACTCCCAGTTAACAACTGAAAAAAGAAAACCAAATTATAACTGTAAATGGCAATTTAACTTTTCCAGTATTTTACTACTGATAAGAAAAGACTTTTTAAAGGCTTCTTTAGAGAAGAACTTACTCAGTACTTGTATTCGGGTTTATTTCTGGAGTTTCTCTAAGGAGGCATGTAAAGACAATTTAAATATAGGTAAATGAATGAAGATAGTCCTTAGTTCAGAATTCAAGGGAGCCTTTGCTGTGGTCAAGAACTACTCAGTTTATGTATGCTACAATAAAACCCAGCATCACTAGTAGCATGGTCTCAGGTACACTAGTAGTACATGCTGAAGGGAAAAGGGAGTAAATTTAAAAATTACATGTGAAGGAAGAGTAAAATATTGATGAAAACAGACTACTGAATTGTCCAATTATAGCATCAAAGGCGTCAGGTTGAAAGAATCTTGGTTTCTGACTGTTTTAAAGCAAAGTAAAGGGATAGAGGGATGAAAATGCTTTGAGCATGAAATTCAAAAGAAGTTGAATTCATAGTTTGTTTGTGGTTTGTTTTTTTTTTTTTTAATCCGTCATAAAAATAAAGATTTGAAGCCTCAGATGTTTAGGCCAAAATTTTTTCTCAGTTCAAGCAATAGTTCCAATTAGAAAACTTGTGCTGGTAGTAGCCTGTGAAACTCAAAGGGCACGGTTTCCATAATACATATTTTAAGGGTTAAGACAACTCAATAAGGCAGAAATTAGATCTCTTTCCAGCGTATGAAAAATGACCTTGAAAAATGGTCTTTTGACAGCTGAATGCATGTCATGGTGTTCAAGCAGGTTATCTTGAATGTAAAAGAGTACTCTTGCACAAGTTGTGGATTTTAAGTATGTTTTTATCATATTTTAAAAGAGAGGAGAATAAAATCTGTGGAGTAGGAATACATTAGATAGTGCAAAGAGCAGTGTAGAAAGGATTCCACATCAGATATTGGAAAAGCAGCAACCAAAGAAACCATAGGCATGACAAGGAGGGGTGCCATGCTGGACCTTGTGCTCACCAACAGGGAGGGGCTGGTGGGGGACGTGAAACTGATGGACAGCCTTGGCTGCAGTGACCATGACGCGGTGGAGTTCAAGATCCACGGGGCGGCAAGGAAACTGCACAGTAAGCTCTCTGCCCTAGATTTCAGGAAGGCGGACTTCGGCCTCTTCAGGAACCTCATGGGCAAAGTGCCATGGGAGGCGGCCCTGGAGGGAAGAGGGACCCAGGAAAGTTGGTCCATATTTAAGGAGCACCTCCTCCAAGCTCAGCAGAGGTGCATCCCGATGAAGAAAAAGTCAGGCAAAAAGGCCAGGTGGCCAGCGTGGATGAGCAAGGAGCTCCTGGACCAACTGAAAGTGAAGAGGAAAGCCTATAGAGGGTGGAAGCTGGGACAGGTAGCCTGGGAGGACTACCGAGTGACTGTGCGAGCAGCCAGGGATAGGGTGAGGAAGGCTAAAGCCCTGATGGAATCGAATCTGGCCAGGGATATAAAAAGTAACAAGAAAAGCTTTTACAGGTATGTAGGGGACAAAAGAAAATCCAAGGAGAATGTAGGCCCCCTCCGGAAGGTAACGGGTGTCGTGGTTACCCGGGATGTGGAGAAGGCTGAGGTACTCAATGACTTTTTTGCCTCAGTCTTCACTGATAAGAACTCTTGTCTCCCCACCAAAGCTGTGGAAGGCACAGGCAGGGACTGCAAGGATGAAGAACCGCCCACAGTGCTCGAAGAGCAGGTTCGAGATCATTTAAGGAACTTGAAGGTGCACAAGTCCATGGGGCCTGATGAGATCCATCCGCGCGTCCTGAGGGAACTGGCAGATGAAGTTGCCAAGCCACTGGCCATCATATTTGAGAAATCGTGGTGGTCTGGTGAGGTCCCCGATGACTGGAAGAGAGGAAACATAACCCCCATTTTTAAAAAGGGGAGTAAGGAAGACCCAGGCAACTACAGGCCGGTCAGCCTCACCTCCGTGCCTGGCAAGGTCATGGAGCAGATTCTCCTGGAAACCATGCTAAGGCACATGGAGAGCAAGGAGGTGGTTGGTGACAGCCAACATGGCTTCACCAAGGGCAGATCGTGCCTGACCAATTTGGTGGCCTTTTATGACGGGGTAACAGCATCGGTGGACAAGGGACAGGCAACGGATATCATCTACCTGGACTTGTGCAAGGCATTTGACACTGTCCCGCACGACATCCTTCTCTCTAAACTAGAGAGGCATGGGTTCGATGGATGGACCACTCGGTGGATAAGGAGTTGGCTGGATGGCCGCACTCAGAGAGTGGTGGTCAACGGCTCAATGTCCAAGTGGAGACCGGTCACCAGTGGCGTCCCTCAGGGGTCCGTGTTGGGCCCGGCCCTGTTCAACATCTTTGTCGGCGACATGGACAGTGGGATAGAGTGCACCCTCAGCAAGTTCGCCGACGACACCAAGCTGTGTGGTGCCGTCGACACGCTGGAAGGGAGGGATGCCATCCAGAGGGACCTTGACAGGCTGGAGAGGTGGGCCCGTGCCAACCTCATGAAGTTCAACCAGGCCAAGTGCAAGGTCCTGCATCTGGGTCGTGGCAATCCCAAGCACAAATACAGGCTGGGCGGGGATTGGATCGAGAGCAGCCCTGAGGAGAAAGACCTGGGAGTGTTGGTAGACGAGAGGTTCAACATGAGCAGGCAATGCGCCCTTGCGGCCCAGAAGGCCAACCGCATCCTGGGCTGCATCAAGAGGAGCGTGGCCAGCAGGTCGAGGGAGGTGATTCTGCCCCTCTACTCTGCCCTGGTGAGACCCCACCTGGAGTACTGCGTCCAGTTCTGGAGTCCCCAACACAAGAAGGACATGGACCAGTTGGAAAGGGTCCAGAGGAGGGCCACAAAGATGATCAGAGGGCTGGAGCACCTCTCCTATGAGGACAGGCTGAGAGAGTTGGGGCTGTTCAGCCTGGAGAAGAGGAGGCTCCGGGGAGACCTGATAGCGGTCTTCCAATACCTCAAGGGGGCCTACAGGAAAGATGGGGAGAAGCTGTTCAGTAGGGCCTGTTGCGATAGAACAAGGAGTAATGGGTTTAAATTAGAAGGAGGTAGGTTTAGATTAGATATTAGAAAAAATTTTTTTACAATGAGAGTTGTAGAGCACTGGAACAGATTGCCCAGAAAGGTGGTGGATGCCCCATCCCTGGAATCGTTCTAGGCCAGGCTGGATGAGGCTCTGAGCAACTTGATCTAGTCAGGGATGTCCCTGCTTCTTGCAGGGCGGTTGGACTAGATGACCGTTGAAGGTCCCTTCCAACTCTAACTATTCTATGATTCTATGATTCTATGATTCTATGATATATCATTAACATCAGAAATGCTCTAATCAAGGTGAGAACAACTACATTGAAAATAATTGTTTAAGATTTAGATGTTGAATTACTCTTTAAAACAAAACAAAACAAAACAAAACAAACCCAAAATAAAATCCAACAGTGTCTTTAATGTTACCAGAATATGGATACATACTTCTATAATACTATTCTTGGTGCAGGGAATTAAACTAATAATAATTTTACTCTTTCCTTTTAACTTTACATTGTCCAGTCTTTCCTGAGGATGTGCAGCTTCATTTGTCTAATGTCTTCTGTTGTGTTAAACATGGAATTTTCTTTCTGAAACCATATTGCATTTAAAGGCTGAGTGATGTCACTTGAACAAAATCCTGCATCTTTCTTACCTATACAGGTAAGGGAGTTCTGAGTCTTGTTTCCTTTATCTCCTTTTGCTTTCAAAAAAAGGCAGAATTCGTCTTTCTCTGTTTCTCCTGCCACTTCTCAACTCTTGCCTCTCATTACAGGATGGATTTTCCTTAATCTAACTTTTCTTGCCTTCATTTTGCCTTAAAGCAAAATCTCTCTGTCAGCTTTCTAGTATTCACCTAGGATGCCCCACTCTGGCTGCTGCTCCATCACAGTGAAAATGCAGTAGTTGGAAACAGGGTCACTATGCTCAGGCCCAAGCATAGTGCTAAGTCACTGAGATAGAGCAAGGACAAGCTCTGACAAGCTGAATCCAGCCGCTGGTTTGCAGCCATTACAGGAATGGAAATTGTATCCTTGGTTCTGGAGTTGAAAGAGACAGCAGCATTGCTAGGATTTCCAAGATGTCAAATATTTATAAATAAAGAGCCCTACACCAGTATTCCAACACCGCATTAAATAAAGGAAGTGTAAACAATTCTAACAGCTGCTTAAAGAAAACTAAAAAAAAAAAAAATCAGGTTTTACAATGTTTTCTTAGCACTAGTTTCATGATCTTTAGTGAACATTGAACACAATCCTTTTAAAATCTATTACTAGTGAAAACTTTGTTTATTCTTTCTGTATCATGCATCGATGACAGCAATTTCTAGCATTCTTAATTTCTGCTGCGCACTCTAGATTCATTCTCAGCATCTAATATTTTTTTCATGACGCAGCTCGGGAGTGAGAAGGCTGAATTTAGCGAAGTGCAACAGCAATTATGAGCAGAGTGGCTGCTGCAGTTTGAGTGCCCTTGCACAGATGACACCACTGAACAACAGGAAACAAGGTACCGGTGACAGAAAAAAAAAATAGAAGCTTGTCCTAGAGTGTATTTAGTGAAGTGCAAGAGTTTGAAACTGATATCTGAAGCAGAAACATGGGTCAAGACATATAAGTCATTTTTGAAGGGTCAAGGGTGCTCCTTTTCAAAATTGACTAGTACCTATTCCTATATAAAAGTGTTTGGATGCCAAAGGAGGAGTGTATGCTGCTGCTATTCACATGGCTAATTTACAGGTATTTTTGAACACGGAAAGGGAAGAAATGAAAGAAGGTAAACGTTATGAAAAGTTGAAGGGAGCCTTCAGGCATTCATGTGAATGTGCTTAAGTACTTCATTGTGAGATCTTAAATACCTTCATAATACACAATAATTCTGTCTAAGGTCATTCTTCATGATAAATGCTATGAGAGCTTTGCTTTTGGTTTGTATTTAGTCTTGATGCCCAGAACACAAAATGTCATTCTTAGTAAAAGTTCTGTACGCAGCTGACGCTTATTAGTCTGCATAAATGCTATCTCAAATGAAACAGTCTTTCTGGTTCTCTTTGACCTAGTTACTTCTAAAAAGTCAGTTTCCAGGACAGCAAACTGACTACAAAATAATGAATATACTGTATCCTTTTATTTGTTTACACACTGACTTGGACAACCACTATTTCTTTCTCTTAAGCCTTTTCACTTACTGTATCTGCCAATTATCTTAATTTTGGATGGTTCTCTGTATGCTTCAAAACCTTAACAGAATTGTCTTTGTGTGAAGGAGTCTCAAAACATTTAAGACTGAAAATGTGCATAATCATTGATAGCAAGTCTCTTACCTGCCACCCACCATCTGAGTCTCAGTACAGTATTTTGTTAGAACTTCAAAAGCTGCTGCAGAAGCTGTCAAAGAAGATGCATTATTTTGAACATAAGAACTAGAATTTTTCCCCCCCTCTTCTGCTTGTTACCAGACAGCAGCTCAGTCTAGAGAAGCAAACTCATGATGAACTGCTATTGAGTTGGCATTCACGTTCTACCTTACAAGCTCTCTGGCTTCATTTGTGAAGCAGTATGTAAAACTCTGGTTCAGAAACAAAGGAACAAAATCTCAGTATTATATCGGCAGAGGGCTGACTGGAAGTCAGCAGAGCATATTGTTCACCTAGAAGCACCTATCTTAACCTCTTTGGACTTAATTTCAATTTTGTGATATACATTTTCCTCCCCTGCTTTGTGTCTGATTTTGTTTTCTCAGATGCAGCACAAATGAGTCTGTGTTCACTGTGACTCAGAGGTTTCTTCCTCAGTGACTGCTTCTCAAACAGCAGACTCACTTTTCTTTCTCATAGTTTTGCTTTATTTGGTTCAGTGTGTGTATAGTTAAACGTACCTGCTTTCTAAAACCACTGCATTCAATGAGCGTCTCTTACAGTGCTGCTTTTATTTTTGTGTATATCTTCCTTCTGATTTCTGTTGCTTAATGTTTCTCTGCATTCTTGTGACTTTTATATACAAGAGTTATATAGCATAATTATTTTATAATTATATAGTAACCTTCATGAATGGTGGAAATAATGAACAAGAGCAGGCTCCTTGATTTGATGGTTTTATTTTAGTCTTTTATTGAGATCAGTCAATGAACTTTTCATCAGTTAGTGTGCTTTGGTATTGTACAGCACTTTTTAAAAAAATCAGATTATGTTGCGGCACTAAGTCAAATACTATATATAAGTATATGTTTCAATGAGAAAGCTGTATTTAGCTACCCAGGCATGAGCTTTGGCTATAGCATATCAATACAGACTCATTTAATGAAGATTTACAACATAGAACAGTTTTCTACTCAGTCAGTTTTCAAATTGGCTCATATTATTTATACTTCCAGTGAATTAAATCGAATTCTTTGATGGAAACAAGTTTGGCTTGTTAAGCTATCTCAGCCATTCTTCTTCTGAAATATCCCAGAGTTATTACATTTTTCCAAAACATACATCAACAAGAAGGTGTCCTCAGTCAGCTCTCTTCTTAGGATACTTGACTACTGATTATAATGCATCTCTTCTCAGTAATGGAAATTTCCAGTGCCTTATGCTTATACTACTATCTCAGTTTGTGACATAGACTTGAAGAGTTTCAACTCAGAACAACTTAAATTTATCTAACCTGTCCCTCTGCCTCCATGGATGAATACCTTTTCCTATGTCATTCTGATCAATATTTATCTAGCCTTTTATTAAAAACCTTTAAATAAAGAGATTGCATGACCTCTCCAGGCAATCTATTCTAGTGCTTCACTCTCTTTACCCTAATTTTTCTCTTGAATATTTTATGCCTTAATGTAAGTTCATTACTTGTCCTATTCATTAGAGGCAGGGAAAATAGACTAGACCCTCCTTTGCAGAAGTCATTTATTTATTTAAACCTTGTTTGTACTACCCCTTCTCTCTTCAAAGAAACTACATTAATTCAATATTTTCAGTTAGGTAAGCTTTTGTAGACCTCTGATTATTCATTTACCTCTTTTCTTAACTTCTTCAGTTAGTGCACATTCTTACTGAAGTTCAGCACCCAAATTTGGATCAGAGATTCCAATTGAGTACAAGACTCTTCTTGGTCTTATGGTCCTTTTCCCATAATTTTCATGAGCAAATATACTTGAGAGTTCTCACCAAGCAGAGTTAATGAAGGAACTTAATAATCTGTCCTATTCTTTCTCACTCCATTCTCATTCTGTTAATTGGAATAGACAGTTATCACAACAGGTCTTTCCATTGATGCAACATGCCCAGTTGGATGTCTCTATTTCCTCAAGGTCAGTCTTCGATGCTGGTAATTCAAGAGCCCACAGGAAGACTTGTTTGCAATGACTTTTAATTTTATTCTTATGGAGCAAATCCTTGCTTTCCCTTTCCTAAACTGTCCCTACATGCTTATATGCCATTTGTGTATATGACTTTTCCATTTCCTGTATGCTTTCTTCTTATATTTGAGGCCAATGAGGAACCCCTTATTAGCCATATTTATCTTTTGGTATGTTTCTCACCTTTGTTCCACAAGAGGATGGTTTGCTTGAAATATCTACTTGAAAACAGGAACACACATGCTGTTGCTTCTTCTTTGTTTTCTGAGGATTATTAACTCTTCTATTTACTTACGGATTTCATTGAAATTGCTTCTTACCATGATATTTTGCTCTGCCATTTCATCCTTGTTGTTCAGAATCCTATCTAAAAGCCATCTAGGTGTTCTCTGACTTGTAGATCAAGAAACATTCATACAGCACTCAAGAATATGGTAGACATCTTACTTGCAAAGTTAATCATCTAAGCCAAAGCTAGTCACCTAGGCTTCTTCTCTAGTTGATGAAGAGTAATGGGCCTCTGCAGATCATGATGATAACCATGAGATAAGGAGTTAAGTATTCTGTGAAAGAAGCTTCTCCATCACATGCTTTATAGATATAGAGTGCATATGACCATATTAGATTTTGATTAATAACTTTTTAGGTTGCTAAAGTTCACTGAGGTGAATCATGCTCTTTACTTTTTTTTTATATATAAAATATTTTTTTTTTTGAGCAGATGTTTGGCTAATTGAAATTGTTCATTACTACTAAACCTTAAATTCTGAATAATACTGCCACTGATTCTCATCAAGCCTTGTCTTCTTGGTGCTCATGGTTTACTCTGAGCTCTGAGCATGATGGCACCAGGCATTGCAGTGCAAGACAGTGCCTGCCCCGATCTTTTCAGAAGTTAATTGATTAATAGATAAGTGGATTGGCAAACCATCAGCTCAGAATTTACTTTTGTTTCTCTAAACAGGAAAATATAAATTAAATAAAAAAAAAAACTATCAACAGAACTACCGAGGTTCAGGCTAAAAGAATGAGACATGGATGTTTCAGGGAACAATTTTTCTTTAACTTACCTCCTAAGTGAATAAAGCAGACGCTTGATTTGTATACTGAAAAAAATATGGAAGTCTTATTTTTTCTCTTATAAGAATTGTGGATTTTCAGAACCATTTTGTCCTGGTCCCAAAATACCAAGGTAATTTGCTATAGTAGTTCTTATTTTGGCTGCTGGTAGTAAAATATTTTATGTCCTAAACAAGTTGGGAATGGTAATTTCTACCCTCAACTGCTTCACAGTCCAAGCTGTTCATCAAATGTGCTGTCACAATAATTTCTTTGGGTAATAATTTGAAGAATCAATAGTCTTCTCTCTATTTTTATGAAACCTGGCAACTTTTCCATCGATTGCTTTTCTTCTTCCAGCACTGCACCTGCTGCCTTTGCAGTTTATGATGAATTTTCTAGCATCTCAGCTCGTTTGTATATTTCAGTATAACACAGTGACATGGGTTTCTAGGAATATGTCGGCTGTTTCTTTCCTGCTTGAATACTGTAACATAAGTTAGCAATATATGCCATATTTTATATATATACTATTGTGCAGTTTGGGTAACAAAAATCTGGATATAGAAAGGTATAACTCTTTTCTGCATTTAACTGTAGGATATTATGGTGAAATAAAATAGAAGAGAAACAATTAATGTTTAGTATCACTGGTAGCTAAGGTGTCTAGAAGAATCTCTTCTACTTAGCTGTTGTGTGTACATATGGCAATTACCAGTGAATATTGAGGAGTGTAGTAACTACTGTTACAGGTAACAATAAAGTGAATGCTTGCTATGGCCACCACTGGAATAACATAACTGCATTTCCTTTGTGGGTGTCTTTTCAAAGGAAACGTTTGAAGTAATGACAAATTGCAAACTCACTGGGTGTTTCCAACTGGAATGCAATTTTCTGTTATCAAGTGCATGCTCATTTATTACTAGAAAAGGTTAATAAATGAAGGGTGGATGTTATAAACATTCACAGACATGAACTTTTGCAAATGTCTATAAAAAATTGAGTAGAAGCGTTCTGGATGGCTCTAAAGTTACAGTTCATCTACGGCTAGGTGGACTCTAGCAATGAGCCATTAAAAATAAGGATAATTGATAATGTTTGGCTAGTAATGTCTTAGCTATTGTTCAAAAAGGCAGCACCATTCAGCTTTCCTAAGGATTATCTCTTCTTAATGTCAGTTACTGGAATGAACCATCTTAGACCAAGACTCTTTCAGCACCAGGGACATATTGAATCCATATTCATAATAGCTCCTCCTTTCTTCTGTCTCAAACTGTAAATCTTACTGTCAGACTGTTACATGTGTGCTAATCTTTAGATTTCAGCTTTTTTTTTTAGTTTATTTTATTGCTTTTCGAAAATAATTTTGAGAGTCAATTATATTATCCTGCTATCCATGTATGTAGGATATGGCATGAACCAAGCTCTAGATGGCCTTCTAATGTGCCCATGATGAGCTGGTAATGATGTCGAGGAATTGTAGGGGACTGATCTTACATATGTATACAAGTGATATTACTCTAAATGCTGTATCAATACCAGCTCGCTGCTGTTAGCAGATTAATCTTTTGCCTTATGTATACCAAAACTACTACCTATTAGTTGGCATCTCTGAGGTAAATACTGCTTTCATTTCCTGTTCTTCACTTTAGAAGACGGGCATCCTGCAGTCTAGTAGGACAACAGCTCTGACTGTCTCTCTGGGAAAATGGACAGCATAACACACCTTTGTTATGTGTCCTGATGGAATTCAGGAAGCAGATTCTTATAATCTACAAAAAAAATGGTGATAAAAGGGAATCAGTTAATAAGAAGGTGTAAACATCAACCTAAATTAAATGCAAACATATGTGTATCATTTTAATTTGCTGAGGTGAGCCTGAAATTAGGGAGGATATGAATGTATCTTCTGTTTACTTACATATTATTCTGACAGAACCCACTGCATACCTAAATGTCTCCCTACCCCTAAATGTTGCATACTCATGAAATGTGCAAGCAGTCCAACAGGGCCACAAACATATCTGTACTCTGTTTTCAGAGTAGAAGGCCCAGTGCAGGCTGTGTTAAACAGGAAGCTCTCTGTAAATCTGTAGGCACTTCCAGTTCTTTCTAATCAAAGGAAAAACTTTAACTATGCTTGATTTTTCACTTGTCTAGGGATAGAAAAAAATACATATTCACTTGGTTTAACTGAATACTCATGTCATATTCCTCTAGTAGAAGAGAAGTTTACACTTTGAAGAGCTGGCAAGTGAGTATCGACAGGTGCAGCTTTAAAACCTGCAGAAAAGGAGGTCTTTTATTGAAGCAGATAATCAACAACCCTTGCTTATCTCTTCAGGGAGACATAGCCTTTTCAAAGATACTGATCTTGCTTAGTTGGGTGATGCAGCTGTATTCATTTTTAGTTACTTCAAGTGATTCAGCATTGCATTTGTGAAGCCAGTCTGCATCTGGTTCAGAATAACTTAAAACTAACCAACCACAACTGAGATTTATGGGATATTATATATGTCAATATTTTATCAGGGATCACAGATAAGTGCAAATAAACCTAAACTGCGGTGCAATAGCACCCCTGTCGCTCCAGCCAGCAAGTCGGCTTTGTCGGGGGCCCAGCTGAAGTGTCTCTATACCAATGCACGCAGCATGGGGAATAAACAGGAAGAGCTGGAGATGCTTGCACACGAGCAGGGCTATGACCTCATTGGCATCACGGAGACGTGGTGGGATGACACATACGACTGGAGCGTCAACATGGAGGGGTATAGGCTTTTTAGAAAAGACAGGAAGGGGAGACGAGGAGGGGGTGTTGCTCTCTACGTCAGCAACCGGCTGGATTGTGTGGAGCTCCACCTGGGGATGGAGGAGGAGCTGACAGAGAGCTTATGGGTCAAGATTAGAGGATGGGGACGGACAGGGGACGTTACGGTAGGGGTCTGTTACAGGCCGCCTGGCCAGGAGGACAGAGTGGATGAAGTGCTCTATAGGCAGATAGGAGCAGCCTCACGGTCACAGGCCCTGGTCCTCATGGGGGACTTCAACCACCCTGACATCTGTTGGAGAGACAACACGGCAGGGCACAGGAAGTCCAGGAGGTTCCTGGAATGCGTGGATGACAACTTCCTCCTGCAGGCAATAGAGGAGCCGACAAGGAGGGGTGCCATGCTCGACCTTGTGCTCACCAACAGGGAGGGGCTGGTGGGGGATGTGAAACTAAAGGACAGCCTTGGCTGCAGCGACCATGACATGGTGGAGTTCAAGATCCACGGGGCAGCAAAGAAAATACACGGCAAGCTCTCTGCCCTAGACTTCAGGAAGGTGGACTTCGGCCTCTTCAGGGACCTGAGGGGCCAAGTGCCATGGGAGGCGGCCCTGGAGGGAAGAGGGACCCAGGAAAGTTGGTCCATATTCAAGGAGCACCTCCTCCAAGCTCAGCAGAGGTGCATCCCGATGAAAAACAAGTCGGGCAAAAAGGCTAGGAGGCCAGCGTGGATGAGCAAGGAGCTCCTGGACCAACTGAAAGTAAAAAAGGAAGCCTATAGAGGGTGGAAGCGGGGACAGGTAGCCTGGGAGGACTACAAAGAGGCTGCGCGAGTGGCCAGGGATAAGGTAAGGAAGGCCAAAGCCCTGGCAGAACTGAATCTGGCCAGGGATATAAAATGTAACAGGAAGAGCTTTTATAGGTACGTAGGGGACAAAAGAAAGTCCAGGGTAAATGTAGGCCCCTCCAGAAGGGAACTGGTGTCCTGGTTACCCAGGACATGGAGAAGGCTGAGGTTCTCAATGACTTTTTTGCCTCAGTCTTCACCGACAAGAGTTCCTGTCCCACCGCCCAAGCTGTAGAAGGTGCAAGCAGGGACTGCGAGGATGAAGAACTGCCCATTGTACTCGAAGAGCAGGTTCGGGATCATCTGAGGAACCTGAAGGTGCACAAGTCCATGGGTCCTGATGAGATCCATCCTCGGGTCCTGAGGGAACTGGCGGATGAAGTTGCCAAGCCACTGGCCATCATATTTGAGAAGTCGTGGCGGTCTGGTGAGGTCCCCGATGACTGGAAGAGGGGGAACATAACCCCCATTTTTAAAAAGGGGAATAAGGAAGACCCAGGTAACTACAGGCCAGTCAGCCTCACCTCTGTGCCTGGCAAGGTCATGGAGCAGATTCTCCTGGAAACCATGCTAAGGCACATGGAGAGCAAGGAGGTGGTTGGTGACAGCCAACATGGCTTCACCAAGGGCAGATCGTGCCTGACCAATTTGGTGGCCTTCTATGACGGGGTGACGGCATCGGTGGACAAGGGACGAGCAACTGACATCATCTACCTGGACTTGTGCAAAGCTTTTGACACTGTCCCGCACGACATCCTTCTCTCTAAACTAGAGAGACATGGGTTTGATGGACGGACCACTCGGTGGATAAGGAGTTGGCTGGATGGCCGCACTCAGAGAGTGGTGGTCAACGGCTCGATGTCCAGGTGGAGACTGGTCACGAGTGGCGTCCCTCAGGGGTCCGTGCTGGGCCCGGCCCTGTTCAACATCTTTGTCGGCGACATGGACAGTGGGATAGAGTGCACCCTCAGCAAGTTCGCTGACGACACCAAATTGTGTGGTGCCGTCGACACACTGGAAGGGAGGGATGCCATCCAGAGGGACCTTGACAGGCTGGAGAGGTGGGCCCGTGCCAACCTCATGAAGTTCAACCAGGCCAAGTGCAAGGTCCTGCACCTGGGTCATGGCAATCCTAGGCACAAATACAGGCTGGGCGGGGAATGGATTGAGAGCAGCCCTGAGGAGAAGGACTTGGGAGTGCTGGTAGATGAGAAGCTTAACATGAGCAGGCAATGCACCCTTGCGGCCCAGAAGGCCAACCGCATCCTGGGCTGCATCAAGAGAAGCGTGGCCAGCAGGTCGAGGGAGGTGATTCTGCCCCTCTACTCTGCCCTGGTGAGACGCCACCTGGAGTACTGTGTCCGGTTCTGGAGCCCCCAACACAAGAAGGACATGGACCAGTTGGAGAAGGTCCAGAGGAGGGCCACAAAGATGATAAAAGGGCTGGAGCACCTCTCTTATGAGGACAGGCTGAGAGAGTGGGGCTGTTCAGCCTGGAGAAGAGGAGGCTCCAGGGAGACCTGATAGCGGTCTTCCAGTACCTCAAGGGGGCCTACAGGAAAGGTGGGGATAGGCTGTTTAGTAGGGCCTGTTGCGATAGGACGAGAGGTAATGGTTTTAAAATAGAGCGGGGTAGATTTAGATTAGAAATTAGGAAAATATTTTTTACAATGCGAGTTATAGAACACTGGAACAGGTTGCCCAGAAAGGTGGTGGAGGCCCCATCTCTGGAAGCGTTCAAGGCCAGGCTGGATGAGGCTCTGAGCAACTTGACCTAGTGTCGTAGTTCAGCCCCGATCAGGACCAGACTACGCAGTCTCTCTCTCGCTCCCCCCACCCTCCGAGAGAATAGGGGGAGATGATATAAGAAAAACAGCTCAAGGTTTGAGATAAGGATGGGGAGAAATCCTTAAAGTTACCGTCACGGGCAAAACAGACTCGACTTGGGGAAAACTATTCATTTATTTCTAAAAATTAGCAGGAGAATGAGACAGGGAACAAGATAACCTTCCCCCACCCCTCCCTCTTCCCGGGCTTAACATTATCTCTACTACCTTCCCCTCCAGAGCGGCACGGGGGGGGAAAAGGCAATGGGGGTCGCTGTCAGTTCATCACGCGTTGTTTTACGCCGCTGTATCATCGTTGGGGGAAGAACTCCTTGCATTCCTCCTCTGCTCCAGCGTGGGGTCCCTCCCACGGGCCACAGTCCTTCGTGAAACTGCTCCAGCGTGGGTCATCTCTTCCACGGGGTGCAGTCCCTCTAGAACAGCTGTCCCAGCGGGCCCTCCACGGGCCACAGCCTCCTTCAGGCCTCCACCTGCTCCGGCGTGGGGTCCTCCACGGGCTGCAGGTGGATCTCTGCTCCTCCGTGGACCTCCATGGGCTGCAGGGGGACAACCCGCTCCACCATGGTCTTCACCACGAGTTGCAGAGGAATCTTGGCCAGAAGCCGTATTACTCCTCCCCCTCCCTCTTCACTGACCTTGGCGTCTGCAGCCGTTCCTCACAAGAGGCTGGCAGACGCCTCTCAGGATCCTTTTTACATCTTATTCACATCTCATCTCCTCTCCACTTCTTGCAGCCAGGCCGGGCCGAGTTGGGCCCAGTTGGCTGCCTGGCAGGAGGCCAGAGGGTGAGGCCTGCAAGGTCCATGAGGCTCGCGCCTCCCCCTCTCTGCCCCCCGCTCTGCTGCTTCACATCTTCTCCTCCTTTTTTTCCTGTTTTTCCCTACTTAAATACGTTATCGCAGAGGCGTTATCACGGGACATTCTGCTACCAATTGGCTCGGCTTTGGCCAGCAGCGGGTCCGCCCTAGGCCCGGCCGAGTCCACTGAACAAAGGGGAGCGACTTCTAGCAGTTTCCTACAGAAGCTACCACCTTAGGCCCCCCCCTCACTAACAAAACCAGAACACCTAGTCAGGGATGTCCCTGCTCCTTGCAGGGGGGTTGGACTAGATGACCTTTGAAGGTCCCTTCGAACCCTAACCATTCTATGATTCTATGATTCTATTTGGTTCAGATATAGTAATATTTCCAAAAGTATGAAGACATATGTAGGCATTTTTAAAAAAAACCCTCTTATTTATAGAATCATAGAATGGTTAGGGTTGGAAGGGACCTTCAAAGGTCATCTAGTCCATTTACTTAACTTCTAGAAATTTTTCAAGGTTTTTTTTTTTTGTATTTCTGCAAACTCTTACTAGACAACTATCTCTATTCCTGTGCTCACGAAACACTTCTACAAAATAGGTCCATGGGGAATACCATGAGCATCTCCAGCAAATTCTACTGTGTAATTTAATGTGAGCTCTACCCAGCTTAGCAATCACAGATGTAATTATCTAAGTGTTCAGTCTAAGCTTTTGAATACAGATATTTGATTTAATCCAGATCTGAAAAAAAAAATTATAGACCTAACTGTATTTTACTTAAAGATGGATTTTCAAATTCAACTAAGATTGCCACAAACAATGTTCTGTATTTTGAAAGCAGAACCTTAAATTAATAACTGTAGGAATAAGTAGTTCTGCGAACCAGAAAGCTTGTGTGCCTAACTTCTTTGTTTGCACAGGCAGGCAGGTAGATACACAAATACATAGGTTAGTGTGTCTTTGAATTGTGGTTACAGGACTGAATGCCACTTGATTACTAGCCCAAATTAAGTTTGAGAAGGAAAAAGATTCTTAAAAACATGCTGTGATGTGAATTCGTACTATATTTATAACTGTTCCATTTTCTTTAACTGTACATTATTCATCTGTCTGTGCAGGATCACCAATTCAATTGTGGTGGGAACAGTGTCATATGGTGAGAGGCTGCTCCTCTCTACAGAGACCATAATGTCTCTCTGGACAAGGCATAGAAAACTAAAAAGGGATACAGCCTACTGAAATAATTCTCAGTTTGATTCACCGGTGAAATATGATTCCTTCTTTCCCTGGGATCTTAATCTCTAAGTCTAAATTATAAAAAAATATGAGAGAACAGTATCTGTCTGTGGTGCTCAGAAAACCTGTATTGATGTGAAATTTCAATATTAGTAGCAGTTTTCTAAGGACTGGTGGAAATGTCCATGCCCAATTACTTTCTACTGCCAGGTGGCATGTGGCAGATAACTGAAGTGAGCGAATGCTCTGCCAAGGTAAGGTTGAATTTCTTAATCAGCTGGTGCAGTAGGAAGATTTAACTGTGAATGCTGGTATTTTGTGCATGGTTAGCACTGTTGAGGAATCCTAGAGGATTTCTGTGTCATAGACTCTGACTGGAGAAATATCATCTGGAAAAAGCATAGGACTGCTGCCAAGATTTGAAGTAGCACTTCCATTTTTTGGATTATTGCATCCAGTTGTGCAGGGAATTTGGAAAAGTATGGATAAATCTAAGAAAGCCCAGATAGAGAAGATTATTTCTGAAGATACTTTGAGCCCCAGGATTTTGTTATTTCAAACTATATACAACAACTGAGAATCTGAGTGATATTGGTTTTGTGTATATACAGATATATGTGTAAAAATGCAAGTAACCGATTCAAGTGTCTGTAGAGGAATATCTTGTTGTTTTTCATTAATTTGGAGATATCTACCAGTACAGAGCTGTTCCTTACTGTCATTAATTACACCTCACTAATCTCAGTAGCTGAGCAGAGATGGAGGTTTCAACTTGCACTCAAGACAAATTATTATTTTGAAGACAGTAAACAAGCCATACTGACCATAATTTCCCTTTCCCTTTAGATAAGGACAGCATTTTAAAGTCAAGGATTATGCTGATGAAATCAAATACTGAATTGCTGGGAGTTAGATGGCAGTATTATCTTACAGTACAATTCTGATATTTTGTTCTTTTGTTCAGGTTTTTGTACCACTCTTGTCACTTTATTTTTTTAGAATCTCTTAGTGTTGTGTTAAGCAACATGACTAATCTGTCATGCAGTTCTCTCATTCCTTCCCCATAGGAGAAATATGTGCAGTGGTGTGACTTGTTTTGGTCTGGTTTTTTTTTTTTTTTTATTACTTCCTTCCTTTCTTTGATTTACAGTCTTAATTTTACCCTTTTGTGGGGACTTCTGGAAGTCATCTGAGTCATGTTGCTTCTCTTCAGAGACTTTGAGCCATATTTGGAGATGAGATGAGTAATGCAACCTGGGAGACCAAAGTGATTCCAAATTGGTGCAACTTATAACTTCCTCTGCTGTCCCAATACATCAGCTACACTTAGTGAAATCTCTGCAGATTGTTTTAAACACAGTATTTATACTTAGTTTTTTTTTTTTTTCAACATGTAAGTTGCACTCCCTAGCACATCCTCTCTTGTTTGGTAGAATTCCAGTGCTGAAGGGCCCAAAGAGAGAAGAAAGAAATTAACTTCCAGTTCCTGATGCAAAGCTATTCCTGCTTTAATCTCTCTTTTAACACTTGTGCTGTAAGAATAGGGATAAAGGCAACTGATTTCTCTCTGTACCTTTAAGTAGATTTATTTTGTAACACATAACTTGCCACTACAAATTCGACCCTAAAAAAAAATTAACATGGAAACTTTTTCTCTTAACCATTTTAGAGTTCATGACATTTCAAAAATAAACACACTTTAAGTCTCAAATGGCTTGTCAAAAAGGATTCAATGAAGAAGAAGGATTCCTAATTAAATTGACTTAGTCTAAACATTTACAGATGTTAACATATCATAGAATCATAGAATGGTTAGGGTTGGAAGGGACCTGCAAAGATCATCTAGTCCAACCCCCCTGCAAGGAGCAGGGACATCCCTGACTAGATCAGGTTGCTCAGAACCTCATCCAGCCTGGCCTTGAATGTTTCCAGGGATGGGGCTTCCGCCACCTCTCTGGGCAACCTGTTCCAGTGTTCTACAACTCGCATTGTAAAAAATATTTTCCTAATATCCAATCTAAATCTACCCACCTCCATTTTGAAACCATTACTCCTTGTCCTATCGCAACAGGCCCTACTAAACAGCCTATCCCCATCTTTCCTGTAGGCCCCCTTGAGGTACTGGAAGACTGCTATCAGGTCTCCCTGGAGCGTTCTCTTCTCCAGGCTGAACAGCCCCAACTCTCTCAGCCTGTCCTCATAAGAGAGGTGCTCCAGCCCTTTTATCATCTTCGTAGCCCTCCTCTGGACCTTCTCCAACTGGTCCATGTCCTTCTTGTGTTGGGGGCTCCAGAACTGGACACAGTACTCCAGGTGGGGTCTCACCAGGGCAGAGTAGAGGGGGAGAATCACCTCCCTCGACCTGCTGACCACGCTTCTTTTGATGCAGCCCAGGAGGCGGTTGGCCTTCTGGGCCGCAAGGGCGCATTGCCTGCTCATGTTGAGCTTCTCATCCACCAGCACTCCCAAGTCCTTCTCCTCAGGGCTGCTCTCAATCCATTCCCTGCCCAGCCTGTATTTGTGCCTGGGATTGCCACGACCCAGGTGCAGGACCTTGCACTTGGCCTGGTTGAACTTCATGAGGTTGGCACGGGCCCACCTCTCCAGCCTGTCAAGGTCCCTCTGGATGGCATCTCTCCCTTCCAGTGCATCGACGGCACCACAGAGCTTGGTGTCATCGGTGAACTTGCTGAGGGTGCACTCTATCCCACTGTCCATGTCATCGACAAAGATGTTGAACAGGGCCGGGCCCAGCACGGACCCTTGAGGGAAGCCACTCATAACCCGTCTCCACATGGACATTGAGCCGTTGACCACCACTCTCTGAGTGCGGCCATCCAGCCAACTCCTTATCCACCGAGTGGTCTGTCCATTAAACCCATGTCTCTCTAGTTTAGAGAGAAGGATGTCGTGCGGGACAGTGTCAAAAGCTTTGCACAAGTCCAGGTAGATGATGTCAGTTGCTCGTCCCTTGTCCACCGATTCTGTCACCCCATCATAATAATATACACTGTTATATATACATATATATATGTATAATATACACTGTTGATTTTTTTTCTCTGCAGGTGTGTACATAAAGCTTGCTGAATAAACCATCACTCCATCTTTGCATAGGTAAAAGTATCACTTTTCAGATTATGTTATTCTGAGAAAGTTTCTCATAGCGCATTAAATCATATTTCCAATAGTATGATTCACTTTCCGAAAGGACTGTCTTCTAGAAGAGACACTTTCTCACTGAAGCTGTAAGCATGGAGGCATTAAAAATGGATGTCTATCAGTGGATGTGGATGGAGCTATATATATAGAGACATATATGACACATGCTTTGGGTCCATGCTTATGCCCCATAGAGGGATGTACAGCCTATTTTGTTAGAACTTGTTTCAAGGCTGCAGCTGGTGCAAAAGTAAGCTAAAGGGGAAGTGAGGGGAAGAGGATAGCAGATACACCTTCTGTCTCACTGACGAGGATATTAAGGGAGAGATGGAGCCAGTTCTGCACAGATCTGGATGCTTGTCAGAGTAGCTGGTCAGGCTGAAGGTCACAAACATGGCTTCAAACTGTATTCATTTTGGAAAAGCTCTTGTATTTCCTTCCACCAAACAGTAGCTGTTCCCTCAGTTACGAAATATGCTCTCATTTTGAGGAATGGGACCACTCATGCGTGTGGAGACATACAGATGTTAGTCTTGCCAAGTTCCAGGGACTGTGTTTGCCAGCTGGTGGCAAAAATCACATATTTGCTGTTTCCACTTGAAATTTCTTCCAAAACAAACAAGCACAATGTTATGGAGAACGGTATTATTTTCAGACTGACCATTCATCTTTTCCTTTTTGCCTGCACATCTGCAATGTTCATGCTTATTTTCGGGGAAAAAAACCCCAACATTTTACCTTCTTTTGTAAAATTCACTCAGTTCTTAACATATAGGCTGACTGCAGCATCAGAGATGTCTTCATTGCCGAATATTTCTTTAGCTTAAAAGACTGTATTTTCAATGTGAAAGTCTTGGATTCAAGTGCTGCTGTCAACATGTTACTTTTAGGTCCACCTCTTAAATCTCAGGAGAAGGAGCACACTGAAACTAAAAAAGGCTGCCTTACTGTAAATTTTGCTGAGTTACAAGTTCAATTGCAATCTCAACATTCTTCTGATATGTTTTGTATATCAGAAGATATACAAAAGTATACTTAGATATATCTTCTGCCAATAAATTGGCACTTACTAAATGATTCAATACTGAGAGTTGTTGCTGGTGAATTACAGAGCCTTTTACTTGTGTGCCACTGATTGAATATAGACCAGTTTTGGACTCCCGTTTGGCTTGCTGTGTGGGACTTATAGCAGCTCCTGGGTGGTGGGTTTACTGGGGACTTGATTATAGCTTTAAAATCATATACGCTATCCCCAGGCTTTGCACTAATGAAATGCAGAAGCAAAGCATCCTATGGACTACAGAGGCTGCACTCCCCCTTCACCTAGAGAAAGTTTGTGTATCTCAAAAGTTGTTGACTCCAAGGTTCAAAAATATTTGGTGCTGGTGCTTTTGTTTTTTTTTTTTGTTTTTAAAAAACAAAACACAACCCACTGTCTTGCATGTAGGGCTGAATTCCAGTGTTAAGTTCTTTGCGATCTAAAATGACAATTCAATATTTATATACATTTGGTTTATAGCTCCCAAGCTCTTGATGAGAGGTGTTTTTTTTTTAACTTAGTTTCACTATATAGCAGTAAAGCTCCATTTTAACATTCCCTCCACTACCCCTTGGGAATCAGTCTACTGTCTTCCTTCTTTAGATGACTGTTGATATAACTTAAATCCTTCATTTAGTTCCTAGATAGAAGCTTAACTCGAGGTTATAGTGAAGAGAATAGCGATAACTTTCCAAATCTACCCAGAATTATAAGACCTAGATCTTCTAGGAGTCTTGGAGTGTAGAAACACTTGTGACAAAACACTTTCTTAGTGTTTAGAGGGTTTTTGTTTTTTTTTTCTCCTTATCTAGTAATGCCTTAGTATATATTTCATTGTAGAAATACTACGTTAAAAGAGGCTCTGGAAAGGGAGGCTCTAAGGTTACTGTTCATTGCTGCTGGACATTAGTCTAACAAGAAACATTGTTAGTAAGGCTCAAGAAAGCCTGAGTACTGTTCATATATGGAACTATTGCCATCAATAAAAATAACACACTAAGAATAGCTTACTAAGGAAATGGATTTTACATCTTGAAAGCAAAGGAATATGAATGGGGTGTTAAAGATTGTTCCTCTTGTTTTGTACTCATATGTCAAAATTGTAAGGATTTTATTTATTCATTAGCTAGGAGTGAGAAATATCTCTCAAAGAAATTTGACAAAAAATGAATGTACAAACTATGTTTGAAGAATAACTATAAACTGAACTAAATCTAAGGTTGTGAAATTGGCTAAGGGCATCCTGCAACTGTACATTGGCATAAAAATTACTTGTGTTACTTCATCTTTGCCTTAATGCAGAATTTCAGGTCCCTACACTCTCATATGTGCCCTAAACAATGTACAGGTAGGAGACTTGCTTGCAAAAATACGTTTTTCCTTTGTTCAGCAGCTAATTTTAATGAAATTCACAGGAACGTAAATTCTCTGAGTGTCTCTGAGACCTCTTTCCCTCCTGTTAAATTTTGGTATAAACTATTACATTGTTACAAAGAAGTCATGGTTGTAGAGTAAAATAAATATGTTAGATAAAGTCACCTCTGAGTACCATTTCAGGACAGGTCAATATTCCTTAACTTGGGAGTTCCTAATTGACATTATGATGATGATGCACTCTTCAAACTGGCTAGGGCTTGATCCTGCTAATAGTTACATGCCTGCAATATTCAAGCCTATAGACAAGGGATGATCTTACATCCTCAGTTTAGCTTCCGGTAGTCTTAAGTTTGGAGTTTATTCAATTTTTTTTTTTCTGACCACAAACAAGGAAGCATAGAACTACAGAAATAGCCTTTTTGCTTCTTAAAAATAAAAACAAACCAACCTCTTCCAAAATGACCTCTCACTACAGCTGTAAAATATTTTGCTAAGCCAGCAATTTTATGTCTGTATTAAAATAAGACTAAATGAGCACCACATCAGACATTGAACTTAATGGCATTTTTTCATAGAATTTTTTAATATTTTTTTTTCCAAAACTTGACCATGGAGGTGGTGAAGAAAAGGAAGAATGAAATAGAGCAGGAGCAATGATAATTATTGTTGGACCAGCTGCAATGCTGCTCTTATTTCTTTAAAGTTTATTTGCGTGTTTGATTTTTTTTTTTCCAAATCATATCATTCACAACCACACTTAGCAGTTGTTTGCTTTTTGTGGATTTTGGGTTTTATTTTGTGAAGGTGTTTTTTTTTTGTTGTTTGTTTGTTTGATTAGTTTTAGGGGTTTTTTTTAATTTCTTTTTCTCTCCACAGAAGAATGAACAGACTTTTTAGCATTTTAGCACTGTATTCAGATCCTGGGCCAAGTATTTGGCATTGGTGAGAACAAAGTTTACACCCCCATCTTGACTGGAAAACAGAACACAAAGCACCCTTGAGCTGAGACCCTTTATCCTTGCTTTTTAGCACTTTGGGGGCATTGGCAGTAAATGCTTCTTTTATTTAGCAGAGCTTCAAATAAAGCAAAAAAACATCCAAGAAAGAAAGAGTTCCAGAGGGCCCTTCAAAGTGCATCTGTTCTGCCTAGGGCCAAGTTTTGCTCCCTTTTTACTTTTTAGTATCAAGTTGTATGCATAGGTTTTTTGTTTGGTTTTTTGTTTGTTTGTTTGTTTGTTTTTATTGTTTGGAGGGGGTGGGAGGCTATGTTTATTTATCAATTTACCTTAATAAAATTACATCATCCAGGTATTGAGGTCTAATATCAGTCATAAAAGTGTCTTGCTGTGAGGATGTCCTTTTTGGTGGGACATGGCAACACCGATGCATTTGCAAAACATGCAATTGAGAAGAAAACCATGTCTGTCTAGATATTTAAAACCTGAGATATGCTGCTATTCAATCCACACAAATGTTGGTGGAATGATACATGCTTAGTTAGATTACTAAATCTTAATTCATTAGATCATTGTGACTTAACTTGTTTTTTGTCCCTAGGAAATAGTATATTAAGTATCTTAATTTTAACTAATCAACATCATTTATTTATTTCTTGAAAGACAGGATGTATCTGCAGGTTGATAGAGCTGTGCATAATTTCTCTGCCGAATCTCAACTCAAAAATTGCTCACATCAGGAATTCTCTTTGCAGCAATGAGCAGTACTATCCCTGATCAGCACTAACAAAACCAGACATAAATCAGCCTTTTTTATGATTAGAAATTAAAGGCAGATGGCCTTGAACCAGCTAGTCCTAATCTCAGGTTACTAATCTACATTTTGTACTGTTATTTTCAGTGACACAAAAATGCAAGTGGGGAGAAAGGGAAGAAAAAAACACTTTAGAAATACATTATGCATTTCGGACTTCTTGTGAAATTTCAGGAGTGCAGAAAAAAGTACTGATGCTTACTGAACCTAATAGGAGCTCTTCCATGGCCTTCATTTGGCAGTGAATCAGGGCTACTATTATTACGACTCTATGATGACTCTGAAGCAAGATCAGAAAAAGAATCAACCATCTGCTTTTCAGGAATACACCAAGGGCTAGGCTGGCTTTGAAGGATATGGTGGGAAAACATGCCATGATCCACTGTGGTGAGGAGAAAAAATTTTAAAAAATAATTTGGAAGGATGGTGGTGTCCATAGTCTTTACAGGCATAAGAAAACACTGTGTGAGAGAGGTGAAAACTCAGCATTCCATCAAAAGTGAGATATTGACCTGCATATAGAATGGTGGAGAAAAGATTTACCTTCAAATACTGGCTGCTTTTGACCACCATAGTGCTTTTGGCCTTAACCTATTTAGGAAAAAAACAAAGCTCATGTCAAGCAACTGTAAATCAGATGCTTCTGACAGGAAGTACAAAGGGTAGTGACATTTAGAAAACCCTTGATTTATGTTATATTAATGCCATAGAAATATCTCAGTCAGTTTCATGGGTAGAAGAAAAATAAACATGATTAAAATAGTAAGTCTCAGTCAGAAATTTCAGCTGTTGAATGCACTAGGTAGCAAGTTCCGATAATGCTTTATGTAGCCATGTAGGTGTTTGAAATTCATTTAGCTATGATAAACTGTCATTGATCAGTATCTTAGTAGGGATAATTATAAATTATCGTCTCATTCTGTGATAAATAATTTTTGTTTCCTTGTGATGCTCAAGAACTGGATGTTTATTGTTAATAAGATATTTTTTTAATACAAGTAAAGAAATAAACATTATAATAACAATTTAAATGTATGATAAGTAATGTGTCATTTTACCTTGAAAAAAAAATCCATTCTATTCATTATCAGGTACTTGTGAAATGGTAGATTAATAATTCCAGTCATCTGAACTTCACTCCAAATCTTAATTGAAATTAACTTGTACAGCCTCTTCTGTTCTCTATCAGTTGTTTGGCCAGCCTAGGCTTTATGGTTTGTACTTCTTTAAGCACCTGAGCTTGCTACTAATTCCCTGACTTGGTGAGAATGGGCAAATTCCCGGGCTCATGTCACACGTGCAGTGTCGAGTCCTTTTCCCTTGATGTCCATACCAAGTCAAACATCTCCCACAGCTGTAAGAAACTTAAAATGCTGTTAGTTTTCATAATCATTATTTTCTGAAGTAATTAAGGTATGTTTAGAATAGATGCCTGGCTCATTTGAGGACAAAACCAGAAAACTCCAAACCTTTAAAGGACTGCAGTGTAAAGGATTCATTTATCATAACCCTTGATGATGCTTCCAAGTGAGTAACTACAGCGGTTGTGGAAAAATACTTTACATGGTAACCCATGCCACGTGTAAGAGAACTGACAGAGTTAAACTCTGCCAATTCAGAAGCAGCAGAGGTGAAAATGGCTTTGAAAGCAACAGTGCTACAGGTGAGAGGTTGTAGGTAGGGTATGAAATGTTAGAGCTGAACCAAAGTCCACTAGATATGAACCTTCCTACTTACTACTTCAGCTATGTGCTTTCTTCAGAGTGTCAGAAGTTAAAGACTTGAGATCACAGATAAGGTAGAAAAATGAATTAGTTCCTTCACCTGTGACTCAATTTATGCAATCGAATGTGTGGAGGGAGGAAGGTTTGCAAAAACACTCTTAATGATTCTCAGAGTTTATTATTTTAGCCTGGAGATTGTGGCTTACTCAAAACCTGAAGAGACTAAGGGTTTGTTTTTCATTTCTTTTTAAAGAATGGAAATGTTGATTCTCTTATTTCTGAAAGGTGAAGGAGTAATAGAATGCTAGAAACTATGAAACTGTTTACAGAAAAAAAAAAAACAACAACAGATGAATATGAGTACTCCCAACTTGTTAAGGCTAATATAATCATAATATGATCTTGCACATCTCCAAGGCGTACAGTTAGGAGGGATATGTTTTGTATTTACTTTCTTATTTAGGAACTCTTGACCCTTTAAATAGGAAGCTTCTACAAATAAGTGCTGCCAGATCTGATACCTATCATGAAGACTGGCAGAGTGCAGCCAGGGAAGGATACAACTGTCCATACTGATGGGAAGAAGGGAAGGGAAACTATCCTTTTTGTTCTTTTACCAGTTTCCCCCACCCCCCAACTCCACTACTGCTGTGCTTGTAAAAACAGCAAAGTCGTTTTGTTTTGTTTTGTTTTCCCTGTTCCTCTTATCCCTTGGAGGTGGTGATCTAGGCTTTTCTCTTACTATAGGATCTAGGCAACAAAGCTGCTGTATTACAGTTTCCTTGAGGTCCACTTCTCCAAAGTGAGCAATCTTAACTGTGTTTCTTTCTTCTTCTTCCTTCCCCACCAGTTTTTATTTTCCTTCTCCTCAGAATGAGCTTTTCCTGCCTTCATAGTTGTTTTTCCAAGCCTTTGGCACCTCTCCATTATTCTGTTCCTCTTTTTTTTTTTAATATCCTTTATTTTCAAGGGAATCCTGGCACCCTGACAACAAACCCTGAACTCAAACTCTGGCTGGAGCCTAAAACGTTTGTGAGATTTTGCAGGCCCTCAGGCTATTTGGTGCTGCAGCTGTGACAATGACTTTGAGTGCAGCAGGGGAACAACAATTTGGATACTGTTTAGGCAGGCTGTGAAGAACACCAGTGGATTAACTCCTGTCTGAAGCTGCCTAAAGTTGAGGAATGTGTTATTTTATGATTGTGTGGGGTTTTTTTTCTACATAACAGAGTATACGTATGCACATTCCATAAGCTGATGCACCAGCTTTGTCAGCCTCCCACTGCATGCAGGGGTGTAACTCTGGCAGCATGGGCTGTTCCAGACACTGATGCAGCACTGAAAGATGAGGAAAGCTTGAACCTTTCCTCACTGTGGAACTACTCTCCTGGGTTCATCCTTCATTTTTCTTCCCAGTTTCTGCGAATGGAAGGTAGGCAAGCCTCTGGAAAACTCCAATCCCTTTGCTCTGGTGCAGCATAGTAGCACAGAGTGACACAGAAGTTTGCTTGTTTTTTAGGGAAGTGAAGTATAAAGTTTTAACTTTCAGAGTTTCTTCTTCCTTACAGCAGCTCTTTCTAGCAAGCTGCTCTGTGGTACTACAAATCGGAGGTTGTAAGTTTGTCAAAGGCTTTACTTTTTCAGTTATAAATCAGTGGCATTGTTAGTTTAAGATATTCTTGCCTAACTTTGCTGGCACAACTTGTTGCTTGGCTGCATTATGAATGGAACTGGGAAATGAAAATTATGTTACAAGAAAAGAGAGATGAGGTGTGAGTCTGTGTGTATTTCTGTGCATTATTATCTGGTTTTGTTATTTGATACAGGCTGAGAAAATGGCAGAGGGTGCATGGAGCTGAAGAGGAACAAGGTTGAACTGCTGTTGCCACTGAACAAGTTGTACTATGAGCTGTGGCCTGAGAAAGGAGAATAATGAGGAGTTTTGAAAACAGTCCTCAGAAACTGGAGTTTGGAGCAACTATAGAGTTGTAATGAATATCTTCCACAGTAGTACTTAAAGCTTTTTTTTTAAAAAAAAAATTCAGGCAGCTGTATGTGGTTAACCTTGTCAGTAGGGTTGCATGTATAGAATCATTGAATGGTTTGGGTTGGAATGGATCTTTAAAGGTCATCTAGTCCAACCCCCCTGCAAGAAGCAGGGACATCTTCAACTAGATAATGTATGTTAAGTTCAGGCAAAACAAAATACAAATTTTGTCTACAGGAAACTTGCTGTAACATCTCCTCACTAAGGCACTAGCAAAATCTTCTCTGGTTTATCAGGCAGACTTGCTGTTGCTGTTTCACCATAGGGATCCGAGCTTGAGTCTTAGGTACACTCATGTTCGATGTGTGTAAACAGCCACGTCGGACATTGGGGGACTCCTGTAATTGCTTATGCTGGCACAGCTCTCTGGTCCCCAGCTGGCAAACACTAGCATCCTGACCCAGTGCATCACATTGTGTCATCAAGATTCAAAGTGCTTACATTTTTATTTGGAAAATGAGTAGTCATAGGAATGAGAGGCCTGTTGGTTTGTGGACAGCTTCCACTGCGCTTGTTACGCAGGTTTGGGAACACTCACATCCATGTACACTGACAAGCTGCCCTGGCACAGGCTGGCTTTTTTAAAGAAGGCTCCGCAGTGCCACCAGTTCTAAATCTTTATCTCACATAGGAACAGATGGAAATCATTCACACATCTGAGCAGCAAAATCTCAAAGTGGACTGAGCACAGTGGCTGACATTTGGCTGGCTTTTTGTTGTTTTCTTTGCTAGTTGATTTCCAAGGCAAAGTACATATTGTCAGGCATCTGCACGCAGTGGGCATGAAACTATACTAGGCCAAAAAAAAAAAGAAGAAAAAAAAATCAATCTGAACACCTGATATAATGGTAGCTCCTTCCAGCATGAATAATTGCATGCTGTCAGCACTCCTGAATAATGCACAAACAAGGCACTGATCTCTGGAAAACTTGTGACTATACACTGGTTCAGAAGTTCAGTAGTCAGATACATCCTGGGGATACACCTTATAGCTTACTTTGTGGCCAGCTTTTAATTTTACTTTTAAATTAAAAAAAAAAAAAAAGACCCGATAGAACTGAGGAATGGATTTCATTATTGCCTTCAAAATACATTGCCTGTGAAGATACTTTGCCAAACATTACCTTGCTTTGCTTGCATACAGACCAAGAAATAACTATTTTCTTGGTTCGGTGAGAATGTTTTTTAAGGGCTAACCTTTCACAGTAACTGGAGTATTTAATAGGTATAATAATAAACTATAGAATGAGATTGGGGTGAAAGCTCAAAGGACCTGAGCAGAAGCAAGTACAAAAGCGATGAAAGCCTCATGCTCATGTCTTGCAAAAATAACTTCACTATGTGAACAGAAGGATACTGTGTTTCAGAGCACTTGGGAATACTTTCCAGATGTAGCTTTTGTATCACCTGGAACTGAAGCGGGGAATATTGCACACATCAATTCTGTAGCAATATGCAGCGTTTTTTAGTACTTTGTACTTTTCATATCTGCAATGACTTCTTAGATAAGTAATGTCCATTACAGTTTGCTCACTAACTGCTAACAAGTCTCAGGAGAGGCATTCCTAAAATATAATTGCATTAAAAATGGGAAAACCATTATTATTTGTTTCAGTTTTGGACCCTCTTGTGGCTGTCTTTTGTTTTCCTTTTTTCCTGTCCACTTATTCTTGATTGTGCTGGACATGGGATGTGTGCTTAGTTCATGATCTCTTATCTTTCCTACATATTTTTGTTTTCTTAACCAATTATTTCTCATACACACCAGTGAGTTCCTGAGCAAAGAGGCTGAGTACTTGATTCCCTTAGGAAAAAGGATGGACCTTTACCAAGAATGTATTTCCTAGGCTGAGATATTTTTAAATATTCCAGGTAAATTATTTTAAGTCAGGTAGCTAACTTGGTCAATAAAGACAGTTGTGAATGCCACTGAAGTGAATTTGTAGTTTACAATCATTACATGTTGTTCAAAACTCTATTTACTAGCTCTTTGTTTTTATGGCCAAAATACATTTGGAACACAAATATCCACTCTTGGATAAAATAACATCTGATCCGAAAAAAAACCTGTCTTAAGTAGGCAACAAAAAGCTAGGTAGTTAGTTATCTAGCTTTGCATGGTGTTATAGACCTGCTCTGGACAATATGGGATCTAATTCAGGGTCAACAGTGTTGCTAAATAATTGGTATAGATGCTAAATAATTTTGTAATTTATAAATGAAGTCAATCAATGTTGTTTCCATTAGAAATCCCTTCGGCAGAGGGTCTTAAAAGAATTCCCATGAAGTTTCATTCATGCTAGAAACATCTGCCAAAGACAGCTATTGGACTATACTACAGACTAAGGAGACCAACACTGGTTAACATCTACTGAGGTGGGTCATTTTAAACCCTAGTGCTTTAAGTAAAGAATCCCCATGATTGCAATGGAATTGAATTGGGGCCTTAAGAATTAAAGCAGAAGAATAAAGGAAAATATTTGTCTTATGAAGAAAATACTTGTAAAGAAAAAAGAGAATGGTTGTGATGCTTGGAAATACCTGTAATGTTATTTAGAAGTGGCTCTGTCCAGGGCTATTGGTTCAGATAAAGAATCAGTATTTTACCAAAACCATTAGGTCTGAAGACAAACTTCAAATTTAATGCTTTTGAAAACTGACTCCTGCAATATGTATTTTTATCTACATCGGGATGAAATTTGGCAACTTCAAAATTCCAGTTTACCAACAGTAATCCGGAAAATAAAATCCTTTACATTTGTTCGGTCTTCACTGTGTTTCTCAGCTGCGTTGCAGCGTACTGGGTGAAGGTAGCTGCAGTGCGGGAGTCTCATGTGCTCACTCTTCCTGGGCAGCTGGGCTCCTGTGAAGGACCCCTCCCCATCCCTCGCTTCCAAGGAGCCTCCACACAGTAGCAAGCAGCAGCCAACCTGATCATATTCCACACTGCTGCTGAAGCCGAATGATTCTCATCTGCAGCAAGGTACTTTGGATCAGCTGAATGTTTCCAGGTGTCTCACTTGGCAAAAAGGTCAAGCAAAGCAGTGTAGCAGGAATGGATTGCTGTGGGGTTTTTTGTTGTTGATTTTTTTTTTTTCTGGCAGAAAAATGAGTGGCCATTGTTTGAAAGATGTTGAAAGCAGCAGCTTTTCTTTTGATAGAACATCCTTCCCAGCTTCTTTTGGAGTATTGCAGACTCCCAAATCTGAATGTAAGTGTCAAAAAAAAAAAAAAAAAGGTTATTGCTGGATATTCTCAGAAGCATAATTAGCATAGCCAGACCTTTACTTACTAACTGTTTCCATTCTGTTAAAAGATGGTAAAAGGTTCCTCTGAATGTTCCACATGCAGACCATTTGGCACCTATAAATTAGAGAAACCCATCTATTATATAACAATTGTAAATCATCAATTATAACTGTGTCATCTGGGGCAACAGAAAAAATATGTACTTGATGTTTTATTCAGCAGCAGGTTATTATAATGGCACCTTAGTATAGAGTGAATGTAGTTCTCTCACTCTAAATTAAATTTTTTACATTACATTTTCACATTTTAAAATCACATTAATTAATATATTTTTATTTTTAAAGCATAAAATGCTTCTCATTCCAGACTCTGAATACTTGTATTTAATTTAAACTTATCATAAAATGCCATGATAGTCTGTCTACTCATTTAACTTCAATGATATAGAAATATGCATAAGCATATATAAAAAATAGAGCCCTTTCCAGACCAGTCATAATAAACCTTCTTATCTATCATTATGCTCTTCCCTAAATACCCAAAGGAAAGATAGCCTGTGGATGTGCTAGGACACTAGTAACTACTAATAATAATAGGAGCAGATTGAGGAAGAGTGAAGTTGCAAGACTGTTAACATCAATGTCAAAGCATCTGCTGACATTTCTGGAATCAGGATTTTAGCCTTCAGTGAATAATATAATTAACACAAACTCTTTTATAAAGCTGTTAGCATTATCTGTCAGTTAAGATCTTTAGACTTCATGAGGAGCTGTTTTAAAGCTTTATTTTTGTGGGGGTTCTTCTCAAGTTCTCTAGGCAATTATTTTCAAGTGCTTCACTTTTGTCATTAGTCTTACAAAATTAAAAGCCACATTTTCTGATTGGTTAAATGGGGAGAGAAGGGTGACTTCAGTGGGGTTTTGATAATTTATGATGAAAATAAAGGTCAGTATTCAGAGGCCCAATGGTAATCAAATTGTATCACATCAAAAATGCTGCTATGTGTCTGTAGATGCATTATATGCATAATTTTTATATATATACACACATATAATATGGATCATTTATGATATATACCTAATGATCCAGCCCCAGTTCAACTGACTTCAGTTACGAAACCTTAACGAGTGCGTGTCCTGGATTCAGCAAGATCTGATTACCTATAAATATCCTTTAGATTTAATATACAAAGGAATTTATTTAAAAAATTTGAAAGACTGGAAATAACACTAAATATTGGTACATGTAAATAAATATGCATGATCATAACCCCATTGAATTACCCAGTATATTGTTTTTTGTCTGTTTTAATGCCTGCAGTGCTAGTGAAATAGGGAGGTTTTTGTTGTTTTTTTTTTCTCTTCTGTCAGAGTTCCCAAAGGCTTTAACTTAGTTGTTTTCCACAGGCTAATGGTGGTAGTGAAAGCACAGGTCTGCTGCAGATATATATAGCATAGGAACCCCTTCCTTTGCTAAGGATTGCAATGATTAATGAAAGCGCTACATCTCCGGAGAGTAGCCCTCTAGCAAACTTCTCACTAAATATATCCATTAAAAGCTGGCATACAATATGCTGAAAAGATTTAAAGAATTATACTGGAAGGCTGTCTGGGATTTCAGTGTTTCCTGGAGGGCAATTTTTTGATGGCATTAATGATCTCCTGTAGAGAAATCTGTCTAATCATTCTCTGTCCCTGCATGACTCTATGCAGTATGACATCCTGCAGTATATATTACCACATATGTACTCTAGGGTATTTGATAGCTGGCAAATTACTTGAGCAGGTTATTTACTTTTGCAGAAGTTATGCCTACTTCTGCACTTCAGCTCCTGATGAAAGAAATGACAGTTATTTTCCAAAGTTTTAACCTTGAAATTATCCTGATACTTGGTAGGCTAAGGTTTACAGTCTTAAAATCACAGTAAATATGCTTTCCTGTACCATAGTGCGTGTTTGCTACCCTTCATGCTTAGTTAGAAAATCATAATCAGATAAATTAGTCTGAAATAGTGATAACTCGAGCTGATCTAAAGCTGGAAAATGAAAGAGAAAAGAAAATCTGGGAGGACAATGCAGGTCATACTCAGGCAGAAGCCTTGCTGTGCTTTCTACTGCCTGGCAGGACAACGTGCACAGCAACTAGGTAGTCATAAAAGTTCAGAATCATTCTCTCTTTCTTTTCTTTAAATCAAACAATAGAAAAAGTTCTTAGCAGTTAAACACAAAAAGACACTCCCTCCCCTCCACCCCCAACTCTGCTCTCCCTCTGTAGGCTGTGCCCATTTGAGGGGACCAGATTAGGAAGGTGACCCCTGCAGCTGCCCTTAACAAGTTGAGGAATTGTTCGTTAAGCCAACATTCATCGTTTTCAGCTTTTTGTGCCACTAAGGAAGGTTTTCTGCCCATACAGGTCTTGAAAATGCCCCTACATTTCCTTACAGGAACTTTTAGAAATTTTTAGATATTTCACTGGCCCATTTTCTTTTTTAGAACAGAGATAGGAATAAGAAACAGATGGTCAGTGACATTCTTGTTTTTTTCTTGTTTGGTAAAGGATGAGTACCTCTGCAACCTCTGTTCAAGCTCCTTGAATTTGTAGGAAGTATACACTACAGCAATGAGTAGTTTGAAGTAAAACAAAACTGCATTTGCTGGATTTTACACACAATTTTTTAAAGCAGAAATGAACTCATCATTCTGACCACCTGCTACTGTAAACTCCCTCTTATAATTTCCTATTTTTATTATTATGCTAATATAATTCAGGCTATGGTTCATCAGCGTTCTCAAACTTACCAGGATCGTAGGAATGTATTAGAGAGATTGGCTTATACTTTCTCCCACATTTTAAAATAAAGTGAGCGAAATTAAGAAAGTGTGCGTGAGAGGGAATAAGGAAGACATTTTTTTTTTATTTCTCCTGCTAGCTTTTTTACCCAATTCCTTAAATTTATTTTTTTTTTAATTTGAACAAACTGAATAAAGATGTTTCTCAAATAGCTTTACATACAATTTCACTGCTGTATATCAAATATACAGAAAAGGCGATTTCATTCTTCAGCTGTGTTAGCCTTCATTTCAACAGTCTGACCTTCATGGTATGAGAGTAAACATTGCATCCCATTTCTGGCCAAACTCATTTTAGAATTTAAAAGCCATAAGGATAAATGGAAAAATGACAGAATCTTTATTTTCCCAACTGAGAAATCAACTAATTTGTTTATGGAGAAATAATCCTTCTCAGATCCGTTACCAAGTCTTGCTTTGGTGCAATCATAAAAGCAGTCTACTCTATGATATTTTCAGCTGTGCCTCATTAAAGGTTTTATTCTATTAATGCCAAGCTAATCTAACTATAACTGAGCTTCATTTTCTGGAAATCATTTAGTGTACCTATTCACAGCATCGATAACATTGACTTCAAACTCTTTTATAATGTATTTTTTGTGTTGCGGTAGTGGGATAGGTAATTAGAACCTGCTCTAGTAAGCATTGTGTCATACTATTTTCAATGGTGTGAGAATGATACCTGAAGGTGTAATTGCCCTTATGTTTTTATGGATTCGTTTAAGATCAAAGCTATCAATTATGAGAGACAAAGACATTTAGACAATAAGAACAAGTGTATACATCAAGCAAAGTCAGGCAAAGGTAAATCTGAAATTGCTTCAACTTGCAAGAGGAAACTTTTAATGTTTATACTAATAATCTTTTTTTTTTTAAAAAGCCCATAAAATTGTGGAGAAGGACTGTCTGTTTCTCCGTGATGATTATGCAAAGCTAGATTGTGTCTCTGAACCACTATATCAGCTTGTATTACTGTTAGACTTGATTTCTGATTGTACAACTAGCCAAAAATTCACCTCCTGCCTTTGTAAATGCAGAGTCTAGCTAGGAAAGTAAAATCCCATGCTATGCAATCAAAGCTTTGTGTAAATTAACCTTTATGTTAAATAAGAGGAATTAATTTGTATGAAACTCAGGATTAAGATATTTGGTTGTCATAATACATTAATAAAGAAGATTAATACCATCAAAATTTCAGTTTTCATGATAATATAACCAGATTTTTTAAAAGACACAAGAAAGAAGAAAAAATCCACCTTTCCCTTTTAGGAGAAAATGGCTCTGTGGATAACGGCCACCAGTTCTCCCTGTTAGGGAGCAGACCAGTCTTAATATTCACACAGCCACCATTTGAGGGCAAGACAGAGAAACATATTTTTGCTTTTTACTGTCTATGGGCAGGCGTGACAAGTGATCCTCTGGTCATTCGAGCTAGTTCTCCTCTGAGGCTTTTGTAGAAACAGTTGGCTGTATAGGTGCCTCCATAAATATTGCAGTCATTGAAGAATCATAAGGATTCTCAGGGACATGCAGTCTTACAGTATGACCAGACTATAAGCCCAAAGTCCTTTGTAATACAGAGTGTGCTTTACCCTACTGTGCTCCACACAAAGGAGGCAGGTAGTTTAAACTCTTACTTCCCTGGTATTTTAAGTGGAAATGAACGCCTGATGCCATGTGTAGAATAAATATGATGTAAATGCTGCTCATGTGACTATTTTATCTCCCTGAATAATTTTTTGATCTACAGAAGAAACATTACAAAATAAGCTATTTTTCATTCCAGTAGGAGAGATTCCCCTGAATGGACTTTAAGGGCAAAACTTTAGAAAGAGTGGATTTAAATTTACATTTCATCTTCAACTTCAGGTTCATTCAACTGTGAATGATAGGAAAAAAAAACCTGCAAATGTAAAGGAATGTCTACTAATGGTAAGGCACAGGTGCTAGGATTACTTGAATGGTAATAAATTTACATTGCAAATGTGATAAATCTGCTGCAGTTCTAATGCTACTATAATGACTATCAGGTGCAAGCACGAGGGCAGAATAAAGCTGTTAAATGCATACTCTTAGTGCATGGAAAATGTACTCTCTCAGCAGTTTATGTACTGCTTGATATTCATTTATGAGGGCTTCTTTTCACACAGGAACTTTCATTTCTATAGAAATTTACTTTGCAATGTTTTATTTTTAAATGACACTGTTTGGTTATTAAGGCTGAATACCTACTCATTAAGCTTCTTGGTAATATGAATGTGTATGGGAGTTGTGCAGGGTACTTTTCCTTCTCAGGGAACTTTTTGTCAGCTCTTTCTTTTCTAGCAGTTTCCTGCACTGCAGCAAAGTCATTGCTGACAAAGCACAAGTCAACAGTACCAGTGAAAATGGGAGTCTAATAGATGGCTGACATCTGTAGTACCAAATTCAATGGTGCATCTTCAGATAACTGTTTTGTTTTACTTTTCATGCATGCTGTTTAGTAATCAGGAGAGAAAGCAAATAAATGATGCACAACATGCTTGAAAATCAGTCCTGTGCAGTCAGCAGAGCTAAGCTAATGCAATTTCCAAATGTTTTGTATAACATGAGGCTTCCCATACTACTGACTGAAACGTTGGGTCCTTCAGTAAAGGCAGCTGGGATATGACTTTTTTAAAAAAAATATTTTTCATGAAATTGCCTGGCCCAAATGAGCACAGAGGCAGCCATCTGTGCCCTATAGGAGCACTTATGCTTAGCATGCATGTGAACGTTGGAGCAGCAATGAAGTGAGAAGCTTCTTAATTTTCCGATGCTACTTACAACTGTGGAAGCATCCTCCTCACCAGGGAGCCTGGACAGAGATGCAGGAGAGATGGAAGGACTGAATATCAGTGGGGTCCCACTGCATTCTTACAGAGCTGGGGGATGGTCCCCCTTTGCCTTTTGAGCTACTGGTGGCCTCTCATGGGCAGTAGATTGTTTGCACACCCCAAGTGTTTGTCTGTTGGAGGTGTCTTGGATGATGGGGAAACAGAAGGCCTTGGAGGAAGGTCCACTCTGGGAAGTGGTAGTCACTCACTCTGTCTGCCAGCTTGAAAGTTTTGAGCCTAGCCAGAGTACTGGTTTATGTGGCTTGGTCTACCCCTGCCACATTTGTGTTCATTATTAATATGTGTAAGCTTGAATCTCTTAATATGTGCCCAAAATATCTTATTCCTATGTCTGGATAGTATCGATCCTTCTAAATTCTGGACTTTCAGAAAGGTGTGGCTGGTCAGCCTCTCTGGCTCATAGACAGAACTGTTTACATGCAGCATGGCCTTTTCTCAGACTAAAAACAGCGGGCTGAACACCAAAGCAAGAAGCTTGGTTATCCCACCTTTAAGTCCAGCAGTTTATGACCAAGCATTTGTTTTAAGGCTGACCTGCTCCTGCTGCAGCTTACAAACCACACCATGGTAGTAACTGATAACCACGCAGTCTGTGTGACAATGATGAACAGATCGCACCCCAACATGCAGGTAGCTTGCTGATTTTTTTTTTCCAGTTCACAATAGTTGTAACTTTAGAGGTTTCTAGCTGGCCTGCTTGGTTTTTGGTGTGGATTTTCTGTTTGCTCTTTAAGACGTAGTGTATAGAAACCAGGATTCAGGCAGTCTGGAAGAGACTCTGGAGGTCAACTGGGTCAATGCCCTGCTTTTAAGGGAGCTAACTTCTAAGTTAGATCTTTGTCTGAGTCTTGTAGTGCAGCTTTGTATTTCAAAGCTGCTGTCCTTAAACCTCCTTCCCTTCAAAATCCAGTTTTTGTAGGAACTAGGGATGAGATGACAGAAACACCTCTTTTCCCTTCTGTACAGTGGGCTTGCTTGGTATCGTTATGAAAATGAGAGGTTATGGCCTTTTTCCTTCATGGGAAATGAAACAGATGTAAAGATATGGTATACCAATGGCTAGAGCTTATAGTGAAATACTTTGTTATGGCAAAGTATTTGCTTGGCGGACACAACATGTCCAAAGTAAATTAAATCAGTGGTTTCAAATGCTTACAAAGTAATATATTTCTCCAGGCAGGGAAAATGAAATAGAAAAAGGAGACAACACACTTATCAACTTTTTTATAGATTGGGGAAAAAAAAAAATCTCACTATTAATATTGAAAGTAACTAATGCTTAGCGTATAGAAGTTATTCCTAGTTCTAAATTTCTTCTTTACTTCAAAAGGGTAATTCATTGTATTCACCCAGGCCCCATTTCTACACTGAGTAAAATAACATTGAACGGTTATTCTAATGTTGCTCAATGTTTATTAAGTCTATTAAAAACTGATGTTATCGTTTGATAGTCTTGTTTTAGTAAAGCTCACTTGGTTTGGACAAATTAATTTTGGAAAAGTAGACAGTAATACCTTAGTTGACACTTTACCAAGGATTTTACAGGCAAGGTTAATTAAAAATATGAGCTTATAGCTACTACATTTCCCCCACATCTTAACCATCCTTTAAAATAACAGAGATTATAGTGCTCCAGAGTGATCTTGCTATTTTACCACTCTCAGAGGCTTCCCATAATATCCTTCACAATATGGGCCTCAAATTTCCTTTATAAATATTGTATAATAAGTTCTAGAGTCTTTGTGACACTAGTATTTCCCTGATAGTAAAATCTGTGTTGTATCTGAGAACACTTCTTCATTTAGAGAAAACTGTTTTTTATCTGAGAAGAAGAAAATGTCTCTGTGCACTTCAAAATAAGAGATTATAAAGAACAGAGTAATAAACTTGTAAAAGTTTACAGTGTGGCTAATTGAAGCTTTAGCAGCAGTAGAAAAAAAAAGTCAAAAGGTGAAGTTTTGTAAAAACAAATGATGTTTTGAGAAATACTAAGGGGGATTGGGGATAAGATTTCGGTCACGCTCAGAAGTTTCCATGTGAAAGTAGCCCTTCCCTTGTGAGCTGCTCATGGTAGTGCAAGCACAAGCTCACAACCTACTTCTATGTCCAGGTGCAGAGGTACTCTTACGTTTTGTTATGTACTAATTTATATGTGAGTGAACTCTGATTTGTACACTGAACCCAATTTTAAACCAAAGAGCACTGTTTATACACTTTATTTACAGTGAACACAGTGATTTGAAGCCATGCTTTCAGTAGTTAAAAATCAGACTCCTGGTATGCTGCTGAGAAAGGGTGGGTTAAGCTCTTTCCCTTTGAGATATGGCAGGTTAATACAACAGCCCTTAGGTCAGAACGTGGTGAATGCAGAGGATGCTAAGCACTAGGCAATGCAATGGCAGATTTTAAAAGTATTTCTACTATAACCATAAACCTACTGCAAATACAGTTTAACAAGAAGGCAGATCATCTCAATTTTGATGTTCCTGTACAGATCAAAAGAAATGAAGGAAATATATTATGGACAGCTAAGAGTACCATTGCATCACATTAAAATATTCATGTTCTCTACTTCAGTGACTATGTAGCTTTTCTTTAAACTTCTGAAACTCTTCCTATCAGGGAAAAAACAATAGGATTATGCTCAATTCAATATTTTTTCTTCAGTACAGCAAGATACATTTCTTGATGCTTCTGTTACGGTTTATTAAAATAAGCTAAAATATTTTAATCATTCACAAAAGGTTTTGCTCATTATTCAAAAATTGCTTAGATTCTAATTATCTATTGCATTTTTTTATCCCATGTTTTGCTTGATGGGGAGTCCAGATCATATTTCTTTCACTACCAACATCAAAAATTTTGTCTTAATGTAAATCTTTGTTTAAAATAATATCTAGTCAATCAAGACAAACAACATTTTCATAAAAAATTACATTAGAAGTTAATATCTCACAAAATTAAGTCTAGCAGCATTTTTAAAAGAATATATGAAGAGAAGTGTATTTTCTGAGTTTTATTTTACTTATTTTTAGGTGCAGTATGCCTCTTCAATAGAAGTTCATAAACGACGCCTTCAGCAAGTATCAGAGTTCAGGACTACTTAATCCCCCACAGCTACACCAAATACTAAGGTACAGATTCCATCTTTCTTATTCTTGTCTCTGACTCTTCAGTTCTTGCTAAGCAATGACGTTGCCTCAACAGGACAGACAGGTTGTTTCTGCCAAGAATAGTCTACTATGGTACAGTTGGAGCAGTTTGCAAGACAGAGTGATATCTAGGACCACGTCCAGTTTCTTCTGTTTGTGGCAATGAAATGAAGACTACTCTTGATTTTTTGCATTGAACGGTGACATTGTCCTAAAAAATAAAAATAGAAAGTACAATGCAAATGTTGAGATTTCCTATCAGCACTCTTACTCATTATAGTATGAATAACTGTGTTGCTTCCCTTTGGACACAAAAAGGCATGAGCACCAGCTTTGCATCAGCTTCTTGTTTCATATATTGGTAGATTTACTTATGTCCATGAGGAGTACAGTTTTTTTTTTTTCCTTTTTAATGAAAGCTCATATTCGTTAAACCAAGCTGCACTCAAATCAAAATCAAAACCAAAGCGCTCAAATTGCATCCTGAACCTGACTTTAATTTTTAAATAAGCAAACCTGACAAAAAAAAAGAATTAATGAATATTTTTATTTGCATATAAATACCACTTGTCACATAAAATTCATAGTCCTGGTTTAGGTAGAATGTCATTAGTCCTCCAGAAAGCAGTAAACAGTAGGAAAAGGACATTTGGAGAAAGTAGCCTGTAATGAAAAGGCTTTGGGAGCATGCTTTAGCTTACCTCAGCTGCATTAACAATCTGCAGCTGTAGTAGATTTGTCCTTATTTATTTACATTCAGGAATACAGAATTCTATAAAAAGTGATTGATTTCCTTTTAACTTGAAAACTGTCTGTTCTGACTGTTCAGCTAGGCCAGTCAATGTCTAGGATCCCTAGGTACTCTTGCAATAGAAGCAAATAATCATTATAAGAATGCCTAAATTATTACCATGTCCTATCAAAGCTTTTAGTGAAATAGTAGCTCTGTAGATAAGTTAAATATGATAATGATCTGAAGAAAGGACTAAGAAATAAAAAAACAGTAGATGATACAAGAGTAAAGAATAGAAGGAATTTCAGAATTATATCCAAATTGGGAGAAAAAATATGAACTGTTCTCATATCTTATTTGAAACCTAATTTCATTTAAGGTAACAAACACATAGCTCTAGCTGTTATTAGGGACATTTATTGATGAAAACTTGTATGTAGTGTTTAGCAATGTGTAGGAAAGTGCCATCACATCCAGAAAAGGGGACTGCAGGGGAGATGTTAGAGAATTAAAAATGGTTAAATCATTTGGATTAAGGAAATCTTATGGACATATGACATCAGTTCTGCACACCCTATTTCTTTTTTTGCTCCTCCTCCCCTTCAAAAATAAAAATTATGATTGAGATGCACAGGGTCAACTGAAATTCTCATACAAGGTGGACTCAGGTGAATTAAATCTGGATGAGGTGAAATTATTTGAAATTTTATTTAGGTCAGAGGAAAGAATGCCAGAGACTGGGGAAGAGGGCAGCAATTAGTAGCTGTTGCAGAGAAGAAGGTCAGGGAGATACTTCTGTTCACTCCCTTTTAATAGGACACAAAAATAAATTGCGTTATAATACACATGAAACTGTTTAAAAAGAAATCCTTTTATACAGTGCATAATTAACCCAAGGAACTTGGTGCTATAATGTATTGGTGGAGAAAGAAGCTTAGGAGGGCTAGAACTAAGAAGATCATTTCGTAGGGATAATAAGGACAACTAAGATTCAAAATACTACTGAAAATAGTTCAGGGGATAGAAATGTTTTTGCTTTGGGACACAAGAGGAATACTAGATGATGTGTTTAAGAAGTCTCTTTGTGCAAAGCTTATCCCACACTGTGTTCTTGTGTGGTTTAGTATAAGTTGGAAATAATAGAAAACATGATACTAGTTGTTGGTAGAGGTGGGATGCTCAATACCATATGGACTGTAGTCCTCTTCTGATGATACCACCCTTTTCTAGACCTAGGTAGAAAGTTTTTTTTTTTTGGATCTATGAATATGTGGTGTTCTTAATCTTCTTTCTAAGAGTCAGGACTGGAGACTTGCTTCTGTAACAGTTGTTTCATCATTTTAGCAGTAAAAGAATTAAGAGAATAGGAAAAGGAAAGAGTTGGATGAAAAGGAGAAGCAGTAAAAAATAATTTACCGGTCTTTTACTTACATGGAAGGAAAAAAAAAAAAACAAAGAACAACCCCAATCCTATAGCTAAACAAAATCAGACCTGTCTCTTGAATATCTCTTATCATAGGTCTAGTTAAATACCATATATCAGTGTTATGCAGATCTGGTTCTGCAAGTGCAAATATCAATTTACAGTTCTGTTCAGGTATACATATATATATATATACACCTGAGATATATATATATATATATATATATATATATATATATATATATATATATATATACAGGGTTGGAAGAGATCAGAAGTTTCCTTGTACATCTCCTTACCTCAATGCAGTATCAAACTACTTAAATCATACCTGACAAGTGTTTGTAAACACTTCCAGTGAGAGATTTTACAGTCTTCACTGGTAATCTGGTGCTTCGGTCTCCTCAGCATTCAGGGAATTTCTTTCCTAATGTCTAAACTAATTATATCGCATTCTGTTACATTTTAACTGTCTTACAATTACCCTTAATTTGTAGAACTTGCCCTAGAATGAACACCACAGTTCAGATTGCCTCCTTCTTTAAAATAGAAAAAAAAAAGAAGAAAAAAAAATCTTGCCAAGTAAAACGGTAACCTTGTAAAGATGAACAGAGTGAAAAGTTATTTAGTGTTGCCTTACTCTGAAGGAAATTCTGAGAAATATCAAGTTGTCCATCCCACTCCAAAAAGGATTAACTCTGAACAAACGTTAACGACTTTAAAATCAGTGATGATGAGCTGCTTCACTGCTTATTGACAAGACAGAAACAAGCAACCAGTATGCTAGCCTACAGTTTTCTCAATGCTTTTCTGTGTGGGAAGTCCTAACTGGCTCTATATATCTGCTAAAAGTTTTGAATGTCCTCTATGTACTTTTTAGGTTCTATTTTCAGTACAAAATTCTGTAGAATACTGAAAATTAACAATGCAAGAATATCATAAATTGAAAATTTAATATCAAGCTACATATTAGAATGAGTATTGTTAGTGGTAATACTACTTTTTGTATTTAATTCAGAAGAAATTTGGGTTTTTTTTTAGTCTATCTGCCAAGTTTTCTTATTTATTACGTAACACCACCACAGAATTCAATGAGCTGTGGGCCGCTCAGTACAAGAAGGACATTGAGTTGCTGGAGCGTGTCCAGAGAAGGGCAATGAAGCTGGTGAAGGGTCTGGAGCACAAGTCTTACGAGGAGTGCCTGAGGGAACTGGGATTAATTTAGTCTAGAGAAGAGGAGGCCAAGGGCAGATCTCATTGCTCTCCACAACTACCTGAAAGGAGGTTGTAAGGAGGCAAGTATTGGTCTCTTCTCCCAAGTAAGTTGCAATAGGATGAGAGGAAATGGCCTCAAGTTGCATCAGGGGAGGTTTAGATTGGATATTAGGAAACATTGCTTTATTGAAAGAGTGATCAGGCACTGGAACAGGCTGCCGAAGGAAGTGGTGGAGTCACCATCCCTGGAGGTGCTCAAAAAACTGGTAGATGTGGCACTTTGGGACATGGTTTAGTAGGCATGGTGGTGTTAGGTTGATGGTTGGACTTGATAATCTTAGAGATCTTTTCCAATCTTAAAGATTCTATGATTCTGTGAGTTTGTCCCAGGTCCCCTGTTTGAACTTACAGTGATGTTGTAAGTTTTGATGGTAGCTGGTGAACTGAAATGTAGAGAAACTATATGAAACATGCAACACGGAGTGAAATGTACAGATCAAGTTACCTAAAATTAGTGATTTTTATTAAATAGAAGTAGACTTATTTATAGTTTAGTTTTGGCAAAAATCCCTTACTGCAGTAACCTGGATTGCAAATTCAGCAAAGGTACGTGGCCACGTTACTGTGCCATCTGTTACAAAGGGGTGATTTCTGCTGAAGAGGATCATTTGGGTTAGAGAGAACTTCTGTAGCTGGATAGTCCTCCCTAGAGCCACAAAGACTGGGAATAATGTTTTTCCATTTATGCTTCTCTGTATAAATATTTTTAAACTTTTCAGAGTTTTATTTGGTGAAAGGCTCAAGCAAAATATGACTTTTTTTTAAGATGCTTGCTGACATGATGAAAGAGAGTGAATTCTGCTCCTGCTCCAGATAGTCATCCTTGCTTGATATTTTAATCTCTTACTACCTCAGCTTTGAGCCTGTTACAATAAGGACACAAATTCTGATTCTAATCTGTTAATCACATCACCTGCCTGAAAGATAAAACTGTGAGGAGAGGAGCTGCCTTTTAATAGAAGTATACCCTGCGTTCTTCCAGAATGGGTCACAGTTTCAGGTAGAACCTAGATGCTATAATAATAATAGTGGTGGTAGGTATTAAAATAAAACATATTTTAAGTGTTTTATGGCTGTTGTGTAACTTTAATGTGCAAGCCATTTGCTATTTCTGTACTTGGGAGAAAGGAGATCAAATTCTAACAGTATGGAAAACTATCAAATTCAGATTCCTAAGCTGCAGAAAAATTTTATCCCTGCTGCAGTTTTACTAAAGTAAAGAGGAAAAAAACAACCAACCAAAAAAAAAAATCACAAAAAATCCATTGTGAAATGGCAAATTCATTGCGTTTATACAGCTAGCGCAGTATTTCATTGCACAGTCTATTGTTCTGCTCTGAGATCAGCCATTTAGAGCAGACATGCTTGATACTGTTTGCCCACAATTCTACCGGAATCTGTATTGAGAAACAGAAAAGGCATTAGGGAGCTATGTGTTTTCCAGCTGGGATATGAATCATACTTTCAGGACTTGGGTTTCTAAAGAAAGCTCAAAACCAAGCTATGATAAAGGTGAGAAACCATAGTATGAGCCCTCAGCTCCTAGATCTTGTGAATTTCAAGTTCTGAGTAGATTCTTGCATCAATATGAAGATTCGCAGCATTTAGCTGTAGTTAGTTCATTTATCACTTGCTTCAGTCTCTGCTTTCATATTAATGAATCAGAACGTGCGATGTTCCTGGTGGAACTTTTATGCTTCTGTACTTCACAGCAATTAACATCCCTGACATTGTATCTCAAGATAAGATGCTCATCTCAGAAAACTGGTAGGAAGTGAAACGCAATCTGTTTTATTTAAGTCAGCTCTTTGATAATGACCCATTCTAATAAGGACAAAGTAAGTCCATTTCTTTCCAGTTCCTAACCTCATGTCTTTGTAATTTGCATCATAATTGGCATGTTATCAACAATATCACCTGAGTATCTCTGGACTTCTCAGGCTTTTGGAGAGCTAATTAGCTAGAGAGAACTACTCCAAGTCAACTTGGAAGAATGGAATGCAGCTGCAGCATGCACGTATTTTTCATGTGTAGCCTGTTCTTTTGTAGTTAGATTTTATATGTGAGACAGTTAATGACTGACAGGGAAGGGGAGGGTCTGTGAAGGTCTGCAAGGTTCTCATGAGCATAGCTTAGCATGGTATTCATGCTCTGTGTCAAAACCTGTGTTAGCAGTTGCATAAGTTTGCTGTCCCATTATTCACATGGTGGTTGCATTTGTCTTTTGCTCATTCAAAATGAGCAGATAAGATATCTGAGCACCACTTTATGGATATCATGAATGTCAAACCCCATTCCTTCTGTGCTTTACCTGGCATAGAAGTCCTGATAGTATCTGCTAGAAGCCCTTTCCTGGTGGATTCAATCAGTAGACAGTTCTTTTGCTATCAATATTAGTTGCACCTTTAGTTCCAAAGAGCATTAACTGCTGGCCAAGGCCAGCTGTCCCCTATATTGTTGTGGTGAGGACAAATCACTTATTGCAGTGGGGCGCTTCTAAAAATCACAGTCTCTGTGTGCTGGAGCAGTGAGTGTGATGGCCAGAAATCTTATCCTGACTGTACCCTACTGCTTCCCAGTGGAATGAAAAAGGTGGTTGCCAGTTAAAAGTTTTTGGATGAAGTTAAGAAAAATAGCAATCCTATTTTTTTTTTCTGCTGTTTCTCCAAGTTAAGTGTCCAAAGAGAGTGTCTCTTTAGAAAAATACTAATCTAGATGTTAAGAAATATTAGGAGAAAGTTTGTTTTCTTTTTTCAGTTTTATCGCTTTTAAATCGTTGAAAGAAGCCAGTGATTCCAGAATGTCCTGGCCCTTCTCAAGTTTCACCTTTCACCAATATGGAAGGAGTTAAAGGGAATGGAGTTGCAAATTGATGCATGTAGTGCAATAGTGTCATCAAAACATAAATGGACTTGTGGCAGTATTTGTTTTAATTAGACAGCTTTCATCTATGTATTCATTTTCTTCTTTACATTGAACCACTATTCACTTGAAAATCAGTATCATAGAGCCAACTTGAAACGAGCAGTGCAAGTGTCTTGTGTATCCTAAATAAAAACAGTTCAGTGACTCTGAATTTAGAATTTCTGTCATTTCTTTCATGCTATCTTTTCACTAGCAGAAGCAAAGAGAGGCTCTGAAGGAACTTTATTTTGACAAGCAATCTAAGCTATTACCTGGCCTGAAAAGCGCTGGGAAGATGGGCATGGAAACTTGTTTTCCTTTTAAGTAAGTGTGAATCTCAAGAATGCGCTTGATAGTTGACAAAAGGCATTCAGTCAAAGCAGTGGTTAGAGTTGCTAAAACTCATCATACATTTGTGAGTACAGCTGGCTTTATTTCAGTTGTGAAAATAGCCTAAAGCTATCACTGTCTTTGGAACTTAAAGGCCACCTAGAGGATGTGCTGCTGTTGGTTGCTATATGTACTCTTTGTATAAATACACATTGCAAAATAATATTAAAATTCAGCTAACTAAACGAGATGCAGTATGTTCTGAATTCTGGTAGTGTCAGTGGGGTGGCTGTATTATGCCACAGGTGAAGAAAAAACATATTTAAGGAGACTGAAGTCTGAGCTTGGTCAGTATAGTTTACTATTGAGCACTCTATTTTTTACAGAGCAGAGAATATAATCAAAATCTATAAAATGTGTAGGGTAATGAAAAACATTATAAAAACTTCTGTTCATTTGGGAATATTATTTTGATGAGTATTAATTTCACTGAAAAAAAACCTATTGAAATTACACAATATCTTTAAAAGTTAGAAAAAAAATCCAGAAGAAATTTAAAAAAGGAAAGATGAGAGCAATGCTGTTTATTGGCACAAATACTTGGACTGACCTAAAAATTCCCTATCAAGTTGCCAGGAAATATATTTTTTTTCCCCTTTTTTTTTTTTCATTGGTTCAGTCACCAGCAGCAATGACTAAACTTCCTGTTAATTCTGTAGCACGTTTCCATAGAGGTTATTTGCCTCTTTGTGAAAGAGTATAGATTATCCTTTTATAAAATCTGTTTGTATGATTATGGGGAAACCAAAACATTTTGATATAATTTCTCATGTGTATAATATGTCTAGAGGAGTTATTTTATTTTCTATGCAACATTCACCTTTTGCATTTCTAAGGTCCAGTGGTCTGAGGACGATCATATTTTGCATTATGCTTTTTTATATTAAAAAAGTAAAGTGAGAGTTTAGGACTGATACTGAAGGGCAAAAAAACATTGTATCCACTAAGAAGTGTTTCTGTGGTAGAACAACTACAGTTGCAGAATCTACTTCTGCTGAAAAGATACTTTTTTTTTTTTCACTATGTAGTAAAGACTGCATTTTTCTTCTTATGTAGAGAGTTATTTTTTTCACATGTTCATTTAAATCATGCAGGGATGTTAGCTGATCACAAACTCAAACTACCTAATAACAATATTTTGTTTCTTGATTTCCTAGAGGTGTACTGTATTTCCTGCTGTGTTGGTACGTCAACATCCTTTTCTTCCTCAACTGTTAGTCAACTTTCTATTACCTTCTGAAGTTTTACACTGCAAACTTTAACTGCACATAGAAGCTTGTTTCAGACTAGTTGATTAACACGGGTATAGAAGATTTAGAGGATCCAATTCCAATTAACCAAGGTGAAGTGATTTTCATGCAATGTTTTCAACCAGAGAGCTATAAGACAGCATCATATATAGCTCTGGGGGTATGAAACCTTCCTCATTCATATTTATTAGATGCATCTGGCACTTCTTCATAATTTATATGCAGTAAATTTCTATAATAAATACTAAATATACATGCCACACATTTACTATCCCGCTATTATGTCTCATTGATAATTTAGTACTAGATATGCTTTGCATTTCAAATATTTTCTTATCCTGACTTTGTATAACTATGAGTGGAACAGTGTCTTAGTATGATTACTAATTGCTTAGGAAAACATTCCTCTTGGTATTAACGAAATCAGAAAGAGCCTTTTGGTTTTGCTATGCATGTTAGAGACAGCATAATGATGTGGTAAAAAAAAAAAAAAGATAAGAAAAAACCAAAATAATAAAGTATAAACTTTTTAAAAATTTATTGAAACTGAGGGAAGAGTTAAGCTTTAGTACTTGAGTAACCTATTACGGAGTGTCTGCCAGCCAGTTTTTATTTGTGTGGCTTATTATACTACAAATTCCCTGCATGACCTTGTTTGAGATGCTCATTGCTGGAGCTTGCTGGCTTTATCCATTGTGTATGCTGTTTACTTAATGAAGAGACTGATGCTGCCTCTGCTTGCTTTTCACCCAGCCCACTGTGAAGAGATACATCCTCGCATCCAGGCATGGGTTGCTCCGAGGAGCGGTCTCCCCAAATCTCCCTCCTGTGTTCTTCTTGCAGAGAAATCATTGCACAAGAATACAGTTTAGAAGCTGCAGATTACCTTGCTCTTGAGAGATATATCTCCCTATTGTAATTTTTTTTTTGGTTCAGCGGGAAGAACTGCTGTGTTTGCCATTATCACCGTCAGTCCAGCCTTCATTCCATGGACATGTCATCAGTGCCCTTCAGGAGAGATTGTGGTCAGGCAGAAATGTCCTCTGTTGTCATAGTTCAGCCCCAATTGGGACCAGACTATGCAGTGTCTCTCTCACTCCCCCCACCCTCCAAGAGAATAGGGGGAGATGATATAAGAAAAATGGCTCGAGGTTTGCGATAAGGACAGGGAGAAAATCCTTACAGTTACCATTACAGGCAAAACAGACTCAACTTGGGGAAAACTATTAATTTATTACCAAAACCAGCAGGATAATAAGACAGAGAACAAGATAACCTCCCCCCACCCCTCCCTCTTTCTGAACTTAATATTATCTCTACTACCTTCCTCCCCCTGAGCGGCACAGTGGGGGAAGAGGGAATGGGGGTTGCAGTCAGTTCATCATGCGTTGTTTTATGCTGCTGCTTCATGGTTGGGGGAAGAACTCCTCGCATTCCTCCCCTGCTCCATTGTGAAGTCCCATCCATATGCCACAGTCCTTCGTGAAACTGCTCTGGCATGGGTCATCTCTTCCACGGGGTGCAGTCTCTCCAGAACAGCTGCTCCAGAGGGCCCTCCACAGACCACAGCCTCATTCAGGCATCCACCTGCCCCAGCGTGGGGTCTTCCACAGGCTGCAGGTGGATCTCTGCTCCTCTGTGGACCTCCATGGGCTTCAAGGGGACAACCTCTTCCACCATGGTTATCACCACAGGCTGCAGGGGAATCTTGGCCAGGAGACGCATTACTCCTCCCCCTCCTTCTTTACTGACCTTGGCATCTGCAGCTGTTCCTCTCACAAGAAAAGTTCTTCACAAAAGGCTGGCAGACACCTCTCAGAACCTCTTAACATCATCCAGCTCATCTCCTCTCCACTTCTTGCAGCTGGGCCAGGCCGATTATGGGCTGACTCCCCCTCTGAGCCTCTGCCCCTGCTCAGCTTCTTCACATCTTCTCTTCCCTTTTTTTTTTTCCTATTTTCCCCTTCTTAAATACATTATCGCAGAGGCATTATCACGGAAAGTTCTGCTACCAATCGGCTCGGCCTTGACCAGCAGCAGGTCCGCCCTAGGCCTGGCTGAGTCCACTGAAAAAGGGGAGCGACTTCTAGCAGTTTCCTACAGAAGCTACCACCTTAGGCCCCTCCTCACTAAACAAAACCACAACATCTGTTTTCCCCTGGGGGAAACTCATTAGCAAAGAAATGGAATTTCAGGGTGCCTGCCTGGTGTGGCCAAGCAGTAGAAATTGGTGAGAAAAAAAGCAAGTAGCTCCTGCTTACGAGACACCTGAAGCTGCTCCTGGGCTCAGCCTTGGTGTGGCCCTGCTGCAGGAAGGGGAAGGCTTCTGCTTCTCCCTGAATGTGCTTCAGGCAGCGTGGGAATTGCTGCATGCATGCAAAATAGATAGCACTGTACAGACCAAATTAAACTGCTGCTGGAAAATGAGAGAGGGAAGGAAGAAATAGTATTGGTTTGAGCAGCTCTAAAAACTAGCTATCTCTCTCCTTTTTCAACAATTGGAAAATTGGTGCTAATGATGGCAGCAAACTCACTTTCTGAGTGCTTTTCTGTTATGTGATGTCTGCAAAATACCTGGTTAAGACTAGCAGGTAGAATCCGCTTGCTGTTGTATGAGCTCCATCAGTGATATTAATTCATCATTATTTTATTTTTGTTCTGCATGCATCAATAACTCTGGTAGTAACAAGAAATTATTACAGAAAAGCATAGCGTTGGTAACACTGTTATCATTCTGATCTCCAGTGAACCAGAATCCCAGTGTCACACGGGTCTCCTTTCTCCTTTGAAAGAGCTATTCAAGCAGTTGATGCTGATGACATGTTCAGGTTAAGCACAAATCATATATCAGGAGCTCACCCTTTGCTAGAATGAGCAGGAACTTAATTTGAAAACAAATGGAACACGAGACATACAGTAGATGTTAAAAAATGACAGAATAACTGATATGTGTCCGCAACCTGTCTAGGGAAGCGGAACAGAGGAAAAAATTGAAATAATAAATATGCTGGGTGCAGACACTGATTACTCAGAGGAAGATCTTAAAGCATCAGATTGAATTCTTAGATTCATGCTGCCAGGGTGTAGAAAGCTAGTGTGCGGAGGGGGGCTGTCAAGTTATTTTTTACCACCCTTTTTGATCCTGAAATGTACATTACTTGAGTTATTAAAATGAGGCTTTACAAAGGCATCCCCAAGAGCCTTTGCAGTACTGAGGCTGTTGTTCTATCAACCAGACGTGGCAGGTGGCTCACTGGCAACAAATAGGATGCGGGATCACAAACACCGCCCTGCAGTAGCAAGAGGACAAAAGTGATGCAATATGGAAGGTCATTTTTTTGGGCCCCAACAATTAATGCTTCTGCCACTGATTCTGTTCCTATCGTGCAGGAAGTTTGGGTTCAGTTCTCCAGTCTGTTAAATGTATGGGGCCTCACAAAGGAAATTCGTTACTGATGAAAATTTCTAAAACTACTTTGTGAATCAGCATGCTGACAATACAAGGAATAATTTGGTTTAATATCAACTGACAGGAATGTACCAGTTGTTAATTGCTAGATATTTTTAAATTGTCTAAGACTGAGTTTGGGGAGGAGTGTGTGGTTCAATGGGTTTGGGTGGTGAGCTTTTCTGTTGTTTGTGGTTTGTTTTGATTTTTTGAAACAAAAAGGTCCCCTCCTGCACTCCCTCCAAAAAAATCAGACAAACTTCAGCATACTGCTGCCTGTCCACTAGAATTAAGATATACCCTGCTGTGTTGCTTTTAGTGTATCCTGTTTATCAATTTAATAAGAATGAAAGCAAACAAAAAATAGAAGCATAGAATCATAGAATGGTTAGGGTTGGAAGGAACCTTCAAGGGTCATCTAGTCCAACCTCCCTGCAAGAAGCAGGGACATCTCCAACTAGATGAGGTTGCTCAGAGCCTCATCCAGCCTGGCCTTGAATGTTTCCAGGGATGGGGCATCCACCACCTCTCTGGGCAACCTGTTCCAGTGTTCTACCACCCTCACTGTAAAAATTTTTTTCCTAATATCTAATCTAAATCTACCTCCCTCTATTTTAAAACCATTACCCCTAGTCCTGTCACATAGGCATTAAGATGAATGTGGATTTTTGCATTATAACACTTAAATACATAATTTTGTAATTTTTGTTGTGAAAATTCATCTTTCCTAATTTTAATGCTGAGATTTTGCTGTAAAATTGCACCCAGATTTGAATGAAAAGCATTTTTTTCCTTCAGTTGCTGATCTGTAGAGTTTTGTGCTTCTTGAGTGCTTTTATAAAGAAAGAAAAATGAAACTTGAATATTTATTAAAAGTTTCGGTTTTTTAAAATTAATATTGCTGACTGGTCTGTATGGAGAACTCTTTGGAATATGCTGTATATCCCAATAAGGTGAGAAACATATAAAAATAATGATGCTTTTGTCAATGTAAGAACATTAAGGCTCTGGAAGTGCATAGAAGCATTGATGAATGTGGCTTACTGTGAGAGAATACTTGCACTTTGAGACATGCCTCTTGTCTCGAATGTACATAGCATGTAGCATAATATAATGTGATTCGGTCTGGTCCACAGAATCATTCATAGTTGAGATTCATTCTGAAATTCTTGAGTTATCTCATGAAGAAAACTTATATTAGAAAGTTAGTGTACACTTGTAGCAAAGCATGTTTATTTTTTTTTATATTATGGCACTTGGAGTGCAGTATGTTTGAATCTCTTATTCTATCCAAACTTAGGTAGCCTTCAAGACAACTTGTCCTTTTCCTCTAAATATCTCATCTATTATTTTTTTTTTCTTTCTCATGTCCAGGGAGGCACCACCATTGTTTTATAATAGTTCTTTTATTGTTTTTAATCAGACAGCAGAGCTACATTTTTGAGGTGACTTGTACAGTCACCAAGTCCCACTGTGGGATCAGAAAGGCATTGTATACATGTTCAAAATATCGACCACAAGGTGTGCCTAAAAATGCAGGAGAAGAATATGTTAATTTGTACATTTAGTTATTTCTGATCCCAAATTGCTTTAATTTTGTGTTTTCTCGTAGCATTTGTCCTTACAATCAGATACTGAAAATTTCTTTAAAACAACAGTTTACGAAGATCTTGGTTGGAAGATCTCATTAAGTCCCTAGTTTGCAGCTCTGCATAGTGAACTTGTCTTTATATTTCATTGAATATGCAGACTTCAGTATCTAGAGGTTTTCTTTTTGTCTAGCTGGATTTAGCATTACAAAGTTTTATATGTTCATTGCTTTTCTGTTAATTTCATTGCCCATTCCATCCATTTTATTATTTTTATTGCCAAAACACCTGAAGTATTGAATTTCTTTATTTCTTTTCTTGTTGCTCAGATTTCTTTTCTGCATCAGTGTTCAGTGTTTAAGGGATGGATTTTGGATGGGGACAGGGAGGGTTGATTGTAAGTTTTTTCTGGTTTGTTTTTTTTTTTTTTTAGCCCAATGTACCTGGTACAAGGCATCCCTGCTGGTACTTGTAGCTGCCTTAAATATATATATGAATCTTACTTATTTCTTAACCTTTCATTAAATCATAGTTACGTTAACATTCGGTGTCAAATACCCTAATAACCCAGGAATTTCTCTAAATTTGTTCTATAAATTCTATGAAAGTTTTTGTGAAAGTCTATGAAGTCTGTACAGAAATAAATGCCATTGATTCATTTTTGTTGTGACAATGAGGTAGGTATTTCATCTTTAAATTTCCTATCTGAATCTTGTCTGGTTTTGTAAGTTTGTATCTGGTACTTTCTTGACTTTAACTGAAGGTGTAGACTAAAATAAGAGTATTTCATACTATGGTTGACTTGCTATGAATGGAATTTCTATCTAGATACTGCTTTGGTTAAGATCTCTTATCCCTGACAGCCTTATTATCTGTGAACTTTCCTTCTCATATCCTATTTTTCCTCTTCCTATACCCTTAGGAAGATTTTATCAAAGTATCCACTATATCCTTCAGAAGTGACTGAGAGGTTACTATTGGAAGTATTTCCTCAAGTTGTTCAATTTCTGCTCTTTAACCATGCAATGGTGTTCTCCATTTCCTTTCTGCTACCAAATCTCATTTAACCTCCAGATGCCTCTGCTGAGTTTAGCCACATTGTTCAGCCATGTACCTTCTGGTTAACTTTTATTCTCTAGGAATGCAGTTGCTCAGGTATCTTTCCTAATTTGCCTTTGTGGTCCTGTACTTGTCTCCTGATGTTTGTTTTCATCCATGACTACTGTTTTGAACTAAGGAAGACTACGCAGTCTGTCACTTACCTACAGCCATCTCTTATTTTGTTTCTAGTATTTTTTGCCTTTGTAATTTTTTTTTGTCATTCTCCTCTTGTAGTCAGTCCTTCCTTATTTTTTTTAAATATTAGCTTAGTTTACAGCTTACTCTCACTTTTCTGCTGTTCTCTGACAACCATTTTCTTTTCCTTTTCAGCATTTGTTTATACATTTCTTTATTTAGCTCCTTTTGCCTCTTACTATACTGTACTATATGGTCTTAATCTGCATGCCTTCACCTGACACAGGATTGCAAATAAATACTGTGTGTAAAGTTGTCTATTTATGCTGTTATAATGCATATATATTTTGTTTTCAGTTCTCTAAAACCCTGGTTTGCATCAAAATTCTGGAGCATTCATTGTTCATTTTTATGCTTTGCCAAAGCTATCAAGCTATCTAAGGTTATATATATTTATCTATCTAGGTATACAGTCATGTAGACATGCCTAAAGCCATATGCAAATAACATCTATCTATATAAAAAGCTTTGGATGTAGTCTAACCATTAACAGATAAAAACCATTGGCTACTATGAACATATGGCATCTCCTGGCTTCTACAATAATCTGCCTTTACTTCTAAAGTATGAACTTTCAGTGGACCTTGCACACACAGCAGCCTAAGTTCTACCTTCTTCATTTAGTCTAAAATACTACTGATTTTAGTGGAATGTGGGAAACAGTGGTAAGAAGACAAAGATTTGATTCAGATTCTTATATTTGTCTGGGAAAGGGTATTTTTACCTACTGCAGGACAACCAGAGATTGCTCAACTAGTGGATTAAAGAATTTGTGGAAGTGAAAAAAAAAACCTGCATCAGCTGCTGTTGTGCAGCCCGAAGTACTCAGGGCCTGACTTGATCATCACCCTGCTATCCTCCTTGCTATAAATTGATCCTCTGGGTATTTTTAGTGTCTAAAGGATAACCAATGACTTCAGTGAGGGTACAGCGATTCAGATAAGTTTATAGTATCCCAGTAGAGACATCAGGTGGTTGACAAATACATTAAAATAATGTGACAGAAATGTCTTCTCCCAAAAGTTAATGCATTTCTAGCTAGCAATCCATAGTCTCCAAAAGAAAAACTTTGTTCTGTCAAATTAAAATGCTATAATTGAAAGGAAGCTTTCCAGTATGTTTTTCTGCACTCCATCACTGAAATGTTGCTTTGCTGTGAAGTTAGATACATTCAAAAGGAGAATTGATTAAGCCTCTCAACTAGATTACTTTCAGCTGAGTTGCTTATGGGAGAAGAATTCTTGCCCTGACCTCAAAGCATTCTCATCTAAAAGCTTGAGGTCTATGCAAGACATTAAAAGACTTTGTAAGTCAAATGAATTTGGTATAATTTCAAATGTATTCTTCAGCTATGTTTTTAGGAAACATTTACAGCTGAGTGTCTGCATTGTCATTTATATTTTATTAGCATCTAAAGGCCTCAAATGAATTCAAGCCTGGAAGCATTTGGGAAATAGAAATACAGGATAATATACTATCCTAGTCCCAAATATCTGTCACTATTAAGATGAAAGAAGTAGAAAGGGCAACAGTGGCACAGTGGCTTGTGAAGAACGGTGCAGCAGATCCCTGCCACCAGAGTACAGGTTCCCTGAATTCCAGTGCAATGTCTTGTTTGCTAGGCCACGTTAATGTGAACACATCCCAGACAAGGGAGAAACAGAGTTTGGCTAAAGTGGAACACAGATGCCATAAAAATTCCACCCCCTCTAGGTGATTTTCATAATTTTGGGCTACTGGGAAAGCAATTTCAAAATATTGCATAGCAATCACAAGGGCTGAACACATAAGAATATCATAGTTGTTACAATTTCAGCTAAGTGGAACCACTAAACAGTTATAAGCCATCACTAGTCCCCTTTTCTGTCATTCAGGGTACAGCATCATGGATGTTTTTAACACCTCTTTTCTTGAGGAAAAGCTAAATATTTTTTTGCAAATATGCTATACTATAAGTAACCAGTAAGTACTAAGAGCGTGTAAATATCTTTGCTATAAATGCATCTTTCTTCGTTAAGCAGCTGTCAACAACATCTGAAGTGTGCTTTATCTGAAACTTAAAATTTGGAGTGATGACTAAATACACATGGAAGAGTATGGTACAGAACATATATAAAATCCTGGTGATGGAGGATACATAATTTGTTTCCTGTCTGTGCCACTTCGTGAATTAGAAAAAATGATTAATTTTGACCCCATTCTGCTTCTCTTGGAGCCATGGGGAAAAGGAGCAAAACCTCTCATTGTGCTTCAGCATCTCACACATGCTTTGTGGTTGTTTTTTTTTTTTAATGCAGTCATGTGTCATGTCTCTGATAAAGTGTTCCCTTGAGCCAGTCAGAGAAAGTATCGTCATTGTCTATATGAGGAGAGGGTAAAAGGAAGTGGGTGAAATTGGATGTTGTGAAAATCAAATTCTCCCTGGGACTGTGTTCCAGCTAGGATAGAGTTAATTTTCACCAAACCTGGGAGAGGAACTGGAGCTAGTGGCATCTGGGACTGGGGAACACAGCTAGGATAGCTTACCAATTAGCCAACCACTGGGATAGCTTACTCAAATTAGCCAAAGGGCTATTCAATACCATGTGATGTCATGCTCAGTACGTAAAGCAGGAACAGTACACAGGTTTTGCTACTCAGAAATGAGTTGAGCGTCAGGATCCACTGTGAGCTATTGTACTGTAAATCATGTGCTTAGTATATTATACTGGTGGGTTTTTTTGTTTGTTTTCCCTCTCTGTTTTCTCTTCCTTTGCTGTTCTGTTAAGCTGTTTTTATCCCAACCCATAAGTTTTCCCTTTCTTTTTCTCCTAATTCTCCTCCTCATCCCAGTACTGGAGTGGGGAAGAGGAGGGAGGGAGTGAGTGAGTGACAGCATAGTATTTTAGCCACTGAGTGGGGCTAAGCCACTACAGGCTGTCAGGAGTACGAGGGGTCATGCTCATCTTATGCCAATTGGACAAATGGGGAGACCCATAAGGAAAATGCTATTGAGATTATATCTAACTGTTTTCTGATAATATTTTTTGATTTGTTGAATTTGTAACAGAATTTAGAGAAAACTATGCCTAAAACATGACAAGATTAGAAAATGTCAAACTAAATATTGATAAACAATGATGATTTTTTGGGCCCTTGTACCCTCAAAATACTGATCCCTTCTTTAGGGACTTTAGTGGTATTCTGGCAATCCTTTCTAACCTTCTTCTGAAGAAATTACTGTGTTGTCCTATTCAGAATAGGAAACAATATTTCTTAGACAACCTCAAAGCTATTTGTTGAATGATGTTTTGGGGAAAATTTAAAAAATGAAAATGTGCCTAAGCTGCACAACTCATTGAAATTCCTGTTTATCAAAGCTTCTTCTGTATGCTCTGAAACAACCAGGAGCTCAAACCTCAGGATTGTTTTAAAACACGCTAGAGATGATGTTGCTCTTTCACTTGCATATCAATTTTGAGTATAGAACGTGAATGAGGAAAAGATTACCTTTGTTTTCCATCTAAATATATAGAAATCAAGTAGTAATACCTATTAAAAACATACTATGAATAGTTGATGGAATTTGCTAAGCCAGATGTTGTGTAACATTATACTAGCCTCTTAAAGTGGTTTTCCTTTACAAAGTGTAACTGGGGACTTAGTTTTATTATTTCTGCATAATCTTTTAGCTCCCTGTTCGCATGCAAACTTACACTGTCTAGCTGGTACTTATTGAGAAATTTGAGAATAATTATTTTTTAAATGTTAAAGCAAATACTTCCTTCTACATCCTCATCTACCTAAAATGAAATGTGCTTGGGAGACTGGGTGATAAATTTATCTTTTCTTGTTTCTTTCTTGTGTATCTTTACATAAATTTTTGAGGTCTGTGAAGAACACCTCACTGAGCCCTCAGTCTGAGTGTTGAATAGAATTTTATCATATCATGATAACATTAGAGTTGTGTTGCTGTGTTCCACAATATGAGTATGAATAGCTCAGTTGGTAAGTCATTGTTTTAAAGATTCACAGTACTCTGGAGAGCATTGCAGATACATTGGTAGATTGCTCAATTTTATACCTAGATCACTAAGTATGCTGGAGGATATGGAAAATAACTATTAGGCAGACCACAACCAATTCAATAGTTACACGATGAGAAGCCTTTGCTGAATTATATAGAGAAGCAGAAATGCATGGTTTCTTGTCCTTAGAAATGGTAATGGACTTAGCAGCAGCAGCGATAACCCTGACCTGAATGGAGGTCAGGAAGGTGAAACTTCTCTGCTTCGTGGCATGGTGTGTGTGCGTGCACAGTGATGTGCACAATGAGAGGAACAGAAGGAGCTGCTGCTCCTGTAGTCTGTCTAGTATATCTACAGTCTCTGCGTGTGCTGAAGATCTTCAGAAAATGCTACCATTTGAAAGAGGGCAATTGGGTGCTGTGGCATTTGATAAAACTACTCTAGTAGCCTTGGGGAAAACAAACACTTTAACATTAACCTTGTCCCACTGTAAATGTCTCCTCATGATAACAGTCAAGTGTAAATATTGAAGTCAGCATGAGAACTGTTTTGTTTTTACATGAAGGTGAAAAGGTCTAAAAGGACAGTGGTCAAAAGAAATCACCAAGGCACTTTTTGATATAATTTTTTTTTTTTATTATAGTGGCATGAGAAACTACGATACATCACAGGAAATAAGTTTGAGTGTGGCATCTGAACCAAAAAATAAAGTCAAGAAAAGAGTATCTACATATTTCCCCCAAAGGTGTTTTTTTTTTTTTTTTTCTGAGAGCAAAATGTTTGAAGTTGTTATGTTCTGGTTCTTGTTCTCTCAGAAATCATACTTGATTTCCAAAACAGCCCATTTGCTATAAACTCCTGTGCAGGAATGGGCAGCTTGTCAATCATGATGTGCTCATGTCTCACAGGAGTCTGGAGGCACTACATCATGCGAGTCACAATAGGGCTGCCCTGCCTCTGTGGGTGTGGGTGACTTGTCTGCAAGAGGTAGGGAGGCAATAACATCTATTACAGATCTCATCAATGGATTTTGCAGGGACTTGGCTGTGCAGGAATCCTACCTACGTCCTACTGTGAGGTTGAATTCAACATCATCTGCAGCTGTGAACCCATCCTAAACTCCTTGCCAGTAAGCTCTTTGGAGAATGTGTCATGTCTTGCAGCTCTTTGGCCTTAGAAAGCAGGGCCAGGAATGATGGCTGTAGCTGCTTTAGGTCTAAAGTATACCCTGTTGCACAATGTTTATTTCAATTAAGTCTAAGTCATGTAGATTTTGTCTAAGTCAGAATGTGTCTGAATTAATATATGTAAGTTACGGGGAGCAAAAATACATATGACTATCCCAGTTGGGATGAAGCTCCCTGAGACACCATTAGAAGGTGCTAATAAGGATGTTTTCCTATGAATTTTTGTTCTGGTTTTGTTTAGTGAGGGGGGGGCCTAAGGTGGTAGCTTCTGTAGGAAACTGCTAGAAGTTGTTTCCCCTTTGTTCAGTGGACTCAGCCGGGCCTAGGGCCGACCCGCTGTGGCTAAGGCTGAGCCAATTGGTAGCAGAGGGGAAAACAGGAAAAAAAAAAAAAGATGTGAAGGAGCTGAGCGGGGGCAGAAAGGAGGAAGCGGGGGCAGAAAGGAGGAGGCGTGAGCCTTGTAGGCCTCACCCTCTGGGCTCCTGCCAGGCGGCGAACTGGGCCCAACTGGGCCCGGCCGGGCTGCAAGAAGTGGAGAGGAGATGAGATGTGAATGAGATGTAAAAAGATCCTGAGAGGCGTCTGCCAGCCTGTCGTGAAGAATTTTTCTTGTGAGAGGAATGGCTGCAGATGCCAAGGTCAGTGAAGAAGCAGGGGGAGGAGTAACACGTCTCCTGGCCAAGATTCCCCTGCAGCCTGTGGTGATGACCATGGTGGAGCAGGTTGTCCCCCTGCAGCCCATGGAGGTCCACAGAGGAGCAGAGATCCACCTGCAGCCTGTGGAAGACCCCATGCTGGGGTAGTTGGATGCCTGAAGGAGGCTGTGGCCCGTGGAGGGCCTGCTGGGACAGCTGTTCTGGAGGGACTGCACCCTGTGGAAGAGATAACCCATGCCGGAGCAGTTTCACGAAGGACTGTGGTCTGTGGGAGGGACCCCATGCAGGAGCAGGGGAGGAATGCGAGGAATTCTTCCCCCGACTATGAAGCAGCGGTGTAAAACAACGCATGATGAACTGACTGCAACCCCCATTCCCTCTTCCCCCCTGTGCTGCTTGGGGTGGGGGGAAGGTAGTAGAGATAATATTAAGTTCAGGAAGAGGGAGGGGTGGGGGGAGGTTATCTTGTTCCCTGTCTCATTATCCTGCTAGTTTTAGAAATAAATGAATAGTTTTCCCCAAGTCGAGTCTGTTTTGCCCATGACGGTAACTTTAAGGATTTTCTCCCTGTCCTTATCTCATAACATTTCTTATATTATCTCCCCCTATTCTCTTGGAGGGTGGGGGGAGTGAGAGACAGACTGCGTAGTCTGGTCCCAATCAGGGCTGAACTATGACGCTTTTGAACTACAGGATCCCAGAATCTTTGAGCAAGTTTTTGCAACTACTATGTGTACATCTGTATATTCTTTTTCTACTGCTGTTTTCATTTTTTTTTTCAGAATTTTTTCATTTAGAACTTTTAAATAAATCCCTAGAGCACCGCACAGGCTATTTTTATTGCACAATGTAGCTTCATAGGCTATTTAACACAGCGGGCCATGTTTCACAGCTGGCTGGATCTCAGGAAGTTAACCAAATTCTGCTTTCATTTAGATCAAGAATAAAATTTACAGTGATTAAAGTGGGACTCAGAGTTTGTGGCTGGTAAATTTGGTTGTCTCATCACTTACTCATAACTGTATATTCTGTCTATATCTGCTCTCTGCTTGTCACTAAGGGAGCTAGTCACTGGCAATCATCAGTAACTAAATTTGGAACTTATCTTCAGCTTGTGCTTATTTGCACAAAGTTATATTTTCATGTAATGTTTGCAGAAAATAAACTTGGAAGGATGAACTTACTTATAAAATAGACACACATTGACATACTCCAGTAAAAATAGCAGCAGAGATGAAAAACGGAACTAGTTCTGTAGTTCTTTTTGTCTGTATTTTATTGGACCCAAGGTCCAAACTCTCCAGAATAAGCAGAAGGGTCTTCCCATTTTTAATTTATGCAACGTTGTATAAACTTGCATAAAACAGCAAAACTTTGGTTCAGGAAATGCTGCAGTCCTTCTTTTTGTCTGTTCACCCATATTTTGAATCTTGTTAAGTTTCATATGGAAACCATGAATGCATTATTGCAACGTGGTACCTAAACATCTATGTAATTAACATATATTAAACTACCTTTATGTCAATTTAATAATACTCTGTAGAGCTATACATGAAGAACTTCTGGATACTGCAAGGTATGAAGGCATATTTAATGGTTTTGAAACCCTCCTATATAATGCATAATAGAGTCAACATTAACTATTCAAATAGCTACATAAATGTTTTAGGAGGAATGGAAGGAGAGAAAGCTTGTTTCATTTCATTGAAGAGGTTCCAAGAAAACCAAAACTGACTCTAGCAGCTGCTGAAGAGCAAAACTAGGATGCTGGTTTTCCACTGTATTTCCAAATAGTCAGTACTCTTAGGATTGGTGATCGTACAGTGGAGAGTCCTAGGTATGTTGCTTTGCTAATTTATAAACTGGCTCAAGAACTGAGCCTTGTTGTGATTTTTTTTTTTAACATGAAATGAATAGTTTCATAAGACTGCATTTAGTCCAGGTGAATACATGTATTCTAGGAAGAAAGGAAGTTACACGTATTAGTTAGAAAATAAATTCTATTTATAGAATTTTCTACCTGCGTTGTGGCTTCCCTGTTGTTGCTACATATATTTGTTTCTGTTTTGATTTTGTGAGAAGGCTGACAAAACTAGAGAAAACTAACCTTATTTTTCAATGGTATCCCTTTAAAGTCTAGTCTTCTCAAAGCCTCAAGCAACATAATGTTGCCTATTCTATGGATATCATTGATTTGTGCTTCTTGAGTACAAACTGGTATTGATTCTTAAGTCTGGAAAAAAATGGTAAATATCCTGAAGCAGCTTTTAATTAATCTCATGCTTCATTTTACTGAGTGGTAAAATGCAAAACAATTATGGAACAAGTTACTTAAAGGACAGATCTGTACTGAATAATTCAGAGTTTGATAAGTTAAATAGAAGAAAGAAAAAAAAATTAGAGTTAAATATGAATAGAAATTCAGATGTTTGCCTAAAGTGACAGGAATTCCTGTTAAGTTACCTCAGGAGACATGCTGTAGGCTGATTTGAAGAAGAGTATGTATGGTAGTATAGGAAAGCTATATATATAGGAAGCTATATATCTAGGAAATAAATTCATAACACTCTCTATGTTTAATTGCTTTAAAACTTTCTTGCTAGTACGTAGAACTAGGAGAGGTGGACTAAATAAAGAACTCAACTCTCAGAATAATGATATTTTAAAGTACCACTCAGGTGACATGTAATCTGAGAAAAATATTGATTTAATTTTTTGTAGCATTTTTTTTTGTATATGTGTGTATATTTTACACACTGAAAAAAAAAAAGGGTATGTGGATTTATAAAAAAAAAAATCCAGAAAATACTACATTACTTCAGACTGCATGTAGATGTATTGTATTGGTCCTCTTTTATTGAAACATAATGAAATGCTGCTATCAAATTATCTCCTATGGTTTTCCTATGGAATATAGAAAATGTACTTAGTACACACAGATAAATAATTGCATTCTTACTGGAGATCAACCAGAATATTCTGTATGTGCAAATTCTGTAGAAGCGTTTATTAGAATTGCAAGAAGCCTCTTTGTTATTAAGACTGTAGACAGTCTTTGCATATCTCTGAGGAATTGTCGTAGTTCAGCCCCAACAGGGACCAGACTACGCAGTCTCTCTCTCACTCCCCCAACTCTCCGAGAGAATAGGAGGAGATTTGACAAACAAAAGAAAACCAGAAAAAAAACCAAACACGTGGGTTAAGATTGAACAAAAAGTAAAATTAACAGTAATGACAGAAGAAAACAAGACAATGATGGAACACAAATACAGCACAATAGCTCACAACAGATCTCCACATCCAGTCTCTTCCAAGCAGCAGGGAGCCTCCCTTCAGCACCCTCCTCACTTATATACTGAGCATGATGTCAGATGGGATGGAATAGCCCTTTGGCTAATTTGGGTAAATTAACCCCAGCTGTTAGCTAATTAGTTAACTATCCCAGCCATAGGGGCTACCAGCTTCAGTTCTCCACCCAGCTCAGGTAAACATTAACTCTATCCTGGCCAGAACCAGGACAGGAATCTAGCTACTTGCATCTTTTTTTACATGCCAGTTATGTTAGCTGATTATTTGATTTTTTTTTTTTTTTTTGTAGCTACAACCCACAGAATATGAAGGAAGAACAGAACAGTGTTTTTGACAAAAAGAAAAAGATGAGCTTGTGTATGAAGAAAAGCTAAGGCATACACGTCAACAAGATGTAAAATGCAACAGCTAATTGAGTTTCCTTAATCTATTTTTGTCACTGTATTTGAGGAGTAGCTTACTTTCTTCAGATTGAAGGACTTAGTCTGCATGGGTTTACAGCAGACACAAACTTTTTGAGATTGCGTTAGCACAGATGTTGTTAATGTCATTGAAGGAATAGCTTACTATAACTTGCTTAAGAACTCACACTTGGTTGTAATACTTCATACCTCATTTTAGTGTTTCCAGCTCCTGTCAGTCTGTTTGGACCTGCAGATTGAGCACTGCTTAGCTTGTGGTAGGATCTTGGACAGGTTCAGCTGAGACAGTTCTCTCACATAAGTACAAGGTTATTTGTTCTGGTTTTGTTTAGTGAGGGGGGGGGGCCTAAGGTGGTAGCTTCTGTAGGAAACTGCTAGAAGTCGCTCCCCTTTGTTCAGTGGACTCGGCCGGCCTAGGGCCGACCCGCTGCTCGCCAAGGCCAAGCAAATTGGTAGCAGAATGTCTCATGATAACGCCTCTGTGATAACGTATTTAAGAAGGGGAAAACAGGAAAAAAAAAGAGAAGACAAGATGTGAAGCAGCTGAGCGGGGGCAGAGAGGGGTAGGCATGAGCCTTGGGGGCCTTGCAGGCCTCACACTCTGGCCTCCCGCTGGGCAGCCGACTGGGCACAACTTGGCCCGGCCTGGCTGCAAGACATGGAGAGGAGATGAGATGTGAATAAGATGTAAAAAGGATCCTGAGAGGCATCTGCCAGCCTGTTGTGAGGAATGGCTGCAGACGCCAAGGTCAGTGAAGAAGCAGGGGGAGGAGTAATGCGTCTCCTGGCCAAGATTCCCCTGCAGCCTGTGGTGACGACCATGGTGGAGCAGGTTGTCCCCCTGCAGCCCATGGAGGTCCATGGAGGAGCAGAGATCCACCTGCAGCCCGTGGAGGACCCCACGCTGGGGCAGATGGAGGCCTGAAGGAGGCTGTGGCTCATGGAGGGCCTGCTGGGACAGCTGTTCTAGAGGGACTGCACTCTATGGAAGAGATGACCCATGCCAGAGCAGTTTCACGAAGGACTGTGGCCCATGGGAATGACCCCATGAAGGAGCAGGGAGGAATGCGAGGAGTTCTTCCCCCAACCATGAAGCAGCAGCATGAAACAACTTGTGATGAACTGACCATGACCCCCATTCCCTTTTGCCCCCTGTGCCGCTCAGGAGGGGAAGGTAGTAGAGATAAGGTTAAGCCTGGGAAGAGGGAGGGGTGGGGGGAGGTTATCTTGTTCTCTGTCTCATTCTCCTGCTAGTTTTAGAAATAAATGAATAGTTTTCCCCAAGTCGAGTCTGTTTTGCCCATGACGGTAACTTTAAGGATTTCTCCCATCCTTATCTCAAACCTTAAGGCATTTTTCCTTATATCATCTCCCCCTATTCTCTTGGAGGGTGGGGGGAGTGAGAGAGAGACTGCATAGTCTGGTCCCGATCGGGGTTGAACTACGACAGATATTCAGTTTTTATGGGTTAAGAAAAAAAAACCTTTCAGTGATAAATGAGGTGAAAACAGGAGAGGACATTACTTTCCTGTGAGATAGGCTGTGTGTTGGGGGAGAGAGTACAACTCAAGTTCTGTCTCATGGATGGCTGTGTTTTGAGAGTATTGCATAGCACAGTGTCTTACTATTTCTCTGCATCTTATTGCATCTACTTTTGTGTATCTGAGGCAGTTGAGATGGGAGGAGGTCATGAAGCATCATGAGCTTAATCCGATATCTGTAACTGTCATCCTTGTTCTAGGGTCAGTACATAAGCTCACAAATTGTTCCTTCATTATGCACGGCCATGGTGTATCAATACCCTCATGTATTTTTTTTTGGTCTGTGGTTTGTTGATTTTTATTCCATTTTAAACCTTCAGAGGTGTAATTGTTTTAAATGCAGACATGACAAACAAGATTTTAGCAAGGACACTGACAGAAAATGTTATAAGAATAACGTACTTTTAAAGCTATTTATGAAAACAAAAACCATTTTGTTTTCCAATGATGCCTCCAAATGGCAGATGTTTTGTAGTGGACTAAGTCAAATCTAGTGGTAATGAGTTGTTTTCAACAGGATAAGAAATTAAATAACAGCCTTGACTTTGTAGAGAAATTGCTTAAGCAGGATCAATCTCTCAAAGTCTGTAGCGTCCGATAGTATGAATCAACAGAGGGATTGAATTCATTATATTTCTTAGTAAATATAGATTTTTTTTTTTTCCAAGGAAGAGACAGATCTTCCTCTCTTCCCCCAAATTTTTAAGGGAGAAATCTACCCTAAGCAGAAAGAAGATGTGAAAAAATTCTAACACTTGTCAGCAGCTCATTTTCTTTCCCAGACTAGTGTTTCTCAGTTTAAATGGTGGTTTTGTTGGTTACAAATTGCTCTAGTAACTAGTTTTATTTTTTTCATACAACAAGTAGTTTGAACAAAAAATACAATTTTGTTGTAGAGCTTGTGGTATGCTTTATCCTTGATTTCACACAGGTTTTCTTTCCACCTGCCTGTAAACTGCAGAAACAAACAGTAAATTGTTACTATATGGTAGTTAAGTGTTGGATGTGGGTATAGACGGGATGTATTTTTTTAAAGACAGTTAATGCTCTTATAATTTATGATTTGCAATACATATGCTGATCAATTCTCATTAACTTGGCTACTAACAGAGAAGATAATATATTTTATGGGAGTTTCTCTGACTAAAATTTTGACCTGGCACTTTGTAAAAAATTGTGGCAGAAGATTAGATCTCCTTATAGGAAAAGATAGGAATTTTGAAGTGATTCTTCTTCTTCATCATATAAGAAAGATACTGAAACACAAACCCTTGAAGGCTTAATACAAGTGCATATTGGAGACTACTGTAAGGAGAAGTGTTTGTTGTGATTTTTCAGGCTCAGTTCTGTCTGTTAATCTTTATGCACAATGCTGTCAAGATGGATTATAGTTCTCCAGAACTGTGATCTAGGAGTCATTCATATTAAGGTGATGTGGATGCAACTGATCTCTTGATACATCAGACTTCTATCTCTAGGCCCATGAATTAGAGTTAGGGGACCTAGAGTTGGGTTAACAGGCCTTGTTTCCTTCGTTTGGGAGGGCGATTGTGAGGGCTCTTTCTAGGGTGTACCAGAGCTGCTTCTGGAGCTGGTGCTAGAAGAGCCACTTGCCCCTAATCTCCAGCTACACCACCCTGAGCTGGTGTTTTACCCACTCTGAGGATGGAGCTCTGTGCATTAGCACCACCTCATTAGGTGGAGTCTGGAGCAAGTATGGATAACCTGGAGACATGCCATCTCCAGTTTAGAGAGAAGGATGTCATGCGGGATGGTTTCAAATCCCTGGTCACAGGACTAAAACACCAGGCTTCTCCCAGCCTTTTTATCATGCGTATGTTTGGTGTTCACAACATGGAAGATGTTTGCACCTGGTGGTAGGCTTAGCACTGGTTTCTCTGCTCAGAGCTCCTCAAAGCTCTCAGTATACATACCCATTTAGATGTACAATTGTGAGTGCAACTCTGGACTTGCTGCTGGCGAGACTTCAGCAAAGGAAAAAAAGATATCACAAGGATTAGGTCAAGGAATCATAGAATAGTTTGGGTTGGAAGGGACCTTTAAAGGTCATCTAGTCCAACTTCCCTGCAAGGAGCAGGGGCATCTTCCAGTAGATCAGGTTGCTCAGAGCCCCGTTCAACCTGGCCTTGAATGTTTCAGCCCTCTAATAATTTTTGTGGCCTTCCTCTGGACCCACTTCGACACATCTATGTTCTTCTTATGTTGGGGGCTCCAGAGCTGGACGCAGTACTCCAGGTGGGGCCTCATGAGAGTGGAATAGAGAGGCAGAATCACCTCCCTCCACCTACTGGCCATGTTTCTTTTGATGCAGCCCAGATGCTGTTGGCTTTCTGGGCTGCAAGTGCACATTGCTGGCTCATGTTGAGCTTCTTGTCGACCAGCGCTCCCAAGTCCTTCTCCTCAGGGTTGCTCTCAGTCCATTCTGTGCCCAGCCTGTATTCATGCTTGGGACTTCCCCGACCCATGTGCAGGACCTTGTTGAACTTCATGAGATTTGCACCTCTCCAGCCTGTCAAGGTCCCTCTGGATGGTATCCCTTCCCTCATAAATGATCTTGACTGTAGAAAGGGATACTGGCACAATGTGTGCCACGGAAAGTAATACAGAAAGAAATGTGAAGTGGGAAAACAGAGGTGGTAGTTAAAAAGGTGGATTTGTATGGGAGAATGTATATATTATGGTGGAGTGGATGGAGAGTGTGGGAACAAGAAGACAGTGAAAGATTTTGAGAAGGAAAGAACCAAAGACATTATTATGAACAAGAGCAGATATGAGAAGAGGATGATGATACTGGTGGAAATGTGTTTGGAGTGATTAAAGAGAAAGGGGCAGCCAGGAGATAAGAGTGAAAGAAGAACTGAAATGAAGGAAAAGGCTCTGGATGGGATTAATCGGGAAAGAAGAGCAATGGATGCAAGAGTGGGAAGAGAAGCATATGCTCTAAAAAAATGTCTCTGAAACATCTAAGTCTACAGTAACCAGTATGCTTTTAGACTGACCAGGATCCACATTGATGCTTGATGTGTAAGACTGAGAGTTAAAAACAAAGGAAAATAAACAAAAAAAAAACCCAAACATTTTTTTTTCTGGTATCTCATCTGTGTCATTTATAACTCCTTCCCTTTCTCCTTATTTTCACACAACAAAACTGGATATATCCTTCGCTTTTCTCAAAAAAGTGCTTTTGCACAGGTTTCATGACACTGCCATGAAGTACTGGACCTAAAGTAATTGTTTCAGGTTCCTAATTTGTTAATTCAATGTGATCTTTTAAGTCCCCACAGAGGGTACCCTGTTGAAAGGCTTTAAACTCCCTTGGAAATGACTGAGAGGCTGAGAGTTGTCTTTTTATTATAACATCAAGTGGAAGCTAGAGGGCAAATAATCAAAAGTAACTGTTTACAAAACAAGTTTAATGCAGAAGAGTTTAGTACTTAATCTATTCAATTAATCAGCTCTCTGTAAATCCAAATTTGATTGCCTGAGTGATCTAGGTCTTTGGGTGAGAAGCGTGTTTGTTGGCTCTAGAACTATAAACCTTCAATAGTGACCTGCATTCTTTTATCCACTTGGAGAACTGGTCTCTATGCAGGGCCCTTTCTTTTAAGGTACTTTGTATGGGGAGGACCTGTGTTCTCAATCCTATCACTTGTACAGTGTTGCATGGTAGTCTTGTTTGATCCTTTATAAGTAGGAGTTCTTATTTCTTCTATGCCATTTTGTCATGTAAACAAAGTTGTAGATTCTTTTTGTTAGAGCTAACATAAAGATTTCCTGTGAGCAATACCATTTGAATGAGATAATCACAGTTCAAACACACAGCAAATGATGAGTGCCACTCCTGACATTAATAATGAGCTACAAAGCAATGATACCTGATTATATTATTTACTTTGTGGTCTAGTCTTTATAGAGATTAGAGTACTCTTCTGCGAGGCAGCATAGAAAGATATAAAAAATGATGTGGCCTAAGAAGCTTACAGAGAAAATGAGAGGAGACAGAAAAACAGAGCATTCAGTTGCATGAGATTGCACAGAAAGAAATGGTACATCTGGGGAAATCTGGCTGCTGACCCTCTGCCCACGGCCTCCCTACTAGCGCAGCATTGCCCAACCTGTAAGGCACTTGTACCCACCAGGCTTTACAATCAATAAAAGAGGTGGGAAAATGTCAGGAGGAATTCCAAATTGCTGGAATTTAGTTATGGGCTAAGAAGGTTGTGAAGCTCTGTCTAGACCACAGAGGTTATATTTATATTCCAAGTTTGTCTTGACCAGCTCCTGTGAGACAGAAACAATAAATCAGCTGTGCTTCCTAAAAAGCTGAACAGTAAAAAGAGTGAAATGAAAATGGCCCTACATTGCAGTATGCAGTAGCATTTCATATTATCTATGTACAGAAGAATAATTTCTCCACCAGAATCACATATCTTTCCTTTTTTTTTTTTTTTTTTTATTTTATTCATGACATTAGGCCGTGAGATATCAAAGATATCAAGTCAGGAAAATTAGAAACATTCTAAGGAGAAAAAATTGGTGGAAGAATTGAATATTGACATATCTACTGGCCCTGTTCTTGTTTATGTGTTTCATTTGAATAATAATGACACCTTCTTGGAACAGTATTTTTAGGTTTTTAATCAGTAAACTGAAAGACAGAAAGAAAAATAAAGCTTGAAATACGTTTTGTAGTTAAAAATCCCCTAAAAATCTAAAGGAAATGAATATGCTTAAAACATATTAAGAAACTAAATGCAAATGTAAGAGAATTCCAGACTACAGACCTTCGGCTATAAAAGATACTGTCTAGCTTTTCTTATTGTCATTAGGGATGAGATAAACTAAGAAAACTGTAGCTTCAGTTTAAATTTGAATACAAAGTGTCTGTACTGTTTTCTTGCTGTATTAATTAACATTAACTAGTTAACATGAGTGTACAGACCTTTAAAAATATAAAGTTCTCTGTATAATAGCCTTGTGTCATCTTAGCATGTACTACATTTGATGGTATTCTGGCATTAATTATTCAAGAGAAGCAATCTGAATATCTGAAGAGACACCACCCAAAACAACAACTGAAAAAACTTAAACCCAAACAAACAAAAACTCCACAAAACCCCAGTGCCACAGGACCCAGTAACAGACTTCTGCAGAAATGGGAATGGCTGATAGTAAAATAAATGAGAACACCCCCAAACCCCAGAGAAGGCTAGAAAAGTACATAATAAAAAGGCACAGAAAGACATAATTAATGTTTATTTTGTACTTGGGAACCATATGTGGCTTTGAAATAAAAATGCCAAACTGACAAGTTGCCAGCAGGGATTGTAGCTGTTAACTGTCCTGGTTCAAAATGCTACAAAATAAAACTGCTATCTTTGGGAATTTACCAGTGTTGTCCATGTGACATTAAGGCTTATCTATTTTTATGGCTAGACACATTTATCTTTGATGGTATGTCTATGAACAGGAGTCTATGGAATATGAAAAGCAGAGCTGGTCAGATTATTTGCCTCAGATAAATATTGATTTTAAATGTAAGCAGTATTTTCTGCAAATGTACTTTTGTCTTTAATGAAGATGATAGTTGATGATTACACCCAGTGCCAGCACTTGCAGAGAACCATACTGTAGCTGATTCTTTGTCCTGTTTTCAGCTGGGACAGTTAATTTTCTTCCTAGTAGCTGATATAGTGCTGTGCTTTGGATTTAGTATGAGAATAATGTTGATAACATAGTAATGTTTTAGTTGTTGCTAAATAATGCTTACACTAAGTAAAGGACTTAAAGGTGAGAGGGGAAGGTGAGTGAGCAGCTGTGCAGTACTTAGTTGTTGACTGGAGTTAAATCATTACATTCTTCTAAACAGAAGCATAGGCTGTTGATTCCAAATACCACCTGCCTCCGAACAACTTTAGAAACACCATAAAAAAAAACACTTAAAACCTGTCCAACAGAAAATATAAAACTTTTAAAAGCACAGTGTGATAAAGACAGATCAACAGCTTTGCTATTCTCCCAGCTTCCTGCAGTAAGGAATTTCTTTAGTTAACCACTCCTTGCCCCTCTTCCTCCTCCAAAAAACTTCCAAAAACCAACAGACCACCAACACCAAAAGAAAGAAAGAAACATACCAAAAAACCAAAATCCCAGCTGTTGAGGATAGATGCAATCCAGTTCTGTTATTTTCAATGACTATAGAAGTCAAGGAAGTATTACCTTGGAATTCAGTTGGTGTTTAAATATATTTCTTTGTTAAAAGGGGTTATTGATCACATGCATTACATGATATTGCTTTGGTTTTTTCCATTATTGTATCCAAATGGATTTTGTTTGAAGAACAATATTATTTTTAAAGCTGGAAGGCAACAGAAGGAAAAAATGGAGGACAACATTTGGGAGATAAAGGCTGAATTCTATGGAAGTACAATGAAAGGGAAAAAAGAAGGTGACAACACAATTATTTGGTTTAGAAAGTCTGAATAGATACTTGTGGGTAAAAACTACTAAAGTTTTCGTGGATATTAATGTTTATTTTGCTGTAGCAATTAGAAAAATGAAAGTTAAATGGGGTAGTGATAGAGACAGTATATCATACAAGAGAGGATTATTCATAACCATTTCCAGATACACAAAAGGTACTGAATAATATGGGTAATTGTGGCTCAGAGGAACATGGAAACTGCTCAAGCAGAATTTACCATTGGTCTGTCTTGTCTGCTATCTTGACCTTGACTGTATTGACATTTGTATGAGATACCACAGTGAGAGCTGTACTTCCATACAAATCTGTCACTCTAGGAAATAATCAGGACTAAATGAAAAAAAATCAGTAAGTTCTTATTGCTTGAATTATAACTCAAGACAGTCTAGCACACTGTCATAGTTTAGTCTGCTCCAGACCAAGCTATGCAGTCTCCCACTTGTTCCTCCCACCCTCCGAGGGAATTGGGGTGAGATAATGTAACAAAAAAGGTTTGGGGTCTGAGGTAAGGACAGGGAGAGATCATCCGAGTTATTATTACTGGCAAAACAGACTTGACTTAAGGAAAACTACTTATTATTACTAATAAAACCAAAGTAGGATAATGAGGAAATGAACAAAAGCAACTTCCTCCCACCCCTCCCTCTTCACAGGCTTAACTTCATTTCAGTTATATCTACCTCCTTCCCCACCCCAAGTGGCACAGTGGGGATAGGGAATTGGGGTTATGGTCAATTCATCAGTTGTTGCTTTATGCCGCTCCTTGCTCCTCGGGGGAAGAACTCCTCACATTCCTTCACTGCACCAGCATGTGGTCCCTCCCATGGGCTACAGTCCTTCATGAACTTCTCCAGCATGAGTTGTTTTTCCACGGGGTGCTGTCCCTCAGGAATGGCTGCCCCAGCACGGGCCCTCCATGGGCCACAGCCTGCTTTGGGCATCCTCCTGCCCTGACGTGGGGTCTTCCACAGGCTGCTGGTGGATCTCTGCTCCTCCGTGGGCCTCCATGGGCTGCAAGGGGACAGCCTGCTTCGCCATGGGCTGCAGGGGAATCTTGGCCAGGAGCAGCATTACTCCGCCCCCTCCTTCTTCACTGACCTTGACATCTGCAGCTGTTCCTCTCACAATAAATTCTTCACAATCAGGCTCAGGCAGACACGTCTCAGGTTCTCTTCACATCTCTGCCCCCTTCTTGCAGCCGGGCGGGGTCGAGTCAGGCCCAGTCAGCCGCCTGGTGGGAGGCCAGGGGGTGAGGGCTGCAAGGGTCATAAGGCTCATGCCTCCCTCTCTGCCCCTGCTTCTGCTTCTTCATTTATTTTTTTTTTTTTTTGATTTTTCCCCTTCTTAAATACATTATTTATTACAGAGGCATTATCACTGAACATTCCGTCACCAATTATCTCAGCCCCGGCTTCCAGACAAAGGGGAAACTTCTAGCAGCTTCATGCAGAAGCTGCCACTGTAGCCCCTCCCACTAAACAAAACCAACACACACATGTTAAAAGATTGAATGCAAATGTGTAGTTTCCCAACAATTCAAGGTGTAAAGAGAATCTGAGTACAGACATTATGGAATATGAGGGAAAAATACATCTTTTTTTTTTTTTAATAGATTAATATTAGGAAGATGTTTAATATTTGGTTGAGGGAAGACAAAGATTGTACAGCTCTGAATATAACAGAGTAGTTCAGTTCCTTTGTGCAGATTCACTGTCACTTTTATGAGAAACATATTCTGCAATGATCATTTAATCAAAGTATCCAGTTCCTCTGAGATTAGTAGAGTTTGGTTTTTTTTTGGTTTTGTTTTGGTTTTTTTTTTTGACATTAAAAATACTAGCTCTCTTGCAACCAATTTATTCCAGCATCTTGGGTATTTTGTTGATTTCTGCAGGCACCCAAACTTCTGTAGTATCCCAACAACTGGAAATTTCTCTTATTAAATAAATTATCTCTGTTTAAAATTCATTAAATTCATAAATAACAGACAAAGGAGAATTTTGTAAAGGTGGAAGACATAGCTAAAACTTCTTTCTCTACTTCCCTCTCACAGAGCAGCTCATCTCAGCTGTAAGTCAGAATACAGCAATCATAAATCCTTCCTGAAGTAAGTGTAGTTCTGTTAATGAAATCAGATTCAGCAAGCTTGAATTGAGCCAATTTTTGAGGACTCTTTATGTCTAAAACAAAGGGCAATGTTACACTTACCGTCAAAAGTATGCAAAATCATAGAATCATAGAATGGTTTGGGTTGGAAGGGACCTTTAGAGGTCATCTAGTCCAACCTCCCTGCAAGGAGCAGGGACATCCCCAACTAGATCAGGTTGCTCAGAGCGCTGTCCAACCTGGCCTTGAACGTTTCCAGGGATGGGGCATCCACCACCTCTCCAGGAAACCTGTTCCAGTGTTCTACAACACTCAGTGTAAAAATTTTTTTTCCTAATATCTAGTCTAAATCTACCTTCCTCTATTTTGAAACAGTTACCCCTAGTCCTGTCACAACAGGCCCTACTGAACAGTCTCTCCCCATCTTTCGTGTAGGCCCCCTTGAGGTACTGGACAACCGCTATAAGGTCTCCCCAGAGCCTCCTCTTCTCCAGACTGGAGAGCCCCAACTCTCTCAGCCTTTCTTCATAGGAGAGGTGCTCCAGCCCTCTGATCATCTTTGTGGCCCTCCTCTGGACCCTCTCCAACTAGTCCATGTGAACCAGTAGGTTCTCATAGTGCAGCCTTGTTTCTACACTTCTGTCTTGGTTTCGGCAGGGATGGAGTTAATTTTTCTCTCCGTAGCTGGTGTGTTTTGGATTTTGGATGTAAAGAATGTTGATAAACACCTTGATGATATGAGTTGTTGCTAATGAGACCAAGGACACTGTCTGGCTTTCCAGGTTTCGCTAATGTGCAGACGTAGGAAGCTGGGAGTGATACAGCCAGAATAGTTGACCCAAACTGGCCAAAGAGAGTATTCCATGCCATAAACGTCATGCTTAGTGTATAAGTGGGGGCTGCCTACGGGGAAGGGGTGAGTGGGGACACCTCTTGCTTGCTGACATCTCTGTCTCTGCCTTGCTGGCTCGCTTTTGCTCCTTTGCTTCCTATCCGTTTTCATTTTCCATGATCACTGCTTGGGACAGGCTGTATTGGTCATTGGGACATCAGGTGGTGATAAATCATGCATTGTTTATTTTGTATATTTTAATATCCTTATATTCTGATATTATTGTCTTTTTGCTTTGCTATTCAAATAAACTCTTTTCATCTCAACACACGAGTTTTCCTTTCTTCCCAATTCTTTCCCACATCCCGCTGGGGAGGGCGAGGGTGAATGAGAAACTGTGTGGTGACTAGGGCTAAACCATGACAACTTCCAGTTCAAAAGGTGTCTGCTCAGTAGCTGTCAGTAAATTAAATATATCAACCTCTCCAGCTACTCGGGGCTGATAGTTTGAAAATCTGTCTGCTGCCTTGTGCTCCTAGGGTTTGATTTTGAGAAAGAGGATGTTCCAAACACTTTGACCAGGAGAGTTGCTCAGCACTCTTGTAAAACATTCTTTCCAGAAGCTTATGTTAATATTGGATGTTAATATCCTCCTTAGCAAGCAACAAAGGTATTTTAGGTTGATTGGATAGCTGATAACAGTGTCCTGATATTGCAGACAATGGCAGCACATAATTACATTTATTAACAAGCCAATCTTCATTATGAATCAATTGGGTTGGTGGGTTTTTCTTTTATTTGCTGCTACTGCTGGGCAGCTCTTCCTAAAACTTCAGTTATGTTAAGAAATCTTCCTCTAATTTCCAGCTTTATTTCTTTCATGGGTAGTCTGTACCCATTTGCTTTGTGTCCTTTAGCTTAAAGAGTGTGTGTTTTTCTCAGACTCCGTGATCTATTCATAGGTAATAAACTGATTGTTTTCTAGTATCAATTGATGGAGAGATGAGTAGTCCTTCTGGCTACTTATACCACAAAATAGTATTCTATTGCAACGTCTACATGATGCTAAATGGCAAAAAGAGATTTACAGCTTATGTTTGCACACAGTGTTCGCTAACTTGTTTAATATTGAAGTCTGTGTATCCCAAAACTGTCTGACATTCCATCCTAGAAGTGCCCATAATGCTGTGTGAAGTTGAGAGAGACCATCACACCTTACTCACGGGAGGGTGAGTCAAAGAACAGATGAACCTTCTTTTTTTACCTGAAATCAGATAACTTGTTTGTAGGCACTACATTTTGTACCCTTCTCTAAAAGCTGAAGAGCACATGGACAAGGAGCACAAACCATTCAAAGACTCAAACAGCAATTCCTCTGTTGTCATTCTGCCCTCCCTTCCTAGCCTGCTGGAGTCCAGGACTCTCTTAAAAAAAAAAAAAAAAAAAAAAAAAAAGGAGAAGCCTCTAAATATCACAGATTTTGCTGTCAGTTGATGATGTTTTGCAACCTCATTGCAGAGTGATGTGGGTTGTTGTCTTTTTTTTTTTTGTTTGATGGGCTGTTCTAAAGTATTTTCCACTGAACTTCCGTCGCAAAAACATTAGGACAATCATCATTTTACTGGTAAGATAGAATATAAACTGATTGTTAAAATAAAAATGTCTTTATTATCTGGATGAGATTTAACTCATCATACAGTGTAAAGCTTAGAGGAAAATTTGTGGAGCTTGGCTTTTTAACATATGGATGGATTTTGAACTTGCTCACGTACAACTCAAGAGTGGCTGCAGTCGATTTTGGGTAGCCCAGGAAATGCTTTCTAACAGTGTTTTGAGTAGAGAAGAAGGCATGCCTGCAAGAGCAGAGCTAGCAGACATGACGCTTCACCTCAGCACACTCTAAACATTTGCATTTGAGGAATAACTGGTGTGGACTTGTTCTCCATCTGTTAAGTAAGATGTAATGGACTTCTCTATGAGGATTTAAATGCATGTCCACATGAGTAACAGTCTATAATTAAAATATTTTTAATAATCTTACCCTTTGCCTTATTTCTGTTTTGCCTGGCACAAATACTAGTAGTGTAGGAGAAGAGCAATGGGGTAAGTGGATAAGGTTAGTGAGAAATTATACATGACCTGTGGAGCACAACTAGTGATCTGCAGAGAGCTGACTGGTTGAATGCATAAGGTCATGTATGGAAAGTGCTGCTTGCATAGCAGTTCCTGATAGGAGATGGAAGCATATGGAGCTGAGACTCAATAGTCTTGGCTGGACACGATAGCCAGAAGTTCTTGCTCTGTGAGTTGGACCTATTATGGAAACTGTTATGGCTGCTTGATTTTAAGTCGTACTGCGCTGGTTCCTGTCCCATCATGGATGACAACAGTTTGAGAAATCTTGCAATCCATACCATCAGATCTGTGCAGTTCTACTTGATTACAGCTTCTCTACTCCATCCTCCTCCTATTTTTTTTTGTTTTGTTTTATTAGGGCAGTAAGAAACAAAGTGGCTTCATAAGTTGTTTGATTACCTGCTAAAGAACTATCTAACTGCAGTCTTTAAGCTGAATTCTGAGGCAATTTAGCTTGCCTCTCTTGCCTGTTCTCTTTTGATTTCCCCCTGCAGACTGAGAGAGGACTAAGAACAGTAATATTTGAAACATTCAGGTCTTTTATTATTCCCCATTTGTGGATTGTTATGTGTTTAAAAAAAAAAACAAACAACCAAACACAAAAAAAATTGGGTAGTTTTTAACAGGGAGAAAGTACAGAACAAAACAATTGAAGAGGCAGGGTTCCACATCTAAACACAGAACTATGTGGCATCAAGCAATTTTTTTTTCATGCATAAAGTGGAGTAGGAATGGACTAATCCTGCTTTAGAAAGGAAAAATGTTGACATGCATTAAAGATATCAGCTGGTACAATTGGTCTTTGTGTTAAGCATGAGATTTCTTGCCAAGGAAAGAGAACATCACAATGAATGTAAAAACGGAATGCTTTTTTTTTTTGGAAAAGCAATAGACAAAATTGGGCTCAAAATAAACATCCTTTAAACACCTTTTTGAAGAGTGAACAGAAAAAAAAAATTCAGATGGACAGAGAATGACTAACCTGTGTTATTCTACTTCAATGGATACTTCAAGAAGGAAGTAATATCAAGAATAGAAATGTTTTCACAGTATCTAAGCAAGTCAACAGCATATTGAAATCAAAGATAGATAATAGACTAAATTGGAATTTTATAATTAAATATTGATTTCTGTGGTCCTTTACAAATGGAATGGTAAATGGTTAAATATTGGTGAAGAAACTATATACTTTTTAAAGCAGGTATGCAGCAAGTTTTTAGCAGAAGAATCTGAGAAAGGCAATTGATCAATTTAGAGCACACATGCATTGAATCTTTCTATGCAAAATAATGATTGGAGGAAAAGTCCCAACCAAGACATACCTTAAAATGAACCAGGACAGATGAAGCAATAGTCCTTCAGAATATTTTTTTTCTTTTTAATTATAGTGTGAATACAATCCAGTGTTAGAAGAAGACATATCTAAAACAGAGAATTCTCTGAAATTCATGCCTCGGAGCCAGGCCCCTGTTGCAGCCTATGGCTTTGTCATCTGTTTCTCTAAGTCCTCTTTCAGTATGCTTCACAGTAGTTGCACCAAACTCAAATGAAAAGAAGGCATGGATAGAAAGGTAAAGTTTAATGAACTGTAATTTCCAAGTGATTTTCTAAAAAAAAGCTCTTCTCTGAAGCATATGGACTGATCACGCAACTGGGACTTTCAGAGCTGTATTGTCAGCACAAGAATGAAAAGCAGGCTCTTCTTTCCACAGGAGTATGGGAAGAATACGCAAAGAAGACTTCTTTCCTCTCCAAATCTGCTAATTTCGTTCTTGATGTGCAACAACTTCTCTACACACTCCAAAGCACTTTACAATATTAGGTAGTGTGATTAGAGAGGTAATTAGGAAAGTGTGTAATAATGGGATGAGAAAGAACTGATGCTTTAAAGCCCGTACATTATAGCCAAAATAATTTCATTTCATGAATAAATAAATTAGATTAATTTCCACTCATAAAGATATGCTGCAAATGATGTTGGATGCTATAACTTAAACTCAAAGTGGAAGTATGCATTATTGTCATTATATGACTTGGAATTCGTTCATTCTTACAAAGCCATATACAAAACAATGCAGAATGGTGTCTTGCGGTGGGTCAGCATTACAGTTTGTAGAACCTGGTGAAAAGAATGAGGGACAGTTATTTTTAGTAACACCAGCAACAGAGAGCTTGTATACAAACCATTACTCACATGGGAAAATGAATAAACAAAACCTACCAGAATGGATGGAAATCTTTAAATTTCTTCATGAGGTGAGAAAGCATGAGGTTCACAGGTTGAGAAAGAGCTTTGTTAACATGAAACCTGGAGGGGTTCTATCCAGAAATCTACATATAAGGACTGTGAAAGCAGCTTGTTTCTGCAGTACCTATCAAATTACTTTGGACTCTCTTGGCTTTTGTGCAGTGTTGAGAGTGGGGTACGTTAAGAGATGCCAGGACCTTTTCTAGCTGGAGCTATTTCCATTACATTAGTCTAAAGATGCTTCTGCACTTCTGAAGTAGATGGGTTTCCCCAGACTATGCAGTCTATTTCCCAGTCTATTTCCTTTGCCAATTACTAGTCCCTTTTCCATATATCTTGATCCTCTGTGTTTAGATTTGTTCCTATGTCCAGATTAAAAAAAAAAATAAAATAAAAAAAGTGTTTACTGGTCATCAGGGAATACAATGAGGTGGTGGTTGCTTTAATTAGTGATCATTCTAATGCAGTAAAAAGAATGACACTTTCAAAATGAAATAAAATCTACTTTTGAGGAGCTTTTATGATGACATACAATCACTGAATGTATCATGACCATGATCTGAATGTTAGTGAGCAGCTCTTTTGTACTTTGCATATAACATGCAAAACATTTGTAAGACTTTTCTTACTCATACATATGTGATCTTGAGACACATCAACAGGAATCACTGTCTCAGTTGTCTACTACAGAGGATGTCGTTTAGCATATGCTCTGCAGATCCAAACATCCCAGTTCTTAGTAACTATGTAAAATCATGCTCTTGTTGACAGAAGAAATGCAACCTAGGGATCTCCTGAAAACTGCACATTGTTTTAAGGCTTACACTAAAGTGTGAAGCTTATTTACATAGTCTTGAATCCATAGCATATAGAATTAGGAAATTACAGCACCTTATCACATTCACATAGGTGAAAATATCATTGCCTTCTGAGAATTTCTGAAAAGTTGCTGCTTTCTGGGAAGACCTTCTGAAGGTCTGATCTGAGGTCCGATTCTGTGATTTGTTAGGTGCCACAAACTGTTATTAGGCACTCTGAGCTGAAATTGATGTTCATCAGAATAGAAAACTCTCACTTCTCACAGGACAGAACACTTGTTGACTCATTTCCAGGATCATAATGATCTGGGACACACTGTCATGCACAGACAGAGGCAGTGGCAGGTACTATTGCTATAAACAATTAATGAAGTCTCTTTGCTGTTATGAACAGGGAGTTGCATGCATTTTTTGTTCTGCAGAACAGAGTCTTACATTAGATTGTATTACCATCTTTTTTTTAAAAAAAAAGAACATTAAAATGAATAACAGATCTAAACTACATTTAGAAGCAATTATGTTAAGCTGCAGTTTGAGTTCCCATGTAGAATTTCCATTTGAAAGTTTTCAAATTGTGAACATCAAAATATCTTCCATATTTTTCCAGTTATGTATGGTACTAATTTATTGATTTGAATAAATTAGAATATGCCTTGTCTGTGGGAAAAAAACACCATTCCTGGAACATGCATTTAAATGATACTTTTACGAAAGCTATTTATTTTCTGCCACAGGAATACTGTACACATCTGCATTTCCCTAAATCATATTGATATTGAGGGTATACTTTTGATACCCACTTTTCAGCAAAAAGATTAAGCACCTACAGATGGGAGCACAGCATGCAGACTTGAATCCCACTGTTTTTCAGTCACATGATTAGAGCCAGTAAAACCAATGTGACAGAATACATGAGTTGAAAATGGCACTAATCTAAAAAAAAAAGCCAATTATCACTTGATAAAGATTGTTAATACACTTACTGTAGCAGCAAAGCTTTCTGTCCAACTGAGCTAACTTTCTCTACATGTGCAATTCTGGATTGTAGTGACGGTCAGAAATACAAAGAGACAGTATTGTGAGAAAAGCACAGTTATGAATCTATCTGACTGTGTGTGTGACTATTCTTAACATGTGCATAGCTTTCCAAACATCCTAGAGGGTGAATGGATATTTGACACCACCATATGTTGCAAATAATGAGAGTTCCTTTACTTTCTGAGTTTCTTCTTATCATAAGTAGTAGTACCTAAAGGGAATTGCAATTTAGCTGTAGTAGAGCATTGCAGCTCATGTAGATCTGGAAAAACGTAGTGCAGAATATGGAATGACTAGTGTTTCCAACTCTTGATTTGTTCGTTCATGTAACTCCTAAATTGCACTTTCTTAATGCACTGTTATTTATTTATATTGTGCTAGCACTTGAGCTGAAAGTGGGACTTGGGTCTCCAGAGACTTTTTCTAGCTTTCTCTATCCACTGTGTCGTGCCTTTCAGCTACTAGTCCCAGGTCCTACTGGCAAGAACTAGGCACACTGCAGATGAATTTTTGGGGCCAGGCTGATAAGCTGTAGCTGACCACCTCCGTGAGAGGGACCATGAGGAAATGAGAACAGAAATTGGGCACTCACAATACGGCAACTGGACCCCTGCTAGATGCAAAAAATAACTAGATATTATGTAACAAAACAAACAAGTGGAGCTCTGTTCTCTCCAAAATTTTTTTAATCTCCTATTTATTTATCTCTTAAAGCACCAGATCTTCAGAATTTTAAAAAATGCCCTGTACATAGATTTTAAATTCCGTTAGTTTGGACTACTTTTTAAACAGCAGATATGTCGAAAATGCATTGCTTTTGTGACTTTGGACAAACTGAGTGAGGTCTCCAAAAATGTAAAAAGTAAGATTTTTTTTGTTATTCTAAAAAGAAAAAATAAAGAATCATCTGGTTACAGTAGAATTATCTCCTACATACTTACTGCTGCAATCAGTGTTGTAGATTTCAAGTCAATACTTATTCTGACCCCTATTAGATGAGCATCTGACCTTTTCACATCTCATGAGATACTATTTAACATGATCACTTGCATGATAATATCAATATTATTATGAGATATAAATCAATTTTGCATGCTGATAATTTAGAGTGGTCATATTTTAAAACAAATTAAAATCTTGTTTTACTTCACTCAGAAACTGGGAAACATATTCACTGTTAACTTAATTATTGGTACAAACAAGAGGAACTCTTAACATAAATCCAAGTGTTGTACACATTTGCAGTCATACTAATAATTTGTTATCTATAACTTTTATTTTATGCTTTAAGCTAAAGCTATATTTTGGCTTATTGCATTTACAGCATTTCATACTGCACATTTCATAAGACTGCAGTCCCACAATTACAGAAGAAGGGTGTTCTCTTAAAATGACAGAATACTTCCATAAGCCCTCTCACTGATGAAAAACCAGATCATGTCTCCTTGCAAAGCATAGCATTAATGCCTGAAAAAAATGGTTGCACATAGCAGTTGTTTTGGTATCACTAGCTCAGTTTCTTTGTGCACAAGATGGCAGGTTCAGTTTTGCACCATTAACATTGTCAGAAAATGCGGAATAAATGTTTCATTTCATGAACTTGATTCTTACAAGACTCTTGTTGATGCAGTTTTTTTTCCCCCTATATCCTTTTAAATACTGGATAAGTTAACTGCTTCTACAGAGTCAGTAATTCTCTGGTCTCCTGTTTTTATCTGTCTACAACTAACATAGTAAATGCATTTATTTTTTTTTAATGATTCCTCCAAGTTGGTCATCTAGAATGCAATCTCTTTGGAATCTTCCTGTAACTCACTATATTCAGAGAGCTAAATTAATCTACCAGAGTGGTAAGTGGGTACGATATATGTCACTGTAGGCAACTGTGCCTGCAAAGGGAGGTTGGAAGGTTTCTTAAGCTTAGTGTTGGGGTTTCCTCTAGTTTGTACCCATTTGCTTTCAATTTGGAAAACTCCTTAATGTCTGTGTTGAAGAATTCTCCCACCAGAAACTGCTAGCTCTTGTATGCTTTATGCTAGTAATTAATTGATAGTCTTCATAGTCTTCAGAGAAAAGAGGAAAAAAAAAGTCACAAATCTAATTTTTTTTTAGATTGTTGGAGAGGAGAGCTGATTCTACTTTTAATTGTTTCTGATTTCATATGTATGGAGGTTTACACACATGAATAGACAAAAATCTTATGTTACAAAACTATAGGGATTAAATTAAAGAGAGACTTTTCATGCAATATGAAAGACTGGCCAGTCAGCCTTACCTCTGTGCCTGGCAAGGTCATGGAGCAGATTCTCCTGGAAACCATGCTAAGGCACATGGAGAGCAAGGAGGTGGTTGGTGACAGCCAACATGGCTTCACCAAGGGCAGATCGTGCCTGACCAATTTGGTGGCCTTCTATGATGGTGTGATAGCATCAGTGGACAAGGGATGAGCAACGGATATCATCTACCTGGACTTGTGCAAAGCTTTTGACACTGTTCCGCATGACATCCTTCTCTCTAAACTAGAGAGACATGGGTTTGATGGACGGACCACTCGGTGGATAAGGAGTTGGCTGGATGGCCGCACTCAGAGAGTGGTGGTTAACGGCTCAATGTCCATGTGGAGACGGGTTATGAGTGGCGTCCCTCAGGGGTCCGTGCTGGGCCCGGCCCTGTTCAACATCTTTGTCGGCGACATGGACAGTGGGATAGAGTGCACCCTCAGCAAGTTCGCCGACGACACCAAGCTGTGTGGTGCCGTCGACACGCTGGAAGGGAGGGATGCCATCCAGAGGGACCTGGACAGGCTGGAGAGGTGGGCCCGTGCCAACCTCATGAAGTTCAACCAGGCCAAGTGCAAGGTCCTGCACCTGGGTCGTGGCAATCCCAGGCACAATATAGGCTGGGAGAATGGATTGAGAGCAGCCCTGAGGAGAAGGACTTGGGAGTGCTGGTGGACGAGACGCTCAACATGAGCCGGCAATGTGCCCTTGTGGCCCAAAAGACCAGCCGCATCCTGGGCTGCATCAAGTGGCCAGCAGGTCGAGGGAGGTGATTTTCCCTCTCTACTCTGCCTTGGTGAGACCTCACCTGGAGTACTGCATTCAGTTCTGGAGCCCCCAACATAAGACTAGTTGGAGAAGGTCCAGAGGAGGGCCACAAAGATGATCAGAGGCTGGAGCACCTCTCCTATGAAGAAAGGCTTGAGAGAGTTGGGGCTGTTCAGCCTGGAGAAGAGGAGGCTCCAGGGAGACCTGATAGCAGTCTTCCAGTATCTCAAGGGGGCCTACAAGAAAGATGGGGAGAGACTGTTCAGTAGGGCCTCTTGTGACAGGACTAGGGGTAATGGTTTTAAAATAGAAGGAGGTAGATTTAGATTGGATATTAGGAAAATATTTTTTACAATGCGAGTTGTAGAACACTGGAACAGGTTGCCCAGAGAGGTGGTAGATGCCCCATCCCTGGAAACATTCAAGGCCAGGTTGGACAGGGCTCTGAGCAACCTGATCTAGTTGGGGATGTCCCTGCTTCTTGCAGGGGGGTTGGATTAGATGACCTTTGAAGGTCCCTTCCAACCCTAACCATTCTATGATTCTATGACTGTTACAGAGCTATTTTACTATTTATTGTATACTTATTGTCTCTTTAAATATAAGACCAGGTTATCTAGGATGTTGGTGGCTTTAAAAAACCCAATGGCTGGGAATTCTGCAGTATTTCCAAAGCAAAGAAAAAAGCTTCACATTAAGTGACAAACTTGACAGTCAGCAGTATTGAACTTCTTAGATCAATATCCAAGTTACAATAAACACCTTTACAGTTTAGGTATACAACAAATTTTCTAGTTTTGTGTGAGCAAACTTGTAGTGTCAGTTGAATTTATTAGTTCAGAAGCACTGAGAACCAACAGTACATTTTATATTTTATTAGTCAAACAAACATGAAGTACTACTGTCACACCTTTCTGAACCAGCTACAATCCACTGAGAACCCAAAGCTTGGTTTTAGTACCACTGAGTTCAATGCAGCTCTCAGTATTTATAGCAAAGATAAGATTTAGTTTCCTCTGAATTCCCTATAAGAGCTTCACTCTCAAAAAGGATCAGAATTTCTCTATAGGAATGGAAATTTTTAGTCCTTTCATTTTGCATACTTTTTCTCAAATGGTTTTTCAAGTAGCTGGAAGATTGCGTACTTATACCACACAAGGAGCATTCTTAAAAACAAGTAATATCATTAACTAGTTAATCAGACAAGTTTTTTTTTCTTATTTTCCTGCTAGCTGTTTTTTTTTCCATCCAAGTCAAGTTTCTGCTTTCATCTCTGCAGAGAAGGTCTTGCTCTGCTCCTTAAGAGGACACAGCAGCCACAGGCACACAAGTCTGCAAGGCAGATTTAAGGCCCCATTTGCCAGGAGGAAATTTGCAGGATTCAGTACATAACTCTTAGAAGCCATTTGAGAGAATTTCTTACTTTTTACATATGTGTGTTTCGAACACTGTATGAACAGTTGTGCATGCCAACAGTTGAGTGCGTGTGTGCAACTCAGAGGACAACACTGGCATTTTCAGGTTCAGAGAGGGAGAACATATCCATCCTTTGCATCCTATGCAGCTGGCAAGCTCCCAAGACCAAACTGAGATCTTTCTACATGATACTGCTTTGGACAGTAGAGACTTATATTAAAATGCTACCAATGGGAAGTATGTCTAAAACACTTCTCTACTCCCTCAGAATGACAGCTTCAAATTTATGTCTGAATCTTTCCCCGGCTGTTTGGATCTCTCTGCCCTGTTCTATATGAGAGGATCACACTGGACACACATGTTCCTTTCTGACCTTAGAAGTTATGGACTCTAGAGATGAAAACTGAAGGTTCAGTCTAAGATAAGCAGTATTTGGTAAAAGTCAGCTAGTGCGTGTTGCAACTGGAATTTAGAGAAAGCAAATAAACTTGGAAAGAGTTTGAAAACAGAAAATACTAGCTACTATTTTTTTTTTTAACCAGATATGCCTTTCATCATTGTATAAGCTAGCATACTTGACAAAGAGAGGTGGAAGGATAAAAACGGTAAAAAGTTGTGATCTTGGTGCACTTACCTAATTCTCTTAAAATATTAGTTTTGTTAGCTAATGATCCAGATTTTCTCTTATTTAGTGATGGAATATTTTGTCTTCACTATGAGTGTTCCCTTCAGTTGAGTGGGGGTTTTGTTCATTTCTTAAATTGTGGAATGGTGCCCACCTGGCCACATAGAGAAAAATAGCTCACAAAAACCTGAAACAGAGTCCTGTGATTAATGCATTTTTCAGTTTGGTAGTCAGATAGCAATCAGAGACATTTTAGGCACAGGAGAATCTTAAAGGGAATTATTTATAATTGGGGTAGGAAAGGTGGGTGTTTTTCCCTCAAATGAAGACCTTTTGCTATTTGAAATTATATTTAAAGAAGCTTGGCTCTGTAATGTTAACACTTTAAAAAATCTTTTACTGCAGTGTTGTTTGAAACAAACTAATAATAACATATATTTTGTTTTTCTAAACTGTCAGAATGAAATGTTTCTGTATCTTCAAAACCTTAGTCTCCGCATTTTAAAGCTGAATTCACAACTAGGCTCAATCCTCCTGAAGGTGAACTTTTTGATTAATTTACCATTGCTTAAAAAGTTTTATCCATCTTTCCTTGGAGCCGAATGTACCACTGTTCCAGTATAATTTATTAGATTGTTGTAGCTATCAGAAAAGCCATGGAGGCTGCTACAGAAGTCTGGCATGTTGCCAGTGTTTGTAAGTAACTCAATTTAGAAATTTCATACCTGCCAGCCCATGTTGCAATTGCATTTTTGCACAGAGTTGGATTCTTTGCAATTTTCAGAGCTTTTATTTATGAGAAAGAAGCATGAAAAATAGGGTTTGTATACGTGTGTCAGGGGGCAAATGAATGTATCTGATTAGCTACTAGCAGTCATCAAAAACAAACAGAAAGAAGAAGTGAAGAATAGTGAGTGAAGCGTTTCCTTGTGCTTCATCACAGTAGGCAAATGGGAGGCAAAAAAATCTTGTTACTGGGGCTCCAGATTGTGTATCAGGGAGAAAAGTGTTTTAGTGTAGTTGAGATAAGTCAGTCCATGTTATTGGGCACAGTGTCACACTCTGATTTCGGATGAGAGGAAGGCCCCCTTGCGTTCTAGCCAACCTCAGACAAGTCTGGGAGGCTAGGGGCGGCTAGACCAACCTCTCACACACCGGAGCACGGTTTTGTTCATATTCTCAGGAACAGAATTAAGACTCAAAATGGAGTCAAGTGCCAGGTAACTTTATTAACCCGACAAGAAGTTTGCAAATGCAAGAGAAGAGAGAAAGAAAGGAAAGAGGGAAAAGAGTTTCAGTTGTGATAGCTACCACCACGGAGCTGCGGCGTCTTGACAGTCCAGTTCACTCGGTGGGGAAATGTTCCATCTGATATTGGTCGTTTCTGTCCTTTTATCATTCATCTTATTCAAGTCACATATTCCAAGAGTGGGTTTGCTTGGCCGCACCCCTCACCTGGCGGTGATACGCATGCCCAATACCGTCTCTGGGCCCCTCTGTTTTTCTGGCCTGGGTCTGGGCATATACGTAGGGGTAAGGCTAAATTTTGCAGAATCAGCTCTGCATTCAGGTTCATGGGAAAATAGGAGGAAAAAAACAGGAAGCTTCCAGTCCTGTGGCTTGACTGGCTTGCAAGGTAAGGGAATAATCTTGCAGGAAAACAGGAAGACTCCAGTCCTATGGTTTGACTGATGTACCATTGTTTAGGTGGTAGTTTGACGCTTCAACAATGTTGAGACAAACAGTCAACACAGTCTCTCACAGAACAGCTACTGCTCTTTAGCCTGTTTCTCAGCTAGATAATTGACTTACTCAATCCTGACATTCCTTTGACCACTGCACTGGTGTATAATGTAGATACACTCATTTTATGGTATATTTGTTGAAGATGGTATTCACTTTTTAATAGTATTTGGCTATTTTGCTCTGAAATTGCACAATGAGTTCTTCAGTTTGCCTAGCGCTCTTAGATACTTAGAAGACATAAAGTCTACTCCACAGTGTGAAGACATATTTTCAGGGACAGTCCATGACCAAACATTTTTCCCTGTTCTGGGTTTTTCTATCCTCTAAAATATATCAAATATACATTATTTGAATGGAATGGTATCAAAGAAAACCTGTTAGGTTCTGTTTCTCTTTTTAGGTAGAAAAGTGAAAGAATGACAGGTGGATGGGTTTCCCTGCTGTTTATCATGCAGCTATCAGAAATCAGAAATAGCAAATGAAACATCTTCAACCTGGGTTTAAGGCTTAAATGAGTGTGTTAGGTCCTTAGTGGGTTTGACACTTTTTTACTGTTATTGTTATCCTTAATGGTTAGATTAATGCTAAAAAGGTATAATGAATCTATATCAGAGACACATTCAATTTGCTATGCAAGTACAGCACAAAATTAATTTGCAAACTGTATTCAGAAAAAAAATTGAAAACAGCTTTATTCCTCATGTTAAGTTGTTAACAAGAATCTTTCTGATGTATTAGGAACAGGTTTTAAGCTCAAATTGCAGAGATTTAATTTTTTAAATAAGGTTAGTTTTAAAAAAAAAGAATTTAAAATTTTTAGATTTTGCATTCAGGTTTTACATAACCAGTTGCTATTGATTTTTTATACCTTTGAATATTCCTTTCCGTATCTATGTGCCAGTTTATGTGTAATCACGTAAAAATCACCAGATTCCTTAGTCAAGATTCTTATGGGAGAGAAAGCTGAAAATCTTCACTAGAAGACATCTAGAAAAGGCCACTCTCTTCTTCCTGTAGTTTTCCAAACCTATTCACCTCACTGTTCTTTTACCTCTTTTCTTAGGCTTCATTAGATCAGCTGTTGTCTGGCCAGGGATCAGTTCCTGTGGAAATTCTGAGACCAAATCTCACTGCCTCTGTAATCTAGTTTTTCTAGTGGGTCAAACTGATCAATAGTTTGAATATAGCCCTTCCCTTCTGTCTCTCCATTCTTATGCTATTTAGAAGGGTATATACATGAAGAATTAAAAATTTGAACCAGATCTTACTGGAAATTAAAATACAAAATTAATAAAATTATATAATATTGCATTTAATTGAGGCTAGACAAAAATAACTCATGTTATTATTAATTTTGTTCTGTTTGCACCATTAAATAATGATCTTAATATAAAAATAATAGAACTAATATAATAAATCTGCTAGCATGCTAACATCAAAATGAAACATTTTGTCATGTCTAAGACAAAATATTTTAATTTTTCCACTGAAAATGTAATCAAAAAGCTTCTCTTCCTGTTAAGTGTTACTTCGGTGAAACTGTACTTTTTGGTAGAAAAGTGTTCATCGGAAAATAAGCTGGCGAGATCTGCTCTGAAACTTTTTTTGAGAATGTCTTCTCCATGGTAGATAATGTAATTCAAAATGACCATGTCATGTTTGTTAGCCCCTCCCTAGATTTGGATTCCAGGCAATTATTTCAAATCTGTTGATGTACAGCAACAGACTCCCATTAATTTCAAAGATAAAGAGAAAGAGGAGAAATTGTATCCCACACTTAATTCAGGAGCCCACTTCTCTTGATTAAATTAAGCTGCCTCACTTCTGCTAATTCTTGTGAACTCCTAAAGTGATTCTTGAAGCATTTTTTTCAGAAGTGTGAAGTGTTTTATGTGGCTCCCTGCTGTGCTTATGCATCTTGAAAAACAACACAAAGAAGTAAAAAGCCATTAAAAGTCAGAAATTGCGAACTTTCAGTGCTCAAAAGGAAAATAAAGTAGGTAGGTTTTTTGAGCCAATGAAATAATAAAAACTGAGAAAGAAGTACTGTAGATATATCTACCTGCTTATATGGCCCTCAGCAGTGATCTGAACATGTTATTTCATATTAAACACTACTAGCCTCATCTTTGGTTTCTGTATTGTCAACAAGATCCTTTCCATTCAGTCAAATAATTTGAATATGTTAAATTGTATCAGAAGCATTATGAAAATTAGAAATGTGTCAGGTACTTAATTGTCTAGAGCTGAGTTTACATGAACTGGTCCTGTTTAGTAGCTGTGTTCAAGGTCATCTTGTTTCTTCTTTTCAATTACAAGAAAAAATGAAATATTAGTTTAAGGATTGTTTGGTGAGTTATCAGTTGTTTGTGTTTATATTTTGTAGTATCTGCCTATTTACTAAGAGATATAAGGAATCTTACCAATTTGTGTCTGCTTAGTACTCAATAAGTGTTTAGTATTCAATAAGGCTGCTATCTACAAGCTGTGTAAGGTGTGATGAGGTACTTGTTAGCAATTCTCAGCTACTTTATGACTAAAACTTTTTTTTTGTGCTGATCATAACCATAGTTGCCCTCTATCCAGTCACTTCCAAGAAGAAATTCACACCAAACATCAAGACTGAATGGTTTTAATTAACTTCTTTAAGGTCTGAGCAATACTTTACATAGATTTTTTTTGTTACAGTCCTCCAATGAATTTTTCCTAAGTAAGAATTATGAATTCAACTTCAAGTTGGCCTACATTAAAAGCAGGTTCAGTTGATCAAAGCAGAGAATCATAGACTAAGGATTTAACAGGATAATTTAGAATACAGGATGTATATATGCATATCTGGAATGAATCTTCTTATAATTAGCACCAGAAATCAATGAACTCCAACTGTTACAATGTATTGTATATTTGAACCAACATCTAGACAAAAAACTTGCTTACATGTTTTCAGGACAAGTAGCAGGATTGTTAGTTAGTGGAAATAAGTATGATGGCAATAAAACAATGGAGGTGTATGTAGCATTTTATCAGAAGTATTTGCAAAACCGGGTCCCTGAGAAATTGTTTAACAAATGTTACCTTGTTCTATTCAGCTCCTTTCCTTAATTAATGATTGATATTTTGAATCAGATCTTCCCTGAGCTATGGCTCTATAAAACCTTGCTAGTGAATGGAAGTTGCATGTACCTTCAGGAATTCTACTCTAATGAAAATTAATTAGAATAAAGCATCATGCTGCTGCTCCCCTTTGTGAGCAATTACTAAACCCTGTAAAACGTAGTTGTGGACATTTTGCCATTACTTGTAGCAAATTATATAGAGTTAAGAAGGCAGATGGTCTGTGAGGTATCTGAGAAGCCACAGCCCTGTAGTTTGAGAAAGTTCTCTTATTAGGTATTATTTAATCTTTTTATTTCAACTTTCCAGTATGTGCATTATTACAAAATTATGTTCAGTATTCAATAGTTTACAAAACATTTTTTTCTGCCCTTGAACTCTTTTTCTACAGGCAAATTGCTTGTTTTCATAAATTAACATTCTAAGAAAGGGGGTTGATCCTGTATCTAATTAATCACTTTCCTTTGTTTATTTCAAAGGACATCCATTCACTTTGCCTTGTCTAAGTAAACATTCAAGCAGGAGAAAAATTGTAGCTTAGTACTTATTTTTTCATTCCAGGTGGTATCTCTGCCTCCAGGTAGTGTGAACGGTTATCTTATGATTTATCTGCTGTTCCTTTAATTCACCTTTATTTACACATCAAATAAGTTAATGATGAGTCAGCACTTCTGGCAATTAAAAACCCATAAAAAAAATGTGTTATTGGATTACATTCAGTTAGACTTGATGAAATGTTTTTAAGCTATATTGTGGCTATGTGAATCAACTTCCTGTAAATAGAAACTTGTAGCTCTAGGGATTACATTTATTTACATGCAGGTATTTCTAAAGCTTTTACAGAAGCACTCCCCTTTTGCATTTACTTTATTTACTGTGCTTTTGATTAATTTATCAATGATGTCTCCTATTTGTTCTGTTGTTTTGAATGTTGTCTAAAATACTTGGCTGTACATAAAAACAAAAGAAGCCGAAGAGGTATTTTGCAAAGCTCATGTTTTTGAAGAGTTTATTCTCAAGAAATGATTCAATATATTCAGGTTCAAGATGTCTTAATTGTACTGAATTTGTGAAAATCCACTGCTAGCGTTCTATCTCTCAGAAAGTTTATAGTTAGATGAATATTTGTTTTTAGTAGTATTTTTCTTTAATTTCTTTGAATTATTTCTTTTTATTTTGATTTCTCTGATGTAAATAGATTTCACTTTCCTTTATGGATTATTTGGTATTGCTTGATTAGCTTTTTCTTTTTAATCTATGCCTACTATTTGTACCTCCTTCAGATCATTATTGGCTGCAATTGTTTCCTTCCGGTGAGTAAATTTATGTTTTTATTTCTGTGTCTGTACTTCCACCAGATAAATAAGAAAAAAGAGTTCCTAGGATATAGAAGACTAGCTACTAGAGAGATAAACCAAGAAATGCCTTCATTTTTGCTTTCTCATTCTGAAGGCCATTTCTTTTATATGTATTCTTTCTTTCTTTGATACTCCTGACCATTCTTGTCTAGTGATCATCCCTTATACATTCTTCTAGCTACCATCTTCTGTGTAGTTGTCTTTCTTCCCTGATTTCGTTCTCATGTTCCTGTTATGTTGTCTCAGTGCTGCCTCTAGCACAGTCCAGCAAAGGTCCATAAAGAAAAGAGAATGAGCTTCAAATAGTCATCTTATTTTTCACCCAGCATAAGCACGTTAGAAAATCATATGGGCTACTCTGGTTAAGGTCAATTGACAGAAACTGACAGTTGCAACACTCAGCAGTAATGTTGCAGAATAATGTACATTCACAACAGCATTACTGGTGAGCACTGCTGAAATTTTGATATATAGTTTTAACCAGTATTAATTTTAACTGAGCCCCAAACAGCCTGCCAAATAGCCTTTTGATTTAATAGTGTTACGATATCAGAATAATTTTTTTAAGATCTTGGCAGAACTGATAAACAAAAAGAGGAGGAAGATTAATTTAGTCAGGAGACAATGCAATATGCAATTACACCAACTTACAGAAAATCTGAGCAGTTAAAACCAAACTTGTCTGATCCTAGAAAGAAAATCTCTGACTTAGATCTTGGAACTGAATGGCACTGGACTTGTTAATCAAAGTGACTAGGACAATAAATCTCTTTCTACAAAGTTAATAAGAGCTTGGACATTGAAGGTGCAGCTGAGTATGAATATGAGATGCCCAAGAAGTTAGATTGAGATGGCCTTAAGATTTTATTCATGAAATGAACAATCCGTCACATCTACCAGCTGAATTTGAAGCAGTGTTTGCAAGGGGTGTATCAGCTAGTATTAGCTCCTCACTCTCTCTAACTTTGAACTACCATAGACCCTCTTTCATGGATCCAGACATACTCGATTGATTCAGTTCCATGGGTTTTAAATGACAGCATGTGTGATGTCTCAGCAATGCAGACTTCTTTTTTTTTTTTTTTTTTTTTTTGGTTAGGGTTGGAAGGGACCTTCAAAGGTCATCTAGTCCAACCCCCCTGCAAGGAGCGGGGACATCCCTGACTAGATCAGGTTGCTCAGAGCCCTGTCCAACCTGGCCTTGAATGTTTCCAGGGATGGGGCCTTAAAGCCTTAAAGCAGGAAGACTCTGCTACGCCTCTAGAAGCTCTGGATGTTAAGCACTCAGAATAGTCTAATATCATCCATATTAAACTTGTTGATTTTTTCCCTTTTAAATACAGATCTCATTGTGGTTAATCATACCTCAGCTACTGTATCTTACTCCATGTGGAAAATGGAAAATCTACGTTCATTGTAGATGGATGAGGGCTCTCTGAGTAGCTCTTGTTTTGTTTTCTTCCCATGTCTTATAACCTTGCTCTTACAAGAGAGCATGGAGCTAGTAATAAAGGGTTGTTGATTTAAGTGTTCTCTCAAAGAAATAGGCATAGCTGTTTTTTACTAGGAGAGATCATTCATCAAAGAGAAGTTTCCCAGAAAACCAGGCTATCAAACTAGAAAGACTATGTGAAAAACAGGTCTAATGCTAAGCTAATAAAAACTACTAAATGCTGAAGTATTAAAATTATTTAATAGATTCACTCACTCACTCAATTTTTATTTCCATTGCTCTTGTACTGTCTGTATTCAGAGAAACTCAGTTTCCTGATGGTTAGATACTCTTTTCTAACTCCTGTGTTAAACTGATTTGTAGTCAGGGTATATAAATATTTTCATATAGTAGTACTGTTTCTGGATATAAGTAACTACTTTCTCTGTTTTCTTATACTTATCTACTTGATATATCCCTAGTCAGTAATCATATCCCCTCTGAATCTTCTTTTCAGGCTTAAATAACTCAGCCAACTTCCAGACATCTGCTCCTAGACATAACCTTTCTTCCTTGATTAACCCATCTCTTGCTCCTCCTAGTTCAGTTTGAATTAATCTTGGGTATATGTGACTTGACTTACACCTAATATTTTAAGTGAGGTCAAACCAATGCTTTATCCAATGGTATTATTAGCTTCTCATCTTTCTTCATTTCATAATTGTATACTTCTTTTTTTTTATGGTTGCATCACATTTTTGCCTCCTGAGATCCATTGGTTCTTTCCCTACAGTCTACTTCCTCCATCAGCCAGTGACCTTAATCTCTCTTTGAGTAAAACTCTGCTTGATACAAGACTTATCATGAGGGGTAGGCACTAAAGAAGTGGAAGAATATAGAAGTTTCTCTAATGATAAATTGGCAAAGAATCTTGTTGGTATTTTTCTAGTTTTATTTTTTAAAAAATCTTAATTTTGTTTTTCTTCAATTTCTAAAATGACATAATTTAGTTTTAGGAGAATAATGTATGGGGTTTTTTTGTCTTTCATAATTACCTTATTTCTGGAAAAAAAAAAAAAGAGCAAATTTCTGCCTTGTAGCACAGAGAGATTTATATTTTTCTGTGCTCTTGCTCTATTATGTGGCTTCAAAATCAGGCATGAGTCCTTCTCTACAAACTCGTAGTAGCATGGGACCCTGTTACTTATAGCTTGCTTATTTTTCCAAATCCAAATTAGAAGCTGTGATGAGCAGGAGTGCTTTGACCTGTAGGACAGGAAGAGAGATTTTTTAAAATTCATTTATTTATCTATTTTTTTATTTATTTATTTAGCATGTCTGCTTCTGTAAGAGTTTGTTCCTACCAGGAAAAACACGGGGCTAAGCTAAGAGTTATTCCTCATGGCACTTTGTCAAACTTATCCCTTTGTGATTGTCTTCTTGTCTCTGGATGCTAGAGTGCTCCTGATGCTGTATCCTGAACACTACATACATTTGTCACTTGGATTTTTCATTTTTGTAAAGGAAGGATTTCCAGACAAAATAAAGAGAAGGAAAGTCTCACTTTCCTTCCCTTTTCCAGCAAAGAACAGTTGTAATTCTAAATTATGCAAGGGACACACCAGATGGACTGTGGAGAGTGCCTTAGGAGAGCATGCAATAATAATAATACAATTAATAATTAATAGCTACGCTGGACTGGGCCTTCCAGCATTGCTTTGTTTGAAACTTATCAAATACTTCTGAATAACGCAAGTTCACTTTAATACCCAGCATAATGTCAGCTGTAAGCTTATTTAAAAAGTGGCTTAAGTTGAAGTGGGCCTGATAATAAATGTGATGTTAGTCACTCCAGCAGTGCTATAGGGAAAAAATTCAATCCATTTTCTATGAGAGTCTCGAACAGCTGCTGAAATTAGAAAAAAGTGATGTGTGATATATGATACTATGCATACCCCTAAGAGTCTTCTCAGTTGTTACTGATTTACGGAAAATCTTAGTGAGACTCTAAGAAAATTAATTGGCCAGTTGTGAATCTGTGCAGTTTTTGACCATGTGAAAGGCAGGCATAGGAGAGAGAAAAAATAAAATAAATTTTAAAAGGCCCTGAAACATGCCTAAATTTTGGGTGGTTTACACCTGCAAGGTGGGGGAAAAAAGTATATCTTCAGAAGTCTTGCAAAATACCAGCAAATTATATTCTAACTAGACATTAATCTGATGCATACTATGTTCCAGTTCCGACTGCCAGGATAAAAGGACTTGTTTAATCTCTTTTTCTTGTGGTTAGTAAAACTCTTCTGTTGCTTTAGCTGAGTGGCTTATATTTTATTACTTGCTAATTTAAAATCTGTAGTTATAAACTCAATTTCCAAAGCTACTGTAGAAGCCTGTAAGCTTCCCCAGTGCATTGGTTGGAAGTTAAGGGGGGATAATGGCGGTTTCAATATTGTTGCTTTCTTGGGCTGTGTTTTAGCATTATGCTAGACAATTTTGTAAGCACTAAGGAAGATTTATCTTCTGCAAATGTGACTCTTGGTTGAGCATCACTGGTTCCTAAGAAGATCTAAATTCTGTTTGATATCTTCCCCACATTTGGGGCATTAATAATGATTTTGCCCTTTCAGAGTGTCTGATACCTCATACACTTCTGCTCATACCAGATTTCCCTTGAGAGTGGCAGGGTCACTCTTTTTTTAACCTCTTGAATTTGAGTGACATAGTTTTTCTTGGTCTCTTTTTTCCTCAGTCAGTTTGGGCTTGTTAAATAGTTATAAAACTATTAAGAGACACACTTGATGTATAATAAAATAAAAAATCCTCATAAGAATTTTGGTTAAAAATCAGAGAAAAGCAGTATTGATTAGCTTAATGGAATCTTGTTTGGTTTTTTTTGTGTGTCCCATCCCCTCTGCTTCTCATTCTTAGTCTATGCTCTATGACTATGGCTGTCTTCACCATTTCTCTCCTGCCTAATGGCTGTAGAATCTGATTATCAATTTGACCTGGGGTGGAAATTGCCAAGATCTTTTATTCTGATTAATATCATTACAATAGATGCCCAAGTAAATTAGTTCTTCCACTGAGCAAAAAGATGTACTCTTTATTGTACATCAGAGAACCCACATTGGAAAGAGAATTAGAAATGCCCTTGTTTACTCCTGCTTCTACCAGAAGGAAAGAATAAAAAAATATTTTAAAAAAAAATTATTTTTTTTTAGCATATGCAATAAAAGCGAAGGACCATAAACATGATGGCGGTGTGCTGTTTTAATAAGAATGAATTTTGAATAATGTCCTCCCAACTTTAGATCTAAGCACTACAATTCAACACTTCAGTGTTTCAGGCTTAATGCATATTCGTTGTGATCCCAGCAAAATAAAGAATGACAACAGCAACAACAACAACAAAAAGCAACCTATATTGTTTGTTGGGGTTTTTAAATTTTTTTTTTTAATTGTTTCACTATAGAAGACTTTACAGGTCTGGCTGGAAGATTCACTGTGTTTCAAAAGTTTTTATATAAAGATTCATTTGCACCTGTATATGCATCTATACGTGCTTGGTTAATATGAAAGTAACCTAATCAGGTGTCTAAGAATAGAGAATAATTTTTCTGGTCTTTAAATTCATTACAGTTGTTCTGCACTGCCAAAGACTTCTTCAATGCCACTTTCAGCGCGTAGGATGCTTGTTGGCACATGCTGCTAAGCAGCTGCTGAATTACTGCAATCTCAGGTGACTGCTGTGTGAAGCAGCAGCATCCAAGTCAGGATGTGGCTTGGACCATCACTTAAGTCATGCCATTGATGTTGAGGAAATTTAGACTAATTCTTTCTTACACTGGACAGCTGCTGTCTTGTTGGTTCATCACTGCACAAATCTGCAGTGTGGGCTCTGTGCTGAATCTCACCTCTTCTGTAAGCAATTTCTTTTATGTGCTTCACGAATGAAAAGGAAAACCATCTATATTACTCCTACAATCTGGGTTATTTTGACATTTCAGAAATTGTTTTATATAGAATTTATTTGTGTTTTTTATTACTGAGGAGCTGTGGCAAAATGACATTTTCTCATGTATTAAGAGGCTTTTTGGAAGTACATACAATGGAAAGTTATTCCACACACCAGCCAAATTGTATTCTGCCGAAAAATATGGATTATTTTTTCACATTTGCTCCACACTCAGAAAGTACTTTCCTTGTCTCAAAGAGCCTTTCATTTGGCAGTTCCAAGTGACTGATGCATTGTCTGTGAGATGGTACTTGCAGAAAAGTATTGTTTTGAGTAAAATTTGAAGTAATTTTTTCCTCCGTGTTGTCATTTGAAAAACTTGTCAGAAGTTCCAGTCTGCTTTTAACTCTTTCTTACACATTTGACATAGTTCAACCCTGATCGGGACCAGGCTACACAGTCTCTCTCTCACTCCCCCCACCCTCCAGTGGGACAGAAGGGAGAATTCGTAAACAAAACAAAAAAAAACCCAGCAAAAACACATGGGTTGAGATTGAACAATAAGTAAATTTAACAGGAATAACAGAAGAAAAACAAAACAGTGATGGACTACAAATACAGTATAATGGCTAACAACAAATCTCCCCAGGCAGTTTCTTCCAAGTAGCAGGAGGCTCCCCTCAGCACCCTCCTCACTTATATACTGAGCATGATGTCAGATAGGATGGCATAGCCCTTTGGTTAATTTGGGTAAATTAACCCCAGCTGTTAGCTAATTAGTTAATTATCCCAGCTGGGTACCCCAGCCATAGAGGCTACCAGCTCCAGGTGAATATTAACTCTATCCTAGCCAGAACCAGGACAATATTTTGTGCCATTATGAATGTGGGATGAACTGGAACAAGCACACAACATATGTTCAATTTGTATTATTTTTCTAACAAAATTTCAAAAGTACTTAAAAGAATTAGGCATTCAGTTTTCATTGAGAGCAGAGGAAATTAAGATCCTCTTTAAAGGAGTTAAGGGAGCTTTTGAAAAGGCAGTGTAACATCTTAGCAGACTGTGAGAGTCTAAAGCTTTACATTGATTTTAATAAGAGAGAAGTAGCCTAGAAAAATGAATATAAATATTTCTGATGAACTGTCTGCAAGAATTATTGTATACTTCCGTGAATATACCTATAGATCATTGTTAGTTCAGATTTGTTCAGTGCCTAGAGAAAAATAATATTATTTTCTCTAAGGCCTTTTTTATTTTGGAAGTGAAACAGACACCTCTCTGAAAAGCAGAATTTATGAAGGTTGATTTCCTACAGATCTCCTGGTGTTGATTCTCTGGTACCTAATAGCACGGCTGAGCTAATTCTGCAGTGTTTCCTTCCTCTGAAGGCATTAATATCTTCTACCTAAATGCCTTTTTCACATAAATTTCAGCAGCCTAATGATTTTGAGACCTCAGTTTTTCCTGTCAATTTTGATTGAAAGCGAATACCCATCTGAGAGATGGACGGATGCCGATCATAAACCTAATTTCTTTGGGAGACCAGATTAAGAAGAGTAGCTAGTACTGCTAGTTGGAAAGGTTAGGTTTTTTTTTTTTTAAACAAAAACAAAACCAAAAACAAAACAACAAAAAAACCCCTACCTAGCTAGTTTGGAATGGAGAAGAGTAAGGAATGAAATAGCATGGTGTTACAGCAATAGATATCAGACCTCCAGAGGACACATGACCTGGTACATATCAGTAAATTAACTGGTTTTTTTTTCAGTAATATTCTTCCTCTATGGCTGGCTAGACACTTGGGACTTTCCATTTTTCCTCGGTATCTTTATTTTCCCTTGTTACATTAATTTAGGACTGAAAATAGCATGGAATATTTCAGCACTGGCTGGTTATTTTACATAGGGAATTTGCCTGAGTAATAGTGACATGGGCTTGTGATTTTCTCATATGTTATCTAGATGAAGACTTGTCATGTAAACAAAGATAAATAGAATGCAGCTTACATTTATGATTTATGTATGGTACTCTGGAATAAGTTAGCTAATGTGTCATCTTGTTACCCTGCAAATTGATGTTATTCTGCTACACTTCCATCAAGCAATGAAATAGAAAAATGAAGTTATCTTTTCTATCCAATAATTATTTGTTATATTTTTAGGTATTTTCTGTTTCTGTTTCTTTTTAATTTTAGTTTTATTTTGGGAAGTAACTCGTGAATGGTGAGATTTTTCTTTTTCTTTTTTTTTTTTTTTTCTCCCTTGAGGAAGTCTCAACAGGAGATTTATGGTCTGTATGTTCCTTTAATCAATGTCATCAAAGTTACTATTTTCATAATAGTTACAAGGTAGCACAGGGTGAATGGCTGTTGTTCTTGGCTTTAAAAATTATCTCGGGATAAGCTACAGTCCTGTGGCAGTGCTGGAACACATTTGAGGGGGCCCAGGGAGAAAAGGAGAGCACTAGGGCTTTCAAAGCATATCAGAGAAGGCCGTGATTTGACAAATAAACCATCTGTAACCAAACCAGTTGGAAAAAGATCCAAGAAAAATTAAGGGCAACTCTACCAGCCAGGAAAATGTCCAGAAGAGCTCCTGATTTCAAAACAGTCTTTCAGTCTCATAAGTGAAACCTAGTGCTAAATGGAAGTATATCTGGCCAGCAGTTTCTTCTTCAAAGTAAACAATGGTGATGAAGACAGAGCAGAACATCAAGTTCTTTCCCTTCCTAATTTTTCTATGTGTGAGGAAGGGATGCACACATACGAGTTGATGGTTTGACCTGTGCTTTGTATGTGGAAAGCACAGAGATGGTCTCAGTGGAATGTTTCCTGTTGTGCTGCTTTGAAATTCGTTTTTGATACTGCTAAATACAGAGTTAATTACTTGCACTCAGAGTTACCTACTCATGCTAAAACTAATGACACTAACAATAGAAAATATTGAAGTGGTGCAGTCCATGGGAACGGTAGCAATTATGAAACCTATCATCTGGTTAGCAAACCAGTTTCCTGATTTCAAGATCCTCTCTATTGTAATCGTTATGCTATCAATAGTAAATTACCTTTTTGGAGGAGATATGCAAAGTAACTAGCTAGAGGTTGTGTGTATGCAATGTACACATCAGCTGAAAAATTTTCTACGTATTCAATCCGTAAAGTTAGAGCATGTCATGATGCCTGGGTGTGGAATGTGGTGTGTTTTCATAGATGTGAAGAATTCCTCATGGACTTGTGTGCTCCAAGTCTCTCACAGGTGGGAACATGTGGAAGTGCTGAAGAAACTAGAAAGAATCTTTTTTTCAGTGGTACTTCTATACAGTCAAGCTGTATGTCAATATAGTCATACAGTTCCCTAACTGTCTCTAAGTTTTATGTAGCATTACAACACTGCAGCTTGAAAGAAGAAATAGAAGCAATTTGAGGGAATGCTCCTTGCTACTGAGGAATACAGTGGTGATGATGCTACTTGTGCAGACGGTGTCTAGGTATGCTTAAATAGTTTTGAAGTTCTTGAATTACTTTCTCAACTAGTTTCTGAGTTAAATACTAGGGATGTTGAATCTTGACAGGAAGGACTGCATATTGACAGTTCCTGCTGAGGTATAACTTGTGATATGAAATCTTTCTTTATGTGTCTCTGTTCTGTCTGTGTATTCACTTCTAAAAGTATAACCTTTAAAAGATTTGCATATCTGTAGAAGGTATTTCTGTTTATATAATACATTGTGGGAATATACATTAACTTATCTAGGATTTGTACTCTGCTGGATGATTGTGTTTATCTTGGTTCTAATTGGAGGCAGAAATTCACATTGGATTGCTCTTCTGTAGTCATAAGTAGGACATCTGGGATAAGTGTTACATGCACCAAACATTAAATTTTCATTTTAAAAAAATAAAAAGAAAAGACACCATTTTCTGGTTTGTTTCATGGATGAATCTTGAACTCTCTTCTTGAGATGAGTGAAGTCTTTGGTCTTCATCAGGCTGTTATTGAACACTTTTCTATGTATTGTCCCTGAGTCTGAGTATATTTGTTTATAAAGGATGCCATCATATTTAGATTGTCAGCAAGTTGATCTGGCAATAAATTAAAACATTTTGTTAGTCTTCTAGATGTAAATAAGGGCCAATGAAATACTCATTATAGATAGGAAATACTGAAAGCTTAAATCATTATCATATAAACTGCCTCATTTTCAACATATTAAAATGAAACATATATTTGCAGAGATAAACTACTACTTATAAATAACTATAAAGAATTTCAGAACAGGAGTGAGAGAAATAATAGAGCACCTCTAAATCCCCTTTCAGTTTGTGGATTGAATCTACTGGTAGGCAGAATATCAAGGTTTTTCCCCACAAAGAATGAAACTGTAACTTGTAAAAAATGTATAAATGTTAATGGACTTTTTTGCCTTCACAAACTTTTCAACAAGCCGTAAATGTTAATACTTGGAACACAATAGGCAGAGGTAATCATGGTGTTGTAAAAATAATTCACACAGAAAGTACTAGATCATTATTTTTTTAAGTGAAAAAACTGATGACGATTTCAATAGAAACCAAATTAAGTCTTGAAGAGAGCTTTTAATTTAACAGAGAGTTCTCTGTGGATCAGTATCCACCACAAAATCTGACTTGGGCTTGCCCATGAGGCACATGGAAGCCTACAATGGGTCTGAAATTATACCTATCTTTTATGTTTAGGTATCTGTGTATATCCAGGATCCAAATAGGGTCCCCTGGGTAGGAATTGAAACTTTTAATTTCAAAGGATTCAGTATAATTACCTTTTACATGTCTGGCAAACAGTGATGTGCATGGTTTTCCATGATAGACATGTAATGAGAATGTTGATAACATACCAGTGTTTTGGCTATTGCTGAACAGTGTTTGCACAGTATCAAGGCTTTTTCCCACTGCAATTAGGCTGGGGGTCAGCAACCTCCTGGACAGCTAACCTAAACTGGCCAAAGAGATATTCCAGGCCATACAATGCCATGCTTATCAGTAAAAGCTCAAGTTTGTGATTATGGTGCTGGTCTTCCCAAGCAACTGTAACACATGGTGAGGACCTGATTTTCTAGGAAGTGTCTGGACATCTATCTGCCAGTGGGAAATAATGAATGAAATCCTCTTTTTGTTTCACTTCTCCATGTAGCTTTTACTTTCCTCATTATACTGTCATTATTGTGGTGTCAAGTTTTCTTGCCTTCCTTTTATTTCATCCCAGTCCCATAGATGAGGGGAGTGAGTGAGAAGCTGGGCAGGTGTTTGGCTGTTGGCAGAAGTCAACCCACCTGGTTTCAAATTCATTCTGCCAGGATTGTTTGTTCATTTTGTTCAATGACTGTTTTAATGTAAAATGCAGAAATTCTGAGTAAAGGCTAGAACCAGGATACCCTTAGCTGCCCTTTCTGATGAGCCTCATGGACATTAGACTATGAAGTCATTCTCTGTCTTGTGGAAAAAAAAAAAAAATCCTCAGTCTATTTATATCCTCGGTCTTCTTTAGGAGGGAGAGTAAGGGATTTTGCTGCTTGCTGCAAAATCATGAAAAGAATCTGACTTAAATTGACACTGGGATGTGATTCTGGCAACAAGCCCCTTTGTGTGCTACCTAGGGGTTTGTGTATCATCCAGCAAAGCTCAGGCTTAATGAGAGATGCAGCAAGCACGTTTTCTTTGCGTTTCCTCTTGAGGCAAAGCAGCACTCCATGCCGACGCCAGAAGGAAACAGTCTACCCCTTCCGAGTTTTAACTGGAGAGCGGCTTTTCCTGATTAAGGGCAAAAAGGAGATAGAACTTCCATTATAGATAAATCACTCACAAGGTTCAGCCATTTGGGGAGCTGCATAGTTGCATTGCAATAAATATAAATGTTTTTGCAAAGTATCATTCAAGATTAATCATGTCTGCATTAGCAGCCCTATTATAGATGAGAACTTCAAAGCAGATAAATAACAGATGTACTTGCTTTAACTTAAAATTTAAAAGAATAATTATTGTCTCACTTGAATAAGTGAGTAAATAAGATTTTCTTACAACTTTTCCATTTCTATTATATTTTGACTCTTCTTTTTCCAAACAGTTCCAATGATTTTAGATGTTACATTATTTTTTTTTTGTTTTAGTAACATTCTCATGAAAGGAAAATGCTAATACAAAGAGGCAGCTATTATTCTTAGTTATTTCCCTCAGTCAGAAGTACTTACCAAACATTAATAATAGATTTTTGCATCTTGAATAAGGAGTCATTAGGCAGAAATAAATGTATCCAAGAGACACATATGCAATGCTAATTGACAACTGTGTACACAAAAAGACACCATTTTTTTTATTGCAGTCAAACATAACCTTTGTAAATGTCAATTCTGTGTTCTTTTGACCAGCATTTTAATTTAGACATATTATTCTTCCTTTTTAAGTGATTATAATTTTATTCCTTTCCAACACATGATTCATTCATATTACTTGCCATTGCATATTTCATGATACTTTTGAAAGTAGCAAAATTATTACTATTTTACAGGGAAAATTATTTAAAAAAAAACCAAAGTGGAAAAATGATCTCTTGAAATTACTTCAGTAGAGGCTTTATAGTGCTTAAGGGCACAGAGGATGCAACATTTGCAGTATTTATCTACAGAATCCAAAATAAATCTTACCAATGAAGAGATAACTGTGATAATACCAATTGCACTACAAGAAATAGGTAGTTACAAAGATGAACAAAGTGGGCATTTTAAACTTTTATTAGTGTTTTCAAAGCCTAACTCAGGAAGGATAACAGATGTGAATGGGTTCAGGAAGGATAACAGATGTGAATGGGTCCATGTTTTTTTAGAACTATCAGTCTCAGTGAACCTTAATGAGTCCTTCCTTAGTATAGAAGGAAATCTCACAACAAGTGTCTCACCTGGTAAGTTGAGACCCAGGTGGAAGATATGGGTAACAGCTGTTAGTTGTGGTTTCTTGATCCCAAATCACTTGTCCTTGGAAAATTTAGCAGGATTAAAGAAAAAAAAAATCAATTTAACTTACACAACTCAAAGACCACTTACAGCTCTATACTGGCAAGTTCCCTTCTTGCTCTTACCACAGTGTGCCATTTATCTTTCCCAGGAAGGGGGCAGCTGGCAGAAAGTTGTGTATGTATGCTGTTTCTCCTCTTCACAGGAAAACTGTCTATTAAGAGCTTTTGTGCAATACAATACAGGCTCAAATGAAAGCAGAGCCGCTTCTGTATTTTACAAGTCATTCAGGCAAAAGATCATTTGTTGTTATGCTGAATTGCCATTGCATTTTTGATGAGAACGTCTATAATATTAAAAAAAATTCTTACCTCATATTTATAGAAAAGAAAAAATGTGTTTTGTTTTCCTTCTTGAATTCTGGATGTGCAGCAAAGAATCTCTCTTTTTAATATTTTAAAAAATAATACTTTTTATTCCATATCATACAGCTTGAAAGACAAGTAAAGTGAAAAGGAATTTCATCAAGATTTTGATTTTAATTGGTTGTTTTCTGATGATAATTTAAATATCACCAAATCCATCTTTTAGACCCAAGTAAAATTTGAAGAAGGCTCTGAATCAGCCCTGAAAAGAATACTCTGATTTCAGATGAAAATATCTTTTTCTTGGGGGTTTTTTTGTTTTTTTGTTTTTTTTTTAAAGATACATAGTAAAAACAACTACTGATTTACTTCTGAGTAGTTTGTGAGGCCTGGTTGACCTTTTGAATAGAAAGATTGCAAGTACTGAGCAACCACAGTAGACTCAAGTTCAACATCACTAGAGAAGCCAGAAAGCCTTTTGAAATACGTTAGCATTTAAACTCGTAAGGGAGCAAATTGTCAAGCCTGTGTGCTGTTCACTGTTCAATAGGATATAGTGAACAGGAGAAGGTACACAAAGTAACTTTTAAGTTCAATCAACTAACTTCTGAAGAATATTGTGAGGAATCTAAAACTGTAACTGTTAAAAAAAAAAAACCTCTTAAGTAAATTTGTACCAGAAAGGTATGTTAAAAGCTATTAATGGGATGATGTGCAGATGACCTCTAATTTAGATGACGCTAAACTGCTGGCTGCTGAAAGCTGAAAACGAGTACTGAGAGAAGCATTACTTTTTTACTCCTTCCCTAGGACTGAACTGCTAGTCACTCTTGGAGAAAGGACACAGGGTTAGAAGAACCATTGGAAAGGCTATACTGGTCCTCTAAATTGCAGATGTTCTACCAGAAAATTCAAGTAAGTTGTCATAATTTTGTTATAAAGACAGCTAACAAGTTTAAAAAAAAGGCAAGAAAAATGTAAGAACAATAATGCCTAATGACTTTTTCTTACTATGACTGAGCTTTTTTAATGAGTAGGAAGTACAATAACAAATACTAGACTTTCCAGTAAGGCAATTCGGTTTATGCATTACATTATTTACAGCAGAATATACTATTTCAACATGTTGTTTCTAAAAGGTGGTAACTAACACTACTGTGTGTGGATTGCTACTTGATGGTATAAAATACTAAATAATTTATGGGACAGAATTTTGAAAAATATTACTGTTTAAAAACCTATTTTTAAGCACTCTTCTGTTGATTAATACTGGGGATCATACAGGTGTTGAAAACACTATTTTCAGAAGTTTTAACAAGGGAAAGTGACCACAGGTTTCACCATTATAAAAACGAAAACTAAAATTCATTTTTTTTCTCCTCTGTAATTATTTCTCACACACAGAACACATCCACCCACACAACAGACACCCATCACACCCATTCAACCAAGCTATTTCTCCTCAGGGTTTAGCAAGAAGAGAGATGACAATACAGCTTTTTTTCTATTTTAAAATGTTGGAATGTTGCTCAGTTATGGTGGAATCAACTTCACTGAAGCATTTAAATAGTCAGGAGACACAATTTGCATAGATGGCTGGTGTAGAAATCACACTGAAACTTTTTTGTTTTGCTTAATTTTGCAAAAAACTTTTTATTTTGCATATTCCATACAATTTTTAAAATGTAGCCAGTAAATTAAGACCTTCATATCTGAATTCAGCATTGAAATTATTATGAATTACTCTAGATTATAAATGTTGCAGCAAATGGGATCATAGAAAATGCATTTGAATTATGTTCTAAAATAAATATTGTTGCATCTATACCAGTGTAAGAATGTAAGAGAGGGAAAATGTATGCTGAGAGATAATATAATTCAATAATTTAAAATATATATTTTTTTTTGTCAGACCATATGATATCACTGAATGTTGTCGTAGGCAGTGAAATAAAGGCGGCACGCTCTGGGCTCTGACTGTCTTCTGTCAGGTCCGAAAAGAGGTCACAAAATCCAACCTAAATATCACTGAGATACGATATATTTTCTTTAATTTTGTTAACTTACCTCACCTTGATTTCTATGAATTATTTCACCAAATGCATTGCAAAGCTTCTATGAGTGATGTGCAACGGCTTCTTCTAATTTCTTGAGTAAGTGCTATAACTTTCTTTAATTTAAAAGTATGTAATCAAGATTATGTAGTTTCTTTGTGATTGTAGGGTGATTGTGGCAAGTAATTCACTATATATTACATTATTTCTGAAACCAAGGGATGAGAAAGAGTTTTCTTGATAAGAAAAGTAACTGTACAGGTCAAAATACCAATTCCATAAAGACAGGTGTTCTTCACCTTACACAGGTCAGTAACCTCATATTAAGTGGAGGGTTGAGATCTCATAAGATGCCAGAGGCTGAAGCATGTGGGTGAAAACCTTGTGCCTGCAGCTCAGCCTTTAACTGCCAGCTTCTTGCTATTCTGATCACAGCTTTTTCTAACTGTAGATTGAGACTGTGAAGAGATCACAAAACTAGTTTTCTGAACGACCTTACTTGAGTACATGTTCCCAGAGGTGAAAGTTAACTGTGATTATCCACTGTAAAACTTAACCTCCCACATTCCTTCTGTTACCTGTGAAAACTTCACTGTTACATCAAGTACTACTGTGATGAGGTCTGTGTCCATACTCTCTCTCACCTCTCTCTCCCAAAATCAGACCGAAACACCACTCCCTCCAAACACAAGGATTGTAAGAGATTTCCTTCTAAGGAAGGTACTTCTGTTTTATATGGAACTGGAGTTTTATTAAGTAGCATTTTCAATGAATTGTACTCAACACTACTAAGAATAATACCATTTATTATTTTTAAATTATGGCCCAGTAATTCTTGTAAATTTTCAGGGGAACAGTTGTCATGGTTTAACACTAGTCACCAATCGAATACCACAAGCATCTCTTCTTTGATGGCTCAAGGTGTCATGAGCACACCAAGCTAAAAATAGTTCACCCCTATGTTGCCAGCCTAAGTCCACCTGGGAAAATTTAATCTTGGCAGCCTGATCAACCTGCTGGTTGTTTTGATGTTTTTCAGTAGCCTGACTCTTGGGTACATAGGCATCTATGTGATGTATGTTTACAACCAGATTCTCTAACTGGGCAGCAATATCTTACCACAATGCGGCAGCCCAGATGGGTTTACCTCTGCACTGCCAGTTGCTCTGCTTCCATTGCTTTAACCACCCCCACAGGGCATTTGCCACCATCCATGAGTCAGTGTAGAGATAAGGCCATTTTTCTCATTCAGTGATATCTAAAGCCAATTGGATGGCTTTCATCTCTGCAAACTGACTTGATTCACCTTGGTCTTCAGTGGCCTCTGGGACTCATCGTGTAGGACTCTACACAGCAGCTTTCCACTTTCAGTGTTTTCCTGCAATATGAACAGGGCATATTGCCTCTCATTTTCTGGTACATCATTATACAGTGGGGCCTCTTCAGCACATATCACCTCTTCTTCTGACGACATTCCAAAATCTGTCTTCTGGCCAGTCCATGATCACTTCTAAGATTGCCGGCTGGTTGGGGTTTCCTGTTCAAGCCTGCTGTATAATCAGCGTGACCCATTTACTGCACATAGCATCAGTTGCGTGGTGTGTAGAGGGGACCATCCCTTTGAACATCCAGCCTAGCCATGGTAGTCATGGTGCCAGGAGAATCTATGCTTCAGTAACAACCACTGCTGAAGCAGCTCAAACTCCTTCATTTGTTGCCAATATCTCTTTTTCAGTTAGAGTATAGTGAGCCTCAGATCCTCTACATCCTCAGCTCCAAAATCCTAGGGACTGACCTCGAGTCTGCACTGGTGTTCTGTGACAGAGACACCAGGTAGGGCCATTCTCCCTGGCTGCAGTATAGAGCACATTCTAAACATCTTGTTCTGTCTGGGCTGGCCGAAGGGATACTGCGTGAACAATCTCCTGTTTAATTTGTTCAAAGCCTTGAGAAGGGGTCTTTTTCTAATAGCTGAGATACTAGGTTCATGCAGGTGGGGAGTTAGACCTATCCTCTTTGCATTGTTGGAACTCCTGGGATAGTTTTTCAAACAGTTTTTTTGAACAGACTTTCAGATTGTTCTTTTCCATCCCAGCCAAAACAAGGACAACAGTTCTTGAATTGCAACTAGCTTGTGTTGTATTTAAATGATAACTATTATTTGGTTACTTTATTGGTTAATTATCAAAAGCATGTGATAATGCTGTGTTCTTTTTCTGGACTGGTTATTTGTAGAATAATACCCTAACAGGGTCAGAAATGTAAAAGTTATAATAGCAAAAGAAAAAGTCATGATATTTTACTTAGATGGTATTCTGCTTTTTAAAGAATATATGTTTTCAGTAAAAGATGTCAGCTCCACAGCCAGAAAAAAAGAAGTTATCTTCTTATCACTAGTAGTCTTTACCCATTGTTGCCTTAGAATAGATTTGTGGTACTCTGAATATTGCTAAATTACTTTTAAAATAAGCCTTAATCTTCTAGTACAAATTGATTGACTAATGAAAGTCATGACTTTTAAAATCAAATTTAGACTAAAAAAAAATAATTCCTTTTCTAATCAAAAGTCACGTGCTATACTGTCTATTTCTTAACAGCATGAAATCTCAACTACCGTTGTGGTTTTTTTTTTTTAAAGGCAACTTTTCTGAAAGAAGATGATGTTTGTTTTCCTGTCTCATTAAATGTGGATAGTTTTACCTTTCCTGCAAGGTAGTGCCATGCTGCATTTCATTCTTTACAGGACAGAATTCACACTGCGTTTCCATGTTTAGTGAGTGTTTTCCAACAGCTGTTCATATTTCCATAAACATGTTTTTCTCTTATGCTTCCCTGCCCGGATATTACAAGCAGTGGTGGCTTTAGGAACTTCATTGCAACATTTCTTTAAAAGGATGAAAAGAGAGAGAGAGAGAGAGAGAGATACACACACATAGTCTCTCACTTTTTTTTTTTTTTTTTTTTTTTAATAAAACCAACCTTAAAATCAAGAGGTTTTATAGCATCCTAAAAATTTCCACTGTGGTCTGTATTAACACATTTCTTTTAACACTTGCCATGGGATGGCAGATTCCACATAACCAGAAATGAAGTTGCTCTCATAAAGCAGTAACCCATTAAGCTATAGTTACATGTTTGCACGTGAAAGCCTGAATATGCCTCATTCAGTAGCTTAGCTGGGGATGCCTTACAAATACATTTCAAGGAAAAAGAATGTGTTTGAGGAATAGATTTGGTACAAGTGAAAAAGTAGGATTGGAGGTGTGAAAAAAACCCAAATTACACAGAGTATTTTTGTCATTTAAAATTACTTATACTTTTTAATTGGAAAAATGCTAATTACTTTGTATTTCTCAACAGAAATTTGAAGTTAAATGTTTAACTTTTGTATCAGAATGATCTGATATACGAGAGTGATATTTTTATTTCATGAAATGTTTTAATTACATGTTGAAATAATATCAAAGTAGAAAATGTGACTTTCTCTTGGAATGCAGCTTTTAAATGACATGAAAATTTACTTCTCCTGATTGGAAACCAAAAATAACCGATGTCAACAAGAGAATATTCTAATCTCAGTGAAACAGCCTTACGAAGAGCAGTGAGATTTGAAATTTTCACTTGATTGACTAATTTGCAAAGGCAGCATAAATTTTCTGTCACCTGAGATAATACGTATTGTTCTATATTGCAAATGCACTAGAGACAGCAAAAAAAAAGGCTACACAATTTGCTAATGTTTAAAGTGTTTGGTGTCTACCAATATATTATTTCACTATTATCTAGTCTGGTTTTTTTCTTCTCTATTCTGTTTTATATTTTCTAAAATTGGAGTTGTACATTTTATGTAGTTTAAATTTATTACAACATTGATTTTTTTAATTATTTATTCTCCATGGAGAAACAAATAATGCTAAGAAAATGCTAAGAGTACATTTTTTAAAGTAGCTTAGATATACAGTGACTGACCTAGTGATGCTACATGACAAGTGTGAGATAAGAGCTTATAACCTGTCCTGTAAATTTAACATAATTTCATCCTTTGTTGCTTAAAATGGTTGTGCCCAGAGAGGTCAATGAGTTGTGGGAGCTTAGGAAAGTACAATTACCCATCTGCAGACAAAAGTAGATACTTTCACTTCAAGGATAAGATTTTTTTTTCCCTAGAACTTCAGATTTAGATGTGAGTAGAAGTTTCTTTTCTCTCAGAAAAGCAGACAAAAATATTAATTTTCTGATGTTTAATGAATGAGTTGATCCTTGTGATGAAAAATGCAGTATCATTTAGAAGGACTTTGTTTATAAATGTTGACTGATATTTTTCTTTCTTCCTTGTACTAAAAACCAGGCCCTGATATGACCAAGGGTGGCACATAAATAATCTAATTATGTATAAAATATTTCAAGAAATGGTGTCCTGTCACTATAGATTACAAAAAGGACACAGGTGATATCTTTGTGTGATTTCATCTAACCTGCAAGATCCTAACATAGAAATGTCTGATTTAAATTACTCTGGTTAAAGCAGGAATCTCTAATCCCAAGACAAAATATGAAGAATCTGAATATGAAGAATGAACTTTGGCTGCAGTTCAGCCATGTCCTAGATTTACCATGGACATTTTGAAAGAGAAAAGTACAAAAATGACCAGATGATCTTGTGAATGATTTCTAGGGGCAAAAATGTTAAATAATTAGCCAAAATAGTTTTTTTCTTTTTTCTTTTAGCAAAGTTTATTGTTTAATGTTCTTTATATGTAAATCATGGGGGGAAAAAAAGCTTCCCGATAGCTATTATGAATATATATATATATATAAAAATATATAGACTTTAAAAAGAGAGTCAAGTCTACCTGGTCAGTAATGAGTACTTTTTTTTTGTCTGTTTTATCCACAGAAAGATGGTAGCTGGTTTGTGTCAAACAATCATTTACTTTAACTCTGCACAAACAATTGCCAAGTTTTACTTCTTAGACATATTTGTTCGTGGTATGCTACTATAGCTGCCTGTATCTGCTCAGGGCTGAGCCAGACCTTAGGCTGCTCTCACATGAAGGGTTAGAGATTAGACATGTTGGACAAGGGGAAGCTTTTGATTACTCAATTTTGTTCAGTGAGAATGGAAGTGGCCTGCCATGTGAAGCTGTAAAAAGCTAGCTTTAGGGAGAAGTGCTGCAGTTCCTTCACCTTTAGAAGTGGAATGTAGACTTGATCTATGTCAAAAGGAGGCACTGCTAGCAATTGAAAAAGCTTATCTTTCCAAAGCCTATTGAGTCAAAATGTCCTGTATGTTTATAGTTTTACTGAGATAAAAGCAAAAAACCTTTGAGAAAGCAGGAAAGTACAGCACTTTGCTTGAGAAATAGTTCCTATCTAGACTTTATTTCTAAAGGTACAATAAAAGAGTTGTGGTGTATTTGTTTGTGGGTGTTTTTTTTTTTAAAGAGTGAGAGAGAAAGAAAATAAGATTATTTCATTGTTTTACTTTTTTTTTCTGTGACAAAATCTATAATTGTCATCATCTTGCTTTGGGAAAAAGAATATGTTAATTGATTAATATATACATAAATACATATATGCGTACATTAATCCTGTCTAGTGTAGAATCATAGAATAATTTAGGTTGGAAAAGACTCTTAACATCATTGAGTCCAACCATAAACCTAACACTGCCAAGTCCACCACTAAATGTCCATGGTCTACATGTCTTTTAAATACCTCCAGGGATGGTGACTCAACCACTTCCCTGGGCAGCCTGTTCCAATGCTTGACAACTCTTTGGAATTAAGAAATTTTTCTTAATATCCAATCTAAACCTCCCCTGGTGTAATTTAAGGCTGTTTTTTGTTATCCTGTCCCTTGTTACACGGGAAAAGAGATTAACATCCTCCTCCCTACAATCTCCTTTCAGGTAGTTATAGAGAGTGATAAGGTCTCCCCTCAGCTTCCTTTTCTCCAAAGTAAACAACCCCAGTTCTCTCAGCCACTCCTCATAAGACTTGTACTCTAGACCCGTCACCAGATTTGTTGCTCTTCTTTGGACATGCTCCAGCACATGTCATTGTCTTTCTTGCAGTGAGAGGCTCAGAACTGAACACAGCATTTGAGGTATCTCACCAGTGTTGAATATAAGGGGGACAATAATTTCTCTACTCCTGCTGGCTATGCTATTTCTGACACAAGCCAGGATGCTGTTGGCCTTCTTGGCCACCTGGGCACACTGCTAGCTCATGTTCAGCTGGCTGTTGACTAATAACCCCAGGCCCTTTTCCACTGGGCAACTTTCCAGCCGCTCTTCCCCAAGCCTACATATAGCAATGTGTGGAATTGTTATTACCCAAGTGCAGGACCTGGCAGTTAGCCTTGCTGAATCTCATATAGCTGGCCTCGGTCCATCCATCCAACCTGTCTAGATCCCTCTGTAAAGCCTTTCTACCCTCAAGCAGATCAACACTCCCACCTAACTTGGTATTGTCTACAAACTTACTGAGGGTGCATTGGATCCCCTCTTACAGATCATTGATAAAGATATTAAACAGAGCTGGCCCCTATACTGAGCCCTGGGGAATATCGCTTCTGACCAGTCACCAACTGGATTTAACTCCATTCACTACCAGTCTTTGGGCCTGGCCACGCAGCCAATTTTTTACGCAGTGAAAAGTGAGCCTGTCCAAGCTATGAGCAGTCAGTTGCTCGAGGAGAATGCCATGGGAAATGCTGTCAAAGGCTTTACTAAAATTCAGGTAAACAATATCCTCAGCCTTTCCCTCATCCACTGAGCAGGTCATCTTGTCATAGAAGGAGATAAAGTTAGTCAAGAATAAACCCATGCTGACTGGGCCTGATCGCCTGTTTGTCCTGTACATGCTGCATGATGGCACTCAATGTGATCTGCTCCGTAATCTTCCCTGGCACTGAGGTCTGACTGACAGGCCTGTAGTTCTCTGAATCCTCTTTCTGGCCCTTCTTATAGATAGGGGTCACATTTGCTAACCTCCCGTCAAGTGGGACATCCTCATTTAGTCAGGACTGCTAATAAATGATTGAAAATGGTTTGGTGAACACTTCTGCCGTCTCCCTCAGCACCCTTGGGTGGATCGCATCTGGCCCCATAGACTTGTCCATGTCTCAGTGGTGTAGCAGGTCGCTAATCCCTTCACCTTGGATTATGGAGTCTTCATTCTGGTCCTTGTCACTGTCTTCCAGCTCAGGTGGCTGAGTACCAAAAGAACAACTAGTCTTACTATTAAAGGTTGAGGAAAAGGTGGCATTAAGTACCTCAGCCTTCTCTTCATCCTTTGTGACTCTATTTCCCTCCACATCCAGTAAAGGACAAAGATTTTCCTTAGCACTCCTTTTGCTGTTAACATATTAATAGAAACATTTTTAAATTGTCTTTTATGACAGTAGCCAGATTAAGTTTTGGCCCTCTAATTTTCTCACTACATCTCGTAGCATCTTTATAGTCCTCCTGAGTTGCCTGCCCCTTCTACCAAAAAAAAACCAAACCATAAACTCTCCTTTTTTTTTTTCTGAGTTCCAGCCAAAGCTCTTTATTCAGCCAGGCCAGTCATCTTCCCTGCTGGCTCATCTTTTGGCACATAGAGATGACCTGCTCCTGTGCTGTTACTAGCTACTTTTCTTCTACTGCTTTAGTCTTTTTAAGTCTATGCTCACAATTTGATTCCATCAAAATTAATCTTACAATTTACAAAGACAGAACCTCAGAGTGGTCTCTGTTCAAATGTGGTCACTTGAGTCCATGGGAATTATGTTATCCTCCTCAGTAGGCGTGAAATCAAGTCTATAATTGCTCCTTGCAAATTTTGTTTGCATTCTGAATGCTTAGGCAGCCACTGTGGCACAGGTACACTTAAGACTTGCATAGTCTTAATATTGAATAATGTCTGATGGCACACTGTCAATCCTGCATTAAAAAGGCAGATAAAACTTGTAGTAGTTGTTATTTCTTCCTATTTTATCCATTTTTCAAATAGCATTGTGTAAATGCTGGAAATTCCTCCCTTTATATTGGTAAGTGTCAGTCAGAAATCAGCATTGTCTCAACCTTGTCATCGAGGACACGGTACCTCCAGTTAGACTATGGATTTGATGTGGCCTAAAAGTTAGACTCACAACTTAACATGAGTTTCTGCGAGCACTCTGCCTGAGATGCAGTTGCTGCTTCTGCAAACAGAATGTGATTGTTATGGACAAGGCCGACTCTGGCCTAACGAAATGTACAACGTCGTTGAGACAGTGGACAGAGTGGCGTGGAGGAGCCATGGCTTATCCCTGTTATCAAGACTGGCAACGATAGTCATGCAGCTGCTATCGAGGAGGATGAATCACAACTGCTGTCGCAATAACAATGGTGAGAAAGTGCCCTTTAACTGAACTTTGCTTATTATAATGTACAAAAATCACACTTCTGTCCTAAAGGCTCAGAACAGGCAGAGACCCCTGAAGCAAAGGAGGAGCAAGGTTTGCTACTTGGCATAAAAAGTCAACCCCTAACAAGAAGACCCCTGAGAATTCCCCCGACCAAAGATCAACATTGATCGTGAAGATCAGCGGCACACTGCCTGGATCTGGGACCACAGGGATGCCTTGGATCCACGGTTATAGCTATTATCCTTTTTTTCCTATCTTTACTTTTCCTTTTCACTCAGTTTTATCTATTGTTTGCTGCTTTACAGGCAAAATAATAAAGTTTATACTGTTTGATTGAAACCAACCCCTTTGGCATGTTCACCGTAATTTTGCACTTTGAGATCGCAGTAAAAGAACCATCATGAGTCCCGAGTGGACCATGACAATATTGCATACTTTGATAAAATTTGAGCGGTGTCTGTTTCCAAATATCTTAAATTATGTAGTATATTAGAATGGGAAGCAAAGATGAAGTTAAATATTTGTTTCAGATGTAGATATATAGACAGAGGACGATGATTTCTCTGTATGGTAAGCTCATGCTTCTATTTATCTGTTGACATTTAACAATAGAGTTAGTGGAGTCAGGAGATTAGTTATCTGAAGAGGCAGGAACAATTATTTGATATGTTAAAGTTCACTGTAGAGGATGCTTTGTTTAACACTTGCGTAGCCAGATTAACAACGCTTTGCCTTTGACACACCCCACCTCCTCCCACCTACCTTTTCATTGTATTTTCTAAAGGAGGCAGAAACTACCAAGAAATTAGTATGTGTGACCCTTAGTAGCTACTCTTAACTATGTCCATCAGAGAAAGAGAAGTTTAGAGAATAGATTGGTTCAGACTAGAATTATATATTTGCAGACTGTTTCCATTGGCTTCACACATTTACATACATAATTTTTCTGTGGATGAAGATCAGTAAAAGTAAAATATGCATTCACAAATAGGAAAATAAAATTGTGCAAGTTCATTGTAAGATATGGACAGAATTCTCAGCAAAAAAAAAAAAAGTAAGCGAGATAATTATCTTTATGGAAATAAAAATTCTGATAGATGTTGTGGAGTAAGCTAGGAAAAGGAAGTGCATAACGTAAAAAAAAGTCCATCATGAACTAAAGTACACAAAAGTATCTACAAATCACAAAACATGAATTGACCTTAGGATATTCTATTAACTTGAACAACAAAGTAATAGCTACTACCTTCCTATGCAGAAAAGAGAATAAAATGAACTTATGCTGCAAGGTTAGCAAACTGCTTATAATTAAAGTAAGCAAGATATCATAAAGTGTTTTTTTCCCCCACCACAAGAATTAAAATGTAGAAGTACAGCAGAACGAAAAGTTAAGTCTGAAGCCTTACTAGAGTTTACTGTTGACTCTTCCTCCATGATCCACTTATAACAGAAAAGTGCAAGGAAATAAGATGTAAATCAAGAGCAGTTTACAAATTTACTAAGTATACTTCTGTATATACTGCCATAATTCTCTGGATAATGAGGTCTTCAGCTTTGAAATATCAGTAATTTTAAAAAGAGCTCACAAATATCTATTTTCTTAGTACTTACTCATTAATACTTTCCTAGAAATCGGTGATTCTTTAGCCTGATATTCTTCATCTCGGTAAACTAAACATTCTAAAAAAAATCTTTAGCAAGTGTACAAAGATTAATATACTTGTTTAGTATAGCATTTCATTGTATTACCCAAGAGTAAAGAAAGAATTACACGATTTTGTCAGCCTTCTGTTTTCCCAGATGACTCTGATAGTCTGGAATATGTCTTTAATAGTTGCCAATTTTCAGACGGAAATTCAAGTCTATCCATTTGTTACTTCATACTTCATATCTTCTTTTTTGTACATAGCTGTGGAGAGTGGATTTAATAACACAATTTTTCTGACAAAGTGCTTTGTAATTTTGTGATTTTCCTTGCAGAAACATGTAGAATTCTCCTCCTAAATGGTCCTTGAAGAAGTGATAAGTCATCCTCGTAGCCTTAGTAATTTTTATGTAATCAAGTGTTCAGTAAGACAAGTAAAATTTAGTTCAGTGAGTGCAGACTACAATGGAGGAAACTTACAGGTCCCCTTGAAATTTCAAATATCAGACCTTTGATGATCACTGACACATACCTAGGTTTCTCTGAGTTGAGCCCCTCCTGTTGTTGGTACTGTTTATGGTCCTCCTTTTATTGCTATTTCTCTCACACTTGCACAGTATTCCATTATTGATTTTCATTGTTCTCTAAGGATTTACATCACAGTCTAGTTTATTGATTCATTTTATAGATAAGTCTTCTAAATTGCTAGACATTTTCATAACCAGCCTCTCTACCCTATCTGCTACCATGCTAACTGTTATTGAGTTGTAACAATGGGAAAAAACTTCATAAGACTTTCTAGAACATTAAAGATTCTGTATCTTCTGTAAAACCAGCAATTGACTTTTTTTTTTTTCAATAGGATTAATGTTAAAGGCAGAAAGAGAACACCCTTGGATATTCCTCTAGTGATTTTTTATAGGACATTTGTGATTTTTGTTTTTAATGAATTGTTAAAATATTTTGGTGGATGTATTAGATAGATTAGTAACAAAAGCTAAAATGATTAATGCTTAGGGCTATAAAATCTTAAAGAGAGAACCAAGAGTAGTACTGACATGCATTGCACTTTCCTACATTTATCTACAATGAACTAATATATTAGTAAGATAGCATTTAAATCTTTTGTCTTTGACTGGAAGGAATTTCACTCCTTTTTTCTGTTGCATAAGACTGAAAAGATCTTCTAGCTCTTCCAGTCCAATCCAAGTATGTTGAGGATGCTGTAATGTTTAACTATTATTACAGTGAGCAACCATGATACACTCAAACCTACTTTCCTCTGAATTACTTTATTTAACTGGTCATTGTTTTGCAGTATCGAAGTGTCCTATTAATAATTTGTATATAATCTTATCAAGATTACATTCTTTAGGTTTCACACCAAAAGACCCCCATGACCTTCAAGACATGATTTCTTTTCATAAAAGTTCTCTTAGAACCTGCTTTTATAAAATGCATAGATTTTTCTCAAATATAGTGAAAACTAATTTTATCTTCAATACCGTAAATCAAAATTCCTCATCAATGCTAACAGAATTACAGATTGGATTATTTGCTTCCAAGCTAAACAACATTGTTTGTGATTTAGTATGCTAGCGCTGGAGTACTGAGTAAGAGGAAGTATTTAAAAATCAGAAGTAGTATCTAACATTTCAGATTGAAATGTTAGATTAGAATCTAACATTTCAATGTTAGATACTGACTTGGCAAATTTCTTAGATTTTTAACTACTGGAAGTAAGATCAAAACTTATTATCTTATATTTATATAAGATATGGTCTTATTTTGCTTTCTGGTACACTAGCAGAACTCTGTGGTTTAGAAACTGTTGTGCATTTTTTCTGCTTCACATAGATCTTTCCTGTATGTTAAAGACTGCGGGAACTGAAGAATGAAAGAGAAACTCAGCAGAAGTAATAATTTCGTTTATTGTGTAATGAGGAATGCTCAGTTAATATTAAGGAGACAAGTCCAAGCGTATTTTAATGACTATAACTTGGAATACAAAGTAAAACTCCTTAGGCATTCATATTATTCAATATGAGAATCCTACAGTATTTAACATCTAACACATGAAATGTTTCTACATCTGTCTGAAAATGAAGTAAGCCTATTTTCATGGTGTTAATCACTTTTATTGCTTATACTACTTCACAGTATCCAATTTGTCACATAGAAGCTTGTGTTTTACAGTGTGTGGTAGACTCAAAATAGAAAAGATCCTTTCTTGGAAGGAGAAATGTATTAATTTTTACCAATTTAACTACCATGTAATTATCGTCTATAATAATGTCTTGAAAGGTAAAAAATGATAAATTGCTGCAATAAAGGGACACCACACATGCAGAATTAAGGTTCAGAAGGGCTCATTCAACCTCCATTTTACCAGCAGTTTGATTCAGCCACTCAGTACTACTGATAGATTCTTAGTATAATCTAGTTAAATGGTTAAAATAATAACTTATGGTTCAAAGAGACTGAAAAGAGACTTTAAAAAAGAAGACACTTGCCTCAAAACTGTGGTGAAATTTCTGGCTGTGGAACACTTAGCAAAATACAAATAGTTATTAATAATTAAAGTTTATTTTCCCTATTGTAAAATACTTACTCTCTTTCTTTTCCTGAAAAGCCAAATGACACCATTTCTCATACATTTTATTTCAACTCATATCTTGTAAATGGCATGGACCATTTAAACCACAAATATGGTTCTACTTTTCATAAAGAATTATACTTGTGTTCTGGTTTTGTTAGCGAGGGGGGGCCTAAGGTGGTAGCTTCTGTAGGAAACTGCTAGAAGTTGCTCCCCTTTGTTCAGTGGACTCGGCTGGGCCTAGGGCAGACCCGCTGCTGGCCAAGGCCGAGCCAATTGGTAGCAGAATGTCCCATGATAACGCCTCTGTGATAATGTATTTAAGTAGGGGAAAACAGGAAAAAAAGGAGGAGAAGATGTGAAGCAGCTGAGCGGGGGGCAGAGAGGGGGAGGCGCGAGCCTCATGGGCCTTGCAGCCTCACCCTCTGGCCTCCCGCCAGGCAGCCGACTGGGCCCAACTCGGCCCGGCCTGGCTGCAAGAAGTGGAGAGGAGATGAGATGTGAATAAGATGTAAAAAGGATCCTGAGAGACGTCTGCCAGCCTGTTGTGAGGAATGGCTGCAGACGCCAAGGTCAGTGAAGAAGGAGGGGGAGGAGTAACATGGCTCCTGGCCAAGATTCCTCTGCAACTCGTGGTGACGACCATGGTGGAGCAGGTTGTCCCCCTGCAGCCCATGGAGGTCCACGGAGGAGCAGAGATCCACCTGCAGCCCGTGGAGGACCCCACGCCAGAGCAGGTGGAGGCCTGAAGGAGGCTGTGGCCCATGGAGGGCCCGCTGGGACAGCTGTTCTGGAGGGACTGCACCCCGTGGAAGAGATGACCCACGCCGGAGCAGTTTCAGGAAGGACTGTGGCCTGTGGGAGGGACCCCACGCTGGAGCAGAGGAGGAATGCGAGGAGTTCTTCCCCCGACGATGATACAGCGGCGTAAAACAACGCGTGATGAACTGACCACGACCCCCATTCCCTTTTCCCCCCCCGTGCCGCTCGGGAGGGGAAGGTAGTAGAGATAATGTTAAGCCCGGGAAGAGGGAGGGGTGGGGGGAGGTTATCTTGTTCCCCGTCTCATTCTCCTGCTAATTTTAGAAATAAATGAGTGTTTTTCCCCAAGTCGAGTCTGTTTTGCCCGTGATGGTAACTTTAAGGATTTCTCCCCGTCCTTATCTCAAACCTTGAGCCGTTTTTCTTATATCATCTCCTCCTATTCTCTTGGAAGGTGGGGGGAGCGAGACAGACTGCGTAGTCTGGTCCTGATCGGGGCTGAACTACAACAACTTGTGAGATTCAATTACTGTAACAATGATACTGGAGTTTTCTTCCTTGCCCTTCTTGTCTCTCTCCACCTCCTTGTGTAACAAGCAGTGTAAAACACAGTTATCTTCAACTCTTCTATAATTTACAAGAAATTTCCATTCATCCATGTTAATTATTTGATTTGTAGTTGAGTAAGGGAAGAGATAAAGATGAATAAGAACTGTTAATTTAGAACAATTTTTGGCACCATGGATATCCTAGGTATACCACTACTGGTTAAAGAGAATGAACATTAGTTATGTTGAGCTTAGTGACCCCTAAGTCCTGCTCTGTAGGGAGGGTGACCTCTTTAAGGATGTAATAAGGTGAATAGGAGTTTCAGGAGGCATAGGTCCACCAATGTGGAGGTGAAGTGCTGGAGCTTCACATCCCTCCTTAGGAGCAAGATGATTTAGTCCAGCCTTGTGCACAGAGTAGGAGCCATCCTTCAAGAGTGCCTTCTCTCTCAGCTTGAAATTTAGCTCCTCAGTGGAGGCAGCCAAGTAGCAGTTGGTGCAGTCTCCAGCAGCTTCTGCTGCTGCAAGCAACAGCCCCTGACAGCAGCATGTCCTTTTTCCTTTGTGACCACTTGGGCAAGCAGTGAAGCCCTCCTCCTGTTGCAAGGGCTGACTGCTTACTGTTGCACGTCTGGACTGAAACAGGGATTTGCTGTTCTAGGAATCACCAAGCAACTAGATTATGAGGAGTGTTTCAAGCTGTTTTGTGGCTCCCTGTTTCAAGGGAGAAGGTCACTTTTGACTGTATCTGTGCTTTCCCTTTTAATTTGGCTATAACGAGTAAGAAAGAAGTGTAAGTGGGGACAGTACAATTAATCTTTTCTGTACAGCTGGAAACCCATCTGTACTGCTCCCAGCTGCATGGAGGGAAAAGCAAGCAACTTCTCTTGGGTTATGCTCTTCCCCATAACGTCTTATGTGAAATAAATGTTCAGTGACCAGTTGAAATTATTTCTCTCCATACCTGAAAACCTAGGATAAATGTTTTCATTTTTGCTTTTGCCAACATGCATCTTTTTCTCTCCACTCCGTGTTTCTTCTGTCATTACATCATTGGTATGAACGGTGAGTGTCAGCTAAAGGGCTCTATGTCTCCTTGAAGCACAGTATTTTCCCATTGTCATGCCTGTTTACCTCTAACAGCAATGAAAATTATATTCTTCCCCCAAGTCACTAAGTGACCTTGTTTGGGGAACAAAAGGTTGGAGCTTAAATGTTATTATTTACATGCCTGTTTTATAACTTACTTAATCTATTTAGTAACTATGCATGAGCCCATTTTGGCTAATAAGGCATGTTTGATGATCCATGTTGTGTGCTGTGGAGTTCAGATTCTTTGGCATGTGTCTGATATGGTGGCATTACAGATGAATTTTAAAGAAATGATAGAAGATACTGTCAGAAATAACTAGTACTTCAGGGAATACAGTAGCATTTTTATTTTCAGAAACCATTCATTTAAACATCTGGAAGGGAGATGAGGGTCTACTTCTGAAACTCTATCTCAAGGCTTATCTTTCACATACCTATCTAGACTCAAAGGGATTATTAATAAGAATAAGGATCTGCAAAATTTGCTTTACATTAATTTGAGTGGCAAATAAATAGAAAAAAAAGCAAATTGTTTTCTCCACAAAAATATCTCGGGTTTCTGAGCCTGTGCATTATTGAACTTGTATGAAGAAATGATAAATTCTTAAAGTACAAATACCACACACTTAGATGCTAAGTGCTATTTATTCCCTTGTGATAGAGCCTAACCTTCTATTGGCCATTCCTGTATTGTATCGTTACAATATATTTCCAGTGTGATAACAACAGTAAGATTTTTTTTTTTTTCCTATCGTCTTCTACACAGTTCAAAACACTATCCTATTTGAAAGAGAATTTTCTAATTGCTAAACATAACTTATTCTACAAAGGACATTCTCCAGTGAAACTCAAGAAATTGGCCCCTGAAGGAACTGCTACCATCACCCTTTACGTAAAGATGACACTCTTTGTCTGTTCTTTAATAATTTAGACTATAAAGTAGTTCCAGTTTCATAAGCTTCAGTTCTAAAACTGCTCCATTCAAATGTTCAGGACTAACTAGGCTGTTTCTCAAGCTAGAAATACTAGATCTCTGTGCATTTCCATAAATAGGTATCAATGCAGTCTTTCAGTTGATGATTGTGTAATTTCAGAAGAATTCTTTTGAAACATGTTAAAGAGACCTGAAGACATAACGTATCTTTGGTTTATAAGAGTAAGATGGATGATCTATATGTATCTCTAATTTTTACTCCTTCATGTATGTTTTTATCCTGGTTTCTGTGGACAAAGCAAGAAAGTTTATGCTTGCCCTGTAATCAGTTTCTATTCCTCGATAAGTGCCCTTTTAGGGAAGCAAATAAGGTCATGTTAAGCACTTATGGAATCAAAATATATCCACCAATAATTTGTACCATTTGTACTTTGTGTCTTAACCTTTTACAGTTGTTCAGCTTAACCTAAAATAGTTATAAAAGTTCTTTAAAGGTTTATGATTTATAGCTTAAAGGCAAAGTCTTTTAGCTTTTCCTTAAAGAATATAACAACAATTAATGTAAACCAGGTTAATACTGTTTGAAGTTCTCATGCCACCTAGCGAAATGTTTTAACTGCACTCCTTCTGAGTTATACTTTCATGTAGACCTGTGTAGTTTTGTGCAATGATTTATCAGACCCTGCAGACCCCCAAGCTGATGGATTGTTGCTATCAGACATGTAACAGTGGACAGTTATTGAGCAGTTGACTTATATGAGCCATTGAATCTGTGCTAGGGCCAATAGAGTTATCTGAAAAGATGAAAGACTTGTTCAAGAAGCAGAGATATCTGAGTCTGGTTAATGGAATCCTACAATAAAAAGACCTAGGAGCAGGTTAAGTTACTTTTTTTTTTTTTTTTTTTTAAATAGCAAAGCTACAAGGAAATGAGGATGGTAAAATTTGATCTTATAAAGTATGTTGAAAACACTTAAGGAATTTTAGTTGCTTTTGGTGAAAATTTAATAAATCCTGAAGCTTAATTTTAACAATGTTTGTGGCTTGATTATCAAAGCAGTTACTTTGGATTAATTTAGTATTCAGCTTGAGAGAAGACAAGAGGTGTCTCACTTAATCTGCTGGGCCATCTGATGACCAAACTTTACTGCATTTGGAACCACTCGATCAGTGTCCTATAAGCTGTTAAAATTTACATTCAACGTCGCATCAGATGTGGACAGCTGGCTAACAGGAAAATACAGGAGCAATTGACTACTAAGAGGAAACCTTTCTAAAGCCATATTACTTGGTAAAACAACTCAAATAGCTCTTAGGGAAAAGCCCTAAAGAATTTAACAAGACTTAAACCAATAATGTCCTACGGAAATTACTCTTACTAACCTGCAAGACTGAATATAAAGCCCTGTCCTGTCTATTGCAGTTTTTAACCATATGCTTAGTAGTCTACAGAGAAAGAAGCATGATATTATCTCAAATTGCATAAGGTTGTACAAAAAACTTCAGAAAAGTAGTAATTTTCTTGCTAACATCTATTGTGTCTTTCTGCAAGTATGTTTCCTGCTTTGGGGAAAAACATAAAAGAAGAAACTGAAGAAAGAAACTGCTATTTATTTAAACTTCCAAGATTTTAGGCAAAGCTAGTAAAAAAGACCACCTTCTGAGGCTGTCTCTTGTTCTCCATTGAAAAGCTCTATTTTTAATTACTGATAATTTTATCAGAAGTTAGCCATTTGGATTGAGATGTTATTTGCAAGACATTTGCTATCTTTGAGACTATCTCTGAAAATATGACAGTGTCAAGCTCCAATTTCGGATGAGAGGAAAGCTCCCTTGCATTCTAGCCAACCTCAGACGAGTCTGGGAGGCTAGGGGCGGCTAGACCAACCTCTCATACACTGGAGCGTGGTTTTGCTCGTATTCTCGGGAACAGAATTAAGACTCAAAACGGAGTCAAGTGCCAGGTAACTTTATTAACCCGACAAGAAGTTTGTAAATGCAAGAGAAAAGAGAGAAAGAAAGGAAAGAGGGAAAAGAGTTTCAGTTGCAATAGTTACCACCATGGAGCTGCAGCGTCCTGACAGTCCAGTTCACTCGGTGGGGAATGTTCCATCCGATGTTGATTCCAATGTTGGTTGCATCGATGTTGGTTCCATAGATGTTGGTTCCATAGATGTTTTTTCCCCTTTTCATGTTGGTTGTTTTTGTCCTTTTATTGTTCGTTTCATTCCATATTCATTGTGTTCTAAAAGCTGGTTTGCCTAGCCACACCCCTCACCTGGTGGTGATACGCATGCCCATTACCAGGTGATATGCATGCATGCCCATTACTGTCTCTGGGCCCCTCTGTTTTTCTGGACTAGGGTCTGGGCGCATGCGGGGGTGCATTGGGCCTAAATTTCTCCGAATCAGCTCTGCATTCAGGTTCCCAGGACAACAGGAGTTAATGGGAAGATAACAGGAATTGGCTTGCAAGATAACAGGAATTAGCTTGCAAGATAACAGGAAGACTCTAGTCCTATGGTTTAACTGAAGTTCCATTGTTTGGGTGGTGGTTTGATGTTTACACAGTCTTTTACACATTGTTCGGGTGGTGGTTTGATGTTTCGACAATGTTGAGACAAATATTCGACACAGTCTTTTACAGACAGTCGAAATGGTTCAACAATTTCTCAAGTAGCAGCAAAATTATACTGTTTCTCAATGGCACACAATTTAACTTGGAGAAAAAAAAGGCTAAAAACTAGTAAATGTAGCAGAAGTACAGATGGTAGCAGGAACAGAAGACTAATGAGGGTAAGGAAGATGAAAGCAAGATCTAAGGAGCAAATTGGAACTAACTGGATAAAGTCTGGGTTAAAAATAGGGCCTATAAACTTGGTCCTGTATTCTGGACATGGGGCCTGTGACAATCTCATCTTTGTTCCTGTAGTGGCGTGCCCTGGTAGCAACACATCATAGAGTCAAACTGTTACATCATAACTCCAAGTCTTGACGTCAAAAACGTAGAAATTATCTTTCTGTGGTTTCTTTGATTTTGTGTGTGTGCTCTGTGAGTATGCAATAAATATCTAGATTTTGAAAATTATTTTTGTGACAAAAGCCAAAAGGAGGATTAGGTCCCCATTTCACATAAATTAAGTGAAAAAAGTTGCTTCAATTGCAGTTGCTTTTATTGACTTTGGCTTATTTTTTGTGAGCCTCTATTCAGTACACAGAATATTCTGCAAACTACAAAAAGCTTCGCCTGACGAATCTCCTCATAATACTTTTAAAGCAGTCATATTTCCCTTGTCTTGTAGGAGAGGAAACTGAGATCCACAATAAATAGAAATCTGATCATGCAAGCAATACTGAAGATCTCTGTAACATACATATCTTGAGATGTCTGCATATCTCTTCCCATGGGGTGAGAGAAAACTGTGTTCTCACAGAAACGTGAGACTCAAACAAAATGTCAGTTTAAGTACATGTCATGCTAACCCAATCTGTATGCCCAACTTTTAATAGAGTATTCAATTATTTGAGAAAAAATTCTTGTTATTTGTGAAGAGTTAAGACAAGGTTTTGTGGCAGAGCACAAAGCAAAAACAGGTGCCCTAATTCCTGTTCTGTGTTTCTATCATAGATTCATCTTGTAGTATAAGTTATAACTGGAATATGAGAACAATTTCAATTGTTATTGTCCACTCAGAATGAACAATCTCCTTCGTATATTCTCTTGTTAAACAATGGATTTAAAGTTCATTGTTGTTGTCTATGGGAAAGGTCTTCTCTGCAATCATTTGTTCAGCTCTTTTCAGGGAAAATACGAGAAAATAATTTTATGAAAGAAAAGTCTAACAAAGAGGCCTGTAACAATACCAGTTCATTTTAAAGGGAAAGAGTGGAAGAGTCACGGAATTTATTTTTCTTCTTATTTGCTTTACAGTTAGGGAAAAAAGAATATATGGCTGTTGTATGTGCTTTGACATTTTTGTTGTGCTGTATTCAGATACTTTATTACATTTCACATTCTCTGATTTTTTTTTTTTTTTTTTGGTAACATGAAATAGCAGTGAAATCAAAGAACCAAAACACAAGTGATAGCCAACTATGGAATCCTTAGACTTCTTTTACACTGTGCATGTAAGGTCTTTTTTAGACTTTGCCAGATCATATATATAAATCACCACTCTGAAAAGGAGTCTAGCTGATCTGCCTTGCATACCACAGTGGTGGAAGCAAGTGTAATGTGTACAGGAAAATACATTTGATATGCTACTTGTGGTTCATTTTTGTGCCAGGCTTCTGAACACTAGCTTGGATGGTTATTTAGCGTTGTAGAATAAGAGCTTGAAAGCTCACTGATTTCTCACTAGTCAGTCTTCAAGAGAGCAATGTGAGTGTTTGATTTGGCTGATGTCGCTGGCTGAGGGTCTATCTACATGTCAAAGTTCTTTATTTACTTCCATTAATGAGATGGCATATATCTCTTATCTTTATGTGACAAGACAGGGGACAGAAGATAAAAGTTTTTTGACACAAAGACAATAAAGTCAGATGTCAAAAGAAGGAGTGAGCAAGGGGAGAACATGAAATAAGATGACAAGAGGTATCTGCTGTCTTGCTGAGAAGGAGGTGATGAGGTTAACTAAGCATAATGAGCTGAAGAGGCGAGAAGACAAAGATTAGGGCTAGTAGTGAAGGTAGCTAGGAGGCTAAGGATTTCTTTGGAAATGAGATAATTAACCTTAAGGCCACTCACTGTGTCATGAGGTCCCTTTCAAACAGAAGGCTCCTGTTCTAGTGACTTTGCAGACACTGGTATTGTTCCTAAGTGCTTAGAAACTAAGTCAGCACCTGTCAGGTGAGAGAAAGAGAGATACTATGTAGATATTTAACATATCAAGCCATTTGTTAAAAAAGAACAAATCATCAGGAACAGCAACAGTAAATGGAAGGTAATCCCTCAACCCAGCCCAGAATAAAATTGGTTGACTTTGCATGACCTTTACTATAGAGTTACCGTTTGATGGGTCTTAAAGAAGGAAAAGGCAGGAAAAACAAAAAAAAAACAAAAAAAAAAAAAAGAAGAAATCACAGTGCTTCCTCTGGTCAATGAATGGATGAGGTAGATATGACCAGTGAAGATTACAGGAGAGGTGACCAATTAAAAAAAAAACAACAATAAAAACAAAGCAGATGGATGCAGATCAGAATTTAAAGTTCCAAAGATCCTCAAACTGGAATGGGATACCTTGAAAGAAGAGCTGAGCACTCCTTCACAGGGCACCTTCCCCTTCCCAGCTGGTCATTTCTATCCTTGCACTTTCTGAAAAAAATTCTTGACGCTAAATGCAAGGTAGCAACATATGGGAATGACTGCTTGTTCGTTGATGTAACCTGCTGATCTCAGAAATGAGCAGATAAAAGAATGAGGTGGGAGGAGAAGGATAAAGTCTGACAGAATACAACTCCGAAGTCTTCTCTATTGAGGAAAAAAACACAAGTCTCTCTCCTTCATTTTTTCCTGGACCTCTAGGTCATATAACAAGTTACCTATGCATGTTTCATGGTGATGTTGATCAAAGGGGAGATAATGGTTATGGCTGACCAGAAAGGCAAGCCTCCTTTATTCCGTTATGTCCTAAGAGAGATGCTTGCAGCTCTCCAGCTATTTTCTATAATTTCATATTTAAATATTTTCAACTTACATGATGCACAAAAAACTGTGACCACCAAAGGGTGCAAAAAGAAGTGGTATTAATTGCTGTCTTCCTACTCTGAAAAATGGTTAGTGGGCCAATCTCATTTAAGCAACATGAATGCTACAGGTTCCTGAAATTTAAAAAATGGATTTTAATTCTGATATAATAAAGCCATTTAGGACAGAGGGAAATATAAAGCATATTTGCTACTCAAAATGAATCTGTTTAAGACATAATTATTATCTATTGATCTAATATAAATTTTTGATTGAATAGTAGAAAATGGCTCAAAATCCTTCCTACATCATTCCTAGGGATTTCATGCTACAAAAATTAACAAGTTGCCAAAAGGATAAAATGCTTGCTCAAGTCTCCTTCAAAGAATAAAATATAGGTTCCTTGAAAACGTCTTTGTAAGGGAATGAAGAACCTTGTTCTTCATGATACAGGAGGAGGACATTCACAAGTCTACCCCTTCTGTCCCAGGGAAATTGAAAGATCTACTGACATGTTTGTCTCTTGGGATCTCTGGGTGATGAACGACAGTAAGGCAACTTTTTCTGATTAAAAGACTTGGTTCTTGTGCCCTTTCTGTGAAAAGGATGACACTGAGTGAGATATGAGACATGGAGAATCCCAAATCCTATGCATCTGTGTCTTATTAAATGCTGATATTTCTTCTGCTTGAAACTGGGTCGTGCATGCCAAGAGCCAAATTAATTCTTTCATGCTTTATAGAAAACATCTCATCTCATTTGTTCTACTGTATGCACAGAATAACCCCATTGGAAATACACCGGTGTCTCAGAGGTTAAAATGTTTTTAATTAATCAGATAACTTTTGCTGCCTGTAACTTATATAAATTGCCAAATGTCAGTTTGCCTGGCTTCTGTGAGACTACCTCTTAGTGAAGGAATGAAAGGTGGATAATTTAATAATGGATTGCACAGGATACAATAGACAGTGAACCCAAGTACATGGACTGTTACTTTGATTAGATGCTTTGAGTTTACGTGCAATCAATCTTCTGTAATACTAAAGCAATGAACAGGATTTAGATTTCCCAAACCATGTAAAATAGCTTTAGTGTAAGACCTTACCTCCCTGGGGATGTTCTCCTTAGGCTTTTGCTTTGTTCACATATACCTATACTGGCATTAAAATCAGTGCAATCACTCATTTTTCTAACATGTCTGGCTAATGCACTGTTAATCCAGCAACAAAATGTAGCCAGGAAACCCCCAAGTGATAAATCTAATGCCTCCAGTCCCTTCCTATATCACCAGTAAGAACTGACGTGATGTTCTCTAAAATGTGTTCAGAATGGTTACCTTCATATTACAGGAATTTAGCATCCAAAAATGTACTTGTACATTTTTGGATGTTGTACATCCAATGTACTTGCTGTAAATATTTATTTATTTTAAACCACCTCTCATGTGTGAAACAATGAGCACTTTTCTTTTGAAAAATACAAATCAGAGTGAAGTTATTTGACTATACAAATACGTAACAGTATTGGTGTGGGCTGAACAAATGGCATGACTTCAGTATTATAAGGATGAATGTAGAAATGTTTAAATGTATACATCTCAGGTGCCAGTGGTCCTGAAGAAGATTAATCAGTTTGGGGAGCAGCTCTGAATGAAGATGAAGGAGTTTATTTTTACTTTCTCAGAGGTTTCAAATAAGGGTAGGATTCACTCGCCTCTTAGACTGTAGAGATAGACTGGGGTGCTTGCAGTGCCAGATGTTTATGAAAAAGTCAAGATTCCCACATGTGGTTGTCTTTGTACATGGAAGGGGCTGGTCTTTCTACTTGACAGCAACTTTCCCGTGTTTTAGAATTTTTCTGTAGAAAAGAAGGGAGAGAGAAAGACTTTACAAAGACTGGTAAGTTGCAGACTGATCCATATTCTGTTATTATCAACACTGTCAAGTATTTGGATAGTTTTTATATCATAATACTGTTATTCTAATATATAATAATTTCCTTATTAAATAATATTATTATATTCTAAGGTATTATTTCAGCTTAAATACAAGTGCAAAACAGTTTTCTTCACTGAGCCCTTTTGACTTTCAACTTATTTTCCAGTCACATGGTTAAACATCGTGGAGAAAACACATGTAAACTGCAATTTGTAAATTTGTAAACTGCTGATCATTTCCAAATGTAAATGTGTTAATAGAAAGCTTAGTAGATTTGTAGCCACATCCTAACAAAAGGTAAAACTTTATAAAAATGTTCTTGAAGTCATCTTCTACAGCTTTGCTTCATGTTAGCTTGAATCATAAAAAATAATGAGCACTTATCAAGAGAGGCAGTCAATAAGCCAGGAGCATTATACCTTGAGCAGTATCACTCTTACAATGTACTTGTCTACAAGTGGGTGCTATATAGGAACAATAACAGAAAATCAAAAATATCCCCCAAGAAAACATTCCCTAGTGAGCTGTGCTGTACTTCTACAAGATAACATTTTATTCCATGACTACTCAATTTTTCCACAGATTACTGTGGTTAAAATACACACGTGGCTCGTAATTTTTTTTTTTATTTTTATTTTTTTTTAGTAAGAAAGGGAATAGCTAGTTCTGCCTAACAACATTTAGTCCAGCACAGGAGGTGCACTTCTGAGCATAGCCCAAGAACTTGGTCACCTTTACTCCGAATCTGGTTTCACATGAGAACGTAGCACAGCTCCCTTCTGCACCCAGGCTTCCTTCCTACATATACCAGGGCACAGAGATGAGGCAGTGCATACCTAAGTCTACCTCCATGTAGCATGCAGGCAACATGAGCATATGATCCTGGCCATTGAACAGAGTTCCCAGGTCCTGTCTTTCTGATGCAACTTTAGTATTTTGCAGTCAAGCTCAAATTTTGCACTTGAACCCAAAGTAACATCTTTATGTACATCCAGAGCCCAAAGACAGTACTTTCATCATAAAATCACATTATTTCAACTGAGTAAGCATGTCCTATGCAGCTCTTCTTTATTGCCTCATATCCTGTGGCCCCAGAAATGAGTTTCCAGCCCCCTACTGATATGTGCTGGTAAGAGACAGAGTATGAGGAATATGAAAAGATTGTGAGCTCTACTGTAAATCTGCATCTCTGAACTTCACTGATTGGAAAGTGTAGGATCTGTCACACTGCAGATTTATAGGTTGTGTTAGAATTTTGTTGATAAAGGTCACAAAAGTTTTAAAATGATGTAATTGCTATTTTTTTTTTATATACACAATATGGTTCCATTTCAGAAGTCTGAAAAGTTTTGTAAAGCATGTGTTTACTTGCTGTGCAGTTAGCATTCAGTGAAGAGAAGGCCAGAATAAGAATGAAGCTGTCTATTCCTATTTTACAGGGATCACAACTCACAGGGTCAGATTTCTTCATCCTTTTATCATTTTTATAGCAACATAACTCCACTGATTTTTATTGGTTACCTGCACGTGAAAGAAATCAGATGTAGCTCTGTAGAGTATTTTGTAAGGCAAAGTCTTGGCTCTCCTCTACCTTGCATGCACACTTCTCAAACAGAAATAGTCTGAAGTCAATACAAAAACAGCAAAACACTCACCTTTTCACATAACCTGAAAGCTAATCATAATGAGCTGCAGTGAAAGTCAGAGGCCACCCTTTGGAGTCTACTCCTTTCAAGTGTTAAATCTTCTCTCAGTGTTTTCTTTTGTTCACTTTTTTTTTCTGAAATGCAAAATGCTTGTTTACAGAGTTTAAGGAAAAGAAAAAGCCCTGTAACTCCTACTTTGCTTTCAGCAGATTTTGAAACTGAGCAAAAGAAACAAAAATCTAAACACTCATTTAATATTAACAAGTTTAATATTTTTTTCCCTTGCTGGTGAAAAAATTGCGATGTCTACAAAAAAAAAAAATTAATTTACATATATCCCACGTTGTTCTGAAGTGTCTAAAGGGGTCATGTCAAAGTTCTAAAAAAGCTAAAAATGTAAATGGGTAGTGTAGTCTACCAATGTGATTAAGAAGGAGTGCTAACAAAAGACAGTGGGTCAAACTCTTGAAATCAATGCACTTGTCTTTATTGCCAGAGTCAACACAACCATACAGTAAGAGACCAACAATTTAATATTTCTGTCTGGAATAAAGGAACTTTGCTTTTGTTAGCCTTAACCTTTGTGAGATTTCGGTTCAGATCTGCTTTAACTCAAAAGACTTGAACTGGAAAGGACAGACGACTGTTTGACAGAGTGATAGTAGGGTGGAATCTGACATTTTCCCAGCCCCGTAGCATTCAAGTTGCAGCACCTTGTCATTCAAATCTCCCTGATATTCAACCAACTCTGACTTTATTTTTTATTTCTCTGAAAGATGATTAAAGTTTGAACCGTGAGGTGCAGAAGGATGCTGCCTGACTTTTCACCTTCTTGGTGAATTCTGTTTCTGATCTTCAGTTGTCAGAAACTCTACAGCCAACAACAGCCCAGATGTAATGAGAGGTGAATTTCTAAATATTTCTCCAACCTCAAATTTTGGCACAAGAAATGCTAACTGTGATGGTTTAGCCCAAATCACCACACAGTTTCTCGCTCACTCTCCCCCTCCCCAGGGGGATGGGGGAGAGAATTGGGAAGGAAGGAGAACTCGTGGGTTGAGATGAAGACAATTTACTAAAATAAAAGGGAAAACTACAATGATAACAGAATATAAGGATATTAAAAAATATACAAAGTGAACAATATGTGTTTTCTCACCACCCGATGTCCCAATGACCGATACAGCCCGTCCCGAGCAGCGATCACGGAAACAAACCCGAGCAGCAAGCAAAGGAGCAAAAGGGAGCCAGCAAGGTAGGGGGAACGATGCCAGCAAAAACAAGCAGGAAGGATGGATGCCAGGAAGGCAGATACTCACCCTCGCCTGCCCCCACTTATATACTGAGCATGACGTTTATGGCATGGAATACTCTCTTTGGCCAGTTTGGATCAATTATGCTGTCTGTCTTTCTCCCAGCTTCCTGCATCTGCACATTAGCGAGACTTGGAAAGCAGGACGGTGTCCTTGGTCTCATTCACAACAACTGGTATCATCAGGGTGTTTATGAACATTCTTCACACACAAAATCCAAAACATACCAGCTACTGAGAGGAAAAATTAACTCCATCCCTGCCAAAACCAGGACACTAACTAACTTCTTAAATATTTGTAATAAATGTGGAATAAATATGAAATAAAGGAATAAGTAGATTTTTTTTTCATTACTTTCTGCTCGGGAAGGGAGGGGAAAGCTGTTGAAAACAACACCCTTGCTAGGTGTTTTCTTTCCTTTTAGAGAAGTACCAGTGTCTAGGCAGTATAGCTCATGATTTTGAGGCTGTGGAAAGGGACTACTGAAATTTATTATTTCAATATGAGCTATCTCAAAATATAAACAAATAAAAAAGAGAAAGCTCTAAAATCAAGGGATCTGTGGTATTTTGAGGATCAGCTCATAGCTTTAAACTGAGATGTCACTCTGAGGTAATGGCACAAAGACAGATTTTCTGCTATGATTTAAATGTAAAACTGTCAGCTGTAGCTACTACATATGTGTATAAGATATTGCAAGGTAGATGAGAAAGGTGCATTTAATTTTTAATAGAATTATCAGTCTGCTCTGGTGTGTATTTATCCAAACTATGGAGACAGTGTTGCATCTGACTGTGTGCAGCCTAGTAGCATCTAGTACAATTCACAATAGATTTGTGTTATGTTTCAATTGGTAGCAAGTTTCTTGTTTCCTGTAAAACTTGTTTATTTCTTGCTTCTTATTTTTATGAGCAGTCGCAGGAGATGCAGATGTGTGGCTTGGGTTGTAGCATCACAGACAGCCAGGCGACAATAAGTTTTGAATTCATATTTCCTCAGTCGGTTCCCCTTAAGTGTTTTTCTCAGCGATCAAGTCAAGTTCAGACTGTGATTAATTGGCGCATGATTAATTCACAAATAAGTCAGAAATTAAGATGATGGCACCCAGGAAGTATGTAAAGAAAGGTAATTTTAATCTCATTTCTTAATGGTTTCTTTGTCCTCAAAGACAGAGAATATAATCTTCAATGTACCTCATATAAAACTGGAGCTTAAAGTGGCAAAGTTAATTGTTTTTTTGCCTTGTTGAAAGGTATTTTTGTCACAAAATATGATAAAAATGCATGTATTTATCTTTTCAGGATAGTCTGGCAATGAATCAGACCTTTTTGACTTGGGATTTAGAATATTGCAATGCACTTTGAACAGAGCAACACTTAAACAGAAGTCAAAAGCCACATCTACAAAACATTCAGACAAGTGACTGTTCATCTGCCAGGTGGGATGAGTGAGAGGGAATCATTACACAACACTCCAATACTTGCACTGGCTTCTCCTTCTTTTCTGGGTACAATTCAAAGGATTGCATTTGATCTAGCCCTACAGAGGATTAAAGGAGGATTAAGAGGATGAACAAGTCAGTCAATGGAAGCTTTCCATTGATTTCAACAAGGCCAGGATTTCACCTCCAGTGACTGCCCTCTGTAATCAGAAAAATGTGCCTCCTCTTGGGCCTGTTACAAAGGATAAGATTGAGAGGATTAAATTTTTGCAGTCAAGCAATAAAATGTCTAGAAGTACCAAAGTCAAGAGCAGATATGAAACCGCTCCTCCCTTCATTTATGGATGTGAATAGCAGAGAAGCCTCTTACTATGTAAACTGTGCACAGACTGGCTTGTTGTGCATAAGGGAGAGGAGCAGTGGGACCCACAAGCATGGGAAGAAGGGAGTGATGGCCCTTGCAATGAGCACCTGCATTCCAGAGAGTAAACCCCAGCCCAAGTTAGTATCCGAGTAGGAGTCCTTGGGCTATAACAAGGGCAAGGACAGCAGACGAAATAGCCTACCTGAGAAAATTGTGGGAAGGAGAGGCAGCAGAAAAGTACAAGAGAATACAAGTACAAAATCGGAGTTAGTAGTAGTGATCTGAACAGCTAAAATCCTCCTTTGCTTGCAGGACACAGCACTGCTCACCTCATGGAAACTGCTCCACATGACAATTTGTCATCCTAGAGGCAGAGGGGCCAGAGTAACCTCCTTCGCCACCTGCTGACAAGCAACAGAGCTGTTCTCATGTAGAGTGAAGACATGGCTGTCACGAAAACTTAGTGGAAGGTCCCAACTCATCCTACTGAAGGGTAGCATAACTGTCTTCTCGTCTTCTTTTTTTTTTTTTTCACTGTGGTGAAGTGTCTCTCTTAAGATAGCACAAAAAAAAATAGCTTCTGATAGTTCAGACAAGGTTTTTTCCTAACTACCCTTATGCTTCGAAATAGGACAATATTTTACCCAATGTGTTATGTTGCATGTCAATAACAAAACAGCCATATCTTAGAATATGGCATTACCTGATGTCTAAATTTTTTCAAATGAAATTTGATTATTTTAAGACTTATCACAGAAACAGAACAGCATTAGGTAAAATAAGGTGGGTTGAAATGGATGACAAGTCCTTCTGGTCAGTTGTTAAATTTAACTATTTTAGATTGGCAGCCTAAAGACACTGTTCTTTCAAACCTCTAGAGATTTTTCTTTTGATGTCTCAAAAAAGAGACATACATTTCTGTTTATAAAGAGCACATGAAATCCTGGTTCTATCGAAGTTGGTGACAAAACTTCAAAAGAAACAGGTTGTACCCTGACTTAATTAAACAAGCTGGCACTATTTAACTTGTAGAGTAGAGCCTTTTTTTGTCTGACTGGGATAGTAATTTTATTAGCTTTTTATTTGGCTTTAGTTTTGTTGTGAAATGTTCACTTTCCACTTGATTTGTGCAATACAAATTGTTGTGAGGAAAAGTTCTGATTGTCAGAGAGGAGTAAGTTATTGCTTTAGCAAACTGGCAGGGAGAAAACCTAGTTCATTAATTTATACCTTTTAAAGAGCACTAGTCTAATTATTATTCATTACATAACCAAATAACAATATCTTAATTGAATACATTGATGGGTTAGTTTTCTTTATTTGTATAGTAATAAATTAAAAACTAATTTTTATGTCCATTAAAGGTAATTAAGGTAAATGTACTTTCAAATTTGTGATGTCTTAATGCTTTGTCGTAGTTTTCTCTGCTTGATTATGTATGAACATTTTCTTTTAATGCAAAGCATTAATTAATTCATTAGAAAAGGATTATTTTTCCATTGAAGACAAATATATTTGGCTTTAAAAGAACTTAATCATCACATTATTTAAGCTTGTCCAGATACATGGTGTACAGCATAAGTTCTCACATGTATCTCTAAATCATTTTCTGTAAACAGATTCAGAATTTTAGTGTTTTTTTCCAGTCCCATAATTCTTAAATGTAATTGTATTTCTTCGCAAATCTAATATTAATTGCTTTGTCTAATTGTGGGATTATTTGCTTGATTCATCAGATTTAAAATAAGTGAAGATACTTACCAAGGCAACTTATTGCTGCAAGTCTTGCAGCCTATACTTGTAGTGCCTGTTTCAACAAACTTTGACACAGATTTTATCAGAAATTACTCTGATGATTTTTCATAACTTTTTCAAGTGCTGATCAAGTGTTAGATTAAATAAAAATTCTATCTGGTTAAAGATAAAAAAAAATTAAAAATAAGATAATGAGAGAGAGAGAGGCATGCACCCTCCATAACACTTCTAGGAATTACAGAGGGGACCTCTGTATAGCTATATGTTCAGGTATCTGAATGCATTTGAAAATCTAGTCCGCACACTAAGCCAGAAAGCTCTCACATCCCAAAGTCTCTTTCTGAAAATGAGACTAGACCCAGATCCAGAAAGGTGTTTTTTCCTGACCTCAATGGCAAAAAAACCACAGGGAACACGTGGCAAAAGTTAGTCAAGGTGTATTGGTTTTGCTAGGACAGCCTGATGAAATTTTTGTCAGTGAAGTAGCTCAATGTCTCTGTGGGGCTAGGCCTTACAGACTTTATGCACAACATATTCTAGGGACATTTTAAAATTATGCTAATAATGGGGGCCACAAACATGCAGTTTCTGCAGTTTTCTCGGTCCTGTTCAGATACGTAAGGTTTCATGAAACAGGATGAAGGCACCTACAAAACGCTGTGATCTTCACATGGTCTTCTAACATTACTTTGAATTTATCTGCAAAATTAATCAGCTTCTTTATTTTTTCAAATTAGTAGTCAAGGAATTTGACCTCACTTTTATGAGGTAACAGAAAGCCTGTCTGTTCTTTAAGACCCTAAAGCTCAACAACTTTCAGTTTCTCTTTGAGTTTATTTTTATAAGGAAGGAAATGAACTTGTGTGAGTGAAGAAGGGGGAAAATTACCCCAGAAAAATTCAAAGACAAAATTAGTAATGTAAAGGCAACTTTTTCCTGCTACTGGAAAGTGCAGGAGGCAAGAGAAGGGGCAAGAGGATGAAGGAAATAGCTGTTTCTGTTTCATAAGGACTTTCCCTCTGAATACCATGGGAGTTATGAGAATGGAGCCATGATAGGCTTTCAGCGCATAATTCTTTGTCTTGTTCATTGAGGTCAGGAGAAAATAGCCAGCACGCTGCATGGCAAATATGTTGAAAACCTCAACAAAATCACATTAGACAAATGCATTACAGGGAGCGAAGTGATTAGAGTTGTACATTATCAGGCAATACTGTGGAAAAAAACCCACTATTGTACTTCCCATCCAGTCACATAATGCACTTCTACTGGCAATGCTGACAAGCAGTGCTGGAGTCTTTGCAAAAGTCCTTGCTCTGCCTTCCTGGATCTTGCTCACATCCAAAACTACTTGCATGTTAAGACAAGCCAGAGTTCTGGCATGCCTCTGTGAAAATCTCAAAGTCATAGCTCCATTATTTAAATAAATTAATGGGCTATAGTAAAACATGAAAATAACTCCATCTGGATACTCATAATAAATCATATGAGCTCTGAGTGTGATGTCATCAGAACTCTTCAATAGAACTATTTTGGTGTATCTCATCTATTATTCTATGTATTAACAGAGAAACAAGTGTCATTCTGATGAATATCCTTGAGGGCATTCAAAATAATGGCATGTGAAAGTATAGCTGAAAATCTTGGCATCAGCTGCAACTCATTACTGGAGTTCAGCATCCTGATCAATGTTTAATGAATTATGATCAATTTTAAGTGACTGTTTATCATCTCACATTGACTGCCACGCAAAATCTTTGACAGAATAGCAAAACAGTCCTAATGCCAATCGTTGCCAAAGTTTGTCTTTGACTGAAGATCCTTCTACCCCACAAACAACATGCCGCAGTATCCAAAACATAGCAAACTGACAGCAGCTCTGACTGCCATCAAATAATTATTCTAACTCTTGTTGTACAGGAAAGATACTAAAGTACAAAATGGAAGTATTAAAAACTTCATTTTGCTAATGTTCAACATGTTCATATGATAGAAATGATTCAAGTTTGGGAGGAAATGAAGTTAGTTTCCCAACTAAACCCAGATCATTTCTATCTAGCCAATATTCTATTCACTTTATTGAGGCATTCTCTCCTTAATTTGAATTTCTCTTCTGTCCTTCCTTTCATATTCATGCATTCTTTAATCATGTCTGCAACATCAAAATTCTGTTTGATCTTATAACCTTATAGTGCTATGGGGGTTGGACTAGATGACCTTTGAAGGTCCCTGCCAACCCTAACCATTTTATGATTCTATGATTCCATGAAACAATTAAACATAGCAGAAAAAAAAAGACTCTTTTTCTTCATTTGTAACTTGCTGCCTTATCACTTATGTGATGCTCCCTTCTACCTGCATTGTGTGGACAGTGATTAATACTTCGCTTCTCTTTACCTTCTATATGCTATCTGTAATTTTATAGCCCTGTAACTTCCTTCCCCCTCAATTGTTCTTTTCCAGGCAGGCCTTTCAGTGTATTTGCTATTGCAAAATCAGGAAGGATCTCCCTTAGCTCAAATAGTTTTGATGGGATGTCATAGAACAGAGTGGAAACAAATCACTATGTGCAGGTTAGCAACACAGGAGATAATTTCTTACTGCTGGATCCTAATTTTTTTTTTTTTTTTTTTGTCCTATGAGCTGTAAGGATAAGCTGTGGCTCTGTAATGTACTATTGAATTTGATATTGTATAGCTATTACTGCCATCTACTGCACTGTGAAGTTCTGTCTCATTAGGGTATACATCACTGTGTCAACCTGAGGAGGCTGCCATAGATTTGTTAAAATATCCATTACGGCTTATTACATGGAAAAGCACGTGGACCATAATGTTTTATTCAGCAAAATTATCTCACAGGTGCCTGGGGTTTGGACAAAGTGCTTAAAGAGGAAGATTTGCTTTCTGACAAATATTCTTCCTTTTATTCTGTGTATTAAATTAATGGGAACCATATGGTGAAGTACAGAAAAAGCTATGTGTTAATATCCCTTGCTAACTACGGCCACCTGTTATAATGGCCAGACTAATAGCAGGCCTGTTGGCGCTTGCTATTAACATATTCAGAGCCATTCTCAGTTGGCTTTGGCAGTTGTATAGAATTGTGAGTCACTCTCCTCAAAACTGAAAATCCTGTGGTTTGTTGTTTTGCAGATCCTGAAGGCCAATATGAGGCAACCATACATAACCTTTCCTACATAAAAAACTGCTTACTTTAGTTTTCAATAACCTTATGATAAAGGACAATCTCATTTTGTGTTTATATGCCACTCAGCTGAGGAGGCTCACACCCACCAAGTTTTCAATTCTGACATGAATGTGCCATTGTGGTGGGCTTTTTTCACTACCATCATATTTCACCTTCATCTCATTCTCTGTGCCCCAGTCCCTGTGATCATGCCTTAGCTTATTTGATTCTCTAATTTCAGTTGTTTGTCAATGTACCCAAAAGCAGTACAAGTGGATCCACTGGTAAATTAATAATTGGGACCTACTGAAAATGTGAACTCACCCTTTATAATCACATGTGTTCCATCAGTCTTGTTTTTGTGATAAATAGGCTGCAAAATAATTATTTGTGATGGGTTTCATGTACTAGTTAACCGTTCTTATTAATGTAAGCAACACCCCCTGTCATATGTATTTGAAACAATGTTCATACTTCCCTACCAGATTTTAAAGTCACAGGAGTGAATCTATGAATGAGAAGGGTAAAAGCAGCTTGTGACCCCTTTTTATATACTTGGTTGCCTCTGCTCCTTAAAGATCCACCAAAATACATTTTGTAAGAAAAGCAGCAAGATAAGAATTGTTAAAACTAGCAGGGTCGAGTGTGGTTGAATTACAGCCTGGCAAGTCATTAAATTTATTCTCAGACACTAGACCCAGTGAGCAGTGGCAGTCAGCGCCAGTATAAGAAAAGGAACATTTCAGTCACTGTACTGGATACAGCTGGAGAGTGGATGAAGAGATTGAAAACATCTTGAGTGTGTTGAAGTGAAGATGTTAGATTGCATAGTAAAATGTATTCTCAGGACTCAATCCAGGAAAATACCCCCTCTCATGAAGAATATAATGAGATCGAAACATACTTACCCTTAAGAATTTGCTGCTGCATTTCTCAAGGTGAATGTCACCATTGTACTGACCCAGTATGGCCACTTTCATGAGTCTTGCCTCATGTTCTGGTCTTCAAGAGCACAGTTTTCCATATATTTAATGATTGGTATTGATGTAGAGGTTAGGCCATTATTTTCTTAAGAATTTTTTTCAAGATACTGCTCTCACAGTTAATTTGGTTTACTGAAGAATGGTAACGGAGCATTATTCCTTTTCAATGTATATCTGAGTACAAGCCTGCATCTAATGACCTATCAGTTCAACATCTGGAGCTCAGATTATGGTGACACTTAAACAATCATAATGCATAATAAATATTGGTCACAAATATTTCTTAAAACTGACTTTTAAAAATACTGGCAGAGCAGAGATGCATGAGCTGGCAGAGTGGGGCTGGCAATTCTACATAGGTGCCCAGCAGCCTTGAGTGAATTGGCCAGCTCAGGTCTGGAAGATGTATAACTTCATTTAGATCAAACTGTACCTCAGTGGGTAAAACCATATAAGAACACACAGAGGAGGAAGGGAATTTCTAGTAGCAGTCCCAGCTCCCTGAACTGTTTATCCATTTTACAGTGGTTGTAAGAAAGAGCAGAGAGAGATTTAGGGGCAAAGACAAGAATCTAGGTTTTCCATATCCAGTCATCTCTTTTCACTTTGAAACTTCTGTGACTTTCTACCTCATAACTTCCACTGGCTGAAGGGATCATATCTTCAGCAAAACCTATGGTGAGGTGATTTTCTGGGTAAAAAGGAGCTTAAACTCTGGAGTTAAGAAGGTTTTTTTTTATTTAGTTTGAGTTTTTTTGTGAACATGAATAGGCTTCAAACAGAATAACAGACATATTTAACTGTGCTGGAGATAGTTTTCTTCAAATTTTCAGCATTAATTATTGGTTGCCTTTGTTCTTCTCTTTTCAGCATGCTGGAGACTGCAGATATCTTTTTTTTTTTTTTTTTTTTTTGACATCTAATTCTTGCCTGTTAATGTGGAGAGGTGTTAGATGTTTAACTCAGGCACAGGAATTCCACTCGGTAACGAATATCCCTAGGCTATGACCCCTTTTTAGAGCTGTCCCTCTGTATGTACCAGTACTATTTTCCTACTTTAGAGAGTTATTATGACTATAAATATATTCAAGATTGTGAATTGTTCAGATAATAATAGGACCTGCACAATAGAATGGGTATCTAGAGAGAACTGGATGAAATAATTTGGATGTCATTTTTTCATGTGATAAAAATAAATTAACGTATCTTTAGTTGTGCTGAAATATTTTCTGAACTTATTTCAAGTTATTGAAGTGTTTGTGTTGTGCAAAAATGCAAAGTAGGAAAAGTCAAACATTTAATTTTGACATTTCCAATTGGAATGTCTAACTCACTTTTAAGTGAAGTAGTCTTTTATCTTCCGAAAGTTTCAGTGCTGTTTGAACAAAAAAAAAGGTAACAATCTTCTTAATCTGAAATAAGCTTTTTTTTTTTTTCTCTAGCTTATCAATTATCTGTATTTACTAAGAAAGTTACTTCTTTCTGTTTATCTGCAAAAGATATTTTCATCAGATTTTTTTCAGAACTGCTAGGGAACTGAAATATATGTTAGAGTAAATCCCACTCTGTGGCTGACCTCGTCTGACAGTTGTGCTGTGTAACTTGCTGTTCATTCTTCTTCTTCTTTTTCTGTTTTCAAGCATTTATGACAATGGCAGATAACTGCTCAGGACGGATAATTAAAAAGTGATGAGTAAAATGTGTTCCTGTCTCATGAGGGTTAGTAATATTATATTCCTGCTCCAAGCCAAATTCCCTAAGGAGCACTCAATTTAAGACAATTAAAAGCTGAATTATTTATAAGTGTAACTGAGTTCCTCAGGTAGCTTATCAACAGTTTTCAAGATACAAATATGGCAGATAGCAATACTATAATTTTTTCTCCAATGACATCATATATAATTTTCATTATTGTTATAAATTAAGTTCTGCTTCTTTTTTATGTATAAACAGAGCATTTTATCATATAATATTTTCTTCAGATATTGCAATATTTTTACATAGGTTATTTTTAAATGTATGTTTCCACCTTCATTTCATCATCAACCTTGTGTATGCAGGCAGAGACTATTATTACTGCTTTCAATTTCTTTGCTATTTGCTTAATAGCAGGTTTTGGTTGATGTGACCTTTTACTTGATAAAAAGAAAATAAAGCATCAATGGATTGCTATCATCAATAGGATACAATTAACCAGGCGATGATTTAATGAAAGAATAATGTCATAAGAACTGTGTTGGAAAAGCTATTTTAAGACTTGAAGACAGTTTTATGCAAAAAGCATATGCAGAAGGTAGTGATTTCATTAGCATAGTGCTTAGGAGTTGACAGCATCCTTGATTTTCTTCTCTTTTCTCTAATTTTATGCTTAAGTGATCATTGAGGTAAGCGATGTGGAAGAGAGAAGTACTTCTCCTTTGTCTTTAAAAGATGAAGGAAAACATTTAAAGAGTAAAATGAGGCTTCAGCCATCTGCCTTCCCAAATTACTGTAGCTGCCAAATAATGAACGCTGTGACTCCCATTAAATGCAGCATGATCTTTGCTTGCTTGCTAGGTAGTATCTGATCCAAATAGTTCTAAGCAGGTAACAATAAAAAAGATGCCCTGAGCATTGGTTTTAAGGGCATTATTTTGTAAACTGCAGGACCTTTCTTTTGCATAAAACAGCTCAAAAAAGGTAACTAAGAATGTGTTGACATCAATGAAAAATGAAACAAATGTTTCTCAAGAGCTTCATTATGGAAGTATTCTGTGCTGAAACATCCTACCTATAAAGCTTTCGTTTTCTCCCACTTTTTAATTCCTTTTCTATCTCACCTTTAATGTGACTTTGGCATTCATATTCCAAGTGTCTTGATTCTCATATTCAGTTAGAAAGACTTAATATCCTATCCCACCAAAATAAAATACAGCTGGACCAACAACTCATCAAACATCATTCATTCGTTAAGCAGATTTCTCAAAATAAGAAATACTTAGCCTTAAATCAATTGTGCATTTATTAAACTCTTCTTCAGAAGTATTTCATGTTACTTTTGTATTGTCAAGTTGTATGGTTTTGTATGGTCAAGTTTAGGCTTTCATTGTAATAAGCATTGCAAATAAACATAACAAGGACAGTCTCAGACTGCAAAAGCTTGCACATAATAAGGTTAAATGACAAAAACATAGCAGAAAAACAGTAAGACAAAATGATACACCCCTGCAGCTCTGGAGAAGAATCAATTATGCCAAAAGTAGTTTGTGCTGACATAGGGACTGTGTCATTGGTCTGAAAGGGACAGATAAAGCACAATGGAATCATGGAGAAGAGGAAGTGGATGAAATGATCAGTAAAACTAGCTCTGACAATTATGTGAAAACCCATAGTGTAGAAAACTGCACTCCAACTAACCATTAAGATGGTAATATTTTTAAATAAGGGTAAGTTCAGGAAATATAATAGGAAATATCCATATGCTAGAAAAGCACATTGTTTGTTAGCAAAGCTTCTTCCCTCTCTGAAGGTATTAGGTCCATTCTGGGCACTCAGAGCTGGCTTTGAAATCCACATTTCAGACTTCCTAATCTCTACAAAAACTTACGGACAAGAAATATGGGCAAAAAAATATGAGCAAGCCATCTCCAGACAACTGTCTGAAGTGTATTCCAAGATAATGACTCTAGTTGAAGTAGAATTAAGAGCTCTGTTATGATTTGAGTGAAGATATCTTAGTAAAACAGCAGATTATGTGTAATATGCTGAGTTTACAGCTCAGGAAAAGTTGTTGCAATTGAATTTTCATTCATAGAGAAAGTTAGCCAACATCCAGCAGAGACATACAGAATTTGCTCTAACTTGCTTGTTTTAAAAAAAAGATGTTAAAATATTAATAGAATCATAGAAAAGTTAGGGTGGAAGGGACCTTCAACGGTCATCTAGTCCAACTCCCCTGCAAGGAGCAGCGACATCTTCAAATAGATCAGGTTGCTCAGAGACCCTCATTATAAAAAATGTCTTCCTTATACCTAGTCTGGATCTACCTAGTCCAAATCTTCCTCCTCCTGTTTTAAAAACATTACCCCTCTCCCCTCACAATCAGCCCTGCTAAAAAGTTTCTCCCTGTCTTTCTTATAAACCCCCTTTAGGTACTGGAAGGTCATAATCAGGTTTCCCTCGAACCTTCTCTTCTCCAGTATGAGAAGAGGCTGAGTATATTCCTTCCAGTATACTTTTCCTGTTCCACACTACGTCTTGGAGTGGTGCTCGTCAAATTACTTTGGTGTGCTCGTGCTATGACTTCTATGAATGTGTAGCATTGCTTTCTCCCAGAAATTATATTCCACTCTCTAGAAATACCTAGTTTTGGTAGGTATCAAAAACAATTGAGTCTGTATGAGCTTTTTTGGGAAATGATTTTGTATCATGTTTTGACAAATATTTTACTGTATTCCTTTGTTTGTTTTCATTTTTCTCCTGCTGGCCTACCTCGGTCCTAACTTCATGGGCTATTTGTTTCTGCTACAGGACTCGTGATTTTATGTAATTGCTGAAGAGTCCTCTAGAGTCTAGTTTACCAACCTTCTTTAAACAATAGGTTATCTTTTTTTGTTGTTCTCTTTCCTCCTCTGCTACTCTATATGAGATCAGAACTATTGATATCTGTTGATAATTTATTCAAACCTAAGAAATATCTAAAACAGTCTACTTTGCAGATAAAGCTGAAGATGAAAGAATTGGGTAAATTATTAAAACAGACAGACAATGTCTTCTGGTTTATATTCTTTTTTTCTTTTTTTGTTATTGCTCATGTTTCCATGACAGATAAATAACATTCAGCTGGAGTTTTATATTGGACACCACATGAAATATCAACTTCTTACAGGAACACGTAGTTTGACATTACATTGGCACTTGCGAAGCATTAATAGCCAGCAAAACTGACACAGACCAAGGAGTCATTGAAAGTAAGTATTCAGCACATTACTAAAGAAAGAAAGCACAGTAACCAAATATTTGTTTAGACTGCAGTTACATTGTTGTGACTCTTGATGTCAGGTGAGTAGTTCTTTATTTATGCCTAAAAAGAAGAAAGAAATTTATAATGTGTGAAAACTTTGGGAAGGTAAACTTGTATTTCCCACACTTAGGGATGTATTTCAAGATGCCTAAAGGACTAATCTCTATGGGCACCTACATAATCAACCATGAGAGAGAAAGGCTGCCACAGTGTGTGATTCAGAGCAGGATATTAAATAGGTGTCTCAAGAATACACCATTTTATTACAAACAGCAGGATAATGAGACAGAGAACAAGATAACCTCCCCCCACCCCTCCCTCTTCCCAAGTTTAACATTATCTCTACTACCTTCCCCTCCTGAGTGGCACAGGGGGGAAGAGGGAATGGGGGTTGCGGTCGGTTCATCACACGTTGTTTTACGCCGCTGCTTCATGGTCAGGGGAAGAACTCCTCACATTCCTCCCCTGCTCCATCGTGGGGTTCCTCCTATGGGCCACAGTCCTTTGTGGAACTGCTCCAGCGTGGGTCATCTCTTCCACGGGTGCAGTCCCTCCAGAACAGCTGTCCCAGCGGGCCCTCCACAGGCCACAGCTGCCTTCAGGCATCCACCTACCCCGGTACGGGGTCCTTCACGGGCTCCAAGTGGATCTCTGCCCCTCCGTGGACCTCCATGGGCTGCAGGGGGACAACCTGCTCCACCATGGTCGTCACCACAGGCTGCAGGGGAATCTTGGCCAGGAGCCGCATTACTCCTCCCCCTCCTTCTTCACTGACCTTGGCGTCTGCAGCCGTTCCTCACAACAGGCTGGTAGATGTCTCTCAGGATCTTTTTTTACATCTTATTCATTTCTCATCTCCTTTCCACTTCTTGCAGCCAGGCTGGACTGATTCGGGCCCAGTCGGCTGTCTGGCGAGAGGCCAGAGGGTGAGGCCTGCAAGGCCCATGAGGCCTGCGCCTCCCCCTCTGCGCCTCTGCCCCTGCTCAGCTTCTTCACATCTTCTCTTCTCTTTTTTTTTTTTTCTTTTCCCCTTCTTAAATACGTTATCGCAGAGGCGTTATCACGGAACATTCTGCTACCAATCGGCTCGGCCTTGTCCAGCAGCAGGTCTGCCCTAGGACCGGCCGAGTCCCCTGAACAAAGGGGAGCGACTTCTAGCAGTTTCCTACAGAAGCTACCACCTTAGGCCCCCCCTCACTAAACAAAACCACGACACCTTGTCTATGTGCATTCACCAAAGCAACTTTTTCTGGTTTTTTGTTTTTTTTTTTTTCTCAACCCTTTATTTGCTTGAGGGCAAAAAAAAAAAGTCCAAGGGCAAATTGTGTAAATTAAAGTCAAATTGTCTGCAAAAGCAGAGTTTCCCTCTAGTGATATGCTGTTATCAGATTCCAGTCTTATGCCTTCAGTTTTTATTCTAGGTAGTGTACAGATATACTAGGTCTTAAAATCAACTGCAGTCTTTCTGTCCCTGAAGAAAATGCTGTTCTCTGAGGTACAGACAAAACGACACAGGGTGAAGTGAGGAAAGGAGGCATTTACACAACAGGACCACACCACTGAATGTACAGCAAATGCTTAATGGATTACCTGAAGTTAGAAATTTTTTTTAAGCAACATACACTGGAGGTGGGGGAAAAAACCTGAAGTATTCCTGTACAATTTAGAGATCCCACTGCTCAAAATACCTCTGAAAATCCCATTCTGAAACATTTGCTGAACCCAGGGACAAGGGCTAGGCATTATTTAACAAAAAAAAAAAAAAAATACTGGGAGATGAGTGTTTTCTAGGTCTCTCATACTGGAATTTGATATGTTATTGTATTGAATTGATTATCAGAACAACATTGATAATTGCTTATCTACAGGCTGTAAAACCTGATAAAAAGAGCTCCACTTCCAATTGCCCTTCAACATCTCAAATGTCCTTGTAAAAAATTATTCCTGTGAACTAGGGAAAGGAATGGAGAGATAGGTGGCTTACCAGGCAGAGAGGGAGGAAAGCACAAGGTGGATGACTCTTGACTTCTCATATACCCTGTGATAGTTTGGAGAATGTTGTATGGATTTCTGTGGCCTGCTTTATGCCCTTTTAGTGTCTTAACCTTTGCAAGTTTGACTGTAAGGTCTTTAAGGACAGCAAATTGTCTCTGTTTAAAGAATTTGTGCAATAGCTAGGACTATGGGACTCTCTGATTCTCTGTGATAAAAAGTAGGATAGAATTGGGGTGGAAGTAGTCCAAGAGGAGTAGGCTAGTTGCTCTGTCCCTTCTGTCTGTGAACATAATCTCAAACTTCTGCTTGTTTTGCTCCTTTTCTATGCTGAATGCTGTTTTGCTCATGCAAACTGCTACGCAGTTCTGCTGTGTGGCTGGTATCTTACATCTCCAGATGTGGGAAGATGTCTTACTTTTTGTGCAGCCAAAGTTATTGTTGTGGACTGACGCAAGGTAAAACATCAGCTTTAAAATAATTCTGCACTTCAAACATAGGCACAAATTCCACAGAGTCTCACCGTAACTTATAGGAAAACACTTCCTGCAGTGACTTTTCCTGATTAGAAGTGTGGTGGGCTTCGACAGGAACCCAAGGAACTACATCACATCCTCAACCCAGCTAGGCACCTTGACTGAGGATATGGTGGGATACTGGACACCTCACTCAGCACTTCCAGGTCTCCTCCAAAGCCCATTGAAGACAATGGTTACATCCTCGTTAACACAACAGGCTTTGAACTATTCTCTAAATTTCCTTCATTTAGGTAACACTTTGACAGCTCAGGGGAAGGAAGGACCTGGATTTATATCTCACCAGCACAGCTGCACAAAATAGTTTTACCCTGAAAAAGGCATAAATGACATTGTCTCCCCCTCTCCCTCACTAGTATGGCATTTGTGATTCACACAATTTGTTTGTAAATCAATCACAAACTTGTAGGTCACATGAAATGGAAAGAGACAACCTTAGAAAGCAGAACAAAGAGTCATTGCTGATGGTGTGCAAATTATTTTAAATCTAAAGTCTAATAAGGAGACTTTAGAAATAAGGGTCTCTGTACTAGTTTGATGGAGCTTTAAGCTCAAGTTTGCTTTCCTAAATTGGTCTGCAGCCCAGAAAGCAAAGATGCAAGGAACAGTTAAGCGTAAATGCAGATTTATTGGATCTGGCAAGCTTTTTGACTGTGAAAGTAAGCTCAAAAGCAAATGCTTTCTTCAGCATTATTGTCAATCAGTCAACAGGGGAAACTATCCAAGCCGGTGTTCACCTTAAATGAACACCTTTTAGCAATGCATTGAAGAATGATTCTGTTTCAAGAATTTCTGTCAGTAAAACAACATCCCTGGAACAATGTCCAAAAGCTGTTCAGAAGAACAATGAGAAAAGAATAAATATATAGAAGATGTGGAACAATTCAGCATTTGATAACCAGGACAAATCTATAGGAAAGAAAACTGTTTAACAAAGCAATTTTTAATTCTCACTTTATCCTTCCCAAGATGTAAAGGAACAATGAATTTCCCTAAATAACACTGCATTAGGTTAAGTGCTGCATTTTTAGAAATGTTTGGTATGCAAATTTCACTTAACAAATTACTTTATGTTCCATAATTTAAAAATATTCTATTCATTTTCATATTAAACTTTAATTCCAAAGTTACAAAACACATTTTCTTACTGAGCTCTCCTTTGCTAATCCAGATTTGAATACAAGGTGGTGGAAACAGACAACTTCAAATACTGCTGTGACCACATTATTTTTTTTTGGTGCTGAGTCCTTCATCAGTTAAATTTATTAGGAGCTCTGTAAAAGAACTTAATTGTAAGTATTTAGTGTCACAGGCCAGGGTACTGCTCTAATATCTTGATTTAGAAACTTCTCTGAACTATAGCAGTAGTTGGTGTAGCGTATGTTATACATTAATGGCACTGTCATTCTGCTTCCATGTTATGGTGTTGCAACCTATATTCTTTGTATCATAAGCCTGTTAAGCCATAATCCTCCTTGCCCCCCACCTTCTACTCAGTTCACCATCTAAATCTTGTGAAGTGTTATGCTCTCATCTCATGCAGGAAGATGAGTGACTTGCTCACTGTCAGGCCCATCTTACACCAGCCAGCATTAGTTCCTGAAGGCTGCCTCAGGACTACTGTGAAATGAGCTCAAAGAATAAAATATGAATAAAAATTGTGATCAGGCCTATCAAAAATAGATAATGGTTTTGGATTTGTAGGTTGCTCAAACTCTTCAAAAGGGCTTTGAATGAAGGATGAAAATTTTGGATGCTTCAGCCTGACAGGTTTAGTAGTTTTCTGGGAAAAAAAAATCAGGTTTTCTTTTTCATTATCTACAGCTGAGACATCTCAAAAAGGGATTGTATGTCAATAGTTTATGTTAAGAATATAATAAGGTATTATAACATTTTGGGAGCAATGGTATATGTTGCTTTTCATGCATAAAACCAATTATTGACTACTAAGAAGCAGAAATACTATGACCTTAATATTATGCCTTTGCTATTCTTCCTGACTGAATGGCAAGACAAATAGTAACACATTTATGTAGTATTGCTGTTGCAGTGGTTTTCAGCTTTGTGATTTGGGAAAAAAAAAAACACCACATTTTATAACCTTAAACATTCTCCATGTATTTTCTGGACCTGTTAAAAATTTCCTATATTCCCCTTGTCAGATGCTTTAGTGTCTCATGTCTACATATCACTATATATCCTGTCCTCAGGAGATACACATATAAAAACCAGTGGTCTGAATGTGCTAAATATTTTGTGCAATAATAGTCTGGAATCTTGAAACTCTGGAAGGTCTTTTGTAAAAGGGTAGTTGATTCTGAAACATTAATTATAACAGGAGGATCAAGACATACTTTCAAAAGGAAATGGACAACTGAATTCCCAATTGCTTTGAATATCCTACAAAGTACATTCACATCTGTTATTTAGCCAGCTATATTCTGAACAGAAATGCTAATCATAAATGGTTCAATGATGCATAGTAACAGATGTAAGACACCTATTGTGCCTGCTAATGCCAATTCATCACACGTGCAAGGAACTATTAAGTCAGTACATTACAAATTTGAAATGTCAGTGAAAGTTCAGGCACGTATCATGATCATCTTCATAGACCAGACTCATGCATTAATTTATGCTGTACAAAATTACTCTGGCTACTTTTGATTGTTTGCTGTGACCTAAGGCCGTTTTAGATTCAGCTGCAAAGCTGGGAAACTGAAAGTAAACAGAAACTTTCCAAGACAAACTATAGCCATGTGAGAATGTTGGTTTTTTTCTTACTCCAACGCTAAAGATTAAGACTTTTAATTTAAAGTAATCTAAAAGTTAATGTTTATTGAAATTTTATGTTTTCTGTTAAGAGATCTCTGTAAAGACCTTGTTGCCACATTTTATTTAAATTACTACTTTTACAGTTCTTAAAAATGCCAGCTTTTCCACCTGTCTCCTCATACCTGCCTTTTTCCTCCTGTGCTCATTTCATCCTGGTCCTGTCCTTGTACTTGCGCAGTACTTGAAAGTCAGTCACAGAAAGAGAAAAAATAAAAAGGTTAGAGAAAAGAAACAAAGTATTATTGAAACTATTCACTAGGTGAAAATATTCACCTGGAACCATTCAAAAGCAACTGCTTTGAATCCCTTTGAAATGCCATTCAAACTTTTAGTTGCACTCACCTCAGTAAATAATGCTCTTTTAAGCCAGGCTCAGGGCATAGATGAACAATGAAAGAAGGTTGTACCAGGGAAAAAGAAAAAACTATCAGAAGCAGAGAAAGACAGGGCTGGAAGGGACCATCCAGGCCATAGATTAAAGTCTTATATACCCTCAAATGCCTGCACACAGTGCCCATACCATGGACATGAATGAAACATGCACATCATACTATAAATACCACTCTGGAGGGCTGAAAGGAAGCCTTCATGTTATTTTGATACTTGGAGCTGGAAAAAAAAAGCCACAAAAGTGATAATTATGTTTAAGCACCACAGAAGTAGCACAGTACCACCAGGCTGAACAACAGGCAGTGTGGACGTGGTCGGTCTACTCCAGTGGCCTCTGTGTCGGAGCTGCCTCTCTCTAGCCCTTTGTCCGAGGATTTAGAGGTGACTAAGCGGGCACTGGCCTTGACAGGGCAGATACAGTCAGAATGATATCCAGCTACTAGAATAACTGCTTCTAACCTAATAGACAGCCTTCTGTAAGGCTTCAGTAATTGGTTTAGGACTTGATGCATATTTCCCTTTCTGTTAGTATAAACTTCTGTCAAAGGCCATTGTCATTTTAATATGCCATGAAATTTTGCCTGTATAAAAAAAAAAAGACTGGTTAGTTCCAGCTAGTACTGAATGTTACAAACTAAAATGCAAATAATTCTAGTAACTTTTAGTCTTCTTCCTATTGCCTACAGCTAATTTAAAAAATGAAGTTTTGACACCTAAACTGATGTCAAAGGAATTTTCTACAAATTTAAGGGAAATTTTGTCAATATTTGATTTATCTCAATTGATCCAAATATTGTTTAGATGGGATTGTCACTCTCTTCACTATAACTGAGCCACATCTTGTCAATGTTACTGAGACCTCAGTCTTAAGAATTGGATAAATGCTGAATAAAAACTTCAGAACTTCTCTGTGAGTGAAGACATCTATAGAATTGACTCAGCAATAACTTGTGAGTTTAAATAGTTTAACATAACTTGGTGGGTAAAAAAAAAAAAGGAGAGATGAACAAAGAAACTTTTTATTTTTTGTTTTGCTTTTTATAAATAAGCTTGGTAAATGTGATGTTTGTACCTTTGTTATTTACACCCGTTGAAAAAAGGAAAATCTTTCCTTAGAAGGATGATAATCCATTCATCTGATTGCCTCAGGTCTTTTTGCCTCTATCAATTAATTATTTTTTCAAGCTGCGATCATCTGTATTTGAACTGAACACATCATCAGTTAGTCAATTATACAGGTCATGCAGCTGAATGGCCGTTTAGGGGAACAGATTATCACTGCAGTTGGTAAGCAAGCAAGTTAAGCGATAAGTAAGAAAGAGAAGTGGAAAGATATATTCTGCATTTGACAAGTCATTTAATCATACAAAATTTTAATTACAATTGATACAGAAAACAGTAATTGCAATCATTTACAATTGCAGTTGTATTAAATTATTAAAGCATCCCAGTGATCAAGATCATAAATGTATCAATTACTGATGTCTAACATATTGCATCTGTTCATTATTTGTGTAAATATATTTCTGTGGCACTTGTCATTTGTCTATTCCCAGAACATCAGTGTTATTTGATGTAGTGAAAGGTGACTGCAAGGCAACCAGTAGATCTTTCAGTACAGGGTGGATGGGGCAGATGTTCTCATTGCACCTAACCCACCCCATGGTTGCTGTATTTAGTGAGACTTTACATCTGTCTGTATCAAATCTTATTCTAGTTACAAAGGGTGGGATCTGGCGATTTTTGTTTGGAATTAAGCAGCATGAAACAACTTGGATCATGATCAGATCATTACAGTGTTTCAACTAGGCATAATGTGAGCTGCTCATAGTTTCTCTATTGTAACTGCGCTGTCTTTGATTCTTTTTCAATTTATATTACTGTAGTTAGGAAGATGGGCAGGATAGGTAGAATATCAGTCTCATGTTCATAATCTGTAGATTGAGAGGAGAGAAAACTGTCCATACTTTGGTTTTTGATGTCCCAAAATTCAAAATAACACAGCATGTCTTAAATCAGTTCTTCAGGGCCATATCTACGTTAGCTAGCACTGCAACCCTGTAGAGGCAGACACATAAAGTGACATACCAACCATAGGCACCTCAGGAGGGTGTACTTTGAACTCACTTTACTGTGATCCTGCAGACAGATGTCTGTTACTGGCTGGAACCCTGTAGTTGTGCTCCCGGAGAGAATCTCCAGGTTTAGTTTCACCTGAAATAAATTCAGTATGTGTACTGAAATGTCAACTGAAGTGTGGTAAGTGGGGACACCTGGGAGATTCACATCAAAAGCGTACTTCTGATCTGAACTGAAACATGGCGTAAATGCACTCATAGGTAGGTAGCCAGTAGTGAAGTTTCTTGTAAACGCAATGTTTCTAGAGAGTCAGAGGATTATGAGTGCTGTTAATGAATGGCAATCTAAGACAGAATCCATATGCAGCAAAGCTGGAAAAGCTTAGGCAGCCCGAACAAACCACCTAAACAAACTAAACAAACCACCTTCAAAATATGTATTTCCATGTCTTTGTTAGCGCTAGCTGTTTGGCTTTTTTTTTTTTAATCAAAGCTTTGCAGTTTAATATTTTACTTATGAGAACAGCTATATATATCGTGTTTAAAAAAAGACACTTTGGATACAACTTAATATTTAACTTAAGCTTTCAACATTTCAGTAAAATGCATTGATAAGTTAAAACAAAAGTTCTTCACTTCTAGGTTAAGTAAGGATGAGATTGATACACGTAGATAACTCTGACTGCATAGAAGTGATCCTGTTCATGACTGTTCCAATAGAGCTGAAACTAGTGTAGCTGCAGGCACAATGGTATAACCCATGACCAGATGAAAATAGAGAATATTCAGTAGAAAATTCAGCATAGGAATGTTATAGTTTAAACCAAGGTGGTTTTGCTATTTGAACTTTCCCTATTGCCAGAGTAAGTGTGGTTCCAGAGGAGGTTGTTCAAGGTCTTTCAAAGAAGTAATACACCAGAGGTTTTAAAAAAAAAATTGGAGTTTTTGTTTATTCTCACAAAAAATCTGGTCTCTCAAAGAACTCTTTAATGAGTGGTTTATAGAACTGAGTTAAAGGAGTTAAAGATTTGCATGTCATTTTTTGAAATAATTTATTAAAAACGAATACTTTCTATATTCTGTTTTTTATTTAAGTCTGATGTATGAAAGATTAATTTTGATGACTTGATTTCCAGTTTCATTCAGTGTAGTCCATGGTACAACCAACTTTAATATTTGAAGGCTTTTGTGAAAAGCCAGTGTGAGCTAGACTGTTTTGATGGGTAACTTAACAACATAAGCCTCTGAAAATATAAGATCATCATATATGTCCCAGCCAGCCATCAAAAGATATTGGAATCTTTTTTAAATCAGAAAAACTCCAAGTTTTATACTCTAGAACTTTGTTAGATAAAAAATGTTCATTTGTGCAATTTGGAATTTCCTTTTTATTCCTTTTAAATTTCTGCAGAAAATACTGAGTGCTTTTGCAGAAGTCAGTGCAGGTTTAAAGCTCAGTGAGCACAGGCCACATGGAAAACTACAGAAAATAAAATTCTTGCTGAATCTGGTATTTTTCTTGTAATGATGTTTTGGGTTTTGGTTTTATTTCTTTTTTTTTTTTTTTTTTTAGACATGAGTCCATATCTATTCATTTCTGTTTCACTCCATCCATGGAAGCTAGATTACTACATCTAGTAGAACAGTGAGGAAAACCAGTGACATAAAGCCTGTTCTGCCTTTCAAATTTCAGTCAGAATTTTTAGCAAAATTGAAGTTATGCACTTGTACATGTATGTGAGTATAAAATGTTTAACGAGTCAGATTATTTAATGGATGAGTTGTTCACACTGATTTTTACAACACAATGTTACTTCTTTAAGACTGAGTAGGGATCTTGTTTGATACAACAGAATATCAGCATGGGAAAAATGAACATTCACATATTCTGCACAGTACAATGTGCAGAAGGACAAGGATGTTGTATGATATCCTAGTTTATTTCAAATACATTAAAACAGCAAAAAAAAAAAATTACAAACACAAGCTTTGTTATCCAAAGTTTACTAAATAATAATTAAAAAAAATAAATCCTCTTATCCAACATAATAATAAGGTAATGAATACTCTGAGAAGGTATATGTATACGCAAATGGAGGAGCTGTACTTGCCTCCATTATTTGTCAGAAAATAAACATTCTTCATAATGAAGAGTTGCTTTTTCTTACGTCAGTAGTAGAATACTTCTCTCGAACACTACTGATGTGTAAAACTGTAGAGGGATAATACCACTATTTTCCTTTAACCTAGCATCACAGCACTTCTGAATGTTAATGACTGATGTGATAGGATTGAAATAATAAGCATCTGACAATCTGGGGAAGATATCAGCAAGGAACAACCACCCTACAGATGGTGCTACTGTAATATTTACAGCCAGTATCAGTCCACTAGGTGAGATGCATGGAGTAGGTTGGAAAATTGTGTCCTCACACTTTAGTAGCAAAAATAGTTAAAATGATGGCTTACAGGATTAGCTTATACTATTTTGCTGCTGCAGACATATTAATGAAAAGGAGTTTGTTTTAATTTAAGAAAATTGTTGAAGCATCTGCAGATCACACCTGTTTCACTGGAAGTATTTTTTTTCTTCCTCAGGGATCTGTTCTTTAGTTTATAAACTAGCAGGTCCTTGGAATAGATGTTTCATGTGTTCTCATTCTATATTTAATAAGATGAGCTCTAATCAAGGCTGAGAGTGAAGTTGCCTACTGTTGCTACCATCAAAGGAAAAAATATTTTTGATGTTGTATCTATAAATTAATCTGAATTGCTCTGTTCCTAATTTCCCATTATAATCAAGAAACCTAGAGATAATTTGCATGTTTTGTGTTTATGCATGTATTGCAAGCCTCCCCTCTTTAATGAGTGGTTTATAGAACTGAGTTGAAGGAGTTAAAGATTTGCATGTCATTAAAACCTGTTCTCTAAAAATAGGCTACATGGCTGGGAACAACAGTAAAATGCTCTGCCTGTTTACAACATCAAATGTATTTGAAAAAGGAAGATCTGTGATGTTGGTGATTTTGTGTCCTATGCCACCATCAGATCTAGAGCACCCACATCCTAGTACATGTGGCCAGCAGGTGGTGGCTAGATTAACCATAGCTATGTTTCTATGGTTGTCTTTGACAATCTATTATCTTTTTTTTAATGACAAAGAGGCAGCAAGCTCCATGCCATCATAATTTTTTTTTTTTATCACAGTTATTCACAGGTCTTAGAGAACTGATGGTGGAGCAAATGGTGGATGCACGTTTCTATCCTTTGAACTCACACAACTCTAAGTACAGCCAAAGGGTGCACAGGCTGCACAGGCCTTCTGTAAAAATGGTCCCTGAGAGCCAACCCACCATCTTAGTTTCACATCCTACTTCCCTCCTGCATTTATTTGCTTTAAAAGTGCTTCAACTCCTGCTGCCTGTTAAAGAAATTTGTTACAGTAGTCTTTTTATCTGCTTCGCTTATGCAACTTCTTCAGATTTGCAGAATAATATACTTAATGGTCTGAACTATGAACAATTGCTATCTTTCTGTAACACATACTATGTTGATCACTTTATCAGTTCAGTAAAGCACCTGTGGCAAAGAATATGTCACAGTGTATGAAATCTTGGCAGCTTATCTTGTTTCTTCTCTTGTTCGATGTGTCCTTGAACTCATCTCTTGCAGGCTGCCTTGTTCACTTGGGCAGGTGCAATGTTTGTACCTGGATGAGAGTGCAAGGTTTAGAACATTTTCAAAATGCTCCTTTTGTGCATCCATGCTGTCATTGGAATTTGTTGTCTACTCAGCTTTTCCAACGTTTACATGATTGTGTAGATTTTGTTTCCATTTAATGTAATTTGACACTGTGTTAATACTTTGGTTCTTGGTGCTCTTTTAAGCTGCTGAGACTCCCTGTATATTTTGAATGCCCAATCTTTGTACATTCTGTGCTGAGTTACATGATGCTTTTATCCTTCTGTTTATCTGGTAGACCTGGTTCATTTAATTTTTCCTATAGATTGTTATTTTAGTTAATATCTCAATTTTTTTTTTCCCATTTATTCCACGTTTTTTCTTGTTTCCTCTATTTTTTTAATTTACTTTTTTTGTTCATTCCCTATTTTATATACAAAATATTTGTAAATAAAAAAGTGGATCCTAACTTTCAATTTCAGGCAATGGTATCAGTCAGTATGAAATGCTGCATTGGTTGATTTCACCTAGATAAATAGTTTGACAAATTGTTCAAGGTATTTCACAGATAATGCTTTGTACTAACTAATATATCTCATGATGTATGTACTTTTGCTTGCTGGAAGTTGTTCCAAATTTCTAAAGAAAAAAGTGTTTTAAGTTGTGTTAAAGAGTCAAGCTGCAGGACATGTTTTCTTGAAATTAATGGTTAGGACACAGAAACAAGCAGTAGCTTACAGACATTTGCAAATATTTGCAGAAAGTAGGTGGGAAGGAGTCTATAAAATAATATCTTCAAGAATAAATATGAGAAATTACAAAAATATGGGTGTGAAAGTGAGAAGGAGAGTGAGCAACATGAAGGAATAGACAAAATGAATAGACAAATATTTATCTTCCTTTTCTTCTAATAGCTGTTGGAAAGGCAAATACCTTTAAAATGAGATGTTTTCTCTCACACTCTATTTTGTTCCAAGATGCCCTGAAGATCTTCTAGCTGTCATAGAAGTAAGTGGGAGAAGAAAGTCTCCAGAGCAGTCTCCAGCATTTTCAGAAAACTCAGAGTAAAAATAACAAACAAAATTATCTTGCCCTTTGCAAATTGCTGTAAAATATATCACAGCGAATGTCTTTGGCTTTCCAGCACATATGCAGTACCTGTTGATAAACCATTGCACATCAATTAACTGGATATCCATCAAGACCTCTGTAGAACTGCTGGAAGCAGAATCAGGTAGGCCAAACTAGTAATAGTAATATAATGTTAACATAATAGGACATCACATTAAGGTTAAACATAAGTTTATGTAATTTATCAGAAAGATGTTTTCCTCTTCATTCTCAAGTCAGAAAAAGAAAATTAAATGAACTAAGAGGATCTCAGTGTATTCTCCCTGTTCATGTTACTGGCTCTACCCCTGCTTACCTGGTGGTGCAGTTACTCTCTAGTAAAAACATAAGGCAGAGATGCTTGAACTGATTACATCAGTGATGTACATTACTTTTTCAAGATTCTGTTCACAACTTCAGGAGGAATAAACTTTTTTTTTTTTAAAGGAAAGTTGAGGCTCAGAGACTTTTAAAAGTGAAGCCTTTGTCAGGTGTCTATTTTGTGTCCAAGTAGTCAAAATAAGATTACCAAAAGCAGAACTTAGATATTCTAGTAAGATTTGCATTTCTTTCTTGGGAAGTTCGAACATATGAAGTTATTAAGTACTCTCCTTATATGTGAAAATACACCTCCCATTTTGATTACTGCTTTAATCCAGTTATGTTCCTCATGCATATTGAACTTGGTTGCAATAACTGTTGATTTCACACAGTTGCATTGACCCAAACCTACTGTGTCATGCTAGTATCTCAGGCAGATAGAGCCTGAGATAGTATTTTTTTTTCTTCTTCTGCATCTAAATTGCAGACATCCCACTTCACTATTTTATAGGTCTGCATGAAGGGAAAAGAAGATTCCTGGGGATCCAGCCCAGTTCCTACTGATGCCAAGGGGAGTCTCTTCACTGCTTCAGTGGGAATATGGTACTACTTTACTAGAATATAATTTTTCCTTGTTGGAATCATATCCCTAGCTTGTTCATCATGTTCTTAATGTAAATGGATTAGATGTGTATGAGAAAAAGATATGGGAAGACTGACAGCAGGAGACTGTAGTTTACATTTCCCAACTGTGAAATAAACCTTGAAGTATCTTTTCTTCCACTGAACCTTTTCCCTCCAAAAAGGATGATAAACCACCACAACTTTAAAAATAATTTCCTAAAAAAATGCATCATTCATCAAAGAGCAGAGGTGCACGATGTGTGAAGGCCTGTAGTCCAAACACATCCACTGATAAAATAAAAAAAAAAAATGTGCAGCAAACACTGTAGCAAATTTGACTAGCAGTATCATCTGTTAATTACTGATAAAAGTTTCTTGGTATTCAACAATGAGTTTGGCATCCATAAAAAAAAATATTGAAATGTTCTGAATATGCTGCATCATGTTATGCTGGATGGTTTCCAATGATAAGTTCCTGGCCCTAAGTCAAGAGTCATGACTGCAGAGTGTCTTGGTACAATGTGACAATGCATTTGGAGTTGGGTTTTTCTCAGCTTTTTATTTTATTTGATGCCAAACATATCAGCTGTTAACTCAGATAGGCACTATCCCACCCCTTTTGAATTAAAAAAAAAAAAAAAAAAAGGAAGCATGAGTAATAAGAACAAAACTATTTTCTAAAATTTATAGGGACCAGAATGTTCCAAGGTCACTTTTCTGTCATTTTGCCTCTTATTTCTCCAGTTCTTTTGTTAAATGTAAAAAAATAAAGCTCTTATCCTCTTCTAGCTGTTCCCTGGGTGCTCTGGTCCTCCTTGAAAATGCCACAACATTTGTGCCTTGAGCTTTATTACCAGAACAAATAGAAAAGAAGTAGCCCTCAAACAAATAAAAGCATGTTTCATAAAGCCACAGTGCTTTACAGGCATACAGTGAACAAAATGTTAATAGTTAATCTTGAGGCTGAAAGGCAATATTTTTAGTCTTTATTTTGATCTTCTTTTTTTCTTCCCTTGATGCGAAACATCAGTCATGACTGACTGCTTGAATTCTGAACACCTACTTCTTTCAGCAATATTAGTATGAGACCAACAGATCTGACTCACTTAGTTGAATGACTAGTTTAATCCATTACAGTAGTTCCTAAGTTCTAGGCAATAATTTTAAGACATTGAGGCAGCTGTTTGCCAGAAACAGTCATATGCATATAAGGCCCTTAAACCAAAAGCCCAACCAGTACTGTGGGAATAAAATATAGACAGATATCAAAAAGCCAAGGTCATCTTCCTTCTAATCATGTCATGAAAATGGAGAGGAAGATCTCACAGGCAAACTCCCATCAAAGCCTCCAAAGGGAAACAGCTTAATAGCTCCCACTAGTAGCATGAGGGATTGACACTTCAGTAAATACTTTCTCAAAGGGAGAGTGGAGAATAGCAACTTGAAACAAGAACTGGATGAATAATGGAAAATATTATCTCTAAATACTGGCTGGAATTTTTAAATATTTTCGTTGAGAGAACATTTATTGTCCTATCATTTTTGCTCTCAAGAATTATTCTACTGATACATTTTAACTGTATTTCTGTGTGTGAGAGGTGAAAGAATTTCAAAGGGAATTTCTGCATTTCATTCATTGGGAAGCCAAAACCAGTATCATGTTACTTATCTCACAATGCAATAATCTGCTTTTAATTCACATTCTTGTAATAAACCTGGAAGAAACCCATTCTGAAAGTTACTTCCAAAATAAATGCACAGAATCAATACATTACTGGAAATCAAGAGCTAGTCATGAGCCTTTTGTAGGTAGAAAGAGTCTGAATTAGTAAAATAAATGCTTTCTTGTTAATTACCCTCTAGGCATTTGCTTAAAAATAGTTCATAGACAATAAAGGCTATATGATACTTTTAGCTGGTGTGAATCCTTTTACTGTCCTACTTTCACACTCATATCCTTCCTTAGCTCACAACGTTGATCTGTTCTTAACTTTTAAGGAAACTAAAATTAATACTTCAATTGAAACAATTTACTCCTGAAAAGTTAACTATATAAGAGTAAAGAATGAAAATAAATAGTAGAAATGGGTAAACCTCAAAAGGTTCAGAAGAGTGGTTCAGAAGAGCATTGGAAATCTAATAGACAGTGTGCAGTATTAGAAACTTTTTTTCCCCCTGAACCACAGTTTCTCATTGCTTAAAACAGGTCTCACATGTGCTTCAAAGGCAGAGATGCTGCAGATTTCTCCATGGTATTTTCTGATTTGTAAGTCTTTGAAATGTCGGTAGAGTCACTTATATCAAAGAGAAAGTGATGTTTTACATTTAAAAAAAAAATACCCAAAGACTGCTTTTGATTTGATAGAATCATTTTGTTTCAGGTACTGCAAGTAGATGGGCTTGGTGAAATCTCTGTTATGAAAGAAGGTAAAATAGATACAGCTTTATGCCTGAGTTTATGGGTTTAAAGGCCCCAGCTATCACCTCTAATACAGACATATTTAAACTTGATTTGCAAAATTGGTAAGTTCTTCAGAAATTTTGTAACAGTTGTCAGATTGACTGGAACGATCAAATATCCAGGAAGATTTATTGTGAAGATAAGGAATTAATATTTAACATATTGAGGTATTCTTTCAGTTAAATAGAGTGAAATTTAAAAGGAATTATTGTATTTTTCAGTTTCTCAAAACTGTTATTGGAGAAGTCAGGGACAGTGCCTATAAAAGACTGTTTTTCTACATTTAATGTTTTGGAAATGGAAGGGAAAAATAAAGAAAAGAATCTACAGGCTGGCATTGACCTTTAACATTTTTTATATATGTCTGTGTGTGTGCATTTAAGGATAATTTATTATTACAATTTCATGAATATTTATATTTACATACCATCCCAGTGAAGTAAAATGACTATAATTCTGCAATACAGAAGTAGTTACTCTTAGTAGGAAAATAATACAACAGTCTGTTCCCTTTCAAGGATAATTAGATACACATCTATTTATAAGCACTTTAAGAGGGGATACTATCCATCTTCCCTGACCAAGCTAATGTTCACTGTACTTAGAATCCAGTAAAAGTGGGAGCTGAAGTCACTTTCCTATATAAACTAATTCCAGCATACTTGTTTTCTGAGAAATTCTAAGACTTTCTTGTAAGAACAAAACCATGTTTGTATTCACATTTTAGTTTAGATCTGCAATTAATTTAAAGCTTTCTAAATGTTTATTATTTCTCTTTATGAAAGAGGAAGAAGGAAAGCAATCAGCTTGTTACAGAAAACATATTAATAACATTTACATAGTCTAAAATTACCTTTATTTTTTCCAGGAATATCTACTGGATAATGTGCATACTCTAAAGGCCTTATATTTTGATTGCATGGAAGTACAATACAGCAGTTTCCAAGCAGAAGAGAGAATGCCACTGTGAAGAGGTAATGAGCTGTACTGTGCTGTGTGCAAGTTATAAAGTATATTAGATATCAATATATCTACACTTTAAGGGATGCTGAGAAATTAAGTTATTATAACTGATAACTTTAAAATGTCTCAATTTTCTTTTTTTTACATGATTCGTAAGCTGATTTTTCACAAAGAGGAGCATTTAATCTCTAGAGAGAGGCCACTTATTTTACGAGAAATATGTCTTTCTACTGAGTTACAGGCATGCTATGTGGTATCACGTAGCTTCAGTGTTGTTATTTCCATATTTCTTTTTTTTTTTTTCCTAATGCATAACATCATCAGGAATTTACATGCTACAACTGTCCAGATTTTCAAAGTGTCTCTCTGTATTTTTCAAGTTGAATTGCAATTCTCTCAAGATGTAAGAGAGTAAGTATAAAGCCAATGTAAATCAGATATAGAAAAATGAAGGTTTTCTGGTTTTCCACCAGTGAGAGAGATGTAGAATAGGATAAATAATACAAAGTACTTTCTGGATATATTGAGTCTCATTTGTAATAAATTTACTGTGAATATTCACATATCTTCCTTTGTATTTTGTTTAGAACAATTTTTCAGCAGTGAAATTTTATTAGTATATGTTCTCACACAAACTATATGATAGTTTTAAAATAGCGTGTACAAAAGTTCATTCAGATTGGTTACGATGAAGCAAGTAAATAGCTCAAATATACGAAATGTCATTCTCACCCTGTAATGAATAATAATCCAAAAAGATATTCCTCTATTTATGATTAAATAGCAAGAATTTTTGGGAAATAAGCACTTAGGGAATCAGAAACAGAGATTATGACCTTGTCAGTGTAGCAAAGCGAAGTGAAATAACTGAATTATTTGTCTGGGCTGGGCTGGCACTTGCAGTTGAAGTCTGTATGGTAACATTGGTTTTGAAATAATAGCTATAGTTCGTATAGCTTAAATCCCTAGATAGTATATAAGATACATTAATTAATAGGGCGGTGGAGGGGGGGAGTGGGGAATACAAAATTTGCTTAGTCTCATAAAAACAGAGGTAAACCAGAGCCTATGAAAGTCCAAATTCCTTTTCACTGCAGTTCTGGTTGTCTACATTGGAGATGCTGTTCTTGGATTGTAGACAAATGGCCTTTCTGAGCTGTGACAGTGGCTGATGTCCTCTGCTCTTTTTTGGGGCCATTCCTGCTCCAAGGTCCTCATAGCTGGTAAGGAGGCTGTGTGAACACGATCTAATCCACCTCACACAAAGTGGCACCTTCTGCTATTTTCATTTAGTTGAACCACAATGGCTTTCTCTCCAATGAAATCAGCACATGACTGAACCACTCTGCCAGAAAATCAGCAGGGCTGGGATCCTGCAGTGCTGACGGGTAGCTGAGGAGTCTCTCACCTCACTGCAGCTGGCACCAGAATGGCACATCCAGAGGCCATTCCCAGAGCGCAAAACAACAACCATGGCCACCTTAGTCCTGTAATTCTTGTGTGGACACTAGGACTTCTTTAGGCTGAAGTAGGCCAGCCTACAAAGGTTTTTCTCTGTGAATAATGGAAAAATTTGCATTTGCCTTTTCTGAGGAGATACATTAAAAAAAGCAAAGAATTTGGAGGACTATTAGCACATTGATAGTACTAGCTGGGGTTTCTTATATTCATTAGTCCCAGTAGCAGTTGGCAAATAATGCCATTTTAGCATACAGCCCTTATAGGCTGGCCAGTGGAGTACAACTCTGGGTCGTACTTGAGTTGGTCTTGGCATAGCTGCAGCAAAAATGAGTTGTTGCAGGAAAACAGAAACCTTGTGGTTAGATGCTCAAGAACAGAAGAACAAGACTCATCTTCTGTTGCTATCCTTACTATTCAATGAACAATTCAGTACATTTCTGTAATCTGTCTCCGCAGCTAGTGTGAATCATTGAGTGATTCAGAAAAGCTATGCTGCGTAATACACAGGGTATAGATCTTTAGTCTCACTAGTCCCATCATGTTCTCTTTGCATAGTGAAGGTTAATTAATACATATCTTTATTAAACTTTCTAAGAATTTTACATGAAAGATTTTGATAGACATTAAAATAGTCTTATAAAATTAAATTTTCTAATATCACTCTCTCTGAAAGCTAGGTTTGAACCAGTCCCTCAGTTTTGTTCTGGAAATACGCTCTCATTCTCCTGAAAAATATGAAAGTAGAATAATTATAATGTATTTAATTGCTACAAGGTAAACTTCTTAAAAGACCCAGCAGAGATTTAAAAGAGTGAGGACAGCTACCCACAAAAATATTGAAAGACACTGTGCAACTTCAGCTGCATGGTCAACATTTTCATTGACAGCTTCTGATTTCCTGTAAATATATTGCATACAGTTCCAAAATATGTAGTAAGACAGTAGACATCTTTTATTGGTGTGACAGTCACACAAATCTTTAATGACACTGAGAGCAATTCTAGTATAGTTATCTGTAGGAATCTATACACTAGTAAATTGTGTTTTATAATGTGTTATTTTTTCATGTATATGGTTAAGGCTAAAGATCTAACCAGATACTTTCCTTTCACCTTCCAACAAAGTGCCTAAGTTAAGTACTTTCATTGTAAACTGTATCAGACATCCAATAAAACATCACTGGCTGAACAGTTTTCTAAATCAAAAGTTAATACTAGCTTACATTATAATTAGAATTCCAGATGAATAGCACTTTAACTATACTTATTAACAGAAAGATCATCTGCAGTCTTATAGTTGGGTTGTCACATAGTGATTTCTGCTTTTGTATGTTGTAGTGCTGGAAAAAGAAAAGGGATAATACAGGCCTCCAGTAACCTCAGTAGACAAAATGTAAAAGGAAATAGAGGTGCTTGACAAGAAGGATATTTCCCCAAGTTTTCTGTATTTACTGGAACAGGAATACACAAACTACTGAATGTTTAATAAATATATGGGCTACAATACTACCTAGAATAGATTGTCTTAATATACAATCACAGAGTGGGCCATGGGCTTTTCTCTTTTCTTTTTAAAACTGGTATAACTGGGAATTGTTACTGTCATCAATAACATTGGCATTTTAATCCATCAAATGTTAATATTCTATTGCCAACAGCTGATAGCCTAAAGTGGATCATAATGAACAGGCAAGAGAGCCGGTATTTATCAGCCAAGATCGGTATGATGGAACATTACCTAATAAAAAATAATAGACAGTTAATAAGAAATAAAAATCTATATGCTGTCAAAAAGGAAGCCAGTGCAATGAAGCTAGGTTGAAAAAATACGAGTCCTTTTTTTTTTTTCTCGCCTGAGCAAGTACCTATAGTGGTTTTGTTTAGTGAGGGGGGGCCTAAGGTGGTAGCTTCTGTAGGAAACTGCTAGACGTTGCTCCCCTTTGTGCAGTGGACTCGGCCAGGCCTAGGGCGGACCTGCTGTTGGCCAAGGCCAAACCGATTGGTAGCAGAATGTTCCGTGATAACACCTCTGCGATAATGTATTTAAGAAGGGGAAAGCAGAAAAAAAAAAAAAAGAGAAGAGAAGATGTGAAGAAGCTGAGCAGGGGCAGAGGTGCAGAGGGGGAGGCACAAGCCTCGTGGGCCTTGCAGGCCTCACCCTCTGGCCTCTCGCCAGGCGGCCGACTGGGCCTGACTCGGCCTGGCCCAGCTGCAGGAAGTGGAGAGGAGATGAGATGGATGATGTGAAGAGATTCTGAGAGGCATCTGCCAGCCTGTTGTGAAGAACTTTTCTTGTGAGAGGAACGGCTGCAGATGCCAAGGTCAGTTCAGAAGGAGGGTGTCGTAGTTCAGCCCCGATCAGGACCAGACTACGCAGTCTCTCTCTCGCTCCCCCCACCCTCCGAGAGAATAGGGGGAGATGATATAAGAAAAACGGCTCAAGGTTTGAGATAAGGACGGGGAGAAATCCTTAAAGTTACCATCACGGGCAAAACAGACTCGACTTGGGGAAAACTATTCATTTATTTCTAAAATTAGCAGGAGAATGAGACAGGGAACAAGATAACCTCCCCCCCACCCCTCCCTCTTCCCGAGCTTAACATTATCTCTACTACCTTCCCCTCCCGAGCGGCACGTGGGGGGGAAAGGGAATGGGGGTCACGGTCAGTTCATCACGCGTTGTTTTACGCCGCTGTGTCATCGTCAGGGGAAGAACTCCTCGCATTCCTCCTCTGCTCCAGCGTGGGGTCCCTCCCACGGGCCACAGTCCTTCGTGAAACTGCTCCGGCGGTGGGTCATCTCTTCCACGGGGTGCAGTCCCTCTAGAACAGCTGTCCCAGCGGGCCCTCCACGGGCCACAGCCTCCTTCAGGCCTCCACCTGCTCTGGCGTGGGGTCCTCCACGGGCTGCAGGTGGATCTCTGCCCCTCCGTGGACCTCCATGGGCTGCAGGGGGACAACCCGCTCCACCATGGTCTTCACCACGAGTTGCAGAGGAATCTTGGCCAGGAGCCATATTACTCCTCCCCCTCCTTCTTCACTGACCTTGGCGTCTGCAGCCGTTCCTCACAACAGGCTGGCAGACGTCTCTCAGGATCCTTTTTACATCTTATTCACTTCTCATCTCCTCTCCACTTCTTGCAGCCAGGCCGGGCCGAGTTGGGCCCAGTCGGCTGCCCGGCGGGAGGCCAGAGGGTGAGGCCTGCAAGGCCCATGAGGCTCGCGCCTCCCCCTCTCTGCCCCCCGCTCAGCTGCTTCACATCTTCTCCTCCTCTTTTTCCTGTTTTCCCCTACTTAAATACGTTATCACAGAGGCGTTATCACGGGACATTCTGCTACCAATTGGCTCGGCCTTGGCCAGCAGCAGGTCTGCCCTAGGCCCGGCCGAGTCCACTGAACAAAGGGGAGCGACTTCTAGCAGTTTCCTACAGAAGCTACCACGTTAGGCCCCCCCTCACTAACAAAACCAGAACAGAGGGGGAGGAGTAATGCGTCTCCTGGCCAAGATTCCCCTGCAGCCTGTGGTGACGACCATGGTGGAGCAGGTTGTCCCCCTGTAGCCCATGGAGGTCCACGGAGGGGCAGAGATCCACTTGGAGCCCGTGAAGGACCCCACACCAGTGCAGGTGGATGCCTGAAGGTGGCTGTGGCCCATGGAGCGCCCGCACTGGGGCAGCCGTTCTGGAGGGACTGCACCCTGTGGAAGAGATGACCCACACCAGAGTAGTTTCACGAAGGACTGTGTCGTATGGGTGGGACCCCACAACGGAGCACGGGAGGAATGTGAGGAGTTCTTCCCCTGACCATGAAGCAGCGGCGTAAAACAACGTATGATGAACTGACCGCAACCCCCATTCCCTCTTCCCCCCTGTGCCGCTTGGAGCGGGGAAGGTAGTAGAGATAATGTTAAGCTTAGGAAAAGGGAGGGGTGGAGGGAGGTTATCTTGTTCTCTGTCTCATTATCCTGCTGTTTGTAATAATAAATGGTTTTCCCCAAGTCGAGTCTGTTTTGCCCGTAACGGTAACTTTAAGGATTTTCTCCCTGTCCTTATCTCAAACCTCAAGCCATTTTTTTTCTCATATTATCTCCCCCTCTTCTGTCGAAGTGTGGGGGGAGTGAGAGAGAGACTGCGTAGTCTGGTCCCAGTCAGGGCTGAACTACGACAGTACCTAAGCTGTTGCATTCCAAATGAGTTAAAATTTATGGCCAGCATTCTGGGAGAGACCTATAAATACAGAATCGTAATAATCCCATCTGGACAGTAAAATCTATAGATCATGAGTGTACTACTTTTGTGACCATTTAAATGCAGATTATTGAAGGTATTCACTTTGAGAAAAAAGCTTTTTTTCAATAACTAGAATAAATCTAGTGAGACAGTATCCACAATTCATAGCCTCCTACGCCCATGTGCCGAGGGACCTAAATGGAAAGTTTAGACAGAGAGTCCTATAACAGCACTGACTAAAATAAACTCAGGGATTATTGTCATCCTGCTCATGCCAATAAGAAATCAAGTCATCTGGTAGAATCTAGATGTACTCTATTAGGTATTTTAATTCCTGTGTAAAACGTTAAGTACACCACGTTTTCTAGATTTCAGGATTTTTAAAGCAAACTTTTAAATAGATGGAAAGGGTGCAGTGAAAGCATGAGGGTTTTTTCTGACAAAATTCTTTAATCTGTAGGAAAATAATGGAATAGATCCTCTAGAATGAGAAATAGGTCCTCTGGAAACAGTTGGTTTTGGTTTTTTTTTCTGTTTTTAAGTTTTTGCCCTCTGAAGTTAAAGGAAACAGCAAGTAATGGTTTGATTGCAGATGGAAACTTGTAATACAATACAGAAGAACCTTTTGTAATAGTTTTGCAGTTGGCAAGTAGGAAAAAATATATGTGAAGAAAGACTAAGGGAGAAAAACAATTTTCCCCCTTACTCTGTCTTTCCTGGTATTTCACATTTTCTCACTTTAAAAAAAAAACAAACCAATCAACCAAACTTTCCCAATGACAGTGTTCCACATGAGCTTTCCTCTTGTACATAGTCCCATGGGAGAAGTTTCCATTTTTATGTCAGACTTCACTGGATCTGTGAATCTGCAAATCGAAGTCCAGTTTTCTTTCAAGAAGTATTGCAAGGAAAACTTAATATATATGCTTTAAGTCTTTCTTCAGTATAAATATTAAGACTGAAAGGATCTTCCTCTGTCATTATTATATGAAAAAAACTTGATGTTTCTCTGTGCATTTTGACTGGAGTGGCTACAACTCCCAACTCTGCAGAATACTTACATGACAGTGCTTTCCTCCAAGAAAGAGAGCAAGGATATAGAGTGGGGAGCCTTTTCCAATCCCATAAGCTTTAATTCACTTAATGATTTTCGCACCTCCCATGAAGCTGAGCTGGTTTGGTCAAGGGGATACGCTCACAAGAGATGCTGAGAAGCAAAGTGAGTGTAATAACTCTTCTGATGAGCAATTTAGCTATAATAATTATCTAATTAAACAGGAATAGTACCTCAGGACTTAAACAGAGAGACACTGTATGACTTGTAAATGTCAAATGGCTAATTTTACAAGCAAATGTACAATTCAGAGTAGGTACTTAGCTGTAACATGTATTTGTGTATATACATGTGTCGTAGTTCAGCCCCGATTGGACCAGACTACGCAGTCTCTCTCTCACTCCCCCCACCTTCCGAGAGAATAGGGAGAGAAAATATAAGGAAAAACGACTCGAGGTTTGAGATAAGGACAGGGAGAAATCCTTAAAGTTACCGTCACGGGCAAAACAGACTCGACTTGGGGAAAACTATTCATTTATTACTACAAACAGCAGGATAATGAGACAGAGAACAAGATAACCTCCATCCACCCCTCCCTCTTCCCAAGCTTAACATTATCTCTACTACCTTCCCTCCCCGAGCGGCACAAGGGGAAAGAGGGAATGGGGGTTGCAGTCAGTTCATCATATGTTGTTTTACGCCGCTGCTTCATGGTCGGGGGAAGAACTCCTCACATTCCTCCCCTGCTCCAGCGTGGGGTCCCTCCCACGGGCCACAGTCCTTTGTGGAACTGCTCTGGCGTGGGTCATCTCTTCCACGGGTGCAGTCCCTCCAGAACAGCTGTCCCAGCGGGCCCTCCATGGGCCACAGCTGCCTTCAGGCATCCACCTCCCCTGGTATGGGGTCCTTCACGGGCTCCAAGTGGATCTCTGCCCCTCCGTGGACCTCCATGGGCTGCAGGGGGACAACCTGCTCCACCATGGTCGTCACCACAGGCTGCAGGGGAATCTTGGCCAGGAGCCGCATTACTCCTCCCCCTCCTTCTTCACTGACCTTGGCGTCTGCAGCCGTTCCTCACAACAGGCTGGTAGATGTCTCTCAGGATCTTTTTTTACATCTTACTCACTTCTCATCTCCTCTCCACTTCTTGCAGCCGGGCTGGACTGATTCGGGCCCAGTCGGCTGCCTGGCGAGAGGCCAGAGGGTGAGGCCTGCAAGGCCCATGAGGCCTGCGCCTCCCCCTCTGCGCCTCTGCCCCCGCTCAGCTTCTTCACATCTTCTCTTCTCTCTCTTTTTTTTCCTGTTTTCCCATTCTTAAATACGTTATCGCAGAGGCGTCATCACGAGACATTCTGCTACCAATTGGCTCGGCCTTGGCCAGCAGTGGGTCCGCCCTAGGCCTGGCCAAGTCCCCTGAACAAAGGGGAGCAACTTCTAGCAGTTTCCTACAGAAGCTACCACCTTAGGCCCCCCCTTACTAACAAAACCACGACAACATGTCTTCAGTATTGTCTCTTTTGTAAATGTGTGTATCAATTAGGTGATACTGCCCTCAGATTGGCACACCAAGGAAACCACTAATGTTGCTAAATATTATGACATTGGAAATTGCCTTATTGCAAGTACCTATATTGAATATGTTACAACTATGTTATTCTGATCATTTGCCCTCTGTACCTCTCAGGCACGTATGCAGTATAAAATTATTAGTATAGTTCAAATATAGAACAAAAATGTAAGTAATTTGTATATGCTAGTGACATGCCGCTGTATTAGTAGCTTTAAAATATACCACTATCTAGCCGATCTTAACTCTAATAAGAAAATGTAAACAATAAACAGAAGAAGTCAGAAATTCAGCCAGTGTAGTGCTTTTTAAAGTCCAATTTTCTTAATAGATTTTAAAATTATTTTCTCAAGGACTGAGGCACTTAGAATCCCTAAATAACTTCAACATTTAAAGATTTCATTAAATACAGCCTGTAGCAGTAAACAGGAACATCAGGTTATATTTGCGTAGACATTGGTTCAAGGTGTGGAAATTGGAAATGAAACAAAACACCACCAAATTCAGGATCTATAGGATTTCTTTCTCTCTCTCTCACTCTGCCTCCTCCCTTCTCTTTCTCTTTCTTTCTTCCTTACTTTCTTTCTTTTCAGATGCTATGACTTTGAGTTAGGTTCTGCAAAACTTCGTGGAGGTCTTGAGCTGTTTTGGTGATTTATCCTGTCAGCTATACTATCTGTGCATTATTAACAGAAACAATGTAGTAATAAAGTCAGAGAAGAGAAGCACTGGCAAAGCGGGAAACTCTTTAGCAGAGCCTGTTGGGATAGGACAAGGAGTAATTGTTTTAAACTAGAAGGGAGGTAGATTCAGACTAGGTATAAGGTAAACATTTCTTTTTTTCAATGAAGGTGATAAAACACTGGAACAGGTTGCCCAGATGCCTCACCCCTGGAAACATTCAAAGCCAGGTTGAATGAGGCTCTGAGCAACCTGATCTGGTTGGAGATGTCCCTGCTCCTTGCAGGGGGGTTGGACCAGATGACCTTTAAAGGTCACTTCCACTCAAACTATTCTATGATTCTATACTGTAAGGTTTATATGCATGCTTTATATGTATGTTTTTAGGCGGCAACACAAATCCAGGAAAGAGGTAGACATTCATTCATTTTACAGGGAATTGAGATAGCATTTGCAGTATCTTTTATGTTTACTTTTTCTTGGAGTTTGCCACTTCATGTCTATATACCTCAGTTTCTGCACTCTGTATGAGTAATGAGACTTGAGACTTCCCTTTCCTACAAAGCACTTTGGAATCCTGTTTTGAAAACTTCAATATAACAGCCAAGTGCTATCTTCTCTATATTTTGCCTAGTGCATTTTCCGAGTTCCATTTACTAGAATAGCAATGATTTATTTAAAAAAAATATATCTATTTATATGCTTGGTAATGTGAAGCTAGTCAGTATATTTAATGTTTTCTTGAGGGAAAAAGCCTTAAAAATCCTTAAAATATCACATACAGGAAGACAACATACTGGAAGAGCATTGTACTATTCACTACTCAATCTCCTATTGTTAAAATCTGACTCTGTATGCTCGGTTCCAAAGTTCATATTCTGGGATATATTCAAATGTATATTACTTAAGCTCTATAGAATCTGAAAGCTTTGTTTATTTTCAAAAACAAACCTGCTTTTCCAAAATAGGTAAATTTCCATTATAAAAAGATAGTATGGCAACTTTTTGATAGATGGACAGAATATACCTAGGTCCAGGCAGCCAAGAAATATTGACTAAGATGTTAACAGAGTGGGTAAAAATTATTCTTCTGCAGAAATTTATGCCTCAATTATAGGAGGACATTCTTCATAATATGACAGTGAAAGAGAAAGAGAGTGATTTGGAGCAGCAGCTTGACATGAGGAGGCTTGATATACCCTTTTATGTGCTTATTCCTTTTCAATGAGCTCAGAGGGACTCTAGGCAATTAGATGACTGATGTAAATACCAGGTTTGAATACAGTGAATACTTTTTTGAGTGTGTACTCTGAAAGACCCTTGAAGGATTTATGTCTCTACTGGAGAGACAGAGGTGTGGATGTGTCGATGCTCTTAACACCTTTCATTGCTTAAGATAAATTAACTTCTGAGTATGTTTTTGAGTAGTAGGGGAAGAGATACACGTGTAAACTGACACTGCTTTAGCCTTTTCTTACAAGTTGGGACCCTTAGGTACATCTTTAGCTTTCTGAAGGTATTTGCTGGTATCTAAGAAAAAAACTTTAGCAGCAGTTTTATTAGCTGTCTTGGAGAAAAAGTGGTCCACCTGGAGAGATTCGATGGAGATAATTTGTTCTGTGTCTTGTATATTTACATAGATACAATGTGTTCATTAAAGAGGGAAAATAAAGATTATTTTAAAATAGATCTAAAAATCATGTGTTTGATCATATTGAAAAAAGAGTCAACATCATTACTCATGATTGTTTTTACTGCAAAATAAAAAGGGTACTTGGGTAGTACGAACTTCAGTTTTATGTAACATGTATGGAAACCAGGTTCCTTGATAAAAACACAGTTGTGTTTTAAAATGTGATGTTACAAAAAAAAAAAAAAAAAAAGAAAAGATGGAACAAAGCATTGCACCAGGATCTTGCTTTATAAGCCATCCTTCTGAAAGTTTCTTTTCAGGGATTGATGACTATGAGATGTCACCCTAATTTTCTAAATAAATTGGCTGATATGAATGAAAAAAACTCTCTGTAGAGTATAATATTAATCACAAGAAGTAAAGGTGGCAATTCAATCCCACATTATAGCTTGATTGTGTAAGGTACTCAACATCTTAAAATTATACTGACACTGATGATAAGAAAGCATGTTATACCTTTGACAGATATGTTTAGTTCTTTTCAAGGCTGTACTTTTGTTTCAGTTGGTGTGTTTTCAGTGTTTACAATAAACGTAACATAAAAGGTTAAATCAAAATATAGAATATCAGAAAAATTTTGGATCTAGAATAAAAGTTAATGTAACAGGACCATTTGAAGATTTCTCTCTCTCTGTCTCTCCATATGTGTACTATTAAGGGCACAAAATGTTACAAACCAGAAACTAGGCTATAAATTCATAAAGTATTCCATTGAAGTTAGTTTTAATTTTGCTATTAACTTGAGTGGAACAAGAGAGGAAACACTAAAGGTAGATATAATGTGGAAATGTAAAGCATATTGGAACAGCATTCTTCCCTTGGCAGAATCTCTTATTTTTTTTTTTAAATTCCATTTTCCTTCTCATAACTACCTTTATCTATGTATGAGATGCAAAATATGACAATAAATCTTAGAACAGGCTATTACAGTTAAGTTGGTATTGATCGCAAGGAGTGAAATTGCTATATTACATGTTGTAAAACTTATTCATATCCCACAAAAATATTACATTAAATGTATAATAAATTGCAATACTTTAATCACTTGGCAAATGATTTGACTCTTTCTGTTCAATTTATAGTATCATTTCAGTAGCACCTGCTTCATAAAATGTGCATATTACTGATACTACTCTGATGACTTTTATAGGAATGTTATTGGAATAATTTATGCAATTGCTCTTTTTAACTAATAATTCTTTTTTTTTCCTCTTTCCCACATAGCTCCACTTTTACTTTTTCAAAATCTTTTATCTTATCTTATTTCTCCTCATATTCACCATTGTCAGTTGTCGAGCTAATGAAGTATCTTTTCTTCAGGTAACTTAATCTTTCATTAGAAAAAAACCCCACAGTTTTAATATTTCTACTACTTGCCTTAGGTATAAATCACACAAATATAAGTTTATGAAATATAAGAGTCCCTGATATAACACTTCTGATTCAGCTTTATGGTACTATATCTTTTATTTTTAATTAAGTTTTTATTGAATTTTCCATTGAAGAGTAACAAACAAACCATAAACTGTGAATTATACATGAGCTGAAACATTCTGCATTAGTCAAGTGGAAAAAGTTCATACTTATTCAATATGTATTTTTCTTCTAAAGATTATAGATAGAATCCTACTGCAAAAAAAAAAAAGATAGGATCTGTTCCACAATATGCATTTATAATCTTGATCTCATCCATATTCTGAGGCATGAAGAAATAAGACAGCGTGATATATGTAGAGCTGCCTTCAGATTTGATTATGGACTTCTAGAACAACTTCTGCAACATGAATCTCTGGAGACCTGTTGAAATAAGATTACTCCAAAATCCATGGACCAAATATCAGACCTAGAAAGAACTCAAATCTGGCAGGAGAGTACAAGATACTCTCCTGATCACTGATCATTTAGGTTGCTTTTTAGAAAAGCAATAGAAAGTATATCTTACTTGGGGTGAAAATGATATTTGTTTGAAATTATTTTAATTGCAAAACAAACAACAAGACCAATGAAATATATATATAATTTTTAAATAATGCAACCTATTTAAATAATGTTTAAATATGACCTTGGTCATATTTAAATAACTTTTGAATATGACTTTGTTTTTTTTTCAACAATTTTTTCTTGGAGATGGTGTAGATGACAGAAAAAAAGGAAATAATAGGGTCAAGACATCACATTTTCCCTATGATTCTCCTTATCTTAAACCACCTTCTCTTTAGAAATGACTGTCTAAAAAGCTGACATGCACAAAGAGGGATTCCTTTTTATAAACTTGCCCTATGCAGATCGCCAAAGTAAAAAAGAAGGAAATTAATTATTTTTTTCTACCAGTGAGGCTTGATTTGCTCTGTCTACTGGACAGCCAGTAAAGTTCCAGTAATATATATATTTGAATGAACTAATGCAGGACCTAAAGGGAGAAACTCTTCTTTCTTGTGCTGCTAAGAAACAATGACTGCTACTGGAAACAGAGATTTTCAGCTTAACTAAAGCTCAGAGCTGCTCTCATTGTTATGAAGGGGAGAGATTTCTTGAAAATGAGGACACATGATTGCATTCCTTACCAAGGAATTAGAAGTGTAATTTTGAGAAAGTGTAATTTTTGAAAAAATTACCCCTATAATGATCAGTTGCTACTATTTAGTGTGATGGATTTATACAGAGAGGAGAGAAAGGTATTTTGGTCTACTTATTTCTTTTTGCTGACACCATCTCATTATATTTTTCACTATAACTAGATGAACACCTCAGGAGTGGTAATGCTCTTTGCCTTGACTCACAGTCAGCTCTATCACTGCATTTAATAACATAAAAGGAAAGAAGAAAACATATGAAGTAATTAAGTCACACAAATTAGAGAGCCAAGCTGGAGTAATTGAATATTTCAATTAATCACAGGAAATATACAGAATATATCTCTGATGCTTAGTCTAGTTGTGGAGGAGACATGAAGGGGAATTTGAGATTCACTAAAGGATATGGCTTTTACCATTTCATCACTTAAAACAATAACCATTCAAGTGATTAATTCAGCATAAGAAAGAGATGCAAATGTTAAGAAAAAGCCTGATAACTATGGTAATATTTTACGCATATAAGTCCATCTAGTACTAAAACCAGGCAAAAGTTCTGATTTTAAATGCACCATGAACATAAGCAGTTCCACTATAGCATTAGCTCTGTTAATGTGTTTGAAAATGTTCACATGGATAAAGAGTTACCAAAAGGAGGCTGATGAGTGTAAACTGTACTACATTACAGTGTTATGCTGGACTGACAGTACTATAGACACATTTTACTGAAATACCAGTAGTAATATAATGGAGATAGTTCAATTACGTTCCTTTCAAGGTGAATACACATGTACTATACTGTTATCTACTTGTTAGTAGATAAAATCAGAGTTATTAATAATGAATGGAAGAATATTATTCTAAATAGTACTGATTACTAACATCTTGGCTTTACATGAGAAAAATATTGTGATAACAAACTGTGGTAATGTCTCAGCAGTTCTGTTACTTTTAAGCAGAGCTGGAGATAGACAAAGATGGTAGGAATAGACCTTAAATAGATCTTTGAAGTAATGATAGCCAAAATAAAAAAAAAAAAATTCTAAGGCTATTAAGTCCCTGAACAGCAGTTCTTTAAAAAAGACAGTTCCAACAAAGAGACTTCAGTTCTGTCTGAAAGTTCTTCCTCAAAAACAAGACATCACCAATAGCTAATGAAAAATTTTACTAGCAAAAATAATACATGAAGCTGGTGGTGGAAAACCAGCAAGTGAGGGGGTATCAGGAAATGAAAGTTGATTGCACTTGTACGGAAAGAAGGAACTATTCCTAGCAGGGAGAACCAGTGTGAAGAAAGAAAAAAAGATTAGACTCTTCTAAAAATGAGAGGAGATGACAAAGCAATAGCAAGAGAGAGCTCTGAACAAGCTGTTCCCGTATCAAGTTAGGAAAGAATGGAAAATGGGTCAGATTAAAGTTTGAGTGTGTTGTGATGGATTTTTTTTTTTGATAAATTCTGATGAATTTATTTGGGTTTATGCTTATGTAAAAGAGATCAGCATTTGGCTCAAAAAAGAAATGCCATTTTCCTTTTTCTGTGATAGAAACAATAGCATCACTGTCAAGACAGAAAGTATGTGCATTAACAAGGCCACAATTTAACACATTTGGGAAGTTATCTAGAATATGTCTCCCAAGGTTAGTTAACCTTCTTTCCATAATTAGCACTATATATTGCTCTAACTGCTTTTCAGTCTATGTTGAGGGATTGTTTGCACATAACACTGCCTGGTTTTTCTATACTGGACTGTCGATATGTGCTAATAACCAGATAAAAAATAGAACTGTCCAGGGCCTGATTCTTCTCTCACACTTTTTTTTGCTAGCATAGTTCCACTGACATTAGTGAATTTAGAATGCTTTTGATTTATATGCATGTAATGACAAAAGAATTGAGAATACACTTCCTTAAAATGAATTCTCAAGCTGATGGGTTATCTTTTTGTTGTTTTTGTTTGTTTAATTGTGAGGAATTCAGGTGACAAAATTTGGAAATAGAACTGTCAGTTCAAAACGGGAGTCTTCTGAGCACCTTCCCTAGTAGAAGATAATTTGGATGACAACAGATTATTGAAAATGCGGGAATATGCATTCCATTTAAGACATTTTAAAGACACACAAGCAAACATGGCTCGATTTTTAGTGTAAAGAATGTGTGTCAATGATCAATCTTCTTCAGAATTGTTTAAACCCTCTCAGATGCTGCAGGAACTGTCAAGCAAAGCTAAATACTAAGAGTATGCCAGTTTTGACATTTTTAAAGGTGAATAGGTAGACCTTTACACTACAGATAGCTCTGTCTCAGACACTCACCTCTATTACTGCAGATTGCGGTGTCAGTTCTGACATCAGTTTTGGTGATGGGTGAGTGATGACAACTGATGATGAGGGGCTATAGCTGGTATGGTAATTCAGCTGAGTCCTGTTAACACTGGCACATGACTCAAGTAACTCAAATGTCTTAGACTTATGTACTATGACTAACAAAAAAATACATCTGTGATTCAGGTGTGTGAATTATGTGCTACGTGGGAGCTTGATGTTTTGAATTCCATTTTTCTCCCCAGACAAATACCAAACTTAAATATTGTTTCAAAAATTAAGAAAGCTAACACAGCAAATGACTAAACACAACACTTTTCACTTTTTTTTTTCCCCTGTTCTTTATGCTAAATTACATTACAAGTTTTTTTTTTCTGCTCCTGTACATTTTTCTGGCTATCGATCCAGCACAGAACATGATAGAAACTTTGGGCCTGACCCTGCCTCAGTATAAATCAGCAGAGTCCCATTGTGTCCATTAGCACTATGCTGATTTACAGGGCTGATAATTAGACTCTTCTTCCTAGAAGAAGAGAGGACTAGCAGAGCACTGGAGAATGTTACAGGGAGACTTTAAAGCAGAAAGACCCGTCACTTTGAATTTACTTTGAACTAAGGTTTTCTTCTATCTAATAATAGATAGTTATTTTAAGGAGTTTACTACATGTGTTTCAGCAACACAGTTGAAGTCTTCTATGTGGAAATTATCCTTATAAAGACATGATGTGCCTGATCAGACAATGCAGAGAAAATGAGCAGTAATAACATAAAAGAGGTAAGAATTTATCTAGATTTTGTTCTGAAGATTTAGTAAAACTCTATAGAACAGACTTAGAATGATTTTTCATAGTAATTTATTGTGATTTATAATGAATGAATGAGATTGATGTATAGGAAAAAATACAGGGTTTTTTGGTTTTGTTTTTTGTTGGGTTTTTTTTTGTTTGTTTTTTTTACGAGTCCTACTTTCTAGATATAAGTTTACTTTTTATAGAAGCTTTTTTTTTTTTTTCCCCAAGGTGCCTTTCTGGTCATTCATTCTTTCAATTGGATAGCAACTAGAATTCATAACTTCAATATGGTTGTATTTTGCCTGGCTATTGTAGCTTGCTCCTTCCAATTGTTTGTTGTAGTACTGTGATGATTTAATCCTTTTCCCTACTTTGTTGCTATTCATCAGGAGAGTTTATAGCATCATAGTTACTGTTTGGATTGTTTCTAGAATATTCATTTATAAACAAGCAAAATTTGCTTAGTCAAAGCTTTTAACTACACTGAACTTTGGATTTCAGCTGTATTCATGACTGGTCCTTTTAAAAGAGCTTGCCAAACAGGAGAAGAAAATAATGGGGTTTTCTGTTTTCTTCTGCTCTACATAACTGAAAGGTTTAAGTGGATTACATAACTGAAGGTCACTGGATTACATATCAGTCAATATCACATGATTCTGTCTTGAATGTTCACCTCTAGAAATTTCCAGGTAGTATCAGAAAAAAATGGCTTTCCATCTGAACTATAAAAGCAGCTCTGTCATACTAGCACAGTTTGTTCCTTAGGCATTAAAATAAATATAATCGGTTGGAGTAGCTAGTAACTGATAGGAACTGATCTAATATTTCTGGGAATGTAACTTGACTTCAGTCTGATGCAAAACACTTACAGCAAGACACCGTGATAACAGGAAAGGCTGGCGGGCAGAGAATGGGGTGGACAAACACTCAAAAAAATCTTAAAACCAAACAACTTAATTGTTGGGAAGATACCAAAGACCTGGTGTCTGGAGCTGATGTCTATCTAACTCAAGGTCCAAGCCAAGACTTCAGTTTAAGTGGAACTGAACTGGTGGGAAGTTCTGCTTGGGGTTTGGCTTGCAGTGCTAAACTCAAGACCTATTCTCAGTTCAAATCATGCTGAATAAACTTACAAAGTTTCCTTTGGGATTCAGGGATATTTGAGCATTTTTACCTGTATTTCATACTACCATATGTGAACTGTGCAAAGAGCAGGCAGCCTTCTGAAAAAAAGAGGAGGATGGAGGTTCTGTAATGCTTGTAATGTTAAAATTTTACTCATCTTTTATATACACCATTCTAAATAGTAATATAATCCCACAGAAACATTTTTTTTTTTTTTTGTACAGTGCCTATTCATTATTCTTGCAAATTTCAGCTGAGGAATATTCATGTAATAAGAAAAAAAAAGAGTGATCAGCCTTAAAACTAAATTAAGCAGAAACCGTTTGTTCCTTAATCATAGCTATTTGTTCTATATAAAATGTTGTATCTCCAGCAACACACTAAGAGAAATTTTGTGAAAGGAAAACACAAAATATATCCTTATTTAATATTTTTGGGCTGTAACCCACCTTGAGGCTGTGTATATTATCTAGATATGTCACTCTGTTTACCATATTGAAAAAGAAAAAGCAGGTAAGTTAATCACACTGGATTTGAACTGTATGTAGTCTGAGCTATTTCCTTACAGCCCAGGACTCAAATATGCTTAGGTGAGACATTTGATTCACTGCTGGATAGAAATAGGATTGTGTGATTTTTAGGCTTCTTTACTTCTCTCCAAAACATATATCAAGACAATTCTTCTGTTCAAGGTGATTTACTATGTAGTTCCTCTCTGCATTTTGCTAAGAACAGCACCTGAGAAAACTTCCATCTCCAGTTGATAGCAGAGAGGCTACACTTTGCACTGTTGAAGAGGCTAGGGTGTTCCACTGATCGGTTGTTCACCGGGGGCATTCTCAGACCTGCTTATACTGCAAAATGGAGGACTATGTAGAAATAACTGAGCAAATAACCACTGGAGTTAGCAAGTCCATGTAACTGTGCAGAGAGTAGTATTTTGGTCCTACAGAAGTGTTTCTGCCTAGATCTCTGCTTCAATGTAAGTTATCTGCCGAGGTGCAAAGCTGTGCTGAAATGTCCTGGATCTGGAGCAGTCACAGCCTCAGCTTTCTTTAAAGTTTCGGCTCTGCTCTCTGTTACATGGTGTAAAAATGCCCAAATATTAGCCCTTATTTTATTATTATAATGTCATGAGTGTTTTATATATTAGTAAATAAACTGCCTTATATATCTATATATCTATATAGCTACGTATCTATATATCTATGTATCTATGTATCTATATATGTCATTATATACAGAAGGTAATAAGCAATATAGAAAAAGACTTTCAAATAGCTAAATGCACCTTAATTTTACCTATGAAAATGTTTCCTTTCTAATGCCATGTAAATATTTGCATTCAAAATCAGTGTTATTAATAAATATTTGCAACTTTATGTTCTACAAAAGCATTAGAAGTTCACTTGTGTTTATTTTATCCCATGTATCATCACATACAGTAGATAAGTAAAATCAGACAGGTTTTTTTCCCAGCTTCCTCATTAATAAAATCACATTTCAAAAACCCCCAAACCTATTCTAGTCATCAGAGTTGCAGAGAGAAGTGGTCTTGGCATAAGGGAAAAGTAATCATTACTTATAATAGTAACTAATGTAACTAAAAGAGTGAAGTGATTCAGGTCTGAAGTTTTTGGAGGAAGGGTGATAGTGAAGACATATGCCTTCTGGAGCCCATGTTCCCTTCTACTAACATTCTTTACTGGGAGAGGATAGCTATGTTCTGTCTGTTAACTGATATTTACAATAGCACTCTGTGCTGGAGTGGCACCCACTGGCAGCCAAGCATCCATCCAGCTGCTCACTGCCCCCCACCATCCAGCAGGATGGAGAAAAAAATAGGAGGAGCAAGAGTAAGAAAACTTGTGTATTGACATAAAGGCAGGGAAATCACTTGACAAGTACTGCCATAGACAAAACAGACTTGATCTGGGGAATTCAATTTAATTTACTGTCAAATAAATATTTATTTACTGATTAGGGTATTGGGGGGAAAAAAACAAACCCCAAAACATTTAATACATCTGTTTTCTTACTGAGGCTCAGTCTTACTCTGAGCACCTCTCCTCTCTTTTTATTATTGCCACAGGTTTGGAACAGGCTGTGTGTGGCACAGGGCAGACCTTGACCTTTTCCCATGGATGCCACCCCTGCAGACACCTCAGCCTGCCCCATGCTACCAAAATCTTGCTGCTTGAACTGAGTACACACCCTAAGTTCTACCTGCTGTCCTTGAGAGTCTGAGGATTATTGTCAAAAGTGCAGTTATCATTTTATTTGTCTTGGGGTTTTTTTTGTTTGTTTGTTTGTTTGTTTGTTTGTTTGTTTGTTTTTCAGTTTCCCCATGCATTTTCATGCTTTAATTGGGCTGGATCATTACTTATGAAATTAAATTTTATAGCCTGGTCTTAGTAAATATGGAGGCCATGTGACAGTCAAAAGAAGAAGAAAGCTTGTGATCTCTAGGATTACATAGTTTCACTCCCTCTCTCTATGTATTTTTTTCCCTGTCTCTCTACCTCTCTTCTCTCAACTGATTTTTAGATTTCTTGCCTTCAAAAGGCAACAGAGTCTCCCAGTCTTGACAAAAGGCTAGCAGATTTCCACTCTTGTACCTTATATTGGTTTCTAGCCAGCTCAGGAAACCAGAAGCTTCAGCCTAGCTTACACTAGCATTTATTCTGAAGGTACAGCATTAATGATGCTATACTGGAGTGTATTTGTGACACATGTGGAAAATTATCTTTGGATCAGTGCTACTTATATTACATTTAAAGACCCACTACTGGCAACTCAGTAGATTTAAAATACTGCTTTTGCTTCAGCTTTCATGTTTACACTGTTTGCTACCAGTGAGACTTTCCCCAAAAATGATCCCAGTTCTAATCAGACTTGCACAATTTTATAACAAGAACCTAGAGCTCAGTGTTTCAGCTACAATCTAATGTAACTCAATTTTCTCTACTTGCATACAAATAAAAATTGCATATGTGTATTTATACATAGTTTATATATTTGTATTTGTGTAGAATGTGAACTAAAATGTAAATGACATTATATTTTCAGTATTACATTTGATATATGCTGAAGTATTAAAATATCTTTGTGTTTTCCAGAGGTTAATATTTCTCAGAATTCTTGAACCTATAAGACATCCAGAGCAACAAATGGATATGCGAATGACAAAGCTAATTGTATGTATTTATTTTCTAATTTAGTCTTTTCAGTAACAACTAGTTGATTAAAAAGTCCGTTAATAGAATTTAAATATAAATGTGGTAAAAGTAATTCCTATATCTAATGTTCCAATGTAAATATGAATCACTAATCCTTAAACAGTTTTAGCTTAATCAAACTGCTTTTACATTGATTTTGGATTATTAATTTCACTCTAAGCATGCTCTTTGGTTTTTATTCTAAATCATGCTATTGAATCCAAGTGATTGAATACAAACATTTGACATAATTTGATTTAAAAGATGTTGAACTGTGAATGAATCCAATAGTTTTTCCCAGCTAACTAAACTGAATGTTGCTTTCAATACTGAAACAGTAGAAGGTAGCTATTTTAAAATAAATTATTTTAAAATTAACTTGAATCTCAGTATCACACAACTAACCTGTGAATGGGGAGTGTGAAAAGAATTGCTATAGAAGGTGTTTTCCAGTCTTTACTTTGGCTGACACTCCTGTTTGTAAGAGCCAGTTCTCAGTCGCTTGTGACTGCCAAACTTGAGATATTTGGGCTGAAATATTCTGTGCTGGGTGTCTGCTGTAAGAAGATTTTTAGGCAAGTATCATCTAATTACTCAGAAAATTCTGATAATGGAATCAGGAAAAAATACATTTGACCATGGTAAGAACACCGTGTACAAGCTTTCACTAAAAACTCTCTTGTAATCTTCTTTGAAGGAGGGACTGAAAATTTGGCAATGCTTTAGGGTTCTGAATTTTATTGCCTTTGTCCAAACATTGAACCTTCAATATATTTGTCCTGGTTCTGGCCAGGATAGAGTTAATATTTACCTGAGCTGGGTGGAGAACTGAAGCTGGTAGCCCCTATGGCTGGGATAGTTAACTAATTAGCTAACAGCTGGGGTTAATTTACCCAAATTAGCCAAAGGGCTATTCCATCCCATCTGACATCATGCTCAGTATATAAGTGAGGAGGGTGCTGAAGGGAGGCCCTGCTAGTTGGAAGAGACTGGATGTGGAGATCTGTTGTGAGCTATTATACTGTATTGGTGTTCCATCACTCTCTTGTTTTCTTCTGTCATTACTGTTAAATTTACTTTTTGTTCAATCTCAACCCGCGTGTTTGGGTTTTTTTTTTTCCTGGTTTTCTTTTGTTTGTCAAATCTCCTCCTATTCTCTCGGAGAGTGGGGGGAGTGAGAGAGAGACTGCGTAGTCTGGTCCCTGTTGGGGCTGAACTACGACAATATTTTATATGCCAGTTAAATTTTGGCCAAATGAAAAAAACAACCCATATGAACTGAGCATCATCCAATCTTATATAGCTCCTCCACATAACTGTTCTGAACAGGCATTATATCCATGAACCAATCCAAGGCAGAAAGAACTGGGCAGAATTTCCCTAATAAAGTATTATTTCGATTTACTGTGAGCTGCTTAGGACATATGCAAAGAAACTCAAGGAAAAAAAAAAAATGAGGTGCCTTTTCTAAGAGATGCCATGCTAGACTTGGATAGATTGAAAGAAAATCAGTTTGACTTTGCCTCAGAAAACACAGGGAAGACTTAGTAACATGGTGTTGGGATGGAAGTAGCAGCAGACTAGCACAGTTCAGTCAGATAAGGACTGGGATTGGAATAGTGGTATCGAAAGCAAAGCTCATGGGGAATTTGAATAGCAACAGTTGGTGGGGTGAGTGAGATTTCACAAGAAGCCAGGAAGAGGAGCTGTCCTGGGATGGGCAGTCAAGTGCCAGAAGGTGCCTGACATTACTCTGTGGCAACTAAGTGCTCAAGTTTTGTTCCTAAGGTATAGCCCTGTGAATACCATCAGAATAGATCAAAGCCAGGATTCTGACCTGGGTCCATAGCCAGAAGCCCACGTATTGACATTTCTACACTACAGGAGCTGGAATTAGAGCCCTCGTAGAATGCTGGGAATTACTTTATAGCTAGATTTTTATTCAGTTGTAATTAATTTTACTGACCTGTCACAAAACTTGTTCATAGACTTCATCTTCTTTAAACCTTAATTAATATTTCTTATGCTACAGTTAATTTTTCAAAGCTATCTACACTCTGCCTCACATAAGTAATTTTGGAAATATGAATTTGCATATTAATAATTTCTGAGTTTCCTACTATCATTGACACCTTTTGTCAAGCTCACTATTATAACATGTGAATGGACCTTTTCCTTTTATCCAAAAACGGAAGTAGCCTAACTTTTAAGAATTTCTATGAATGCGTTCAGGTTTTATGATAAATTGATAGAAAAGTGCGTGGATTAGACTGAAAGCATATGAAAGACAGAGAATTTGCTTGGCCATGTTACTTTAGCATAGGCTTTGCTCAAGACTCATGGTGCAAATAGTCACTGAGGACTTACGATCTCAGGTCTGCTCTGAGACTCCCAAATGCATGCAATGACACGAGAGTTCCAAAAAGATCAGCATGGGACCATGCATGCAGATATGCCTTCAGAGAAACTTATCTATTTTAATTGGAAAATAGCATTCAGGAAATATAGGTCCAGAAGAGCCATCCTAGACAATATGCTTTATCATTGCTTATTCTGTGGCTGTTTCAAGAATTGACCTTTTGCAACAACTAAATTTCAAGTTATTTTTTGTGCCTTCAAGGACTTATCTTATCCACAACTCATGATTCACTGTTTGTTAGGATATCAGGGGAGACCTTCGACTGGTAACACCATGCAGTGCTACCAGTTTTACTGGCTTTACCCTGACAGACCAGGGACAACATCAATCACTCAGACTTAATGATCACCTTAATTAACCTTATTAAGGTAATGTAAGGTAAGTTGTGTACACTTTGAGGTATTATTGTTTAAGGAGATGATAACTATTTCCTGGACCCATAAGCAAGATCCCAAGACTGTAGTTTGAGCAAACAGGGAAAATTTTATTTTAAGGCATCTGTGATCTTTTCTGTGGCTGTGTGGGTGATTGGCTGCTGGCAAAGGTCAACCTGCCACATGTCTTAATGCTGTATAAAGGTACACTTCTGCACTGTATCCATTGGCTAATCTGATAAAACTGAGACCATTGTGCTCACTTCTGCTTCAGATTGTGTTTGTTTAGCTCTTGTACTGGACAGATCTGATATTGGTAATTATGGGACTTTGGCCCAATGCAGAAGCAGATAATACTTTGTAGCAAAGGTTGTCCAAACCAAGATTAGGTCAACTTTGATTGGACACGGTTAGGAAAGCAAACTGGAAGCTACACGAGCACAGAGAAAGTGGAAAAGTTAAACAGGAATTTAGGCTGAAGTTATTATTTTGCTAAGACTAGTATATTTTGTGATGGGGAAAGGGTGATCTGTTTTAGAAATCTATGTGAAGTCTGTGCAGGGACTGTAGCTGTATGTACTCATGTTAAAGTTGGTGAAGCGTCTGTAAAAGCTGCTGTTGGTGGTCTTGGAAAGTGTATAACGACATCGCTCTTGGTAACCTATGCCATCATAACACATAGGAAGTGCATTTTTATGCACACAAAATGTGTTGCAGTGCTGAATTCCAGTGAGGTCAAAGGAAGATTAGGTACATGAAAGATACATTGGAGAGGAGTCTATCACAGCCTTGGGACACTCACAAAAACAGAGGCTATAATGTGTCCTGTTCTTGTAAACAATGTTTCAGTCACTGTAACCTGGAAAGAAGCCCACTGAATTACCACTTTTCCCTGAGCTACCTTGCTGGGGAGATAATAAATACATGTGCTCCGTGGGTTGGGAACAGAGACCAGAAGTCATTCACTGTTGGGTTACACTGATAATGTTTTGTTTTTTTTTTTTTTATTTCTAAACTTTTGTTCACAATACAAAGGGGTTAATAACTTCACAACAAACAACCATGTGGGAAGCCAGGAATGTTATATTTCCTAAAAATTTTACAAATATTTGGTTCAAGTGGATCACTGTCTACATAACACTTCTGTAAAACTCAGACTTCTTTCCATGCATTCAAATGAAACCCAGAACGCTCGGGGGAGAAATATCTTCCCAACTTTTGAAAACATCAAAGACATTACTTTCTGCCTGATTTTTAAACATGAAAGTCCCACCAAGAACTGCAAATGAAATAAAGTAAATCAGAAAACACTGGGACTAGCATTTGACAAGCTATATTGGGACCATGAAACAGAACGACAGCTACAGATGATTATTGATAAACTTGAATCCCACCAAGTAAGAGAATCAAGATCATAGGACCCTAAACAGACCTCGAAGGAAATAAAGCAGACCAGGGAAAAGGGATGACAGCACTTTATTTTGTTCCCTTAGAAGTCTGTGGATTTAAAAGACACTCTGAATGATTTATAACAGCTAAAGGCTGCTGTACCAAGAAGCTTGCTACTGAATCCTGATCGCTAGATTTGCTTCTTTTTCTCTTCCATAAAACAGAGGTTACTACTTCCTCTGTGCTGCATAAGAAAAAAGGAGCTAAACCAGCTTCCTATCATATTAGACTTGAATTGTGATTACGTTGAAAGTAGCGTAATCCCTTATTATTTTGAATTGAAAACCCTCTATCATTTTTCTTAAAAGGGCCTGGAAACAGAGTGGCCTGTCTTTGTATACTGTCACTTAAAATATTCTGAAAATAGATAGGTTTCTTTTGGTTAGATTCAGGAGAATTATTTGCGGCAAACAAATCTGTTCATAAATACAGAGCTTTCTACTGTTCATGAATTGTAAGCAAATGATTACTTCTTCCCAGAATATTTTCATTCCTTGGAATTATTCAACAGCTATTTTATGCAAATATATTTCAACCTATATATTACTGAGAAAGTTTGCTAAGAGTATTGCTTTAAGTATTGTACTTTTGCAATTTAAAACTCAAGCTGGTTAGATTAGATACATACATCAGTGTTAAAATTCCATTTAATAATTTTATGAGAGTAGACCTCAGAATCAGGTTCCTGTGTAACTTAAAAAATAACTCTGACTGTAGGTATGGTCTAACAAAGAACGCCGGAGAAGAGGAAGACTTTCACATTCTGTTTTGTATATGGATGAAGGGTACTTTTCTTTGCTGATGGGGTTTGTTTCTGCACTAGGGGCAGAATAAATTCCTGAAAATGGCTCCCAGTAGTGAAGTGAGAGTCCATATTTCCTAAAAGAAAGTAACAGTGCAATATATTTATAACTGACTAATTTTCCTGGTAGATGGAATTTGTTAGACTCTGAATTTCAATTAGAGATAAAAGCTAAAATTATATTCAGAGGTAGTCAATTAACTATTTGTAGATGTTTAATTTTTTTTGAGGAAAAGAGAAAAACAATTTTACTTATTTAACAACCTTGATAAATTTGCGTCTTATTTGTCAAAATGTAAGCTTTGTACAGTAATGTGTACAGAAAAAAGTCTTTCTAGTTCTTAAATGTGGATTCAGTTTGCATTAGTTTGGTTAACCATCCTGAGTTCAGCTACATGAATAGCAGTGATTAGTGCAGAGAAAATGCACGATTAATAGTTTTGCAAAGTGAAAGTCAAAGTCTATGAAAATAAGCAAATTTCTTATTTTAATTTGGGAAAAGGAGAGACACTGAAATCACTTCCATATGTCACTGATGGCTGAATGTTGTAGTGGTTTAGCCCGGATCACCACACAGTTTCTTACTCACCCTCCCCCTACCCAGTGGAACGGGGGAGAGAAATTGGGAAGAAAGGAAAACTCGTGGGTTGAGATAAAAACAGTTTAATAAAAATACTAAAAACTACAAAGCTAACAGGATATAGGGATATTAATATATACAAAATATACAAAATGAACAATGTACAATTTCTCACCACCCAATGTCCGAATGAGCGATGCAGCCCATCCTGAGCAGCGATCACAGGAACGACACCGAGCAGCAAGCAAAGGGGGGAGAGCAAGGTAGAGGGAATGATGCCAGCAAGCAAGAGAGAAGAAAAGGATGCGAAGGGTGCCCAAACAGATACCCGACAAGAATGTCTGAACAGAATGCCAGAAAAGGATGCCCCCTCCCATGGGCAACCCCCGCTTATATACTGAGCATGACATTTATGGCATGGAATACTCTCTTTGGCCAGTTTGGATCAATTATTCTGTCTGTCTTTCGCCCAGCTTCCCACATCTGCACGATAACAAGACTTTAACGAGACTTGGAAAGCCAGACAGCGTCCTTGCTCTCATTAACAACAACTCGTATCATCAGAATGTTTTTATCAACATTCTTCACACATGAAATCCAAAACACACCGGCTACTGAGAAAAAAATTAACTCCATCCCTGCTGAAACCAGGACAATGTCTCCATTATTTTGCACACCATTTATGTTTCTGGAAATAGCAGGGGACAAACTCTAAAAAGGACTCAGATGCCTATGAGCACAGTGTTACAGAGCCTAATTCTTGGCTGCCTGGCCTCAGAGAACAATGCCAAACTCTGCAGATAAGTTGCCCAAATGTTGGTGAAACCTAGTCTGGTGAGTCTCCTGAGCCGTGGTCGGTGTCCCCCTGGGTCCTGGACCGATCTCAGCCCACTGAGCCCCCTGCTGGTGGTGCAGAAGTTGCTGCAGTAATGTCAGAGCTGGAGGGAAAGATGGGGAAAGGGAGCAAGTTGTGCCTTCTGCCTCCTCCTCCTGCTCCCCCTCATGCCTGCATGTGGTGCAATCCTCATATGTATCCTAAACAGCTTGGAGACAGCTTCTAAACTGCCAAAATTTGTCTCTGCTTGGCTCTGAAGGCACTAATATGGTCATCTTGGGGCACATGGTGCCTGTTTCAACTCAGGCTGAGGCAGACTCTCCTGCCCTGAGCTATGTTGTCATTGCCTGGGGCACAGCCCTGCCTACTGGAGGCATCATCACCAACTCTGCATGCCTGGCTCAGGCTCTGGGGGATGGCATCTGGTGGGTGAGGACACAGCCCATGCCCAGGCCACCGGGGCCCCTGGTCGAGCTTCCTTCATGGAGTTGCCCTTCTGGCCCTGTACCCTGATGTGGACTACCAAAAAGTGCTGACTTATCCTGCCTTGCTGAGTTCAGGCTCCTGTGGCCTCTGAGGAAATCCAAGTTCTGAGTTAGAATATAAAAAAATCTGTGAGTCAAGTCAGGGCTGCAACCTTAGCTGTAGCTTCAGTTTACCACACAACATGAACTCACCTGATGGAGAGGGTCTAAATGGGCCAGTATGTACCTGAGCAGGAGCTGCCTTTTGTGGCCTTAGGGGATTCGAGAGACAACAAAAGTATACAGATGGCTCTGGGGATCTCCCGGCTCTGGCTGATTGTTTAAACCACAAACCTCCATTAATGAAGGTCCATCACCTCCAGCCTCACTTTACATGGAAGTGGTGGTGGCAGCTGCAGTATGTGAAAACCCTCAGCATCCCACAAGTGTCAAGTGTGCTCCAGCAGTATGTGTCCTCAATAGGGTATACCATGAAGGACCATATATTTCTGGAATAAAACTGAATTTCCAGGATGAACTCAATGCTTTGTCCTGTCAAGAATGGACATGTGCAAAGGCACTAGTGCACATGTGCTAGTCGCTTGAATTTTAAACTCAAAAAATAAAGCATATGTAGAATTTAGAAAGCAACTGGTCAGAGAATTTTATGGTTAGAACTTTGGATTCCCTCAATCTGTCCCACTCTAGATAGCCCTTGGTGCATCCTCAAAACATGATCAGTCTAGTTCTTGGTAAACAAAGTGTATCATAGCAAAGAGTGTTGATATGAAACTCTGATCACTTGGCATAAAACATCTAGTGACTATTGCTTTCCAACCATCCTGTTCAGCCAGATGCTGGAAGGAATTAGTCTGCTGGAATGAGTAGTTGAACTGCAGCTTATATATATATATATATATATATATATATATTTAACTGAATTCAGGGAAAAATTCCCTGGTAAGCTTGCATACAGTGATGAAAGTGAGTATTTAAAAAAATAACAAAAAAGTCATTCTTATCCATGACAGTTCTGTCAGCAAGAGACACTTGTTCCAATGGTGAGGCTTTAAAAAAAAAAAATCAATGATAGCTCCTTGGTAGTCTCTGATATTTTCAAAGATGGAATATATGAAGCATATTTCATATCTTGCTGTAAAAGAATGGGCATGATGTGTCATGAGTATGTGTGCTGGTTTTTTGTAGTGGAGGGTATTTACAGTGCTGACTTCTGCGAGAAGCTGCTATAAGTTTTCCCTTTGTCCAGTGGACTTGGCCACGTCTAGGGTGGACTTGCCGCTGGCCAGGACTTGAGCTAATCAGTGATGGTGACTACGCCTCTGTGATAACATGTTTCAGAAGGAGAAAATAAAATAGAAGTGGGGGCAGAGAGGGGGAGGTGCAGGCCTTGTGGGCCTTGCGGCCCTCACCCTCTGAGCAGCTGTCTGGGCCCAACTTGGCCCAGCCTGGACGAGAGAATTGAAGAGAAGAGATGTGAGAGAACATGAGAGGTGTTTGCCTGAGCCGATCACAAAGAATTTCTTGTGAGAGGAACAACTGCAGACACCAGGGTCAATGAGGAAGGAGGGAGAGGAGTAATGTTGCTCCTAGCAGAGATTCCCCTGCAGCCCATGGTGCAGCCCATGGTGAAGCAGGCTGTCCCCCTGCAGCCCATGGAGGTCCATGGAGGAGCAGAGAGCCACCTGTAGCCCATGGAGGACCCCATGTCAGGGCAGGCAGATGCCTGAAGGAGGCTGTGGCCCATGCTGGGCCCACATAGGGGCAGCTGGTTCCTGAGGGGCTGCACCCTGTGGAAAATTGACCCACGTCAGAGCAGTTCATGAATGACTGTAGCCTGTGGGTGGGACCCCATGCTCGAGCAGGGAAGGAATGTGAGGAGTTCTTCCCCTGAGGAGGAAAGAGCAGAGGAAAACAACCTGTGATGAACTGGCCGTAACTCCCATTCCCGCTTGCCCCCTTGTGCCACTTGGGGGAGACAGGGGAGAAAGTGTTTTAGTTTGGAATTAAGTTAAGTCTGGGGAGAGGGGGAAGGTATCTTGACATCTGGTTTTTTTTCTTTTTTTTTTTCTCCCTCATTATCCTACTTCTATTTTATTGTTGATAAATTGAATTAATTTTCCCCAAGTCAAGTCTCTTTTGCCCATAATGGTAACTTGAATGATCCCTCTCTGTCCTTATCTCGACCCTTGAGCCTTTTGTTATATTATCTCTCCCCCATTCCCTCAGAGGTTGTGAAGGGTGAGTGAGCAACTGCACAGGGGTTAGTCCCAACCAGGGCTAAACTACAACTATATGTTGTCAGGAAATGGTAAGGGTTCGATTGTGAAGAGGAGGTCTTTGTCTATTTGTAGATTGTGTGGGCTCAGGCTTCCATGTTCACCATTTAAAGAGTAACACTAAAAACTGTGAAAAGAGAAGGAATCTGCATTTTTCCACTTTTTGTAACATATAAAGATGTGTGGGTGAGGCAGAGAAGAGAGCAACAGATCCTTCACCATTCAAATGCTCTTCAAGAAGAGGAAAAAAAAGGTGGTTGTGAATGGAGGTGGCAAGCTAGGGTTAAGATGTCCCAAAATAGATTTAAAAACCATAGGAAAAAGCACCTCTGGGAAGAAAAAAAAGTAAATTTGGAGCACAGAGTAAAATATAATTCACAGGCAGGAGGAACAGGAAAAGAGGAAGGTGAAGGAAAATTTAGGCAATTTTGTAATCTACTATCTGCTCCAATAGGAGCTTCAAGTAGGCACAGGTAAGAGTTGGTTTATAACCCAAACTACTTTTTGGGACAGACTTACTGATGAGTAACAGAAGTGAAGTGTAGTGTTATAACCAAACTCAGAAAAGACACAATTGCTTGCTAGCATGAGGGTCCTGATACTTAATTGCTATGGCTGCAGAGACAATGAGTGCACCAAGTAGGACCACATGCTTTTGGCTTCCTTTCTCTTTCTGATCACACCTGAAATAAGGCAAACACAATTTGCAGGGCAAGTATTGTTAATAAGGCTTTTAAAATCCTTCACTTAGTAATTTCCAATGTTATGTAAAAGGACCGATTGCATCTAGACAGGTTAAAAAACCCAAAAAATGGAAGTTCAGATATGGTCTATTAATTGCTGTAGGACAAAAAGAAAATAAAACTTACCTTCCTTGAATCACTCCATCCAAATATAATATATCTGTTCTTAAGAAATTATTCATTTTTCCTTGATTTTGCAAAACAATACTGCAATATAACTGTTGATCTATGACTATATTGCTAAATGTACTGGTTAGCTCTTAAGATGAAAAGGAAAAAAAGAAAAGGGAATGGGTGATTGACCAAACAAGAAACAAAGATGTCCAACAGGTTTCTATAGACATGTTTCATTCTTCTACGTACAAATTTTCTTGAGGCTGGCATATATTTTCTCAAGGCACTGTTTCATAATTAGAAGTGACGACCAGCCCAGGGACTCTCACCACAACATTCAGGAGCTTGAGAACAGCAGAGAACATTGTAAAAATTCCCTGAACAGGCAGTGCCTGCAGTTTTGTGCAGACCTACTTTTGCTCTTGTTCATCAAGGTTTTGGAACAATATATGTACAACAATTCGATCAGTGAAGACTTACTGGTATTGTTTGATATGCTGGTTCTAGTCTGTCTGCAACAGAAATACCACTGTAACCATGTAACTAGAGTACGGCTTTTCATATTTGTGGGAATAAGAACTAAGCTTTTTCACAGTTACTTCCCGTAATTGCATGCAATAACCATTGCTCTTTTATACTCCAGTATATACAGAGCAATATTTTCAAACTAGGGTGCCAATATCTATATTCTGAAACTGCGGCACAAAGGCCTGATTTGCCACAGGGCTAAATACTCACATTGGTATGATGAGTCAGGTCTCAGCTGCTGCTTCTGCATCTGGAGTTTTCCACAAAGGAGATGTCATCTTCCCGGTAAGTCTTTCCCATCACGTTGAGATAGAAGTGTCTAGACTGAGCAAAGCTCACCTTGTCTAATCTCGTATGCACTTCACCATGTGTAGCTTGTGTCCTAGAAATCATTTACAAACTGTCACCCCTAAGGAAAAAAATCTATTTTCAGTTGGTGCGCCATAGTAAAGTGTACTAAGTAGTGTACGGCAAAGGAAGAAAGGAAGAAAATCAGACTTTTTTTTTTTCTGTGGGGGTGACCATTCTCAGTTTCAGTCTTTCTTCCTCTTTCAGCAGTCCTATGTAGAGCTGAAGGCATTTATTTTTCACAAAGGAGATAGAAGAAAAGCTGTGTCCATTCTCATCCATGTGAGAACGGGTCAGCAGTTGTTGGAGTAACAAAGGGAAGACCTTCACTACTGACTTCAACATTTACAAAAACATGGATTTCTTCCTGGATCAGCAGTAGACAAATGGGCAGATGCATATAGACTGTCACAAAAAGTATTATATTTTTCCCAAATAATTATGTGCTATAGTTTTACATAGAAAAGTTTACAGAAATGGAAATACTACATATTACAATAAACCCACTATGAAATTACTTAGTGTGTTGTTAGCAGCTTTTAAACTGTTAGAGTTAAATTTAATAGAAGTGTTTTTAATAACATGAAGAAATAGAAATTTTGTCTCACCTGACTAATTTAAAATTGATTTTCACAGGATTTAAGTTTCGGATAACTTTGGTTTTCTTTGTATAAAACACCACTGCAGCTTTACTCTGAAGAATTGTCACAGATATACTAAGCCAATACTTGCATAAACAGAAGTGCATTAGTAAAACATATGTGTGACCAATTTATCAGTTGCCTGTAGCATTTATGTTATCTACATATAAAACTACGCAAGAGTATTCCTAACCCTGTAAAGGAACTGTTATGTAAAATTCCTTTTTTAATTTGCTAATTACCGATTTTTAAAATGCTTTTCTGTTAAGACTAATTCTGCCTCCAGGCCTAATCACCTATGTTTCTGATGTTTTTTCTGGATAAAAAATAAGAGGAGAAACCAGCAATGTTTATCTCATAGGACTACAAAAATAATCCTGCTATATTTTTTAGGAGAAAAATAGATCTAATGACTTATTTGATGTCTTCCAATACATTTGTGTTCCTAAATGCTTCAAGTATCAAATATATTTTGGTTTTGTTTGTATTAGGAGCTTTAGAAAACAAAGCTATGAGAAATTTTTGCATTGGGAGTATATTAGTTTTGCTAATTTGTGTAATTTTAAAACGTATTTCCTGATACATTGTTAGCAGTCAATCAGCTCTTATGCTAAGTGGGACATTCTGGCACATCCAGGGAGTTGAAGCTTGCCTAAAACAGAGTACTGATTTATTGAAATGCAATTTTCATTGAAAATGCACACAGTGGGAAGATATTATGCAGCTGTATGAATACTAGATGACAATAGCACAGGAAGACAACATGTGAATATTGTATAAAGAATTTATTGTAAGAAGCAAGGAGAAGAAAAATAAAATCATTTTTATGAGGATAGGAGGCTAAACAATTTTCCCTTGGCCAATTTGTCTCTTAGTGAACTTTCTGGGATTTTTCCGTGCATCCTGAACACAAAGGAATCACAGGGATTACAGCTAGAAGAACTAGTGCTGATAAAACAAGAACTGACCTGAACTTTAAATCTAAAATTCAGAACAGACTTGAACCAAAACACTTTAGATAACTGAGAGAATTTTTTTTTTATTATTTCTTATAATGGATGTTCTGATTTTAATTGGATTCAGAAGTAAAAATATTGTTATTGTGCAAGTTTATCAGTTGTTTTTCTGAACTGAACCAGCAAGTTTTCCAGTGAAGCTGAAATGTCAATCTTTTAACACAATTTGCTACACAGAGTTGTTTGAACAAAGTGCTTTGTAGAAGGGTGACCTCTATTTGGCCCTTAGATGGATAGGAAGGCTGGACAAAGATAGTAATGCGTTCTGCAGAAAAATAGAAAAATTCATTTTCTTACCCAATGGCAAGTGTTGTGCCTTAAAAAAGTTGCAGTGGAAATATGGTCTTATTCAATCCTTTCTCAATTAGGGTGCCAGAGGAGAACTAAGCAATTTCTGGAGTAACAATCTTTCTCATTCTGTCGATCAATACTTATTCTTCAGTCTATGAACTGTGTTCTGCTTTATTTTTCCTCCCTTGAGAACTTTATTCCATTATTAAAATGCTGTATGGTTTGGTTTTTTTTTTTTGTTAGATTTTTTGGGTTTTTTTTTTGTTTGTTTGTTTGTTTGTTTTTTCCCTGTAGCTAGGAAGTAAAGGAAGGGGTGATCAAGAGGAGAAATAAAGAACCTTGTCTTTGATATGGAACTAACAATCACAATGCACATACCTGGTTTAGCTATTGCTGTTCCCAGACAAAAGATCTTTTTAAATTTACAAAATAATACAGCAACCCTTCATTAGTTATGAAGGCAGTACTTAAGATAGGGCAACAATGGTACAAAAGGAATCATGAAGAATAACGAACAGCTCATAGAAGCCATAAAGATTACATTTACGTTGAGCGCGAATATTGTTTTTTTAGCATGCCAGTTTCATAATGTGGTCACTCAGTGAGGGCGCTGTTGAAAGCAATGACATTTGCACTAGACACGGAAAGCTCAGGCCCATTCTAAGGAGCTAAGCAAGGGACAGTGAAATCGCTGTTAGACCAGCTAAGCACTGTGAGTGAAGTATCAATCATCTCAGTTCCTGTAGTAGCTGCCTCAGCCCTTTGTGACTTTGGGCAAACTATTTAAAGTTAGGAGTCCTTTATTCAGGCATGTGACAACCACTGGATTTAACCCCAGAAACAAGGCAGTGTAGCTCACCCTGAGCTCTGTATTGATGTGGGTAACCTTCCCTTCAGTATCTAACTTAGCTCAGGTGCCTCTATTGTATGCTACAGGCTGTTATTTTAATGTAGGTCATATAAATGTTGAATAGAAAGGGACAACTGGATTCTTTATGTCACTTCAAAACGTCTTGTGTTTCAGCTTTTATAAAGACACATAATCACAAAGGGGAAAAATTATGTATCTTGACCAGGTACTAATATTGTAGTCAATGAAAAGAAATTTGAAGAAGTGTCTGAATCATTGCTTACACTTTTAAACAGAGCCTTCCTCTTTCTTGTTCTATTCAGGCACAGGCTATTTTTTAAATGAAATGTCAGACACAAAGCTCTAGTGCTCTCCCTGTTGAATTCAATACCATTCAGCACTCCCAGAATATTTATTCTCAAAAGGATATCTCCATTTGTCACTTCAGAAACCACAAGATGAATGCTCCTTCTCCTTATCTGTAAAATCATAATTTGAAACACTGGACGCATAAATAATGGCCCAGGGAAACTGTTGACACACAGTTGACACTCTGAAGCAATTAAAATTTGTTATTATCAACATACTTGGAGAGCCAGCAGCTCCCTGTTAGACTTTTGCACTGATTCTTCAGTATGGCTTGTGTTACCAAATTAGCTTCCATACTTGAACATAGAGGACAAAGAAATAAGAATGTCAGGAAATAAACGTGCAAACTTAGAATGAATTCACAATGACATAAATTACAGAGTTTAGGGGTTTTGTCCTTATACTAACAGTTATTTTGGGGGTAGGTATCAGCAAGAGCACTTCAGTACTGAACTTTCGATCAGAGTTCAACAGCAGCAGAAACCCATCTGGCTGCTGGTTGTAATGGTTTCTGCTTTATCTTGACTCTGGGTACCTCCCTCCCCTCTTGGAGCTGACTCAGTGCACTGTTTCATCAAATCAACCAGATAAAGCAAAATTTTGAGATGGCTTGCCATGCTGGAAGGGGCTACACTGAAAAAAAAAAAGAAAGGCAGAGCTGGTGCAAAGGACAGGATGTGTTTGTGTTGCAAAGGTTAGAGCAGGGCTCTGACAACCAGTAGTTAGACTGGTGTAGGGTGCTCTGGAGTCAGCCTGGCTGGATGGGAGAAGGGGAGGTGGAGAAGAAACTGCCTGAAACAGCCAGGTAGGAATTTAATCCTTATTGTTTACTATTTAGTCTCTAGCTGGAGTCAACTGCTCCAGAAATTTTTTTCCTTTTTTTTCTTTTTTTTTAATATCGTGCATTAAAGTAACATGCACACTGTGTGTTAAAGTAACATGCGCATACTGTGCATTACAGTCTTTTCTCCTTGGAGAAGAGAAGGATTAGGGGGGACCTCATCACAGTATTTCTGTACTTAAAGAGCTGCTACAAAGAGGATGGCAGCTCTCTCTTCACGAGAAGCCATGTGGAGAAGACAAGTGGCAATAGGTACAAGTTGCATGGGGAGAGGTTTCATCTTGTTATAAGAATTTTTTTTTACAGTGAGAACAATCATTCACTGGAACAACCTCCCCAGGGACATGGTGGAGTTCTCATCACTGGAGGTTTCCAAGATGTGATTGGATGGGGTGTCAGAAAACCTCATGCAGGCTCCCTTTCCCATGAAAAGTTGGACTAGATGATCTTTGGAGTTCCCTTCCAACCTGGGCTGTTCTGTCATTCTATGATTCTTTGATTATTATGGTTTCTTTATGATTTTAACTAGAGAATAAAGGAAATTGAAGAAATGAAAGAATACTTATAAATGTTTCACCAGGAATATTGAGACTTTTTGTAGGCAGAGTTCAAACAGTATCTTTTTAAACCAGACTATTTGCCTATGGTAGAAGAACAGTTGGAGTTGCTCAGTTTTAATGCATCTTTAATCTGCTTCTGATGCTTCCTATGTTTATCTTTTTCAGATGCATGTTTGCAGCTTTTGAGATTTTTTTCTCAAAGCCTTGGCTTCCAGATACTTTGGATTGCAGAAGAAACTCAGCTTTCACTTGAAAACTGTGACAGATAAAGCTCTAGCCTTGTGGTTTCTGCCAAGCAGACTGAAGTTTACCAGAAGGAGAAGACTGTAAATAATGCCCTGGATGGCCATTGCCTTGCTGAAGGAGTGACTTCATTGACTGCCTCCTGCATCATGGGCTTCTAGTTATATTGCAGAAAAGCTTTTCTATTGCTATGGCATCTTCTGCCCTTCTGATAGCTCAAAAGCCATAGGATATGCCTAGTGTTTTTCTTTCAAGAACAAAGAAGCTTTATCTAAAGCCCCTTCACTAATTCTAGATTTTGGAAGAATGTAAACTGTTCCCCAAATCCTTCATAAGACTTGTTTGTTTTTTTTTCTTCCTTACTCTGTATCTTATATTAACAATATTATCACATTTTCTTCAGGGTTACAGTTATCTTATCTGTAATTCTTTTCATATTACCCAGCAACACTAGAGTACTCCCCAATAGGCTATGTTTCGTGGAGGCTTCAAAACTTTGGCAACTGCTGTTAAAATTATTTTGAAGTTCCAGACCTATTGTTTCATCCTAATCATTTTCCCCTGCAGGCCCTTTTGAAAAAAAAAAAAAATCAAATTTAAAATGCAGTACTCAGGATACCCACTGAGACTAAATGTCCTATTTCCATAGTAAAAAGTGGTTAAAGTTTATTTATTTTTCTTTAAACTTACAGTAATGAAACTGTGAAGCTACAAAGATAATTTTGCCCCCTCCTCCTCCTTCCACATATTTCAATAGCTTTGGGGTAAATGCCACAATGAGTTTTTAAATGAAATTACCTTTCATTTTCAGAAAAGAATAACTTCTAGTCATATCAACCATCCAACATTTTTTTTTTTAATGAAAACGGAATATGATAAGGAAAGACAACAATGCCTGAAGAACAATTCTGAAGACAAAAAAATCACTGTGTCATTGGAAGAAATGACATATATTATCTGGTTTATAAGGGGAGATGTGCACTTTTGAAGCTGAAATACCTGAGATTGACCAAAAATTGTTACATAAATGGTAGAAATAATAGATGATGACCATGCATTGAAGTTGTGCGACATTTTCCATTATAACAGATTCTTGTTTTGATTTCTGAATTACTCCAGCTTTTCCAGTGATGGCCACAATACTTTGGGGTGGTTTTACTTTGTCGAATAAAACTCTTTTCTATCTGATCTATGTACCTAGCACCTCTGTTTCGTGTATCACTAAAAAAAAATATTATGCAAATGGCAGGCACAGATGTGCTGAATGGTCAGGTTCTATGTTAGACAGCCATAACCTTTTCTAGTGCAGCTTTCATGGCTGATAAATTTTGCAGCATTCTCAGGGCAGGCAGAATGGGCATCTGCATTCTGCCAGCTGATCCATCTCTTCCTCATGGTGAAGAATCACACATGGGACCAAGGCTGGGAGAAAGGAGGTAGGAGAAAGGAGAGCCTGAAGGCCTCCCTCACCAGAGCCCTGCATGTGGCACTTCACCACTGCTGCCTACTCTTGTGTCTGGCCAAGAAGATCTTGGCCATACCCTCTCAAAGCCTGCAGACCCAAGAGGCGCATGCTGCCTTTTCTCTGAACAGAGTGCACAGCGTGAACATATTCTCCTCTCTAAAATAACAGTTTCTGCTGCTAGTTAAAATAGCATGACACACATGTCACTGCAGCTGTAGGTAATAGCTGTGCATTTGTATTCCTGTGAAAATAAAAACTAGAAAATGGCATAACTCTTCTTCTCCCCTGCAGAAAATTAAAATAATCCCACAGAAATAAATGTGAAGAACGGCATTAAAAGAAAGTTGTGATAGGTCAAGTTCACATTCAAGTTGCTGCTTGCAGTCAGTTACCATGCATCAGCTGAGCCACAATAGCTACATTCTGAGCTCAAGGGAAATAGAGGGTAATGGCACTTAATGCGGCCTGTGACAAAAGACAGTCGAGCTAAGTCACATTACCATGCATTTGCAGTAGTGGAAGAATAAAGGACTCTCTGACTTAGCTGAGATCGTAACTTTTAATTGATGGAAGTTTCAAGCTGTACTTAAATCATTATTTTTCATTACCATGCACTTGAAAGAGAATGCCAAGATTTTGCTCCCTGTGCGCCCTGGCATACATTATGATATATTGCTTAATTGTATAATTACATATCACTTTTCAGTCTCGGGCTCTCCCCTGTTTCAGTGCGCAGGACAAATCTGTAGTGCAGAGTGAAGACTTCAGACAGTGTAAAGATTCCTGCTTCTACAGCTGGGGAGACGTGTTGGCTTAGGAAGGTGCAAAAATACACACTGGTTGCTCTTCCTAGCAGCCCCAGAGTAATTTACACTCTTGGCAGAGTGCAAGGACTGTCACTTGTGGGTGGACCATGTCACACACTCTTTAAAAACTAAACTTTAGTGGTGACATGATGGCAAAATGCAACAAGTTGCTTTTACTTGTCAACATGTTAGAAGAAGATAGAGAAATATTGCAAGTAAACACTGTAGTCTCAAAATACATTCTTCCATTCCTACTGCAATAAAGCTAGTATTAAGTATTCATTTCTCAGACTCCACTTCGCAGTTTGTTACTACACTAGAGGTTTTTTATTTATCTTCTTTCCAACACAAAGCCTATCATTAACTACCAGTACAGTAATATCTTAGGGGTAAGAATACTTGCAAATTCTGTGTGCATATTTCAGAACATAAATGTTCCAATAGGAGGAAAGATAATGACTACTCTGATGCAATACATTAAGTATATATGTATATATTATAGGCTGACTTTCATTATGATCTGTTTTTTTTTTTGTTTCACTCATCAGCTTTCAGAGACACAGTTTGTCTTGAGAGGCCAATTTTCATGTAGAGATGAAAAAATATTTCTGGGTTGTGGTATTGACTACCACTGTACAGTAAATTACCAAACTCTTTTATAAATAGAAAAGCTTTTGAAAATGTATGATATTCACTCTATTTGATTAACACTGGTTGCTATGGATAGTTTTTTTTGTTGTTTTTTTTTTTTTTTTTCTTTTTCATGAACAGGATTAGTTAAAAATAGGGCACTTCAGATGCTGGAACTCTTGAGTCTTTTCTGAAAGTCCCATATTTTTATCTACTTTCTATCTTTTATTCTCAGCAACATGAGAGACAGAACAGCAGGACTTGGGCCTGAACACAATTTGAAAAAGAAATACTCTGCATTTTTCACAGGAGACTTTAGATTATAGGCATCCATATTTTACTTGATTTTAATCTCATCCAGCTCTTTTAGAGTTTAGCTTTAGGTGGCAGTCCTTTTAGTCAACATCAATTACATAAGTCTTATCATTGGTCTAATTTCAGTTAAAGATTTCACATTTAATAGTTTTCTAGAGTAGGACAAAGCGTTCATGAAAGATATGTTATTTTTCTTATCCCACAGATATATCAGCAATGTTTACACTTAAAATAAAACATCGTTAAAGTCACTGGTTATTCACAGAAATTTTCTTAGCTGGATTACTTTAAGCTGCTTTAACTCCTTACAGCTGGAGTTCTTGCATGACCCACGGTAGAAATACATGTATACGCACACACGCACGCACGCATTTGTGTGTGCATACAGATTCAGAAACAGCCTTGAGCAATGTTCTTTCTGAAAGTATGAGCAATGCTTAAAAACATATTTTGCTCCCACTTGAATAGATTGTTACTTTGATTTTGTACTTGTCTGAGAATTTGAAAGGCACTCAAAGAGGCTACAGTATAAAATATTCAGGAGCTTAAATTTCAGATAGCTTCCTTATGTACCACCAGCAAATTTTTTTTTGAATGATAGATGTCACTGTCCCTTCAATAAGGAAGCAAACAGAAAATTTTTACATTACAGACTCTGGACATTCCTGTAATTGAAGTAGCACAACCACTACGCATCAGATCCTCCATATCAAGAGGTTGTCTCAGAGTGCTTATTTTATTTTCTTCAGCTTTTCAGACGCTAAAGAATCAGGACATTGGCAGATGCACAGTAATATCTTTGCAGAAATCAATTTCCTTTAGTAAATGTCTTATCTTGACATTAAGGTGTTATATTGTAATGTCACAAGAGTTTGAAAATACCCTACCTACCCAGAAAATACTTTTAAAATGTGTGTTTATAACTCATTGTTACATTTTAAATCCAAAGAAAAAAGGAATGCAAATGACCATATAAGGGGTAAGCAGTGGGAAACACAAATCAGTAAGCTATAAAAAGGAAGGGAAATGGGAATTTCTAGACAACCAACAAACTACTGCTATTTTATTTTCCTCTGAAGTAAAGAAAAAAGATTAAATATAAATATGAGGAGAAAGATAAGGATTGAGTCTCATCTTATACTTGACTTAAAGGTTTAAGGTAAGCACTTAAAGATAATTTAACTGTTACCAGATGAAATATCCCATTAACACATTATTAAATGAGACAAACCATATGATTAGAATTAACACATACTTAAATAATGTGTAGAATTATGCTTCAAGTCTTAAATACCCAGTAATTTAATTTAATAGTCACATTCAAAAGCAGAAAGCTTTGTTTGAAGACAACCTGAAGGAAAACTGGAAGATGTATTTCCTGATGGAAACCAGGCAAAATTATATGGATGCCGGACACATAGTTCTACTTTCTAATTAAGGCTGCTAATTACTCAAACTGTTCTGCACAGTCATTTTCTTTTCCTGGTTCTGGGAAATCACAGGGGGATCTGCTTGCATCCAGCAGCTTGCCACACTCACATCTAAAATATGGCATAGCCCACAAAGAAAGACAATTCTTTCTGGTTTCTAATTAGCATCACAATTGGAGACATTAGATTTTTGCTATTTTCCAACTCCACTTCTGGCTTCAGACCATATTGCTAGAGTCAGCAATTGCTGCCAGAAAGCAATGCCAGGAGGTGGAAAAACAAGTAATTGGTAGCTAGTGCAGGAATAGAATAGCTACTTTTTTTTTTTTTCCAGGAAGATTAAGATTGCAGCCATACTGCAGCACTATACAGAAAAGGGCCTGTTTTGATAAAGGGGTTAACAGAAATTAAAGGAGGTACTGCTCACTCGGCAAAGTGAAGAACTGACAGAAAGGACCTGGAAGCGGTGAGCAGACCCAGTTAATTACAAGGGCTGCAGCAAGGGACAAATCTTCAGCCCTTTTCTGTGTATGTTTTGTTCAGAGCTTGTAGGTAAGTATCTGGTTTTGGTTGTTCTAGAAAGCTATAGTTTAGAAGCCTCTTTTGCAAGTGACTGCTTGCAGAACAGTGTCAGAAAATAATGCTTTTTCTTGTTTTGTCTGATGTGTGTTTGAGTCTGCTCAGGAAGGGAGTTAGAGGTAAGTGTTGAAACTGTATTTTTAACTTCCCCTCTAGCTTTTTGTGGCTGTGTGCACATTCCCTGTGGAGTTCATTCTTCTGTGTCTTTGGTGCTAAGAATTATCATTTTGACTCCCTTGAGGTATTACATGGTGAAAGACCTTATTTTTTGGTTTTAAGCTGGACATACATCTAAGCTGAGCATTGGAGCTGCTTATCAGTTATCATGTGGTACTCAAACCTTGGTGTATTCAGACGTATGATGGTAGCTAATGAGGGAAATGCAAAACACTTGCTGTATGTTAAGTGCCTTGAGAACTAGTGAGCAGTTATGTGAGGGCTTCTCAGTTTGCTTTGGACTTGATCTGTCAGCAGTAGTTGAAGTCCTAGGTTAGATGTTGATGGCGTTCTGTCATTTTTAGGATATTCTCATGTTGTTTTTGTCATATCAGGCTTGGTAGGTGGCATGTGGCTGATGCAAGTTGCTACAAAATGCTCAGCTAGCTGTAAGTCACCACTGCAAGCTCAGAAAGAGTTTGGAGGTGGTGCTCAGCTGGTGGTTTGAGTTTGCTGTGACTTTCTTTGTAAGTCCTGTGTATCTCAGAGGTACCTGCAGTTGTGCAGCCTGAGTTAACTGACAGTGTTTGGCAAGAGAGCATCTCCAGAGACTGATCAGAAGACAATCAGGGCTGCACTTATGTGAGTACCTGGAGGAACTGTTGACTGGGCTATGGGGTGGCAGGTTCCTGGCACTAAGCTTCCTGTATGATCCTCTGTGCTGTGTTGATTGGCTTTCATGGGTGGTAACAATGGAGGTAGGGGCGGTGATGAGGGAGAAAGCAGTGGGATGCGAGATGTCACAGCAGAGACCTAATGTTTTAAGGACGAGATTCCAGAGAAACTTTTACTTGCATTGCTGTTAGGTGGCCAGGGAAACTTTCAGAATAGCAAATTATTCAAGGCATGCTGTGGCCTTATTTTTTTTTTTGTCATCAGTTATCAATTAGCATAAGCCCTTTAATAACAACCATCTGGAATATGTGGTATTGTGGTACTGAGCAACAATACCTTTGCTTTATGTGCCCCAGTCAAGAGAACTATAACTGCATCTGCTTTGAGGTGGAAGTAGAACAGATGTATATATACCATATAAATGCTGACAACATAGAGCGATTGTTGTGTGCATGAACAGTGTTGTCTCTGTGTCTGGAGAGCAGCTGGTTTGGTGATTCTCACTTCTGGGATCATCTCCAGGAGAGAAAACCTTTTTCCTGGAAGGAATTATAGCGATGCATATGGAGACAATATCCAGCATTCTCTTTTATTTTTTTTTGTGAAAATAATAATTAACTCAAGTCCTACTGAACCTGATTAGTTTTTGCTTTAATACAATTAACTGCATATCAGAGAAAGTGGGAGTGGATCATTTCCCGTATACCTCTGACAGAAGTCTACGGAGTTGTATTTCTGTCGCTGGCAATTGTTGCACTGGTGTGGATATGAAAAGCTTGAGAAAATGTCTGCTTTAATTTTTTTCTCTTAAATTTCTTCCTCCTTTAGAAATGGTGTATAACCTAGTTACGGCCTCCATCTTGATTCAGGCTGCTGCCAAAGACAGTCTTCTCTCTCAGGAAATTGTGAAGACAGGGGTGGTTTTTTTGTTGTTGTTGTTGCTATTTTTTTTTCTGAGATGAATGCTGATCAAAACTGATGGATAAAATTACAGGATAGGAACAAGTTCAAACTGATATATCAGGTATAATAGTTTACGTGTTTTCATCTTATTGACTGCTATTCATGTTTTTTAATTCATGTCATTGACTAGAAGTTTCCGTAAATGAACAGTCTGTGTTTCCTTGTTGTCTTTATTAATGACAATTTGTATATTAAAGGGAAAACTTTTTTGGATATCATCTCAATTAAAGTAGTAAATCTAAAAAAAAAAAGATCCAGCTCCAATTATTTTGTTTTAAATGATTATCCCATTCTGCACAGCATTTCATTTACAATCAGTGAAAAGAAAATGTAGGCTGTTTCCATCCCACATATTGCTCTTGAAATGGCACCTCACAAGAATTGCCACTGGCACGCTACAGTAATAGATGGAAGATTTTTGGTGTTTTTGAAGTTATGAAACTGAATTATTCTCAGCTAGGTTTTGTCAGTTTTTCTCTTTGACAGGTCAATAAAGCAGCAGCAGGAGCAACAGCAATGGCATGTCTAACTTTCATTAGGTAACTTAAACAGTGAGGGATGTGGTTACTGCGTCACTCCCAGGATGCCAGAAATGGCAATTCACCTTGTACTGGAGAGACGTGATGGGTGATCTGCTCCACACAGGCAGTTCCCACTTCCTGTGTCAGAAACAGAGACAACATGGCAGCTTATCTGAAGGATCTCTCTTTACTAGATATATTAGTGATTGCTCAGAGTCTTCACCTAGCATTATCGTGTGGCAAGGGAGTGCATCTTAGGGACTCCAAAAGGAATGTCAATGAGGGAATAATTCAACCAAAGAGAGAAGGTAGCTGAACATGTTAACTAACATGTTCAAAAAATGGAGATCAGGTCAAATTCTTTGTAAGATTTAATAAACAGAGGTAGTCTCATGCTTACCTCTGATTAAATTATTTTCAGAGTTGACAAATAATTTTTAACACACCATTGTACACATTTTTTATTTCATACTGAAAAGTTGGTTTTATAAAACGTTGACATATTATCTTTCCCGACAGTGCTAGAACAACAATCCAAAGTTGACAGTAGCAGGGGAGATGGGGAAATCAAGGAGACAGATGGCTCATATTAATGAGGATCAGCTTCACCCTGGCTGGGAAGATTATGAGAGGAGAACTACAAACTACCATACGTTAACATTATCATCAAGTGTCTGGTAGTCAAAATTCAGGAGCAAAGTTTGTACAATGATACATTACTGCTTTGGCAGCAGTCATTAGTTGTCAATAATGGGCAGCTCATTAGAAGAGGATATGATGATGGGTACATAGACAACCAGAACAATATCTTGTAAACAGTGGCATGAAAAAGATAGTGCATTCTTTTGCAGTGTTCTCTCGAGGTTGCTTATCTGAATTGTCATTTTTCTGACCAAGATTGGTTTTGACACTTAAATTAACTTTTACATTTTTTGCCCTTTATTTCTCAGTGCTTAATGAAACAACAGGAGGAAAATAACTTAATAAATTTCACTGTTGAAGCACAACTAGAAATATCCCATTTTCAAGACGATTGTCTTTGAACTATGGAAACTTATATAAAAGAAAATACAGAAGGTAAATAGAAATGTGCAAAGGTTTTTTTTTTTTTTTTTCTTTTCCCAAGTGGTGATTCCATGTCCAGACTATCAAACTGTGTCTCCTGTCCCCTTCAAAACCAGCAAAATACCAGTTTTATGTGCTAGTAGTCTCTGAATTTGTATGTGACACACTCATTGGAAAGGGTAATGTGCAATTGGCTAGTGAATAATTTTATTTTATTTTTTTTAAAGGAAAAATAAGACATTCAGCTGCCACAGTGACAGAAGATGATGTAATTGTGTGTTAATACCTTCATTTCACTTTCAGTCACTCACTAGTGAATATTTTGAATGTAAACATAGTAAGAAAAATTAGGAATGATTGAAATAATATCTATTTAAACTCAGTTTTGAAGTCCTAACTAATGAGACAAGTTCTCGGAGAATAATTCTGAAGTTGCTGTAGCATTCAGTGTGAAGGTGGGATAGCCTGGAAGCCTTGGTTTGAACTCTGTCTGAGGCTACGGCATCCCAGCTGGCCCCAGTTTGCTGGGAGATGCCCCTTGCCTGCATAGCCTGGAGTTGAGACACAATCAAGAATCTGCTCCCTGGGAATATAATTGGACTGAAGCGTGGTTACACACTGTGCAGACTAATCTTTCATGATGCTGCTGAAGCTCAGGACAAAGTGCTTGCTTCATTGATTGATACAGGACATACTATTCTCATCACTGTATGACACGTTCTATAAAATAAAGAACGGATGATTGGTCCTGGCAGGAGAGATGTTCATGAAGTGCCTTTCTTCCAGCCCCTGCCCCCGCATTTGAATGGAGTTTTCTTAGTGGCAACTGCATCACAGCAGCTCCTGCTAATGCAAGATTAAAGACAGAAGGCCCCCTTTCTGCTTTATAAGTGTGTCATGTATTCTATCTGTACACAATCATTCGGTATATACAGAATGGCTTCTGAAGTTCAAGTTGAATCTGGGAAACCACATTTTTCACTGCACTCTGAATGCTGTTTTTGTCAGTTCTATTTCTTTAAATCTGCTGCTTCCCAAAAGTCCATTGCAGCTATACTTGAACAGATGTTTCTTTGCACCCTGTGTAGTCATTTTCACCAATATAAAACTACTGATTTTGACAGCATTGGTAAATAATGGGGGAAGGGGGAGAAAAATATTATTGTCAGGAAAAACTTAAGAAAAAAGGCATTTTCTCTTAATTGACTTATAAAAGTCAGCAGGAGTTTGTACCTTTTGAAAAATATACATCTGTGTTTTTCTTCTATTTGTTCATTAGGGACCTGAAAGGGCCAGACGTATCTGGCAGGTTAACTCGTGGCTCAGGGAGTGGTGCTACAGCCAGGGCTTTGGGTATCTAGATCATGGGGCGTGCTTTGAGAAGCCCGGGCTGCTAGGGGCGGATGGCGTGCACCTAACCAAGAGGGGGAAGAGTGTGCTTGGACAAAGACTTGCCAGGCTCGTCCGGAGGGCTTTAAACTAGTGTTGCTGGGGGAGGGGGAGCACAGTTCAGCCCACTGCTGTCAGCATGGCACCAGTGCCAGCACCGAGGGTCCAGAAGCTGAGGAAGGATCACAGATAAGTGCAAATAAACCTAAACTGCGGTCCAATAGCACCCCTGTCGCTCCAGCCAGCAAGTCGGCTTTGTCGGGGGCCCAGCTGAAGTGTCTCTATACCAATGCACGCAGCATGGGGAATAAACAGGAAGAACTGGAGATGCGTGCACACGAGCAGGGCTACGACCTCGTTGGCGTCACGGAGACGTGGTGGGATGGTACATACGACTGGAGCGTCAACATGGAGGGGTATAGGCTTTTTAGAAAAGACAGGAAGGGGAGACGAGGAGGGGGTGTCGCTCTCTACGTCAGCAACCGGCTGGAGTGTGTGGAGCTCTGCCTGGGGATGGAGGAGGAGCTGACAGAGAGCATATAGGTCAAGATTAGAGGATGGGGACGGACAGGGGACGTTACGGTGGGGGTCTGTTACAGGCAGCCTGGCCAGGAGGACAGAGCAGATGAAGTGCTCTATAGGCAGATAGGAGCAGCCTCACGGTCACAGGTCCTGGTCCTCATGGGGGACTTCAACCACCCTGACATCTGTTGGAGAGACAACACGGCAGGGCACAGGCAGTCCAGGAGGTTCCTGGAATGCGTGGATGACAACTTCCTCCTGCAGGCGATAGAGGAGCCGACAAGGAGGGGTGCCATGCTCGACCTTGTGCTCACCAACAGGGAGGGGCTGGTGGGGAATGTGAAACTAAAGGACAGCCTTGGCTGCAATGACCATGACATGGTGGAGTTCAAGATCCATGGGGCAGCAAGGAAAATACACGGCAAGCTCTCTGCCCTAGACTTCAGGAAGGTGGACTTCAACCTCTTCAGGGACCTGAGGGGCCAAGTGCCATGGGAGGCGGCCCTGGAGGGAAGAGGGGCCCAGGAAAGTTGGTCCATATTCAAGGAGCACCTCCTCCAAGCTCAGCAGAGGTGCATCCCGATGAAAAACAAGTCGGGCAAAAAGGCCAGGAGGCCGGCGTGGATGAGCAAGGAGCTCCTGGACCAACTGAAAGTAAAAAAAGAAGCCTATAGAGGGTGGAAGCGGGGACAGGTAGCCTGGGAGGACTACAAAGAGGGCTGCGCGAGTGGCCAGGGATAAGGTAAGGAAGGCCAAAGCCCTGGCAGAACTGAATCTGGCCAGGGACATAAAATGCAATAAGAAGAGCTTTTATAGGTACGTAGGGGACAAAAGAAAGTCCAGGGAAAATGTAGGCCCCTCCAGAAGGGAACTGGTGTCCTGGTTACCCAGGACATGGAGAAGGCTGAGGTTCTCAATGACTTTTTTGCCTCACTCTTCACCGACAAGAGCTCTTGTCCCACCACCCAAGCTGTAGAAGGTGGAAGCAGGGACTGCGAGGATGAAGAACTGCCCATTGTACTCGAAGAGCAGGTTCGGGATCATCTGAGGAACCTAAAGGTGCACAAGTCCATGGGACCTGATGAGATCCATCCGCGGGTCCTGAGGGAAATGAAGTTGCCAAGCCACTGGCTATCGTATTTGAGAAGTCGTGGCAGTCTGATGAGGTCCCTGATGACTGGAAGAGAGGGAACATAACCCCAATTTTTAAAAAGGGGAACAAGGAAGACCCGGGTAACTACAGGCCGGTCAGCCTCACCTCTGTGCCTGGCAAGGTCATGGAGCAGATTCTCCTGGAAACCATGCTAAGGCACATGGAGAGCAAGGAGGTGGTTGGTGACAGCCAACATGGCTTCACCAAGGGCAGATCGTGCCTGACCAATTTGGTGGCCTTCTATGACAGGGTGACGGCATCGGTGGACAAGGGATGAGCAACTGACATCATCTACCTGGACTTGTGCAAAGCTTTTGACACTGTCCTGCACGACATCCTTCTCTCTAAACTAGAGAGACATGGGTTTGATGGACGGACCACTTGGTGGATAAGGAGTTGGCTGGATGGCCGCACTCAGAGAGTGGTGGTCAGCGGCTCGATGTCCATGTGGAGACCGGTCACGAGTGGCATCCCTCAGGGCTCCGTGCTGGGCCCGGCCCCGTTCAACATCTTTGTCGGCGACATGGACAGTGGGATAGAGTGCACCCTCAGCAAGTTCACCGACGACACCAAGTTGTGTGGTGCCGTTGACACGCTGGAAGGGAGGGATGCCATCCAGAGGGACCTTGACAGGCTGGAGAGGTGGGCCTGTGCCAACCTCACGAAGTTCAACCAGGCCAAGTGCAAGGTCCTGCACCTGGGTCATGGCAATCCCGGGCACAAATACAGGCTGGGCAGGGAATGGATTGAGAGCAGCCCTGAGGAGAAGGACTTGGGAGTGCTGGTGGATGAGAAGCTTAACATGAGCAGGCAATGCGCCCTTGCGGCCCAGAAGGCCAACTGCATCCTGGGCTGCATCAAGAGGAGCATGGCCAGCAGGTCGAGGGAGGTGATTCTCCCCCTCTACTCTGCCCTCATGAGACCCCACCTGGAGTACTGTGTCCAGTTCTGGAGCCCCCAACAGAAGAAGGACATGGACCAGTTGGAGAAGGTCCAGAGGAGGGCCACGAAGATGATAAAAGGGCTGGAGCACCTCTTGTATGAGGACAGGCTGAGAGAGTTGGGGCTGTTCAGCCTGGAGAAGAGGAGGCTCCGGGGAGACCTGATAGCAGTCTTCCAGTACCTCAAGGGGGCCTACAAGAAAGATGGGGAAAGGCTGTTTAGTAGGGCCTGTTGTGATAGAACGAGGGGTAATGGTTTTAAAATAGAGGGGGGTAGATTTAGATTAGAAATTAGGAAAAAAATTTTTACACTGAGGGTTGTAGAACACTGGAACAGGTTGCCCAGAAAGGTGGTGGAGGCCCCATCCCTGGAAATGTTCAAGGCCAGGCTGGATGAGGCTCTGAGCAACTTGATCTAGTCAGGGATGTCCCTGCTCCTTGCAGGGGGGTTGGACTAGATGACCTTTGAAGGTCCCTTCCAACCCTAACCATTCTATGATTCTATGATTCTATGATTATAAGTCTAGTTTTTAGAATTTCTTACTGAAAACATTTAGATTGTTTTACCTACATAGAACTAGGAAAAATAAGATCTAAATGAAATAACAAACTTGCAAAGTAGTCACAGAGGCTAACTTTAGCATAATGACTAATCTTGAGTGTATCCCGTAAAGAAGGAGCCAGAAAGGGAAGATTTGTGTTGAGGGTGGTAAGGAAAAAGTTATGTTTGAGTGGGATTTTGTTTTCTTGGATTGTTTTTAGTTGCATCTAGACAAAAAAATAAAACCTCAAACAAAAACAAGCAAACAAACAAACCAAAAGCAAACAACAAACCAAATCCCAAACAACCTTCTCTGTGGACTGTAGGGAAGCCAGAAAATCTTTGAGAGTTATATTGTCTTGTTCCAAGACCAAATGAGTATAAAAGTAGTTATGATACTGACTGTAAATTCAGTTTCATAGGCATGACTGAACTTGAATATATGTTAGTGTGAAGAGTGTTTCTAGGGAAGCTTGGTGTTTGCAACATTACTCACTTGTTACCCTTGAGTCTTCACTGAAAAAATAAAATAAAATGATTGAATACTTTTCTGTTGAAAAATGTTTAAAACGGGTTTTGTAACTGTCGTGTTGAGATTTCTTATTTTACATGACTGATTTGAGATTTAATAATATTTCCAATGGCATAGCCAACTGGGAAGTAAAAAATGGCTTTGCGCATAAACTGAAAAATTGTTTTTTGCTTCAAAGTGCTAAGTGTCTCTGTAATTGTATCAAAATGAAATACTACTGCAGCTACAGTAAGATTGTGTAATGAAGCACTACTGATTATGCTATAGTTTTCCTAATATTAGCATTATTATTCAAATGCAAAGACTTGTGTATCTTGTGGGGTATGTAGTAATGAAACTAATTTATTTTATCTTCTGAGTGCTGTGTCTTTTAATTCAACATTAGGAATTAGATCATGTTTTCCAATACCAGAGAGAGAAGTGCCTGCTTTAGAGTAATAGATTTTAAGGTCAGAAAGGGACTATAGACTATTAACCAGCAGCTCCTGCATTCAAGCATAGAGGCTCAAAGAGAGGTGTTATTTCCAATAACTAGAACTGAATAACTTGCTACCAGTTTTCATGTTAATTGCCTATGTGACCACTTTTTCTGGTTTTCTTGCTTTAGTTTGTGTGTGTCCTTTAACCTAGAGTTGTGTAGATGAGTAATTCTCAGCTCTGAGATTGGTATCTCGTCTTTCTTCCTTTCTTACCTGTTGGCTGTACTAACATCTGTGTCTGGAAGGGAAGGAAGGCTTCTACACGGTACATTTGTCAGTATTTGTGAACCTAAGACTTAACAGAAACCTAGTTGTCTAAACAGTCAACTGTGCAAAAACTCCTACCCTACTAGCAAGACCAGAGAAACGTGTCCATTCTGAGCAGGTTTTGCATGGTAGCTGAAAGATTTGGATAAACCAGTAAATGCCATGTATGCCTTAGTGTCACACATGCAGATAGACGGTTGCTTCCAGAGCAGAGCTATGAAACCTGTGTGAAGTCGCTAGTATCTCTGTTGTGGGGGTGGTGGTGGTAGTGGTGGAGAAGAGTTCAGTGCTTTGCGGCAGAGGGATGAGTCTGATGTTGACAACAAGTCAGAGTCTATGTGTGCATGTGAAGGGCCTAGAATAAGCCATCAGGGAAACAGCATGGGTGAACCTGAGACACCTTGGGGTCAGGGTTTAGTACAACTCCTCAAAATGGAGCAGTGACTGAAACCAAATGAGATCTGTTTGTTGTTGTTGTTTGGTTTTTTTTTTTCTTGATACTACTTTGTGTTTTTAGATGGTGCGTTTTTGAGTTTGGTTTTTTTTTTTTTGCTATTCTTGGGTGGGAAAGAAGGAAAATAAGTAACCATTGTGGTAATACAAATATTTGGTTTTCTTCCTACTCCCTACTGTTCTTCTCTTCTCACACTTCTACTTTCACATTCCAGTTCCCTCACTAGAAATCTCATAAACATATTTACAACAAATTTTACTGCTGAACTATTGGACTGTAGCACTGAAAAAAGTCACTTTTGCCCACCTCTTCCTTGCTAGTGGGAAGAAGGGCTGGGGCAATGTGGGCAAAACTTAAACAGAGAATCAATTGACAAAGACTTTTAATAGAAAAGGCAGTTGTCTGAAAAGCCTTCATAAAAGAATGCATAAAGCAAGTTTTTTTTCCTCTATTCAGCTTTCTAAGTCTAGAAATGCCAATATAGAGGACCATGTATCAAGTCTCTAGATTTGTAGATAAGATATTAATATTAATATTAATATTAATATTCTTGGCCATGAGCAAATATGGAAAGAGGATTGTGGAGTGGAATAGCTCAATATGGGCACTAGAATGAAACAGGACTGGGTGTTTCTCTCTGGTACTATTTTGTATTGCCACGAGATGAGAAATTAGGAAATATAAAGGTAATACCAACAGCAGAAGGGCAGTCAGAACTTCTGGAGTATCTAGTCTTTCCTGATTATATTAATTATAAGATATTCCCATAAAGAAAGAAGTCCTAACAAGACAAAAGAAGAAATAGAGAATAAAATCAACTGGCGGGTTGAGGGGATGGAAGAAAAGGAAAGAATATGATGCTTCAGTATTTTTTTTGTGCTTGACTGTCATTTGCAGATATTAAGAAATACTGTTGCAATGACTGGGGAAGGTGTCCACAGTATTTACTAAATGCAACAGTATTTAGAAATCAAAGTATTTGATACAACAACAAAATATAGATTATAAACTGACAATGTAAAATCCGTGCTAGTGTAGAGTTGCAAGATGAAGACTTATCAGTATAACAAACGGTATTAGATAGTAACAACAGATAGGAAGGATCACTTGCCAATGGGGAAAGTTTGAGAAACAGCCAAAGAACAATTAATTTCTACTGGGGTTGAAAGCAAGTACTGGATGTACTTGGGGGGCATAGATCCCCAAGTGTATATTGAATTTCGATAACTGAATTACCGACACTTAGTATCATCTATAGTAGTCAACTGAGAAACAATGAGTATAAAAAGACAAGGGCATTTGAGATAGCTTCTAGGATAAATTAATATAGATTAGAACGATTAATCCAATGATTAATAAAAAAAATAACTTGATGGGTAAGCTAAATTGCAAAAATTGCAGCAACTAGCAAGCACGTTTTTCTGCTGTGTAGGCTTGAAATGAGTAAAGATGACAGGCTAAGTGGGAAATCTTTGCCTTTATTATGATGTCTCTAAAGTAGAAATATAAAAGGGTAAATTTTGTCATTAGCTGTAGATATGTTACCAAGAAACTTTATATTTTATGGATTTTTAAGAGTATATTGTAACTTATGTAGTACAGGACTGCTATATAATAGTTGTCATGAAAATGAAGTTCTTACTGACAGCTTTCACATTCAACAGGTTTGATTTATGAAGTGTAAGTATATGAAATTTCTGCAGTAGTATAGTGTAGGTTGTTAAAGAAATTAAATACTCTGAATGATTGGCTGGTTGGCTTCATTCTTGAAATAGCATAACACTATCCCTGTTTTACTATCAGTAGAAGGAGAGAGTAAAAATCAGATTGTGTTGGGCAAAACGGAAAAAGGGTCCATGGAAAAGGGTGAGAAGCAGTTCTGTGATGCAATGACTACTAAAAGTTGTCCCCCTCCATCTTCCTTTCCTTCTGAGCCATTGCACTGCACATAATGCTCAATTATCAAACAGAAGATGTTCTTCAAAACTAAGGCACAATAAAAGAAAAATCCATGGTGTTTTTGAATAAGTTTATGATCCCAGAGAGTCCAAGGGTACTTGGGCTTTGCTTTTATCATGGCTGATCTTAAGGATCCCACAGAAGTAAACTTTAACACAAAACTGAGGCACTCAATTGGTAACTCACCCAGCTAACAAATACCTTAAGCTATTTCTTGGTAGACTTACATCTTTCTGATGATTAGTGGCCTATTTCAGTAGGTTGGAAGCATGATGCAGTCCTTTTGGTGTTCTGTTTTTTTGTTGTTTTTTTTTTTAACTTTTAATAAAGGCTGTGTCCATGGGCATATACATGAAATAAACAGAGACCAAGGACACATTTCTCTAGAATAAAGTGTAGAAATTGAACGTTGTATTTTGATGAAAGAAAATACGTGAGTAAGCTACACTCACATCTCACCTCCACCAGAGCCATGGAATTACTGGGAGGGAGGGAGGAAACCCATAAGAGGGAGTAATTTTTTATTATTTTTGTTAAGAGTTTATAGAGTACCCTCTTACAGCATTTTGGAGAACTTGCTCTAAAGGTTTCCAGTGTAGGATAGGTAGTTAAAATTGGTCATTTTCATCCTTTTTCGTCTTAAATGGAAGGCAAATATAGGTGTAGTAAGGAAGATCTATGATTATAGTAGTGGGGAGTTGATGAGCTGATGTAATTTATATAGGAAAGGCAGAATCTTTTGCAGGTTTGTAGACTGTGATAGCTCCACTCATGCAGTTATACCTTCTGAGGATCTGACTCCAAAGAAGCAGGTGCAGGAGAAGTTGATTTAGTGAACAAAGCAATAAAGGTGTTGATAGTCTAACAGAAGATGTAATAATCTCTCTAATAGCTGAAGAAGAGTGCTGAACTCTGGGTTTTGGGTGCTAAAAACCTAATGCTAATGAAGACATTTTTTACTGGGAGCTTGTGCCAATGTACAATAGATCATAGAACTTCTTTGTTTTTATCATTAAGAAATCAAATTCAACCACAATCACTTTAGTCATAAGCAGTAAGTGATAGTATAAACCAATTTATTAGTGAATCTTCATCTGATTAATTTCTATCACCCTTGTCCAATGTATTATGCTATGTATAGATTCTGTGTTGTACAATCATCACCAGCAGCCGAGTCTTCACCGTTAATAGCAGTAAGTGGCAAATAAATGGTATGTATTAAAATGAAACAATATGCTTCTAGCTTCTTTTTTAAATGTGCATATTTTGACACTCCTTTGAATTTGAGTAGTGTATCTACTGAAAGCGAGCTACAACATAATGCATCCTCTTCTTTTGCAAGTTACCATTTACATGTACACAGTTCTATAATTCTGTTATCTTGGCTTACAGAGTGGGAAAGATATTAGATGTAAATGTCTTGAGTTGTTGAAAATTTATTTTGTCTTCTAGAAACAGTGCCTTCCAGGAATATGTTCATTGTTTGCTTTGCTCACTTTCAGTTCCACCTGTGTGATCTTTCGGTGTGGATAAATGCATCTTAAACACATTTAGAAATTACTTCACTTTACAACACTCAGAATACTGGGGTTTTAGGTGTGCCAATTCAGATTATACAGAATGCCCTTAGATTCTTCTATATCAGTTTCTACATAATCTGTTGTTGGTTTTTTGTTTTTTTTTTAATATCTTCCTCTTCCTTTTATCATTTGTACTGATATTGCCCTATCTCATCTCATCTCAGAGTATTTGCATCCTGGATATTTAGATTTATCTTTGTCCCTGTATCTTGCATCACACATTATAGTAGCTTTATATATGTATATTAGGAATATACATTATTAGGAATGTACACTGCAGAACTGGATTGAGCTCCTCTTCTGCTCCATGTGCAGAATGTATGCACCATAACATTGTGGTTAGGAGAAGAAGTTTGGATTTTTTGGAAGAATGTCTCCCTGTTGTCCCCACTAAACTGCATTTTTGTTTTGCATCCTGACACAGTTCTGGGGTGAATGTCTTACGTTACTTTTTAACAAAGCTAAATGAGGAGGTGTCCTTCAACTGCTATAGAGGATTCAGTACACAGGGCTAGACCTTCTAGTGAAAAGTGAAACCCTCAAAATGCCTATCATGTGGATCATATGTCCCCAGCAACAACCATTTCTTTCTTTCTGTGGACTCCTATTGTAATGTAGGCATATTTTTGTACTCTTCTCCTTGTTTCTGCTTCATGATTGATGTTCAGTATTGACAATTTAGACATCAGTTACCTGGAAGCACTGGAATAGGGATTTTAAAGGCTGTAATTTTGCACATAGAACTTACATGCTAATGAATATATTTGACATTGTATGGAAAGTCTATCGGAGGAGAAAACTCAGTGCTGCTCTATTACTCCCTCCCTTAACATTGGTAAAAAATGGTGAACAATCCTGGTTTGTCACAGGCGCTTATAATATAGCCTATTTAAAAGGTACAAAAGCAATAACAGAAATAGGAAGGGCATAAAAATATAAAGCAAGAAAAATACGTTCTTTGTTATCCTTCTGAAGTTTACATCCTCCCTTGCACTTCTGATTGCATTCAATTTAAAACAAAATGCTGTAATGAATTTTGTGACTATGTAAAACACAAAGGAAAAGTTACAGCAGAAAGAATGTATATATGAAAAATTGTTACTTATTGTTTCTGACTTTAAGTCTGCCAGGAGAAAAACACCTGAAAGATAGGTGATTTTTTCCCGGTCCTTTGCAGAATATTATCTACAAATATTAGTCTCATATCAAATAGAGATAAAGACAAAGAAAACTACATTGGAAGTAACTGAGGTGCTTGTTTCACTTACGTGTTCCCTTCAGTTTCTTTGAAAAAAATATTTCCATGTAACTTATTTCACAACAGTTTTCAGGCAGAAAAACTCTTGGATTTCTGGATAGGAGGCCCAATTTGACACTCAGGTACATTGTAAGAGCCTTTGTTATATAAATAAATCTTCTGCAGGTGTCTGGAAACAGATGTTAATCCTTATAATTTTAAAAATAGTCATATTGTCTACTGGCAAAGCAAGCAAATGGTAGTTTGTTATTTTAAAAACAATCTTGCACATGCAGTGGATTCACTCTTTGTTTTGGATAAATCATTTAACTTTTACATGCATTAATGAATGAAAATGTCAAACCACATTTAAAAGAAATAATTTAGCTAAATTCAGCTGTTCTGTGACTACCTGGGGGTGTAAGAAAGAGGACCAAGAAAATTCATGCTGTAATCTTGTAAATAAATATTTATTTTAACCAAAACTGAGGTGAAATTTCGTTGACAAAGTTGCTGTATTTTATAGTTTATTTAAGAAATGAAACCTGACATGACTCATCTCTGAATCTGAAGTCTTAGTAAACTTGAATAAGCTTTTTAAGAGGTGAGACCTCTTCACTTATGGATCCAAATTAATCTAACTTTTCTACTTGTTAGTTGATTTTCTTTTTCAGAAATCAAGATAAATTTCTGTAATGTATTTTGTTTGTTTGTTTTGCATTCAGCTGAAACCAAAGAGCAATCCTATCTCTCTTAGCATTTAAAAAGTTTGTGCCCAGTCTGGGCTTGAGATTTTGTGTTCTTTAAAATGAAATGCAAGGGACATAAAATGAAAGGCATATATAAGCAGCGGAAAGCATGAAGTTTAAAAAAACAGGATTTAGGTTTGCTTAGGGCTGTAAAGCCTACAATGCCTCTTTCTCTTTTTTGTTTTGTTTTGTTTGTTTGTTGGTTCTTTTTTTAAAGAACACTTGACACTTCTTCCCCAAAGAAAAAATTGATGTAATTTCAGACACATAGTCCTTGGAGACAATACATACTTACTGAACAATTTGTAAAATAACTTTCTATCTGAAAATACAAAATATCTTATAGATGTTATTTTACAGTTGAATCAATCTTACACCGTGTATGAAACTTCTATCTTTCTGGAAAAGTGACATACACAGTGTAAGTGTGTGTTGTATGCTATAGATTTTTCTAAGATAGGTAATGAAATGGAGACAACTCTATTCTGTAAACAAGTTGAGGAAGTTTGTTCAGCACATATGATTTTCTGTACTTGAACAATGAAAGAAAGAGTGATTTAGCAAACTAGTATCGTATGGACTATAAATCAGAAGCTCCAGGTACTTAATCCCATGACCCTATTTGCATAATCTTATGATGATTCTTTACTGATTTAAGTTACTCATGCTTTCAAATGTAATACCAACCTTGGGCCTTTTTTGAGGATCATTTCTATAATGTGCGGCTCCAAGATTAATCTCTGTTGGGTTCTGTTGACATCCAGTGTGGTGGAGACTGTCCTGGGCTTTCCAGGATGAGCCTTTAATGAGCGAGGGAGCACTAGCACTGTCAATACAGTCGTGCAGTAGTCTTCACTAGAATGGGAGAAGGACTCTTCATGCAGCTATTTCTAACAAGAATTGAGACACATTTAGCAAGCAAAATTAGTGGAAGACTTTTGGCACAGAATTTCTGAGTTCTCACCTGACATTTATATAAGGAGATAAGTAATATCTCCTAACTGAAAAGTAATTTAGCATCTTTCCCTAGAGTAAAAGAATGTTAACTACATTCAACAGAAAGCCTGCAAAAGGCACTAGTTAATAATAAGAAATTGATTTTGCAGAAATGCAAAATCTCTTTTACAATAACTTTAAGATACTTATTGACACAGTAGGAAGAAGTTGGCTTGATATACAGAAGAAAAACACAATGTCAAGATCTCTTACTTGTTAATGACACGCTTGTTCAGAACGAGAATCAAGTTCTTAAAGGCTTTGTTCTGGCTGAATGAGGTGGATTTCACTTTTAATTTCTGATATGCAGGCCTTATTCACACTTCTGTACTTCAGTATATAAATGTAGCATCAGATCTGGACTAGTGACAGGGGTCATTTACTCTACTCAACACAAAACAACTAAATCTATTGTCTTGTCTCTCTCTGTTAGTAGTGATGATCACCCTGTCCAGGGCACCTCAGTCAGATTACTTCTGCAATAATGAGTGAATGAATCTTGGGAGACTACATGGGTATGATGGCCGATTTAGGCACTTCACATAAAATGTAAGGTAATGTGAATATGCTTTTTAATTGCTCATCATTAATATAATAAACATATGATTTACTGCCACTGTAGGGATTTTGTGCAGTGCAGCTGCTGAATTTGAGCCCAGGCATAATTGACAACTGTGAATCATAACTAAATTTTATTTTGTAGCTAGTTTCTTTGGTCTGGACAGTGCTAATTCAGCATAGCATCTAAGACTATGAGGAGATCAGGAAAAGTATTCTGAAAAATGAGTGTGACAGACAGCTAGACATAAATTCATTAAACTGTCTCAAAAATTCTAGGTTTAATTTGCTGTAATATAGAAATAGCATTTAAATTCGTTGCTTTTAAATGTTTCATATGCTTATAATAACCTAATCTACAAATACATACTGTACAGTGCCACCTCTCTCACCCAGATACATTCACAGAAACGTATCCTTTTATTTCGGTCCTTCCTATTTTTACAGCATATGATGTTACCTTTTTTTTCCTAAAGCAAAACTACTTGGGGCTACTCTAGGGACATTGTTGCAAACTTTTTATTTAAGTTGAAACATACTTATTTTTTAAACTATAGTATATTCATAATTTGCAGTCACATCTCATTATTTACGTCCAGTTAGCTTTGTGTGGTGGTGGTCTCCATAGATTCGCTAGATGAAGAAAGATTTGGCCTCATTCTGATCTGTTCTGAAGACCACCAAGGTCATAGGGAAAGCTGCCAGAGACATGAATTGACTTTGGATCAGTCTCTTTGTCTGAAGATTTTTTTTTAATTATGTCAGATGTTGTTTCTGATCAGTAAAATATTCAGATCTTCACTTCCTTCACTGTCTGGGATCTCAGAACCTGAAAATTACTCAAACCTTTGAAGTCTTTCTTCTTCTGTATTGGTAATGCTTATTGCAGAATTCTTTCTTTTCTTATTAAATGAGAGTATTTTTTAACATTATTTAATGTGCTGTAATAGTAAATTAAACCTCTCTATCTTCTAGACCTTTGATAACGTTAATTTCAAACTTCTTGGACTTTTAAGTGGTCCTTAATGATGAAATTTGAAAGCAAATATTTGTTGATTATCATCAAATATGTCTCTCTTGGCTTTCTTTCTGTCAAGCCTCATCTGCCAAAACCCATGTGAAGCTTCTAATTTGGGAATTCAGCCAAATCCACCTTTGTTCTACTCTAATGAGGAAAAATACAGTCATTAGGGTGGCTATTGCTTTTAATATTTAAACTAACTGTTGAAGGCATTATTGTTGCAGTATTGTTCTTTCTGACATAATTCACTGTTAATGGGTTAATTGCTTCCTCATTTTCATTTTTATTGATACAAATTGCTTCAAAAATTCAAACAAAAGGCTGATTGGGAATCTTATGTTAATGCTGTTTAAGTCTGCATGTAATACAGACATTGCATTATTTAAAATGTTAAGTTTAACTTTCTATTTTCAGACTTATGTCCTAAAATACTTTGTTTTGTACTAAGTAGTGTACAAAAACAATGGAAACTAATGCGCATTTTTAGAAAATGTAGACAATTTACAGAAAAAAAAAATGTACCTTGGAAGAACTGACCATTTATGATTTAGTTCCTTTCAGTGTGCAGGTACGTACATTACCTAAAGCTAGATGTAGCAGAAACTTTCTGATCTGGTGAATAGCTCACCAGGTGAAGAATTGTTTCTTACAGCTATTTAACAATATGCATGCATTATGTCCAACGAAAAATGTATTAGCTTTATTTAAATAATATTGTAACTTACTGTGCCATAACTATAACATAATTCAGTGTTATTAAAATACATCTTTGGTAGGGTATCACCAGTACTGCAAATCTGATTTTTTTAGGCACTCTTCTAGTATAAACATTTGATGTTTGTTTTAATTCCCATTCCAAAGTAAGCAAAAGGTACAGTGATCTTTTGGAAAGATAATTGGGGAGCAAAGCACCTATAGAAAATCCTGTGTCCTCTGTTTTTGCTTACTTATTGAGAAAATAGAAATTTGACTGTCTTCACAGTAGTCTTACAGCAGTGAAGGAATGCCCTACATAGCTCATCTGGCCTGACCAGATTAATTGTAATTGTGTTGAGATGAAAGTATATTATCTTGAGTAATTCCATGAACCTAGTTTCCTTTTACAAAAGTTAATGTTTGTCTGCTTTGGAAATGGACTGCCCTGCAGCTTCAGTAATAGCCTTAAAGCTGTTGTGTGGACAACTCAGTCATGAAGAATTTGTAGCATCTAGCCAAATTATCTTAATTTAAGATCTTCTGATTTAAGAATAAGAATGGTGATACAGATATGGAGATCTGCACTAATATATACTTTATAAGAGCAATTTCATCAATTAATTACAGTAACATTACATTTTTCTAAGAAAATCCTTATTTTATGCAAGAACCCACCTTTGATAAAGATATCTTGCATATTTTGCTTGTAAGTGTCTATTCTGAAAGCCAGGTTTTCCTGTTATCAATAACTCGCAGGATCTTACATATTCTGGAGGCTAGCTTTTATGACCAAACAGGAGTCTACTTACTTGTTCTATTCAGTGTTTTATTTCAATGTCCTTCAGATCTGGAGGAGTGGGAATTCTTTACAGAATCTCATGATAAAACATGATAAAATATAGAAATTTACGCATTTAAAAAAAAAAAAAGGAAATCTTAAATTCTTAAACTGAGTACTTACTATGACCCTGCTAAACATAGGTATTTCTGTATGTCTTGTGAAGAACTTACATAATACCACCAGATTTTTTCTTTATTTGCTGATCCCTATCTCTTTGAAAATTTTTCTTTTTTTTCCCCATTTTACTTCTGCCCTGTACCACTGCTTAAAATGTTTGGCTACTTTCTACAACACCATTAACAATATTTCCTTGTGGTTTCTCACCTTTATGTTTATACCCAGTTGTCTCAAAAACTGTGTGCTTTTCTAGGTAAAAAGATGAGTCTTGCTTGAAACCTGACCAGTAAAATGAATGTGTAGTCTCTCATGCAGGCTTATAAGCACTTTTACAATTCATATATATCAGTGATAAATGCCGTATATAATTGAGAGAAACAAAAAATAGAAATGTTCCAAAAATTCTTAAAAATTTACACAGTTATGGAACAGCAATGGCTTTGAGCATTCTAGCAATGAACGCAGGTGGATGGGGACAGTCCTTACTTTGGAAATAGAGAAAAATTAAATATCTTTCCAAATTAGTCATGTGTAAGAGGCTATAGATGGCTTATTTAGCCTGAGGTTGGCTACCAATGCCTACCTGCAGCAACCGTTGAGGGGATATAATAATATAATGTATGAACCACAAGTAGACTCATTTAGGCATGGTTCTAATTTGTGCCTAAAGTAATGATTTGATTCCAAAGAAACTCGAGTTTCTGGACAAATATCAGGCCAAGCCCAGGATTGTTTATTTTCAAGTGACAAATATTGTGTAGAGTTTTTGGAAATTTTTTATATGTTGTATACCCTAAAATAGGTATATATTTTTTATATGAGCTTTCATAATTCCTCCCTCCCTGCTCCTTCTGCATTAGCAAAAGTGTACACAGCTGACTATACTCAGTATTGAGCCCCAAAAGTGTGAAATTTGCTTTCGGCCTTTGTCTCGTCAAGATAAACTGAATTTTTGTCACTAGAATGTAGTGGCTTTGGGTTCCAGACAGCAATTTTTTCCAGGCAGGAATTTACAGCATTGCAATGCAGTTGGTTTACCTTCAGGGTAGAATCAATGTAGGGCAGTTTTAACTCTGTCATGCTTGTACTCATTGAATATGGGGATGCATTTGTTACAGCAGAACTCCTTTAATCTTGATATTAGCCATCTGTAGTATCTCCCCCTTTCACTAAGATGGTATTTTATTGGCAAACTTGATAGTATTGTAAGGGGTACAGTTATTTATGATTATTCGGACATCTAAAATAGGTCTTTTTAAAAAAAAATAATTTTAAGTAATATATTCTTATTTTGTGAGGCAAGTAAAATTATTCTGTTAAGCTGATTAGAGTGTGAAATCCAGACTGAGCAATAAAGCATATATGCTCGTATACTCAGTAGCCCCAGGTGTTTGGCATTTCTTAATTGAGACATAGCAAGGATTTTCATTGTATCCAAATACTTTATCATGTGGAGTATATTTTCATTCAGCCAGGAAATGGTCTCATTTAACTTTGTTCTGAGCAGAATTAACTCCAGATTTCAGTAGCACTGACTTGCTTGTCCTGGGATTGAACAATTCAGAAGGAAACAAAGAACAGTGAGGTGAATGTGGCTTGTCTACTGAGGAAAAGATATAATTTTTAAAGTTATCTTCTTAGCTGTGTGACTTCAGAATTTGTCCTTACAGAATATAGAAGTATTCCGGAATGGTTTCTACGATGTTATCCAATAAAAGTTAGGGCTTTTGTGTAAAGGAGGTCACAAAAAGACTTCACTTGGTCATCTTTAGCTGCCCACAGGAAACACTTTCATTGCAACACCAAAGCCAGATTTAGGCGAGAAGTTGTAGTAGTAATTTTGATAATGAGTTCGGGGTTTGTTTCTCCACCCCCTTCAAATTCCTGTTCACTTTAAAGGAGTGGAAAAAAGATTAGCTATATCAGGTTACCTCAGTGGATTCACTGAGGAGAAAATCATTATTAAAAGTTAGCATGAGAGTACATGAGAAAGATGTAGTAGTATGTGCATCAGTCCTGACTAAGGACACAGAAAATACCAAAGAACAGCATTTTGGGTCATCATCCAAATTTAAACTTAACTTCTTAGTTTGAATCTGTCAATATGATTAGATCATCAAAAGATATGTTTGATAAACACAGACACAAAACTAAAGGCAATTGTTATGCCTGAGCAGTAACAGTAAGTTACTTACTCAAAACTTGTAATTAATGTAGTTATGGGGAAAAACAAACAAACAAACAAAACAAAAAAGTACTTATTGTACTACGTACTGCTTAAGGTGGATTGAATTAATGGAGGTATCTATTTACATGGTTTGATTCCACCCATCCACCCTCCTTATTTGAGATGTGTGAAGTCTCATTAGCTTTCTTTGATAGACACAGAAGGTATCCCAAGTGGCTTACAAAGTAGCTGGAATTATTTGTCAGTCAACCTGTTCCAGAACTGTTATTCTGAACCTGTTGGAGGCGGTGGCTTAAATCTTTAGAAAGTGTCTTCTATGAAAGATTCAGTTATATTTGTGTTAGTGCTATGCCACAACTGTACAAAAAAAAATTGAATAATATTTTTTGTTTTATTTTTCTTGACAATATTTATATGCACAACACGTGTTCTAAAGAATTTGCTCTTCAGTTGCAAAAGGAAACTTATTTCCAGGTGTCCCATAGGCCTTCATTCATTTGTGTGTCATATAAATATTATGACTGTGGTCACATAATATTTAATCATAGTCTATAATAATTATTATATCAATAGTAATGGTTAAGGTATAGAATTTGATTATTTAAGGTTGTGTCACTCTTGTTTAAAGGTTGGTATCACTTGTTGGTTAGATTAAAGCGTATTGGACCTGTTCAGAGGGTATTTTCTGAAGCCTGAATGTCATTAAATCAAAGCAGTATTTTGTCTCGATAACTGTTGAAGGTTATCAGCCTGTGGCCTAGCATACCAGCTACAAAAAAAAAAAACGTAAGTATATTTGGTCTTCTTTCCGTTGACTGCTTCAGGAGATTTGCCTTTGGTGCCGTTGTGAAACAGCCTGGATTCTTGGAAATCTTAGTAGTTTCTAATTAAAAAGCAATGGAATAAAAATATCTTTATTCAGTACACCATATTTTCTTTCAAAGAACAATATCTTTTAGATTTTCAGCATGTTACTTTAAAAAGTGTTTGTGATATCTCTCATGCTATGGCTCTAGTTAATCATACACTTGCTACACTGCCTCTTTCTAAACAACCTTCAGAATAGTCTAGTGGTTACAGCTTAGAGTGAATGACACTGTAGATGGCATGAAATATGGAACAGGTTTTTTTTTCTGTCTAAGGGCAACTGGAGATTGTTATGCTTATTTATTTATCTCCAAAAGAACACTCACCTAATCCACTCATCATGCCATGTTTATGCTGGACTGACTTAAAAAAAATATCCTCAGAACTCCCCAAAGAATCTTTAGAAACTTAATTGTACTTCAAGCACTGATTTAAAAATTCAAGAATTTCCTTTTGATCTGTTCACAAAATCTTTCACTGTCAGCATTCCAGCCCACTCCCTTCTGAAAGTAATGATTTTCAAAAGGATATCTAAGTACTCTCTTAATAAAAAAGCATTTACCTTTCCCAAAGTAGATCTATTTACTCTAAGTCACACCGTAAAATGATTCAATGACACCACTAATCCCTTGTTGATCTAGGTGACAAAACTCTCCATTCTCTGTAGTTCTCCTTGTTTTCAATGCAGATCACCCATTTCACAGATTACTTGAATGGCTACAAGTACTTCAACAAAATTAGATGGCTCACGTTTCAAGAAAGGTACAAAATCTGCATGTGAAAAAAAAAAAGAGTTAATAAGTGAATTAGATTAAAAAAAATTTAAAAAGACTTCTCTACTAGGAGGAACCAGCCATCTGTCTGAAGGAGATGAAATAAAATGCATAGATGAGAAATTGACATACAGTACGGTGCTTAAGGAATTTTAGTAAATGTTTCTTAAACAATAAGCCATTGCATACAATACTTGTTTCTTACTGGAGTGTTGAGAGCAATTACATTTCAGGCTGTCTGGATGTAAATTACCATGTGGTGATGACTAAGGCTTTTGTTTGGGTTACCACTACCTTTCAAGATTCAGCAAAAGAGCTTTCCACAGATTTGTAGGTCCTGAGTTCAGTTTTATCTTTGATAAGACCTGTGGTGTAACATGAACTACTCATGAGAGCTACTTCCGGGGGGGAGGGGGGGAACTCTGAAACTTGAGATATTTTCTATTTCTTTATTTATTTATCTTTTCCCTTGGACTTGTGCTGATGCTAGCAGCTGTGGAATTCTGAACTAGTGGGTTTATGGCATTGCTTTTAACTCAACTTAATTCAGGTCAAATTGGCATCTAAGTTTCCAGTTGGCAAATCACCTAATGATTTTATGGCATGTCATAAATGTCCGTTTCTGTTATGAATGAACTGTTTAGGGAGTGTTTATTTCTCCTGATTTTTCCCAAGTTAGTAAATTAAAAGTCATAAAGATGACAGCAGCATCCATAAGTTATGGTTGCCAAGATGATATCCATGACACTTCTATTCTGCTTTTCAGTGGTATTACATGCTGGAAGGGAGGGATGCCATCCAGAGGGACCTTGACAGGCTGGAGAGGTGGGCCCGCGCCAACCTCATGAAGTTCAACCAGGCCAAGTGCAAGGTCCTGCACCTGGGTCATGGCAATCCCAGGCACAAATACAGGCTGGGAGGGGAATGGATTGAGAGCAGCCCTGAGGAGAAGGACTTGGGAGTGCTGGTGGATGAGAAGCTTAACATGAGCAGGCAATGCGCTCTTGCGGCCCAGAAGGCCAACCACATCCTGGGCTGCATCAAGAGGAGCATGGCCAGCAGGTCGAGGGAAGTGATTCTCCCCCTCTACTCTGCCCTGGTGAGACCCCACCTGGAGTACTGTGTCCAGTTCTGGAGCCCCCAACAGAAGAAGGACATGGACCAGTTGGAGAAGGTCCAGAGGAGGGCCACGAAGATGATAAGAGGGCTGGAGCACCTCTCCTATGAGGACAGGCTGAGAGAGTTGGGGCTGTTCAGCCTGGAGAAGAGGAGGCTCCGGGGAGACCTGATAGCGGTCTTCCAGTACCTCAAGGGGGCCTACAAGAAAGATGGGGAAAGGCTGTTTAGTAGGGCCTGTTGTGATAGAACGAGGGGTAATGGTTTTAAAATAGAGGGGGGTAGATTTAGATTAGAAATTAGGAAAAAATTTTTTACGATGCGAGTTATAGAACACTGGAACAGGTTGCCCAGAAAGGTGGTGGAGGCCCCATCCCTGGAAACGTTTGAGGCCAGGCTGGATGAGGCTCTGAGCAACTTGATCTAGTCAGGGATGTCCCTGCTCCTTGCAGGGGGGTTGGACTAGATGACCTTTGAAGGTCCCTTCCAACCCTAACCATTCTATGATTCTACACGCTCGGGAGAAAGGTCATCAAGGCTGTGATGTTGCAGGATACAGCACAATGTGGCTACTCGACTGGATTGTTAGTATTAAACTTGGCCTTTGCTTCTGTGGTAGAGCACCTGTCTCCATTTGTAGAGGTTTAGCACTCTGCTGCTTTGTGTCTTGAGACAGCAGGTAACACCCCCATGCCATTTACTAAAGCATACAGATGGCTTCCAGAGACATCTGCAGGAAATACATGTCTGACTCTAGAGGAAATTTGACTTAACTCAGGAAGAGAATTCACTGACTATATAAATTAAGTTTTCACAAAGTGTTTAATTTTCAGTTTAAAACTGAACCAATTTAAAGACCTTAGAGGCCCTGACAAGACAGACGACAAGATTAGCATCTAAAGTCTATATCACCCTCTATGTCTAATTTGAAATCTTTGATGCAAAATCTTTGATGCAAAATTTTCTTTTTTTTTTTTTTTTTTGTGGTTCATAGGCTCATCTACTTGGGATTAAAGCCAGAATGTTGTTTAATACCTAAATTTTCCTGAAATGAGAAGGATGCAAGAGTGTTCTGTGCATTGTCGCTTTGAGCCTATACATCTTTTTTTCATACATCAAGCATTGCACTGGAATACTTATTCTTACATTACTGTGCATAGTACTCCCTGAGTATCTTCCCAGTCTCTTCCATAAAACATTACAACTAATGCACTATGCTTCCGATTGTTGATTATGGATGATGTTATGACATGTCCCTTTGGGTTGTGCATAGCAGTTTAATTTTTACATGAATTGGCTTTGCACAGAACATCTACATTTCTAGGCAGTCTATCAGTCTGTGAGGATAACTGCCATGTTGTGAAGGAGAGTTCATGTTTCAGTTTTTATTCTGAAATACTCCTTGTGGGTGTATATGCGCACACAAGCACCTACTCTTTGCTATCTTGGAGAATATTCAACAGAGTAGAAGAGAACAAGAACAATTTGTAGATAACCTGTGGGAAGGAAATGTGGACTACAGCCTCAAGAGGCATGAGAAATTCAGGACAAATCTGTTTTTGGCCTTTCTGTTTTTTCCACTGTCCAGCAAATTTCTTGTGTCTCTTAGTTCTTCTATTCCTGTTTTTGTTGCTTTTCGCTCTTATACTCCTCAGGAAAAACATGTCTCTTGCAGTCAGTTCATTTTGCCAGCCTGATACCAGGCGAATAGAAGATGAGCACCAAAAGCTGTGACTTGTTCAGGGTGTCAGCTGGAGTGACGTTTGTGTGGGAAAGGATGTCTTCCAGCTATTCAGTGGCAGCCAAACTATGCATTCATCTTGGCAGTGACACCAGCATCTTTGGCAGAGATTTTTCTCTCTCTCTTCCTTAGAGAAGGTTAGGCATACCATTTATGCAAGGCAGATGTGGATAGCGGGGTTTTGGAAGACAAGCTTGTCCAGGGGAATCCCAGTCTCTACAGTCTCCGTCTGTACAGAGGATGTGAAAATGAAGACCAGGGGAACACTTGGTGTGCAAGGACAGTGTTGCATTTCTGCCTTGACGCAAGAAGTTTGCTAGGCAATGAGGAATAAAGAACTTGAATTGATTTAGGAGGGATGACTAGACGCAGGCAAGGAAGAACTGTGTAATATCTGCTGAGGGGCTTGCAACGAAGAGTATGGATTTTTACACTTGAGAGACTCAGGGGAAGATCTTAAGGTTGATACAAAAAAACTTTAATGGCAATTCAGGATATTGGGTGCATGTGTATGAAATGAGAGGACAGGATAAGCAAAAGGGAAGGGTATGTTGTTAGAAAAAAAAGATGTTGGGAAGGGAGAGGTGACAGCGCCTTAAAATGTTTTAGCATACCTGATATTTAACATGCCATACATGTAAATGTGTGATGACCAGTTTAGAGTCTGTGTAGAGGAAGAGATGTAGAGACATCCCTTTCTTCCTCCATACAAAGATATATCTTTGTATCTATTTTTGTGTCCTTAATAACTAAGGACACTAACTACGTTAGTGTCCCACATCCTTTTAGAAGTTGCGTGTTCTTAACTATAATGTTTACATTAATGACAACTTTGATTTGCAGGTTTTACAACTTGGATGAAAGCGACTTATAAAACATTTTTGCTACCAAAAGCAAAGTAGCTTTGATCATTTGGAAACAGAAGTTGAGGTGGTGCTCCAGGTGCTTGCTGAAGGCTATTTCTTTGTCAGACTAGCTGTAAAAGCATTATCTTCTAAGTTGGGCCAGGTGATCAGATGTGCTAGAGGTGATTCTAGCTCATTGGTTTCTTGTGTGCTATTTTGTGGATCCAATGAGGTATTTAGGCTTGATTTGGATGTTTATGGTGGGGTCCTGTGAAAAATTTAGCTCTGTGCTCCTTTGGATATGGTTTTATAAGTTAAAAAGCTATGCAGATTGTTAGCTTGGTTTGTGGAGAAGGAAAAGAATTGAGAATAACATAGTAGCACATAAAATACTGTAAAGAGTTCTTATTTGTAATAGACTGCTGTGGAAGAGTCTTTATTTAGACTGTGTTTTTACTGTTAATTTGGGGTAAATATTGCAAACATTTTATTTTCTCTCAGTGGACTAAAACCAAATTGTGAAAAGAATAAAACTTTATTGCTTTATCTTGAGAAACTCTTAAAGCTCTGAAATAAAAGATGGGAGGAATACAGGCCTCATATTTTTAGTGTACTTAATGATACTTTTTCTGAAAGGCAAAACAATGACCTCTTGGTATCTTTTAAGATTTACGCTTGGAGCATGCAGGTTTTGTGTCTCTGAAGAGGGGAAATATTATAGTACAAAAGGACATAAAAATACTGTATGTATTTTATCAGTCTTTCATATCTGCAAGTTGTTGGTTTTTTGTTGTTTGTTTTGTTTTTTTTTCCCCTAGCATGAAGGCATTGACAGTGAGAGGCAGGGATAACCACATATAACTCCTAACAAAGAGTTAAGCAGAACATACAACTATTTAAACATCCAAGGGGCAGCAAGGGGAGGAGGAGGGAAGAAAGCGCTAAGGTCTTTTAAAATTGTTTTCTTTGTTCCTCCCTTATCTTGCAGTTCTGCTCAGAGATGAGAGCAGCATTAGGGAGAAGGGGGACAAAGTGAAAAGGAGGTAAGAAAGGAGGAAAATGAATGTGGTGTTCTGCATCAGGAACGAAACATGGTTCCCTGTGCCTTGCCTCAGGAAGGAAAAGAGCGTACCAGAGGAGCTGTCAACCTGGAACTGAGGGAAACTGACTTCTGTGTATGCTGAGAGCTTTTAATATCAGAGGCTCAAGTACTGGAGGAGGTTGGTGGAGTCAAGTTCTTAAATTGTATGATGTATATATAGTGCAGCTTTCTGTCTTGAGCAATCCTAATGAAATAGATGTGCAAATCTGTCATTTGACTTGATTTTCTGCTTACTGAAATGGATCTGTCTCGCTTTAAATGACTGACAATGGCTTCTGGGCCAAGCATTACTGCTCTCAGCACTCTATAAATTCTTCAGTAAGAAATATTGGTGACATTTGGAAAAGCTTTTGTTTAGTGGAATAGGTTTTTGGAATATAATAGATATTAGGGAATGTGGCCAAGTGTGTGGGCATTGTTTTGGTGTTTGGGCTTTTTTTCCCTCTTACACTATGTCTGAAAGATGCAACAACTTGCAGATGTGAAAAGATATTCTTGAATTAATTACTTTTGTTATGATTCTCCAAGTATATAGCCTCTTGCCTTAACATGAATGCTGATGTATATTATAATGGAAAAACTGAATGTATTTCTAGCAGTGAGAAAGAGAAAATAAATTCTTAAATACAGCTACCCCTCTACATACCAAGGTTGCTAATTTTTGATGGTATTGAAACTAAGTTTTCAACCTTGTTGTTCAAACTATGAAGTGCTATTGATGCTGGTGTATTTAACCCAGTTTACATTAGGCAGCTTGACAGCTGGATAGGTATAAGTAACAACTGTAACTTACTTATGAGACACTAGATAATGATTAATATGGTTGCCACCCTCCAATAGGTCACCTGACAAGTCTGGTTAGAATCATAGAATGGTTAGGGTTAGAAGGGGCCTTCAAAGGTCATCTAGTCCAACCCCCCTGCAAGGAGCAGGGACATTCCTGACTAGATCAGGTTGCTCAGAGCCTCATCCAGCCTGGCCTTGAACGTTTCCAGGGATGGGGCCTCCACCACCTTTCTGGGAAACTTGTTCCAGTGCCTCATCACCCTCCCAGTAAAGAATTCTTTTCCTTATATCCAGTCTGAATCTACCTCCTTCTATTTTAAAACCATTACCCCTCGTCCTATCACAACAGGCCCTACTGAACAGCCTCTCCCCATCTTTCTTGTAGGCCCCCTTGAGGTACTGGAAGACCGCTGTAAGGTCTCCCCGGAGCGTCCTCTTCTCCAGGCTGAACAGCCCCAACTCTCTCAGCCTGTCCTCATAGGAGAGGTGCTCTAGCCCTCTTATCATCTTCATGGCCCTCCTCTGGACTTGGTCCAACAGGTCCATGTCCTTCTTGTGTTGGGAGCTCCAGAGCTGGATGCAGTACTCCAGGTGGGATCTCACCAGAGTGGAACAGTGGGGGAGAATCACTTCCCTCGACCTGCTGGCCATGCTTCTTTTAATGCAGCCCAGGATGCAGTTGCCTTTCTGGACTGCAAACGCACACTGCTGGCTCATGTTGAGCTTCTCATCCACCAGTACCCCCAAGTCCTTCTCCTCAGGGCTGCTCTCAATCCATTCTCCACCCGGCCTATATTTGTATTCATGCTAGATTATTAAGGGGGAGTGGTAACTTGAAAGGGAAGCAGTGGCAAGTCGGTAAGTGGAAACTGTAATGTTTGAACCCTGATAAACTACAGCCAGAGCACTGAAGCCTAACTTCAGCCAGCATTTATTATGTTTCCAATTTCCGTACCTTTTTTTAAACTTCTAAATATTGCTGAAAGTATTTCTTTCATAGAACTGTTGTCATATACTTTAATAATATTCTTGTATGCATTGTCTTTTAAATAACTGTATGATTTGAAGAGGTTACTCCAGTAAACATGATTAAAATTTCAAATGCATTGTTATATAGCCAATATCTGCAATGTGTCTAAAAGCTTAGGAGATTTGAGGAGAGAATCTAATTTTATCTCATTTTTGTTTGCAGTCGTGTAGCCTGTTAGAAGTTTGTCCTTTTGGAGGTGAGAGAAACTGTTTTGGTCTGGAAGATATCTATGCTTATGCAGAAAGAAATCATCTAAACAGACATTTTGGTTTTCAAAGTTCCCTGACTTGTACCTAGCCTTGCTCACCTAATCCACAGTAATTACACTGTTCTGTGCAAGCCTGCTAATGTCAGTGAGAAATCATGAAATTGTTCTCCTCATCTTGTTTCTTTGGAAGTATTTGCATTTCATTTTCTAATCACAGTTGCTAGCTTGAGCTTTCAACAGGTAAAAAGGACACACGTGGTTTGATGCTAGGAATAATTTTGCTCTCAAATCCAAACAAAACCTCTTGAGAAAGTGCATAATAACACATCTGTGGGCTAATCAGCATCAGGTTGACCAGGCTGGCCTCTCCCTACTTCCTGATGAGTTCCTTGATTAGAAGTTACTAATGTAATGAATAATGTAGAATCTTTTAAGACCTCGCTCTATGTGCACCTAAATGTCTGTAATATTTGGGACTCAAAAACAGTCAGTGGGCTGACCCAGATGCAAGTTTCTGTGGGACATGCTGTAGAGTTGCTGCACAGTGCAGGTTATGTAGAGAGTTAGTTGTGTTTTAGGGAATCATAGCTCTGGTTGTGATTCACTGTGTGCTAGAGTTAAGGTAGCACTTGTGGGTCTTCTTTTAAGGAGTTGAAAAAATAATTTTTCTTTGAGAGTGGAGAAAATAATTCTTCCAAGGAAAGGGAGAACATCAGTAAAAGAGTTAATACCAATGAATTTGGGAGACTATGCAAGACTGACCTAGCTGCGCTCTGATAGAAGAAGAGCTACAGAACTCGTGCATTTTTACTTTTCTCATTTGCTTCTTCCAGCCTCTACACTATATAAATCTGTTTGTTATATACTGCAAATGAACAAGAAGTCTAAAACCTGTGCAGCTGTTGTATGGAGAAGAATCTATTAAGCAGAAAACTTCTTTTGTAACACAATTAAAGAGAAGGAAACCTAATATGAAGGCTGGGATGCACAGCATATGGGCCAGTGCCAAATTCTGCTTTACTGCTTCTTTTACTACTTCAGGATTAGATAAAGATGTTTTTATAGTAATTTATAGGATTTTATAATTTTTAATTTTGTTTTATTATTCTCTCTTCTTTATCTTTCCCATCTCTGAATTGCACTTCTTCTCAGTAACAAAAATGAAGAGGGGAGGGAAAGAAGAGTTAGGAGAGCAAAGTGTTAGAAAAGCAAGAGAGGTCTTTCAGGAAAAGCTTAGTCTGAAAATATATGAAAATATTTCAAATTCTTCTCCATTTTTTTAAATCAAGTCTAATGAATGTCAGAATCACTAGTTTTACTTTAAACTTTCAATTTGTGTGCCTGTATGGTAAGTTTTGGTTTTCTTAAGAATGCATGCATCCTTTTAAGAAACATGATGTCAGTGCGTAGTCATTTAGAGCATAGTCCAGTCACACAAAGCAAAGTCTCAGACCCTACTGCAAACTAGGCAGAGAGCCAACTACTGTTGCTGTTTCCGTTCTTTTATACCCATAGGTCCTCTAACCACTAGCAGGTGTCCCTTATCCTTTTCCCACCACCAGGTGTCTTCAATTTTGCTTCTCTTAGAAAGTCCCTTATTTTTCAGTCCTAGGGCTTCTGATATTCATCACCCCCAACAGTGATATAGTTAGGTTTCTGTGGCATTTATGAGATTGTTTTCGTGGTCACTTCCAGGAGAGGAATGATGAAGATTCCCAGGGGCTGGTGGACCCAGAATTGGAAATATTTTGGTATTGGTAGCTGTATGAGCCCAGTTAAGAGATGTGAGGGCTGTGCTTGTATGTGTCGTAGCCTTTCTCCATACTCAGACTAAAACATGCAGCTTTACTTCTCAGGTGCCTCTCTGTGGGGAGCAAGTCTGTTGCTCTGATCAGGTAATGTGTGGAGCTGCCTATTGATTTTCTATTTAGTGAAAGATTATGTGCAGAGAGGGTAGGCTTGTGAACCCCCATTGACACAAAAAGGTAGATCCACACAAAGTATGAACTGTCTTAATAAAGTTGAAGATTTCAATATGGAAATTAAGGAGTATTTTAATTGCAGTTGTTGAAATTATTTTGAGCTGTGCGTTATTTTAATTATTTGAAAGATTTCTTTACTTAGCAGAGAAGAAAATAGATGAGCTAGCAACCAATATATTGGAAAACTGCACTTCTTCATAACTCATGAATGAGTTTCCACACGTTATAAATTCTGAAAGACTATTCTCACCTTATTAATTAGAGAAAGAAAAAAACTAACAAAGTTAATAATTTTTCTTTAAAAATAACAACTTTGTCTTAGGTGCTTCCTCCAGCAATATTGCTTTATGGGCTAAGAATGACATCTATAGTATTATAATCTGTTTTAAAAAAAAATACATCAGGACAATTAAAAATAAGCTAACAATTTAGATCATAGTACAGCTAAAGTATAATATACATCAAAGGATATGCTTAGGAAATTGTATACACTCAGATGAAAGGGAGGTAGATTTAGATTAGATATTAGGAAAAAAAATTATACAATGAGGGTTGTAGAGCACTGGAACAAGTTGCCCAGAGAGGTTGTGGATGCCCCATCCCTGGAAATGTTCAAGGCCAGGTTGGATGAGGCTCTGAGCAACCTGATCTAGTTGCTCCTTTGCAAGGGGGTTGGACTAGATGACCTTTGAAGGTCCCTTCCAACCCTAACCATTCTATGATTCTATGATTCCATGATTCTCTTGGTAATGAAAAGTAAATTGATACTACAAGACCTGGATCAAGATTTATTAAAAATAATCAGTTGACGTAATGGTTCTGAAAGTAATATCAGAGGTAAGGTAAAGATAATACTTAGTGACATTTTTCCCAATAGAACTGTGATATAAAACAAATTACAGTGCCTCAGAGGACATAGGAAAAGTCAGTCTTTCAGAAGCAGTAAAGGAAAGAGAGTTTTTTGTTGCTCTTCTTTTTCCTCAGGTGTCCTCGGTGCATATTTTGCATCACTTCTACGGGTACAATGAAAAGTTTATTCCTTGTTAATGAAGGATTTCTACCATGAAAGTATACAGCTCCAACTCATCACCAGACAGACTTGGAGCAGAATTGAAGGAGATTTTTGATCTTGTTGAAAAATAAGTGCTGCTACTGTTAGTGTTCTGTCATGCAAATAACTGTTGATGCGTTTTCAGATGCCAGTTGCATCATTTTTTATTGAATTCTAATTTAAAAAAAATAACTTCTGACAAAGTATTTGCTAAATCAGAGAAATAGGAAAGGAATAGAACAACATCCAAGGATATGTTCCCTTTAATGATTGTGACAGATTATTCTTACTGTGCATTCATAGAGTAGCATTGGTTTAAGGTCAGACATGAAAATAAAGTGTATGCAGATCTATTGTGTGTCCATAGAGAATTTCATTTGCACACAAAGGGTTGTTGCTTTAAGAGACATGAAAACAAAAAAAAAATTCAGTACTGATGTTTCATTATCTGAACTTATTAGCTGGCTATCTAGCATCACCCTGTTAGGCACTTTATGCTCTACTTATTCATAAAAATAACATCAGTGGATGTGCCCAGGTAAGAGTCTAAAGAAATCAGATGGGCACCCCTTCAAAAATTCTGCACTTAACCAGCAAGGAGAGAATTTCTGTCAGCAAGTGCAAAGACTGACGGCTTAGTTTAGCTGTGTTTGTGGAGCCTCTGAATTGCAGGATCTGGAAGTATTTAAACTTCTTCACTTTCGTCTTTCAATGTCTTATCCACCACATGATACAGTGCTTTTGTAGCTTCTCTTAACAGGCAGTAAGGGTGAGAATTAAGAAAAGGAATTCATTATTTTTGTGTGTTTATTTTCATGATTGGTTTCTGGTTTGAGGGCTTTGGATTTATTTTTTTTTTAAAGGGAGTGTTCTAAAGATTTGTTCTGTAACACTTTCTAAAACATCTTTTTGTTTGTTTGATTTACTGTTCATCTGAAATGCAAACAATAGAACTAGACTTTGGCAAGTTGCTCAGTGCTTACAAATGATTAGCAGAACATTTCAGAAGCACAGTGTTTGACAAAGATGAATATTTCTGCCCAGTTGCTGTCCTGAATTCAGTTTGTAGTAGGAATGCTTTAAAATGTTTATTACTTGATGCTGATGTCTGTGGGTTATTTTATGTCAAAGCATGCAGCTACTTTTCATCATCAGCCAAGTATAAAGTTGAATTAAAGGAGTTTTTTGACCTTGTCAAAATAAATGGGTGGGAACACCAACAAACAAAAGCTTGCCATCTTTCCAATCACTGTTTGTATAATGCACTGCTGGTCTGTCTAAAAGTCATATTACCAGTGTCAGTAAGAAAACATACTTTAAGTAGAGGAAGATAAACAATAGTGAAGTGTGCTATAAGTTCTATTATGCCCTTGCCCTCCTGTGTATTGCTGTTGAAATATATTCTGCCAGCATTATATTTGCATGTCTAATCTTATCCCTTTGATGACAAATTATCTCTGCCATTGGTATAATCCCATAAATGCTTTAAGGAAACTATACATTTTAACAATGATCATAGGCTGTCTGACATTTTGAATAAGGCGTTTGGAAAACTGATCAAACATAAATAAGAAACTGGCAACACTTACCTCAATAGTTTTTAGAAGTGTTCTCTCAGATGTTTTAGACCTTATCATGACTGCATCCCCCTTCCCTGGGGCTCTGAAGTATAAAAGGTCCGTATTGGAATAGAAATGATTATTAACAGAATCCATCATCTCCAGTAAATCCCATCAATATGTCTCATAGGAAGATTTTCTGCCATCTTACTATTCTTATAATAAAGGATATTTACTAGTGTTTATTAAAAAAAAAGTTATTATTCTTTTTGGTAGAGATAAGGGGAAATTTGCCTAGTGGTAGTTAATAAGTTTAGCAATTATTACGGGGGGGTGGTGTGCTCTGCTTCTAATTCACTAACCATTTTAGAAGTACTAGATCACCACTATTTCTAATTTACAACTTAGTTTAGTCTCTAGAAAACTTCTAGATTTATTATGAAAATATTTTTACAGATACATGGTATCACATTTAAAATCACACAGGATAGAAATAAAGCTTATGTGATTTTTTCAAACTAGAAATTTAATTGTATTAAATAGTAAAATACTTAATCAACTTCAGACCTTGTTATTTTGTAATGTACACTTTCTGTTTTCTCTCTTTGAACTGAATCTTAACTTCATTTATAATAGGTGCCTGATTTTTAAAAGTCTAATAAAAACAAAATGGGTGCCTTTTCTCATTTTGTGATGAAATTAAACATTTTGAGGACCCACACTTTACTTTTAAATTTCACTCTATCGGAATTATTTTCTAACAATTTTTGTATTTTGGAAAAAAAGAAATCAAATTTATTAAGTGCTTAGCGAAATAGAACAAAATGTCCTCAAACACCACTTCTACAGACTTTTTTTGGGGTCTGTGTAAGGACCTGGAGAACTGTAGCATATCGTTTCATTAGAGGTCTGAGATATTCATCTGCTGTGTGTTAGTAGATTGTCCAGTGAGAGAGTACTCAGGGAGTACTTTGCAACTTAATTTCCTCACAAGATAATGTTGTATTTTAAACTGAGAGTGTGAAACTTTTTAACTGCTGCATGATTTAAACACTTCAGTAATTTTTTCCTCCTTCTGTCATATTTTGAGAACAAAAATTCATAAATTTATGCTTTGACCTCCCCACTAGTGTAACGTGGTTCTAAATGCACCTGCAGTTGATGTCATACTTTATCTCCTATTTTACTGCAAAAGAGAAAATATGGTGAAACGTAAGAACAGTGTTGTGGTTTAGCCCTCGTCACCACACAGTTTCTCCCTCACCCTCCCCCTACCCAGCAGGATGGGGGAGAGAAACTGGGAAGAAAGGAAAACTCATGGGTTGAGATAAAGACAGTTTACTAGAATAGCAAATGAAAACTACAAAAATAACATAATATAAGGATATTAAAATATACAAAATGAACAGTGTGCGATTTCTCACCATCTGATATCTGAATGACCGATGCAGCCCATCCCAAGCAGCGATCACGGAAATGAAAACTGAGCAGCAAGAAAAGGAGGAAAAACGAGCCAGCAAGGTAGAGGGAATGATACCAGCAAGCAAGAGAAAGAGATGTGGTGGAGAAATGAATGCCAAGGATGCCCCCTCACATGGGCAACCCTCAATTATATACTGAGCATGACATTTATGGCATGGAATACTCTCTTTGGCCAGTTTGGGTCAATTATTCTGTCTGTCTTTTGCCCAGCTTTCTGCATCTGCATGTTAATGAGACTTGGAAAGCCAGACAGTGTCCTTGGTCTCATTAACAACAACTAGTATCATCAGAGTGTTTTTATCAAAATTCTTCACACACGAAATCCAAAACACTCTGGCTACTGAGACAAAAACTAACTCCATCCTGGGTGAAACCAGGACAAGCAGGAACTGATTTCGGAGAAAAAAAAAAAGTCACACGCCTTGTAAAGGATGTCATGATCCTTCAGCTTCCTTTCTACATGTTCTTAAGTAGTCTAGTTGTTCTTCACCCATATTCACTATGTTATTTTCTCCTCTCATTATAGCTGAAAAATTAATTTCTGGGGTAAAAACTCCAGGATTTTTTGTGCCCAGTAAATATGTTTAGAACCCACTTATTAGAAACAGTATGTAAAGGCATTTTTGGTTTATTTTGTTTTGTTTTTTTTTCTCTGTAGCCTGATGTAAATAGAACGAAAACAAAAAAAAAAAAGATTAAGTTGAGCTTCAAAAGAAAGAAGGAAGTTTTAAGCAGTCATGTCCTAGTTGATAAGTGGGAACATAAAGCTGGGCTGAAATGGAAACTTCTATTTTTCTGTTACTGTGTCAGAGCAGAGTGAAGCTGGCATCTCTGTAGAGACAGCTGAGTCTGGGCTGGAACATCAGCTTATGGTGAGGGACAGCATCAGGCCTGGTGAGGGGAATTGAGGTCGGGGACAGCCCTGGGATGGCTGGGCAGGGCCACTGTACCAGCTCGTGGGCCTGACTTAGTGGGGACCATGGCAGGCAGGGCTATAGGGAGCTGGAGACCAACACTGCTGTGGTGCCACTGAGGCAAAGACTGACTCCATGACAGGAAAGGGTGCATTGCTGGCTCATGTTCAACTTGTCCACTAGGTTGTCTAGGTCCTTTTCCACAAAGCTATTTTCCAGCCAATTGGCCCCCACCCTGGTCTGGTGCATGGAGATTGTTCCTTTCTAGGGGCAAGACTTTGCATGATGTTCCTTTCAGCCCATTTCTCCAGCTTTGTGTAGGGCCCTCTGAATAGCAGCACACCCATGCAGAGTATCAGCCACTCTTCCCAGTTTTCTATCATTTATGAACTTGCTAAGGGTATGCTCTGTCCCATCATCAAGGTCATTAATGAAATCTTCAACAGCAATGGACTCACTGCTGAACTCTGAGACACACAGTTGGGGATTGGCCTCCAGCTGAATTTCATGCATTTGATCTCTATGCTTTGATCCTGGCTGTTCAGCTGGTTTCAGTCTATTTCACTGCCCACTTTTCTAGACCATGTTTCATCAGTTAGTTCATGAGGATGCTATGAGACACAGTGTTAAAAGCCTTACTAAAGCCTTCCCTACACTCTAGAAAATGTCAGTGCACAATTTAAACTGTCATGACAGTATAAGCTCATTAGAAATTTATAGGACCTATTCTTGAGCCAAGCATCTATGTTTTATATATCCTGACCCACATCATGAATATTACTGCTTGAGGTTTTGCTTATTTTGGGTGCTGCAACACTCTGAATTGTTCCTTTGAAATTAAGATACAACTTTTTAAAATGGTACACGTCTGACCCTTAGAAACAGGATATGGCAATTTATTTTTAGAAGGATGAACATTTCTTACTGTATTTTTGCAACTGTTACATGGTTTTCTACTAGCAGAATCAACCATACTGAAGCTATGAATTTCCTCAGGACTCCAGTGGTTTAACCTGTTTGTCTGCTCACCTCTGCAGCACTTTTATGCAGCTGAAGCACTGAAGGTGCATTTCAATGTTTGCCCACCTGTGGATTTTCAAATAGTTCCTGAGTGCAGCAGCCTCACGCTCTTGTGATACATCATGGTTACAGCATGTATAGCTCTCTACCGAAAAAAAGGTTGTCTAATTTGGTTTTGCACAGAATAAATAGTTTTTGTATAAAGGTTTTCACTGTACATTTCAGAATATTCTCGTATTTTAGGGTGGATGAGAAAAGCGAAGTTAAATTAACCAAGTTTGCTAGAACTTGAACTTCCTAAAGAAATATGCACCACTGAGTGGATTTTCACGTTATGCTCCCAGTAGGGACTTTACATCTTGTAAATGCTTCAGTTTAATAGATATGAAAAAGAGAATTATCTTCTTCTTTGCAGAACAAAACTGTTGCTCAGGTATTTTAGAAGTTGGTTTGATCTCTTTATTCTGTACATAAAATGAAAGATTAAGGAGTACTTGCCATTCCCAGATGTAGCTACTTCTCTGGCCTGGCTTTGGGTGAGAGAAAAGCTTTGCATAGCTGTCTTTTAAAAACTATGGATTATGGATGGCTTTTTTTTTCCCCCTGCAAAGTTAGAATCTGCCTCTTCTCTTTTGAAATGCATCCCAATCTCTTTTCTTAAAAAAAAAAAAAAAAAAAAAAAGTCTTAATAAGGCTCACAGCTATTCTCTTGTCATGTAAACTGAGTTTTGGGGGTCTGTGTTTTTGTTTTTTTTTTTGTTTAAATGTTGATACATTTGTACATAGGTGCTCCACATGCCTGCTCTTCAGCAGAGGCTTATAGGTCTTCTGATGGCATCTTTTGCCTCTTGGCCCCTCTAAGGCAAATCCACACCGAAATCATCAGTGACAAAATGAAGAGTCTAACAAGTGAGTAGAATGACTGCAGAGTTTCAGGCCCAATGCAGAAGACATAAAGGACAGATAGTTCCTCAGAGCTGCGCAACACTCATAAGATACTGTATAGCAGACCATGGAACTGAGCTGAGACTTGTTTCAAAACTCTTTATTACTTCTTCAACCTCAAATGGCTGTTAGGGATATATGATAGACAGTCCTAACTTGATTGAAGCCAGAGTGTGAGAGATGATACATACAAAGTAAGATAGAAATAAGGTGCAGGGTGGGGCGGTGTTTGTGGAATATGCTTTAGAAAAAGTCTAGAATCTCTTAGGGATTTTTATTCATTGTAGGCGAATGAAGAAGCAAGAAGAAAATTGTTTGAAATAATTTTCAGGTCACCTTTAACAGTAACAGTAATATCATTACAATATATGAGCTGAAACATAAGAGAGAAAGATCTGATCATTTTAAAAGCTAAAATAGAGCAATTAGCTGGAAAGGATGTGTCATGCCTTACAATAAAAGTTAAATTACAGTAAAATACTTCCTCACAAAAAATGCTCTCCATGTGCCAAAGCCCACACATCAAACCGTACTTTCTCCAATCTGCAACACAGTAGTTCCCCCACCTGCCTGACTGTAAGAATGCGAGGGATGATAAAGGGCCTGATTCTCTACTGTGCTATGGTAGCTTGATACTCATTAGAAGTCATTGACTTTGCTGGAGTTGCTCTGTAAAACTGGACTAATGGAATATGAAGGTTTATAACTTAAAATAAATCTCTGGTCACCTAATAATTCAGATAAGCTCTGCATGCTGCTGCCCATCTTTGATTGTCAGTCATGCCAGTAGCTCTACATCACTGATGAAAATGGTAGAGGGACTTTGTCCACTCCTAGCTGGGTCACAATTTTCTTTTCAGCTTTCCTATATTATAATCTGTTCCACGCTTGCCTCTAACAGCCCATCTAGTTTTTTTCTTGGTGAGGTCTTTCAGAAACCACCTCAGAAACTCTCTTATCTAACCAAAGACATGTGGAGATCTACATATGGTCTACTTTGCTTTATGTTCTTTATATGTTCCTGCAATTTTCTTTTTTACTTTAACTCCTGTTCAGCCCCCTAAAAAGAGTACTGTGTTCCATATATTATAGGCGTCACTGTATCAGAGCAGCAGCCATCACAGCACTCTTGGGTTAGTTCCTAGGTCTTGATCCGTTGCCATCTGAACCGATCTCCACCTTGAAATCCTATCTAGAGTAACACTGACAGACATGTAAATACTGGCTGGGGAAGGCTAAGAGATAGCCTTACAGCTATTTATTTATTTATTTTTATTTCTTTATTTACTACTTAAGTAGTATACTCAGTAATTGAAAAAAAAAATTAGAGAAAAAGAAAGCCCACAGAAATAAGCAACCCCATTAACTCAAATTTCTCTGAAGTTAACTTGTTTTATTATTACTAGAATTTGCACTTAGTCAACAAATACATTAAGCTTATTTTTAATAGAAATATATACTGCAATATATAGCTATATATTTGAAAACCAAAAAGATATAGTAGGAAGTTACATTTTGTAGTAGCTATGAGGCATTATCTCTCTCTTCTCAAAGGATAACTTCCCAGAACTAATTTCATTGAAAAAGCAAATTGCAAGGTGCTTTTTATCCATGTTATGTATATTAAAAGAAACAATGGTCTGATAGACCCATCAAAACTTGATTTCAGAGTGAGAGTTTCAAGCATTAAGGAAGCTGCATCACTTCTTACTTATTTCTGTGCTCTGTTTCACAAAAGAAAAAAAAACAAACAAACGAATAAAACAAAAGGAACTCCTCTGAGCTGTCTTCAGAAGTTAAGCTTTGATGAGACTTGGTGTAGCATAAACAACCAGACATTTCACTTCCACTTTAAAACCACCAGTCCAGCTCTAAAGTTAGAGAGCATTCAGGAGGTTCCTCTGTTTCTGCAATACTGAAAAAATATTGCTAATTGTAACTCTGTAGGTCTATTATGAGAACTCAGTGGCAATAATATTTTTAAAGTAATTAATTTAGGATGTAGACAGTAAGGAATAATGAGTAAGGGTGGTTGATACTACCAGAGCTCTTACATCAGTGCTACAGCCAAGAGTTTTACCCACTCTTTCTGGTGACAGGGCTGCCAGCAGTTCATGTAAGGATGAGGGCAGCAGGGCAAGTACTTGTATATTACTTGTGGCTGGGAAGGACTTTGAAGATGCATCAATTCTTCTTATTTTGTAAGCAGGTTAGACCACAAATCCCTTTTAGAGAAGGGGCTGTCGACAATATTATCTGCACTTCTCTGAGAGTTTAATCCTTCTCAGAGTGTGGCAGTACAGGAAGAAGAGGAAATGAAATCTCTGAATCTTCTTTTAGTGTCTTGCGAACAATCCAGTTACTAGGGGTGGAAACTTTATTTCCTATCTGAATATTATAGGAGAGCTGTAATGAAAGAAATTTAATTCATCATCCCTCCATATTCCGTGGGCAGAATTTAACAGTGATTTCACTCACTTCATCTTACGATGTACTTTTCTCCCTTATCAATTTCTTAATATTGTACAGCTTATTCTACAGCTCACCTGGCTCCTGTGATTCTCATCTAACACATTAACGTAGCGTTTTATGATGGAATGGGAAAAATGCACTATTTAACTATTTACCATTTGTGTGCATTTCTTTTTTTTTTTTCTTATGTTGGAAGCTGATACGTGATTAAGTTCATGCAGGTAATTTTGAGGGTGGCCATAGAAGACTCATTTGAGTTTTTATTTCCATTCTTATAACAGACAAGCTCATGCCTTTCTGCAGACTGTGATGAAGAGCAGTTTGACCCGAGATACTCACACTGGAGAACTATGAAGCCACTTTTTGAATCAAAGGATGCTTTAATTTTCTTTCTTGAGAGTGTTTTAGGGAGATATTTTGTTTGCTGGTTTTTCCCTATGATTTTGATAGTGCTTCTGACCTGTAATTACTGGATCTAGCCACAGGATATCTGAGAACAAGCAAATAAATCCTGAACTCTGCAAGCAACAGAGGATTTTTTGAAACCAGTTCAAATTTGCTAGTTCTTCAGCTCCTTTGCCAATTTAGTCAATTCGGTAGATTAAGGAAGATTAGTATCTCCTGACTGTTTCACTAATAATTGAGCCAATTCAATTACTCCTGCAGATTTTTAATTTCCTCTTGTTTAGTAGTGGGAAGTTAAATCTACTACACAACCATTCTCAGGATATGCATATGAAGGTACACTAGACAGTTACATTTTCTGCATTTACTTTTTGATTCATAGTTATTTTTACCATGGGTGTTTTTTATGTATTTCCTTGTGCAAACATTTGAAAGACACCATATTTCTGAGCTCTTAAAGAATTAATAGTCATGATCTAAGTTAAACTCAGAATCATTAGTGAGAGTGTATTCAAGACTGAATTCCTTAGGAACAGAGCAGCAACATCAGCAGCTGTTTTTAACTTTGATCCTAGCTGAGAATCTGACCTCATGGGTATCTAGATGGTGACAGTGAAAATCATAAAAGATGATCTGCACACCCTCAGGAAGTGAGGCGCACTGACTCTTGCGGTAATTCTTCATGCAGACAGCTTACTGAATTATACCCATGTCCTTTAGTTCCACTGGTGCTGAAATGCAATTTGTAGAGCAAAGTCCTATTGTACTTGTTAGAATAAAAAAAATGAGGAAAAAAATACAAGATTTTTTTTTTTCTCAGTTTGGTCATTCCTTTATCACCAATGCATTGACCCTGGGCCAAACTCTTCGATGATTTCTAGTGGTTAGTTGCTGTATATGGAAACCTCAGCTACAGTTATTCAAGTAAACATTTTGTCAGGTCCTCAGGAAATTCCCAGAGAAATATGCATGATAGCATCTGTAGTTCATAAAAACAAATGAAAAAACCCCTCGCCTTAAGTTTGATTAGTAAAAACACAGAACCTTTTACCCTGGTAGTTTCCAGGTGGGAAATTTGGCCAGTGAAAGCATCTCAGCAGGCAGCTGGGTCATCTATCAAAGAATGATAACCAGATCCATGCTTTGTTTTTGGTCCTTGCTCCATTAGCTGCTGTTCCTGCCAGCTGAGAGAGGGCCTGAGTTGGGGCAATTCAAGAAGATCTAGTGCCAGGTTGGACACTTTAGGAAGAGAAGCTAGGCTAGGAGTTTTTGGGGTGGGAAGCACAGCTTATTCTGTCTTTAATAACTTGTATCAGAACCAGACTAGAAAGGTCAGGTCTCCAGCTGAGAAAATGCAATTAGCTCCTACATAGAATCTATCATCTACAGTGAAGAGACTAGACAAAAAGAGTGGTTTGAGTGTGGTGGTCTGCTAGTCCTAGTCATTAGTGGGGTTTTTCTTGTTTTATGTGTTTGTAAACTGGCTTAGTGCAATGAAGGTAACTTTTTCTTTGTTAGAGACACTGTGCAACAAAGCTATCATTATGAATAATGATGAACATGTATCATCAGAGTCTTGTGATACACTTCAGATTGCAAACTGCAACAATGAATATTTAGTTATTAAAAGGTCATCTTTCCTTTTTGTTTGATTTTGCAACTATGTAGAAAAAAAAAACAAACCTGCATAATCTGAGATATTTCTTTGCAAGTTCCGTTATTACATTGACCATTGACCTCAGAGTAAGTGAATGAGATACCTCCAAAGAATTGAATTCCTTGCTGTGTTGCAGAAATTGTGTATAGTTTAGGTACAATTTACTAGAGAAAAACACCTTTTCTTTATTCCTCAGCCAAACAAGTGAGTTAATATGTATATTACTGCATGTAGTCTTTTAACAAAGTGAGTGGTCTCTATCATTTATTTTCTTCTTTGCCTTAAGAGAAGAAAAAGAAAAAAAGTAATTATGTAGGCTGATTCTGTCTAAATAAACCTACCTAATTTTTAATATATAAATTGTTCTAGCAGATAGACGCTCTAAACAGGAGTTAAGACTACTTGCTGTGTATTAGCCAACATCCAAACAGCAAAATAGTCCCTCAGAAGTCACACAGGAAACGTGTTATCTTCCTCTCTCTCTCAAGCAGCAGAAAATCAGCAGCTTAATACTTCTCATCTTGATGCAGCACTACATGTTACTAACTGTCAAACCCAGCAGCTCCTATTCTGTTGCCAACGTCACTCTGAATATTCCTGTGTCAAGTTTCAGAACAGGGAGACTAGTGGCTCCCTCCTTTTCTCTGTACTTTTTGTCTCAGCTAAGCAGCCTATAGGCAGTTTACAGAGTTACCTGTTGGTGTCTGTCATCTGATAATGCTGGGTGTTTCATTGTGATACCATAGTTCCTGTCCCGAGGTGATGAAAAACTGTAAGCTTTTGCAAAATACCGGTTGGAGTGCTAAAAGGAATTCAGCACTCTGATAGAGTTAATTCATCATTATCTATCTTCACTTGTTCACCCACTTAACTGAACAGTGCAGTATTAGACACGTTCTCTCTTGATTCTAGCAATTATGCTGTTCCCATTACCTTCCTCCATTATGAGCTATTGAAGGCGTAAGTACAGCTATGAGAAAAGATTTCTTGAAAGCTTTTTTTAAATGGTAAAAAATTCTGAAAAGCAGGAAGAGAGTTTTGTGGGGCAGTTTGATCACTGGTCTGCTAACATTTGCATTTGTAAGCTGCTATTTTGAATGTCTGAGTACTCTATGTACGTGCTGACTCTGTTTGCTGAGCTTTCAAGGGTGTTCTTTGGAGGAGCAGCGAGAAATATGAGACTGATCACATGCCTCAGGAATCATAGTGCTTTATAAATTAACGTCTCAGAGAAATAGAAAATAAAAAAAAAACTTGTTTTAGGAGGGAGGGGGAGAGAGAGTTTTAAAATGTATGGTTCTAAGAATAATTATATTTTCCACAGAAAAAAATAATAGTGACAGGGAAGCCTGGAAAGGGTCAGAGATTTAATGTGAAAACACATGCAGTGCTCTGAAGCGACTTACGCACATCTAAGAAACCTTGTAAATCCCAAGTAGAGATTAGTGGCTAGAATTTTCTGTTAACTCATGAAATAATATTTTGGTTTGAGCAGAGAAAAAGTAAAACAAAGGGTATAAGGAGATGCATTTCAAAGCTACATCTCCTATTATTTTAACAAAAAGTGAAGATCCAGATACAGATGTTCTCATTACAGCAGCATTCATGGTAATCAGGACTACTTTTGTTGTAGATGAATGACCACAGAGAAATATAATGTAGTAAAAAATGTCCTCAGAATTAGGGCCAAGAACTAGCAATCATCTCTTAAACTGATAGAACCATTTATTTATCAAAAGAAGTACACCTGTTTTTAAATGAAAGGAGGTACTGGAGGGTATTGTACAAGTCTATGGGAGACTCTCCACTAATTGGCTCACAGAAGTTAAGCCAAAGCATGCAAAATTCTCCCTTTCTTCTTGAGGCTCAGTGTTGATTGCCCATTGTTAATATTTTGAGGTGTATCATCTCTGAAACCAAGAGTTTCAACCTTCAAATACTCAACTTTGAAATGCTTAAGCTAGGAGAGAAGACAAGACTGCAAAAATGTGCAGAAACTAGAATCTGTGTTGCAAGATAAGCAAACGAAGACTAGTGAGGCTATGTTTCTGTACTAAAATACTAAATACTAAAATACTAAATACTTCTGTTATTCCAGAAGAATTTTTTTTTTTTTACCTATGTAGAAGCTTGCTGTTAGGTAGATCCTGGACAGGTTTTCAATTAAGCTTCCTTACCTGCTGTTAGAGTCAAGCTAGGGACAAAACTCAACTTAATTGGTTTTAAATGCTCAGCAAAATCTTTCTACTTTCTTAGAAATCCAGCTTCTTAGCAATAAGGACTACTTGCATACACAAGGCATTTGGATTGTGTTTTAACAAAAGGGTTTATTTCAGTTACTAATTTTTCAAAACTGTGTCAGTTTTCAGTTTCATGAGGTAAGCTTAAATTTACGTCTCACATTCCAAATCTTCTTCTTCAGATTTTAAATGTTTTGGCATATCAATCTATAATTTCTTCATATGGTTCTTTAAATACAAAATTTCTCATCACTGTGTTAGTGTCTACTGATAATATAATTTTTTTCCCTAAAATGAAATTTGTCCTCATCTTTTGAATAAACCATAAGGAGAGAATGCTCCTTAAAATACCCATGGAAATACTTTGAGCTACTGAGCAACACCTGGTCCAGTTTCAAAAGAAGACTGTTGCAGATATTTAATCTGTTCTAACCTTAAAATTCCTCTGAATTTTGAAGAAAACATGATTAGATAATATATCTTGTTGAGATACTAGGTATCCATGCCACGTTTTGTAAATGTTTTTGGCTTTTTTTTTAATACAAAGTATTCTCAATATGCTATATCTGTAAGAAACAGTGTCATAGACACACATTGAAGCTGGCGACTCAAAATGGCAGTCGGTATTCCAGACATCTCTTGAAAATTTAACCCTATTACTGAACAAGTGAAAAGATTGAGTTTTCAGAGGAAGAGTAGAGGAAGACTTATAATCAGACTACCATTAATAATTGTATTCATGCATTCATCTAATTTTTTTTTGCTTCTGAAGTCAAAACTTGGTTTGATAACTTGTCTGTGCATACCTGCAGTAATCAATTTTTCTTTCTTATCAATATATATCTCCAAAACACTGCCCAGAATATAAGCATACATCCCTAGAATGTTTGTATGTGAGGATTATCAAACTTTTAATTTTCCAGTATGAATTTTGCTTCTTCCATTGTAGTGCATCACACACACATTTTCTGAGGTGAATGTTGGCTTGTTGTAGCCCTGGAGATGACAAGCAGTAAACTCTTGCTCCACAAAGCCCTAGTTCAGGGCTATGTCTTGATGTTTGTGTTACATTGCAGAATAAAAAAACAAAGAAGCAGACCACGAATGCAGTGCAGATGCCTATACAATAAATTGGATTAATCTACAAGTTTTACACTTCATTACCACTCTGCCAAATATTCTATTCCTAAGTGAGGATAATGGCTTCCGTGAACAATTAATTTAATTCCCTTTTGCCCTTTTTTAGAAATGCAAAGCTTGACTTTCACCACTCACCAGCAAATATATGTCTTATGTTGTGTAGTGAAGCATATTAACCTTAAGGCAAGCTTTAATGTCCATGATATCATGACCATAAATAGGTATAAATTTGGGAAATATAGATAATACAAAAGAAAAGTAGCCAGATTTTAATGGGCCATGCAACATGTTTTCAGTCTTGGGATTCTGGAGAGATGAAGTACTTCCCAGTAGAGCTTTATGCAGAAAACTCCTCATTGGCTATTCTTAGAGAATGAAATGGAGTAATTTTTTTTCTTTTTGTTGTTTTTTTTTTTTTTCTCTAATTTATCTTTCATTATAATTAAACACACCTGACTTTACCTATGCAGAATTTGGGAGGAAAATTAAATGCAGATTACAAAAAGTAATGCTTAAAACTAGAGTAATGCCTCAAATTCTAAATTTCAAAAGGAATGCTGTTGTATATGAAGATTTTATTGGCATTCACTTAAAGTGACCTGAATAATTTATTGATGTCTTTCTGCTTGTCTGCAATGTATTCTGATACACCCATAATAAAGCCTTAATGTCCTTGTTGGAAATGGTAGTAGGAGTAAAAGTGTCTCTCTCATATTAAATATATAGTATGTTATAAAAAACTGAGAGTTTCACAGAGCTGGTTGCAAATTATGAGTTATGAAATGCAGACAGTTGATAAGAAATTCAAATCAGTGGTAAATTCTACAGCACATAAGGATAAAGACAAGAATAAGAGTTTCAGTATCTCTAGGAAAAAAAAAGAGCTTAGCTTTAATTTAGATGAGTTGCTAAGAAGGGAGAGTAATGATTCAGAAGTTAGATATGTTTGAACAAATACTAATGTAGTTCTTGCAGAAAGGTTCTTGATGATGTTTTCACATCTCCAAGTTGAGTGTACCTTCTATTTCAAGAGTATCTGGAGCAGGTATCAAAGAGCAAAGACTTAAGATGTGTATTTGAGCTGTTTGAAAAAAAGGACTTAAATGTAAGTCTCATCTCTTGTGAGACCCCACCTGAAATACTGTGTCCAGCTCTGGAGCCCACAACATAAGGACATGGACCAGTTGGAGCGACTCCAGAGGAGGGCCACGAAGATGATCAGAGGGCTGGAGCACCTCTGATGCTCTGGAGCACCTCTATGAGGACAGGCTGAGAGGGCTGGGGTTGTTTAGTCTAGAAAAGAGAAGGCTCCGGGGACTCCATATAGTGTCCCTCCAGTACCTAAAGGGGGCTTATAAGAAAGATGGGGAGAAAATCTTTAGCAGAATCTGTTGTAATAGGACAAGGGGTAATGGCTTTAAGACAGAAGGCAACAGATTCAGACTTGGTACAAGGAAAAAATTTTTTACAATGAGGATTGTGGAACAGGTTACCCAGAGAGGTGATGGATGCTATGTCCCTGGGAACATTCAAGGCCAGGTTGGACAGGACTCTGAGCAACCTGATCTAGTTGGAGAAGTCCCTGCTCCTTGCAAGGGAGTTGGACTAGATGTTTTTCAAATGTCCCTTCCAACCCTAACTATTCTATGATCCTATGCTTCTAAAAGGAAGAATTATTTTGATTTGGGAGTGCTGAGATGCAAAACATCAGGGTGGGGGGAGGGAGGTGGGAGGGGATGGGAACTCACGTGCAGCTATCACCTTGTTTCCACTGCCACCCGCATGCTCTGTTGATGGGCTGGTTTTTTTGGCCAGGATCCAGGTCCCATAAATCATCATTCTATGGATGCCATGCCTAGGTTTGGCTGCATGGGCAACATAGCGACGAACTGGTTATGAACTCACATTGCAGCCGAGAGTCTGTGATCCACAAGTGGCACTTATCGATTGCCTTTCAGCACTACAGGGTTTCTCCAGTGCTCTGCTCAGTGTGCTGCCTCCCTTTCTGACCTCCATCCATTGTTTAGGGAGCTTAGGACCAGGTTCTAGAGCAGACAGTGGGGGCTAAATTCAAGAGAGGTGCTATATTATTAGTTTATTTCCCTTCAGATCGCAGGACTATAGTTTCTTACTTAGGTATGAAAATAAAATTAATACATCTGAAGGAATCTTGCATTCAAGGATCTCAAAAGAATTAGCAAGGTAATTCTCTGAGTTAGTGCCACCAATGCATAAGGTGTTTTACAATACTGACGACGTTCCAGATAAAGAGGAAAAAAGCTCCAGCAAGCTGAACGGTTGATGTCCCAACACGCCTCTGTCACACTTTCTGCTTGTTGCCAAAGTGTGTTGGCACAACAGAACGAGTATAGAAACAGGACAGGTTTCAAGATAATATTATACAGTTTATCTCTGGCTATTTTTCTTTTCTGAGGGCCTATTTTCATCAAAACTACATATTATCGATTTCTGTATTTTGTTAAATATAAATGATCTTTGACACAACTAGATGTCTATAAACAGCTTAGGAAATACAGCAAGTTATATTTCACAACCTGTAGTTTTCTTTCAGGCAAACAAAACTGTAAGGTCAAGAGAAGCTGCAAGACACTGTGGAAAGACTAAATAAAATTATAGCTGTTATCCAGTGCGTTTTGGTTACATATGCCTCAAAACCTTAAAATCACACAAAAAAACCAGTAACAACAAAATCCACTAAACTTCTAAAATATGTTAGGAGATTTCTTCAGTTGTGTTTACTTTCACTATTAAATTTAATTGCCTTCTAATACAGTCTGTAAAGGTGCTGAAGTCTACCTTGACAGGCACTATTGGGAAAAAAACACATTTTCTAAGACTATTCAACTATAAAAAAAATCTTATAGTGTTTTTGTAAAGTGTTACAGGTAGCAGATAAGAAAAGACTTTCGCTATCGTAACATCTTATAGTATTAAGTCAATGTTAAAATTTAAATTACCAGTCTTAGTTCAATTGTAGAAAAAACCCTTGATAAATATATTCAAAGTATCTTCTAAATAAAGGAATATCTGATAAAGGAATTACAGTAGAATTAAATTCTGCAAAATAAAATTAAGTAAAGAACAATTAACCACTGACTATATTTCAATTGATTAAAAAAAAACTAAACCCACAACTGAGTATATGTAGAGAGTTACAAATATGCAATTTGCGTAGTTTTTTTTCTTGTTGTTGTTGTTGCTTCAGCATCCAGGAATATATTGGAAGACAAGTAGATCTCCACCTTACAGAAGAACTGAGCAAGTATTAGATCCCTGGGATTGTGTCGAGCTAGAATATTTTTATTCTGAAGTACTGTGCTCATGAAATGAAAAGGGCAATCATTTTACAGCGGTGTAGTAGAGTCCACAGAAAAAATACTTAAAAGCCAATTTTGACTTTCTGAGGGCATTCTAACAGAAATTATCAGAATTTTCATGATCTGAGTGGTTCTAGGGGGGTAACATAAAAAAACTCAAATGGTGGTGTGCTGTGAAATTTGGGGAAAAAAAGTGTGTTTTATTCTTTATATATACCACAGCCATGAGGAAAGGTAAAAATGTAATTTCATGGAAAAATGAAAAAACACAATTGCAGGAACAAGGTTTAGCTGAGAATGTTGTGCTCTGTAATTGAAACCATCCCTGCTATACAAGGAAAGATTCAGGGTCTGGCAGACAGTAAAGAAAAAAGATTTTTTTTCTTTATAAAAAGTGTTATATATTTAATCTTCTTTCCTCACAAGTAGCTGTAAAAGCAGAGTGAGAAATGCTAGAAGAAGCCATTCTACCTCTCTGGGGAGCAAAATGTGCATTGACAGTGATAATAAATTCTATGCCAAGCAACAAATAAGGAAAGCATTACACTTCCCTGAGTTTGAAAAACCTTAGATAGGAGTGCAGTATTTAGCACTGGAGTACACAACACAGTTTCAAAGGTTGGCATCCTGTCTGTTGTTCTTTCTAGTGCAGAGTGAGAGATGTTCACTGTCTAGATCAAATGTGACTGAAAGTTTATTAAAACCTGTGGTGTTTAGAATTTTTTTATATTACTTTGTACAAGTTTGTGAGGTGGTGGGTTTTGTTCTTTTTGTATATCTATGGCCTAAACTTATAAAGGATATGTTACATGATAATCTTAAAATAAATTAAGTTGCCTTCTGCAGTTATGTAGAGATGAAGCCTTAATAAAAAGAAAAAAAAAATAAGAACAGATGTTTTCCTTTCTTCTCATGCTGCTGGAAATGTTATCTTTCTGATTTCTGGAACCATTGTTATAATTCCACAGGTATCTACTATTGGTGAAGGTACCAGGAGCTGTCCTCAATTGTGCTGATGGTGAATCAAGGTGATTTCCATTGTATCTGACACAACTGGGAAAGGATTTAACAAAATTGCAACTCAAAAGTTGATTTTCAAAGAAAAAAAGCCCCAGCAACAGTTATTTTGCCACTAGTTTTGAATTTTAAATAGCTAATTTTGGAACATCATCCCCACTTCAATGTGAGTGTGAATACAGCGTTGGAAAAATAAGGGGATGTGTGCATTATTGTCTTTGTCCAGCAATGGTTGGGGTGGATTTTTTAAATGGAATTGCAATCCATCCAACTTGCGTACTGGTTTCTGCATTCTTAAGGTAACTTGTTTATTTCTGTTATCTGAAAACTAATCTGAAATCTCTCAATTTCCAACTGATTATTCTGCTAGTTGTTCTGGTTGAAGAGCTTGGCTACCTTCAGCTGCCTTCCTCTGCTCTGTGCTGTATCACACCCCTGGAGCAGAGGCATCAGAAGAACTGGTATTTTACCTGTAACTTTATCTTAGCATATTAATGTAAACTAAACTTTTTGTACAGTTGAAATAAATAACCTGGTCTATGAACTGTAGCAGCTAAGTCTGATTGGAATTCTGCTCTAAAACTGTGATGAATGATTTTTAAAATACATGGATGACCAAGTGAGAATGCCAGTGGTTGATTATATACTGTAGACACAATGTTATGGGTATTGTAAAACGCTAAGTGTTCAGATATAAAATAGAAATATCAGACATTCTGTGAATCTTACTATTTTACTTTCAGTTACCTACATCCTATAACAGTCTGCTTGGAGAGCTAGCAAATAGATCTTTTTTGAATGGAAACATTTTCTAGTGATGTTTCCTCAATGCCCTTATGTGCAACCATTAATCATCTCTCTGAATGGCTCTTTCAGGAAATAAAAGAAATTTTGCTGTGCACACTTAATTTCAACTCCATTCTTTAAACAGCTTTTGTTTTTCTTTTCTGAGTGTTGCTTAAAAATACACTGGAAAATCTATGATGTGATCCATGTATTTCTCATATGTATGCAAGCTGAACCCTCAGGAGCATTTTCTATCTAGAGTTACAGAAGAAGCTATTGGTAAAACTTCTTACATTAAAAAAAAAAGCAAAATCCAAATCTCGCTTTCTGTGAAAACCTCTCATTCTGTGTATCATGGATACTTTTTGGGTTTAATTGACAAATCATTACAAAGAAGTTTTATTTCTGTGGGAAGAGACCTTGTACTACTTGTCGAGACACTTTTCCAAATAATGATCTACCACTGTGCTTTAACAGTGTTCTGATATCATTGTATGAGGGGAGGGAAATGAAAAAAGTCTCTGTTCAATGCATAGAAATAATTCAAAACATCGTTTTAAAACGAGCATATAAATACTAATAAACTGAAAAAGTACCCTAGTTTATTTAATGTCACGTCTCTTTTATTGATATGAGAGCTACCATTTGCTAAACTACCAGGCTATGAAGTTTGTACTTTGAATTTGTGAAACGGGAATCCTAAGGGTATCAAATTTAAGAAAAGAAGAAATACTCTCCACAATACAAAGTATGATTCTTTAAATAGAACAAATTCAATGACCTTTCCTATGTTATGAGTTCTCACTCTTTAAAGACTTTCTAATTTTTAAAGAAAGAGTGAGAACACTTCAGTTTTTGAAGGAGAGTTAAGGTTTGCTGGAAATTATGCTTTTACCCAGTTGTCAAAATTACTTAGGAATGGGAAATATATCAGAGAAAATGGTAATTTTACACTACTGTTCTCAGGGGAAGGTTTATTTACAATTTCATACAATATTTTCAAAAGTCACATAATCAAACTTCTTTCAAACTGGTTATAAGAAAAGACGAAAAGAAGCAATAGTGGAATTTTGAGAACTGCCCAGGTGCTCGGCTCTGACAGAAATGGACATTAAACAGAGAAATAGAGAGAATCTAAAATAAAATATCCAATTACCCCATATCTTTTCAATTATTATTGTGCAGTTTTGGCTGACTAATACTGTAATACTCTTAAGCAGAATTATGGAAAGTATGGAAAGTTTTCCTTAAAGAGGAAAAAGTGGGGTTTTTTTTACAAACTTTTCAATTTGCTTACAGATGACAACCTCATTCACATCAACAAGATTCCTCTGCTAGCTCCTAAAATATCTTCTTGGTTAAGCTAAATAAAATTTACCTTTTCTGCAAATTTGTTGACATCTGAAGATGGAAACTTTTTCTTCTCTGGCTTATGTTGTTTTTTTGACTCAAAACAAATTTATCTAATATTCAGTTGAATGGGATAGAACCCTGAAAAAATTCAGCAGTGACAGACCTGAGATAAAGTCTTCAACTGCAAAAGTTTGTGGGCATCTATTGCCTGAGTTTTTTCTGTCACAAAAAAAAATGTATGGATTACAATTTCTCCTGAAAAAGATCATAAGAAAGCTTTCTGATTTTGTTGTACCTTGTGGGGAACAAACCAGCCATAGCATTTAAATGTTACATAAACTAGATCAGCATAAAAAACAATAAGCCAGTGAGAAAGCTGCCTGAGGTGACTGCATTTGTTGCAGAGGTCGTATTTACCTATTTATCATTGATTTACTTCAGTTAGTTTATTAAATTGTAGGTTTTCAGTCTGCTTTAGCCATCATCTTTTCACCATCTTTTATGTGCTGAGCACATGGCATAGCTCCCCTCTTAGCTCTTATCTATGTGTATATGAAGTGTAAGACCCATTGTGTTCTTTGGAGGTGTGGGTTTTCAGTGAAGCGCTGGCTGTGCAGTATCTACTTGTATAAATAATCCTATTTATCTCTTTACTTCTTAAAATTTAACATTTCATATTAAAATGCATCATACTTTTGGGGATGATGGGGAAGAGTAGTGTACTGATTGTTTCTTGTTTCCATGCTTTAAATTCAAGTATATATTCCTATTCTTTCCAAGTACTCTTATTTCTTCTGAATATTTTTGGGATTTGTATTATTTTTTCTAGTATAGTAGGGGTTTTATATAGCCTAGAAAAGGGTATAAGTTCAATATTTATAATGTTTATATCGACAGAAGACTTCGTTGTTGAAATGAAAAATTAACAGTGAAGTAGGCATTTTCCTCTTCCAACAGAGAGAATTCTTGCAGACACCTATGTTTAGTGCACTCTAAATAGAGGGGGAAATAGATAAATGACTTGCAATTACTTTTTCTCCTACTTTTTCTTTTCTTTTTCCTTCTTTCCTGTTGATTTAAATAGGCGGAAAAAAAAATTTGGAACTATTATGCTTAGGCTTTAATTGCTACTTTTGAGTGTTGTAGATGCTATTAGAAATTTTAAAAGAATATATAAATAGATTTCATTCAAGTTGCAGGAAGGTATAGGGTTGGTCATGCTCATTTTAGATCTGAGAAACTGAATTAGGTTTTAACTAAGGTAGAAGGAACTACATTGATGCTTTTCAGAACAGAGGAAGTCTTAGTTCTCACAGGCTCCTAAATTCCAAGATTAACCATGCTGTTTTGTCACTAGATGCCACCTCTCATAAATGCGGATTGGACCACAATGTTCCTGGAAAAAGCTGTACTAAGCTTGATTCATTCATTACAGGTGAACTGCATCCTTAGGGTGCAGACAGCTGTGGCAATTCAGTCCTCAGAAGGAATAAAAATGTGTCTGACTCACCTCTCCCTCTTTCCTCCCAAGAGTGTACAGCTGCATTAAGAGATTTTTCTGCTTCAGTGCACTGCTCTACCACTTTTGCTCTCTCTCGACCAGTTCTGATGGAGCCTGTACTACCTGTAATACTTTGGAACGGCAGTCTACACATCCTTTTACAACATTCCTCCAAACATTTTTTTTTCAACAGAAACAAGACTATCCAAAGCCTGCATGAAGCCCGAAATCTTTCTATGTTCATAATTTCCTTTATGCCAATATTTTTTCTCTTTGTGTAATACGAATCTATTTAGACTTGTTATGCAGGAAGAGCTCCATCTAACTCTATGTCGGCAGATGGGTTTTGATTTTTTGGTGTATTCAAGTAGGGAACATTCTTCTAGAAGTAACAGAATAGGGCATGCACACAGATGAGAACTATATATACATAGATATACTATGTCTTATTTACTGAAAGTTGGTTTTATATAATGTTCCTGGAAAAAATGGAAAAGGTGACATAAATTTATAGTTTAAACTATAGAGGTATCCAACCCAGTCCAAGTACAAATGTAATCAAATTAAATCATCTTTGTTGATTCTTGGTCACAGACAGTGGCTCTTCTGTGTGCTGAAAACTTTTCTTGGAAATATAAGGAGAAAAGAGTTCATGAGGGTGACGTTGTCCCTCGAAACTTGGTCACATACAGTCTGTTCACTTAGGTGTATCTTGCAGTGAAACACTCCTGCACTCATCTCTAGGTGCAAGAGTGCTTCAGCACCACGGTCTGTAGGTGTTGATGCAGGCGTTCGGAATGACTGCAGTGGGTCTTCAGCTTAAGACATTTATAGAGACAATTTCTGTGACCGGTCAAGGAGACATAAGTGTTGGTTATTAAAGTGGGGCGAAATCTCAGCCCCTTTTGGTAAAGTTTATTATAAAGAGCTCTTTGGCCTCTAGATGACACTGTGTACCTAATGCTGTGCTCAGTCTCTAAGCAGAAATTCCAGTCCATCTCCCCCTTCCCTTCTCATTGTAATTAAGAGCAGTTGCCCTCTATTTTGAATAAGCATTCACGACCCTGAAAGAAGCAAATGGAAGAATGTTGTTATCCAAAACAACTTAAGAAAAATACAAAAGGGTAAGACTGAGAGGTAAAAACCAGGAGTGATATGATCATGTCTATACAAGTGTTTAGTTACAGTTCATCACCAAAATTGGGACTGCAGTAATTCGTGCTTCTGTTGGCATTTTATCACAATGTCTGGAGAAGGTTCTCCAGCATGTGTCTCATTTCTCTGTCCGAATGCATGTTTACAGCCTGGCTTTAAAAAAATCACTTTGAGCCAAAATCTGGCATTCACAAGCAAAGTGTATGTGTAAATATTCAAAACTCTTATAGAAAACAGATGGATTTGGGGGGATTTTGCTTTTGGGTTTAGTTCATTTGTTTTTCCTGAGCTACCATTTGAGTAAAAAGTTAAAAAAAAAAATCTGAATGTGAAATTTTTGTGGAATTTATCCATCTAGTTCACAATAATTGCTATTTTTCCCTACTGCATTAAAGAGGCAGTCCTACGCAGTACTAGAACTGCTGCTTTCTACTTAACTTGTCAGTTATATCTGACAGAGATGGATTTCAGAGGCCAGCATTTAGCAATATCATTAAAGTGTGGAAATGGAGCAAATCCTTACATCAGCACACTTCGATGATATCACAAGCAGAGATGCAAGTGATAATCCTCACTGACACCTTCTGTGAAGAGTAAAACAACAATAAATGGAAGAGTGATAACTCCAAACCTAAAAAAAAGAAAAGAAAAAGAAAAAGAAAAAACCAAAACAAAAATCCAAGCTAGTGGACTGGTGTGTAATATAGATTTGCCTCATTAAAAGTAAAGTTTCAACATCATTTTTAGTATAGGGACTATCCCAAAATATTACTATATTAAAAAAAAATGCTGTTTCTTCTAAGAAAGTTAAAGTTTAAGCACCCATTTTAAGTTACCCACTCCAAGTTAACACCAGCTGTAGTTTTATCAGGGGAACTAACAAGTCTCATACCTCTCCCTCTCTTTAAAGCTAGCTGGTATAGTAGACGTACGCCTGAACATATGATACTAGAAAAATTCTATAGTTGCAGCCCCTTAACCCAAATAGAGTTCGCACTTACCCTGAAGTTATATGACAATAAACTTTATAGCCAGCTTCAACTTTTTTGTGTGTGTGAAAGACAGGATGTACTCTGGCAGGCAGTTTGATCACGAGTTTGTGGGTGTTGGGAAATGTGAAGCTAAGCATCTTGTCAGAGCCCCTTTGGGCTTCTGCGGGTTTGTACGAGAAGGACTTCATAGTACTTGGCTTGGATCTAGGTTCCAATGTTATATCTAGCATTTTTGCTGTAGTGGAAAGTAGCAGTTTCTCCCTGAGTGAGAGGAGATAAGGGAAGAGTTGAGCTTTCATACTATATTACTGAATACAGTATGCATATATACTGCTGTCATATGATTTTACTTAGTTTGTATTAAATCTCTCCTCCCAATTTTCTTCCTCATGGTGATGGGGGGCAAAAAGAATGGTTTAATGTTGTAATATAAATAAAGTAAAATGCTGAACCTTAAGATGGTTTGTATATATTACATCTATTATGACATAAAAAAAAATACAAATCAGATAAGACTGTCGCAGTTTTCATAGTGGGTATTGATTCAGAAATTATTTGGTGACTGATGTGTCGGTAACTCTGACCTTAAGATTGCTGAAACTCTGATTATTTTTTTTTTAATCCACCTTTACTGCTGAGGAAGGGGAGGGAGCCAAATGGTTTTACACAGCTAAGATGAAATATGAAAACCTATTGTGAAATACTGGTTAACAACAGATAAGAAAAGACCTGAAGATGTTGAAAATTTGAACACACATAAGTCAGCAGACATGGATGACACAGATTTTATGATGCTGAGGGAGACAGATAATGAATGTGCAGAATTACTGTGAAGCATATTCAACAAGTAACAGAACAATACGGTAGACCCTAAAGGGTGAAATAGAAATTAAAAAATGGGAATACTGGGATATTCAAATAAAAAAAAAATATACTGAGATGTGTGATCAATATTTTCCCTTCCTTCCTTCAGAAGATAATGGAACAAATACGAAAACAAAAATGGGTAGCCACCTCTGGGGTAGAAAAGACTCTACAGCAAAAGGTTAATATAGTTTCATAAAAACTAAATTTTCTTTAACAAGCTTATGGTGCAGGTTTACTGCTTATTTAGATTTTTGGATAAAAGCAGAATTTTTTTAATTAAAGAGGCAATACCTTGTTATTTTTCTCAGAATACTTTACAAAACTTTATCTTTTTTTCATAGACATTGCTATTTATATGGTAGTTTTATTTCAAATGACCTTGGCATAATGATGAATAATGTTCTCATATTTGCCTACTGTAAACAAAAGGCAGAGGCAAGAGAAAGGCTGTTGGAAAGGACATCTAACTTGTACAAATATGTACAAGTACTCATATTAATAAGTGTTATTTAATATCTTTTTCAACGATCAGGAAATGACAGCAGATTTTGAGTGGGATGCCTGAATGGTACTAAATCAAGAGCCATTGAAAATATCACTGAGGACAAATCACAATAAAAAGGATTTGGGGAGATTGGAAAGATGGTTAGGAAAAAAACAAAATGAGATTCATCTCTTGAAAATACAGAGTGTGGGAAAGTGACACAATCTCAGTGGAAGGCAGGAACCTTGGGGCCTATGGTGACAAATGAGATTTGTGGCTGATAAGGGGCAGCAAATTAAATACAACTTCACAATGAAATAGATAGGCCTCCCTAGGAGGCTGGCATATTTTTGCAACGTCATGGTGTAGGAGGAATAACTCCATAGATCTTTGTTGTGTTTCAAGTGAGGCTGGTAATTTGAATGCATTTAAATTGAGCCCTGAATGGGAAGGGGCACAATGCTACCAGTTTTTCTTATAGTGAATTATATATCCTTGTAAAATATCTTATAACTCTTACGAAGTGCTTTTTTCTTTCCTCTTCCCTTCTTGATCTTTTTGAGTGATGAAAGTAGAGAAGAGGAGAGCAACCTCATCGCGCATCATCTTTTTCCCCTCTCATGTAATCTTAAATTTTTCACTCTTCCTTCAGTTATATTTTTGGTTTTACTGTATAGTCCCTGGCTATCAGCACTTCTAATGCTAGCCCTGTCATACCTTTATGGTTCATATTTACAGCTCCTTCTTAGTACATAATGTTTTACCTGATTGCACTGGCCATATTCCCTGTGGCTCTGCAGCACCTGGAGTTTGAATACCAATGCCAGTTAATAGGTGCCCTCTAAGCTTGCGCCGAGAAGGGCCCCAGCCCCTCAAGAGACAGCCTCGATGTGTCCCTCGGTGCAGTGCTGCACAGAACAGAGAGGCTGCAACTCTCAGGATGGGTTGGTACACACACGCATGATGGAGAAGAATGGTTGGATGCAGGAAAGAGGAGCCCTAGCTTTTCCTTTCAGTAACAAGTTAATGTGCTTTACAGGATATTTATATTTCTTGCTAATTTTTTTGCTGTTGTTTTTGTTGTTGTTTTTGTAGCTTACTACTTTTTCAAGACTAGTCACAAGTTTATAAAAGGATATAACAGTAAAATCTTACAACTTTGAGGAAAATCTGCTGCCTTTTCAAGTTCCCATTCTCACAAATTGTACGTTGTGTCCTACATAAAGTTGTACAGAAGCAGTGTCATTTTATACAGGTACAGGGATAAGGGGAAATTGATAGGTTTTTGCTTATATTGTATAATGTGAAGCCAAATGTGTTTTAAAACTGTCCAGCCACTAAAAATTGAATAATCCTTAGAATGTGGATAAATCTAATGAACATTCTAATGATTCTTCTATTAAATTAAAGCTGTTGCGCTGTTTTAGTTTGTCCCACGGAAAACCCTCAACCTGTTCATGCATACAGGTGAAAAATAAAAAGGAGGAGCTGATAAAAAGGTAACCATCAAGCTAATTCTTGAGTTGTACCTTTTATATGAGTTGAATTTCCTCTAAGCTTGTGTAAGGCATAAAACTAAATAGCTTTTTGACTAAATTTCCTATTTTCAAAATCGACATGGGCATGGTGAGTGACAAAAAGGCCTCTGACATTTCTGGGGTTTTGGGGAGTGTTTTAGTAGGGGAGAGGCTCTACATTTTGTGAATCAGCACTGACACTTTTATACAGTTTTTTTTTTTTAAGAGAAATAAACTTTGCCTTTAACAAACATAAAATGCTGCAACTTTTCAAAAAACGTGGGCTTTTAAATATATATAGTTTTAAGCAAACTCGTGTTTTATCTCAAGTGCTTGACACAAGTTTCTGGGCTCAGGTGAGATCTCTGAACAAACTTGTTATTAAAATTTGAATGACTTATACAAACTATTTTAAAGCTACCTACATTATGAGTATACCGTGTGTGTCACAGTTATTACTGTCTTGAATTCTGATTTTGAACTTCCTTTAAATTAATTTTGGGATTTTATGAGTAAGCCCAAATGTAAACTTAATTTAAACTGCATTCATGAGGACTCTCTTTACAGACTATAATACTTTCTTCTTTTCACTGTGGTTGTGGATTCAAATACAGGAAAAATAAAAATATTTATGCTAATACTTTCCTGAATTTCTATTTGCCTCTAAAAAACAGATTCTGCCTTTGAAGAAAATTATGACATATGATTATAATATCTTACCCAATTAAGTTTTTAAACTGTTTTTTTCTTACACACTGAATTCATTAACATATTTGTCTCCTGTTGAACAAATTTGTAAAGTGTTAAGGAACCAAAGGTAAAGCTATACATAGGCCACATTTTGTCTGACCTTCTCTTCCTTTTCCAAATATTTGGTTAAGAAACTGTAGCATATCTTTAATATAGGATTTTACATCTATGTTCTTTAATTTCCAGTCTTTTCAGTGAAAACAAAGAGTACAGCTGGAATACAACTTTCTAAAAAGTGAAATTCTGAGAATGATCCACACTATATTCAATGTCAATCTTTGAATTCATTGCACAGCTGGATATCTGCCACTCAGGTTAACAGACTAAATATGGCAGATAGCTGTAATAAGTTGTCATCCTCTGTATTCACCTAGCTATTCACCTAGTCAGACAAAGCATACATTTGGCAGGGCAATTTGAAGTAGGAATGTTATGAGTTGAGAATCTCAGGTTGCAGTCTTTGTTCATTGGGAAATTTTTTTTAACAATAAAATCTTCCTCCATCTCCACTTCTTATTTTTTTGCTCACTATGGGAACAGTGTCCCCAGTTCCCACACCAAATATCCATCTACACTGCATACAACTTCCTTACATAGTATTTTCATTGTCTTGTCTATTATGAAAGTCTAAACTCTTTTCCTGTTTGTCTCCTCACAATCTCCAGTCATGTCATCTCACACCATCCTAATCCTATTATCTTGCAATTGCTGGGGTATGTAGCACCTCTTTTGCTAGTTCTGAGCCTATGTTATATTCACCCATTGTCACCAGAGATTAATTATAGGGGAAATTGTCTCTCTGTTCCAGCCTTAAGAAACACCATGCCCAATGTGTACAGTTGCTACCTTTCCAGGGAACCTGTGATGGGCAGTGTTTGTTTTTCTCTATATGTTCACTATTATATTATATAACTTCAAGAGAAGAGTGACCGTGTTGTTCTGAAATGCCTGGTGGGAAGAAGATTGCACAGTATCCTCTGGCTCCTCGGGAGCTCCCTGTCCCTCATCTTCTGATGTCTGGCCCTCTGCTCCTATCTCACTGTTCAGTGATTCCCCTCTGTATCTTTTCTATCTACTTCTCTTGTGACACCTTCTGTTTCTTGGGAGCTTTTTTTGCCTACAATATTCTCAGCTGCTCCCAGAAAATGAGCAACATTGTTTGTTCTTCAGAAAATCATAGATTTTACTGAAGCAAAGCTTAGAAACAAGTACTCAGCTGCAAGGACATACTGGCCTCAGGGAGAACTGATTGTAAACCTGCCTCACTTGTCCATATTCTCACCGTGTTCCTTTGAAATGTCTATTTAAAACCTAAGTGTGCCGGTATTACAGTTTACGTTCTAATAAAGTTTAGTATTTTTTTTTTCTATCCCTAAGGAAATAACTGTAAAAAGAAGATCTAGGTAAGCTTACTTTACAACTCTGACTGACTTAGGGTGCCATTGCAGAGTCAAAATATTGCACTGTTGTGAGAGACTGTGTTGAATGTTTGTCTCAACACTGTCAAAACGTCAAACCACCACTTAAGCAATGGAACATCAGTTAAACCATAGGCCTGTTATATTGCAAGCCAATTCCTATTTTCTTGCAAGCCAGTCAAACCACAGGACTAGAGGCTTCCTGTTTTAAGGACAATGAATATACAATGAGACGAACAATAAAAGGACAGAAAGGAACCACCATCAATGGAACCATCAACGAAGGAACCATCATCGAAGGAACCATCATCGACGGAATCAACATAGGAACCAACATCGGAAACAACATCTGACGGAATATTCTCCCACCGATTGAACTGGACTGTCGGGACGCCGCAGCTCCATGGTGGTAGCTATTGCAACTGAAGCTTTTTTCCCTCTTTCCTTTCTTTCTCTCTTTTATCTTGCATTTGCAAACTTGTTGTTGGGCAAATAAAGTTACCTGGCACTCGACTCCATTTTGAATCTTAATTCTGTTCCTGAGAATATGAGCAAAACCTCACTCTGCTGAGTAAGAGGTTGGTCCAGCCGCCCCTAGCCTCCCAGACTCGTCTGAGGTCGGCTAGAATGCAAGGGAGCATTCCTCTCACCCGAAATCGGAGCGTGACAACTGTGCATGCAGAAATAAAAAGTTTCAATGATTGGTAGCTAGGATAGATTTTTGCAGGATCCTGTGCCTCTTTGAGATGAGAATGACTGCCTCTGCTGAAATTAAGTCTCCCTTGCAGTGTGTGAAGTGCCCACACTTATCAAACTAAGTCATTCTGAGAGCCGGACAGAACAAGATAAATATGTTTCCATCTGGACCGTCTTCTGCAATATGCCATGGTGTGCCCTAGGGAAACTGGAGGCTGAGGGACTCTTTGAAAGTGATGTCTTTTTTGTTCCTCTCCCTTTTGCATATCCCTTTTCCTTTGCATGGAAATTAAAGCATTGAGATGGGGGAGAAAACAGCATTTTGCTGGATTTCGTCTTGAGTTATAGTCATTATGAGGGTATGCTGTGATAGGAGAGGGAATTGAACAGACATCTGGGTATGGAAAATTTTGTCTCTGATTGCTTAATTTACCAAGATTTTATATGCATTTAAGAGTAGACTCTTATCAAGAAGAGAGCAGGACAGGTCCTACTGTTGACATTTTTACCCATCTTCTTGATACCTACTAGGTGGGTATAAACTATGATGTAGTTGATCTAGGCAGAAGCTTAAACGCGTGCTTTTTAGGTATGTGAGTAATACACCATTGATTTTGGTGACACTCAAAACACTTGAATGCTGGACTGGAGCTTGAGGTTAAAAATCACAGTCTTACTGAAGTGACTGTGAGTGCATGCATAATTATGTATCCATATCAAATGGAAACAGAAAAGAACACAAAAAGACACTTGGACAACAGAGAGGAAGGTCTGATTTTCTTATTTCAGCCTTTTTCAACTACTTTGTTACTATTTCCTTGGAATTGCTGTCCGGATGCTCTTTCCTTATTTATTAAATCTTGTTCTAAGTAACATTTTAACAAGAGTATTTGGCATTTGAATCAAAAGATGGAATGGCATAGGTCAAGAACTTTTACCTTTCTTCAAATCGAAGTAATTCTTAAATTCTGAAAGAATGTGCTAAGAAAATAGTACTTCTTGTGATGGAAGAAGGTATTCTTATATCTTTGCTAATGATACAATTTACTAGTATTCTTGTGTTCCATTGACTGCACACCGAGAAAAAAAAAAGTGCTTTTGTGGAGAAAAACAGAAAAAAAAAACACCCTCAAAATACCAGAGAAAAACCCAACCAACCAACCAACAAAAAAAAAAAAAAGCACTGTCAAATAAAAGAAGATTCCAAAGGAATTAGGAACTAGAACTTTCTGGCAGAAGAAACCTGTAAGGTAGGGTTAGCATCACCTACCTATGCTTACATGCTGGAAGATAAAAAAAAAATCACTTTCAAAGAATCTTTCATAAATTAGAGATACAGTACAAATTGTAATCAGGCATTCTGTCAAGCAGGAAATAATTGTGATACATTGGTTTGATTTAAGGCAGCATTTTTCTTTCCTAGTTTTCTGTGATAAATATGAATAAAATGCCAGTACCTCTGAAACATACAGGCAACAATTTAACCTTCTAGCACAGGTTAGTATGTCTAAAATTAGTTAGGTTGCTTCAAGGCTTAGTAAATGTTGTAGATCACTAATTAGTTAATTATTGATATAACGTGCATTTCTTTCAGATTGATAAGTACCAATTGGGTCATAAGACATTGGTATAAATTTACATTATTTTCTTTATATTGCTTCTGTAAATCCAGAGGTACTGAGGCATCATCATCCTTAACTGAAGGTCAAGTTCTGGACTATCAAAATCAGTTGAAGAAACTTTCACCAACTCTAGCAAGGCCAAGATTTCTCTCAGTATGTTTAATTTATCTTAGAACAAATTACTTGGCAATTTAATCACTGCAAGATGTATATATTAATAATTTAAACAATCATCCCTAAGTAGAATGATTTCTTGCTAATGTAAGTTTCTCTATGATAGAGCTACTCTGAATGCTGCATAGACATGGTCTTAATGGGTTTTTAGCACTTTACATAGAGTACCTACACACTTTAAATAAAAGCATTGCATATTATGGAACAAATTCACCTATTATAAATAATGTAAATTTACATTAGATGATTAAGATACAGAGATGTATCTGTTTATGTCGGCTGAGGATCTAGGACTAGGTTTATTATTCTTCTCGCCATATCCACGCCAGTTTAATAGAAAATTTGTATAGAAATAAAAAATTATAAATCTTTGTTACATTGGAAGTAGTAGGTAATGGGGTAAACAAAGGTGTAAAGTCCATAACAAAACAAATAGAAAATGCAAACCCATCTATCCATCTGTTATTTCTCTAGTAAAAGAGAAACAAAAACCTTCTATACATAAAATCCTAAGTATTACTGTGATCTGTGACTTCCAGTACAATCTACAGTCTATGGTTGCATTATTTTTATTCCCTTTTTGTAGTCTGCAAGTTCAGTTAATAAAGTCTTTAAAAAGTCTTAAAAAAAAGTCTTCAATTAGAAAAACTTCTAAAATCATTACATAGCCACAGTGTATGGATTCATGGTGATTGCTTTGAGTGTCTTGGCTTTTAGTTACAAAATGAAAGGAAAAGCAATGATGATGACATGTCTGTTATTGATACCCTTTCTTCTGGGGGTTCTGGTGACTTAGAGTTATCAAAAATACTTATTGATAAGGTGCAGGCACCATATCAGCTACTAAGCTTGTTAGACTTTAGCTAACCCTGCTGCACAGCAGTTACTGTGCAGAGCCGGGAGAGACTTAAAGCTCTGTATGCCCCTCTGGATTGGCTCTGGGGACCTGAGTACTGTTCTCACTCAAATGCCTTTGAGAAAAGTGCACCTGATCTTATGAATATGGGAAACATTTTCAAAATCTAGGATGAGAATAGAATGTATCTAGGTATCTTGTGAAGAGATGTACTGGATGTGTGCTTCTGTAACTGCAGAACTGCCCAAAAGACGGTCTTGCTCTAAGTAGCTCTGTGAAGTACTAGCTCTTGTTGCACTGGAGGGTTTAATCAAACTCTCCTAAAAGACAAACTGTTCATCTGACTACTTTGAGTCTAGATATGAAATACTACGCCCTAACATCACTGGCATCTACCCAGGATCAGACTGTGATTGAAGACATAAAGCAGAAAGAAAGGAGTGATGGACAAGTGGAGAAAAGAGGGAGGAAAGAAGAGTAAAAAAACCCAATCCTTTTCTTCTACCTTCTCTCCAGTCTCCCTTCATTTGTTGACCAAGAGAAAAATACTATACAAATATAGCTCCAAAGGGCAAAAACAATAGATTTATTTGTTCTGTGGAATTTGGGTAAAAAGCTGAGTCTTTAGAAAGTTTTTCAGAGAAATGGCTCAATAAGGTTATGAGGGCATGGGAGGAAGGGTTAAAGAGTTAGAATTCTCAGTGAATTTTAACTTAAATTATTTGAAGATCCTTTGTAGAATGCTATGGCCTTCATATTAGAAGAAGGATGGGCACATGAAAGGAAATTGAAGCAAGAGCACTGTTGGAAGAATCCAGACAGGAAAAGGACTGGAGACCACACTTAGCAGACACAATGTTGTGTTTTCAGAAAAGGTGCCATCGTACCAGCAGAATCTTGTTCTGATTCCAAGCTTCTGGAGATATATCTGTTGCCATCAGTGGCTCTGGATGCAATAAAAATAATAATAAAACACCCAAAGTCAGGTTCTGGTTCCACCATCCCAAGAAGCTCAAAGAGATGTGGATGGGGAGGGAGGAAAGGGGGCAGGGAGAGAGAAAAATTAATCTCAGAAAGTATGTGATTGCAACAATACTTAGCTTTTTTTTTTTTTTTCTCAGAGGAAATGAGTAAGGCTGAGATAAGTGTGCCAGGTCAAAATTCACTGTGGTTTATTGAATTGCAGTGTGTTCTGTAATGTGTTGAAAGAATGACAACCTGCTGAAATTTGAAAGATATGCACTTTCCTTTTGACTGTAAATAGCTTGTGTTCACACACAAATACACATAGAAGGGGAGGATGGGGAAATGATCTATGGAGCGGAGGGACAGAAAAAAAACAAACACAAAAATCTCCATTCAGAAGTCCCTGAAATTTCAGGTTAGATTAGGGAGGATAGTACAAGCTGCAGTTCGAAGTTTAGTGATGACATACCAGGTTTACAAGACTATCTTGTGTTTACCTGTAAGCTAATATGTAGGTTTAAGATAGGAAAAGAATTTTACATAATATTCAAGTGATTGAAGGTTGTACATAAAAATACAGTGTATCATTAGTTTTGTATAATATTGCAGGCACTGAGGAAATTTGAATGTATTTTTCTGTTTATCCAAGTTTGGGAGAAGATGAGCTAAGAATGACTAGAATAGCTCATTTTAGATAGGATGTTAAAGTAATATGAAGTGGTTTTTTTTCACTTCATTGGCAGCACAAAAACATCTAAAGTCAAAATTACCTCAGATGAACTGAAAAAAATTACATGACTATAAAATGTTCTTTGCTACGTTTTGCATGTTTAAGAATAAATTTAGTCTAAAAGCACTCTGAAACAGTGGATTAAGTGTTCATTTTCAGAAATGTTACAATGAAACTTCCCCCTTGCCAAGCCATTCCCTGCCCCACTCAAAAAAAAAAAAAAAAAAGCCAAAAACCCAACTTGAAGTCTAGCAGGCTGAGACATCAGAAATACTGAGTACATATGAAACAGACTGGACAAGGCTAATTTCTGACAAACTATATCTTATTTTTTGATACAGTAATATTTTTCTCTGAATTTTTTCCCAATGTCCAGATAGTGGTCTTGCAACCACTGAATGAGGAATGATTTATTGGGTTAAAATCACAATGAAATGAAAAATTGAAAGCATACAGAAGAGTAAAAAGGTCCTTAGGAGTATAAAGGAAGATTTGAGTTGCATTGTGATGGTGTATATGCACAATATTTTAGGCCAGGAAACACAAATGACACAAATTTCCTGCACTGTTCTCTGTACTTTAAAGGATAAATTAAGAAGGGATTAGAGAGTCTGAATATCTAGAAGTCCTGGGAAGAACCTGACCTTGGGGGCTTTTCTCAGAGTGCTAACCAGGAAATATCAGGCACTAAAATCTACAGGCTGCATGCAAATGTTGAAATCAAAGTGAATGAGACAAGCTCTGTGTTTGAACAGAGCGTGGTGTATGCAGCTCTTTAGCTGCTCTCCTGTGTGCTGGACTTGCTCCAGCTTTGTGGGACAATGCCAGACAGTAAGTGGTCTTGGGAAATGTCTGACTGAAGGAGAAGTGGCCCATGTGGTGAATTTGCTAAAGAGTGATGGGTGAAGAGAAGATAATGTGGTTAATATTACCACTTGATTATAGTGCAACTGTTCTGCTGCCCCATTGCCTATTAAACTGGAAGGAAAGAAAGGTTTACTGTGGTCTTAAGTGGGATCAGGGTTACAAGCATTCAAGGGCTACGTGGAATTCAAAAGAAATTATTGGCTGGTATTTGGCAAGAATTAACACTGAAAAGAGTCTAATGTAATGTGCTGACAGTATCTTCTACAGCCAAAGTATTTGTTTGGATGAATAAAAGAGCTAAACATTAATTCATCTCACTCTGCTAGCATACTTCTGGCAGTAAAAGAATGGAGCCTTCTGCAATGCTAATTTAGGGACACAAATTCTTGGACTTGGGTCATGCACAATTAAAACTTCAGGGAAAGTTAAGATTCTTGCAGTAGGTTCTGGTTTGGGCACAATATGCAACATTAATATGATCATGGTGTGCTTTAGGGGACCTTGTCACAGCAATGTACTTGACACCCCCTTGTGTCAGAGCACTATCGAGAAAATAACTTCATTAAATAGCTCAGATGAGAATGACCTGCTGATAAAGATGAAGTGAGAAGCAGAGGAGAAGCTTTAACAGAGCTGCATGGTAAGAGGGAACACGGCAGCTACGTTTTTAAATCAGAAGTCAGATTGTGGATGATTAATATTACTGTAGGCACCCAATGATGCTGATAGAATTAATTTTTATAGTCTGGTGCTTGCATGGAGTTGCTATAATATTAATGTGAGATGTGTTGAGGTTTGAACTGGATTTCTGTGGTTTATTTTATTCTTGTGTCTTACAGATCTGCTTTTAACTGTCAGGAACAAGGTAGTGTCAATCTTTGCCCCATTTGGTAGTGTAGAAGATTAAAATGGAAAAAGGCATGTGCAGTAGTGTAAGGAGAGTTGGGCTTCACTTCTAGATGATATGCCAGTGCCTATCATGCTAATCTGGGATTTGCAAGACTTGGTTTATTCCCCTGACTGGTCACATGCTCCCCATATAAACAAATCACTATGGTTGATGTTCCATACAGAAATAAATAGTGGAACAGGGATGCTTGGAACAGCTAATTAACCCTGCCTGAGTGCCGTACTAATGAAGCTGATATGACTTGTAGTAATGAAGCTAGCTGCCATGTCTTATTTATAACTACCCTTCCCATTCAGCCCACCCTTCCTGACTAGCAGGCCTATCTATGGATAACAGAGCACCAGTGATACTTTCTCTTTCTGTTCTTAGTCTGTGGCTTTCCCTTTCTCAAACTATCTGTCTTTCCACCCTCCTCAATCTTTTTTCTTTCCATGCAGGCCTCTGGGTGTCTCAGTAATCCTTTGCTTTGCAATCCTGCTCTTCGCTCTTCTCTGGTTACTCTACCTCTTCAGCTAAGCTGAGCCTTTCAGATGTACCCAGTTAAATCTTGATGCAGCTTGTGAGTGATCTCTGTTCTCAGACTCCCACTGCTGTCATGGTTTCAGCAGGGACGGAGTTAATTTTCTTCTCTGTAGCCAGCATGTATTGGATTTTGGATGTGAAGAATGTTGATAAAAACACTGATGTTGCAAATTGTTGCTAATGAGACGAAGGACACTGTCCGGCTTTCCAGGTCTCGCCAATGTGCAGGTGTAGGAAGCTGGGAGGGATATAGCCAGAATAATTGACCCAAACTGGCCAGAGAGAGTATTCCATGCCATAAACATAATGCTTAATATATAAGTGGGGGTTGCCTGAGGTGGGAGCATCATTCCCTCTACCTTGCTGTCTCGCTCTTGCTCCTTTGCTTGATGCTCAGTTTTTTTGTTTCCTGATTGCTGCTCAGGACAGGCTGTATTGGTCATTCAGATATCAGGTAGTGAGAAATGGTGTATTTTTAATTTTGCATATTTTAGTATCGCTACATTCTGTTATTATTGTAATTTTCCTTTGCTATTCTAGTAAACTGTGTTCATCTCAACCCACAAGTTTTCCTTTCTTCTCAATTTCTCTCCCCTGTCCTGCTGGGGAGAGGGAGGGGGAGTGAGTAACTGTGTGGTGATGAGGGCTAAACCACAACAACTGCCAAGAACCTTCCTGGTGTGCTCAGAAAGAAACAGTAGTTTTGATATCACATGCCAGGGGATTTTGCATGCCTGCAGAAGGCTTTTCACAATTTCGGTATTAGATACTGTTGTCACAGTTACCTCTTTTCTTGATCTTGGGAAGGTACAGCATTTTTGAAATGTATGGTTTATGTGTTATGAATTTGGAACTGCTCAGTTGCTTAAAGCTAGTCTAGTTTATAATATGTACCTTCTGTTGCACATGATAAAGGAAACAAAAATCAATGTACTATTGTCCCATACAGGTGCTTGCAGTACCTACAGTTAATGCTTGTGTACATGAGGCAGCTAACCCCTTTGAAACATTAAAGGAACAGTATTTGACATTGACAAGTTCTTGACTTGCTTTACTCTTTCTTTAAGGATGTCTTCTCATGACACCTTAGTTCTAGTATGTTTTCATTATTTACCATAGGAAGAAAGACAGCAGTCCTCCTGTCATGTTTCCCCCACTATCCTGGAGCAAATTAAAGATAGCTCACAAATTTTACTGGCAAGATATCTTTCCTATTTCATCTTTGAGCACACTTTTTCTTTCTCTTGTTTACCTTCACAGATCTCATCTTCAACTATTTTCTAATTTACACAGACACTACACTCTCCTTTTGAGAAATGTCACAGAGTGACAGCCGTTTTCTCCCTTGTCATCTTTTTCTAACTGTGTATTCATTTTCTATCTGTGTATTTTCCTTAGAAAAATATAATTATGAAGAAGAGGCTTAGGTACAAATGGAATCTAGCCAATATTTTAAAGCCCCAGAGGGGTCACCAAGAGTTGGCTATGGAATGAAACTCCCCAAAGTTTAGCATTATTCAGCTATAAGAATTTTGTTCAGGACCATCTTATAGAGTAATAAGTCATCAGATTTACACCATTGTGAAATCATCTAGAATGAAAACAAACCCTAGAAAAAAGTAGCTTCTTTTCCATTTAAATTGTATACTTTATTCTCTTGAAGATTTTTGATATTGTTTTTTTTTCTTTTTTTTTAAACAAATTGAATTGTTAATTTCCATTTTTACTTCTGAAAATGTTGTGGGTTTGTTTTTTTTTTTCCCTAGGACAGATATGCTAGTGTAGCTACACAGCACAGTCATTTCATGCTATATTGTAAGTCATTGAGCTGATGCTGAGTTATCAAGTACAACTCTGTGTAGAGCATCACCCCAGTGGGAAGAGATACTTGCTCTTGCTAGAATTGTCTTATTTCAAATGTCTTACTTCTTTCAATTGTCTAATTTCAGATTTCTCCTCTGAAATATCTCAAAACATATTTATTCTGATAGACTTGGCCCAAGGCTCAGCTTGGAGACCTTTCTGTGGCTGTTATGTTAGTGCATATATACTAGAATGAGGAACTGACTATATTTAGGAAGGCCAAACAGTCTTCAAGTAGCATTTAAGTAGCTATGCATAATGCCAGATGTTTTGGTAGAGTTAGCATTATTGTATATTGTGGGATATATCAGGCTATTGCAGTTACACAAGAACTGAATTATGTTTCCTTTAAAGGAAAGCACTATCTTTATAAGCATTTTTAGACTGTTTTACTGTGAAGTTGATGAGATTAACCTTAATCAAGAGTTACATACAGCTTTCAACGGTGAGTTCAGGTAACCTTTTTAGCCTAAACTAGATTTAAATGACAGGGAGTGTTCATGCAGTCAGATGTGGCATCTCAGCTGGGTGGTGGTAATTAACAGCCAAGAAAAGGACAGCTTCTTAAATAATTGGTCAGGCATAACTGACCTGTGAACCTAATCCATTTCAGTGCAGCTAACAGAATGCGTAGGTTCTAGTCCAACACATAACATGTTTTACCATAATAAACCAATATTTATGGTTTATTACCATAAAAAATAAACATTTTTGTTGTTGTTGTTTGGCATGCTACATATATATAACTAAAATATAACTAAAGAAAAATACCAACATTTGTAGAAATTATTTGAGGTACGCCATTTCAGCAATGCAGTGATAGAACTGCAAAGATTTTCTTTAAGCTGTAGGCCAAATTCAGATTCTCTACTTTTCCTGGACTCAAATGAGTACAAATAAAAATTGCAGACAGTCATCATGCAACAACTTATCAGAGAGCAACTATCAGAAAAACAGTATAATATATAGTAGTCTAGTTTGTAGTGTATTTTAGAAGGATTAGGAGAAGGTGGGGAAGGAGAGGAGAACCTGGGGGTGGAAATAGTGGGGAAGGTTTTCTGTACTAAAATGAGCTTTCAATGTTTATTCAAAGTAGACAAGCTCTTGATTTTTAGGGTTTTGCCTATTAAATTTATTGTTGTTTATTTTACTGACATCATGATTGGTTTTACTCAAATGCTAAGTCAGAAATTTCACTTCCTTGGAAAAAAAGTAATTTAGCTAGGTTTCAGGTTTTTATAAGTCGATAGATTGGAGAGAAATTCCTCAAAGCTAGTAGCAACAGCATGAAATTACATTAGTCATGGGAAATGACACTCGCATAAGCAGATTTTCTTATATGGCTAAAATATCAGTCTTAAATTTGTTATTTCTTCCCTTTTTTTTCTCACACTTTGAGAGGACTGAGAGGTGGGGTGCTGGCAGGTTAAGAATTGTCTAAATTAAGAGAGGAAAACATAAGCTTTGCTTGTGTACTGATAACCTGATAGGATTAATGAGTGATCATACCCATGAAAATTACTGTAAGAGAGAATTGCTTTCTTCTTCATCTCAACTGATGGGACTTAAAGTTGCATGTTCCAGGGCATGAAAGGCGATTTTGCTGAGTAAGGTACCTTTGAGATGAAAGGCTAAAAATTACTTGGAAGTTATATATTGGCTTACATGCAGCTGTCAGCTGCTCTACTTATCCATACAGGCACTGAGCAATAGGGAAAAAATCTCTTTATATATTGTGAGATTGTCAGTATTGGAAATGACTTCTGACCTTGCTAATGCCAGGCTATTACCACAAGGTAGAAAAATAGTAATTTAAAATAATTGGTATTTTGTAAGGTAGATTGAATTTCAACTATTTTTCTCATTGCTTACCTACTTCAGGCATAAGATTATGTTTTTTTTCAAGAAGCTTCCAGTCTCTCTCCATGTCTGTCTCTCTTTCTCCCTCTCCGTCTCACAAATACACACATGCACAAATAGAATTTTTGAAAATTACTAGTACTGCCATCAAGACAAGGAGGCTGCAACACTTTAATCTGTAACCTGCTATTCTTTTCATACCAAAGACAGTATTTAAGGTAAAAGAGCTGTCTATCAATTTTCCCATTTCAACTTGCTTCTGAAATGAACTGCCAGTCTCTGGGATGGGTGCCCTATTTGCAGGGCTGTCTTATGTGAAGGAAGCAACAATGTGCCAAAAACTCAGTAAGCAGCACAATAGTCCTGCTTTCAGTGATGGTGGAATCTTCTCTAATACAAGGAGCTTCACATCTGACCTGAGAAAATGTAGATAAAATTGTGTTAGTATTCAAGCAGCTATTCATATAACCTCCCCTCTGAAAGAAAAAAGGTTTTTTTTTTAAAAAAAAGAAATACAACCTTTTTCCATCCTCACAACCCCTCCAAGAAAATCACAAGCCTGCGAAAAATTTAATTATCTAATATTTACCAGTGAAATCAGGTTTCCTCATGTGCAATCCTTCTAAAGGAAATTTAACCCTTCTGTAGTTTGGTGTTTTCTAAAATCTCAGAACATTAATAAATTTGCTCCCCTTTAATCCTAAATTTATAGAATACATAACGTTTAAGCTGGAGTATACAACCAGACACAAACATCTGTGGTTTATTCGGTTGTAAAAGAATGAGTTAAAACTCTGCTGTTAAACTGGCAACAGAATATAAAAGTAAGTAATGAAGTTACTCCAGATTTCTAACTGTAACTAAATGCTAACTTTGCCTATTATAGAAATAGGAGTACTGTGAGATAACATAGACCAAAGGAAGTTTGGATATGGTCCCTAGTCAGTGAAACCACTCTATTTTGCATAGCTGTAATCCAGCACAGTTTTGGTAGAGTCACACTGTTCCTGCTCATCAATTTACAGCTGCAAAATCTAAACCAAATCCTCAATTCACAAATCAATTTAAATTAAAATATTTCCTCTTTACACCTACTCGAACTACAGTCACCGAAAAAAGTGAAGTTTGAGAGTTCTGACTCCTCTTTTATCTTATAAAATGTTGACAAATATGCTTGTTAGTTTTTTACAATGTGTGCAAATTGTTTAGAAAAACTGAGTAGCCGATCTCGGCTACTTAAATGATAAATAACCTGTTTTTACTAGCTCCTTCTTAAACTTACTCAAACTTGCCAGTAACAAGAGTGTTAACTTTCTGTGAATCGGGTATGATGTACCTATTGGACTACATCTCTTCTTCCACAGATTTGAGAGTCTAATCATGTGCTCTCAACTCAGTCCAATTCTGCAATTCGATTGAATTAATTGACCGAATTTCTGCTCCCCTCCCTCCTTCCCACCCTGCTCCCCCCATGCCACCACCCCCGCCATCTTTCCATAGACTGTGTACAGACAGCTTTTGAGAAAGAAGGTCTTGGACTATTTCCTAATAACATGTCATCGTTCTTCTTAACACCATGGGGAAAGGATTTACAAGAAAGTGAGTCAATGAAGGAGACTTCTTAAAATCAAGCATTTGGAACTGGCATGACTTATGTATGTGGATTAAAACTGTAATCTTTGCAACTTTAAGTAAGGTATCGGAGAATGTACAATTTAGCTAAATACTGATATACAACCATTATATTTAGAATTGAGTAGTGCTATTATATTGAATAGTACTCGGTAGGAGACGTAGGGTAGGCAAGCTTCCAACACTGCAGACACATCCAAGTGAGGCGCTGCATGGGGCAGTCTGCCATTCTTTTATGGGTTTGATGGACGGATCATGGGTTTGATGGAAGGACCAATCGGTGGATAAGGAGTTGGCTGGATGGCCGCACTCAGAGAGTGGTGGTCAGCGGCTGAATGTCCATGTGGAGACCAGTCACGAGTGGCGTCCCTCAGGGCTCCGTGTTGGGCCCGGCCCTGTTCAACATCTTTGTCGGCGACATGGACAGTGGGATAGAGTGCACCCTCAGCAAGTTCGCCAATGACACCAAGCTGTGTCGTGCCGTCAACACGCTGGAAGGGAGGGATGCCATCCAGAGGGACCTTGACAGGCTGGAGAGGTGGGCCCGTGCCAACCTCATGAAGTTCAACCAGGCCAAGTGCAAGGTCCTGCACCTGGGTCATGGCAATCCCGGGCACAAATACAGGCTGGGCGGGGAATGGATTGAGAGCAGCCCTGAGGAGAAGGACTTGGGAGTGCTGGTGGATGAGAAGCTTAACATGAGCAGGCAATGCGCCCTTGCGGCCCAGAAGGCCAACTGCATCCTGGGCTGCATCAAGAGGACCATGGCCAGCAGGTCGAGGGAGGTGATTCTCCCCCTCTACTCTGCCCTGGTGAGACCCCACCTGGAGTACTGTGTCCAGTTCTGGAGCCCCCAACACAAGAAGGACATGGACCAGCTGGAGAAGGTCCAGAGAAGGGCCACGAAGATGATAAAAGGGCTGGAGCACCTCTCCTATGAGGACAGGCTGAGAGAGTTGGAGCTGTTCAGCCTGGAGAAGAGGAGGCTCCGGGGAGACCTGATAGCGGTCTTCCAGTACCTCAAGGGGGCCTACAAGAAAGATGGGGAAAGGCTGTTTAGTAGGGCCTGTTGCGATAGGACTAGAGGTAATGGTTTTAAAATAGAGGGGGGTAGATTTAGATTGGAAATTAGGAAAAATTTTTTTACGATGCGAGTTATAGAACACTGGAACAGGTTGCCCAGAAAGGTGGTGGAGGCCTCATCCCTGGAAACGTTCAAGGCCAGGCTGGATGAGGCTCTGAGCAACTTGATCTAGTCAGGGATGTCCCTGCTCCATGCAGGGGAGTTGGACTAGATGACCTTTGAAGGTCCCTTCCAACCCTAACCATTCTATGATTCTATGATTCTATGATTCTATGATTCTATGCTAATGGAAAATACACTACATATTAATAAAATACCAAGGGAAAGATAAGGAATTATGCAGAGGATGTGGATAGGAACCAAATAATATATGGCGGCTATCTGAGAGGCAGGGAAATTAAAATCTATGAGTTTAAGAGAATGTTTGAATAACTGATGGGAATAGATGGCTACTGTTTGTTAGGATGAGTTAGTGGAAACAGTAGAGAGGGGCTGAACTACACTGAAGTTTTCAGAGTTCAGTTGTTACAGGGGCACCTTGAGAGACCTGAGAGAGGTTATGAACATTTGAGGACAGTAATTTTGTTCAAGATGAGTAATGTGTGGTGCAAAATGAGAATGTCTCAAGAAAAGCCACAGTGTCAGGAAAATAAGATAAAATGGCCTTGTCAGGCTTCAGGAGACAAGTACATGTATGTGGGCAAGAGTCCGGGCTGATTGGAGAATCGAGGCAAACATACGCTGTTGTCCAGATGATACAGGAGGTAAGAGTGGCCAGTGGAAAAAGCTGATCAGTTTACTGTGTAGAGAAATCTGGGATGACACTAAGTGTTTCTGAATTTCTGTTCCAGCTACGTCTGCATACACCTTCTCATCCTAGATGCTTTTTGTGTATAAAAATCAAAACGGAAATAGTAAGATCTAGCTCTCTGGCATTTTGAGGATGTCAGCAGAGAAAATGTAGGCCAGCAGCCTGTCATTCCATGCTAGATGTCATAAAAGCAGATCAGCCTACATGCTTGAATATGCTGTGATGTGTTTCAGACTTGGAAACTTAGTCATTGTTTTCTTACTTTATAAGTGCGTTTGTAACTGCTACGCTGTCAGTCTGAAGTGATTTTGAAAATGTCAGCTTTGTCATCAGTAGTTAAAATGCATTTATTCACCTTCAGTATCCGCTTATTGTTCGTGCAAAACATAGAGCAAACATCTGTAACTGTTTAATTTCAGATTCTTTTGATCTTGTGTGTGTGCATGTATGTAAAGAAATGATGGAGACTCACACATTCTGCAATGTTTTTTCTGATTTAGGAAAGAAAAATCTATTTAGGAATAAAATCCTACAATAATAGCACCATTTTTACATGGAATGAGCTACATTATCAAAGAATGGAAATTTGTAAACAGTGGAAACTATGGTAACATAAAAAATCGAAAGGCTTCAAAAGAAAATTTGTATTATACTTTTTCTAACTGAGAAACTGAAAATGCAAAGAAATCCTTGGAGGGCAAAAAAAAAAACCCCTCAAAATAAACCACAATGCTTTATAAAGTGTTACATTTGTGTTTTCAAAGACAGCCCATAGACATGTATCCAGAGTTCAAACTTGTCCTGTATAATTTTTCGAGGGGTTGAGAAAGTACTAGCCTCCTAAGTCACTAAGGCCAGCTACTGCTAGTGAGTCATGATCGTGCACTAGAAAGATTTTTCCACTGCTGTTACAAATTGGTGATTTATCTCTTCTTAGCTTAATTGAATTATTCATAAACTATCCTGAGTAAAAGATGTTATAGAGAGCTGTGAAAAGTATGTTATGAAAGACTTTTTATGGACTTTTCAGGCAGATTAACCTAATGTGTTGCCTATGTCTTGAAAGTTGTCAGGTGCAGATTATGAAATGTTTCTATCCAGCTGCACTTTCCTTCTCTGCTGGTTAAATTGTTGATTAATAAGTTAGCAGGCATGTAATCTTGAAGTTGATATAAGACAATAATTTTTGAAATCTTGATTCATGTGAGAACAATGAACCATTACTCTTATAAGAAGGCAAGGACGCATCAGCAGAAATCTCTATAGTTTTGCTTTGAAAATAATTTGTCATATTTTTCAAGAGAAATAAATCAATAAAACTTTCAACCATTTTTTGTAGTCTGCCAGTAAACACTAGCTGAAAATCTGGACCACCTTTAACTGGAGGAAAATAAAATGTATGGAAAAGACCATGTTCTATCGATTATATTCCCTCTTTGAAATGGAGAAATAAAAACAATGAAATGTAATGTTCTGGTTTTGTTGGGTGAGGGGGGGCCTAAGCTGGTAGCTTCTGTAGGAAACTGCTAGAAGTCGCTCCCCTTTGTTCAGGGGACTCAGCTGGGCCTAGGGTGGACCCGCTGCTGGCCAAGGCCGAGCCAATTGGTAGCAGAATGTTCCGTGATAACGCCTCTATGATAACGTATTTAAGAAGGGGAAAACAGGAAAAAAAAAAGAGAGAAGATGTGAAGCAGCTGAGCGGGGGGCAGAGAGGGGGAGGCTCAAGCCTCATGGGCCTTGCAGGCCTCACCCTCTGGCCTCCCGCCGGGCAGCCAACTGGGCCCGACTCGGCCTGGCCCGGCTGCAAGAAGTGGAGAGGAGATGAGAAGTGAATCAGATGTAAAAAAGATCCTGAGAGACATCTACCAGCCTGTTGTGAGGAATGGCTGCAGACAACAAGGTCAGTTCAGAAGGAGGGGGAGGAGTAATGCGGCTCCTGGCCAAGATTCCCCTGCAGCCTGTGGTGATAACCATGGTGGAGCAGGTTGTCCCCCTGCAGCCCATGGAGGTCCACGGAGGGGCAGAGATTCACCTGCAGCCCATGGAGGACCCCACACCGGCGCAGGTGGAGGCCTGAAGGAGGCTGTGGCCCGTGGAGGGCCCACTGCGGCAGCTGTTCTGGAGGGACTGCACCCTGTGGAAGAGATGACCCACGCTGGAGCAGTTTCAGGAAGGACTGTGGCGTATGGGTCGGACCCCACGCTGGAGCAGGGGAGGAATGTGAGGAGTTCTTCCCCTGCAGCATGAAACAACATGTGACGAACTGACCGCGACCTCCATTCCCTCTTCCCCCCTGTGCCGCTCGGGAGGGGAAGGTAGTAGAGATCATGTTAAGCCCGGGAAGAGGGAGGGGTGGGGGGAGGTTATCTTGTTCCCTGTCTTATTCTCCTGCTAGTTTTAGAAATAAATGAGTATTTTTCCCCAAGTCGAGTCTGTTTTGCCCGTGACAGTAACTTTAAGGATTTCTACCTGTCCTTATCTCAAACCTCGAGCTGTTTTTCCTTATATCGTCTCCCCCTATTCTCTTGGAGGGTGGGGGGAGCAAGAGGGAGACTGCATAGTTTGGTCCCTATCAGGGCTGAACTACGACACTTAAACTTCTGGATTGCTGAGAAGCCAGAGGTACTACATACAGGACAGTAGAGCTTCATTTTGTATAATATGGGATTTAATTTTTTCAGCAGATATATACTGATGATGAAAAAAAAAAGACTTTGTGGTTGATTTCTTAAGCCTTTCATTCTTTATAATATTTGTGTCTAAAAAAAAAGGACTCTTAGTACTTACCTGTATATCTTCTGTTTCTCCTTTTCCTTCATATCTGTCCATCACCCTAGCTTTTTCACCAGTAGAAAACAAACATTATTTTGTTATAATTCTGAGTAATTTTGGATAAATTAGTAAGAGTCTGTGGAAAAACCAGATAATAAATTAAGTCTCTTGTCTTTATTTGCACATTGGGTTGAATCTGTGCTGAAATATTTGCCATTATTGCTCATTTTTAGCATAGAACTACTGAATTGAAAAAAATAATGTAACTGACTCACTATGTACCAAATAATAAGCATATTAATTTTCAAGTTTGTATGTTTTAAAGCTGTCTAGGAGTGATTGGTGGTTATTATAGCTGAGGCGATTTATAAACATCAATCAGTTACAAAAGGCCAGATCTTTCCTATCTTTAGGTATATAAACATGACTGGTACCTAAACGTTCCTGTATCTGTTGGACCTATTCAACCTGAACTCTTTCTGTAGTCAATGACCATTTAATCAACAGAATCCAAGCTATGATTTGTCTTACCTTGAAGTGGACTTGTAAAACAGCCTAGGTGAGCCATTCCTTAAACGAAACTGGTTCTCTTTTTCATCTTTAAGGAAGACACATCTCGGCTAGGTTAGTTGTAGACATTTACTTCATGTTTAAATTAAGCTTCAGTGTGTAGAATACTGTTCTGTCAATGGATGTACAATGTGACAAGTGTTCTTTTGTAGACACATATCTCTGCTCTCCCCAGACAGAGGCACTTTTCATGATCAGTTTTGCGTACTAGGCTAGGTACTGAAATTCTACATGGCTGAAGCTATATAGGATCCTTCTTCCATACACTTACTTTCTGGAAAAAAAAAAAGCCCTATATTAATAATGCAATCACTTTATATCAAGGTGATTTTTTTTGCCATTGTTACAGACTATTTTTTTTCCCTGTGTTCACAAAAAAAAGTGTAACCACAGAGCTATTTTTGTCCCATTTTGACAATCATGAGACCACAGTAAGTAAAAGAATTTCTTGAAAAGATGTTTTTAGATCTCTCCTACTCCTGTCTTTATTTCATATTGTACTAGTGTTAATTACAGTATGGAAAAAGATGTGTGGGGTTGCAATTGAAGTACATAGGATGATTCTAATTGATTTCAGTGAGCCTTGGGTCTGTCATATTTTAAATTTGTATGAAAATAAATGCAGTTTTCCAGATGTTGTTTACCTATATCTTAAAGAAAGGGTTCCAACATCACTTCAGAGACATTATCAAAAATTAAATTTTGCTTTTATTGGAGGTTCTTGAAGGGATGTTTATTACACATCACTCATCCTATGCAAGTCAAAGAAGTTCAGTGAAGGTCCATCTGAAATGTCACAGTCTTCCATAGAGTTATCATGTCAGTAAATATCCTGCAAGCACAATTAGGTTGTATTGTGTTTTAGAGTAGAAACTCAGAAATATTAATACAGTTGCACAGCTTCAGGTTCTGACTTCACTGGAATTGTTGTAAATCTTGAATGACAGTGTAGCTGTCAGTAGATATTTTCATTAGTATAAGTGGGATTTGGAATACTCTATAAAAATGGATGCATAATGGAACTATTCATGCTTACCACATGGAAACTGCTTATCAGGCTTTAAATATTAGCTGGCAAGTCTTCATCATCTAAGGCTACAGAATTTGGTTTAAGTCTTCAGGAAAATAGTGACAGGAACCTCACAGAGAACACTGTGTTTCTGGCCAGAGAATATGGAATATATCAGCCAGAAAAGGAAGTGTCTAAAGGGCTGAATTGCTGAGCAGCCTCCATGTAATCTGTGCTTTTACTTTCCAGATTTTACAGGGAGCAGCAATGCTACTGAGTCATAGGGAAAAAAAAAAAAAAAAGCCAATGAGAAGCACTGCTGGGAAAAACAAGGAAGTAAGTAAAAACAAACAAAAAAAAAGCATCACCTTTCCTGAGCTTCCTAGGCATCCTCTAAAGGTGGGGGTAGCTAGTGACTCTTGATTTCAGATAGACGGTGGTTGGCTTTGATGAATTACATGGATCTTCTTTTCTGACGGAACCACCCAGAATGTTGAATTGAACAGATTGCTTCTGTTATGGCAGAAATTTGTTTGAAGGTTTTTTTGTGGGATTTTTTTATTGATGTTGTTGTTGTTACCAATAAAAAAAATACTTTGCTCAATTTTTAATTAAATGAGCAGAACTCCCAAGTCAACTTAAGCATTGTCTTTTTCTTTTCTGCTCACCTCCATGGTTTTGCCTTTCAGCCTTGGCTCAGGGTAGCACTTGCAGGCATCTTGTTTATGTCAGAGGCATAATTCATCTCTACTTTACAGTTTTCCACAAGCATATGTACACACAGTATCAATAAATCAGGGCTCAAATTCAAATTCCTGGTTAATTTCTATGATCACCACCTAACTGTAGCTCTTGAATGATGTTACATGTGCCTTGTGTTTTTTTAAGATGCTTCTTTTATCTGTCTATCAATTAATAAGTTCCTTCAGTTTATTCCGGCATGAAAAAAAAACCAGAACTTATAAGTATTTAGCTCCATCAAGATCTCTCTCAACTTGCGTGCCATCTGTGGTTTTGAAAATTTGGACACAACTTCATTTTGCCCTTAGTCTAGCAATGTTTCAACTAAGTATCAGTTTTGTTCTGGCATGCGAGAAAACTGTGGTGCATAAAGGAGGATTGTTTTGGCATGTTATGACCTAGAATTGCATTTATTAGCCTTGTTAGCTGACTGGTTTTTATATAGACACCCTGAGATACTATCCTTTTTCATCCCTATTGAAATAAAAACCAAAAATGTTAGACAGTTGGAAACAGGAGACCCTTAAAACTCCCTAACTGCATGACCTGCAGCAGCTATTCAGTGTCACCAGTAATATTGCTAAAGAATTCAAAATATCATTCCCAAAATGAAATTCTGAGCATTCTGTGTCCCCTAAGATGAACCTGCACAACTACGACAGATGCTCACCAGCTGGAGGTCATGATTTTGACATGTATCTGTTGAAAGAAATAAGAATGTAGATTTTTTTTTCCTACTATGATATTAATGAACATGGAGAGAGAGCTGAAACAGTTTGCAGAGAAACGTTAAAATTCTGTATCTTATAATTTGTTTTAACTGCATTTTTTTTTCAGATTCAAGGTCATTAAAAGTGATCATTCAAACATTAATATGTTCCAGTACAGTAATATATACAACTAAAATACAGTCCTTTATTTGTTCAGAGAATTTAGCAGGGCTAAGAATAGTTTTGTTTGATGCTATGTAGTGTTCAATGAAATGAAACAACAATTAAGTTAAAAATAATATTAATAAAAGCAACAAGCCTTAGTGTCTCATGGCAAATATCTTCAATCAAGTTGGTGAAAGAGCAGCACAGAAGTCTTTGGACATAGAAAAAGTACATATGAAATAAAACCTCATTTGGAGTCTAGAGTCATTTAACCCAAAGTCTTAAGTGCATTACTAACAGTTTCCCTTTGATTACTAGTGGATATAGGCTTCTTAGCACCCCTTTTGCTTTTGTAAACTGTCTCCTGGCTCTACAAGTCCTTTACAGAGGGACAATTCTTTCCAACTCTGCCATGAAAGTTGCAATGCTAAATAGAAGTACCTACCTTCCGAGAAGAAACCCAAAGTCTTGAAAAGCAGTTTCTTCTTGCAAGATTGGTGATAACTTCAGAAACAATTTGCATCTTTCCGCTGATTGCTTGAATTGAACAAATGAATATTTGTCACTGTTTGGCTATGACTAATAGATACATCAATGTTGTATATGTATGAGTTTCCCAACCTCTGTTATTCTATCTAGTTTATGAACTCGGTATATTTTGTAGCCAGTATTAATTTTCTGTAATACAAAATCAGTATAATAAATTAAGAAGCCTGGAGCCAAGTTCTGGTGCCCTTTGAGCCTTGTTATATGATAGAATATGATTTAATTCAGCATTCAAATGGGCAACTGTTTTTGAGGTTCCATACCTGACCATATACAAACCCTAGAATGGGCAAGGTAATGTGAGGCTTTAAACTTGCAAAGTGGACTGCTTTAAATTAAACCTTTACTACTGAAGTATAAGCTAGCATGTTTTTTCTTTGCAAACGTATGTAGAAAGATAGCTGAAGTGCCTTATATTTTAAATAACTTATTATGCTGCTGTAGCTTGACTGCATTTCATCATATGCTAGGAACCTTCTTCATACTGAGAGGCACAAATATCAACATTATTTATTACTAAAATGGAAGTGCTTGCTAGAAACCCTAATATGAAGGAGCTAAGCTACCTGTATTCTGCCTTGTGTTTAAAAGAAACTTCTGTTTCCTCAAGATTTGTCTTGTTATAGCTTTTTTTTTTCTTGGCACTTTTTACATAAATGGACTCAGGTAATTTTATTTTTGTCAACTAGTCACTTCAGTGAAAATTAGGTACTAGTTTATACCTGGACTCGTCTAGTAGATTTGTGCTAAAGAACAGTTGAAAGGGGCTATCTTTAGTGTACTACTACTGTAAAGATATCTGTCGTGGTTTTGTTTAGTGAGGGGGACCTAAGGTGGTAGCTTCTGTAGGAAACTGCTAGAATTCGCTCCCCTTTGTTCAGGGGACTTGGCCAGGCCTAGAGCGGACCCACTGCTGGCCAAGGCTGAGCTGATTGGTAGCAGAATGTCTCGTGATAACGCCTCTGCGATAACGTATTTAAGAATGGGAAAACAGAAAAAAAAAGAGAGAAGAGAAGATATGAAGAAGCTGAGCGGGGGCAGAGGCGCAGAGGGGGAGGCGCAGGCCTCATGGGCCTTGCAGGCCTCACCCTCTGGCCTCTTGCCAGGCAGCCAACTGGGCCCGACTCAGTCCAGCCCGGCTGCAAGAAGTGGAGAGGAGATGAGAAGTGAATAAGATGTAAAAAGGATCCTGAGAGGTGTCTGCCAGCCTGTTGTGAGGAACGGCTGCAGACACCAAGGTCAGTTCAGAAGGAGGGGGAGGAGTAATGCGGCTCCTGGCCAAGATTCCCCTGCAGCCTGTGGTGACGACCATGGTGGAGCAGGTTGTCCCCCTGCAGCCCATGGAGGTCCACGGAGGGGCAGAGATCCACTTGGAGCCCGTGAAGGACCCCGTACCGGGGGAGGTGGATGCCTGAAGGCAGCTGTGGCCTGTGGAGGGCCCGCTGGGACAGCTGTTCTGAAGGGACTGCACCTGTGGAAGAGATGACCCACGCCGAAGCAGTTCCACGAAGGACTGTGGCGTAGGGGTGGGACCCCACAACAGAGCAGAGGAGGAATGTGAGGAGTTCTTCCCCTGCAGCATGAAGCAGCGGCGTGAAACAACATGTGATGAACTGACCACAACCCCCATTCCCTCTTCCCCACTGTGTCGCTCGGGAGGGGAAGGTAGCAGAGATAATGTTAAGCTCAGGAAGAGGGAGGGGTAGAGGGAGGTTATCTTGTTCTTTGTCTCATTATCCTGCTGTTTGTAGTAATAAATGAATAGTTTTCCCCAAGTCGAGTCTGTTTTGCCCGTGACGGCAACTTTAAGGATTTCTCCCTGTCCTTATCTCAAACCTCGAGCCATTTTTCCTTATATTTTCTCTCCCTGTTTTCTCGGAATGTGGGGGGAGTGAGAGAGAGACTGCGTAGTCTGGTCCGATCGGGGCTGAACTACGACAATATCCAATGTGATTGTATTTAGGGCACAATATTTTATTTTCATTTATGATTTTTTCACTTTATAAACTCTTTCCTGTATTACATAATTTAAGTATAAATATAATGCATTGTACTGACTGAAGAGGGCAAAACATATTTCCTTTGTATACTTTACACATCATTGCATCTGTCTTCTGATTGTTCAACAACCTATCTTAATGAATAACTCTGAGGAAAAGGTGAAAGTGCTCTGTGAATGCTGAGAGATTATGACTGTACTAACCTCCTGTCATTTCAGTACCAGCCAATCTACCTCATTTGGATAACTCTCTGGGATTACAAAAAAAAAAAAACCAACAGAAATTTAGTCCAGACTATGGTTTTATCTTTCAAAAGTATCTACATTCAAAATGTGCTAAACTCACTTGCCCAAATGATGTTTGAAAGAGTTGATCGCTCTAATCCCTAGAAATCTCTTTTCAGTCAAGATTCATTGTTAAATGCAAGGTTTTCATTTTTCTTACTTGCTACACTAAAAACTTAACACATAAAACATGGAATCAATTCTGAAATGTAAATCTGTTTTATTTTACTATTCAGAGAATCATAATGTATGTTCTGCCCTGGGTCAGATATTTGGGCTGATACGCTGTCTCTGAAAGTGTCTGCTGGCAGGTGTGGGTGCACCCCTTGGTACACTTATCAAGATCCAGGCAGGCAGGGATCTACGCTGGAGGTTCCCTGGGTTGCTGTACTTAACACTCGTAGTGGATCTGTACTTGGACATTAGACTAATGTCTTCTGAATCTATTTGCAGAGTTGGTCCTCACTATTTCCTGCAGCAACGCATTCCTCTGTTAAAAGGTGTTGCGTGCTGCATTAGTACACTACTGATTCATTTAAAGGTATGCAGCTGTTTTCTGTTTGATTACCACCTTTTTGTTCAGGTAGTAACACCCGACTTTTTGAGGGACTTGAAATGGCACTGCCAATTAAACTGGCATTTCAAGGATTTTGTTATGGTCACCCTGTGATCTCTTTCCTCAGTGACAGTAGTTTATATCTCCTGATTCTATGCTATGTATGGTTGGTGGGGTTTTTTGCCATGTATTTCCCTATAAAAAAAAAAAAAAAGTGTTTCATTTAGCCTAGTCATTCTGTACTGTGAGATGTTCTGCAGTACCTCTGGGTGAAATTTGATTTTGAATGTCTTAAACTATTTTTTGTCAGCTGCAAATTTTGTCACCTTTTCTAGACAGTTTATGATTTTTTTTTGGACGCTACAGATGTCAGCATGAATAATTGTGAACACTCCTGGTAACCACCATCTATTGTGGAAGCTGATTGTTCATTTCAACCATTTGTTTTCTGTCTTTTGACTAATTTTTAAATCTGTGAAGGATGCTTTTGCATTCCATCACAAATAACTTCCTTTAGCAGTTCCAGGTGAGGGACTTCATAAAAAGCATCATAATTTATATGATTCATTTTGTCCTTCCCCATCATGATTTGCAATTTATTTGAAGGAACTCTGATGGACTAATGAGACAGACATACACTTTAAAAAAAAAAAAAAAGAACCCAACAATTATTTCCTATTATATTACATTTATCCTTAAGTGTGTTAATTTCTTTCTGTATTATATTTTTATAATATATTATATTATAAGCATATATACATGTAACTGTGTATAATATATGTATTTTAACAATAAAGTTATGATATGGCAGTGAGACTTACTGATCACAGCTTCCTTCAAGGGTTGTTTCCAAAACTGGCTTTTAAAATGTGGCTTTCATGTCTGTTACCTTTTGCTCATCTGCCATTGGATTCACATTAAGCAAGAGTTAGTATACACCATATCTCAGTGAGAGGAGGGTTGGCATTTGGGAACTACAGGCCAGTCAGGGTTATCTCAATTCTTGGGAAGGTTGTGAAGCAAATCCTTCTGGAACTGAAATGATAAAAGGGAACTGGAAACAACTAGCACAGATTTACCAAGGGTAAACTGGTACCTGACCTAAGTGATAACTTTCTATGACAAGGCAACAGGCTCTGTGAATGAGGGGGGAGGAATGGATGCAGCTTACTTTGGCTTCAGGAAGGCCTTTGGCATGGCTTCTCCTAGTATCTTATTGCAAGTGAGACATGGATTGGAAAGGCAGACTATGAATTTTGTAGAAAAATAATAGCTGATCAACTGGTCTCAAAGGAGTTAGCAGCAGCATCAAGTCCAGACAGTGGCTGATTAATAGTGGTGTCCCTTATATGTTGATATGGAGCCACTACTGGTTAACAGCCTGCAGCCTGGGAAGAAGCAGGCATGGGGAAGCGGAGGAAGGAGTTAAAGGTATGCAGGGTGAGAGACGGCAAACACAAGTTGCAACCTTGGAAAAGCAGAGTGTGTGTTAGGAAATGAAATTTCAAAGTGAGAGTGGACTAGCGCTTGAAGAGGTTACACAGAGAGGCTCTGGAGTGGTCAACCTAAGATGGCCTGGCAGGGTTTTGGACTGGAATGTCTACAGAGGCCTCTTCCAAAGTAAATTATGCTGTGATTCTCCACCACCATAAGGGGAAGCCATGGTGTGGGAGCTTCCTTGGGTTCTTTTGTAGCAAATTTCTGTATGAATATCAGATTCAACTCTCTCTTTTGGCTTTATTTTCTTTACATTCTCCTTTTGGTCTCCGATATGCTCACTGACTCTGACAGAATTCCACTTTCTAATGTTACACTGAAAATGTTTATATCTCTGAAAAGTTGCTTCACAAAAGGTTTGTGATTTTTTTTTAATTGTCAGCTTAATAAAGTCTAAAGTTTTTTTTTTTAATTTTGTAATTGCACACAATTTCAGAAATCAGAAAAAGCAGCACACTGCTTTCAGAAATTTTTTTCAATTATTTTCTTCTATTCTTTAACTAGTGTGGATTTTTGAGACTCAGAAGGTGTTTTTTTTTACAGATTACTTACATTTATTCAGAACATCCTATACAGCTTTTCCAAACAGTCCTTATACTACCAGAAACTCTTATTTTTATTATTACTTTTCCTGGCTGTGTTGGTTTTGTTAAATATTGTTGCAAAATAATGGCCAAATAGAGCCCTTTTCATGGAAGAGGAGAGAAGGGAAGTTTTATAATGAAGTTGAATTCAAATACAGTATGGTCTCATCAGTAGTTACCTCTTAAACTAGATTTTAAGCCTAATACAAGACTCTGAATTTTTTTTTTTCAGTGTACTAGGAGTGGGAGAGGAGAGCATGGAGAAATGGAGATAGGTCAGGCATCTTTTAACATTTTTTTTTACAAGAAGCAGTCCTGTCTGATCACTAAAAATGCATGCTCTGCATCTGTCACCTAATGTGGCATTTACTTAGTCTACATAAAGATACTTGAAGCTTTCCCTGGTATTGATTATTGGCCTTCTAATCTCTCTTAAGTTTTTGTGGTTGTTTCCTTTAATTCTGGAAGAATGGTCACCCTTACGTGATACTGAGTTTAACTGAGGTGCAAAGTCAACTTTTCATGTCATCATCTTTTCAACACTTGTCTTTCTGATAGGCTAATTCAGAGCCATGGCGTTTTATGTTTCACACAAATTAATTCCAGATTTATATGAATTAACACTGTGGAAAACAGAATTGTAATCCTTCAATTCACTTTAATATACAGGTTCATTATGAGATTAAGTACACAGCAAGTGTGATTAGATAGCTTTTGATTACAGAAAGCAAGGTAGGAAATGGTGCCTTACTACTTTTCAATAGGATCTCTGTTTAATTTACACATCTAATGACTGCCTGTGGTTTGTCTTAGCTGGCGTAAGTTAAAAGGGACTAAAAACAGATGAAACAATGAGAACATTTCCATATTAATTTCCTGGTATTAAACCTATGCTTATACAGTCACTGTGTTTTCATTCTTATGTGTAACTTTTTTATGCCCAAACTCAGAAATCTGGTAATGAATTCAGTTAATGTAATGTAGAACACAAAATGAAGAGAACAATTCTACCATCATAAATCTGAAATTTTAGTTTCTTCCTCAATTTCAAGATGTCACGTTTCTAAGCTGAACAGAATATATCATAAATATATACAAGCTCTCTTCTTCTAAATTATTCGAAGCTCTTAAAATTCTGCAGTACTACAGTGGATATGGGGGAAAGGTCCTGAAGAATCAGGGATTCATTGGCAGTGAAAAACATAAGAGGGTTAAAAAATGTACGTGTCCTTATGTTAACTAAGTCTTGGACATAAAGATAAACTGTAATGTATTTTCTTGAATTAGCATTTAATTCACTGTGTTGTGGAAAACTCTTCATTTCCAAAGAAATATTCATTATAGAGCAGAAGTGAGTGAACTGTAGGAGAGAGGTAAAAAAGACTGAAGGGAAGAGACAGCCTACCCTGCTCTCAGTCTTATTAGCCAGTCCATCATAAATGACTAATGATTTCAAGGAACCTTGGTAGTTTTAGCAGGATCATTGCCCAGTAGTACTAGAAACACAGGCTCTTTGATGTTCGTGACCAAAATCACCAGCCCCTTTAAGCAAAGCAAGTCCTTTAAGTATTTCCTATAGATTAGGTGTAGACTAGACTAGAGAAACAGGGAAGACTTCCAATGTACCCAACTGAATCAGTTTAGAGGTTGCCTAAACCACCCATCCTGCGATAGTGCAGCAGATCTGCGGATTCTTGCAGATCTGAGTAGCCGTATAGTTTCAGACAACATAAAAGCCTGGAAGCACTTACTAGGTATGGAAAGTGCCTCTTCCCTCCTGCCTCCACTAGGACTCCCCTGAAGGAACAGCCTTCTCAGTCACAAGGGCGCAGCCATACACTGTAAGGATAAGGGTATGCCTTCCTGAATGCCTAGCCTTGCCTTAGTTTTGAAAGACTTCATAGAATAGTTTGAATTGGAAAGGATCTTAAAGATCATCTAGTTTCAACCCCCCTGCAAGGACCAGGAACACCTTTCACTAGACCAGGTTACTCAGAGCCCCATCCGACCTGGCCTTGAACACTTCCAGGAATGGGGCATAGACAACTTCTCTGGGCAACATGTTCCAGTGCCTCACCACCTTCACAGTAAAAAATTTCTTTCTTCTATCTAATATAAATCTACTCTCTTCCTGTTTAAAGCCATTGCTCATTGTCCTATCACTATATGCCCTTGTTGAAAGTCCCTCTCCAGCTTTCTGATGAACCCCCTTTGGAAGGCCACTATAGGTCTCCCCAGAGCCTTCCCTTCTCCAGGATGAACAGCCCCAACTCTCTGTTTTAATTCATAAAAGAGCTGCTCCAGCCCTCTCATCATCTTTGTGGCCGTCCTCTGGACTCGCTCCAACAGGTCCACACCCTTCTTATGTTGAAGACTCCAGAGCTAGGCGCAGTACTCCAGATGGGGTCTTATGAGAGTAGAACAGAGGAGAATCACCTCCCTTGACCTGCTGGCCACACTTCTTTTGGTGTAGCGCAGGATGCAGGTGGCTTTCTGAGCCAAATCAGAAAAAAAAAAAATTGTGCTAGTTTAACTTAGATATAACCTAAAATATTTTAGAAATGGAGATATAATATGCAAAGAAGTTCTAATAACCTCCCAGCTAGAGTTTGCTAACAGGGTAAATATGATACTATCCAGTGTGACATGTAGTTTGCACTTACAGGTTGCAATAATGTCCACAACATCACTTTTGCTAAGACTATGACTATGTTTGGGCCTGTTTGCCCTCAGTAGTCCCGCAGTTTCCACAGATAAGGCAAAAAATAAAATAAAAATCTAAATAGTTCACTTTTAAGTACCAGCTACTTTCTCTAATAAGACAATTTCAAACTGGAGAGTCTGATTTTTCCCTCATTACTCCAGTCTCACTCTGGGCTAGATTTTCTGAGTTCTGAAAAGCTATTATTGATTCACATACCAGCATATATGAAGAAAAGCTAAGCCCAGAGATTATTCTTTGCCAATGTCAGATAACATTTGAGCACTGCCACCAACTAATAATACGTGCTCACAAAAAGGCTCAGGCTGCTAGGATAATAGATAATTACAGCCACAATTGTCCAAGCGGAGAAATATCCAAATCTCCTGTAGGAAACTGTGAATACCTTGGGACTCATGAGTACAAAATTAACTGCCTGACTTCAATAAATACGGAAAGAAAACTTCTTAAAAGTTTAGTATGTCATTAGCGTGGGATCTATTGAAGGATTTTTTTCTTCTACTTTCTCCAAAGCACACCTATTTAAGACTCAGAACAATCCAGAGGACTGCTACCGCAGTGTGTGGGTAGAGTTCAGAATGCAAAAGCTCTCTTAATTTCACAATGGAAGTGGAAAATAGAATTTCTGATGATTTTTTAACCATCGTACTTTCTTTAGGACAATGCATAAAGGTGAAAATATTACTTCAGCAGCTTTCCTTTTTTTTTTTTTTTACTTTTTAAATAGCCATGAAAAGCAATAATGATGACTTCTACTTTCAAAGTGAATTGCATATAATCTTTTTGTTTTGTATTGTAGCTCAGATAGATCTGTTCATTATTTTAGTCTTCCTCAGGGTTCCTGAACTGATGTTTAATGTCATCAAAAGAACAGCAAAAAGAGGGACAAAAATGCAAAAAGGAGATATAGAAGCATAAAATAGAATCATAGAACATTCTGAGTCAGAAGGGACCTATGAGGACCATTGAGTCCAATTCCCTGACTTCACACAGGGCAATCTAAAAGTTAAACCATGTATCTTAGAGCATTGTCCAAATTCTTTTTGAACACTGACAGACTTGTGGCCACGTCCACTTCCTTAGGGAGCTTGTTCCAGACTGTCACAGGCCTTGCTAATGTCAGAGTAAATGGCAGTCACTGCTCTCCATTTGTCCCACTAGGACAGCCACCCCCTCAAAGAAGGCTCATCTTGGTGTTTTGGATTTAGTATGGGATTTGGTATGTGAAGAATGTTGATAAGAACACTGACGTTATGAGTTGTTACTGAAGAGACCAAGGACACTGTCTGACTTTCCAGGTCTTGCTAAAGTGCAGGTGCAGGAAGCTGGGAGGGATATAGCCAGAGGGATATAGCCAGGTGACCTGAACTAGCCAAAGAGAGTATTCCATGCCATAAATACCATGCTCATTATATAAGTGAGTGTTAACTGGGGGGGTATCTCTCTCTTTCTTACTCCTTTGCTTGCTGCTCAGTTTCATTTCCGTGATTGCTGCTTGGGACAGACTGTATCAATCATTGGGATGTCGAGTGGTGAGAAATTGTGCATCGTTCATTTTGTATATTCTAGTATCCCTATATTTTGTTCTTATTGTAACTTTCCTTTGCTATTCTAGTAAACTGTCTTCATCTCAACCCACGAGTTTCCCTTTCTTCCCAATTCTCTCCCCTGTCCCACTGGAGAGGAGGAGAGAGAGCGCGCTACTCTGTGGTGATTATGGCTAAAGTACAACATATGACTCTATGATTCTATGACTGGGATTAAACCATGACAGTTGGTCATTTTGAATGCCAGGGCATATTTTTGATTCATGTTGAGCTTACCATCAACCCCTAGATCTCCTTTCTGTGGAGCTGCACTCCAGCCTCTTGTCCCCAGTCTATATGTGCATCTAACATTACACAGTTCCAGGTGTGAATGTGACATTTGCTCTTGTTAAATTTCATGCAGTTGGTGATTTCCCACTTTAACTTTTCCCCTAATCCTTACCCAGAGACTCTCAAACATGTCATCCTGAACTGCAAGTTCCGTAGAGTCCAACCTCTCCTTTATGTACAAGACTACCTCTCCATCTCACCTGCCTTGCCTGTCTCTTTCTTGAAGAGCCTGTAACTATCCATCATAGCACTCCAGTCACAGCACTCTTCTAACCAAATCTCACTTATGCCAATGACATTATAGCTCTGGGACCAAGTAACAGTTCCTTATTCCTCTTGTTTATTCCTCATACTGTATGCGTTAGTGTACAAACTTTTCAATGCACTCCAGTGTACTCAGTACATTCTGGAGCAGAGTGAAGGTGCACACTATAGGTGCATCCATCAGACATTGCCATGTGGTCCCATAGCTTATCCCTAGGAAGTCTGAATTTATCCCTTTCCTCCTTCAAATCTAATTTTAAAACTCTTTCGAACAGCCCTTCTAACTTATGAGCAAAAATACTTTTCCCTCATTGAGATGAGAAAGGTGAATCCCATCAGATCCCAGCAGGCTTGGTGTTGCATAGACCATCCCATGATTAAAAACCCTAAAATTCTGCTAGTAACACCTGCCTTGAAGCCAGGTGTTGATAAACTGTGTCTGCCTGCTTCTTTTGACATCACTACCTACAACTGGCAGAATAAAGAATGCTAGTACTAGTACCCTAAGTCGTGCTAGGGTAGCTTGGTTTCAGTTAATCTGAATAGTCAGAAAAGAAGTGTCATTTGTAACTTGTGACAAGAAAAATGAGATAGCAAAATAAGGCTGTAAATCTTCAAAATCTGGCTCTCCTGTTAAATACTCTGGCTTTCTATGTTTCAGCTAGATGAAAAATTGGAGATAGGAGAGGAAAATCTAGTTCAAACGAATTGTCTGTTTCAAATATTTATTTCTTATTTGGAAGTATTTTGGTAACTGATACATGATTGCTGTTTAGAATTACTGTTAAGAAGGCAAAGAAAAGATTTGGGGATTAAATGTTGCAGACGTTTCCATACTACCAATGGTAATAGAAAAAGAGTCAAAAGCAGAAGAGTTAAGACTTTCTGTGTCTCTCAGCTAAGAGGAAAAAAACTCTTAAGAGGGCTAAATGATCCTTTTTTTTTTTTCTTAAAATAATTGTTTCTCTGTCTGATATATAGGAAAGTTAGAATCAGATAAATGGCTTGTGGCTTTTGAGGATACCTTTGTTACTTTTTTAGATACCTTTGGCTGTTTAGATTCTGTTCTGCAAATTGATATTTCTAGATGAAGTTAGAGATGTCAATAGAGGTAAGCTGTCAAGAGGTAAGTTGATGTTGTAAGTAGAGTTGTCAAGAGGTAAGCTGATGTTCATACTTCTAGGTTATGTAGATCCATTTTCAGATGTCCATTTTTGTCCATCACCCGTAGAGAGAATACACACTAGGTCTTTTTGTTGTCTCTGCTGCACTTTTGTGTTCTTACTGCCCATTAATCAGTAGTGCATGGAGCTCAATTTCAGTAAATGAGGTTTTCCATATTTTGACCTACAGTTACACTGTAATCTTTCTGGTTATACTCGGTGAATTGAGGAAAATCTAACAGGACAAAGGTGGGAACAGCTTTTAGTTTTTAGATTGTAAAAATCACTGGTTGTTAATAGTACCTTCTCAAATTTTGTTTTGAAGTTTTCTCATTCTTTTTTTCTTGAGCATGTTCTCTCAGACCCTGTTGCAATAAAGCAGAATGGTTGATACAAATTTCAAACATGGCTTCTGCAACATTGACAGGAATGCTGTTGAATAAACTACTGAGAAAATGGAAGGATGTGCACATGAGCGTATGCAGCAAATAGTACCAGCTTTATTGCCCCTCCTGCCCCTCAGTGTAGGTTCCTTCCTAAAGAGAGCACCACAGAACATCTCGGTAAGGACGCATTCCCAGGTGCAAGGTATTGTTTGTATGGAAGTACTTGAATTGCTGCAAAGTAGATATAATGTGATTGTTATTGTGATTTTATTGTGTTACAGTGATTGCTATTATGATTTTGTAGCAGTTCGGACTCAGTTGTGTGGTACTGAATAAGAGACAAATTCATTTTTCTTTTCTCACTAATGGCTAATTTTTACTTAAAATTATGGTTAACGCTGTGATATTAAAATTCCATTTTAAGTTGTTTTGGAGGAAAAAGAATAATTCAGTAAAGTCCTTTTGCACAAAGTAATGGAAATTATTTTTATCATCTTTTTTTCCCCCTTCCATTCCCAACACCATGCATGGGGAAAACGGTAGGACAAAGTGTAGTGTTTTAAGTGATCTAAGCATAGAAATCAATTTTCTCTGTGTGTATGTATATATATACACTTATGGTAAGTGGTTGCTGTGTGTGCATATTGCTGTCATTGCTACTTCTTTGTCTTCTCCTGTCTGAAAAATACAAAGGTAAGAAGAATATCTACTCTTCTGTAGAGAATGCATCTCTCATTCTCCTGAAAGAGATTAAAGAATTACTGGTAGAAGTATTTCCTACTACATAGAGGAAAAGATTTAATAAAGAAAAAAGAAACAAGCACCCAGCTCCAAGAGAATCCTTGTGGTAAAGGTTCAAAGGGTAAGAATATAAAAACTGAGAAGGACTTCTCCATTGCTCTCAGAGATGACAACAGAAAGGAAAGGCTTTACTTATTTCCTCCTTTCCCACTGAGTATGTAGTAATTTGACCTTTACCGGACTTGTTAGGACTGAAGGAGAGGTCTGCTGAATAAGCTCTTACATGACATATGTGTCAAAACCCTAAAGCTGTTGGGGAAGAAAACATCCTAAAAGGGCAACAAAGAGGCTGACATCTGAAGCTCTGTTCAGGAATGACTGTGCCAGTTCTGACATGAAGGGCTTGATAAGCTTAGAGTGGAAGAAAAAAAGATTCAGTAAGACAAGATAGTAAAGTAAAGTTAAGTGACTTCCCCTGAATTATGCTCAAGTTCAGATTCCTCCTCTGCCTCTTCTTTCCCCTCATTTATTCAGAAGCCACTGAGAGACTTAAATCTCAGTCCTTCTCACCATGCTACCATCTCTCTTCAGAAAGAAAAAAGTGCTTTGAAAGAATAGACTTATTCTGACATGAAATGGCGTGAGGGAAGAGGAAGACATCTACCTCCTTTCCTTTCAAACCACAAAATCTCAGGTCAGGATCTACAAGAATGAAGCAGATGCTCTCTGCAGGCTGTTGAGCAAGAAGGAGGTTCCAAAAAACCCACATTTCTTATCACAAACTGGGACAGAATTTTCCTGATTGGGAATAAGATCAGTATTTTTGAAGTTATTCTATGAAACATTGTCGTTGCTTTGGTGTGGGATACAAATGAGTTAAAGAACTTCAAAAGGATGCTATAAGAATGGCTCGCTGAGTTGGACCAAAGCCTTTCACTATATCTCTAACACTGGCCAAAAGCTTAATACAAGAATGAGGCAAGTAGACAGAGATATGTCCCCGGAATATCCTCTGAAGTAATTCCAATTCAAGGATCAATGTGAAAGGACTTCTATAGAGAGAATTGTATTTCTGTGTTTTATAGTCTTCAAAAGATTTTTTTGATCAATGTGTTTTTTCCTTTACTGACTAACTAAGTAATATCTTGTACTAAATTTGTGACAAGTATTTTAACATGGAGAAACATAGATCTAGCTGATGTTTTTCTGCTGGTTTTGGGTTGGTATTTTTGTTGTTTTTTTTTTTTTGTTATGGTGAAGAAGAAGGGGAATTGTTTGTTTTTATAAATGTAGCCTGATTTCAGAATACTTTGACTCATTTCTAGTTATTTCACTTTCGGGGAGTTGATTTCATAAGACATCTGCTTCTAAGCTGGAATTTGACTTCTGATTATAAGTTAACTGTGCTAGTGGTAAACTCTATTTGATAGTGTCATTCTCTGAAAGGGTCAACTTAAAAGGTGTAGTAAAGTCTGCAGTTTATTAGAAGGGAGCATCATAGTCTGCCAAGGTTATTAAAGTTGATAACTGAAGGGAATAATGAAAGCTTCACTTCTGGAAATAAATATACAATTATATTTAATGTATTAGAATAGTTTGAAAGCCACATATCTATAAATTAAAATCTTTCATTTATAGTTTTCTTGAACTTGTACCAGTCAGAACCTGAAAGTGTGAGATTATGAGCTAAGTTTTCTGGTTTTATTTCACTGCTAATTGCACAGCTATATTCTCAGATCTGAATAGGCTTATTTTGGAATGAATGCATTAAGGATTAACAAGGTACTGTTTCATTGCAGCTAGTCAGTTTTTAGGCCTTATTCTGTAATGGAATAAATCCTTTCCTCTAATATATATTTTTTTAATGCCACAAAATCTGAGCTGAAATTTTACTTGTAGATTCAGCATATCTTGTGGGTGCATTATATAAAATATTTCTTCTCATTCCTTCAAAAAAGCTCTGACATAAATTTGATGATGCATGTGTTTGTTCAGCATTTTAGACTGTTCCTTAAATTTTCACAAGTTGCTTCTTGAAGGTACTTAGTTTTACAGATTTGCAATTGTTGTGGTTTAGCCCTAGTCACCACACAGTTGCTCACTCACCCTTCCCTTCCCCAGCAGGATAGAGGAGAGAAGGAAAGAAAGGAAAACATGTGGGTTGAGATGTAGATAGCTTACTAGAATAGCAAAGGAAATTACAATAATAATAGAATATAGCGATACTAAAATAAACAAAAATGAGACATACTCAATTTCTCACCACCCAATATCTGAATGAGTCATACATCTCATCCTGAGCAACAATCATGGAAACAAAACTGAACAGCAAGAAAAGGAGCGAGAGTGAGCCAGCAAGGTAGAGCTAGCGAGGAATGCCAGAGACGCCCCCACTGCTAGGAACCCTCACTTATAAGCTGGGCATGATGTTCACGGCGTGGAATACTCTCTTTGCCCAGTCTGCGTCAATTATTTTGGCTATATCCCTCCTAGCTTCCTGCACCTTCACATTAGCAAGACCTGTAAAGTCAGACAGTGTCCTTGGTCTCATTAGCAACAACTCATATCATCAGGGTGTTTATCAACATCCTTCACATATGAAATCCAAAACACAACAACTACTGAGAGGAAAATTAATTCCATCCCTGTTGAAACCAGGACAGTGATCAATGTTACTCTAGATTAGCCCAGGATTCCCATGAATTTAGTTTCACATTCAGATAGCATATATAGTTGGACAAATGTAGTTCCTATCATCAGCTGCACCCCACAAACTGTTTGTGCAACTGCAAGTGATATGTGGGAACTGCATATTCTTACACTGGACATCTGAGCAATAAATCTTTGATATAAGACACAGCAAGTGTTGTACATCTCTGGTAAATATGGAGACAGAGGTCTGAGGCTTAATTTTTATCTTCCCAGCATTCCGAATTGCTAGTGCTTGCTCATAAACAATGCAGGTACCACAGCATGGAGCGTGAATCTTGGCCTCAGAAATGGAACAGTTATTTCGTATTTCCATCTACACCTCTTCCACATAAAACAAATTCTAACTATTTAACTAACAAGGGTTAAATTAATGGATTCTCAGAATCAGATGGATTGATAGGTAGTAACAAAGGACTCAAATTGGAGATAGACAGCTAAACACTGAAAATATTAGTTCAGACTGGTTAAAAAAAAAATAAATTGGTGTAATTAGAATTCCAAGATCAAAGAATAAAAAAGACTAGTTACTTGAAACTGAGCCTTTACTAAAAAAAAAAAAGAAAAAAATCACCAGTCTTGTATGATTTCAATAAAAAAAAAGTTATTAGAAAAAGAACGTATTTTAAGCTTCTTTCAAAAATTATTCATCCTGTATATGCCATAGTCATGTTACATATATAATAAATTATAAAGCCACCTGTTCCACTGAGCTATTAAACTGAGTATAATGGAGATTATAATATCTGTATATGGTCCATTATAGTTGTTATTTTTCATAAAACAAAATCAAACAAAACATCCTATCTGTAAGGTATTTGGTGATCTCATGAAATGATTCTGAATGATTATAACAATTAGAAATTTCGAAGACTGTTGCAAGGTCTTACACACACACACAAAAAAAGGAATAACTCCAGGCAGAAAGAAGAGAATAGTTTGATCTTTTCACTACCTAGTTAGAAACAAGAGATGTGATTAGGAATGAAAGAAGTCCTATGGTACCCTTGCCATCAGCAGAATTTCCTCTTTCAGCCTTTTCAATGTATTTAGCATGCATGAGAGGGAATGAGGAAGAGCACAAGCATGTCTGGAACACACCTATCATGATTTGAGCATTTAAAATAAAATCAAAACAAGGACAGTAAGGCTGGTGAACTTTTAGGAGGAACCACTAGCCATTTTAGGAAGATTTAATGGAATGTTTCAGGGAATAGACAATAAATCCGGACAGCTATGTCGTGAAAAAAAATACTTAATGCCTAGAATCATAACACAGAGCAAATGGAGTGAGCTAGACATGACCCTTGATGGATCAGAAGAGAAGTGAAACAGTTCTTCTTGGAGATCTACTAAATCAGCATGAATTACAGCTGGTTTCCTTTACTTGCACTGTAAAACATCAAGACTGAAAGAGCAGAGGGTATTGTATTCTTCCTTTGTTGTATTCTTCTGGTTTCTCCCTTACTGCAGTGATATTAAGAATTTCAAGTTAGGTCTACGTAAAGCCCCCAACAACTTGCAAAATAATAAAAAAAAAGAAACAGTTTTGGTTTTGGATAATCAAACAGAACTAGGATGAGGTAGATTCAGACAAACCAGAGGAGGTAGTTTTTCACACAGTGGACAGCAGAGCTGTGAAACATTACCGGATGATATTCCAGATGGTGAAAAACTACCTGGACCCAGAGGCTACTGGACAAAAATGCAAGAGATAAAGCCATTTAAGGATACTAAATATAAATCGATACCATCTATTTCACAGAAATACCAAATACACATCCTACTGAATAACTATATTGTATGGAAAATACGTGGAGCCCAGCAGGGCACAAGTCTAAATGTGAAATGTCCTTCACTGGTTCTGTTTTTATTCTCTTTTAATCATCTGCTCATAACCAGTGTTTAAGAAAGAATACCAAGCCAGCTAGACCTTTGTCTGATCTAGTACATCTTATATTCTTTTGATTTTGACACACCAAATTAGGCTCTTTGGCTTCTTAGCGTACAAAGATCTGTGGATGAGCATTAAAGATCTGTGGCTGCCTGCAATACTCTCAGCTGTACATAGATATAAGGCTTTTGTAGGCTCAAATGAAATGAGGACGACCCAAAGCCTTTATATTTACAGGTTATCTCCCTCTCAAGTTTTTCAAGGTCTTTTCCTTTCTTTTTTCTTTCTTTTTTCTTTCTTTTTTTTTCTTCCTTTTTTTTTTTATTTCAGAGGGATATTGGTGAAGACTGAAGGATAGGATGATAGCATGATCTTGTTGGCAACTTTTTTTTTTAATGTTTACTATAAAATTTGTAAATTATATATAAAACAAAAAAGATGCAAAAGCTAGATGCAAAAGCTTACACTTCATAAATAAATACATATATTATCTTTTCTTCAAAATCCTGACTTCATGCAGAAGTGAAGAATGTAAATACAGTGGTTTTAGTGGTACACTAAATTTTATGCACAGCAGTAGTGGATTTTCCAGCAAACAAAGAGCAAGTGTATTCCAAAGGCCATATATTTAAGGAAAAGGGAAAAAAAACACCCAAAGTACAGTAATACAACTGCCATCAGAAAGCTAATTGCTTCACCTATGTGGATACTGTGGACTGCCAGGGGGAGAAGCAGAGAGACAATTGCAAGTGCTTCACTGTATGCCTTATGGCATGCCTTATGGAGAGTTCAGAAGAGAGAGAGTAAACCAGTTGTATGTCTTTCCTCAATCCTAACAGGAACAGATCAGCATGTTCATGTACAAGTTCAAAGACAGAGGAAAAGGATGTATTGAGAGTGTTCAAAGCTCACTCTTAATGGGATGGAGGAGGAGAAAGAAGATGGGGTGCACACAAATTGTCCAAAGGGATATTTCGTACCATATGGACATGGAGAAGGCTGAGGTACTCAATGACTTTTTTGCCTCAGTCTTCACCGATAAGAGCTCTTGTCCCACCACCCAAGCCATAGAAGGTGCAAGCAGGGGATTGCGAGGATGTACCGCCCACTGTACTCGAAGAGCAGATTCAGGATCATCTGAGGAACTTAAAGGTGCACAAGTCCATGGGACCTGATGAGATCCATCCGCGGGTCCTGAGGGAACTGGCGGATGAAGTTGCCAAGCCACTGGCCATCATATTTGAGAAATCGTGGCAGTCTGGTGAGGTCCTCGATGACTGGAAGAGAGGGAACATAACCCCCATTTTTAAAAAGGGGAATAAGGAAGACCCAGGTAACTACAGACCGGTCAGCCTCACCTCTGTGCCTGGCAAGGTCATGGAGCAGATTCCCCTGGAAACCATGCTAAGGCACATGGAGAGCAAGGAGGTGGTTGGTGACAGCCAACATGGCTTCACCAAGGGCAGATCGTGCCTGACCAATTTGGTGGCCTTCTATGACGGGGTAACAGCATCGGTGGACAAGGGACGAGCAACTGACATCATCTACCTGGACTTGTGCAAAGCTTTTGACAGTGTCCCACACGACATCCTTCTCTCTAAACTTGAGAGGCATGGGTTTGATGGACGGACCACTCGGTGGATAAGGAGTTGGCTGGCACTCAGAGAGTGGTGGTCAGCGGCTCAATGTCCATGTGGAGACCAGTCACGAGTGGCGTCCCTCAAGGGTCCGTGTTGGGCCTGGCCCTGTTCAACATCTTTGTCGGCGACATGGACAGTGGGATAGAGTGCACCCTCAGCAAGTTCGCCGATGACACCAAATTGTGTAGAGCCGTCGACACGCTGGAAGGGAGGGATGCCATCCAGAGGGACCTTGACAGGCTAGAGAGGTGGGCCCGTGCCATGGGCTGGAAGGGACCTTCAAAGGTCATCTAGTCCAACCCCCCTGCAAGGAGCAGGGATATACCCAACTAGATCAGGTTGCTCAGAGCCTCATCCAACCTGGCCTTGAACATTTCCAGGGATGGGGCTTCCACCACCTCTCTGGGCAACCTGTTCCAGTGTTCTGAAACCCTCAGTGTAAAATTTTTTTTCCTAATATCGAATCTAAATCTACCCCCCTCTATTTTAAAACCATTACCCCTCGTCCTATTGCAACAGGCCCTACTGAACAGCCTCTCCCCATCTTTCTTGTAGACCCCCTTAAGGTACTGGAAGACCGCTATCAGGTCTCCCCGGAGCCTCCTCTTCTTCAGGCTGAACAGCCCCAACTCTCTCAGCCTGTCCTCATACAAGAGGTGCTCCAAACCTCTGATCACCTTTGTGGCCCTCCTCTGGACCTTCTCCAACTGGTCCATGTCCTTCTTGTGTTGGGGGCTCCAGAACTGGACACAGTACTCCAGGTGGGGTCTCACCAGGGCAGAGTAGAGGGGGAGAATCACCTCCCTCGACCTTCTAGCCATGCTTCTCCTGATGCAACCCAGGATACGGTTGGCCTTCTGGGCCGCAAGGGCGCATTGCCTGCTCATGTTAAGCTTCTCGTCCACCAGTACTTCCAAGTCCTTCTCCTCAGGACTGCTCTCAATCCATTCCCCGCCCAGCCTGTATTTGTGCCTGGGATTGCCATGACCCAGGTGCAGGACCTTGCACTTGGCCTGGTTGAACTTCATGAGGTTGGCACAGGCCCACCTCTCTAGCCTGTCAAGGTCCCTCTGGATGGCATCACTCCCTTCCAGCATGAAATAATTTATGACTTAATATGTTTACATATCTTTGTGCAAAGAAGAGACTGCATCTTAGCAATGGATAATACATTAAACAGTTGTTCCTCGATGTTCCTGTCTCCTCTACTTTAAAAGGAACATATCAGTGAATTTATGTGAATGTCTTCTCCAAAATGCCACTGTAGAATGTAGCTGAGACTTTGACTTTGCATCAGTGTAAGAAATAACAGATAATATCTAATACCTTCTTTATCCATTAAAACAATGTTACTTATTTTTCCCTTGGTACTTTTAGGGAGTAAATTCAATTCCTCTCCTCTGTGACTGTATTTTTGCCAATCCAAGGTACTTAACTAAAAAAATGAATTTTTAACAGAGCATAGTGTCTCACAGAAACTCCATGTAGTCTTTTTAGATCTAGTGCACTTGTATTAACAGAATGAACTGATATAAAAGATAACAGATACTCAACTATCTTTCAGTGATTTTTGAGCTTTTTTTGAACCCAAGAGTATCGTATTATCTGGTATGTATACAGTTCAAAAATGAAACGTGTTCTTGTTTTCTTTAAAGTTTATAATTGTTCTCTTTTCATCCATAGTTCTATGCAGCCTTTGCAAACATTAAACAGCCTAAGAAAGTGATTAAACATTCTCTCTCCAATCTCTAATCCTGCTAATTTTTGTGGTAAGAGATGCAGAAGTCTTAATCACAAAGATGGAAATAAACCTCTCTTTTACGACAAATTTTAAACAGCCAAAAACAAAGCTCCAAAGTCATCTGTAAGTTTATAGAGTGCTAAGTGTTAGCTTAGAAAAACACTGCATTTATTTGGGCTGAAACCCTTCTAAATTAATTATTCTCTACTTATTATCTTTATGTTGTCCATTTCTAATCAACAGCAAATAAACCAACTTTTAAAAGCGTTTCTTCTCTTTTCACAGTATACATTGACAAACTCTAACAAAAAGTTCCTGTGCTTGACAGAGGACCTTTTATTTCTTTTTCCAGCTATAGGGAAAATGTTATCTCTCTTCAAATTTTGCCTTGTTTACATCTTCAACTCAGGATAGTCACACTAATGTTACGGGGAGGGGAGGAAATAGACAACAAATTACAGTTAACAGTACTATGTGCACATTTGATATCTTAGCTCTCTACTTCAATGTATTTTAAAGCCTTTTTAAATCAGAATTTTCAAGATGAGCTCTGGTAATTTGATCAGACACAAGGAGGACATGGCCTGGCCAGCAAAGCAGGCATACAGTCACTTAAAAATATTTGGCAAAATTGCTAAGAAAAACACCTGCCGTAATATGTTCACTGTCTAAGTGCCTTTAAGGAATAGATCTATATGAAGAATGAAAAATAGAGCCTGAGTTTGTGTTACAGTGTCACATCTCCATTGTATTATTCGGTGCATTTAGTTTGCTATGGCATATTCTGCAAGCAGTAAGTAGACAGCTAAGATATCTTCAAAGACAGAAATACCATTAAACTAAACTGCAAGTATGATTACATGATATGGTCTACTTGACTCTTAAGTTATTCCAGTTTTACATCGATTTTAAGTGTAAGCTAATAGTCTTAGTCCTTATCCAACAAACAAAATTTATATCAATTTCTCCAGGCATGGGCTGGGCTTGCTGGCTTTAGGCGACCTGAAATGCTGGCATTAAGGATCCTCTGCACTAGTAATCAGAGCAGAAGTGTAGACTGGAGAGGACAGAGGCAGAGGAAGCACAGCACCTTGGCTGGTGGCAGGGCTCCTCTGGCAATCTAGGGGTTGGATGTCTTCTGTAAACCAGCTGCATATGTTCACTTGCAGTGAGAGGAAATCAACAAGCATCCCTGGATGTTCATACCAGTAGGTGGAATAGGGGAAATATGGGGCCTCCCTCTCTTAATGGACTATATCAGGAACAGGGAGATGCGTGGCTTTGGTGCCTACCTACAGGTAGCTAGAGTCTGCATGAAGACCTGCAGAGTCATAGTGCAGTGCCTGTGCATTGTTTCCTTCGTCTCTGTTTAAAGAACTGTAATTTACTGTAAAACAGATTCCTGAATATTACTGTAATAACCCTCTTGAGTCTCTTATATCACTGGCCACAATCGAAAGGGCAGATCTTGAGCTACTGTAAATCACACTAGCTCCATTGATTTCAGTAGAGCTGTATTGATTTACTGCCACGGAAGATCTGGTCTGAAATATATCCGTGGTATTGTGTGCATTTAGAGTTAGAAGATTTACAAGTTGTATAATAAAGCTAAGCCATTCTCAATGGCCAATGTATTTCTTTGTCTTAGAGAGTATATAAAAAATTAACTTTACCAGCCCTAGTGGTGTTAAGTAGGAAAATTAATATCTGGGGTAGTGCACTGATACTAGCTGCTATGAAACATCTTGATTAATGCTAATAGGAAAATATTTCTTCATTTATATGTATTATACTGACATATTCAGGATATAGGGTCATATTGCAACTGTCTGGGTCTCAGAATTGAAAGGATAAAGACACACTTCAGTGACATGTCTTTTAATCAGCTGTGTTACATAGAGATTTTTACACTTCAGAGTAAATGCTTTTAATGATAATTAGCAAAGTTATTTGTGGGGGAAAAAAAAAAAAAGCCAGATGCAGTGAGAGGAATGAAACTTTAGCTGTTGATAACCAGTTCACTAACAATTTTGAAAGGTCATTTCAAGTGTCATCATGAATTCTACTTAAAAGCTTGTTTGAGTGTATCCTTTTCTGTTTCTCTGCAGATGGCAAGAATGATACTCATTGTTGTAGGGAACAGCAGTGCACTAGGCTATTTTATCAGTTCTTTGAAACAATTGGAGTGCAAATGTGAAGGTGTTAGAGCTGCCTAAAACCACAGGTAGGTGTCTTGTGAAAGTTACTTAATTTTAGACATATCAAATAGTTGCAATTTCCATTGGCTTTGCTTGGGTAAGATCTGGATAAATTTTATATTTATGTGTGTAGGGTGGTGAGACAAGAAAAGCTTAGCCAGTGTAAAACCTTACCTCTATAACAGACAGTACCACTCCGCACCCTTTCCTTCCCATCTTGATCCTGACCAAATAGTCTTCTTGCCTTTACCCCCTTTTTTATGGTCCTTTGTGTTTCTGGAGTACTTAATATACACACCAGTTCAGCTCACTAAGCTGACAGAAAAATCAGGGGGTAGTAGGAGGAGAGCAAATAGTTTTCTTTTGGCTTAGCTGAGATGCCAGAAGAATGGCAGAAGTAGTTAAAATGTGGGGGAGAAGACTACAAAGCTGGGAAGAGAGACAAGACCCACCTTTTTTAGCAGAAATTAACTGCCACTTAAGCTCAGTCATTTTATCTAAATCTGGCATCGTTATGCAGTATAACCTAAACTTCCTAGATTGAGCACTGAAGAAGCACTATATTTTATGCCTTTGAATGAGTATGTACACATTTAAATAATTAACAATGTTCCTATAGGCTTAGAATATATTGTTAGTTGCAGAAATATATTTTAATTAATTAGCACCAGAAAAAAAATAAATGTCAAACTGGAATTCACGTTGTTCCACACACTGTGTTTCACAGGAGCATGGGAAACATCTGTATGTGAGCGTGTGATATTATCATGGGCAATGATGGTCCTTGCCAACTGTTGTAATACAGGTGTCCAAACAGCATGAATTCACTTTTTTTTTCTTATGTTCGTAGAAATTTGGAACTCAAATAGTTAATTTGAACTCCAGAATTGCTAGCTTGAAAATGAACAGGTCTTATTTTATATCACCTGAAATGATCTCTATTGATACTTCTTGCTCATAGGAATTCAACTACATTTCTTCTGAAATTTAACTACCCTAGATTGCCCTGGTGTACAACGCATGTCATTGAAGGCAGCTACCTGTTGGAGAGGGGACAAAGAAGAAAATGAAAAAAAATAATCTGAATGTAAGGAGGAACAGAAGAAATTTGCTAGAAGGTCATAAGCCAAGCCTTGACAAAACATGAAAGAAAATTGTAGTACGTGTTCTCAGAGCATTATGCTTCTGAACAGATGAACTACCTGAATGGCTGAGAAAAGTCAGACAATCTTGACCTGAAGCTGGAAGGAAAAGTAACTGTAACTTCTGACATACTCAGGCTATTGCCTGTATTGTCGTGCAGTGTATTGTCATTTTGACTGTAGTATGAATGCGAATTTAGATGCAGTAGTTTGTTGGGTTTTTATTTATTAGAACAATAGTTGTCTAGTTATTAATAAGTTGGATAATAATGTTCTCATGAAATGTGAATAGCAATGAGTGCTTTTCTGGATTATGTTTATGTAAAAATGCTATAATGACTGATGTCTTAAATTAAAGATCTCAGGATTTGGGTACAGAGTGTGATACTTTGTCCTGTGAAAGGAATTTTAGTTGCAAATGTGTCACCACAATGTGCGATAAACAACATGACAGCAATGAATGAATTATAGCTGATCACAAAGGCACAAAAGAGTAAGGTGGAATAATGATTTAGAACAGAATAAAACTGGATTTTCTATTTTATGAGATATCCTGCAATTTCATATATAGTTTATACTTTTTAAATGGAACAAAACCCCTCCCAGGAATAAAGTCTGAATTGCTTTGGGTTAATAGGAACAACTCTGGTAAAAATAAAATATCTCATTCTCATGTAGGCCTTTGTAATTTTTGTCTTTATATTTATATGTATGTAAATATATATTTATGTGTGTGTGTGTATATGCATGTATATGTATTTAAAAATACATAATATCTTAAAAAGTCTTCCAGCTTCAAAAATTGGAATACTTCTCTCTGAAAGATGAGTAACTCATATGAATGAAAATGGTTAATGATTCAGTTTTGTTCCAAAATATGTTAGTAAAGAATAGAACGCTGGCTGTTTTGAATAATGGTAAACTGAAGAAAAAAAATGCACTCATCATGGAGACAAACTTTCCCTTATTGCTGGCCTCCTAAATGTCTTCATATATCTGATGACACAACCTAGTATAAAGATGTGAATGGAAGAAATGCAGAAATTTGCAAGAGAGCACATTAAATTTAGAAAATGTATTATTCTCATCACTTAAGTTACAAATTCATCTAAGACAATGCAAATGCCATCAGTTTTGTTATTTAGTGGTTCTTTCATATTGTACTTTTGGGCCAGTATCACTCCACGGAACAGGACACTGATACAACTTCATGGATCCAAAAAGTATGCAAGATCTGTTGGCAAGTATGCAAGGCCTAGATTTTTTTAATGCAGCCTGATTTGGACAAGCTCTCATCACTTCCTTTTTTGCTGCTGCAGGAACATGGAAGGAAGGAATCTATACACATCCCCCTCTACTCTAAACTATTTTTCTCTGGGCGATTAGTTGGCGCATGGCATTGCAATTTTGCTGCGAGAGCGTGCTGGGCCAGCTGTTTGGTGTCTAAGTCATTCTTTGTGAAGAATGTACATCAAATTTAACAAGGTGGTGGTTTTTTTTTCTTTTTTCTGCACGGGAAAAATGAAAATAAATATGACTTTGCAGAAATGTTGTGCAGAGTTGTTGGTTTTGTCCTATCTTTAAACAAAGTAAATAACTTCTAAAACTATGGAATGTATTTACATCTTTTTTAGCCAATGCTGAAGCAGGACAATATATGAGATTTTTACATTGAAGATGAATGTAATCTATTGTTTAAGTAGTGGCTATCTGCCATGTAGTTATATCTTTCACCAGCACCTTGCATGGTGAACCAAGACTGCTGATGTGTGCTGGTCCTAATCCTACTTTGCTGAAGGCAACAGATCTTAACTGAAGCCTAAAAGAAGTTGAAGAAACATTTGGAAAATTTCACTGTAAGGCTACCATTAATATTGTCCTCTTCCTTGTTTTTCCATTATAATATTAACCTGAAGTCACACTGGGCTTTTCTCTTTACTTCTAAATTCCATTTTCCAACAGTGATTCCCAGACTTTGACCTTGTGATTCATACTGCCATGGAAGGTTGTCTAGCTGGCTCATAAAATTTAAAAGAAAAATCTGCAGTCAGTCAGTCTCAGTGCCTGTGTCCATCTTGCAAGAAAGTTAAGTGTTTGAAAATCATTCTGTGATTGGAAAGTCTGGGAGCTGCTATATTAAAAGGCAGGATTAAAAAAAACGCATAGAGCAACAGGTTAAAAATTTCAGTACATCAAGCAACCCTTTCATTCCTTACCCAGAAACAACAACTGTGCGAAAACCTCTCAGGTGCCTGTAATAATGTTTCTTGATGGCACTGCTGAATATCTTAAGAATAAAAATCATTCATGTTTTTTTTTGGTGGAGGGAAGTGGGGAGGAGAGGGAGAGGGGAGAACTGCTGTATAAGATAACAGCAATTTTTCTGTCTCAAAATAACTTTTTTTCTTCTTCAGTTCTGCACCTGAGAGCTGGCATTTTATCATTTCAGCATGTCATATTGTTACACTGCACAATGGTGTGATGCATTGAAATGTCAGTTTCACCAAAAAATCGAAAGTTATGTCACACACCCATTTGCAGCTAAGATGGCCGTTAGTTCATACAGCAGATTTCCAAGGAGATATGAAGAGATGAGCTCATCTGAGTACTGTTACATATTATTCACGTAACTTAAAATACACCTAGTTTGCCTTCATAAGTTTTAAACTCAATATTTCCTGGATTACGTTTTTCTATTAAAAAAATCATATATGTTTGTTTACTTCATCTATTAAAAATATTTTTGTTTTGTTCAGAATAAATGAGAGTGCTTTCTCCATGGTTGAATTGTTCTATATTCCACAGCCTAGTAAACAGGAATATAAATTACTCCTTAATATTTATTTCTTGGAGTTGTTTAATAAATGTAGAAGGTGACATTGCGTGATTATGTCTCATCCAATTCTGCGTATGCTGGAGCAGAGATTTGAACATGGAAAATTCTGTTCCTGGCGGCCTCCTTCATCCTTTTTCCATTCCTTAGGGCTAACAGCGTGAAAGCCCATCAGGAATTGGGGCAATCCCAACCATTTATCACTCAAATGTTCAGAGTCAGGAATGAAATAAATCCATGGCAGTTTTGCTAAAAGGGAGTATGTAAAGTATGAAGGTTTCAGTTGTGCTTCTTCATGTTGTTAACAGTTTCTAGACTCATCCAAGGAAGAGCATGACTAATAAACTGCACCATTCCTCATAGTTTTTATTAGACTCAGTCCTAAGAACATGTCAATTTTGTGGATTCAGTTTGGTCTAGGCTTTTTAATAAACTGTATGATTATTTAATGCTTATGAAAATTACTGTTTAACTTTTTGTAAACATTCTTTGGTGATATGGGTTATGAGTACTGAAGTAACTAAACCAATCCCAGAATTTTTTAAAAAAAGAATCTATCTTTCAGTGCTGCAGTACAGAGGGAAAGGAGAGGGAATGGAGATCACAACACAGCTCAAACCATGGATAAAAGCTACAGATCCTCCCCTCTGCAGGCTGATTGAAGCCTTGCATTTTCTGCTGGCCTTTGTGAGTAACTTTGCTTTCAAGATCTTTCTTTTCCCTAAGTAATGTCCTTTTTTTGTTGCACTGAGGGAATTAATTTATTTCCTTAAGATAGTAGTACTGAATAGGATGGTTTGGTCTATCTGACTTCTTTTAGCAATAAAGATTGTCTCGGTTTTTGCTTTTTTTTTCAGTGAAAATTGTTTTTGTTTCTTCCACAAACTTTCACCACTGCTTTTTGCGAGTGGTAGCAGCCGGAGTGAGGATGACAGCTTTAGTGAGAAAGAACTTAAGACCTGCTGATTGCATAGGGTGTTTCTTATACAGTGGTTTAGATGCTGTGTTGCAGAAACACAAACAAAGTATTTTCTGTTCTGTTCTGTTCTATTCTGTTCTGTTCCACTTTTTTTTTTCCACCTAGAAGGAGTCATGCATGATGCAAGTTTGAATACACACACTACCAATATGGTTGGATATCTTCGCGGAACCCAGTCAGATCAGTCAGAATTGGCTGAGGTTCTTTTCAAAATCATATACATAATGCATATATACATTTTGATTGAGGCCACTGAAAATTGTATTTGTGTGCTTCTGATATATACATAAGATCGTTAAGATTAGATTTAAAAAAAAAAAAGAAACAAAAACCAACTGTCTACATAAATGTCAGAACCTCTTTTATATTTCTTTCTCTCTCCATTCAGGTTTAGTCTGAAATTTTTGAATGAGTAACTGCTTTAATTTTTAATTCATTAATTTATTTATTTTCACTGAAGCAGGAGAGTAAACTCACAAGTTTTTCAGCATTGTTTATCAATTGTTTTGCACATTGCATCCATGTACAGAGATGTAGAATATGGACCTTCATAAATGGTTTTCTTACATCCGTCTTTCATCTTAGTGTTATCTTATTCCAAAGAAGGCCTGACTGAACTTTGCATAGGCTAGGATATTTCTGAAAATGAACAAAGCACCACAGTCTATTTCTTTGCTGCTTAATCTTCATTTAGAGATGACAGGGGTAAAAAAAGTAATTGCTGTTTTACAGGCAATCCTGGGTTGTGGAAGTTTTGGTTTGTTTTACATTGGAATGAAATGTCAGCAGTCTGGAATCTCTGGCAAAGGCGAACAGTCCATTTTGGCCCATCTGTCTGCTGGAGATCCCAAATACCAGATGGGCGCCTGGGCATCCAGGGAGCTGGAGAGCAAACTCAAGCCACTCTACCAGCCGGCTGGGCATCCAGAGCAGAGACCAGTGGCAAATCAAGCAGCCAACGAAAGGATGAGGCATCTGGCCGGGGGGAGAATGGTGGAGGCTGCCAGAAAGCTGGGAGGTAGGCAGCAGGCAAGCTGGGCAGGAGCCAGTCATGCTCTTGGCCAGTTGGCCAGAGTCCCTGCTTGTCAGCTTGATATCTCACCAGGTGATCACTTGTCATCCTGCTAAAAGTCATGAGGCTATCTTTGCAGTTTAGCAAAACCGAGCGCAAAAAGGTCTTATTTACAGTTATTTGTTTTCTTGTTCTTGAAAGCCTAAGCAGGACATTTCCCAGCTTTTCCTCACTACTAAGAAATTTAGAGATTTGCTAACTTTAAAAATGGCATTTAAGAGTGTGATGTAGGCCCAGAGCCACAACCTTGAGGAATTGTCTGTTTTAAGTTTGTAGAACTGGGCAACTGCAAATATATTTCAGATAAGCTAGTTCATTTTTCAGATCTAACTGCAAAATAGCTTGCAAAACACAACCACAGATAATGGCTTAAAATCACCTTTCTTTCCAAGTACTTTCTACTTGTAAATTCTGAATGTGGGCTGAATGTAAATTTGAAAACTCTATCGTGAAAACAGAAATGCTTGAAAATTTATGCAATACATTTGTATTTATGTTCTTTCTTTGGACAATTCTGCTTTCTGGAAATATTTGCATAAAATCACTTCTTCAGCAATATTTTTAAGTGGTAGTTTTTTTAATTAGACCTAATGGATAGAGTGATGAAAAAGTCTCATAAGCCCTTCTTGAGGTCTAAAATAGAATCAGTAAACTTCAAAGGTAAATATAATTTTAAATCCATTATGCAGCATGATTCAGGATAAGCATTAATTGACTAGTCAGTGGTCCATCTTCAACCGCTTGAAAAGCTGCAAACTCAGCTAAAGTGAAATCACATACACTTTCTGTCTGCAAAATGATTTTGGTAGTACTTGGCAAATTCCATTTAAGAATTTTCTTAGAATGTAAGCTTTAAACTCAGCCTTGTGCCTGAAAGCTGCAGATACATCTCTACCTAGATCATTCTGTATGCATGAGAAAGGTTAGAGTGAGGTAGATGGAGAATTCTTTTGAGTGTACAGCCCAGATCTTAGAAAGCTGTGGCAAATGTGATTAATCACTCTGCATCCTACTTCAAACCAATACTTATGGTTTAAAAATAACTATTTCTCTTTGTTGCTCCTGCAAACTGGAATGTAAGGATATGTGGTGGTACATGTTGTGCATGCAAGGACAGTTTCCTTTTTAACCCTCCCCATGTGTCTGCAGGTTCTTTTTAACATATGACAACCCAATCTACAAGAAGATGCCAGATAGTCAGATTGTAGCTTTGCTGCAGTGATAGTACAAGCTTATAGGGTTAATATAATTGTTGTATTTATCATCTACTTGCATTAAATGTTATTATTATGGTTATGTGTAAATTTAACAATGTGTTTACTTGCAGCCTATTTGTGGTAGTCATTTTGCATATTCTTCTCATGAAACAGGAAAATAAGAAATCTAATCCTGTCAAAATCTGGAGCCCAGGTACGCAGGTCAGTCATTTGCAGCTGATGATTCAAAACAAGTCCACTGCTCCAGCACAGATGATGATAATCTTTGTGTCCTGTTTGGTAGATATGCTAGTCTGACCAGAGCCATCTACCAGGATGATTAACATAAGCAGTTTCTCAGGGCAGTAAAATATCCCTGCATTCTTGTCTCTGCCAGAGCTTAGAAAGTCAACTTTCTTGCTACTACGAAAGACAGAGAGCTGTGGGAGTAGTAGATACTGTTTTACCAACAAGGGGAAACATATCCCAGTCATAGTTCTGCATACAGGACCAGGTCTGACTTTCCAAGACTCACATTTTGCCTCAGGAACAGCGTCTTCCTCCTCCTCCTTTTCCCACTGACCTCTTATGTTTAGGATGGCTATGTTCTGGTTTGCCTCTTCTGAGAAGTTGTGATATAGCTTTGAGTTCAGTCATGACAAAACCAGCTGATTTACCTACAAATAACTGTTACATAGTTGAGTTATACTGTTGAGTACACATCTGAGTTAGACTTTGTCCATATGACTCCATTAAGACAGAAATGTATTTTAACATATTAGGTTGCTAATGGCAGTGCTGTAATAGATGAGAAGTTGCAAAGTGTGATTTCTTCATCTTACATATATTTTAGACTAATACAGTAAGAAATAGCTTGCACTATTGCAGGTAGAGAAGTAGCCTGGATAAATGTTCTTTTAAGTCTGAAAACATCTGACACATCTTTCTAATCAAGAGAAAAATGTGTTAACTGGACTGGAAGCAGTTTATGGCTTATTTGACTAAAGAATGCAGTCATTAAAAGGCAAGTGAAATATAGTAGCTTTCCTTTCGTTATTAGCATAAATGGTATACTGGTTTTAGTTACAAAGAAATGACACAGCAATGCTGACAATTTTGTAGGATGTTTTAAATAGCATATTTAATAAGGTAAAATATAGCATATGTAAATATGAGTAGGGATTAGCAGAGTGAAATGAGATAAACCAAAGTTCAGATGACAGGCAGGTATTTGACATCCCAAGGTAGAGGTTTATGGTTGACTCATTTCTATTCTAATCTACGTCTGTGAAATCCTTCTTAGTGCTGTAGTACAAGGCATGAAAAAAAAAAAAAACTAACACAAAATTAGTCCAATACTTTGTGTGTTCTTCCTAACAATGTTCTATTGTATTGTTTTTAACTGTTTAAAGTATATGCTGATTAAATAAAAAATGTACAGTCTAAGATAGTGAAAGTGGTATGTTTTTCAAAGCTGGCTACAAATCTTTGGGGAGGCTAGTTCAGTTAAGTGCAGAAACTTCTGATTAGGGCCTCCTACTAGTTCAGTATCAGGTGCATTACGTATCAATATTGAGTACCTAGATGAAGTTCTACAACTGAAAACCAACAGCAATTAAGTAGACATTACACTTGAGTAGCACCCAAAAAAAGAACCCTATTTGCTCATCCAGGAGCTCAAATATAAATGAAAACTTCCTGTTGTTTATGTGGCTGTTTGAATTAAAGACTAGAAGTGAAAAACAAAAAATCAGGTTGTTTTCAATCCTGATCTTGACCTTTCAATACTCAAATCCATTTTTAGTCAACACCTGTTTTCTTAACACCTATTTCTGGTAATACTGTACTGAGCAGGTGCCAGTTCTTTTAGGATCTCAGTAAGAAAGGCATTATCACTCAACGCTGGTTAACTAACTTTTGAGTAAATTATGGAAACTATAGAAAACGTGATAGCAAGCTTATATCCCTTCTGATACTAGGAACTCCTGTTACATCATCAGATGAGCTGTTCCATGTGGATCATGGAACCACCTTGACATATGTTGGAGGGACAACACAGCAGGGCACAAGCAATCCAGGAAGTTCCTCCTGTAAGTGATAGAGGAGCCAATGAGGAGAGGTGCTATGCTGGACATTGTTCTCACCAACAAAGAGGGGCTGGTGGGGAATGTGGAGCTCAAGGGCAGCCTTGACTGCAGTAACAAGGAGATGGTGAAGTTCAAGATCCTTAGGGCAGCAAGGAAGGAGGGCAGCAAGCTCTCTGCCCTGGACTTCAGGAGAGCAGACTTTGGCCTTCTCAGGGATCTTCTGGTTAAAGTGTCATGGGATACAGCCCTGGAGGGAAGAGGGGCCCAGGAAAGTTGGTTGATATTTAAGGATCACTTCCTCCAAGCTCATCCCAAAAAAACCCAGGAAGTCAGGCAAAAACACCAGGAGGCCTGCATGGATGAACAAGGAGCTCCTGAACAAACAGAAACAAAAAAAAAAAGGAAGCTGACAGAGGATGGAAGAAAGGACAGATAGCCTGGGAGGAATACAGAGAGATTGTCCAAGAAGACAGGGATCAGGTAAGGCGCACTAAAGCCCTGATACAGGGACATCAAGGACAATAAGAAAAGCTTCTTCAGATATGTCAAGGACAAAAGGAGGTCCAGGGAGAATGTAGACCCTCTCCAGAAGGAAATGGGACATGGAGAAGACTGAGGTACTCAATGACTTTTTTGCCTCAGTCTTCACAAGCAAGGGCTCTGGCCATGTCACCCGAGTCACAGAAAGCACAAGCAGGGACTAGGAGAATGAAGAACTGCCTGCTGTAGCAGAAGAGTAGGTTCGGGACCATCTAAGGAAACTTAAGATGCACAAGTCCATGGGACCTGTTGAAATGCATCCACGGGTCCTGAGGGAACTGGCAGATGAATTTGCCAAGCCACTGTCCAACACATTTGAGAACTCATGGCAGTCTGCTGAGGTTCCCAGTGACTGGAAAAGGGGTAACCTAACCGCCATTTTTAAAAAGAGAAACAAGGAAGACTTGAGGAACTACAGGCCAGTCAGCCTCACCTCTGTGCCTGGCAAGGTCATGGAGCAGATTCTCCTGGAAGCCAACATGGCTTCACTAAGGCCAAATCATGCCTGACCAATTTGATGACCTTCTTTGACTAAGTTACAGCATCGGTGAACAATGGATGAGCAACTGACATCATCCACCTGGACTTGTGCAAAGCATTTGACATTGTCCCTCATGATATCCTTGTCTCTAAACTGGAGAGACATAGATTTGATGGACAGACCATTTGGTGGATAAGGAATTAGCTGGATAGCCGCACTCAGAGAGTAGTGGTCAAATGGCTTGACGTCCAGGTGGAGATCAGTGTCAAGTGGTGTTCCACAGGGGTCAGTATTGGGACTGGCCCTGTTTAACATCTTTGTCAGTGACACGGACAGTGGAATATAGTGCACCCTCAGCAAGTTCGCCAATGACACCAAGCTGTGTAATGCAGTCGATATGCTGGAGGGAAGGGATGCCATCCAGAGGGACCTTGACAGGCTGGAGAGGTGGGCCCATGAGAACCCCTTGAAGTTCAACCAGGCCAATCGCAAGGTCCTGCACCTGGGTCGTGGCAATCCCAAGCATGAATACAGGCTGGGGGAGAATGGAAGGAAAGCAACCCTGAGGAGAAGGACTTGGGAGTGCTGGTGGACAAGAAGCTCAACATGAGCTGACAACGTGTGCTTGAAGCCCAAAAATCCAGCTGCATCCTGGGCTGCATCAAAAGAAGCATGGCCAGCAGGTCAAGGGAGGTGATTCTGCCCCTCTACTCTGCTCTTGTGAAACCTCTCCTGGAGCACTGCATCCAGCTCTGGAGCCTCCAGCATAAGGACACTGACCTGTTGGAGTGAGTCCAGAGGAGGGCCACAAAGATGATCAGAGGGCTGAAGAACCTCTCCTATGAGCACAGGCTGAGAGAGTTGAAGCTGTTCAACCTGAAGAAGAGAAGGCTCTGAGAAGACATACAGCAGCCTTCCAGTACTTAAAGGGGGCCTACAAGAATGCTGGAGAAGGACATTTTAACAAGGGCGTGTATCGATAGGGCAAGGGGTAATGGTTTTAACCTGGAAGAAAGTAGATTTAGATTAGCTAGAAGGAAGAAATTCTTTATTCTGAGGGTGGTGACACACTGGAACAGGTTGCCCAGAGAGGTGCTAGATGCCTTATCCCTGAAAACATTCAAGTCTAGGTTGGTCGGGGCTCTGAGCAACCTGATCTAGTTGCAGAGATCCTCCTTGCAGAAAAGTTGGACTAGATGACCTTGAAAGGTCCCTTCCAACCCTAACTATTCAATGATTTTGTGATTCTATGATCATGGGTTCCTGTCCTCAGCTCAAAGTCCTCCTCTACTCTTGTACAGGATATGTCTTTTTTCCTGTAAAAGAAATGTAGCTGTTTTGATGAATATATGATAACTTAAGACTTAATAGAAAAAATTAAATTTCTTAAATTCTTACTGTTTAAGCAAATTAATTACAGACTTTGCATCACTCATTATGATAATGGAAGACAAAAATTATTAGGTTTGATTCTAGCTTTTGCAATATGGTGATATTACCCATTGCATTAGAAAATATTGCTTTTTTGTGTGGGATCAAAGGAATGACCTCTGCATCATAATACAGCTATAAAACATATTTATTATATTATGGTTGAACTGATATTTTTATTTTCTTTAATCTGTTATTTAAATATGGATGATACTCTCCATTCTGAAACATACATTAAAATGAAGAAAAAAGCACAGTGAGGACATAAACCTGAAGTCACCAAAACTCTGCGGTCTATGATCTTTGTATGATTAACTGTGAAAACTTTCTAATCTTGAGATTATTTATGACTTTTAGTCATAATAGTGTGGGGCTGTTGAACTGTTTTCACATGATTAGTTTTAAGTACATGTTTTCAATACATGTTCTTTGTGCTCTTTGTAGAGTCAGGTTATTCGCTTGTTCATTGTGGTGACACAAACAGCAGCCTGAGTAAAACATTTTTATTGACTTCGGTCCATTCATCTGTGAATTCATTTCAGTAGTGTAGATGCCTTATTTCATAATCAGGGAGTACTAGACTAGTGCTCCGATTAATTCATCAAAGATGGTACTCCATAATGGAGACCTAATGCAGCAATGAGAATCTAGTACTGTGCAGCATATGAGTGACTTGAATTTGCCTTGAGCAAAAATGATGAACATTCATCACTTTTCAATATCTGATCATTAGGGAACATCTCATGATTTCACGAGTAACATCTTTTCTCCTTGCTGCATTTTTTTATGTTACCTCATTTAATCAGAATATGGACAGATGTAAATTACAGATCCTTCTTCTTCCCCAGTATAGTCTGTATAATGGGAACATGTGCTACCCACAGCCAGAGGCTTCTTTAGGATGAGGCTCATGTTTCCAGACGCCGGCATGGTGCAACATCTTGTAATGGGCTTCCTAAACCTACAAAGTGGGAATGCGAACCCAGCACAATAAGAGGTGCTGCAGCAGTGGTATAAAGTATGCCATGCCACAAGACTCAGGGAAGGGAAAGTTATGGTGCAGGGAGGACATTTCACTTCGTTGCTCTTCCCAGTAAGGAAATAAAAGTATGAAGGCTAGTATAAGGTCAAATGTATGTATATTCATGTGGAATTTGTGCTGTGCAGATTATTTTAGTCTATCATATATCTGTCTTAAGGTAAAAAGGGGGAAAAAATCCACCATTGCAGATGTGATTTATGCCTGCACAGAGAGACAGTACAAGACATGTACATCACCTATAAATCTCAATGATACATACGCCTTTAATTTTTTTTTTTGTATATTGAAAGACATATAAAAAAGAGCATAAACTCACAACTGGAATTTAGCCAGGAACAGAAGTCAATAATACTTCTGAAATATGATGCATTTTTGATGTCATTTGGTTTTAATGTAGATGTAGTACTATCTGCAGGATTTCTAAACCTCGGATTAAGCTCCTTTTTCAGCTGAAGTACAGTATTTCTAAAAGCAGCTACTAGATTTAATTATGTTCATTAAAGTAAGATTCAGAACTATAATTGTAAGAGCTATTACGAAAATTCTTCAACTTTTTTACGTTTGGTTTTATGATGCAATTAAACATTGTCTGTGAAGTTTATTGTCATCCCATGTAATGTTTTTGTCATTTTAAAACAAGCTGATAATTAATGTGGGAAGTAAAGACATGTGAAATAGATGAGCAAAAATGCAACATTGTACCTATAAATCTGAAGGTGTTTACCATCTGCAAGCATATCTGTACTATTTCCCTAGTTAGATGTTTATTACATATGTAGTTTTTTAGGATATGTTGAAAACAACTAGTCATTCATACAATGTGCAAAATAGCACAGTCTCTGAAGTTGTAAAAAAACTCATGTTTCCAAAGAAGATTTTATGACTACTAATTTTTTTTAAGAGATGGGACATAGGTATCTGTATGTTTTTACATATTAAATGGAAAATACTTTTTTTTTTCATATTAGCAGCATGTAAATAATTTTTGACTAGAAGAACTTACAAGGCCAGGTTTAGTGTTTCTGTCTTCTGTGAAGATTCTCTACTGTCAAATAATGTTGTTGGGCTCGGGCTGCAAGTTGTTCTTTCCTTCAGAGCATCTGCTTGACTACCTGGTTTTTGTTTGGTTTTATTTTCCTGATGCTAGCAAGGACTTTTAAAGCTCTATCCTGATATCAAACTTAGCTGAAATTGGCCAACAAAGTCAAAAGTTAAAGGAAAAATGGATGACAGATCTATGATCAATATGACTGGCTAAGTTTTTATGCTGTTTGCCTCAGTGGATAGTAGAGACATTAATGATAACTTTCACATTTATTGAGCTGCCTCGTCCAATCCTCCTTCACTTGTCTATCTGTGTGTATATAGTTTCTCAATGCGACAGTGGTTAACAGAGTGGAATGCTTTTACCTCCATTGAAACTCATGTGACTTAGTGTGAGGGCCTGTCTACATACAGCTTCCTGCAGATCTGTCTTTCCATTCCACCAAGTATCCACTAACTTTAGTTTAATCTTTTTTATTTGTTTTTTTTTTTTTCTGTTACATTCACAGATTGTCACCTCATTCATTTATTGATCTCTACTGTGCTACAAATTCTCTCAACATTGCCATCCCTGCCTTAAAGTGATTTCCATGGGGGAATCTGGAATCTATTGCTTTGAACTTAATTGACTTTTAAATTGAATTGAAGGAAATAAGGTTCCATTTCTGTTCTAGCTGTTTCGATACTTCTGAGCTGAAAGGAGAAAAATAATTTCTATCATCAAAAACAGGCAGGCAAGATGCTGAACGCACACAGACAGTGTTGTCAAGTGCATAGGTTATATTTTAAAGTTTCTTCATACTAACGCTGCTCTGCCCCTACTTGTTCAAAGGTACAAGTTGTTTAGGAAGTTTGGTAGTATCTTTTTCAAATTCTCAGCTGTTGCTTCACAATTCTGTTCAGAAGGTCACACTGTATGTCTGAAGTCCTACAGCATGTGGCGTGTATAATGTCCCTCTTGGACACAGTGGGGTTTTTAGGTACAACTACCTTTTTTTAGGCTTCCCCAAAGTGAAAAGCACAGAGCACTGCAAAGGTTAAGTGAGCTGGCCTTTGGGGCACAGCAGGAACCTTTCCAGTCTGTATTTGTCTGTTAACTTCTGTCGGAAATAGTCCTGCTCATTGTTCTTGTTAGCCTCTCATTCCCCGCAGTTTGAAAGAACGTTTTATACTTCAGGTGCAGATATCATGACAGGCAAGCATTTAAATGGGCTGCCTGATTGGCTGAGATGGCATTGATTTTGTGCTCTGCCAATATCAGAAAGTACAGTAGTAAGAATCTTACTCTAAGTTGCTAGTCATTTTGGCTATTAGCCATATCCAGCTTGGTTGCACAAAGCACCATCTGGTGATCATTTCAGCAGTCCTAGAAGCTGAGATATTTGCTTTTCATGAAATGAACTGTAAACATCTAGTTGTATGTCTCTGTTTCTGTAGAGATGGCATAATTCAGTTATGACAAGTAATTATGGTGGCAAGATCGTATGTATGTAATAACTGCTGTATCAGAAGCCTAAAACTTCTTTTTAACATTTCATTTTACTGCCTTTAGCATTTCTGTGGAAGGGATACTTGAAAAATACGTCTGGACTGGACTGTGGAAGTGGCAGTAGCTTCCACAGCAACAGAAATCTTGTACCAAAATTCATCTGACCACTCTTTGATGGTCAGATTTATTGATCTCTTTTACTAGGAGACAAGTATGAGGTTTTCAGTCTTTTATCTGTGGTATGTGGAAAGCTGTAGGTCATGTTCAAAGCTGTCAGTTGTACTAACTTTGCAGAACTAGATTCCTCAGTTGTCTTGGAAAATATTTAGAGGTCTGTAAGCTGAAAAAGGTTGAAAATCCTTGCTTCACAAATGCAACTCCCTGATATGAGGAGAAACCCATCATTATTTGAGTAGAGGGCACTTTGACTGATCTCCTTTTTTACTGAAGGAAATAATAGAATCATAGAACTGTTTAGGTTGAAAAAGACCCTTAAGATCATCAAGTCCAACCATAACTCTAAAAGTCCGAAGTCCACCAGTAAACCATGTCCCTAAGCACCATGTCTACACATCTCCAGGGTTTGTCACTCAACCACTTCCCTGGGCAACCAGTTCCAGTGCTTGACAACCCTTTACATGAAGAATTTTTCCCCAATATCCAATCTGAACCTTTCCTGGTGTAACTTGAGGCTGTTTCCTCTCATCTCATCACTTGTTTCATGGGAAAAGAGACCGACATCCACCTCCCTACAACCTCCTTTCAGGCAGTTGTAAAGAGTGATAAGGTGTCCCCTCAGCCTCCTTTTCCCCAGACTAAACAACCTCAGTTCCCTAAGCTGCTCTGTATAAGACTTCTTCTGAACAAGGATTACTTTGTTCTATATGCCACAGCACATCTGAACACATTTTATATGTCCTAGGTAGTACCTATAAGGAAAAATGTAATCAATATGTTAATTCTAGTATTATGACAATTAATAGTCAATTAAGAGGAGAGATGGAATAAAGTACACTTTTCTTTTCATCTTGACCATTATCTGGTTATTATAGATTCACATCTGTAAATACAGACAGAAAATTGACAATAATAAAATTTAAGATGGGTGCATCAGAACAAACAATGACATTAGTTGTATAGTGTGAGCTGCAAGTAATCAAGACCAGTATTTCTAAAGCTGATGTAGCACTATCCATGACAGTGGAAAAGAAGACGACTACTATAAATTAAGGACCGATATTTTTCTCTTCTCCTTTACTTAGTATTGCCAATAAGTGGTAATATCAGCAAAAGTTAGGTGAATATTTTTATATTCATTAATTATGTCTGACTGTTATTCTTTGCAGTGTCTGATCAGGTGGTGAGACAGTTCATGTAATAATGAGCTTGAAGTTTAACCAAATGATTGTAAACCCCACAGAAGTGAAGGGAGAATTAATTGCTGGATATTCAGAACTGTTTTTAGGACAATATAAGTATAAAACCCACAGTGATATTGCAAAGTATATAATGTAGCAAAATCAGAAAAGGAGAATTATTTTCTGAAACTGGTAGAAAAATGGAGAGTGAGAAAAGAAGTGATAGACATACCAGGAGTGGCATCAGGTTTATTTTACTGGAATAAGTATAAATTTAGATCCATGGCGCTGTTGATGTTTGCTGCAGATATACACCACTATAAGGTTAAGAGATTTGCAGGACTCTCACTTCTTTTCATAATCTACCCTGTCCTTCCTATCCCATATCTTAATTATTTGGTCTTCAGACTTCTTCAAACTTCTCCCTTGTTCCTCTGTATTCCTGCCTCTAAGATCCTTTTTTTTTTTGCTTCAGAAAACTCACTAGGCTCATTAGATATGCATGCACCATTTGCTTGCATCCTCACTAAGTGCCTTGGAAGCCAAAATAAGATGGATGAGAACTGAAAAGGGTACTGAAGAGGATTTAGAGTTGAATTTCAGCTTTCTGATACAACATTGAATAAGCCTCCTGTTGTTCTTGGTCCAAAAATCTCTGCAGTTTTCTGAAATCTGTCCTTTTTACGGCATCTAAAACTCTGTAGAAAGGAATATGGTAAATATCAACTCTTATCTTCTTCACCAGGTCTTTTCCTGCCCTTCAATGTGCCCCTCTCCCCACTTCCATCCCCCATCTTAAGATGTGAGGAACGAGGACAACTTCCTGGTGCTCTCCTGAGGTGCAACAAGGTCATTGGGAGGCAGCTGCTAACTCCAGGGTTTAAAAACATTGAGAATGGGAGAGAAATCACAGAGGGGAGCATTCCCTGTCCTTTTTTGTCCTATTTCTCAGATTCTATTCAGAAGGATGGTTTCTTTCCCTGCAATTACTGCCTCTGGGTTTTTTTTTTTCCAGTCATAGCTCTGGAACTGCTGATGAGCCAAAATCTTCCTAGCCGCTCCTGGTAATGCAATCTGTTGTTTATATTTAAAATTATTTTAATTCTCTAATTAGCATTTAATCACCTAAACTTTGGTCTTATGTTCTGGGTTTTGATAAATTATGTATATTCAATTTTACTCATTTTCCTTTTGGTCTTTCTTTTCCCTACATTTAGACTAAGAATGTGTTGAAAATGTGATGAAAACTTCTGTTTCCTTTTAAAACCATTTAAGAATTTTCAGCTACTAACTGAATTTAAAATTTCAATAATAGTATTCTTTTTTAACACATCAAAATCAGATCTGTACTGGAAAAAGTCAGGTTATTAATGCAGTAATAAAATAATATTAGTAGTTTGCTCATGGTTAAGTATTTGGTTATAGTCAAAGATAAAAAAAAAAGGCAAAGGCCAGGAGGAAGCATCTTTCCAATGCCAACTGACAAGAACTAACAAGCTTTGGCTGTAGGAGGTTGCCTGAGGAAGGGTAGCTTGCCATAAAGCATGCGTATATTTTCGCATTATGTAATTCAGCCTAATAGTCCTGGTAACATATTGAGTATGCATCCCATTGGTTTAAAAACAATTCACATGCTGTTTCTTGGCTGTGGACAAATAAATATCAGAGAAAGAAAGACATCATAAAGCTAACAAATGTTTTTTATTGAAATAATGTATTTTAGTCTTCTGGTTTTTTGGTTTTTTTTTTTTTTTTTTACTGTTCTTATTCCAGATTATACATTAGAGCGGTAATCAAACAGGTGGAACACAACAGTTTCCTCACCAATCAATTGTGCAGAGTTGACTGTAGGGAAAGGTCAGGCTGTGGCTGGAGCCCATTCTGGTGCTGGGAATCACTATCCCTTTGCCCAGGTAACATACTTAGAGGCCCAGGTCACCATGACTTCTCCATTATGTCCTTGAGTCTCACAGGATTTCAGTAACATACAAAAAAGGGGTTGCAAAAGCCATCTCCTATCTGAGCTGGGGAGTGGTGCTGCTTATAGTTCCATACCAACTCACACTAATGCTGCTTGTGGATGGGTGCTGCTCCTCAGATATTTCAGTTCAGAGCTAGGTAGGCTAATCTGCCTTTGATTTAGAGTGACGTACTTGGTTTTAGACAAAAAATGTACAGAGAAGGAAGCTCACTCCATTACTGTTACTCCTGGCAAGGAGGCAGTAATACCAACTGAGAGCTGAGTCAGTGGCCCGTCCCTCCCTCTCTCATTCCTTCCCTCTGTCCCTCTTTTCCTCCCATTGGGTGTCTGCCTGTGTCTGGTCTGGCACTGTAGAGGGAGAGCATTACCAGCCTCAAGATCAAGCTGGTCTTTGCACATGGAATTCAGACTTTATCGTATGTATGTTGCCATGACCATTTTTTGACACAAGGTATTTGCTATTGTTAAAAAAACCCAAAAAACTATAATAATTGTAAGGGCCAAAGACCATGGGTTTTTAGTTGAGTGAGCTAGTGGAAGGCAGAAGAACAATGGTGTATCTATTGAAATATACTGCAAGTTGTCATGCAATGGTTAAGGCCATTGTTATTTCACTACTTGTAACAGCAATTGCAGTCTGTAATCATTATTTTAGCAGAATAACTTGCTTGTTGCTCAGTATAATTGGTTATTGGTAATAAACTTTACCATAAACTAACACTCTAAAAGCATCTAGAAGAAAGATATTGTTGACAGTTGCTGAGCAACTTACTATTAAATTAAAATAACCAATGAAAGCAAGAAAGGAATGATAAAGCGTGTTTGCTAAATAAGAAGGGTGCTGATTAAAGGTTATGACTACCAGATCTGATAAGATTTTCTTAGGAACAGACTCTGTCTTAGTTGTACTGGGGAGTGAATAAATTGAAGTGAAAAGAATAACTTTGAATTAAAATCAGTGCAAAGATTTGGTTCCTTGATGTTTAACTGTTAACGCTACCACCAGTGGATCTGTTTGTATATTATCTGGAATTCCCTCTTCTTGTTTTGTAAGGTGTAATTTTGAAAGGTTTGCAAAATGAAAAAGTGAAATTTGTCTTATACTCCAGAACATGTCTCAGATTCTACTGCTAATAAGGAGCTGCTTTAAGGAGCTGGGATATCAGAAAATATTAATCCCAGTTGAAAATAAGAAGAGCAGAACAGTTTGCAGCATCCAGCATGGACATCTGCATGCAAACCCAGAGTTACAACATAGAGTAATGTATTCATATCAAAATGGTAGTGGGAATAAATTAATTTTTTAGAGCTGATTGTAGACAGAGAAGTTTCCTTTAATACAGACAAAAGTATTAAAACGAATCTTTCAGTAGATGTAGTTTTAATGCAAAACCTTGATCTTAACACAAAATTTGGAGCTTAATCATCTCTCATAGTGATTTGGAGCTCAATAGCAAGATAGATTTTGTACAGATTTCACATTTCATTATACATTATTAAAAAGAACTAGGTGTTTTGTTGTTGGTTTTTTTTTTTTTTTTTGGTTTGTTTTTTTTTTCCTTTAATACTGGCAAAGCTTTCCCCCGGAGGACCCTTCATAAGCTTCTGTTGTTTTTTTTTTTTATCTTAAGCTGCTTAAACTTTATCTTAAGTTATCTGTATTGGAACAGAATTCAAGTATTGTCTCTAGCTTTGTATTTATAGGTGTCCTCTTAATCTGTAGGTCCACTGTGTCACATTCTTCCCAGTACTAGAAAAATAGTGATGCAAGCACTTAGGTCCTGTGACTAATATTAGTTCCAAAAGTCTCAGTATCTGACAGGCAGTCTGGGTTTGATTTACACCAAAATTTATGGCATGTTTGTGTCTGGGTTTGGTATATGAATTCAAATGTAGACTTTACAAAGGTTTGGGGCTGGGAGGGGAGGAGAGAAGAGAAGGAAGTCCATAAATACAAAAAGAGAATATCTATATGTGCATTTGTCCTGAGAAGCGTATCATGCTTGATCACTCTGTAGGATTGAGTCTTCTCAATCTCTTGGAGTTCTAGCTACTTCACATATTTTACTCTAAGTCTTTCAGTCTCTTTTGAAAACAGCTTTCTTTTTTTTTTTTTTTTTTCTGTATACAGCTAGTCCTGTGGTTAACTAACTACTGTCAGCCATAAAAATAGACAAGTAATATCTTTTATTTTCAGCCCAAGTATGTTTTGTTCCTTTGAATCCCTTGAGCATTTATATTCTGACACTACTCTTTGATGTCTTTGCCCTGTTCTCGGGAAAAGTCAATTTCATCAAGTCCCTGTGAAGCCGTAAGAGGAAACTGGTTTTACTCCTTATATTGCCCTTTTGCTTCTCCTCCTACATGCTTGCCAGATATACTCAAATACTGATAGATTTTAACTGACTTCTTGGTAGTCTATGCACATGCTTATAGACATATTTGCACCACTTCTCTCTCACTTCAGTAAAAAGATGCTTAGAGAGAGCTAAGTAATAATGCAAGAAGTTAAAAAATCAAACCAGAATATCTAAAGTCTACATATTTTAAAAGCATTTACTATGCAATGCATATTTAAGCTTTCTTTCCTCATTTCCCTTCCCCCATCAAGTTGAGGAACAGCTTATTAGAAAGGAAGCAACACGTTTAAAACTCAGCAATACAGTCAATTGTCAACACATGAGCTGGATAAAGAGAACAGCCCTGTGAGTATACTTACAAGTAAATGAAAATAAGAACAGTGTGTGATTTTAACTGGAATGGTTATTTTAGATGACTGAGATATGTGAAAATTTATATGGGATGTAATACCACTCCAAATTAGGTCATCTTTCATCCAGAATGTGCTGTTAAGTATAGCAGCACCTGTTAGACTGTAGTTCCTGTTATTTCAGCATTTCAAATGAGCACATTCTATTTAAATGAATTCTTTCATGGTTGAAAACTACAGCCTGATTGTATATTTAGTGTGATTTTGACACAGATATTTTGTGTGAAGCAAATACACACTGTTTACAAACTCATTATATTCAAGGCCAGGAGAGCCCTTTGGATCATGCAGTCTGGTATTGTGGTCTCTCACTCAAATATTCTTATATCTAAACTGTAACTTCTGGTTATATCTTCTAGAAAATATTTTAAAAGGCATAAGGAATTCACCCAGAGCATAACCTAAGAGATTACTCCTAAATAAAATTATTAATTACTTCATTTAAAATGTTAGTCTTACTTCTGGTCTGAATGTGCCTCGGCTCAGCCATTGGATCTTGCAGTTTATTTGCTGATGTTCTTGTAGGCTCTTTACTTACTGACATCTTTTTTTTTGTCTTGTTAGCACATCCAGATTCAAATGTCATATGTTTCACAAGGCAGATTTCAATCATCATTTCAATTCTTTTCTCCACCCTCTGGGCACATGCCCCCTTTTGAGTTCGCTTATATTATTCTTCAAAGTTGTAGGTCAGACCTTGAGATAGTATCACAGTAATGATCCAGCTCAGTGATTCTCAAATAGCTACAAAAGTCTTTGTGAGCAGTAATGAGGGGAATCGTATTTGTCGGTGCATTTATAGTAGTTTCATATGTTCATCACTGCAACGGCTCCTGAAAGAAACCCTCCTCGTTAAATGACTGTGTAAACCACCTTCTTGCTTCTGTTCCACATTGCCTTTACATATATGTAAGACTGTAATTTTAAAAATGATACATAGATTTTGGTAGCTGTTTAATATTTAATTATTGGAAAATAAAATAATTGATTGCTGCTTTTACGGTGTGAATACATCATCTGATCTCTTATAACAGACATTTTTATTGAATACTATGTCATGAATCCCTAATAGTTTTAGCTTTTTCTGGTGAGCCTACAACATTAATAAAGCAAACGCGACATAATATAAGAATGTATTTTCTGAATTTCACTTTAAAAAGCAGCTCTTTATTCCACAGTGCCCAAGAATCTGTAGATATTGCAAAGCAAGATGTGAAATGTTGTGAGTAATTGAATTTCTCATCCAAATTTTATCTTGAAATATCTTAAAAGTAATGTAAAGTGTGATAGTATAATAAAAAGTATTATTCAAATTTTATTACGTGTCTGTGAAATAAAATATTTTTGAGACTTAAGGCTAACTCTTCTAATATTTCAGAAAAAGATGAAAGTCTTACAAAGCAGAAGTTTTTAAGAAATCTTTTGGAACAAGGCTGGATTACAGTTGCAATTTTGAAACTCCTGTATAACTTTTTTTCAAAACACCAGATGAATATCCAGTGCTAGATCTGTTTTGCATGCCAAATTGTGTCCCGTCTATGTGTTTTGCTGGTGGGAAAATCGCTCATAACCAAATAAAGAAGTCTATTTTTTTTTCTTGCTTGATTTTATTTCTGAATGTATTTTCACAGCTATACACTTTTTTTTTTTTTTTACTTCTTTTTAAACATGAATTTCCAAGAAAACAGGTTAATTTGTGGACGCATGCAAACATAACAAAACAAATACCTAAATGAGCAAAGTAGCATTTTTTGGTTGTTGTTGTTATTGTTTTACCTTTGTCAGCTCTCAGCTCCAGGACTTCTGTTGTACAAGTTCAGGCTCCAACAGCACTGCACAGGCTCTGGCCTTTTGTTTAGTGTTTATTGAGGATGATACCTATGATTCTGTCTACCCAATGACTGACCAGAGGGAGTTTGCTGGAAGATCAGTGAGGGGATACCACTCTACCTGCATGTTATTCCAAATAAATTTTTCTGTCACATTATGGAATCTATACTCCAGATTTATCATCTCTGGAACTGGACGAGAGTCACTGCTGGGCATCTGTATGTACTTGTTACTGTTTGTAGATACTTACCTCTCAAGAGGCCATCAAGTCTCATGTGACTCAACAAACACAAGGGAGGTCAGAAACTCTCAATCATTAGCACTCAATTTATATGAGAGTGAAGCTAGAATAAAATTTTAGGGAAAATGCTGTCTGGATCTGGCTAAATGTAAAACAACATGAGGTCATTTAGTTGTGTATTTCAAGGATTCAGGAGTGTCATCCTCCGATCAAGCATTTAATTGAGATAATGAGTAGCCCTGAGAAGAAGGACTTGGGGGTGTTGGCTGATGAGAAGCTCAACATGAGCTAGCAATGTGTGTTTGCACCCCGGAAAGCCAACTGCATCCTGGGCTCCATCAAAAGAAGCATGGCCAGCAGGTTGAGGGAGGTGATTCTCCCTTTCTGCTCCTTTCTCATGATACCCCACCTGGACAACTGCATCTAGCTCTGGAGCCTCCAACATAAGAAGTGTTACAGGTGGCCTAGAGATGTGGTAGATGTCCCATCCCTGGAAACATTCAAAGCCAGGTTGGATGGGGCTCTGAGCAACCTCATCTAGTTGGAGATGTCCCTGCTTCTTGTAGGGGTGTTGGACTAGATGACCTTTAATGGTCCCTTCCAACCCTAACTATTCTATGATTCAATATTGAATCCAGTATATTGTACCTGTAAGGAAATTAACTTGTATTATGCAAGAACATTTCCATCATGGTCTCATGTCTGTTTTTTCCTGACATATCCAATAAGGTCCTTAAGTAACTCAGTTTAGCCTGCCTTTTCTGTTTTGCAACATTCTTTTTGCAGTGTGGAACTTATTCACAGCATCTGAATGCTGGTCCCACATACAGTCTTGCTCTTACCCACTGTCTTGGTTATGTGTCATTAATCTTGTTTCTCACAGTACCACTCTTGACTCTGTATTCAGTGGCTTGTCTGTTATAATCTCCAGGCTCTTTTCAGAATTATTTCAGAAATTTTCAGAATTTCAGAATTCAGATTTTCAGGAAACTACCAGTTCTCCTGTTCTTAAGTGTAGCCTGACTTCCTTGTTTGCAGATGAATGATTTATGGTTTATGTTGCATCATCAATTAAATAGATAAAAATGTCATCAGTCTTGCAAGAAGACTACAAAACATTTCTAGTCTTTTGAGGTACTAATGCAGATATTTATTGAAATATAGCCTGTATTTCAGTGTTGTCTGGTTAAAATATTGAACTGTGTTATGTAGTAATGGAATGATGCACATCAGTTTGCATCATTTCTGTGTAATACTGCAGCATTTTTCTTCAAAATCTGAATGAAGGTATTAATATATCCTTAGATGGAAAATCATCACTACTGAACAGTGGGCATTTCTAATTCTTTCAAGTTTGAATTGAATTATTGACCTGTTATGGTGCTGGGAAATAGGTTAAGCAACTGTGCTACAGAAGTGCGTTTTAAGTAAGATACTCTATTGTTTGTAGTTCTTAAAACTATATGGACATTTAAAACAGCATTTGTTCTGTGTTTCTTTTTGTTCAAAGATCTTAGTTGCCGAAATAAGGATATATATGTTTTCCTATAGTCAATGAAACGAAGTGGGCTTTTCCAGGCTGTGGATCAGTGGTAGTTTGGAAGCTACTGGAGATGGTTTGTGAAGATACAGAAAGAGCGTGTGTGTGTGTGTGTGTGTGTATGTAAATCTTTTACTGGTGGTTGTAGTTGATAAATACTGACAGTCACAATTGCATAGGTACAGCCTTAAGCATAAAACAGAATCAAGATTAGCTGGAAGCATGGCTGTAAATCCTTTGATCTTTAACTTGGATAAAATGCGTATACCAGAATCACTAGTAATCTTGACTGGGAGGACTTGTATTACCTCAATTTACTGTGTTGTCATTAAACCACATAAGTATTCCAATAGAAATCATAAATCACAGCAAAATACATATTGGTGATTTTCTTTCCTTTAACTTCTGTTATTTATTTCTATGAGAAATTTCAAACAGTAATGGCATGCTGCTGAGGCAAAAGGATGTAAAACTGTTTCTCATGAAGAAAAAGACAGGATAATGGCAGAGTATCCAAAGGTCAAGAAGAGTGCTGTCTATACTAATATAAAATGGTAGCCATAGCCTAAGCCATTACCCAGGCATTGTCCAAGTGATGAGAGAATATTCCACTTTCAGCATGGCACAATCTATGAGGGCACAATCAAAGGGCCGATATAATGATAAAAGTTTAGGTCTGGAAAGAATCTCAGGAAGTCACGTCATTCTTAAATCTACTCTGAAAAAAAAGCTACCTGCTTGGAATTCCTTTATAGAGATGATGATCTTATCCATTCTTAAAATAGATATAAAGAAGAGCATAATAATATTCTATTATTACTAGATACCATGTATAGAAAGTAGTAATTGGAATAACTTTTTGTTGCCTAGCCTGCTGCTTCTCTCTGTACCTCACAGGAAAAAGACAAGAGGTACCTACAAGGGCAGGATGTTACAGACAGTAATAACCTCCAAAGGAAAAGCAAGGTAAGAACTAAATAAGTCTGTCCTAATATAACCAAGTTTCTACTTTTATGAGTAAGAAAAGGCTGAAGAGTAGGGCCACAGGCTCTATGTTGATTTATTTCATCATGCTCTGATATTTGATTAATTCCTTAATTCTTTGTTCTGTTTCATATAGAAAGACTAATTTTCTTCCTAGTCATGTTCTCTCCAGTAGCCTTTTCCTGGCGATCATCCAATTCCAGGCTTATTTCTGAAGTCCTCTAGTTAAATATTTGAAAGTAGATTCTTCTTTAAAAAGCCAATGAGATATGGATATGTTTGTGGAGATAAGGTTTTTTTTTGTAATCTAGAATTTGGGCTGTTATCTGAATAGCTATGTGTAGATCGTAGTGAAAATTTTTACTCATATTGCTATTTTAATAATTGGTGCCTCAGAAAAAAAAAAAGTTTTTCTTTCAAACCAGCTCAAGTGAAAGCCAGGAAGTCCATCATATCTCAAACTGTATAATCTGTATATTGCATCTTTAAATTGTATCATAATGTGACAACACTTCCCATATTGCAAAACCAAGACTAACTCAGAATGTCTCCCTCCCATCCACAAAAGATAAAATATAGTCCCGTTGCCTATCCAGGTGAAGAGAGAGGTCAAAATTTTTAAAGATGGTAAGCACTTCCTTATTTTCTTATTAGCTAGTCTAGGAAGATGAACAAATCCCACAGGGCTATTTAATTGTGTGTTGATTGGTAAGTGAGAGAACATCGGGATTGGAACATAATAGACTGGATATCATGTGCTGGAAATGAACTTCACTGGAAAATATTTAACCTGGGTAAGAACTTTATTTAAGACCTATATTCAATAGTCTCGTCTTGAAATGAGTTTGCATCCTTGCATCCTTACATCCTTACATTGCTGTTCCAGTTTAATATTCTTTACTAGTCATTTGCTATAGGCCAATATCAGAGATAGACGCAGCTAGATGGATCTTTCTCAATGCAGTATGGCTTCTCTTGTTTATCTTTGAAACTTTGAAGTTTTTTTTTTTCTTTTCTTAACTATTAAACTTTCTATAGTTCATAACTCCCCCTCTATTTCCTCCAAACATGTAAAGGGTGACATGCTTGTTCTTTTTTTATTAAAAAAAAAAAAAGCCCCGAGAAACAAGTAAATTAACTTACATGGAAACTATGTGGTACTTCAGCTAATCTGCTGCTGTATACAATTTACTTTAGTCTAGAGTTAACTGCCTCTGCCCCTCTTAGCAGTATTTATTATGCTTCAAATGTTGTATTATAAACATAATCTACATGTGCTGAGAAATTTTCAATACTACTTGGACTTAGAAGATTACAAGAAAGGAATATATATCTAAAAGTATATATGTTTAGATAACTTCTAAACTTGAAAGTTACTTTTAACAGGAACATTTTTCATCAACAGATGTTTGTTATTCCTCTTTCCACAAGAAATAAGACTGCTTTACAGGAAGTTTACTTGAAATTTCTGCTAAATTCCATTTTTCTAATGTTTGGTTTTCTTTTTTTTTTCAGTTGGAATTCTACTTGCAAAATGCTCTTCAAGAAAAAAAGGGGTTTTGTTTTGTCATCCTACTTCTGGGTTGTGAAATCTAATGCAAATAAATCAAATCATAATGTTTCTTCCAAAGAAACATTTTTTCCCTGGTGGCTCATTTAAAAATAACTTTTACTGTTGGTTAACTACAAGCAGTTTGCATACTGTAATGTCATTGTGTTTCAAACAATTATCCAAAATAACTGAGAACAGAGTCCATGAAATATTCTTTATGAACAGCTTCTCCTTTACAGCTTTTTCTTACTTAGAGGAGGATAATAAAATTTTTGTTATTATACTAACAAAAATAAGTAAAAGAACAAAGCTATATCTACCGATACTTATAGCCGTATTAATTTATTTTAATATTAAAAAAACCCAAACAATAGAAAAATATGCTACATTTTGGAGCAGGATAATAGAACAGAAACTAATCAATTCACTGTAGCAGAGCATGAGCAGAGGTGTCTAAAGGTGCATGTTAGTAGGGAAGAGGTAGGTGTCATTTCTATTATGAGAAGCAGTTCATACTGTGCCAATTTCTCAAACAATTGAAACTCCCCCCACCTCGAATTTACTATGCAAGCTGAAAGCCATGCCTTTGTTAATCTTCCCTGGAAAGGTAACACTACTCATATCTAATTATCACTGTGACTTTCAACTTTAATATTCGCATTATTCCACCATTTACTAGATCTCCTTTCGAATTACAGCAGTATGAATGTCAATAGATTCAGGAGGATTTTTTCTAGGACTTTTAGGATACTCAGTCCTCCTCATCATTTTTACAGGAGGCAAACAGATTGCTTCAGGAATTCCCCTGGACTGGAGTCAACATGTCGTGAATAACACAGCGATCTTACTAAGACTTATTCCTGACCTTAAAGGCACTGATCTCAGTGTGGCAACAGATGTGTTCGAAATTAAGCATGTGAGCAAGCCTTTGCATCAGTAAACTCTTAAGTTAGGACAGAATGCTGAAACCAAAGGAGAATGGAGGATGAGATTTATATTCTTATTTTATTTAAAGGAAGATAAAAAACAATCTTTTCTTCTCCAGATTAATGACTGTACAAAGAAGAATTCCACTATTGGTCTCCCTGTGTTTATTTGCATGCTTAACCTTCATCATTGACATATCACATACTAACAAATCAGGGAAATTGCTCATTCTGGTAATGTATACATCTTTGCAAACTCATTTTGGAATAACAGTTTACCAAGAAAAACCCATCAAAATTTTAAAAATCCTAATACTGTTTGTTTGGAATTTGCTGTTGAATGCTTCGGAGCCTTTTATAACCATAAAAAATTACAATGATACTCACGAGGGATGGCTTATGAAAGGTGATCATGTAAGATAATTTTTACATAGGGAAATATTGAAAGAAGTTTAGAAAAAAGAGCAACAGACCGCAATATGTAATTCTCTTAAGCAATAATAAATTGCCCTTACAGAATTAATGATCTCCAGACATTTCTTTTAAAAGACTTGAAAAGAACTAATTAATGTAGCACATTTCAAGCTAAGCAAATTGCAATGATAAATGGGATTACTGGAAGCTATAAATGCAATTCATAACTGAAGGAAAAGAGCAAAACATCACTCAGAACATTAAGGAATGCAATTAAGCAAAACATTTGGAAGTACTTAATTACATCTGCAGAGAATAGTTAAGTGAGATCTGGTGACTTGCACTAGCAGCAATATCAACCTTCAGAAGATTGCTTAAGCGTAAAGTAAGTAGACTGCTGTCAGGATAACATCTGATTTGATATGCAAGTAAAATATTCCTTTGTTGATAAATTTTGCAAACATCTGAAAAATAAACATATTCTTGCTAATTACAAAGTTTAAATTACAGGAAGAAAAGACAGATAGGTAATAAATATAGACCTTCTTGTCGGTCTAAATGTCTTTTGGTATGATGAATATATGCCAAAATAAAAAATATGCCAGAAAATAGGATGGGCTGTAAATCAACTGGAGCTTAATTTCACAGACTGCAAAACTATGTGGCCCTAAATAGGAAAAATTTTTGCAAAATTGTATGCTTCCATTGATTTTTCTTCACTTGTTATTGGAGTTTGAACCTAGGACATTGAGCTAACAGATGTAACTCCTAAAGGCAGGTGTTGTAGCACGCACTTTCTCTTTGATAGAAAAGTATAGGCTATCTTTGTGAAAACACCAGGAAGTCAAAAAGCCTTGGGGATGGCTAGTATAGACTGGCTCATTTTCATGTTGTTGAGGGCAAGCATCCTCCAGAGCAGAAAGGCAGTGTTGAGTGTGCAAATCAACTGGGAGAGCTCTGGTGTTTTTTACATTTCTGCTGCTTATGGGGAGCAGGCCTTGGAGAGATTCACCACCTATGTTTTCTCCTGTTAGAAGGTATTTTGATCTCTCTTTACAGGAGCTCAGGAATAAAGTAGCAAGTGTCTGAAGGACAAAATAGGCTCACAGTGTAGCTAGATTCTCCTTGCCTGCTTTAAGCTTGTTCCTAATGAACAGGCTGGCTATAGAATCTTGTTCCCTCCTCCACTTTTCCTCTTCTTGACCTGTTTTCTGCTAGTTGTTATGGTTTCGGCAATGAGACCCTTCTAGCTGAGTGTTCATGCTTGGGAATGCCATGACTGAGATATTGCCAGAAGTCTACTGAATCACAAGTTTAGAGTCACTGCTTAGAAGCTGGATTGTCAAATACAAGGGCCAAAAACATTGAGTTGTGTCCCTTCAACTTTCCGAGACTGTAAAACTTCACTTAAAAATGATGCCTATTTTAAACTTTGCTGACACATTTTGAATATCAAATATAAATTCTATAGCTATCTTCTGGTTACTTATAATGTGGGTGCAATATTATTGAATGATAAACAAAATCACAAATAAGAGTGTTGCCCTCTTTCTTGCAACCCCAAAATTTGTTTATAATTGGTTTTATTGCACTATCAAGCAAGTTGAGCTGTTACCAGTGAGTGTTTTAATTTTTTGTATGTTTATACCTCCATAGCTTTCAGTACACAATTGCTTCAGTGTCTTTTGGTAAATATGTAACATAACTGCTTTTATGAGTCTGTTCCATTGATGGCACGGATAACATTACTACTGTTGAATAAGTCATGAAGTCTTTGTTTAAAGTAATACATAAATGTGTTTGTATTTTATACTCTGCTACAAATACTAAAATTAAATAAGTAAAATAAAGGGGAAATTAACTGAAAAACAGATATCTCAGACATACAGCTGGTGAAACAGCATTGTAAAGAGTATTTAAAAGAGTAGCAAATATTACAGAAAAAATTCAAAGATTACATGAATAGAGGAAACTCTTATTTCTAAGTTGAAAATATTAACGTTTGATTAAGAGTTGAGGGATGGAAAAAGGTTTCTGTATTTCTTATCTGTGTATGTGTTTTTTTTGCTGCTCTTGCCTCAAAGACAACTTCCACAGGAGGAGTTTGTTGGGAATGAATAAAGTTATTCAAAAAGTTATTTTTTTATTATTGTAATACAATAAGTTAGTGAGGAGTTTGAGTAAGACTTTACAATACAAAAAAAATGAAAGGAGAAAGCAGCTTAGCTTTCTTCTGTTTTCCTGAGAAACCTCTTTTCCTGACCAAGTGTGTAGTCCCTTTTAGTGACTGCTATGTGGCTACCCCTTGGATGCCACACGAGTGTATGTTAGTGCTCTGATCTGCCTTTTTGTGGCCCTTTTATACCTCCTGACTGCTTTGATCTTAGATTTCTCAGATTACTTTCCACTGTAGCAGCCTCTTAGAGATGAGGGCTTAAGATATTGCCACACCTTGTAATATTGCCTATTCTTTCTCCTGTACCTCGGTATTTCAGCTGCACCATACTGGATAACTTATCTGGAGCACACAGAACAAAAAGATGACCCTTTTTTTTTCTGGGTCATTTTTAAGCCTTTCCAATTCAAAGCATAATAGTCTAGTTTGCGGTTTGTAGGGAGGGGAGAGACACAGCGGTACTTTACAGCAGCTCCCTTGACTGGTCTTGGATACTAGGCTTTCAGGGCCTTCACAGCTCTGCCTTCTGTGAATCTCATCAAGCTCCACTTCACAGGAAATTTCATGATAAGATCACACAGAAGCTCATCTGTCACTGCTGGTGGTTAGAGAAACTTCTCTAGTCTGATACAGAGTTAGATACAGGAATCTGCACTGCTGGCAGGGAGACTGTAAAAAAATAAAAAAGTTAAGGTGCTGATTTCAGTAGCTCCTTTTGACTATATTGGAAGGGAAATGTGATTGTTATAGATGAATTTTCTCTGCCTATAATACTTTAAGTTAAAATACTCTTCCTGCTAGAAACATAGAGACTGGCCTAATAGCAGAGGAGCACTCCTCACTTTTGTTGGAAGATGGCAGATTTAGAAAGGACTAAAAATAAAGGCTGTCAAAATTTAAGTTTACTATCCAGACTTTCCTATCTATCCTAGGATCAGTTTTAGCAACAAATGGGATTACTCACGTATAGAATTTGCAAATAGCTTTTCTGAAAAAAAAAAAAAAGAGGGAAAAAAATTCAGATTAATCTCTGCTAACACATAGTTCTTCAGATATGACTGGAAATTTACACAAAAAGCTGAGCATGCAAAGGTTTGGCCACTTACAGGAATGGTCAGCTTAAGAAAAGGAGATAAGACATCAGAAATACGATCTTGGCAGTGACAAGCTGCTTCAACCGTATTAAGATGATCGAAAGTAGACAACCAATTGGCTGCACCGTTACAAGCTCAGAGACCTTTTGCGAGCATTTCAAGTCCTCAGAGTTGTTTGTACATTAAGGACCATGTATCCTAATTTTCAAGGGTATTCTGGATGTAGTGCATGGGATCAAACTGGGGCAGGATTTCAGGGTGTAATGTAGCACTAGTTAGGTATCCCTGTTGTAATTAAGAGCAGGTGGGATCTTTGAAGACATATATAACTCAGATCCTGAGTGTGGCTTCTGTGTTAATTAGTCCTGCCTCAAAATATTTATCTTACGACTTCTGTTTTATTCTTCTGTGATGACTAGCTTTTCTCTACCCTTCACACTCTGAGGTACTGACACATTTGCACGGGTGTTTGGTTTTTTGGGGTTTTGTTTTTTTTTTTTTTTCTGTTTAAAAAGAGTAATGGAAAAATGCTGTGCAAACCTGCAAGGACTTTTGACATAACTTGCAAAGCCCAGATAATCAGGACTTTTCCTGAGTCTGTATCAGTAGGTTAAAATGCTACTGTGTGACTTCTGCTACAGCAGATACTACAGTAGTTAAAACACTTGAATGATTACTTCTGTGAATGCATTTCATAGGGCCCACAAAGTGCTAAATGCACACCGGTAACTATTTCTAAAAACTCTGCATTTGTTTTTTGTCTGACTCGGTATAGGGCTCTCTGGGACTTACCTGAAACTGTAGAAAAACGGATGGCAGAGTTGAGCTTTTTATTCCTATTTATGTAATGCAAGCAGATGGGAGTCAGGTTGATGATTCGTTTTAATGATTTAGTTGGCTAATTTGTCTGAGATTTGCTCATTCCCTTAACTTTCGTTCATGGTTTGAGGAACCTGCGTCTTCCCTTTGTGCAATAAAGTGTACAGTAAGTGGTAGTTGGATCAGCCTGGTATTTTTTCTGAATTTTGTCTTTAATACCAGCTGTCGCTAGCAGAGCATTCATTCTCTCCTGCAGTCACACTTATAGAACTGGAGTTTGGCTGTCTGCTTTGTCTAATTGGTATTATAATTCACAGCCAGTCAGCATATTAGTGTTTCAGTTTCCCATTTAAAATCATGGCAAAATACACATAACTATGATGGACTGAAAGTTTTATGTTTCAACAATTATATTTTGGAATGCCTAACTAACAATGATTATTCTCTCAAAAGTGTTAATTTACATGGAAAGAAATTGCCAGTTTTAAGTTGGAGATTCTCCTGTAAGGGAATGATACCTTTGAAATTAATCCTTTTATCCAGAGCCTCAAACTGGTATTCTGTCTGGCTCCCTTTGTGACCACCGCTTTGTTCCCCACAATATTGTGTTTTCTTCCTCTCCATTCAATCAGTTAAAGACTGGCTGTTAGGCTTTCTTTTCTTCTGCTTTGCCTCCTGTTGCCCCTTTCTGCCGTCCCCATCCTTCACTTTCTAGTCCAAGCTGCTGTTTCTCGATCAATCAAACTGTATGTAACTCTGCATGGGGCTCTATCTCTACTTTGATACATACTCTACTCTCCTTGCTCTCTAATTATACCTATTCCTGCACCTGTTCTTCTCTTTCTTTGCTGAGTATAAGATCTAGTTTTTCTTGAGCAGGTAGTATTATATATGCTGGAGTACTTGAGTTCAGCCTGATTTTGAAGAAAGTGCTAAGGTCTTCCCTGTTCTGTGAGACACTCCTGTATGAAAAATCCACTATCCAGTCAGTGTGCTGACTTTTTTTTTTTTTTCCCCTTGTTTGTTCTTTCTTCATCACATCAGACTTTAAAGCCCTTTGGGAAAGGAATCTCTTCCCTTGAGATTGCTTTCTTAGCACTGTGTGCATTTGCTGTGCCATAGAAATGAACGTCTATATGTAACTAAATATGAGGCTTGTCCTTCTAGGCTTAAGTTAGTATTTTCAAACATTATACACAGCAGATAAAGTACAAAGATACGTGTTCCAAGCTGCAGTGTGTCTCATCATTAAGAGAAGAATGTGTTCTGAGTAATTGTTAACCCGTGTGGATAAACCCTTGCGAATTTGAGTACATATTTGTAATTCCATTAAAAAACAAACACAAGGAAACTTGTCAAGCTGAAGTATGCGACTTGGAAAACAAAGGCAAACACCAATGACCATTTTAAAAGCATTACTTAGCCCGCATTAAATGTATCAGACTGACAGACTGAAAGTGAGATTTCATATGTACTTTTGGTCTGGCACAAACAGCTAGTTAACCCTTCTTTGGCAGGAAGAAGTTGTCATGGCTATTAGACTTCTATTCCCTGTGCTAAGAAGGCTAACATTTTAATAGTCATGCATCTGCACACTCAGTAGGAAATCTAAGGCAACCACATCATTCACCAACTAAATCAGTAAACAGTTTTGGCTTAAAACAAAAAGGTGTGACACAGAACCACTTCCATGTGCTCAATGGACAAGCCATGACAAAGTAGTAATCAATATCTGTTTTCTCTAGCTGGAAAGTATAACACATGTTCTAGCAATTTGTCTTGATACCCAATGACATATTCAGACTGCCAATATCTCTGCCTGATGTTGTCATGAAATGGATGAAGGTTTTTTCTGCATGCTGTGAGAAAATACTTTTCATTTTTTCGAATCAGTGTCTTCTTAAAAATGAACTCGAATGAAATGAAGGAAAAAAAAAAAGACTGAGTAAAAAAGCAATAGCCAGATATTAATTACATTTTGCATAATTTTATAATGGTGATCTTTTGTCTCTTTTGAATAAGAAAGAAACTTTTTTTGCAATTACTTTTTGTTTTAGAATTCCCTTTCAGGAGTTCTGCTTGAAACATTTCATAGGGATGTTATTTATATCATAAGCTTTTTTTTTTTTTTTTTTTTTTCCAAGTAGTATGAGTAATATCTTTCTCATTGTCAGCCTGGAATAATGAATGAAGCTTATTCACTTTCACCTTATGGTAACTGTGCTTGTATATGTTCCACCGGAATATGTTGCAAATCTGATTTATTTTGCCTGATATTACTTTTTACTTTTTCAGTACTTAAGAAGACTTCTTTGATACCTTTCATAGACTATTTCTTTCCTTTTCCGTTCCTTTCTTCCTTCTTTCCTTTAACCATTTGTTGAAAAAAAGAAAAACTCCTACACTGAGTCGCAGGTATTTTTGTCTTTCCAGTGATCTATTTCTACCATCACTAAGGTCACTGGAAAAGCAGAAAATAATTTCAGGTGCAAAGGATGGGAAGTTGATGCTGAACCTGTTCTGAAGGTTTTCTGACTCCTTGTCTGCTACTGCTAGGGCTAAGTCTAACTAACCACTCAAGCACCTCGGGATTTTTGTTGGCTCTCTTTCTGTAACACTGGTGTTTTAAAACTTGCTTGCCATTCCTGGGCTAAAGGAGTTGTAGTGACTAATTGCTGGAGTACCTTGGCATCCCATCGGTCATGCTACCATTCTCATCGTGTCAAATGTCAACCGGAGGAGGGAAACCCAAGGAAAAGGCAGGTAACTGAGCAACACCAGACTAACTAACAAAGCCAGTACACTTCATTTGTTGTTCAATGGCTGCTGAGAGGTCTGCCCTAAAATTATGAGCTTCAGCTTTGAAGAATATTTTTATGGTGTATGCCATTACTGCAGTAATTGCTCAGCAGCTTGTTCAGGAGAATGGAGAATGGAGCCTACTGAGATTTACTTTTCACATACCTGGTCTTAAGTCAGAAAACGTAGTGTTAATTTTTATAACTTGTAAAATCCTGTGTTGCTTTCTGTTTGGTAATTATGCCTTTTCTTGTGCAGGACATATCAAACCACCAGTATCTCCAGGTTCACAACAAAGATGACACTCCTGTTTCTGTTGGTGTTTTAGACTTGAGTTAATTAATATTTTTATAGGAGCAATAATTAACATTTTATGAGTTGGATTCCCTCATCCCTTGAACCAACTTTGGCTTCACTTCATAATGGAATGTGTAAGTGGATAAGGTTACAAAACGCTAATGTTCAATTTGAGTTTAAAGGCAAAATGAACTTCACAAATGCTACTGACTTGCAGTAATAGCACAGAATTCCATTTGAAGGCAAAGAAGTGGCAAAAAGCCCTTAGCACCAGTTCAAGATGCTAAGCTAATACTGAGTAATAATTATTCCATAATTTTTATTCTGTTTGCCATTATGCTGGCTATCATTGTGATACGACAGTCCCTCGACTGTCTGTATCTGTGTTGTTTTCTATTTAGATTGTAAGCAAATAGGGACAGACCTCTGTGGTCTGGTGGCACTCCTACCAAAACGGGGTTTGGAATAAGGTGCTAAGGTGCTAAAGTGCTATTGCAGGTCAAAATTTTAATAGTAATAGATGATCTATTAGATCATTTGAGGAGATGTTTAAAGAAGCAGCAGATTTTAATGCTGTGCCTAGGTTTGTTGCTTTCACTGGCCCTCCAAAGTCTAATTTCTTTCTGCCTGAAATAGCACTTCTGACAACTGCAGACAGAAGGACCCAGATTTCCAGCCATAATAGCAACATTAATATTAGTGGTTTTTTTTAGATACAATATCTTGCATTAGATAGAAAATGTAGATATCCTTTATATTTAGTTAATTTTCTGCAATGTTTGTTCTTTGCACAAGTGTTTTACCATGTAAGGTGTCCCATTAATTTAAAAAGAACTATTACTGTTGTTTGTTGTATTATTAATGAATGATATTGAGGATGTAACCCAGATGAAATACTTGCCTTTCTGTATCAAAATACAGGAGACACGAGACAGAAATATATATCAAAGCGCAACCAAGCTGTGTTCTTAATGTTTTTATGACACAAGTAACATATTTTTTAAGACTTCAGTTCACAGAGACATGTACTTACAGCTATTTTCTCTTAAATTTTCTTCTTTGTCAATACAGTATTCCAATGACAGTTCTTTCAGCTCCCTGAATCTTGGATTACTTGTGATAAGTTCTTCACTAAGAAAAAATCTTATTTTTTTAAAACTTTGAGATTTAAAAAATAATTTAAGTTAAACTTTTGCTGAATTAAACAAACAAACAAACAAGCAAAAAAAAAGAGATATCTATTCAAGGTTTATCTAGTCAAGATTTAAATCCTTCCTCTTATGTTTTGTGGAAAACTTAGAAAAGTAATGGAGGTTTGCTCAGGTACAATGAGCTTTGCAGTAAATGCCTCTTGCAATCTGCTTTACCTGTCTCCTGATACTGTTTGAAGTAGCAGGAAGCCTACGTGCATCAAGAAATGCACAGACTGTGGCATAGTGGAAAACAGTGTTATCTGTATTATCTGCTGGAGAGATCACATAGAATGGAGCATTATGTCATTTAATGTGCAGGGTTTTAAGGCATTTTCTTGGCTCCAGCTGGCTAGGACAAATGTTCTCTTTCAATGTCCTCTTACCTAAGAAACCCCAAGGGGGTTGGATGGGACAGCAATGAAAGGCAAATGCAATATATGACCTTGTTCTAGCTGAAATGCTGTGGACTGAAAATCAATGTTGTTTCTGCAACATTACTTCATGTGCAAACTTCAGATTATTTGTTAGCTGAAAAAAAACCAAAGCAGCAATATTTGCGATTGCTGATGATACTCGGGTAAAGTCCTGATTCGCAAGAATTGACAAGCAATTGACAATTTCAAAAGCCAAGCTATTTAATCTTCTTCACCTGAGTTATAATGTAATTTTAAAATGCAGCTTTGTAATGCTACATCTTTGACAGACAATATAGTGTCAGAAGTAAATATGTCAATGCCAATAATGAGGAACACCATGCATTTTGAAAAGAAAGTTCAACCTTTTGCACAGTAAAGAGAAAATACTGAGTCACAAATAATTTTTTAAAAGTTCAAGGAGGAAAAAGACACCATTTTCTAATGGTCTAATAAGGTCTAATGAATTCCCTAGACGGCTATTTCAAGCTTAGGATAACCATCTTGATTACTTGCCAGCAAGTAACAATGTAAATGGAAATCTAGTAGTTTTCTGCATGTTCTCATGACAGAAAAGAGATCTAAAGTTATGTTTATGTAGGTTGAGGTTATCAGAACACACTTGTTTCAAGATCTAGAAATGTAAAATCCAGAAGCAATTGAAAAGATACACAATACATAGTTTATTGGCTTGGTTTAATCTTTTAGCACTATTATAATGCCTAACATCAGGTTACCAAACAAGAATAAACAAAATATATTTACTCATCATTAACATCTTTATAGACTTCCTCTGGGAAGGTAACTATTCTCTCAGGACAGTAAACACTAGTACCAGAGCTGGCATAAATGGTCATTGCTGTTATAGATATTCACAGTCTGCCAGTTGTATTCTTTCTCAAAAAAAAAAAAAAAATCTGTTAGAAAATCTCAATAGAGTCCATAAAATATGATTAAAAAAAAATTTATCATTTAGGTAGGCAAGTAATGGTTGTCCTCTTCCATCTCCAGCTTGTGATTATAGTTCAAGCATTTACTGTATGTATTGAAGTACGATTAAGTATTTTTTTATGAGATGAGCCCTTACACAAACATTTGTGTGCCAATTTAATGCTAGTACAAGAGAGTGCTCAGAGCAGTTGCTCTTGTGACTGGTGTACAGATTGGGTGAGTTCAGATGGACCAGAGGACCATAAGCATGTTGCTATCAGTGGCCCTTCTAAACATAAGTTTGAAAGTGCACAACCCATGTTAAATCAGTTGTGTTGTCATTTGCCAGAGAGTGGGATTAGATCTAGGATACCTGACAGTGGAAGAACACAAGCCATGTCTAGATGGAATGTCTGGAAGCATTATCTGAGCTATGCATAAATTAGGTAGAAAGTCTGTGATGAACATGGGACTTACTCTCTTATTTCTGTGTTTCGGGTTAGATTTTCTCTTGCTAGTTCAGAACGGCAGTCTTCTCATTGTTCTCATTTAGTTTAGCTGTTATTGTAAAGCCATACTAACTCTGAAAAAAGAATCAGCATTTTTTGTAAGCACATGTAAAAATGCATGCATGTACTTGTGCATGTATAGAGAGTCATCAGTCACTATTAACCAAACTTCATTTTCCAGGTTTATTGTACATACCTAGTGTTTACATAAGAAACATATATATATACGTATTTGTAATATATTTCTTCATGTGTAAATCTGTCTGTTATGTAACTGTAATTTTCTGTCATTTTCTGAGATTAACTGGTAATAGCTGTGTCTTTTTAGTTCTTCCCCATGATAAATCTGTAAACTGAATGCCCTTTAATCTAAAAATTACTTGTAAAGTTTAGGTGAAAAACCACATTACCTTGGTTTTATACATCTATTTTTTGCCTGTGTCCAGGACTCAGTATTTTTCTAAATGAAGTATGTTGTTCAGTGAGTGCGTGTTTATTATGTAGTTGGCCATTACCTTGGCAGCTAAGGAAGCTCTCCCTTTTGTCCCTTTATGGGAGCTAGAGCAATACCAGAAACACTTCTTCTCACTTCATTAAATCTAGATACGCCTTAATGGTTTTTAAAGCCATGCCTCTAGTAATAGTAATAATATTGCAGTGCATTTTATACCTTGTTGCTAGTTAACTGTAGAATAAACCTACTGCTGTTAGCTCTATATAAAATTATGTTTCTTAATTTGCATGTGGTTTTAATTTTTAGATAAATTCCCTGATCAAATTAAATAATTTACAGTAAATATTGTCAAGAGCACAGAAAACAGATGAGCCTGCTGGCAATAATGTGTTCTGGGGATTTCTTTTTCCTGACTTCTTCCTTGGAAAAGGAATGGAGACAGAGCATATCGTATTTGCTGAAACCATTGTAAATTACAAAGGATAAAAGTAATAGGAAAAAAAGTCCTGCATTAAATTCTTTTCTGATTTAAAAATTAAATTATTTTCTGATTTAAAAGTAATTTTTAAAAAGGAATAGTCATATTAGCTTTTTGTTTTTAAAGAAAAAAAACCCCTCCACTTCTTCTGCTGATTATTTCACTATTCGTCTGTGCTGATTTTACAAAATTATAGAGCAAACACTATTAGAAAAACAGCTTCCTTTACTGTTATTCCATCAAATAAGTTGTTTCTCAGGTTTTGAAGTTGAAGAATACCGAAAGAGTGCATGTGTGATAGATGAAAGTACTGCATAATATCCATAGGACACACCCAGAGGAAAATCTGTTTTGAACCCCATGGATTAAGAGGAAATAGTGAATGCATCCTACTTAGAACAAATGCCTTCTGGGAGGATATTACAGGCATATTGCAAGGACTGCTATCACATACACGTCCCTCAGAATAACTACGAAAGTCTTGTTTAGCAATCTCCAGATGACTGAACAGAATTAACTCTTGACTTGTTTCTTTCAACAGGCTTTGCAGACAGTTTGGCTGGTTTGCATAAATTAAAAATTCTGCAAGACTTGCAAACCTGAGTCACAGGACATAACGTTAGGAAGCTTATTCTCATGGTATTGTATTTGCCTAGCTTTACGTCAAAAGAATCCCAACAGTTATCACTTCAAGAGCCAGAACTATCTTTTACAATCAGTGAAATGACGGCTAAAAGTAAGGGGATTATTTCCTAATTGGATAATGAAAAACTAACTTGTTATTTGAACTTATCTGGAGGTGATTCCTTAAATTAAGAAGTGGTCTACTAGGATTATCATGAAAAACTTGATATGCAATTATTTATTTTTATTGAGTTGCTCATTTAAGCCCACTAAGTATCTCCTTGGAAACTACATTTTTAAAATCTTAGTACAGTCATTAGGATATGTCGCTTTTCTAGTGCAACAAACTAGTTAAAATACTGCTTATCTCTTGGTATTTAATCTTGTTTTCAATTTATGTCTCCAAATCTGTCTGAATGTTACAGAGATGTTACAGAATGTTGCAAAGAAGCCAACTATTCTGCAGTGTTTTTAAGTGCTCTTGCAGTTGCAGTGCTTTGTGTGGAGGTAGAGAGGTGGTTGCTTTCCCTTATTTCTAATCGCATTTTAGAGTAAGCAATTAAAATGGGAGAGCTTGCTCTCAAATACAAATTATGCTGCAAGAAAAATTTTTATTTGCATGCACAGCATACAATATGCCATTTAGCTGTCTTCCTAGAGGATATGTGGAACATTGCTATCAAAATGCCATCCAAGCACACTGACGTATATCCTGCCAGATGTTGGGGCACTGAATCCTCAAGAAACATCAGAGTAGTTAAAAAAAAAAAAAGAAAGAAAGGAAAAAAGTATATATAGCTGAGTATTACAGTGTGTCTGTAAGAACAAAGTTGCTCGATAGTAAGATTCAGTGTGCCAATTTTTTTTATGAATGAATTTAGAAGAATCTAACTATCTGTAATACATCTCAAAAAAAACCCCCTCAATCCAGACTCTTAAAAAACCTTACTTAGCTCTTGCTTTTCTTATTATCCATCTGGAATTTTTGCTTGTTTATTTGCTGAGCAGTACATCTTTCATACTACTTTCTGCTGATAATAGCATAAGAAAGCAAACCAAGATTACAGTTCAAATAACCTACTAAGACTATAAAAATCAACGTGACCCATGGATGTAAGTTCCTGTGTTTTGCCCTGCAAAACTCTTCACAGTAACTCTTCTGCCTGCTTTCTGTTGGAGCAAGTTGATGGTTACCACTGCTATTTTTTAAAATTTTAGAAGATTTTTCAGTATTACTTTGAAACTGCAAGTATTTAAGAAAATTGAGTATTCCATGTAGAGTAAACAAATCTTTAAAATACATGAATGGATATCAGTGCCATGTCTTTGTTTGATCCCTAATGCCTTCTGTCTAGAGATGTAGTTAACATGCTGTTATCTACTGCTGTTTGCTAATGTAGTGCTCTTTTTAACTGCATTTCCTGTACTGACTTAATAGTTTTTTTCACCGTTTGTAATTTATGAGCCATTAAAGAAGTTGTTTGATGTAGGTGCAGCACAGAACACAGTAACTACTGCTGTAAAACATAAATTCTGGCAGTGTCAATCAAATTACTCTTCCTGCATAGCAATGTGAGTTTTAATAATATCTGTGAGAAATTGTTTAACTCACTACCCCTTGTGAATGCCAAATAACCCTGTAAGTAAGATACAGGTAATTGTGCTGAAAATCAGAACTTTGATTCTCATCAGCTGTCAAGAAACGGGCTGTGACTGCGTAGGTTATGAGCCTCTGATGAAAAAGCTCTTTTCAAACTCTAGCTATTGTCTTGATCCTGACAGTCCTCAGAGCTGGGAATTGTCAGAGGATTTTCTCAGTAATACACAACAGTAACTCATCAAAATCAAGACCATTTGCTACCAACAAATAGGATGCTGTCCTTTTTTTTTAATAGGATGCTGTCTCAAGCCCAGGGTGGTGTTCTGACAGAGGAAAGGCTGGAACAGAAGAGTGGGAGTGGACAATCACACAGTAGAGATGACCCTGTCTGCATCTATTTTTTAAGTGTTTTCTAACAGAAGCAGTAACTTAAACCTACACCAACCGGCTCCCAAGTAACCATTTGCTAGTCTAGGCTTGATCTATTTTTTTTTTTCACCAACTTTGTCAAAAACCCCCCCTTTTTTTTTTTTTTTGACAAATACATGATAAGTTATACAGGGTATAGTTTAGTGAGCACTAGTTAAAGCTGATCAGGTTAATTCAGATACAGCAGGGCTGCTGCCTTTTTTTTGCTCTGTTCTGTGCACTCTCATCCATAATTTCTTCAGTGACATTATCATTTTATTCTTTAAAATATCTTATTTTTCCTCTATTCTGATGTGTCATAGGCAGCAGGTGGATCTTTTTTTTTTCCTCCACCAAAAGAGAAATTAATTTGAACATATTCATAACTAACGTGTCAGGTTTTTAAATATAGGCTTGGGGGAAGCAAAGGCCCATAGGTTTCAATCAAGAAGAAAAACTTCTCACTTTCTTAATGCTTCTATTATGACAAACTGTTAAAAAAATATGTAAAGAGATTCAGATGAAAACCCGCTTGTGCCACTCCAGTCCCATCTATGCAAAAATTACTAGCAATAAAAATATTTCTTAAGAGGGAGCTCTTAATATTTTTTTTTTTATGCCCTCAATAAGTGTAGGTACTTTCATCTTACCATCTGAGAATACAATAAATATCCTTAATTTACTCTGCATGATCCTTTCCTCTTTTACACATTACTTCTTTAAAAATTGTTTCTTGAGTAACAACAATAGGAAAAAATCAAACACTTCCCTGGAATATTACTTTGTGCCTGAATAAGCCAAAGCTAAAGATTCCTTTTTTCACTGTCCCATGGAGATTTTAGGGTATCTCAAGTAAATGTAAAAAACACTCCTTAAAATAGAGTTTCAGCAGAGGATCAGTGGGAAAGGTGCCTACAGGTATTCTGCCTAAATTCTGCAAGCTATGCCCTCTCTAAATCAATCTCTCAGGGCAGTCCAGAGGTGATGTAGATTCTGGGCTGTTTCTTTACATATTGCCCACTCTTCTTCAAAAGCTCAGCTGAGATATCTGCATGAGATTAGACCAGAGCTTGGGCTGCCTGACCCACATGGCCTTGGTCCCTGCAAAGGGATGTGAAGGTCACAGTCACTGCCATACCAGATTAACGCAGCCAAGGCATTGCACTGTTGCTGACAGTGACCATTGTCATGAACTGCAGAGGGGGAGATTATAACAAATCCCAAGTACAAAAAAGTGGAGCAGGCTTCGCACAGGGAGATAGGGTTTCTCATTCCTTTTGGTTAGGGGTTGAAAAGTGAGATATGGTCCTTTGAAGTAATTTTTTTTTCTAAGTGTTCTTATGATCTCTCTGTGGTCCAACCTTTTTTTCTGAATACTTCTAAGATTTTACATAACTTTTGCATTTGCTTCCTTTTAACTGTGGAGAGTATATTCTTTGGGATGTAAATATATCTCTCAAAATTCAAGCACAGAGTCATGCATCAGCTGGTCCGTGAAGTGTGCATTAGCTTTGTGCATGCAGAAGTTATTGGCAAACTGTGGATTTATTATTTATCAAAGCAATAATGACCAGCAGTTTTAAATAGACCTTCAATCTGCATTGCTTAATGTGTCTTGGAAAAAAATCCTTGTCATCTAAATTACTGTAATGTATTTTGAGCATCTCTTCCTATGTATCTTGTATTTCATGTGGAAAAAAATATGCACAGCAATTAATTTTGCATAATACAAACGTATATAAAATACTTACTGTATATCATAGCTTCTTTACTGAGAAGCTAGCTCCTTTATAATTGCTCCAAAGGACTCCATTCTAATTGGATTTATTCTCAATAAACTCGATCTTTCTACTCATTTTATATTTTTCTGCATCTTATGTATCCTAATTATCCTTTTCTGCTAATAGAAGTTGTTTCTTTTCTTGTTTTATGCTGTCTTTTTCATCATACTTACTTTTTTATTACTTTGAACAAAATATAGCACAGAGTTTGCCATCTCTTATGATATTTTTTCTTAGAAAAAAAAAATTTTTTCTTTACAATTTGCTAATTGCTTTTATTTTCTGCTAGGAAATGTTCAGTGTTTTATGTATTTGTTTCAAACACAAGAAATATAGCTCTGTTTGATACTACCTCTCTCCAGATCTCTTTTCTTTTGTCTCTCCCTCTCTTAATTTTGTGTGTGCATGTGTAGAAATTGCTCTCCCTTTTCAGTTATTCAGTGAACTGTGCTGTCTTTGTCACATTTCTAACGCTCTTGACAACCTGGAATATGAGGTGGAAAAAAGCCAATGGGCAGAAGTTTCAGATTCTTAGAGTCCATCCAGTATTTGTCATTTCTCACCTGAAATTATTAAAAAAAAATAATAATAATAATTATAAGACAAAAACTGTGAGTGGCAGACATAGCTATTTCATTTGCTGCAGCCCTTTTCCCAGAGTCTCTGCTCTCTGTAAGGAAAGGATATAGTCCAGAAACTGCTGAGATTTATTCGTACATATTATTTTAAATGAAAAGAAGCATCAGCTATTCAAATTTGTTGGTGTAAAAAATGAGTCTTTTGTTGGAAGTCATGGAACAAGCTTTTACAATTCATCATGTATCTGATGATCCTTTAAGTATAATTATCATAAAATGATTCATGTTCTCTTTTAGGGGAAAAACTTCAAATATCACACCTATTTGTTCATTTTTTTTTTTGTGATAATATTAAACATATATGCTTTTGTATGCTTTTAGGCTAAATTCGTTCACCAAAAAATACAGGACTGAACTCTATGTGTGAGCACACTGAGGTCTGACTCAGTGGTCAATGCCTGTAATACTGGTCTAGAGGAAGCCTAGAACCTCTCTTCTATTGTAAATTAGAGAGTTAAACAAATTAGAAAATTGGAATCTTGGTGCTTTCTAGAGTGAGAGACCATTATATTGCCTCATTCAGGGAAGTTCTCTTTGTAAGTGACGTAGGCAGTTATAATCAACAGACTTGCACAAGTGCCTGGACACAAGGTGCACTCACAAAAAAGCCACTTCCAGGTTGGATTTAGAGCTATTCTCAGCTTACCTGAAGCTTTTAAGTAATAGAGAATTAGAAAAATGGTCAATTTTGCTGATCATAATCTAACTGCTACTGAGAACTAATGCTACTTTGTCCTAGTTTTTACTGCATATTCCAACAGAGCATGGTATGCACTCAGGTGCTAGTGAACTATGTGCTAAGTCCCATGGCTGTTGTGAAAAGTATAATTTATTACCCCCATTTTACAGATAGGAAGACTGAAGTGTGGAGTGTTGATATCAAATGAGTCTCTCAGTGCTGTACCGAGAAGAGAGCCCAGAGCTCCTGAGTCACCTCTGTGCTTTCACCTTGCTACACAATGATGGGTCTCAATATCTGGCACAGTGGAGCTGGGTGTTTCTACACTTACTATTTAGCTGCTACTGTGAAATATTATCCAAAGGCATCAGAAGGTGTGCATAGTTGTTGCTGAGAAATTGAACAAAAGGCACGGATATTTTAATTCTTGTGAGAACGTTCACAGCTGTCAAACACTTTTGAGCCTTCCTGGGAAACACTTAAATTTGGTGTGATTTGATTCTGAGTGCTTGCCATTATGATTATCAAACAGATTATCACTTAAAGTTGATCGATGAAGCAGTTGCTTCCTTGAGCATGACTTTTAATAGAGACCAGGGCTATAAAACATTTCTCTCCTTACCTTTCTCCACTGTTCATAAGGGATATTCTCCATGCAGGCAAAACTCTACTGAGCAAATTATGTTCCTGTGTGCAAGCACTAGGTGGCATGAGTAGCTTTATGGGCATTTTAGTATTTCAGCTAACTCCATCTGTTCAGCACGCTAATTGCAATTTCAGCCACAAACATTGTTTAGAGGCACATCATAAAAACTTAGCTAGAAGTGCTTTTTATCCATGTATACTCTATGTTCTTTATCCTGCACACCATGCAGCTGTTACGTTTGATGATTGTTCCACGCTCAAATTGGGGCAAAATAGTGATTTTCTTGAGGCTATTTATTGTAATGAGTGCCACGTTTTGTGTGGTGATACAAAGATTGGAGGTCTCCACACATGAGGTACCGTTTGAAGGACAGAACTGAAGAGTGGAATTGCATTAATACTAGCTTGAAAATATGAAAATATCCAAGGCCTAGATAATTCTATATAAACATATCTAAAGCCTGTAACTACTTCTCCCAACATTTTCAGGAATAATTTTTAAAATAATTCTTAAATGTGTAAATTAGGTAAACAACGGTGCATTTTTTTCCATTTTAAGGATTACAGTGTTTGATGAAAACAGAGGTAAACTTATGATTCATAGTCTGAGACATAGGTACATATGTCTCCTAGAGCAGTGGAGAATATTTGTTACTTCCTCAAGAACAGTTTCATTTTTTTTTTCTTTTTAAGTCTATTAACTCCTTCGTAGAAAAAACAGAAGCAATTCTTTGAGTAGAGCTCCTGATTTACCCTCAGCTCCTACCATTCCTAGATAATTTCTTTAAACAGTAGATAGGAGAAATTTTTTCCCTTCCTTCTATCCATTCTAATCAACCAGCAGGATCTTAATCTTTTCTTATGTGTAAGGCTGAACAGCTGAAACATGAAGTATTTGATAATACCCCTCTCTTTACCTCTTTTCCTCTTCTACGCATTTATACCTGTGCCCTTTAATTCAGAGAGTAGAAAGGTGTGGGCTGGACACATTTGCCAAGGAAAGGATCTGGACATTGAATCCCACAGTGAAGGCCTCACTTTTCAGTAGCTTGCGTAAGTACCTGACCCCTATAGAGCAGCTGGATTTGTAAGAGATGCCTTGCTTCTATGTCCCTGTTACTTGGCTCTAGCAGGCTCCTACTTGGCTTTCTAGCCATCCTGGATAACACTCAGATGTATTTAGCCCTTCTTGTAGTCACTTTAGGGGCTCTGGGTTCCTAATGCAAGATTGTACTCTTGGCCCAGGTACCAAAGAGCCCAGGCACACACAATCTTTTTTTTTATTCACTGTTGAGTGTCTAAACCAGCTGATGTTTATATTTTAAAGTTCATGAGGGTGGCTATATTTTCTTTCTCATGTACAAGTGATGTGACATGCCCATTTTCCTTCTGCCTAACACTTCATTAGGCTTTCAAGCATATGACTCCCATCTCTTAGTTGAAAGTCCCTACTCCTACTTTATAAGGTATTCCAAAATAGAGCTTTCTAGATGTCTCTTAAGTTTCTCAGCTTGAAGTCATTCCCAGGCCCAGTGAATATTGAACTGTTTCACATCTAAATTGAAAATATGAACTTCAGAGTGGGAAGCTGGTACAGCCACTTCAATATACACCGTTCAAAGTTACCAAGTGACTCAATGGTTGAACTTGTCACTATGCATCCCTTGTCTCACAAATATTTAATCAGTGATGAGTCCCTTTAAAAAAGCTGAAGGTTTTTTAAGAGCACTAGACTACAGTTGGTGTTGCATCTCCCACTTTTTTTTTTCCGAACTCTTGCTTGTGAGGATATAGCATTTTGTGACTCATTATTTACTTTGTTGCACAACACGTCACTATCTTAAGTTCAGGGTATCATTGCAAAGGATTTCAGTTATCAACTAAAATATATATTTACAGTAAAATGTGAACATTTTTTTTGCAAGTCTACAGGTTGACCCATTATATTGTCAACCAAGTGGGCAATAAACACATCTCACTGTTAGAAATTAACTTTTGTCTTGGAAAGAAAAAAGTAGTTATTTGACTCATTTTATTTGGATGAGCTAAATTACCTAGTAGAAGAGTCTCAAATGTTAAAACAGATTTCATATGAAATGGGAAGCTTTATTTTAAAAACCTTTGAAATTCTATCTTCCATTTAATCTTATTTCTTACTGATTTATATCGGCTCTATACCAACTACTAACTGTTGGTACACAAGATGATTTGGCTTTGATCATGAGAATTTATCTGGAATTATGTTCAAAAACACAAACCAGAAAAAAATTATTTGATGTAGAAATAAGCTGAGAAAGGCCTTCTTATGTCAGAAAAGTTTTACAGAGTTTAAGAGAAAGAGAAATTTAACTGAAAGAAGGAAAACAGAAATAGAGCTGGAAATAAAAAGTTATTGTGTTAGAACTTCAGAGAAGTACCTAATGACTTTTTTTGGGTTTTGTTTGGTTTTTTTTTTTTTGCCTTTTGTGCCCTGGCACCTATGTAAGTAACATGAATTTCCAAAGAGTCTGGTGGCTTCAGAGGGAGATGCTGAGTGTGTAGAGCTGTTCAAAGTCAATCTAATAAGGACACATCTTGAAGTTTTCTCCCTTTACCCTTTTGTAAATCGTAGACATCACCTGCCTTCACACTTGAGGTTTACAGGATTCCTCTGTCTTCACAATCTCAAAAATGGCAAGTGGGAAATGTTGAGAAGTGGCAGAAACGGGCAGAACATTTTCTGAAAGCTTTCAGGGCAAACTAATTTTGCTTTGTTTATAGTATTCCCTGAATCATTCACCAAGTCAGTCTGCTTCCAAAGAATAGAACTCGTTTTGCTTCTTTAACTTCTATACCTTAAAACTTATATTAGTAAGTAAAAAATGCTAAATCAAAGGTCAAGTAGATACTGGTTCACCCCTTCCAAATGTAGACATTTATGCTTAATGGAGTGAAGTTTCTAAATAAAGAACACTGGTCGTTTAGGGACTGAAAGTGAATCTGTGCTCCAAATCTGTGTATTGAGACCTTATTATAACGGTAACATAGTGGAAGTTCAAGCTACAGCTGTGGTGTAGCTGGCTATCAGGACTGTACTTACATGCGTATGCAGCATGCATCATCATCGCTATTCCAAGCAATGGACTGACTTGAGGTAAGATAACTGATTAAACTCCTATCTGGCTTCGTGCTGAAACTATGACTAATTGTTTCAGCAACACTTCAGGTGGCAACTTCAGACAATCCTGTAGAATCCCCTAGGCATCTCCTGCTCTCCACAGGCCAATTGACAGGCATAATTTATATCCTTAAATGTACTGATCAATATCCTGGGTAGAGGATCTGGCTGGTGCAGAGACTTCCTCAGGCAGTTCTTGCTGTAGAATTGACCATATAGCACCTAGGAAAGTGGCTTGTAACCAGTCTGCAGAAACTGTTTCTGCTAATGCAGAAGTACTTGCATAGAACAGTCTTTTGCTCACAGAAAATCAGAGTATGTTTTGTTTGCCTGTGCTTTGATTTCTGTAGCAAAGAAACTTGAACTTGAAGCTAGAAGTCAAGGTGTTCTTCATTGAGTATTAATCAAGAAACAGGATGCTGAGGTGTACTGCAGAGCATGATTACCACCACAGCATCAACTCTCTTTAAAGGTATGTATTTGGTCTGGCCGAGATAGTTTACCCCATAGCAGCTTCATAGTGCTGTGCATTGTATCAGTAGCTAGAAAGGTGTTCTTAACACAGCAGTGTTTTCCTGCTGCTGAGCATTGCTCGCACAGCAACAGGACTGTCTCTCCAACATTTCCCCCCCCGACCAGTAGACGAGGGGTGGACAAGATCTTAGAATTATAGAATAGTTTGGGTTGGAAGGGACATTTAAAGGTCATCTAGTCCAACCCCCCTACAAGGAGCAGGGACATCTCCAACCAGATCAGGTTGCTCAGAGCCCTGTCTAACCTGGCCTTGAATGTTACCAGGGATCCACCACCTCTCTGGGCAACCTGTTCCAGTGTTCCACTACGCTCACTGTAAAAAAATTTTTCCTAATGTCTAATCTGAATCTGCCTCCCTCTATTTTAAGAACATTACCCCTTGTCCTGTCGCAACAGGCCCTACCGACGAGTTTCTCCTCATCTTTCCTGTAGGTGCCCTTCAGGTACTAGAAGGCTGCTATAAGGTCTCCCCAGAGCCTTCTCTTCTGCAGGCTGAACAGCCCCAACTCTCTCAGCCTGTCCTCGTAGGAGAAGTGCTCCAGCCCTCTCATCATCATCTTAGGAGGGTCCATAGCCAGGACAGCTGACCCAAACTGACCAAATGGATATTCCATACCATATGACATCTACTCAGCAATAAAAGATGAGAGAAAGGGGGGGGGCATTTTACGATGTTTGCCTTCCAGACCAACCGCTACATGAACTAAAGCTCTGCTTCCTGGGAAGTGGATGGACATAGCTTCTTGATGGGATGTAGAGAATAAATCTTTTGTTTTCCTTTGCTTCTGTGTGAGACCTTTACTTTTGCTTTATTAAACTGCCTTTATCTTGACCCACAAGGTTTTTTCCATCTTATTTTCTCCCCATCACCCTGCTGAGGAGCATGGCGATAGAGCAGCTTTGGTGGGCTGCTCTATTGTAGTTATTGTAGTTTAATAAACTACTGCACTTAGCAGCTTATATATCATTTGGGAATAGTGCAACAGAATTGCTAGCAACTTATACTACCTCCTAGAGTGTTTCTTCATTCCAGAACAAACCTGACTGATATTACAGTAATTAGTTTTACAGTCTTATGTGACATCTGAGGTCACATTGAACCATATTACTCAGAGCAACATATTCCAAATTTGAGATCCATATTCTACTATACTTGTGCATGGAATGGAAAATGGTTATTTGGTCTGATTCTTTATTACTCTTCTTTTTCTTAAGCAAATATGGGCTATGTTTTTGTTAGAAGATATAAGACTCAGACACAGCTGAGCTGTATCTTTAAAACAAGATTCAAAAATATTTCAGAGTGTAGATTCTTTTAAGTCTTAGCTTTGTACACAGAACCTTGAGCTTTGCCAAATTTAGAGACATTATTATTTGAGCAATTACAATAATAAATTTAACTAGAAGGAAGCACTTGCTAAATTCTTTAATCCTGTTAGATTGCTCACTTCTAATAATTTATTTCCAAGGGCTGCAGCATGGATTGAAATATGCAAAGGGACACAGTACCATATGCAGTAATCTTCTGGCATAAAGGCACCTGTCCTCTTCCTTGGTGTTGGGAACAGCTGGGTTGAAAGACTGGAAAATCATTGAATTCTCAGTACTTGCTAAAAGACTGAACATTTGACTACCAGTCCACAGGAAGGAAAAAAAAGAGGAAAGAGGGGGAAAGACTACACAGAAAAGGCACATGTAAATCAGTTGCAGTCTTTAATTTGGAAGTAGAAACGATAATGCTTGTGCAGTATCAGCTCTACAATATTCTAACCGAGCTTTTGCAGCTGTGAATTGCTTTTGTCCTGAAATAAATTCAGAACACAATGTTTGTTTTGGAAGAGGCCAAATCACTGCAGAAATCTGTGGTCCTCTGCCTGCTTGGGAGGGGAAGGGCTGAGGCTGCCAATAATTTGTGCTCACCAGGCTGTGGAAGAAGGAGTCTTGAAATGTAGAGTAATAATAATGAAAAACAGAATAATAGACTTTAAAAAAGTAAACAAGCTTTACTTAGCCATTCTTACACATGTTGAAAGTTGTACCTTTTTTTTTGCATCTGAAAGATTATTTTGCTTCTGGATCTTTTTAATAAGTCATGTTGAATATTTAATGATGTTTCTTAAAACCAACTATATTAACTAACCATGACCTCTTATCTAGGGCAAGAAAAGAAGAACACTTTCACTAATGACCCAGTGCCTGGGGAACCCTATTTTCTTTAAAGTACAGAACAAGTAAGGACATTTATAGATCTGCTGGGAGCTAATAAAAAGTGTCCGATTTGCACTGAATGTCAACAAGAGTCCTCTCTGGACATTTAAAAAGCTCCCCTTTTGTCAAATAACAGGAGTGCACATGGGTTATGTCATAAAGTTAAGTGCAGAGATAAAGATATTTTGGGAGGAAAATACTATCCTAGAATCTTCATAGGCAAATTTTTACTTCAGTGAATCACTTCTGCATCTATAAAAAGACCCATCAGTTGTCAAAAGGATAATTTAAGATTGCTTCATTTGTGTCCTGAGAGGGTAGGTGGCATGGCTAATTGCTACTGCCTATATTCAAGCAGGTTTAGCTTCTAGGTTTGTTCTTTGTGCAAAACAAAAGCTGATAATCTGGAGGGGAGTGCTAAAACCTGATTTTTCACGCCTAAAGGCAGCCTTTCCTTTCATGAGGCACTGTTCTCCTCAACCTGTATTCCTCCCTCTTTGCTTTAGGCACTATATTAAGAAGTTCAGGCTAGAAGCCTGGTTGCACTATGGCTATCCAGGAACTGGAGAGAGAGAGGCCCCCTCAAGGGACAGTAGTGCCCACTGGTGATTTGCATCATCGTTTGTGGATGCCTGTCGCTCTGCCTTGGTGATAGAGGACTCTATTGTGGCAATGGCCATGAGGATAACTGGGTTCAGTGTGTAATGTGGGATGACTCTGGGCCTGCAATTCCTCTCCTGAATGACTACAGGGAAAGGTCGGAAACAGTGGACGATTCATCTTGCTGAACTTTTGGCTTTTATATTTTCAAAACCATTTTTGTGAATAAAAGCAAGAGTTAGATGAAAATTTACTGTAAGAGAATAATACTGCAACTCTGTTTCTTGCTGGAAAGCATTGAATAAAACTAATGTTATTGCTCAGTAGGAACAGTGGAAAAATTAGCAACCTTTTCTGTATTTCTTTTCTCATAGAAAAGATGCTTTCTTTACTGTTTATCCCTTATGAAATCTTTTTAACTCATTGAATTAATGATTTTGAAGAGAGATGCAAATTATTGCAAGTTCTCTTTCCTTACAATAACTTAAAAAAATATATCATTCTTCATTATTTATAACTTTTAAGAACAAAGTTAACTTATTTGGGAAATTCAATTCTGAATGCTTGTGAAACTTTCAAAAGGCCTCAATATCTTACAAAAAGATCATAAGCACAAGTATGGTCAAGAGTATTTGAACAATCTCACAATAACTTTGTTGGTCAAGGGCAACAAGAAACACACATAAAACAACTGAGAGATTTTTCTTCATCTTTATGATCCTGGCAAGGTCTATAAATCCATTAATGCACAAGTTGAACAGTCTCTTTTGGCCACAATGCATTGAATGGCAATTTACCAGAGCAGAATCCTTTCTTTAAGAGATATATAAAAGGTTTTTAGATTTTATCCCATCCAGACAACAGATGTTTTCAGGCAGGAACAGAATGTTGAGTTTCATTAGAGACCCATACAGTAACTAATCTGTTTCAAATAAGTAATTCTTAGTCAAATTGACTGTGTCTCTTGTCTTGGCAATGAGACATTTGGGGGTATGCTTTCAAAAGCATCTTGGGAAAAAAAAAAAGAAAATAAAAAATCATTAGAAGGACATGCTTTCTGTTTTGTCAGAACAATTACTCTCTTTCTAATAGTTCATTTTCAGTCAATTACAGATCTGCTTTTCTGATCAAAAGGGATTGATTGAAAACTTTGTGAAAGCAGTCTCATCTAAATAAGAAGATAATTTACAGGGGAATGGGCAAATATTTGTTAATTTTTCATGAATATGACATTTTTAAGCCAGTTCTCAAAATTCTTTTCTGTCCGTATTCATGTGACTGATCTCAACCATTACAGACACATGCACACATTCTTATATGTCCTCCATACGTGCTAACACACAGGTATATGTTATAAATATTGTCTGAATATGTTATACATATCACATTTGGACCAGTGTCCAGGGTTGAGTTAGGATTATATCCAGCACTTCAATACTTTCTTCTTAAGTGAGTTCAGAAATGTAATATAGAATCATAGAATCATAGAATGGTTAGGGTTGGAAGGGACCTTCAAAGGTCACCTAGTTCAACCCCCCTGAAAGAAGCAGGGACATCCCTGACTAGATCAGGTTGCTCAGAGCCTCATCCAACCTGGCCTTGAAGGTTTCCAGGGATGGGGCATCTACCACCTCTCTGGACAACCTGTTCCAGTGTTCCACAACCCTCATTGTAAAATTTTTTTTTCCTAATATCTAATCTAAATCTACCTCCCTCTATTTTAAAACCCTTACCCCATGTCCTGTCACAACAGGACCTATGGAAGAGTTTCTCCCCGTCTTTCCTGTAGGCCCCCTTTAGGCACTGGAAGGATGCTACAAGGTGTCCCTGGATCCTGCTCTTCTCCAGGCTGAACAGCCCCAACTCTCTGAGCCTGTCCTCACAGGAGAGGTGCTCCAGCACTCTTATCATCTTTGTGGCCCTCCTCTGGACCCTCTCCAACTTGTTTTCATTTTGATTACATAAATTGGCTCACACTTACACAAACTGTAGCTCTGGTTCATAATACTAGTGAGCATCCATGAAATGTAGCATTCCTTTTAATAAGGCTTGTTCGAATTTTCAGGCTTTCCTTCTCTATCTCTTTCCCCTCTCTTTTCTTCTCCTTTGTAGAAAACTTGAGTTAAATGATGTATGCAACTCAAACAATACAAAGGTGCAAAACCTCTAAGAGAAGCTTTAGTGAGTCACATCAACAACTCAATTTTCTTTGGTATCTCCACTCTGACAGTGGCCATAAATGGGTGTCTAAGAAAGAGCAATGAGAAGACAGCAACAATATGGTCAAAATTTTCTAAATGCTTTGTCAGCCTCTGTCTGTGTGTCTCAAAATTGCCATGTCTTTAATAATTCCCAATAGATTTCAACTCTTTGAATATATCTGTCTCCCTGCTACCCTTTTACAATTTTAGCAAATACTACATTGGTGGTGAAAAGTTACCAGATTCATTTTACATTGTTATAAATGTTTCAAAGGTGTGTCCAGCCCTTCCCTGTAGGTAGTTTCTAATTTCTTTCTCATGGACAACAAAATACTAGATAGAATTTTGAAAAGTCTAATATTATGTACATAATCAACGTATCTTTAAGAAAACAGCCAGTTAAACTCAGAGATTAAAGCATTCTGAGGTAATAAAAAACCAGGTGTTTTGCTGAAATGTAGTGGGTTTGAAATTTTATAACTGTTTCGATGCATTAATATGACTTACAGATTCAGTTACTAGCTCTTTGTTCATTTTGACATCTTAAGCATAATTTCATCCATCCATTTACTAACATTTAAAAGAATACATATGGAAGTTGCCAATACACTAAGAAATTAATGCAAATTCAACTGAATGAGGCATAATGTAATTATATAATTTACCTACTGCTTTTCTTTTTCCTTTGTGTCCCTTTATCCACTCTTCTACTTTTCAGTGTAGAAATTAAACACGTTTTTACTTTTTTCTTACAAATCCACTGGAATAAGTTAAAGAGTGGGAAGTAACATATTGATAAATTTGTGAAAATGAGAGGAAAAAAGTGTAGGATTGCCTGGGGAAATCTAAAGAGAGTATAAAGGGAGTTCAGATTAGCACAATATGCATATTAATGAATCAGAATAAGGTACTCATTTATATCATTCCAACGTCTTCAATCCATTTCTGAAGTTGGTCCCTGGTGAGAAGGCTTAATTTAAAATATAGAAATGCTCTCCAAGTTCCTGAACTCAAAGAGAATGCAATTAACATAACTTGCCAAGTGAGTCCACTGCTTCTTTTGAGACTGTGGACAGAAGCACAAGTACTTATGCTGAATGTGTGAGATGAGACCACACCAGAAAGGGTCCTGTCCATTGCTCTTTGTCACCGCAGTTCTCAGCTATAGAAAACATTTAGCGGCCAACAGCTCTTTTATGTAAACTATGAAGTACATAAAATATTTATTCATATGTAAAATATGAAAAAGCAGCATTAATGCTTTCATTCAAACAAACAAAAATGTTCAATAATCACTAGTATCTTTATAAAATAATGGCTTACATTATAACCAGTGGTATTGCCATAGTTATTTCCTCAGCTGATGACGGATGAAAAAGTTGTGTTTATCCTGTTTAAAGATAACTATTGGCAAATATTGACATAGTAATACTGACTTCTGTCCTTACATTATCAAGATTTGGCTTTTAAATTAGAAACATAATTCCTTGTACTGAGAAACAAGTAATGGAATAAGTTTTTCTTTTCCTCTTTCTGTTCCCAATTTCAACTCAATTCATATTCTTACTGATTAAAAGTAAGTTTATGCTGAGATTTGAGTGTCATGTGTAAATGAAGCTTTAGCTCATTTAAAGATGGTAAAATAATAGTTTTTCTTACTTTTAATCACTTTTGTATTGTTTGTTTTTCTCGAACACTTCTGCCAGAAGGTTTTGCTAACTTGAAATGAAGAACAGTTGCTATTCTGAAAATATTTTTGCACATGAAGTTTAAGATAACTCCAGATAAGAACAGGTATTTATACTCTGTGATCCAATTAGTTTATCTTCAGTTTACCTGAGACTTCAGTAATTTGATCAAGTAGCAGAAATAATGCTCTGTTTTAGGTAGGTGGTTACGGAAGTTTGGATAATCTCCTGTTAGTTTAGCTGACTACCATGTAATATCTCCATGGCAGCTGTTTCTCTTCAATTTCCTTTAGAGTGAGAGGAAAGATGTATTCACTTTTAGCAGTGATACCAGCTTGAGGTCGAGGTAAGACATTCACTAGTCTCTGATGGCTGCCTAAGTACAATAAGTAGATGTCTGTATAGACCTACATTTATTCATCCTAGCCATATTATTACAAGCACTATTGAAATTAGTAGTTGTAAAGTTTGCTAGAATTAAATCTTATTTACCTGATGTGTTTAAAAAGTTGTATTCAATAATTGCAAAGTCAGTACAAGGCCAGGTTGGATGAGGCTCTGAGCAACCTGATCTAGTCGAAGATGTCCCTGCACCTTGCAGGGGGGTTGGACTGGATGACCGTTAAAGGTCCCTTCCAACCCTAACCATTCTGTGATTGTATTATTGTATTTATTGCAGGATAATATGCACAAATGAAATGAGATTAAATTAAATTGGTTAAAATGCTTGCTATCCTATAGCATAACACTTCTGCACATGCCAAGCAATATCATTTGAACTGGTAATAATCAGGAATCTCAGAACAGCTATCAAGGACAGTAGAGATATAGACTAAAGCTTACTCTGCAGTGATTCCTTTTCTTCAGGCTTAATGCATACTGGAGGATTAAGTGGGTTTGCAGATTAACTGTCTTTGCATTAATTACAGTTGATGTCCTTCATCATTATGAGTCATCATGTAACTGTTCCTGTACGACACAATCACTTTTCTTAAATCCTCTCTTTTGTGTTGTGCAACATTTTAAACTTTATCTTGTTTATATTTTTTACTTAGCTTACCACCTGTGTCACATCTGAGGTGAGAGAAGTCTTTCTGTCCCATCCCTTTACACTGAAAAATCTGACTTCCATTTTATATTTGGCTCACTTCACAGAATTATTTGTAGGTAGCATTTTTTCCAAACATGTTTGTTTATTTATTTCCCACCAACCTGAATACTGTTTAATCAAACTGTTTGAGGTAATGACTGAAGGAAAGCACACCCATTAAATGTAAAAGTTTCTCTGAGGCACCCCAGAGTACTAGTGGAACGAAATGAAGGTCAGTGCCATCTTTCCAAATAAATATAGGTACATCTTTCCTTTCTTCTTCTTCCTCTTCTTTTTTTCTTTCTATTTTTTTTTTTTTTAATTCATCTGTGGTTAGTTAACTGGTGAGTAGTTCACATAGCAGTCATACTGCAAGGTGAAAGAAATTAACAGATCAGAGTGTAGGGATAATCCTTCCTCAGTCTTGGCTAACCTAAACTGTTTGTAACTTGGTAAGCAAGGGCTAATAGCTTGTTTTGTGAGCAGGCAATGAGTTTGTACTGTTTTCCTCTTTTTCCCACTCTCTGATTTCTATTAAAGAACAAGCAGTGTAGCTGTTCCTTTATTAGGGGCACTAAGTAGCTACACCCTCAAAGTGTCTATGGCTTTTCTAAAAAAGTCTTACATTGATTTCGTCCTTTTTATGTACAAAGGAGTTTTGCTGAACCCTCTGAAGTAGCCAGTGGGCTCAGGTTTACTGAGGGAAGAGGAAATATGAGAGAAAGACATCATGGTATCTTAAACCACATTCACTCTTGGAAATTGGCCAAATAATTGTCACTTCTTTTAAAAGACAGTCATCACATTAAACCATAAAATTATTAATCTTGGTAAGAGCTGACAAATTCAAAGAAAAAAAGTTTTGACTAGAAATGAAATGTAATTATAGAGGAACTCAGTCTTTGTTGGGGCTTTTTGTTTTGTTTGGTTTTATTTTTGGGTTTTTACACAGAAAATATTTTATAAACTGATGTGTGCTGTTCTGGAGTGACCATAATGGATTTTGAACTATGTTAAATAGTAGATTCAGTTTAAAAAGAGAGAGTGTGCATACATTTCAAAAAGGCTTGAAGCTATGAGAATTTTTAAATAAAACTGATTATTAGTTTCAAATGGCACATTGGTTTAGAAAATTGTTAAATATTTCTTATGAAATTAAATAGGTCAGTGGAATTGATATTTTTCTTCTTTTTCTATGCTCAAAGAAGAACAAAAATTGTTTGAGGTTGACCCAAAATACCAATTATTAACATGCTGTGGTCAGGAGTACATGACGTAACTATGTTAGCAGAAACAGACATCTTCAGACAGTATTTAGAGTCATGGGATTACATTGTCAAAAGAAGAATACTAAATTTTAGATATTTAATCCAAAGCTTGCTATGTAAGTAAGGAGTTTTGTTCTTAAAAATATTGAATACTAAGGGTGGTAGGTTTTGGGTTTTGTTTTGCAGTTTTGGTTTGGGTTTTTTTTTTCCCAAATATAGAAGTAATTTTGCTTTATAGTTTTTCTGTATATATTTAAAATACTGCTCTGTGTCTTTGCAAACATGAGACAAGCTTACTGTTAGATTACCCTCCAAATGTAAGTCCTATTTTGCTTCCATGTCTATATGATTCTCATATTATTAAAATCCTATTCTTAAATGCATTAAACTATTGTGAGAGAAATTATCTAAATACTTTTCCATAATAATTTGCTGTACTAAAAATGTATTGGTCTGTTACACTGCATCTGTCTCCTAAATCTTTTGAACCCTATCTACACTTATGGTAAGGAAATGGTAATACAAAGAAATAGAAGAAAAATCACTGCATTTACAATAATAGATTGCTTTCTTAGGGAACAGTTTCAGGATTCCTGGATCCAACCCCAACCTTCTTCACTTGTATTGTGTGGCTTTGGCAAGTCTTGAAGTCAGACTGCTCATGTTTCTTGCCTAAGTGTCAAAAGATATTGTGCTCCGTGTCATGCAGTGGTGTCAACCTGGTTGTGCAAGCGCAGAAGACAATGCCCAAGGAGGGCACCCACTCTCTAACAGAAGGGATCTTTTCTTCATGAAGCCTAATATGTGACACAGAGACAAGACACACTGTGGCTGATGTGGAGTGCCGTGCCTTCTCCCACAGCTTTGTGGCCCTGGGCACACACCAAGCAGACAGCAGAGAAGCTGTAAGACTGGCTTCCTGGGTCTGCAAGGAATGCTCCTCATCTCAGAGGACTGCAAATTTGGAGGCCAATTCCATGTGCCTGATGCTCGGGCTGTAAGGCTGGGGAGTTCCGCCTGGTTTGACATGAACTGCAAGTTCTTCATTTATAAAACAAGGATGATCTCTTGCTACGTTGCTCTGGGGAGATGAAATGTTTCGCTGGTTAAAATTCAGTTTCAAATGGGAGTTGATCTTAGGAATTTTCTACTGTTTCTTGTTCATTTTTGGTGTAAGGAACAAGTAGGTACTGTTTGTGTGAATTTAAAATAATACAATTTTAATGTGTCAAAATATACTGAAGGCATTTATAAATAGGTCCTTTCATTATGAAACACACACACCCACTGGTTTGAGAAGCTTCTGATAAGAAGCTGAAGTAATGCAGGAGTAGAGGTATGATTTAAAGTATGACAAATCTAACAAGGTTCTTTGTGCTGTAGGGAATGATTATTTTGATGGCTAAGCTTGAAAACATAACATAGTAATAATGTTTGTGTCAGTAACTCTGAGTGAAAAATAGTTTTATGCTTCTTTGGACTGAAGGGTCTGCAAACAAAGACTGAGCTTAACAGTGGTGATGCAGTGCCATGTAGCTATACTCAAACTAAACTTTGATAAGCTAGCTCAGGTCCTTGAAATAGAACAGCCATGTTAGAATAACTCTTCCTGGATGCTTTAGTCCTGCTGAGAACCAGGGTTTAGTAGTCTGGAGAGAGCATGGTCACTGCTTCCAAAACCTCATGCATCTCCTTCAGTTTCATCTGAAATGTGCCAAATAAACATCCAACCATCCAACTCCATGAAGAAACTGGTCCCAAGAGATAATTTTAAATGTACCTAGTGTGTAATTCATTGTTAAAATGAACTCCAAAATATATGCAGTCACAGCTGGTTGAAGATAATATAGGGTTTCATTCTGAAAATATTGAGTTATCAAATGGATTTGGTTAGAGGTAAGGGAGTGGAAAATATGTGACTTCTAGATTTTTCTCAGTTACTCCGGGAGCTTGCTTCTCACTTCTGTACGGCTTGAAAACCCTGTTGTCACTGATTCCTGCAAAGCTTTCAGAGAGTTTTATCTTCATTATCACTGCATCTGTGCTGTGAACCTGGAGCTAAGCTCCAAGCTTTCCAGTGTTGATCATTGCTCAAGGGATTTTGGGCTTTTCTGCATCAGCAAAGGAAAAAAGGAGTGGAAGTCCTGGAAGCAAGGGATGTCATATCTGAACTGAGAGCCTCAGACCTTGGGCTTAGCTGTGTAGGCCCATTAGGTACTTGTCCTAAGGATGAGAAGACATGTCTACTGCAATGAAGCACAGAAGTGTAGACCTTCCCAAATGCGTGTCAGGACTTAACATTGTGCCATTTTTACCTGTGACTGATCTAGAAGCACTCTGAGAACCCAATAGACTCTTCACATGTGCAGATTATTTCTCCTGTCTACCAGTATGCTCTCCAGCTTCCCAGGATAAATGGTTAGCACAAGCTTAGTCCCATACTTAACTATCACAAGAATTTCACCTGAACTGCCTAGTAGTCGACAGTACTCATGAGCTACCTAATCATCCATAACGATGTGCACAGTTCTGTCTAAACAAGCTACAAACAAATAACAACTGTTTGTAGACATGAAATTTTACTCAGTCTAATAAACTTAGATGACTAATATTAGAAAGATAATGAGGAGAGAGTTTTTAATAGCATCCTAGGTTTACAGATTCTCTTCTCATGATGATTTGCATATCCAACAGATGCATTCATATATAATTATTTAGACTTCTTTATATTCTTTCTCTATATATATATATTTTAAATTATTCTCTGAATATCTTTTACCAACTACGCTGCCAAGGGTTCTTAAACTGATTTGTTAGGTTATATTCAAGTAGAAGTACTACCTGACTTCCCATGTGGCTGAGTAATCTATTGGAATATTTGAATATGTTATTGAAGTCCCTTTTATGACACCTAATTTCTTAACTTTAACTAAGATCTTTCAATAATTTCAGTTTTTGCTCCAGAGGAAATTCTGAAAATTCAGCAGGGGGAATAAATAACATTTTATTAAAAGGAAAAAATCTACGTGTTTTAAGTCTTTTCATATACAGAAATGTAACTTAAACCAAAATATTTGATTGTTTGAATTTCAGTGAAAATACATTTTTTTTTGGGGGGGGGGGAAGATTCTATCTGATGTTTTCAGCCAAGCACTAACTGTGCAAGGGAAGAAACAGGTTTTGCAAGTTAATTTATCAATAAAAGTATGTAAATACATGGCCACATTATTACTTACAGCTTTGAGTTACATGGACACCATATTAAAAAGTCATCTAGTTGACTAATGCATGTTAATACATTATTGACGGTTTCTAAAAAAAAAAAAACAGAAACAAATTCAAATGAAACAATTAAAAGTTATTATTATGCTAATAACAAAGTTTCATTCTGGATGATCGTAAATCTAGTCAACCAAATCAGAAATAATAATAGCATATTAAATGGTACAGTGTGTCAAAAATAAAAGCAAAGAAAAGGGAAAACTAAAATATACAAATAGATTAATAGCTCTACTTTTTATATCTGATAGTGGGAGTCATGCTGTGAAAAACGGAATCTATTTGCAAGTTTTATTAAGTATTAGAAAATAAAAGATTCTCACCACAGAATTTCCAAGTGGAACGCAGATTTTCAGTCAAATAAGCCCCATTAAAAATCAACTGAATCTGGTAGTTACAACTCCTCATTTTTTTGGTTAGACTTTGTGAGGGTAGCAAACCTCCAATCTCTGTGTACCAGAAGGGCTTAAGCCTTTAAAGCAAAGCTATTATAAATGCACAAATAATGATTTATACGCAAAGTGTGTTGTTTTATCATAGCATGACAACACTATGGATAACCTGAGGTGCCATATGAATGGCATCTTTTCCTCTCGTGAGTAGAGTACTCTTGATTTGGCTTTAGGTGAATTTTTTTAACTGAAGGAAAAATGTTCCAGAGAATGTAGATCCACTGCCTTGCCCTCAGTGAGATAGATACCCCTCCTAACTGCCCTGTAAGTATACAAGCACGTCCCCTTTACCATGAAGTTATTATCTGCTATTTCTTTTCAAGACATCCCTTAACTTATCCAAATTACATGAGTCAGACATGGGCTGCTTATCAATATATTCACATACAACTAAACAGGTAGGGAATTCAAAAGGGGTCAGCTGTGATGGCAGCGCAGATGGAGATCAGGGAAGTCCATGCACATTGAAGACTTGCACAAACCTTACCTGAACACCACAAATGCTCTAAATGAGCAAGATGTGAGAAGGGAATTGGGCAAAACTCTGCAAGAAAGATCTATCAGGTAGGGAAGTAACTGAACATGGAGAACTTGATAGGACTTCACAGACAGAAAGTAGACAAACAGTTGGAGAAGCGAACTGTCATTGCTTCAGACAGTTTGCAGGTTAACCAACACCAGCTTGTGCCCAGCCATACTGTAATTTGCATCATCATACATGGGGTAGGATATAATCTCACAAAACTAAGTTAGTTCAAGCTTTCTATTCAGTGCAGATTACCTCCTGAGTATAGCACCATAAGATTATTTTATTATATTTCCAGGGTTGTTTTATTTTTTTTTCCCCAGCATCATTTTGTAGGTTCTTGAAGCAAACTGGAGTCCTAGAACATTGTTAAAAAATTGGCCAACACAATGTACTGTGTAATCAGCGTAACTTCCAAGTGGCCAGTCTTGATACAATATTGCCATATCAGAGAGCCAGATGAATCTTCAAACAGATATACTGAACTTTGATATCCAGCATTACTTACTGACTGAAAATTCTCACAACTTCTTGCATTTATGTAAATCAAATGTTCATTAGTGTACACTGTTTCTAAACAAGGGAGCTATCACAGGGTGCATCTCCTTCAAATTTATTGTAGTCTATAAAGTGAATGAAAAATGGACATATCTGTGAACTATTGAGAAACTGACAGATATCATAATTATCTTCCAATCTCTATTGTCATATGGATAATTCAGGTGATTTCTCATAACTTCTTAAGAAAAGGATGCACAGAGTGTGGAAGATGCTATATTTATATATAAAAGTTTATTTATATTTATATATATGTAAAGCCTGTAGCCATCTCATCCCTGCAAATGTCAGAGGTAGTTTCTAGGCTAAGAATAATTTGTTTCATTAATTAAAGTAAATGTTTAAGCTCACAGAATACCAAAATGCTGAGCTGAAAGGAAATTTATAAAGTTAGCTTGATAATAGATGTCTGAGTCCTTGAGCTGCCTCCCTGCACAAGACAGTACACAGGCAGTATGCAAAGAGCTCCTAAAACAAAGTGCAGGCAGACTGCTGTGGCTGCAGTGCAGATGGATGCATTGTGTTTACCAAGAAAAATGGAATTATTTATTTTGAGCTTCTGGCAGACAAACCACAGAATGCCACTGCACCATTTCTGGCAAGAGCACTTGCTGATGCATGCAAACAAGGTTTGTTTTAATGAGCTGCTGGCCAAGAGGAGGCAGCAGAATTTAATCTTAAGACTTACGTCCTCTTGAACATACGGTGCTAAACGAGCATCTTTCACAGCCCAACTAGTAATGAGAACGAATCTGAATTGGGCTAACAGTAATCTGCAACAGAACAAATAGGAGAAAAATATTTCTTATTTTCAGTGAAGAGTTAATTGCATTTTTAAAATTTGAAGTACATTACTTTATTGACATAGATATTGATTTCAAGAAGTGAACATGAACCAGCAAAATGTCAGGTTCACACAATAAAGAGTCAGGAGGAGTCAACCAGTAGAAGGTTTTGGTATAATAAACATTACCGTAATACTTTTGCTTATATAATACTTCACATGTCCTCATCCACATCATGACTACCACAGCAGAAAAGAAATAAAAGAATGATAGAGGAAAGGAAAGAGGAATAAAATGAATAATTAATTGGTATACACACTAAACCTGAGCAAATTTCACACCCTTGAAGCTGCTTCAAAAAAGCAGGAATGCCTGACACTTAAATGGAATGGATACAGTATTTTACCCAAGTGGTTTTTGTAACAACGGATACTTGTCAAAACATTGCTCAAAGAGAAGGCCTGAAATACAGTCAAAATGTATACTCTAAAGGACCAGAAAATTAAGTAAAGCCATCTTGACATTAAATCAAGTATTTTGTAGACAGCCCGTGTAAAATACTAAATATTTACATAGAACATATGCCTGATCATTTTGTTAGAGTTGCAGACCAGGTGTGGGACTGCTTTCTGCACTGCCTGCAGGCAGTAGCTAAGTGCTGAGAGCCCTGGTCTTAAAATATTTTATCTTAGCGGTTATAAGGAATTGAAGTATTTCTGCTATGATTTGATTGCAAGAACATCCGTACAAATATATAATGACATTCTAAATGTGCTGGAATGGCAAGGATCTAATGTTTTGAGGGAGGGGAAGAAATACACACACACACATGTATTTCATATATATAAAAAATCATTTTAGTCCAGACAGATTCCCCTATTTGTAACATTTCTATATTCCTACTTGAACTTAAATGAGGTCTAGATGAATTTCTGAGTACGGTCAGACTTATTATGAGTATTTATTTATTTATATCTTTAAAGACTTTGAAAAAAAGGTGATCAGGACATACTAATTTTACATTTTCTGTATTTGCATGGTAAAGCAAAGGAAGAAGCATTCTCAAAAACTTGCTTTCTAAAGTGCAAGCCCAACTGTGCAATTATGGTGGTGATTTCATGCTGCTGGGACAAAATGAAAAATAAGAAAAGATTAATACTGGTCCTAGATGTTAGATGAAAATTAAAGGGATGGTAGAAAAAAGGAATGAATTAGGTGCATACTGTTATCATGTTATCCCCTTATCCATAGAAATCGTCTGCTTACTATTTAAAATACATCTAAGCAATAAATATATAAAAATATATTTATTGCTTAGATACCTGCTTAAAAAATGTTGCATGTACATAGCCCAAATTCCTTATTTGCCTTGATTTTTTTATTACTATTTGGCTTAGGATGCTTGGGTCTACTTGGCCAATAGAAAGTGCACTTTAAAATTTGAGTATAATGCTGTTCAAAGCATAGGAATATTATTGTTCGTGTAAGCAGCTGAACTGCACCCATAGTACTTAAATATGGTGAAAAACATTCAGTAAGAAATTCATAAACACAGGAGACCTATATTAGAAAATATTACTTTTAACCACACTCTTTTGGCCCTTCAATCTCTCCTCATCTCTTCTTTCTGTGTTTATTTCTGCTTTGAAAAGTATTTGCAGACAAACACATATAAGAATTGTGAGGCTGTCACGCACATTGATTTCAATATGAGTGCAAGGAAGGAAAATGGGGTGCATGTATGAAAGGATTTGTAACTACTATGTAGATTCTTTTAGTTATAATAATATGTTGAGATACAGTTTAGTGCTGCTATTGCAATAGGACTAGGCTCTGTGACCTTATCCAGATAGCACAGGGGCTGTGCTGGTTGTCCCTTGGAGGATTCTTACATCATTGTTATCCAGGCAAACATATTTTAATTTGGATACATTCCAAGGAGGCAATTAAAGAACTACATAACTTTTGGTGTATTTTAATTTGTTCTTCAAAGCAGCACTTGCTGATGTGGACTAATCATCTTTTATGTGCCAGCGAAAGCACAGAACATTATGACAGATGGTAAGCCAGAAAAATTCTTCTAGCTAAATACTCACTGTAATTGTTAATTTAGAAAGTGACAACTTTGGTGCCATTCTGTACAGGATGTGAGAGTTTTCTTTGAGCTACAGCTAAGTGTTCGAAATATCATGGACTGCCTGTGGCATGGTGTATTTGAAAATGAAAACATCCAACTGACATATCAATGAGATAATCCTGATGAAGTTCAGTATGGTGAGACATAAGGTTTGTGGCAACATCACCATATAATGTCTAACTTCCTAATCAGTGCATCTGTCTTTTGTTATCCTCTCATAACGTCCAACAGTAGCCAGTTAATCATATTAAACTTGGATGGAGATATTTCAGCCATCTAATTAACAGTGCACGGGAAAAAAAACCCCAAACAAACAAAGTTCTGCTGATATTTCTGCTCAGTATTTTAATGGATCTACACTAGATACACTATGTTTCATTTCAACTATGAAATATGTGCCTAAGAACCCTTTCAAACAATCAAGATCCTAGTATCAGAAACACCAAAGGAGAAATGCACTTCAAATACATGTGCCTCCATAAAAACAGAATTTAATGCAACTGTACATTTTGTAAATTAAGATCTCTGCAGCACAAAGATAATCCTACTCTAACAATTAAAATACTAACAGTTTCCCTTTTAAGAGACTGGGGTTTTTTTTGTGATATTCTAATTGTATCTTAGTTTATAGATTATATCATTTATCATATAAGCAATGGGTAAGCAATGACTTGTCAATATTTTCTAGAAAGAACATTAAGATCTAGGGTAGGATGTGGGAAAAAGGAAGGTAGTATAGTTTCAAAACAAAGGCAGTCTAAACATCTGTCTTTCACTCAGACTACCAGAGTTATATTCCATGCTCAGACACATGGTGCCTAAACACATGTTTTCACATTTGGCACACTGGAACTGTTTGACAGCATTTTCTGGTAACTCAGATGACAAAATTTATTTTGAGGATGAAGTTTTTTTTTCCCTTGCAGGGCTAAATATTTCATAGGGTGGTGTCGAGAACCCCTTAGCTTCACTGAATGTGTTGTCATTTTTTTTATTATAGGAGAATATTTGATCTTGGAGTTTTTGACCAGCTATTTCTCTCAGGCAGTTTTCCCAAATGCTCCCTTGCCTCAACCTGCAAGAGGCAAAAATCTTCCCAAAGAAATCACATACATATAAAAGTTGGTTAAGTACATGAACAGTTTGTCTTTGTTGTGATGTGAAAATTTTCAAAGGAAGATAATTTTTATATATTCTAAGATCTTTGAAATCCAAAAGTTTGATACGTAAAGCATTGATTCAGTCTGTATTAAGGAAAATAGAGACTGCAGACAACAGCTTAATCTTCTCACCTTATTCTGTGCATTTGATGAAAGTAGAAGCAAGAACAACAGCAGCTAAAATCCACTGTGATTAACCCCTAATGGTTTTCTGATTTTGTCATTGATCAAATTCTATGCAGCAAGCTAGAGGAAGTATACTTTATGTGTGCTTCTTATTGGCAGGGTTGGTGCTAAGTGGGAAAAGAGAAAAGGAACATGTTGAAGGCTTTGCTTATAAACTGTGTTCTTCTAGCCTAAGTCTCCAAAATAAGGTTTCCCTCATTTTCATATGCAAAATGTCTTCATGCAGTCTTCATGGAGACACTTTTGACTTTTCTTTCAATATTATTTGGATTGTCTCATCTTTTTTAAAGGGCTCAGATGGTAACCCTGTATTCAACCATTTCACGTTAGAAAATTTCCTGGCTGGAAGATTTGCATGGCTTGTATGTTGTCCTAAGGATATCTGATGTATTCCTTACCACCTAGCTTACACTATGTCTTTTTATTAAGCTCCAGCTGAGTGCTGTACTTATGCATGTTCAGCTATTTCTGAAAAACAGATATTAGCAGCTCGAATTCTCACATTCGGGACTGGCTGCCTAGATTCTCCCAATCCCTAGGCACTACTGGATTGCCACAGCACTTTTTATGCTTTGCTTAATGCATGGTTTGTTTGTTTGTTTTTAAACATGTGCAATCGCCTGGAGGGTTCTCTTTTACAGTTCACAGTAGAGTTCACACGCAGTTCACATACAGAAACCCAATGCAGCCAGCCAACAGTAAAAAGAGGCAAGCTGCAAGATACTAGGTAATTACAAAGTAGTGTATAAAAAGGGTTTCTAACACATTTCAAATAGATTGTCTGTATGTGTAAAATACTCTTCTTTAACTCTTCTTCATTCTGTAGTATATTACAAGTCCATCCAAAATATTACCTTTAAGAGGATATAGAAGCCATCCAAATATGTGTACAAATGTCACACTGAGCAATTCAATTCTACCACTTTCCTGACAAAATGATGCCAAATAATGCCCTACTTTTATGTTCTGGTTTTGTTAGTGAGGGGGGGCCTAAGGTGGTAGCTTCTGTAGGAAACTGCTAGAAGTCGCTCCCCTTTGTTCAGTGGACTCGGCCGGGCCTAGGGCGGACCTGCTGCTGGCCAAGGCCGAGCCAATTGGTAGCAGAATGTCCCGTGATAATGCCTCTGCGATAACGTATTTAAGTAGGGGAAAACAGGAAAAAGAGGGGGAGAAGATGTGAAGAAGCTGAGCGAGGGGCAGAGAGGGGGAGGCGCAGGCCTCATGGGCCTTGCAGGCCTCACCCTCTGGCCTCCCGCCGGGCAGCCGACTGGGCCCAACTCGGCCCGGCCCGGCTGCAAGAAGTGGAGAGGAGATGAGAAGTGAATAAGATGTAAAAAGGATCCTGAGAGACGTCTGCCAGCCTGTTGTGAGGAACGGCTGCAGATGCCGAGGTCAGTGAAGAAGGAGGGGGAGGAGTAATATGGCTCCTGGCCAAGATTCCTCTGCAACTCGTGGTGAAGACCATGGTGGAGCAGGTTGTCCCCCTGCAGCCCATGGAGGTCCACGGAGGGGCAGAGATCCACCTGCAGCCCATGGAGGTCCACGGAGGGGCAGAGATCCACCTGCAGCCCGTGGAGGACCCCACACCGGAGCAGGTGGAGGCCTGAAGGAGGCTGTGGCCCGTGGAGGGCCCGCTGGGACAGCTGTTCTAGAGGGACTGCATCCCGTGGAAGAGATGACCCACGCCGGAACAGTTTCAGGAAGGACTGTGGCCTGTGGGAGGGACCCCACGCTGGAGCAGAGGAGGAATGCGAGGAGTTCTTCCCCTGACGATGATACAGCGGCGTAAAACAACGCGTGATGAACTGACCGCGACCCCCATTCCCTCTTCCCCCCCCGTGCCGCTCGGGAGGGGAAGGTAGTAGAGATAATGTTAAGCCCGGGAAGAGGGAGGGGTGGGGGGAGGTTATCTTGTTCCCTGTCTCATTCTCCTGCTAATTTTTAGAAATAAATGAATAGTTTTCCCCAAGTCGAGTCTGTTTTTCCCGTGACAGTAACTTTAAGGATTTCTCCCCGTCCTTATCTCAAACCTTGAGCTGTCTTTTCTTATATCATCTCCTCCTATTCTCTCGGAGGGTGGGGGGAGTGAGAGACAGACTGCGTAGTCTGGTCCTGATCAGGGCTGAACTACGACATTTTACAATGTGGACCATTTGGTATGTCCAGAATGACCAGGCTTGCATGAAGGAGGAAGCTACAGAAATCTCAGCAAAAGAGAGGAAGAGTCCATAACGAGCAGAGCTGGAGGGAAGGGAAAGCAATAGAGAAACAATATAGACTGTGTATTGCAAATGAAGATTGATTTGTTATTTTAAAAGAGATCTAGAGCTGAACATTTTGTCATGTGTTCGACCTGCTGGCATGCTTACCAGCATGCTGTTTTCTGAGAGGGATCATATCCAGGTTTGCAGCCTGACAGTCTGATGCCTCTTTCCTTGGAAATGGCAGTTCAGTTGAGTTGTCAGCCCAGTTAACATTGCCAATAGCCTCTTTGAGAAGCTTGGTAACATGATACTGTATGAGTATGGGTATTTGACTCTAGTGAGACTAGGTTATTATTACATTATATTACCTTGGTGATTATTCTTGCTTCTCAGAAAGTTTCTATGTTGTGCATCAGTTCCTTGAATCCATGAGCAAGACCCTGGCTTTGTCTCCTGATCCTCACTTCTACCTCCCTTCCCCTTCAACTAATTACAATTGTACTCAGTTTGAGATGAAAGTGAAGTAACTGAGGATTGTACTGACTGCAAAATCAAAGCAAAAATGGAGTTGGAACTGGACTGATAGTCAAGAGTCCTACAACATGCAAATGGATCTAAGATCAAGATGAGGTAAAGTTAATCCATTTAGATCCATTTGCATGTTGTAGGACTCTTGACTATCAGTCCAGTTCCAACTCCATTTTTGCTTTGATTTTGCAGTCAGTACAATCCTCAGTTACTTCACTTTCATCTCAAACTGAGTACAATTGTAATCTGTTGTCTTCACCATCCACATTTCTCCTTCTTAATTTACCTTCTACTGTCATCTAATACAAAACACACCTCTGAAAAACTGATCTGCTGACTTTAGAGAGCTTCATAATGTGTTAATCCTTCCAAGATTTGAAAATTGCAAGTGTTTGAAGAAAATCTTGAACACAATGTAAGTTTTCATATAAGAAATATCCTTTGTTTTCCTCACTGTTGTGATTTAACACTACACAGCCTATTGATCACCACCTTCTAGCAGGATGAGTGAGAAAACTGGTGGATTGAGACAAAGACAGTCTAATAGGTAAAGTAAAAGCCGCACACGTAAGCAAAGCATAACAAGGAATGCATTCAATACTTCCCATCGGCAGGCAGGTGTTCAGCCATCTCCAGGAAAGCAGGGCTTCATCACACGTAACGGTTACTTGTGAAGACAAATGCCATAGCTCCAAATGTCCCCACTTCCTTCTTCTTCCCCCAGCTTTTTATCGCTGAGCATGACATCATATGGTATGGATGCCCCTTTGGTCAGCTGGAGTCAACTGTCTTGGCTGTGTCCCCTCCCAATCTCTTGTGCACCTCCAACCTGCTCACTGGTGGGGTGGTGTGAGAAGCAGAAAAGGCCTTGACACTGTGTAAGCACTGGTCAGCTGTGGTGGTTTAGCCCTTGTCATCACACAGTTTCTCACTGACCCTCCCCCTACCGAGTGGGATGGAGGAGAGAAATTGGGAAGAAAGGAAAACTCGCAGGTTGAGATAAAGACAGTTTACTAAAATAGCAAAGGAAAACTACAACAAATAACTGACTATAAGGATATTAATATATACAAAATATACAAAATGAACAATGTATGATTCCTCACCACCTGATGTCCGAATGACCAACACAGCCCAGCCCAAGCAGCAACCATGGAAACGACACCGAGCAGCAAGAAAAAGAGGGGAAAGCAAGCCAGCAAGGTAGAGGGAATGATGCCAATGAGCAAGAGACAAGAAGAATAGGATGTCCCTGCCATGGGCAACCCCCACTTATATGCTGAGCATGACGTTTATGGCATGAAATAGTCTTTTTGGCCAGTTTGGGTCAATTATTCTGTCTGTCTTTCTCCCAGCTTCCTGCATCTGCATGTTAACGAGACTTTAACAAGACTTGGAAAGCCAGACAGTGTCTTTGGTCTCATTAACAACAACTCATATCATCAGAGTGTTTTCATCAACATTCTTCACATACGAAATCCAAAACACATTAGCTACTGGGAGGAAAATTAACTCCATCCCTGCCAAAACCAGGACATCAGCAATAACTAAAACATCCCTGTATTATCAACACTGTTTCCAGCACAAATCCAAAGCATAGCCCCATACTAGCTGTTATGAAGAAAATTAACTCTACCTCAGCCAAAACCAGCATGCTTACAAATTCAGAATTCCATAACTATAAGAAGCAAAATATGAAGGCATTCAGAGAACAGTTAATATATATGTGTCATGAACCGATAAAGGTCCGGTCGTGAGAGGTATGAATTTCTCGGTTACAGAATTAAGACACAACAGTGTCATACGCATATGTTGGTTCTTTATTTCATTCACACACAAAGGGTAATGGGGGGGGGGGGGGAGAAAGAGAAAGAGAGGAGAGAGAGAAGAAGAGAAAAAGGAGGGGAGAAAATACCACCATGGAGAGTCAGCATCCTGAAAGTCCGTCTTACAGAGTGGGTGGGGTGGGTGCCTCAAAAGGATGACGATGCCACCACGGAGAATCAGCATCTCGAAGGTCCGTCTGAGTGGGGTGGGGGTCCACACAGGGGTTCATGTGGCGACCCTTTTTGTAGTCCTTTGTAGGTCAGGTGCTTCCTGCCTGTGGTTTAGCTTGTGATTGCTGCATCCTATTGATCTGTCTCTGTGGTGGTACGTGTTAGCTCTCTGCAAATGCAAGGCCCGCTTGTCCTTTGTAAGCCGTGCGGTTACCTGAAGCATGTTGTTACCTGATTGCTAGTAAGACAGTGTCCACAAAGTCATTTTGCGTCCCCCAGAGCTGGCCTCCATTGTGCAGTCACGTGGCAATGCTGTGCATGCTTAATACCGTCCAGGGCCTGAGCTCATGCACAGGGTTTGGCTCTATTTGGGGGAAGGGTACAAAAACAAGATACCCCATTTTGCAGTTCTTGGAGTTTTCTAGGCGCATGTTGCTGCTTCAGCTACAAAACAGGATATTTGTCTAGACATTCCCTCACAGTTGTTGAAGTTTTTAGAATTGTGGTTTGTCGAGGTTTTGGTTAGTTCTCTCTATCGTTTAGCGATGTTGAGACATTAATTAACCTTTTCAGTCTCTGACAATATGTCAAAAATTTCAAGTGTCTTATCTACTTTTACTGTTGAAATTATTGAGCAGTGTTATGGTAGTTTGAAGGAAGGATTAATCAAAGACTATTTTTCCAAGTTCACAAAAAATTGTAGAAAAAGTTCCTGTTTTTTTTTTTTTTTCCTTTATTCTGACAGCAATCACCTTCTGGATATTTCTAGGTCATCTCTACTCAAGGTTGACCTTTAAAATGAAAAGCCACATAGGACAAGAACGTAATCCTGGAGGTGACAGTTTGAATCATCTGGCCGTATTCCTCTGCTATTGCAAGCTAACACATTTTGGTGTGAAAGTACAACAGCAAGATATCTTTGCCCCGTGATAACTCAGAATTCAGTTTTTCCTCTTTTTTGAAAGAAATACAGGAAGAATGAGCATACCTAAAGAGTACCAAAAACATCAAACCAAAAGATTTTTCTCAGGAACCACTTGTTTTAGTAATTATTTGAATATATGGATCGAACATGTGGGTACCATGTTGATACAAAGGAAAAGGTGACAGGCAGTTGCCTTTCTTTGTATAGAAACAGGAAAGTTTAGTTTTAGATTCAATGGATCTTTTTGTATGTGTTTGGTACAGTCCAGGAAAATGTCCTTTTCAACTACTAGTATTCTAGCTTTCAAAGAAAGGCCATAAGTATACCGATTTCTGAAGGAATAAGATGTTTTCCTCTTAATCATCCAAAAATAACAACTTAGATCGAAGACATGGTGCATTTGACTCAGATCTTTTTTCTTCCTGACGACTTTTGGTTTTTACAGGTTACTTAATCTGTTACAACCTGAAAAATCAATATCTTCATATTTTAGCTTAGCTGCCCAGTGCTTTCCTCTATATTTCTTCCTGTCAGATGGGAAGGTGATAAAGAATCTTTCACTTAGATTACTATGTTTCATAATGTAGATATGTTGCAAAAAAAACCCAACCATACCAGGTCAATTAGTCTCCTGCTGAGAACCAGACTGCATTTAATTTTGAATTTGGCAAGACCTTGAGCAGACTAGTGTGGTGGGAGTAGGCTGGGTTCACATTTTTGTACTTGAATTAAAAAAGACAATAAAAGAGAACAAGATAGTGTTTACTGAACTTCATTGCAGATAGATTTATATTTTAGATAACTGAATAGAGATTCAAAGGTAATGGAAAAGTAATGACCACAGTACGTATCTGGCCCTTGTGACTGTGTAAGAGTTTCCTATGTCTTTACCTCTATTCTCCTGTGTTACAAAAGCAGTAGTAGTGGCTGTTGAAGAGAAAACATACCAAAACATTTTCTCAGACGTCAGTGTACAGTTTTTATCTGTGTATGGTAGTGTAATGATAATCTGTGTTTTACTTTGAAAGTACAAGTACTGTGGTCCAGGGAATATATATGATTGCCACGATCTCAAGATCAACAAAATGAGATCGGAATGTTTAAACTTACTTAGTTTCAAGAATCTATCAATCACGCTACAGTTTTAAGGGATGAGGGAATTCATGTTCAATACTAGCACACAAAATAATAGCAGATATGAGTATCTGAGGAACATCATAGATTATATTAATATAGCATATTACTATAGCTATGTTGCTATAAAGTATATTAAGGACCAAAAAATCTATTAATGTTTTATAGAAATAATTATTTAGGTTCACTTCCTACCATTTAGCTCAGCAATGTCGGAGGTGGAGACTGTATATAAAACCAAATTACTTGCTTGTTACTTACTTTGTAAGTTTGTATAGAATTTACTAGTAGGACTGCTGTTATTTCCTGGAAGTGTTTTCATTCTAATTAATTTTATTTTTGTTCTCATCATTGCAGTATATCTTTCCTTATTTTGTACAGTGATCAGTGATCTGATCCAAACCATTTTTCCTGAAATGTGAGAGTTTTTTCATATCTTCCCTATGTCTTTCTTAGCCTCTGTGATTTAGTAAATACAGATCTCATTTTAGCAAATCAAGCACATCTGAATAGTTAGTTTCAGTCACAGGAATCAACATTTTTTTTCATGGATATATTAATCTTATACACAGTTATCACTGCAGAATCCTGAAGTAGAGGCCACACATAATACAGCAGTTAAAACTTTCATACTTGATTATCTTAAGCTTAATATTCACTGAAAGATTTGTTGATGTTCAGCCCCAGTCATTTTTATTAATCGCCTGACTATTGTTTTAGCTTACAATAGATATAGTGCAGATTTTAGCTGAGCAAGCACATTGCTGCTGTAGTAGTTTATTCATACCAACTGGCTTAAAGGTGACGTGCCTACCTGTGTGTTCTCTTATCTTCAAAATTTGCGTTGGCTGAAACTGCCTACAGCTTCAAATCTAAATCTGTAAATTTAGAGGTACTCAGGTAAAAGCTAATAACTCACAATACAAATTTGAGCAAACAGCTACTGTTATTTTTCCTTCTGAGGCCTTTCTTTATTTTTCAAAATATACAGTATTTTAAATGTTTCAGTGAGTATTCCAGGAAAATGACTGACAACCCTGTGTTATTTCTGTGTTAATCTATAGATGTTGATAAATAGTATTCAGAATTTGCAAAGTAATCTTTTGGCAGGGAGGGGAGGGAGGATGATCAGTTCCTTTGCTGGATGGCCAGAGATTTATAATAATTGCATAGAATTGTATGTATATGATAACACTTAAAACATTCAGTTTGAATCAACCAGCTCCCATATGAAGTCTCATATCCACAAGCAGTCACAAACTGGAAATCAACAGTAGTTTTGTTTTGCTCTTTATGATGTCTAGAAATTTTAAGTAAGATTTATCAAAATTACAAAACTAAAAATATTTCCTCTATTCTGGAGTACATACATAGACTGATAGTGTATTTCAGAATAAAAATATGCTTATGTCATTAATCTTAAAAATTCTCTCTGGAGAGAATTTATTTCCTGTTAACAACTACTGGCCTCTCTGGAAGATTTGTGCATAGATATGTTTGTATGTCTGTATAGGCAGCAATCTTGAAAAAGCCGACAAGATTTTAAAGAGTAATTTTAGAAGCACTGGAAAAAAAATAACATAATAAATACTTTTTAAACCTATGAATCACAACTGTCATTTATTGTTCAAAACTTCTTTTTCAAAAAAGAATAAGTATTTTCCTTTCATTTCTAATAAATTTTTAATCTCTAGCCTTCATACTCAAATATCATGCCTTGGCTTTTTGGGAGGGTGCGCTACGGTGGCAGCTTCTGTAGGAAACTTCTAGAAGTCACTCCCATTTGTTCAGTGGACTTGGCCGGGCCTAGGGTGGACCCGCTGCTGGCCAGGGCCAAGCCAGTTGGTAGCAGAATGTTCCCTGATAATGCCTCTGCGATAACGTATTTAAAAAGGGGAAAACAGAAAAAAAAAGAAGTGAAGATGTGAAGATCCTGAGCGGGGGCAGGGAGGGGGAGATGTGAGCCTTGTGGGCCTTGCAGGCCTCACCCTCTGGCCTCCCGCTGGGCAGCCAACTGGGCCCGACTCAGCCCAGCCCAGCCGAGAGAAGTGAAGAGAGGAGATGTGAAGAGAACCTGAGAGGCATCTGCCTGCCAGTTGTGAAGAATTTATTGTGAGAGGAACCACTGCAGATGCCGAGGTCAGTGAAGAAGGACGGGAAGGAGTAATGTGGCTCCTGGCCAAGATTCCCCTGCAGCCTGTGGTGATGACGATGGTGGAGCAGTTTGTCCCCCTGCAGCCCATGGAGGTCCACGGAGGAGCAGAGATCCACCTGCAGCCTGTGGAGGACCCCACGTCGGGGCAGGTGGATGCCTGAAGGAGGCTGTGGCCTGTGGAGCTCCTGTGCTGGGGCAGCCATTCGGGAGGAACTGCACCCCGTGGATGAGACGACCCACGCCAGAGCAGTTTCACAAAGGACTGTAGCCCATGGGAGGGATCCCACGCTGGAGCAGGGGAGGAATGTGAGGAGTTCTTCCCCCAGCGACAAAGTAGCACCGTAAAGCGACAACTGATGAAAGGACCATAACCCCCATTCCCTCTTCCCCCTTGTGCCACTCGGAGGGGGAAGATGGTAGAGATAATGTTAAGCCCGGGAAGAGGGAGTCATCGGGGGGAAGCTATCTTGTTCTCTTTCTCATTATCCTGTGCTAGTTTTAATAATAAATGAATACTTTTCCCCAAGTCAAGTCTGTTTTGCCCATAATGGTAACTTTAAGGATCGCTCCCTGTTCTTATCTCAAACTTGGAGCTTTTTTTTTTCCCTTATATTATATCTCCCTATTCTCTCAGGGGGTGGGGGAAGTGAGAGAGACACTGTGTAGTCTGCTCCCAATTGGGGCTAACCTACGACATTGGGGGTTTTTTTTAAGGAAAGATGTATTTTTCCTACCAAGCCACCAACAGGTGCTACTGTGGAAATGCAGCTAAATGAGGTTCCTGCTGTTTTAAGGATAGTTTTACAGACATAATGTGCTTTATCATAAAATGATCAGTTCTTCTAAATTTTTATAGTTATTTATTTATATTCCATGTTTATGTTTTCTTATATTTAATTTTTTTCTGTATTTTGTTTTTCTGTTTCAGTTATAAATGATTACTATTTTAATATAATTTAATTATATTTAGCTATGTATTTAATTTTAGCTAATATATTATATTTTAATTAAAATATCAAAATGTTAACACTTTTCATCTAATAATCTCAAACTGTTTTCTAAGTGTTAATGAATACTACTTCACAGCATTTTTCTGATATAGATAATCCTTGTCATGTCAAAGCATTTAGCAGACTGGAAAACAGATGTACAGTAGGATTATGAAATTTACTCAAGATTAAACAGTGAGTTGCAAAGCTGCTTTCATGCAAGTAGGAGGAGCACGGCTAGATATATTTCCTCTATGTGTGTAAAGGTAGCAATTTATGAGTCAGATGAGTACAGGATTGACAGTGTGCTTTTTTGTCTATAGTCTTTAATGGGTGTCTGTAAAACCACAGGTGCTTGGTAGACTACAGCCTGGCATCCATGAACTCAGGGTATGTTTACACCACAGGTAGCGGAATGACTGAAGCTTGCATTTGCAGATGTTAGTTTGAATTACCTGACTGGGACACTGAAGCAGTATAGCCATGGCAACAAGCAGCTCAGCATGCAGCTCAGCTATGCAAATGCTGAGCAGGTTTATAGGTGGTGTTGAGCTCTGCCTTGTGATGTGTACAGACCTGGAAATGTGGGGATTTGGCAAAAACTACTGCATGTGTATCTACATTGGGAGGAGTCACTCCTTGGACTGCAGAGAAGAGGGATCTTTGCGGACTTCTCCAACTTTTAGATCTGCTCTGGGAAGACTCGGAAGCTGCCAGCTTCTGAAGCTCCCACCTGGCTACAGTGAACTATGGCAAGATTACAACAGTGTTGTGGTTTATCAATAAAATTTACCCCCCACCCTTCTTTCATATTTAAATTTCGCCATGGGCAATGTTATAAAGATCCTCCAGTGAACAAGTGCTAAATATACTGGCACTAAGTCAAGAAGAAACACTATGGCGCACAACTATAGATAAAAGTTACTTTTTGGATCCTTTTGTTGTATTTCCTTCTACATGATAGCTTTTCTATTTGCGAACCTAATCATGCTGCTGAAAAGGTATTTTTATTTTAGTTTCAAGAGTATTTTAATCAAGTCTGAAGCTAAGTGAGAATAACTGTTATTGCAGTTTCAGCAAGAAATGCACTGAGATACAAATAGAAGCACATGGATGGGTGGACATCTATGATTTTCTTTAGCTCCTATTATGACTTCTGTTGTCTCGCAAACTGTAATTATGGAAGACACACTAATTGTTTTGATAGGAGGAATTATCTTATCTCTGTTTATGTTATACACCACGGCCTGACACTCTCTTACAGGCTAAAATCAAGATCCAACATTGAGACTTTCTTCCTCTGTGAAATCCCAATATCTCCTTTTTCTGTTCATTTTTACCATTGTTCTGAAGAGAGAAACATACAAAAGTAGCAAATGTGTTTATAAAGAAAGACTTAAAAGAGGATAGAGATCATTAGGAAATACTGCCTTGCGATTCAGTACATAATTATTATGCTGTCCTACAGAAATGGACGGTGATGGAAGCAAAAAAGGAATTTTCCGGTGGCTGTAAGACAAAACAGTCACATACTAAAATGAAGATTTCTGACTTCCAATCACCTGCACGTATTGTCTGGCAGAAATGGCCCAGGTGTAGCACCCATTTGCCTAGCATGCGTACACAGTCAATTGGAAGTGCCTGTTATGGGCTCAAACTCCTCACTTTACACCACTTTCCTGCCTCTAAAATTTGTGCCTGCTAAAGGAAAAAAAAATCTTTTTGCACAATAATTTTCCCCTTAGCAGCGTCTGGATACTAATCCTGACTTTTATGCCTTATTTTCATGTAAAAAGCAGGCTAGTATATCTGTCATTACTTGATCAACAGCACCTGGAGCAGCTATCAATAGATCAAAAACATATATAAGAATAATTATTCTGAAAGGTTTTCATTATTACTGCTGTCTTAATTTTTGTGGTTTTACAGAGTTGTTTGAGAGAGTAAACAAGTCCATAAAGAGATTGAACAACACTGCAAAATCAGAGATTTTCTTGAAACAAAAGTTGATTTATTTCTGCCTTCTGGTGCTGTAAATGGGATGGCTAGGACTGAAAGGATGGATGTCTAGACACAGGCATTGCAATGGACAGAATCCGTTAGGCAAACCAGGGAAACTTTGCTCCAGAAAGGTAAGAATTCATGGCATGTTGCCACAAACCCCTTGAGCATTATGCATTGGTAGTATAGGGAGAGTAGAGCTGTGAAAATAAGTATATTTTTAATCAATGAATCATCAGACTAGCGTAATGCTAGTTTAAAGGACTGCATAAATGTTATACACTTCTTCAATGTACAGTGTATGTTATATGAGTTGCTCAGTGAATTAGCAACAGACAAAGCTGCTTCAGGCTTTAATATAATTTATGTTTAAAACTTAAGCCTCAGATGCTCAGATCTAACTTTACACATTAAGTGAAGTACTTCACAAAGGATCCTCATCACCCTAGGCTATCCCTCTAATCAGTGCACTTCCACATGATGGGTGTGATGGCCTGAATTACCTGGAGGAAGTGCTTTCTTCTCTCCACTGGCTCTACAGAGTCTCTGTGGAAGCCAAGCATCTCAAATGCCTACAGTTAGATGACAGCAACTTAAACTTGAATGAACCAAAAATTTGCATATGTCTTGGATGCTCAGCATATAGTTCACTTCCACATCCTCTTCAGACATCTTTTTAAGATGGGAAGAGGGTAGACTTCCCATACCTGTATAGACAGCAAAACTAGATACGCCCTCAGGTTTCACAAATATCATCTATTTTTACCTTGCAGCCAGTCAGTATCAGGTAATTAAATTCTAAATGGTGGATGCAGATGCCTTTTCCACTTTCATAGTATGATTTAGTACTGATTAAAACTGTATTACACATACCTTTTGATGAAGGCCTTCACACGGCAGTATTTCCCCATTTTGTATTTCTCAAGCTTTGCAGTTCCAATATTTTTCTTTCAATACTTAAATTTCCTTGAGGAGAGGATTTGTAATCTACTTCTGCTACCAGCCTCTTCCATTCCACCAGGTAGTTTCTGCCTTTGTCTTCAAGATGTCAAAGAACAGCTCAATCTATGCGTTATTTTATGAGGGCTTATTCCATTTTGGATAGTTCTTTGATGGACTGTTAGCCAGTGCAATGGCACTGGCCAGAAATACATCAACTAATTTTTCTTTATTATCTAATTTCAGTACTATGAGCTTCAGCTCAAGCCAAAAATTAGAAATTTGAGGGGGAAGATGCTAATTGGCTAGTTCAGAAGATAAAATACACATATTCAATTTGCCTTAGTTAATTTCCAAAATTTAACAGTTTCAAGTTTCTTTCTATTTTAGTTGAAATAATTTAGTATTTCCTGTATTCTAGTGCCAAAACCTTTACCTTATTTTATTTGTTAAACAATGTGCGTGTATGCATGTGCACAGCTGTGTTCTTCTACAGCCAAGAAGCTCCAGCACTGCTTTCCATATTATCTCTCACATTTCTTGGGTCATTCTTTGACTATTTGTACCAAGATTCACTTTGCTTCTGTTAGAAATACTTCTGAACATATGTGCATTTTCACTGATAATACTGCCAAAACCACGATCAGAGTTCCAAAAAAAAACAAGAGACAAGACAGATTGGGGTGCATAGTTCCAGAGAAATATCAACAATGAAGCACAATTTGTAGACAAAAGCCGTAATATCATGCAACTTTTATTTTGTTCAATAAAATTCTGCTCCGTCTCCTGTGTTCTTCTTGGAGATTTGAATATCTTTAGAGAAATGATGATGGTACCCTTACTGTTCTAACTTTCCCAAAGCTTAATGCAAGTTTGGTTAATGTCAAGAATTAACAGTTTTTCAGCTAACTGGTGATTTGTAAGAATTATTCTTTCATCCTTCACTAAAACTCTGATACGAGTTACTGAGCAGTAGAAAGGAAACAAGAATTACGGACTTAGTCTTAATTTTGTTTATATTCAAGACACTGTTTTCCATGGGATATTATAGGAAAATAGGAAATATATGATACCCTGGATAATTTCAAGAGTCTATTTCACTTAAATTGATTAAAAGAGTCCTTTTTAACAACTCCTAAGGCAGAGTGTACCGTGTTTGGAGTTCATCTAAATAAGCCTTGATCTGATAAACATGATACATTTTTTTTTGTGTTAAATTCAGTGTTTATAAATCAGAAATAATTCTTGATGTCTAACTGAAGTTTATAAAAAAGCACATAACTTTCTACTGAATCAATCTTGTCAAGGTTTTCATTTTTCTTCCTAGAAACTCAGTTTCTGAAGTTTCTAACAAAAAAAAAAAGAAAAAAAAATGGTCATTATATTATGTAGCAGAAGTAGCAATGAAAAGCAACAGAGAAGGAGGAGAAATTAAATTAATTTCTATAGCTATTTACATCAAATAATGTCTCATTTACTGTAGAAGCAAGGAGCACTCAGGCCAGCAGCTTCTCAAGGTGAATCAGATACTTAAACCCAAATATAAGAAACTCATAGGCATATGTGAATGGGATAAGCTCGGTTCAAACTTACAACAAAGCCCTGATCCAAACCTCCCCTACCCTTTGTCTTAAAACACTTGGGCAGATTTTTCAGCTGTAACACAGGGCTGCATAAAATACTTGGTTACAGTAACTTAATGTTTATAATCATCATTAGAGACCAAGTCCCAGCCTGTCTTCCAGCCATCACCAGAGGCATAAAGGGGCAAAAGGCACTTCTTTGTCTTGAGTAAATAAATCTTCCCAGAGTGGAGAATAACCATGAAGATTAGTCTTGGAAACAATTAAGTAATATGGAAAGTAAAATACAATTATATCAAATCTCATAGGAGATGGAGAACTTCTCTTGCTTACTGTAGTTGATAAATGCCCAGATAGTGTGATGGGAATATACGTATAGTACCATTAAAATGTGATGGATTTAGTAAATAATATAACATACACTCCATTCATTTTTAATCTAGGTAGTAACATTCTAAGTAAACAAATTTGCATAAAGCATCCATTTTGGCTCTGTGATTAATCAATGTACTCAGTTTTGTATATTTGGTCAAAATTATATTGGTACAATATTCACAGTGAAAATTAAATCAAGTGTCTTTGGATCTATTGTTTTGCTCATCTTCTAGCAGAAAGCTCATATAAGGTAGGAAGACAATCGATTCTCGAGAACAGCTCAACACCTTCCAAAGGATGCTTAGATAAGGGAAATTAAGTGTCATGTTTTAGAGGAAGGTAGTGATCAGTGCAGAAACATTGAATACGGAGAAATCCTTATTTGCCAGGACCTGACTCTTGGGAGCTAAGTACTCTCCCAGAGCTAAAATAACATGTTTCAGACCTGATCCAGGCCTGATTGAAAACAGCTGCTATTGAATTTGTGTAAAACTTGTAAATAAGGTACGTGTTGAAATGAAGGTGAATACAGTGATTGTTCTTTCTTTATTCATTCACTGCCAGTCTTTCCACCTCTCACAGTTATTTGTTCTTTGCAGTGATTAATCATCTGTCAAACAAACCTCAACCCAAAAATCCTACTTCTTTTCCCCTAGTAAAAAGATAAGGAAGACTTTTAAAAGCAGTGGAAGTGGAGTCTGAGAACCCAATGTTGGACAGCAGTTCATGTCTGAAGGAACTAGTCTCTGAAAGTGCTGCTTAGTGAATGCCCTGCTTGCAGTCTACTTAGCATTGATGGAATATCATACTTCTGGTAACACTGAAGAAGTTTAAGTGCACACCAACAGGAAGATAAGATTATTGTCTTTTAATAGAAGGAAGAACTTAATGTGTCCCAGTGAGGAAAAAGTGCCTATCACCATTGCCTGTCCTGTTATGTATCTCCCCAATGTGACTAAACAACCTAATTAAATTATCAAAGTCAGATAAGCCAACAGCTGACAGAGTACCTGCATCAGCTTTTAACTGTGAAACTAATCATTGTGCAAACATCATATTTGTTTTGCGATGTGGTTGACAATTAGGAGTATTGGTGGTACTTGGACAACTTGTCAATGACTCAGCTTGAGAAGAACTAAATGGGTCTGTCCTTTGGCTATAAACTGGTAGCGCAAAGGAGGAGAATTGAAAAAGATAAGCATTTTCCTGAGCTGTCCTGCAGCAACTACTCAGTATAGGTTTTAGTACATTTTACAAAAGAAAATTGTTGTAAGAGCTCAGTTTGATTGTTTTCTTGTGGAACTTTTTTTTCCCTTACAAAGAAGAGGAAATAATTTCACTGGAAAAATAAAGATGGGGAAAAAGAGAGAAAAAAAGCCTGCACTTTACACTGATCTTATTGAATTACTTTGGGTAGTTATTTTGCCTAGTTACAATGTTTCTTCTGGGTTTTGTTCTGTTTTGTTTTTAATGAAAGAATACATTTAATTGTTACATACACTAAATAATTTTCTGAATATTTGTGAAATAGAAATATTTTGTCTCAATATTTTGACCTTTGTTTAATTTTTAACTGCTACTAGAAACACAGAAATATACTGTTTAGTGATAACATTAAGTACTATTTTTACTTTTTCTTTATATTTTATGTGCTTCACTGTATGAAACAAACATGTACACAACCTGGTAAGTATTAATATTATATTTATATCTTAAATGTTTAATTTACCTATTACTTAATATTTAATATATAGATTAGATTTAAAGTTAAGTTCAATGAGAATCAGAGAGGTGATTTATCCTAAGTTATATCAGTAGGTAAGGCAAAATAAAGTCTTACTCTTTTGATCCGGTAATTTTTCCTTTTTGCCATCCTCTAATGGCAAAGCGTGTAGGTAGATGACAAAAGTGGGAGTGGAGACAGAGCAATAAAATCCAGGGAAGCCATTAGTGGACTGTTTGTTTTACAGATGCATGTTAATTTTTTCAAGAGCTACTTTAAGTAAGCTAAAATAAAATATAAGTATTTAATTCCTAACAGTGAATTATTCTTAAATCTGTGTCCTATGTAATAGCACTATGCTACCATGGAGACATCTGACATAGATATTTTTGCTAAGGCCTTTTTCCGTACCCGTTTCTCTGGAATTTAGACTTTCAAAACTCGTAAATATTTACAGTCTTCTTACAATGTAGATCTTGTTTTCTTTTATATTTACACACTTATTAAGCAGTAGCGTAACTACTATAGACTGGACTGTAACTAGTACAAACTAGACCTGACTTGCCATTAGAAACGGTCAAGGTTTCTTTAGTGTATGTGGAAACAAAGACACACTCTAATTAGATTAGATTCTAATTAAATCCTTAATTGTTCTGTTTATTAAAATGGCTTGAAAATGTCTGCATTTGGAAAGACTAAGACAAGAAGTATCAATAATTACAACTGTATTTGACAGAAGAGGTCTGGTTTTGATATGAAAAATAGCAGTGTGAAGAGAAAGAAGAGGAGGAAAAAAGAAGAAAACAGAGGAAGGATAATTTAAAAATAGTGCCTTAAATTTTATATTTTCCAGAATATCAGAGTATTTTCTGAAAAGAAAAAAAAAAAACAAATGACATTTGAAAAAGACAATTGTAATTTTGCAGGAGAGAGCAATAACTCCATATTTTCTGTGTGAACATCACTCAAAACTTGCTTCCAATCACATAATTAGATAGTTGCCATGAAAGTGTTCTGACCCTTATTTGCCTTACCAAGGGACCTTCAGCCATTGAGACTTATTTAGCTTCATTTTGAAATTTATCTGTTCGCACTTAAATAAATTAGTTGGATTACTGCAAGATTTCCTAATTAGAAAAAAAGACCTTGGAATCTTTTCTTTTTAAGCTGCTTTCTTAGATATTGCTTGGATACCTCTTCAAAGAACATTTTTGATTAAAAAAAATATTCAGAGAATAAGAACTCTGCAAGTGTTTGTTCAAAGCAAAAAGTGAACTCCTGAATCAATTTAGGACACAGACAAAAATAAGAGCATGAAACACACTGGGGAACACTGTTAAATCTTAAATTTAGATTAATCTTACTTACCTAGTGCCACAATGAGCCAGCACTGCTTGAAGAGAACTGAGAAAAATAACTGCACCATTAGCTGTGTGATAGAAGAAAAGAAAAATTGCGTGATACAGGAAACTGAAAGTGAAATTTCTGAATGTTGGCTTCTCCAAAATGTCAGAAAGGAGACAAAAAAATTCTCAAGAAATCTGAGACTTTACTGTATGCTATAATTTGACTCCCCTGCAAAGTCACCTCACAGAGCTCTTACTCTAGATGAATTTGTTCATTGTTCTGCTCTGTTGACCCAAATGTCACTTTTATTGGGCCTCCTTTAGACCATATAATAAGGAGACATATATACAGAGGCTTTTAGGAACATAGGCATTTACAGTTGTATTCAAAATATGTAGTTGAAACAATTACTGAGATCAGAATTTTGTTACAGTAATATAAACATGCTGTAACAATTACTAGAAAATTCTGTATTTTTTGACACAATTGTTCCAAGTTATGTTGCATAAAACGTAAAGGAAACGTTTATCTTCATTGAAACAAATACTTAAAAGATATTTCTCTTTGAAAGCATTAGTGAAAAGTTCAGTTTACCAAAATGTCATTTTTATCAATTCAATCTTTTTCTGACAAAAACAAAAAATACATTTTGCCATTTTTAATCCTTTCATCAGGTCTTTTTCAACTGGTCTTAATGTGTTTCAATATATTACAGGGTGTGATTTGCAGGTGCTACAACCTGATAAAATTAATGGGTTTTTTTTTTGTCTCAGTGAAGCAGTAAAAAGAGTAGTGAAAAGCAATGGGAACTCTATCATGCCAAAATGGGTAAGTCAGAAAGATATGGACTAGGCACGTTCTTTTACAGGACTGGCTTGTCCGCATCACTAGTATCTGAGAGATATCAAAACCACGCATCATCAATTGTGATTAAGTTACTAAAGCTAAAGGCAATTGATCTCAGCCACTTTCCTGTGGCTACTTTCAGAATTATCCATTGACAGTAGTTTAACTAGAGTGTATGTTGGTTTTGTTTAGTGAGGGGGGAGCTACAGTGGCAGCTTCTGCAAGAAGATACTAGAAGTTTCCCCTTTGTCCGGTGGACTCGGATGGGCCTAGGGGGGACCCACTGCTGGCCAAGCCCAAGCCAATTGGTGTCAGAATGTTCCTTGATAACGCCTTTGTGGTAAGGTATTTAAGAAGGGGGAAAATAAAAAATAAAAAAGAAAAATTAAGATGATGTGAAGAAGTTGAAGCAGGGGCAGAGAGGGGGCCTTACAGCCCTCACCCTCTGTCCTCCCGCCAGGCAGCCATCTGGGCCTGACTCGGCCCGGCCCAGTCCGTATGTAAGAAAGTGGAGAGGAGATGTGAAGAGAGTCTGCCTGAATCTGCCTGCCAATTATGAAGAATTTCTTGTGAAAGGAACGACTGCAGATGCCAAGGTCAGCGAAGAACGGGGGGGAGGAATAAAGTTGCTCCTGGCCAGAATTCCCCCACAGTCCATGGTGAAGTAGGCTGTCCCCCTGCAGCCCAGGGGGGCCCACAAAGGAGCAGAGATCCACCTGCAGCCTATGGAGGACCCCATGCCATTCACATGTTTCACCTGTACACTTCTCTGTCAGTAGAGAATAAAATACTTGAGTCAAGTTTGGTTGGTTTTTTTTGTTTTTTTTTTTCTGCCAGTGACAGTGATATAATCTTTCAAATAAATGAAAACTTACAAAGAAAGTATGTGAAGACATTTGCCTTTAGTCAATCGTATTTGCAGTGCTAACCTGGATAAAACATTAGAAACATTACAGCCATTTTACTATAGTAAATAAACACATCTCTTGTGTTTCATTTGTGCTTCCTGGTCAGTATATAGTATCCATGGTTAGAATCAGGCCAGAAAGAAACACAGGAAGGTCTTTGGACAGTGGCTGTACTTTAAACACAGCATTTGCAAGCTTACGAGTGATCTGAGTCAAATCAGATAGAAAAGTTTTTTAGTGAAAAGACAACATTATAAATCTTATTTGTGTACCTCAAAAATAGTAAACTGAGACAAAAACATAGTACAAGTTCTACTGCTGCAGTCTTCCAGCAACAGATTGTCAGCTTCATCTTTAAATTTGTATGGGAATTTTGCTTCAAATGACAAATTACCTGAAATTTTCTTCTTGGTTTTTTTTTTTTTCCTTTTTTAGATATTTCCTGGTTTATAGCTTCTATTGCGTCATGATGTGGAATAAGAAAGTAGATGCCACTTAAACGGTATATATTCATGTTAGATTTCAGTCAGCTATCTATATATTAGAGAATTTAAACATAGCCTGGAAGGCACTGTAAGTCACTACCAGACTTCCAGTAAGAGGGAATAAATTTGTTGCATATGTTCAGTGGTGATAGTCAATGGAGTACCAGCATTTAAACTAGAAAGGTTTACGAGCTTTTTTCAGTAGTAGAAAATTAATGAAAAAGTTTACCTGTTAAAGCTCACTAGCTTGTCTCTTTTTAAACTTTCAGGCAATGAAAGATGATTTCTTCTCATGTGTAGCATAACTGGTATTTCAAATACCAGACTTCTCGTTGTGTTGGATAAGGTAAAAGCTATCAAGTTTTCTTTGCCCATTTTAACAGTCTGCTGCACCAGAAAATAATCTGATTGCATTTTGTTTATCCTGAGGATTTCTTCACCCTTCTGGGAGAGGACACGGGTCAATTTTCTTTATTAGTTTTATACAGACATACAGAAAGGACAGACTCTGATATCACTCAAAGACTTCACCAAAGCAAGCCTGCCCCATTTGGTGCCAATTACCCTTGCAGTAAAAATGGTCCCTGGGGTATCCAGTGTTCCTGTAGTTCAGAGAAGGTAGATAAGAATCAAGGGTATTATTCTATCAATAAAATCTGAATGAGTAACCATGCAAAATGGCAATTAACTGGCACTCGTACAAAGATGTGCACTGAACTATTGAAGGAGATGTTCAGTCTTTACCAAGCAGATTGTCTTCCAAGTCTCCACACAGAGAGACTCCACTACCCCTTTTCTACAGACACAGTTGTGCTTTGAGATGCAAGATAACATAACAGAAGCTATTTCTGAGTATATACACCATCCTTCTTATTAACTGATTTAATACTTCACATTCTGGTGATGTTAACATGTAGATAAGAAGAGCTACCAGTGAAATGAAATAGATGACAGACATTAATTTTCCAAACAACTCTGTTGATTGAGAAGTCACTTCTCAGTTCTTTGCCTTGTCCTTTTTGCTGAAATAGCAGATCTGAAGTGGATGCTCTTCAGCTCTTTCCAGAAATGTTTGCTATGGAAGGTGCACAGCATCCCTTGTGGTAACTTCTTCTTGTTACACATTGAAAAGATTTTGGGGGGAGAGCAACTTTTGACAGCACCAGCTACAAAAATCTCTCTCTTTGTCATTCATCTCTGTGTACTTGTGGCTGATGTTTCTCAGTCCTGATCAAATCTTTCACTGTCAGCAAAAGAAACTTGGGTTTAGTGAGTGTAGGATATGACATTGCTCTGAGGAAAAAAAATAATGGTAAAATATCATATGGCTTATAAAAAGTAAAGTGAGTTTCTGCATGGTGGAAAGTTGCTAGCCAAAGTACATTCAATTGCCTAACCATAAGTGACTAGTTCTATTTTAAGAGATGTGGGATATTTTACCTAGCTGCTCCTCCAAAGTGCACAGTCCTTCTGCAACTTCTGTGTTATCTGTTGCCCCCATACAAATACTTCAGATATTTTAGAGCATCTCAGATGACACCAGATGTTAAACAATGGAATCCCACTTCATTGTAGGTTTTTCTATTGAATGCATTTATCAATTTGAACTTTATTTAACCTTGAATGAAACAAGCTTTTCAACTTAAGGAATTTTTTTCATAATCAATATTTTGCATGGGAAATATTACATCTATTAATAGAAAAGGTAATGCAACAATGTTTATGAAATCTATGCACAAACTGATTAATACATTTAACATGTTTACAGAAAGCTGATGAAAGGAAGGGAAGATAATAAATGTCTGATGAAAATGCTCAGCTGCAACAATCAGTGTGATTATTTCAACTTCATTAGATTATTGTTTTTCTTCATATGCTTAGTACCCAAATATCCAAATCATTTAAGTGCAAATTTTGTTTCTGATTAATAAGGGAAATATTTAAAATAGCTTAAATGATATTCTTTGTTTGCCTCTTATGAAAGGAAGGAAGAAAGAAAGGCCATCCAAAATAATATTTATTTTTTTCTTTTAGGGAAACTTACAATGTGGTGAAACATTTGAACTTTTGGTGAGGCTCTGGGCCACTTGATCTAGTTGAAGATGTCCCTGCTTCTTGCAGGGGTTTGGATTAGATGACCTTTAAAAGTCCCTTCCAACCCAAACTATTCTATGATACTGTGATTCTGTATCTTTGAGAGAAAAGAGGGAACTGAAAACTGTTGGGATAAAGAAAAAGCCATATACTGTGTGGACTGTGGAGAAAATTAATATCTACACTCAGTGTCTTTGTCATTAACAGTGTAGCTCTAGAGGTAGATGGATTTCTTGGCTGGATTATGCCTAATAAATTCTGCTGTGGTAAAAAAGCTTTAGAAAATAACATGTGTATTTGACCTATACTGAATGTTCTTCTTTTTTATTAGCTAAATCTTAAGGCCCTTAAGGTTTGCTTTGCAGCCGTAGATACCTGTATACTTTTATTTGTGTTCATGGTCTCACTAAAGTCAAGGCATAATTTAGCTTCAGAAAAGCCACTGGAATGGATGATGTTACACCTTAAATTGTTACGATTGTAGTGCAATATAAACTCACAGAAAACAACAGGGATTATAGCTTTCATTTTCTAATCAAAAGCATTCGACACATCTGGTGCTAATTATTATATCAGCAAATATAATTATATTTTCTTAAAGTTAAGTGAAAAACAGTACCAGAATTATAATGCCATAGTCATAAAAATGTACTTTTCCATTTTCTTAATGAAAGTCACCTTGTAGTGGATAAGAACAGGAGTAAACGACCAGTTGATACTTTGAGTTGTTTCTACTAAAAAAGAGACTCATTATGTAAAATCATCTGCTGGGAACAGCATAATACAGTGACTGCACTTAAAATGTTACTCCTGAACTGAAAGATTTTACTGTTTTGAGAAATATTTTATTGGTTCTCTCTACTTGCCAAGGCCCAAATGGGGAGTAGAATGTGTAATAAAAAATGAAATGAGAGATATAAAACAATTACAAGCACAAGAGATGTAAAACACAGAGAATTGTTAGTTTTGCACAAATAACTCCATCCTTACCACCCCAGTTTCATGAATCTTTATTTCTACTGTGAAGTCTTCCCTACAGTGAACATTAAGGGATAACAAATTGGCCAAGGCCAGAATAAGTTTGAGACTGCAGTGAGGGATGTGATATACATGAGATATTTTTTCTTTAACTTGAAAAAAAAAAATAGAGATAAAACTTATTAGACCAGAAAAATTAAGAATTTATAAAAGTATGCCCACTTTGAAAAGAAAAAATCTTTCTTGTTTCCCTCAGATTTGTTCCAAAGAGATGACAATTCTGCCTCCTTTCATGGCTAAATAAGATAAATGTTGGACAGCTGATGAAAGGTTCCACTGTTTGAAGACAAAGCCTAGTCTAAATAATACATTCCTATGTATCAGCCACAAAAAAAAGTATTTGATTTGACAATGTCATTTTTAAAGAAAAAGGTTATTGATAACTTCTATTCCCATGTTCTTGGCTCTGAAGGGTGAGCACAGTGCTACAAATAAAAGGTATATGACTAGAAAGTGGAACATTAATGCAATTTAACTTAAAACTATCTAGAAAGTTATCAAAGAACCATGCTCTGGAGGCTGTGAAACATATGCCACTCCCATTATATTTGTCAAATATTCAAGTTTGACTCAAACAATTTGAAAGTATTGTTGAGTGTCCAGACTAGAGAGCAGTGAAAGGTAAGTGAGAGCCAGAAGCTGCAGCATGGTTTACATGCAAGCAGGATGCTCAGCTCTACTAACAGGATTGGACCACCCGGCCAGTTTACCAGTCACTTCTGTCCCAATCCAGTGAGAAGGCACATGTGGTGTACTGCAGGGATCAACTCATTTCTCAGGAGACAGACTTTCCACATCAGCAGTTCATCCGTTGTAGGGCAGGACTAATGTTGTTTGTACTTCAGTCCAAACAGAAGTGGTAAACCTAACTTTGCCAGATTTGGGGAAAATTTGCTGCCCTCAAAATATATCCACAACATCAGTAATCATTCTAGTTCAGAAATATGTCACTAAAGACAAAAAAACCAGTCTGAATAGTATGAAGTTTTCTATGACTTTGAAATGCTGTTGAAGGAACAAGGAAATGAATTATTTTAGTAGGAAATGATGCATGCAATTATCAATAGTTGATCACACAATTATAGGAAAGGGAAATTATTTTACTCAAGGAAATAAGGTGCTGTTGTCATGAAAATTTGTGTTTTCAGTAATCATTTCACTTGTCTAAAAGGAGAGTGCTAGACCATGTACCCTGAGTTACTGTGCCCACTGTGCAAAGTAAATGTATCCTCATTGGATGTAATGACGTAAACGTATGAAAGAATAGAAACAAAGAAGAAAATATCTTTAACTTTACAAGCATGAGAGATCCCAATTTGAATGTTCAAGATAGGGGTTTATGAAGCCTAAAAAGTTAAGTGGGTAAGGAAATAATGTAGCACAGCTGCATGAACACCTCAAATAACTTGCAGGAAATATCCTTAATTACCAGTGCTAGAAACCAACAGTTATAACCCAAGGATTTTTACGTTCTTTCATGTCATTGTAGAAGAACTTTGCCTGTTGGTATTTTTTTGCCTTGATTTTAATTGTGTAATGGTTTTGTGGCCACATAACTTTTTCCTTTTTTTTCTTTGTTTTCTTTTTTTTTGTTGTTGTTGTTGTTGTACTAGCAGTAGTAAGACCTTTTGAGCTATCAGAAGTACTTCTGAACAGTTATTTTCTTCTCCTCATTCTATGGAGATACATACACACACACTTTCATATGTGTATATGTTTATGGATATAGATATATATGCCCATACATACATACACACATATATACTTTTTTGTTACTGGAACACAGACGTATAAAACTTGGAAATTGTGTTTGTATTACCACAAAGGAAAAAGCTTCTAAACTGATTGATGCCCAAGATATAGAGAAAATAGTAGAACATGTTGTGAGTAGGCACGATGTATCCTTATACAAATGTTTAGGCAAACAATAAATACTGAAATGGCTTGCAGTATCTGTAAGAACACCTCAATACTTCAGCTCCTAAACTTCCTTCACATGTAGCTTTTTACTCTGATCTGTGCACGCTGCGTTGTAAATTTAACCTCCAATAATACATTTTCTACGGACAACATGTCAAGGCTCAGTATCATGCTTCCTGGTAGAATGTCTGCATTGTTCCTGATTTCTCATTTTACTGTGAGCCATAATGTATCTGGTGCTTCTTCAGAGATGCCAGTCATGTAATTATGGGACTTACTTCTTCCAGTAAAAACTTCTTCATTCTCTCCACAAAATGTAGTTTCTGGACGCTCCTGAATGTGTTGTCTAAATGTGTAACAGTGTCAAACAACTAAGAAATCCAAAGAAATACATTCCTTTTTCCATAGATTTTCTTGTCAATAGGAAAGTGTATGCACGTGTGTTTTCTGACCGTTGCAGATTTGGGAAAATCACCAATAAGCATACCTATAAGGCTGTCCCCATATGCCAGACAGCTTTAATGGTACGATTTGAAGACATCTTCTAGTGCCTTCTCTGGCATTCATTCAGCTTCTTATCAGAACGTCAAGACTAAGCTCTGCATACTAGAAAGGAGCATATGTTGCTATGGAAAATCCATCTGCATGTATCTTAGTGCATGTGTCAGTATTTCAGTACAAGATCCACCTATATCTCATCTAGGTGCTCATCAACTCAGTGCATGTGCATCTCTTTGTTCTTCTGCAGGTATTATCTATTTAGAAAATAAGTATTGGGAGGGTTTGCACCAAGGGTCAACAAAGTCGATAAGAAGTAGCCCTTAGTTTTAATGGTTTATGTTATATATTCCTAATTATTATTTATTCACTAATTGGAGGCCATTTTCACTTGTTAAACAGCAAAGAATTATAGGGAACTGCAATACTGCTGATGATGGAGTTTGCTGATGCCTTGACCCTCTTATTGATGTTTAGTCAATCAAATCTGCTGTTCATGCTCTTCAGGTTTCTTGTGACATCTTACCATTTCACTGATTTACAGAAAATCAGTTTGTCAAGCCCTCCATCTGTATTCTGTTATTAGCATCCAATATTTATTCAGCTTTCTGGATGAGAATGTACCCCTCCACATCCTTTTTTGGGGATCTGTATCCTGTATCATCATTATAGATTCTTACTTTGGCTTATAATATGATATTTTGGGTTTATAATATGATATAAAATTATATTTCATATTGGTCTATCAGTAAGAAATACTGACTTTTTTTTTTTTCTGATTTGCATCATGACATGACAGAAAAAAAGGATGATGTTCTTATTTCCCTCTCTTTACATCTTCCTCATCAACATCAAAACACCTTGCTAAAGGAGCTGGAATAGAAAAGAGTATAGAAAAACTTTTCGTTCTTGATGTCTTAAAGTGAGTGGATTAAGTGAGTTTTCCCTTGCCACCTCATTATCATCATAACCCCTTTTAGACTGTCTATCAGCTGCTTCTGATGTGCATAGGTTGTCCGACACTGGAGCCAGCCCTTATCTTCTAACATAGCATTAGGTTTAATTTTATCAGATATTGGGGATTTCAGATCTCTCTTTGATCTCTAAAACAACTTTTTTTTTTTTTTTGAAGAGGTGATAAAACTAATGAATTGCAAATCACCTTTGAGAGTTTTGAGATTTTAGTACAAGTATTAGGAAGGATAACACAATACTCCACAGGAAGTTGAAGCTTTTTGAAAACCACTGTAAAGCTTCTTACTAAGAATAATGTTCCCAGAGAAGACCTAATTGGCTGGGAAACTAGTGCTAACATTCAGTTACTCTTGGAAATGGTATAAAGGGAGAGTGATTTCTAACATTACAGTGTTTCTGTCATGAATGTACACTTTCAAGCCCTGAGGGCACTGCAGGACCTACTCTCTCTGGCCCCTGGGGCTCCCCAGATACTGCCCACAGCCCAAGATCCCGTGTCATTCCTCTGGGGATGTCAGCCCCTGCCCCAGCAACACTACAGCAGGGCCAGTGTCCAGTTCCCCACACCCCTGCCCTGCACAGCTGTGGGGCACGCTTAGCCAGGCCCACGTCCCAGCCCAGCCTTGGCCCGTTCCCATCCCATGGAAGTGCTCAGTGCCGAGGACCGGGGCTGCCCCAGTGCCCTCCAGCTGCCTTACTCCTGTCTAGGATGGCAGGATGGGACCCAACTCTTGTAGCACCCTGATAATATATTTTCATTGGCTTTAAAATTTGTCAGTCAGTCATTCAGTCAAATTTTTACTTCAACAGCTCAAAAAGCTGTGAAAGCAGTATGGAAAAGCAGAAGTAACATGTCCAACGGAAGAAGACATGACATTTTTAATCTTTCCATTGTTGCCAGACCTAGAAAAACATCTTGGAAAAATCAATATGAAAACCTGAGTTTTCTACAGGGAGGAGACACTACAGGAAGTTCTGCAGAGATCTTTTGGAAGGAAATGGACTGTTCTGTCATACAGCAGGTGGCTTTAGCTCAGAAGTCTTTTAGACGTGTTAACACACTTTACTGATCTACTATATAGTGTCTCCAGAGACTACTTTCTGAATTATCTCTTCTTTACAGTATTTTCTCCAGTTCATTTGTGCTTTTTCCTCAGTTACTTGAGCATCATCTGTAAAGCTTGGACTGATTGTATTGATACTTGTTGTAACAAAATTTAGGATAGTCCCAAAGTATTTTCTTTTTTTTCATTTGGTGACACAGTAATGCTTTCGTATCTTCATCATTATCTTGAAATAAAATATAAATAATCTAAATAGAACACAGAACAGCACCATAACAGATTTGGCATTTCCTGGTTTGGGCCTTCAAGACTTCAACTTGATTTTTTGTATTCACTTTGAATTTCACATCACATTTTAGACTAACTCAATGATTCATTCTACTATATTTCTGTTTCCAGATTTTAATTATGTATGTTCTAGATCAGTCCAAGCATTGTTAAGATTAATATTTACAAAGAAATATATTTTTTCCTCAATTTTAGCTTTCTGTTTTCATTATTTTTTTCTTAGAATAAGAAAAGTAGTTTTTGAGTACTTAAGCCTGTCTTTTAATCAATAGGAAACAGATAAAATATTTTTAGAGCCCATCAAAGAAGTACAGACACACTTGGCATTTTAGAGGCCACCCATCAAAAGAAATACAGACACACATCTGGCTTTTTAGAGGCCTTTGATTGTAGTCCTGTGTTCCTCTCCCCTTAAATACATTTAGACTTATGGCCGTAGGTCATCTCCAAATAGCATTTCACTCTTGCAGATCAAACACTGTGATTCCCAGACCAAACTAACAGAAGACAAACATCTGATTAAGGTGAGACACATCTGTCGGTGAAGATTAGGGATGTTATTCTCGCTGCCATCTCTTGTTTCTCTAGTGCATCGGGCACCCCTTAGGCAGAGTACAAAGGGAGCCTGTGATGAACATTTTTCAACCAACTCGGCTATTGTAATTTAATTTTGTTCTTCTGACTCCAGATCTCTCAGCAGTGGCTGTTGGCATTGGAGAGAAGCAGAAGGTAGAAGCAGGAGGTTTGATGGGCAGATTGACCAACTCCATCATTGCATTAAGTGCTTTACAAATGCACTTAATGGCAGTAGTGGTGCTGCAGAGCACCATGTGAAAAGGATGTTCATCTTGGGAGAACAAAGCACTTGTCTACAAATATCTAATGAGCTCATATGTGGTTGCGCACACCATAAAAGATCACGGTGTTCCTCAGCAATCCTTTAGCTATTGATATTTTGACTCAATTCAATTCAGACATGCAAACAATATTTCTTAAAAAGCTCTAATTTGTCTTGCAAGCACAGAAACAAAAGAGGGAGAGAGATATACATCTGACACAACTTTAGGAAAGACGGGAAACTCAGACTCACAGGGGAGCACTACCCTCTCAGAGAAGACAGCCTCCTCTACAGTGCTTCTGGCAAATCCTATCCAACAATCAACATCTGTTTCCCCTTACTGCAAAGGGATTATGATCACAGTAGTGAACTGTATCTATTTTATTTTCTAGCTCCTCTCTTGTGTGCTACATTTCTTAAAGACAAATAGGTCAGATGGACTGCTGTAGACAGGGGCAGAGATTGCTTCTCCCTTGGGAGCAACCAAGTGTGTAAAGGGAAAAGAACATTCCAAAGACAGTCTAGAGGAGATGCACTCCTATAACCAAGGGACTTGAGGGATTTTTTGGGATTTGATGCCACTCAGAAAGCTATTAAGTAGACTGAAATTGCTCCTGGAAGCAAAAACATGCCTTCTTGATACAGTGAGTTGGTTATAAAACACTCTTATTTCTGTTTCATGTGACATAGTCATTTTGGAATTTTTCTGTTTAAAAAGTGAAATGTTCTATTTATATTTCAAGCAATCCAGTCTTTTTTTTTTTTTTTTTTTTTTAGAGTTTGAAGGCTTCTTGCTCTTTTGGAGTGTGTTTTTGTATGGAAAGTCCTAGAAATATCTACCTCAAAGCTTTGACAGACTAAAGATCCTGTCAAAGTTACCAAGGCAGAAAAGAAGCTGTGACCCCTGTGCAAAACTACTGGGAAAAAAAACTGGCCAATTTTTGCCTTTTTCTTTGAAATGGTAGTGACACAGGAGGGGACAGCTTCAGCCACCGGATCTGAACCAAGAGATAGATTCTACACCTTTCTTGACACATCCTTCTCAGAGAAATTTCCAGATCACAAAGAACCCTTACAAAAAAAAAAAAAATCCCATTTGGCATTGTTCCTTTTTCCTTCCTTTTCTATTTTTGTAATATACTCCTTGGTTTCTCCTAATATTGGCCACCAGACTTGTGCTTCAGAAGTCTATGCATAGGTCACACCTTTTTTACATATATGAAAAGCTCCTCAGTTAGCATCTTCTGCCTCTGGTGAGCCTAGTGGGCCAGTAAGTTATTTCTTCTTATATACCTGCATCTTTTACTCTCGGGAAAACTAGATCTTAGGACTGTTTGAAGCTAGTCATCCCTGTTGACCATCCCTGTCACAATGGTGAAGGTCCCAGTGAGACTCCTTCCTTTCACTAATGTCTGTTTCTTCTTCCTGGTTGGGTGTTTGCACCTTTTACTTGTACGGATCTTTGAGAGTGGTAGATTTTAAGAGAGGCATATATTTCATGTCAGCTGACACTTACGTACAGTGTCTCATTAGCTATCCACAGCCTTCTAGAAATTCTGTCTTTTCAAATTAATTCCTATCTGGTCCAGCTTTTGGCTTACTGCTCTGTGGGGAAAATGGTGACCAAGTCTGTTCAGTTGCAGACTACCTTCACTAATTTGCGCAATGTCTGGTTTGTGTGGACTGGCTGCCCATGCATGAAGAGCAGTTGAAGGGTCTTCAACAGGTTTACGTATTTTGTATGGTTTCTGCCCCAACAAGGCATATAAAAGTAAGAGTATTGTAAAGTTTTGGCTTTGGGCCAGTGTTCCTTGCTGCTGGCTTCATCCGTAACATCCAGTAAGCTGAAGCATTGTCAGAAGAATATGGTTTCTAGGACAAGGTAGCTTCTGCCTAACCATGCCCCTCTATATCTACCTATGAAAAATCATATGTTAGATTGGCAGCATATCCCAGTGACTATGGTAGACACTCAAGACACCAGTCTTGAGTTTCCCCTCCTTCTCATACGTTTGTAGCTCCTCCCTGATCTCTAGCCTGTGCTTGAGATTTCTTCTGTATCTCCATAGTTGCAGGCTCTCTATTCTAATGATCCTGTCCCCAGTCCTGTTCATCTGGTCTCAGTTTAACACCAGTTGTAATCTTAGTAGCTATCAGAGAACAAACTGGAGATTCAATAACTCTCTCAAGGACAAAGACAAATGGCAAGGGATTGAAAGCTTTTGTATATGCATGTGAGTGTTGCTCTGTCTGTGAGCTTCAGATTGAGTTTTACTCAGTGGGCATAGATTGGGCTGCCAGATTTATTTGAAAAAAAGAGTTAGGCTTGTGACATAATTCTGATGTAGCATTCAAACAAGATTTGGGTGAAGTTTCAGAGGGTGAAGACCTATGCATCTGTGGGAGTAACAGCTTAAGGTTCTTACAAGATGAATAGAAAGAGGACCTAGCTCCTAAACCTGCCTGGGCAAGTAAATTTGGGAGATGAAGCTGACTGATACTATTTCCAGTTATATAGGTTCTTAGACAGTTTGTGGAAGAGGTATGTCTCTGAACTCTGGATCTGCTCATTGAACATATACATAATGAACAGATTAAGTCAAATAATTGATTTAATCATAGTTAGAATCTGTAGTTTCCTTAGACATTGAGAGTATTTTCTCCAACAGGGATAGATTCTCATAGTAATTCTCAAAGTTACGTTTACCAGGAAATATATGACACAGTTGACTTTTTTTTTTTCCCTGAAACTCCAAAAGAGTCTAACCTCCACCTCTTCCATAAATGGAATAAATGAAGGGGCAAATAACTTGTAGTCCTTCCAAAAATATAAGTGTAAGATCTATCAAGATAAAAATAGAGACTTCTCTTAGGTTTTGTTCCTAATGCACAACCAAAATGTCGTTGTTTATTGATTGGGGTTTCTTTAAAAAAAAAACAAAAAAAACAAACAAAAAAAAGACACAGAGACAAAAGCAAGAAGTTACACTTAAGGCATTGACTAGGTTTTGATTTCTATTTATTTTCTTAGCTGAGCCAAACTATTCAAATGATTTCCCTAAAAGGTATTTTATTAAGACTGAACTGTGACATAATGTTCCTCCTCACTAATGAGTTTAAAATATCAAATTTTCTGAAGTTGAATGGTATAAGCTCAGCCCTGCAGCCACATCTCTACATCTTCTATTATATGTTCAGCAATGACTCCTACTCTTTAAAGCCAGGGAGTCATGCAGTGAGTGAAGTTTCTTTTATTCTCTCCATTGTAAGCAATTTGGCTGTAATTCTGGTTATTACAAGATCTTACTCACTGCATTACAGACCTACCTCTAGGCTGAGCCATGTTGCCAAAGGCTTTGTACATTCATTTAGGACAGGTGATTCTTGGTGGTAACGGTATTTTTCTAGTCTCACCAAGCCAGGAGACTGAGATTATGACCAATTCGTTACATGTATCTCATTAGAACCTCAAAGAGCCAATATACATTATTGTCCGGAAAGAAAGCTGCTTATAGCTACCGAAATGTCAAAGTGCCAAAACTCTCTTCAGCTCCTATTGAACTAAGTCTGTGTTTTAGATTTGTCAGAAATGGCTTATCTGCAAGCACATTCTGTACTTAATGATTTTACCCACTCAGCCAGAGGCAATTATATTTAGTGGAAAGAATAACTTTTTGAACAGCACTCTTTACAAGTGCTTTATTTTCATACATTTCAGCTCTCTGATCTTATTGTTTAGTCCTTGAAATCAAACAATGAGAATCTTGAGAGATGAAGTCAAAACAAATAGGTGATGACAGAGTATTAGTGTCTGTCAGTGTACACAGGTGGAGTGGAAAATCAGAAAACTGATAACTTTCAGAGACAAGTAAAGCCTGTAGAATAAAGGGCACTTTCAGAGTCTACTGTCACCATCTTTAGAAAGTTGTGTAGATTAGAAGCATTAACAGCCTGGAAATTAGAGGGAAAACAAGATGATGATGTCTTATTTGATAACCATTGAATGTGTTAGGCATAAATGAGTTACATTGCTGTGAAAAAGCTTAGTTTAGCCTGTTGCTGAAATTTCTGTGATACATCATTTTACACGCTTCTGTCCTTCCATCTGTTCAGTTACTTATCCACTATTTTGTCCAGTTTAGCCAATTATATCTTGCAGTTATTCCATAATGACAGATGTAACGGTTTATAATCCATATAGATAGAGATGTGTCTCTTACCTTTAAAAGGATGATTTGCAGAAAGAAGGGAATCTCTTATCTAGCCAGTTGACAAGTTTTGTTGTTTTTTGTTTGTTTGTTTTTAAATCAGACTCCATCTGTACTGCACTGATCTGAATCCGGATTTCTGTTGGGGTTCACTTTTTTACCCAGAGAGGCGAGATTGTGACCCCTCAAACATGACAGTGATTTAAACTATTAATGAACTAACTGCTTGGTTCTCAACATACAACTTAGCACTCATTTAGAAATTATTAAAATCACATCTGAATTTATTTTAAATTGAGATCTTGTGTATGTATTTGCTACCTTAAAAATGAATATTGTATTTGAAGTCTGTCAGTTGATGATGCTTGATTATGAGTGTGCTACACAAGAAAATGTCAAATATGCAGTGCTCATACAATCTTCTGTTAGTCTATAACAAAACATAATTCTTTTGTTGAACTTAAAAAATTGCATTGCAAAAATACATTACCATTGAAGTGACATTCAGGTCTATCACACGAATTCAAAGAGAAGTCTAAATAAAGGATATATTTGACTATACAGTAAGGAAGAACAGATATGGTAAAATAAACAAGCCTTGTCACATTACGTTTTCTTCAAATATATCACAATAATGAAGGCTTGTCTTTCCTGCTCCCACACTCAGAAAAGGTTCACTTGGAGAGGTAGTCATCAACAGTTAATAAGTAAATAAATACATAAATGCCTAAATATTTTCTTTTTGATCTGCATAAGATCAAGGAGTATTTTCCATACCTGCTGTAGCCACTTTTACTGTTACTAAAAGTCTCTAACTCACTGTTGTGGTGGAAAGAGTAAATGTTCAGGACATGATTTCAGCTAACATGCTTAGAAAATGGTCTGTTTCTCTGATAAAATAGAGCTGGATGGCACTACTCATCATGTACTTTGCAGCAGTAGTTAAGCTCTACAAGAGTTGGTAAGATATCTTTGCTCTAAGCTGACAGATATAAGTTTTATGGTCACATGTTTTTCCCTATATTTAAAACACAGTCTGCAGTAAGACATTAATATGACATGCATTGTGTCCTTCTCTTTTTTTTTTTTTAAATTGCAAAATTGTTTGTATTTTCTTGGAAAAGCTAATTTTCAAGGTGCAGTTTGGCCACAAATGTACTGCAGTTGACCTAATTCTACTGTCACTCACACCAGTGCTAAACCATTGGGGAAAAAAACAAAGTTTCAGTATTTTAAGTATTTCTTCTTATACAATATTTTTATTTATGAAGATCAGTGCATGTTATATAAGTTAATAAGCCAAAGATCTGTAATCAAATGGGATCCATGTGGTAACCTTACTCCTTGTTTTCTATAAGACCCAACTTAAACATGCTTCTAGTTTTTGACAAACAGCTTTAAATTCAATTGAGATAGGGACATGCCACAGTGTTGACTATATAAATAAATGTCTTAGTCCTGGACAATTAATCCAGTTTTCTGTAGATGGCATAGTGCCTCTTCCCTGTGGTCATGCACCATACCAACAGAAGTAGCTGGCCATCACTTTCCAGCAACGAATGCAGCCCAAGGAGGTGGGAGTCAAAGTTAAGCGAGATATTCTGGACTAGAGGTATAACGGTTTCAGGGAAATTAAAAACAGTATAAGGTACTTCCCCACTTAAGTAAGTATATTTGCATCAACTGTTTTTCTGGACTTAATATCTCAGATTTTTTTTTTTTAATAAAGTCATTGAAAAATATATTACTATTAGATTCTTTGATTGTAGTAATTTCCTCATTTTGACCTAAGCAGGATGAGAATAAAAAGGGTATGTTTCATTTTTGCAATCTAACAAAACAAAGTGCAGTGAGAGATCCCAGAAAAGCTGCATGTATTTGAAGTTGCCAAAAATACCATTTTTATCAGTAATCATGGCTTTTTCTTTTTCTTCTAATTTTGAGATGGACCATGCGCTGGGTGGGGTTGTTTAAATGGAAGACAGGCCTGAATTATTTACGTAATAGAAAGCATCATTTCTTGAGTACCCAAGTATCAGTTCATTGACATTACTCTCTCCTTGAATAGAGCTCTGGAAACAACAGAATCTGCAAATATTTTCTGATTTCTCTTGAAATGACATTAAATTCAAATGGAGATGGTCTCCTTTACTAGGAGAGATAAAGAAAGATCAGTGCATAACACTGCATCAATATAAAAGTCACAGATATGTTTCCCAAGTGAAAGACCATTGTAATTAGCAGCAAAAAAAAAAAAAGTGTAATAATTTAGATCTGAGCAGAGCAACTGCAGTCTGGGAAAGCCATAGAAGTTTCAGAGCTATTCTGCGTCTTGTCAGGTACAGCAACAGCACTCTGCCACTGCTGCTGATAAAGCATCTCAGCAGCAACACATTGCTTTCTTAGTTTCCAGATATATTTATGGGAGAGCCCTGGAAGTTCCATGATTTCTGATGTGGTGTTTCTGCAGTGTTAACAATGTTCTCGTATGTACAGAAGAGATCTACTTATGTTTCCCCAGTGATACTTACATGGTACGGCAATATATTAGATCAGCTATTCCTTTTAGTTAACATACATCAAACTATGCTGAACCAGTGACAGGATACCAGATGGAACAGAGAAAAGTACTTGCAGAAGAAAGTTAAGAAAAGGACCATATCACAGGAAGGATAAGGACTTATATACAGTAGCAGATGAGTGAAGAGACAACAGTAGCTGAGCTATTTGTTATTGTAACACCTCATGTCAGTACTGTAGAAAATAGAAAGTCATGAAAGAACAGAACAGAAATAATTATAAGAATCCATAAGACACAGAAACTGCAACCATTGCACTACCAGAACACAGAATTGGGAGCAATTATTTTTAATTGCTTTTTGTATTGATGAAGACCGCGGATGTAACAATGAGAGTATTGGCTGTGGAGGACATACAGAAAGTGTGAAATTATTGATTTTAAGTAAAATTTCACTTAGATGTTAAACCTTTAAAAACATTAGTCAAATATATAGCTATTGCCCTTGCTTCAATGAAAAGCATACATTAGAATAATTAAATTAATGTTTGATTAAAATCAGTTAAAGTAAGTACAGATATTCCACATTGGAAGAATAGTTAACATCACATTTGTTAAAAGCCTAAGGTTACTGTATGTGGGGAAAGTCATCTGCACCAAGTTACTCATTTATCAGTTTATGTAAGCAATACAGCCTCTTACTGCTAGACCAACAACGGCTTTATGATGATTTATATCAGTGTTGAAGATATAATCTTTGCTGGCCTCATAGTGATGTCAGTCCCATTTTCAATTAGAGTATTTCTGAATATGGTGCCTTTTCTTTCTCTTGTTTGAGAGAGAAAGAGTTATAGTTAGGAATGGTTCCTCTTTCAGCTTTCCTCTAATTTATACAGTCCAAATCCTTCTGATCTCTTCCTGCAAGAGCCAATGAATAATACATATAAGTTTACAGATCCTGTAGAAATACTAAGTAGAAACTAGAGCTCTATTCAGGTTTGCAAATTTTAATGAGTTAATTTTAATACTTTTCTGCTTTGGAATACAAAACCAATATTTCTTTTGTGTCTCCTTTTGACTTTTAAAAAAATATTTTCTTTATTTTAGAGGACTTAAATATACCTTTCCTCCTGGAATTCAGGCAACATTCTAAGGCAAATAAACAAACAGAACTTAAAAATAAAACATTTAAATTCAAACAAATGTACATGGATAATTTCTGTTAGAGCAGTAGAAAACAATTTGTTGTGCATCAGTTACCAAGTTAGTGAAGAAGGTAATGTACTAGTATTTGGATATATTATGACTTAGAAGTTGTTTTTTCTTTTATTTTCAAATGGACGAAATAAAAATTATCCTTGAATTTTGCCTGGAGCTTTCATATTCCTGACACAGGTCTTGTCCAGCTAGAGTTGTAATAAAAAGGAAAGCCTATTACTATTTTTCTTTCAACAGAAAATCAATTGCTAATTACTAAAGATTACACTATCATCTGCCTTAATTGCCATATTGATTTTTTTGAAAGGTACTTAATAAGAAATATAAATGTATAGGTTATCTAAATAAGTGTTTTCACTCCCAAACCAGCAATTCCCAGATGATAGCGTCTAATAATTGCAAGCATTAATCTAGATTGCCTGTGAAATCACCAGAGTAATAAGATTAATTTTAATTGTCTCAGAAAAGATGGAGCCAATACAACAGCACACTCAAAATGACTTTTATTCCTAATACTTGAAAGCATTTTTATTTTTAGTTCTGCAAATGTATTAGCTGTTACTGACTCTATTTTTAAAGATGCACACTGGATTATAAATATCTAATACTTGCTAGAAGTAGGACAACACCTGTGTTCTTCCACAGAATTTGATTTTCATATTATCCATGGAATAGGGTAACTCAGCCTAACCATCCCAATCTGCTTTCAAATATAGAATTCAGACAAAAACATTTTAAAGTCCTTAATCTACTTTGATTATAGAGGAATATTAATGGTTTGGAAGTAGCATTTCTTTTCTAACATGTCAATAGGGAAGTACTAACCTTGGAAAATGATCCCTTCAAATTCCTGTTAGAAGTAAAGGTAATCCTCAATGCCCTAATTTAAAGTAGGGTATCACTAAACTAAATGCTGCACAAAATATCTAGCTGCAAATGGCACTGTCATAGAGAACTGTCACTTTATGCTCCCTGTTGTATAACTGTATCTTTTAAAACATATTCTGTCTCTACAGAGTTTCAATGACTCCGATGGATGTTCAATAAAATGGTGAACAGCAATAGGAAGTGTATGATAGAACCTCACTATCATACATACATAAAATCTTTGTTTAGGTTTCAAAGCCTGTGGAGCAGACAACAGTGAAGCAAGCTCAGTCTCAGCTAGAACCAAATGAATAAACAGGGCTTGAAGCTGTGGTGCTTGGAACAGAAGACTGCAAATATCAGTATTTGACTCGAGTGTTTCCCTGATGCAGGAGAGCCAGGACTACTACTTTTACTGCCAAAAAGTCTGCTTGGAAGCACTTCAGTCCTTCTCACCACCTCCTTCATTCCTCCTCATGACCTGGGATTTCTCAGTGCAAGTGGAGGCACAAGACAAGACCATCTGCAACTGGTATGACATTCAGGAGCTGGGGTCTTTGACCCTGAAGATGGAGCATCAAGGTGCAGGCTTAAAGCGATCAGTTTTCAATGCTTCCAATAACTTGAGATTAAAATCAGTGTCACTGTTTGTTTCAAAAGCAAATTCCCAAAATTTCAGCTCAGATTCTCTAGGAACACAGCATGCGAAGGAGAAACAGAGCACCTGTCAGAGAAGCACAGGCAGTACGTTTACGCACTAGCTAAAAGGTAGTTAACCATTACAGATGGTACAAAGGCATAGAATCAGCCATACGGACTCTCCCAGAGAGAACAGTTTTGATGACCTGAGATGATGAATGAATAACAACAAACACTAAAACATCTAGTAATGATGAAAACTAAGATAAAGTGGGAACAAAGTCTATGTTGCAGAAATACCTCTAGCAATAAAGTGCTCAGCCTCCAATGGTCAGCTGAGAGGAACAGAGCATCTCCTTACTTGTGAACCAGCCAAGAGGTAAAGCACAGTAGAAGTTTATTTTTTACAGATACAAGAGGGGTAAAACTTTATCAATTCTTGAGTCTTCCAGTTAGGTATACTGGAAATGTGAATATAGATGGATAAAAATTGCATTAACCCAGCAGAGCCCGACCTTTCTCTTTGATTATCTAAAGACAGAAATACACCCTCCCTCAAATTCCAAATTATGTTTCCTTCAGGACCTGGGGACTATGAGAAACTAAAGGAAATGCAAAGTTATATTTAATGACTGTGCAGAACAACTTTCACCTAGGTTGGGTACATATGTATAAATATGGAACCAACATCAAAAGAACACGAGAACAAAGGTTACAAACAAGCATAGAAAAACATCCATGCAAACAACATGAACTTAAATCATCTCACCAGGATTCAACAATTCACGCAGGCAGAAAGAAAACAAAATTAAAAAATTAAAATAACTTTTTTTTTTGCAAGTGGACGAACTTCCCCCTCCGCCTTTCCAGTTTTACTTTTTCAGCATTTCCAGTGCTTCTGGTTCCCTCAGACACGTGAATATTGCATAAAGATGGGAAAGAAAACACATGTTAAAACAAATTAAATGTCAAACACTTACTTTGGAAAAAAAAAATATTATCAGGAGACCATCAGAGGTCCTTGAGGCATAAAGATTACCATGGTATAAGGATATTTAATAAAATAAGTCTAGGGTCACGTAATATTTGGGTAATGCATTTTTCTGAGAAAGTTTGAGCTGTTAGGGGCTTGATTTTTTATGAAAAAAACCCTCAGGTCATTTAGAATGCCAAACAGAAGTGAAATATGGTTAGAATCTATTTCTAGTTCAAGATGTTCCTGCTCCTTGCAGGGAGGTTGGACTAGATGACCTTTAAAATTCCCTTCCAACTCAAACTATTCTATGATTCTATGATTCCATGACTTCAATATCCTTTAATTCAGGTGACTCAGCTGAACGTTAAATTGCCATTGGCTCCACTGCAATTGCAAGACTATTTAATGGGTAATCTTGAAAGTATTTCGAGTTACACTTAACTTTTTCTTTTGTATTATTATAAAATAGGGGTTTTTTTCAGTTAAAAGAAAAAAAAAAACTTCTTCAGAATTACACCAAGGAAAAAATCTAAACTACTAGTAACCATAATATGGGAATAATAAAAATTTAATTGATCTAAAAAATGTTAAAAATGCAAAGGATTGAGATTAATCTGGTTTTAACACAATATTTTTGGCTTTGGAGACAGACAATTTCATTGTCTTAACCTTTTTTATATTACTATGTAAGAAACAATTTTGCAAGGCTGAATGTATCTGTATCCTCTTTGTAATTTATTTTTTTAATATGGATTTAAAGAACTGCCTAAGCACTTTGAGCTTGGGGTATATACATAAGCACAGATAAGTATAAAAAATTTAGTAAGACTCCATTTTTATCCCAGTAACCATTTACTGAAAGACGGTTGCCCGACCATATACTGTGGAAGTGTTAATAACATAAGCAACATGCAAAAAGTAAGGAGAATGTTTGCATATCGCTTGGTAACTAACACCAGTCAGAATGCAGTCTCTTGCCAACAATGTGTCAAGGAGTTCGATGCTCATTAAATCATATAAATAACAGAGTAAGTTGGAAAACATTTTTCTTGCATGGTAGAATCAAACAAAAAGGAACAGGATTTTTTTTTGGTAGAAAGATTTCAAACAACTCTGCAAATACTTGGATTTTTATGTGTCATTATCGTATTCCACTGGGAGCTACAGTTTGTATATCTTCTTGCTCAATTCTCTCCTATAGGTTTGGTTTTCTGTGCTATACCACAGCATATCTCTCCACGAAAGGAGGCAATAATTTCAAAAGCCATAGCATGTCATGAAAAATAATGATTCAGTACAGAGAAAAGAGGGCAATGTGGTCTGTGTGGTTCCCATAAAGTAAGTACATGAGCACTAGAGAATATCTGCAGGTTTAAGGTTTCAGCATATTGTCAACAATTTCCATGGAAAGAAGGAAGTGATCCACACCAGCAAAAGCAATTGTTAGAAAGCCAGCTTTTGTGTACAGGAACAAAAAATCAAGCCAAACCCAAGAAAACCAGGGCAAGCTTGTGAAAAACTTCAAACACTCATAGAAAACGAAGAAGATACTTAACCATTCACTATTTTCTGTGAATAGAACCAATTCATTATCTCAGTTCCGTGTTAAGCAGTTTGATTTAACATGGCATAAAAACATCAAGCCAAATACAAGACACTTAAAGGAAACATACTTTAAGCTGTGATTGCTGCACTACGAAAAAAGGAACTGTGTTTCTACACCAGGTTGAGAAAAACCTTGGGGGCGATGGGTGCAGGAGCTGCCTGTACCAGAGAATTCAGTTATTCAGGAGTTACAGGAAGAAAGTCAATCAAAACAAAGAAAGAACGTCTGTTTTATTCTCTATATGTGATTTCCTTCTCACCTTTATTTAGTTAAGTTTCCTTTTCTATAACATTTGTGAAACAGATATAGATAAAATCTTCTGCAGGCACATGAGTTAAAATACAACAGAATAGTAAATACTCTGTTAGTGGCTTCTAGCATGTCAAAGTTAAATTAAGAAATTTTTTTCTACTCTAGTAACATATTCAGTAGATGACCTACTATAAAGACTTAAAACACTAAATGGAATTATTTTTAATTCTACTCTGTCAATTTGGGCTATAGCTAATAAAAGCAAAATTCGCAACCCAGTTGTCTGGCTGTCAGACTTACTGTGTCAGTGAATAGTGTGCTTTCCACTGTAAAAACACATATTTGAGAAAATACCATTTAAAAACCAAAGAGGTCTCATTTTTTGTGTTGATCAAAAGGTACAACCTAGTGACATAATACTAAATCTGTAAGGATTTGGCATTTCTAATTTTCTAGTAATTCTAAATCAGCTCCCCCTTCAGTGGGACTGCAAAGCATCTCTTGTGAGAAACAAAACTCTCCCAGCTCCTGCAGAAGTGGAAAGAGCTCAGCTTCCCATGAGAGATGACCAGCTTCTTTTAGCATTCCATTTTATCTTGGAGTCTTACCTGAGACATGTCTTGAACCTGCTATCACTCAAGTCAGTGCCATTTTTTTTTTTATTAGCCTTAAAGGAAGCTAGATTCTTCTGCTGAATTGCCAATTCCCATGCTTTTTGTATAGCAAGTAGGTTATAGCTCTGTCTTGAGTTTCCTTTTCCTTTTTGTTTAATGACTAGTATGCTTTTAACTTCTTAGTAAATTTATCTCAGCCCAATCAAGCATGAGAGCAGAGCAGCTTTTTTTTTGAAATCCACAAACAAATTATTAAGGCTACTTTAAAGGAAAGGGTAAATAACATCTTACCTGGTCTTCATACTACATGATCAAACAGTGATAGAAAGAACTTAATTTTCAAACTTCTTAAAGCAAGAAACCTAGCTTGCTCTTCACTGAGCTTGGTTCAAGGTTTGGTGGATAGACTCATCAGCATTTTGGACCATCAACAATAAGCTGGCTAGGAAGCACTCTGTGGGTGCAATTAAAGGAAAGTTGAACATGCTGAAAATCGTAGGTGATGTAAGGTGTAGCAAAAATATTTGCAGGTAAAGTGACAATTATGTAACTAATGTATTCAATATATTTGAAAACATCCACTTTATGCTGAACTAAATCTTACTTACCAAAAAGTGAGCTGCTTCCTGTTCTGTGGCTTCTTCATTTGCCTTTAAATGCATGGGGCAAACAAACTCTTTTCTAAAACCTGTTTGAATAGTCTATGTAAAACAATGACAAACAAAACAAATAATTGCTGTTTAAACAATGGAAAAGTATATGTTCATGTCTGTTTCTCTGTCTTTTTGCAAAGTGTATTTTTGTGTCAATAACTTATCTACTGTTCTGGTTTTGTTTAGTGAGTGGGGGCCTAAGGTGGTAGCTTCTGTAGGAAACTGCTAGAAGTTGCTCCCATTTGTTCAGTGGACTTGGCTGGGCCTAGGGCGGACCAAGGCTGAGCCAATTGGTAGCAGAATGTCCCGTGATAACGCCTCTGCGATAATATATTTAAGAAGGAGAAAATAGGAAAAAAAAAAGGAGAAGATGTGAAGCAGCTAAGCGGGGGCAGAGAGGGGGAGGCGCGAGCCTTGTGGGCCTTGCAGGCCTCACCCTCTGGCCTCCTGCCGGGCAGCCGACTGGGTCCAACTTGGCCCGGCCCGGCTGCAAGAAGTGGAGGGGAGATGAGAAGTGAATAAGATGTAAAAAGGATCCTGAGAGACATCTGCCAGCCTGTTGTGAGGACCGGCTGCAGACGCCAAGGTCAGTGAAGAAGGAGGGGGAGGAGTAATGCGGCTCCTGGCCAAGATTCCCCTGCAGCCTGTGGTGAAAACCATGGTGGAGCAGGTTGTCCCCCTGCAGCCCATGGAGGTCCACGGAGGAGCAGAGATTCACTTGCAGCCTGTGGAGGACCCCACACCAGTGCAGATAGCTTGATCCTTGACAATGTGCTTGTATTGCTATTAATAGCCATAGCAACAATTATTGCAATATAATTACCTTATAATCACATTATACTGGAAGTTATGGCAGTCATAGAAAACTTATTTTATGATGGAACAACTCATCCTCTCCCTTGGAACGTGTACTACTTGCTTAGCCTGGATGTCTGACATTAAAATAAGTCAAGTTAGTGAAACGGAATCCTATGTTTACTCTCCACAGTTATGAACTACAGTTCTATTGTAGCAGGCTTTCTCTATACAAGTTGAATGCAAATAGAAAGATAGCCACTGTTTCTAATGTAGCCCACTCCCTCCTACAACTATGGCTGGTTGATTGTTGGTGTATGCTTAAATATTACTTCTTGTTTCGAATTTTGCCACACAATGTCCAAAAAAAAATTATAGTTTTTGAACTTTTTTTTTCATCCATCAGTTTGTCTCTTGTCATAACCAAATATTCTGAATCTTAAAGATGCAGTTTGTTCTCCCTTCAAAAGTACCTCAGGAATCACAGCTAGAACACATAACTGTCCAGACTCTATCATCAGGAAGCTGAGTGCAAAGCATAGTATTTCTGACCAAAGGCATCCTATGCTTATGTGAGTAAAGCAGAGGAGCCTTGTTGACAAAGCCTTAGCTTTTTCAGTATGAGTGACAGCACTGGCACATGTTTTAGATGCACATGCTGGGTAAGGAGCATGGACTGCCACTGCTTTGACTTTTCATTCAAAAGCCTTTACCTGATATTCTTAGTCTTGTGCAGTAGCTCTGGTGGGTGTTTTGTTTCTTGAATCTATCTCTGACATTTTGTGAATAAAGGTTGCTTGTAGAGCTTCTTAAAGGATCTGGCCTCTGGAATTACCTTCTGTCCTTGGGGCAGAGCAGTGCTTAGTGACTTCTGTGACAGATCTGAGACACTGAGAAGAATACAGTGGATCAGAAAATCTTGAAACCAAATGGTATTGACACAGTAACTAAAAATTATCTCATACATTATGAACAAAAATTAAAATCTAAAGAATCAAAGTGCAAAACTGTAGTCAATAGCAACTCAGAACACTTTGTAATTAATCCTCTTTTCCAGTCCTCTGTGCTGTGATACAGACTACTCAAACATTATTGAAATGGTTTAGAAATTGAACCGATAGCAGCTGATTATTTTTAAAAGATGGGTTCCAGGATTACTAACTTGAGAAGTTTTCTAAATTGGAATAACTCATTAGCTATATAATAACAATGTGAAAAACAGCACATTTATATTCTATCCTACATTTTGTTGCTGATTCCAAGATGGTAATTCAGTATTGCTAACAACATTTCTTTTGGCCTTCTACTCATTTTATCTGATTTCATATAAATACCTTTGAATTCATTTATGAGTATTGTTGAGAGTGAATTAATCACCTTGGTAATATTAAATGTATTTGAACATTCAATAGAAAAGGTATTTAAAGTTAATATCCCTTGAATAATTTGCTAAGGCAAGTCTTATACAGTATAGAATATCAGATGTGATAGCTAGTAAGTATCTTTGCTTTTTCTTTATGATATGTGCAAGCTAGAACTGTGTCAAATTACTTGCAAGAGAGTAGAGTAAATCTCTCTGTGAGACTTCCTAAGGACACCAAGGTAGTAAAGTTGTCATATTCCTAATTTATCGATAAGTTTAGCAATTCCTTTAGCAAGAATTAAAAATAATTTGCAAAATCTTTCTGCCCCGCATCTTACTCCAGTAAAGGAACAGCCCAGATTCCACTGAAATTCATAGCTTATTGAATGGGACATCCTACTTTGTAAAGCTCCCTTGAGATCTCCTGCTTTTAGTTTCCACATTTTTCATGTAAAGGATGATGGGATGTGGTGTCAAACACATTAGCTCCACTACATGAGTGTCTAATTTTCACAACATATAGATGTCATCCAAAGAGGAGCATTAGTTTACCAACTGGTCACAGCAGTTCCTAACTTCCAGGCTCCAAAATTAGAAGCAGTACACTGTATGCTGTTGGCCTAAGAAGGTCTTTCTAATCTGTTGAGGTGCAGTCTCATCATAGCACAGCTCTGGGACCTTAGGAGCTAGCTTGCTGATTTTACATTATATTCCATTTGAAAATAAAAAGCTCTATTGGGAATAAAATAGCGTGTGAGCTGAGCACTGAAAAATCAGAACAATTTATATGGAGAATCAAAAGAGACAGAAGACACCAGCCAATACTAAGGTTGAAAAATCTAACAAGTTTCAAATTTATTTTACTGAATATGATGTGTTTTTGTCCAACAGCTAGCTGAATATAGAGTAGATTTTACATATTAAAGGCATTTGAAAGCAAAATCCACAGGATATTGCATTTCTGTCAAAAGTTCCTGACCAAGAAGGTTGCAGTGCACAAAATAATGAAAGACATTTTCAGTAAGAATGTATTCTATCTGGTCAGTGTGTTCCATTGACCAAACCAAGTTTGTATTCCTTTATAAAATCAAGCTGTCTTTTGCTGTCAGATCAGCTCTACTTCTTCTCCTTATGCAGACTGTTCCTTACACGAATTAAACTAAGCATGTTCTTTTGCCTTGTAACAACAAACAACATTTCAGATGTTACACTGAATGGTTAGAAGCTGCTGTCATTTATCCCTTTCATTTCCCTGCAGTTTCCCAGCTCGTTTCTGATATGCATCTGCATCCACAGGAAAGTATTTCTGGCTTATATTTGGCTTTGACATTCTAACTCCAGCAGAAAAGCAAGGCAGAATAAGCCTAATAATAAAGTATATTTTGAGTAATGAAGGCTAATCATCATTTTAGAGTTAGGTGACAACATCAGACATCATCTGCTAGAGATCTTCACTGACTGGATAAATAAGACAATATTCTCCATTTTAGGAGGCACAGGCATGGACAATCTGTGAAGGTATCTTGCAAATCAAAATAAAATAGTGAATACTCAAACTAACAAAAAATTTTCAGTATAGCTGTAAGTCTGAAATTATTTTTTATTAACAGAATGTGATGGTTAAGAAGGACCATCACAGGCAGGAAAGCTGCCCTCTTTAGAGTTTAAGGGAAAAAACTCCCAGCATTTAGTAGCCTTTGAGTTGATGTAAAATTGAATGGGCTAGATTTTTATATCCTTCTTGCTTCAAGTGGCTACCTATTGTTTTCCATGTCACTGCCAGTTCTATTATCCAGAAATTCCAGTAAAGTATTTTGCAAAAAAAAATACTTAGGCCTACACTTAAACTTATGTCTCATGTATTACTTTGTGAATTAAGTTTATGTAGCTTTAGTCATCCTGGAATCCAGCATCAGGATCTAGTGCCTCTTTCAAGTAAAGCTGTGAAATTTTTCTTCATGTTAATTGCTATTTTAGTCTGCAAATTCTAACACATTTACTCATTGATAGAAAAGACATCTAACAGGTAAAGAGTATCAGAGTTAGAAAACTAAGAAACTGCAATTATATCAATCCATTAAATTTTAATAAGTATCTATTAAAGGGAAAATCCCAATTTACACATAAGTGTCTAAATGTAAAAACGGCTGTATGATACTGGGGGATGCTAATTGTTCACCTTATATGTTGCATATGAGCTCCTTCTATTCTTTCTTTCCAGTTCCTGATCTGTACTCTGTGGACTTTTGCAGTCAGAAGTAGAATGTTTGGATTTTGCTAAATACAACCAAAGATATCCTTTAAATCTCCACAGCTGAATCATGCAATATCTTTCCTTTACCCCTTTTATTTTCACATTTCCCTTTTTCCTTCTTCCTTCTCCCTCTCACTTCCCCCCCTTCACCTTTCCTCTTTCCTCTTTCCTCTTCTTTCAATGTGTTTTACAGAGAAATATAAGCCAAAAGGGGCAGTTATGATGAATCCTTCCAATAGCAGCACTTCCACAAAAAATATCTGGCTCTGTACAACAGGAAACTGATCTACAAATTTCTTTAAGTTCTACCGCTATTATTGCATTACTCAGCCGAATGCTGTAAACATATGAGTACCCATTTTCAGATAAATTGATTTTACAGCCAAATTTGGTTTTAGCAATTAAGGACAAAAAAGTTTTGGAAAAGAGTAAGAGTGAATGTAAAAACTACCCAGGAGAAAAAGAAATGAGGTTATCCTGCCAGTAGTCATCCCTTAGCATTCCTCAACTACTCATGCTCCTGTAGCAGTGCAGGTATGCTTATTTACATACATTCTACTTACCTGTCCTTTGCTCTAAAAGAGGCAGGGGTGATGGGTAAGGTTTTGTATACTTGTTACTGGTCCAGCTGCTTCACTAATTTCATTCCTAAACTGCAGCAGTAAGAAGACACTGCATTGTAATAAATCATAAAGATGACTCCTGGAACAGCTCCAAGTCCAGATGATATTCAGTTTTTGGCTGCTGGAATCTTCTTGGGTTTGGGTAAAATTGGGTTACTTAGTTACATAGCAGACAAGTGTGAACAGTGAGTTTCAGCCTAATGGCTACAGTGAAGAGCAAGGCTAAGACTAGTGTAGAACAGCAGATTTAATGACTTAAAATATGTCTCTTTTTTTTTTTTCCAGTTGTACAAATCCACTGTAGCAAAGAACCAAACGCTTACAGATTACTTGGAACAAAAAAAGGGGGTTTGGTAACAGAATATTTAGGCTGGTACCCAAACCCTGTCACCCCTTTAGCCTTGTGTTGTATTATCTCTCCTCTTATTCTCTCAGAGGGTAGGGAGAGTGAGTGAGTGACTGCATAGGGCTTAGTCCCAAGTGGGGCTAAACTATACACTCTGCTGCTGGGACCTTTGTTTAAGTACTCTCAAAAGCACTGTTTTCACTCTAGCCCTGCCAACTAGCCCTGTTTGTTGATTGAAGAAACTGGTGATATTGCATGGGCTCTGGTGTGAACAATGTAGGGATGACCTGTTCTGTATACTACTGCCGAAATGATTGATTGCTTAGGTAAGAGTGGTTCCTGGATAAAGGAAGCTGAATATTAGGTCAATAACAGTCAAAGATTCAAAGAAGAATACAGCTCCTGAGCATGAAGATGAGCTTCTTCAAAGAGGTAAGTCTTTTAGGAGCTACTTTGAATGATAGTGGGCTGAGCAAACAAAAAAGCAGACAACCATCGAAAATTCCAAGGTGCTATCCAAAGCACACTGCTGTTTATTTTTCTCTAAACCTTTAGAATCTATTTCTTTGTGTTTTTGAGGTTATACCTGTATGTATTTATGAAAAAAAAATTTGTCTTGAGCAAAGAAATTCAGAGAATGAGAGAGAATCAGTTATGATAAATCTTAGATCACTTTGTGAATAACTTAATAGGGCTAATATACTGCAAGAAAAGCCAATAGAAGTACCAAAAAGGACAGAAATATATTGACAGATTATCTATTTTTTAAAGACTGGATAATTCTATGGTTAAGAGCATTTATTGCAATACAGGCAAATAAAATATTATTTATTCACCAAACATAACAGGAAAAGAACTTCACTAGTTCTGTGTTTCATTGCTTTATACAGTTCCATCATAATCTAAATGTTTTTTATTTTTTTATTTTGATTTTTTTTTATTGCATTCTGATTGTTTTATATTTATAATTTAATACAAAGGCAGATAGGTCAAAATCAAAATGCAACATTTAGATATGCATGCTTCATGAGTCAGTGAACCAGCTAATTAAATGTGAAAATAAAAAGGAAGGTCCTCCAGAATGGATATTATTGCTGTCCTGAAGGAGAGAAAGTTTGTATTAACATTGTCTAAGCTTATCTGAGGAAATACAAATAAATCAAAGTATCTTAGTCTCTTTTGTAGTTATATTATTTCTACACATATTTGTGATCTTAGGCATTGTTTTCTCTGTAGTTTTACAGTGTATTGATGAAAGAAAAGTAATACAAAGCCAGTCATGCCAATATCTCATTATCAGTCTAGGAAGAAAAAGAGGTATGTGTGAATTGGACAGCATTGATATGCTGCAACATTTGTGAAAATAAAATACTAGTGAAGAGTGTGACTTAATTGTAACCTCTAGGATAGATCCTGCCACTAGCGATACCCCCTCTCCTGTCCCACTTGGCTTACACTGGAATAGGTCACAGTGGCCAAATTGGACTTCCACCATCCCAGGAACAGACCCAGAAACAAACTGCAATGGGAGAAGCTTTTCCCTTCTCTGACATGGGAGGGGATAAATCTCAGTTCTGTTAAAGTGAGGTAATACACAACTCATATTGATTTCAGTGAAAGTTAAGATGCTGAGTACCTTTAAAGACTGAGTCTATTTGTTTTGATCTTTTTCTTCTTCCTTTCCTTATCTTCCTTGGTACAAGTGACAGTACAAAAGAGAGCCAGAACACCTTCCATTTTGTATTCGTCCATCCTCCCTCCCCTCATTTTCTCTCAGCTGAGAGCACTGTTTGTTCAGTTTAGTACTCCCGCCCATCCCCATGCTTGAGCTCGTGCAAGCAGAGGAGCAAGTGCCTCACTTCTCACATGTCTCTGTGAAGGCCATGAAATTACATTCATTTTAAGTTATTGCTGAGGGTGAAGCTAGAGATTTTTTTTTTTAACTGGGGACATGGTTTGAAAATATGAAAACTGTGTTTCTTACTGCGACTTTATATATACATATACACACACGTGTGTATATATATATACACATACACTTTTTGGGTTAAAGAATAACAAAATCTCTGTGTGATAGCAGAAAGATCCAAGAGGGGAAAAAAAAAAAAAACCAGTAAAAAATGACACCACCTTACTGTCATTGTGTCTTAATAAAGGTGGTTATCTCTCAGACAAAATGTAATACACTGTAGAAATGAGTAATGTCAAGATGGGACATGCCCATTTTAAAAAGTGCAGTTATTTTTAGCTCTGACACCACCTATTCATTTTGCAGCAAGTATCTGAACTCAGCTGGGCGAATAAAGTTATAAGCACTCTATTTTTCCAAATTTTCAAAAGGAGCTTAAATAGGCATGTTCCCTCCACTTGCTGCTGTCAGATTACCCATGGCACTGAGGATCACAGGCAGTAACAGGCATAAAAATCAGATGAGGGAGACAGAAAGGTAAGAGTGTAGGGTCTGTCCTCAGCAAAACCAGTGGTGTGATACTACTGATATAATTTCTTTTATGTGTATTGAAAGCAAGTAGCATGGAGAGAAAAGTGGCTAGAAACAAGCAAATGCCTCAGTAATGTAGACACAGAGAAATAAAGAAGAGGGAGCAGAAGAAATAAAGGTGTTTCCTTGATCTTAGCGGCACATTTTGCACAGTGCTTTACAGATGTCAGAATGACCACAGCCTCCTTTGCAGTAAGGTCTGCAATGCAATGGCCTGGTGTAACTGAGATGGATGGCTTCTTTCAGACACCAAGAACGGACACAGAGCCCAAGCCATCAGGCGGGTGTGGGATGATGAGACACGTCTGAGGTCAGGCCAGGAACATGGGTCAGGATCAGATGTTTTTCCCTCAGCCACTGCAGTCTCTCCCTGAATGAGTCTTGCAGGATACTCTTGCCGTATACTCTTAAAGAGCTCTTATTAAAGGACTCAAACTTAATTTTTTAATCTCAAAAAAAAAAAGAGTTTAATTGTCAGCTCTCAGGATCTGCAGACTACTTCAGTATTTTGTTCCACCTGTTAGAGTAGAATAAAAACGAAAATTTCCAATAACCCTTGGAGTTTGAGGATTTAGACTGGAATGGCACCAAATTGACTCACTCTTTGAAACTCGTTAGGGAAACTAAAATTACACAGACAAAACGTATTTCTTCTCACATACATAACTGACTATTTTTCATTAAAAAAAAAGACACAGTAACATGGCAAACGTATTTCCTGTTCAACAAGCATTTTTATGGTCACTCTGAATTGCAATTGAACATCATTCCCTATGTACTATGGCAGAAATTAAATAAATCAAAGTTTAAATAACTTTAAAAATTTTTCAAAATATTAGAAAATATAAAGTTATTCTATATTCTGTGTTCCAAAGAGAAAACACCTTGATTTGCGTACAAGTTTTAACAAATCGTAGGATTTTGTTGTTTAGAAGCATGAAAGAAATATTAGCAAGTATAAACATTAATTATTTTTGTTGAACTGCATTTCTCCTAGAATACTTTCTCTCAGACTTCTCTGGCAGAGGAGGAAAAGGAGGAATACACTCTCTTAATTTCATTGTGAATCTGATTCAGCGAAGTATTAGAGCACATAATTGGGTCCAGAGAGATTTTAACTGCATGCTCAAAGCTAAGCATTTACTTAAGACCTTGTTCAAGCCAGCATGGTCTGATTTCAAGTACAAGTCCCACAGAGGGCAGAATATGTCATCAAATGTTCCCCATTTATGGTAGAAGGATGTACAATGGTCAGAAATGCTTCCCAGTTTAGGGTTTGTTTTTGTCTGCTTGACTTTTTTTATACTGCATCTACACTGTGCTCGTGTAAAATCTGTTGGGTTTGTCTACAGGATCATTGTTCTTAAAGTAAAAAGACCCTTCTACTCTAGGGAGACTAAACCAAGTGCAGTAAAAAAAACCACCATACATTAAGAGCTGAGGTGACTGGGAATCTCTATGACAGGGTAATCTTTATGCCTGATTTGTTCAGCATTTCCCTGATATAATTTAGGACATGCTGAAAAGATGCAAGCAGAACATTATCTACCTAAAGTTCAGATCCTACATGGCTAACTATGATCACTGTGTTTCAGAGACTCCTCCTCAATGAAGCAATTGACCCTTGCAATTTCTCTGTGAGGCAGGAAAGCACAATGTCAAGAATTAGTGGATTAGGGTTTTTTTTTTTTTGCAATAGCTTAAGTCCAAACATCTCGTATAGGGGTGACATTGGAAGCTCAGCGATTCAAAACTATTTGTTTCACAAAGTAAATAAACCTGTTATCCACTTTTTTTTTGCACATTGAGGTATGTTGATACCCTGAAGAAGCAACCTTGAAAATGAGCCCAGTCACATATTAACTTCATTCTCTGCTAGGCTATAAACCACTGTGGTGGGTTTGAGATATCCAAGAGCAGGGCCAGATGGGGTTGAGGAAATAAGAGCTCACTTGGACACATTGTTTGCCTTTGCTGAGCTGTTTTTGGGCAGAGTGTTGCAAAATCAGGTTGTAATTAAACTTGTCTGGAGAAATAAAATACTTTGTCTCTTTTTACTCAGAGGTAAAGATGAAGATTTTCAACCTCAGCAAGAGCTGAGTTAATAAGGAGTGTGCTTACTCTCTGTGTTCCTGGAGGCATTTGATCCTCTACTCAAGCATTTTCCATTTCACTTTCTCCATGTCACTGAAGGACTATTTAATGTCAGGGAATTCAGCCAGAAATGATGGAGCTAGGGAGAGAGAGCTCAGATTCTTGCTGCAACTATGGCTGTTCATAGGATCACTGGCACTGGTGCTCCAAGTGCCACAGCACTAGTGGCTTGGACACTTAAATGCAAAGAGATATTCATGTTACTTCTCACAAAACCTTTAGATTTCCCTCTTTTTTTTTTTTCCAGAGCACAATAAATCTAATGACCTCCAAATCAACAAATCCTATTGTAAAATGTCTGAAAAAGTAAATTCCTGAATTGTTAAGTTACTTGGTGGGCATCCTATTTAATCTCTATCCTGTGTTGGATTGATCCCTCACATTTAAACAGTTTCAAATATTTTAAAGCAAAGATTTTATCAAAACAAGCTTTACCAGGCAAGTCCTACTTACCACAGACTAAAAAAAAATATGTTGTGGTTTGCACTTTAGAGTTTAAAGATCTGTAAAATCTAGGGAATCATCATTTAACCAAAGCCGGTATGTCCTGACCTTGTGGTATTAACTGATTACTATAAATCTTCTTTCTGCTTAGAAAACTATGCTAACATTTTCAATTTTGACATTGGCTTCCAAAGTCAGCAAGCACTGAAATCACAGTGAACTGCACGTCCCTTCCTTAGTCATATCACTGCTTTCTACAGATTCAGAAAACTATTTTATCCTGTTGTACTTCCATTGTAATGTACTTGTTCATAACTGTACAAGGTAGCAACATGCTTTAAGAAAAAATGGATGCTGACTCCCTAAGCTGCTGATAGCTGTCACATTCTGCCTCTTACTATTACAGCACCATTAATTTACAAAATTTTTCAAAAGTTCTCTAGCACAAAAAGGTAATAAAAAATGCTCAGGTTTGAACTGGTGGATAGTACAGTCATGATATACTGTGTAACGTGGTGCTCCCAGACTGGGGGCTGTGGAGAAAATAGGAAATATTGGGAAAAGGAGGATTTTTAAAGCTGTAATATAATCAAATGAGAATTTGAATGCTGAATGTATTTTGCTTGAGATTGGACAAATACTAACAAAGTGAATTGTGTGTTTTTTCAAGTCTCATGTTTCTTAAATAAAAAGCACCATTCTGCAGATATCAGGACACCAAGACTTCTGGTTGCTAATCTTTCTGAGGTAAATTAAACGTAATGGATTCAGTGTCTTAAGACACATCTAAATATTAAAGAACTCTGTCTAGTGAAGATCTAATTCTGTACAGCCCAAACATATGTGCTGATGACTTGAACAGTTCCAGCACAAAGGGCACTTTAGCACCATCAGAGTAAGACACATGATGCTCTTAAACTTCACAGAGAATGATCTTCAGCAATGGAGCTGAATAAAAGAATGACTATTCCTAGGATTTTACAAAGCCCTCTTTTTAATTTCCCATCATACCCTTAGATCATGATCTCCTGTAGTATGATCTTCAGTCTCCTATCTTAGGAAATACAAAAATATCTATTTTTGTGCTATGTTTAGCAACACTTAGTGTTACACCACACCAAGCAGTCTTTGTCTCTTCCTGCTGCCAGTCTGCAGGGGCTAAGCAAATCTTTTCTGACTCTTAGCCTGACTCAAACTGCAGATAAACTTTACACCCATCAGAGATTAGGCAAACATTTGCCTTCTCCTGCTTCTGTGGCTATCCTGATCCCTGATTCTGTCAAAATCAGTTTTACAGCCTGACAGCTGGCTGAAATTTTCATTTATTTTAGCAGCTTGAGAACTGCTTGCCTGTGTTGTGCGACAAAGACCAACAGCTTGTCCTGATACTTTTTATGCAACCATGTCATATATACATTTTTAGCAACTTAATTCTGAACTTCAGTGCATTTGAAAGTTGTCAGCCCCTTCTACTTTCCTGTAAGGAAAAAAAAAAACAGCAATGGCCAAAGAACATTGAAAACAGGTGCCATAAATGCATATTTAAACAAGCCAACAAATTTAGTTATCCAATGTATAGAAGAATTTTCATCAGCACAAATGTTCTTGAAAACAAAATGTAATTACTTTACTAGTATATTCAGGAGAGGCTGTTATTTTGATACATCTTAGCACTTGTCAGCCTCCATATGTGTAGTTTGCTTTTTTTAAAGTCCTTTTTAATCACTTGGCTGTCTAACTGCAGAAGCTTTTAAGTTGGTGCTGTCTTTTGTCTTGAGAGCCCACTCTCCACAAACGCATAGGACGCATAGGATTCTCTTTGAATCCCAGTATAAGTAACACATCATTGCCCTCATTAAACAGCATCCATCAGAAATGCTGTTCTTTGCCAACTATTTGCCTGAGTTCAGGCATCTCGACCCCCAACACATAACAACAGCTCTCCTTCCCTGCTAGAGTGCAGCTACACGGTGCTTTGGAAAGAGTCAGCAAGCTTCAGTAGTGCTTTTGGGGAAAACCCTTGCAGAAAGTTAAACATTAGCTAGAAAGTGTAAGACAAGTTCAGTCTGTTTGTTAATGGTGAAGACAAGTGCAGTTAAGATACCTGAAGATAAAACTGAAGAGTCACAAATACCTTTGGGAAATAATATTCAAAGATAGAGGAAAAACTGGAAAACAGTGATGCAGAAAAGGTCCCTGGCTTCACTGCAGCCTGTCACTTGGCCTATAAAGGGAGCCTTAACACTCATGGAAACTTTATCCACCCTAGCCCTGCTAGTTAGGTGCTACAGTCCTCTTGCAAGATGCAAAGATTCAGCCCTGAAGACTGCCAACCATAGGTGTCCTGAATGCCCCTCAGCCCACCTGCCAGTTGGCAATGAATGCTGAGAGAGCATTGCTAATGTCGACACCCCCACAGTCTATCTGAAATTTGCTGTGCCCAACTGTCATAAGTTAGAAAGTAATTCTACTCTTGAGGAATATACATATTCTATTGAGGGAATATCTTCTCTGAATGTTACTGACCAACTCTAAGGTTTAAATAAACCAGTGTTAAATCAAATGTGGAAAATTATAAGACTTTAAAGTTGGCTTATACAGACTTCCCTCAGAAGATTATAGCTCAATTTAAACCTGTATAGAAAGAAGTAAATGGCTATAGTTCAGACTACAGAGCTGTGCCTTCAAGTTGAGATCAAATACATCAAATCTGTAACTCACCTTATGGCTTTGCACGTATTAAGTCTGACCAGATGGGCTGGCAGTATTTTAATAGGAACTTTCTTCTTCCCTTTCTTTTTTTTTTTTTTTGTTTTAACAGCACATTGCAGAACAGTCTCTTAAAATGAGATGTTGTGAAGTGTATACAAAAGATATTTTAAAATAGTATGTCCTTGTGGGAAGAAAATAAAAAAAAAAAAGAACAAAGGTTGCAAAACTTGGATTGAACTAAGACAATTCTGTGCTGTCTGCAAGCACCTTCTTTAACAGCTAGGCCCAGATCTCAGGTTGGGTGCTTAAGGGCTGTTTACACCAAGAACTTTTGCTTGCATAGGACCAAGTGACACTAGCTTTTTGTTTGTTTCCTTGGTTGTTTTTTTTTTTTCTGATTGGTTTTCATAATTCAGGACTTAAATTTTGTTAACTTGCACATCCATATGGACACTGACTGTGAGCATTGGCCTGATATTCCTGGAACGTCAAAGCTTGAACGCTAGGCCTAAGTTCTGTGAGAACTAGAATTTTTATTATGCGGGAATACAAGCTATTTTAATGCTCTCATTTAAGTATAACAGTGGGTTAAATGAGTAGAATTAATTCATATGTCACCATTTAGGGCTATGAGACTGAGATATACAATATCTGCCATACTGGATGAGATCAAAAGTTCAGCTAGCTCAGCAGCTCATCTCTGGTAGAAGCCAGTAGCAGCTGCTTAGGGAAAGAGTAGAAGACACCAGGCATGTGTAGAGTAATCTTTTCTCTGGTTATATATTCCCAACTTTTCACAGTCAATGATTTAGAGATTTTGTGAGCCAGAGATTACATGCATATTGGAAAGTTTAATAGACCTGTTTTCGATCCAGTTGTCTAATCTCTTTTAGTCCGATTTACACTTTTGGTTTCTAAAGTCTGTTCATGCAGTGAGTTCTACCATTAGTGTTTTATTAAAAGGACTTATATTTTTCTTCAATTTAAATCTTTTGCCTGATAATTTTACTAGCTTCTCATGAGTACTTGTGCTGGAATGAAGGAAAAATTATATTTCTCTGTGATAGTTGTTCCTTCTTTACCTTCTGCATGATTTTGTAAACCTCTATCATACCTATCTTCTTTTTTTTTTAATTTTCCAAGCTAAAAAAATACAGTATTACGTATTAGTGGCTGTTGTTTCATATGGCTAAATATTCTCTTTCTTGATTTGATTAATTTGTTCTTTTCTAGTTAGCAGGAGGGACGAGAACTACATAGTGAATTGGTGATGTAGGCTTATCATGTATTTACTCACCAGAATTATATTCTGTTTCCATTTTGTTCCCTTTCTGAATAATTGCCATTTTGATTGTCACTGATCCAATGAATTAAAAAACTTGTCCTCAACTGAATCTGTGGGGTAACGTTAGCAAACTGCTGGGTGTTGCAAGGCAGAACTTACAGTCTAGCAACAAAGCTACGAGTGGGGCTGGGCTGCATGTGCGCGGGAAGGGCTGCGACGGGGGCTGCAGGAACACAGGAGGGGCGGTCCACAGCGATTCACACGCTAGGCGCGGATAGGTCCATGGGCGCAGGGGGCGGGTGCGTTCGCGTGCGTAGCGGATGTATGGGTATATAGTACTGTGTTGCGCAGCATTAAATTGACGGCTTAGCTTGACGGTATCCGTGTGATGCCCTGTTTTCCCCGGGGTGGGGCTCCAGTGCGTCCTGGGTTGGTTTGCTGGCAAGAGAGCTGGCAGAATCAAAGTTTATTTTTACTTCTTTTTCCTGTGCATTCAGGGCATTAAATACATTTTGGTCTAACTTCAGGGGCATGTATACAGCTTATCTCCTGTGACAAATACAAATTTCACTCTGTAATTTTGTCTCAATAAATGTGCCTTAAATACATCTAAACTTTTCTAAAGGTAAAATATCTGCAAGGACAGGAAATATAAAATATGTTTATGGAAGAACTGAATTACTAAACTGTAAATTAAATTTACACATTATAAGTATTTTATTTAGAAAGTGCTAGAAGTATATGCACTAAGCAGCATACAGCATTTGGCACAAAGATCTTTCAAAATCTATCTTCTCAAATAAACTTTCCATTGGCTCCTATTAAGACTCTTTCACTGCTATGAAATAACTTTTAAAACCTTTTAGTGTTGCTCAATATAATGAAATGCTATCTATGTGCTGAATATATTACTTCAATCTACTTTTCAGTTGAGTCACAGTAACATATTCTAAGATATCTGGTTGAGAGGATTTTCCAAGAGCTAGGCAAAGTTGGTTTTGTGTCATCATTACAGAAATTTGTTAGATAGTTTTGCAGTTCTCCAAAAATTTGTAATAATTCACACTCAGTAAGATGAAGTGCAACAAACTAACATTTCCTTTACAAAAGGAAAACATTGTTACCAACACTTCTTCATGCTTGTGGCTTTTTTTTCAGTCTAACTCTGAATTACAATAGGCAGTCACTTTTAAAGCTGATCCTGCAATAACTATATACTGAGATATTATGTTTTCATATTTGCAGCTTCCTTTAAAGGGAAGAGGTGGCATGATTCAGAGCTTTTGGTGCAACTTGCCTTTTTACTTTGGTGGGCAATGGGAAGGCTTTTATGGAATCCAGGTCCATAAAAAACTTTACATTTGATTAGTTTTGCAAGACATTGCAGCTGTCAATAGTTGGTATAATAACCTTGTTCTTAAAAAGCCTCTGAATAGACTATTGTTCTTTAATCTGTGTTAATGTTTCAGGGAAAATAATGTAATAGTAGGAAAATACTAATTGTAAAAACCAATGTGTCCGAGAGAAAACACCTTGAGGAAGCTAGGAAGTGAGCATTACTAAAAAAAGCTGTAGCTCCCGATTATTCTCTCTCAGTACTAATAGATTGTGAACAGTCATTATAATATTGCATTTGAAGGGATAGCAGAGTTTTATACTATACAGTCAACATGAAGACTCTGGATTTCATTAGACAGTAACAAGTATAACAAGACATTTAACTGGGGACATGCTGTCTGAACTGTGATTGGGCAGAAGAACTTACCAGTTTAGTGCTGTTGTGTTCTTTCCTCTGGGAGAAGAGGGTACAATAGATTGATTTAAAGAAAAAAGAAAAAAAAAAAAAGCATATGTATAAACAAAGTAACAATTATTATTGTGGTTTTCCAGGTTATTTTGTAAAGCATGGTTTGGTTATCTTACACAAAAATGGAAAAGGGAAGAAAACTGTATACCTTGTACATGTGTGGATTTTGTTTTTTTTTTCTTCTCCAGAATTTTGCATAAACAAACCAGAAATATATCGGTCTTGTGGAATTCTTTCTTGCATATTTTGTACAGAAGAGTATTTTTTTCTTTTTTCCGCAGCTTCATTGGAACATTGTGACTTCCCCCCCTGCCCCGAAATGCAAGGAATCTTCAGCAGTTAAATTAACTTCAAAACGAAATGCACAATATCTGAGTGAATGCATTCGATCTGAAAGTCAGGACCTCTGCAAGACACATCTTTAAACAGAACATGTGCTTATCCAAAGTGTACGCAAGTAATTAAGCTCAACCCTAATTTTCTTAACTGTAATTGAATTTCATGGTGTGTGGAGTATTGTGGAGTTACCTACCAGCGGTTTAAATAAGCTTTGGCAGCATTAGAGACAGCATGTTTATAGCATCACAGTGGGAAGTTTTAAAAGTCACTGATTCCCTAAATGCTAAATGTACAACAAGCTTTTTAAAAATTTCTTTTGAACTATCAGTTCACATATCTACACAAATCCTCTTGATGCAGCTATGCTGTTTTTCAGTATCTTCTGTTTGCTAAAGGGAAAAAAGTTATTATTTTGCTTTTGTAGAGTGGCATTCTTCTTGCAACTGGTCCCATCAGCGGGTGAGAACTCTTTATGAATTTGAGTCTCCTTTCTCCTGGTGAATCTCTGGATTTGTAACTGTTCCTCAAGAGCCGTTTAAAAGCTAACCATTTCACAGCTTAGATACTATCAATGAACTCCTCTTTTGGGTGAAAAAACCAAAACATTCAAAGGAGTGCCTCATCTTCTGCTTTTACAAAATAGTTTCATAGCTGTAAGGATAAGAAATGCTGTGACATGAAATATGTGAGCTTTGGAGTATGTTTATTTGTTGCAATGTATTTAAGATCCTGTGTTCTCCATGGCTCTTCTAATCTCCCTTCCTCCCACCCCACTGTATGGTAGATTGTGACAGTCACACTTCAGAAGTAAAGTCTCCTCCACTTTTCAGATCTGTCTGAAAAAAATACCTTTCTGTCCTAGATATGAGAAAAGAGGATCACTTGTTTCTACTTCCACTGCAGATAACAGTGATTTTTAAGCAACTTTTTCCTGCAGGCTTGAGTGAATGTGATTTGTATATCATAGTACATAGGAGGCCAAAGGTAATAGAATGTGAAATATGGAATATGGTGATAGAGCTAATGTGCCAAACCTCATGCTCAATTCATTAATAATTCTCATGCTGTTATTTATGTCCAAGTATAACAATACTACAGATAAGATTAAGCTCTCAAAGTGGAAAGCCATGGAAAAAAATAGGAATATAAATGGCTAAATAAGTTATATCAATATTAGCTGAATTGTAGATATTTCCTCCACCTATGACAAGTCAAACAATTACTTTCTAGTAATTCATTTAGTTCTGACTCCTTCCAAATGGTGGATTATCTAAAGCTGGAGAATGACTGTAACAGGAAAAGCACAAAGTACTGCTATCTGTAAGAGGGCAGTTTTGAAGGCTGTTGCTGTGTTGCAGAAAGGATTTCACATGTGAGAGCCTTTGGGTAAATGTTTTTTGATCCTAAAATTGGTTTTCTCATGTTCATCATCAACTAGGAGTGAGGAAAGTATTAATAAGAATGATAAAATATAAGAAATTCTGGACAGCTGAAGAAAATCTTCCTACACTGATATCTGTGAAAGAGTGGCACAACAGAGCAGCTTTACCTTCACAGTGCCGTTTGCAGCACCATTCTGTATACTTTATACGGTTCCTACTTTACAGCTTGCATAGAGATGGTTTTCCATAAGCTATGGAAAAATTTGAAAACAGGCTTTTTTTTTTTTTTTTTTTGAGGGGGGGGAGGAAGAAGGGAGGAGGGAAAAAACTGTTCCCAAGATAAACTCTTTCACTTCTAGGTGAAAGTAGAGAACCTCATTTATCTAAACAATAAAAACTTAATCTATATTTTTAAGATGTTTCCTATCAATAGGAAAAGTTCCCTTGTTTTGCTGATAGTTCCTTCAGTCAGGGTGTGAACTTGAGGCAGTAATTCTGAAAACAGGTAACCTTTATGTACCACAAGTGCTCATAGAGAAGAGCAGAGTTGAAGGGAAGAGGGAAGGCAAGGAAACTCAAAATTTAGTTCTTTATGCAAAAGTACAGGAATTGCAGATTACAGTGTTTTTAGCAGTTTCTCAGTCATCTTCTAGTGATTTCTGTCTTATGCTAATGTCAAAAACCTACTGTCCCACAACCTGTGTGTGTTGTCCAAGTGAAACAGTAATCAAAATCTGTTTCCAGTTTATCTGCAGGATTATATCTACACAAGGGTTAGACTACTTTTCTTCTGTTGAGATACAGACCTTTTTTTGTTTGTTTGTTTGTTTGTTTTTTTTTTCCCTTCATCTTTATCATTAGTTTATTCTGCTCCTGTTTTGGAGTTGTCCCAAGATTTTGTTCATGAAACATTTTTCATATCTTGCATCAGAACACAAATATCTAAATACTCTATTGGGAAATTCCTTCAGGCAGCTGTGCTTAGGGGATGGTTTATTGCTTCTCTTTGAGAATGATAATTAGTTGGTTTTTTTTTCTTTTTAATACATTTTTGCCTCTAAAAAAACACATTAGCCTCTGCCTTACAGATAAAGGGAATACATTTCATATAGAATATTTTAAATTTGGAATTTTAAATATTATAATGTTTAGTATTAATAAAATAGTACATACTTTTTTTTTCATGGTTTAGGTGTTCAGACTTAAATAACTGTGCTTAACAGCAACATTATTTCCCGAAGATTTCAATACTCACAAATGGAACAGTGCATGGCCACCAAAATAGAGTTGGTGTTTCTACACTTTAATGTCTTTGAATAGGCCTTGGAATTAACAAAATATTATAAGTTACATTGGATGGTAATGTCTATACGTATAAATCAGAACCACACCTCCTATCAAACCTAATGGGAAATCTTGCAGATAAAAACCTGTGTAATAACTCAAATACAGGTTCAAGTCTTCCATAAATTGTACATTTAAACTCTATGCCTTGATGAGAAGAAGAAACAGTTTTCTACCATAGTCACTTCTGTGGATATCAAAATCTTGGACCATAAAATGAGAAAAATATTTAATAACAATTTTTACTTTTTTTAAAGAATATTTTAATGTACATTATATTAATTGGAGGCCAGACAACTGTGTGTTGGACCTTTTTTTTTTGAGGGGAAAGAGGCGGGAGGGGAATAACTCTTTCAAGTTCTTGATAAATTGAAGAAATCATCTGATATTGTTGACCATATAGACCTGTTAAAGGTGAAAGAACTTTGCAGATAACTCAGTTTGCTGCTCGAACACAAGAACACCAGTAACACTAGGACTATACTCTCAGTACTATGCACTGCAGTTCCTCGACTGGAGTGTACATTTCTGTGCAGCAACAGGAGTCACACAGTGAGTAAAGTAACAGTTACACTGAAAGCTTCAGAATTAAATGACATTTCTGTTTGAAGTTATAGCATTTTATATAATGTACGGGGAATATTTAAGGTAGCAAGGCAAGTTTGTCTATCGATACAAAATGGGAAACCTAAAAGTGATTATTTTTTTTTTCTTTAAAAGAGAATAATAATATCTAATCCCTAATGCAACAGTCCAATGAAATATTTTAGGAATGAAAGACAACATGGTTCTACCAAATTATTTTAAGTCATTAGCAAAATAATGAAGAGTAATATGCGTAATAAATTCTCTCAAGTCTTTCAAAAAGAAAACAATGCTAACAAACATGTATACTCTGACTATCTTATTCTAATTAAATGTTTCATAAGACATTTTGATTAAGTGATAATTTTTAACTGAAATATTTCCAGGTGTCACACCAGTAGTAATGAAATAATCATTACAACACCTAGGCAAATTAAATATTGCTGAGAAAAAATCAAGCATAACCTTGTTAAAGCAAATTTATTCCAAGATACTTACTAATATTCAAAACCTCATTTTGGCCCCACACCGGAGACAGTTAATGTATCTTGTGGGGACCTGGAAATGAGATTCAGAATTATCAAGTGTGCTTTTAAAAATGTTGGGAGAAAAACCTATTAAAACAACTTTAAAACCTTGGCTTTTAGGAACCTTTTCCAAAAGTAACTTGCATGCTTGTGAATCAGTGTCCTTGAAAGCAAATTTAGCTTAGCTTCTAAATTCAATGTGCTAATGGAAGTCACCTGGAAACTGTGGGCCTTCCAGTAAGAGATACCTATATTCCTGTATACTTCAGCTGCCACATATATGAATTACATCACCTGAGTGTAAATCAGTAAGGGAAGAAACTCTTACACCTCTGTGAAGCAATAAGGCAGCAAGAAGCAGCTCACTCTCAAGAAATACTTATCTTTATCTCAAGTGGTTTCTGAAAACTTTAGCTCCCTCAGTGACTTCGGTAAATGCTAATGCTGAAACCATACCTTGTTCTCTTTGGGAATAACAGTGTGGGATGGATTACAGTCCATGCATTACACCTCAGTAACTGAGTTTGCTCCTGCATGCAGCCCCAAATAGGCAGTACAATACAATACAATAGTTACATCAACTGGGCAAATATCTACAAAAGTATTTCTTTTGCAACACTTACAATTCTCGTCTTTTTCTGAAATGAACTCAGTTTTAGCTTAGGGAATCTGTTATTAGCCTGCTGCAGCTGTTTCATGTGCACTCACCACGGAAGCTCTGCCCATCTGCAAAGAGTTTTTCTTGAAACCTGTTAATCTCCAGATGTTACAGTTATAATCATTGAAGTAAAGTCAGGAAAGAAATGTCAGAGGCTTTATGGTACATAGCATCTTGCAAAGAAGTTTGTAATTGTTTTTGAAAGGATTTTTTGTGTGTGTGTTTGGGAAATGCGTGATCTACTTACGTACTCTGGTCTACGACACTTCTTGTCACATCAGAGCAGATGACAGAATACCAGTGGATTATGAAGGCTTTGTAGAGAAGCAGGAAGATCCAAGATAATGCTTTCATATAGTATCTGTTAAGTTACAAATAAAATATATTATGTAATAGTAAAGAACCAACAAATATTCTTAAAAATTCCCAAGTAGCCTAAGGCTTCACAAAGAATGGAAATGTTTTCTTTTGTTCATTTAGTAGGTTCTCCTAGACAATGGGAGCCTTTATGTCTTCACAAACTACTACAATAAATGATAAAAGCATCCAATATAGTTGCATACATACTTGTTAACTGCAGAAAGCCACTTAATTTACTGTAATTGAGACGGAGCTGGGGACCATCAGAAGAAGTAATAGGAGTCTTCGCGGTATAAGACAAAGACAAACTCCTGTACCTCAGAGCTGTAGAAAAAGATCTTGTGTGACTCAGGAATAAAAGATACAACATTCCTCACCTTGAGGGGAGTTAGTGCTAGACCATCTATGATGTAATTGTGCAAATCAGCAGAGGGTAGGAAATGACAGTGACATGGGTGGAATTTCCAGGAGATGCTGTGAGTGATCCAGGAATTTTTCATGGGGGCTTTCTGGTGCAAAACAGGAATGGCCTATTGGTACCAAGTTCAGAAATAGCAATGTAGCATAATACATCTTCCTCCATTATAAATTTTCTCAAAAAAAAGCAAGGAAAAGCACTGTATTGCTTACCTACATCCTGGGCTAATAGATCGTGTGATCTTTTCTCAATGTCTATTTCTTCCAAGCAGTAAAGAAGAAGGGGACAAAACATGAGTCATTAGCCATGAAGAAAATCTTTTTCACAAAAAAAGGCATGTCCAGCATGTGATTCTTTCTTGTACAGTATACACTTATATTGCTATAATGGATTTTTTTTTTTCCTTGAACTTCACTGTTAGAGATTGTTCTCTCTCTTGTTGGATGTGCTCTGGCTGGTAACATTGCCATTTGTTGCTATGGAAATTGATGCCAGAGGTTGCAGGGCTACTGAGAGTGTGCTGGGTAAATCACTTAATGGAATATGACATTGTCAGACATCCATTATCTTTCATTTTTAGCAGTTTAATTTTCTCTCTTACTTTTCTGGGCTGCTACCACTTACTGATTAATAGCCCTGGTACAATGTGTATTTTTTAATGTATTGTGGTTTTATTGTAAACCTTTAGCCCTGCAATATTCAGATGCTTGTTATCCAGTTTTAAAATAAGTGAATGTTACAAGGAATGGACTCCCATACTCGGAGACTTCATGAGCTTTGTGCCAGCTTAATTTTCTTAGAAATCTGTATGAAGGTGGTAGACATACTCCAGAATAGTAGGTAAGTAATGTGTGTTGCTTATGTCATGTAAACTAAGTTAGGCTATGGTAGTGATTACATTAACAAAGAAATTTAACTCAAATTTTCGATTGCCCTTCAATTCCATGTATAATACAATAAAAGAAGGCTAAAGGATAATGGATAATGGTACTATGAAAAAAAGGCATAGGCTTTTAAGTTCAGTGGAAAAAAATGTAAATGATTTTTGAAGATGCAAGTTGAAAAAAATCTGAACTGGAGAAACAGCAGACATCAGCAATTTTAGTAACATTTGTACTCATGTTGTTGAGAAAAGAACAAGCCTTTTTTTTCTAGTGGAAGCTAGAAAGCCATCCTTAGATGTATGAGAGATCTGAGAAGAGTTCTTAATGAACTAGGAGCTTTTCTTTTCGCTCCTTTCCTTGTTCATGCTTACATCTTCAAGGCCATGTTCTCTGTGGGGAAAAGTGCTGGAGTGACACTAAAATAAGTTACTCTGATGTGTTTCACAGCTAAGGATCTGACCGCTATTAATCTTTTGACTTCAAAACAAGAAGCAACTATACCTGCTGTCAACTAGCAAGTACAAAGGCAAGGCATTAACCGTAGTACAGAATTTCCTGAACTTAGAAAAAAATATAGGAAAATACTTGCACAGTATATTTGTAAGCATTTATATGTTGCTGATGTCTGCTTCTAGGCACCAAGCAGTAACTAATATAACTTTATTGCACTAGTCGACCACTGTATCATCTGGAATAAAGCTTTAGTTTTTTAAAAAAATACAATTTGCATGGTAATTCATGTTTTGTATTTCTTTATGGTATGTATCAATCTCTTAATATAATAAGTAATTACAGGACTCATTAATCACAATATACATAGAAATACTGGCTCAAACTTAAGGTCCATCCAGTTTAATATCCTGTCTCAAACATTGAGATTTGAAGGCATTAAGGGTATATTGAGAGATAAAATAAGCATTTGGTCATATTCTAATTACTTGGTAGAGAATGGCTTAAGACTTGGAAGATATTTCTTATTCTTTTATTCTGCCCCTAGTTAGCCACAAATCTGACTATTACTTATATTCAAGTAAAAATTAAAAAAAAAAATGCTGAAAAATGTTTTTGGGAACCGCAATGGGAACCTGATAAAATAATTTTCCTCCAGCAAAGAGGTTTGATAAAAGGAATAAAGGAAAAATATTTTACCAAGATTGAAATGTCCCTGCTCCTTGGAGGGGGGTTGGATTAGATGACCTTTAAAGATCCCTTCCAAGCCAAACTATTTTATGATTCTATGATGGAGCTTGATTATAGTATTTTGTTAGGGAAGATTGCATACCTAAACGTTGAAGGATGAAGCTTATGGGTATTAATCTACTGCAACAGCTGACAGTCTCCTTTGTCCAGCTTTGAGCAATGTTGTCCTCTGCTCTTCCAAATCCTTAGTCATTCTACTGAAAGATGCAGTTTTGATTAAACAAACATGCTTCTTACTCATCCTTCATAGAACTTCCTTGGAAGATTACCTTCTACATCAAAAACATGTTTTTGTGAACCTGTCAGATGTGTTTGCAAAAACAGATTGTTAGTTCTTGTTCAATAAAAGCAGAGGTATAAATAAAATAAGTAACTAAAGGGGTTTTTTTTTTGTGTATTCAGGACTCCGGACTAAAAGGTTATCTGTCTTTGAATTTCCAACATAGATGAAGAAAAACATGATGGTTTATTTTTCAAGACAGAACTAGGTTGCAACATCAGTTTCCAGTTCTGTTCTGCCTCAAAGCTTGGAAGTATTTGCTTTCCAATGTTTTGATCCAATTGCTTTTCCAATATTTTGGTATAATTGCATTTCCATATGTTCTGTCCTCCCAAGTGAAAGTGTGAATCGAAACAACAAAAACAAATATAACACACTGAAGAATGAAGTTTTAGCATTGTTTTTTCTGTCTAGCATCATACATTTTAGGTTAAATCAACAGTTGGGGATGACTTCCTTCAAGAATTTTTTTTTTTTAAATGTAAAGCAGTGCTTTCCAAGTAGAAAATTCTGGTTTATGTTTTGTCAGCTGTAACTGGCTTTCTGAAGACTTGACGAATGAGAAAACAAGAAATCTAGAAGAAAAATGGAAGGGGTTTGGATTTGATTTCTTTTTTTTTTTTTTTTTTTTTGCTAGCAGATCTCAGACTTTAGCACTTCATGCATCATCTTTGCAATTTTAAGCATGGGTTAAGATTCTGTGGGTAATTGTTTACTTACTAAGCTTGTCTTAATAAACCATTTGTAGCCCATCTTGATGGCATGTCTATACATATTTTCTTTGAGCTTATATTCAGAATAGTTTTAGGTTTCCCACTGAATGTTTGGGTTTTATGTAGTGTTTGGTTTGTTTGTTTGTTTTCATTTGGGTAAGAAAAGACTTTGCTTCCTTTAAGACAGTCTTTTCCTTGAACAAAAGGTAAGGCTGAAATGCAAGAATTCTGTGGTGGGCTTTTTTTTCCTTCCCCCACCAAAAAGCCCAGACCCTGTTTTGCTGTCTGAGAAACACAAAACAATGAGTATTATTATTCACTTGATATTATTTTGGAGTTATAGTTTGAATGTTTTCTTTTCTTTACTTTTCATAAAGCTCTAGACTTGGATAACATCCCTACTGTATAACTCTGTAACATGAAACTCTGTATATAGGAAATATGCTTTGCTCAGAGATTTTTACCTAACGTGGGTGAACAGAACATAGCTTACATTTTCTATGAGGTAGCATACTTCAGTGCTGTTAAGCCAAAGGCAAGTATTTTGTTATCAGAAAACTTGAATGAGTGTTTTCCACCCCACCTTGCTCTTTTAAAATTACCTACCTCTGACTAGCTGTACTGATGGCAGGATATTCTTTATTTCTCTGTTTTGTGAGTAGTCTCTCTTCTGAGAGCTCTCTCAATAATAAAACCATGAATCCTGGTGTTTACTAGAAGGGGAAAAATGGTGTTTGACAGACTTTAAAATTTATCTCCGTATATGTTTGCAAAGAGAACCCTGTAACAACATAAATACATCTACTATTTTCAACATAGCTTTAGTATATGCATCCATTTTGTTTTCTCATACTTTCTCTATTATCTTCCTTTTGTTCCATTACTTTTTGGAACTCCAAGGATGAAGACCAACCTTCTATTCTATCAAAAATCAAACACTGTTTTCACAAATTGTATAAGCAGCAGGTGTTTATGGTATAACAACTCTGAATCAAGATTTTTCCTATTTTACTTTGTAAAATAGGTGTGAGGGGCTGGGGTTTTTGTGGGATTTTTGGTGTTGTTGGTTTTTATGTACTTTCCAAAAGGGGTTTTTTTTTGTTTATTTGCTTTTTTGTTGTTGTTGGTTTTGGTATCTGTGTCAATAATTTCAAATAAGACACACCTTCTTTTTTTTTTTCAGACAGTATTTTAAAGAGAATCCATTAAGTGCTCTATGAAACTTGCCACTTTACAGTAGGTAATAATTGAAATGACTACATTTGATGTCAGAAGTATAAAAAAAGAGTACTATTAATTCTCTTGGTCTCCAAGTATATTAAATCAGGCTGAGGGATAAACCCTTGAAATAGCATTACTCTTACATAGGCTACTACATTATTTTTTATTATTTCTTAAATAAGGTATCTGGGAATAAAATAATGCTTGATATTGCAACTTTATACCTTGTTTTATAACACTAAAAGGACATGTGTACTCTTGCTTGAAAAATATATCCATGGATTGTTATAGTGTTGACATACACTTGTAAGGACATAAAAAGAAAGAGCCATTGTGTCCAGGTAGAGGAGCTCCAGAAAAGCCAAAGGTAACTGTTCTCACAGAGCATAAAAATGATCAAGATGCTGGGAAAATTGACTCAAGAGGAAACACTGAAGTAGCTAAATATGTATGAGGGCTTGGCTAGGGGATGACTAACAGAGAAGATCAGGACAAGAAACATCTGAGGAACGTAAGCGCTATGTGTGGAGAGGAATTATACAGTGTAACTTTTTTTTTTCCCACCAAAGGCATTACTAAAAGCAATGAGATAAAATTGAGAGAGCATCATAGAAGGTTTCAACAGTGAGTTATGCCAAATATACCAACAGTGGATTAAAAAAAAACCCAGAATTTTTATTTGAAGTAGTGCTGTGTGGAAATAATCTTGTAAGTGATAGAAGATCAGAATCAGAACAGATATTTTAGCTTTTGCTCAGAATTATCACTCTATTTGCATTTGATAAATGTGATTCTGAAAATGTGCTATCTGACACAAGAATTGTTTGCAAACAAAGAAATTCAAGTGCTCCTTGTTTTTAAAGAACAGCTTTTACTTATGATACTCTTACAGTGGTTTCTGGGAAAAATATTTCAACTTGATTAAGACTAATTGTAAAGGGGAATTGAGTGAAGCACTGTCTTATAGATTGAAATTTTTGTGTGTGTGTTTGTACAGCATTTCTAAAACACGTGGAAAGCTACATAGTTGCAGGTATTTAGTTAATTATTTTATTATTACTCAGGACAGGGGAATTTTTTTGTGCTTGCTGTGATTCCTAAATTTGAAAAATTTGATAACAATTTTCATAGCTTTTGTAACCCTTTTGTGAACCTCACTAGTAAGATTGACTGGAAATTCTCCTGCAATTTTTTTCTTTCCCACCAGAGTTTAAATTAGACAGTTTAACAGAAATTTTCAGGGGAAGGAAACTCAAAAGACTTTGCTGATACTATGTCTATGTCAAACACTTATGTATGAAAATGCGATTCTCCACCAATTAATAAAAAAGCAGCTGGTAGTCAAAATAAAAATTAATTGCTTAAATTTACTGAAACAAGAACTTTAACCTACTTTTTGAATATTTTGCTGTAATTTTGTTTGTTTGTTTGTTTGTTTTACAAGCATATATAGCTGTTTCTATTATATTCTGTGGTCTTAGTCTGTGATGTCAGGGGATGAAAGACTGTAAACTCTGTGTTTTAAGTATCAGTGTATGCAGAAATAGCTCCAAACAGTTTTCTGTACAATGGGTTGTGGATTGTCTAATAATGGCTTCTTTTTTTTTCCCCTTTTTGAACCTAAATATGTGTACAAGTATTTGGAGGTCTATAGAAGTTCTGGTGAATATATTACTTGAAGCTTTAAAATATTTCCTCATATTAACAACTGCAGGACTGTTATCTGTAATTTGTGGATTGTAAATTTTGCTCAGCCTGGAATAATTTAATCTAATTAAAACTGTCCTCACTAATAAATTGGTTTTGGATTTGTTATATGTAGACTGCTTACACAAAACTGTGTAAGAACTGCTATAGAAATATATTTCTAACTGCTATAGAAATCTTACTGAATTTATTCTGGAAAGTTCAAAGCTTAAGAAATGTTTGCAGACTCATTCCATTGTAACAAGGAAAGGAAAGAATTGTGTTTCCATGTTGCACAGTTCCCAGTTCATATTTACTCTGGATGAATTTACTCGTGCTGACCATACACAGCTGTTGTAGCTCCTGAAGGGCATTTTGGGATTGATTAACCATCTGCTGGTTCTCAATGTAACAGCTCAGTGACAACAGCATGAGGGAATTTGCTTTAGATAATCTGTAAAAACATGAGCAGCACAAATATCCCTTTTCCAGCAGCTGCTCTGATTGGTATTCTTGCTGCTGCCATTGTGTAATAGGATTTGGATTCAATCTGATCTTTGCAAGTTTATCTATACTGGTTGTGTGTAGAACATCTAATTTGGAGCTTTAAAAAAAGGGCTTTTGATTTTCTGCAGTGTCAGAATTTACTGGTTCTTTAGGCAGCATTATCAACACAAGCACTGATTAAAATATGTTACATATTAATATAAGGGAAGTTATATTCGGAACTTAGTAGGAAATTTGCAAAGTTGGCACTTTATAATTTCACTGGGTAAGCCCAAGTCTAAAACTGCAAGGAGGTCTTTCTAACTGAAGCAGAGTCAAGTCACTGATTTGGAACAAAAAGAAAAATAATTGACACCCAAAGATAGCTGTTTTGTTACCAGATAACTGGGGACATCTCATGGTTGTTATTCCAAATAAGATAAATATCCATTCTAAATGAGAGCTGGACATATGGTGCAAAGTTTCTCATGCTGAGTGGAAAATAACTCGCCAAAATCTGCAATGTGTTACAATGCTAGAAATATGTTCACTTTTGCAAATATGTTTTGACCATCTTCTCTCTACATTTTAAAACATAGTATTTTGACAGAATCACAGGAGGTAAAATAATATTTTAAATGCACTTTGCTCTTTATAATGCATATATATATTTCAGAGTCCTAAAAGCAGGTGTAATAGAGACAGAACATAAATAGAATGTGTTGGGGTGAAGGCTGGTGATTACTGAACACTGTATGCTAGGTATCATGCATATAGCAGTATCGTCAATAATTACTAACTCTGTTCTAAAGTAAATAAATATTTACATGAACTGAGCAGTACGGTCTTGCTCTAACTTCTGGCATTTATTATGCAAAATACATATATGTATACAGATATGTAGAATTTTGTTAAAATCCATGCTGCATAAGAGAATTTTAAAAATAAAGCTCACCAAAGACTCAGTCCAAAGAAGTAATAATGAAAACCAATGGCTTTCTTTTTATTGTCTTTGGTGCTATTAATAATGCTCTTCCATCATCCCAAAAGGGAAAAAGATAATAACAAAAAGTACCATTACCTTCTAATGCTTTTAGGGCTTCTCTCCTCATACGCCTTCTTGCTTACTATGGTGTTGTGTGTCTCAAACATGTAAGTTAAATATCTTAGTATGAATTGGAGACCAGGTATCCACAACAGGAGATAGAGCAGCACAGTTCCATTTTATTGAAATGTTGCTTGGAATGGATAGGGTAAGCAGGCATTAAGAAAATTATTCTGCCGTAGCCAGGTTTCTGCTGGGGAATTTGTCATGTTGCAGTGCAATCCAGTCTGAAATGTGACTATACCTTAGGATAAACTATAGTACATGTTTGGAAAATAGCAATGGCAATAATGGTTCTGTCAGTTTACTCCAACACTGTTACCCCTGTAGAGGAGGGGAGTGACTCTACTTCCTGATATGTTGCATGGCTCCATCTAGAAGCTGCTGCCAAACCATCTTTTGCCTGACTTACTCTCACAGACAGTGCAAATTTCCTAGCAAACCAATGACATTTTAAAATGTCTTTTTTTTCCTATACTGCAATTTAAAAACATATTTGCTTACTTCTAACAACTTTCATTTTCTACTTCACATTTCATTTGTCTAACTGTATTTTCCAAATTGAAGTTCTCTTGCTAGATACTCAAAATGTGGTGGCTTTTTATTGCCCCATCACAAGTGCTTGATTTAAACTCTAGTAAGGGCTAGTTGTAAAGAATAATCTTTTTTTTTTCTCATTTGTTTTTATGTGAGAAGATATCCCAGCTGCTTCAATAGAACTTCATGTAGTTGCATAGTTATCCACACGGTTTGTAGGTCATGAAAAATTATTACAATCACACAATCTAAGCTCTTTCATGACACAGGCAAAGCTGAAAGAGGGGTACAAATATCTGTCCTTTAGAATCATAGTATCACAGAACATCTCAAGTTGATAAGGACCCACAAGGATTATTGAGTCCAACTCTCTCATCCTCGCAGGACTGCCTAAAGTGAAACCATAGACCCAGGTAACTACAGGCTGGTCAGCCTCACCTCTGTGCCTGGCAAGGTCATGGAGCAGATTCTCCTGGAAACCATGCTAAGGCACATGGAGAGCAAGGAGGTGGTTGGTGACAGCCAACATGGCTTCACCAAGGGCAGATCATGCTTGACCAATTTGGTGGCCTTCTATGACGGGGTTACAGCATCGATGGACAAGGGAAGAGCAACGGATATCATCTACCTGGACTTGTGCAAAGCTTTTGACACTGTCCCGCATGACATCCTTCTCTCTAAACTAAAGAGACATGGGTTTGATGGACGGACCACTCGGCGGATAAGGAGTTGGCTGGATGGCCGCACTCAGAGAGTGGTGGTCAACGGCTCAATGACCATGTGGAGACCAGTCACGAGTGGCATGCCTCAGGGGTCTGTGTTGGGCCTGGCCCTGTTCAACATTTTTGTCAGTGACATGGACAGTGGGATAGAGTGCACCCTCAGCAAGTTCGCTGATGACCCCAAGTTGTGTGGTGCCATCGACACGCTGGAAGGGAGGGATGCCATCCAGAGGGACCTTGACAGGCTGGAGAGGTGGGCCCGTGCCAACCTCATGAAGTTCAACCAGGCCAAGTGTAAGGTCCTGCACCTGGGTCATGGCAATCCCAGGCACAAATACAGGCTGGGCGGGGAATGGATTGAGAGCAGCCCTGAGGAGAAGGACTTGGGAGTGCTGGTGGATGAGAAGCTCAACATGAGCAGGCAATGTGCCCTTGTGGCCCAGAAGGCCAACCGCATCCTGGGCTGCATCAAGAAAAGCGTGGCTAGCAGGTCGAGGGAGGTGATTCTCCCCTTCTACTCTGCCCTCATGAGACCCCATCCTGGAGTACTGTGTCCAGTTCTGGAGCCCCCAACACAAGAAGGACATGGACCAGTTGGAGAAGGTCCAGAGGAGGGCCACGAAGATGATAAGAGGGCTGGAGCACCTCTTGTATGAGGACAGGCTGAGAGAGTTGGGGCTGTTCAGCCTGGAGAAGAGGAGGCTCCGGGGAGACCTGATAGCGGTCTTCCAGTACTTCAAGGGGGCCTACAAGAAAGATGCGGAGAGCCTGTTCAGTAGGGCCTGTTGTGATAGGACGAGGGGTAATGGTTTTAAAATAGAGGGGGGTAGATTTAGATTGGATATTAGGAAAATTTTTTTTACACTGAGGGTTGTAGAACACTGGAAGAGGTTGCTCAGAGAGGTGGTGGATGCCCCATCCCTGGAAATGTTCAAGGCCAGGATGGATGAGGCTCTGAGCAACCTGATCTAGTTGGGGATGTCCCTGATCCTTGCAGAGGGGTTGGACTAGATGACCTTTGAAGGTCCCTTCCAACTCTAACCATTCTATGATTCTATATGACTAAGGGTGTCATCCTGACAGTCCTTGAACTCTGACATGCTTGACGGTGTGGCCACTTTGCTGGGAAGCCTGTTCGAGCTATCAGCCACCCTCTTAGTGAAGAACCTTTTCCTAATGTCTAATCTGAACTTCCCCTGACACAGCTTCATTCCATTTCCTTGTGTCTTGTCACTCTGTGTCAACAGAGAGAGGAGATCAGCACCTCTCCCCCCAGTGCTCCCCTTGAGGAAGTTGTAGATTGTGAGGAGGTCACCCTTCATCCTTCTCCAACCTGAATGGACCAAGTCACCTCAATCGTTCCTCGAAGCCTTTCACCATCTTGGTTGTCTTCCTTGGACACACTCTAATGGTTTGATATCCTCTTTGGATTAAATCACTCAAAACTGCACACAGTACTGAAGGTGGAGCCGCACCAGCATAGAGTGTGACAATCACCTCCCTCGAGCTATGCTGTGCTTGATGCACCTCAGGACACAATTGTCTCTTTTGGCTACCAGGGCACACTGTTGACTCATATTCAATTTGCCATAAACCTAAAGCCGCAGACCTCTTTCTGTGGGGCTTGTCTCCAGCTTCTCGTTCACCAATTTGGATAATCAGGATTGCCCCATCCCAGGTGCAGAATCTAGCATTCGCTCTTGTTAAATTTCAAATGGTTTGTGATTGCCCAGCTCTCTAGTCCATCTAGATCTCTCTGTAAGGCCTCTCTACCCTCGAGATGGACCATTATCCCCATCACTGTTTGGTTTCACTTTGTTATAATAACTTCAATATTATTTTTTTACAGTCTAACTCTTTCCATAGAAGTAATATCTTCTGCATTTTTTCCCTCCCTCGGTTGCATTGCATCTCAATTTTAAATCTGTAGAAAATTACATAGCTGTTTTGGAGGAAGAAGGGGGAAATTTTGTGAAACTTTATAATATTTTTGCTGTTTGAATGATGGCAACCTATCATAATAGTTTGTGCTTTGTACTGTTCTGCCAATTTTACTTTTAGGGAATGATGTGTTTTGATTTGAAAATTCTGTTTTCATGTGTAAAATATGTTTACAGCCATGAAATTTTTGTTACAGTAAATGTTTAAAACAAAGCAGCACCATATTCTCTGAATAGCTGAGAAATAGCAAATACACTGTTAAATACTTTGATTTAATTCCCTTCACTCTTCTCAGTAGTGAAAAGGTTGTAAGTGATAGGAAAATTGCAATAGTGAAAAACTTTGTAAGTGATGCTTAGTACACTGGAATTTGCACAACTAGTCCCTGTTTTACTGTATATTTTAAAAATATAAAGATTTGTATTGATTTTTGTTGTTCTTGTTGAAAGTACAAATAATTTTGGAAGTGGTAATGCAAGTAATGGAGAAAGGTCACATTCACTGGAGAAAGATCATTCCTGCTACAGTTTGGGATTTTTTTGCTGAGAGGAGATTTTGGTACTGGAATGAAACATGGCAAATTCTCAGTTTAGTGTTTTCATTTCAAAATGTAAATGACTAGTTTAGAGGCAGCCAAGAAACTCTGATAAGCTTCAGTTTTCCTCGGTGCTAGAGACTGAAATACATATCTTAGATGGCTGACTTTTTTTAAGGTGTGATAGTGTAAAATTTTTTCTTCTCAATAAAACTATGTTCAATAAGATAGTACAGCTCAGAAGACTGTTTCAAATTCTTTCTTTTAAAAAGTACTGACAGTTGATCTAACTTGGCATGCTTTGAAAACAGTGGGAGTTTTTCAGTACGAATGGGGTTAGCTGTATATAGAATAACTTTGAAAATCCCAACAGCTGCTCTTATCCTATTTTAACTGTTTCTATACTTGAGAGGGAATATGAGTTATTAAAATATAGTATTTTATACTGGTGCAGCTGTATGCAAGCAAGAGGTTGTATGTCGTAGTACTCTAGTGATATCAGTTGTCTGTTTTTCTCAAGTTCTACATGCAAAATAGTTATATTAGGATAAATGCTTGTTAACTAGGCATTTAAGGAAGCAATTTATAGCAAATATGCTGTTCCATGATCTGGATCTAAATCAGTAAAAGGTCATTCGTAAGTCACCTCAGAATTCCTTCACAAGGAACAACACACAGTTGGTTTAGTATTTGTAAATACTAAAACCTCATGTCCAGATCATACTAGCACATGCCTACAGTGTAATATATGCATCCAGAGTATACCTAAATCATTCTTAATGTCCGTTGCCAGTTACTTTCCTCTCTCTGTGTTCTCTTATTTCTCCAAAGCCAATCTCTTTTTCTAAGTTTTCTAAATTCTCTCTTGTTTTCTAAATTCTCTTTTGATTCATGATTTCATTAAGATTTCCATCAGCGTTAGGCAATCTTGTTACCTTTTTTTTTTTGTATTGTTAGCATGGCATTAGTTTCTTAATCATACTCCAAGACACTTGCCAAGGTAAATTCTTCAGCAGCTGTTGCTCCAGGAGTATGTGTGCCTGTCTCTGACATTGCCAAATTGCAGCCATGTCCGAGCTAAGCTTAGCAAATCTGTTCAGGTTTCTAACAGTAGTTGGCTTTTTGGAGTTTCATAAACACACTGGATTAGTTAATATATGAGATTCTGAAGTGGGAGATTCAGTTTAATGGAACCTATGAATAACTGTATGGTCTTCTGTGAGTTATGTTGGTACAGGGAAACTAAGTCTTGTTCTCTCTTACCATTGGCTTGACCTTTCATTTACGCTTATTTCCCAGAAATATGATCTGGTTCAGTAACCCAGTCTTGACTAACTTACAGTATTCTTTTGGTAGTCTCAGTTGTCTTTTGTTGTCTCTGTTCCCCTTTTCCTTAGAGAGACTTCTCACAGAATGCCACAGAACATCACACTGGATGGAAATCTGTAGCATTCATTAATTTTTTTTTTCTAATCAATTGTGCTAGCAACTGCTGCTTCTCCAAGCAGAACCAAATAGAGAAGTAAAGGACACACTGAAATAAATGCCAATTTATTAACTCAGTAGAGTGTGAAACTAAAAAATCAAGCCATATTTTTATATTCTATGACAATTCTTGTTGCTGTGCTTAGTTTGTCATATATTATAATATCATCTGAACTAAAACAGTTCTGGGATTTCCATTAATATTTTATCCATAACACACTAGATGGAGAATAATAATGGGAAGGAGGTGTTTCTCCTCTGTTAGAACTATATCAACAGCTTCTGTACTACGTACAAGAAGATCTTTAGTCACTTTTGTTTGTTGTCTTAAGATCAAAAAACCTTTATGGCTATATAGACCTGGAAATGCAAACTGCTTAAACAAACTGTGTGGAGATTCTGGTATTTGCCTCTGGGTCTCCTCACTGCATTGTCATTCTGTAGCAATATAGTAACAGCACAAAATCTGTCATGCTATAGCCAACTGGACTGCTATTTCTAAGGCTTTTACTGTGTATTTCATTAATCATTTAGTGTTTCTTCCCAGCGGCTCTATTTTACTAAGTGTCGGAACCTGCACTTGAGTCATAAGAATGCCATGCAATGCTATAGGCTTGAGGAAGAGTGGCTGGAAACTTGCCCTGTGGAAAAGGACCTGGGGGTATTGGTCAACAGGCAGCTGAACATGAGCCAGCAGTGTGCCCAGATGACCAAGAAGGCCAACAGCATCCTGGCTTGTATCAGAAACAGTGTGGCCAGCAGGAGTAGGGAAGTGATTGTCCCCTTTGTATTTGACACTGATGAGACTGCACCTCAAGTACTGTGTTCAGTTTTGGGCCCCTGAGTACAAGAAGGACATTGAGGTGCTGGAGTACATCCATAGAAGAGCAATGAAGCTGGTGAAGGGTCTAGAGAACAAGTTTTACGAGGAACAGCTGAGGGAATTGGGGTTGTTTACACCGGAGAAGAGGAGGCTGGGGGGAGATCTTATCACTCTCTATCTACCCAAAAGGAGGTTGTGGCGAGGTGGATGTTGGTCTCTTTTCCCACATAACAAGTCATAGGACAAGATAAAATGGCCTCCAGTTGCACAACTGGAGATTTAGGTTGGATATTAGGAAAAATTTTTTCACTGAAAGGATTGTAAAGAACTGGACCAGGCTGCCCAGGGAATTGGTTGAGTCACCATCCCTGGCAACTATTCTATGGTTTTAGGACAGGAATTGCCAGAGGGACGAATATCCCTGCAGAATATCGGAGTCTGTGCCCAGCAGTGTACACTTGACAAAGCAGTTGAGGTGTATAGGAGAAGCTTTAGAGTTAGTAATGTGCAATTGCAAAATGTTATTAGAGAAAGTCATCAAATATAAATAGATGTAGAAGTTTAAAGAAGGTGCTAGAACACTGAACAAAGTAAGCTTCAGAAAGAGGAACAGAGGTAGTGGTAGTCTTTATTCCTCTTCTCTAGTAATACTTTGTTGTTATTAATTCAGGCTTCTACAAAACCAGATCAGATCTAACCTTTTAACCCTCTTGCAAGTAATTTTTAGGCAGATGATCAAGCTCGCTTTCAAGAGATTAGTAGAATTTACAGTATCTAATGTCCCGTCTGTATATGTTCAGCATACCCAATACGAAATCTTGTAAAATATGTGTTCCCCCCTCCTCTTTTTCTTCATGTCATTGTTTGGCAGTATTTAGCAATTTTGAGTGTTGTCCTTTCTCCCTAATACATCGCTTCATGATTATGCTATCTAGATTTCCTCCTGTGTCAATGTAGTAGTCTGGAATTATGGATTTTACTTTATTTTCTTTCTACAGACTAAATATACTTTGTACTAAAAGATTCAAGCCATTCCAGCCTTTCTTGAATCTGCAGGTGTTCAGAGACTCTGAGCTCCTGATTTTTGGACTGCTGCTTGAATTGAGTTAACTCTTCACAACAATTCTAAGAAATCTTTGCTGAGTGATAGAAGCCATAGTTGAGTCTATCACTGTACATGAGTAGGGTTAGCAATATTATTTTCTATATGGACAGTACATGTCATTCACCAGTGTTGAATTTTTGATCCATTTTATTGCCCAGATATTCAGTATTATGGAAGTCTGCTGAAAATCTTTGCAGACAGTTTCTGATATTTTTTTTTTCAAGGTAGTCAAAACCTTAGCAAGCTTCAGCTGCTCAGTGGTCATATTTGTCTCATTTTCCACATAGCTTAAATATGCTGAACAGCTGAAATCCCAATACAAATTTCCATGGTATTTAGAAGCAATCACCTGTTAGCTTCATTGTGGTTTACATGCTCCTCATTACTTCCAGCACATGAAGAGTGAAGGTTCACTATGCTTCTCAATATCATCTTGACTTCTACATCCTTTCAGTGTTTGCAGCCTTCTTATATGCATTTGTTCCAGTATGCTATAGAAAGAAAGATCCAAATAAATTGTGAGCTTGAGCTTTCTCTCCAACAACTTAACTTCCAGTTCCGATACTTCATTTATTTGTGGAATGAGTGTGAATTTGTCTCACTGTCACAGTGTTTTCTTTATTTACATTTCAGCAGTGTATTGAACAGTTGTCTAATAGATATTAGAATTCCAACCATATTTTTGAGAAAATTCTTTAATATAAGAGACATGACTACCCTTTTCTGAAACAATTTAAAGGACTGAAGAGAGAAGTTGCTCTCACTCTTTGTCCGTTAGGAAGAAATATGTTTAAATACATTTTTCTTGTAGATCCTTTGTAATACATTACTTGAGCTATGTTTGAGCTATGGTCAGGTCTGAAATTGTAGGATTAGTAGAAACAGTTTAATTAATTTTCTTTCTGTAGTGTTTTATGCCGCAAAGGGTAAATTCCTACTTTCAGAGAAAAAAATAGGTAAGTTTTTCTTGCCAAATAAATTGTGGGAAAATTTAATGTGCTTTTAAATATCACTTCATTTTAAAATGAAATATCTTTAAACTTTACCTTCAGACAATTTAGAATATGCTTGCTTTTATTCCAGAGCATTTTTTGTCTTTCTCATTTTTTATTACAAGAAACTGAGGTGTCATAACTGACATAAAATAAAAGCTGTAATTACAAAAAATAATGATTGATACAATGCTATGTGCTTTCTTAGCAGGACAAGTTATTTTGAATTTCAAGATAAGCAGTATTATCTGTTTTGCCTCCCAGATCAAAGTAATGCTTGAGTCATGTTTCCTTTATAACTGATATTTTTTACTTTTCTTAGTAGCTAGAACAATAGAACACTTCATCTCACATAAGATACTAATTTTCTAGAAATCAATCACTTCAATGACTGTACTGACTTCTCCTTAAGAAGAAGGCAAACTTTTTTTTTGCAAACGTGCAAGATATTATGTTTCATTTTTACTATCCCAATGGTGATATGAGCAGATACCTATTATGTTTTTTCCTCCCTTACCTTTAAAGAAATATAGACAGTGTGCATATTCTTCAGGAATAATGAAAAGGCTGAGATCCTTCAATTCAGACTATAAGAAGATTCAATAACACCCAATAACACTGTCATTTCTTAATCATCACATTTATTTGTATGCTAAAAATGCTTGAATTTTATTTTTTGTAATAAAGTTCAGCACATAGATAAAACTATAGAAATACTTAATTACTCTAACTAGTAGAAAATGCACTATTTTAACTTGACAGGAAAGGTTGCTACTAAAAGCACATTTAAGTATTAGATACATGTAACTGAAAGTCATTGTCGTGGTTTTGTTAGTGAGGAGGGGGCCTAAGGTGGTAGCTTCTGTAGGAAACTGCTAGAAGTCGCTCCCCTTTGTTCAGGGGACTTGGCCAGGCCTAGGGCGGACCCACTGCTGGCCAAGGCCAAGCCGATTGGTAGCAGAATGTCCCGTGATAACGCCTCTGCGATAACGTATTTAAGAATGGGAAAACAGAAAAAAAAAAGAGAGAAGAGAAGATGTGAAGAAGCTGAGCAGGGGCAGAGGCGCAGAGGGGGAGGCGCAGGCCTCATGGGCCTTGCAGGCCTCACCCTCTGGCCTCTCGCCAGGCAGCCGACTGGGCCTGACTTGGTCCAGCCCAGCTGCAAGAAGTGGAGAGGAGATGAGAAGTGAGTAAGATGTAAAAAAGATCCTGAGAGACATCTACCAGCCTGTTGTGAGGAACGGCTGCAGACGCCAAGGTCAGTTCAGAAGGAGGGGGAGGAGTAATGCGGCTCCTGGCCAAGATTCCCCTGCAGCCTGTGGTGACAACCATGGTGGAGCAGGTTGTCCCCCTGCAGCCCATGGAGGTCCACAGAGGAGCAGAGATCCACTTGGAGCCCGTGAAGGACCCCATACCGGGGGAGGTGGATGCCTGAAGGCAGCTGTGGCCCGTGGAGGGCCCGCTGGGACAGCTGTTCTGGAGAGACTGCACCCGTGGAAGAGATGACCCACGCCAGAGCAGTTCCACAAAGGACTGTGGCCCGTGGGAGGGACCCCACGCTGGAGCAGGGGAGGAATGTGAGGAGTTCTTCCCCCGACCATGAAGCAGCGGTGTAAAACAACATATGATGAACTGACTGCAACCCCCATTCCCTCTTCCCCCCTGTGCCGCTCGGGGGGGGGAAGGTAGTAGAGATAATGTTAAGCTTGGGAAGAGGGAGGGGTGGGGGGAGGTTATCTTGTTCTCTGTCTCATTATCCTGCTGTTTGTAGTAATAAATGAATAGTTTTCCCCAAGTCGAGTCTGTTTTGCCCGTGACGGTAACTTTAAGGATTTCTCCCTGTCCTTATCTCAAACCTTGAGCCGTTTTTCCTTATATTTTCTCTCCCTGTTTTTCTGGGAGTGTGGGGGGAGTGAGAGAGAGACTGCGTAGACTGGTCCGATCGGGGCTGAACTACGACAGTCATAAATGACCAAAGAATACTCTAGACCTTCTTTGCCTTATCACTAAAATAATTCATGTATTGCTACATACAGGGATAAAGTATACATTAAGTTTCACAGCAATCACCTATAAGTAAAAGACTTCAGCGCTGACATGAAAAATTGTTTCAGATATTTCATAAGGACTGGCTATATGTGTACTTGTCTCAGCTTCTGGTTAATGTAATCCAAATCAACTTGCTTTTTCTTGTATAATCTAGATTGCTTCCAGATTTTTGAAAATGTTTTTCCCTATTTGTGGTGGGATAGGAGCTCATGACCAGGTAACTACCAGGGTTAACTGAGGTGTATGGAAGCACAAATATAGGGTGGGCAGAGAATGGATCAAGAGCAGCCCTGAGGAGAGGGACTTGGGAGTGATGGTGGATGAGAAGCTTAACATGAGCAGGCAATGCGCCCTTGTGGCCCAGAAGGCCAACCACATCCTGGGCTGCATCAAGAGGAGCCTGGCTAGTAGGTCGAGGGAGGTGATTCTGCCCCTCTACTCTGCCCTGGTGAGACCTAACCTGGAGTACTGTGTCCAGTTCTGGAGCCCCCAACATAAGAAGGACATGGACCAGCTGGAGAGGGTCCAGAGGAGGGCCATGAAGATGATCAGAGGGCTGGAGCACCTTTCCTATAAGGAAAGACTGAGAGAGTTGGGGCTGTTCAGCCTGGAGAAGAGGAGGCTCCGGGGAGACCTTATAGCAGCGGTCTTCCAGTACCTCAAGGGGGCCTACAGGAAAGATGGGGAGAGACTGTTCAGTAGGGCCTGTTGTGACAGGACTAGGGGTAATGGTTTTAAAATAGAGGGGGGTAGATTTAGATTGGATATTAGGAAATTTTTTTTTTACAATGAGGGTTGTAGAACACTGGAACAGATTGCCCAGAGAGGTAGTGGAGGCCCCATCCCTGGAAATGTTCAAGGCCAGGATGGATGGGGCTCTGAGCAACCTCATCTAGTTGGAGATGTCCCTGCTTCTTGCAAGAAGGTTGGACTAGATGACCTTTGAAGGTCCCTTCCAACCCTAACCATTCTATGATTCTAAGCAGTATTTTTGGTACTAGCCCAACAGACTCTGGGTTTACTGAGAATTGAGATGCTTTATCTTACTCCATGCATACTACATGTGTATCTTTTTTACTGCGCTGAGCAAGAAAACATCTAAGAGCATAAACTTGTCAGTTGTTGTGCCTAAGCAATAAGCATAGTCTAATCACATAGTCTAACAATCATGCAATTCTCATTTGACTAACATCCCCATTGGTATGTCAATGGTATAGATATATGTATATATATGTATCTAACATCAAAACCAAGTTTTGTTTTCATTTGTTCTTCTAGAGCAGTGATGATTTCCCTGTGTTCTACTATGGTTTTCGTCTCTTTATAGTTAATTTCTGCCAATTCTAGTTGTGCATAAGTAATATCTTGTCAACATAGTTAGAGGTGAGATTGCAAAAAAATAATTGTGTATGCAATGTCATTTCCATTGCGTAATGTAAACCACATTTTTTTTTCTCCAATAAAACTATCAAGTACATGCCCTGGCAGTGTTCTTGACATATATAAAGTCTGATTTAGATGTTGTTTAAGAAGAATAAGGAAACTATCCTATTGTTTATTTTATTTCTCTCAAGATTTATGAACTGTCACATAAATTGTTAATCTTAAAAAGAAACCTCCAAGAAAATTTAAAAATTATATTAAAAAGTTGTTCAATATCACTTTTTCAAATAAGATTCTTCAATTAGTAATCTCAGGTGTCCAACTGCAACGAATAATTGGTAAAAGGCCTAAATTAAAAGTTCATGCAATATAACTGATAATCTCTGGAAGTTAGGTGTTAGGGTCACTGTTCCTTTATGACTGTCTTTGGGGACAGCTAGTCCTACTATGTACTTCCTAAGTTTTACTCCTCATCCTCACATGAAGAAAGAAGGTATTAGAGTACACAATATTTATCTCTCTTTCTATTGCCACACCTCTCTTTCTATTGCCACATCTCTCTTTCTATTACCACACAATCAGGTCAGTATCCAGAGAGATCAGATTTACATTAACAGAATATAGCTATGAATGTATGGATCTTTCACACGTGATTATACCTTTCACATACATATACCTCAAATCATTCCTGTAGTCAATAAATGCTGTAGGCAGTTAACTAATACATATTTATTGGCAGAGGTGCAGATAATTTCCTAGTTACTATCTTGATTACAGAGAGACTAAATAACATTAGTAATCACGCATGACAAATCTAAAATAAGCCCCTGAAATGCAAATATACAGACAGAAGTTTTCTAGAGGCTGAATTGATCATTGAGGACATACTAGGATAGGCATTGAAGTTGGAGGAAGCAGCATAATGCATTACAAGATAAATTTTTCCTACAGAGAATAATTTTGACTGTGTAATGGTTCAGCAAACAAGCTTACTGAAGCAAACACCATGCGTTATTAAGGAACATTTAGATAGTATTTAGTAAGCAAATATTCCATTCGCAGACTGAATAAGCCTAGTTAGAGTACATCACCTTGATTAGAGACCTTAAAAACACTTCCTAAGATGCATTCCTACAACTGGATAAACATGATTTGGAAAACCAAGGACAATTTGTACTAGACAAATTCTACTTTCCTCCTCCACCCCTGCAACAGTGTAAAACGTGATAATATTTCTTTTAGTTTGAAAGTTGTTATAGATATGCCTCAAGAACTCTGGACGTTTCAGTGTATTTTCAGCCCAAATGAAATCTAGAAGTGTCAGATTTGTGAACTCCCATCATATTTTATAAGTTAAATGTAACTGTCTTCATACTGACAATATTAGATAGAAATTATTATTGTTCTCTGTATACTATAAAGAGAGGATAAACTACCCTTGAGGGTTTTGTGACATTTAACTATGTAACTAACTTTATCATAATCAGAAAATTTGCATAAGTAATGCATATTCAGTGTAGTCTTTGTTTCGTAAATACCTATCTGGGGCAAAAATTTGCATGCCTGTATGATTTTACATGTAGTAATTGAGAATATCACTTTTCTTTTTGGTTTCTTTTTTTTTTTTTCTGTTTGTATGGGGACTTTTTTTCCTAAAAAAAAAACAAAAAAAAAACAAAACAAAAAAAAACCAAAACACAAAACCCCCTCAAAAACTGTTAAAGGGATTCTGAAGTAATCTGTGAATAATTTTTTCACAAGTGCAAGGAAAAAAACATCACTTCCCACCCGAAATACATCAAAGAAAATCTAAGTCTAACCAATCCCTTAAAACTTTTGTATGCATTACTAAAAATGACTGCTTTGTGTATAACAGAAGGATTTTCTTCTTAGTATACTGCAGAATGTTGGAGTAACAGCACCTTTTAAGTCAAGCAAATATTTTTATGATGATAATATTTAGACAATATTTGAATTAGTGTAAGTCTTCTGTGTTGGTGTATGTATGTGTATGTATATATATATTTTATATGTATATATGTGCAGACTGAAGATGAAATAAACTGCTCCCTACAATGACTGAAACAGGAGACCTGACAACAACAAACATACGTGGAGAAGGCTGAGGTATTCAGCAAAAGTTTTGCCACAATCTTCACCAGCAAGTGCTCTAGTTACACCACTCAATTCACAGAATCTGAAGGCAAGGACTGGGAGAATGAAATTCCGCCCACCACAGGAGAAGCTCAGGTTTGAGACCATCTAAGGAACCTGAATTTGCACAAATTCATGGGACCTGATGAGATGCATCCGCATATCCTGAGGGAACTAGTGGGTGAAGTTGATAAGCCACTCTCTGACATATTTGAAAAGTTCTGGTAGACTAGTGAAATTCTCGGTGACTAGAAAAGGGGAAACATAACCCCCATTTTTAAAAAGGGAAAAAAGGAAAACTCAGGGAACTTCAAGCTAGTCAGTTTCACCTCTGTGCCCCACAAAATCATGGAGCAGATCCTCCTGGAAACTATGCCAAAACACACAGAATATAAGGAGGTTGAGTAGTGAGAGGCAACATGGCTTCACTAAGGGCAAATTGTGCCTGACAAATTTAGTGGCCTTCTACAACATGGTTACAGTATTGATGGATAAGAGCAACTGATGTAATCAACTGGACTCACACTGACCTGCACAACATCCTTGTCTCTAAACTGGAGAGACAGGGATCTGATGAGTTGACCACTTGGTGGGGAGGGAATTGGCTGAATGCTCGCACTCAAAGAGTTGTAGTCAATGGCTCGATGTCTGGGTGGAGATCAGTGATCAGTGTTCATCAGGGGTCCACACTGGGACCAGTATTATTTAACATTTTTCATTGCTTAACATTTAACATTTGTCAGGGACATGGACAGTGAGATTGAGTGCATCCTCAGCAAGTTTGTGGATGACACCATGCTGAGTGATGTGCTTGATACTCTAGAGGGAAGGAATGCCATACAGAGGGACTTTGACATGCTAGAGATGTGGGCCCATGTGACAGTCATGAAGTTCAACAAGGCCAAGTACACTGGGGTTGGGGCAATCCCAAACATAGGCACAGGCTAAGCAATGAGTGGATTTGGAGCAGCCCTGTAGAGAAGGTCTTGGGGATGTCAGTGAATGAAAAACTGAATATGAGCTGGCCATGTATGCTCTCAGTTCAGAAAGCCAACCATATTCTGGGCTACATCAAAAGAAGCATGATTAGCAGGTTGAGGGAGGTGATTCTTCCCTTCTGCTCCCCCACCCCTCCCCTCTTCCCAGGTTCAACTTGACTCACAATTTTCTCTACCTCCTCCTCTTCAGTGGTGCAGGGGAATGAGGAATGGGGGTTGCAGTCAGTTCACCACACATTTTTTCTGCTGCTCCTCCCTTCTCAGGGGGAGAACTTCTTACACTCTTCCCCTGCTCCAGCATGGGGTCCCTCCCACAGGCTACAGTCCTTCACAAACTTCTCCAGCATGGATCCTTTTCCACAGGGTGCAGTCCCTCAGGAACTGGCTGCCCCAGTGCAGGCCCTCCACAGGCCACAGCCTCCTTTGGACATTCACATGCTCTGGTGTGGGGTCCTCCACGGGCTGCAGGTGGATCTCTGCTCCTCCATGGGCCTCCATAGGCTGCAAGAGGGACAGCCTGCCTCACCATGGTCTGCACCATGGGCTGCAGGGGAATCTCTACTCTGGCTTCTGGAGCACCTCCTCCCCTTCCTTCTTCTCAGATCTTGATGTCTGCATAGGTGTTCTCACATCTTCTCATGCATCTCTTATCACTTGGTCAGGCCATGCCAGGTTTCATGCAGATAGGTGCCTGGCAGGGGGCAGGGAGGTGAGGCTCACACCTTCTGCCTCTTTCTCCACTGCTACTTCATTTTCCCCTTCTTAAATACATTATCACAGATATGTTACCACCATTGCAAATTGTCTCTGCCCCAGCCAGTGACGGGTCCACTCTGGTGCTGGCTGGCTCCACCAGTCAAAGGGGAGACTTCTAGCAGCTTCTCGCAGAAGCCATGCTCACCACCAAAACCCAACTCAATATGTAAGTATGGGAAAGAAAAAAAAGAAAGGAAAAAAAAAAGGCAGAAGAAAGAAAAATTCTGCAAAACACACTCTTCATATATTTCACTTTGTGATTGATGAAGGTTTTATTTCATTTTATGGTCATGAATACAGTTTTATTTTGTATGATAAGCTTACCTGGAGAAACATGCAGACATTTCTAACTGGGATTTCCAAGGAACCAAAATTTATATAATCACACTGTAATCATACTGACCTTAGCCTGTGTCATCTCACTCTGTGCTTCATTCTCCATCTGTTTGCAAAAAAAAAGTTTGAACACATTAACTGAGTTAAAGAAATCCCAAGAAAAACTGTTCATATAGGTTTACTGAGAACTCATAGATGGGTAAAGATGAGACCACTGAGGTATAGCTGGGATGCATTTGTATTATATTTTATTTAGAAGTTACTGGGTGGCAAACATGTATGCATAGAGTTCTAGAAAAAAAAATGCAGTATCTGCTGTCTTTTCCTAGGGAAGAAGACAAGGGGACGCAACAAAGAGGACATGAGACTGATGTGTTGACAGGGCTGGTGACTTCGGAAAACAGAAAATAAGTCCACCAAATGGACAAGTTAGTTTTACTTAAGGTCTGTGTGAGACACAAGTAAAAGGAGACATTATTTTCTTGGGTAGTTGTGAACTTACTGATTAGATTCTTGAACGTGTGTGAAAGAGAAAAAATAATAGGGGATTTACCACTTTTTAAATGTCTCTCCAACAGCTGCCAAATTGAGCTCTTGAAAGGTTAAGGCATTAGGCTTTTTAGTGCATTTGTTATAAGCAAGCAGTGTATTCATTACTGGTTTTGACATTAAGTTGCATAACAACTGAATTAATCCAAAAGAAGTTTTGTCAAAAAACATAATTGTATGAAATAATTGAACCAGCAGGTATCCTATATTCTTACCAACTGCATATAAAAGAAACATGCAGTGTGTTTTGTAAAAACAATTTAGTAACCACATAATTTTCTGACAAGACTGGGGGCTGTAAAAAGAAACTAATAATAAAATAAGCTAGGAAGGAGACATTTGCATTTATAGCAATGAAGTTCTAATTTTATAATCATCTTAAATCAAGACTTATGAAAATGTAATGAAGTCCAATTTACTGTTAATGTTTCATTTCTGTAAGAAGAAACTTTTTTCTCGTGTTTCAATATAGAATGCTGATAGTAAATAATTTAAGCAGCATGGTACAACAGATAGTGTTATATATATTTTAAATTAAGATGTCTAAGGAAAAAAAAAGTTATGACTTAAAGAACAAAGTGCTTTGGGAGGAAAGGAACAGTAAAAGCAGCCTTAGAGAAAAACTAAACAAGTTTTCTGATATTTTGCAAATAAAAAAAAAGTTGCTCACAGTTTCATACAAGCATTGTGTTCCCTTAGATGCTGTCTTCACTCTGAGGAAGCCTTGTGGCTGTACCCAGGACCGGGGTTTTGTCCGGATCCTGAGGTCACTGCAGGACTGACTATCCCTGTCCCCATCCCTCACCCCACCTACAGCTCAGGATCCCATTACAGCCCCCAGGTGCTATCAGCCCCTACCCCAGTAACACCGCAACAGGGATGATCTCCAGCTCCCCATGTTCTGGCCGGTCCTTGTCTCCAGGGAGTTGCCAGATGCTCAGAGCTGGGGCTGCCTCGGTGCTGCCTGACTCCTGGCTGGGGTGGTGGGATGGGCTCTGGCTCTTCCTTGACAGATCCATGAGGAGCCTCCAGCGCACTCGGCCCCCAGCAGACAGGAAGCCACTGGACCTTGTGACAACCTACCTACACACTTTTTTGTCTAGAGATAAGGCAATAGGCATGGAAACTTGAATCAGAAATGACAGATACCTCTGTAGATTTTCATTACTTAGAATCCTTACTCTATTTTCTCCATTTATTTTCACCAGATCTTACTCCCAGAAAAAAAAAAATCTTCCGTTCTTCTTGTGAAGACAAGCATTTTTGGTAACAGTTGTTTTTGTATACTTCTTCCACTACTCTGTTTTTTGTATTGGTAGGGGGATGGATTAAGATAGGTACCATTGATTTGCTTTCAGAGTGGAAGTACTATGTAAGTGACCTCAGAAATCAGGATAAAGTATATCCTTGAAAGGTGCCCTAACCACTGAAAAGATCCAATATATCTGGAAAATTTGATGAATCTCTCATCCCATTGGATGAGAGACAAGGAGGGGTGCCATGCTCAACCTTGTGCTCACCAGCAGGGAGGGGCTGGCGGGGGATGTGAAACTAAAGGACAGCCTTGGCTGCAACGACCATGACATGGTGGAGTTCAAGATCCACGGGGCAGCAAGGAAAATACATGGCAAGCTCTCTGCCCTAGACTTCAGGAAGGTGGACTTCAATCTCTTCAGGGACCTGAGGGGCCAAGTGCCATGGGAGGCGGCCCTGGAGGGAAGAGGGGCCCAGGAAAGTTGGTCTATATTCAAGGAGCACCTCCTCCAAGCTCAGCAGAGGTGCATCCCGATGAAAAACAAGTTGGGCAAAAAGGCCAGGAGGCCGGTGTGGATGAGCAAGGAGCTCCTGGACCAACTGAAAGTGAAAAAGGAAGCCTATAGAGGGTGGAAGTGGGGACAGGTAGCCTGGGAGGACTACAAAGAGGCTGCGCGAGTGGCCAGGGATAAGGTAAGGAAGGCCAAAGCCCTGGCAGAACTGAATCTGGCCAGGGATATAAAATGCAACAAGAAGAGCTTTTATAGGTACGTAGGGGACAAAAGAAAGTCCAGGGATAATGTAGGCCCCCTCCGAAAGGGAACTGGTGTCCTGGTTACCCAGGACATGGAGAAGGCTGAGGTTCTCAATGACGTTTTTGCCTCAGTCTTCACCGATAGGAGTTCCTGTCCCACCACCCAAGCTGTAGAAGCTGCAAGCAGGGACTGCGAGAATGAAGAACTGCCCATTGTACTCGAAGAGCAGGTTCGGGATCATCTGAGGAACCTAAAGGTGCACAAGTCCATGGGACCTGATGAGATCCATCCGCGGGTCCTGAGGGAACTGGCAGATGAAGTTGCCAAGCCACTGGCTATCGTATTTGAGAAGTCGTGGCGGTCTGGTGAGGTCCCCGAAGACTGGAAGAGAGGGAACATAACCCCAATTTTTAAAAAGGGGAATAAGGAAGACCCGGGTAACTACAGGCCGGTCAGCCTCACCTCTGTGCCTGGCAAGGTCATGGAGCAGATTCTCCTGGAAACCATGCTAAGGCACATGGAGAGCAAGGAGGTGGTTGGTGACAGCCAACATGGCTTCACCAAGGGCAGATTGTGCATGACCAATTTTGGTGGCCACCAATTTTTCGTGCCACCAATTTTGGTGGCCTTCTATGACGGGGTGACGGCATCGGTGGACAAGGGACGAGCAACTGACATCATCTACCTGGACTTGTGCAAAGCTTCTGACACTGTCCCGCATGACATCCTTCTCTCTAAACTAAAGAGACATGGGTTTGATGGACGGACCACTCGGTGGATAAGGAGTTGGCTGGATGGCCGCACTCAGAGAGTGGTGGTCAATGGCTTGATGTCCATGTGGAGACCGGTCACGAGTGGCATCCCTCAGGGGTCCGTGCTGGGCCCGGCCCTGTTCAACATTTTTGTCGGTGACATGGACAGTGGGATAGAGTGCACCCTCAGCAAGTTTGCCGACGACACCGAGTTGTGTGGTGCCGTCGACACGCTGGAAGGGAGGGATGCCATCCAGAGGGACCTTGACAGGCTGGAGAGGTGGGCCTGTGCCAACCTCATGAAGTTCAACCAGGCCAAGTGCAAGGTCCTGCACCTGGGTCATGGCAATCCCAGGCACAAATACAGGCTGGGCGGGGAATGGATTGAGAGCAGCACTTGGGAGTGCTGGTGGATGAGAAGCTTAACATGAGCAGGCAATGCGCCCTTGCGGCCCAGAAGGCCAACGGCATCCTGGGCTGCATCAAGAGGAGCGTGGCCAGCAGGTCGAGGGAGGTGATTCTCCCCCTCTACTCTGCCCTGGTGAGACCCCACCTGGAGTACTGTGTCCAGTTCTGGAGCCCCCAACACAAGAAGGACATGGACCAGTTGGAGAAGGTCCAGAGGAGGGCCACAAAGATGATAAAAGGGCTGGAGCACCTCTCTTATGAGGAGAGGCTGAGAGAGTTGGGGCTGTTCAGCCTGGAGAAGAGGAGGCTCCGGGGAGACGTGATAGCGGTCTTCCAGTACCTCAAGGGAGCCTACAAGAAAGATGGGGAAAGGCTGTTTAGTAGGGCCTGTTGCAATAGGACGAGAGATAATGGTTTTAAAATAGAGGGGGTAGATTTAGATTAGAAATTAGGAAAAAAAATTTTACAATGCGAGTTATAGAACACTGGAACAGGTTGTCCAGAAAGGTGGTGGAGGCCCCATCCCTGGAGACGTTCAAGGCCAGGCTGGATGAGGCTCTGAGCAACCTGATCTAGTCAGGGATGTCCCTGCTCCTTGCAGGGGGGTTGGACTAGATGACCTTTGAAGGTCCCTTCCAACTCTAACCATTCTATGATCCTATGATTCTATGAAATGCATCTTTAAAGACATTTCTTATGAATCTAACTTGCATGTGCACAGGGTGACATGCAGCTTGGTACTACTAATAAAAAACAACATCTGCTTTTTGTTTCAAGATGGAAAAATGTTGAATGGAAACATATAAACTATGTTTAGGCCATACAAGTCTTGATAATACAATTTACTTGGGTTTTTTTTCCTATTGTCTGGCTTAAACAAATAATTGTTTTTTAAAGTTTTAAATGGTACTGAAAAGGGTGTTTGAAATCATATGTGACAACTTTCAAGGACTTATGTCAGGATCTTGTAAAATGTTTTTATCAGATAGATTCTAAAGAGGTAAAATTGTTGGCCACTGTCTCTTCAGATGATTACACATTAGCGTGGCTGGGTTCAGATAATGCAAAATTGTATGTAAAATTTCAGCTTTAAGAAGTGCAACTGTTTTGAGGCTTGTTGCAAAGCAACTGTGAAATCAAGCCGTTGTTTTCATCATCCAAAAGCAACACTGGTATTCCTGTAACCCTTTAGCTGCTCTGATATTATAGGGCATGTGAATGTCCCAGCATTTAAAGCTTTCTATACCTTCAAGTTATTTTCCAGTCACATGTAGGACTATGTTTTGATCCTAACAAAATTCCTTTCTAAGTATTTCTCCATATGTATCTCCTAAAAATAAATATATATTAATAATCTGGGGAAGAAGGTAAATTTATATATACTTGAATGCAGGGAAAAAAAAAGTTCTATTTCCATTTGTGAGTCGGTGATCAGGCCACTTAGGGCACAAATGATGTGGATTTTGCCATGTACACCTGGAGACATTCAAATGTGTTTTCCTTAGGAGCACTGGACATATAGCCAGCAGAGGGAGGACGAGTGCTACACTCCTAGGCATGGAGTATGGTTCTGCTGCAACTTGTGCCATTGGGCTATGGAAATACATTTTAATCCTAACCAGTTGTGCATGAAAGGAGGTCATCAGGAAGGGGATTGCATGCTTCCATAGGTTCTTTACATGAGTTTTCTGGTAGCAGAAATATCTTGGACTATGGAAGCTCCAGGAAAAAATATCACCTGAAAACTTATAGATACTTTTGAGGGTGTTAATAAAGGTTTATGTGTAGGAAAATGGATCACCCAGGATCTTGTTAGTCTATGTGTCCATTATTACTGGTGACGTAGCTTGTGTGAGGACTGTATAGATGTGTCTTCAAGAAGGCAAATTTCATACATTTGGGAGCAGTTCACAGAAGCAAATATCCTTCTTCACTTTTACTCCTCCTCTGCCCCTGCATACATCAAACTTGTTTTTGTTGAACTGGATTACTTCTGAAACTAAGGAAAGGGTGGGAATATTCTTCTGGAAGATGAGAAAAATTGGCTTAAATATTTTCACACAGAGGAGAGAATTGAATCAAGTTTCATCCTGGAAGAGTTCTTCAAACATAAAGTGAATGGGCAAAAGAAGGTCATTACTGTAGGCTGTTGATGTGGTCTACCTGGACTTCAGCAAGGCCTTTGACACGGTCTCTCACAGTATTCTCCTAGGGAAACTGGCTGCCTGTGGACTGGGTAGGTATACCCTTCTTTGGATAAAGAATTGGCTAGGGGGCCGTGCCCAGCGGGTGGTGGTTAATGGAGTCAAGTCCAGCTGGCAGCCCGTTACAAGTGGTGTCCCCCAGGGGTCGGTACTTGGGCCCATCTTGTTCAATATCTTTATTGATGACCTAGACAAGGGGATTGAGTGTACCCTCAGTAAGTTTGCAGATGACACCAAGTTGGGTGGCGGTGTTGATCTGCCTGAGGGTAGGGAGGCCCTTCAGAGGGATCTGGACAGGCTGGATCACTGGGCTGAGCTGAATGGCATGAGGTTCAACAAGGCCAAGTGTCGGGTCCTGCACTTTGGCCACAATAACCCCATGCAGCGCTATAGGCTCGGAGCTGAGTGGCTGGAGGACTGTGAAGAGGAAAGGGACCTGGGGGTGTTGGTTGATGCTCAGCTGAACATGAGCCGACAGTGTGCCCAGATGGCCAAGAGGGCCAACGGCATCCTGGCCTGCATTAGAAATAGTGTGGCCAGCAGGAGCAGGGAGGTAATCATCCCCCTGTATTCGGCACTGGTGAGGCCGCACCTTGAGTATTGTGTTCAGTTTTGGGCCCCTCACTACAAGAAAGACATTGAAGCCCTGGAACGTGTCCAGAGAAGGGCAACAAAGCTGGTGAGGGGTCTGCAGCACAAGTCTTATGAGGAGCGGCTGAGAGAGTTGGGATTGTTTAGTCTGGAGAAGAGGAGGCTCAGGGGAGACCTCATTGCACTCTATAGCTTCCTGAAGGCAGATTGTGATGAACAGGGGTTTGGCCTCTTCTTCCAGGCAACAAGCAGGACCCGAGGAAATGGCCACAAGTTGTACCAGAGGAGGTTTAGATTGGACTTGAGGAAAAACTTTTTCTCTCAAAGAGTGGTAAGGCACTGGAACGGCCTGCCCAGGGAGGTGGTGGAGTCTCCGTCCCTGGCAGTGTTCAAGAGGCGGCTTGATGAGAAGCTACAGGATATAGTTTAGTAGCTGTGGCAGCAATGGTAGTGGGAAGACGGTTGGACTAGATGATCTTATAGGTCCCATCCAACCATGTGATTCTATGATTCTATGATTTTCTTCCTGTGACCATTGTTTTTAGCTCTGGACCAGATTATGGTGTTTGTAAGACCAGCAAAGGTTTTGCTGTAATTCTGATGGACTAGAATTAAGCTCTTTGAACAGTTATGGGTGGAAGAGCATTTTTTTCACCTAACTATTATGAAAAACTCAGGATGAAGACAAAGTTTTAATTTCACAAAGATGTCAGAATATTCTTTTACTTATTTTCTGTAACACGAGTTTTCAGTCCCTCTGCAACTCTGCTTGACAGTTCAACTTCACAAATAAAACTTCCTTTAAAATTAAGAAGCTTCACTGAGACTACTCACTAATTACTGCTCGGAAAGTTACTACTTACTTAAAAAACATAGCCTCTCATTTTCTAAAGCCAATACACCTTTTGTGTTTCTCCTAGGACATTAAGCAGGCCCTGTTAAACACTTGGTTGTTAGTATTCATCAGATTTAAAAACTGCTAGCTAGAATTCTCTATGCTATATTACAGAACTCTCTCTGATCATGATCACAGTTGTGAGTAAAACTCAAAATTCATACTGTTTAAAAAAAAAAAAAAGGTCATATAAAGGAAGTTATTCATTCCTGATGGAAAAAAAAAACAACGTTCAACACAGATTTGTAGTTTGCCTGTCTGTCTTTCAGATAGAGACAGCAGTGCCTTCATCAATTAAATGGCTATGTTTCTATTAGTTTGAAAGTCTTCAATATGCATGTGAATCCAGCATGTTTTATCTTGGCCGGTGTTTCTCAGCCCCCTTTGCTTCCATCCACCTAGCTGCTTTGCACCAGAACATTAACTGAGTGTGGTTGAGGAAGGAAAAACAGAGTATGTTTCCCTCAAAATGAAATCCTCCAGCTGTAACAGCATGCTTGTATACCTACTGTTTCTAGGAATTAAACTTTATCTTTAGAGGAATGTATGGTGGCGTTTAAAACCACTGTTAATGGTGCCAAGAAAACTTGCCTTTACCTAGTGAATATGACAAGTTAGGGCTTAAGTTTTACTTGAATGTCCTTTCAGACCTGAATTATTTTATTTTTCTTTAAGCTTGCTTTTTTTTTCACACTTAATGACAACTAAGTTAGATCAGCTAAGACTGATTAGATTTAAAATGAGCATAAAGCTATTAGTTCCATATGTTAGATGACATTCAGCTGAAATAGGTAATTGTTTACGTGACTTTGAATACCAATAGCAGAATAAAGACAATCCCTACAGCTAACTTCTCTACACACTGCATTTGCTATCTATTGGAATTAGCTTATTATTCAAATTTCAGGTCTCATATAGTGAACTCTGAATATCACAAAACTTTCTTTATCTTTTTTGTTTGGTCGGTTTTTTTAAGGGGCTTAATCTACTCACAGAGTTCTAGCTTGATTCTGTTGTATGCAAAGTGTCCTGATGAAACCCTTATCAGTAAAAACCCTAAGAAAGCACACTATAAGTTTTGAAGACTTATGTTGGTCTAATAACTGCTTGTAAAATCATCTTTAGCTGGAGTATTGATTTGCATTTATAGATTTTTTTTAATTAAAAATCTGCTTAGAAACTGAAATTCTATAGATGCTTAATTTCAGAAAAAAACATTGAAGTAATAACAACACTGGAATTTTTAGCATTATTTTTCTTGATTAAAGATAACATTTACTGTTAATATTACTCCATTTCTACTAATGAGCAACTACCCCAAAGCTGAGTCTGCCTAATAAGTTTGTGTCTTGATCTAAACATTTTTGTCTTTAGAATAAGGAAGCAAACAAGGAACTTCTAGATGTAGGGAAGTGGACTACAAGTTTGTCCTGGTTTTGTCTGGAATGGAGTTAATTTTCCTCTCAGTAGCTGACATGTTTTGGATCTCGTATGTGAAGAATGCTGATAAACCCATTGATGTTATGAGTTCTTACTAATGAGACCAAGGACACTATCCAGCTTTCCAGGTCTTGTTAATGTGCAGGTGCAGGAAGCTGGGAGGCATATAGCCAGAACAGTTGACTCAAGCTGGCCAAAGAGACATCATTCTCAGTATATAAGTGAGGATTGGCTGGGGGAGCATCTCTCTCTCTTTTGCTCCTTTGCTTGCTGCTCAGTTTCATTTCTGTGATCGCTGCTTGGGAGGGCTGTATCGGTCATTGGGTTGTTGGGTGGTGAGAAATTGTGCATTATTCATTTTATATATTTTAGGATCCCTATGATTTGTTATTATTATCATCTTCCTTTGTATCCTAGTAAACTGTTTTCATCTCAACCCACGAATTTTCCTTTCTTCCCAGTTCTCTCCCCCATCCTGCTGGGGATGGGGAGGGAAAGAGAGCAACTGTGTGGTGACTAGGGCTAAACTACAAATTACTACAAAGTTTTATGATAATTTCATTTTTCATGAAATGTCTACCATAATCAGTCTTAAGGGAAAATAAAACATTTCCAATATAAAATAAAAGTTAGAAGAGCATTTATGAGAAACTGTAAAAAGACACAGTTTAGACCATCCAAGAGGTAAGAAGCAAAGGATTTCCAGAAATAGAAAGAGGCTTTGGTTGATACAAATTCTAATCACTATACTGAAGTTACCCATTGCTAACCTCCAGACAGTTATGCAGTCTCAAATTAGAGATAAATCTTACACAAAATAGAAATTAACCATGTTTATTTTCCCAATGGCAGAGAACCGACAATTAAGAGCCTCATATCCCGAATGTAATATCAGGATTCTGGTGAGAATGATATAGGTGGGATTGTTTACTGCACAAACATGAGTAGCAATAGTGTTTGTTATTTATTTTTAGATCTGAATTCAATTAAAAATATAATAGGCCACCACACGGAAATAAACATTGATTTTAACAGTCGACTCACACAAGTATTGCAGGAGGATTGTTAAGTAGGAAAAAATATTTTCATAGTATTGGAATTAGAGCCATAATTCCTTCTATGAAATGTACAAGGAATTCCTCTGAGTTTCTGCTGATACTTTGGAGCATGCTTATTAGTAAATACTGTCAGAGTCTTTGATTTAGATTCTATCTGTCTGTGATTTCTTTTTTTTTGTTCCCTTGAGCTGTAATTTGTATACTGTTAAATTTTTCTGTATGATAGAAATTACTGCCTTATCTATGCAGAATTCCTGAATTATGACCTTTATAGGCAGAGGACCACTGGTTGGCCAGGATAATTTGGTGTTACACAAATAGTATACCCAGAAATCCTCTAAAACCTCCGGACAGACAGGTCAATCCTAATAAAAACTTAAGAAACATTAATATTATCTAAGAATATGCTGTGAAGGTAATTTTCCTAAACTTAGGGGTTATCCATAAGAAGTGTTTTCAGATTCAGGGCCGAAGTTAATTGTATTAGAGGCAACCAAATAGAAAACAAAATATATAATAAAATAGTACTCGTTCCATTTGAAAGGAAACGGAAACTGGATCAGCAAAATTAAAATATTAGCTGAATATATAACTCTATTATGTCTGCTGCTTTCCAAAAATAAAAAGATGTAGAAAATTACTTTCAATATTTCAGTATTTTATCAATATTATAGTTTTCTTCAAAAGCCATAGCTTTGGATAAAAACACATACATTAAAATGCTCAAGTAAATCTTAAAAAGTAAGAAAAGCTGCTCCTGAAGTCTATGAAACCAGACATGTTTAATTTATTTGTAATTTTATGTGGTAGTTCAACTGCATATGTAGACTTAAGTTCTTTTTTTTTCCCCATAAGAATATTAACAATAAGCATTTTGTAGCAAAAGATGCGGCTCAGAATTTCACAGAAAAATAAGGATTTCTCTGTTAGCATTGAAGAAACACCAAACATTTGCAGATTTGATGATAGTAAACATCCAGAAATCTTGCATGCTGAAAATACAAAAAAAAAAAAAAATCATGCTTTTCTATGAAACAATCAATACCTTTAAGGATCAAGTCAAAAGAACTGAAAAATCTGCTGGAGAACACTAGAAATAAAACAACAGAAGTTCAGCTAGAGAAGCTGTGGGAACAGAGAGTGCAGCACAGCTGTCTGATGTTGAAGAATTTGAGCTATGTCCTTGAACACCACTTGCTCAATAACAAAAAAAACCAGCAATTAGAACAAGATAAGTAAATACCAAAGGCAAAAATAGTAAAGACAACTAAAAATCAATAACCAATCCAAATGAAGTTTAAGGCGCGTGAACAGTATATTGCTACCAATTGAATTAGATGATTAAGTGTGTGCATTCCCCATGTAACTGAGAAAAGATATAAAAGACTTAGGATGATGGACAATAAAGGTCTCCAATACACCATCCACGGAGTCCGTGTCCTTATTGCAACAAGAAGCCATATGTTTTCTTGGCTTTTTCCTATTTTAAGGTGTAATTAAGTATACTCACATCATATATGTGTATTAAACTGCTTGAATGACCTCCCTAAAAATCCCTGAAGCAAAACATCAGCAATAAGTTTCAATTCAGTTTGAAAAGGAAGGGAATAGTATGGGAAGATGCCTCTATCAAAAATATATGGACCACAAGATTTTTCATTATTTGGTGGGAGGATAAAACTGACTTCAAAAGCTTCAAGAGGTCTCTTACACTTATGAGACATCAATTTTGTTATTACATTAAAAAAAAAGAGCAGCATTCTGAGCTCTTTGACTCAGGATGAGAGTAAGGTCATGGAGTCACCAAGATTTGATTACGCGTACGAGTTTCCCATTGTTTCATAGTTGTGGAATTATAAACTAACCCATATGACGTTCCACCAAAATTAAATCCACAAAAAAAACCCCCATCAATATAGATATTTTAAAGTACAATTCAGGCCTTGCTACAGTTGCTGGGAATAACTGTAGACAACCAATACCTTTAGAGTTTATGTTATTTCTAAAACTGGAAAAGATTTTTTTTCTTTTTGGTAAACCAATGAGCTGTTGAACAATAGACTCTAAACAATAGCATAAATATAATTTGCCAAGATAATACATACAATTGCCATAAATGTCTACCTAGTGTCTCTGAATCAACATTTCAGTAAAATAGCTGCCTTTTTCAATTACCAAAAACATTATGAAACTTGTCCTGAAAATAATTTAATTCATTAAAGAGACAAACACACATGGATTCTTTTCTTTCCTCCCCCTATTAAACAAAACAAATCAAAACAAATTTAATTCAATTAACTATTGTAGATGACACCAGAAAAGAAGGATTTAAAGTAGTATACAATCTGTACTGCTAAACCTATACACAATCGAGTCCATGTAAGTTAGAGAGATGTAATTGGCAACAGAAATATTTGCATTATGACAGATGCCAAAAATTATTTCATTGCTCCTGAGATCTTAAAAATAGAGTTGTCCAGACATCATTTAAGATTCATAAATACAGTAGTACTGTGGGATAACTCTGGTCAGCAGCTAAGCTCTCAGCCAAACACGGAGGAGAATAGGAAGAATAAAAGCAAGAAAACTTATGAAGAAAACTAGCTGCATCATAGTCGGACTTAGAAATCATATCTTTGACAACTATTCATGCCAGTGTCAACAAAACTCAACATAACAAAACAGAAATTATTAGAATCGTACTCTTGCAAGTAAATATTAAGTCAACGTGTTCCAGAATTAACGGGTTCTGGTTTTTTTCATGTATTCTGGCTATTCAAAACATTGAAGCAGTTCTGCAGTTGAACATTTTGAATGGGAGGGAGGCAATGTCTGTTGTGGGTGGATTCACTGACGTCTAATATTATGAGAGATTATGCTAAAATATTTTCAGCAATTATAATACTTCTACCATCTTTTTTTTTTCCTACTTAGCTAAATATTTGCATCATACTTGTAAGAACATAACCATCTTTCAAACTTTCACCCTTTTGTGAAATTTGCTTCATAATATTCAGTAAATTAAACCACTACTAGGGATCTGTGAGCTCATACTTACAGGGAGCATGATCTTAGAGACTTCACTTTTCTATGGAAGCAGGCTGATGCCTTCCACACTGAAAGATTAAAATTTTGTCAGTGTTAAATGTAACTCTAAACTTAGACACAAATAATCAACTGCATCCAATGTTGTCATGTGTCACAAGCTGCATAATCTTCAGCATTGTCATATTATCATTAAAAAATAAAGAGACTATACTAGGATGAACGAATAAGAGTATTTTTTATTGGTTGCAAGGAGTTCTCCTCTATCTACTACTGTAAGACCCAATGGGAGTACTGGATCCCATTTTGGTTGTCACATTCTGGGAAATGGCCAGATGGATATTTCCCAGAGAATGATAGCGTAATACTTCTGAGTGTAGTCAGAAGTCTAGAAGATGTATCTGGTGTGGAAAGCGGTAAAGAACAGTGAATGCCCTGTCTGGAGAATAGAATCCAGAGGAGATGTGATAGCAGTTTTCCAATAGTTTAAAAAAAAAGACAAAGGTAGTAATCAATTATCCAGATCTTTAGGACAAAAGTAATTGCAGCAAGAGAACTTAGGTTAGGCATTTAGGAAAATGTCAGATATTATTAAGTGTTCAAATAGATTACTTAAAGCTTGTAGTATCTTTATCAGAAGTGCCAAGGAACATGCTACTTCACCATTTGTCAGAAATGACCTTGGTATGATTAATCTTGCCTAGGGTACAGGTGATGTAAAAGAACGCTTGGTGTACTGTTCAATTGTATTTTCTGTGAGACCATGGGTGTGAATAAGAAGAAGAGAATAGAGAAGCTGCTAGAAATGCTAGATTAAATATCCATAGGATAAATATCATTTTTACCTGTGTTGAAGTCTGTAGAATTGAGTCCTTGTACATTTCTTGAATTATGGATCACTAGTTTCACGAGACTCTCCTTTAACAAAGTGTAACACACAAACAGAAAACAACAGAATCAAACATATAGGTCATGTGTAGATATGACCTTGTTAACTATAGCAGCTCAAGATGGTGACAAAATACATTTGAAACTCAGAATAAAACAAATTTCCTATATTAAGCCCAGAATAAGCAACAAGAATGGTAAATGCATTTTGTCTTTTTTTCCAGGCAATGTAGAAATAGTAGCTTTTTCACAATTTGGCATGAAAATAATTTCCCAAATGCTGTTATTTCAAATATAAAGTGTGTTCTTGTCTAGACTGAGTCTATTTTGGGTTCCCGATGCTTTTGCCCTAGCAAACAAGAAATGTCAGCAATTACAGAAAGCACAAAACTAAAACCATTTACAATGTCTGCTCTGTGCCTTTTTTTTCCCTTCAACTTATTCAGCTACCAGAAGAAATAGTTGGATTTGCTGTCCTATATTTCCATATGCAGATGATACAAAAGCTCCACCTATCTTTCCAAATTTAAACTTAATATAACATTTCTGTTGTTCCAATATTTGGTCAGACTCAAAACATGGATTAGGAAAAGCTGACTGAGCTAAACTGTAGAAAAGCAGAGATTATATAGATAGGCTATCTTAAGTACTTCAAAGAGCTGTCATCATAATTCTGTTTGCATTAGCAAAGACATCTATGTCTTGATAAAAGCAAATGTCTTGTAAATGGGCTTAGCCAGAAATATACAAAATATCAAGGAAGAAGGAAGGAAAATGTTCATACTTAATTTTACATTTTTTTTAAAGATAGTGTAAAATTAAGTTTGTTTTTATATTTAGTGCTTATTGAAAGTGACTAGTTTCACTTTATTTTTTAAATTAAAGATCTCAGCATCTTACACTGATTTTTGACATTACTGGCTAGGCACTCAGTATTTTTGAAAGTGAGTCACTTGTAACAAGCAATCTAGGAGCTTTCTTTGCAGAGGTGTTCGGTTATTACTAATGCCACTACTTTCAGTTGGTACTGGTGGAGGCCAAGGTCTGAAAAATTCGGCCTACAAATCTAGAAGTTAGGAACATCTATTTCAAAGTCCTACCCATTGTCTTTTCCTTACTTTTATGCTATTCAATCCAAAATTGAATAGCACATCTTTAGGAGAAATCAGCTCAGTCAATATATCTTCTTATATGTTTGTTTATCTCTTTTATCTGGTAGCTGAAATTGGAAGAACAAACCAATAGACACCACCACAGAGAGTTACATATTAATTTCTCTTAGTTTTGAAGCTTTATAATCCCTCCCCACATATGGTTATTATTATTATTTGATGATGATGACAATGAAGACAATGGTAGTAAAGAAGAAGAAGATGATTCTAAGAAGACTAAGAACAAGAACAAGAAGAAATCTTAGATTAATTTTATTGGACCATACTTGGGGATCTTTAAAGATGAGTGGTTTTGTTTTGTTCCTAGAAACAAGTGAAACTTGAAAATCTAGTCTTTAACCAGTCCAAATGAGTATCTCAGAAATGTATCTTTTTCAAGTAACATAGTCAGTGAAGATATTATTTTGATTCTTGAATTAATTTTCAATATTTTGAAATATTGAAAAGGCTAAAAATTAAGAAAGAAAATAAATTTGAGATCTAGATTGCAGAGAGCACAAGTTAATAGAGACCAACGTCATAATCTGAACCATTATTTTCAGATTTAAAATAATATTTATTTTCTTACATGATTTCTAAGTATTAAAAAAATGTTGTAACCTGTCACTTCTGTTGTTCATAAGTCTCTTTAAAACAATGTTTATTTTTATATGCATAATAGCCAAACTACTATCAGTATTGCTGATGATTCACACCATTTTTCTTGGTGTATAATGAAGGTGATCATAAAAATGGGGAGGATGGTAGGAAGGCCAAAGCCCTGACAGAACTGAATCTGGCCAGGGATATAAAATGCAACAAGAAGAGCTCTTATAGGTATGTGGGGACAAAAGAAAGTCCAAGGAAAATGTAGGCCCCCTCTGGAAGGGAACTGGTGTCCTGGTTACCCAGGACATGGAGAAGGCTGAGGTTATAAATGACTTTTTTGCCTCAGTCTTCACCGATAAGAGCTTTTGTCCCACCACCCAAGCTGTAGAAGGTGGAAGCAGGGACTGCGAGAATGAAGAACTGCCCACTGTATTCGAAGAGCAGGTTCGGGATCATCTGAGGAACCTAAAGGTGCACAAGTCCATGGGACCTGATGAGATCCATCCGCGGGTCCTGAGGGAACTGGCGGATGAAGTTGCCAAGCCACTGGCTATCGTATTTGAGAAGTCGTGGCGGTCTGGTGAGGTCCCCGAAGACTGGAAGAGAGGGAACATAACCCCAATTTTTAAAAAGGGGAATAAGGAAGACCCGGGTAACTACAGGCCGGTCAGCCTCACCTCTGTGCCTGGCAAGGTCATGGAGCAGATTCTCCCGGAAACCATGCTAAGGCACATGGAGAGCAAGGAGGTGGTTGGTGACAGCCAACATGGCTTCACCAAGGGCAGATCGTGCCTGACCAATTTGGTGGCCTTCTATGACGGGGTGACGGCATCGGTGGACAAGGGACGAGCAACTGACATCATCTACCTGGACTTGTGCAAAGCTTTTGACACTGTCCCGCACGACATCCTTCTCTCTAAACTAAAGAGACATGGGTTTGATGGATGGACCACTCAGTGGATAAGGAGTTGGCTGGATGGCCGCACTCAGGGAGTGGTGGTCAACGGCTCAATGACCATGTGGAGACCAGTCACGAGTGGCATCCCTCAGGGGTTCGTGTTGGGCCCGGCCCTGTTCAACATCTTTGTCGGCGACATGGACAGTGGGATAGAGTGCACCCTCAGCAAGTTCGCCAATGACACCAAGTTGTGTGGTGCCGTTGACACGCTGGAAGGGAGGGATGCCATCCAGAGGGACCTTGACAGGCTGGAGAGGTGGGCCTGTGCCAACCTCATGAAGTTCAACCAGGCCAAGTGCAAGGTCCTGCACCTGGGTCATGGCAATCCCAGGCACAAATACAGGCTGGGCGGGGAATGGATTGAGAGCAGCCCTGAGGAGAAGGACTTGGGAGTGCTCGTGGATGAGAAGCTCAACATGAGCCGGCAATGCGCCCTTGCGGCCCAGAAGGCCAACTGCATCCTGGGCTGCATCAAGAGAAGCATGGCCAGCAGGTCGAGGGAGGTGATTCTCCCTCTCTACTCTGTCCTGGTGAGACCCCACCTGGAGTACTGTGTCCAGTTCTGGAGCCCCCAACACAAGAAGGACATGGACTAGTTGGAGAAGGTCCAGAGGAGGGCCACAAAGATAATAAAAGGGCTGGAGCACCTCTCTTATGAGGACAGGATGAGAGGGTTGGAGCTGTTCAGCCTGGAGAAGAGGAGGCTCCGGGGAGACCTGATAGCGGTCTTCCAGTACCTCAAGGGGGCCTACAAGAAAGATGGGGAGAGGCTGTTCAGTATGGCCTCTTGCGATAGGACAGGGAGTAATGGTTTTAAAATAGAGGGGGGTAGATTTAGATTAGATATTAGGAAAAAATTTCTTACAATGTAAACAATGGAACACTGGAACAGATTGCCCAGAGAGGTGGTGGATGCCTCATCCCTGGAAACGTTCAAGGCCAGGCTGGATGAGGCTCTGAGCAACCTGATCTAGTTGGGGATGTCCCTGCTCCTTGCAGGGGGGTTGGACTAGATGACCTTTGAAGGTCCCTTCCAACCCTAACCATTCTATGATTCTATGATTCTATTATTTTGATGCAACTAATTTCGACTGTGCTTCAAGTGCAGATGATCTACGTTGTGTCAAAGGACATATCTTCGGACAATTGCACTTTCAGTCCGGAAGTACACCTTGGTCTGTTTTGATTTCCATTCTAAAGCAAGGTATGGCCAAATCAATTCCACTGGTTCTTCCACAAGCATCATCTTCCAGCCTAAAATGGCCATTCTTCTTCTGAATTGTTTGTCCACTGTTACATAGTAGACACCAATGGGATATGGTTTCTTAGAATAAAAGTGTTATGTCTCCACGAGTGTTTTATTTGGCCTTCCTATTTCTTGATTCTGGTAATACAGTGTTACAAGAGGGGGCCTTATTTCAAATGTAACGAGAGCAGCAGATGGCTAGATCCTTGAAGAACCTAACTCTGTATTTAGATATGACAGAGCTGATGCCCAATGTTATCTCTCTCCAGACATGTCAGTGTTAAGAAGCTATTATAAGGATGTCTCTGTGTATTAACAGTAATATGACTGCATGTTTTAGAAAGAAAGGTGAGCATTTACTTCTTTGCAGATAATCCTTTTGGCAAGATGGAACAGATAGAGGTGCAAACAAAAGACTTGCAGCAGCAATATTGTTTCTCTCTTATTCACATCCGTTAAGCTGCTTTACTATTGTTTTAATAACCATAACATTTTGAATGAATGGTTGTTTAAGCTTATAAATAAGAATGTTGCCAAGACACTGCTGTGCTTCTTTTCTTTAAGGTTTTCCTGTTTAAAGGTCTGCTACGTTTCCCTAGCTGTATGCAGGAAAAGCATTTTTCCTGCACCCATTCTTTTATCTTTGTTTTAAGTAAGCTTTTATATGCAGGTTATTTTGAAATAAAAGATGCCTAACCCCACTTATCAGTATTTGAAAACCTCTTTGGTGTTTAATTTTTGGAAATAATTTACAAAATAGCTTACAGAAATGGTGCAATCCGATTAGTCAACATGTCAACTATGTAAATATCACACTCAAAATTGCATAATGTAGCTCCTCTTTTCCTAATCTCTAAATGAATATTCCAGTGTCTTCTAACAGTGGCACATTAATTTATCAAGTGCATTTTATGGATTAGCTTAAATATTTGTTGTTGATTTTTTTCTCCTTTTATCATAGGTCCTTCAATTTTATTTTTAGTTATGATAAAAAAGGTTCAATATATTCCTTACTCTTCCAGTCATCAAAATTATTCATAGCTTTATGGAATACAGAACAAGTCTAGTTTCAGTGGCTATTCATGCTGTTAACTAGTTTCCTACCATTTCTGGAATACCTTGGAGCTATAATTCCACTTCTCTGTATTCAGTTGTGATGTTGGTGAGAAAATTTTGAGAGCATTATAAAAATTGTAGACTAGACAAGGCAAAGGAAAGTGCTATTGCAGGATTTAAGTGTGTAGTGTCTGACACAAATGCTCGTGCAATAGACAATCTGAGGTGTGGTGGTTTAGCCCGAGTCAGCACACAGTTTCTCACTCACGCTCCCCCTACCCAGTGGGAAGGGGGAAAGAAATTGGGAAGAAAGGAAAACTCTTGGGTTGAGATAAAGATAGTTTACTAGAATAGCAAAGGAAAACTACAATAATAACAGAATATAAGGGTATTAATATATACAAAATATACAAAATTAACAATGTATGATTTCTCACCACCTGATGTCCCAATGACCGATACAGCCCGTCCCGAGCAGCGATCATGGAAATGACACTGAGCAGCAAACAAAGAAGCAAAAGTGAGCCAGCAAGATAGAGGGAACAATGCCAGCGAGTGAGAGAGATGAGAAGAAAGATGGATGCACAAGATGCATGCCAAGGATGCCCCCTCCCATGGGCAACCCCCACTTACATACTGAGCATGACATTTATGGCATGGAATACTCTCTTTGGCCAGTTTGGGTCAATTATTCTGTCTGTCTTTTCCCCAGCTTCCTACATCTGCACGTTAGCGAGACTTGTTAAAGTCTTGGAAAGAGCTGGAAAGCCAGACAATGTCCTTGGTCTCATTAACAACAACTCATATCATCAGAGTGTTTTTATCAACATTCTTCACATACAAAATCCAAAACACACCGGCTACTGAGAGGAAAATTAACTCCATCCCCGCTGAAACCAGGACATGAAGCAATAGGGCAGAGCTGCTACCATCCACCTTCCCTCATTAATTTCAAAGCGACCAGTGGCAATAGGGGTGGGTGTGGGGAAGCCTTGCGTTTCTGTCTGGGAGTAAGAAATGTGTGATACACATTTTGGGGGATAAAATCATGAAAGAAAAACAGCTTGAAGGACAGTCATATGCTGCCTTGTAGTGTTTCAAGACAGTGGTTGTGCCTCAATGAAGTGCTGATAAAAACATTACAGTCCAATGTCAGAATACCATTTCATCAATCTGTGGCTGTTTCAGAACTTTCTACTCAAGAATTAACTCTACAGGGTTTAGTTCTCCTCCTCTCTGACAGTTTTCCACAGGCATATTTTCATTGTTGGCTCTTCTGATCTATTGTCTAACCTAGAGTTTGTTCTCTGAAGCAAAATTTGTTAATAAGGGGTAGTAAAAATTTTTGGCTCTTCATGGAAATCAGAACCTTATAGAAGACTAAAAAAGAAGAAAAATAAAAAAACATGGAAGAAAATAGAAGAAAAAAAATCTTATTAGCCACTGACTTGGAAATATTCAAGTCTGTAAGAGTTGCAAAGTTTTATTGTTTAAATATGAGTTACATCTAACTTAAAAGAAAAAAACTTCTACTTTGGGTTTTCTTGCTACTGTCTTTGGGTTTTTTCCTCATCTGTGATTACTTTCCTCACATTTTTAATATCCATTACTTAGATTTTCTTCTTCTAATGAACTTCTAAAAAGCTCTTTTAAGGAGCCTTTCAGTAGCTGTTTTTTCCCTCTCTTCTGCCTTTATAAAGGAATGCTGACAGAAACTCAATAGAGTTAAATTAATGCAAAGATTAATTCTGTTGTCTGTTAAACTGAAATATCTTCTTTTATCAATGATATTTTTATCATCTGCAAATCTCAGTTATTCTAATTGTATGAAAGAACCTACTTTTATAGGTGTGATTATCACTTGGAAATAAATATTTTTCCAGTGCATGGACATATGTATTTTCATGCTGAGATTTGCTTTGGATGCTTCCTCGAAACAGTACTGTGATATCCTTATGCATCAAATTGTAAATACACCTTACAATATATCTATAAATTAGCAATTGTTTTCTTTGTTGTTGTATATATTCCAGTGTTGCTGTCTCACAAAGTAAAGTGTGTTTCCTCTGTGATACATAGTTTCTGTCATGGAATTAACATCTTGGTGAGATAGTCATTACATACCACAGACATTTCTTTCTAATATCTCTGTATTTTTTGTGTAATGTAAAATAACATCCAACAGGTCTTGAATTTTGAATCAATATATACTTACGACTACGCTAGTGTATGTTTCAGAAAACATTCCTTTTCCACACTGTATCAGTTGATATCGCTAGAGGAAAACATATCATACCAGATCCAACAGCCTGACAGAACCAAGGCTTCCTGCTTTCCATGTCCCCAGGTTCAACCAGTAGCAAGGCTAAAGATGTGCTCCCAGCAGGCACACACACAAAAGCACGTATATACATCACTTATACACAGATATATATATATGACCAGCCACACAGACCACAGATAGACCCTCAAAGCAGCCACATGGGCACAGACAGCACTAATGGCGTCATCCTGCTCACCTATCTGGCTGGGCAGGATGAAGGTCTGCTGATGAAAAAATATATATATTTGTACACGATACATACCCACAGCAACTGTGCTCAGATACTAAGTCTGCCTACAGGCTGGCCTGAGGATCCCAGTCTCCCCAGTGGCTGGCACATGGGGAGTGGCCCCCTGAGGCCAGAGTCGTACTCCAGTTACTGGTATGGACCCTCACACACACAGCTGGCTAAGACTTCTCTGGTTCCAATGGCGGACCACACTGGGCTCTTGCCCCTAGTGACACACACCCAGATTTCACACTCAGAGTTGCCCTTAGAGATTCACTCACACCCCCTTTGCTCCCAGCCCACTTCACCTGCTCACCAGGTCATCCAGGTTGATCTTTGCCAGCCATCACACAATCACTCACACACCCACACTCCCTCCAGTTGCTGGCACCATGGACACATGGGTCCTCCCACTTGTGGTCTGACACCTCAGTTGCTACACTAACACCCCATACGTGCACACATGTGCACAGAGCATAGAGCGCCCTCCCCCAGGAGAAAGTTAGAAAGGAATTTAATAACAAGATAGGACAGATTGCATTAGTTACATGCAGGGCATGGCCAGGCAAGTGTATGGACAAGACAGCTATCTACACACAACCAACCCTTTTTATCCCCTTACTCCTGCATTTCCCCACTCTTGTTTCTCCACTTATCACCAAACCCCCTACCTTGTTTCATCTTAATTTCCTGTCCTAAATATCCCATAATAAGCCCTATGCAATCCCAAACTACATTTGCCCACACCCCTTAATATGTTCCTCCCTTAGGAAGCAACTCCCCTTAGTCCAAAAGTTGACTATACAGATGATTCCCATGCGGATGGCTCTGCTGGGACAACAAGGAGAGAGGCCCAAACAAGGTGACTGTTCCTTGGGAGTCCTTCCTTTGGGTTCCCACCTACCATTGTGTGTTGCTGTGCTTCTCTGGGCCTGAGCAGATGAGGTGATGGCCCTCTGTAAAGGGCCAGGGAGTAGCCCAGCAGGGGACTATGTGGGCTCACCCACTTTCCATTGTCTCTCTAGGCTCCTCTGTGAGGACGCTCCTTTGTGAGTGTATCGATGACCTTTATCACATAACCTAGTAGACACAATTTTGTATTTGCTTAGTTTAGAGGTTAAATTTTAATCTTCTGTTTGGCAGGTTAAAATTCAGTAAGAGGAAATTTATCTACCACTTGTTTTATGTATCTACCATGAATATCACAGGAAAAGGGAACACTTAAGATTTATCATGGACTTTTAAAATGAAGTTTGGACTGTCTTGGCTTTGCAACTTAAACATATTTTTTATAGGAGTTCTTTCCAAACTCTGTTTTGTCATGTTGGTTCTTTGTTTCATCAGCCATGAATCTGAGTCAATGCCTAGTTATCACACAAGATTCCTTGGGCAGAATGGAAAATAGAAAATCACAAGAACTGTATACTGCTGTCGAACAAAAAAAGTTACAGAATATAATTTTTCAGGCACTAAAATAAAATTTCAGCTTTTCTGACTTTTTAGTTGTCATTATATCAGTTCTCTAATGATTTATGAAACCTAGTCTTGTTTTTGACTCACACTTCCAGACCAGCTGACTCCTTTTTGTGTTGTTACATGTGCCAGTCATGTGCTATCCTTGTTGCCTCTCACCCATTTTACACACCACTGAAATGACTCAATGCCATTTCTTGGTACTTGTGCTTCACAGAATTTTCTTTTTATGTTGCAGGTAGAAAATCCATCTCTTTGGAGTTTTTTTCCCTATGTGAACTGGACTCAGTAGGTTTTGAATGCTCTTAGATTAAATAGAAAGAGGATTGATTGAAAATCTGGTTGTAGCTGACTCAGGTTTGCCCAAGCAGTGCAAAGTGATCTTCTTAAGCTAGAAATATGCTTCTACTAGTCTTTGAAACTGGATTAGCAGGTTTGCCACAGCGAAAACAGTGTCAAAATAATCTTCAAGTATATATTTAACAATATAATTCACACTATTGTAAATTCATATATTTCAATAAGAAAAAAGGTAGAGATTGCATTGTGACAATCTTTACAAGACTTATCCTTTTCTCCTTTAAAGAAAATGCAGAAGAATTTCAGTTTTAAATGTCTACATAAACATTACATTAAATCCTGAGCACAAAAACCCTAAATGAGTCATTTTTTCCCCCCAAATTTGTAACACACTCACAAAACAATTAAATCTAAAGCATGCCTCATCCATTAGTAGACTTTCTCTTTTCATAGTTCATCATCTACACCGCATCCTACCAAGATGCTCCTAAGTCAGTGGATCATAATGTATACAATTACAAAGGCAGAAGCTTAGCTGAGAATTCAACATCCTTTCAATTTGGAAATGCATTATTATAATGACTGTATTAAGGCACATTATGAAGATAGAGGAATCTCAAGGAAGTCACCTTTATCAAGAAAGACAGAAAATAATTGCAAACTGAGTCCTATTTTCACAAATTAATGGCTTTTCTGCTGAGGCTTCCCAGGCTAAGCAGTCTTATGTTTAGTAATACATTCTTCAGGGCAAGTCCCAGTGCCTTTTCTGAACAAGGACTACTTATGAGTTTATAATATTGTAATTAAGTCAATGGCCACTCAGGCATAAATAAAGCTTAGCAATCAGTGATTAAAAATTAAATGGCATTTGCATGCTTTTGATCTGCCAGTGCCTTAGCATTCTGTTTAAATGAATATTATGTCTTATTTAAACGAACATTATGTCTTATTTAAACCTTTCTGAACAAAAAGTTAGGTTGAATACTAGTGATGCTCTTCCTGATCAGTAAGTCTCCACAGCCTCATGTATAGCTTGGATAGTACAAACTGTGATAAGTAACTGTATGTACTGTACTAGAGAGAAATGATAGTACCATGCAAAAGGTATAGAAGAAGTATCTCCCCATTCTAATCACAATTATATTTTTTCTCCAAAGTAATTACTCATAAAACAATTCACTTTAGATGCAACCTTCAGGTAATTATAAGCAAAGGAATAATCCTCAGTCATAAAATTAGCGAAAGCTTGACCTGTAAATTTAGGCTTCTTAGGACAATCAATAATTATACTTAATAGTTTGGGGGTTTTTCTTTGATTTTCAGTCTTATATTGACATTGTATACTTTTAAGCCAACAGACTTGTTTGCACTCCTCACAATATCTGTCAAATCATAACAAATGTCTGCCAAATTACTATGTTAGTCTTTTCAGTTGGCCCACTTATTTACGGAAGAGTCACATGAAGTATATCACCAGTCAGCAATGGATCTGGTCAGAAATCAATTCTAACCAGAAATACTAGACTTTGTTGGATAAGGGAGTGCCTTGGAAATGAAAACTAAAAAATAATAATAAAAAAAAAGTAAAAAAATAGTAGGGAAATACTACACAGATACAGGAGGTGTAAAATCAGCCAGTCACAGTCTCCAAAGAATCATATAGGCTAAGTGTAATAAAATCCAAAGTATTTCTGGAAAGTGAGTAGTTTGTAGTTTTTTTTATTATGTGGAATGCAAAAGAAAAACAAAACAAAATAAACAAAGACCAATTTCAACTGCTTTATTTGCCTCAAGGGTGAAAAGGTCATGTCATTTCAGTCCAGCTGTGTTTGTGAAACAAACAACATCTCCAGGCCAGAGTCACTTAGAAACAGTTTGAATCCCCAGCGTGTACTTCTGTAAGAAAATATTTCAACCTGGAGCAACCAGTATGCTTCTAAGTCCTCAGCCTTGCAGATTGTTTATCTCTTTGTTTTTTTTTTTTATTATTGTTCTTTTTTCCAAGTTATTCTTTTTTTCTTTGAGCTAATTTCATAGACTTGTCTGCTTTACACTTGAATACCACCAAGACAGCTATATCTTTTATGACCAGTTCCCTGATGGAGAAGCCAGTCAGTGGGAGAAGTTTAACACCAGCTAGCAGATGTTTGGCAATGACTTTGATCAGTTTAAAAAAAAAAAGCAGTGACTCCCATAAGCTGTTAGTGCAGTTCTTCCTTGCCGGTTTTAGGCTTCTGTGCTTCAATGAACTTTCCATCTTTGAGACTTTTGCATATCTAGCTTGATGAATCTCTTCAAGATTGTGCTTCATTTTACTTCTGGGTTTCTTATTAACCACGCCTCTCTCCTGATACTTGTTTCTTCAGGCACTCCTGTGCTGCCATGCAAGAGTTGTCAATAAAAATAAATCAAACAGTGGCACCATCATTCATTCATGCAATCAACCTCTTACTGATACTCTCTTCAGTCATTACTGCCAAACATCCTGTATCAGCACAGCAACTAATGGTTCTCATCCCTTCTGACTGAGGCACCATCGTGAACAGGAATAATATTCTGTTTTCTAATCACCGTACAATGATTGCTTCTTGCTGTAGACAGTTGATGTACCATCATCTGTGATGTTGTACTACATGGATGTTCTTACCTATTGGCATCTCAATCTGCAATACAGGACAGGTAATTTGCTAAGGGACTAATGTAAGTGTACCTTACTAGGCTAGTTAAAATTATCTACTGTGATAAAGATGACACCAAGAAACTGTGTAATTCTATCTTGCTTGTTTCCATACCTCTTGAGAGTACTTAGAGAATCTATCTTGCATCATTTTCCAGCATGTTTATTCAATCACGTCTACCTAGAGGGCAAAGGTCCTTCATCAAACTTTGTTCTAGTGCCTTGATGATATGAACAGGCTTGGGAAGCTCCAGATGAACCAGACCTTTTTTTTGTCAGACTATCCAGCAGCAATGTTTGTTATCTGAATAGATAAAGAATTCACAAATTTGTGGCAATAACTGACACCAAACACCTAGGCTATTTATCCTGTGCATTGTATTGTGTATTCTCCTACTTTAGTGAAATGTTCCCAAGTGCTTTGGTGCATTTAGTGGCTTCTTCTCTGTTTGCTGACGTCAAACTTTACTAAACTGATTGTCGTAGTTCAGCCCCGATCGGACCAGACTACGCAGTCTGTCTCTCGCTCCCCCCACCCTCTGAGAGAATAAGAGGAGATGATATAAGAAAAAAAACAGCTCAAGGTTTGAGATAAGGACAGGGAGAAATCCTTAAAGTTACCGTCACAGGCAAAACAGACTCGACTTGGGAAAAACTATTCATTTATTTCTAAAATTAGCAGGAGAATGAGACAGGGAACAAGATAACCTCCCCCCACCCCTCCCTCTTCCCGGGCTTAACATTATCTCTACTACCTTCCCCTCCCGAGCGGCACGGGGGGGGGAAAAGGGAATGGGGGTCGCGGTCAGTTCATCACGCGTTGTTTTTACGCCGCTGTATCATCGTCAGGGGAAGAACTCCTCGCATTCCTCCTCTGCTCCAGCGTGGGGTCCCTCCCACGGGCCACAGTCCTTCGTGAAACTGCTCCGGCGTGGTCATCTCTTCCACGGGGTGCAGTCCCTCTAGAACACCTGTCCCAGCGGGCCCTCCACGGGCCACAGCCTCCTTCAGGCCTCCACCTGCTCTGGCGTGGGGTCCTCCACAGGCTGCAGGTGGATCTCTGCCCCTCCGTGGACCTCCATGGGCTGCAGGGGGACAACCCGCTCCACCATGGTCTTCACCACGAGTTGCAGAGGAATCTTGGCCAGGAGCCGCATTACTTCTCCCCCTCCTTCTTCACTGACCTTGGCGTCTGCAGCCGTTCCTCACAACAGGCTGGCAGACGTCTCTCAGGATCCTTTTTACATCTTATTCACTTCTCATCTCCTCTCCACTTCTTGCAGCCAGGCCGGGCCGAGTTGGGCCCAGTCGGCTGCCTGGCGGGAGGCCAGAGGGTGAGGCCTGCAAGGCCCATGAGGCTCACGCCTCCCCCTCTCTGCCCCCCGCTCAGCTGCTTCACATCTTCTCCTCTTTTTCCTGTTTTCCCCTACTTAAATACGTTATCGCAGAGGCGTTATCACGGGACATTCTGCTACCAATTGGCTCGGCCTTGGCCAGCAGCGGGTCCGCCCTAGGCCCGGCCGAGTCCACTGAACAAAGGGGAGCGACTTCTAGCAGTTTCCTGCAGAAGCTACCACCTTAGGCCCCCCCCTCACTAACAAAACCAGAACACTGATACACAGCTACCCTTTCCCTTTGTTGCCTAATTTTGTAGTGTCCAATACACAGCAATTCCTATGCTATAGTAGGATCCTAAGTTGTTAGAGTAAAACAAATGCATTAAATGCATTAAATCTTTTAGGTCTGGGTCAAAATCCTGCTATCCATTATGTGTTTGTTTTTCTTATATATGTAGAAAGAACAAGTAACCAAATGGTTTCCTAGCATAAGAAAAGCTTGTAGCATTTCTCTATGGTTGCAATATTACAAGATTTTTAACCCTCAGTTTCCATAAGCACTGTCTGTAAATTATTAAAACAGTCAAAGAGAGAATAAATATTGCTTGATAGTCTAGTCCCTTATACCAGGAAATTAATCATCTTCATGAAGGATTGGTCTAACTACATTTTCCTAAGTCCACACATCTCTGCTCATCACTCTTTTTGAAATTAGCATAGAACCCTGCAGGTTTACTTATTGTTATCTATTTGTCAGCCCTGACTGTAGTCAGGGATGGAAATGTATTTCATTAGTTTGAAGTACTACTAAAGTCAGAATTACCCAAAACATGTTTTTAATCTTCATTTTTTTAAATTTTTTTTTTTAATTTAAAACATCTTATTACAACTACTTAGGATGTTGGCCTCAATTTATATTTTGGGTTTTTCTTCTTTTTTTTAAGGAAACACATCTCATGCCACTGATTAACTTGGTTTTGACTTCTGGAAATACAAAGCCTCATTTACTTTCAGTAAGTTCCAGCTGCTTTACAGCTCCTCAGTGTCACAGAACAGTTGTAAAGATGGCTAACCAGCTAATCAGACTGATTTTGCAGCTGCTTTGCATCACTGAAGAGAATGAAAGCAGTTGGTGCATAAAAGGTAATCTGGCCCACATTCCTTTATGCATGGTATTTGAGTAGAGGTCTTAAAAAATAATCTGTTGCCCTCTCTTGTGAGCTGGTGAATATAGTGATTGAAGTTAGTCCTTGAATGTTTTGTTAGAATGCTACAAAACCACGAATGTCTCTGTCTGTATATAGGTGTATGTTTACAGTGGCCTTGAAGGTTATATTTAATGCTGTTGCTGCTGGTATGTCTTTTTCTCTTTAACAGTAAGGTCAGATCAGATAGTTTCTAGCCAATAAGCTGTGGAAGACAGTCTCTGACAAGTTTTTTTCCACCTGGTTGATAACAGTATTTTTGCTTCTGCTTCCAGAACTGTCATTTGGTTTGTCAAGCACTTAGATTTGTAAAAACCAAATCACGTTTTAGACTCTTTCTTGTAACAGGCTAGCTTGCCAATCGATTAATATCTGTTCTGTCTAATCCAAAAAGAAATAAAAAACCACCCAAACTCACTTCAGATGCTTATAAAAGACTGTAGGTTGGCAGCTACTGAATTTCCTTGACAACAGTACAAAGCCTGGTTTATAACATTCTGTAAACAAGCATAGCTATGCCATAGCTTATGTAATTACCCAAACCTGAAAAGCACATATGGGCTGTACTTGCAGGGCCTAAATTCTATATCCAAATCTTTTCGATGCAACATGAAAAAAAATACAGAATTCAGCTCCAACTAACAAGGAACTCAATCACTCAGAGTAGGCAGAATTGAAGTGCCAAAACTGCACTTCAGAGATGCTTGCTCAAATTCTGCTTATAAAGCACCTCTCTATTTGATGGTAATGCTCTCTGGATGTCCAGACTCCTGCTTTTGAGAATATGCAGAAGGAGGAGGAGCTCTTAGAAGTTTTTTTTTCTCCTGAAGTTTGATTACTATTTAGTACTCAGGGTTTTTTTGTTTGTTTGTTTGTCTTTTTTCTTTCTTTCTTTTTCTTTTTTTTTTTTTTTTTTAATCTGTGACCATTGTAGGTAGTCCTCCATATATAGAACATAGGCACTCAGTAAAAGAAGAATGCACCACTAGCGGACATCATTAAAATGGGATTTATTGGCAAAAGACTCCATCCTTTTTTTCCAGATAACCTAACTATTTCTACTCACTTAGGTTCCTTTTCCCCAGCTTTTTCTTAGTCTGGATCCTCTTGTTCTCACCTACTGACAGGCTCACTCTCATAATCTGTAGTACTTCATATTTTCTGTCAACAGCCTGTTCCACTTGACTCTAGGCTCCTTGTTGAGTTGATCTTGCCTTGCTCTGTAGCTAATCTCTGGAGGATATTGCCTGCAGTTTCCACGGAGGCAGCTCATCTCTTTCCTGGCTCTGTGTTTCAGCATCACCAGTGAGCCCTCCCTTTGTCCCTTTCATCTACCTTAGTTCAACCTCTTGATTTTTAGATCAAGTCTTCTGATTCAGTCTTTAATTCACTTCTACTTGCCAGTTGTCTTACTCTTATTGTCACATTTTTTCATCAATGTCTCTTCTCTTCTCTCTTTCCTTGTTTCTGCTACTGGCTTATAGAGAACGTATGATGACAGAGTCACTTCCTCACAGTGCCCACACGCAATCAAGCCCCACCTGTGAATGTATTTTTGTAGGGAAACTCTTTACTTCGTCTTTTGATCCTGTTTTGGAGCATTCTTGTGGGCTCCAGGGTGATAGAACATGTGCAGTCTGGGTAATAAGAAATGCTGAGAAGAAAATATTAGCATTAATGTATTTGCCAAAATAAAGAGTGCTTTTCACATCTTGTACAAAAAGCTTTTAATGAGGACAGGTTTAGGCTGATGCTTACAAGTCAGAAAAACACATTTCAAATGCAGTCTCTTGTCCTCTACCAAACTTTTACTATAGTGGAACAGTTTTTTGTTTTTTTTTAATTAGCTTCATTTTTGGAAGTGGCTACACTAGAGACTTTCATTAGATTTTGAAATTTTACAGAAAGTAGAATCAGATCTTAAATTCCTGTGAGGAATAGATGCCTAAATTCTTACTAGTTTCAGTGGCAAAATAGGAATTAGAGATGAGATTCTTCTACTTTATATAATGATCAACATCATCCTCTAAGTCAGTCGTTTCAGGATCTTAAATTTTTTTAATAGAAATTAAGAAAAATTAAAGGAATATCAGTCTAAGGCAGATACCCAGCATGAAATATTGTAATGCTATATAGTTAAAAAAACAGCCATAGTATGCAAGTGAAACCTGATTTTTGTAGTAGGAGGTTGGACAGTTTTACTCAGAGGTAATACTAACAAAAACTCTGTTCCTGTAAATGTCACTTAAATTCTCAAGAACTTTTTATTTTGCTTTTAGGAAAAATACAAAGTCACCCCTGCCTCTGTTTGTCTTATGTTGTTCTTCTTACATTTTTCTTTCTGTTATTCTGTACTTAAAGCACCTTAGTGGAACAGCACCAATCTCAAAAATATCAGAAGGGTATTGTGAGAGGTATTACATAAGGTAACCATAATACTACTAAAGAATTCCAGCACAGTAATAAGTTGCTAACTCAAAAAAGTTAACTGAATCAGTGATTTTATTAATGTGAATAAGTACTAAGAGACAAGGGCACAGAAAGAGAATTTAAGCGTTCCAGAGAGGACTTTAACACAAAGGTGTTCTGCTTTAAGACAAATTATTTTGGTAACTGTTTCTAGCAAGGAAATGACATAATCTTATAGATATTGAGGTGTAGCTATTCCTAAGGATAGAGTGAAAGTTGACTTTCTCTTTTGTCACTGAAATGGTGAATAATTTGTACAGTGACTTCGTAAAAAATTATTATACATTAGGAATATTGGGAGGACTGAAAAAAAGGAGCTTTATGTGTCAGAAATTATTTTCAATAGGATTTGAAAGTACAAGATACCAGAGCTGCTAAGGCCTAAATTCCTATGGATTTCAAACAGTAGCAAAATAGAAATTGAGGTCGGGATTCATCTAACCTTATGCTAGGTATCCATAATAAAAGTGTCTGAGTAAGTCTTCTGAGACTTCTTTAATAATGAGTAGGGAAAGCTGGCCATTTTTGAGGTGTAGAACTAGTGCCCATCATTGTTCATTTAGAATCATAGAGCAACCATCAAAGAGTCTCTAGAAGTCCAACTCTGCTCAGAGCAGGTCTGATTAGATGAGGTTGCTCAAAGCCTTGCACAGCCCTGCCTCCACGGATAGAGATTCCACAACCACGTTGGGCAATGTGTCCTATGGTGGTATTTTACCACCATTAAAAAAAAAATGTTTTCCTAATGTCTAATCAGATTTCCCGTGTTCCAACTTGTCCACTTTGCCTGTCATCCTACACCTCCGAGCAGAACCTAGCTCCGTCATCTCTGTGTCCCCCGATCAGGCAGTTGTTGAGAGCAATAGATCTTTGCTGCTGCTTCTCTTCCAGAAACTGAACTTCTCTCAGCCTCTCCCCACATGGCACATTCTCCAACACCCAACCGTCTCGGTGGCCCACTGTTGAACTAATGCCAAGATGTTGATATCCTTTCTGTACTGGGAAACTCAAAACCGGATATAGTATTGTAGATGCAGTCTTAAAACTACTGAATAGAGAGGATGGTCCAACCCTACACTTGCTGAGTATATCCTTATTAATACAGCCAAAGATGCTGTTAGTCATCTTTGCTGCAAGGGTATAGAAAGGGTCCCACAGTTTAAAGCCCTGACTGCACCATGAAGAATGTACAGCCAGTTGTTGACCTGCTAGCTGAGACCACTTCTTCTCTAGTCTTTCCCCATCAGTGGCAGGCTTGGGGAAACACAACACAGGCGCTATCATGCCTTTTACCCTTGCCCTCAGAGTTTTGTGGTTGTTCTCACTTAGCTTTGGTTTACCCCAAGTAGTATTAGTGATGTCACATGGAAAAGCAATACATCAAGGAGCCAGACAAGCCTCCGTAGTCCCTCTGCAGCACCTTTGACCTTCACTCAGGCCAAGACATGATCCTGAGACATCATGAGTCTGAAGGGTCAAGCCATCAGACTGGTACCTTGGTCCTCACAGGAGGGGGTCTCCAGTAACTATTACTTGTCTCTTCCCTTTTGTGTAGACAAAAGATTTGTGCTCAGGCAGCTCCGATAAATCCCCTGACAGGTCTTGTTTGTTCTCACTAGCACCCAGGGCACTGAACCTATTTTGAGTTTAGAATCATAGAATAGAATCACAGAATGGTTTGCGTTGGAAGGGACCTTTGAAGGTCATCTAGTCCAACCCAACCTGCAAGGAGCAGGAACATCTTCAACCAGATCAGGTCGCAGATCTGTAGGTGGAGCAAGAGCATTTTTCCAGCCCTCTGTCCCTGGTGTGACTGCAACTCCCAGCTGTCCATTTTTGCTCACTTCTCTTGTCTCAGGATCTTGTCTCAGCCTACTTTTGTCAAAGAGGCCAGTCAATAGCAGCACCTCCTTCTCCTGTTTACTCTCATAGCAGATAATTTGAAATGTTACCTCAGGGCTGGCAGAAGATGTGTGCTCTTCTAGAATAACAGCTGAGGGTTGTGCTACTTGCCTGGAGAGTATCTGGAATACTTGAAGGCACAGCAAGTGCTTGGGCAAATGACTCAACCAAACTTTTATTCTCCTCTGGAAATTCCTTTTCACCATCATGTTCTTAAGTGAAGTTCCCTCACACGTTGTACTTGGTAATAATCCATCCTCTATATAAGATAACTCTCCTTTCTTCAGAGGAGTGAAGTAAACTAAGATTTCCCTTTGAAGTATGTTTACCCATTCAATTCTCATTAACTCACTATTTGAAAGAATAAAACCTTACATTTACGCTTCCTGTAGTACATCACACATTCTGCACTGTGAAAGCAGTTGGGATTTTCAAAGGAGTTGCAAAGTGCAAAATGCTCTAGTCCTATTGGTGTTTAATGGGTGATTAGCATTAAAAAAAATCTCTGCCAAAACAGGATTTAAATGGACTTGCTTGGTTCCATCACGTTTTTGAAGTCAATGAGTTGTTATTAGCATTTCATCATCATAAATTAAATTTCTGCTAAGATTAAAAGTGATGAGTTCTATTCACTTTTGCTGTTAAGTAAATACCCTCAACTGCAATATGTGAGAGACACCAAAATAAAATATTTACCTATATTTATGATCACTTAAAAAGTGGATTTTGTCAGTTGCAGCTCTGTCCTTCTCTCACTAGTTAGAATGTGTTTCTAAACCCAGGAATTTGTGTAGGTATATTACATATACTAAGTGGAAGCCTATTTTTTCCATATACGTAAGGTTGTAAAGGTAGATGATTGGAGATAGAGTCTGTGGTTAGGAAATTACATATTTGGGAGAGGGAAATTTGTGGGTTTGTTTTGTTGTGTTTTGATTTGTCTTGTTTTTCTTAAGCTATGTGGAATGCAGTTTAATAATGATAGTAATTAAAAAATATCTATCCATGGTTGACAATAGTTGTTTTTTTTTTTTCTCAGTAGCTTTCGACTGGAAAAAAAATAAAATACTAAGACAAAGGAGATTTGGCTTGTTTTCTAAAGCAATGATGTGTTATAATTGCATCATCAGCCCTCCATTTGGTCTATGCTCTTGTTTCTTGGTATCCAGTGGCTGATTTCAGCTATAGAAAGAGAAGCCTGAAGTATTATATTCCCATAAACTTTACAAAAGCTATTCTATATTTTGCTAATTTTTTCAACAAGGAAAAAGTAGACAAATGTTAGCCATCAACCTTTCTGTTTAAGAGAAAATCCATGACTAATGAGCCTCTGCACTGGAAGGCCAATCAGCTGTAGACAATTTGGACATAACCACGGATATCTGCGACTGGTCTCTGTTGCAAGACATATGTTCTTGCAGCCAAACAGCTGAATGTACATTATTGCTTCTGTATACAGGGTAGGGTGACTGGGTGACAGCACTGATATCAGTGAGGTACTATCATCATCTACTCAAAACAGACAAAATATACAGTCCTATACAAGTATAGAGATTAGACAGGAAAGATAATTCGTAGTTTAAAAATTTGTTAATTTTAATTCCAACTAAGAAAGAGTCTAACCTCTCTCCTCCACTCAACTCCTGAACCATGTGAGAAGAAAATCATAGCAGTGGTTCTGTTCCTTCATGAAGTAAAAAACAGAATTGTATAAAAGTTTTGGGATTTTTTTTTTCATTTGGTTAGTTAGTTTGTTTTTTCCAAGGGAATGTTTGGAATGTAGCTGCTCTTTTTTTTTTTTTTTTTTTTTATGGCATAATATTGAGTTAAGGTGCTGTGCTCTTTATCAGAGTGATAGTTTGGTTGTGAGAGTTTTTTCCCTAAGCTAGAAGGCAGTAAGACATGTTTATACAGTTATATATTTTGTGTGTGTGTGTGTTTAGGAGCAGTTGCTGATTTATATGGAAGGCAGGTGGGGTTGTTGTGGTAAGTTGTGGAATATTTTGTGTAATCATTCTAAATTTCTGCATTTTCTCTAAGTAATTGGGCACAAACAGTGTTTCTCGTTACTCATAGTCCTGTCAGGGACAATTTCTGAATAGCCTTAGATCAATTGATGATTTCAGGTTGTATACGAACAACTGCTATTTCTTGTTTGTTTCTTTCGGTTCTTTCCCTCCATGTCCTATGATATCTATCAATTGTATCAATGGCTTTCAAAGAAGCCATTATCTATAATGTAATATTGGGTCAATTATTCTGTCTGTCTTTCACCCAGCTTCCTGCATCTACATATTAGTGAGACCTGGGAAGCCAGACAGTGTCCTTGGTCTCATTAACAACAAATAATATTATCAGGGTGTTTTTATCAACATTCTTCCTATAAGAAATCCAAAACACACTGGCTACTGAGAGGAAAATTAACTCCATCCCTGCCAAACCAGGACAACTTTATAGGTTAATGTAGTACATCATAAAGTGCTTTCAAAGAAGCCATGTTCTATCATGTAATATATGAAAAGTCTGTACATACTATGATCTCCATTGCACATTCTGACAAGCAGTACTATTTTACATGTCAAAAACCATATCTGAATGTCTCCTTACGCTGGAGTATATCCTAATGCCTCAAGTAAAAATGATGTCAAAGAACCATTGAAAAACATTTCAATAATCTGTTGAGCATTCATGATTTAGCAGCAGTTCTAAGGATATGTCAACCCATAGCACAGTTCAGTACTTCACAAAGCAGTATGACTGTCTAGAACCATTTATCTTTTATTTTATGCAGCCTTATTTAAAACTAACTGCAGTGATTTCTTGTGTAGCACTGAAAATAGAAAAGAAATTAACTCACAAGAATACAGATCTGAAGGGTAAAGGAAAAGAGTTTGACTAATATATATTAAAACTGAGATGTGTCTACAGGATAAAAAATCAGCTAAAGTATTTTTTTTTCTTGTTAATTACAGACAAGATGTTTCCCAGATTGAGTATTAACTCTGTTTAGTTTGGGCTAGAGGATTAAAAGTTTTATTGTTTGTCCTTAAGTGCCATCACAATGCAAAGGTTAATTCATACTCAGTCAGAACAAACAAATGTCTCCATAGTGGTAAGTTTGTGGTACAGCCTTATGGAAATTAGTTATTTAACTAATAACTCCTTACTCATAATCTTACTCATAAGAATGTCTGTAGTAGTGTGCTGTTACCTTATGCAAAGATTGAATTGGTTCATAAAGATGGTGGCTTTTATCTTGATTGCATTAAACAGTTGCTTTTAAGCAATAAAAACAGTAACCAAACTAGATTAAATTTTTGTTTAGTTTTCTAAGTAAAACTAAGTGGTCTGCTGAATATCAGAAGCAGTGTGTATGTTGTAGGGTGAGGTTCAGCACGAGGAGAGGCTATTGCCTCATTTGGCTTCTGCACTGGAGAGTGGTAGAGGAAGAATATTGAGAAGTAGAAGGGAGAAAAGAGCAACTGATGCTCCAAAAATTTGTTAAAATGCCATTTAAAATACACAAATATTCATTTGTTATACAGCTGGGCATTGGGATTCACAAATCTTCTATTAATGGCACAAAGAAGCTGTGATATTAGGGTCTATGTAGTATATAGTAATTTTAAATGAAAACATGGATAATATTGGATTAAAACCTGCCATTTACAAAATCTTGTGTCCTGGAAGAAAGAAAGGGATTGAGGGACAGTTAGGAAGTCAATTTAATAAAAACTCTTCTGTCATTGAAGCTCTGTTGAATATTCTACACAGTAAACATGCCAGGCCTGGAAAATATTCTCCCTTACCAGTTTTCTTCTGGAGATACACAGATCTAAAATGGCAACTCAAATATTTAAAAGAAGAAACAGGGGAACATGTGGTTTGTTTGTTTGTTTGGGTTTTTTTTTTTTGTGGTTTTGAAAAAAAAATAATCTACAGTATAAAGACTTTAAAAGAATTGTCTATCATTATTAATTGTAATAACTGCCTTGACAGCAGAATTTATCATGCATTTTTGTTTCTCACTCACATTTCTACCCACTGATTCATCACTGCCATGATCACCACCAAATGTTTCAATGCAGAAACTCCTACAGGTTACATGATAAATCTCCTGTCTTCCATTCAACAATGGTAAGTTTTCCCTTATAAGACAGAAATCAAATAGAACTCAGCTCTGGACCAGTGGTCATTTTAGTGTCTAGGATATGTGATCTATTCCTTCTGCACTTGCAGTGGAAACAGCAATTGCAGCTTTTTATTTCTCTCTTTTTTTTTTTTTTTCCCCTTCCAAAATGGACTGGAGAGACAGATCAAGAATATTCCTTAGTGGTGTATATATTTTTTTCAGTGCTTGAGATATGTGGAAAGCAAATGCTGAAGATGTGAGGTTCCTGAAAGCATAAGAGGTCTTCCTTGTGCAGACCATGAGGCAGCCAACATGTGTGTATATGTTGTAGTGCCAGAGGTGGAGTACTCTTAATCAGGTTTCTAGGGAGATAGTAGAATCATTTCAAGCAGAGCTAGAAATATCCAAGTGTGTACTTTGAGAAAAGAAAAATAATCTTCATGAAATTTTTATGTTTGAATTGTCTTAACTGGAGAGATAATCTCTTTGGTCCAGTGAGCTGCTGAGGGTTCCTGTGAGGCTGGACAACTACCAAATTAACAGTAAAATTTGACTGTTTAGTAACCCAGTGGTGGATGAATGATGCTGGGAATGTGAAGCGATATGCAGTGGTGTTTGTATGTGAAAGCTGATTCCTGGAGCTGGAGAATGTCTGACATGGCAGCAACAGTGCAGGATAATAGATGTGCAGAAGAAGACAACAGGGTGTCTTACTGGACTAAACCAGCATCAGATTACAATGGAGGGCAAGGTAGATACAGAGGTTTATCTTGTCAATCACTACAATGTGCATGAAAATACAACCCATCAGGTGATTTTGCAGCTGGACACTCATAAGAGAGGATATCAATACTGTTGTGTATTTTGTGATGCTATCTTTATGAGAAATCAGTCATAATAAAATTGTGTTTGTCACATCTCCTGAACTGTTTCAGTGTGTTTACTGCGCAGTCATGTACTTTCCTCAGAATTGCACTTAACAGCCAAAAAACTCATGAGTATCTTCAGACACAAATAGGCACCTTCTTTAAAAATAAAATTAGTTTGCAACAAAAGGTTTTTGTCTTATGTATGTGAATTTCTTCCTCCTAAATTGGACTATGACCTTGACCTCTTAACCCCTATTTTATGCAGACATCTCATAGCATGAAGGACCTGCTTGGGGATGTGTAGTTTATACAGTTGATTTCATACTTGGCCATAGGGCAGTAACAAGCCTTAATTGATGTACCTGAACCTTCTATTGACATTTATTTTATCATATAATACAAAAAATGTGACTGCTAAAAATGTGGGCTAATTGCATGGCATTTGACTTTTTACTAGTCTTTGTAATAACTAGTATTTAAATCAGTATCTGGTCTGTTATCCCTCTGCTTTATTATTCATTTGTTTACTAAGGACTTTGCACATCAAAATGTAGATCATCTTGCCTCATGACAGTATATTTCAGGTGTGTGTAGGTTCAAAGGATGACAATTTTCATAAAACTAAGATAAAGGTCCTGATCTTTTTTTCAAGCTCTGTTTAAACATAGTGCTTTATTTTGTGACACAAAATCTTAAAATGATTAACCAGACCACTCAGATTGAATATTAATCTGATTTGCAGAAGAGATAGATAGTTTAGTCCAGCAAAATGAGGGAAACCAAAACCCTGAATTTCTGTGGAAAATTAAGGATGTTTATTAAGTGATGAAATTAATAGCAAAATGGATTTGTGTGCTAAAATAAAGTAACTCATCACAACTATTTCCCCAGGAGAGCTGCAGAAAGTAGAAGGTATTGATATTAGATTGAGACCAGTAGAGTTAAATAGCTAACTTAAAACTAAATTGACCTTAATTATTTGTCAGTGGTGGTTCCTATTCGATCCAACTTCATTAATAGTGAAGCAAATAATTATTGTTATCAGTGTGTTTTTCTGCAGGGTCCTGTATACCCAAAATAGTATACATTGAAATACAACTGGGAAAACTACACTCTTAATGTTTTTTAAATTAAGTAAGAAAGTTGCAAAAATCACTTGACCTAAGTATGTAATACAGAGCTAAGGTGCCCTGAAAGTGCAAGTTAGGGCTGTCTTCTTGATGTATAACAGGAGGTGAAAGAGCACAAGACTGAAAATGGATCATCAAGGAAAAAAATTACTTTTTCATATACTTGAAAAGGGAGAAATCCAAAGGCAAGCAGTATATCTAATCAATGAGAAGTGTTTCTAGCCTTAACTAAGTCTTCCGGAAAACGGTTGTCTTTTAACCTGAAATGTAATTTAATGTACCAGATATTTACTGCTGCCAGACACATTTTCCTGATGTTGACTACCTTGTGTTACTTGGATTTGTGCTCTACATCCTCGGTTGACAGGCAAGAACAGCTAGATAATATGAATTTTATTCCTGTCATGTTACAGTTGTTTTTTTTTTTTTTGTGCAGAACAATTTAATTTTATGGACAGTTTACCGAAGTTTATTTTATGAGTTGGTAATGCGATTTATAATTCTGATGAATTATAAAGTATTTGACTATTCTGTATTACTGCAGTTCTTTTGTTTAAATGAGAATTCTGTTGCCAATTTAAAACATTTAGAGAGAAAATTTTATCTTGGACTGGAGATTTGTTAGTTTCCAGTCATTGAATATGTATAGTTTCTTCTGAAACAGAGTTACCTAGTAACCTATGAGAGCCAAGATGGGAACAGATGGAGTTGAATTACCTAAAAATGTTAAATATAATAAAAACATAAGCTTCTGTGTCGATTTTGTTTGGGGGGTGGTGGGCTACAGTGGCAGCTTCTGCAAGAAGCTGCTAGAAGTTTCCCCTTTGTCCAGTGGATTCGTCTGGTCCTAGGACAGTGTCGTAGTTCAGCCCCAATCGGACCAGACTACACAGTCTCTCTCTCACTCCCCCCACACTCCGAGAAAAACAGGGAGAGAAAATATAAGGAAAAACGGCTCGAGGTTTGAGATAAGGACAGGGAGAAATCGGAGAAATCCTTAAAGTTACCGTCACGGGCAAAACAGACTCGACTTGGGGAAAACTATTCATTTATTACTACAAACAGCAGGATAATGAGACAGAGAACAAGATAACCTCCCCCCACCCCTCCCTCTTCCTGAGCTTAACATTATCTCTACTACCTTCCCCTCCCAAGCGGCATAGGGGGGAAGAGGGAATGGGGGTCGCAGTCAGTTCATCATATGTTGTTTTACACCGCTGCTTCATGGTCGGGGGAAGAACTCCTCACATTCCTCCCCTGCTCCGTTGTGGGGTCCCTCCCACGGGCCACAGTCCTTCGTGGAACTGCTCCGGCGTGGGTCATCTCTTCCACGGGTGCAGTCTCTCCAGAACAGCTGTCCCAGCGGGCCCTCCACGGGCCACAGCTGCCTTCAGGCATCCACCTCCCCCGGTATGGGGTCCTTCACGGGCTCCAAGTGGATCTCTGCTCCTCCGTGGACCTCCATGGGCTGCAGGGGGACAACCTGCTCCACCATGGTCGTCACCACAGGCTGCAGGGGAATCTTGGCCACGAGCCGCATTACTCCTCCCCCTCCTTCTGAACTGACCTTGGCGTCTGCAGCCGTTCCTCACAACAGGCTGGTAGATGTCTCTCAGGATCTTTTTTACATCTTATTCACTTCTCATCTCCTCTCCACTTCTTACAGCCAGGCTGGGCCGAGTCGGGCCCAGTCAGCTGCCTGGCGAGAGGCCAGAGGGTGAGGCCTGCAAGGCCCATGAGGCCTGCGCCTCCCCCTCTGCGCCTCTGCCCCCGCTCAGCTCCTTCACATCTTCTCTTCTCTCTCTTTTTTTTCTGTTTTCCCATTCCTAAATACGTTATCGCAGAGGCGTTATCACGAGACATTCTGCTACCAATCGGCTCGGCCTTGGCCAGCAGTGGGTCCGCCCTAGGCCCGGCCGAGTCCCCTGAACAAAGGGGAGCGACTTCTAGCAGTTTCCTACAGAAGCTACCACTTTAGGCCCCCCCCTACTAAACAAAACCACGACAGACAGACATGCCACTGGCCAGGGCCAAGCCAATTGGTGACAGAATGTTAAGTGATACTGCCTCTGCGATAACGTATTTAAGAAGGGGAAAGTAGTTTTTTAAAAATATGAAGACGCACAAGCCGGGAGGGGGAAATGTGAGCCTTGTGGGCCTTGCGTCCCTCACCCTCTGGCCTCCTGGTGGGTGGCCATCTGGACCTGACTCAGCCCAGTCTGACCACAAAAAATGAATCATAGAATCATAGAATCATAGAATGATTAGGGTTGGAAGGGACCTTCAAAGGTCATCTAGTCCAACCCCCCTGCAAGAAGCAGGGACATCCCCGACTAGATCAGGTTGCTCAGAGCCTCATCCAGCCTGGCCTTGAACGTTTCCAGGGATGGGGCTTCCACCACCTCTCTGGGCAACCTGTTCCAGTGTTCTATAACTTGCATTGTAAAAATTTTTTTCCTAATCTCTAATCTATATCTACCCCCCACTCTTTTAAAACCATTACTCCCTGTCCTATCGCAACAGGCCCTACTGAACAGTCTCTCCCCATCTTTCTTGTAGGCCCCCTTGAGGTACTGGAAGACCGCTATCAGGTCTCCCTGGAGCCTCCTCTTCTCCAGGCTGAACAGCCCCAACTCTCTCAGCCTGTCCTCATAAGAGAGGTGCTCCAGCCCTTTTATTATCTTTGTGGCCTCCTCTGGACCTTCTCCAACTGGTCCATGTCCTTCTTGTGTTGGGGGCTCCAGAACTGGACACAGTACTCCAGGTGGGGTCTCACCAGGGCAGAGTAGAGGGGGAGAATCACCTCCCTCGACCTGCTGGCCATGGTCCTCTTGATGCAGCCCAGGATGTGGTTGGCCTTCTGGGCCACAAGGGCACATTGCCTGCTCATGTTGAGCTTCTCATCCACCAGCACTCCCAAGTCCTTCTCCTCAGGGCTGCTCTCAATCCATTCCCCACCCAGCCTGTATTTTTGCCTGGGATTACCATGACCCAGGTGCAGGACCTTGCACTTGGCCTGGTTGAACTTCATGAGGCTGACACGGGCCCACCTCTCCAGCCTGTCAAGGTCAAAGAGAGGAGACGTGAAGAGAACCCGAGAGGCATCTGCCTAAGCCAGACTGTGAAAAATTTCTTGTGAGAGGAACTGCTGCAGATGCCAAGGTCCCCACGCTGGGGCAGGTGGATGCCCAAAAGAGCCTGTGGCCCATGGAGGGCCCGCTGGGGCAGCCGTTCTGGAGGGACTGCACCCCGTGGAAGAAATTACTCACACCAGAGCAGTTTCATGAAGGACTGTAGGCCGTGGGTGGGACCCCACGATGGAGCAGGGGAGGAATGTGAGAAGTTCTTCCCCAGAGGAAGGAGCATTGGAGAACAACACGTGATGAACTGACCACAATCTCCATTCCCTATTCTCCCCCTGTGCCACTCAGGGAGGGGAAGGAGGCAGAGATAATTTAAATGAAGTTAAGTCCAGGAAGAGGGAGGAGTGGAGGGAAATTGGTTTTGTTCTCTTTGTTCTCTTTCTTATTATCCTGCTATGGTTTTATTAAGAATAAGAAATAAATATATACTTTTCTCAAAGTTGAGTCTGTTTTGCCTGTTAACTTCAATGATCTCTCTCTGTCCTTATCTCAAACCTCAAGCCTTTTTGTTATATTATCTCTCCTCCATTCCCTTGGAGGGTGAGGGGAGTGAGTGAGAGACTGCTTAACTTGGTCCAGAGCAGGGATAAACTATGACAGGTTCTTATAATTACTAGATCAAGAAATAGCTTTAAGACTTCAACCATCTGACAGTTTTCTAGCATAAAGTAAAATTGGCTTTTCATCAGTCAACAGCACCTGAAACATCAGTACAGACCTTGTTATCCTGTTGTTAAATGACACAGGGTTGTAGAGCTGAGTAATAACCTTTGTGGCATCAAGCAAAACAGGAGACTCGGAGAACTGCTGTAGCACAAGAGTGTCACGGGGCTTCCTGCTAATAAAGGACCACTGTTGCTGCTTGCCTTCCCTTCTTATTGATCCCAAGAGCTCCTTTGCTTCTAGAGAAAAACTCATTAGCTTCCTTTGTAAACAAAATCTCTTTAGCTTCATCTCTTATTTCTTCTCAATAAAGTAATTCTGAGATATTATATAGGAAAGGGGGTCATCCTTAAGTAACAGTGAGGATAGTTTACCTATCAGAGTGGGGAAATGTATGAGCTGGTGGGTGCCTTACCCTCCTTACTTTGCAATTTTTATTAAATACTTCATGAACAGATTTTGTTCCCCTGCAATCAATGGATCGATGTCTTACTGCAGTACAAGGAAAAGCAAAGAAGATACAAAACTTTTTCTTACTCTTTAATGTAACCCAGCAATTTTATTACTCTAAAAAATAGATGCAGTGAAGTATCACACCCAAAACTCCAAGATAAATGATGAATCTTCCCCCTGCCCACCCCCACCCCCCATCTGAGATTAAGTTCTTAAAAGCTCATTACTCTGTCATCTGTGTTGACTCTATAAACTGCCAGGATGTCTAAAGCTTGGGAGGAATTTATTGCTTTAGGTTATTTTACTGTAAATTTGCCTTCTTACAAGCAGTGACAGCTTCAGAAGCATAAATAAGAGGAATGTTTTTTTTGACTGGCAGAAAGCTCAGTCGTTAATATATGTGTTCAAAGTGCAAATTCATTGTAACAAAGTTTTTGCCACCAAATACTTAAAATTAAGGGTTTTTTTTGCATACATTTAATTTTTGAAAGATGTCCTATTTTTCTCTGTGCTTTTAGAATAAATAGACATTCTAAACAGCAATTTACATTCTGTACTGTGTTAAAAGTCCATTGCACTATCACTTAGCTCTCAGATACTTCCATCTCAAATACTCAAGTTACACAGAAGCTCCTCTGTTTTAACTTATACCTTCTGATATGATACAGCTCCCCTAAATTGTTTGTATTAACTAAGCTCTTGTATAACTGCCTGGATAAGCCTGATTCTTGAGTCACAATCCTTTAAAATTAATCACAAATCACTGATTTTCCTTAAAAGTAGGAGCCTTTCACTTTGAAATTTTGCATGTTTTCATATGCACTTAGCATTTCCCTTACATTTTTGTATGATTTTTTTTTTTAAATACATGTCTGTACAAAACTTGCAAGGAAGAAGGCTCATAGCATTGTTTCTTAACTTAAACTTAAATCAAAACATAGCTAGCTAGGGAGCTATTGCTTATCTGAGGCCAATCTCGTTTGCTGTAAGGCTCTCGACAGTGCCGTGGTCAAGTAAACACTGGAGAAGTTTGGAGACAAAATGGGAGGAATAACTGCCTGTTAAGTGCTCTGTTACTTTTATGAAGATGCTCTTTAGAGCTGCCGTTGAGGTAGTCCCATCAGTGCTTCTTAGAAGTAAACTCGTCTGAGCCTCATGATTAGTGTGTGCTGTAGGGACATGATGATTGCCTGCCTTAAGAACAGGCTCAGCTGTCAGCTAGCCTGTTGCATTTCCAAAAGGGACCTCTGGTAACAAAGGTGCCATGAGGGCAGATATGTTTTGTAGACAGCTTGACATCAACCTGACTTCAAATGGCCCATGAGTGATAGCATGGATCCTAAGCGCTGGACACAGGGAAACCTCTAGAAAGATTTACAAATCATTCTTAGTGCTGTCCTAGCAAGCACAATCTGGAGGCAGCCCTTATGACTGCATACTAAGCAGTGCCTGATGATCTAAGAGGTGTTAAAGCTCTGCCTGGCTTGTCATCCAAAGGTGCAATGCAATGGTTTAGTATAAGCAAATTATCTTTCATCAGTTATTTTCTGTTGCAGCTCCAGAGCTTCATAAGAAGAGGTGGAAGTACACCCTATTTGCTCTGGCTGAACTGAACACTGCTCTATCTCCAGAGATATCAGTACCTGATGAGGGATGACTGAAGACAGGTTCATTGTGTCTACACATAGAAATCATGCTCCTAGGTACAAAGTAGACAAAGTGAAAGTAAAAAATGTTTAAAAAGCAGATGTTAGGCCAAAAAGCCCTTTGAAACTTCCTAGGTTATTTGCTATGACTGTTCCATTATTTTACCCATCAGTCCTCTGTGTTTGAATGAAATCCTATTTTTTTTAATTAATAATAAAAATGGTACCAATCGCTGAGTAAGTGCAACATAATTGGGCATGTAAAATCAGACGAATTTTGCTGACGTATGCCAGTACCCTGGATGATCTCCTCAGGAGTTTGGATCCTAGACTTAAAGACCTTATGTTAACAGAGTATGCCAGTGCTACGGATTGGAGGAGGGTCTTGTAACCGTATGTCCACTCTGTAACTGTGCAGTACAGCTTTTGGAACACTAGAATTAAAATCTTGATTTTTCCTTTCCTCAGCTGTTATTCCTACCAGTTAGTAAGTGGTTTTCTCCTTTCCCTGCTGGTTAATTTTCATTCAACAAAAAACATTCCAAAAGACACTGTGAGTTTTTTCTTTCCTCCTTTTTCTCAGGTCAAATTTTGTCCTATGTATACCGCTCACTCAGCAAAGAAACAATCAAACAAACAAACAAAACCAATCACAAAAATTAATTCCAAACTACATTTCTATGACAAAACAGCTGCACATTTTGGCTCCTATGCTGAGTAGGTCATAACTATTTTGTTGTGGGAAGCAAAGTACAGCCAACATCATCCTGGGCTGCATTAAGAGGAGCCTGGCCAGCAGGTCGAGGGAGGTGATTCTCCCCCTCTACTCTGCCCTGGTGAGACCCCACCGGGAGTGCTGTGTCCAGTTCTGGAGCCCCCAACACAAGAAGAACATGGACCAGTTGGAGAAGGTCCAGAGGAGGGCCACAAAGATGATAAAAGGGCTGGCGCATCTCTCTTATGAGGACTGTTCAGTAGGGCCTGTTGCGATAGGACAGGGAGTAATGGTTTCAAAATAGAGGGAGGTAGTTTTAAATTAGATATTAGGAAAAAAAATTTTTACACTGAGGGTTGTAGAACACTGGAAGAGGTTGCCCAGAGAGGTGATGGATGCCCCATCCCTGGAAATGTTCAATACCAGGTTAGATGAGGCTCTAAGCAACTTGATCTAGTTGGAGATGTCCCTGCTCCTTGCAGGGAGGTTGGACTAGATGACCTTTGAAGGTCCCTTCCAACCCTAACCATTCTATGCTTCCACAAAGTAGAAGACAGGAAAAGGAGCACCGTATGACCTTTGGCAACAGCCTTCCTTCCATCCTCATCAGAATCTGTACAGAAACTATATCAACATTCAGTATTTGAAACCATCTGAGTACAACAAATCTGGGAAGAATGTGGTATGACAGGAGCTTCTGTAGGAGTTTGTACAGGACATGCTCGAAAAAGCTTGGCCTCTGCAGATTACTCTGAGACTGGTTTCAGTTTATCATATCTGCAGCTTAGAATAAAATGAGTTAATAATTTTAATTAATTAATTAATTAATTAATTAATAATTTATAATGAAGATTCTCCTTCCTGTATCACTTACACAAATTTTACTTCAGCTTTGTAACTTTGAATTACATGCTTAGAAGGGATAATAGACTATGTGCTGTAAGACTTCCTATGCTGCCTTCCATGACCTTGAACTTAGGTCTTAGTCTGTAGGGCTCTGCTGCATCAACCCTCTTCCCTAACTTCTGCTGCCATGCCTGTGGGAAACCTTCAGGATAGCTCCACAAAAACATACTAGTTTTATCTTGTTGAGCCTTCACAGATTGTCATAGGTAGTCAGAAGCGATAGCAGGGTAGCTAGCTCACAAATATCCAAGCTGGTTTAATAACTTGTGAATAAGGCAAGTTGAACACTGCCTTGAATTATAAGGAGCATTGCCTGCTGATCAAGGGCACTCATTATACTCCTCTGTTTTGTGTTGGCAAGGCTGAACATGGAATGCAATGCACATAGACTGCAATTGTTTAAACACTGCTGACGGTCTCTCCACCTCCACCTTCCTTTCACTCTCTCTCTCTAATGATACCTATTAATAAGGCCTAGAATGTGCAGCTTTACTAATTCATATACACACAGGTATAACTGCTGATTTTAATCTATGTATGCAGTTTCTTCCTTAGAGAAAACTACTGATCTATTTTCATTCATAGACTGTGTGGGAATTTAATATTGCATCTGGAAGCAAAAGACTTGTAAAGGCAACTCAAGAAATATTGCTATGCTGTCCTGGTTTTGGCTGGGATGGAGCTAATTTTGTTCTCAGTAGCTGCTGTGTTTTGGATTTCGTATGGGATTTAGTGTGTGAAGAATGTTGATAATATACTGATGTTGTTAGTTGTTGCTAAATAGACCAAGGACTTTTTTCAGCTTCCCAGCTTTCAGTTTTTGCTAATGTGCAGGTGCAGGAAACTGGGAGGGGTACAGCCAGTACAGTCGACCCAAATTGGCCAAAGATAATATTCCTTACCAGAAATGTTGTGCTCAGTATATAAGTAGGAGTTGACCAGGGGGTTACTCTCTTGGTCTTTCTCTTGCTGCTTGGAATCATTCTGGGACTGCTTTTTTTCATTTCCGTGATCGCTACTTGGGACAGGCTGTACCAGTCATTGCGTCGTTGGGTGGTGAGAAATTGTGTATTGTTCATTTTGTATATTTTAGTATCTCTCTACTTTGTTATAATTACCATCTTCCTTTGTATCCTAGTAAACTATCTTCATCTCAACCCATGAGTTTTCCTTTCTTCCCAATTCTCTCCCCTATCCCACTGGGGAGGCGGAGCAAGCAGCTGCCTGGTACTTGGTTGCTGACCAGGGTTAAACCACAACATACAGAAAGGCAATGTCACTCAAATACTGCTATGTTGAAGAAGTGGGATAGTCTGTAATTGTGGGGTTTATTGATTACAGTTGTGCTGGTAACAGGCAATACTGGATAACAAACACATAGAGCACATTAGAGGAAGAGTTTGCCATCTCCACACTATTTTTGACTGGATGCTTGTTCATTGTAAATATGGACATACTAAGTTTTCCAGCGTTTGAACTGCTTGATATACAAAGATAATACAAGTCTTTTGGCTGCTGTTATCTGAAGTGAAATTGAAATAATTATCAAAAAAGATTCATTGCAACTGGATAGTTATTAATATATAAAATGTTAAATATGTAACATTAAATGCATTTTCACTTTATCTGTAAATCTGAATTGGAGGTGTATTCTGTATTATCTGAACACAGTAATGGAAATAGCATCACAGTATCATTAAAAGCTTTGTTCTAATTTTGTCTTACTAAAATTGTGATTAAGAGAGGCTCAACTGATCTGGAAGGAAATAAATCTTACCTTAAAAACCTAAGTGGAAGTCAGATTTATCTGAATCTATTGGTATTGTGCTTTTCAAGTCCTGATAAATTATTTTTCCTACAATGCTTCCTGACATTAATTTTCTTTATAGGAGGTACAGTGTTATATCATTAAAACATCAACTCCTGCTGGGAGATGCATTCAATGCCTTAGAATGATGTAAGAAATAGGTGTTCTTTAAAAGCTGTTTTTAGTGAGTTATTTACTGAGTAAGAATATATTTAGATATCAGTGGCAATTAATCACTGAAGGCTTTTTTTTTTTCTTTTAATTAAAGCTCATACTTTAAAACATTAAATCAAGACAAGTCGTTCTGAAGAGGAACACTTTGTCCCTCACATTTCCTACAAGGCATAGATATTTTCAAGACTCTGCAAACAGTAGGCAGTCTTTCTTCTAATCTGTTAACTTTATGCATTTCAACATCAAAACACCACATGTGGGCTACGGACCAAACTGATGTCATGACACTACAATTAATAGGCTTTTGTAAATTTTAGGTTAGACTTGATTTTCTTTATTTGCTTTTAAAAGACATATTTCCTATTTGGAGGTAGTATAAGTAAACAAAATATCTGTCAAGAAATTGTTGAGCTGACTGTAAACCAGCTGAAAAACTCCTTTTAAGCCATTATTATTTATAATTAACTACCTATTTGAACAATCCATATTTGAACAGTCATGAAATTTCACAATTTACACAGTAGAACATAAAGGACTTGGAAAGAGCCTTTTGTTGTGTAAGCAGTGTGAAGGAACCAAAAGAAGAAATTTGCCTTTATCATTTTAATGAAACTCTGAAAATAAAATGAAAGAATGCTAGAAAAGTCTTTCTTGGAAGGTCACTACATTGCTGAGGAGATGCCAAATACTTGCTAGTAATAGAGGGCTTGGACCTTCTTCAGTTACTTGTGCCACCCACAAGGAATTTACCTGTTTTCACTCAAAACAGAAAGAATCTTCACCTGAGAAATGCAACAAAAGATCTCAGGTCTTTCAGTTGGGATGCTAGAACTTTCGAAAATCACTGTCCTCAAACCAGTCTTACCCACAAGAGAGAACAAAAGATCTTTCTAGCAAAGGGTAATGGAAATTGTCACTGCCTTTTGGAAAAAGAGGTAAGTTCTTCAATAGTAAAAATAATTTTTAAAAAAGTTTAATTATGTTCTAATTAGAATAATAATATAAGATAAAGTATTTCTAAACCTTTTGATTCATACTTCATCAGTCTGCTTCTTATATCAGGAAAAAAAAAATCTCAAATTTAACAGGTAGAAATGAGATGATTTTATTTCTTGATGCAAAGCAAAAGCTTTGCAAAAGCTTTCAAGCTAATGCAAACCCGGAAAAGTGCAGAACAAAAACAAGCTAACAAAAAAAACCTATTGCGAGTAGTGAAAGGGTAAAATCAAATAATATGAGTGAGGAAACACACATGTAACATTGAATTAATTTTCTTTAGTTTTCAAAATGTGTAATTATCAAGAACATAGGACGAATCTTCGGTGAAGATAAATGCTGTGAATAATTCTCCTTAGTGGACACCTGTCGCATCATTCAAATGCCACATTTGGCTTGAGTGTTTGTTTACTACCCAAATTTTTTTCTTTCATATAAGTTTCCTGAGTGTGAGAAAGGTAAAAAGAAAAGATTAAAGAAGAAAATGAATGAATGAGAAAGTGATTTTTGGTGGTGAGTTTTTTGGCTGGTTCTTTTTTTTTTTTTCCTCCACTGAGAACTCGAGAAATCAGGTTGGCCTTGTACTAGAAGCATATTCAATATCAAGATGAAAGTATGTCTGAGGAATAACAAAGAAGTAAAGGTAGTTTGGGAAAAAAAAAAAGAAGCACACATGTAACATTAATCTAATGGACTATTCAAAGCTGCAATTAAGTACCTGTAAAGGAAGGTATAATCTGCTTTTATTATAGAGAACACCTAAGTTGTATAATCAATTTTTATTCTACAGAAAGTAAACAAATATTCCATCTCATTCTTAAAAACCATGGACTTGTATTTTTTAGAGAGCATTTAAAGTTAATAAATATTGCTTTTATAGGAACCATTAGCTGTATAACACCCCTTAGTCACTCCCTGAGAAATGTATCTTGAGTAAAACTGTCAAAAAATTGCAACAAAGTAGCAACACATTGTCTTATATCCCACAGTTTCTAAATCTTGTCTGTATTTATGATGGTAAATGCACGTATTTATCAAATTGGCAGGCACTGAAAGTACCTTAAAAGGATGTTCTTTCTCATACTTTATGAAAGCTTCAAAGTGTTCTGTAATAGATGGATGTGCAGTTAGTCAAATGAACAATAATAGACTCATTTCTGTAGTGCATCTGCAGGGAAGCAGCAGCAAATTGGTATGAAGGAAGGAATTAAAGGAATTAAAACACTGAATTTTATATTTTGAAAAGTAATTATAAACAAGTTACAAAGGTGCCACAGAATTCTGTGGTTTTTTCCTTGAAGACCCTAAGAAGAATTACAATCTGTTTAATTTATTTAGTAATGGTAGTACTGACTGCATATATTTTTTGTCTTAATTAAGTTTTCTTTTGCTGACACACTATTAGGAGAGTCAACTAAGTAGAACTGGATTTTGTGGATTTGGTTTTTTTCTTCATCCTGGATAGGGTCACTTTATTTTTCTTAATTCATCCCACAGGATTGAGCTCTATAACCAGTGTTTAAAATCATGTTGAAATTATAAGTCCACTGATTTCAAAATAGAAGGAGCATGGAAAAGTGAAAGAAGCTGACATTTTGGTAAAAACTTTGAAATTTTTCAGTTGTATTAAAGGTATACCTGCTCTAATTTAGACCTCATTCTCTCATTACATGAGGGGAATATGAGTTTAACTCTAGAAACATTTTGAATGTGTCTGTACTTTATAATGGAACACACTGCCAAGATACCTAGGGTACTGATGGTAAAAGCTGACATATGTACATGATTCAGTGAGTACTGTGTGAAGATATTGGTTTAATCTGGAAATTAAACCATTAAGCATTTTCATTTCACATCTGATATAATATTCCCTCTTGCTACAAAAAACCTAAGAAGATTCTAGAGTACTCTAGACAAATTATTTTCAGTACAGAGGAGAAAGTGGTATTATCATTCTGGTTAATTTAGGAAAAGAAATCAAAAAGCCTTCCTAAGATATCAGACAAAGGTTTGATAACATTTTATGTGTACTAAATGTCAGAGGAACTGAAAGGATATGTTAGTACAGGATCACATTGTTATAAATCAAGTCAATCTGAACTGAAAATTAGAAAAATAATAATCCAAATAATGAAGACCTGGAATAGCCTATCAATTAAAATAGTAAGGCAAAGCAATTTCAACTGTTTTAGAGAAAGTCTTGATGTTTTTATGGGCAGGATTGTAGAAATGGAAAATTATGCTTGTCGTGAGTGCTTGGATATTTTACATGTTGACATGTCCATGGGGCATCAAAAGCGAAATGAAGAGGACATACTTCTGTTTTCACCAGTTTTGTATTAAACCTATGTTTCAGGGCTTTTACTAGTCACCAGCTGAAACTAGGAAAGATAATTTTATCCCTTCATGTACAATTTAATTTAAAAGTATGTATTCTGCAACATTTGAGACTGCCTATAGTAAAACATGGAAGGATTCATGTATGTTCACAGTGGTATTTGAATCTCTCAGGCATCTCATACATTCTAGGTAATAGGTTCAGGCCATTGATTTGTGGTGTACAGTTTGGAAATACAGCAATGAAAAAACAACAAAGTAAGATACTGATTGCTATAGTGCCTGAGTTTGTGGACAAGGTTCAATAATCATAGTGAGCTCCTCCAGTTTTTCTTTGCCAAATCAGATGTAATATTGAATGATTATACTGTTTTTAGGTCTGGACTTAGAACTGTCACTGTAATGTTGAACATTTCTGTGGTGTTTTCTTTAGCTCAGTATGTCCTCTTCACATAGCTAACAGTGATACTCTCAAAATACCCAGAGCTATTGTGTAGTCTTGTAGATGACCAAACCTTCTCAGAATTAAAGATTCTGTACATAATGCAGAGCAGATTTCCCTCATGGTGTAATTACTCTCCCGTTCATCCACCGAGGCAATCTACTTTTACAGTGCCATTTTTCCCACCTGAAAACCTTGGTTTTGTTTTGATGAAAACCAGCAGGGTAAGAAGATGTATGCAATGGGAAACCAATAGGATATACTTCAAACTCTAAATTGATCTTGCAAGTCCTATAGTATGGATATAGCTGAAGGTTATCTTGTGCACCTGTGTCCAGTCACTAAGTCTTAAAAATGTATAGTTTTGAGTCATATGGTAACTACAGAAACTCTTGAACTTAGGATTTTTTTCTAGCTATCTTAGGAGAAATTCTTGAAGTCCAAAAACATACACAAAAGTAACAAAGAATTCAGTTTTTCAGGACTTGGTTATGAGATCAGTTTCTACCCATTCTCTCATCAGTTTGGATACCTTCTAGGGATGCAAAAGACTTTTTTTTATTCCCCCTTCAATGGGCTTGAAGCTAAGAGTTTGAACCCAGAACTCATACTGTGATGCAGTGTTTTATTCATCAAAAGGCTGGGTATTCTCACATGTGTGTCAGTCCTTTAGAAGGCATTATGAAGTAGTAACTCAAAGAGCTGTTAAACAGATTCTCTGAGTTCCAGAGCAAGAGCGGTAGATGCTGGTCTACAGAAAGTATCTTGGCAGTGGTGTCATTATGGAGGCGTTCAGAATACGATACTGGAAGAACAGAATGACACAAAACCCAACTGTTTTTTAAATACTGAGGGATGCATAAGTTTTCCTACTACAACCAAACAGCTGTAATCAAGTGGAAAGAGGATCTTAGCATATCTGATAATATCACCTAATGTTTTATTTTGTTTATAAGGGAAAGTATTCATCCCATTGTACAAGGCAGTGGTTAGACTTCACTTCAACAAGTCAGACTACTCTTTCTGAAGTGGGAGGCAGTAGTTGCTACAAGGCAGAGAGATTTTATGGACTTAAGTAATGGCTGAAGAGCCAGCTAAACACTGACTGTGGGAGAAATTGAATGCTGTCTGTAAACTTGTGGAGTAGGGAGAAGAGAGACTAATGCTAAAGATGGGAAAGAGCTGTTACAACAAAAAAGCTGTCAGAAAATAATGGTACAAACTACAGAGGACTGTATTCAGGCTGGATGTGTAATGAGGAAGAATGAGATTTTGAAACAGCCATCTACAGGAGCAGAGTAATGCATGCAAGAAAATTCAACTGAAATTACGTAACAAAACAGTTCAGTGATGCAGTGACAATCAAAGGATTGACCTCAGTGACCCAAGTCTTCTCCTCTGCTATAAACTTTTTCCATGTACTGAATAGTAAGTATTTGTTGTTTATCTAGGCTTGAAGATCCTACAAGATGACAGGACATTTAAAATTTTGGTATTGCTGTCCTCAATATTAAAGTGTGGTTATGAGCTATATGGATGTCACTGCCATAGATAGCTCTAGATATCCTTTCATTACTTTGTTAGCTTCACTGTGTATTTAGATCCTCTGCTAGTCATGAGCCTGTAAATATGCCTTCAAGATTATTCTCTCATGTATGACTTTCTAACATCATAATTTCTTTCATCATTTGTAGAGAGCTTCAATAAGATTTATTGGGGCTTACGGAATTAAAATGAGACCTATCATAACTAACTTCACTAGACTGTGAATTTTGAATGCTAACTTATCTTTTAAAATCTTTATCCATTAGGTAAATAATAAAAATACAGTATTGTATGTACTGATACGCTCAGTTATTGAAAAATAACTAAAGAAATATATGATATAAAGCAGCTGCATAAAGGAAGATTTAGGGAACTGAAGTGTGTAAGTAATGTAGAATCTAAATCCCATTTCATAAAAATGAAGTTGGAATTAAGATCTATGAGCTACCAAACTTGTTTTTTCCTCTTGAATTGTGTTACATTTTCAGAATAGGCACATATATTTGCATTTCAGATGTTTACAAATATGCACTTCATTTGCCTATGTTGTGCTACTGTAATGGCCAGAACAGTCTAAAGACTGGAACTGTTCTTATCTGTATTAGTGTTCCAGGTGGTCCTCAAATAAAAATGAATTATACTTCATAAAAATTTGTATATGATTTCTAAATTTAAGAATAACATTATTTTCTAAATTGGAAGGCATATTATTGAGGATTGGTAATGCATTGCTAAAATGGTGACTTTTACTGTAGTATTTTTCTTTGCTTCCTTAAATATAGATTTATATATTCTTAGTGGTTAGCTATCTCAATTGCCAGAAAAGGTACATGTTGCTTCAGAATATTAGGTGTCTACTAGAAGCATGAAAATACGAGTATCTGACAAAAGAAATAATTTCATAACATGCAAAAAAAAAAAAGGAATAAAATAGGGGGAGCTAAATCTATAAAAATTCAGTTCTCTATTTACAGCTTTTATTGCTGAATTACGTTGGAAAAAAGTCATAATGCAACACATGGCAGGGTTTTTCAGTGAACTTAAACATTAACTAACAAAGATATTTTTATTTTGAATTTTTGTAAATTTATCAAGGGAAGTAAAAAATATTACGGAAACTTGAGAGCCTTAAAGGGAAAGCTGATTCAGCTGCTAATCAGGGACATACTTCTTCTGTCAAATAAGCATACTTCAGGAATACTGGTAGCAGGTCTCTCATCTTGATAAGAGAAATCTTCCAAATACGTGACAGATGATTCATAACAGAAATCAGTACTATATAGTTGCAGCTATGCTTCCTTTAATGGCACATGTTTTAAATTAAATACATCTAGGGAACAATATATTTATTTTTTTTTATTATTGCTGGAAAGAATTGTCATAACTTATGCAAAATTTTAGAAATAAGCATTCAGTAAGGTAATATATGCTGCTGAAGAATATGCTTTCATTAAAAGACAGAGCAGCCTGTGGATCCAATCCCAAGAAACTTCAAACACTTTATTTTCTAAAGTAACTTTAGGCAATATTGAGAAAAGTACTCCCATAGAGTTCAAAGGAACTTTGCTTATATATTTTTGACTGAGTGAAACTGAAGTAATCCACTGACCTTAGACAGATAAAAACCAATAATGTTATCAGCTTTCTTATAGTTACAGAACAGAACTGGTAATATTCTTATTTCATTTATTTCTCAAAAAAAAAAAACCAGGAAAAAAATTCTTTGAGCTTAGTTTTGTAGCAAGGTGAGCCTGGAACATGAATGTGGTTGAAGCCTTCATTTAGTATTCAAAATAAGTTGTTTAGTTTCCTCATTCCTAAAGGGGAACTTACTATATGTACTGGGTTGGTTAACCTTGGCTAAAGGTCAAACTCCCACCCAGCTGCTCACTCTCCCTCCTCAACAGGATGGGGGAGAAAATATGATGAGAGAGAATGGGAGGGAGAGATAATGTTGGTTGAGATAAAGGCAGGGAGATCACTTACCACTTACTGTTGCAGGCAAGCAGACCGGACTTGGAGAAAATTAATTTAATTAATTGACAATTAAAATACATTTAGGTGATGAGAAACCAAGACAAACATTAAAATATCATCTTTACTCCCCCTCTCCCAGGCTTATGTTCATGCCTACATTCCTAACTTCTCTTTCTACCTCCCCTGCCCATCCTGCCCCTGGAGCAGCACAGGGGAATGGGAGGCTGCAGTCTGTCCTTAACAGCTCCTTTCTGCTGCTCCTCTCTCCTCACACTTTTTCTCTGCTCCAGCATGTGCCCTTCAAGAGATCACGGTTCCCTCAGGAAATACCCACCTGCTCTGGCATGGCATGCTCTCCACAGGCTGGCGGGGAGTCTCTGCTCTAGCACCTGGAGCCTTTCCTTCTTTCACTCTGGGATTTGCAAAGTTGTTTCTCACTGTTCTTGTTTTCTCCTTCTCTCACCCTGTGATATTTTTTGCCCTTTCTTACACATTTTCACCAAGGCACCCCACCCAGGGCTGGTGGGCTCAGCTTTGTCCTGCAGTAGGTCCATTGCAGAGGTGGCTGGAACTGTCTGTGTCTGGCATGGGGCAGCCTCAGCCTCTCCTTACAGAGGCCACCCTTGCAGATCCCCTCTGCCAACACCTCAGCACTTACACTCAGACAACATACAAAAGTCAGGTTTCAGGAAATAAGAATGTCCTGATTTATCCAAGTTAAAAAATAAACCCCTCATAAATGTATTAGCTCATAGTATTAGGAATAGGAGTTGTTTATGTGGATGGCAAACTCAAGCCATTAATCAAAAGTTTTTAGGAAGTTTGAGCCATTTTCTTTCTTTTGTCTGAATACCTGTTTTCATGTGACAATTCTTTCTGAAACATCTACTTGCTCTGCTAAGTAAAGTGTTCTGAAATCACTAGGTACAGGAAAGAAACAGACACAAAGGATCAAACTTTCTGTAGGAGCTCAGATCACAGGCAGAAAAAAATACCCACAGTAAAGCTGTTTTTCGATGCTGCAGGCATCAGTAGGAGAGCAAATAGGAAAGAACCAAGTCTTGATTCTGCCTGAGGCTAAGTGAGATTATTGTATAAATGTAATAGCCGCAGCTGCCTAATAGGAAGAAGACTCAGTCAAACTAAGGAACCAGATCAGTGTTAAGGCATTCAGGTTAATCTGAACTGCTTGCAGAGTCACCATGAAGCTTTTGGCATGAAGCTACCCTTCAGCAGCTTCTGCAAGGCAATCAGCTAGGGGCTAGGTTAGTTGTTTGGTTGGTGGGTTGCCTTACTGAGATCTCATAGAAGGGGAATTTATTATCTGTTGCTTTCTGTCGTGTGTCTATGCTGCATTTCTGAAGCCTTGACTTTGACCTTGTAACTGTTGTTTAATTGTCATCCTGAATTCCATCCTATGGTTTGCATTTTTTTTTTTGGTTTCCTGATCTTTTTCTGACTACTAGTAAGTGACTTGCTCCACAAGCTGGTGCGATAAGCTCCTTTTTTTATTTTCATGACATTGCTTTTGCTCACCTTATGGTGCCAGGTGCTGTGTTGCACTCCTGATGTTTCCCTTCTACAGTGGCTTCAACAGAGTACAGCTATGAGTGGAATGAAAGGACACAACCTGGTAAAAAGTTGGATCAAAATTACTCAGCTAAAGGTTGATTGTACCTGGTGTTGATTAAGGAACCAGCTGTGGAAAGGACAAAATTCATACAGGGTATTAGCCCCAGCTGAACCCTGACCACAATTTCTAGTCTAAACCCAACTGTGGAGTGGAAGCTGAAGCTACTGGTAGGTATGAAGGTATGCTTAGGCTTTGTGGTTTTTCTATGTCTTTTGCTACTGGATGGGAGTGCTGCAAGGATGAACCAGGTAAATGCTAGAAGTTTGCAAAAAGCTTTCAAGCAGTCACACTGTGTAACTCTTCCATAGTAACTCATACCTACACAGTTGGACTGTCCATGTGGACTAAACCCACTGAATTAAATCAAGATTGGATACTCACCTAGGAAAGATATATTAAAGCTGAAACACTTTGTGGAAATATCACAACTTGCTGGATAGCAAACGAGACTGTTATTGTAATCGTATTTTTTGAAATTAATCTCTGAAGTATGTCAGATAATTATCATTTTTCCAGATGTAACTCTCCAATGGCTTCAGTGGAATTACTCATGACTGAAGTAGACACTATGTTTTGTAGATATAATTTATGTATCTGTACTTTTGCTCTCCTTTTCTCTAAGTTAGAACCTTGAAACTTCATCAATGAATTAATTATAATTTAAGTATTTTTCACCTGAAATAATTCTTCTATTTGTAGTACACTATCACAATTAAATCAAAGATGTTAGAGCTGGAAGAGGTGATGTTCTGTTACAGTTTTCGATTCCCCCCAAAATTCTTTGACAGAATTCTGTCTAAGCTTTAAGGCCTAATTTTAAACAGGGGAATTGATTATTATTCCAGCTAAGAATCTAAATTGTTATAATACTACTTGCTAATAAATTCATTCCGTGGTAAGAGCTGGGACATCTGTGGAAAAAGTGAGCCCAGGAAACAAATTCCAATGAGACTAGGCTATCACAGGCAAAGGTTTTAAAAAATTAATATGTTAAGCACACAGCACTGTGGGTAAATAAGTAGGAATGTCATCCACACAAATTCAGGTTCTGTGCCTGAATAACACTAAGAGTAAAATCTATCTTCTAGTTTTACTATTTGTAAATAATTTAAGCTGTTAAAAATAGTCTGATAATGTTATCCTACCATTATATGTTAAATAAATACATGTGAGCTAGTTGGCAATTGCATTTTTTTTTTCATACCTTTACTCTTGGAAAGAGCTGGCTACTTCTTTCATGTGATGTTCTCTCATTTTGTTGACTGCTAGAGTATCTAAAACTAAGATGTGTGAAAACAAATTTGGGTCTGAGAACAGGACAGAATGGGATTTGTATGTCTGTAACAGTGTGCAGGCTAAAATAAGATAAAATACCCATAAAAAATTGTAACAGGGCTTCTGATGATAGATAGTAGAAAGTTAGTGGTTACGTATGACAATATCTCACTGCCCTTCATCAGCTTATGAAATGTTTGCACATATATGCCTTGTACTAGTACTAGTAATGCATTAATTTCTTAGCCTGGTTCTGAATGTTACACATTCGAGTTTACTAGACTTCTGTTAACATAAAGTCCATTATCTTATTCATTACATGAAATAAAAAATATTAGACACTAGATAGTGTCCTAAATGAAACATCCTTTTTTTTTCTCATAGATGTTGCAAAAATTATTTCTTAAATCCAGTGGGGATTTTCTGGTTTATTCACATTCTCCTTGCAGCAGAAATCAAGTTAGTCCTTGCCAATTTCCAGTGCAGAAGTAAGTGACTAAAATCTGTGTATGTTCAACCCTTAGAATCTGATTTCTGCTTTTATTTAGCTTCGTCTTGGGATAATGAGTGTTTGTTCACTTGAATTTTGAAGTAGATCTGAATACAACCCAAGGCTGACCAAATTAGTCTGTGACTCAATATGTTGGATTAAAATTAAATTGACAGTATGTTTCAGCAGTATCCACCTCTAGGAAGGATGACTTTGTGTAGTTGTTCAGCATTCAAAGAGTAAACATTCTGATCTGTAAAGAAATGTGATGTGGTATTAAATTATTCTTAAGAATATTATTTTTGACTCAAACTCAGTTTATTTGGATTCCTTTTTCTTCATCTGTATCATGGGATGTATTACTGCATTTACCTTCCAGAGATGTTACAAATATTTTAATTACAAATATTAGAGAAACATGCTGAAAGCCTTGGATAATAATTCGTGGGAATAGAGTATCAGATATTTTAGGTTTTATTTTAGTGGATATCCCATAACTGAAAGAGGAGACATAGGAAAACTTTCCAGAGATGTCTGGTAAAAGAAAAATGGCACTTAATATTTTCTAAAGCTAAAATACTTTGGAAGAGAAAGCAAGCTGTGGGCTATATACAGTGATTTAAAGTAGGATTTAAGTTTTCATAGAATATAGAAGAATTTGTATTTTCCATGTTAGCAAATTCTATTCTATGATCTACATGCTATTTTAAGATGAGAGCAAGTATGAATCTGGGTTGTCTCCTGCTGAGCTAGTTTCTTCTGTGGTGGTGTTCAATGCCTCCAGCTATTTATTCAACACCAGTAAATTAAGCTCTAGGAACAGCAAGATTAGTTAGACTAAGGATGACTAGTTGGGGGGCAGGGGTAGTAGCTTCATACTCAACTATGATTTAACTAAGGGCTTTGTTAATAAACTAATTAATCACCATTTAGACACATTTCCTGTGGCTCTGTTTTTAAAAGTAGTGCAGAAGGAATTTTTATTCCATTGCTGTTCATTGTTCCCATCTATTTTTTTTTTTTATTTTGCCCATTTTAGAAACTGCCTCTGCCCAGGTTCTGAGATGGTACTAAGAGGATGCAATTACACTACATCCCTGCAGATCAGAGTTGGAAAGCCACTTGTGGTTAAGATGCACTTGATTTCAGTATTATAAGGACTAGGATTTCTTGTTCTTCCTACTTCTTTGCTAAAGCTGTTCTGGGTAGTGCACTTTCAAGTGCCATAATTGTTTGTGTTGCATCTCTTCGCTTTTAAAAGGATCCTATGGTGTGACTGCCAAAGGCAGGAAATGGAAAGACTGAGCAAGCAGGGAACACTAGCATCTACAGTAAGTTGAAAGACAAGTATTAGATGCAGTGGCTGTTTCTGGGTTACAAATTCCACTGGAAACAGAATCTGTTGCTTTGAGAGAAGGGGCTGATGGGGTCCACCTGACAGAGAAGGGGAAAAGCATCTTCAGTCATAGGCTTGCCAGTCTGGTAATGAGGGCTTGAAACTACTCTTGTCAGGGGAGGGGAAACATAATCCATCCCACTAATGTCAGTATAGTGCCAGTGACAACAACAGGTGCCCAGAATCTGGAGAAGGATCACAGGTAAATAAGAGAGCACCTCAAGGGCAGCTAAAGGGAATTCCAGCCACTCCAGCCAGAAAGTCAGCTTCACTGGAGCCCAGCATAAGTGCCTCTATGCTAATGCAGGTAGTGTGGGGAACAAACAGGAAGAGTTAGAGATGTGTGCACACCTGCAGGGCTATGACCTTGTTGGCATCATGGAGACGTGGTGGGATGGCTCCTATGACTGGAGTGTTGGAGTGGAAGGACGTAGGCTCCTTAGGAAGGACAGGCAGCAGAGACAAGGAGAGGATGTCACCCTCTATGTCAATGGCCAGTTGGAGTGCATGGAGCTTCATCTGGGGATGGATGAAGAGCTGATAGGGAGCTTATGGGTCAGAATTAAAGGGAGGACAGGGACAGGTGACATTACAGTGAGGGTTTGCTACAGGCCATATGGCCAGGAGGACTGAGTGGATAAGGCCCTCTATAGACAGATAGGATCAGCCTAATGGTCATAAGCCCTGGTCCTCATGGGGGACTTCAGCCACCCTGATAGTTGTTGGAAGGACAACACAGCAGGGCACAAACAATCCAGGAGGTTCCTGGAATGCATGGATGATAACTTCTTTCTCAAAATGATAGAGGAGCCAATGAGGAGAAATGCTATGCTGGACCTTGTTCACACCAACAAGAGGGAGCTGGTGGGGAATGTGGAGCTCAAGGGCAACCTTGACTGCAGTGACCAGGAGATGGTGGAGTTCAGGATCCTTAGGGCAGTGAGGAGCGAGTGCAGCAAGCTCTCTACCCTGGAATTCAGGAGAGCAGACTTTGGCCTCTTCAGGGATCTACTGGTTAAAGTGCCATGGGATACATCTGTGGAGGAAAGAGGGGCCCAGGAGTGTTGGTTGATATTCAGGTAGCACCTCCTCCAAGCTCAGGAGTGATGCATCCTGATGAAGAGGAAGTCGGGCAAAAATGCCAGGAGGCCTGCATGGATGAACAAGGAGCTCCTGGACCAACTCAAAAACAAAAAGGAAGCCTACAGAGGGTGGAAGTAAGGACTGGTATTCCCAAAAATCTGGGAAGGTTACAGACAGGTTATCCAAGCAGCAAGGGATAATGTAGAGAAGGCTAAAGCCCTGACAGAATTAAATCTGGCCAGGGACATCAAGGGCAAAGAGAAAAACTTCTTTAGGTACATCAGGGATAAAAGGAAGACCAAGGAGAATGCAGACCCTCTGTGGAAGGAAAAGGGAGACTTAGTTACCGGGGACATGGAGAAGGCTGAGGTACTCAATGACATTTTTACTTCAGTCTCCTCCAGTGAGGCCTCTACCCACATCACCCAAGTCGCAGAAGGCAAAAACAAGGACTGGGAGAATGAAGAACTGTCCACTGTAGCAGAAGAGTAGGTTTGAGACCATCTAAGAAACCTGACGGTGCACAAGTCCATGGGACCTGATGAGACACATCCACAGGTCCTGAAGGAACTGGTGGATGAAGTTGACAAGCTGTTGTCCATGGCAACAGGAAGTCATGGCAGTCTGGTGAGGTTCCCACTGACTTGAAAAGGAGTAATGTAACCTCCATTTTTAGAAAGGGAAACAAGGAAGACTCGAGGAACTACAGGCCAGTCAGTCTCACCTCTGTGCCTGGAAAGGTCATGGAGCAGATTCTCCTGGAAACAATACAAAGGCACATGGAAAATAAGGCAGTGACTGCTGACAATCAGTACGGCTTCACTAAGGACAAATCACACCTGACCAATTTGATGGCCTTCTACGATGGGTTTACAGCACTGGTGGACAAGGGACAAGAAACAGACGTCATATTCCTGGACTTGGGCAAAGCATTTGACACTGTCCTGCACAACATCCTTGTCTCTAAACTGGAGAGACAAGTTGACAATTGATGGATGGACCACTCGGTAGATAAGGAATTAGCCGGATGGTTGCACTCAAAATGTTGTGGTCAATGGCTTGATGTCCAAGTAGAGGCCAGTGACGAGTGGCGTTCCTCAGGAGTCAGCATTGGGACCGACCCTGTTTAACATCTTTCTTGGCAACACGGACAGTGGGATAGAGTGCACCCTCAGAAAGTTCACTAGTGACATCAAGGTGTGCGATGTGGTCGACATGCTGGAGGAAAGTGATGCTATCCAGAGGGGCCTTGACAGGCTGGAGAGGTGGGCCATGCTAACAACATGAAGTTCAAGAAGGCCAAGTGCAAGGTCCTGCAAATGAGTCAGGGCAATCCCAGGCACAAATGTAGGCTGGGCGGAGAACAGATGTGAGCAGCCCTGAGGAGCAGGACTTGGGAGTGCTGGTGGATGAGAAGCTTAACATGAGCTGGCAATATGTGCTCACAGCCCAGAAGGCCAACCACATCCTGGGCTGCATCAAAAGAAATGTGGCCAGCAGGCTGAGGGAGGCAATTCTTCCTCTCTACTCCACTCTTGTCAGACCCCAACTGCAGTTCTGTGTCCAGCTCTCGAGCCCCCAGCATAAGAAGAATGTGGACATGTTGGAGCAGGTCCAGAGGAGGGCCACGAAGATGATCAGAGGGCTGAAGCACTTCTCCTATGAGGACAGGCTGAGAGATTTTGGGCTGTTCAGCCTGGAGAAAAGAAGGCTCTGAGGAGACCTTATAGCAGTCTTCCACTACCTAAAGGAGGCGTACAGGAAAGACAGGGAGAAATTCTTTAGCAGAGCTTGTTGTAATAGAATGAGAGGTAATCGTTTTAAAATAGAGGGAGGTAGATTCAGATTGGATATAAGGAAAAAATTTTTTACAATGAGGGTAGTGAAACACTGGAACAGGTTGCCCGGAGAGGTGGTGGATTCAAAGCCAAGTTGGATGAGGCTCTGAGCACCCTGATCTCATTGAAGATGTCCCTGCTTCTTGCAGGGGGGTTGGACTAGAAGATCTTTAAAGGTCCCTTCCAAGCCTAACTATTCTATGATTCTATGATTCTAAGGTTTGATTCTGCCCAGAAGGCAAACAATATAACCCATGAAGTCCCCGCCTCCTCCTGAATTGGTTTATCTCCACTATTTTATTTGCCAGTACAGGGTCTCTTCCATTGCTTGCACCTGCTAGTTACAAGAACTATCAGAGGATGACCTTGTATTCAGTTAGGGACAGAGAAATACTGTTTTTTAACAGGAGCGAGTGACTTACCCAGACAAAACAAAGGCTCAGGTATAGACTGTGTATATGTTCAGAAGTAGGCTAGCAAAACAGCCATCCATGTGAAGATTCCTGAATAAAACAGAAGTTTGGATTATACCTCCAAATGGCAAGAATGGCATCGAATCATGGAAGGAAGCAGAAAGTCCTTCTGACTGCAATTTTATTTGCAATAATTTATGTACAGAAAGATGAAAAAACTGCATTTAGGATGAGTACAAAGCACAAAGTACACACAGTAGGCAGGACCTTATGCCCAACAGGATTGAAAGGGAATGGAAGAATCAGGACTTTGTAAGAAGAAAATATAAGATATAAAGTTTGCAATGTTTGGCCCCAGGAAATAGCTTTGCCTACAGTCTTTAGTGGAACTTCATGCAGGGGTAAGACTGCTAAGGTCTAGGTTGCTAGATGATCTGTCATGCACTGGAGATACTTGTTTGTAGTTCTCAGTACAGTACAAGAACAACGTTGGGAATGTAAATAGCGGAGTTAAGAAAGAACAAAAATCAACAGTAATTCCAGTTAAGCCAAACCTGCTGGACAGCAGCCTAGATCCATCAGGACATGTGGCCAAAACAGGTAGCTCTTGCCATAGTTAGGTTATGCATACCCCAAATCTGAGCAAAATAAATAATAAAAAAAAATAAAAATCTGACTTGTAGTTTAGGAAAATATTGGGAAAATCTTAAACATCCTTTCAGTGGAAGTTGGGAGTGTAAAACAGAATATGAATCAAGTTAGATAGATGAGTATATAAATTTGCATTTGCCCTTTACTGGAGGATATTTTTACTAGGCTCTGATATGCACTTCTGAACAGATAGGTTGCTATAAATCTGGATCACATAATAGCTAGCCTTGTCTTTTTGCCTCCAAATTTAAAAATCCTAAGATTAGTAAAAATGTTTTTCATGATGTAAAGGCATTTTCAAAATATTATATGGAAAAACAAGTCATCAGTCTGAATTTTATCCTGCTTTTACTTACACTTCACAAAAGCTTTACAAATGACTTTTAACAGGAGTTGGATTTGGCCTTTCAGGTAACTACCCAAATAAATCTTCTTAGAGCTTCTCCATCTTTAGTAAGTGAGGATTTAAAAAATTCTAACATCTGTTTGATAATATAATACTTGCCCGAAGCCTTGTCATGATTCATTTTGGAAGTAGTTCTGATGCAGAAATGGCAGGTCAGTCAATCAGTGTTTGTTTCCAACAATCTTGTTAGGATAAAGAGTGTCCTATACCATTTCAGTTCCTCTCAGCATCAGAAAAAATTTTTTTATACACTTACATTAACAGATTTGCATTCTGATCTAAACTGTGAAAATGAAATTCTCGTATCTTGTGCTGGAAGTATGAATGTTTTCATGTTGTTAACCAACAATCGTCCATTCAGAGGGTGTTCTCTGAAAAAAAAAAATCTGAAAAAAGTGTTCCTGGAACATAATATTTTGGGTAAGATTGTAAAGGTCTATTTTAGTCCTTTTAATTAGAAGCATTATGTTGTACAATCCTATCTGAGACTGTCTTAGCCTTTTGAAACATATTTATTATAGAATATAGAGTTACTCAGATTTCTTTTACTTCTATAGAAAGGAAAAAGATCACAGAATCAAAATGTAAGTCCTTGTTCTAATGTTCATCGCCAGTATGGATGGACTTCAAAGCTACAACCCAACCAAACCCCCAACCCCTCTCAGTTTTCTAACTTTAAATACAGTTATTAGTAAATAATGAGAATAAAAGTATTTTTTTGAATAAAAAAATGATTGTGAAGATGTTAAAAGGCATCTAATATTAACATTAGTGGGAGGACAACTCTTTTTATTGTTATCAGAGACAGAACAAAGACTTTGTGAGGGGAAAAAAAAAAAAAGCCCCATGAGCCACTAAAAATGGAGACTGAAGTCAAGCTACCAGAGCTGAGGCCTGTAACAGACTTAAATGTTATATAGAGTGAACTCTGGTGGGGATTCATAGATAACCCTTTGACAGGAGTATAGCCTGAAATGCTATCCCCCTGAAATAAACAACTTACGAGTCACAGTGATATCACAGTACCTTATACCTAGAGGTGAATTTTGGCAGAGAAGATAGTCAAACGTTCATCAGAGATAGAGATTAGAGACTGTATTCATAAGGTTGTGGTTTTTTAATCTTCAGTGATATTGGAAATATTAGAAGTATGTGGAAAAATACCAAGTTGACAGACACATGAAATATCTTTATTGGAGTGACTACAGAATCTGAAGGCCTCTGCATATGGAGAGGACTATGTGTGATACTCTGTAGCTCTAAATTGAGAGCCTGGTATCTTTCACATACGCATCTTCTAGCAAAGGCAGTGGGATGAAAAACACATAACTGAATCAAGAATGTAAACATTTTGCTTATATATTTATTTCTCTTGCCTAATTTGTTTTACCAAGTTCTAAATACTGAAAAGATATTAGTTGCTTATCTGCCTTCTGTACTGAAAATCAGTTGCACAGTGCATGTTGTGTGGATTTGTAGAGAGGGAGTGAGGGGATCTAGGCACCTGCAGATTGTGTCCTGAGGTTAAAGCTGAAACTTAGTGGCCCTGATGCTCTTAGTTCCATATGTAAATGGGAAAAGTGGTAATGGCCATAGTATTTTCCTTAAATTCTCTTAACTTAAAAGCTCCCTTGCTTTTAATGAACTGCAGCATTCTTGATTTTGTATAGCACATGCAATGATCTTCAAAATGCTAAGGTCATTTTTCAGACTTTATATCTTTCATTTATTTTGTCACTGTTAAATATATGACAGAATAGTCCCACAATAATTGTAATCATAAAGTCATGACATCCTAAAGTAACATAGCGTATTAATAAGGTCTTCTGAGCTGCAATGCCATGGATAATGTCATGCATATGCTAAATAAAAATGGAACTGTGTGCCAGTAAAGATTCCAACACTTACTTCTCACGTATTTTGTAGAGCAATGGACTGTTGTTTCCTAAGTGTAACAGGAAAAGGTTTAGTAAAGGTTAATACTAATTAAAGTAACTGTGTTGAATTAAAATAATACATAATTAGCTTATTGGATTTTTAGGAAACATGCAATCAAAACTGTAAAAATAAAATCATGCAGTGTAAAATGCCATATTTGTCTTCTTCATCCCTTCCTTCTCAACGTCAATTATGCATCTGTCACCTGTGTTGTACCACTTGGAAGGTTTCAATTAATTTTTTCACCTTTAATGCTAAAGTGTTGATATACTTCTATTGAAATTTTTGTCAAGTTATTGGAACAAATGTACCCACTAAAGTTTATATAAGAGACGTGGAAGAGTTCTGCAGAACAACTGCATACGGGTGGAGACACACATAGCGTAACCTATTGTGATATGGTTAAAGTGAAGCATTTCATTGAATTTTTAATGAATTAAAACTTTGCCTCATTTTCAAAGAACCATACGGTGAAAAAAAAAATACCAAACTAACTTCCTTTGATTATTCTTTAGTAAAAATTACAGAGGCTCTGTGGGACTTCACAACAAAAGCAGCTTGTAGAGCTACAATAAAAAGAAGTCTAAGGTGCATCCAATATATCTAGACAGAGAAGATGACCTGATTTTCTCTAGTAGATGACAGTGATTAATATATTAAGCTCTTCAAAAAGAAATCACACAGTGTGCTATAAAACTGGAAGGATGTACAGAGTAAAAATCGCATATAGCCCTGAGGTGCAAAATACTGAGACTTCAGCATTCTAGGAGACTGGGACCTCTAACACCAGCTTCAGCATTCAGTCAACACATTAATTCAGGTCACAAAATTATAAGGAAGGGAGATGGAGCATCATATTATGTGAACTTAATTTAGAACAGTTACTTTGGGACTCTGGTCATGGTGGAGAGGAGTCTGTTTTCTGTTGAAAGTTTTCAGACATGTAGCAAAGAAGAGTATTTTGCCTTTGTTGTGGTCAAATCCTGGAGCAACTTTTGGGGCATTTGCTACTACTTGTTATGAATTAGGGGCAGAATTCAACCTATAGGGATCAGAGAAGTTGAGTTAAAAAGTCCTACAAATTTCTTTATCCAGATGTGTTCTGTGACAAACATGGATAGGAGTCTGGAACCAGTAAATCCAGAAAAACTAGCCAGATTTACTCTGGTATACTGGCAGGAATTATCACATAGTTTAAGACCTTTTTTTTAAAAACAAAAAACAACAAAAAAATCCTGCAAACAAAGTCATTGTACTATCACAATTGTCCTTTGTGCTACCTTATGTGTCTAAAGTATTGCTTTATTAAGGTATTCTGAGCAGGGAGCGGCAACTAACATCAAGTGCAGAAATCTGCACTCTTGTGATTTCTGGCCAGTGCCACGTGGATAAAGGGAAGGTAAATTTTCTATCTATACCCTTTATTCTACTTTTACTATTTTGGTCTGAGTTGTCCTGCTTGATAACTTGAAGATATCCTCTCCAACTTTTGTGGGGTATAGCAATCACTTGCAAGAAAGAAAACTAGAAGCAACTAATAATCTGAGCTCTGTATCCTGACTGAGAGACTTCTAAGTGAGCAAGATGCAAACTAGTTGCAAATTTGAGGTATTTTTATAGCCAAAGTTTTTCTTAACTCTTATTTGAGCATGTGCATCTGCGGACAGAGTGCAGAAGCTCAAGGAGAGCAAGACTACTCCTAAGGTTCTTACAGTAAGCAGCTTAGAATTTCAAAGAGAAAGTTTGAAGGAGCTAGGTTTTGTTAATCCTCTCCCACCGTGCTACTTCAGACAAGCGAGCTGAGAAGAGGACTCGCGATTCACCCTTAAGTCTTCAAAAGCAAGTGCTCTTACCTCCATCCCACAGTTCACTCAGGACTCCTGCTTTGAGGGCAGTTCTGCGATACTCATGAAAACATGCTTTTATTCTTTATAAGAAAGAGATCATTGTCACAATGGGTCTAATAATTTTTAGCTTAAAACCACGGATAAGCATGAAGGAGCAGAGGTGGCTTTTGAAGATTAGAAGTAGCTTGATTGTTAAGTGTTACCTTCTATTAGTCTAATCTTTCTTTTTCACACACAGCATAGCATTTTGGGTAATAACGTTTAACATCTTGTTGTTTGCCAACTGGCCTTTACAGAAATCTTTTCTTTGCAAGTTTGCTGACAATAGGCAAATGAAATATAATGGAACTTGTTGGATGTTTATAAGTATAGGACAATTCTACCTAACAGCTATATTTGACAAGTGTTTGAAAAATGAGTTATTGATAATCTCATTGAAATAAGAAGGGTTCTAGGATGAAGGACACAGAATAGCAGTATCCCTGGAGTAGCAGAACTATTGGAAGGAACAAATATAGTGATACAAACTCGATTATTTTTCTTTGTAGGTAAGAAATACTGTCTTTATGAATGGCTGAGCAGGTACCCAATATATATGAGAAGGCTTGAATTATCTAGATTTTCAAAACAGCACAAGTTCTCACTTTCTACAGCCTTCCATCCATCATTTAACTGAGCAGAACTGTGTGATTTATTATTTATTCGGAGCTGATTTATACATTTACTCTGTTCATGAGATTTTGTTTGGTTGCTGACAGACCTGAAAGGCTAGGAGATGATCTAATGTTTTCTGATGAGTATAACTAATCATTAGAATGAGTTAAAAAAAAAAAATCACCAAAAAAAACCCCAACAAAAAACAGCTAATGGACACAAATTAAAATAAAGCCGTAACAACTCTGGTTCATCAGTTACTTAATTAGGTGATTAAAACAGTAAAGTGTTTTCCCCTTTCTCTTGGGAATTAAAATCCAATCTAGTGGTATCTGTGTTATTCACAAAAGTTATCTTGTTTGTTTTTTTTAATACAAAAAAAAAAACAAACCAAAACCAAAATCCCTAAACCAACTACCTACAAGCAAACTACCAAACTGTATAATTTTGTGCTGTGATCAACAGAAAGTGTTTAAAACCTCAACACTAATTACCAGGCTGAACTTCAGCGACTGCAGAAGTAAGCTTTTGCTGATGTTGTAGGTACAAGTGCTCATGTCTCATTATTTCATCTTCATTTTAACAGTCATTTGCTTATTTTGCAGATTAGCATTATTTAATGCAACTAGTGATCTTGTATTGATCTAAGAAAAAGAAAACCAAGTATCTCAATGTTTCAGGATATACTGCTATTGCCACACAAAACAGATTTGAATTTTGAGAGCAAGGAATTTTAAGGAAAAAAAAAAATATATTTTCTACCTTCAAATTTCAAATGGACAAGTATGTTGCTTTAGTTGAGGACATCTTTCAGTGCATTTTTTTGTCTAATGCATTTTGTATTAGATATCTGTAGTTGTGTGTTACCCAAATTTTGGGCATGGGGAAATGTATGTGAGTTTAATTTAATATTAAAAAAAAATATTGTTTTAAATATATTTTATCTGGACTATGTAATATGCAGGATGAGATGCATTGGAACTACTATGTAGGGTAAAGTTATATGATTAACAAAAAGCTTTACAGTCCATATTTACAAAATGTAGGTGTGAATACTTTAAAAACATCAACTCTGAGTGGTTTAAAGATAATCAGATACTTAGTAGAATATTAGTTTGTACTATGAAACCATTCCTATAAAAACCTAATGCAATCCATAGCGATGAATACTAGGGAATGCTGAGCAAGAAAATTAAGTTCTCTGTATCCTGCTTGTGGTTGTTATGCAAATATTCTGAATTTTTGCATCTGTGCACAAATAAAGGTGGTAGAAATTTAGACGGTATGGAGAAGAGATATGAGTTAAAATGAAAAAAAAAAAAAAGAAGACTCAGGAAGCTCAAACTGCATGTTGGTTTTTTTTTTCTGAGAAGAGCACTGCAGGGTGACTAGTCTACAGGTAGATCAGCGTGAACAGATGAAACAATTCTTTAGATAGCCAATAAAACATAGTAAGATCCCATGTTTGGAAGTTAAAGCTAGACTAATACAGATTAGAAGTAAAAGATAAATTTAATCAAATATATTTTAACTATGAATCATCAATTAAGTATCATTTTGGTGGATTCTCCATCACTGGAATTCTTGAACTGAAGCTGGGATGTTCCTCCACTATGTAGTATTTAGTCCAAAGAGGATTACTTCTATTTTATTTCTGTTAGAGAAACTCTGCTGTTTATCTATCTGCTAAAACAGTATTAATAGTTTCTTAAAACTATCTAAAGTGAAAGGCAGTTACTGAAACAGGACCAGAGATTACTGAGTCCAATTAAGCTTAAATAAATCAATATCAATATTTATAATATTCAGTAGGGCCTGTTGTGGCAGGACTAGGGGTAATGTTTTCAAAATAGAGGGAGATAGATTTAGATTAGATGTTAGGAATTTTTTTTTTTACAATGAGGGGAGTGGAACACTGGAACTGGTTGCCCATAGAGGTGGTGGATGCCCCATCCCTGGAAACATTCAAGGCCAGGTTGGATGGGGCTCTTTGCAACCTGCTCTAGTCGGGGATGTCCCTGCTCCTTGCAGGGGGGTTGGACTAGATGACCTTTGAAGGTCCCTTCCAACCCTAACAATTCTATGATTCTATGATTCTATAATTCTACGATTCTATGATTAATCTTGCTGATTTACTTTATGTGAGGTTCTCATACTATATTGTCTTGGACAGCTTTCATATGTTATGCTGATACTAAGAACAGAGAGATAGAAAAAAAGTAAATAATCAGGGTTTCCTGTGCCAACATTTTACATCCTTACAAGAAATTATAGGAAAAAAAAAAGCAGACTGGTGTTCATTACTCAGAAAAGAGCTCCTCATATAGATAGAGGTCATGTGTGCATTTAATCATTACATCTACTTTGACACTTCGGTGTAAAAAAACTCTGTAAACATAGACACACAGAACAAAGCTTTAAGGTGGACCTATCTATGTTAAAAGCTCTATTAGAGTGCTTTTCAAGTGCATTTTTAAGCAGAGAAATTAAATTACAAAAGAGCCTTCTGATTAAAACAATTATTGTGCTGGATCTTCTGAAGAAATTCAAATGTGTTATTTTGCAAAACTGACCAATTTCGAAAGAGCAGTTATCACAGTGGGAAAGACTATAAGCTGTAACTGCAATAATATCTCTACAGGCATGATAAATGTATCTGTGATTGCACCAATTGGGATTTCATGGTCTGAAGCATTATGAATTTGTCAGTTCTATCCAATTGTTTCCAGCAAAGTGACTTCATCATATTGTTCATGTTATTTGCAGAAAAAAAAAAAAAAAAAAAAAAGAGTTTAAAATTAGGTTGTGTACTGACTCCAGGCAATTGGTTCTTGTCCAGAATAATTTTCCTATCTGTTGATAGATTCTTGCTGTAATATTCACAATCCATTCATGGCTAGTCACAGCCCATTAACCATCTGTTCCTCTATTAAGCAACTTTCTTTTTATAATGTAAGTATTTAATTTTAATAAACGTTATCTGCTAAGCATTTATCTTACACATAATAAGGAACTGTTTCAAACATGCTCACTAGGCCATATAAAAGTAATAATATTTTTGATGGACTTCCTTGGATATAAAAGGGAAAGACACTACTAGAATAATTTGAAAATCTGAAAGTTTTTAAAACAAAGATTATTGTAAATAACAACTATTTCTTTAAACTATGATATGAACAATTTTTACATGTTGAAATATTTGCCTAATTTAACAACATATGAACAGAAAGTGAGTGTGGAGTGTAGCTTTGATTTTATAGATTAGACCGTACAGTGAAGGTAAGATTGCTAACAGTAATACTTATGAAACTCTTCGAACATGAGATATAGATGTCTAGTGTATTTTTGCAAATTCATTTACCTGTCCTGTTTGTTTAAAATGATTTGGTGAACATAATGAAAAATATCAATTATGCCTTTGAAGTTTAAAAAGCATAGCATACAAATAAGAGGCAGAAAATACCAGAATTAAGATTGCTGAGATCTACACATAGGCATTATTATAATCTTTAATTATCTAATCATAATTTATTTCTGGCAAATTTCTGAATGGGACAGAACTCCCAGAGAAATTCACATATGTGCCAACCTTTAAGATTGCAGAGGAGCACCTGGGCTAGTATTTGAATTTTCCAGTAGCAACAAAATGACTAGTTATCTTTTGTGGCACACTATGTTCTTTGAATTAGATATTTAGAATAATAATAGAACTCAGCTATCTTCTTCTATGAAGACTGAAGATTCTACATGTAATTCGGAATTTCAGTTAAGAGAACTGTCTCTGGTCAGTTTGTGGAGAGCTCTATCTTATTCACTTGTCACCTTAACCTAATCTTTTTTTTTGTTTTTATCAATATTGTAGTCTTAATCTACTTACCGGTCATCTTGGGGAAAAAAAAGAGTATTTATCCTATTCTTTTATTCTTTTGTGGTTTGGTTTCCTTTTTTTTTCTTGCAACTTACTTGGCTCTTCATTTCTTTCACCTAGTTTCTTGCTTAAAGATGTTCTCCTGCAGCTTCCGTTGCAGCTGGTCTGGTTAGCATAAATTTGAATATTATCTTCACTCCAGGAAAATGTTTTACTTCCTATTTTGAATTCTACAGGAAATAGTAAAGCTATAGAGATAAATGTATTATTATTGTGTTATGTATAAAATAATAAAATTTAGACTAATGAGATCTACTTTAAAGATAAACAATTTAGTTTAAGTAAAACAGTGTCTAAAAGGATTGCTGTAGCACCACAGAAGAGTCAAGTCTTGTAGAAAGAATTGTGGAAATGATGGCATTCATATTCCCTAGGAAGTTCTGAATATACATATATTGTTTAAATTTTGTGTTAAAACAGAAGAAAAACTTTCCATGGAATGAAATTTCAATATCTTCCATGTTTAAAAGTGAAAATATAGTGACCGTGTGGTTTTAAGTATTTGGACACATCTGGAAAAAGAAGTTCCTATGAAAAAATTTTCTGAATAAATTAATCTTGTTCCACTCTCTTTGCAGTATGCACCTTAGCCTTCTGTAAATTCAGAATTTGTCTATCCAGCCTGACTGAAATCAAACAAAGGATAAAGGTCTCAAAGACCAAGTTCCACTACATTTTGTTAAAATAAAGGGCTGACAGAAAAGAGAAGCTTCTACAAAAGTGTTGCTAAAGGAGCTTAGTGTTTGTTAAAGTTTAGACTTATACCACAGAAGAAGCTAATCTTCATTTGTTTGTGGCTGATGGAATTATTAGATTGATTCAGTTCAACTTTTTATTGTTGGCAGTTGCAATGCCTTCAGAAAGTCATAGCACAGAAATCAGACTGAATTTGAAGGACCTATGCTCTCAGTTGTGAAACTGTTTAATGGTTTAGAGTCTTTAGCTTCTTAAATTTCATCTTGTGTATAACTGAACTTTCAGAACAAAATCTAGTAGTTTAATGCTGAATTTTCTTTTTTTTAAGCTTCTATAGGGTTCCAGCAGTGAGACATTGATGTAGTCCTATTTAAAGGTTTAATGGGGGCCAGAAAATCCTGAGTTAACAATGGTATTAAAATAAACCAATATTACACTGGGGAAAGCACCATATGTGCCTAGATTTCAGAAAGCATTCTCTCTTTCTATTGTTCCTGACCCCACTGTATTGTGCTTTTTGGTTTATTAGCATCTCATGTCACTCCCTTCGTCTTTCTTCATATATATAAATTTGTGAATGTAAAGCATCCTTCTTCCAAACTGGATGCTCTGGTAACCTTCAGCTCTTTAATATGGTGTTCTGGTTTTGTTGGGTGAGGGAGGCCTAAGGTGGTAGCTTCTGTAGGAAACTGCTAGAAGCCTCTCCCCTTTCTTTAGTGGACTCGGCCAGGCCTAGGGCGGATCTGCTGCTGGCCAAGGCTGAGCCAATTGGTAGCAGAATGTCCCGTGATAATGCCTCTGCGATAACGTATTTAAGAAGGGGAAAACAGGAAAAAAAAAAAAAAGAGAAGAAGAAGATGCGAAGGAGCTGAGCAGGGGCAGAGAGGGGGAGATGCAAGCCTTGTGGGCCTTGCAGGCCTCACCCTCTGGCCTCCCGCCGGGCAGCCGACTGGGCCCAACTCGGCCCGGCGAGGCTGCAAGAAGTGGAAAGGAGATGAGAAGTGAATAAGACGTAAAAAGGATCCTGAGAGGCATCTGCCAGCCTGTTGTGAGGAACGGCTGCAGACGCCAAGGTCAGTTCAGAAGGAGGGGGAGGAGTTATGCGGCTCCTGGCCAAGATTCCCCTGCAGCCTGTGGTGACGACCATGGTGGAGCAGGTTGTCCCCCTGCAGCCCATGGAGGTCCACAGAGGGGCAGAGATTCACCTGCAGCCCATGGAGGACTGCACGCCAGAGCAGGTGGAGGCCTGAAGGTGGCTGTGGCCCATGGAGGCCCACTGGGACAGCTGTTCTGGAGGGACTGTGCCCCATGGAAGAGATGACCCACACCGGAGTAGTTTCACGAAGGACTGTGGCCCGTGGGAGGGACCCCACGATGGAGCAGAGGAGGAATGCGAGGAGTTCTTCCCCTGATGATGACACAGTGGCGTAAAACCACGCGTGATGAACTGACCGCGACCCCCATTCCCTTTTCCCCCTGTGCCGCTCGGGTGGGGAAGGTAGTAGAGATAACGTTAAGCTTGGGAAGAGGGAGGGGTGGAGGGAGGTTATCTTGTTCCCTGTCTCATTCTCCTGCTAGTTTTAGAAATAAATGAGTATTTTTCGCCAAGTTGAGTCTGTTTTGCCCGTGACGGTAACTTTAAGGATTCTTCCCCTTCCTTATCTCAAACCTCGAGCTGTTTTTCCTTATATCATCTCCCCCTATTCTCTCGGAGGGTGAGGGGAGCGAGTGAGAGAGACTGCATAGTCTGGTCCTGATCGGGGCTGAACTACGACATGTGGTGACCAAGAATTTGTCACCAGTTTCTCACTAAAAGGAAAAACATATTACTAATGAAGTTTTAAAGCTGTGATACTAATTCTGATTTCAACTCTGTTTATCTTCAGCAATGTATCTAAAGAAAAATAAAGGAAGTTATCAGCTGTGCTAAGTCAAGCCAATATATGCAGAACAAACATTATAAAAATTGAGATAAATATTGCAAACAATTTCAGGCAGAAGAATGAAGTTGGATGAACTCCTGAGTACCCTCCCAGCTTTCTTTTTCTATTACTTTATATTTCATTTCAACAATTCAAAGAGGGGAAAAAAGCTGAAAATTGAAAGAAGAGAGCACATGCAGAAACTGGTCTAACTGTTTTCAACTTCTGTAGATGTATATATGCTTCTGTTTTCCTAGGCCAGTGACCTAGGTGGTCTTGGAAAGCTCTGCATTGGAATTGGGCTATACAAGCTGTTTGGAAACATATCCCAAATCTGTTAATAAAGTACTGTGCATTTGGAATTAAAATCCATAACTGAAACTGAAGCCCACCTCCTATATAGATTTTGGTGCATAAGAAATATATTTTACCAACAAGACATAAAAATATGTCCTAGTACTCATTAGAAAGAGTGTTGGTTCCAGGCTAAATATAGTCAAGTCAAAATAAAATGTCAAATGTATTTATCTATTTATTTATTTATTTGCTTATTTATTTATTTAAAATGTATATTCAAGAATAGGCCTTGGCACCAAATATTTTAAGCCACTCTCTGAAAACTCAGTGTGTAGACATGCACTTACCAATGTCAAGACAGGGACTTCACCTTGAACATTCAATGAAAAAATGGTATGAACCAAATTAAATTTTACTTGAGTTAATAGTGATTTAAACACTTGCCATCCTCTTGCTTTCAGAGTAGCCCATTCACTTCAGAGAGTACGATCAAAAAGTTCTCTCATCCTGAACGAAAGTAGTATTCATCTCATACAATACTAAGGACCTCAGTAGGTGTAATTTGCCTTTGTTCCATTGAATTCACTGAAATTGTGTCAGTTTTCCATGGCTGGAAATGTGGCCGTTTTAACTTACAGAATAGGTTAAGTTCAATCACAGGGTTTAACAAAGAATTAATCTTTCATCCGAATGTTACCCGAACTCCAATCTTGGCTGTCCTTCCCCTAAGCTCTACAGGCAGCATCAGTCTCGTGGTACAAGCAGCCATCTTTTATTGCTTTTATATAGCTGTTAAAATCAGGTACTTAACACTAAAGAGAAGTGGTGGTTTTTTTTTCTTCATTTATAGAGTGTTTATAAATTAAGTAGAGTTGGTTTTTTTTTGTTGAAGTTTGCTTTCCCTGGGAGTTGCTATAGTAATACGGTGCAATAATTGAACCTTAAAGGTGATGTCTTATTCATGTTGAAAGATAAAGATAAAGGCAGAGATTATAGAAGTCCTTTTACTAAATCATTTAAGGTATGTTTAAGAAGGGGTATTAAAAGTGGCAAAATTCCCATTTTTTTTTCAGGTTCTATTTAAACAAAACATGCAAGATAAAGGCCTGCTCAATCTTTTTTCTCTCAACTGTTTAAGTGAAAAGGAACACAAATAGTTCTTGACTCCAATATAGAATTTTAAATTTATATTTAAGCTGTAAATGCAATCCGAATTTGTCCCCCCAAGAATGAAGTCTGCTTTCTTTGGAAGTGCCACCACTCCAAAGCATGGCACTTCCATGCAGAAATTTGTAGTCATTCACTTGGGCACAAGATCATTAAAGAGCAAGCTTTGCTGCACAGTGATGTTCTGAAATAGTTTGACTTTAACATAACTGGTATCAGTGACAAGTGCTGAGCATCAGTTGTGACTCAGTTATATAGAGCTGAAGTGAAGATGTATGTATTTTCCAGGTTTGACTTGTAAGGGTTACACTGTGTATTATCATCAATATCAAAACTACTGACAAATTGAACTGTCAGCCTTTTTTCCCCATCTGAATTATTGTCATCTATACATCTAGGCAAATTTCTTTCATATTAAGATATTCCTGTGCAAACCATTATTTGATCTATTTCCACATTCTCGAGTATATAGCAGTACCCAACAATACTAAAGTATGTTAAAGGGAACTATGTCCCTTACTTTTATATTCTTTGCCAGGGACTGTGGCTCTTATACTGCACGATGTCTGCCTGTATAGCTGTGTCCTTGTAGCAGTAGTCTTAACACTTACTGGTGACAGTTGCAATACTCTTAATTCTTTGTGTTGCATGTTCAGTTTTGCATGTGATATCTTCAGATTTGCGTGGTGAATTGAATTAGTTATATCCACAAATCAGTTCGTGAAATCCATGCGGCTTTAGTTGGGGTGCGGGTTAAAAATATTCTTGTGAACTTAACAGAAATAACAAAAAAAAAATCTTATAATGTAAAGAAATCTGACTTTGGAGACAATATAAACCACTGAAATTTTGGCAGGACAATGTTCCCCAGAATAAAAGGTTAGGATTGTAAGTATTTCAGTGTATAATCCAGAGCTTGGGGATATAATAAACAGAAGATTAAGTGGAGCTTGTTTACCAACATTTCACCTGCTTGAGCCATTGCTGAGATAGAATTTGCAAGTTTGGTTTCATTTAACTGTATTTCAGAAATGAAATTATAGATCTGGTGGGGTGCTAAAGGGCATGACTGTATAGTACACATCACTTAGGAGCACAGTCAGAGCAGTGGGCTTTTCTATCCTTGCAAGCTATGTAACTAAAGATACACATTCAGAGGTATGCCAAGTCACAACTACAAGGAAGTACAGAGCTGAGATACATTAGATGCTGTTAAAGCTGTGGGAAACATTAAGTATGAGGCACCAATATATGGCATTCTGAACCTCTTTTTGCATTCCAAATTCAATCACCTATGTTTGAAAAGAGTCATGATGCTGTAACTTGTAAAACTGGGACATATACAGATCTTCTAAGAGGAAAATCACAAAGTGTTTTACTGTACTATTTAATAGATTAAGGGTATGGGTGGATTCTACGAAGAAGTTACAAGAAGTGGAAGGAATAAAATTACATCTGCTGACAGAAGAATAATGGAAAAATAATATTCTTAGATTAAACCTTATCATTCTGTAAAGTTATTTTATACTCTGAGTCCCATACTTGAATGGATTTTTAAATGAATTCAGCAAGATAAGAGACTTTTAATAAGAGTGATGCTAAAGTGAAGTGATGCACACCAGTTTTAAACTTCATTGAAGACTCTTAAGACTCATTCTTAATAATGTGACAAAATCCTCAGGTTTTGTACGGCATGACAAAAAGATGATAATGTATTTTGCTTTGGAATTGGCTTTGACGAATTCTGCCAGAATATAGATAATATTTTCCTCTTTAGGAGAAGTCTGCAAATAATTTTCTGATTTTTCTGAGCTATATTTGTTTATTAAAATTTGAAAGCAAATCTAATCAAACATCAGGAGTCTGGCATTTAAAAATTGGTCAGTTTAATTTTTTACTTCTGTGGAATTGCCTGATTTTACAGAATTTAAGTTCCTACCATTTTCTGTACAAAATATAAACTTTAGAAATCTTTATTGTTGCAAGAAGGTGTAGTAATACACAGCAAAGGAAAAAGAAATATGCCTTTAACTTTTCAGTCTACCACTGATTCTGTTCAGTGGTGAGTGGAAATTACTTGGGTTTGTTCATTCTTAATCCTCCAAAATCCATATTAGTTTGTGTTGTTCAGGGTCTTTTAACAACTATCAGAATGCTGTGGCAATTAAGACACCAGATCTATCAGGGTCCATAACCAGAGATACAGATATGTGCTTTGACTGAAGCACACATCATAATGGTGATCCTTGGCATAGACAGAAAGAGAAGCATAAAACCAGAACTAACTTCATCTGCAGTAGTGGAACCCTGTTTCTAACAGGGAATATGTGGTACTCTGAGTGCAAGAGGATAGTGATCTTTTTCCCTAACATGGGAAATTGCTGCCACTGTCTTTCTAGCAGGGCTTTTAATAGTCCAGCCAACATTGTAACTTGGACACCTGGCAAACACACCAAAACTGGTATGTCTGGCAAATCCTTTAATCTGATGGGATCTATCAATATGCCTTAATTTTGAAACACGGGGCATATTAAGTTTCAGTGTGATTCAATATTTTTAATTTGCTGTCCATTTCTGATCAGTTTGGCTCCTCTTAAGTCAGATAAATTTGCCAATCAAAGCTGCTTAGTAAGAACTAAGTTGTCAGAGATATTTAGCTGCCTGTCTTCTATTTAGAGTTTGGTTATCATTGATTTCAATGAGGTTTGAGCACCAAAACTGGAGTTAATTCCTCACAAGAATCTAGTACAGTGTGCAGTGGAGTATTTTGGCACTAGTAAGATGCTAAAGGCATTGGGGCTGTGTCAGTGAAGTCAGTGAGATATATAGTAATTGAAATGCAATGATAGATCAATTTAGAATGTTCATTAAGTTGAAGACCTAGACTGCAAGCTAATTACACAGCCACACTTCCTGGTTGGCTGCTCTGACCGTACCACAGGCCTTCTGTATAGACTCAAATAGAAATTTAGCCAGATGTTTTGCAATGTGCTTAGGGAGGAAAAAAATGAGATGTTTTTTGTGTGTGTGGTTTGCTTTGGTTTTGTTTTGGTTTGTTTTGGTTTGGTTTGGTTTTAATGTACTTTCTTCTTAACATATGCACAACAGGGCACTAGAGACCTCATGTAGGTCTAGAAGGAGAAATGCAAAGTTCTACGCCTTGGTGGGAATAACCCTGTGCAGCTGTATAGGCTGGGACTGACTGGTGAGTTAGAAGCCCTGCTGAAAAGTACTTGAGGTCAAATTGAATATAAATGGTTTGCCTACATCACAAAGAAGGCAGACTGCATATTGAGCTACATTACTGTGTTTAGCAGATGAAAATAAGTTATCTCTTGTTTGGTGTTACAGAGGCTGCATATGCAATACTTCCTATGGCTTTTAATCTCTCAGTTGAAAAATCTGGTGAGAAACTAGAGAGGATCCAAGTTATGGGATATCAAGATAATCAGAACCAAGAAAAGATGAACTGAAATAAGAGACTGAGAATACTGGGCTTATTTAAGCTGATGCGGGTTTATTTAAGGGTAATTGACGAGTACTTGAATGGGAGTTACTCCGGTCACAGACGAAAACCTTTCTCAGTAGTGGCAGAAGATGTGATAGGACAACGGCCATGAGTTGCAGCTTGGAATTAGGTATCAGAAAAACTTATTTACTAGCTGGGATGACAGGGAGTGCGGGTGCAGATATGTATGTATAGCATTGGTTCTGTTTACCTAGAGATGTCATGGTCCTCCTCTGAGATTTTCAAGACTTCAATAGGCAAAGCCATGGCTGATCCAACCTAGTGGTGTGGGCAGTTTCTCTTCAAGTAGAAATCAAACTAGGTGACCTCCAGAAATCCTTTTCAGACAAGCCTTTTATGACTCCATGAAGTTCTTTCCCCAGCTGCTGAACTACATCTGAAAGGACAAAAATATCAATCTGAGGAAATTGTCAGGAAGGTAAAAATGGATGAGGAAAGAGTAGCCTTTCCCTGTAAGCAGTACAACCCAGAGAAGTGTGTTCTTTTAACCAGATGAGAAGCAATGTGTGTATAACTGACTGGCTTTACTGTATATATTTTGAACTGATTGCTGGTTGGCTGTCAAGGGTTTTGAAGGCTGCTGAGACAAAACACAGGTGGACTGAGTTCTGCCTGCCTCTGATATGGCACTCAGTTCATATACAGGTGCACATGACTTAAGAGAACTTGTATCATGGAGAATTTTACCCTCTTTCATTTTTTTTTTTTTTAGCTGGCCAATGGCTTTAAAATATATATGAAAGACAGGGAGTGCATTGCTTATTCCAGCACTTTTCTTGCTGTGGAACCACTGACTTCATTTTACAGTAATTTTACTTTTGAATTTTGAACTTCCTGTTTACAGAGAGAAAAGGATGAGAGGGCAAATTTCTGCTTCCCTCTTAATTAAACTCTATTACATTTTTACTGAGAAAAAAAAAATCAGACTCTAGTAGGCTTTGTTTGCTATGTATCTCTTTAACCTAGAGCAGGCATTACCTGGGTTTGACAGTTAAGGGAAATTCAGAAAATGTTTACTACTTATACATGGTCAGTTGCAAGAAAATTAAAATACAAGTTTTCCTGATGTTTACAGTCCATCTTTTCTCTGAAGATTTGTGCTGGTTTTATGTAGTGGGGGGACTACAGTGGCAGCTTCCGTGAGACGCTGCTAGAAGTTTCCCGTTGTCGTGTGGACTTGGCCAGGCCTGGGGTGGACTCACTGCTGGCCAGGGCCGAGCCAATTGGTGGCAGTGACAAAGCCTCTGTGATAACATATTTAAAAAGGGGAAAATAAGTTTTAAAAAAGATGAAGAAGCAGAAGAGCAAGTGGGGAGGGGGAGATGCGAGCCCTGTGGGCCTTGTGTCCCTCACTCTCTGGCCTCCTTCCGGGCAGCCATCTGGGCCCAACTCAGCCCAACCCAGCCCAGCCACAAGAAGTGAAGAGAGGAGATGTGAAGAGATCCTCAGAGGCATCCACCTGAGCCTGATTGTGAAGAATTTATTGTGAGAGGAACGGCTGCAGATGCCAAGGTCAGTGAAGAAGGAGGGGGAGAGGAATGTTGCTCCTGGCTGAGATTCCCCTGCAGCCCATGGTGCAGCCCATGGTGAGGCAGGCTGTCCCCCTGCAGCCCATGGAGGCCCACAGACGACCAGAGATCCATTTGCAGCCTGTCAAAGCCCCCACGCCAGAGCAGACAGATGCTCGAAGGAGGCTCTGGCCTTTGGAGGACCTGCATTGGGCCAGCCAGTTCCTGAGGGACTACACCTGATGGAAAAGGACCCACGCTGGAGCAGTTTGTGAAGGACTGTAGCCCGTGGCAGGGACCCCATGCTGGAGCAGGGGAGGAATGTGAGGAGTTTTTTCCCCAAGGAGGAAGGAGCAGTGGAAAACAATGTGTGATGAACTGACTGCAACCCTCACTCCCCATCCCCCTCTGCCACTCAGTGGGAGGAAGGAGGTAGAGATAATTTGTAATGAGATTAAGCCCAGGAAGAGTGAGAGGTGGGGGGAAGTTTTATTGTTCTCTCTCATTATCCTGCTTTGGTTTTATTATTAACAAATTAAAAGAGTTTTCCCCAAGTCAAGTCTATTTTGCCTGTAATGATTTCTCCCTTTACCTTGAATGATTTCTCCCTGTCCTTATCTCAAACCTCAAGCTTTTTGTTGTATTATCTCTCTCCCATCCCCTTGGAGGGTGGAGAAAGTGAGTGAGAGGCTGCATAGCTTGGTCCCAAGCGAAGCTAAACTACAAGAAGACTGAAGCTAAATGTGTGATCAAATTCTTTCTCTCAGTGATTCTGCAACTGATATTTCTAATTGTACATTTAGTTTAAAATGCTTTTAGCTTTTATTGGGTTAAGTGTTTAGTGTCTAGTCACCATAAAGAAAAAGGCCCCGTGAGGATCAGATGACCAACAACATTAGGAGAAACACTTGTACCCTACTCCTAGAGCTATCATGGGAGAACGATCAGCCCCAATCCCGAGTGTGGCCCACCAAGTGGACTCCATGAAAGAAACTTCTTTCCCAGAACACCTTGCAGATTACAGGGAATTTTTGCCTGCAGGGATATATGAGTCAGTATGGGATATAAACAGACTTGAGTATTGTCTAAAATTTACTATGGAATATTTTATGAGGATAGTGGGAATGTGTAAAACTGATTATGGGATTCATAAATAGCAACAAAGGCAGAGCCAGGGACAGCTCAAGGTGAATCAAAGAGGAACAAGCACAGAAAAACAGAAGGAAAGTGTAGGGACAGTTGACTGTGAGCAGTTGGCTGGTTAGCACATTTACCCAGCTGTGCCCTGTGATTGATGACTGTAGTGTATCCTGTCTTCTTATTAAATTCTATTCTTCTTTTTCTGGGTGGTGTATTCCAAGTGTGTGCAACGCTAGTAAGATAATGAAGAGACCATAGATGTGAGAAGTAGCTGCTGCAGGGACCAGAAATCCAAGCCAGCTTCCAGAGAGACTAGTGGATCTGAAGATCGGCTATGGGGAAGACCATAGGTCTGGACAATCTGCTGGAAATAATTGTTGGGGGAGGGGGATGTATATGTACGTGTATGTGTGTGTAATGCGAAGAGATCTGAGTACCACCAACTGCAGTGGGGCTGCAAGCCTCAGTTGCTGGTATGCCCAGGTGCCAGCAGCTAGGGAGACTAGAGGTACCTGAGGCAAGCTACTGGATAGACTTGAGAGTCTAAGGCCAGCTACTGGAGTGATCCATGTTATCTATTTATTTTTGTGTATATATTTCACTAGCTGTCTTTAGTACTGAACAGACGGAGAGAAGGAATAGGACTGGCCCCTCTGTGCTCTTCATATTTGTGGGAGTGCTACAGGTTTTTTTTTTCTGTAGGTTCTGGTAATGTTTTCTGCCTGTTTTCTGTGTGCCCGTCTGTGTATGAATGTGTATCCACGTATGTATACTATGTGATGTGCATGTTTGCATGTATTTGCTCTCAGATAGATTTGCATCTATCAGTCTACTGTATTTTTTTAATAACATAAAGTAAAAATAATAAACTCATACTTTCTCCGGTTTGAAGTAAGTTAAAGTGAAAACAAACAAACAAAAACTATATTAGGTTGTGAATATTCAAAAATTAAATACTAACCAAAGACAACTGGCAGAGTTTCAGACTCCTGGAAAATTTTTAAGAGGTAAAAAAAAATAATCACAGCAGAATAAGTGGAAAAAGAGATGTCAGAATCAAATACTCATCTATTTCCCCCAGCTATATAGACTATTTGTGAACAGTGGAAGAAGGAGAGGAAAAAAACCTTGAATGCTGTTGCATACTACATCAAAGGGACATCTTAGATATTCGAGAATATTGTTGTAAAATTATTTTGCCCACATATTAACCAGCTGTACTAGAAATAAACAGTGGACCAGATTATGTCTTCTAGAGTCCTTGGACAGATGAGACTTCACCGTTAGAGGCAAGAGTGGAAATTTTATCTTATGTTCTCAAAAAATATGGGTAGTGCTTGATACCTTGTGGAAAGTTTAACGTGTAGTTTCAGGCAACTGGCTGGATCTGTAAAGACTCAGCAAGGAGTCAGTGAAATTGCCTCTCAGACACCACTGGCCAGTGAGAACTGCAGATGGAGAATGATTCAAAATATATTAAACTTCCCCAAATGTGCGCCTAATGGGCACACTTGTATTTTATAGAAAATACTCCAAAAGCTCACATTTCAGTTCTTTCTGTCCTTCTCCCAGTTCACATTTAATGACATACTTTTTATTATCTGACAATGATACTGAGAAGTGACTCTATTTGCTGGTGCAGATGTTAGCAAACTCATCTTTTCTGTGTGAATCAATTTCAGACTGACACTTTTGCTTTGGAGCAGTTTACTTTGAGTGTTTGCTGTTAGAAGTTAATAGATCGTCTGTACCTTCTCCATCAGCAGCCATGCTAACCAAGCAGTTTTGATGCTATCTGTTAATAAAAAGCTAAGAAAGCGGGCAAACACTTCTTGGTTTTGACTTCCTTGACTCCTGAAGTCCCTTCTTTTCTCTGTCCATCTCTCTTCACTGACTTGGTCCCCTAGTTTTTCACATTGTGATATGAAATGGAGAGCCTTGGCTACAGGACTAATTCTATTGTTGGGTTTTTTTTTCATACGCAAGTCACAACTACAGGTTCAACTCCATGAGTTGTCCTTCCAGAATGTATTAATTATTTGTCAAAGTCATGCTAAAAATATTGTCAAGGACAATTTCAGAAACATCAGTTATTGCATCCTTCCAGGAATTTGGCCCTATGATAAACTGATTAGCAAATTCCACTAGTAACTTGGGAATTTAATCTCTCATAATGAGGCAATTCCAATATTAGCTTCCCTGATAACATAAGATCTGATTGTAAGATTCTGTAGCAGATTTCCACCATTGCATTAGCACATTATTCTTGATTATCCTTTTCCTAAATGATATAGTAATATCTGTTATATCTATTATGCCTAGTTTCTTTGTGGTCTTATACATCATTAACACATAATGTTGACACTGCCTCTACCTTTTTACTGACTTCCTACGGTAAAATAGTATTTTTCAATACCTCTGTTCATCACAATTACTTCTCAGCATGATTTGTCATGAGAAGTTACCATGAAATTCACAAGGAAAATTTTGCTTTGTATGCTTGACTCGCAAAACTCTAACATAATACTTCCAGTTATGTTACTTAAATTTTACAATGTTTGGTATTTTTCTGTCAACTAGTGCCATAATAAAAAGAGCAAGTGTTTGAAAATTGAACTTTTTGCATAGGTTACTTTAAAATTGATACTGTTTAGTGAAAGCATTTTTCAAATATTGCATAAGTTTCAAATTTAATGCACAAATACACTTGATTTCTCCAATTATGCAATTCATTAGGAATATTAACAGTATTGTACTTGTACCTAATTTAGCTGAAGGCAATTTTGTAAGTTTTTAGCTCAAATATTAGACATGAATATGATTTTGCTAATTAAGGAATTGTTTCTTAACCTATTGAAATTAGTAGGAGGCTTATATTGAATTTTCTTGGATCATAAGCAGACCTAAAATGTTGTTGTACTACTTAGAAAAATCCTGATTAATGTTTTGGCACCATGTAATGCTTTTTCTTTGCTTGTGCTGTTTGTTTGCTGGAGGCAATAGATGTGCACTTACAATATTATTTCCATCAAAGCAGCAAACTCACTTTTGTTCGTTGTGCACACCTCTTCCAGAAGGAATTGCCCTGCATCTCTCTCTAACATCTAATTGCCTACACAATCAATTAAATACAGCTTATAACACAGTCTGGGAGAATGAGATTATATCAAGAATTATAAGGGAAAAAAACAGAGGAAAATGTATGAAGTCATCTGCAACATATTTGGAATTTGCTATAAGTGTTTCATTATATTGTTAGTTTTGTGCATTATTCTTCAATTAGAAATTTCTTAAATGACTGTAAGACCACTCCTTCCTAATTCAGCCATACTACATGTATGACACATATTTCACTTTATTCTTCTCATGGAGAAATATAAAATTCTGATACATTTTCATACAATCTATATTTATAATTCTGATTCTTATTTCTTATTAGAACTTGGTGGAAACAGCAGTTGTGCAAAAGATTTTGTGGTTAAAATGAAAAATAAGTGCTGGAGAGAAATGAGGAGTAAGGTATTCTCAAATCTTCTGTGAAAGAAAAATGAAGTATTCTACTGATTTAGGGCTATGATGTAAACTTAGACGTTATTCATCTTTCAGAGCTAGTAGGCAGTGCTGTAATATCCAGTTCCCTTTTGCCTCTGCAGCAGAATGTTACAAAGGAATCAAGAAACCTTTCTACCAATCTGATTATTGAATTTCATGTTTCTACAGTGTGTAAGGTTTTTGTTACAATAGCATTTGTAACAATAAACAAGTTTAATTTTTTTGACCATTTCTTCTAGTGAGTAAAAATATTTGTGTGATTTGAAAAGTAAGTTCCTCCATCAAACTCAAAACCAGTGCTTTTAAATGAATTGCTGTGATTTAAGCTTGTATTGTGGGTTACATTCTGAAAAGTGTAGAACTGCATGCTTTCAAAAGGGTTGTGGGTGCACAGATGCTTATTTCTCACTGAAGGATAATAGGATTTATAACTGTGAGTCATGCTAGTGCCTTATTAAAAACTTTAATCACCACTAGAAATACCTGTTTTATCTGATTATGCCTTGTGGATACAGTGACATAGAAACCACAGTTTCAGATTGAAGAGATGTAAGTTTTATTGCAAAAATACTACCTGACAGTTGGATATTTGTGGTTGCTCAAAAAAAAAGTTAATTCTGTACATCTGGAATGTGACAGGCTTCAGTAAAAACTTTCAAGTCCTATGCTTGCCCCTTAGAAAGAGTTGCATCCCTAAGATCTAAGACACAAATCATCAAAGTTAATTAGGCCTCTAACTGCCCTACTTTTCTAATGAAGTTAAGGGCTTAAATTACTTTCAAATCTGCTCCTAACTATGACAAATTTCAGTCCAAAATGTATAAGGCTCTCTATAGCAGAGAAATTTGGTTACAGAGAGTATTAGCAACATTTGGCTGAGAACAGCCATGTTATGCTAAGTAGCTTTCAAACCCTAAAGCAAAAAAAAATTAAGTTAGGTACAGACTTTGTTACAGGATGGAGAGAGATTAAAATAAGGAGAGGATGAATATCATGGAAAATTTGTAATGCTAAGAGATAATGTATGTTGTGAATATAAAGAAAGCCGTTTGATTTGGATCTTAAGTACTGTATAATAGTTATAAAAGCTATGGGGAACTGCCCTGTGTCTACAAACAAATTGACCAGATCAGCTAATAAGCTTGTTCCATATCCAGATTCTGTGATCAGATAACAGTCCTGTACACCAAATAAATAAATTTGCACTTCATGTTATGCAAAATTAGACTAGTCACTAAACCAAATAAAAATAATGTCTGGTTTTAAGGTGATCATTAGTCTAACATATTTATTTTTATTGTGGAGTTCAGGCCTTGATTTCCCATGTAATAATCTAGGATGCCCTCTAGCTGATTTGCAAGCCTGGGAGTAATTGTATTTTAAGTAATACATTACAATAGAAAGAAAGATCTTTTTTCTCTGGCAAGTTTACATTTTTGCAATTTAGAGGATAGCTGTTATTCTTTACCTAAGCACACTGTACTCCCAACAGCACAGTACCAAGATAAACTGACACAAATGCTATTGCCAGCTTACAGCCACAAGACAATTGCTGGTGATAGGTTAATTTCTAATGTCGCTACCCTGAGAGGCTAAGGGACACTCATACATTGTACATCTTTTTACTACATCTTGACCTGCGGTTTCCATGCATCTGGCATTGTATTGTTTAAATTTTTTATTCTAAATAGCTACTATACCTTGTAGAAACTCCAGATACTGTGATTTTGATTGAAGCATAGCTTAACAATGTTGTGAGCACAAGTTGGTGTCATGGAATTGTTGTTTGTTGTCATTCCTGTATTGAACCTTTTCCAGATACATCTCAAATGGATGTGCATCGGGAGTTAAATAAATTCTTCTTACAAGTTACTGTTTCTGTGGGCTTCTAAGCTGTATAAGCAAATCAGCAGCCATCTTTAGTTTACTGAAAATAAAATTTAGAAACTGGGTAAGTCTTGAGGTAGTGGAAAGTACCTGTTGTGGTGGTATCTTGTAACTTCAATAGGATGCACATAGCTGAGTATATTGGCAATAACAATGGAGGGAGATCTGGAATGATTGTAGCTGTAAAGGCAGTCTTACAAGAAGTAGTCAGGTGCTCCTTTTTAATAATATATGCCTGGTGCTAGGTATCTATTTTTTTTTTATGCAGCTACAGGAGGATTTTTTATCTAAGATTTTTTTTCCAGTAATGTTGAATTTTGCAATAATTTCTTAGAGGTAACACCAATTTTTTTTTTTTATGTTTATATCTGAAACTCCCAAGAAATTATTTATACAGTGGTGATCCACAGAAATTCAGTATCTCCAGAAATACTTCAAGTGAGGATAGCAACATGTAGATTAAGGAAGAGCAAGAAAGTGCAGGGAGCAGCTTGCGTCATTTTGGCAAGCAATAGGGTTCCAAGTAGAATTTAGCCTCTTGATGCTCAGGCATCTCTTGATCTTCATCAAGATGCCTGAGCATCAAGATACTTTATTAGCTAAGGCAATGATGCCCCTGGGGTGCAGGTTTGCTTCTCATTTGATTTTTTTTTTTTTTGTATTCACAGAAACTATTTCTTCACTTAAGGACTTTGAAAGAAAAGTGGAAAATGTTGTTTTCAAATTAAAATATTTGCAATGCTACACTAACATTTTGAGGGAATTTAGAAGGCTAAACTTTTATTAAAAGAATTCTCCTTGCTTTCTGCTTCTTGTATGTGTTGCACTTACTGTGGCCCTTGCCTTTAATGTTCTGTTTAGTTCTTCCTGAACTTGAAACTTTTTATCTGCTAAAATACTACTTAAAGTAAGCATTAAGCATGCCTGGCTTTAGAGTGTGTATCTTCATGTTCCAGTTTCTTCTCAGCCTTTAAAGAAATAAATTCTTATGCAAATTGAAGAAAACTGCTGAAGGTAAAAGTTCAAGAGTATCTAATGTGTTTAAATATTGATGTATTTTCTATTACAATTTTTTAAAATATGCCTTTCCAGAGATTTGAGTTGCATGAACAAATCAATTTAAAAGCACACATAGAATCTCATGTGAAAGCATGGAAAGGGAATCTTCAAAAGAGCTAATAGTCTGAAGAAGACTTATTCTCACTAGTTAATTGAGAAAGGTATGGTACCATACAAAATAAATACCTCCATTTGTGTTCTCCTCTTTTGTAAACTTAAAAATGAAAATGGAAAGTCTTAATTACATTTAGCACAAACAGAAGAACTGTATAGAAATCCACTGCTAAAGCTTGGTAGCCTTTTTGATAATGTGTTTTCATTCATCCAGTATAATGTAATATAATTAAATAGCTTTTTAGACCAACAAAATATTTTACTTAACGGAATATTTTACCTTGAGGAGAATGCAGTGAGGACAGTATGCCAAGAGAAGATGTAAGCTTAACTCTTTGTCTCAATTCAGAGTGGAAGAATAGCTGTAAGACTGCAGCCATTACGGTAGCATGTGGGGCTAGTCCAAATGTCCTTGTACATGCTGTCTCACAGAAGCCTTTTAGGATTCAGAAAATAACTGGCATTTAGTGTGGAAACTTAATCTTTACTCTAGAAATACTGTCTTCATCCAGAAGCAAATGTTGAGAAAGGTAGGCAATGGTTATGGTGCCACTGTGTTGCATGGATTTTACTTCCAAATTGTGGCCCTTATTATTCTGGATGAAATATTCTATTAAAATACGTAAGATCCTTTTACCAGACTTAAAGTTATGTACATTTTTTGTAGTTCAGCCCCAATCGGGACCAGACTACGCAGTCTCTCTCTCACTCCCCCCACACTCCGAGAGAACAGGGGGAGATAATATAAGAAAAACAGCTTGAGGTTTGAGATAAGCATAGGGAGAAATCCTTAAAGTCATCGTTATGGGCAAAACAGACTCGACTTGGGGAAAACTATTCATTCATTACTACAAACAGCAGGATAATGAGACAGAGAACAAGATAACCTCCCTCCATCCCTCCCTCTTCCCAAGCTTAACATTATCTCTACTACCTTCCCCCCACAAGCGGCACAGGGGGGAAGAGGGAATGGGGGTTGCGGTCAGTTCATCATGAGTTGTTTTACACCACTACTTCATCATCGGGGGAAGAACTCCTCACATTCCTCCCCTGCTCCGGCGTGGGTCATCTCTTCCACGGGGTGCAGTCTCTCCAGAACAGCTGTCCCAGCAGGCCCTCCACGGGCCACAGCCTCCTTCAGGAATCCACCTGCTCCAGTGTGGGGTCCTCCATGGGCTGCAGGTGGATCTCTGCCCCTCCATGGACCTCCATGAGCTGCAGGGGGACAACCTGCTCCACCATGGTCTTCACCACAGGCTGCAGGGGAATCTCAGCCAGGAGCAGCATTACTCCTCCTCCTCCTTCTTCACTGACCTTGGCGTATGCAGCCGTTCCTCTCACAAGAAAAGTTCTTCACAACAGGCTGGCAGACACCTCTCAGAATCTCTTCACATCATCCAGCTCATCTCCTTTCCACTTCTTGCAGCTGAGCTGAGCTGGGCCAGGCCAAGTTGGGCCCAGTTGGCTGCCCTGTGGGAGGCTAGAGGGTGAGGCCGGCAAGGCCCAGAAGGCTTGCATCTCCCCCTCTCTGCCCCTGCTCAGCTGCTTCACATCTTCTCTTTTTTTTTTTTTTTTTTTTTTTCTGTTTTCCCCTTCTTAAATACGTTATCGCAGAGGCGTTATCATGGGACATTCTGCTACCAATTGGCTCGGCCTTGGCCAGCAGCAGGTCCGCCCTAGGCCCAGCCAAGTCCACTAAAGAAAGGGGAGCGACTTCTAGCAGTTTCCTACAGAAGCTACCACCTTAGGCTCCCTCTCACTAAATAAATCCACAACAACATTTCAGTGCTATTATTCACTAAAAATACATATAAAAGTATGTATGCTTTATTACCAGAATTTTAACACAATTTTTTTTATATATGCTTTATTGCCTCTTGATATTAGATAATATTCTGAAATAGCTTGAAAGTCATAGTTTAGCTGGTGGCAAATATCAGGAGAATATCCATGAATGTATTTCTTCTGTGATACATATTTATACAATCCAGAGTCACTGTTTAGAATTAGTTTGATGATTGACATATACATGTCAAAGATGTCAAGAACAATGATGTAATTTTTCCTGATCACTGAATACCATCCCTGTAGACCTCCCACTACGTGTCTCAAATGAGACAATCAGTGCACCTTATGTGAGATTCCAGGTCTCCAATGGCATTATATGCAGCTTTGGGAAGTACATCTTTATTAGCCTGTCTCTAGGATTATGTTCTCGTTTTAATCCTTTAAGACTGTGTCTATACTAGTAGATTAATCAGAGTCAACAAGCATTTCTAGGCACTGGAATGTGATTTTCTATTTCATTAAACAATTCCCATGTTCCCTAAATGTAAATTGGATAATCCCAAACAGTTTCTTGACACAGCTGGGTGTTTACATCACTCCAAGGGCCATCCCTATTGCTTAGCTTGCCTGCAGCAATCCCCATGGTGGAAACTAAAATAATTTACTAACATAGATCCAAGCTATTCCATGCTACTTGTACTTAGAGAAAGTTCCTGAGTACACTTAATTAGATACTGCAGTATGGACATAGCCCTGACAGTCTTCATTATGCAAGAAATTGAAAGCGAAGAAAGTCCTCATGCTGTGCAAACTTTATCTTTTCTAGAAGGCATAGGATCTAAATGAGAGTCTTTTCCACGTTTTCCATTAGTTAAATTGGACTAATGCTCTTATATATTCCTACTGTTAAAATAAAAATGGTTCCTTTTAAACAATCTGCCCTCAGGGTGCAACAACAGAGAATATACAGACCCCAAATATAATCAAATTCAAACTCTACCCCTCCTATGATGTAGTGAAGTATAACTACTGAAATCAGTTTCATGTTAAACCATGCTAATTGAATGGCGTGAAATAATATAATTTAGATCAGAAGAAGATGAAAGACAATAGATTCCTTATGCTATTTACTCACAGAAAGTCTAAGGCTTAGAAGAAAATCAAAGCTTATTTCAGAACATCCTGAGCTCGTGGAAAGTGCATTTCTTACAAAATTGTTCTGATTAGAAAATTCCTGGTATATGTACCAAATACTTGTCCAAATTAAATTCATTGTTGAAAATCTCTCCCTCTTCAGAGCCTTTTTGTAGGTAAGAGATTTTCAGAATATCAATAAAATATATTCATGATGCATTATCTGATTAAGTTGTTTTTTTTTTTCTTTGGGTAGGCTTTCCTAGGATAAAAGTAAAGAGCAGATGTCTTAAGGCCAAGATTACCATTAATATGTGTGTGTGTTAATATTTGTATTTATATACAAATTGTATGTATCAAATTATGTGTGTGTTTATACTAATTTAAAAGAATATGTTTTAAACATCAACAGGTCAGAAATGTAGTTATTACCATGCAGTGATCTGAACAGATGTCTAATTGTAAATCTTCTGAAAAAAATATATAATTCTTTAAAGATTAGTTTTGTTAGGTTCAGGAATACAGAAATTCTACATACATGTGTAAATAATTGGATGCCAGTAGATGGTGCTCACTGTGTAGTATAGTCCCTGGGGTTACTAAGACCAATAAAATTTCTTGTTGTGCAATGAAACCAACGTCTGTGCAACTCTTTACAGCTACTCTGAACAGATGGTAGGAATGTTCTGCCTAATTTAGTGTGTAGTACTAGCTTGAATACAGATTCATATACCACATGAAGATTTTTTGAGGGAGTCCTTTCACTGGCAAGAGAACGATATTGCTACTATTCTTGTGTGTGACAGTTTGAAGTAAACATGGTGGCACAACAAGTGAAGGTATATTGAGAGGAATTCAAAGGAGAAGAGGTATGAAGGGATACTAAGGCCAAGGATAAAGAAAAGAAAAAATAAAAAAAAAAAAAGAAAAGCGAGTTGAGGGGAGACAAGAAAGTGATAGGCAGGGGGTTAGAATATTGAAGGAAATCATGTTGGAGATGGGAAAATAACATTCTAAATAGATTAAATAAAGGTGAATATGAAGAAGAGACATAGAGAACAGAAGATATTTAAGAAAATTGATAGAGAAATATGAAGATGTTAGACAGTGCTAAGAAAGAATAATAGGTGCAGGGAAAATAGTCAATATGGGAAAAGGCAGCATGCAATGAAATGACTCTCTGTATGGCTAGGAAATAAATATTATTGATCTTTTGATCCCCCATGTGCCAATACCACTTTGGTGTAAGGTTTGAACACAAAAAAAAATGAGGCTTACATGACTAGCAGTTCTTGAATTCAACACATTGACCTATGCTCCCACTTAAAAAATTGAGAAAGTTAAATTTCTTTGGTTATTCCGATTTGAATATCTTGGGGAAGGTCTATCTAGAACATCGCTTTGTGCCTATCTCCTCGCAGACTATTGTATTTAGAGGCATATTGAAAGCAGTACTGTTGTATCTGTATAGTAATTTGCTATGCTGTTACCTTTAGCTATGGTGTCAGGCCCACTGACACTGCCTGGTGTCGAACAGAAACACTCTGGTGACTGAATTGTGCCATGAGATATGTTCTCAGACTAGTGCTTCCTGCCTGGCAGTGAGGTTAATAGGTCTAGTACATGGCAGATGGAGACCGCTACTAGTTCACTCAGCAAGTCTCACTGGATGCTCATTTCATTTTTCTATCGCACATGTGTGGGCAGAAGGGTAGCTATGGGCCCAGAGGACTTCTGCACAGAAAGCTCCTACTGTGAAGGGAGAAGTAGAGAGGGAAATGAGTGACCCTCCTGCTCTCTTCTAGCAGTTCGCCAATAGATGGTGGCAGAGATCCTTGCCTAGACCATTCACAGGCAACCTGTGATCCTCTGCTTAGTCCTGTGGAGCGGAGGTCATGACATAAAGGCAGCAAAATATCTTTACATGGTGGCATGGTGGAAAAAGTGACGAGAGAGAGGAGAGTGGAATCCTGGAGAGCAGCATTGCAAGATCTGAGAATGTCAAAGCTATTTGTTAACGCTGTGTATACTAGAGTATCTTCATAATTTGGAGACATAAATCTAACAATTTATCTTTAAAACATCATTCGTGTACTTAGAATCCTAAAACTTGCCATGTTTACAAGAATAATAGTTAGAAGTTAAAGAAAAAAATCATTTCAAAACTCTTAAATTTAATGCAATTTTTTAACAACTGTTTCAATCTGTCTTCTTTTATATGAAATGAAATAAAGCACCTATAAAAGGAAACTAAAAGAAATGTAACCAACCTATAAAGCAAATCAAACTGTAAAATGTCATTAATATTGCTCGTTAGAAATTCAGTTATTAGAATAGCTTTAAACCTACTTTATCTACCAATCCATTATTTATCTTTGCTTTTTGTGTATATTTTAAAAAAATTGTTAGCGTCTAAATTTAGTGAACACAACTGATTATATATACGTTTGTAACACAAAAGAATCCATTATATAATTGCATCTGTTTAAGGTACATAATGATGTTTACCTTTAGCATCCTCAGAGACCTTAGCTATAGAACAGAGTAATCCTGTTCTGAACATGGAAACAGTGTCCCCAAGATATAATCTACGATTTCTCATCTTTGATAAATTTCTACATCTTACTGAGAATTCTCTTATTACAGTGTGACTGACATTTAATGTATCATATTTTTTTCTTATGTTCTGTTATTTATTTAACTGACTTACTGGTTTTGCACAATTTTGTGCATTTAGAGGTTTCACACAATTATTTAGTATAGACAGCATGCACATACCACAGCAGTTAAAATAACGGTGTTTATTTGCTTAAAACAACGCTGCAGCTGTCTAGCAGGCTGTTCTAAGCCTAGTTATTGTTTTGAGGACTTGTAACTATCAGTCCAGTCACCCTTTAACTCAGTCTAGGCAGGTGTTATGAAACAGAGTCAGACACAGTCCCTCACTCTGCAGAGACACTTAAGTGGGTGTGTGGTGTGAAGTACCAGTATCGAGACTGGAGACAATCTGACTCCTACTCCAGCTCTGATTCAGTCCATCTTTCCCGAGTGTGTCTCTCATTAAGGATGTAAGTGCTTTGAAATCAATGGGACTATTCATGCACTTAGTCAGGCATGTACTTTAAGTAGATTGCTGAACTGGGACCATTCTGCACCATCTAAATGACTATACACTCTTCAGGACAATGGAAAATCAGTCTCACAGTTATTTTAAAAATGACTCAGAAAATGATTATATTTGATTCAACTGTCTTCTGGTGAAAACGAATGGTTCAAGCAAAATACGAAGAATCACTACTCATAGCACTGGAGAAATAAATATAAAAAAAGTTTTCTTATGTCATTTTGATGATATAACACTTGATTTGTGATGCTATACCAATAAAGTTAAGGAAGTGAATTGTTATTCTAGCATTGCTTGTTTGGAGTACAATATAGAGACTGATTTTCTGTTTATGAAATGCTTGAAAGAAAAATAAGTAGTGATTATTCATGTTTGATTCTTTAAAAAGTCAAATATAACAGAGAAGAAAATTGTGTACCCTCTGTAAATCTAAACATCTGCTGATTTTCAGTACTACTTTTATTTCATAAAGAGTGTATGGCTCATTCTGTACAGTGCTCGGCTCTGATTTCTTGCTGTGGGGACTAGATATTAACTCTTAACAGGGATAAAATTTGATGAAGTAAAAACTTTTGGTGTTTTCACAACGTAAATGTTTTGTCAGTAGATTAAATAGCAGATCAAACATAAATATAAATACAGTTTAAATCAGAGTTCACTGCTATGTTAACTTAAACCAATCAAATTATTGTTCTCAATGATCCTTGACCACCCTTACCAAATGTAGCCTCGTGCAGTATGTAAATGGAACCTCAGAAAAATAGCATAATGGGAAATATATTAAATTAATATCTGGTGTGGTCTCTCTGTGCCTCTTGCTCTCAAGATATGGTCTGTGTTGTCTTGGGATAGCAGGCTTTATTTACTAGTTATGTAGGCATGGATTTTTATGACTCTGCATTTACTTTCCTGTTTCATTCCAGGCTCTATAGTATTCTTATCCAGCAAATCAACCTGCATAATGGAAGAAAGGTCAAGTTTTATTTTTGTTTTACTTCAGCAAACATCATCTTTCTATTTGTATCATTTTACTTGGTAGCTAATGCTTTCCATGATACTTGACGAATCTTTATTTATAAAATCCTCTCGACTTGTAGAACTGCTCCCACCTATCTCCTTAATTGTCCAAATACAATTAGAGGTCTGAATGAAATTAATCACGTTGGCAAAAATTCAGACAGCTTTATTGCCAAATTCAAAGAATAACTGAGTGGGGGAAAAAAATGGTATATTGTCACACTTGGTTTAAAAACAATACCAAATGTGGCCATGTGTGGTATTAATTCCAGCTGAAACTCTGGTGGGTGATAAATTAAAATGCGTTCTTGTAAATATGTTGTAATATGCTCCAATACTAAGTGTGCCGGTCTGTCGTTTAGCACATATATCCTAGAAGAGAGTAAATTGTCAGTGGTTTCCTTACATGGAAACCTTCCTTGCATGGCCTTCTACAAGGAGGAGAAAATGAGATAGAAGCACTAAATGTCTATCTGCTATTTTTTCTTTTCTTAGCAGTGGTCAGACAGTGGCAGGAAAAAGGAAGGAGTAAAGACCGTTGACCAATATGTCTGGATTGAGTCAAGAGGGATGCGAAACTGCTGTGAAGTGGGATCTAACACTTCAATTAACTGATAAGAAAGGAAGGTGGGCAGGTCAGAAAATATCCTCCTTTTTTTTCCTATGTATGTCATTCTTTCTGCCCTCAGCATGTCACCTGAGAAGGCTGTTCCAGCTGTGCCTGAAGTTTCTACAATAACTTTCAGAGCAAGAGTCCAGTGTTTAAGTTTGGGAGAGGAGTGGGGTGCACCAGCTGTGGTGCCCAGGGAAAAGTAAGTGCCTTCTGATGGAAGTATAGGGTGATGAGCTCTACCAGTAGCAGAAGTGGCCAAGACAGATCAGGGAGAACTCAGCAGCTTTGGCTGTTACGGATGGTCTGTGTTAGTGGACTTGGGGACTGGGAAAAATAAATAGGTGGGAAAAGATCTGAAGGGAAAGGAAACAGTATCTGTGGAATAGTTAGGAGAACCAGAGTGGAAGGAAAACTGAAACTCATAAATTGGTGGTAAATAAAGGGGGAAGGGAGAGGCAAGCTTTGGGAGGAATTAAGAGATTATCTGCAGTGGATGGGAGACATAGGGAACAGCTCTCTACTCAGTCAAAGGGACAAAAGAAGCAGGTTATCTGAGCGTTCAGGTAAAAGGGGTTTGGGATGTCAACTGACTTGTCCTGCAGGAATATTAGTTTGGTGGTAGTATCTCTTTTGCCTCCCTTCATCCTCTGCAAGATATATGGAAGTGGTAACTGAAGAAATGAAAGTGTCTTTCAAAACCACAGTTGGTTTCCTGAGACAATAGAATTACTTGCGTGTCTACTGCTATGGGGCAGTCTAGTCCCCTACGCTATGTTTTCATCCCTTTCTAGGAAGGAAAGCCTTTTTTTTTTTTTTTTTCTTTTCCTTTAAATGTGTATTTTTGTGTTTCAATAATCGAGAAGTCATTTTTCAGTTAATATGCAACTGTCTTAAGGCCAGACACCCTGATCTGGGCACAAAAACGTTGTCAGCGTTCCTAATCCTTGAAACACCACTCACTGAAAGGTTCCTGCTGAATTCAGCTTAATCTTTAGCAGGATGTATATTCACAAGCCAGAAATTTGTAAAGGTACATGTTCAACCTAGAAAGCCAAGTCACGAGTAGCAAATGTGACTGTTTACAGGATGCCTTATGGAAAAAAAAAAAAAAGATTTTGCTATCAGAATGCTTATACAGAACAGATTCAAAATAAACCTTCAGCTTTCAGTAGGTTTTCTTTTCACTTTTTCTTACAGCTGCTTCTTTCACATGACTCCTATTCATAAGCATATGATGAAAAAATAAACATATGATTTGGTAATTTCCAGAGGGTGTCTTCATTCTGATAGCTTCCTTAGAGGCTGCATTCATCTTCCACTATTTTTATATTCACAAGCTAAAAGATGTTTGTAGGAGGTGTTTCAACTTTGGAGAAAATGCTCTCCCATCTGTGGCAGTATGCAAAAGTGTCTTCTTATAGAAGGATTGTTTGGGGTTCTTTCCAGATAGATAGATACCAAGATGTGTAGGTTTATTGATGAAACATCCAAAACTGAGGAGAGATTGTAGCATAATTGCACATATTTCACATCCTACATAAGAGATATGATTCAATAGTACTCCACCTGCTCTTGGGTATGTTTTGTTTCCTATGAAGATTTCATCCACACTATCTGTGCACGGTATACATACAGAATATGACATTAAGTTCCAAAATTTCTGAGTTTCATTTAGCTCTGTTACCCATTAGTAAAGCAAGATGCTAGTGTTTGCTCTTTTTTACAGAGTTTAGATATGAGACAAACTAACCAAAATAGGCAGAAGAAATAAAAAAAACAGTAGACTATTTGACATTTATCTGGATTCACTGTTAATTCCACTTACCATTTAAATAATTCTGGAAAATGTAGATAAAGTAATGGATAATATGGAGGAGCAATAGAACAAAACTATCCCATGTACTTCTTTGTAGAGGTCTTTCAAAATTTCAGTTTCTGTACACTTTTCTCCTCAGAAAGAAGGAAAATGACATTACCCAAATGTTGGGGAGTTTTTCAATAATGAGAGGTTAATGATCTGACTGTACCATAAGGAAAAAATAATATTCTATGATCATTACTTTAGGGTGGTAAAAACTGATGTAAGATCATTAATTAAAACTTCGGTATGTTATTTTTACATATTAACCAACATCTGCATATTCACAAATGCAGTTCAAATGGTTTAATTTTCACAATATAGTGCTGAAGTAGGGACTTCAGGTTATTGGTTTACAAAATTTGATTCTGTAATGAGACTCTGAGTCATGTATGACAGGATCTTCCATGGGTAGCAGAAGAGAATTTGGAATAAAAATAAAGCAACAAAAATTTTGTTGTCCTTTTTCCCCTTCAATTTTTAGTGTTTTTCATTACAGCTTTTTTTTTTTTCTGAAGTCAGTGAGAGTGCAAAACAGTTAGCTGGACAAGAGGAAGCTTATTGTTTTGATTTACAAACAAATTCTGATGACCTAGGTAGGGCTTGGAGAGAAAGGTAGATTACAGGATCATTCATGAAGGGGAGCAGATAACTTCAGTTGACCATAGAGATCAGAAACATGTTAGGAGATAATATCGCTGGATGTAGGGGAGCAATGGGGCAGCCATTCAATGTGAAGCTTTTGCATTTAGAAAGGAGAATTAGAATTGGGATTTCTGTGCAGTCTTCAGATGAGGGGTTTTGCAATGCTGCTGTGCTTTTTGAAAGCTGGATTTCAGCTCCAGGGAAAGAGTGAGGGCCACCTTTAGTATTTTGGGATGCATCTACAGTAATGCATGTGCTCCGTCTCCTACTTCTGAGACCTGAAGAATTACCTGTTGTTTCTGCCATTAGAATACATAGTACAGATCATGTTTATATTTAAATTAAGGCCCCATAACTGATGACTAATCTTGAAAAGAGATGAGTTATAAAAACATTATCTGCCTAATTACATGTGCTTCATGTGTCAGCAAGAAAATTTTGAGAGGAGATTATCTGCAGGGTGGTGAGGCACAGTAAGAGCTCTTTAGTATTTTACTGATCACATACTGTACTTTTTCTTCCACAGTGGAAAATAAAGAATATTAAATTCAGTGATGTTAACCAGACTACTCTAGAAAGAAAGGACACATGTAATCTAGCACTTCCTGATTACCGATTACTCCATCACAGATATCAGAAATTATAAGAACAGAACCAGAAAAGATTAGAATCAAAAAAGCACTTTAATATGGTTGTATCTAATTTTGAAAATTAGATTAAAAGTTTCACATTAAAATCCTAACCCAAATTCAGATGGCCACCAAAATCCCTCTATTAAAACTTTCATTAATTAACCATTAATTAGCCTACTCTCAAAGAGATGTTACAGTTAATCAGTAGTATCTGCACATCTGTTTCTATCTTGCAGCAATAAAAAACAGCTCAGGCAATGGTCAAGTTCTTCAGGAATATGTTTTTTTTTTTTTTTAATCAAGACCTGTGTCTTCAGTGGTATAAGCATTGTTGGGGGACAGGAGGGTGGAGGGAGTGCAAATCTATTTTGTGTGCTTTTATTGTAGATATCTTTGCCTTCTTTTTAGGACTGCTACTTCCATTGCTAGTGCTGTTAGCCTTGCAGACTAGACTACCTGGACTTCATCATCAAAAGAGAAAGCCCCTTTCTTTTGGTTGAAACTAATACCTCCAGTTGTTAGTGATCTTATCTATGAGGACCAGCCTCTGGAGAGGCAAAAAATGTAGTCTTGCTCATGGTGAAGATAATTTTGTTCCATCCAAAATTAGGTGTGTATATATCTGCTACTCTTTTCTCACATCTATGGAAATGCCTTAAAAAGTATTTATCTGAGGCTAAAAAATCTTAGAAGTGATAGAGCAACAGATTTGTTGCAGCATTAATAGTGACATCTAAATGTATTTAATAACAAGGTAGAATATTGGACTTCCTTGATAGTCTTATTTGTGTACAAATATCAATAAAATAGCTTGCTACAAATTACACTACCAATTGTATGCTGAAACAATGTATGAGCACCATTATTTTTACATGTAATAACAAATGTATTCTACTGACAATTTGGATGTGTTTTCAGTTGTAGAGGCATATAGCAAGTATCATGCAGCTGATTAGAGTGGAGTCAGCTACTCTTGGAAGGCCAGCAGGACATTATTTCACAGTTGTCTATAAACTGATCATTACAGTAAATTGGCAAAAGAATACTTACCAGCCTAGAATAATTACTTCTGAAGATCTGAAGTGACTGGGTCCTTTCAAGACCTGATCTGTACAAAATTTCAAGAACTAGAGTTTCTTTAGAAGTAAAAATCAATGTTTTAAAAGCTAGGCAAAACTCAGGCTGACATATTCCCTGCTCACTTGTGCCAGTGTCCTGTTGTCTGCTGATTTGTTTCCTCGGTACTGTTTGTTGGCTGAGGGAAGATGAGGGGAGCAAAAGGCAGAAGTCACAGAGCTACAGCAAAACTGCATCAGTGCTAGTGTAAATTAGCTTATTTGTCATAGAGCCGCAACCTCAGTGCTGTAAGTATTGGAAAAAATTAACACTTGAGTAGGATTCCCATCTTAGCAGGGGGTGAATTGCTCCTTGGAAGTGACTTTTCTTGGCTAATTATACTGGGAAAATTAATGGGTAATAAGACCAGACATTTAATTAGTGAAAATCAGGTGACAGAATTTCATCCCAGGCATAGAATAATAACTAAATGAGGGAAGCAATGATTTATAGTAAGGAAGCAAGAAAATAAGAAAAAAAAAAAAAAAGAGGAGATGTAAGACAACATATTCTTTATTGATTGGGAGCTTTGTTTTCACTTTAAGTGTTCTTCCATGTTTGTTTTTTTTTTTTTAATGTCATTTTCATTTTATCAGCAAAGTGATAATGTCTGATGTGTTAGGCTTTCAAAGTCTAACCTGCCACAGTTATCTAACCAGGATAAACTATGCATAGGGGTCAGTCCTAATGGGATAGCTAGGGACTGCATTTGCCATTGGTTTTGTTTAAAACAGCTTTGATGTTGCTTGGATTTCTTTTCTACAGAGAAGAAGGACTGTACTCAGTAATCAGAGTGTGATTCTTATGGCATTCATGGCAGTGGAAAACAACAGAGCCCATTCCAATTAGATATATGCATTGGGTGTTTTGGGATTTGATTGGGGGTAGGGGGAGGAGTGTAGGGAGAGAACTGTCAATTTGTGAGCAGTCATTGTACCTTACAGTTAAGGTATTTGAAACAGATGATCCTAAGTCTCAGAAGGATCCATTCTCTAAGAAGGTAGAGGAGATGTTGTCAGTGGCACCTGTTTTGGGTATATATCAATATAACCATATAAATAGAACTCACAGACTTCTAAAATATTTTGGAGGACAGATCTATTTTAATGTCAGTCACACTTACATGAATTAGTAAAGAAGAATTGCTAGGTGTTTTTGAAAACTATAGCATAATTATTCTTGAAAAGAATAGATTTTACTATTGCTATCATACTTGATCCATGAAATATCAAATGGTTAAGACAATGTAGGAAAATTTCTTGTTGGAGAAAGTTGCAATTAATAGTGTAAGTAAAAAATTTTAGAAGACTTTTTTTCTAAATCCTCATTTGACTGTCTCTGAAGCGAAGCATAATTTGATTTTACTATATGGCATTTTAAAGCTACATTAGAATAGTCAGAGAATCCAAATCTTTGGATTTGACACATTTTCTAGTTGTCTTTACTTTTGTTCTGCATAGCTCATCCATTCTAGGAAATTGGAAGTATGATTAAAGGTAATTAAAAAATGTTTAAATACTTGTTTCTCTCTTGCTTGCTTTAAAAAAAAAATGAAAAGAAAAAATTCTTACATTACTTGAGTTACACTATCATGGTATTTTTATTCCTGCAGCTCATGCTCTAAAATTCAATCAGCTTGGGGGTTGTTCGACATGTCATTTATTTATAAGGAAGGATTTTCAAGGAAAAGTCACTATTGCAAAATAACATAATGTTTTCTTTTGGAGTAGGGGATGGCAAGTAAGAACTGTGGTAAAGATTAATCCTGCTTGTTCCATACCAGTTACTTTAATAGTTTCTCTTTGGAAAGCTAGGGGCTATAAATCCAGGGGAAAGCATGTGAGAGCTACTGATAAAGCATAAGCCATGCAGATTGTTATACGGAATGATCTACCACTGAAGATTAGAGTAAGCCAAAGTCTGCCCAGTTTTATAGCCTTTAGTATGGTCTATATAATTGGTTAGCTTTTATTCTTTTAATTATTTGCATTACAGTTGTATTAAGACTCCAACTGAGGGTAGGATCTTATTTTGCTATTTTGCCCTCTAGAAAGGTGTAGTTAATCATTGTTCCACAAGTCTGCAGGCTAAACAGACCACCAAGGAGATAGACGGGCTCTGAAGTGATTTGACCAAGGTCACACAACAAGTCTCTTGCTAAAGACAAAACCCTTTTGTCCCGATGAAAATCTAGTATGTAAGAACAAAGCAAAAGGAAAACTCCATCTCAAAAGCATAAATTGCTGGAATCTGGGAAAAGAAAGAAAAAGAAAGAAATATTAAAGGTCATCTTACACATTCGTGTATATGTCTACCCGAGAAGACTGTAAAGTAGCATGAACTAATCTTATTTATAGTGTTATAAAAGTGCCATAATTATTTGAAGGCATAATTGACTGCAACATTTTGGTGCTGAAGTGGGGAGATTTTAAAAAGTTATATGTTGTTGTCAGAATTAATGGCATTATCTGGATTTCCTGTTCAAGAATTTTATTTATTATCTCTTTTTAGTAAAGGTAGAGATGTTTGGAGAACAAAAATTCAGGATATCTCACATAGTAATATTGGGCCGTGGGATTGAAAGGAAAACAGATCTTCTAATTTTTCCAAAGATAAAGACCTTGAAGTCTTCATTATAACAAATTACATATATACACACATACAAGTATATGTACACATATATGTATATATAGACACACACATGCATATATTGAAACTATGCCAAAAATTGCATATTTCTACAAGACATTTCAAAAGTTCAGCTAAGCACAACAGACTCTTTGGGCAACCTCTTCCAGGGTTCTACAACCCTCAGTGTAAAAATTTTTTTCCCGATATCTAATCTGAATCTACCTCTCTCTATTTTAAAACCATTACCCCTCGTCCTATCACAACAGGCCCTACTAAACAGCCTCTCCCCATCTTTCCTGTAGGCCCCCTTGAGGTACTGGAAGACCGCTATCAGGTCTCCCCGGAGCCTCCTCTTCTCCAGGCTGAACAGCCCCAACTCTCTCAGCCTGTCCTCATAGGAAAGGTGCTCCAGCCCTCTTATCATCTTCGTGGCCCTCCTCCCATGTCAGGAGAGTCAAAAGACTAGAAAAAAAAAACCAGGGTTCAATTTCATATGGAGTATGTTCTTATCTGATTGCATCATTCATTTGTAGTAAAAATAAACTGTACTGCACTGGAGGAAAAAAAAGTATAATACTTCAATGAAGATTACATGAAAGATCTTGTGAAGATCTCAAAAGAATCAGCATTAGCTCTCATGGAAGCAAACCAGCATATCCTTATAGTCACTGCCAAAGATTCAACTACTGCTATCAAAACTAATCTATATTAATGTATTCAAGTATTTACAGTAAATTTTAGCAATTCCCTACAACACTTTCCTTCTAAATCAAGCCACTGAAACTGAAATACTTCAAATCCTTGTTCCTTTGCACAAACTTAAATCAATGTATATGTGAAAAAGATACTTAATATTTTCAATCTTAAATCTTTCTGGTAAATAGAATTTCTATCAGCAATTTTTCTTTTTCCACTAAAAGTAAATGCTTTAGGTCTTTCTATCTATCTGCATTTCTTTCCTGTTAACATTGCTGAGACTATCTTGTTCAACTAGGAAGAAGAGCTTAACTATGGAGTTTCTTTTCTTGCAACAACTCGTATAACTATTTTTTATACTTAAACACTGAGTTTTATTGTTTGTTGAGTGTTCAACAGTGAAATGATCAAAATATTTCTATATTTAATGAATATTTTTGATATGTATTTGGATTGTATATTCCAAACTGAACCACTATAAGGTTTTGTAGAATCATTACCCTTTTATGTTTGTATACCTTTCAGTTCTTTTATTATTATTTTCCTTCTTGAGCATCCACTATAATACCTTAAGGAGGATGTACAAAAGAGGAATATTTAGTTGCCTGCAGTCCTAATAACTGAAGGACAGAGTTATATAAAAATATAATCCCTCTGTTTCCAGGGACAGTGGTCTGTATAAAGCTTTGGGCTGCATTCTCAGCAGGAAAGGGTTTAGCTTGTCAGACTGAGGGTGGCAGCAAAGAAAAGCTGTACTTTTAAAGGGTCATCTGTTTATTCTTGTCTGCCAGAAGTGCCTACGTTCTGTATATAGTGGCAGAGAACCTTAGTTTTACTGTGATGCAGCAAAGGCTAGAGAGAAAAAAAAAAGTTTGGGGGAGCCTCTGAAAACGTTTTTACATATAAATCGTTTTTAAATAGAAAGTGATTGTTGAGATTCATCTCCCATCATATCACCCAGTCTTGGAAAGTCCTTCAAGAGCTCTTCACAGTCAGCCTTCATTTTTATGATCACGAATGATGTAATGTCAGGTTTATCCCCTCACTACTCACCTCATTTCCCTAATCATTTTGTAAATACTCTTGTCTACAGAAATCAATGGGCACTCACTCCTTGTTTTGTGAATTTATTTTTTTTGTTTCCTATCTGTTGTTATCCCATCTTCAACTAGTTATTTATTCAAGGAAGTGTCCTTTTTCTTATCTTGCAACAGCTTAGTATTTTTTTAAAGATTTTGCTAAGTGCCCTGTGTAAATTTAAGTGGAGCAAACTCACTAAATTTACTCTTGTTCTATGCTTGTTTACTCCTTTAAAGAGCTGCAATAGATCTGTAAGACAGGAATGTCCTTTGCCAAAGCAGTATTCCTTGCATCTGTCTTCAAACTCCTGGACAGCAGTTTAAGCCTGCTTCTGCTGCATGTTGCTAGTAAACACTAAGAACAGTTTATCTTTTTTTTTTTTTTTTTTTCTCCCCACTTGCATTACCACTTTGAGGATTTAAAAAAAAAAAAAAACTGTTTGGTCTTTTAAAGACTTTTCCTTTGATTAAAAGATCTTTCCCTGCTCCCCTTTCTCTATGCCCTTGTTTGCCTGTTTTCTGCTTACCTATGCAGTAAAGAAAGCAATGGATTCATTGTATCTACATTCTCCGTTCTCTCTAACACTCGTAGAAGGGAATAACTCACACAGAACAGTAACAGGTCATTATATTCCCTTATGTGACTACAAGTGAACTGACTCACAATGAAGTCCTTAAAGAAACAGAGCAGTTACCTAAATGAGATCTGTATTTAATTTCTTCTTGGTCAGTCTCCCATTATGAGTGTATGTCAAGTTTTCCATGGTGTCGTGGTTTTGTTAGTGAGGGGGGGCCTAAGGTGGTAGCTTCTGTAGGAAACTGCTAGAAGTCGCTCCCCTTTCTTCAGTGGACTCGGCCGGGCCTAGGGCGGACCTGCTGCTGGCCAAGGCCGAGCCGATTGGTAGCAGAATGTCCCGTGATAACGCCTCTGCGATAACATATTTAAGAATGGGAAAACAGAAAAAAAAAAGGAGAGAAGAGAAGATGTGAAGAAGCTGAGCGGGGGCAGAGGCGCAGAGGGGGAGGCGCAGGCCTCATGGCCCTTGCAGGCCTCACCCTCTGGCCTCTCGCCGGGCAGCCGATTGGGCCCGACTCGGTCCGGCCCAGCTGCAAGAAGTGGAAAGGAGATGAGAAGTGAATAAGATGTAAAAAAGAGATCCTGAGAGACATCTACCAGCCTGTTGTGAGGAACGGCTGCAGACGCCAAGGTCAGTTCAGAAGGAGGGGGAGGAGTAATGCGGCTCCTGGCCAAGATTCCCCTGCAGCCTGTGGTGACGACCATGGTGGAGCAGGTTGTCCCCCTGCAGCCCATGGAGGTCCACGGAGGAGCAGAGATCCACTTGGAGCCCATGAAGGACCCCATACCGGGGGAGGTGGATGCCTGAAGGCAGCTGTGGCCCGTGGAGGGCCCGCTGGGACAGCTGTTCTGGAGAGACTGCACCCGTGGAAGAGATGACCCACGCCAGAGCAGTTCCACAAAGGACTGTGGCCCGTGGGAGGGACCCCACGCTGGAGCAGGGGAGGAATGTGAGGAGTTCTTCCCCCGACCATGAAGCAGCGGCATAAAACAACATATGATGAACTGACTGCAACCCCCATTCCCTCTTCCCCCCTGTGTCGCTCGGGGGGGGAAGGTAGTAGAGATAATGTTAAGCTTGGGAAGAGGGAGGGGTGGGGGGAGGTTATCTTGTTCTCTGTCTCATTATCCTACTGTTTGTAGTAATAAATGAATAGTTTTCCCCAAGTCGAGTCTGTTTTGCCCGTGACGGTAACTTTAAGGATTTCTCCCTGTCCTTATCTCAAACCTTGAGCCGTTTTTCCTTATATTTTCTCTCCCTATTCTCTCAGAGTGTGGGGGGAGTGAGAGAGAGACTGCGTAGTCTGGTCCGATTGGGGCTGAACTACGACACATGGCATCAAAGGAATACTGATTTAATGATGCAAGAGCCTATAAAGCAGCTGTCACAGCAGTAAAGATAACCATTTTATAATCACAGTTTTTGTATCCTTACGTGAGTCATTAGTCTTTCAGCCCATTTTATACGTTTCAAGTTACCTTTAACTGGTGAGACTGCAACTGTCCCTTATATTATCCTGCCTCTCAAGAACTTGCACAGATGCTTCATTTAATTGCTGACCTTGCTTTGTGCTCTATTTGGAGCTCTTTGCATCTTAGGAGTCTAGGGTGGGAGCTGGAGTTGCCAGCACCTCAAAGGTTTGGACCTGAAGTAATTCTCTGAATTTACCTTTTATTCCCTAGTGATGATGTTAGTCAGTACTGAATAGTCAGTGCAAGTAAGTACCAGGCTAATCTTCCTTTGTTTTCCTTCTCAGTTGGGAAAATATCAGCATCTGACTGCAGAGCCTGGACAACAGTTGATCAGTCATACTATCTCCTGTCAAACTGTACCTCAAGCTTGAGAGAGAACAGTTAATTAACATGCATCTGTGAACAGATATTGTCCATTTTCACTGTGTTGAATGGGTGAAGAAGTGACAGAAAACATATCCCAGAGTTGTTTCCTCCCTGACTCCCTCCCTTTTTGCATCCAATTTAGTGACTACTATTATCCTAAATTCTAATTCTTTATTTAATACAAATCATTTTTAGTAAGTGTTAATTTGCTAAAAAAAAAATTACACAGAATGTGTCTTCTATACATATTATTGGGTACTAAGGAGTTCTGATGTATTTTGGGACATCCTTAGGGAACTAAAAAATGCCATAGTACTTCATGAAGATAATATTATCAGTAATGTATTCCTAATTTGGTCCCTATTTGGTTTTAATCAGAATTATATAGTTATTGTAGCATAGTATAATAAGTGAAAGTCTGCTAGCTACTTTACATTATACCACAGTGGGAAAATATTATAAATTTTCATAAAATAAGTTTTATTTTTATTCATTAAACATGTAAGTAGTTTACTTGTTTTCTTTTGTTAGTGTATTACTTATTTATCACATTTTCAGTGAGACCTCAGGGGTATTCTTTCATTAATGTAAATTTTGTTTGAAAAGGAATTGTTTAATTTTACTCCAGGATAGGCTGTTCCTAAATGGGACCAGATATAATGGGATATGTAACAGCAGAAATGTTACAGGTAGCTTCAGATCTCTGCTTCTCTGAATACAGTATCTAGGACTTCCACATACAGAACAGCTTGAACGAAATACATGCACTTCCATGACCATATATCTGTATTGGGAAAAAACCTTTTCTCCAAATCACTAACAAGAGAAGGAAAATTTGTAGCCAAAAAAAAAATGTTTGTCACAAGTAGCTGTACTATCCTAGATACTGTCACATCCAGTCTCACCAGACAAGCAAAATCTGACTGTACAAATGCTGAGTTGGGATATCCCTAGGATGTTTTGAGGAAAATCAGATTGTGATTGTGACTGAACTCTTATTGAACATGGGACTGAACCAGTATCTTTGCCTAGTTTTAGAGTTTATTTTGCTTCCTCTGTAGCAAATACTTAGAACAGTGAACAGTGACCCCATCCTTAATGTCATGGTGGAAAGAAGAGGGAAAAGAACAAGAAGCCCTCAGTCATTAAATCAGTGAAGAAAAAAACCAATAATTCCTAGAATACCTAGAAATTAATCTGATATGAGCAGAGTGTGGTGGCTATAAAGGAAGTGTTTAGAGCCTAATGACTTTCAGGGTTTTTAATCTGGACATTCTTTCCCATGTGTTGAATTGCTGTTTGATGCAACTTTGTTCTTTACTTCAGGCCTTTTACATCGGCATCCCTGCATTTTCCCTATTTGCTTCCTGTCTGTGTTTTCATAGGCTTTTTATTTCTTTTTTTCCAGTTATTTCCCTTTTTGTTTCACTTGCATCAAATTCCTTCTGTCCTACCAAAATCTCACCTCAGGAAATAAATAAGTGTGCACAGCTGCCAAAACAAGTCTTTGACATTACTTATTTATGTGAGAGTGAAAAACAGGTGGTCATATTTTTCTTCCTGTGGAAATGCTGTTTTGCTGTTGACAACCAAAACTTTGAGGAAAGCAAGCATTCTCTGTACTAATCCTAATGGAACCTCAGTTCCATTTTTTTTTTCCCTCCCAGTTAAAAGCAAGTGATTTGTAATTCAAGCACATTCTTGCTAAGATAAATTGAATTCTTCATGAATGTCTATATTTTTGTGGTGGCATAGGCTTTAGTTGAAAAGCAGTAGTCAATGACACAGTTTTGTGGCCTCCATTATCTCCATTGTAGTGATCGAACAGCTATGGAAGATAGGTAAAGACCTCAACATACTTTTTCTTCAGAAACTATATCAGTCATTGATAAAATCAAGCAGATAGCTATCAGTTACTTGAGTTTCACTGGTGGAGGTATTCAGCAGTCTTAAAGGGAGAGACAAGACATCTAGATGCTGGTAGGGCAGCCTTCTGGCTTTGAATGGGTTATGCTGGATTGGACCAGACTGGACTCGAGTGTGATTCAGTGACAAGAGCTGGTAGAGATGGGCTGGGTTGGGCTCCCAGGTAAGTCCCATTAGATAAGCAGTAATAATAGTGAATGATGTAGGCATAGTGAATTAGAAGTCAATCATCTAGCAACCTACAAAGGTTAGATAGTGGCCATTCAAACTGTGAATTGGACTGGACAATATTAAACTTTGTGATTAGGTTCTAAGTTATTGTAATAATACTAACATCTTCTGGTGAGCGTGCTTGTGGCATTCCCTACAAAGCACAGGTTGATAGAATGTCTATTTTGGTTATTTATGGAATCACAGTATTTATGGGTTATTTTCTCTGCCAGAGGAACTGTATGTTGTCCATCAGCATTTTTCACAACTTTTGAGGCTACCGTCTTAACCCAACTCTATGATGAAAGAGGGTTGAACGGCAAGCTCTCTAACTTGCATGTTCTATGGATCTATGTTTTCAGACTCCCTAAGGGAAATATACTGGAAAACTAATAATTCAAACTCTGACAAAAATGTTATCACACAAAGTTGAATTTCTGTGGCCATTAGAGCTGTATAGTGCTTATAGTCTGAGCACATTGTAGTGTAAAATGAATGTTTCTGTAGATATTTCATATTGATCAAAGTTTTCTGTCCTGGGGGATACAGTTATTTAAGTGATTTTCAGTTATTTTTCCTTTAGATAGGAGATATACTGTATTGCTACTGTCCTCCTCCTTTTTAACTTATGTAATGAAGGATTTAGAGCTCTTATATTTTGCTTATATGAGATAGCAATTTATTTTGGAGAAAGTACTCCTGGACTTTTTTTAGTCTTTATTGTTACTTCTTAATAAATAATAGAGGCAATCTGAGACTAAACTTACAGAAAATGTTAATTGTGAAAACTAATCCAAAATTAACCTTGAAAAGTAATATGCAAAACATCTCTTAGTGACAAGTAATTGTTTATTTGCTGTTCTATTTCAAGTTTTACTTAAGACTTACTGTGAGATTAGTTTCTTGTTCCAAAAAGCATTTAGTTTCTGTTCCTTAGTTTCTTGTTCCAAAAAGCATTTAGTACTTTCAGATATGTATTAAAAAAAGAGGTAAGCATTGCTGGAGTAAAGAGTGAAATAATAAGGGAAATAGACATAGCTCTTATAGGGAAAAAAAAAAAAAGGAAAAAAAGCTGTCTTCATGTTATAACACAGAAAGTATTCTGAGGTGGATCTTCAGTTAATTTAAGTCAGCAAGGTTCTGTTGGGTTTATGGTTCTGGGTCTGTTTATCCTTGTTGAGGAGAACTATGGCCTGACTAGATTATTACCTTACTATAAGAATTTATATCTCTAGAAAACTGTCAAATTTTATTTAGAAACAAACCAGAGGAAAAAAAACATTGCACGAAAATTTATATTCTTAGTTAAAATAGACAGTAGGGTCTTGATTCTTGTGGCTCTTTTTAGTAGGATCTTTATTGTCAGAGAATTAATGTTTTCCAATGGCATCTCAGTATTTTGAATGATCCCTCAGCTGAGCCCTCACTTCACTAGAAGTTAATATCTGCTACCAAATATAGATTTGTACATGCAAATAATTAAAAATGATTGCTGTAATTTGAGAGCCAGCTGCACAGTATGCTCTCTCAAGGGCTAGACATGTGTGCATGTTTTATATATATATAAACACTTAGGCATTTATTTTATGTATCTATAAAATATTCAGATTTGTGTATCTATGTCTAGAAATTATTTCTTATTTAACAGCAAAAAAAAAAAGTGTAAAAAAAGTCTAAAGGCAATTCTTCATACAATATATAGCATAGTAGTGATATCTCTTCCTTTTTATTTGAGTCCAATCCCCTAATCTCCTCATTTATAAGCCTTTAAGGTAAGGTTATGATATTTGATAGCAAGTAAATCAGCTTTTCTTAAACTTGTGCTACATATCTGTGGCATTCAGAACTCCAGAAGGTATAGTGATTGAACTCAAAAACATGAAGCTTGTAAGAGAAAGTAGCCTTGACCACGGTGACGTACTATGACAAATAAATAGTAGGCCTAATAAAATGAAAATAGACATTAAAAAAATACAGTTTATTTTCTATTTTATTCTTAAAGGCAAATAAACCACAACATTCTTTCAACTTTTAGGGATGTTCTTTTTACAAGGCTTTCAAATTTTCAATAGATTTCAGATTCTCAGTTTAGGTCTTCTAACCTTTAACGATGTATTTGAACAACAGCTTGACTTCTACTCTCTCCACTATTTTGAGCAGCTAGTGCTGTATCTCATGGCGTTCAGCAGTTTGGAAGTTCAAACTGTCGCTATTTATGTGCCTAAATATGATTGATAGTAACCCGTATTTACAGTTCATGTACTGAAGGCACTATTTGTACTTTTGTTTCCATTTATGCATTGTTCCATTTACTGGTTTCATTTAGAAGTCACTCTAGAGACTCTCCCTGACTTTTATAATTTCTAGAAGGTTTAAGCCTTTCCAGGGCTGAGTTAACAGTAACTACTGTTGCTCCGCAGGTCTGAGAACTGTATCCGAAGGGATACAGTAAATGCTTTATCTAGATACACATAGATTTTTAATGAATTCTGTGAACCATACTTCTGAGGAGTAAATATAATTTTCTTCCTTGTTGACATGTGCAAACTGCAGAAAACATTTCCTGAGGTGTGGTAGACATCAGAAATTTCCATTTCTGATGAGGGGTTTTTTTTGAGCATGAATTATGACATAATGGATATTTGTCCCTTTGTATATCTGTAAATGACGCTGCAAGTGAAATTCTTGTATGCATAAGAGAACTCAAGAAGCTATGAGAGGGATGAATTTTACTTTCTCCTTCCCAAAATATTTTAAAGTAGTTAAATAGGAATCTGCTTCAGGAGTAGAAGAAAGTAGTCAAGTTTTCATGGAAATAAGCAGAAAGGAGAGTAGAAGACTTTCAGTGTTTTACTTATATATTAGCTGAAATAAGTTAAAAATAAAACTAACCATATTTCAGTATGCAGTTTTTATTCATTGTCAACATTTTGAGAACTGGTAGGAAAAATAAAACAAAAATAAATGGAACATTATATTCTGGGAGTCACCCCAAAAGAGGTAAGGAAGTTACTGAAGCTTAGACTTTGATCTAATTGGCTGCTGCTTAATAAATCTTTTCATTTACTTAATCAGTAAAGATCTAACTTTAATATCTTCCTGTTTTGATAATTACAGGAATATTTGTTTGGACTCTTTTGGCCCTTTAGTGAACTGAACAACCATTATTTGAGTTTGAGATTTGAACTCAAGAGACATAAGCCATTTTTTTTTTCATAGGAATTGATCAGAACAAACCTTCACTTGTTGCTTAAAGCAAATCTGAATGATGATGTTGTGGCTTAACCCACCCAACAGCACAAGGTGGGATGGCTGATGGATGGGGATGTGGGGTTGTAGTTAGTCCGTTGCAGCACTGCCACCTCTTCCTTGTATTTTTGCCATTCTCCAGCATGGGCTCTCCACAGGCTGCAGTGCCTTCTTGAAATATCTGACTGCTCCAGTGCAGAGTCCTTCATGGGCTGCAGGATGGATAGCTTCTTTGGAATGGTCAACTCCATGGGCTACAGGGAAATAACCTGCTCCACCACTGGCTACAGAGTTGCACCTCCTCCTCCTTCTCTGACCTTATTACTGGTAGGATTCTTTCTCACAATTTTCTTTCTCCTTCTCTCCCTGCTTGTCATTTTTGCCCTTTTTAAAATATATTATCCCAGAGGAGCCACACACATGATTGACATCCTCAGCTGTGTCTGGGACGCAACAACGTCTGATCTCCTCACACAGAGGCTACTCCTGCAGCCCCCACATTGCCCAAAATCTTACCACCTACACCCAGTACAGATCATGTTTCAAAAACATATTTAGTTTTTCATGATTTATGCAGCCATTAGAAATTGAACATACAAAGTCTTTCATGACTTCAGACTGCATGTAATTATGAGAAGGAAAAGAAGTTTGAATGCACTCTCAGACTCATGTCCTAAACTGCATTGAGTAGGTATAGTTTTGTTAAATTGAGCAAAGCTTTACTGGCTTATGTCAGCCTAAGGATGTTTTCAATGCTTACAGAGGTGGCGTCTTGCCAGTACCTACAATTATGAAGACTTGTTTGAAAATAAGAGTCAACTTCTCCTTTTTGCCCATTTCTGATAGTTGAAATAGATGAGCAACTAACTCAGAATGACTAGAATATGCACTTGATAGTTGGAAAACTCTGGTACAAGCTCCAGCTCTAATTGCAGCAGGAAGCTGCTACAATACTGTGGGCTATTTTGCAGTGAGTGTCTTTCCTTCCCTTTTGTAGCTGTTCTACTTTTTATTAAAGATAAATATTTGTGTTTGTATAGAATTGAACAAAAGGAGAGATATTATTTGACAAGATATTCAGAGAATTTACATGTTATCAGTACTCTGCTATGATTTTGGGTAAATGCCACAATCAGTAAAATGTATTTTACCATTTTCTTTATCATGCATACTGATTTTACACAAATTCTAAGGAGAAAGAATGTCCTGAGCCATTCTACTGGATTTTGTTGATTTAGTATGAAAAAAAAAGTTTACAATGACCAGAGAATTATACATGAGGAATGGCTCTTTATTTCAATGTTTGTAATTGTCAGAGACTTTGTGAGGCTATTGATAGCAACATAGGACACTTCAAAGCAAGTCTACCAATAAAAATACAGTTGTTGGAAGCAATCATTAATGAATAGATTGTTACCAACATTTTAAGCCTAAATGAAGGAGAAAATAAAAAATTGAGATGAACAAGAGGAAGCAGGCTGCTACACTGAGAAAAGATTTCTGCCTAAGTTGAAATCGTTAAATGGTGAAACCTACCTTTTCAAGGTCCTTCATTGTAATCTGTTATCTTTCATTCCCCTTTGGTACCACAAAGATGTCAGTTTGATGATATATTATACATAACAATGTCATTACATTGACATAACATGACAACTGGGACTCATTTGAACTTTTAAAAACTTCTAATACCTAAAATAAATTAGGAACTGAAGACTTTTCAGACAGAGAAAATAAGTCACTTGTGAGAAAGAATAGGGTTCTCCATACGTTTTGGAGAACTACAGTTTTCTGAGCTATTTTTTTCCTTTTTTTTTCCCCCTGATGCATATAATACACTGTTTGGGAAATCCAATCTACAGATGTCCAGTTTGTTTAAAACATCTTTTCTTTCTTTTCCTTAGGCTTGCTGAACTACTAAATCCCTCTGTAGATGATGACTCATCTACAGATTTTAATTAAGTTTCTCAGAACCGAAACAAAAGCTTTGCTATAATTTTGATTAGAACAATTCTTAATCAACCTCCTAACTATTCTTACTTTGATTTTTTTCTTACTTTAAAACTTTTTTTTTTGGTCACTCTTTCTATCTTACTCCTCTGTGGAACTGTTTTGATTGATTCCTTGCAAGACTGGAAGTCTGATATCAAGCAGGTTAAATCTTAGCCAAAATATTTTTTTTTTCTTGTAATGTACAGGTATACAAACACATAATATATTAAAATATTAATATTAAAAGTGTGGTGTGGTGTTGCTTCTACATAATGATGATCCACTTGTTGAAGGCATAAGACATTTTGAAACTTTGAATGACAGATACTCAGGGACAGATGTGGTCAGCTTTTGTTTTCATTTGTAGAAATCTTACTGTTATCTGAAACTACTCTTTATACAATTTTATCTGCATTGATGTTTCCTAATGGCTGATTTTGAGTATTCAGAGAGACACATAGCAGGCAGGAAACAGTAGACTGAGGGATTTGGGATGAATTGAGACCAGTTGCATCCAGCCTCATTGTTTCCAGGCTGCTCAGCACTCGAATTTGCAAGTGCAACCTTTGAAATTTTGAAGAATGCAACGACCTGCATTCTAGTCAGAGTCATCACATGGGGACCAACCGTTTGCAGAAATGAAAGATGCTTATCTTGAATCTTCTAGGTGTGTTTCACTACTGAAGCAGAAGCTCTTCAGGCAAAATATATTTTCCTTTGCCCAAGAAGGAAGATTGGTCCCTCTGTACAGTTAGTGAAGAAGGGAATTCTGTGGACCAGCTTCAAGGAGAAGATAGGTTAAGCTTCTGCAATGAATTGCTTTCTGGAGCAGTATCTTCAACAAGGATATCTTGTCTTGGAGTGCTACCTGGCTGCTCTCTGAGATTTAAAAGGCAGAGGATGTTTAGCAGTTTCACCCATGTTTTGGAAGCTGCAGAACTTCTTTGGAGTCTGCTTGTTGCATGCAGTACTCTGTTTTGCGACAGCACTTGAATGTGTCTGTGTAGCTTCTGCCACATTTATTCTCTTGGCAAAGGAGCTGATGTATGTCAGAATGATGGCCAAGGGCACATTAACATTTAGGCATTTTGGATATTAGGACACTGAAAATTAAATGTGAAGCTGGAAGTACAAATGTAGAGATTTTTTTAGGTCTTCTGGAGCTGGAATTCTGATACAGATGTGTTCCTCAGAGCAAGATAAGTCACTTCCAGATAAGGGAGATGGGAGATGGGAGATAAGGGGGTATAGAATGAGCTGATATCAACAAAGAGTCACTGTATGGTTGCCCAGAAGTAATTAGCATGATAAAAATCATGGGAGGAAGACCCTACATGTTAATGTCTGACTGCCTTTGTATAACAAACTGATCAATAATCAGGACCTGTGCAGAAATGCACCAGTTATGTAACTAAAGGCAATCAATTATTAAATCCTGTGCAACTTCTCCTGTGTTGTAACCTCTATAAAAAGCCTATGAATTCTCCAAAGAGGTGTGCTAGATTTGCACATTATTGCCTACCACCCCTTTCTGTACAGAACTGCATTAAATGTTAGAAAGTGGATCTCAACTCTGTGTGCTTATTGGCTCTGGCACACTGGGCACGAACCTCTTCCCAGATTAAGGGATGACACAGATGGTGTGAATATTTCTCTTACTTGCTACTTATTAGTGAAGCATCCTCTATATGTGTCTTGTAGTGGAATGTGAACACACTTACTTACCAGGAAACGCATATCTCATGATAAAATTAAAAGGCAATTCTATTCCAAGTAGTTGTGGCTGTATCATATATCAGGTTATAGGTTTTTTCAAATTCTTAATATTAGAATGTATACTCTGTAGTGCGTTGTAAAGTTCAGCAGATTTCAGGAAGATTCGGATTTTTAGTCTCTTGGCTTTATGAATAGATATAAAATGTATTTGTTTTACAGCTAGTATTTTATAGCTTCCTACAGATTTGCATGATGATTCAACTCAGTTTTACCATTTTGCTGAATTAGCATAGTCAGTGAGGAAATAACACGTGTCTTAATCAAAACCTATAGTCTTTCAGATTTCCAGATCTTCTTGAAGTAACTGCAATATATGCACAAAAAAAAAAGTGAAAATGAGTAGCTCGATGAATGCCTTCAGCTTTGAAATTTGTTACCTAGTGTTAGAATAACTGCCATCTACCCTACTTATAGTCTGCTTGTTTTGCAGAAATATTTCCACATGGGAAAACATATACTTTGTAGTCTTTTCTAATGTTTTTACTTACATGTGACTTTCTCAGTTAGCAGCCCATATGCTTTGGCAGTGCATAGAGTATGTACTCTCATTATTTTACATTTCTTGGAGAGGACATCTGCAAAAGATTAGCTATGGATGTTTGTTTTCACTTGAGGAGGGATCATCATAGGAGCACACTGTTGGTTAAGTGTGCAGTTTGTGTTGATACATTGCTTACTTTATGGTTTAAAGGGTATATTCTCAATTGTGAGCAGATGCTCCACATACCATAAAGTGAAAGGAAGCCTTATCAGAACCTTATTCGGTTCTTCTAGAAGCAACTGAATTATATTAAACCATTCTTCCATTTTATATTATTTAAATAAAACTGAAATGAAAAGCCTTATTCAAATAATATTCTGTTAGGATTAAATATCTCAAAAAGTAGACAGCAGAGCATAAAAATATTTTCTCTTCAGATACATTCTCAAATCTATAGAGTCCTCTGAATTCTTTTTAAATGCAAAGGTTCGTACACACAAAAGGAGAGGAAGGGTATGTAGAAAGAAAAACATTCTGAAAAATTCTAAGGGAAACTGTTCCAAATGAACTTCAGGTCACGTGCATTTGACTGAACTGGAAGGTCACTTCCTAGGGTTAAGACACTAAGAATCTTTAAATAGAATTTTTCAAGGGTCTAAACTGAAGTGTCTGTTATGCTCAGTGTCTTCTTAATGGCAAAAAGAAAACAAATCTTATATATGTAAAGCCAATCATTTCTTGTTTGTGTAACTGAAAACTTAACTGACTAATCAAAGAATATTCATTGCTTTAATTTTGTTACAGAAAAAAAAAGAAAAAGCAAATGAACAAAACCCCCTGTATTATAGAAAACAAATCAATAATAGTAATAAAGTCATTAAACATAAACTTCTTAGTAGCTGTCCCTTTCTTTGCTGTTATGTTCACCCTTCCACTGCTCCTTGGGTTCTTAGAGCTGACAGCTTCAGCTGGGCATGCAAGCTGTCAGGATTCCGAGACCATTGCTGGGAGCAATGTGATGTTAATGATCATTGCCTCCTCCTCCCTGGAGGATCTGCTTATGGTCATTTTTATGTGCTTGCTAACCCATTTTGCTCTTTCTTTGAGGAACTGTAAGTTCATGGTAAAGCTGAATTTTCTATATAGGAAGTGTTTTGCATGTAATGGATACTTTATTTTCTTTCTTCTTGTTCTCCTTGTTACCCTTAGCTGGTTTTGCTAGCTTTAGTCTGCCTTCCCTTAATTAAACGTAGTCGAGTTGTTCATGGTTGTGGGCTCTCTAATGCCACCCTGTGTCACTTTTCGTACCATCCCATGCCTATGCTCCCTCTACATTGCACCTCGAGTTGCTGCTTTTAAAGCTTCCACTGTCATATCAGGCCTTTATTTCTCTACATTACACCATTATGTTAGAGCAATGAATATTTCATTCTACCCAGAATAACTACTTGTTATGGCTGTGTGTACAGGATTATGGTTATACAATACAAAGATACGCAAAAATAAAACAATCTAGGCATAGCCACCTAGTCACTGGGAAAAAAAAAAATTGCTGTTATAGCTAAACAAGCCAAAACAAAGCTCCAGGCAGGTCAAGAAAAGTTCAAAGTAATCTTGCCAAAACTAAATTCTAAGGCATTGCAACATCAGTACAGAGTCCATGAATACAGCAATACTGTATTTAGTGAGCTATGAGGGCTATATTGCCTTCTCTATAGGGGTGTTGGAGGGGGAGAATGCAGCTTCTGAATTCCAACAAAGGATTCTTAGGATGCTCTTTTTATGTCCTGAAGTGACAGACATCTTTTACACTTTTTTAAAGTCTGGATTTTTTTTTTTCCTAAAGTATAGACATTTCCTGAACTTGTTTTGCTGGGATGAAATAGATTCTGTACCAAGCAGAATTTGTTTCCTTAGCAGTGGCATTCATATACTTACTTGCCTTCTGATCAGAATGGCTCTTGATTTTATAAAATTGTCATTTATTGATAGATTTTGCATGTAAAACAGTCTTCTGTGAAATATTTTATACATTACACATGACACAGTAATTAATACGTATATAAAACATCTTAGAAAATAAAGAAGGCAAAAGCTATAAAGTATTTCTCTTAAAGCATGTAATTGACCTATCTGTGTTTACAAGCATGCACAAATACTTTTAGACAAGTTTTAGTCAGTCTTTGAATGATAAAAAAGCAGGCACCTCTTGGAAGTCCTTTAATTAACAAGAAAATATTTTGCAGTTTATGCACCAAATATCTAAATTTTAATATTCTCCAGTCACCATATATATATGAAAAATGTGTGTGTTTCTTATATTTGGCAATGATTCACACAAAACTATAATGATTTAAAGCTGAAAGGATGCATTATAATTTTCTAATTACTCAATAATCAGTATTGCAATACGCATTCAATAATCAGTATGGAAATTTCACTGTTTGGGGTGTAATTCAGCTTTAAGGACAGTTCTTCCTGATTCTTCATACCACAAGAAATAAAAATCCTCCACTTGAGATGTAAACAATGGCCAAGTCAGAAGTCTAGCATTTGTTTGCCCATGCTTTCCACCCATAAGATGCAGAGCAACTGCAAATCGATTTTAGCACTCTCGGTCACTCATCTCTGTAACAACAGGGCTTATCTAGAATAATTGCTGTTAAGTGAGATTGTTCTCAGCCCCTAACAGAAGAGCTTGACTTTTAACTTTCAAAATAGAAATAGCCCACAATTTATACTTTCAGGTTTTTCTCAAAACATGTGCTGTACTTAGATACAGAAAGACTATAATACATACTTTAAAACACTGCAAATAAGGACATGAGTTTTCTTATTGAGAGAAAGAGAAAAATACTTCAATCTCACAAGCTCACCTGGATTGCAGCAGAGTGATGTTAACCTGTTGAAGCACAGAGCAGTAATATTTGTAACAAACCTTCCATCTAGGTCCTTGAATTGGTTTAACTCTCTGAACTGGAGTTTGAAGTTAAAAAAGTAAAGCTTAAATATCTATATATATGTTTATATACACTTAACCAGCAAATATTTCCTTTTATCTTCCTGTCACCTTGCCGTAGACAGATGATTTACGTGTTTTCTCAAAACACATAGAAACATATTGTTAAATGCTAGAGTAGCCTCATCAACTGAGGGAAATAAATTTGGTTTTGCAAAATTTCCATGGACGCAGCATGGGAACATACAGGTTTTGAGGTTTAAAATCAAATCAGTTAAAACAGCATATTGTCTTATTTAGAGCTACTACTTTCCTTTGAGACTAATAATTTTAAAACATTAAATGTTCATATGATGAAATATCTTGTTACCCTGTTTTTTCTGTGACTATATCTTCTTAAAATGAAGTTTGAAAGTTGATGTTTAAAATATTTGTAAATGGCATTTAATTTTGCACACTATACTGAATAATTTATTACTGTTATGCCACCCTCTAACAAATTTCAAAGCAGAAACAGCGAGGACTCTTAAGTGGTTTTCTTTAAACAGCTAAAGGGTCCATCATCTCTCCTCAAGCTTCCTTTTGAAGTCTGACTTTTAAAGCTCAAATCAAGGTGGATGATAATACTATTAAGTACAGAACAATATCTGAACTTTAATACTGTTTTAGAAAACACATTCAGTTTGCTATTGTATACTAGCAACCACCTGCACTCAATAAAAATAATAAACAGTATTTTTTTTTTAAAGTATATGCTGAAGAAATGCTGTAACTACTTACTCTATTTGACTTTGAGAAGACGTTGGGTAGATGGCTTACATAACTAATTCTGTTTGCCAGATCTGCCAAGTGAGCTGAAGGCAAACATATATCAAAAACTGAGACTTTGGATGGTATAAGCTTATCTTGCATTTAAATCAGAACTTCTTGTCTGAAGGCCTAGATTTCTCCTTAATTCTGCTTTTATGACTGAGTTAAAATCACAGTCTTCACACTGCATGTAATGAGTTCAGTTTTGCACTGAATGCTTTGGGCTAGCTTATTAGTTTTTTTCCCAGTTTTATTAGCACTCCTCAGAGAGTCACATTATTCACATTTATTCTTCCCCTCCCTTCTTTTTTCTCTTTCTTAATCTGAATGTTAAGCCCCCTACAATCTTGCTTTGGAGAATAGAAGAGTGAGGCAGTTTCTTTTTCTTTCTTTTTTTTTTTTGCCTTTTTTTTTTTTTTTTTTTTTTTTTTTGCCTGGAGCTCAGGACAGGCAGTTGGTTGCAGCCAGTCAGACTGTATTTTATTACAGTTACCCTGAGAGACTTAAGTGCCCACTGGGGACTTAAGAGTACTCAATGAAAGAATCATGCTGAGATGTGCTGTGGCAGCAAAAGGTTTAAAACATGGTTTGGATATCATAAAGTTAAATTGATCTTCACAGTGACAAGAGACAGCAATAGATAAGGTCACTGAAAAATTTATCTTATTCAGGTTGATGTGCAGAAGGCATAAGTAAGTATGGAATTTAACATTCTGTCTTTGACCTAAGGTAACTAATTGTCCTCTCTCCCTGTTGACACAAAACTAAACTTCATCTGGGGTAATGGAGGCTCCAGCACTTCCATCCGCGGTGGCAGATGCTAGTCTTTTTATCTTTCTACAAATGTACTTCTCAGTCAGTACCCAGTTAAAATTGCAAATGCTTCTGAGCATAACTTGGTTTTGAGTTAATGGCCAAACCATGCTAAAATTTCCCAGGCAAGCATCTGTGAATATGAGTCAAAATCCATATTCATTTTAAATAAGGATGAAAGGCATGGTGGACTAGGCACTGGATTTCACCAAACCTCTTCAGGAACTAATATTTGACTCATTTCAGTTATAATTGATCTCTTGAACACTTGAAATTTTTCTTAGAGCACCTTACAAGACATGAACCAAAGCATGGAGAGAAATGTTAAAACTGTGTTGTTGCCTATTTAATAGCTGAAAGGATTGCAAAAAAAGGCATACAATTCAGAAAGTCTGTTCCATAAAAATGTATGTGAAACAAGTTTTATTAACTTCATGCAAAAAATACATTTGAAAGATCATAAGCATTTTTGGTTTCCACTTAATTCTTCACTATTATTTACCATAATTGGTAAAATATTTTACAGCTAAACTTTATGCACATGTTGAAGTCCTTATTCAGCAAAGCACTCAGGCCTCGCCAAATTGAAGCTGTTGATTACCTTGTAGTAAATTCTATGTCCCCAGTTCTAGCAGCTATTTAAATTCTTAATATTTATTGATTTCATTGAAGGTTATTCTGTTACTACAGTATGTTTTTGGTGTGCTCACAGAAAGCCATATTATTAAAGTAAAATTGTACTTCCCTACATCTTTATTTACAAGCAGTGTCTGCAAAACTTTATGTCCAGTTTAGTAAGTCCGGGGATAGTTTGTGCAACTCACAGCTGCTCATTAGCAGTCGCATTACTTCATTTGTTAAAGTATTTTGGGGTAGAACTAAAATAAGTGTAGGTGAACAGGACATTTTGTATTTTGGCTCTTAATCATTCTGTATAACCATGTATTCTACTCTAAGCAAGTGCATTTTCATTCTATGAATTTGAAGAGTCTATCCTGCCTATATGTTGAAATGTCATTTGCTGCACAATTTTAACATTGTGCAAGATGCTTGGAAGTCTAAATTAATATATTAATGAATATTTTACGCTTTGTATTATGATTTTCAAAACTTTATTTAAAAGTAGGCCACAGAACCTTCATTTTATTGAATTAGTAGAGCATATGATATTATATAAACTGCAAACAGAATGCTTACAAAAATCTCTTTTATACTTTAACATGCACAACTTTCTTCTTTTGCCCTTTTCCTGGCTTATAAATGCTGTCATTTAACACAATGCTTTCCACTAGGAAATGAAGTAAAACAAAGCTAATTTTTCATCTGATATAAAAAGAACAGTTTATTTTCTAACATTAATATACATTCTACTGAAAAGTACCTTCATTTAAGGGTAGTGTTATAATCATATGGAAGTTTCTTACTATTCGCATTGATGGAGCAGATCTAGTTTTGAAATCTTTTTAGCTTTTCTTTGTCATCATCAACAATTTTAAAACTTCCCTATTTTAATTTTTAATGCATAAGTAAATCATTAACAGGTTTAAATACAATTGTAAGTTTCAGAACTGCACACAAAGGTTCAAAAATCTAAAAAAAATATATTTTTTTTAAACGTTACCTGTGATTTTAGCAACAAGATAATCTAACCAGTGTTTAGAATAATCACAACAGCCGGCAGGATTGTTTGAGATTATGCAGAGAATGAAAAGGTTTGTCATGGACAGCTATACTACATATAAAACACTAAATACTGGTACTTAGTTCTGTGTTTTATGCACACACATGTAACATCTATCCTGTTTATGAAAACTTTTATTTCTTTTTTTTTTTTTTTGCTTTATTCAATGCCATGACCATAGATCTGTTTAGTACTTTCTGACTAGGTAGATTGACTATATAGTGGAAAACCAAAAAAAGACTTACTTATGAGTTTACATTATTTTATTAGGCACAATGGATTTACAAGTAAAATAATGTAATGAAGGATTTTGACAGTATTTTAGATTACAGAATTTGAGAAATGAGATAAAAATCCTTTGCTTATATAAAATGGCACAGATGTCAGGACCTATTTTGACTTTTCTGAGAAAAAACTGATACATAAAGAAAGAAGGCTATTTATTAGTATAGGTATTATGGGGTGTTGGCTGGAGGAAATTGTGATTCACTTCATCACAGGGATGATTAAATTTGTGTGTAATTCTTCACAGACAAATGTTTTACAGATGCAGTAAACTGAAACAGAGCTTCTGTTTTGTGTTTGATAGATAATATGAAGATAATGGGAATAAGTCCATGTTGATACACTTGTGTGTAGACAAGTGGTATAAATCTATGCAATGATCTCGGGGAAGATCACTTAGTACTGTTTAAGTAGTAGAAAAGAGAAAGCTTGATAAAAATTAAATAATATATTTCTCAAAGAATATTGTTAAAATATGTACTAGCACTATAATTTAGCTAAAACTAGGATCCTTAATAAATTATATTTTAGCAGGTTAATATAGAAAAAGTAATTGAGATCAGTAGCAGGCAGACTGAAGTTAAGCTTTAACCATCTTTTTGCAGTTGCTTCCCAAACCTACACTTCTTTGATATGCTGACTCCTTTTCTTTCTATATTGCATTTGTCTCTCTGTCGTGCATCCTCTCAAATATCTTTGCTTTGTCCTTCTCAAGGTTCACATAGTCCTTTCTTCTGATTAAGTTCTGTTCTCACTCATCTAACACAAATGCTTGCCAGTCAGTGCTAGATATGACAAGTAAAGAGAATTTGTGTCACACAGGAAGTGCTGAGATTCTTTTTATTATTTTGGCCTCTATCTGCTAAAAAATTAAAATACAGAACTCTCCTTTTCTTTTTTTTTGAGCAGAAATTGTTCAAAAAATACCTTAGTATACATCCAAATATTTTGCTTGAGTAGCATTAACATTAAACAGTATGTTTGCCAGAGATACTTCTGGTGACTGTTGAAGGTATTGGGTCCCTTTTATCCCATTCTTCCTGATAGTTCCTGCTTTCTTTTGCCCCAGCTAAATGGATAGATTATACTGGACATGTGCCAATTGTGCATTTCACCCTGATTTTCTAGTGGGAAATATTCTGCAGAAATTCCTCTCCAGAAACTTCTTTCAAATTTTGGATTAAACCATTTTTTTCTTTGAGGGGAACATTTCATGAATGCAGTGCAGTTACAATATTTAGTAATTCCCATGAGGATTAAAAAATGAAAATAGATTCTCAAGTCTGGTTATGGCCCTTTGGCTCCACTGAGATTCTGTAAATGACTTTATTCAACCATAAATAACCAGAGGAACATTTTTCTGCAGGCACATCTGTGCCACTGATGAGCCGTTAGTTTTTCCCCTCAGGCTTCTGTGCTGGTAGGAGGCATGTTGAGAGTGATGCAGCTGACCTTCATCACTCCAGATGAATCCTGTGCTAGCATTGGCCTCATTAAGGACCCAGAACCATTAGCATTAGAGTGGCCGTGGAGCAGATTGTCAGATGAGGAATATCTGCTCTCTAAATCCCATTATCGTTTGTACTGAGTGGAAACTGTAGTTTGATTGTAACTTAATTCTGAATCCTTATATATGCAAGAGTTTCTGTCCCAGTCTGTAAAGTGTGGTTAATTTAATACTTACTTGTTCAGGACACTCTCAGTAAGGAAATCTGCCGCTTCAGTATTACTCCATAAATACTTGAACATAACCAATATCACACTTATTAGCAAATACTGCTACTTACTGGGGAGAATCAGTTCTTTTAATGAAGGGATCTTCAGATGAAAATGGCAGTTAGGTCTTTGACTGTCCCACATGAGATTGATTTTGTCCACTTACTTTTTTAAAAGCTTTCTGTCCTTCCATCGCTGTGTACGCTGAACCACTGTGCCAAGTGGCTCACAGCCGACTTCACTATTGTTCCTTATTCCTTCTCACAGTACTGAAACAGCCCTTTTCCAGACAAATGAACCCACCTATCAGTATAATTGATTTTGAAGTTCCCCAAATAATATCTCTTTTGAAATGTTTTGGTTTTTTTTTTTTTGTTAACCAAGAAATTCTCTCAGTGGAATTCTAAAGAATTTGTACTCAAAAGACCAGCTAGCACCTTGTAAAACTCTGCATAGGTGGAGCACATACTGGAGAGTGAGCGACCTGAACCTTGTGAAACTTTTTTCTTATGGATTGTGCCAGTAATTCATGTCTTTCACACTTTTAAATTGCTCTGTGCAGTATGCTTTTAAGTGAAGTTGCATATAAAACTGTTCACATTTCAACTGATATAGAATGAAGCTATCACTTACTTAGCATTTCTCTCAGAGTGATAAGATGGTATCTATTTGTTTTCTATTTTGAATAGTTAGTTTTGCTAATATAATTTGGAGATGTTTATTTTATATACTTATTAATTCTTAATGTCTTGGACCTTAGAGGCTTCCTCAATTTCTTCTTCCCAGTCAGATCCTCAAAACTGAGATGATGGGCAAGGAGACACAATGCCTAGAAAAGTAAAATTTGACATATGTATCCTGTAAATAAGATGTATGAGGTTTCAGACTGTGGATTATGGTTTCCCTAAACACTAGGGCAATTTAGCAGAAGCTATGGTCACTACCTGTTTTGTTATCAAGATTAGATCTTCCTTTTTTTTTTTCCTTAAAAATATAAATATTAATTTAAACAATAATTAATTTAAGGAAGATTTAGAGATTAAAATTAGACTAAATTATGACAGAAATGTCATTCAGTCTTCATTAATAACTAGCTCCTGTGTTATCTTCAGTTGACTTTTAATGCTGAAATTCACTACGTCTTAGTTGTCCAACAAAACTTCAATATTATGCCCTTTATAGTTTTCACTGTTCTGCTAGTCTTGTGGTTTTGTTTAATGAGAGGGGGCCTAAGGTGGTAGCTTCTGTAGGAAACTGCTAGAAGTTGCTCCCCTTTGTTCAGTGGACTTGACTGGGCCTAGGGCGGACCTGCTGCTGGCCAAGGCCGAACCGATTGGTAGCAGAATGTCCCGTGATAATGCCTCTATGATAACGTATTTAAGAAGGGGAAAACAAACAAAAAAAAAAAAACGGAAAAGAGAAAATGTGAAGAAGCTGAGCAGGGGCAGAGGCGCGGGGGGGAGGCACAGGCCTCATGGGCCTTGCAGGCCTCACCCTCTGGCCTTTCGCCAGGCAGCCAACTGGGCCCGACTTGGCCCGGCCTGGCTGCAAGAAGTGGAGAGGAGATGAGAGGGATGATGTGAAGAGATTCTGAGAGGCGTCTGCCAGCCTATTGTGAAGAACTTTTCTTGTGAGAGGAACGGCTGCAGACACTAAGGTCAGTGAAGAAGGAGGGGGAGGAGTAATGTGGCTCCTGGCCAAGAGTCCCCTGCAGCCTGTGGTGATGACCATGGTGGAGCAGGTTGACCCCTGCAGCCCATGGAGGCCACGGAGGAGCAGAGATCCACTTGGAGCCCGTGAAGGACCCCACATCGGGGGAGGTGAGTGCCTGAAGGCGGCTGTGGTCCATGGAGGGCCCACTGGGACAGCTGTTCTGGAGGGACTGCACTCCATGGAAGAGATGACCCACGCTGGAGCAGTTTCATGAAGGACTGTGGCGTATGGGTGGGACCCCACGATGGAGCAGGGGAGGAATGTGAGGAGTTTTTCCCCCAACCATGAAGCAGCGGCGTAAAACAACATGTGATGAACTGACCGAAACCCCATTCCCTTTTCCCCTCCCTGTGCTGCTCGGGGTGGGGAAGGTAGTAGAGATAATGTTAAGCTTGGGAAGAGGGAGGGGTGGAGGGAGGTTATCTTGTTCTGTGTCTCATTATCCTGCTGTTTTTAGTAATAAATGAATAGTTTTCCCCAAGTCAAGTCTGTTTTGCCCATAACAGTAACTTTAAGGATTTTCTCCCTGTCCTTATCTCAAACCTTGAGCCGTTTTTCCTTATGTTATCTCCCCCTATTCTCTTGGAGGGTGGGGGGAGTGAGAGAGAGACTGCGTAGTCTGGTCCGGATCGGGGCTGAACTACAACAGCTAGAATGGGTAGAATAGGTGTGTTAAAATAAAATAGATCTTATTTTTTTACAGAATGGATGCAAATTGATGTCTTTTTCCACTTGCAAAGTTTGAATATTTTCTAGAACTTTATTTTCATATGTAAATTCCATGCTAATATCAAATAGTCAAATTATCTCCTTCAAGAAATTTTATTTTTAGTTTTTCACCATCCACTACCCATAAGAAATTAAAATCTTCCCCAGAGACTCATGTGAGAGAGTCAATACATGCAACTAAGTTAAATTTCTTTATTTCTTACTCCCATGTTCTCTGTAGTTGTAGGTCCTCAAAAGGGAGTCCAGTTGCCTCTTCTAAGTCCTCCTCCAACATGATATTGATAGGTACCATAGCTTATGGAAGGTGTTGTTCTTATGGAAGTGTGGTCTGGTTAAGCATTTCTGTAGAAGATGCTCACCATAGCAAAGTATAGCAATCGGCTGAGTATTTCGCTTCTTCTATTGCAATAGAATGCATACTCTTTTAAATTAAGTGTATCTATCAATCCTGACTTGATTATTACTTGTTAAAATAATAAATTCCAGAGTTCATCTACTGCTTTTTCTATTTATGCTTCACTTAAGGAAATACCACACTATTTTTATAGCCCACTTGGACTCCATTTCTACAGAAAGTAGAGGGAAAAAAAAGAACTAGTGGCATCCTACTACAATAGTATCTATAAGCAGTTGCTTCCAATAAATAATTATTGTATTTTACCTATGGTTCATGGTACTTCCTTCTTCATAAAACAGCACAGAAGAGCTCTTCACAGTTTCAGAAGGAGATGAGCAGGAAGATCTTTTGAGTACACAGTGGACTTTCTGTCTTAATAGCCTGTTTGTTGGGTAAAAATCCTGAAATGCTAGCTAATTATCAAAAAGCAGAAAGAGGACTGTACCAGCTAATTGCTGCAGTAGGACTTGTTGAACTTCAAGAACACTAGGGAAAAAATGAATATAATTCTTGCTGTGCTTGATTGTAATCATTCAGATTTAGCAGAAAAATACCAATTTAACTAATAAAGTTAAACCTAAAATATACAAATCTAAGGGGGCAAAACATTTTTATCTTTGAGCATTATGTAAGTGAGAGAAAAAAAAACAGATGTAGGAAGGGATCGTTGGAGAAGATCTGATGGCAGAACATGCAAGATATAAAGCACTCTTAAGGGTTAGGATGTGTAGTGAATACTATAATTTTAGTAAAATAAAAAATCAAATAACTGTATTTTGACCATAGCAGAGAAGATGAGTATTTCATCCTTAAAAAGAAGAATTTGGTAGGAGATGTAGAAGATTATAAATGCCTGCCATTCAGCAGAACTTTCCCATGGTCACTGCTTTGTAATGCACAGTCGTAGGTAGGCTCATAAACTGGCTGAGTTAATGCCAGCATATGCAGTCTATATTATCAATATCTAAAGTGTCTGCAAAATCCAAATCATAAAATCAAATTAGAAGAAACTTTGCTTACAGTGATGTTGTCAACCAAGCACCTAGGTGATACAGTTTTGCAATCGCACAAAAAAAAGACAGAGATAATAGAAATAAATCAGAGCTTGAAATCAGTCTGGGTCTTGAAGGTGACAGTCTCACTCTAAACTCTAAATGATCAAGAGAGAATGAGACCCTGAGGTTGAAATTTGCTATTGTTCAATTGAATTCAGAGTTACTTCTGCTTGTAGCTGAGGACTAGGCTTGGAACTCACAGACCATAATAATAGTTTGGCAAACTAGTCTTGATTAAACCATAGGGGAAAAAAAAAGTAAATTGTTATAGACATATTATAGAGTAAGATATAGTATATTTTTACATGTGAAAATAATTCTACCCATTGCTGCCATATAGAAGTTGCCGACAAGTTATAAGAAATCAACTTGGCTTTGAATTAACACTGTTTAACTAATTTCAATTAAAAATGGAGACTTGGCAGAGAAAACTTTGCCTATTTGTGTAAACTTAAGTTCTTTAAATATAATTATATATTTAATATGTCACTTCCATAAAGATCAGAAGAACTGTATTGATCTATGAATGTTAGCCAACGTAAAACAGCCTGGTCTTATCATTAATTAATCTTGTTTAATAAACAACACTAGTGATCAAGTTACAGAGATCATAACAAAGAAATCACAATGTGGAAACAGCAAGAGAGCGATGATCCTTCTCTCTTTCTCATCAGTATACTGTCTATGAAAGGCTAATGTAATTACAGTTCATAGTTTATAGAATTGCAGTATTGGTGGGAATACGTGTAAGACAGAAAAGAAAGATTTGAAGAGAATAGCACTTCTCCCCTGAATTCAAAGCTATTTCTTTTGGGAACAGTCTAATCAATATGATTTGGTTTCTCAAAGAGAATTATCTTCCTATTATTTTTACCTATTTCATTTTCTGTAATGTGATACCCAGTAGCAAAAATAGGATAAGGTAGTCCTAGCAAATAAAATAAATATTCTGATAGCAATTGAAATGTTACTAGGGTTGCTCATAGTCAGTAAAGGTCAATGAATAACTAATTTGGAGAGTAAGAAATAATGGCATGCCTTTAAAAAATGTTTTTATTAAAGGGAATGTAAAAACTCTGGAAAATTTTGCTGATATATGTTGTCAGGGATTAACTTTATTGTCTTTAACTGCCATCTTGGCAGATGGAAGAAAACTCTTAAGTTTATTGAGCCAAATGACGTATGTGCCTGCTTGATTCTCCTCTCTTACCAACCTTCTCTATTTTTCCACTTTTCTCTAAAAGTATGTCCTAATGATTATAAAATGTTCTATGAAATTTTGGAATTTATGTCCCACTGTGTTCAAAGATGCAGTGCAACATACAGATATATGATGTCATCCAACAGTACAGGGACAGATAGGTTATTTTGGGAATGCTTGGTAGAATATCACGGGGGTCAGGAGCAGGGGATACTGGTCACACACAGAGAAAAGTTGCTGGGCTGAGAATAAAAGTTCATTTTACTTGAGGAAGGAATGGAGGGGAAAGTCTATCTTTACTACCTGTGGTTGTGTAAAGTAGATGTCTGCAGAGGCTCTCTTCCTTCACGTGCTGAGTAGCAGAGCAAACACAGAATTAAGAGTTGGATTATTGGATTTTGATGAAATTCCCAAAGTCAAACCTGCTACTTTACTTTCAGAGCTGAAAGTGAATGGCATAGCATTTCAAATATCATTAATTTTGAAAGCTAATGAAGATCAACTTATTTAAATAAGAGAAAGAAACGCAGGGTTAGAAAGTGTTGAAACAATTTAAAAAATCCTTTATTTGCACATGGAAAAGTAGTGGTGTTTAACTGAGTAGCCTAGTAGAAGATTATGTAGTTGGCTCAACATGCTTTGTATTTCAGCATTCAGAATATGCTATAAACTGGAAGGGATTTATGAAAGTCAAAGGTATAAGTGATTGATTAGGTGAAGTTGTATCAATACTATAGTTAAAAATAGGAAAATATACTCTTTATACTGCTGACGATTATGAATTTGTTGACTTTTTTTTTCTGTGGATAAGAGTCCAGGAGGCAGGCATACACTGAAATGAGAAGATAATAATTTTCTGAGGTCTCTAAAAGAGTCAAAAAGCTCAAGACTTCCTTTAATTTTTGCCCTGACATTATTGAAAGGTTCCACAGAAACTTACACAAGTTTTGAAGAGGTCTGTGACCTTTCTTGAATCAATGCTAGATAAGTAGTAATAAAATAGGTCATTGGAGTTGCCTCCCTTAATCTTAAGATTTTGTTTTTCTCAAAGCACCTTTTTGTTGTCACATGGTGACAAGAGTTTAATAGCATTGGAATAATCATTACACAAGATCCTTGCAAAACAGATACCTCTAGAAATTCTGGTCTGTCCTCTCATTATTATGGGAAGCAGTAACTCAAATATCTCCAAAATCCCTCCCAAAAACATGGCTTCAACTCATCTTCTCATGTCTGTGAGCCACCTGCCTGTACATCTGTGTAGAAAATTTTCGTCAGAATGGTCACAATTACCAATTGTTGTTGTGTTTTTAATTTGCAAGGACTTCATTTTGAACTCTCTTCTCTTGCTGTTTACATTGCATGCAAATATTTTCCTTGGTAATACTAAAGTGAACAGTGATTACAGCTGCAGTACGATTAGAGTTGTTCCACATGGTGGCTGGAATCAAGCAGAAACAAGGAAGACCCAGGGAACTATAGGCCAGCCAGTCTCACCTCTGTGCCTGGCAAGGTAGTGGAGCAGACTCTCCTGGAAACCAAGCTAAGGCACATGGAAAATAAGGAGGTGATTGCTGACAGCCACCACAGCTTCACTGTTGCAATAAGGACACGGACTCCGTGGATGGTGTACCGGAGACCTTTATTGTCTGTCAGCCTAAGTCTTGTATCTTTTCTCAGTTACATGCAGAATGCACGCGCTTAATCATCTAATTCAATTGGCAGCAGTATACTGTTCACGCGCCTTAAACTTCATTTGGATTTGTTATAGATTTTTACTTGTCTTTACTATTTTTGCCTTTGGTATTTACTTATCTTGTTCTAATTGCTGTTCAAGGACATAGCTCAAATTCTTCAATATCAGACAGCTGTGCTGCACTCTCTGTTCCCACACTTCACTAAGGGCAAATCATGCCTGACCAATTTGGTGGCCTTCTATGATGGAATTACAGCATTAGTGGATAAGGGTGACCAACTGATGTCATCTACCTGGAATTGTGCAGAGCATTTGACACTGTCCCACACAACATCCTTGTCTCTAAACTGAAGAGACATGGATTCGATAGACAGACCACTTGGTGGATAAGGAATTGGTTGGATGGTCACACTCAAAGAGTTGTGGTCAATGGCTCGATGTCCAAGTGGAGACCAGTGATGAGTGGTATTCCTCAGGTGTCAGTATTGGAACCGGCCCTGTTTAACATCTTTCTTGGCAACATGGACAGTGGGATAGAGTGTACCTTCAGCAAGTTCACCAATGACACCAAGCAGTGTGGTGTAGTTGACACGCTAGAGGGAAGGGATGCCATCCAGAGAAACCTTGACAGGCTGGAGAGGTGGGTGCATAAGAACCCCTTGAAGTTCAACCAGGCCACGTGCAAGGTCCTGCACATGTGTCGAGCAATCCTAGGCAGAAATATAGGCTGGGTGGAGAATGTGTTGAGAGCAGCCCTGAGGAGAAGGACTTGGGCGTACTGGTGGATAAGAAGCTCAACATGAGCAGGCAATGTGCTTGCAGCCCAGAAAGCCAACCACATCCTGGGCTACATCAAAAGAAGCATGGCCAGCAGGTCAAAGGAGATGATTCTCGCCCTCTGTTTCTGCTCTTGTGAGACCCCACGTGGAGTACTGCGTCCAGGTCTGGAGCCTCCAATGTAAGAAGGACATGGACCTGTTGGAGCAGGTCCAGAGGAGGGCCACAAAGATGATATGAGGGCTGGAGCACCTCTCCTATGAGGAAAGACTCAGAGAGTTGGGGCTGTTCAGCCTGGAGAGGAGGAGGCTCTGGGGAGACCATATAGTGTCCTTCCAGTAATTAAAGGGAGCTTATAAGAAAAACAGGGAGAAACTCTTTAGCATAGCCTGTTGTGATATGATGAGGGGTAATAGTTTTAAAATAAAGGGAGGTAGATTCAAATTGGATATAAATTAAAAAATTTATGTAATGAGGGTAGTGGAAGAATGGAACAGGTTGCCTAGAGAGGTGGTAGATGCCTCATCACTGGAAACATTCAAGGCCATGTTGGGACAGGGCTCTGAGCAACTTGCTGTAGTTGAAGACATCCTTGCCTCTTGGAGGGGGATTGGACTAGATGTCCTTTAAATGTCTCTTCCAACCCAAACTGTTTTATGATTCTATGATTCTATTCAATTTAGTGACCTAAACTGATTATTTGAGTGAGGTTTTTTTTTTGTCAGGCTACTTAACTAGTGTCCTGGATTAACATTAGAAATGCCCTTCAGGGTGAGAGCTGTGGACTTGTTTGTTCTGCATTTTGTCTCTGACCTTGGCCACTATCAATATGTTTACATTTTGAAGCACTGCACCTGAAGCTGGGTAGGTTACAGAGGAGGTTGCTATATTGTGGACAGTTTTAAGCAGTGTTACACTTACTGAGTTGCATTACCTCATGTTGTTCTGTACCATGGATAGATTTAGTATTGTCTGTAGATGTTTAGCCAACTGGTGGATCTGAGTTTTAATAGCTGTTTAGGTTCTCAGGACACATATAGATTAAATGGCCCTTACTTTCTTTAAATTAAAGAGAAGGACGTGATGAAATGGCTGTGAAAATCCTGTTAGAAACCTATCGTCAACAGGTCTTTTGATGCTTCTGCAGCCTTTCTGGTTTTGAAGCTGTAGATTTTGAATGTCTTCTATGGTGTCTTAACACTTTTTTAACCATATGTTTAAGGAATATGCACTTGGGTGAAAAACTCCGGTCACTACCCCAAGTATTCTACCTTTTTCAGTGAATTCAGATATTTCTGTTTTTTTTTTTTTTTGTCATAAGCCTTTGTGTATGGAGTAATGGTGGGGGGAATCAAAATTAAACAATATACTGACACTTGAAACATTATTGTTGGAATTATAGAATGAGTTGCACACTGCATCTGAAAAAAAATATGATCACAAGAAGCCAGACAGGTCAATGTGTTGCTTGCTGCAGAAAATTGAGAGGCAGAGGAAAAATGTCTGTGCATGTAAGAGAAAGAAAGGGAGGTAGATTTAGAAGCTGGCAGATTCAGCAGAGAAAGGAGCCAAGAAAAACAGATGCCAGATCTAAATACCAATTCTGTAAGGACTGAATCACTTATTCAGCAGCCATACATTGACTGCCTACAATAATTGTCATGGGTACAATGCTGTTGTCTGCTTGGGGAAGAGTTTTTGCATAGTCAGACTGAAATTATTCAGAGAGGTCAAAAATGGCTGTGAAATCAACTGTCTATTTTTCGTTTATACAGATACTATAATGATCCAGATGTCTGCCCTTCAACAAATCACTGAGCAGCTCTCTGGGCTATAAACACAGCTTTCAAAACACATTTGACAACTTAGATTACATATTGCTGTCTGATACTCTGTAATGTATATATGTGTCCAAATATATATTTTAAACATATTTGCAATATCTATTATCATCCTCCCTTTGACAACTTATGCTATAATGATAAAAGATATAAAAGACTACAGAAATATGGATTAGAATAATCATTGTCATATGGCTTAATCCTATATAGTTTGCAATAGATTTAAAAAGCTGTCATTGATATGATATGGCTTTGGTTCATACCTAAAGTTGTCAAAGTCGTCTCTAACATTTGACTTTGTTGTCAACTTTTGTAAAAGCCTAGCATGTAGAATGAAGGGACTTGAGAATCATCAAGTTCATTCCTCTGCTCCAATACAGGATAAATTGTATCAGAAACTTTCTGAAAACTGTTTGTCTAATCTGCTTCTAAAAGCCTCTAATGAAAGAGACTCTTCAGTCACATTCAGTAAATTAATGCTAAAAGAAAAAGAACACTCTGTAGAAAAAGGACTTTGAGCTATCAAAGTTATGCAGCTACATAATGACTTAGAAAAGCCTTCACCATATTGTGTGCATTCTGTTTATTGAACCATTTCTAGTCTAGCTGTACATGTAGATAGATAGAGAAAAGATAAAAAAGATAAATTTAAAGATAAATTTAGAGCAGTCAATGGATACGTGCTGTTAAGTCATATTATTGTACAAAGTAGAAAGTATAAATAAATTCTGTTGACTGCAATTTTCATGGATGATGGTGTTAGAAGTAAGATTTTCTCTCTTTTGAGTTTGACATACTGAGTAATTTTAAGAAATACTCCAATATTTTAATATTATTTTATGTAAAACTTATGTGTATTTTTAAGATAGAAGAGCAAATTGTTACAGCTGCTTTTTCAGGTGGTGAACTTCATTGGTTTTTATGAATAGTATCTTGGTTTTACAACTGATTTTGATTCTTCACCAATTAGAAGTAAGCAAGCTAGTAAGCAATTCTGAGTTTCCATAATATATACAGTCACGTGCTGCCAGTGAAGATGATGTAGCTTTATATAGGTACACAGGTAGGCATGGTAGGACCCAGAGCTATAGGTATTAATTTAATATTGAACAAATATCCACTCATTCTGATCTTAGAATTAGGGAGATGCTGGTAGAAACAAGCCATGCCTGTCACTCTACTGTTAAATGTTGAAAGCTATGTTTGTTCCAGCAATCATACTGTACCATTGTTGCAAGAATGAGTCAGTATTTTCAAAGTTAGCATAAGGCAGTATCTTAATGCCATAATAATTTTCTAACCTTAAAGCTGGAAATAAGTATTATATCTTATAAATGAGTGATAAATGTTTGCTCTTAAACAACGATCTGTTTAATAAATGGTAAACCATAAAAGTAAAATGTCAAATAAAATGAAAACTTCTGCCTATTATTGATTAATAAATTTTCCTTGGTGCTTTCTGTAAAAGTAAGGTAGTGTACTGACCATTATTTTATTTTAGCTACTTAGATTGTGTATATTTGAAAACTTATTATTGCATTTTCACCTTTATGTGTTGATCTATTTAAAACCACTGTGAAGGTGTTGCAGAATGTTACTAGGTACTTATGTTTCAGCTGAGATGACAGTCCAGGATAAAGTGATTCCAATGTATAAAGTACATTAGGACTGCATAAGAGAAAGGACTATATGAATGTAAATCATTGTTATTATTAATAGGAAACAGTATTGATAAAGAAAGATAAATAAAGAAGTAATATATGGCCAATAATAAACTGCAAGATAGCCAAATTGGATACTGACGTCAAATTTACTACCCTGGAAAGCAACCAAAGAGAGTTCATTATCTTATTCAGTGGAAGGCTTTGTGTTACTTCATCAGGGCACAGGAAACATATTGTATAAAGGAAAATGTTCCATGTGAGAAATTAAGTCAAGAGACTGGTAGATTTGCACAGTTATACAAAGCAATATTAAAAATTAAGGAATTAGTATTGCTTCTCTGTGCATAAAAACAGAAGATTACGTCTACGTGAACAGTTGAACTGGACTTCTATTGCTCAGCAAAGTCTGAGTTCACCCTGCATGCACATGAAAATTTTTCTAGAATCCATTCTGGGCCAAAATCTTGTCAGAATAGTCAGCTTGATATTTATGATTAGGAAGAGATTAAGTGTTGACTAAGAATGTATCCTCTAAACAAGTCATGTGCAGCAGAAGTCGCTGTTGGGAGACAAAATTATAGAGATAAAACTTTTATCTTAAAATAGAGATAAAACATTTTAAACTTTATTTTTAAAACTGTACCTGTAGAATTTTCCAGGGGTCAGAAAATCTGTAAAATATTCCTCTACTTCTTGCTATCTTTGTAGAGACTGGCAAGTTTCTCCTCTCTGTTATCTATCTAAAATTGATTCTAAATAATGCAGGACACAAATCTAAAAAGACAATTTGATTCCAAGATAAACTGTTCACAAATTAAAGTTGATATCTGATTGGAAAAGTATTGTGAAATTTCAGTTTACAGGTAGAAGAGAAAAAGCAGAATAGAACATGATTTCAGCAAAATTGTAAAACCCAATGCATATAAGACAGAATCTCTTAGCAGCTGAGCATGGTAGGAATAACAACGGTGGAAGGCTTTGTCGGAAGAGACAAACAGAAGGCGATATGGTCACTATAGAGGTTTTGGGTAATTCATCAGAAATGCTATACATAAATAAACAAATATCCTTTATGAAACCAGTAGGAATAGAAGGAAATATTGCAGGTTATTAAAAAATTCTTAAGAATTCCTGGACTACTTATTTAGACCATACAAAGTCTTTTCTATTCAAGAGACACATCAAAGTTTCTTTTTCCCTTTTCCTTTCCTTCCTTCCTATGAGAGACATAAAGAACTGCAATGAAAAACAAAGGCATTAATAAATAAACATTCAGAGGACTCAACAAAAAATGATCCTGAAGGAAAGCAAAGCAGAGAAGGACACTGAAAAGAACCATCACCCTTATCAGTAGTCATAGAATCATAGAATCATAGAATGGTTAGGGTTGGAAGGGACCTTCAACGGTCATCTAGTCCAACCCCCCTGCAAGGAGCAGGGACATCCCTGACTAGGTCAGGTTGCTCAGAGCCTCATCCAACCTGGCCTTGAACGTTTCCAGAGATGGGGCCTCCACCACCTTTCTGGGCAACCTGTTCCAGTGTTCTATAACTCGCATCGTAAAAATTTTTTTCCTAATTTCTAATCTAAATCTACCCCCCTCTACTTTAAAACCATTACTCCTTGTCCTATCACAACAGGCCCTACTAAACAGCCTATCCCCATCTTTCTTGTAGGCCCCCTTGAGGTACTGGAAGACCGCTATCAGGTCTCCCCGGAGCCTCCTCTTCTCCAGGCTGAACAGCCCCAACTCTCTCAGCCTGTCCTCATAAGAGAGGTGCTCCAGCCCTTTTATCATCTTTGTGGCCCTCCTCTGGACCTTCTCCAGCTGGTCCATGTCCTTCTTGTGTTGGGGGCTCCAGAACTGGACACAGTACTCCTGGTGGGGTCTCACCAGGACAGAGTAGAGGGGGAGAATCACCCCCCTCGACCTGCTGGCCATGCTCCTCTTGATGCAACCCAGGATGCAGTTGGCCTTCTGGGTCGCAAGAGTGCATTGCCGGCTCATGTTAAGCTTCTCATCCACCAGCATTCCCAAGTCCTTCTCCTCAGGGCTGCTCTCAATCCATTCCCCGCCCAGCCTGTATTTGTGCCTGGGATTGCCATGACCCAGGTGCAGGACCTTGCACTTGGCCTGGGAAACATTGTGAGAAAACCAGATTCAATCTGGGGTAAATTAATTCCCTGACAATCAAAATAAATATGTAATTACTGATTTGGGTATTTGAAAGAAAATAACAACAAACCAATCTTTTACACACTTAGGGAAAAGACTTTCCTTCCCTTTTTTCCATGCTCAACTTCGCTCCAAATTCCTTTCCTTCCTCCTTGTTATTGCTGTAGGTTACACTCAGTTCCTTCAGTGAGGCAATGCACCATGCAAGGTTGTTGTTGAGGAGGAGTTAGATCAGTACACAGTGGTTTTCCTCTGCTGCTCTTTACTTTTCACTTTTTTCTTCTGCTCTGATGTGGACTCTGCATGGGCTGCAATCCCTTCAGGGATGTACCTCCTCTTCCTCTGACCTTGGTGTTCCCTTTTTTATTTCTTACCCTTGTCTTCCCTCCTCCTTTTTCTCCCTATCGTTGTCTGACCTTTCTTAAATATAATTTCCCAGAGGCATCACACACGTAGCTGATGGGTTCGGCTATGACCAATAGTGGATCTGGTGCAGAGTTTGCTGGAAATGACTTGTGTCCAGCATAGGGAAGTCCCTGACCTCTTTCACCAGAGGCCACTGCTGCAGCCCCTAAACTATCAAAATCTTGTTATTTACACCCGATTTGAGAGCAAGGGAAGCAATGTCTGCTTATGTAATAAGAAGATGCTCTTTATGGAACAGAGATTAGGAACAAAGTATACCCTAGGAGTATACTGTCCTACTTTGCCCCTGCTATTAGGAGCAGCAATTCAAGTTCTCCCACTTCTCCTTTCTTCTCTCTCTCAGAATTGACCTGTTTTTTTTTAAAAAAAAGTAAATGGAGCTTCTTTGTTCTTAGTTTTAGTAGGTGCTATGTTGGTGACAGTTTAAATAATTTTATTTTCTACAATGCAGAAAGAGTATTTTAGTGAATTCTAATCAGACCTCTCGAAGATGGCCACACAAAAGTAGACTATGATTTAAAACTTTGCTTTGTTTCCTTCTTAATGTCAGTCCTCTGTAATCTAGACAAACAAATCCTGTTACTGCATGACTTTACATATAGTTTCAACAGACCGTACGTTCTTTGTACCAGTACAGCAGAGGAAAGCACCTGAGTTTAGGTTGGGATAGCTTCACTCATTCAATCTTTTTTTTTTTTTAAAAGTGAGTATGTCTCACAGTTTGTGACTACTTAGAATTCCAGTCTGGTACTTCGGTGATGAAAGTCAACAGGATGTGGCTGATACAGGAAACAGCTATTTTTAGGTAAAACTCCTGAAGTGGGATTTAATTCTAAGTCTTCTCTGCATTATTATTTCCGAAGCTGCTTGCCAGGCTTGAATGATACATGATTAATAATTAAACACATCATATTTATACATTCTTTACAATAGATGCATGAGAAGAAAACAGAAAATGAAGGGGATGGGAGAAAAAGGATTAGCAGCCTGTGATACTAAAAAGTGAAAATATGCTTCCATGGTAGTTCCTGCAAGAAAGACATGAGCTGGTAGTGGTAATAACTTATCTGCCAATCTACCTGTGTTTAATCTTTATGTATTAATTTCTGTACTCCTCTGTTTTCATACATGGCCCATTCTCTCTTGCTCAAGTGAATCAGTGGCAAGACTATTGTAACTGCATTAGGATTAAGGCTAGACTGCTTATTTCTGCTGAAATACGTGCTGGTAGTGACGATAGACATCAGTTTAAAAGTCGATACCAGATACATTCTTTCCTAGGTAGGGTACTGTGTAGTTAGCAGTATGGCCCAATGTCTTTGACTGAGTTGATGCTTCTATGGTTTTTTTTTGGCCTGTGACAATTATTTGCTTGTACTTACAACCAGAGCAAAATAATACTAACAATCAATTTCATTACAACATCTTCAGTGAAAATACTTGAAGACTCACATACTTCTGTACAACTGCCTGTGTTTTTCTATGTGCTGTATATTTCTGAGGACTACCAAAAGCTTAGTCTGACGAAGAAGGAAAACAGGCTAACTGAAAAAAAAAAAAAAAAAAAAATCACTACATGTATATATTTCCAGAGTAGACATTGACATTACTGCTGGCAACTACTGATTAGTAGGGAAAGTGTGAAGAAAACACAAGTCATCCATCTGCTTCATCCATCTGCTAAGAAAAAGAAGTATATTACCATTAGCAGGTCTGTCTCTATAGTTCTGTGAGTTCTGAGCGTATCTTCATGACAAGTGTCTTAGATACCAATATTGTTTAACTTTGAGGTTAACAATACTAAATAACATTTAATTTACCAAATTGCAAGCAGCTGTAAGTTTGTTAATTTTTGAAAGAAGTGAATAATAGATTATAAATTCCCAGATGTCTCCTTAAAGTTCATGATGACTTTAAAAGTCACTTTCAAAGTTCAGTGACTCTTTAACGTGTCCAATAAAATAGTTTGGTTTAGTATTAGATATATTTTATAATTTATGTTTCATATTGTTTTAGGAGAGGATTTTGGCACAATATGATGCTTTTGCTTCTCTTTATTTGCTTATATTTTATTTAAATGTTGACATACCTTTCAAAAGTGAAAGCAAGAAAACTGGGCTGTAAACTTCACTGGAATAGTATTCTCCAAGTCCATCTGTGGAGGTTATTGCTGAGGAGAGCAGTTTTATTGAACTTCTATATTATAAGTGTCAATCACAACTTCTGAAGAATTTTGTTCAATGTTCTTTATTTTTCAATATTCTGTATTTTATTTGTCCTATCGATTAGGAGCCTCAGAAAAGGAACAACTTTTCCAGTTAAACAAATCCCATCCAGAGATGGGAGCAGCATATGTCTAGCAGCTCCTTCTGTGATGTGTGATGAGATCTCCACTACATATCAGGCATTCAGCATTTCTAGAATCCAGACAATGCCAGATATTCTGCCCGTGTACACAGTGCTGCTGTGTAAACTCAGTAGGTTTTCTGCTTTGCACAGGATTGTGAGAATTGTTGCATACATTATTTCTGCTGCAGCACGTGCATAATAAGTCCTTTCAGAATTAAGTCTCATGCTGGTTTCAAGAAGTATACTGAAAAGGTTAAAGTCAAAGATCAAATCACCATCAGGAGAATTACTCCAACAGCTTTCTCCTGGCCACCTTCTTTCCCCAGCATCTTGCATACCTGATTAGAATGAACTTCAGGTCTGGAAGTTTTTGTTTGCTTTTTTTTTCCATTAACACAAATAGTTTTTGACACATACACTGCTTTAGGATGTTATTGGGTCACTTTTTAAGCCTTTTCTGTTATCTTAAGTGCTAAGAACTATTTTTTTTAAAAAAACAACAACCTATAATACTTCTAAAATTATGTAAACATTGCCTTACTTTTTAAAGGAAAATTAGCTAAGTGATGCAGTAAGATTTTTCTGCTATAAAATAAAAAAAAAATAAAAATACAGTTTTAAGTATAGAAAATGATTGTTGTGTAATATATACTCATCTCTTGAGTGCCCTCATCATTGATAATCAAGTGTAGGGCAGTGATCATGGAGGGAAGGCATCTGACAACGTCTTCAGGGTCGCCATTGTTACAAGACCTTCTTTCAGAGCAGTTGAAAGAGTCATAGTTTTGGAAGAAGAACCTTTGCATTTTGCTAGAGAAATTCCATTTAATTTCATTGAGTGTTTCACCTTATTGCAGAATTGAACTATCCATGTTATTTTTTACAGCAGTGATTTGTTTTGGTAGTCACTGTAAAGATTGTTGGCTGTTGTAGGGAAACAGAACGAATCACACCTTCTATTTTCTATCTTTTACACAGGAATCCAATTAGTAGATGAAACAACCAGGATCCACATTTCCATGTCTTTTTTGTCAATGCTTAGCCCCATTGAAGCAATGTCACCTGTGGACAAAAGTAATACATCTCGTGCCTGATTCACTAGAGAAAATGACATTGAAATGGTTTAGTAAATATGTTGATGTTTATTTTTAACAAAGTGTGAACTCCTCCTTTTCTGTTATAATAAGCTTGTTCTGTGAATAAGCAACATTTTTGAAACCTGAGTGTAGTACAGGTGATAAGAAAATTTGACACCTATTTTTTTAAAAGTATAGTTGTCAATGATTTGAAAGGTCTGTTAAATCATTTGATATTGAAGGCAATCATCTGCAATTAACATAATCTTCTATCAGAAGTAAAATAAGAAGTCATAATCTCCTTCCTTCTTAATTTTATGTACAAAAAATTCATATATAATATATATAACTTTGCTTAAAAATCTAAACCCCATATAATTTAAAAGGTCATAGTTATACAAGTCTTTGTAATAAGAAATATTTGAGACTTTGCTTCCTCAAAGATTTAAATGAAATAGTTTATTTTAAGCAGTTAATTGACAAATCCAATCTTCTCTCTTGTTCTTCAAGTTCATGGTATATAAAAAGAGGAAAGGAATTAATGGTCTATTATGTACATTTTGGCTTCCTTATGAGCTGTCACTGTAAATAGTCACATACACACACAAGACCTCTTTCTGTGCTGTAACATCAATGTAAAGAAGCATTTCAATAAGTGAAAATTTCATTTGCTCTCATCTCAAGGCCCTCTGTACTGTCAGCACAATATACTTGGAAATCAAATCCAGAGTATTTATAGCCATATGGATAAGAGTGGGCTACAATAACACTTTAAAATAAAATCCCACCAAAAGCCTTTTTTTTTTTTATTAAGGTGTTTGTCATATTTTGAATCTTTTGAGAGATTATTAGTTTGTGATATTTTTCCAGACTTGTTTACGGCTTTAATAGTTGCCATTCCTCATAACATTTATAACTGTATGGAAAAATATTCTGAGTTCAAGTATTTATCATTTCAAAACTCAAACCAATCTGTCACTGGCAGATACAAGGAAAATTACAGTATTTGCAAAACTTACAGAAGAGTCCTGTCCTTAGCTGTAGGATGACAATTAACTGAGAACACTCTTAGAGCTGGGAAGTCAAGCTGAAACACAAATCAATTTCTCTGTCGCTCCTCCCTGTAAATCTACAAGCAGAGATATTTTGAGGTGATAGGACAATGCAAACTTTTGGATTGTTGTTAAATGAAAAGATTCTTTTTTTTCCCCCAGCTTCTTTCATAATAAATACAACTTTATTTTGTCCTCTTTCATCTTGTAAGAAGTAGTAAGAAATACAGTATTGTCTTGGTTTTTTAGATTGAAGCATTTGCAAAAGAAAAAGAATAGCACAAAAAGAAATAAGATTGCAATTGCACTTGACTCTCAAGAAAGCACACTTTTCTTTCTTTCCAAGTAACTGCCAACTGATTGTGATTCATTCTTGCAGATGAATGTAACTTTCTTCTTTTCTTCTTCTATTGTCTTCCTGTATTGTTTAGACGAAGAGCACTAGGAAAACTATGTATAATCTTTCAACTATGTGAATGTATGTGCAAACTTTATGACTGCGAAATCAAATACATCAATACTTAGGAAGCACAGAACAAAAGACTGAAGCCATTTATGGTGACTTGCATTAAGCAATTTACTTTGTCCTTAGCATTGTTTAGCTAAGCTAATCATGGAAGATTAACCTTTAAAAATTTATATTGCAAAGTATGTTGATCTCATTCTTGGTTCTTAACGTTTTTAGCTCTGTAAACAACATTTGACATTTACCAATAGTAATGTCATGGACAAATGTTCTCCTGTTCTGCAAATAACAAAGGTTTAAATTGTTTTATCTTCCTTTTTTTTTTTGAGGAAGGAGTTGAAGATTGGCAGCAGCGCAGTCTTTTTTTTTTTTTTTAATGGTGAATTAAGTAATGACATCACTGTAGAGATCATTAGAAGTTAAATATTTAGCACTGAAAAATATCAGGCAAGCATTCAGATTTTTGAAGTGGCCACTGTTTCCTCATTTTATTTGAACAAAGCAAAAATATTTCAAAGAACAAATGTGAGAAAAACTGGTTTTAGGGTGTATTCTGATCCTAAATCACAGCAGCACTCTTACATGCATAGGTATGAACCTCTAAGCAGTCCCATTGCTTTTGGTGTGATGTCTCATATGTTTATACCTCCTTCTGATCTTTGCCTTCAGGTAGTGCTGTAATATAAATATTCAATATTGAGAATGAAAAAGAAATAACAATAATTCATGATAGATTCAGTGTTTACAATTCAAATATTCTAGTACCTTTCTTAACAGGACTTCTGAGGAACACTCTCTCAATCTTAAATTAGTCTTCCAAGCTTTTTTAAATCTATGGTCTGAGCACCCCTCCTGCTCCATAAATTTATGTGAAAAATCTACAAAAGGCAGTTAAGAAAGGAAAGTTCAAACTTGTTATGCAGCAACTTGCATGCATAAAGTTCCAGAGATTAAAAGAATAGGGGTTACCACTGAAAAGGAGGAGAATTTATGGGACAGGCTCTGCAGTAGTACTAATCCTTGATAGTAGTAAAAAAGTGCTACGGATCTTTTTTTTCCTGTAATACAAAAACCATCGTTGATATTTAATGGAGTTGGAGTATGCTTTTTTTAGCTTCACGAGACATAACATCTCAAAGTGTATAAGCTGTACTTAGATGGCATATACCTTGAAATACAAAACTGTTTCATACTCACCCATGTTTACTCTTCTATTAGAAACAAAAACTGCTGGAACAAGCTCAAGAAAGTCACATATGCAGTGAGGCCTGGGGACACCAAGTGAGAAGCACAAGTCATGTAAACGAACACTTCAAAACTAGACTGCTTTTGTAGAAAAGTTAAGGACATTGGGTTTTGAGACATTTTGCCACTGCTAGATGTAACTTGTCATTTTAGTTACCTAACTCATTAAGGATATATTTAAGCCAGCTTTTTCTCTGTTAGTGTTAAATCCAAACTAGAACTGGGCCAGGGCAGAAAATGGCAGTAGTTCATTTCCTATACCAAATATTATTCATAACTAAATTCTTAGGAAAAAGAAAAGCTACTGCAGCTTAATTTTCATTTTGAAAGTTTCTGAGAATTTCAGGCAGATTCTTGATTTGAAGAATGACTGTTAAGACACAGCATAGAATTTAGAAATGCAATTCTTGCTTCTGTTAGGAGCTGCTGCATCCACACAGCTTGGCAGAAACAATAAAGCTAGGCTTTAGATCTGCAACCAGAAGGGCTGGACCAGCCTTATATGAAGAATTTGGGTTTATGATCTTAGGAAGGGGGGAAGGAGGACAACTACTGTATCTCCTTAGCATCTCATGCAAGATTTAAAGGCTTTTCAAAAGTCCTAAGATTTGTTTTGTCCATTGTTTTGCTGACGCTGTTGAAGAACAATAGCAAATCACAGTACAGTACTTTCCTTGGTAATGTCTTCTGAGATGTATCACACTAGTCTGAGTGGTCTAGAATTCTACTTTCAGTTTGAGCTGGTTCTTTAATCTTACTTCCTAGTGCGTGGTGGTTTATATCTAAGCAGCTAACAGCATAAAGCAAAAGACAATATCAGTGTAACATAGTAATCAGAGGCTAGCTATAACAATGTGAGACTAAACTGCTTCTGAAAAATACTGTATGCCATTGCAGATTGTCTATATGACTATGTGCACACACATAATATTCATATACTATATTTGTGTAGAGCAAATATATGAAACACATGTGATGTTACACATTTGGTTCCAGTTATGATCATTGGAAATTGAGGTTTCTGAACTCCACACAGGAGATTCTCACAGCAGCCAGTCATGGATACCTATTTCACAGGGAAAATGTAGCCTTTTCTCTAGAGCTCTGAAAGTTTGGTTCCACAGGTGTGCTCAGTAAATGATACTTCAAAAAGCTCTGGCTCTTTTTAAATTTACTTCCTCTTTGAGCCACCATATTGGTTTTGATTCAGAACACTTTAATGGGGTCTGTTTCTATTTTTCTTTGCCAGTAGGCTGATAAATTTTTATTAATATGAAGCAAAACCTTTTCAATACACAATATTCCTAGTGGGTTATTAATTTTATGTTGAAATAAAGGAACTTTTTCCTTTTTTTCTCCTGACAGTTATTCCTGGTTTGTCTGTATTAGACCAAACTTCTACTCTCTTTATTACTGCTAAGACTTTTCTAAAATCAAAGAAAGAATGACTATTCCCAGAATGTATGGTTAAGAAAAATAAGATTTATAGAATCATAGAATTACAGAATGGTTTGAATTGGAAGGGTTCTTTAAAGGTCATCTAGTCCAACCCCTCTGCAAGGATATGTTATCCTGGTCCAAAGTTCTAGTGTGTTACCCTTTGATTCTATGCTACTATTTGTTCTTTCTCCTTTGGAATAAATGGGGGAAGACTTCAGACTTACGGGCATTTTGAAATAAAATGTTAGGCCTGTAGGTCATGGATTGGTGTATTAAACATACTTTTTTACTTCCTTCTACATTACTTAGAAAACGCAGAAAAAATCACACAGCTGACCACACTGCAGCTACTTAATGCTGCTGTAAATAGATCATAATAAGTATGTGGTGTACATGATTGTCGGCTGATAAATGAAAGGGTGCAGATTGTTCAGCATCAGTGGAAGGAGAGGAACAAGAAAAAAACCTTTCTGATTGCAGCTGCAAATGGTAGCAATTTTTTCTTCCTGCATTAATGAATGTAATTCATGTAATGCATATTACTTCATTCAACAGCAAAATTCTCACGCTCAGTTCACAGACATAAAGTATTTTAATTAAGAATATCAATGAGTAATGACAATCCACTTCCAGAAAAAGCAAAGAAAGACACTTCTTTGGCCATGTAGAAGGAGCTGTGATGCAAATACAATTTATCAGTGTAATAAATTCACTTTCCTAAAACTCTTTACCAAAATAATAGCATTTAAGCCACGTTCTGTTTTATTTGTCTGTTTTCCCTTTATAACCTTCCTTTATATGCAGTATTTGACTGCAAACCTGCATTGTACAGTCTCTAGTGATCAAATATTTTCATCCTCTATGAACACCACAAATTAAAAAAACCTTTCAGCAACTGAATTGCAACACAACATACACAAAACTAAAATAATTCATTGTCTAGAGACTATAACAAATTTTAATGTGCATTTACAGAGTAAACACAGGGCTGAAAGGGGTCAAACCAGTGGAAGTGAAAGCATGTATTACAAAATCCACACAGTACTGAATTACAAACTAAAAAGTGTTATTTTGTCAAAAAAAAGGAAATAAAGATGTCTATTGGTGGCATGACATATAGATAATATTAAAAATTGACTTGCATGAGGACCAAAGTATGTCTACTCTGAAGTTATATCACACAGACTGTAAGCAATTTACAGAATTTAAGTTAGTTTTGCATATACAGGAGTTGCAAAATTAGAGAAAACACACTGAAATATAGAATGCACACGAAAAAGAAAAATGTGTATATATAAACCTCCACGCAGTCATGAGGGGTTGGCCTAAGTCAGTAATTGCCACCATTGAACAAGAAAGAAACGAAAAAAGACAGGGAAAAAACCCACAGGTGAAAAAGAAAAGTAATAATAATAATAAAAAAAAAAACCAACTGAAGCCAAAATTATCCTCATTTGTTTTCCAGAAACAACATCCTCTAGTCTGTTTAGCTGCTTTGTAGAATTTCTTTTCTCCTCCCTACTCCTCATGAAAAAGAAAAAGAAAAAAAAAAAAACAAACCTCTTTGATAAAGTTTGTGGGCTGTTTTATTTGGGTCGATGTTAAATCACTATATCTTGTTTCATTATTTGGCCTCTGTTTGCTTCCAGGCTGAAATGGTTCTTTAAGCACAGGAAATCAAATGCCATCCATGGTTAATTCTGTAATACTGATGACTCGCAGGCCAACCCCTGAGAAGTCAAGGACAAGGCTTCTCCTTGCTGAAAGAAAAGAAAACTAGGTCTTGCTGTTACAAAATGTTTGATTACATCACATCAGTTCTCTTCAAATAAAAGATAGTGATACGCCAAAGAAAATAAGATATATCAAGAAAACATGTGGTATCCTCTTCTTTTTATAATATTTATTTATTTATTTTATTTATTTAGTATTTTTGTTTGTACTTCCTGAAGAAGGTGCTCCTTGTGTAGAGATTTAGAGTACATTGGGTGCAGAGTGGTGGTTGGAGGTTAGGGTCAACTTTGCTGTCCGCTCCGTGGATTTTACAGGCGATTTGCTCTTTGCTTTAAGAAGAGAAAGTGATATTGGAAAAAGTCAGCACTTTTAGATTAAAGCAAAGCACCCTTCACAAAGCCACAAACAAGAAGCAGGACAGAAAGTCCATGGCTTGTAGCTATCCTCGCACCTGCGGAAGAAGTTATAAGATATTCGCTCATCTTGAAGATTTCCAATGCTCCTTATAAGGCTGTTTTAAACACATACATTTATATATTTAATTAGCTCGCCAGGTTGGCTCTGGTGCCCATGAATGTCTTGGCATGCACTGCAAATAACAACACATACAAAGTATTTCAGTCCCAGGGAGGTTTTGTTTTGTTTTGTTTTCCTTTGCTTTTGTTTCTCGTCTGTCTTTTTAAACAATGTCATCCAATAAAACCATATACCAATAAGAACAAACCCAAGAACCTTCCTCCTCAGAGTGTTCTTTACAAAATAATTTCCAGCATCACATCATTGACTACTAACAAAAATGTTATCTAGTGGCTACAGAGTTTTTTCTTGTAAAGCAGAGGAAATACTGGCAAATGACTGTGCTATTTACAAGCAGGAAACAGAATGCTAAAAGGTTTGGAGCATTTATTTTTGAGACATTATCTTTTCCCAGATTTTTTTTTCTTTTTAAAAAGCTGTGAAAACAATGCTACATATCATTACTTCTAAAAACATGACTTTCTATCTTAAGTACGTTATCAGAATAGAAACATTCAGAACTAGTCTAATTAAACTGAAATATTCGCACACCAAGGACACGAGTATTTAGACGTCCAGTATACCAAGTCTCAGCACTTGGTGACACACTATATCTAAAGAATTACATTCAGAATTTGAAACATATTGTGTGAGGTAAAAACTATACATTTAATTTTGTTACACTATAAATAAAAGTTCCAATCATAACAGCGTAATTCATGATTAATAGTTTTTATAGCTGTGTTGTATACTTGAAAAGGATGAATGTTATTGATGGCTACAGGCATCAATTCTATAACATAGTAATAATGATGTTATAAGCCGTCCATAATAATGCTGGACTTTTAATAACTGATTATTTTTTAAAAATATATTAATCATGTATAAGCTATTTTAAAAAATAATTTAATATTAAACTGAGTGCTGGAGTCTGTTACAGTCCCAAAAAGCATGTTTATCTTCTCGTTAAGAATATACACAATGAAAACAAAAAGAACTCAAGGCAAGTACTCATTTTGAAAGTTTTCAGATGTTTATCAGTAAAACATTTCTCTGTATCCGCTAACTACGTTAATAAGTGTATCTAGAAGTATTTTTTTTCCTTTAAAAAACAGAGATTACAATAAATCTCAGGTCTCTCAACATTACTTCCTTTTGTAAAAACACGGTGTGAGATGTTGCATACATTCTTGTTACCATAAAAGACTTAGTCTTCTGTCAGATATGCAAGAGCTTCTAACTAACAGTGATATTTCAATTATCTATGTGTGAACTGAATTTCTGAAGGAATAATAACTTTTAAATGGAAATGTGTCTCAAAGACATTACTGAGATTTTCAAAAAAGTCCAAGGGAACCCTGAGCTTACTTCCTACTGAACATAGACATGAGTGGGAAGCCTACTTTTCTCTTGTCCATCTGATAATCCTAGCCTACCTGTACTACACTACAGTAGTTTGCTGGCTTTCTCAAAACACTTGTTCTGTACTAGGAACAAGCAAATACACAAGTAAATTTGCTGTAACTTCCTCCTGTGGGTTGTTCTCATATAGGTAGCATTTACAAGCTTACGCCCAAGGGCTGAGTTCAATTTCTGGCTTTGATTTTATTGCAACATGTCTTTCTTCTCTCTTTTATAGAAGGTGTAAAATTTGTTATTTGACAGATTTTTATAAAGGCTTTTCTTTCCCTAACTGGGTTAGTAGAACTTAGAACCTTTGTCAGTGTTAGATCATTTCATGATGTATTGAATTATTTTCACTCATTTTGTTCCATTTAAATATTTTTTTTGATTGAACTAGAGCAATACACTGCTCAAGACAAGTCTGAGGAGGTCTTTGGAGATACATTTCCTCTGCACAAAATATGTACATTTCAAATAAGCATAAATACTCAAGAGTCACACGGATATTTTTTAAAAGAGCTTTTAAAACAATTACTGGCATTATAATTTGAGAATTTGAAAGCTGTAATGTGTAGAAGGGAAACAGTATGACACAAAATAGGTTTGACTTAAACTATTTCACAGTGGGAAAAGCAGCATCAAAATATTTGCAGGCAAAGCATTCTTTAATTTTTGGTTTGGTTTGGTTTGGTTTGCTTTTTTTTCAATATCACAATTTCTAGATCCCCAAATTAGGGATCATATATTGCATACACATTATAATATTTTTATTCATAATATCCAGTCTCTGTATAAACCATGACTTCCCTCCAATTCATATCATATGTTCTACATGCATGTTCTTCTGTAAACAGCAACTTTGTTTATCTTGCAAGGGATTTGGGTTAGAGTACATCCAGTAAGTACAAGGTAAAGTAATACTGAACACATGAGAAAAATTCAGGGGAGATACAACTAAAACAGTTTCAGCTTCCAGATGAAGTAAGAGGCTGTTAGGATTGTTGGAAATCACTGTTATAAACAGTGTCCTTTGCATCATTTCGGGAACTGATTAGTAAGTATATCCTAATGTCATATCAGGTCTGCATTTACTGACTTAATAGTTTCTAAAATGCTTTCTAGCCTAAACGGATACATTTTCAGTAATATATTATCCCAATAAAATGGACTTACAATATACAGTGACATATATGACTATTAGGTGCACTCTTGACTTTTCAGTGATTCTTTATGAAATACAACTGGAGTTTAAATATCCTCAGGTTTGGTTTTTTTTTTGTTTTGTTTTCTTGGAGATGTGTAAAAGAACTAGATTTCTTCTCCCATGAACCCAAGCATTTATTTAGATTTTGGAAGGGTGAAACCTCCAAATGTAGAATACTAACAGAGCAAAGCCAAAAGTAGCCTTTTTAGATTTTTCCCTGTTTCTAATCTGCCATATTTGCTTATATTCTATTATTTTGGTTTCCATCTTGGTAAAACATAAGGATAAGGATACCGATAAGTGATCAGACATAGTCAGAAATTTCCATTTTGACTGTGAGTCCAAAAGTCATATGGTGTTTAAATCAGAGATTTAGTTTCACTATTTTTAGACTTAAGTCGGAGACAAAATACAGATCAGAACCCAAATCCAAATGTCTTGAAAACAGAAAGTTTCCAAATTCAGAGTTTTCATGCAGACGTTATTTAGGTATAAAGTCCTAACCAGGACTTAAACTGTATCACTGGAACTGTGAGGATGATAACATAAGTAAAAATCTGTCAATCTAACTTTGGATTTGCTAAAATGATTACTTATTTCCTCACCATTTCTAACACTAGCTTCTAATTAACATAATGAGAGCTAAAATAAATTTTATTGCAGGTCAAGAACACTGAGTAAAGCTGGACTATAATTACATTACCCTCAAAGACAACAATCTAGAAAAACAGTAATACATAAGCATATTATTTCTACATTATTAGTTAAAATCTACTTAAGGTGTGGGTCAGGGAACTCTGCTTAATATGTGAGTCAGGGATGCTCAGGTTTTGACCTATCCGCCACTGAAATTCAGTTAAATTCTTTCTGTGAGATGTTTTGGTTTTTTTTCCTGCCATTGACATACACCCAAAAGAGCAAACGTTGATTAAATACTTAGCTTTCTCCTGTAAACAACTGCTATATTGCCAAAGGCACGTGATCATGAGATAAATTTCTATGCAACAGCATGACAGAGTAGTTCATAAAACGCTTTGAAATTGTGATTTATTCAAGTATGTAGTTTAATTAAATGCTATGAAAACAAAGGAAATAAATAGTGATAAATAATTGTGATCTTAGTGTTTAAAATAATAATCTCTGTCACAAATGTTACACCATATTTCATGGCTTGTAGCATATGGATCAAATAGCTAAATATGGATTTTGTTCTGTTAATGAGATCGTAGAGCATCTAATAAAGTCAGTAGAAGTTATAGATTGTTAGTAAACCTTAACTGATCAAAAAAAATAGTTACATGTTGCATGCCTGAATGAATATAATCCCTTGCTTTCACTAAGATATTGGTAAAACAAAATTTGTGTAAAAATACATGGGATTTTGGGCGACAAGCAGAGAAAAGCAAGTGCTGGTTTCATAGTTTTGTGTGTTTATTTTTCACAACTGGACAAAACACTGATCTATAAACTAAGCAGCTGCCTCAGGCCCTAGTTTTAGAATCCCCTATTCGTAAGAGTACCTTACATGGTTAACCACCTTGGATCTCAAGTAGTTGGCATCTGAAAGAGCTGAAGTTTAGCACATTTGGCTTGCTAAGGTTTGGGAGATCTCAGGGAGGTAATAGCCTCCTGCACTCTGAGCCTCGATACCCATCAGAGCACCTGAAAATTGGATTCTTACAGTTATGTTTACAATGAGTAGTGTATCCTCACATAAGTAACAGAACGAATCTGTGAATTCAACAGCACAGCTTTAATATTTTACTAAACATATAAGTTTAATGAGGGTATCCTTGAGTTTCCTTTAATTAGTAAGCCACTAATCACAAGGGAAGACTAAAACCTAAGTAGAAACCCAGTTCTGTGCTGACCAGTACGGGAGAAATACAACCAGCTGTGCAAAAGTCCATTCTAGATTCTCTGTACGTATTACGTGATGTCAAAACATCCCTGCATATATGCGAGTGATATATATTCCGCTTGTACTGAATATGTCTTAGTTTTGTTATACTACTGGTTTCTGAAGTCACAGAGGTGTTGACACCTTGGGAGCTTCATTTTTCAGGAATTTATGCTGATATTTTCAATCTTTAAGTGTCTCGGCTTTGCTTTATAGTGTTAGATTTGAAATAGTCTTCTTGTCAGCCCTGTTGAAACCACATGAAATCATAATTTTGCATTATTTCCATGTAAAGTAAGTAAAAGCTCATGAAATACCTGCCTTAATTTTACTGGGGATATTAATGAACGATAAGACTTATTGGAAGACGTTTGCAGTTTTACATCCATAAAGATAGATGAAACCAAGTATGGTTGATTTTATTTGAAGTTTTATTTGAATATGTCTCACACAGGTTTTAAATAGATTCTTCCTATCTTCCTTCCTTTTGGCCTACCAATTGCTATAATTTTTATTCCTCTGAACTGCAGAAATCACAGTTATCTATAGCTCTCCTATACTGCTGGAATATATACCCACACTTAAGAAGAAAATTTCCATTCCACAAACATAAAATCCCCCTTTCCCTTCTCAGGAGAGTTACTTCTCATGTGTGTCTTAAGACTCAATCATCTGTGTTTGATTTTGAGGAACTAAATGACAAAAGACTAGCAGTAAGTATATTCAAGTCTCCTAATGTAGATACTTTTGCTTAGGCTTCCGGTCCGTCTCTCTGCATTGGCTCTATAGAAGTCAGCCTAAAATAGCATGAACTGCTCATGACTGTCTTAGGCAAACATACCACACAGTGAAATGAATTCATCTTACACACCAGAAGAAAAGTTCTGAATTTCTGAATTAATTTTTTTTTTTTTTTGCATTTTGGAAGAAAACTACTGCTTCTAAATTGAAGGAAATTTAGAATAGGCTATACATTGAATTTCCTTAAAGTCTACTTAGATTTTATGTCCAGCTATAGCTCTATTCATCTACTATGTCCTCCTTTTCTGCCAGTGATTCCCAGAAGAGCAGGTGAGGAAGAGGAATGAGATCCTAGATGGACAGCTGTCCCCTAGTTTTCACTAGGTAAGGCACCTAGGTGAACAGAGGTGTTCAGTCCTGTCATGGGGCAAAAGAAAGTGACAGCTTTCCAACCCTGAGTAGAGGAGAGCATTCTGACAGAGGTTAGAGCCACAATAACTCCTGGAGCTCTTTCTGGGCTAAGAGAGGTCACAGCCTTTGGCTTGCTGCCAGCTATACCTAAAAACACGTTCTAATGCAAACTTGAGATGGAAATACTTGGGAGAGGAAAAACCTGAGCGTACTTCAAATATAGGTAGCATGAGGTAAAATGATACTTGACTTCAGGCAGTCATCCAGAACAAGCCACGGTAAATCTACAAAAGGACAATAGACAGAAGTATGAATGGAGAAAGAAAGAAGAGTGGGATTTTGAATGACTTCTGCAATTTCACAATGCCAAGATGGGCAGAAGTAGAATTACAGGTACACTGATGTGAACAAATATAAGATTTTACATTCAGGCCATCATCCCTTACATCAACCCATACCTAGGGAAACATTTAAATCTTGTTCTTCCTCTGCAACATATCTGAGAGTCATGGTTTTCTTTTTAATTCTTCAAAGAGTGCTCTTGTTCATCTCTCATTCTTTAACTCCTTGATTAGAACCAGGCTTCCTAATTGCGCCATCACACACTATGAAGAAGCTAAAATGATCTCTAATGTCATTCTCAAAGATGAACATTAGATCTTCAAAATGATGTGACCCTGTCATCCTTTTACCTTGAACAGGCAGGAGGCAGAGGTAAGATCCCTAAACATGTAGCTGAAATGGGAAGTGTATTAACATTTATAGATTTTCATATTGTTCTGATTAAAATAGCCAAAAATCAGTGTTGTGTTTGAACATAGTTTTTCAGGAAGATGAACTGGATAGTCTAGTTGGCTTAGTCTACCTCTAGTGTAATTTTTGCTCTCTCCTACATCCTTTATCCTGTAATTCACAACCTCCATTCTCACCAGTACCTTTCTTTCTGTTTACATGTGTGGCTTTGTTTAAATTGTGTTAATAAGTAGTTCAGGACTAAACAATATTTTACATACTAGCATGATTAGGAAATCCTGATGCAGTTTTGCATTAGCTTCATGAGTGTCATTCATTTCTATAGCAGTGATCCTAAGCTTTGTTCAAATGCTTACCCTTCTTGGAAAGTAATTTTGGCTATTTTGGTCTGAAAGTGAGTCTAGCTATCTGGACAGACTATCCCATCAAAAATACAGCTTCTGAAATTTTCATTTCCCTAGCATTTTCATGTGATATTCTCATAAACAAGTTTAGAGTAGTAAAGTAGCAGTAAGTTAGATATCCATTCGGTGAAATGAAGCATAGATTACTTGTCTCTGCAGTGATATGTGGGCTAGAGCATGTCAGACTCAAAATGATTTTGGAACCTAAGGCAGATAGCTTTCAGCTTTAGACATACCCAGAAGCAAATTCCTCCTTCTAGCATCTTAAAACTTCTTTGTGTGCTCAGCTACCTCAATTTTCATGTGTTCAGCCAAGGATATAGTGAGTTCTTGATGTCTCTGAATTGTTTAGTGGCTGTACAATTGTCACTACTTCCATCACTATATATTTATTTTATTGTGGAAGCCATTTGTCTTGATACTCAAACTTCCCTGACTGACTGCTTTTCTTAGGAGAATGACATTCTGCCTACCTGAGGGTCTCAATCACAAATGTTCAGGCGTCAGCCATGTGTAGCAGATATCTTAATTCTCTTCCTCCCTATGGCTGGTGTTTGAGCCTGCAAAGTTTTAAAGCTTTTTTTTTTTTTTTGTGGGTTTGTGTTTGGGTTTTTTTTTTTTTTTTCCCTTACATTGAATATCTATTTGCACGTGTAAGCAATGCATTGACTTCAGCCGTTTCTATTTCTGTGAGAGTACTTTTTGGGAAAAGGATTGCTAAGAGAGATGTTTGCAGTCTGTGAAACACCAGTGGTACCTATTTAAATAAAACTAGTGTGAGAAGCAGTCCAATATCCAGTGCCCATGGCAACAGTTAAAAACTGACGGGTATGGGGGCAAGCTCAAGCAAATGCAGGCCCTGAATGGGTTAATTGGTATTGTCTGAGAACCACTGGCAGCATGCTTTACAACTGCTCTTATCAGCACTGGGCACCTTTCTCTCTCATCCTATCCCGGAAAATCGTGGATATAAAGTGTCTTAGACTTTTTTTAATGTCTAAGAAAAACATATAAAACAATTAATTTCTATTTATTTGTACAAAATGGCTGATTTCAAAGCAAATGCTGGTTTTGTGACTGTCCTATGGTAACCCGTCCTCATCTACTTACTTGCATATAGCTATGTACCATCCTGAATGAAGGTGGGAGCTTAGGCTGCTAACAAAACTTCTCATTGAATTGACTTCTTTGTTAGTAACCGACTTCTGCTGTTGTAACTAAACATGGCTCCAGCACAAATTGTTCAGCATTTTTAAAATATATATAAATGTGTATATATTTGATATATAGACTCATAGAATGGTTAGGGTTGGAAGGGACCTTTAAAGGTCATCTAGTCCAATCGTCCTGTGAGGAATAGAGATGTCTCCCACTAGATCAGGTTGCTCAGAGCCCTGTTCAACCTGGCCTTGAATGTTTCCACGGATGAGGCATCTACCACCTCTCTGGGCAATGCCACATTGTAATTAAACTGTTAATAGAGCAATTTCTGAAAGATACCATAAAGTTGCAACAAGAATTTCATTTGGAGAAAAATATAATTGAACTCATATTTCTCCTTCTGTGCTTTTTGCATCCTCTTCATACTTTCATCTCTCAGAAAAAAAAATCTTAAGTGGGATGATACTGAACATTACTCTATCATCTTCAACAGTGCTGTCATACCAAGAAAAACATATACAAAGAGGGTTATTATAACACAGACAGAAGGAAAATTATCATTCTTTGTAAATATTTCAGCATGAGATATTCAATCCCTTTTCTTGCTTTTCACATCTGACACTGCTTAGGCTTATGTTTGACATACAGTCAACCTAATCTCCTTCTATTTATATCATTTATATAAGAGCTATTTTCATGGAACTCAGCTAAGCTCCCATTTGTCTGTACCCATCCAACTGGATGAGTCTGTTTTCTTTGCATTATTACCATTCCTAGATGGTAAGTGTTTTGAGGCAGGGACCATTCTTCAGATCCTTTGTTTGCCTGGTGGATAATGCAGTTGTTATGGAGATTAAAACAATAACTCTGACCAACAGAACATATCTCTGTCTAAGGGCTATGACTCACGAGCTCTTAACGGTTTTAGCTGAAGCAGTTTAAGATGATAGTGCCTCCATCTCTCTACTCCCCCTTACAGAAACTAAACCCCCAATAGTAGGAGTGATACAAGGAAACCCCACGCCATCTCTTCATCTATCTCAATTTAACAACCTGATGTTTTCATATATCAGCTGTCTCAGAGGCTTAATTTAGTGCTCTACACTGTGAACTGGCAGAGCTGAGGAGCAGGCACCTATTTCCTTCTTCCGTCCAGGTTTAGGGCAATAACTTCTGATCAGGGCAAGACAGAGACATTTTAAACTGTAAGAGCTAAATCAGAGTTCACGAGTCAAAGCCTTCACCCTTGCTATTGTTTTGATACCAATTAAAAAATACAACATTATCGCCCCTACAACCACAGTGCACTAGTTAAAAAAAGGTGGATTGTGAGAATGATGCTTGAAGTATTTTTGACAAATCCTGTATTAATTCTATCTCCTTTGCATTCTGCATTGTTGAATTTTTCTACTTTTATTTCAGATTTTTTTTACCTTTCTCATTACAGTTCTTAGATGTGGGATCAATCATAATCAGGAAATGTCATTCATTGTTATTAAAAGACTATTCAAGTATAACGTGGCCACTGATCAGTACATATTGTATGCATGTGAATACTTCAACAATACAAAACAGGTAATCGACCTGTTCTTTTGGCAGAATTTCACACAGACACAATGCTATGTAGTCCTGTTCTCAAACAGTATTATTCTACTAAAGGTCTCTGCACCATATGAATGTCTAGCTCTGTGAGACCTACTGCTAGTTCTGAGCTTCATAATTGATTTATTATTGCTCCCTGACAAAACATCTTGCCCTTTTAACTCTTTTTTTTTTCAATTGCACAGAATGAACTGGAGATGGATACACCATCTTCTGTAGTCATGTAGAAGTCACTTTTACAGTCATTATAGCCTTATGGCTGTGATTTGGTGGCCAAAAGCCTCAGTCAGTGTCACAGGCAACAGCAGTAGCTAGGGAATAACAACAGTAGAAACAGGACTGGCAGCAGAAGTAGCATCCAGATTTGCTATTTGTATTTTTATTGCTGTTGATGAACACACAGATTGTATGTATGAAGCCCTGGGAATCCTGACTGTGGCCGTTAACTTCCACATTTTTATTCTTCTCAGCACATTAGGCAGCTTTGTTCCAAGACAGTAGCATTTGTCAGTAGATGGGGAAACCAACTTCAGTGAGGTGGATCAGACTGGAACATCCACACACAGACATGATAGCAAGCTGCACTGCCGAAAAGTATGACGGCAACTTCATTATGATACAGTAAAATGAAGGGTTTGGGCAGAGTCTTCTCTTCACAAGGCCAGCAGAAAGATCATCAGATGCTCTTCAAATGACATCCAGCTTTGTCGTCAGCAAAGCAGAATTAATTGATTATTACTGTAGCTGCAAAGAAGATTATGCGTCTGGAATATCTTTGAAGCTTATGAATTATTTAATCAAATGGATAACTCCTGTCTGGAGAGTAAGAAAACACTAAGAGTGTCAAGCTTTCTAGCTAGTCTGGCCTAAGGTTTCAAAGATAAATACTAGAAAAAAAGTTTATCAAAGTATAAGAAAAAACACACAAAAAATCTGAAGCAACAAAACTCACCACCAAGATGCCCCCTCCTCCTGAATCTGAATAATCTGAAAACAGCAGTTTCCTTCCCTTCATTCTGCTACCAGACAGCTTCACTGTCGTAAACTTCTTTAGATGGTGCAAGCTACACAAAGCTTGATTCATCTTATAATTCACTTTCACTTTATGAGTACAAGAGAATTAATCTCATCCTCATACTTGAGCCAAATTTTTTGCTATTGTAAATTAATGTCATTCTTTTGGCTTCAGCAGAGTTGTATCCTTCCAACCAGCAGATAATTCTACCCATTTTTTTTAAGTCATGCAAAGGATTTTCATAATGAAGTAGGGCACCATAGATGAGAAACATCCTGCTTCTCATCTGAAACCAGTGCAAATGCCCTCTGCTTTTCTGTATATGTGTCAAGTAACACATGGGTTGTGTTCTGAAGCAAGTAAATCTCATCAGTTATTTCAAGATCAGGCCTTGTCACATATGCTGCAATCTCTGATGACCTAGTGCAAGCCACCTGATTATGTAGTAATGAAAAGTAATTTGAGTGAGCTGACAAACTACTTATAAGCAGGTTTTTTTTTTAACCCCAGTCTTTTTTTTTTTTTCCTTTCTTTTTTTTCCTTTCTTCTCTTCTCTTTCTTTACTAACTGTGTGGTCCATCTGCAATCTTTCCAGTGGTTAATTACTGAAGAAAATTTTATCAGGCATGTAGAACAGAATGACTGTGATTCTGCTACTCAGTGAACTCTGTGGGGTCCCCCTTTATAGATCAGAATTATTCTAAAGGTGAGGTGAGTCTGAAAGGTTCATTTGAAAATAGGTTAAAAAAAAAAAGAAGAGATGTGATTAAGTGCACACATGCTGATGGCAACCGCACAGTGAAATATACTAGTAAGGTTACTAAAATAATAGGAAAGGTCTTAGTATATATGTGTGTAGATAAACTACAATGTAGATGGAGAAAGGGCAAAATGAGTTTCTTAAACTCTGTGCATTTAATTCCTGCTGTGCCTGTCCTCACTGTTTCTGGATTGGCTTCTTAGAAGGCAAACATGCAGTGCAGCATCAAAAAAAAATTTTCCATGTTTTCATGCATATAACCTGTACGGTATTTGAAAAAGCAACTTTTCAAGAGTAATACAGGCTGTGTTTGATTAATAGAGACGGAAATCTGCCATGGAGCCCCTGGTCCTGTAGCAGACTGCTTCTAATCTGCCCCTACCTGTTTTCTCAAATTTCCTCTTACCTCTGTTTGTGATTAGCTAAGGTTATTTAACATCATCATTTTGACAGGAATATGAGTTACAGTGGAGATATCTTATATTTAAGGACAGAATCCATTATTATCTCAAGCATTCTAAGAAGACCATGACTTTCTTCTATGATTCAGTATTAGTGCTAAACTGTGGGCATAACTAAGGATGAAAATAATATCTCTGATTTCAGAGAGGATATGTTTGAAACCAAGCATACCCAGTACTCAGTCTGGCATGGGCATGTGGGATTGAACAACTGCTAAAACTTGAAGAACAATAAAAATCAACACATGTTGGTTGGTGAGTGCTTTCTCTCCTTAGTTTCTGAACCTATATTTTTGAAAAAGGAATAGAAATTAACAGAAATATGAAAGTGATGTAGTACCAGGAACTGGCAATGGCAGTGAGAGACGGTTACAAAACGAAGGTACCATTTTGCTTGGGACAGGAGTTAGAACTGCAGATACACAGAAAACAGTTTGTTCAAACTGGGTTCATTTGGACTAAGCACTAGGAACAGGAGTTAAAATAGTGATATACATTTGGTTCTATCAGAAAGTATGCACATATAAGAAATTAAGATGTAGGGTTTCTGAAAGAAACATAAGGGAGCAGTGAGTTCATTCTGCATTGGAAATCCTGGCCTAAAAAAAAAGGAGGTTAGCTGCTGTTAAGACCTTGCTCTGTCAATGAAGTTATATGAAAAAAAAGTGGAATGACGTCGTTTCAGGAAGAGAGAACTAAGTGTAAGATTCAAGTAAAAACAGAGATTGTAGTGTATACAGGTGTAAAACCAGGAGAATCCTTGCATCATCTTTTAGCAAGAATTTCTGAGAATGGCTGAATAATTTTCAGAACAAGAAGAACAAAACTCTCATTTGGCTTTTGCTTTAATTGAGTCCTAAGGAAACAAAGACTTGACTTTTTGCTGTGCAACAATCACAGTAACAGTTGGTGCCTCCCAGTCTTGTGGGTACTCAAAGTCTCTACAACAGCAGCCGCAAAAGCCAGTCTTTCTCTTAGTGAAGAAAGTAGTAAAGTTGGCTGTCGCCTTGGTGGAAGCTAAAGCAGACTTTTTGTCCCTTCACTTTAAGAGGAGATGTAATGTAAAAGAAGAAAAAACAACACAGAAGTCAGTTTATATCCCAGAAGATTCCAAATCAGTCATAAAAATTGTGCTTACAAGAGATTGATAATAAAAGATTCCTGGATTCTGTAGATAAAAATGGAGGCTGGAAGGAATGCCATCAGTTTATCAGTATCAACAGACTGAAGAAATATGTTTTCATCCTCTTATTTTGCATTCACATCTGTTGATCAGCTTCTCAGTGTGATTTATGATGCCAAGAATCCAGGTTGTTCTGTCTTCGGTAAGGACCACCTTCTCCTTTATGCTCCTTTTCAAGTCACTCACTGCAACTCTACCATCATCACATGAACAGTTCTGGCATGTAGTTATGTCAACAGCTGAATTTGTTACTTCAGGAAAGAAAAAAAAACTTGCTAGAAACATGCAGAGTCTGTATGTAAGCAGTCAGAAAACGGACCTAACATCACTTCTTCATTTGTAGCTATTCCCTCTTGAGTTCTTTGAGCCTGAAAAGCAACTACTGGTGTTGAGTGCTTTAACAGACCATTGGCAGAACAGGAAGAGTATGGGGGATACACATATTCTCAGCACATCAAATTCTGCAGACCTTTGTGTTGCTATAAGTGTTGAGTGACTTGAACACAGGTAGCAGATTTTGTCTAGATTTATATACAGTGAGATTTGATGCAGTAGATTATTTAGCTTCATTTTACCTGAATTCATTGCAGCTCTTAGACCTCAGTTAATGGTAACATTGCTTAGAGTTATAAGGCTCCGTGATAACTCCGTACTTTTACCTTTAGACTAAGATATGTTATGAGTTATGTAGAAAAAATAATGCCTGTCACTCCACCTACATAGGACATTTTCTGGATGTGTGCAGATTAGCCTGTCAAATTACTCAGATTCCTGTTAAGCTGTGATGGCTTCATTTGCTGCAGTCCATGAATATGAAATGAAAGGGTCAAGCTGTGTTAGCTCTGATTTTTCCTTTCCTGACTTTTTTGACTTTCAGATAGATGCTTAGTGCTTCTCAGTGTATTATCTGAAGACTGTCTGTGGGAGATGTTCTCTTTAACTCTTTCTTCCTCTATTGAATCTCCATTATGCTAACAATAACAAGTATCTTTTTTACACTCACGTGGCATTTTTCAGAGCAGCACAAAATGCTGAATGGACCTCATATAACTTTAATTTGTCAGCCCTGGCTATATAGCTTTCTCATAGTTATCACAGATATTCTTACTTTTGAGTAAAAGAGAAGAATGGCAGAAATATCTGTTCAGTTGTGAAATATTGATATTTTAAAATGGCAGTGACTGTAAACTGCTTTTCTAGAGCTACCATTTAAATATCTATTGTTAAGAAATAAACAAAATTCTTCAGTGTGCTTCAGGATAGAAGTTAAGTAGAGCGCTATCTACTACAAAAAATTAATTTGGGGACAAAATATTCATATAATCAGAGTTAATATTTCTTACATTAGTAGCTACATTCTTCAGAAATAGCTGAATACAGATTTCCCAATAACTTCCCAGTGTCATGTTTCCCTCTGCTTTAAATGTATTTTGCAATAGTCTGCGAGCATGACAGTAAAATTTATTGCTTGCCAATAACTATGCACTGTCTCTCTAATATTGAAGAATATGTGATATAATTATCTATGGTTAATAGTATTTCTCTCATTAAACAGTATTGCTGAAGTCAATGTATTACTCAACATGAACAAACACATGACAATCACCCTCTATGTCTTTCAAATGCAAACATGTGGTTAGTAATGAAAAATTTGTATTCAACCATATTTGTGTGTTCTAGATTGGATGGATACATTGCTTACATGTAATGTAATCACACAGCAGTCTTATGTATGCATATATAGTTAGCATGATGTTGAAGAAGGGAAGAGTTTCCCATTTGATGGTATAAGGAGATTGTGTTGATTCCATATTATAAAAAGCAAGACTATTACTGTCTATAACATCACCTTTCTGCTTCTCTGGGGTCTCACAACTGATGTCTCTCCTTCATCAGCTGAAGTTGCTCCTCAAACTTAGATAAAAGTAAAAACTCCCACTGCCTTGTTCTCCTGTGGATATTTCTATTGGTGTAGATTGAGTGTAAAATGGAGTCACAATCCAAATCACATCATAGTTGGAAAATCAGGTCCAAATTTTCTCAAGTAAAGGAAAATAAATCTTGGTTCCCAAGAGTTAAACTGATGTTCATCAAAAATATTACCAGTAATTACTGCATAGCAAGTGACTGTTAAATTGAGAATAAGCCTAATATGGATTCTTGGTACACTCTTTGTTTCTTCAGTAGATGAGTTTCACCTCTGATGAATACAGCATTAATCTGTGCTTCATCATAAAACAAATGAATTAATGAACTAAAGTCTATTTTAATCTGTTTAATTTTTTAAATTATTTATGATTGGGATTGTCTGTACTTGATCTGCAGTAATCTTTGCTCAAGGAAAAATTAGAGATTAAGTTTTCCTAATTTTTTTTTCACAGGGACCTTTCCATGCAATAACCTACTAGCTCTCAAATAACAGATGTCCAATAATCAGACAAGACATTTCTTGGACTAAAGATATAAACAATATTATAGATTCAGTTATACATTCAAAGAGATTTAGAGGATTAGCCATTGTGTGCACACTTTGGCGACAAAGCAGTGTAGTCTGTAGCTACATATTTTGCAAACTTGTCACTATTTTAATTAATTTCACTTAGAACTAAACAGAAACCAGAGTTTTCACTTTATGAACAAGTCTGCTACTTTGAAATGTATGAGTCCCATAGAAAGTAAGCAGTATATATATTTCTTTGAAAGGAAAGCCATGGTAGAGTGATGATTTTAAATCAATTGAAATATTTCTTTTCTTCTAACAACTAAACATTTTTTGGAAGAGCTAAAAAATGAAAATGGCTCCATTTCAGGGAAAGAGAATTGAATGTAACTTTTAAATACATTTTTAAAAAGTATACAGAGGTAAAATGGTGGTAGTATGTGCATCATATTTTCTAATAGTAATAAAATTTTTCATATGAATAATTATATTGTTTCAATCTGTAATGAAATGTATTTTTTCTTATCAAAATATTTTTCTAATAGTATGCCTGTAAGATGAAAGTGATTTCACAACAGGTGTGCTATGAAATTTGTTGTATTCTCAGTTTTCATTTTGATGACATGGCATTTGCTATCAGAAAAATGATGCATCAGAACAAACTGGGTTAACTTCCATTATATATTTTAAGCTAGATTGTGATCTCCTGCCTTATATTGGGCCCTCAGTGTAAACAGAAGTAACCCAGAAAGCCTTAAATGTGGACAATTTGTTTTCCAGAGGCTTTTTGATCATCTACAACATGTCTCAATTTTTTATCCTGTCCATCTCTCTATTGCCATTATACAATGGTCAACAGCTGCACCTTCCGTATATTCATGTACCTTTGCATAACTGTGAATTTTACTGTATCAGTGTAGAAAATGCAGACTTATATTGCTTATAGGTTATTCATAGAGTGGTGTACAAAATCTCCCAAACAAAATGTGTTGTATGTTAATTTCTGCATGACAGAAAATTAAGACATTGTCATTTCACTTGATTCAAAGCTAATGGTCAAGCAGCTGAAGATGACAAACCTACATTCTCTGACAAACCCACACTCTCTGATAAACCCATGGTCTTTCAAAAACCTACACAATGGAGAAATGATCTGGTGTATCAAAGGTCTGCTTAGATTTAGAAGTAACATTCCTTATGAAAATAGGATTGACACCAAAAGTAGACTAATTTCACCAAATGTTAGAGATATAAAAGTTAGATGACTGGTGCAAATTAATTTAGGAAGAAACACTTCTGGATGGGGGTTTTATTTAATTTATCATGCACAGCCATCTTAAAATGAGATGAGTCATTTACTGACACGCCCCTCTCTCTCCACACACACTACAGGGAAAGCTAAGCTTCAGTTAGAGAGTTAACCTTAGGTGGATAAAACCAGTAGAGATAAAATCCACATATAGGAATGTAAGGCTTTTTCCTTCTTCTGCCCAGAAACTTATTCTTCAACTTTTAGGAACTAAGGAGATAGCAGAAGGAATAAATGAGAATTACACTCTTCCTAGTCACAATTGCTGGTTACCTTGTTGGGTTAGCCTCCTTTTACATGCTGGTAAGCAATCAAACAAAAGCTCAAAATGCTTTACCATACCTGATTGTGGACTTTGTTTGGGGATTTTAGCTGCTGCTTCAGGGCTGGAGGTGGCACGCACACGCTGATTGGCAGAGTTATGGATGCTACTTGGAACAACTGCTGAGATGTTTTTGCGAGGTTTCATGTCTTGCAGCCACATTGGAGATGCCTCAAAGGCTTGCATTCGCCGAGAGTGGCTGTTAGCGTTGACTTTGAGAAATGCCTGGGCCTTGTATTCCTGAAGGTCTCCATAGTTGGCGTCGGTCACCCTGCACTCATACAAGCCTTCATCCTTTTTTCTCACTTTTGAAATCTGCAGCTTGTGCGAGATGTCATTCCCTTGTACTTTCACTGTCTGCAAATTTGCCAGGAAAAAACCAAACATGTTGTCAGGTATTATTCTTTCTCTGGGAAGACTCTAAAAAAGTAAAGCCTGTCCAGAGAAGTCAAGTGCCAAATTAATCAGTGGTGCGATTGTGCTTACTGCAGGGAAGTTGCATCAAGGATGAGTATGATTACTTGTATCTGTGAGGATGTCTGACATCTTCTTTCCAAAACTGTTAAGATGATTTGCTCTGAAATGCTAATAGGCCTCAGACAAACAACCCAAACTGCTGTGCTCATTCCAATGAATTGCTTAAGATCATGAACATTCTTAATGAGCTTTCTTACATAAACCTAATATCTGTGCACTTCATTGATTAAACCTTTCCAGTTAGTTGGCTTTATCGAATAATTCAGGTTTTGAACTAGTGCATTAACTGTTTTGTTGGAGATGTTTGCCAATATTTAAACTTCTTTGATAACAATTTATTAGATTAGCTTGTAGTCTTCACTGCATTTAAACTGTGTATTTGACATTCTGTTTGCGTCTTTCAGGTGTGTTCAAACCTTTGGTATTTTTATTTATTAACCATAAGAAGACATCTTGTGTCAGGTAATTCCTTTTGTCTCATTTATATGTGTGTATTTATTAGAATTCATATATCACTATCACTTCTGCAGGACATATTCAAGCAGCATCTATTCAAGATAATTTTAAAAGTTGTCAGCTAAAATAAGACTCCTGATTTATTTTTAATTGCTTTTAATATCTGAAGGTAACATAACATAATTTTGTCTCACATAGCTAAAATGCACATGAGTAAATTACACATCCAGAAATGTGTGATAGATACTAAGATTCATTAGGAAAGGTAACACAGATTCCTTTCTGTATGTCCATCACTTTAGAGAATTTATATTTAATTAATTGGCTATTACTCTCTATTTGAATTAATATCTGTTGCTCCACAGGAAGCTAGTTAAAAGGGATTCAGTGAGACAGAAAACTTCAGCTTTGAAGAACTCCTGAACTTGGTTTACTTCCACTATTGCTTTGTGTCATATCAGTGATAGGCAATGAGGAAACATCAGGGTGATGAATCAGATAATCACAGAATAGTTAGTGTTGGAAGGGATCTTTAAAGGTCATCTACTCCAAGCCCCCTGTAGTGAGCACTCCTTCAACTAGAATATATGGTAGATCACAAAAATGGAAAACTGTTAGATTGAAACTAAGCACAGGTTATTTGTGATTATACAAAACATGCTCCTGATAGCTTGGCATGCTGTAGTCACCAGTGTTGGCAAAGCACCTGTTCTGCCTGCTTGATAAATTGAAGAGCAATACTTGTGAATACATTATCATTTTAAGGTACTGGATGGACTTTACAGCCTGTTGTGTTGTATTCAGCTCTGAATTTATACTTGGCAAACTGAGTTGAAAGTACAGATTGCATACTTTCAAGCATATCATATGCAATATTAATTACACAGAAAGTACTGGATAGTTATTTAAACCATATTCAAGAATAATATATCTCTCCTGAACAGCTCACATTCAGCAAAATGATTAAAGAAGTTTCATATGAATAGAAAGAGCATCTGTAGATCACATTCTGCCTTCATTTGCCCCCATGCAATACCTGCAAGGTTAACAGTGTTGCATGGCACTGATGAAAAATGTAATTTATTTGGGTTTTGCATTTGAAATTTATAAATTATTGCAGTCAGCATGTATTCATGCTTTCAATTTATGCCTGATTATTATTTAAAACCAACAGAAGTGGTGCATTACAGCACAATTAGTATACTTTACCATTTCTTTAAATAATTTACTAAATGCAGTTAAAAGTTTGCTCTCTTCTTCATTACTATACTTTCCAATAGTGCTAATGGATACTGCATGTGCCTTCAAGAAACAAAAAAAAGGAAGGCTACATTTGTAAAAATTGTGTTTATACTGTCAACCTAATGTTGACTTTTTAAAAATTGCAAATATAAAATATTTTATGCAAGCTTCTAAAAACACTGAATGATATCCCATCATGAATTATTGTCATACATAATGAGAGAAAGAGATTTTAAACTTCAAAGATGAGACAAGCTTTACAGCTTATACTGTGTCACAGATCTTATGGATTACTATGGGGATTTTGAATGAGCCAGTATTGATAAGGAATAAATTGGCTGCTAGCACTTTGTCTAGTGGAATAATATTCAAAGACCACATGTGGGTGTCCTTTGTAAGATAGTCTAGAAATGTAACTGAAGATATGGTCCATGACACAAATCGTTTATAGCATATGATGAGAAGCATCATAGGAAATGTAAGTATGGCTGGAACATGTATTGTTTTGAATATAACGTACCTGAATTCTCATTTATAAATACCCTTCAGCTATACCTTGCTGCACTTTGGCCTGATGTAATTACTTGGTTAGTTATTTGTAAGCATCAAAGAGCTCCAGAGTAAAGATTTTAACACAAATTATTCACTTCTATCTTTGCTGGTACTGACAGCCTTGGCTGCAGTTAAAAGGCGCTTCCGAACGGATTGTGTTTGAGCAAGGGAAATACTCCTTTGGGCTCGTAAGGGATATTTACGCTGTAGTATCTGCTAAGTATCTCAGCCTTTCCGCTGCAGTGAGCACCACACCATGACCCCATCACCATACATTTATTGGGTTGCTGAGGAAGGAGGGTGTGTACTCTTCTGAGGTCAGGGGCTGTGGCTGTGCCTGTGCCTGAGTCAGGATATGAGCCTGCTGAGGAAGGCATCCTTTCCCAGGACAAGGGCTGAAGCAATGTTGCTCATAATTTTGTTGAGACTACATTCTGGTTTAGTCTCCAAATGGCAGACTCTGAGTCAGAACCCACTGTCCTAAGAAAGAGTCTCACTGGCCAAGCGCAGAGATTACTCCCAACAGGGAGTAAGTCTTGTCCAAAGACTTTCTGAGCTTTTTTTTTTCTGCCAGTGAACATGAGCGGGGAAAAGCACTAATTTAAATAGTTGCACAACCCACTGAAGGCAAGTGCAGCTTCACGGCTGAATTTCAGCTTTAAAATCAGCTTTGTAGCACTGAGGTAGGGTCAGCAGTCGCCCAGGGTAAACAAGAGGTACAAGGATGGGCACAGGGCTGCCTGCTTCACAGGAAGGAAACAGAGTCCACCGAAGATCTACCGCCTGGGCTGGGCTTGCCGATGCCTTCATGCCCTGGGTGTCCCCGGGAGAGGGATGTCCTAGGGCCGGCGAGGAGGGAGCTGCGGGAGACCTTTTAACAGTGCAGCCGCTTCAGCTTGCGGTGCGGCCGGGGAGGGGATGCCGGGCGAGGGGCACGGCCTCGCCGCACCCCGCGGTGCCCGCTGCCAGACGGCCGCAGGCAGGGCCCGGGGTGGGTGGGCTCCGGCCAGGGGGTGGGGGGAGCGGCCGGGCCGGGGTGGGCGGCCTGCGCCCTGCGGAGCCACTTACGCTGATCTTGGTCCCGTCGCTGTCCAGGTCCCGCTCGGGCAAGAACTCCACCTGCAGGGAAAGCAGCCACGCCGTGGGCCGCCGAGCCACGCCGCGGGTCGCCGGCCCCCGCCCCCCGCCCCCGCTCCGCTCCCCTCCGCGGAGCCCGTGGAGCCGCGCCCCGCGCCTGCCACCTGCGGGCCGCGCCGGGGAGAGCGGGCACGGGGAGCCGGCACCCCCCCAGCGCGGCAGAGGGACATTGCCCTACGGACCCGCCGCCCGCCAGCCCCGCCCCCCGCCACCACCTCGACTCGCGTGGGCCTCTTTTCGGAGCGGCTGAACGCCGGGACCGGCAGCGGAGGAGGCGAGGAGCGTCCCTGGGTGGCACTGTGAGCGGACACGGCCCCCGCTGTCCCGCAATTTCAAAGGCTGAAATTGCGCTGCTGTATGAGATTTTTTTTTTTTTTTTGCTTCTTTGGGACATTGGTTCCCCCTGGTCTCCTCCGCTCTCCCAAATGTGTGCCCTCCTGTGGCAGCTGCATGCAGAGTTAGGTCTGCCAGCTTGGCTGTACCAGCTGTAAATTGGAGGGCACGTGTAGATCTTGCCATTTGGGAAGTAAAAAATTCCCACAAGGAGCAGTCTCTGAACAGCTGCATTCCAAAGCGAAAATGAGCGAGAGAAAAAAAAAAAAGAAAAGAAAGAAAAAATTAGACATCAGAAATCCCTGTGGTTTTGTGAACATCCCTAGCTGCATGCTGAGAGTGACAGGCACCAAGGCCACCATCCCTTGAGGTGGGCATTTTTCTCTGCAGGTTTCTGTGCTGTTATTTCATAATCAAAATTAAGCCCCTGGGGAGATCCAAAACCTCCCTCTGTTCCCTTCTTCTCCCCAACGTCTTCTCTCCTTCGCTTCCTTCCTCTCCACTTCTCCTGTGGCATTCCCAGGTGGTTTGGGGACCCCATGGCCAAGGATCAGTACCTGAGTGCCTGTCACTTCAGCTGCAGCCTCTTGGTCCTCAGCTGCCCGCAGAAACCACCACTGGATTTCAAGGTACACCGAAGTGGAGCCACTTTGGAAAGCGCAAGACATCTCCACGTTCTGCCCTTCAGTGGCCGTGACATTTCGGGGAAACTCAGTGAATTTTGCTGCAAAACAAATGGATAACATGTTGGGGTCTCCTGTTACCTTTTCTGTTGCCTTTTCTCTTCTGTCTTTCTCTTTTTTTTTTCCTTTTTAATTAATTTCTCTTCTTTCTTTTCTCATTCCTCCTCTCTTCTGATTTTACAGTTTCCCCACAGATTATTTCCCCTGGTTTTTCTCACACCCAGGTGTGCCTTTCCTCCCTTACGCACAAATCCACCTTTACATTCTAAGCTCTCATCACAGGAAATGCGAGAGATCCCCCCCTTGCTTGCTCCCATGGGCTAGCAAAGTTTCATGTAATTAGGTCCAAATACTCTTGGGCTGAATGCAGTATTTCATCAGACTCACTGAGGGATTTTGTGCAAGATCAATTTGGAAGAGAAAAAAAAACCAAACAAACAAAAAACCAGAGTGATTTATTGTATTTTGTAGGGCTGAGCTGGAGACGTGTGAATTGTTAAATTTTCCACAGTCGACTGGAGCGGCTATTGGAATAGGGGTTCTTCTGAGGTGGGGTTACCGCCACCCATCAAAATGCCCATTTCAGAGGCTTTCCCTGAGTTAGTAAGTCTTTATGAGAACATCTGCTTGCATGATCAGATCAAGAAGCAATAAATCTTCTGTGTCTCAGTCCTGGTAGACACTTTCTAGAACTAACCTTCACCTTTGTATCTCAGTCCTTTAACAAACAGGATCTGCCCATTTCAGCGTACCACTGCTAGGTTTAAAAACTAATCCTGATGGACACAGTCCAGGGCACCAGTATTTCTTTAAGTCTCAGTCTTGACTTCCTTCTCATCCTCTCCTATAACTCACTTTAAAATTGTGCAACATAGTGAAACATGACAGTCAAGTGAGGGGGACTACAGACAAACAGTGTAATGAATAAAACCTGTGTTTCAAGAAAGGGAAAATTTGGAAACACCTTGCAATGTTGCTGTCTGTTATGCATTGTTACGGACTGACTAGAGCGTGTTATGATGCAAAGGAAATATTGCTCATTGTCTCCTCCCCTCTTTCTCTTTATCCAGGCTTCCTAGCTAACCTGAAATTGGTGGGATAATTTGGCAATGCACTCAGTCAGTGTTACCTCTTTTTTTCCCCTTGCATTTGTGCTTGGCAACAGATACTTAGCAAAGCTACTTGCTTTCTGTTTCACGGTGTCCCTTTTTCTGCCTCCCCCGCCCCCAACCAGTCAGCGATTGCCAGTCGCCGAGTTAAACCCAGCGAAGGACTGCGCATTTTGTGTATTCGGGGATTGTAAGTTTGTTTTGGTTTTTTTGGGGGTTTTTTTTTTGTTGTTGTTGCTCCCTCCCCTCCCGGCCAGAGCGTGTGAGCGGTGCGGGGACGCGGGGCGGGGGGGAAACCACCAGCGTTCGCCCCCACCGCACCGCCAAGCGCAGCCCGGCAGAGCCAGCGGGGGGCGGCGGGCGGAGGGAAGGGGGCGGTGGGCGGGGGGCGGGGGTCAGCGCGGGGCGGCCCCGCGGGAGCTGTCCGTGGTGCTGACAGCGTCGCCGCAGCCTCTCGGTCCCAAGCGACCGGTTCCCGCAGCGCCGGGGCTGCTTGAAATGCAAGGCGCGCCTTTCGGCGAGGAGGGAGGAAGGCGACGGGGGTAGGAGGAGGAGGTCTTAAAATAAGTCGATTTTGTCTTTTTCTCCCCTTTTTTCTTTTTTTTTTTTTTTTGGAGGGGGAGGGAGAGGGCAGAAATACACATAGTCACAGAATCGAAATGAAGGTCTGACTCCGAGGATTGCAGGATGATGGGAGAGGAAAGGGGACGCAGCACGAAAGGATACTGAAATATTTTAAGGGAGACAGTAGATTTAGCCATCTGGTGCTTGATGTGAATACGATAATTATGCGTGCACGGGTAGGTGTTTATTGAATGTGTACATGCATATGTACAAACATGCACCATCCGAACACATGTATGGCCATTTACCAACACCCCTTTACTCTTGTGCAAGGTGCCTGTTATTTCCCTCTTTGCAATCAAGTAAAGGAAGCCTGTTTTATTCCCACTTTGGGGAACTTCTCACTTCTGTTCCTATTTACAGACAGTTTTTAAGCTAAATATAAACTTGATGCTTGATGTCCTCATCTCGTATCCATTATGGTTGTTTTCCTTATTTTTATTCTCTTCTCCCCCCTGCCACCCCCCAGCCCCCCAATCCTATTCTTAGTCTGTTTTAGCACAGAAAAACACACACACGTATTTGACAATAAGTGATCTTACCTTGGGTAGAAAGTCCTTGTTGAATATACATAACTGAAAAGAAAATGAATCCAACATAAGCTAGAAAGATCCCCATCATTCCAAGACGAAGAAGAAGTCACATCAGGGTAACAAAAGCCAAAAGTGCCCTCAAAAAAGGAAGAATTAATATATGAGTGTATGTATGTATCTCTAAATATATGAACAGAAAGAGATTTTAAAATGTTACAAAAAGGCTCTGTATTGTAGCCCTAGCTGCGACACTGGCAGCATTCTGCTACTCAGTGGAGTCTTTTTCTTTGGGAAGAGCGAGTATTGCAATACAGTGTGGTTCAGATGAGCTGTCTCAGGCACTGTGTTGCTTGAAGTCCAGATTAAGACTTAAAAAAAAAAAAAAAAAAAAAAAAGAAGTGGAAAAGTGTGTATCAGCTGCCTTCTGTGCCTTTTTTCAGCTACCTGGTAGCTTCGTCCAACGTCAGCTCTTGCTGTTCAGGATGGCGTGATGACTGCCCTCCCTACACACTGATCCAGCTTGGGAGAGTGGGGGAAAGAAAGGGGGGGGGGGCGGAGAGAGAAGTCTACCGTGCTTGTATTGCTTCAACTTTTCCCTCTAATGGCTGCGATAATGCTTTTAACCCTTCCCTCTCTCTCCCTGCTCTCTACACCTCCCTACCTGTTCTGACTTCTACTGGGTCTGATGCTGGCGTAAAGCTGTGCTTTTTTTTTTCTCTTTTTTTTTCTTTTTTTTTTTTTTTATAGTGTACAGCTTGTGATTATAGGGAGGGCAGGGAGCCTTTATTGTACTGATGTAATCTTTGGTTTACATCCCAAAACACTCAGTGGCTAAGAGGGCAATGCAGTAGTTTGATTTTGGGTGAGTTAAGCTGTTTCTGTTTTCTTCTTTTTCTCTCCCTCTTACAGGCTCTGAGAGGAAAATAGTTACTCAGTAATCCTATTGCACTCGCTATTGCCTGCTCCAAATAACTATGCTTCTAGCATCTTACATTAAAATGTTGTTTATTTTGTCTTCAAAGGCAGATAAATAAGATGATTCTTAGAGTGTGCTTAGGATACACATACTTATATAGATTTCTATGGAAAGAAATATTTAGCTAGATAAAAATGGATTTTGATATCCTACAGATTACTCACAGTAATATATATATATATATATCTAGAGAAGATGTTTACAGCATATTAAAGAATGCTTTCTCCTGCAGTGAATGTTTCCTTTTCTCTTCTCTGTTTTCTGCCTGTGTACATTAACGTTTAGACAAGAGAGTAACCTTGGCTGTATTAGGTGTTCAAACACCCTGAAAAACATCTGCACTGAGGGAAGTTCTCTGACTAAAATGATGGTGCTGCTTTTAGTAAGAAGCCATCTAGAAAGTGCTTGTTGCACTAAGCAAACACCAAATACCTTCACAGGGCTGAGACAAAGACTAAAGAGAACCTGAAAGGAACGCCTGATAATCTTTCAGACTACCAAATAGCTGAACTTAACCACTAATAACAGACTAAAAAAAGATGTAAACCACATTAAAGAGAATTTTGTTCACATGCACAATATGTTTTTCTGTTGGATGAAGAACTGGACAGGTTCTGTCATTCCCAGCAATGGCAGTGCAGCAGTTCCACAGTGGTACAAGATGCAACTTTCACCTTACTTGCTGCACCACCCAAATTATTACATGCATACAAGACATCTGACATAGCTGCAGATATCTCTTTCACAGAACTAATGTTATCTGACTGGAGAACAATCCTTTTGTCTACATTTTAGCATTTTTCGGTGTTATAATTACATGAGTTCCCATCATTATTTATTAAACTAAAGGAGGCATTTCCCCATGGTAATGGTCTATTCCACTGATATTATATCTTAAGCATAGCAAAAATTCTGAGTAAAAAAAAATGACTACAATAAATCAAATATAATTTAAATTATTAAAATGATCCCCTCAATAGGAAAACAACTGTGTTGCCTGAAAGATTTTCTATTACCATGGAACTTTAATTACTTCAAAGGAGGTCATAATGGATATATTCAAAATCAAAGAAAACCTGCAAAAAAAAAAAAACCCAGAAAAAGCACAAGTCTTTAAAGGTGGTGGACCTAAACTATCTGAAGCAGCCAAGGACTATGAATGATTCAGAGATTAGACACTCACTATAGGGGTCTTTACATGTTCAGATAGTGAATGTTTCGATAATTTCTGTAAAATAAATCAGATCCTTTTCAGATGGGCAGCCAAAATCCTAAATCACTCCTGAAAATGAAGGCTGATTACAGGATTCACTTCAAACCCATGTATATCATCAGTAATCAGTTGCAATTACAAATTAGGGACATATTATCAGCAGACAAGTTAAATGTAAATTAGACAGGAGGAAAAAGAATCCAAGCAGCATCACCTGGTTTAGAAGGAAGGCAGAAAACAAAAATAGATCACTTTTTTTTCTCTCTTTTTTTTTTTTTGTGCCTATAGCAGTTCAAAACATAGGTAAATTTAATTTTGTACATTTGTAATTTAGAAACAAGAGTTATTCTCTGAAATACCTAGTCAACGGAACTAATGAAATCTTAAATTACTCTCAAAGGGAGGTACAAAATAATACATATGGTTATTAAAATATCAAAACAGAGGATGTATTTGTTAGAAAATGTATTTAAGTGAAAGAATCCTAAAATTTGGTTACATGTTTATTATTTTTAATTTATTCATGTGCTGCAACAAGCCATATGATTCTGTCAAATAATGCAAGCAGAAAAAAAGATACAATACACCTCATGCTATCATATTAAATTTCACCCTGATGGATATGTCTTGTCCACAATCAACCATGCTGTAAGAATCTGGGCAGTGAATGTGTCTAGTTACCTTGTGTGAAATCTCTACCTTGGGTGCTGTAGAAAGAGTTTTCATGTAGCCTAACTTGTGTGAGAAGTATCTGTTGTGCTTTATGGCATGAAAGATATGGTTTATGTGAGCTTTTTACTGCCCTTTTTTCCCCCTTTCAATGCTTCTAAGAGATGAGTCATCACTGGACACTCTTCCAGGTCATAGCCAGACTGTCCATGCACAGGGGAAAAACTTTTCAAACACATCAAAGAAATGTAAAAATGGAAGATCCATGTATGCTGCCTTGGAGCTGAATTGTATACTTCATCTTCTATCTTATTACCACTTCAGTACATGTTCCAGATCAGGTCCTCCTTCAAAACCATAAACAGCCAAACACGTTCACCACTCTGCCCAGCTTACAGACCCCAGGTCTATGCATCTGTTTTAACTATTAAGGCAAAAAGTGGCTATGGATTTTGTGTTTCCAAGCTCAGTAAAGGTTAGAAATGAAAGCTATTATGCTGCCTGTCAGCAATAAGGTTGGAGTGCTTTGGTCCCACAAAGTCATGCACTGGTATGGGCTACCTTGCCCTGCAGGAATCTGGTCAGCTGATGACTTATTTCTCTACATGAGACCATGAATGAGTGTTTCTATCAAAAAAAAACCTCGATTAGAAATGAAAAAAAAAAAAAAGAAAAAGTTACTTGTTAATATTTTGTTTGCTATTATTTTGTTTGATTGTTTGGTATTTTCAGCTTTTTAAAAATCCTTACTGTTATTTCAAAGATTTGTTTACTATTTCAAGGGAAATTTTGAATTTTTCTGATGAAACTTCTGATTTATAAAAGTTAAAAAGGAGATTAGTTTTCTTCACTGAGGACTGCTGTTTGGCTTTGTTAACCCAAGTGCTCCTATGAGCCTCTTCCAGCATATCACTGTTGCGTCTTTGCAATGATATTGTTGTATCTTTGCTAGAAGTAGTTAAAATATATAGAAAGTCCATGAACAGGCTTGATTTGTAATGGGAAAAAAATGCAACCAAGCAACCAATCAATCCCTTTTCAATGTTTCTAAACTTGTAAGTTTAGCAGAGATAGTAGCAGCATAACACAATAGTAAGTATTTTGGTAATAATTCTTCAAAAACTTGTGGAGGGTTAACTTTCAAACCTGAGAATATTAGTGGGTCTTCTTACACAATTACATGTTTATTCAGTTTAAGGAGATAACACATGCACAGAAGTACCAATATCCAGACCAGTAAGACTCTTGGCTACTTTCAGAGAATTTGTAATCTTTGAAGAACAGAGAAAAGTAAAACAAATCCATATTTTAGGTACATCTGGGACAGTAATTTCCCATATCTGTGTACAAATCTTATGGGTTCCCAGAAATGGTAATGCAACTGATAGCTATTTCACAACAAAATTAACACCATAACCTTAATCACAACAGACCATAAAGGTATGACCCTGCAAAACTAGCAGTATTTGGGATACTTATCAGTCTCAAGAATACTTGCCAAATAATGCTTTTTGTTACTTCAGTGGGATTGTTTGTTCTTATTACTGTTCTGCATAAACACAAGCCATATACTCCACGCCCATAGTTTGTAAGCATGTAATCTTGTAAAAACAAGCATTTGGGCTGTGATGTTTCTGTATTGGCTGTGATGTTTCTGTATTAGCTATTTTTTTCAGGGTTTGATGTGGTGATTGTTGTTAGGTTTGGGGTTTTTCCCCACTTTTATTCATGTGTATATCAACTATCTATGAAACTAACAGTGGAAAAGGAGAGGATTATAATAAAAGTTAGAAATAGGTACTGTTTTACTTTTAAGATCTTTTACTTGAAATACCCTCCACACTCTTACTCTTTGGGTCAGGAACATGATATTTTATAGAGTTCTTATTTGTGTTTGGACATTGTACTTTTGTGACTCTTGTGAAAATTCCTGCACATTTGGCCATGTTCAAAGGTCTGAAAAAATATGGGTTGCATATATTCAGTAACAGCTCACATCCCTTAGAAGCCTGTTTTTGTTCATCATGCCTGAACTCCTCACAGCCTTGAATGCTGACTAAGTGCATATACAGAATCTTGACAGAGTGAACAGACGTGCAAAGGGACTAGCTGTGCAAAACCCCCTGTAATTAGAATCTGGAGAAACAGGAGAAAGGCAAGAGAAAAGAAAGATGTGAGAAGGAGTTGAAGCACCAACGAAGGAGTTGAAAGTTAGAAAATGTCATAATGAAGTCTGTCCATTATTTTAATTAATTTCTTTCATTTGTATGCAATTATGAGAAAGCTCTACTTCAGGTGAATTCTTCATATTTTTAACCTGGGCTCATACTTCATTCAGTAGACAAGATTGTCCCAGCCTAAGAATGACTTCCTGCTCAGATAAGAAGGATTCAGTTGTACGAGATACTTCTGCCTTATTTCTTACAAGTATTGGAAGAGAAAGGATGCTTTCTTCTCAGGATAGCTAAGTTCTAGTCTGGAGAAGCAGAGTCCATCTCTGACTTGCAGAGTTCCTCAGCAATGCTGCAGTCCCTAACATCAGATATTTCACAGATGATCAGTAAGGGTGTGCTTCTCATTCGTGAATGCCCACCTCAAGATCCTGAGGGCTGAGATGAAGAAACACTGAGCAGTCACAGATGCAATAAAAACAAATGGATTATGTGCTTTAAGGTGCAAATTATTACAAAAAGTTACCAAAAAACCCATGACCTGGGTCATGTGTAGCTCAGCATTGACTGTTACCTGTGTGCCTCTGCTGCCTATCTGTAACGTGGAATATATTATCCTGTCATTTCAGAGAGGTTTTGTTAAGATAAGTTCACCTTCATGAAGCTCAGAGCTTTATATGATGAGCACCACAAGGAAGCCTGTAAGGAAATGAACAATTCTGTCTTCAGCTCAGGGTTTGAGTGGTGTGCATGAGTGAGGCCTAGGGACACATACTGAACAATAAAAATGACCAAAATATCAAAGACCTGTTCATTACTTGAACTCCATTCTTCAAGCACTCTGAATAAGGTAGGGGGAGGCTCTAGAAAAAAAAAAAAACAAACGTCATGGTGTATTTAAAGGCTACATGATGTTGAACATGAAGGGAGGCAAGGTTAATTCTTGCTTTGCTGTCTCTTGAGTACTTGATTTTGCAACTTTAACAATGCTCTTTCAGTACAGCTTTTTACGTACAGTGAACATTCAATAGCTTGCTCTCTACCATTGTCTCTCTCTCCCATTAGGTAGCTGGGAGAAAAACTCACAGAACCTTAAAATGGGACTTTGGGCATCAGTCCAAATGCTTTTTTTCCTGGTTTTCTCTTTGTTTTTACTACAGAAAAACTAAAAAAAAAAAAAAGGCAAAAAACTCCTGTTTTAAGCACACTCTGTGCCCTGGCTTTATAGAAAATACGTGAAGCTTAACATTCTGTGCAGAAAGCCTTGATGTGGAATCAGTTTTCTTATGAATCTTCTCCTATCTTTTGTCCTTTTTTTTTTTTTTAACCCAAGTTGATTCATACCCAGAATGGTGTAGAAATATCTTCACAGTATGATAAATTCATATTTCTCAATTAAGTGAGTTTTGAAAAACTTGAGTTCCTTAGGATCATATAGTCAGAGCTTTATAGCAAAACAAAACAACAATAAAAAAGCAGAAATTCTTTTGTAGGATTTTATACTGTCTGAACTACGGATATTGACTACAGCTTTTCTAAATTCAAGCCTCACTGAAATTTCAGTTTGATTTCCCCTTTTTTAGCATCTTTGCATCTCTGAGGGTGTTGGTCCCAAATACAGTAATAGTTGAGGGGGTTTCTTGGAAGGCACACTGGAGAACAGGACAGTGTCCAGACTCTTTTGTCCATGGTATTCAGTATGCAGTCAGTGAGGGACATGCTCACCAGGTTAAAAAAAAAAAAGTGGAGAGGGCTGGAGACAGCTATATCAGGTTGGTCACATAAAAGACTTCATTCCTTTCTTTGAACCATGTTAAGGCCAATCACATTCTCTCCATGAAGGCGTTAATACTTTTTTTATTTGTGGAGGAAGCCCCCCAAATTTACTTGATTCCTTAAGATCTGTCAGTTTGATGAAAGAAAAAAAACATATTTTCATAGTGCCAAAAAGTAGACTTAATTTTCTTAACAGAGTAACAAAGGAATACTTCCTAGAGAATGTATCTTTTTCACTTTAGTTTCTCTTTTTTTTCCCTTGCCTTCACTGGCACAGGCATACTGGGGGCAACTGCACACTGAAATAGCAAAGACAGAAGAAGAGGTGGTATGCAGTTTTTCTTTTTTTTTATTTTGAAGTTTTACAAGAAATCCTGAAGGTACAGAGTAGCCTTAGGGAAAAATTGTTTTCTTGCAGGTCAAGTCCCTTATTTAGCACTTGAAAATACTTCTTCTGTTGTTGCATGGTAGGTGTTATCTCTTCGTTTGTTTTTGAAACAAAATCTACTATTCAAACAAGTCTTTATAAACACCACTGCTCTGTGGTCATTTTTGTTAACTTGTAATATCTGTTTGTCGTTTAAGTCTTATGAATGTGCAGAAGTTGTACAAGTTTAACTGTCTTACATGCATATGAATTTCTACCCACCATAGCAGTTGCATTTTAGAAAAATCCCAGTCAATATAAAAATCCAGTTATGACACATTGGTGTCTATATTAAGTTTTAAATGGATTTTTTGTTTGTGGTTTTAATCTATGCTATTTCTAGCCCTCTTGTGGACAGTTCTTTATGGTAGAAGACAGTGAGAAACAGCTGAGGATAGGGACAGTTGTTTTCAGCTTTTCCCAGCAAGCTGAGGAACTGGGAGTCGGCACAACTCACCAACAAGCCAAACTGTGAAAAGTTCCATTTGATCACTGTCTGTCTGTGATCAACTAGGACAAGATCACTGGACACTCTTTGTGGTTATACATCCAGAAAAGCCTGAGGCACTTAAAAAAACTTTTCACCTGCAGAATTCATTTCCTTTCAGCTATTCCCCAAATATCTTTATGTCTTTAAAAAAAAAAATTCAAAACAAACAAAAAACCCCAAAGAAAAGCATACTTCACAAAAACATGCAGTAAAGTACACCTAGCTTGAAAAAGGAGACCTCCCTGATTTCATAAAACTATAATATTTCATTATGCTGCTGATGAGAGCAAATATAAGAATCTTAAAATAGAGCAGACTGTTTTTGTCAACAATGGGTATTTCATATCCCTTTGAGGTAAGCCAGTGACAATGCAAAATGCCTACTGTAATGCTCTTTCAACACATTGGGAAGCTTCATAGAGGAGATGTTGAAAAACACTGGGATAGTTTCAGCTATTTGCATACTTTTGTTCAGTAAATAAATCCACTTTCGTAGTTTTAACTACAGATATTTATTTTGCTCTAACTTTTATGCAGTTCAGTGAAATAACCACCATAGCAGTTTCAGCCTGTGAAAGGAATTCTTTCCTTGGGAGAGAAAAAACAAGATGGTCAGCATTTATCTTTGGGCATTATTTTACTGCATTCTCCTGCCTCTGAGATAGCAGCTTTCAAGTAAGATCGACAACCATGAGGCGATCTTCACAAAGCAGGACCAAGAAGCCAAGGGCGACTGGAAGCTTCAAAGATGATTGCAAACTGGGAAAATTTTTGTTACAAAGCTAGCTGGCAGGCAGAAGCTCATCAGAGCATAGTTTTCATCTGAGCTTTGTTAAAAATAAACTGTCTAAGCTTTGAAATATTCACCTTAGAAACAATCTGATTTTTTTCCTCAATACTTTTTTACATTTTATTAAGTCTTCCTCATCCAGTGAATCAGTAAGAAGAGGTTCCACTGCTTTTGCATGCATCCTCATTCTGTGAAGGAAATCATATCCTTGGAATGATGTGTGAGTAAGGACGACAAAATTTGCCCCATAGAACCCACCAGGGTACAATAAATCCATCATACTAGGTAACATCCACAGAACAGCACTCCACAACTGAGAGGGAAGTGTCTTTTTCAGTAATTATTTACCAAGTATTCAATTTCTACAGTATTCAAAATGGGATTTAAAACGGCAAAACCTCTGCAAGTTTGGTTTTAGAACCTACTTTAAAGGAACATATTCTTTAACAAATAAATAACCTTTTGATTGGCTAAGTACAAATATTAATCATCTTTTGTACAGGAAAAGTTTTAAGGACTATTCATGATTCTGCATTTTGACAACACAATTATTAATTAGAAGCTTAAAGACAGAAGTGGATCCATGTTGAAGTGTGAATATGCCTGTGATTAAATGTTAGGATTTGTTGATTGGAAATGATTGATAGGTTGCTGTGGTTTTCAGGATGATTTATCAGTAACATTTAATTTGAGCACAGGCTTTTTTGGTTTGGGGTTTTTTTTTGTTGTTTTTGTTTTTGTTTGTTTGGTTTTGGTTTTTTTTGGTGAAGTTTTGTTTTAGGAATATAATTTGGAATATTGTCATACAAAATAAGCCATAAAATAAAAAAAAAGGGAAATTTTATAGGGCTAAAGTATTAAAATAACTTCCTGTCTTGTGTACTCTCCTAGAATATCATCATTTTCAGCTTGACACAAAGCTGATTTAAATCAATGGGAGTCTTTTATTTAACTCCAGTATCCTAGGATTCACAGCTTCTCTATTTGATAAAGAATAGTGTTGACCATACAAAAATCCCATCTGTCTCAGTCACTTGGACATTGCCAATGTGATTCTCAGAATCAAACAATTCTTTTATTCTCAGGAAAAAAAAAACCAAACATTCTTATATAAAAATAACATTTCTGATTTGGTTAGTCAATCTGCCAATGTTTGACACTTCTGAGGTCAAGACGTCTCATGTTTTTGGACTAGAAAAAACTTTCAGGATATACAAGGCTTGATCAGAACTCTGATCCAATTGAATTGGAGCAAAATCAACAGTATCTTTTTAGTTACTGCCTGATTTTTTTTTTTGCTTATTCTTAAGTATCCCTGTTCTTTTAGAGTAACACAGTGTTAGGTGTCTAAGAAATACTATTCATAGATAAGCAGTTTTTCCAATGCTTCTTTCCTCATCTTAATTACTAGCTTGTGATCTCAATAGGGCAAGAAAAAAAAATGACCTGAAATAAAACTTCTGAATCGCTGTAGTTTCTTTTGCTTTTTCTAGTCTTTTTATTTTTGTCTTTCATTATTATTATTTTTTTTTTAAATTTCATTCTGACTAATGGGGGAAATTCTGGGATACAGGAAATACGAAAAGCCACACACCAATCCTGACATTGTAGAGCAAGCATGACTGTAAGTGCCCTTCTTTGAAACACTTGTAAAAGATATAATTCAGAAGCCAGGAGGGGGGATCTGAGAGAGGAGACTAAATTCAGACACAGCATGCTGTGTAACCAAACAAAAGAGTGTTGCCTTTCATTGTTCAATATTCCTAGCAGTAAGGTGGTACCACTTAGGATGTTGAAAAGTAGCACATGGTGGGGCATATAATTAAGTGAAGCCTGAAGAATAATTATGCAAGTACAGCTCAGCATAATGAGAAACTAGAGTTGGGGTTTTTTAATATCATATTTTGACATTAAGTACAAAATTGAAATGTGATGCTAATGCATCTATTAGAAATGGAAGGAACCTGCAGATACAGGCATTTCAAAGAAGTCTATTTTTACCTTCTGTGGAATAGTGCCTTTCCACATTTTATTTAAGCAAAATAAAATTTTATTTATTAAAATCTTGATATAATTTCAGAAGAAGAATGTGAGAATTTCCATTGATCTAAATGGAAACTGGCTCTATCCCTCTGTTGAAATATTTATATTTTTCTCTGTAGTCACACAAATAAAATGTCACAATTACTCTGAAAATTGAATGCATACCAGTTAAAGCCAACTTTCTGGGCTGTTCAGAAGATGTTGTAAACTGAGGATTTCAGCATGAGCCTATTCATGAGGGACAGCAGATTTTTGCTGCCACTGCAGAAGATTACAACAGTTTAATTTTTATAGCATTTGTAAGAGTTAAAAGATGCCTGTCCAAGATAATTGTCTAATTCTGGGACATAGCTTGAATGGCAGTGAAGTGGTTTTTTTTTTTTTCTCACTATGTGAGGTGTATTTTAAAAGGAGAACCAGAAGGCATTTGAACTTCATCCTTGTTGCTGTCATTGCACTCTACGTACAGAGGTTATGAAAGTAACATCTCTAAGCCATGCTTTGCTGGTGCTAGCTGGACCTTTAACACTGCTCTGAAATAGAGGAGCAATTCAACTGCCTGTGTTAAAGGTGTCTACTGCTGTTATTAGGTTTTAGACCTAGACTATCCCAGGTGTTGACATGCAGTTGGCAGATGCCCAACAGAACTTAGAGTGATTGTACACCTGTTTGAGAGTGCAACTAAAGACTAGTCAGGATATCCTATGGTGTCACTTAGGCCCTAGGTGCCTATGCTTAGGCAACCAATACCTTCATAAAGTTTCCATAGTTTCCTCCATTCTTCCACAAATAAAAGTTCAAGAGAAATAAAATAACATTAATCTGTACTGATACGATCACTTAATGGGATGAAAAATCATAAGATGGAATAGGGCTATAGAAATCTATGAAAAATCAAAAGAAATTCTGATGGAAAATAATGTTTTCTGAGAATGCTCTTTTTTTTTTTTTTCTCTTTAAATCCATGATATCAAGCTTTACCAACAGAGGAAAGTTTCGGGAAAATTCTTCTTCTGATGTTGAAGTCAAGGAATTCTGCCTTCTTTCTCTCTTAGATTTTTAAAAAATTTATTTATTTATTTATTTACCTCAGGAACATTTTGGTAAGGTTTTGATAGAAACACTTATCTGTTTAAACTTTGCCTCTTGGTGCAAAGAGAGATTTTGACTCAATTAAAGTTTCACCCTGAATTCAAGTGGTGCCTGGTACTAGTCTGATTCTGTAGTTTCAGATCAGCATTCTCTAAGTAGCTGGAGAAACGATTTAGATTCTGACAAAAAACTAGGACTTTGAGTTCACATCTCTGTACAGGCTCCTTCAGTGTTTGGAAACTGACATCTACAGAAGGCGTTTGTATTTAATTGTTTTCACCGATACTCACCAGAGGTAAATATGGTCAGTGGTGGCTGGTCTGTATTCTTACAAAGTAATGCTAAGAAAACCTGAATGATCAGCACAGTACCTAAAGGAGAAAGAAATAAAACAAAATATCTTTTACATCTAGATATATGACACACCTATTTGATTGAAGATAATTTAAAATAGAATTTGAAAGTTCATTTAAAATTTTACTTGGAAGCCAAAAACAGGGATAAGGTGACCAGAACACAAAATCACTTAGATGTCTACAAGTAAGAATGTATGCCACTTATTGTAGAAAAGAAGCTGGCTGACCCTGTTGTTCATGTCTGACAACATGACCCATAAACATTAGGAAGAAGCTACCTGCCAAGAATGCTCAATTTACTTTGCCTGCCACAGCTTTACAGCTGGAACAGAAGATGCCTGAAAGCTTTTTTTTTTTTTATGTTTTTTTCTTTTCTTTTCTTTTTTTCTTAACAGCAAGGTGAAAGTCTACCTTCTCTTGAATCTGAAGTAGGACAGTGAGTCATTCTAGTTCTTTATACTGTAAAGTTGGAGGCATTGCGGAGGACAGTGTTCTGTACTATAAAATCAAAGGAAGTGTTTCAGGTGTAATTGTCTCCGGTACTAGAGTAATTACTGCAATGGTAGTTACTGCATAACGCGCAGTGTTGCTACACAAGTTGACCTCTGGGGAGCACTTAGTAAATTGTAACAGTCTGTGAAAGCACAAAGTAAAGAAAGATGGACTTTCCTTCTGAATATGCTGGTCTGACTCCTGCCAGTACCTTGAAGAGCAATGAGGAAGTTAAAAGTTGCCCAAGAGCAGCAACATTTTTTGCACTTAGTGCAAGAAGATGGCTCTATCCTTGGCCTTGAAAAGCACAAAGTGATGCTTGCAACGTGATGCCTTCCCCCTGCAGCCCACAGGAGGTGTGCAGTGGCAGAAAACAGGGTGGCTTTCACACCGTGCCTACTGGGTGCTTTTCTGAAATTGTACAGATTTCTCTGTCTGTCACAGTCCCAAAGCATGAACTGGCTCCACCTATCACTTGTGTGTCTTTCTCTACTCCCAAAAGAGTAGAAGTAGACTCAATAAATTAAAGAGAACTGCCAACAACTAAAATAAAGGGCCAGCCTTCCCCTTCATGTAATACTTTCATACATTAATCTGAAATGTCCATGAAGTATTGGGGAAACACCAATTCATAGGATGAAATTCTTCCCTTCAGTGAGATATCTAGGTGTCAAAATGCAGTTTTATAATTTTTTTAACTAAAAGCTACTGTTCAGCCTGCCGGTTAAGTCCCATCAAGAATGCATTTGGAGGACCCCAGCTCTGATCCTTCTTCTGGCGTTGACTTCGCTGCATTGGGAAGGCTGCATATAATTAGAAGTCTTTTATCCAAGTTTAAGTTAAAGATGATAACTCTTTCTAAAGAGCTTTGGAATTCATAGGTGAAAGCTAATGTATTGGTCCTAGGTTAAACTGGTCAGTGGCCATTTGCTAAAACTGCCGACTTGCTGCAGCACAGTGTCATTGCTTGGTGTGCCCAGTTCCTCCAAGAGTGGTGGTGTAATGTCAGGGCCTGATTGAGCTTTCCTGGCATGGTACTGCCTTTCCTGGAAGTGCCATATAGCAAAGGAACAATGTGAAAAAACTGTAAATCAAGTCAGCAGCCCTGCTATCTTCAGTGAGTTGCTCCAGTTTGTATCTTGTAGGCTTTTAGTATTAAAAATGCACAGATACAGGCAACTACTGGCAGGTTTTAAAAAAAATATTTTTATCAGAGTTTTTCTTTTTCATACTTTGGAATGATAATGAACAGGAAAAAGGATTCCCCAAAAAAGGAAAGCTAACCTTTTCAGCTATTAAGTACAGCTTGGTTTGGATTCTCTTTGAATCTGGGGTGCAAGTGTGACTTTTTCTCCGTTTGCTTTCCTGTAGTTAGTTATGAAAATCTGTGAAGGCTTTTCACAAAGCAAATTCTTTTCAAATATTTTTTTTTAATTTATTTTTATGTATTTATTCTTAGAGTAACAGCCATGTAAGACCTCTTTAAAGGTAAGCAGCAGGAGCAAGCCCAGACAGCAAATGTAGTGCACCAAGTCTTTTCTTATAATTTCTTTCCCTCCTTCCTCCTCTGGCCCCCTCTCCACTGCAAATAAAGGACTGGAGAATGAAAGAAAAGGCTTATACAGCAACATTTGCATGCCTGCCTTTAGGTAGTCACACTTTCCTAGCTTGAGGTGGTATGCATTATTGAAGAGTGTCCAGCACTCTCAAGTAAATATGTGCCACTCAAATGACTAACTACCTACTGTACTCCTCTGTACACTGAGCTAGTGTTTAGAACAATCCACAGTTTTCATTTTTCATACCTATTTTCATTTTTTTGGGAAATACATTTTTAGCAAATGTCTCAGATATACAAAGGCTGATCAGAACGAAGTGACAAAAGATATGAATTGTTGAACCAACACAATAGTATTGTGACAGATCAATAGTCAGATGTAGCTGCCTGCTTTCAGTCACTTAAGTCCATGCTCAGGCTAAGTAAGGATCTGTACAGCGGCCGGTGCTATGAGATTTTAGGTGTCTAATGTCAAGTGTCCAGCTTAAAATATTGCATAAAAGGTTGCATAAAAGTATAGTTGGTTATTATCTAGGGGTTAATTAACCAGTATAAATTAATTTAGGAAGATCTTCCTTTTATTGCAACCTGACACAAGGAATCTGCAACAGTATTTAGTAAATTACATCTTGAGCAATTTCCCATTAACTGCATAATTTCTCTCATACATTCTGCTTCCCTTACTTGTCCCACTAAACATTTTACTGCTTATAAGTTAGGATAATTATAATGGGCTGAATAGTGTCTGAGATTTAAAAAGAAAGGTTTTGTGGGTGGTGTATAGTTGCTTTTTTTTTTATGACTACCTGATAAAGGTCAACCATTTAAATTTTCCTTGAATTGTGGTTCAATTAACTGATATCAACCTGTATGGTTTGCTGTATGACTACTAGTCTGATCTACTGGCAAGCTTTAATTATTCCAAGGTTACGTAGCAAAATCTTTCTAATAATATGAGCTGGATAATGCTTCACGGGTTTCCTAAGCCATTTAGGGTTTGATATTTTAGTAACCTCCATGGACTTTGGCAAGGAATTTAAATGTTCAACATTTCACCTTATGGTGAAAAGGCATCTGGCATATCTCCAGAGGAGATTTAAAAAAAAAAAAATCAGTAATTTTTAACATTTTCCCAATTTATTTCAGGGATAAATTAACTCTTTTTTTTAAATATTAAAAATAACTGCATGAATTTCTGCATACACATATGTACATATACGTTGGGAGAAGGTAGGCAGGGATCTTTCTCCTGGGCATTCAAGTGTATTGAGTAACATCAGTGAAGCTTTCTCTATGCCAGGTGCTTCCAAGTATATAATGCCCCTTGACTGTACATGAAATTAGTTAGGAAATGTAAAAATCATTACTCAAGTAAAATCGTAAGAAATGTAAAAATCATTATACAATGTATGTCAGAGAAACTGGTACCTGTAATGGGAACAAGGGACATAAGTCATTGTGCCAGAACGGTTTAGGCATTCAAAAATCTTGCCTGCCATATTCACTGTTTTGGGTTCCACACAGCAATCCATATGTTGATTTGTACATTTGGGTTAAAACACTCATTCTTTAATGTGCAGGATTCAGGGTAGTTTGTCTTCTGAATCCAAGGATTTCAAATGCACAGTGCCACCTTGCAAGGAGAGTATCCTAAACAGTACTGTAGGCTATTTTTGATAAATGTATTTGTTGCAGTCCTCAGTTGTGAAACCTTTTGCTGGAAGATATTGTGCAGGTGGGAAAAAAAATGGTTCAGAAATCAGTTAGCTTTATTTCATGAATGCCCATTAGTGACTGTTAAACGCACTAGCCTGGATGCAACTTCTGGCTTCAAAAAAAAAAAAAAAAAAAAGAAAGAAGATATTAATGATGTGAGTAGGAGAAATCTGAAGTGCCTTGTTCCTGCAAGGCAGAAAGTGATGTCAGTCCGTATTTCATCTGTTTCTTACACTCTTTCTTTAAGAAGCCTTTGCTAACCATTGTAGGATGTGATACTGAGTGACCTTTAGTCTGTTCCAGCATAGCTGCCATTATGGTCTTAATGACACATCTCTGTGCTCTTTCACACCACAGGACCCAACTTCAGTCTCAGAGAGGATGGACTGGGCTGTGGGAACGAAGTGCATTGGAGCATCAGGGAGGCTGCTTCCTCAGGGCTCCCTGCCTCCCTCTTACAGAAGCTGGAACTCATACTATGCATGAGGCAAGACTACAAAGGTTACCTCACGGTGAGGTCATTTCTATTTCTGTCCCTGACACTGCCGCAGAATTTTTGCCTGATGCAAGATGCTTAAAACACGTTCTTCAGAGTGCTGACTAATGACCTCTCCCATTTCTCTAAGAGCTGCTTGGTGGTAGGAGTTCCCCAAACAGGAAGGCAGCTGGTGCTGATGGACTGGCGTGGAGGCTACAGCCTTTGGGCGCTGTGATTTGAGCAGGGTGGAGCAGGCAGAGCACTTGAGTCTGAGTCATCTCAAACAGTCAGCTCCCCAGATCAGTGGTCCTTAATCTTGGTGCTTTAGCTGGTCAGTGTAAAATCAGGATAATATTACAATCATACTTTATAGGCAGTTGTAAAAGTAAAGGCATTGCTGTTCATTAAATGTAGTCATGGGCACCACGGAGAAGTCTAAACAAATGGTTTCAAATAAGAGTTTGAATAATGCAGTGCAAACAAGACCTAAGGCCATACTTTACAAAAAAAAAGGTAGATTAAAAAAAAAAAAATTAACACCTTATTATTTTCCTGAATGTAATCCATCCTTGTACTGAGCAAGGCAGAGGCCATGTATAAGTATCTGACCAAGTAATAAAAACCAAAGACTGAATTAATGCTGCAAAGGTGACTTTTTCTGCATGTCTGTCATTTGTTTTTATTTTCTAGCACTGAGGGTGTTTTTTTTTTAGGATGGCAAATGTGTACAATATACATACAAGGTAATATAAAAATGAGGTTAGCTGTGCTCATAAAACTCTCAATAATTTCAGAAAAATTCTGTGACCTTATTTTTTTTTTCTTCAATGATTCTATCCAAAGACAAGGTAATTTGTAATTTGAGGGCCAAGCTGCTTACAGCTGGTTTTAGGAAGAATAAATGATATGATGGTTGCCAGAGGCGATAGGACCCTGGAGTCACCTGGTGTCACCAGCCATCTGTCAAAGATTTTTGAGGGGAGCACTCCATTAATTTCAGTGCCACCATCAAAGTCAGGGGAATGTTCTCTTGATATTTTCTATAGATGGCATAATGTTTTCTAAATAAGCACTTCATCATATGTTTCTAAAGAGAAATTAGGATACCCGCAGCAAAACAATTATGCCTTTTCATCCAAGAATGGTACAATACAAAAATGAAAGCTTTGGACAGATGAATCAGAAACATGGAAAGAGATCTCAGAGAGAAAAGTGTGATGTAGCTTGTACATAGGATTTAGAACAAATTTCTCAGGTATGTCAGCTTGCTGGGCACATTGTTTTTTCAAAATTGAATTGTGTGAACACTATTCATGGGGTTTTTTTTTATATATCTAGCATATATTCAAACACAGAAGATTCTATATTACCTTAAAATAGACAGACAGTTAGGAAAGTAAGAAATAGTCTTTACATTTTGAAAACTGGCTTTTAAAACTTTTACTGGACTTTTTGTCTAGTGTGAGCTAACAGGTTTCCAAAGATAAACCACTGAAGTCCCATCGTATATTGCCTGTCATTGTGTGTCACATTGTATATTGCCTGGGTGTAAGATGGAAGTAGCAAAGTAAGATCTCCACTAAAGGGAGGACAAGGAAAGAAAAGGAAGGAAATCATCGTATAGCTGTCAGCCACTTATATTTTCTGCTATTTGTTGTGAAAACCTATGGTTCTATCTAAATTTTGTGGATTATTCTAGCTTTTGCTTCTGTGTCTTTTGGTTTTTTTTTTTTATCTTCATGCTTTCTGTGTCCTGATTCTTGTAAAACTTCCCTAATATTTTAAAAGATAAATGAACAATTCTTTTTATTTTACCGCCTTTGGGAGAAACAGATTGATTCTTTTGGAGGGTAAGAGGTAGGAGATATTGAATTTACATGTGTGAAGAATTGATGGAAGAAAGCTCAGCTGAAAGAAATGAATTTTGTATTTAGTGCTGAAAGCAATAAAGAGCCATTTCTCAGCTAAGCATCTGTGAAAATTCTGTGTCCCATATTCACAAACATCTTCCTGCAGCACAGTAAATTTATCGATTCCAGTGAAAAGATATTATTGTTGGGAACTTGTGGTCACAGTATGAGAGCCGATGTCTGGCAGTTATATCTGATACCATGGAAGCCTTCAAAGACCAGTAGATGGACTTTAAACTGGAAACAGCCTTAACTGCAGATGCTGGAATGACATCTTCACAGAAGCAGTATAAGGCAAATTAACCAATGCTGATTAAGAATACACACACGTGTCTTGCTAGGGCTTGTTTTGAGCTGTCTATAACTTTTTTTTTTGTGTGCTTTATTTTTTTTTTGGACCTTGAAATTTGACATATAAGTTCTTAAGACAGAAACTCGTACTTTAGCTCCTGAGCAAGTGTATCTCTTTTCTGACCAGACAGGAAGAAAAGCCCTTGCCTTATGTAGCTTTCTTTTCTTATCTCATTTCATAATGCATCTAATGGTACCAGTTAGAAGTGAAGAAGCTGGAAGAACAAAGTCCTTGGATCTCAGCTGTGGATTCTATCAGTTTGTGAAAAATTTACTATGTTTTTTTCACATTAAAGAGAGTTTAAAAGTAGACTATATACACATATCTTGAGGTTTTTGCTACAACGAGTGACTCATTTGCTGTGTTTCTTGGTAATTAAGTGCATCAAGGCTCTTCTAAGGCACAGATCTACAAAGTCAGGGCTTTCAGTTTGAAAAGCACAAGAGCCAGTGTGAAGTACATTGAGGCACCAGATTTGAAGAACCTACAGGAACATGTATGAAGACTTGCATCACACAGTCTCAGAAGTAGTTGCAGGTGGCATACACAGTAATTATTCCCTTTGCTTCCCTTTAATGGGCTATGGTATGAACCATGCAGGAATAACCAGGGGACAGTGGTGGACAGTTCTGATTCCACTAAAAGTGTCTGTATTATGGTAATGTGTTTGTTCTGGTTTTATTTCTTGACGGGGTGCTATGGTGGTAGGTTCTGTAAGAAGCTGCTAGAAGTTGTTCCCCTTTGTTCAGTGGACTCAGCCGGGCCTAGGGTGGACCTGCTGCTGGCCAAGGCTGAGCCAATTGATAGCAGAATGTCCTGTGATAATGCCTCTGTGATAACATATTTAAGAAGGGGAAAAGAGAAAAAAAAAAGAGAGAAGAGAAGATGTGAAGACACTGAGCGGGGGCAGAGAGGGGGAGGCACGAGCCTTGTGGGCCTTGCAGGCCTCACCCTCTGGCCTCCCGCTGGGCAGCCATCTGGGCCTGACTCGGCCCAGCCCGGCTGCAAGAAGTGGAGAGATGGGATGTGAAGAGAACCTGAGAGGCATCTGCCTGAGCCTGATTGTGAAGAATTTCTTGTGAGAGGAACAGCTGCAGATGCCAAGGTCAGTGAAGAAAGCTGCAGAGGAGTAATGCAGCTCCTGGCCAAGATTCCCCTGCAGCCTGTGGTGATGACCATGGTGAAGCAGGCTGTCCCCCTGCAGCCCATGGAGGCTCACAGAGGAGCAGAGATTCACCTGCAGCCTGTGGAGGACCTGAAGGAGGCTGTGGCCCATGGAGGGCCCACTGGGGCAGCTGTTCTGGAGGGACTGCACCCTGTGGAAGAGATGACCCATGCCGGAGCAGTTTCAAGAAGGACTGTAGCCTGTGGGTGGGACCCCATGACGGAGCAGGGGAGGAATGTGAGGAGTTCCTCCCCGGATGACGAAGCAGCAGCATGAAACAATATGTTATCAACTGCCAGTAACCCCCATTCCCTCTTCCCCACTGTGCCGCTCGGGGTTGTGGGGGGAAGGAAGACAGTAGAGATAAGGTCAAGCCCAGGAAGAGGGAGGGGTGGGAGGAGGTTGTCTTGTTCTCTGTCTCATTATCCTGCTTTGGTTTTTAGTAATAAATGAATAGTTTTCCCCAAGTGGAGTCTGTTTTGCCTGTAACAGTAACTTTAAGGATTTCTCCCTGTCCTTATATCGAACCTCAAGCTTTTTTTTTTTATATTATCTCTCCCTATTCTCTCGGAGGGTGGGGGGAGTGAGAGAGAGACTGCATAGTCTGGTCTTGATCGGGGCTAAACTATGACAGTGCTTTTATATAAAAAAACCACATTGCCGTAAATCTGTTTTAAATAAAAAAAATTCTGCGAAGGAATTGCACATTACAGGTAGGTAGGTAAGACGTTAGATAGTTATTTAAATAACTTGTGCTACTGCCTAAAAAAAAGCTTCAGAAACAAATGTTATTAAATACACTGGAAAAGTGTCATTCCTCTTGATAGAAGACAACAGAAAAAGATGGTTGAAGTGATGGAGATTAGCATATTGGTGCTAATTCACATTATTCATTTTAGGTTGTTTTAAATATCTAACTTGAAATCTCACACACACAAACCACATGCATTTCCTATTTCTCAGACACTTACCTTTTCTCATAGACTAACAGAAGAATTTATGTCCCCACTTTTGATCTTCTGAATGACACCAACATTCAAGACCAAAATAATTGGCATAAATATTCTCTGCTATCTTGTAATGATTTCCTGATAGCTTTTTTTTTGTTCTGTGTATGAGTCAAAAGATGATTTTTTTTAACTGCCTGCTCTACAAATTCTACTAGAAATCCAGTCTTCCTTTCTGTTAAATCGTCATCAGTAATAAATATTCTGCAGCTGGAATTCATCTGACAGATTTGCTGGTGATATATGAGCCAGAGTGAAATCCTATGCAATCTTTCAGAGCTGTCTTAGTTTTGCAGTGCTAAGTGTACAAAATGTTTGTTTTAGTCAGTAAAGTAAGCAGATATACATAAAGGGCACATGGGGATTAGATCAGTTGGGTAAGAATATAGTATTTTTCACAAGCATTTTTCAAGCTGTAACTGCATTTTAAGCTCTGAATGTGGTGACACAGCTGGTTTGACAGCATCACCAATTTAGGCCTTTTAACATCACTGCAGGATACATTAACACACCTAGCTTTGCCGTAAAGGAGAGGATCACATTCAAACCCTGCAGTAATAAACTAAGTGCTCCAACAAATGTTGTCAGCACCTAACCACCCACCCTATGCCTGGGATAAGCATTTCTAGCCACTGAACTTCAACCTACCTTCTATTTAATTAAATAAATACATTACAAAAGAGGAGCAGATTTACACACTAATAGTGCTCTTGAAATTATATTATAGTACAAATTTGACATTGGAACCATGAGATATACAGAAAAAGAAAACAAGCACTCTAGAATTTAAGAAACATGCCATGATTCAGTATATTTTGCCATAACACTAGTGCATATCATGATATGCTTTAATTCTATTTTCCAGATTTATTTTTCAGAGTGAAGAGTAGATGTTTGTTCCTGCCTAGCATAAGATGTTCATGTGTGTACTTATGTATGGTAGTTTTGCTAGTACCAAATTACTTGGAAAAAAACATGAACCTTGTATGCTTTTGTAACTTAATTATGTTTTGAATGTAATAATTCACTGAAAATCATAATTCCAGTCAATATATTTCAAGAATTCAGCAAGAGCACAAGCCCTTTAGGTGTCTGCCCACTAAACATCCAGTTCATACTTGTTTATGGATGATGGTGCAGGATTCACACAAACTTTGCAGCAATGCATTTTTATAATAGAAATTTATTTGCTGGTAAAGTAGTGTGAATTTTATTTCAGAGGAGATAGAATCTTTATGTGTGCTTAAAATTACAGGATCTGCTTACAGGGTGCCAATAATACATCCATTGGAATCAGTCCTGTCACTAGAACTGATGGAGTGCTGGTGAAATAAGAGCTAGGCATATGGTGATTATGCAGAGCTGTAGTGAAGAGCTACAGAGTCTAGTACTCTTATGCTGTCACTAGTTAAAGCCTGCTCGATTCTGCACACAGCAAGAATGCTCCTCCATTTAGGCCAATATATCTGAGGAAATGTGCAAATACTAACCAAAGTCTTTGTAGTCTCTTACAGTGAAACATTGGGTGTCTGTAGACATCAACAAATTAGTTCTTTTCTTTCCTGAAATCTGATGCACCTGGGCTGTATTGCAGCCTTTTCCTTTTATTTTTTGTTGTCCAGAATTATTCTTATTTTTATTGTACTTGACCATCCCAACTTTTTGAGTTCATGAGAACTTATATGAGGAACGGTAGAGAGAAAAACTAGAAAGATTCCTAAAGATTGCTAAGTCTAGCTATTATCTCCAAGGAGGATGGCGCTGGGCTGTATATAGTTATGGTTGTCCAGCCTGTTCTGAACTCCTGCTCCACTCAGGAACAGCCTTTGCAACCTTTCCAGGCAATTTTTTCCAGCGCTTCCCATCCTTATGAAAACAATATGTGTCTCTCTATACATTTATATTTTATGTATATATAAAAAATCTAATCTAACTTCCTTTCCTTAAGTGAGCTCCATTATGTTTTCTTCTATCCCTAGTGGAATAAAAAAGAAATATATTTACTCTATCCTCTTAATCACTGGAAAGTATCAATGTTCCATGTCTTCCCCTTCATATTTTTCCATCCTGTCTAATACAAATCCGGCTCTTTCATCAGTGACGGTTTGCTTAGACTACAGATCTGTCTCTGTGCTCTTCTCTTATTCATGCACAGCTCTTCTTTTTGATATTGGAAAGCTATTCTTTATAATTCTATAAATGAACATTCTTTCTAACATGGCCTGAATACTGCCCAAGAAAATTATTTGAAACAATCTCCTCATAACTAATTTTTATTTTTATTTTAAAAGAAATTGTAACCTTGTAGTGCAGCAAATATGATGTTGCTGTTGCTAGTAACAGACCACAGGCTTTGCAGCACACGCTTCCGTGCTTGTTTGGCTATATTTGGACTTCTCTTGGCCTTTCTGTGTCCATTTTTTAGCTTGTGTAACTAAAAACAGTTGTCTATTGAGAAGAGGACTGTTACCTCTTATGTTCAAGCTTTTGTGCAATTGTGTGGTGTATATATGTTACAAACATATACAAGCACACATACTTTTAAAATACATATATAGGTATAACTAACAAGTTGTAATAATAAGTAGTTATTCTGTGCAAATGAGCTATTGATGATCGCAGAATAAAATGCTGCATGAAGAAATATGGGCATCATTTGGCAACAGAGGCGCAGGAGAGTATGGGAGACTCAGGGCTGTAAACAGCTCAGTTAGGATGATTACTGATCATCAAAGAAAGCTAACCTTGGGAGCCGGATAAAGCGAGTTCAGGGGGAGCTAAGGAAATAAAATAAACAAGTATCCAATATCATGTTTAGCAAATTTGCATGTAAAATGGAGCTGCACACCACTGAAGAAAGAGCATAGTGTAGAACTTATTAGTAAACATAAAATTCCTCCAAGTGGACCCAATAATGATGAAGAAAACATCAGTGTCAGTGTTGTACTACTCCCAGCACAAGACATGGCACACTTAGCAGCTCGCCCCAGCTGAAGCTGTTTGATTGACTGAGGAGCCAAAGGGGCAGTGGAAGGGTGAGCATAATGGCAAAAAAAGGTGGTAGACACTGCAAGGTTTGTGTCTGTGTGCCAATTTAACTACATTTAACTTGAACTATAAGTATTAGGATCACTGTAAAGGATCTAGTAACAACTTTTTGGTTAGTCTGTTAAGATTCAACTAGACTAATAATTCTTGGGTATGTTCCTTTTGTCCATAAGAAGATTTTGAGTCTAATAAACTAATAAAAACTAAAGCAACCTCTGTAACTTGGTGCAACAAATTGATAATAAAATACATATGAAGCTAAGTATTTCCAAATTGTAAGCAGTTTTAAAATTTAATAAAAATGGTAAACTAAATATACTTCTTGCCAATATTTTTATATTCGTTTTCATTAGTTAACGGAAGCAAGCAACATGTATTGGCTACTTAAAGCAAGCTAGTAAAAGTAAGTAAAGTTTTTTGGGTATGAACAACTCTTTCAAAGGCCTGAGCCAGCAAAATTCAGAAGCAGCAAACTGAACTTTAGAGGTCAAATCACTGTAGGTATGCAAAATGTTTTGTATTCATGTATATAAAGTATTTTATTTCATGTTTCATTATAAATCAAGGTTGTGCCCACACCTACTAATCGCAGCATTCTCTTGTTGGGCCTGTTTGTAAAGGGTGCTGGTTGCTTTAGTACATACGGAATTCAGATTAATTTATTTCTTGAAGGTAGAGTTAAGCAAAATTACCTATTATCTTTTGCAAATATTTGGTATCTTCCACAGGTATTTTAACTTCACCTCTCTTATGAGGACAGGCTGAGAGAGTTGGGGCTGTTCAGCCTGCAGAAGAGGAGGCTCCGGGGAGACCTGATAGCGGTCTTCCAGTACCTCAAGGGGGCCTACAAGAAAGATGGGGAAAGGCTGTTTAGTAGGGCCTGTTGTGATAGGACGAGGGGTAATGGTTTTAAAATAGAGGGGGGTAGATTTAGATTAGAAATTAGGAAAAAATTTTTTACGATGCGGGTTATAGAACACTGGAACAGGTTGCCCAGAAAGGTGGTGGAGGCCCCATCTCTGGAAGCGTTCAAGGCCAGGCTGGATGAGTTCTGAGCAACCTGACCTAGTCAGGGATGTCCCTGCTCCTTGCAGGGGGGTTGGACTAGATGACCTTTGAAGGTCCCTTCCAACCCTAACCATTCTATGATTCTATGATTCTATGATTCTAACTTTGAGATTGATGTTTCTTATTTATCTTTGAGGTTTGGAACCCTCCCTCACTGAAGTAAAAAGGCAACAGATGAGAAGTGTCACACTCAATTGAATTACTATTTTTTTTTGTGCTTTTTGAATGGAAAAACCATAAGATTGCTTCTTAGCTCTGCTGCAAATGAGCCTAGAAGAGGGAGAAGATAACGTGATACTAACTTTCATGTACTGAACACAATGAAACTCATCTCTTTAACTTCACAAGTCCTCAGCATAGATGTTCTGTCAAGCTACAAATAGAAGATCCCTTTATAATCACTTGAAACAGAGGATATAATTTAAACATTTGCATTAAGATGGATTACATCTTTGACTCCATTGATCACTGACTGATTTTTATTGACTCTAGAGGAAGCTTAAGGTGAGTAGTTCAGATATAGATTTCTAGTTGAATATTCCTACATTATTCACGTAGCCTGTTAGTCTTTTTTTTTTCTGTGATAGTATAATTTTCTTTATTTTCTTTCTCTTTTTTTCCATGTATTGATTAGGTCTGTACTAATAATTATTTGATTAATCTTTTAAGATTTCAATCACACTAACAATAATTTCTTAACTTTGCATAGAAGATGTGTTTCTGTTTTGTCAATACAGTATTTGACAATTTACAGAAAAAAAAAACTCAAAACCAATACTGATAAAATTGTTATATGCATACTTTCTAGTACCTACCTCTTTTTTTTTGCTGTTATGCTCACTGATCCATAGACCTCTGAGTCCTAAGGTGAGTCGCTTCAGTCTGGCTGGAGGTGGAAGAGGGGTTTTGCAGGGAGTTGACAGTGCCCCAGATTCTTCACCAGGAAGACAGTAATGGTGCTGATGGGGCTTCTACCTCTTTGTTACCAGGAAGAGTGTGAAATTGACCACAGTGGCATCTTTCTCCTCACTCTAGAGTGTATTTGGGGCTAATTTTATATATTTTCCAATATGCTTTATATCCTTGTCTTTCTTCCTTTATTTGCAAGTCTATGTCACCTTCAACTTTCCTATATATGGTGTATTTTAGATATGCTGAATACTTGTTTGTTGTTCTCTTTGTTACTTTTAAATTGGTTTTACCCAGCTCCATGGTTGCATTTCTTTATCTGCCCTTTGGTGAGCTGCTTCTAGCTCTGGAGTGTTCAATGTCATCCTATCTGTTACCATTCCATGCCTGTGCTCCCTGCAATGCATGCCTTGTCCTCCCTTTCAAGGACCCTGCTGTCATACCAGGTCTATGTTTCTCTATATTGCATCATCATCCTGCATTTTTGAATATTCCAATTTACACAGAATAGCTCTTTGTTACTACCATGTATATAAAAAATTACAGTTACACCATAAAATTATAAGAAATAAAATAAATTAGGCATAGCCACCTGGTCATTGGAGAAATTGCTGTTGTAGCTAAATATGCCAAAATGAAGTTCCAGGTAGGGAAAACACAAGTTTGGACAGAGCATGTGTGATGGGCCTCAGCCCTGGGGGATTTCAGTGTCAGTGGCCCGCTCCTAACCTTGGCAATGCTGCATCACCGGGTTACAAGGTTGCAAGTCCTTCCTAGCAGTGCCTGTCGTAGCAATTGTAGGAGGACCAGAAGTGTTAGCAGCAGGACAGAATTTGGCTACTTGGATAACTTGGATTACTGACATCTAGAATAATGAGGGTGTTGAACTTCTAGCTGGGATTTTCAGAAATGGGTTTGCCTACTGTATAAATATTAAGTAGGTTGCAATGAGAGGTTACACTACAAGAAGCTGACAATTTCAATTTCCTTCTCTAGTTGCTGAGCTTCTTTTTGCACAGTATTAGCTCCATTCATCCATGCCACCCTGCAAATGACACCACATTACTATTGCCAAGAGCTTAAACATGAAGGAATTTCTTACCTGTGAAGGTGTGATGAAAAGATGTGAGAAATGCAGGTCCACATTTATAAAGTTGTATTAAGCCAGCTGGGGTTTAGAGGAGTACTTCAGCTAGTTTAAACATGGATCTACTTCATGTATGAATGAAAAAAAAAAATATGATTCTGAGCTCTAAAGAGAAAAATAATACCTCACTGTGACAGGCTTATGTAGGCACTTATAAAGTGAACTTCGGAAAGGAATCATATAGAAAGGGGAAAATGAAATTTTTTTCTTCACAAATTGACTGATGGCCAATAGTGTCAGCAAGATTCTGGGAAAGGAGGAGTCCCAAAGGGCAGCAGAAGGGAAAGAGTTAGAGTTCACGTTTATGGATGAAGAAACAGTGTAGTGAGAGGACATTCAGAGAGCGATTAAACTGCTGCAGTGCACACTATGAGCGAAGGAAGGACAGAAGTCCCTTTTAGCGTGTTCCCAGCTTGCTCAGCGACGATGTTGCACAGCAAGAGGTGGTGCGTTATAGCCAACAGCTGAAGGAGACAGACACATAGCAGCCGTTGTAGGATGTTGATGGCTGGCGGCGGGTCCGTAGATCCATTTGAAAGTGATAAAATCCAGAGACCATGTACCAATGTTTATTTGGTCTAAAACAACTACTTTGTGGTTTCTTTTTCTCTTAATAACTTGATTCATTCCCAATTAGGAAAAAAAAAATTGTCTCCTTGTGGGACACAATTGAAAGAAGGCTCTAGAAAAACATGAAAAAACTTAAAATTGTGAAGATTAGCGTTCATGATATAGTAAATCAAATGTCAAATAGTGTATTTTGACTTTACAGAAAGCAAGTAACACAAGGCTTGGAATTGTCGTGCTGTCAGGGCTACCCTTATGTTATTTAACCCTCTTGTGTGTGGTAAAGCTTGTTTCTAGGGCTTCTCTAAAGCTTTTGAATTAGAGTTTTTGTGAAGGAATAGTTACTAAAAACTGCTACAATCTGGAAGTTTTTATTCCTACATTACAGGAAAAAAAAGGAGCACAGAATAAGGATGATGCTTCCGCCAGCCCCTATGTAAGCAATTATAATGCAAAGTGCATCTGAAGCAATTTAAATCCTTCAGTTTAAGTTCTTATCTACCGTTTAGTTAGAACCAGAGCAGTTACATTAAATGGGTTTCCTTACCACACGTGATCTGATTTTTACCCCAAATAAAAATCCAATCTGAGTCATAAAGTGGTGACGCCCTTTTAAACAGCTTGATGGATTTTTTTTTTTAAAGATTTTTTTTTCATTTTGATCACCCCTGTTAATATGCATAAAATATATGAATGAACAAGTGAATGAATGACTAAAATCTGTTTATTAATAAAATAGAAGTCAGCACAATTCTTAGGTATTAATTCTACAGACTTGATACAGAAAATAAAGGTAATTTTACTGACCATCTTCCCCACCTTCATTAGATGTTCATATGTTATTACAAATAATGTGTTCAACGACTTAAGTACAGTGCTGTCCAATTCTCTTTAAAGACAGTTTTTCTAAAAATTGAAAGATATTAAATCCTTCTGAAAATGTTTACATATGAAAATTGCCAAATTAACAAGTAAATGCGTATCCTGTGCATTTCTAATGTTAAAATTTAAGTGTGGCAGTGATAAATAAATACATCTAGAGCTAATGAATTTTATTAAAGATCAGTAAAATGGCAATGCATTGGCTGAGTTACAGTTAAATCTGTGAACAGCCATTATGTTAATGAAATCATTAGAGCTCTGCTCGTTGAAATGTTACTTGCAAAGCTATTTCACAAAGCTCTTCACATTGTGAGAATGAGACAGAGTCTGAAAATATTAATCCTCAGATATAAAGGTCTGGGAAGGAAATAATGCAAGAGGCAGATATCAGAACTCTTTGCTTCTGAAGATCTAGATTCAGAGTGGTATTAAGTGGCCAGCAAAAACATATGGAGTGGGTTCATTGCAAAGTCCAAATGAAGCATAAACACATTTCCAAATTGAGGAATTTTTTTTTCATTCTTTTACACCGTCCAGTGTTTGCTTCCCTGCCAGTATAACCTGGTGCTGATACCTTCCATTCTGACCTAACTGGTCCCAACTACTTTAAGAGTTGAATTATTATCTAAAAAAACCCCAGCAACTACGATGCCGTTACTGCGTAGTGCATATAACCATAATACTCTAGCTGGCCACCTCTGTGTATGAACATCATGACTGCTTGTCTTTAGAGGTACATAAAAGTTGTTCACAGAAACATGTTTCTGGGTTTAACACTTCTTGCCACTACACCTCTGAATATTTGCCTGCCAAGTGCAATTCCTTCATTGGCAGTGAGTAAGATTGAAAAATCTCTGATTTTGCAGTCAGAGACACAAGCAGAGCTCCTTCCCATTAATGTAAAGCAAAAATAGCTGAAGATCAGATATTTTAAAACTGAAGAAGTTACTTAATATTTCCAGTGTTTTTTTCTTCTTTGCTCACGAAATTATGATATGCACCTGCCCTTATTGGTTGTTCTTTAATCTTAAACAGCTTCCTCTTGTTGGTGATTCAGCCTCAACCAGGCAGCAGGAAAGCACCAGAATCATTCTTTTGAGGGCTTATGATGGTATATTATGTATATGCTGATGGTATCTCAGATCAGACTTGATTATTTCCCTTGAACCGCAAAATGCGTGTAACAGTTAATATAGTAGTGGTATCTAGTTGTTAATGTAATTAAGTTGTTCTAACTTTGCTATTGAAGAAAAGCTGTAAAATTCTACACCAGAAATTTGTTGTATAGCTGTGTCTTTTTCCCATCCACTCCCTGAGGTGTTTCTAAAAAGGGAAGGCAGGAATCAACAGTGTAAGACAATTTGTTCTTTTGAAGGTCTGAAGGCACTTATTTAAGACTTTGGAGGTCCACAGGATCAGAAATGTTTTCTTTATCATTCTTAATCAGCATGGATAATGTCATCTTTATCCATTACAGAGTCATTAAACCATTTCCATACAAAAACTGGTCTTGACTTTCATCAAGTGAAATTGGAAGCTCAATCAACCATTAATATTTTTGGCTGCAATCTTTTTACTCATCTTACTCAAACAGAATTTGTAAATCAAACAAATGTAAATATAGTTTTATTAGCAGGACTATAGGAATTTTAGTATCCCAGTCTCCCCAAGGTGCTCTTTCAGTTTTTCTCCATCTGTCTCTGAAGTACAGGAAACTTACTCATTCCTGCCATGTTGTTTCTTTCTGACTTTTCTGAAGCCAGAGGGAATCTACAGCATTGTAAAGCAGCCTACATTGTGTTGTATGTTGTGCTTAGTCTCTTCTTGCCCTTTGACATGCTGTATAAGAGTGTTTGCCCACCATAGAGGGTATGCTGTGGCTTATGATTTCAAGGAAATCAATTTGTCATTCAGCCGGGCAAACCAGGGAGACTTCATAATTTTTTAAGAAATTGTATGACTGCGTCTAAGAACATGTAAATGTCAATATTTCTCACTACGTTGTCTTTTGTCATAGCAGTTTTCAGTAAGCATCCTGATATAGTATTAAAATGAGTGGGGACTGCATTTGCTTCACAGTTATGAAAAACGGTGTCCACGTTTAGAAGCCCAGATGAGGATTTAAGAAATTAACTTTGGCACTCAGACTGGCTTATTTGTTTATGGGTGGGAATGTGCAGGCTGAAAGTCTAATGTCAATATAAAATGTTATGAACAGATAAGTAAGCTAAATTGTGGTTATTATGAGATTCAGCAAACTCAGCTATGCAGCTTCTTTGCTCTGTCGTTGCTACAGGTGAATAACCAATAGCAAAATTCTACCCATTAGCTCTCTGTAGAACCTATATCTGTATTCATGATATAAGTGTGCTTACTTTTATTTTCCTAATATCTCAGTATAGTGTTACATTAATGCTAGGTACTCACAGGAATATAGGATAGTCTGATATTAGCAGCAATATACTGTAGGCAGCTAACATAGCAGTCATGAGTCAGGGCAACAGTCAATCAATACTGTAAATTATTATTTTTAATGTCATAGTCATGCTGCCACTTACTCTTCTGTACTTTTGTCAATGCTTATCTTATGCTCCCAAATTCATGAATTCTTCTGTACTGCAAAACTAATAGAAACCAATGAAAAACATACTGGTATAATTCATTGGATATAATCTCAATATGAAAATAAAACAGAAGTAATATGCTTGCCCCCTTTTTTTTTTTCCTAAAACCTTTCTGGAGTGTCACAGAAGCGGCAAAAGGAACAAAACTCCTCCAAATTGTAGAATTGTAGAATCACAATGGTTGGAAGGGACCTTAAAGATCATCTATTTCCAACCTCCTTGCTGTGGGCAGGGGCATCTTTCACTAGAACAGCTTCCACAAAGCCCCATCCAACCTGGTCTTGAATACTTCCAGGGACGGAGAATCCACAGCTTCTCTGGGCAATCTGTTCCAGTGCCTCACCACTGTCATAGCGAATAATTTCTTCCCTATATCTGATCTAAATCTGCCCACTTTATGCATATTTAAAATATGAGATCCTCTTTTGCTCCGCAGTATTACACAGGAAAACCAAATGCCCCAGCATCTTCAGCAGATTTTTTTTTTTTTTTCCACCATATATTGAAAGGTAGAGGAGAGATAAGTGCAGGGCTGATGTGGTACAAGGTGATTCTGTGCAGAGACATATCTCTTATTGCTATCAGAGAGATGCTGTTTCCCATTAGTGATTATTACTGTGGTGGCAGAACCATGTTGAAATGACTATTTAACTTCCAGTTGAGTCTGGCACCTGCAATACCTCTGATTTTGATGAATCTACACATACTTAACTTTTGAGGTTCTCTTACCAAAGCAGCTCCTCAGTTTTCAAGATTAAGTGTTTCCGCTAGACACAGGATGTATCACAGCAGCATTTTTTTGCTCTGATGTTCAGGTAGCTCAATTTAGTTGAGCTACCTAAGCCATACAAAAACTTTAGATTAAATGCAATTAAAGGTGATCCTGCATTAATTATATCTGGTAAATTATTGCTAGTTATTTACCTTCGGAGTTCAACTGTGGTCCCAAAAATTGAGTGAGATTTAGGTAGATATAAACCTTGATTATTCCAATATACGTCCTATCCCGAAAATATGAGGTCCTGTCCTAAAAATCCCACCACGCTTCATGAGAATTGGACACAAAAATACTAGTTTGACTGCTGTTCCAGGACATAAGACACCAGGTAGTTTTTCAGAAACTCAATTAGCATGTTAAAAAAAACCTCAGTAAATACATCCCTCTCAGGCTACTAGTCTGGTTCCTGAGGGTAAGCTGCTGGCCTTGAAGTGAGAAAGCCTGAGCTTAGCTCCTTTTCCTGTTAGCAGTCAGTATGACAATCTTGAGTAAATCACTCTGTCTTTTAGCTTTGAAGTCTGTTAAGTATAGCTAATGATCATCAGCCCCTTCAGTGGAGTGGATTGATAAACATATGTGAGACAGCCTACAATTTAGACTCTCAATGTATATAATTTTATTATTTCAAATAAGTTGTATATCCAAGGACCAAAAAAATGACAACTCTTTCAGTTTCGTTTAGGAAAGAGTTAAATGGGAAGGAAAAGAAAGCCCTGCTTTCCTGGATCTTTTCACAAAGCATCTCTGTATGATCCTGTCCTATCGAAGTCAAAGGCAAAATTCTCATGGGCCACAAGGGAACTAGGATTTGTCTCAGGATTTTTAGCATAACAGGAAAGTTCACAGTTCTGACCTAATACTGAAGTCTAAAGCCCTAGTGAAATAAGGGGAGCAGCCTACAGCTACCCTTGTTTAAAGAAAAAAGAAGAAGAAGAAAAAAAAAAAAAGATGAGAGAAGGAGGACGATGGAGAAGGAGGTATACTCAGAATGGACAAAATGAGAGTGCCCCAAAGATCCTGCTCAAAAGATTCAGGCTGTGCACAATGCAGTCATAAATTGCTAAAATATAGGCTTTTTTTTTTTTTTTTTGTATGATGTCTTGTACTTCCCACTTCTTACTGAGCTGGAAATACCCTAAGGATAGTCTTTCATCTGTTGAAGTATTTTGTTATTTCTGTACCTGGGAGTTGGAGCAGGAAATATACAGCAGCAAAGTAATCATTACAGATTCACAGTAGTAACAATAACAATAATAATAGTAATAATAAAGAATTCCGAAGCAAAGCTCTCTTTATGTGACCTATTCACATTATGCACTGTAACTCCCTAAAGAAACTGCAAATATTGTAGTGCTGTATTCTATTGTCACTGAACTTTGTGTCTCAGAAAGTCCCATGTCATAGGAGAAGGCTGTTAGCTGTAGGCTTACTTTTTAATATGACATCTTTTTCCTTTAATCTAAATTGCCAAATTCTGCTCAAAGCATGGTTAGAGGAGTGCAAGTAATACAGATGTATTGCTTCTATTTATACAGAGACAAGATTAATACTTGGGTTGACGCAAATAATGCAGCCCTCCCAGCAAAGCAGGGTTAGTAATGTGCCTTTCCATCAGTCAACAGACATAAAAGACACAAAGACCAGTCATCAGCTGGAGATGTGACAGGGAGTGCGCTGGCATTTTCTTCTGGGCTGTTGCACAGGCCTTCAGGCAGCTCTTGTGCATGTGGAAGAGCAGATGGGACCATAACTCCACATCTTGTCCCACACCAGGCAATGCACACCCATTGTTGCTCAGTTTAAGGATAGTAAATAGAAAAAGGAAGCATTATCACCTGCATCTTACAGCAGGGAAGAAGCTTGGCAATCTGATATTTGCTGAGGTGATATGGAAAATTTAGGGAAGAGCTGGAAATCCAAAGATATGAAGTCTCCGTCACCAGGCTGGTTACTTCACCAGGATGCATCTGGTTTAGACTGATGTCTCATGAACTCAGTAAATTCTAGGGCTGACAGAGGAGTAAATGGACTATTTGTAAGGGATCTGTGAAAAATATCTAAGTGGCAGTATGGATTCCAATAGAATTATCTTGGTGTCGCTGGAACAGCTGCATTACTTCAAAGTAGAGTAAAAATTATACAGCATATTTTAAAAAATTCAAGCCAAATAGGCTTTGCTCCTCACACTCACGAAGGTATGTGTTTCATTGTAATTCCAAGAATTATAATAAGAATTTCCAACTCATTTGGCACGGCAGTACAATGAAACTCTGTACAGCATATAAAGCAGGAATACCTAAATGATATTCTGCTTCCGCTATGTGTTTCTGCCTATTAAGAGGTAGTTTTATAAAGAACAAGTATATAATTTCAGATCATTTTTTACTCCTGAGAACATTACAAACCTCTTGACTAATCCAAGTGACCTTTTTTATTTGATCCATAAGTAGGCAGATAATAAACAAATTGATACCACAAGTCATAGAGAACAGAAAGGAGATACTTTGTCAACATGTAGAATCTAACCTGAGCCAAAAGATTATTTATATAATCAGACTATTCCTTCAGATCAACTCGTTCACTCCTGGGCAGGAGAATTTTACTCTGAAGATGAAAATAAAATTATCCACAAGTGGTTTGCTTTTTTTTTCCATTTCAAATACTTTAATCTTTCTTTCCAATTCACCCTTCTTTCATAGACCATACTTTTATGCAGGCCAAAGAAGGTCCTTCAAAAGTGGTGAACAATTTTCCTTTGTTTTCTACTGAGGAGACAAAATAGGAGGCTGAAAAATGTCACTGTTTTACTAATACCATTGTACTGACCTCTTTCACAATAAGAATTAGTAACCTGAGAGAAGCTGATCCTGCTTTTAGACAGTTGCTTAAGGATTCTCATTTAATCCATGCTTTATTTTTAGATTTGCTTAGTCAACAACAAAAAAAATAATGGTAACATGGCATAAAATTAATTTTTAGTGAAATATATATATATATACTATGCAACAGTTTACACAATAAAAGGTCCCAGTTTGGAGCCTGGAGAGTAATTTTCCATTCTCCTTTGTAAGGATAGTTTCTAATCAGCAATCAGAGGGATGATTAGAACTGGAGGAGTGGGATAGTCATAGTTTACCTTTTTCTCCACCCCCTCCTATTCTTTTCTTGTCAAGTTGCTCACCTTAGCACATCAGGTTCACTTAACTCTTAATATTTTTAACAGAAGAGAGAAAATAGTTCAAATTTTCTCAAGAAAGCCAGTTTCCTGACATAATAATTGTTTTTATAACACTATCAGCTTCTGTGTCTGTGCATCATAGACTAATCTGTAAGAGATAATGGATGAGAGGAAAATTCCAAGAATCTCTATTTCATTATACAGTGATATAAATGTATGTTTATACCAGTGCCAAAAATAGAATTTTGGCATGTTCTTTTTAAATGTTTGACATGAAAAGCTATTCAATAATGTTCATTTGCTTAAAATTTTTGTTCAGAGGAGGCACATGGAGTAACTTATTCACATGGTACATTTATGGATTTCAATTTTGTTTATCACCTCTACTAAAGATTTGCCTTGCTGGTGGTGGTGGTGAAGATCCAGAATTCATCATTTTTCTGCTGCAGATCCAAAAGGAACTATGCTGCATTTTGGGCTCTGCATTTTGAAAACGTTCACCTAATTTGTGAGCTCAATTTGGAAAACAAAATATACTTTCATACTTAAATCTACTAGTGTTCACAAAGGTGTTTATAACTCTCATCTGTCATTAAGCACATGCTTAAATCCTACTTAAGTAAGTCTGCTTAGATGAGCATGCCTTGCTGAGGAAGGATGAAATTATACCATGCTTAAAGTCAGGAAAAGTGCAAGTGATTTGTTGACAAATGCCTTTTGGTCTATCAGCTTTTATTTTTTTCTCTTTCCAAGTAGCACTACTGCAAGCAGCTGGAAGGACTTTTTCATAATTGTATTCTTTGGGTCACCCCCAATGCTATTATCCGTTGAGGCAACTCCTAATTGCAATATGTCTTGAACAGCTTGCGGTCTCAGTAAATAGGTGTACAGAAGTCATTCCCATTTAATAGATTCTAATCTGATACTGAAGTTGTTTTTTTTTTTTTAAAAAAAAAATCCCTCTTAATCATGGATTTGTAAATGTACTTAAAATGACTTCTACAGTAGCCAAATAAGCATGAATCACCTGTTCCATTTGTGATTCAGGAAGGAGGCTCTAAAGCTCTTGCAATCACTCAAAAGAAATACATTGCTCCTACCACTGTCAATATTTCACGCAGTTGGGTCAGGAACTATGGTTGCAAAGAGCATTGAATTATGGATTTCTACTTTTCAAACACCAAGGTCACTTTTTGGAGCTTCTGGGCACCTGAATCCAGAGGAGGATTTTTGATCGATTTTGCACAAGTGAGTTAATGGGTGAAGGGCACAACTGTAATGCTAAATTTTCAGAGACTAGGTAACCCTTTAATGACTCCCATTGTCTGCGAATTTTGACACCTTGGATTCTCATGAATATGGTCATTCACAAGGAAAGAGAAAATGAAGTTCATTGTGAAGCAAACACAGAGTATGATTCTACAAAGGTAGAAGATGTAATGAAGAGGGCTAGTATTTGTGAACTGTGATTATTGATGTGGAAATTAGATAACAAAATGAGCTATTCTCCTCTCCCACCCAAGTCTTGACTGTCCAGTTGAGCATATTGGATAAGAGTCACTTTTGGCAGGTACCTCCTGATGTTAAATGATGTAGAAAATTTTGGTTCTACAGATGAGTTCTCAGACACTCTACATGATGAAAATCAGAATAAAAGTAATTAATTTAATTGATTCATTGATTAATTTATAAATATATATTAGAGAGAGAGTACTTGGAGAGAAGCTGCAAAATCTCCCAGGCCCATGACAGAGGATGCTGTGAAATCTGTAGTTTAATCCTTAGGAAAAAAAAAAGAAAAGGAAATTACTTTTTTGGGAACATATGCCATTTAGCAAAACCCATGAAGGAACATAGGTTTTGTGGGATGAGAAATTGGTAGATAGCTACAGAGCAGGTATCTTTGTGCTAGTGAGTCTTTTGTATGGAAATGGAAATGTGCTGCAAATAAGGGGGTCTTTTTGGCAAAGTCTTAGAAAGTTTATGGACACCATCTATCCTGCTGGTCTTAGGTGTCGGTATATTTCCTTATTCTGACAATCTGATTGTGTAGTAGTGCATTAATCTGCCCTAAGTTGTGTGTCTCTGCAGGTTGCACAGGGACACTGGATAGAATTTGGCTTCATTGAGGCAGTATTCCTTTCAGATCCCCTTTGTGTCAAGGGAAGTCTGCAGTATACCAGGTGCTTTTCGGATCTGCAGTACAATCTTTTCTTCTTAGGCAACATTCACTTAAATATCAAAGTAATTTCTTTTTTTTTTTTTACAGATACTGGCATGAAACTAATTGGCATATCTTAAACCATTTTGCTCAAGAAATTTCCACAAAATTTCAATAAAATAATAGTATGAAAAGAATGAAGAAGAGCAGATGGCTTGTAGAAGTTAGCAATAGTTTTGTGAGAAATGTCAAACTGAAAATGACCATTTTTAGAGGAAAAAAAGTGCGTCTATCTAATCCATCCATCCATCTATCTCTACAGAGAGAGTGAGAGAGAGAAGTGCTGGGGAAGATACATAAGAATGTATGTCTATGCATGCATATGTGTATTTGTAGATGCACACCAACAACATCAAGAAAATACACTTATGTTGACAGTAGGACTCATGTAACACACTGGTGCAACCGAATCAGGAGAAAGAGATGAGATTACCCCTTTTATACTTTCCCAGTTGTTGAATGTTTCAAGAGCCAGAACTGCTGCCAGCACAATTTGGACAGGCCAGGTCACTGCTCTACATTACAGATGCTTTTCTTGTGCTGCCTGAGTAGTTCTGCAATCTGCAGCTGTCATGGGTATTTGAAGCAGCCATAGTGTTGAGCGCTACTGTTTCCCACTGTGCAAAGTGGGCTGTGGCTTACACAGAAAGACCTTCAATTTGGCTGTCTCTGGTTAGCATATAAGTTTTTATAGACCTGGAAAAATACATGTGAATGTGCAAATGTGTGTGTATGCAAATGTGTGGGTTAGGAGTTTCTTCTCCCACAGAACTCCTTCTCTCTGTAGTTCATTAATATCCTCCACACTTCATATCAACCCCTTCTCATCAGAGGCATCAGAGACTTTTTAGATCCCAGAGGAGCAATGTGGTTTCATTGCTAATGTGGCAATGTAAAATACCCAATAGAGCTGCCTCTCTGGCTATGTAACTGCACTTATCAAATGGGTCCTGAGGCAGGAGATGTGAAAGTCTCTGTGCAAAGTTTCACTGGTCATTTGCAACCCAGGACCACCTGCCAGAATGCACCCCTATGCAGAATCAGTGTGCAGGGGTTGCTCCTCCTACCGGGACAAATGCATCCCAGCACTCCCATGGAGCAGGAAACAAGTCATTCTGATAACCTGGAACAGTATGTGATTTTTGTTTTTTCCTCCTCAGATTTCATAATCAAACTGTTATGCCATGTATTTTGCAGTATCAAAAATAAATGTACTTGTTCGTTATTTTGTGATCGCTGTGTTCAGTTACTGAGAACCAAAATGAACATTAACGTATAGACTTACATAAAAATATTTTATTTTATACCTACCTTTTCATGGAAAACAAAATACAGATTTGTTTAGCTATAGAATAATAGAATCCTTTAGGTTGGAAAAGATCTTTAAGATCATCAACCGTTAACCTAACACTGCTAAGTCCAGCACTAAACCATGTCCCTAAGCTCCACATCTACACATCTTTTAAATAACTCCAGGGACGGTGACTCCACCACCTCCCTGAGCAGCCTGTTCCAATGCTTGTCAACCCTTTCAGTGAAGATATTTTTCCTAATATCCAATTTAAACCTCCCTTGGCACAATTTGAGGGTCTTTCGTCTCGCCTATCACTTCTTACTTGGGAGAAGAAACCGACACTCACCTCACTACAACCTCCGTTCAGGCAGTTGTAGGGTGCGATAAGATCTACCCTCAGCCTCCTCTTCTCCAGTTCCCTCAGTCCCTCCTTGTAAGACTTGTGCTCTAGACTCTTCACCAGCTTTGTTACTCTTCTTTGGACATGCTCCAGCACTCAGTGTCTGACCACTCTTTCTTGTAGTGGGGAGCCCAAAACTGAACACAGTATTCGAAGTGCAGCCTCACCAGTGCCAAGTACAGGGGGACAATCACTTCCATAGACCTTCTGGCCACACTATTTCTAATACAAGCCAGGATGTTATTGGCCATCTTGGACACCTGGATACACTTATATTCAGATGTCTGTCGACCAATACCGTCAGGTCTTTTCTGCCAGGCAACTTTCTAATCACTCTTCCCCAAGAATTGCATGGGATTGTTATGACCCAGGTTCAGGATGCAGTGCTTAGCCTTGTTGAACCTCATACTATGTGCCTCAGCCCATTGATCCAGCCTGTCCGGATGCCTCTGTAGAGCCTTTCGACCCTCAAGGAGATCAACACTCCTGCCTGACTTGGTGTTGTCTGCAAACTTACTGAGGGTGCACTCAAATTGATAAAGATATTAAACAGAACTGGCCCTAACAAAGACCCCTGGGGAACACCACTTGTGAGTGACCAGCAACTAGATTTATCTCAGTTTGCCACCCCTCTTTGGGCCCGGCCATGCAGTCAGTTTTTTACCCAGTGAAGAGTTGCAGGATTTTGTTTGTTTGTTATTTTCCCTGCTCTCGCAATCTAAATACTCTTAGAGAAAAGTCTGGATATACTTCAAAGTCAAGAAGCATGTAAAATTCACTGTGATAAATTATATGTTGTGGGCACAGTGGAATTTAACAGGGAGAATAGAAATCTGTGGGTCCTCTTCTGTCAGAAATTTGTGTCTGTGTGGGTAGGTGTGTAAGCACATTCCTGGTATTTATCCCATTGATGATCTGCAATCATTAACTTACATGCACACATTTTAATTTGGATAATTATCATCAGGATATTCATTTTTTTTTGTCACTCTTGACACTAGCTAACTTTGCAAGTGACTCTAAGGAAACTTACACTGCAAATTACACTGAAATTCAGTGGGATGTGGGTATATACCTGGTTTAGGCAGCACTGAAAATACACCTGACACAGATATATGTTCACATTAATAAAAAATATATATACAGCAGAAATTCCAGTGTCCATGAATGAGAAAAGTTGTGTTACTTTAGGGTGATTTTACAGTGCAGAAGACTTATGCAAGGGAGTTGTATCCAATGTAACCACATTCCCTGTACTATTTTATTAGCGAGGAAAAGTTCACTGCTATGACATCTGAAGAAGACCACAAAGACCCTTTACTGAAGACTTAAATGAGAACAGGTTACATTTTTACCAAGTTCCATATTCTCATTACAAGCTTTTTAATGAGAAGGGATTAATTTTCTGCCATTTTCCATTCTCATTACTACTCAGTCAAGGGAACGAGGTATCAGGAGTTTAATGCCTAATTTATATTCAATGAATCTTAGTAGTGAGCTGCACTCTTTTGACCTCTTCAATATTTTATACTTTGATTGGGTGGTCACTTAACTCCTGCATTGTTTATAGCTTTATTATACTAGCATAGAGAAGAAAAAGTGGACTGGCCATCCATTCAAAACTACAAAATAACAGAAAGGTCAATTTAATATCATACACATATATCAGTTCAAGAATATACAGAGCATTAAACTTTGGAAATCTTCTTACAGTTAGAACTACAGGAATGAATGCGACACTCCAGTCCATGTGATGAACCTCGCTACCAGAAGTGGGGACTAGAAGAAACAAATTATAGTCTGTAGTGACTGGAGTTGCTTTCACTTTCTTCTTAAGTAGTAACTTAAACCTGTGAGCAGTAGGGTAAAGATTTACAAAAGTACTTTGTCATGTTTTACAGCTCACTTACCACTACTTTGCACAAAGGCCAATGACTGCAGAAGGAGCAAGATGATGATGAATCAGGTCCATGGTACTGTCTATAGTTAACGCTTCTTGCAGTGCTCATTAGATATCTATGTGAAATATTTTAATATATTTTTGTAAGAGTTATATAGTAAAAGTCAGATGATATAAGGATCAGTTGCAAAATTTAAAATCTATGAAAAATTGAACACTAATGCCAGACTATTAAAAAAAAACAACCACAAACACTGTTACCAAAACAATATGATGTATTTCTGCTACATCATTTGAGTTGACTCAGCTAAGCAACCAAAACTTTGGAATCAAAGTTTCTCTGAATTGCATATCTTAAAATATTTGTACAGGAATGAAAATTCTGCTTATCTGTTAGTTTCTTTCAGATTTATTGTAGCCCAAAGATACCAAAAATCCCCTACAAAGAACTGTATCTTGAAAATATGATACCTAATTTATCCCTTGTTTAATGTGGATGGAGTGCAAATTTATGACTACAAAGTTATTTTGACATTACTTAATTTGGAGTTACTTGCAGAAGTGATGAAATTCAAAATTACTAGCAGAAAAACATTCGGAAAATAGTTAGTTAAAAAAAATCCTTTTGATTTTTGTGTGAAGACTTCTATCGATTCTTTTTAATTAAAAGAGTCTATTTACATAAAGCAGATAATTATACTTTTAAACCTGACTAAATAATTAACTTATGTCAAACAAATACCACTTCATTACTGGAAAGAAATATAATTGATGTTCTGTAACCTTCTATATAATAAACATACTATTCATTCCTTAACTATTAATTCTCAAAAACCACATTCAATAGTCAGTTATAATTAATTTGCCATACAATACATGTCTTATTAAATGTAAATTAAATCCAATTTGAGACCCGTCATTTAAAGCATTATTCAGAATGTCACTGCTAGACTCCCCCAAAGAAACATAATTTAATACAGTTTGTGAGGCCAGAGGGAGAAATAACAGTTTGGGTAATGAGCACACTATCAGACCTGTGCCATTTTAACTAAAAGAAAAATTAATATATGAGATCCTTACAAGACAGATTAGAAAAAAAAATGTGACAAAAGTAATAATGTGAATACTGAAGGGACTCTTCACCTTAAATGAGCCTGGTCAAATACATTTTTAGCCTCAATAAAATCAAACTGAAATACAAGAAACAAAAGATACGTGTCCACTTCAGTAAAAGCAAAAGAAGTCATTACTGTAGAATGTGGTGGAGTAAGTCACCATTCCAAATAATATACGATTATGTCCCTCATACATAAAATCAATGCAGCTTTAGAGATCAGAAAGTTATTTCAATTTCTAGAAAAGAAATACTCTATAAATATCAAAGTAATAAAGCAAAAATATTTTGCATTTATCTTTATGAATTAACTTCAGATGGAGAGTATATATGATGGAGCAGCTGAGAACAAAGTTTTGTTGAGTAGATAGAAAAAAAAAAATTTGTAAAATAGGTCTGAGTATCACTCAGAACTTGTCTTGTGTTTTACTAAAGCTTGATAACAAATTCCAAGGCACTATGGCTGACTTTCTTGCAAGGTTCTTTACATTTCCGTCATAGAAAAATCTTATCATTAAGTTGAAATGATGCTTTCAACAAATTAAATGTGGTTACTTCAGGATATATTACACACTATAAATTAAAATGAAAAATTCTTAACATGGTACTTACATATGGTTACTATGGGTTAATAATGGAGCAAACTATAGATATTCTTCGTATGAAAAATCCTACATATTTGGAGCATGACAACCACAACATATTCTCCGGGTTTTTTCCGTCGTAAACTTGCTGTTGTATCAGCAATTGTATTTCTCTAATCTGATCTCTTTGGTGAATCTACAAGACAAGGCTGAGCAATATATGGTTACTGTATAACACCAGATACCTGGTAAGAGTATGGTCATATTTTAAGACTTTCTTTTACATAGACAAAATATGCAGCAATATGTGATAAAGCAACAATTAATTATCTAGAGTAACTGTGAATAATCTGAAGGGAGATTATTGTATATGTGGTATTTATTCAGTCCATTAACCATTATATGCATAGGTTCCTGGCACAGGTGCATTGGATTTATGCCTAGTTTACCACTTGATTTGATACGTCATGTCACACTTAGCAGAATCGATAATGTATGTAGACACAGACATATATAAAAACCTTGTGTAATCACTATACTTGCAGATAGAATCATGGAATCATAGAAATATGTAGATTGGAAAAGACCTTCCTTTAAGATTATCAAGTCCAAACTTAGATAAATGTATGAGGAAATCAATCTGATTTTTAATTAAATATTAAACACTGTGCAGTAGATGCTACGTTTAAAAAAAAAAAAAAAGCAAGCTCTTTTTTTCATTCTGTTGACTCTCACACTTGTGTTTTGCTAGTTTTCTTCTGATGCTTCCAGTTCTCTGTGATGGCAATGGTACTTAAAGGCACTTTGGGCTTTGCAAGACTGAGTCATATCCTATACATTTCCAAAGGCTCTAAGCCAGCTAAGAGTCCCAAGTTCCATTTTCAGAAATGAATTAGGCATTTGAGTCAATAACCCTCAGGGTAGTCTTGCAACCACAGATATGTGAGCCAACTTTAAATTGACTAGCTTGAGTACTGGTAGCCGTTTAGTTGTGGCATCACTGAGTTTACTGCATCCTGTATTAAGTCCTATATTCCTCTGAGGATTTGGGCTAACAAACGTACCTTGCTTTTGGAAATGGAGCCTGGGCTTCTAAATAACTTAGATGTCTTCACAAATTTTTTTGTTTATCCCTAGGCACCCTACTTTTTCTGCTGTGTTGTTGTGAGGTATCAACAATACATTTTCTATGGATATTTTCTGTTCATTGTAACTTTCAGAGCAGTTATATAGCATCATGGGGTGAACACATCTGCTGCCACTTTCCAGGGGAGAAGAATGTAAAAGAATTCACTGAAGACTCACCAAGGACTTTAGTGAGCTCTCCATGAAGACATTTGCTGTTCTGAGCTTTTGTGTCATACTGTGAAAGTTAGGAAAATAAAATAAACTTATCCTTCAGGTCTCAGCTAGATCCTTATCCTATGATGCCAGTCTGCTCTGTAAATCTTTTTTCCATGTGTGGGGGTCAAAGATGCTTTATTTGATCAAAATTTATTCAGTATTCAATTGGTCTCCAATGACCAGAAAGTAGCATAAGAAGTAGGAAGTAAAAACATTCCTTTGGGTATTCTTGGGGAATATACACGTGTCATTGAACTAGTTGATTTGCAGATTTCATTTCTGTTATGCATAAAATCACAGCTTGGTAATTTTATTTTGTTTTATTTTTAGGCAGTAAATAACTTAGCTCATATTACAAAGGAAGCTGCAGTGTCAGGAGAGGGAATGATAGAACCACAAGTTAAAGACAGATAGCTCCTGAAAGTCCGAAAAACGAAGTTCTGATGAACAGCTCTTTCCGCTACTATCGGTTGACCTAGGCAGCACTCCCTCCTGCTCCCTACCTGTAGTTAAATTTCAACATTCTTTCGGCAGCATGCTGACCCGCAAAGCTCTTAGCTCTGTAAGCTCTGTATAAAACTCTTCACTGCTTTCAGTTACTAACAGAATTTTCCAATGTCCTTTGTATCTTTTACTTGTTCCATTCAAAACTCTTCAATACAGAAAAAAAAAATTGAAACTCAAATTTGTTCTTTGCCTATGACCTCTAGATTAACCTTAACCCTCCTCCCCCCCCAAAAAAAACAAACCCAACCAATAAACAACCCAGCTCCAGAATGCCAAAGCTGGGATTCATTAACGTTAATGACATAAAATTTTTCTTACATTTCCATCTTATTTTACTGGTCTTTTGCCCATTCCTTCTGCCAGCTCTTCCTTTTCATACATTTTTCAGCACCTGATGCATTTCATAAACTCCTATCTTATGTAATAAGCAGATTGCCTGAATCATAGCTTTAATTTTTAAAAGTAAATTTCTCCCTTTTATATCTTTTTGGAAAGCAACTCCAAAATATGAGCTAGTGATTTGAAAAAGCAAATAACAGAAATTTGATAAGAATTCCCGTTTTAAAAAACTAATTATTCTTTTTCACCAAATCTACAATTTTTGACTCTGTAATTTGTTGTACAATGAAATTTATTATTTTTTAACTCTTTTTGTGTTGGGCTTACCCTTTCTTTCTCCACTTGTCCATCCTACTTGTTATGATTTTTAGAGTGATATGCTGACTTGTCAAACCATGTGTCATTTTTGTCTCTCCCCAGTCATTTTCATCAACCTTTCAAACTGGTTGACATCTAAAGTGGCAGGAAGTATATCAAAGGACTGGCAGGTAAAGCAATTATCTTATGTTTAGGAAACTGTATTTTCTCCGTCTTGGTTCTGCTGAATCACATTCTGTTATTACATTAACTTTAATGAAGGTTTCATCTTTCTAGCCCATGGTTCTTTCTGCTCTCGCATTTCTCTCATTTATTACTGTATATACTCCTTCTCTTCCTACTCTATCCCTGATAAATGAATATAGGTCCATACATTCTGGCTATGGTACTATCTGCAATGTCTCATGGAAATTTTAGTTCCAGGACTCCTCTGTTCCAGTATTATCTGTGGAGGACTGCTTTCTAGGTACACTATACCTCTTAAAGTGCTCTAAAGTTTCCTCTTTGATTTTGATTTCCATAATGAATCTTTTTTTGACTCAGATGGAAAAAAAACAATGTCAAACTTACATGAACTGAAAAAGTTTTGGGGTCTTTCAATGCTGTCTTTGAAAAGAAACAGGTGCAGAAGGGATTGTCTTCACTAAGTATCCACTTGATTTTAAAATATTTCTGTCAATTAGGTATATTTTTTTCAAACAGTTGCATTTTATGGAAAGTTAGATGACTGCGTTACATCCGTAGAAGTAACTCCTGAACACATTTTTCAAACAAATAGAGAACAGAGTATATCAGATGATGAGTGAACAATTCTCTTGCAACTAGCTTTTTTAATGACAAAATCAAGATATTCAAGATTTGTCACACTGCAAATTATTAATTTGAGATTCGAATTCATCTGTCAGTATCATGTGACCTGAAAATGTATAAGCTAAATCAATTATCTTCATACACATACAAAATTAAATTTACACAAACTATCTAGTAACTTATACATTTAATAATAAGTCTTTTATATTTATTGTGTAGACACTTAACAACTTTCAGTGCTGTAAGATTTTCTTTTTCTGTCCTCAGTTCCAATTCTGATACTGCTGTGCATGGAAAGTAGTATTAGAGATTTAGGGAAGTCCTTGAATAAGCTCTGTGTTATTCACATGGGCTGGGATCCCAGAGCAAAGGCTGAACATTTGGTGTTCCTAAACAGGATAAGGAAGGGAACATTAATTCTAACACACAAGTTAAAATAGAAGCAATATGGGGCACAGAATAGTAAAGGATTAGGGTTCCTATTTTTGTTGCAGCTGTTAGGTGTAGAAGCAATCTCAGGCCTCCCAAGCAACTTAGAGGCCACTACTAATTGCTACAGGAGCATCATGTCTTGTGCCTTCTCTCTGGACTAAGCAAGATGTGCAAATTAAGCAGTATTTGGTTACTAGCCTAAGAGTTGTAGCCCTGCCAAGGTGTTCGGAACATTTAGGATGAGTGCACTATGGTACCCCAAATGCTTCTTTTCCACAGGAAAAAGTCCTGATCACCATGCCCCATCAGCCCCACAAATATATTCAAAAGATAGTCTTGCCTTTGGCTGCCAACAAAAAGAAATATGCTAGCTGGAAAACAAACATCAAACAGTAAAATTTCCCAGAGGACAGCAATTCCGTTTTCCACCCAGCTGTGACACCTTCTGAAGTAAACTGTCTTGGGAACATGCTATGGTTGGTTCGAGTAATATCTTCCTTAACTGAAATAGCATTTTTTGAAGGTGAGAGTCTTCCAGGATTTGTCTTTCTTCTCTCTCATATTTAAAAATATTCCTCAATATGAAATAATGTAATTTTCAGTGTCCAAATAATGTCCAGATTCACCATCATTAAAATAATGACTCTGAAAGAAAAAATGAAAGTGAACAAGACACTGCCGAGCTTCAGAAGGACTGGGTAAAGGAGTGGAAAGGATTAATGTGGAAATATGAGGAGAATGAAGAATTGGGAATACATGGCAGAAAAAAAAAAAGCAGACAGTAGCGATGGAAAAAAAAAAGGAGATTAAGAGTTTAAGATGCAAAGTGAGGGAGACATCCAGCAGAAAGGGAGTGTCTGGCTGACTCCATTTGACTGCACTTGGAGGTTACTTGGCTCTTCAAGGGGCACAAAGCACCGTGAGTATAAATTATATAAGAAGATCCAGAGGCCAGATTGTCTGGAGTTGAAGATGATTATTCACTCATTCATTTTCATTTAAAAATGTGACTGTAAATGTTCATAGAAAATGGATACAAATAAGCTAGACATATCTTTATTCTTGGGTATGTTTGACTGAAGAATTAGAGTGCTTTCTTACTCCTAAGTTTACTTAAGCTCTGGATAAAGCAAGACCATCAGAAGAGCATAAAAGCTGAGGGCAGAAGGCAGCCCCCATGGTATCCAGTGGAAATGGTTTGTTTATTTAAAATAACAGTTGTTGTACGCACACATGTATCTTTTGTACTCAAAGACCTGGATTGACATTTGACTGGGAGGAACACAAGAAGGGTCAATACATTCCTCAGTAGCTCCCATTCCAGTTGCATTCCTACAGATTTTACACTGGAAAAAAATCCGAACAGAATCAACAGAATTTGGACCAAATAGAACCTCCCCTAGGATATGTTCAAAGCAAAGCATTCAGTAGTGTCTTCATATTCAGACAAAGAAATGTCTGAATTTCAGAGGGAAAGAGTGTCATAGGATTTTGTGATGACATATAGTTTTTGTCATCATATGAGCAAAGCTTGATTGGGTAGAAACACTGAGAAAGTAACACTTTGATCCAAACATCTTTGAGCACTGAGAAAGGTTTTCCTGGATCTGATTATAGTTGGACCCTGTAGTTCACATGAGAGCCCTTATAGAAAAATCTTCCTGCTTTTTAGGTGAGGCATCAGGCCTCCTCATAGGAATCTTGGCTGCAACTAATCAGCTGATGCAGCTGAGTGAAGAAGACATTGAAGTGCTCTTTGTGACCCATGACGCTAAAGTAATTTGAATCAAATATATCTTCAGATACACATTAGAGCAGTCATAAAGATACCTTAAGCTGAAGGGGCTGCCACATTGCAAGGACAAAGAGCATCATCTGTATTTGATTCCTACAGTATCATTTAACTACCATGAAAGAGTGACACAGGAACCGATTCTGCATTTGAAGACTTTTTTTTTTTTTTTAAATAACATTTAGGAACATAGATCTTCATGTCACTTTTCCCCAGCACAGAGCAAGGCAAGGTCAGGACCACTAGAAACAATTTCACATTGTTTCTTTGCACTGTTTACAAAATATCACAAACATAAATCAAGATCTTAATCTCATAAAATGTATGTAATAAATTATTTTCTTTGTTGTAGGCTTTGATAACTCTGAGAAAATGTGAATATTAATTGTAAAAATCTAAATGTTTTCGAATGAACCACAGAACTGCATGCTATTGAATTTAAAGGATATTCTAGTCTGGATCTAGATCTAGATCTAGGGGTTATTTTATTCCTCTCACCACTTCACTGTGTATAGTGTTAACTGCTTCTAGTCTTAGCCCATCAAGCTGATATTATCTGCTGTAAAACGCCGTCCAGTAATGAGAAAAGTTTAGCTGGTCTGCTTCTAAACTTTGGGGTGATGACAAATAGGCTTTCAAAAGCTATTGACAACTGTATAGATTATCAGTTTACATTACCTGTATTTTAAAAGCTGTGTCACCAGGAATCAGTTCATCAAATTCAATCCCAGCTGCAAGGCGATGGTGCATTGACAATACCTGGTTAGCTTCCCAGTCTGCTTTTCTGAAAGATACAAGTCGTCTAAAGATAACAAAATGCAGGTGCTCTTGAAGAAAGAAGCAGAACAAATCAGTCAAATGATACCATGCTTCTCTTCTTTTGTATTTCAGGGAATACTGAATTAAGCTTCTATGTTCTTTAAATTGCAGTTTTCACAAAGATAGTTTGGAATCAGTAAATATCTAAATGCTAGAACTAGCTTATTCAAGTTTCCTTGTGGGTATTCACCTCAATACCATTCACATTATGCATTTAGAAGTGAGCCTGATTGCTGCATTCTGAGCTATTTCTTTTTTCTATGTCTTCCCAGATTTTGTTCTCTGCGATACTAGGATACAGACGAAAATGCTAAGCATACAGTTTTCTTCAATCAGAACTCAGACATCATCTGATTTTGACCTGAGTGCTCCCCTTCATATCTGCTGGCAACATTTAGTAGGGATGGAAACCTCAGAAACAATGACTAATCACAATATGAGTAATATTCCTCAACTCTTGTATAGATTGCTATCTTACTTTTTCATTAACTACTATTCACAGGAGCAAAGATGGATCATCTTAGTCACAGAAAGACTTTCATTGACTCCACGGATTCAAGAGACCAAGGCAAGAAAAAATTCCCTGCAGCAACATAGATGAGCTTCCAACAGCAATGAACATATTGCTTGGCCTGGCAAGTAGATTTCCTGTATGATAATGCTCCATCTCCTATCCTCTGCCCTACATGCATTTTCTTCAAGTGAAGGAGACATGAGCAAATGTGATTACATCCCTTTTTCACACTGTAAATATTAGGACCACTAATAAAGGTATCTGGAGGAAAGGGGCAAAAGAGCCAGTCAAGGAGCAGTCCATAGAATGCGTGGAACAAAGTAGAATGGTGGTTGAACCCAGATTTCCAATAAGGGAGCTTTAGTCTCTCGGCAGTCAGGGTATTGATCTCAGCTGACTTGCAGCACGTAAATGATCAAAACTAACTTGTCTCAACTGGAGACACTGCGTGACAGTGAGAGGAGACATTTGCCAGTGGCTTAGAAGATGCCTAATTGATTCCTGTCTAGTGAAGCAATTTGGAAGGCTACCTTTGCTGGGAATGCAAATGTAGCCTGTGAATTTGTCTTGCCATGGCAGTTCCTTTGGTTCCATTGCCTATCATCAGGTTCTTTTCTTCTCTGTTCCTTTAGATTTAGAGAGGAACAGATCTTCAAGCCACATAAACTGTTTCTATTTCTGTCATTCCCCAAACCTATACATATAGGCAGCTCCTGTTGTGTGAGAAGCACTCAGATAATGGTATTATGTTGGAAGTGTCATGAAATGTGATCTCTGATTAGTTAAATAGGAGACTCCACAGTCCCTCTCCACTGAAAGTCTGCTTACAACTGCTTCACATTAAACTATTAATGTAAATGGTCTTTGGCCATCTTCAAAATCAAAGATAATAAAAAATGCCTTTTGTATTTCCCTGTCTTGGAGCTATACAGAGAATAAAATATGAACTGTTACAAATTGCTGATTCAGTCTAGCATTGGAACTAATCATAGAATCATAGAATCATAGAATGGTTAGGGTTGGAAGGGACCTTCAAAGGGCATCTAGTCCAACCCCCCTGCAAGGAGCAGGGACATCCCTGACTAGATCAGGTTGCTCAGAGCCTCATCCAGCCTGGCCTTGAACATTTCCAGGGACAGGGCCTCCACCACCTTTCTGGGCAACCTGTTCCAGTGTTCTATAACTCGCATCGTAAAAAATTTTTTCCTAATTTCTAAACTAAATCTACCCCTCTCTATTTTAAAACCATTACCTCTCGTCCTATCGCAACAGGCCCTACTAAACAGCCTTTCCCCATCTTTCTTGTAGGCCCCCTTGAGGTACTGAAAGACCGCTATCAGGTCTCCCCGGAGCCTCCTCTTCTCCAGGCTGAACAGCCCCAACTCTCTCAGCCTGTCCTCATAAGAGAGGTGCTCCAGCCCTTTTATCATCTTCGTGGCCCTCCTCTGGACCTTCTCCAACTGGTCCATGTCCTTCTTGTGTTGGGGGCTCCAGAACTGGATGCAGTACTCCCGGTGGGGTCTCACCAGGGCAGAGTAGAGGGGGAGAATCATTTCCCTCGACCTGCTGGCCACGCTTCTCCTGATGCAGCCCAGGATGCGGTTGGCCTTCTGGGCCACAAGGGCACATTGCCTGCTCATGTTAAGCTTCTCATCCACCAGCACTTCCAAGTCCTTCTCCTCAGGGCTGCTCTCAATCCATTCCCCGCCCAGCCTGTATTTGTGCCTGGGATTGCCATGACCCAGGTGCAGGACCTTGCACTTGGCCTGGTTGAACTTCATGAGGTTGGCACGGGCCCACCTCTCCAGCCTGTCAAGGTCCCTCTGGATGGCATCCCTCCCTTCCAGCATGTCTGGAGAAGGTAGTACTCCATAAATGGAAACTGAATAACCAATTAGTGAAACTGAATAACAAATTAGTGAAACTAATAACAAATTAGTGAAACTGACTAACAATTAGTGGACGTGCCTTTCTTTGATTTTTCTGAGTGCATTCTGGACAAATTTTCATTGCCTTTTCAAGGAAAATGTTATTGTATTAAGGCAAGATATCAATGATAGCGAAATAATTACAAAATATAAAGACAGAAAAATAATACAAGCCTATATTCAACATGCCACAAAGTAATATTTATATTGTTTAGGAGAAAATGGAGCAAATAAATTTGTAAAGACGTATAAGCTGAAGAATGATACACAAAACATTGTCATATACACTAGTAAGAAATGTCCATGCTATAAGCGTAATATCTATGCAGCCACATCTAACCAGATCTATTTGTGTTTGAAAATCCTTAGAAAAACTTGGACTTCTTCTGAAGTCAGACTCATTAGCAAAAAACCAATCATTAGAGATATGGATGTAGCATTCAAGGTTTTCAAGTGACCACTAAACTTGGTGGTTCCATTTGAAAGTACTTTAATGTCATTCTCGTAGGGCCCTTCAAGAACCTAGTCCATCATTAGCAGCTGACTTTAATGTCAATTCAGATTTTTTTTTTTTTTAAAGCATTCAGCAACATTTTTAGACTCAGTGGCTAGGTCTGGATGAGTAAGTAAGCAGTGCCTGGGTCCGGGCAGTGGAAGTTGTGGTCTGTCCTGCAGGAACAGTACCTGGTGCACTAGGGGCTGGTGTTGACTTGGATGTTTGCAAACAATTCCCTGTGTACTTTTCTCAAGTGCCAGCAGGCAGTTTGTGTGCCACTGCTCTATTCTGCATAGCTTTGTTTTATTAGCGTAGGGATAAGATAGGATATCCAGCCATCTTGCTAATGATGGACTAGGTTCTTGAAGGGCCCTAAGAGAATTTGAAGCAAAGCTTACAAGGAATGTCAAAACACCTTTACAAAACATCGTGAGTATTTTGCTTAACTGCTGGAAAACATTTCTTTCAACCCATAGTAATTTATGGTCTCCAATTTTTAATGTAGACAGAGAATCCTAAGCTGATTTTATCTGATAAAATTTGCTTCAGTCATCATTCTAGGGGAAAAAAAAAGCAGTTTCCCTCTACATTTCTGTTGAGGGATGGGTGAGTCCTCAGCCGATGCAGTCCAGATGAACAAAAATTGTGTTTTAGCTTAAATGATGCTTTGTGGGAGAACTTTCTTTCTCAGCTGGAAGTGCAAATGCGTATTGGCCATGGGTTAGTCCTGCTGTCAATGATAATAGGAAAATTGATGGTAGATGACAGGAACAATTTGTTAAGAGCTTCAGCTAACTCCTCTCACAGTTTAAAAATGTCTAATGTGATTGATTGTTAGATGAAATGGCAGTTCTGAAAAACAGATGGGACTGCAAAATCAGGGCTCTATAAAGCATGCCAGAGGTGGGGCTAGATCTTGTTTTGAGCCTCTGTTAATGAGTGTTGGTGGAGATTGTTTCCCCAGTCTATAATGGTTTACGGCAGTGTGAAATTTCGCATACACAGTGAATTCTCATCCCCCCACCTGCAGTATGCCCATGATTTCTCCAGGAACATGTGTCATTGCATACAATATGATCGCTCATATAGTGGGAGGTGGTATTAGATAACAGTTTGCTAGCACATTCATGTATATTAGCAAAATATGTTTAAGTTTTGTGAGAATTTTTTCTTAGTTTTGAAGTGCTTTCAGGCATTACTTGCTAATAATTATTACAGAGAAAGGCTGACTGGAATATATCATGAGGGCTAAATTATGGTCTTAAGTCTGATCTTTTCAATAGGAGCCAAGAGGTAGACACTGGAACATACAACCCAATTAAAAGACCAAGGACCAAGTGAGTGCTCCAGTAGAATGAACAAATGTTTGGGTAGTAGTTTGAATCTCACTCATCTATTACTCATAAACCATAGTAAACGGTAATTAACTTCAGTGTTTTTAACAAGCTCTCTGACTTTGTACCAAAGTGGACTAGGAACTTCCATATCATTACTGTAGCTCAGCTGTTGGGATGGTTACCTTTAGGGAAAGGGTGGTAATGAACAGCTGGTAGGCAGCAAAAAAAGGTCTGTGGTTTCCTAAGTACTGTTACAAAACTCTCCATCAAAATATTAAACCAAATCAAGTAGGGTTGATCATAGAAGTAGATCACAAATAAAAGAAGTTATCAGGCCATTTCATTAAAATAAAAATTGAGTATCAGAAGTGTAGGGATCATTGCTATTAGCAAATCAATAGTATGAATTGTAAATCACCTTTGTCTTTATGAGAGCTTTTATTTTGATGTAGATCCTTTGGAATTTTTCCACTTGCAGTAACTCCACGGTATCAGTAAGCATATCTGCACCTATATTCTGATGACTTTCTGAAGCAGCTCTGGTCCCTGCATAATTTTTTATATTTATTTAGACAATTTAGGACTAAACAAGGTTGTGAATACGTATCATAAAATTGAATGGTTTGCTGAACCCCAAAATTTTAGTAGGATTTTAAATTCCAGTGTTTGAAGTAATATCAGGATTTTATCCACTATGCAAATGTAAATAAATATTCAATAAAGTAGGGACTGAGCTGGAAGTGTCACATTTTCTGGGTAAGCTCCCTACCTGCTAAATTGTCAAGTCACTCTTATCCTTCCTCTTTAGCTCAGTAAAGATTTAAATATTTCAGCAAGGAGGAACACCATCCATAGAACAGCTGGAAAGCAGCCCATTTCCAAAAAATCTTGTGGCAATAGGTACAATATTCCTTCTTGAAAGAGCATCCCTCACAACTGGAGAAACTTCTGAATCATTCTCACATCTCATGACTGCTGAGGTGTTCAACAAAAGTGAACCACGCTCTGCCTCCTGATTTTGCAGAACATATATGAACCTACAACTTCATTTCCATTGCTTTTTTTGGGGGGTTAAAATTATCCCAAATGGAGCAGAAGCTATTTTTCTTGCAAGTTATATAAATGGCTTTTTTTTTCCTTTTCTTTTAAAACCAGCTTTTTTTTTTTTGTTGGTTTGTTTCAATGAAATATGAATAACAGAGAGGAAATTTTTTTCTTTTAAATTGGTTCAACTGAGTCTGGCTCTTCTTCCTTCACCTCCAATTTACTTGCCTGAATGGGCAAATGAGGAATCAGTCAATTTAGAACAGAACAGAACAGAACAGAACAGAACAGAATATTTCAATTGGAAGGGACCTACAATGATCATCTAGTCCAATTGCCTAACCACTTCAGGGTTGACCAAAAGTTAAAGCACGTTTTTAAGGGCACAGTCCAAATGCCTCTTAAAAAACTGACATGCATGGGGCATTGAACACCTATCTAGGAAGCCTGTTCCAATGCTTGACCACACTCTTATGGTTGCCACCCAATTCAGGCTAAAGTTGAAAAAACATACATTTTCAAGAGCTGCTTCTGTTATGATGTATTGTATGATGGATCACAAGCAATTACTGAGACATTTAACGTGATGCTAGGTGAATGCTGGTGGAAACACTAATGGGATTAAAATGTATCTGAAGCCTATGTGCTGCAGTCCTTCAGAAGAATAATTTCTCACCATATTAGTTGGTGTGCTTTCTTTTGTAGAATAACATAGTGGATCTCACTCTACAGGTTTTCCCTTCATCAAGAAACAGTATTTGCTTCTGCAGTCACATAGAGATGCTATTGCTCTGAATGCATCTTGCATGTCAAACAAGTTATCTATCTATCCTGCTTTGTGTGCTTCTCTTGGTGATTAATTAACCTGTAAGGCCTCTAAATCATTCTAGAACTTGGGCTTTTTAACACTTAGCATAATCTTCCATTTCTCATATATTTAATTGGTAATTGCCCACCATTCTGCATACAATTTTGCCTTGCTTTGTTTCATGTAAGTGATACCAGCTATTTCTTCAACTTTTTTTTCTCCATTATTTTGTCCTTCAGGGGGCTACAGGCTATTACTTGGACACCACCACATATTTTTTAGATGTTGACTATCAATAAAGGATAAGAAGTGAGAATGAATGCCTGGCTAAGATACAGAGTGATAACTCCATGAACTTCTCATTCATGTGCAAGGGAAAGAATGTACAGCTTCTAGGGTTTAGTACAAAACTATGGTATTTCTTAGTCTTCAGGGGCTACTCCAGAATTTGTCTGTTACTTTTCAATGCAAAGATGGCTATGTTGTAGATCAGAGATAATAACCCCTCTATGGCTTATCAAGGTCAAACATTTTCAGAGAAAGAGATACCAAGGATCATAGCATCTGCCAAAATAAGGCCTTACACTCTCAAAGAGAGTAAAGTAATCACAAAGGTCAAGCTGGCATCAATAGGTGAATGAGGGTGATATAAGGCCTAGAAGCATAAACAATTAGACTTCCATTGTTCCAGAAGAAACATAATTGAGTACAAGATAAACCAACAGTCATAAATGCAAACACCATTTAAAATCCCAGTCTGTAATGCCCAGAGTATTTAAGAGATTTTGAGAGAAAGAAATTGGATATACACTACTTCGGATTTAGGAAAAAAAAAAATTGTTTTCTTTCCAATCATTCAGTAATTAAACATCAAAATTTTAGCATGATAAAGTTCAAGTATAAATAAGCTAAATTTTCAAATTATTTGCAGCTTTTTCTTTCTGTGGCTCAGTTAGTTTTTATCATCTTGAACATTCCTTCCAAATGCTCCAATACGCAAACTCAAAGATCAAAAATACCCACTTACAATCCCAACACAGAGTATTCACTACTATGTGCTTCTCTGTTTATTCTGTCCCTTGGATGCCTTCATTCTTGAACTTATGTTTCCCAGAATTTTAGCAATATTTAAAATTTCAAAAACAGTGTCAAGGCAATCTTTTTTTTCCTTTAACATTGCACCACTTTTCAACATATGTCTCTTCTTTAGCTGGCCTAGTTATCTCTACTACTGGAATATCTAATTTTCTGAATCTCTTGTCTATTAGTTTTTACTTTCAATTTCTTCAAGTCCTAAGAATGTCTTTCTTGACACATGAAAGGGGAGAGGAAGTGGAAAAATGAAGGCCAGCTGTAGCCCTCCCTTTGGCTGCTGATGCTACATTTGTTAAGAATTATTCAGTACTCTTTCTGAATTAGAATTGTGGTGAAGAATTAGGCTGTTTTCCCATTTTTGGATGAAATTCTGACATCAATAGAGAATAATTAAGGCAGTCATGTGATATTTGAAAAATACATGAATACAAATATGGAAATGGAAAATTTGACCAGGTAATTATTAGGATTCTCTCATCTTTCCCTCTTGAACAAAAATGTCCAAGTGGAGACTGGTCATGAGTGGCATCCCTCAGCGTCTGTGTTGGGCCCAGCCCTGTTCAACATCTTTGTTGGCAACATGGACAGTAGGATAAAGTGCACCCTCAGCAAGTTCGTTGATGACACCAACCTGTGTGGTGCCGTCTACATGCCGGAAAGGGAGGGATGCCACGCAGAGGGACCTTGACAGGCTGGAGAGGTGGGCCCGTGCCAACCTCATGAAGTTCAACCAGGCCAAGTGCAAGGTCCTGCACCTGGGTCATGGCAATCCCAGGCACAAATACAGGCTGGGCGGGGAATGGATTGAGAGCAGCCCTGAGGAGAAGGACTTGGGAGTGCTGGTGGACGAGAAGCTCAACATGAGCCGGCAATGTGCTCTTGTGGCCCAGAAGGCCAACCGCATCCTGGGTTGCATCAAGAGGAGCATGTCCAGCAGGTCGAGGGAGATGATTCTCCCCCTCTACTCTGCCCTGGTGAGACCCCACCGGGAGTACTGTGTCCAGTTCTGGAGCCCCCAACACAAGAAGGACATGGACCAGTTGGAGAAGGTCCAGAGGAGGGCCACAAAGATGATCAGAGGGCTGGAGCACCTTTCCTGTGAGGACAGGCTGAGAGAGTTGGGGCTGTTCAGCCTGGAGAAGAGGAGGCTCTCTGGAGACCTATAGTGGCCTTCCAGTACCTCAAGGGGAACTACAAGAAAGATGGGGAGAGGCTGTTTAGTAGGGCCTGTTGTGATAGGACAAGGGGTAATGGTTTTAAAATAGAAGGAGGTAGATTTAGATTAGATATTAGGAAAAAATTTTTTACGAGAGTTGCAGAACACTGGAACAGGTTGTCCAGAGAGGTGGTGGATGCCCATCCCTGGAAACATTCAAGGCCAGGTTGGATGAGGCTCTGAGCAACCTCATCTAGTCAGGGATGTTCTTGGTCCTTGCAGGGGGGTTGGACTAGATGACCTTTAAGGTCCCTTCCAACTCTAACTATTCTATGATTCTATGAGTCTATGAGTCTGTGATACATAGAGAACTGAAACAGAATTTCAACTTAATAAATAGACCCTTGTGAAATCAACTAGCAGTCTAGTACTCTAGTGCACCTTGAAGGCACAAAAGCGTAAGGTTTGTAATAGTAAGATTAATGAGATAGATGAAAATTAAATTAGAGAAAATAACTTTCTTCATTGCATAAGGACCCCTCACTTGGAGCTTTTGTTTCACATATATCTCTTCCGAACAGAAAACAAAGCAAGTAAACAAACAAAAACCTCAGGCATTTAAAAACTGCATTATAAAATTAAGCAATTGAGGGGATGCATATTGTGTTTAGGCTCTCATTGTTCATGGATTCTAAAGTTTCATGGATTCATAGAATCGTGGAATGGTTTGGTTTGGAAGGGACCTTTAAAGGTCATCTAGTCCAACCCCCCTACAAGAAGCAGGCACATCTTCACCTAGATCAGGTTGCTCAGAGCCCCGTCCAACCTGGCCTTGAATGTTTCCAAGGATGGGGCATCTACCACCTCTGTGGGCAACAGCTTATTTTTCAATCAAAACAAAATATTGGTATTGTGTTCATTGTAGTAGCCTTGCTAAACTTTAGCCTACATTTCTAACAAGGAAATGTAATTTCCTGTTGTCTCACCTGCATGAGATTATGAGCAAAATCTGTTGATGATTTCTGCCAGAAACGGTGTCTCTTTTTTTTTATTATTTATTTTTTTGTGATAAGTTGTTTTATGTTAAACTTGTTGCTATGCATTGCCATATCACTTTTGCAATCAGTTTCCCTCTTTATCTCAATTCTTACGTATGGTATTGATTCTATAAAATAGCTTCTGACTACATAATGAAATATCTTATTTTGTCCATGATAAATTTGTTTGCAGTTCATTTATGAGAGTCTCCCACAGTTTTTATTTTCAGAACAAGTTGAAATGTTCCTTTCTTACGTAACTGTTCATTTTTTACTGAGTAATTCATATTATTCTCTTCCCCCCTAAACTACATATATGGGATCTTTAGACTCTTCTATAAGTACTTCTGATAACTCATTTCCCCCGTAGCTAGAATATACCTTATGAAATGAAAATCCCTCATTTGAATGTCCTACACCCAAAGCTTTATCTCTCTGAGTTTAGATTCATATTCAGCTATGTTGTTTGGTTTTGAGGTTTGGATGGGGGTTTTTTTGTTGTTTTTGGGTTTTGTTGTTTTTTTTTTTTGTTTATTTTTCCTATGGAATGGTCTGTATTTAATCTTTTGGTCCAAAAAAGTCTGATACAGAAGTGCTTGACAAAACTTCATAGCTCTAACTAGTCTGCTTGCTGATCAAGTTACTAAACTGTTGCTAGAAATTAGCAATAGTTCACCTTGGAAGACCAAGCTATTCTGATGTGTGGAGCTTCTATAGGTTTGTACCAGTAGGAGATTGGTTGGAGAAGTGATATTTTTTGATTGAGAGCTTGCCTTGGAGTAGATTTTATTGTCTACATATTTCACTTTTTTATGCACCCACATCACTGTGTACTTCTCATAATTTTTTATCTTATTTTGTGTAAGTTTTTTCCCATCCAGCCCTTTAAGATCAGTGGCACTGAAAATCTCTCCGAGATTGCAATATCACATGCAAGCAACACACATCTAAAAGGAATACACCATGATTTGGTGAATTGTCCAGATTTAACTTGAGGCTTAATTTGAAAACTGCACATTTGATCCAGGAATCATTAAGAGGTAAAGCTCCAAGGTAGCATTTTCACAGTCACTTCTCAAAGCAAAATGCACTTCAAGTTGTGCAATCTACCTCTGGTTTTGAAAAAGAATTGCTTGTAAACCTGCCTATGAGAGCAGAAAAGGATAATATCGATCTTTCAGTATTCTGCCTGACTGCACCAGCATTTTACATTGCTTGTATTTCTTTCATGGCAAAATGTAGACTAAATGGAAGATTGCTGAACTGATCTCTGTATTATGCATGGAACTGTAACTATGTAGGTACAGACATTTCGTACTTTATTTTCAGATGGTTATGGCTTTGCAAAACCTTAATCTCTTGCAAGGGCTTGCCCATACTGATTGTATACCTCAAGATGAATACTTTGGTAGTCATATTTTTATTATATTCCATATTCCACTCCAGGAATTGTTTCTGATGCCTGTATGTTGTATTGAAACCCCAATTAGATATAGATAATCTTCAATGTTTGTGGTTGAACAATTCACTGTAGGTCACTCCTGGTAGAAATTACTTGTAGTTTTCTTAGTTGAATTTGCACTCTAAGGATCTTTAAAATGTTTTAATTCAGTATTTTTTGTGGTTTTAGAAATATTAGAATCTTCAGTTCTGTTTGTGGAAGGACTGTGTAGTCATCAGTACAAAGACCAGTTATCTTTATTTGCCTATAAATATTTATGGTTAAAACTAATTTTCCAATCCCAATATGTATGTGGGTTGTTCTGACACTACAAAACAACAAAACCAGGCTGCCAGACAAAGCATAGTTTCATTTTCCACTTATTTTACTGGTCAAATGATTTTATTTTGATTTGACCTAGAGAAATCCTGTATCATATATATCAAGGCAAGCAACAAAGTGAGAAAGGAAGTGTGTTTGAGAGATATTATATCTCTAGAAATTTAGCATAAGAAGAGCTTTTTGGGGTTAGGTTTTTTTTTTGTTTGATTGTTTGGTTTGATTGGTTTTGGCCTTTTTTGAGAATTTATCAGTGCTAGTGTTTGTGAGTTTGAGTAGGGTGACTGCTGATTGTAAAAGAATATATTATTTTGTTGGTTGTTGTACATCAGTTGGATATTTGTTCTGGGAACTGTTTGACGTAGATATATTATTGAGTTTAAAAACTCGAAGGTGTTTCTGACTGCAGCTTCGATTTGACATACTGATAAAGAATACCTTGCAAATAGATTGCTTGTTGAGTTAGAATATGCCCAATTGTCTATAGGAATTTCCAACATAAGGTAAAAGTCATATCAGAAATCTTAACTCTAAGAATGCCATATTCTTCTGGTACCTGAGAGATGTGAAGCCCGTGAAGTTTAATAAAAGAACTGCAGGGGTTTTTTTAATTTTTTTTTTAATAACAGTACTATTACTAATTCTGCTGCTGCTACTACTACTACTAGAATTTTCTATTCCTTAACTTATAAATCGTACCTCTTCTCTGTGAATCTGAGCTTTCGCTGAAGGAAAAGGACCATATGAGGAGTTAAGCATATGCATCAGAATGGAGAATATGGCATAAACAGAAAATGTGATTCTGTCTGGACGTATTTGTAATGCTAATGTAGTATAAAGCGGCTGTAACATTACTGTAAACCTCTCTTTATTTTGTGACTCAAGTCACCTTTGCAAATGACAGAGTTCCTGTCAGCCACACATTTTTTGTTATGGACTTTTGAATAAATGAATCATCAGCAAACAGAATGTTTGATTGCTTCCTTCTCTGTATTTTAAGCTCTGAAAACTCCCCAGACTCACAAAACTAAACAGCTTAAAATAACGAATAATGAATCCACGTGCATTTGCTCCAAATCCATTATTGCTTGGTTTGCTTCCTAGAATATCAGAAAATAATTAGGAGACTACACAAATGGCTGGATGCTTACATGAAATCCACATACAATCCCAGCTCAGCAAACTCACAGTAAGAGAATAATGAATTACTGTCATGTTCAAGTATTAAAAGCAAAAAAAAAAAAAAAATCCACATGGAAGACTGCATTGTAGGGTCTTTCGAAAATTAATTATTATTTTTTTTTTTCCTAATATATGTGTAATCATTCTCTTTGGAACTATCACAGCTTGAGCTGAAATAATCACTCTATGAGGCAAAACCCTCTCATTTATGCTGATAAAATGCAACTCATGACAACTTCAATTCTGTTGTTTTGATGTGACTCAGAATAAAACATCTGCAATAAACAAATGTATTAGGGATGCTAAGGACTAGTAAAAGTACATTTTGTTTCAGTTGTGGATCAATTTAATTTGTATGCAGACAAATAATATTCACAGAATTTCCTTCCAGAAAACAGAGCAATTTCCTCTTGTAGAAGTTTAATTCAGGGTCTAGAAATATTAAGAACTTCTGGTGGAGTTAAGAGGTTTAACTGTGCTGAGGAATATGCAAAAACTCTCCTGGACTTGTGGCAGGGAGAATCATTATTTGTGGATGACTTAGTAATGCAAAGCAGAAAGAATCCAACAGTCAGAGTAGTGTTAATTGTGTGGTGAGCAGTGAAATACAGTAGTGAAATACAGGTTCTAGGTGGGCAAGTAAAAGCGGACAATTCATAGGGCTATATTAGGTTGCATGTATGTTAGTCGGTATGATGGCCTCTTCTCAAAATTATGGCTATGCCTATAATGATATTCACTGTGTGAAAGACCAGAGTCTCACTGAAAATTGAAGGCTAAAAATATCTTAAAATCTGACATTGAAAGGCAATATACAAATTTGATGGGCCTAATTTTTTCCTTATTTACACCATTTTTATGATGATCTAACTCCACTCACTTCAATAAAACAGTTGTATCTGATTTACGGGGACTGTGTGAGAAGTGGTGCCAAAGAGTGTTGTATAATTTGTTCATAAAAATTCCTACCATTAAACACCTTCTCTGACAACATAGTTCTTAGGTTAAATGCCTGACTGCCCAAAAGTATATCATTAAAGTCAAATTCTGTCCTTAGGTGTACTCCAAAGAAACATGACTTTGGACAGTAATACACAACAAAAAACACTGAAGAGGATGAATCCATCCAGCCGTATGTCTTTAAATTAAACCACATATTTTAAACACTGAGTTAACTGAACTTACAAATCAAACAAATGCAATTCATTTTGATTTTATTTTACAAAACATCTCAGTATATAGTCAACTTCAGCAGCTTTCTCCAAGTGACATCCTCATCACATAGGGCAACTTGTAAATTCCATACGGATGAAGCGAAGTTATAGCCAATGCGCTGAGCATGAACATACTGGAAAATCTCAGTTTAAGTTTCTACTATGTGTGGAAAAAAAAAAAAAAGATGTGAGACAGAAACCTTTATTAATAAATATGCTTTTGATATTTTGTGTCATCTAAAAGCCGGTCTCTATACTCTTCTGTGGCAAATATAATTTCTGAGGCTGCTTTTGGAAGAATAGATTAGTATAGCCAAGAAACATGAAGTATTTAACAAAGTTACAAAACAGCAGGCAGGTGGAACAACATGCACACTAGAGCAAAGGCCTTTATCACTGAACCACTCCCTCCCTCTTCCCCAGCCCTCCCCTCCAATCAAACAGCAGTTTTCCACAAACACTTGAGAACTCTGACAGGTCATGTAACAAGCCTCAGCCAATTAGCTCTAACAAAGAAGGTGCCACAGCCGATGTTTACCACTGAAAGTTGCATTTATCTCCCAGTCTACCTCTCTGAATCCTGCTGGTTCAGCTGTGCCATGACCGTGGGACCCCAGGAGCCCAAATTGATTGTGGGCAGATTGCAAATTATACTGGCAGACTGTGCCTGACTTGTGGGGTCAGGGAGTGAGAGAGCACTGGCGGCACTGACCTGCAAATGCATGACATGACTTAAAGCTGTGGAAGAGTACAGAATGGCAGTCAGTTGTGTGGCTCCCCCGAATGATGTACCAGCCTCGGGGAGCCTGCCCTCAGCCAAGCCCTGCTTTCTGACTGTGGGCTAGGAGGCAGACCACAGACAGCTTACTTCACTTCTGTGGAGATGCCTTTTCCAGAATCACTCTCACTATTGCTCTTGTCACTCTTGCTGATTTAAGAATGCATTTACTTTTTTGTTTTGTTTTGTTTTGATTTAGCCCCAAATACTTAAATACGCTGAGAAAACTTAGTAGCTAGCTGAAGAGTATGTTCTTGCATTGCCAACCAGCCTGTTTGCAATAAGTGAGCATTTATTAGCCTGAAAGTGCGACACAGTCCTAGAGCGTTCAGGCTTCATCAGGCATGAAAAGCACTTGTGTGGTACACCACCATAAAAATATCCATTTCAGCTGCTGAACATACATTAAAAAAAATACTGACATATCTTACTGCTGTGCTGTATTGTCAGTATTCAAAATATACTTACATAAACATAAACTTTTTGCCTGACAGAGTGGGGTTTCTAGAATAGCACCAGAGGAGAGTTTGTCATAAGCTGTCACCATGTTTATTTTGCAGATGATGTTTCAAAGCTTATTGCTTTGTTCTTTGTGTGTATAATGTAGAGATTTGACCCCTGACTAAGATCAGGTAGCCATAACAAAAATAGTAAATAGTTGTGGTTATGAGTAGGAGAAGCTGATGATTTGTCTGATACCTGTGATAGACTCTTGCTGGAGTTTTTCTGTTTAGTTTCGGTGGTTTGTTTTGGAGGTTTTGTTTTTTGTAGGGTTTGGGGTTGTTTTTTTTTGTTTTTTGGGATCTTTTTTTTTTTTTCAGATTAAATACAGTTTCCTTGAATGACAAACAAATGACCAAAGAAAGCTTTTTATCTCCTGACACTCAGATCTAAAGGTCTCATTTCTAATTAAGCAATTTCTGAGAGCCAAGTTGTCTGTACTTCTATAGCTGAGTTTGGTACTTCTTTGACAACATTTCTCTCCAGATCTGTAGTACTGGCCTATATTTCTCTATATATTTCCTCTGACAACTTATGTTTCAGGACTTTGAGAGCATTGATTTCATGTATTTGCTAATTCTTACTGGATTTATCCTTCTTGAACACGTTCACTCTCCCCTTAAACCCTCTAAAATGTAAAATTTTAGCATCCTGTGGTATCTTCAGAAACAACAGATCTGAAAGATAAAACTTATGGGAAGTTTTTTTTTTTTTTTTGCCAGTATGGAAAAGCATACTGTGGGAGTTGTTTGTCACAAATATTTTTTTTCAAAGTTTTAATGACTTGTGCCACTTCATTTTGGTGCTGAAGTCTTCTGAGGAAGTCCCAGGGAAGATCTTGGTGCCAGTTTTTCCCTGATCTTTTCCTTGACACACCTACTTCTCCCTCAGCCTCTCTGCTTGTTTTCTTTACACAGATTCAACAGCTTCTCACCATAATCTCTGAGACCTAGTCAGTAACACACAGGTAGTTTTTTGTTCTAGTCACATATGATATCTCTTAACCTTGTAGGAAAGCTGAGCTTTGAAAGTGGATGTGATATTATGAAACTCCTTCCCCTTCCTATTCTTGTTTTCTTTAAAGTCTTTTTCTTATCTACTTGGGCAGTAAACTTTTCAGGGCAAAGATTTTTTTTTTTCCTCATACACAATATATTACGATATAAAATGTGCTCCAGTCTCAGGTAAGACCGCAAATTGTTACCCTGAAAGACACTTGAAGATTGAGGAAAAAAAAACATAAATTGTTCCTCTAATCAGAGAGAACAGAAACAAAATATTCAGAACAGAGCTCTCATTACTTTAGTATATATGAATTATATTGTTTCATGCCTGTAAAAGTATCTGCTGACTTTTGTTGCATTAGCTGAAATGTAATCTCTAGTTAAATGACAATTAAGCAATATTAGTGCAGGGAAAGGGCAAATGGAATACACAGAAAGAACCTTATCAAGAAAGGGTCACTCTATAATATCTTCTCTAAGGAAACAAATACACACACACAAAAAAAAATTACGTCAGAGAGCGAGAAGGTGCTGTGGTCATAGGGTAAAGAATTATCATATAGGTCCTCTCCTGTTTCATGTTTTCTTTTGATTTTTGTATGCTCTGTGTGGAATGAATCTACAGGACAGAGTAGAGAGGAGTTTACAGAAGAACCTAAGCAGTCATGAAGATCATATTTCACAGTGCTAAAACTACTGAATGAATTGAAGAAGAATGAACACCCCGGAGATGATCCAGAGAGTTGCCTGGTGGAGCATGAACTGTTCTTTCTGGACTAGCGTGAAAGAACCATCCCTTTACACTCCTCAGGCACCATGCAGTCCTTTGGACTTCCTGTAGGGAGTACGAAGGTAACAATTTGGATGTGGGCTAACAATTCTGGGTAGCCAAAACTCAAATATTTAACATTTGGAATAGCAGGAGTCACCACTTTGTCAATGCAATTAGTCATATATAATTCTTCTATGTTTATGGGGCAGGGAGATTTTTCATTTTTTATTTTCCTTTTCCTTTAAATGGCAGGATTTTAAGCTAGAGTGTCAGGAGAGATATTATGACAGCAATAACCACAGCTTTCTCACCTTCTCTTAAGGGACTGAAAATGGGGGAGGTCCCATTTGGAAAGGCTCTTTCAGAATCTCATTTCACAAAACAGGTGGGAGGAGGGACTGCTGTTAATCACAACCTTCCTCTTTCATTGCCTACATTCAAAAGGGAGTTACTGTAGCTGGATTTGAGGTGGTAAGAGCTTGCCAGGGAAGTACAGTTCTTTGGAGCAACCAGTTGTTTTGGAGGAACAAAAATTCAAGTGATATCAGGCACTAGGTCTTGGTGAGTAGTTAAGAAGAGAAAGTAAACATTAGCTTTAGTGTTGAATGGTGTTTATATTTAAAAAGTCTTAATGTTCTTTGCCACATGTTTGTCTGTTACCCCAAAAATGAGACTTCTCTAATAAAATATAGCTTCTAATCAAAATGCAAAGACAGTCAGATATGCCCTAAATCAACAAAGGACAGGTACCTTTTGAGGTTTACTGCACAAGTTCCTGAGTTAACTGTTGACAACAGTGAACACTGAATTTTGTATTGATCTTTTTTTCTTATTTTTTAATTATTCTTTTCTAATGAACTTTCACTATCCTAAGCAGATTCTCTCCTTCTACCTAACTCTTCAGCTTTTCCAAGTACGACCAAAAGCAGTGTGATGTTCTCATCTGCAATTTCCAATTTCACTGACCAAGTCCTTTCATTTCATACATATTTCAAGTGATGTATTTTGGGAAGGCATTTTTTTCCCCTTTTCTTTCCTATTTTTTCTCTTGCTGTTCAGAATACTTTTTACCATCTCTCTTCACTTTTGTTTCCATGTTAACAACTGAACCTTTGTTAAGCTGCAGTCTTGCATGGCAGAGAGAGTGGGAATGATCACAAAAGCTTCCCTGTCTTTCATAATCACACTTCTAGATCAACCTGAACATCCTGCCCTTTGAGACAGCACTCCTACAAAAGCCACAGATTTGGTTGCCAGTAATAAATATATTGGTTCTCTTTTATATTGATTGCCTTGATTTTGTATTGATAGCCTTTCATGTGTGTTCCTCTACTTCACCCTCTTTGTGAGGATGTGTTTGTTTCAGGGATCTCACTAAATGCATCATACAGATGCAAGTATTCTCATCTGTAAATTAAACTCTGAGAGGTTTTATTTGTTTAATTACCAAAAATGGAAAAAAACCCACCAAGAACATGACTAAATACATATGAGTAAGAACTGTTTACATTGTCCATAATGATATGTTTTAGCGCAAGTATGAAATTGTTTTCTAATTCCGTAGTTCCTTTCTTATGGTGCATTTTGTTTCTCTGCTGGGAAGGACAATGTTGTTCTTAATAAAAACACAGTATTGATTTTACTTAGAAATATATTATACTAATTCATTAATAAAATAAGAAACATTGTTTGTTTCACTATGAAGCATGTCAAAACTCTTGTAAAACAAATTATTTTAGATAATATTGATATTTCTCTGGCTACTTGTTTAATTAGCATACTACAGCTCTGTAACAGTTGTCTTCTTTTTACTACCTTAGCAGCAAACAAATCTCTTTTGAGTTTGAAATAATTTTCCACCGTATTTGGATCTTGCCTTACATTGCTATATACTTTATCACTGCATTACTTCAGTTTTACACTGGTGTATATTCACTGATGAAGAACTTTTAACCACTAGAGTCAGAAAGCAGGAAAATAAGCTTGTTGTTGGTGTACTCGGGGACAGGTGTCAGACAGCTAGGGTTCACAGACTTGTTGAGGTTGGAAGGGACTCTGAAGATCATCTGGTCCAACCTCATTGCTCAAGCAGAGTCTCCTAAAGCAGGTTGCTCAGGACTATGCGCAGTTGGGTTTTCAGTATCTCCAAGGATGGAGACTCCATAACCTCCCTGGGCAACCTGTTCCAGTGTTCAATCACTCTTAAATTATTTTCTTTCATATGTTTAAATGGAATTTCTTGTATTTCAATTTGTGGCCATTGCCTCTTGTCTCATCATTGGTCACTACTGATAAGAATCTGGCCCCTGTTTCTTCATTCCCTCCATGAGGTACTTATATTGATAAGATCCCCCCTGAAACTTTTCTTCTCCAGGCTGAGCAGTCTCAGCTCTCTCAGCCTCAGCTGAAGTCCCTTTATAATCTTCATGGCCCTTTGTTGGAATTGCTCCAGTATGTTCTCTTCTTGTACTGGAGAGGCCAGACTTGGACGCAGTATTCCAGACAGGAATAGGAGCACATCCATCTATTTATTTGATGTATGGGTCACTTCTCCCTATTTTATATCATCTGCAAACCTGCATAGGGTACACTCTGTCCCATCATCCAGGTCATTAATGAAGATGTTAAACAGTATTGGACCCAGTATTCAACCCAGGGGTACACCACTAGGGACTGGCCTCCAGTGGACTTTGTGTCACTGCAGCTGAATCTGACATAGCGTAGGCTCTGACTTGAAGAATTTTCTTCATCTTTATGCACCTTAGATTCACAATACCTGAAAAAGGCAGTAGGTCTTCTTAAGCTTTTGCTAAAAATCACTATATAAGAGCTAGATATTATTTTTAGTTACGTGTTTTACCCTGTTTTATCAGTTACAAGTTGCAAATTGCATTTCCTTATGAAAAAAGTTTGCAATATATATTTTTATCACAGAAGGAGACAACTTCCTTTTTTTCCAAGTCTTTTCCTTAACAGATCTCAGGAAAAACTTTGCAAAACTCAGGATTTAAGTTCATCAGCAACAACTATTCAACTTCAAAAAAAAATCACATTTTCAATTATTTTTATGTTATTAAAAAAAAGAGGGGATTAAAAGATATAAATTAATTCAACTCTTACAAGTAACATTGTATTGGTTAAAAAGTGATTCCCTCTTTGTTTTGGTTTTTTTTTTTTTTAGGAAGGGTAGATTTTTAAACTAGTTTAACAAGATTTTAGACCAAGTAACATCAACCTAATAACTCCTAGAGGTACTGTAACTCCATTTTAGGCACACTTATAAACTATCTAATGTGGCAAGTCCTTTATTTTGTTAAAAATACTGTGTAATAAAGAATAAGCATTTTCTACGTAGAGCAAATTGAGACATGACAAAGAGTTAAATATTCTATAAATGCCTCTGGCATCCTATAAATCATCAGCTAAAGAAAATGCTGACAAATATCAACATCAATGGAATATTGATCTACCCAATGCACTTCAGCCTCTCACTAAACAGTTTTCCTTAAGCATACAAATTAAACAGATGAAAATAGAAAATTAGATCTTTGGCACTGCTAACACCTTCAACAGATTTGCAGGGAGTTTTGTAATTATTCTCTCCTGGTCTTCTACTGTTCTCAGATGACTTCATCTGAGATGACAAAGACCTCTGTAATATCATATTTCACGTGCTTCGATATATGAAATATGAAAATAAGTATTTAGTAGAATGTCACTTTGTGTGCATTCACTGTGTGCTGTAAGTTATATTGGCAATTAAGAACAGTGGAAGATTGTAATACAAAGAAAATTTCATACTAGCCTTGTATACTGAATTACACCATCTAGATTGTAAGCTTTTTAGCAGTTTTAAGTAGCACAGTTGGTTTCACCTGGGTTCTCCATAGAAAGAGGATCTCCTGAGAATGAGTAATGTTATCAGAATCTTCTAGAAGGTAACAATTAAAAAAGAACATCCAAAGGCAGTATCATAAGCAGATATGTCTTTTTCACCTAATAAACTAGGGCTGGATGTTAAATGTAGACAATAATATTTTATTAACATTATCAGAGTGTCCAAAAAGAGGTTATGAAGTAAACACGTAACTGTTTTGCTGCCCTTTCATATGTGCTGTAAAAATTAATTGCTACTAGGAGTCAGGTTATTTCCATTTATTTTCTCCTATTTGATGGATTCCTTTGTTAATGTAGTGATTTAGGGGTTCTCAACTTCTCCTACAATTCAGGTCCTGAAATTTTTCATCAAGACAAAACAAACTCAAGCATGTAATCATCTAATTCTAGGGAAGAGTGGTTTACTGATTAAAATCTTGAAAAGCCCACTTCTCCTTTCCATTACTCTGTTTTTTATTTCAGTGGCATGTTTCTGGTTTTAGCTAAATTAAGGCAGCAATGAAACAAGCTCAGTTTGATGTTAATTTTTTGCACCATTTTATGAAGAATTCTACAAACGGAGGAAAAGTTGTGAGTCAGCGTAAGAGTGGGAAATAGCAATCACCATTTTAACTGCAGATTTGTCATTCAGCTAGTCAAATATTCTCCATGTAATAACAACTTGTATCAACAGTGTTTGCATTCCATACTTGAATATGTTGCCTTTATAATGATTTTATTTTATTAATATACTTTCTGTAAATATATGTCTCTCTATATATATGTGTGTGCCTGCATGTTTTCTGAGTTTATTACTCTATTTTATTGCTCTTTATGACTTTTAACAAGTGCTTTTAAACTCTTTACCTGCCAATAGCATGCTTGATCCCAGCAATTAGTTATATCACATGATTCATGAGTTGTAACTTATCATGTCTTTATCCAAGATCCCCTCTCTGCTCTGTAGAAGCTCCTCCTTCCTACTGCTGCTGAATTGGCAACACCAGCTGTGGCCTCCGCAAGAATATGCATGCCACACCTGCCTGATGTCCTGTTGATGATACTAAACTCAAAAACTTGTGGCAATTTGCACCTTCTGGCTGAAACCAGTCTGAATCTGAATGTATAAATGTGGAACTAATTAACATGAGGCTAATGACCTCAGGTACAGAATAACAAAGGTTATTATGTATTCTCAGGCTGAGTGGAAGGAATGACTCATGAGAAATATTGCAGGCATTTGTTATATAAATAGGTTAGCCTTGTTTAAAGGTTGGCAAGTTCCTCCCTCTGGTTCGTTTTCATTTATGTTTTACAAGTCATATTATGTATTAATTATTGTATTTTGATCATGTAGCTTATTAGATAATGCATGATCATCTCCTCCCAGATCTCAGCTGAAATGTTAAATGCACACTGAAGCACATGTCTACAAAGCAGTTTCTCAGAATATGCTTTTAAAATTAAACAACAGTAGAAGTCTAAGACTGCAGATCATAATGTTTTTATAAAATGGACTTACAAACATAGTGAAACTGTTATCTAGATGGTAACTCTGCCCTGATCTTTTCTTCTTTTTTCTTTCTTTTTTTTTTTTTTTTTTTTACAGCAAGGGGCTAAAAACTATCTTATTATACAAATTACATTACTTTATCTTGTGCGTCAGTAGTTATTAGCCAGTGACTTTCTATACAAAGTTATTGTTTAGTAAATTATAAAATTTGTGGCTTCCCATCAGCTGAACCAATTGACTAGAGACTTATATTTATGCAGAAATATTGTTGACAGTAACATACAGAAAACAAAATAACTTCTGTTGTGAAGTGATGTAGTTGCATACCTACTGTACTCTGTTCATGTTAACTCTGTATTTTAGATCCCTATCAGCCAAATTATTTCCCCAGAGTTTAACGGGAGGTCCAGCTGACACAGTTTCTTTTCTCTAGAGCTCATAAGTACTCCTATTAAAAAGCCAGAGAGAATTTTCCAAGAGTTACATAGGAGCTGGCCACCCAGCTTAACTGACTATCAAAATTGACTTGAATCCTACCATGAGATTATCTAAAGGACCCTAGAAGTTTATCTCATTTATGTCTAGGTTGTTTCTCTTCACGTCACTGTAGAAATCTGTAGAAATTTTGGGTAATCCATGGCTATGGATTAGAAAAAAATATGTTGGCTTTGACTGCTAGCAAGCAGTGTCTGATACAGCAGTGTGCATATTATTTAACTTCTTAAAACTAAATTTGCTTATACTGAACTTATTCAAGATTATCACATATTTGTGATTCAAAGGTAAGGAAAAATAGTTGATCAGAAAGCTTAAGGTGGTTTAGATAGACCAATATTTGGAAAAAAAAAAGTAAAACTCTAGACTAAGAACAGAAAAAAAACTTGCAAATGGCATGGCTGCATAGAATACAATACAATACATTGTCAGATAGGAAGATAGTTTATTAGAGGTAGCAGTTTTCCAAGAGAAACATTAATCTGGCAAAAGAGTTGTGCAAAGATCCACAATACAGTGTTGGTTGCTTTGGTTTTCATCTGTTATTATAATTAGGATATTAGCTTAGAATAATCAGGACTCTAGTCTGTTACATATTGCATTCACCCATAACAATAAGATGATCCTAGCCTAAAAAAAACCACCTTATGATTTAAGCAGAAAATGAGGAAGAAAAATGAGAGAAAAAGAAAGATAACTGAGAGATTATCAAAGCTGGTAAATATAAAAAATTTGCAGCACTGATGGCAGCACATCACTTGCTTGACCACTGCTTGCTTGACCACTGTCAAGTGGCACCAAAATGAAGGTGAGAGTTAAAGGCAGATCTGAAGAAAGATACTGTGACAGGTCATTAATAAAGAACTCCTCCATCTGTAGCATTCACTGTTTTTTTGGGGTTTTTTTTGTAGAGAAAACAGTACAAGACAGTTTCTTTCCTGCACTAAATCTCTGAGTGAGTAGGAGTTCCCTTATCTTACCATTTGCCAGTATTCTTACACTGAAAGAAAGAAACATGAGATTATTTAGAGGAGATGAAACCAAATTAAAAACAAAACTAACCCCCTTAAAAAAAAAAAAAAAGAAGAAGAAAGCTACCAAAAGACCCATTCCTGTAACTGCTTCATATCCCCACAAAAAAAAATCCTTAGCAATTGCACAAAACTATATGGAGAGTAGGAATCCATCCTGACACCTGCAGATAATCAATTTATGCCCTGCAGCATGATATTTGGTTTACCCTTACTATTTATTTTTACATGCATAGCTACAAATGTTGTTGGTGTTCATAAAATTAACCCACTTCTTTTTAACATTCAACCAGGGTATTTGACTTAATGGCCTCCTGTAAGGGTGAATTTTGCAGGTTGATTATATGCTGTGTGAAGGAGCATTTACTTTTATTGGTTCTAAATTTACTGCTTTTTAATGGCAGAGAAGAAAACTGGAGAGTAAAAAGCCATTTTGTTGGCAAAATCTGTTAGATTGCCCTAGTGAAAACTAACTGGCACATTGTTGTTGTTGCAAAAGGGAAGAAAAAAAAAATCCCAGAGAATCCTAAATATGATGGTTTTATAGTATGTATATGTGGGTAGAAGTGAGGAATGAAGAATTAACTCCACAAACCTTCAAGAGAAATATGGAATAACATGGACATTAAAAAGATCTAAAATGCGGCAGAAGGAAATAATGAAATTATGTTTCTGAGTATATTGGATAGAATTAGGATGTTGACCTATGTAGTATATTGTGTAGGAAACTTAGCTAAAAACAATCCAGGTTCACTTTAAAGGAAAGAATAGGTGACACAAGTGCCAAATGGTATGAGTATAATATCGATCACAATTACATTAGCAACAGGGCTGAAAGAAGATTAAATAGAATTAAAGACTTTACATTATAGTAGAAAAAAAAAACCCCAAAAAACTAGGGAAAGTACAAGAAACTTTGAGTTAAAATTAATAGAATTAAATCACAAAAAGAAAGTACCCTAAGACATATCCAAACCATGCAATGGTAATGGACTACTTTCAAGATTTCTGTGTGGCTGGTATCTACTGTAAGGAAAACAGATCAACACAATGAGTAAAAAAAATAACAAAAAAAAAAAAAGAAAAGAAGGGGAAAAAAGTAACTAAAACTTAATAAAAAAGTTAAGCTGAATAAGTCAACTCAAACTCTAAACACAGTGAAAAAAATAAAAGAAAAAAAATGCCTTTATGAAATAACTGAACATTGGTTTGTCTGATAACATGTAGCAAAGCGCAGCTTGCCGAAATCATATGAAACCTAACTCTCTTAGCCTGAGGAAGTTTGGCTTTCCTCATTTTAGGTAGCTACAGAATAGATTTATCTCTGAGCCAGCTGCTCAGAATTTGTGTATTAATTAATGGGAGAAACAGTTCTTCTAGGCTCACTTGGCCTATTTTAGATAACTGCCTTACAATACCAGCAAACTGTGCTGTGGAACTCCCTTTTTTCTTCCCCTAAATAATGATTCCAGACAAAGAGATCAATGGTAGGCGGACCTCTCATGGCAAATACAGATGTGGTAAATCTCTCTCCCAAAGTCGTCTCCAGAGCTCCTAAATAAATAATCAGATCTCTTTGGTACTTTTGAAAATGTAAGGAAAATAGTGTATTGGATAAATACTGTGCCAGGTGGTGACTATGTGGAGGACTGTGCACAGTACTTCTGCCACAGAACAAGACATCCACACATTTTATCTTCCACTTTGTGTCACCTCCTGCATAGGTAACAGTGCACTGAAGAAGAATAACAGTCTAACAGATGAATTGCAAACTGCTATTAACATTGTCCTGGATAGGCTAAGAGATTAGTAAGATCACTTGGACACCAAAGCCTTTATGGAAAGTGCAAAGATGTTGTAATAGCAACTAATTAACTTATCAGAAGGAGTTATTTCCATGAGCAAAACTGTGCTAGCATGGCCTTCCACCTTCTGAATGAACTTGGCTCATATAGTTCCAACTCACAGCAAAGATAGTGTTCAGTCATGTAGATATGCCCTAACTAAGCAGAAACAGCTGTCATAACAGAAATGCTTTATTGCTTGAAGGTGCTACAGATTTCCAAACACTAACAGGCCAGAAAAAAAAAAAAAAGGCCAGAATAAAAATGCTGTGGAAATTACTCTTTATTTGAGAAAAGTAGGGGATCCTGAGAGGCTGCTTAATAAATTACAACTGTTAGAAGAAGCTTTAAAAAATAAGTGAAAACAGAGAAAGCCATATAAATGATTGCTGTATGGAAAACATGCACAAAGGTCTGAAAGAGGTCCCAGTGTTCATATCAGTGGCTTGCAAAGGACAGACTTCCACAACAACCTGATAAATGAAGATTCAACAGTCTTTGTTGAACAATGGTTTCTTATGTGACCTCTATGTCATTAACCCCATAGGAAACACTGACCTACCTTTCCATGCATCTGTACAAATGGTGCAATAGTTACTCCCCCAAGAAGTCTTCTGAGGATAGAAAGGATTGATTGGGATGGTCATATACAGTAATGATAGCCATGCATACTGGAATCCAACTTTTAGTGAGGATGAGTATGGAAAAATCAGACTTGGTCTCTGTGCAGGGACTTTTTTCTTGTGCATCTATCTGCATCAACCTTTATCGCACCTTCACAAATACTTCAGGGAGAGAAAAGGAGAAAATACGCATGTTCGCAGAAAAAAAAAAAAAGAGGATAAAAGAATGAATATTGTTGAAACAAAAATGTGGTTTCTTAAGATGAATATTAATATTTTCTTCAATTTTCTTCATGACTTTTAAAGATGTTAGTACCACAAAGCCATCTGTAACATCTATCTATTTATAGAGAAAGTGTTTTTATTTTAATCCTTTAAGCAAAATACTGAAATTAGCAACAATGTGAAGGCAGGTATGACAAAACAGTTCTTTGTGAAATCGAATAAAAAACAGGGGTTTTTTTAGTGTCATTGGGACTTTATTATTTATCTTATCGATAAAGAGATACAGATTTGGGCCGCCACCTGGCCTCAAGCAGATCCCTTAAGAGTGTAAGTATAAAGGACTATGTATTACATTCTTGTTCAGCAATAGCTGATGTTAAAAATCAGCATAAAACAATAAGCTAATTCCCATAATTATTAAATTAAATTAAATTATTAATTTATTTTTTAGATTCAAAGTTTTTCTCCTTACTTATCACTGATTCTCAGTCTTGGTTCATGTTTTCATCATCTTCTCCAGATTTCCTACTGTTAATATTTTACTGCTAATGTAGGTATGGCAGAGAGCATCTCTCCTCTTTGAAGGTCTCCTGCTCCTCCTGCTTTGATTTGTACGGGAAGAATTATCCAGCAAAGAAAACTCTTAAAGTAATTTTGCCAACTTTGCACAATCTATTTAAGCTAGGAATAATAATGATTCAGTACCACTTGAAGGCAGATCTTCTACTTCTTTGATTCCTGAATACATTGCAAAGCCTGAGCTGTTTAAATGCTAGAGGATGTTTTTTCTCGCTAAGTGAGAGCACTTGATATGGTAACAGTGCATGCTATCTGGCTCAGTAAAAATAACTTTTAAAATGAAATTTGTATTTATTAGAAAAAACCAATATTTTAGCCTGATTTCTCTATGCAGTACTAAATCATAGTAAATGGGTAAAATACCAAGACAAATTGAGTAATATTACAGAGTTTCAGAAGAATACCTCACCAGGAGGACTAATATAAACAAGAACAGGTACAGTAGATCAAAATTAAAGACAATGTTCTAAGATTGTGCTGCTTCATTCAATATTGAAATGCATGTGTCTGAATGCTAGTTTTTAAATGTTTAACTAGATCGTCTTTTACTTACCTTCTTCTGTCCATCACTGCACACGTCTTTAGGCATATAATGTGTTGGCTTCAGCCTACATTGGAAAGTTTAATGCTCTGCTACACAGCAGTAACAATACATCCATCTTCATTAGAAGTTGCTCTTCTACCTATCTATTCATAAGGCCTTTTGCTCACTTCTGTACAGGATGGTGACATAAAGAAAAAATTAGAAGGAAATAGGAGAAAAAATGTTCAATTAATTTGATCGCAGAGATTTTCAAAACATCACAGTGACTGGTTTGGACAAATTTGTAAAAGAAAAATGAGTGTAACAAAAAACTTGGGAAAGTATTATCTTTTGGGGGACCAGAAGGGTTTTACTTTCCTCCTCCACTCCATTTTCTTATTCTTTTCTTTTTTTTCTTTTCTCATTTTACCATCAAGAAAGAATAAGAAATAATGGAAAAACAATGACTGAAGAAACACCTCCAAAACAAATAGGTACTTTTCTTTCATTTGTCATGCTATTTTCAGAAAAAAAAAAACCAAACTATTACCAAAGATACATTTTGGCAAGCAACATTTAAACTGAAAAGCCGGCTAATCAACTCTAATTTGCCTTTACTTTGCCAAATTATTGTGTATATAAGACTTGCAGTCAGTTGTTGGTTTTTTTTTTCATTTTTAGTGAGAGTGTATAATAATTACTATTCACTGAAGTTATGGTGACACATGACAGTTACTTTTATAACGTTACTGTAAACTTTTAAATTTGCATTTGTGTAATTTTATCCCTTTCATGATCCTTACTTCTGTTACAACTCTAAATGGAACCAACCTGGTAACAGACAGATTAGCTCATCAGAAAAAAAATGGTTTAAATGGTACTGATTTGAGCCCTTCAAGTATTTGGGAGTAAAGGAATAATTACACCCCATTCTTCCACAAATTGTTACATATAATTCCAGATGCTTTCTTTTCTGAAAATGTAAACTAGCAAAGACTTAGTAACTATGCAAGTATTTTTCTTTTCCCTGTTTATAGAGGATAAATCTAAGCCCCTGGAATCAGAATTAAAATAGACTCTGGAAAAAACGACACAATGTCCCTCATCAAATAGCATATGGTATCTAGTAAAGTTAAGTCCAAAGTACTAAGTATGTAACAGAAAAAGAGGAAATATCAACTCCCTTCCTGAAGATTCGTGCAGAGTTGTCTCACAGAAGTTAGTGCAATAACTCTTCAGATAAAAAACAAAAATATATTTATTTGGTACATTTACATTTTAATAATGCATTTATACATTCTGTATCTCCTAGACAGCAGTTCCCAGCATCAACACTTTTCTTTCCTATCCAAAAGAAAATACAGTATTTTTAGCCCAGAGGTTAAAAAAAATGGCACAGAGATAATACAAGTCTAATACAAGCCAAAGGTGACTATTGTTTATTTAATTAATCAACATTTTTGACCCGCAAATCAAGATCTCCTGATGATAGACAGTAATGCAAAATATATTAGCATGAACAGTAGGAGTTCCGAACTTGTAAGCTCCAAATGGTTGATTGCAGGCAAGAAATAGTGATAGACATTTAGATGACTGCTGACGCGGAAGTAACGGACACTGCTGACGACCAATATGATCAAGCAAATGCCAATTTATTGTTGATACATCCCGGTTAACATAGCCCTTCTAATTCCGTATCATGCGCAAGCTCTCTACTAATTGGTTAACTATATCATGCACGCGCTCCTAGCTAAAATATGATTCGTTAAGTCTCTATGTTCACGCGCACGGCTCTCTCCACCTGCACCCTGCTTCACGTTCAGCCCCCAGTCACGTATGCCAGCTGTTTTCCTTCTTCTCAAGGTTGCTTTGTTTACTTTCTCACAGGAAGCTTCATTACTTTCTCACAGGCAGCCTCATTATTTTCTCACAGGTGGCTTCAGTACTTTCTTACAGGCAGCTTCAGTACTTTCTCACAAGCGGCTTCAGTGATGTCCTTGAGGCCTGCTGCTCACAAACATAACAATTCCATTCGGTCTGGATTGTTCACTAAGTGCCCCTGGTACTCCAGGTATCCAACAAATCCCCCTTTTTGTTTTGAACAATCCAGACCCACTTTCATCATACGTTCCATAGCTTTCACAAAGCATTTTAAAATATACCCCAAAATCATCAGTGTCAACAGCAAACCTGTCAATAATACCAACCCATAAACTATCAAATCTTTTAGCCAGCCTGTGACCCCCAAGGATTTCAACCAGTCTGTTAACCTGCTTTCCACTTGTATTGCATGCATGTTGAATCATAACTCTGCCAACTGATAGCGTATCGACTTAGAGTGATCAGAAACATTCATGCAGCACATACCTTCAAAATCTTCACATCCATGTCCATGCGCTAATAACAAAAAATCAATGGCTGCTAGATTCTGCAAAAATATCATGACGCATGCTATCCATGTCTTCTAATAATCCTGATAACATGCTAGAAGTTAAATTCATTTGCTTTTGTGCCCAACAAGCTAATTTATTTAAGTTAGCTAAAGTTTTTGCAGTTGCTGCCCAAGGAACAAATAAAGATAATGCTATCCGCTCAGCTGCCCCCAACAGGGTTAAATTGCTGTCACAATGGGGAGTCAATACTTTTAGCGATCTTCTTGCTCGCGTATGATACCATAATGTTCTCATAGGTGGAGCAAACACTATCAATTTTCCAAAATAACATGGTCCTCCTATGGCTCTTTTTGGTACTCCTGACCTTATTTTACTACAATATCAACTAGGTTCATGTAGGCCTCTACTGAATCTCCCCTTTTTTTTTTTTTTTTTTTTTTTTTTTTTTTCTTTTTTTCTTTTTTCTTTTTTTTTTTCTTTTTTTGATTAGCCAGATTGTCTGTATTGAGTTGTTAATCATTTTTTGCAAGCATGGTATGTTATGCCTAGTATGATGCCTAGTATCACAATTCCGATTTTAACCAAGGACAGCAACCACCCAGTTATGCCACACACAAGCTTAGTTAATAAAATTACTGATCACACGTTATACATATTCATGATTACGAAGCAAAGCTAAGTTTCACTACCTTCTAGTAATTTTCTACTATAACATTCTTCTACTATTATGGATATAACAACTCCAGTAACTTATCTATAAGAGCAATTACTAGTTTTCTGCAGGCCTCTGTTGAAACAAGCCATAAATTCTGCTAACAATGTTTTGTATCTTAAAGCTTCCCTTCTCATTCCATGGCTTTCTTCCTGTGAGCATGATTGCATTCCTCCCCCAAGGTCGGTGTGCTTTCACTGATACCATACTGGCTCAGCGAAATACCACATCTCCCCCTTCTTTGTTTATGAGAAGAGGCTTGTTTCAACACTTTATCTGTTAAAGTCTGCACACATTTTAAGACACAGAATATAGATCAAAATACATCTATAAAAGGAATGAATAAGCATCCTACAACTATTAGTAACAAGCTTATATCCAGTCACCAAAAGATTTCGGAATATATCAAAACCATCAGTTTGTTGCTGGTTTTGTACTCCTTTTTGCAAGTTTTGAATACTTTTGTGAATAGATTCCAAATGATCAGACAGATTCATGCAGCAAAGCCCATCAAAATCCTGACAATCATGATTTTGTGCCAATAATAAAAAAAAAATCTATTGCTGATCTATTCTGTTACTAACCCAACTATGCGAAAGACACCGCTGAGCAAGAGGATGATTATCAGCCGGGTCAGAGCAGAGAAGGGAGACAGGCGCAGCACCTTCAGGGCGTCCCCTGTTGTAAATAAAGTGTGCTCTGGGTCCTCTCCCCCTCCCCGCCCCGAGTCACCCCCGTTTTATCCTCAGCAGATTCAGTGAAAGAGTAGCCACTAGACGTTGCTGCACGCGTGGCCAACGCATACAACGAGGCCTGACCAGACGTTGCTGCATGTGTGGCCAGCACATGCAACAAAGCCTGTCAAAATATGTGCTCTGCAGGCTAACAGCAGTTCTGTTTTGTAAAGTAGCATAGTATATAGAATCTACACCAGTTAACAGCGTTGATAGTGCTGATGCAGTTGTATTTATTTGCTTAGCAAGCCAACAGTCCGATTTATTTAGCGTAGTTAACACCTAGGCACTTGCCACACCAGGTGTAAAGACTGAAGCAGCAGTAATTTTACTTAGTTTCCAAAACTCTGTATTGTCTTGGCAATCAGATTCAATGCTATGTATGCTTCGTTTAGGTCTTTTATGCTGTCTGGATTTTGATATGTGCTCGCATGATTACGTCAAGCTGTGTCGTTGCAATGTATAGATCTTAAAGCATTTACAATCATTACCCCTCTAGAAACATTAGCCCTTGAATAGTTAAAAAAAAATAGACAGATGGACTTTACTGATCTCAAAAAGTTCCATCTTTTGTAGTTTTAGCACTCAGCACTCGTGGTTGCTGCTGTTTTACACAGAGTTGCCGTCCTACCGGTATCTGGCAGGTCAACCAAACATGTTCTGAAATACCCGCAGACGATACAGACAGGGATCCACTTGTTTACTGCTCCTGTAAAGACATGAGCATATCCCTTCCCCCATGTTATAAGAGGGAACGGTCCTTCCACTTATACAAAGCTCGACTCAGACAGGAGTATCTGTTAACCATGTCAGGGGCGGGGGGGTGGGGGCGCCTGGCGGCGGCTGTGGCCCCGGGCATATAGGAGGAAAGAAAACTAAAACCTGAGGTTTAAGACAAAAATAGGGAGGGATCCTTAAAGCCACCGCTACAAGCAAAACAGACCATCACTAAAACCAAAGCAGGATAATGAAAAAAGGAACAAGACAACCTCCCCCCACCCCTCCCTCTTCCCGGGCTTAACACCATCTCTACCTCCCTCCCCTGCCCCCTGAGCGGGACAGGGATGGGGGGCGGGGAGAGGGAATGGGGGTTACAGACAGTTAATCACGCACTGCTTTATTGATATCAACGGTTTAACGGCTGCACCTACAGCAGCAACCATGACCGGAGCCTTTTCTTGTTCTAACATTCGCTCGACAGCTTCCAGCAGTTGCCCTGTACTAGATCCTTTTGGCAGCACACTAAGGGCTCTTAAGGGCTCTCTTAGGCTTTTTTTTTTGTTTGGTTTTTTTTTTTTTTTTTTTTTTCGTTTTTTTTTTTTGTTTGTTTGTTTGGTTTTTTTTTTTTTGTGTTTTTTTTGTTTTTTTTTTTTGTTTTTTGTTTTTTGTTTTTTTTTGTTTTTTGTTTTTTTTTCATTAGCATTATTAAAGGCAAGCATATCTAAGAACTTTGCTTTCATGTCATCATCCAAATCAGGGTGAGCCATAATTGCGGTGTGCAACCGATCAATAAATTTCCCATATGGTTCTGTGGGACCTTGCCTTACTGATGTAACGGCAGGTCCGGACTTTTCATTGTACACCCTAGCAAGCGCTCTATAAGCCAAATCTTGGCCCAGTTGTAACACTTCGGTAGCGAATCGCGCTTGCCAATCAGATCGTGTGTAGGGTCCCGCTCCCATCAGCATTTGAGTTTGCACCCCAAATAATGGATCACCCTGTTGTCGAGGCGTTGCAGGTGCCCTATCACAAGCAGTCTGCCAGTGCTGAAAAAACTGCAGCTGCTGTGACGGTAGCAAAAGCATCTGGACAATCATTCTAATATCATAAGGAGTTAAAAACTGTGACAAAAAAAATATGCTGCAACACAGATTGAGTATATGATGATTTTAGCCCATACTGAGTAACTGCATTTTTAGCTTCCTTCAATATTTTCCAGTCTAATGCTTGCCACACACTTCTCCCAGTATTATTGGTCACAACTGGAAATGCCATGGGAAAAGGCTCTCCTTCTATCAAAGCATCTTGAATCACCTCTTTCCACCGCACTATTGGATTCAAATCCCCAGCCCCTCCCGCCAGCGTCCCTTGGAAAGGTGCAAAAAGACTGATCTCACCCGATGTTCCATTTGGAACGAATAGGTTGGACGCTGGCAGGTCTCGATGTGGCACAGGCGAAGGAGTTTACAAGTTTCCCAGCGACGCTTCTAGGCGAATCTCTAGGGCTTCTAGCCTTTTTAGTGTCTCTTGCAGCTGTGCATCCTTCAAGCCGGATGAATGTTCATCCCCCTCTTCCTCATGCCGTGGTGGCAGGGAAGAAGGTGGTAACGGGGGATAAACCGGAGCTGTTGGCGCCAGTGAAAAGACTCGTGACTCTGAGCCTGCACTGGCGCAGCGTGGCGGGGTGCCTGGCGGTGGTACGTCTGATGGTGGTGAAAAGCCTTTGGCAGTTTTTCCCTCTGGTGCCCGCATATCTATAGTTATAGGGGCTGTGGCTGCATTTCCTGGAGTCCTTGCTGGGGCTCGAGCCCCCCCACCCTCAGCACGGGCTGGGGCGGCGGCAGGGCTCGTTAAACCCGAGAACAGCATGCTAGCAGCGGAGGTGGACCCTTTGGCTGGAGTTAAGGCCGCAAGAGCAGATGCAGCAACTGAACGCTCGGCTTTCATGCTTATCAATGTTTCGTTAATTAGCCTCCACACGGTGGAGAGTTTGCTCGCCTCCTTTGATCCTTTACTTTTTTCATCCCACAGCTCTTTTCCTATCTTTTCCAATGTCGGGAGTTCAAAAGCAGCATCAACTGTGGAGATTAATTCCCTTTTCTTTGTCCACTGCAGCAAAGCTTCTAGGATGGCCTAGTCATAAATCAGTCCTCTCATAGAGAGCATATGTTGGAGGAGCTTAACCACTGCTGACTCCTCTTTGGTCAGTGTGGACCCCATCTCCTCCCCGGCCGCTCGCCTGGCCAAGACGAGATTCCCTCCGTACCTTTTGTACCTTTTTGCGCTATAGCGACTTCCCGAGTGCCGGGGCAGCACTCGCCTTCGACCGGCTTCCGCCCCCTCTTCTTTTCCTATTTCGGTTCCGTCGGGATGTCCAACGCCGATCTGAGGGTCCCTGTTCGGGCGCCACCTGCTGACGCGGAAGTAACGGACACTGCTGACGACCAATATGATCAAGCAAATGCCAATTTATTGTTGATACATCCCGGTTAACATAGCCCTTCTAATTCCGTATCATGCGCAAGCTCTCTACTAATTGGTTAACTATATCATGCACGCGCTCCTAGCTAAAATATGATTCGTTAAGTCTCTATGTTCACGCGCACGGCTCTCTCCACCTGCACCCTGCTTCACGTTCAGCCCCCAGTCACGTATGCCAGCTGTTTTCCTTCTTCTCAAGGTTGCTTTGTTTACTTTCTCACAGGAAGCTTCATTACTTTCTCACAGGCAGCCTCATTATTTTCTCACAGGTGGCTTCAGTACTTTCTTACAGGCAGCTTCAGTACTTTCTCACAAGCGGCTTCAGTGATGTCCTTGAGGCCTGCTGCTCACAAACATAACAATTCCATTCGGTCTGGATTGTTCACTAAGTGCCCCTGGTACTCCAGGTATCCAACAGATGACTTCGCAAAACTACTTATATGACTTAAAAATACATAATAAACATTTTGAATTATTACTATAAATGTGTCATTTGTGCCAATATATTTTAGAGTGTCATATGCAAACATCTTCAAATATTTTAAAAGTGTAGATGTGGAATAATAATAACAATTGATTAGAAAACTGTATTTTATTGTACAGAAAAGATGTTAGAATAATATATTAAAAGTGATAACAGGCTTTATGTTTTCCCCTTTTTAGGAAAAAAAAAAGCGCAGTCATCTTTACTGTAACACTTATAGGCAGAACATACAAATATGCTGTTAGTGAACTATATAAACTTAAAATTTCACTTTTCTCGGTGTAAATTGCATTCCTTCCTGCAATAAATCATCACCAATTTAATTTCCTGTCCAAGTATATTCTAATGGGAAAATTCAACACTAAAAAGAATGGCCTGTGGGTTCCCTTCCTCCTTCACATATAGGATGAATGCACATTTGCAAAAGAAAAGCTACAGACAGCTTAATTATGTACTTAAAAGGCAGTAAGTAGGAGGTGCAAACACAATGGGTCTAACTGTGCCCCAAGTCGCCCAGTTCCCTAATCCAAATGGCTCTAAATCTGGAAAATGGTGTACCAGCAGGTATTGCTTCCGGTGAGGTTTTGGGAGGTGAGAGAGCAGCCTCTTTGCATGAGTTTGTTACAGGTTCTTGACAGAACTGGCTGCACTCCATTCAAAATATTAAACAAGAAACCTAGTAAGCCATGAATTTTGTGGTGCATAATACAAATCAACTTAGAGATGGATTTAATTACACATTCATTTCAAGCTAAATAATATATATGTTAAATAATTAATGACTCAAGACATTTAAATAGACAGAATGAAATCACGTCATTAAATGGTAACTTCTGTATTTAATTTAATAGAATATTCTGACAAAACCAATTTTAAATAAATATATATCACTCACCTTTGCCAGCTGAATTACTTTCTCAGAGTTAATTTAGTCATATGCTGATGAATTCACCATAATTTCTCTCTCTTTTTTTTTTTTAATTTAACTTTACAAATGATTTAACATTGCAAAGAAAGAGGTTGATGAACCAATACAAGAGATCACATAGTTGGGTCCAGATGATTTACTACTAAGTGCTTATAAAGTGCTGGAAGAAGTAAAGATGAACTGTAGTGGTTCCCAAAGCAAAAATAACTTTTCTGAAGGTGAACATGAGTCATACGATTTGGAAGAGAAGCAAACAGAATTATGTGCCCCCACCTGCTGCAAGTAATTTAACCAATTTTCAACACTTAGTGCAACATTTCTGCAAGTATATTTTTAGAATATTTTCTCCTGAGACACCTGTCTAAGCTTTCCCTGTTGCAAAAATGAAGTAGAATTGTTAAGCCACTGTAACATTCTTCTTATAGAAAATGTGTCAGGAAAATGAACATTTAACCTTTAAGGAAAACCTGCCTTTACAAGAGCACAAGGATTTCTTACAGGAGTATATGAGGTGCCATCACAGTGGACCAAGAAAGGTAATGTGAGCAACCTTATTTTTCTTCACATCTAGATAACAGGTTAACTGTTGTAAACTAAACAGAAGACTCAATCACTAAATTCTAGTAAGGAAACTCATCCAATATAAATTGAGGATAGATTAAGCACCCTACCTTAATACCCTGGAATAAATAATTCAAGTCCAAGAAAAGAGATCCACTGACAACAAACGGTGGAGTGAGGTCAACTCCATGATACAGACAAGCATCAAAAGCTGTGAAGAGTCCATTGTCATTGAAAAGAGGGACAGTTCTTGCTCTGGTAAATATCAGAGTGAAAATACAGTCAGGATTGTGTAGAAAGAAAGAGTCTATTGAAAAAAACCTTTGGAATGCAAGCATGTGTCCAGTTCTAAGGAAATAAGGATACATTTCAGGTACCTTTGGCCCTGCTTCTAGTTTCTTTTGAATGCTTCTACTCATATACAAGATTACAATCAAATAGTAAAAGAAGAGATGGAATATTACACATATTTTCTCATTTTGCTATTTTACAAGTCTTCTTTTACAGAAAAATAATTTAACTAGTAATTTCACTAGTCCAACTATATAGTCTTTTTTTTTTTTTTCCCTAAATTGGGAGTTGTTAAATAGGAAACTGTAAGTGGAATTGCATTGCTCTTCTGCATTAGCAGGTAAGGACTATGACGTAGGTGTCATGAGATCTTTATATATTAGCAAAATGACTGAATTACTTTTGTATTTCTTACTCTTTTATGAGGAAAAGAGTCTGCATTTCTGTCTGGGCTAGAAACTTGTGATAAATAGAAACTACTTGGTAAAATGTTTGAGAAGTTGTCATAGATGAGACAGAATAAATGACAACCCATAGCGGATGTGGACACATTTATTGGATACACATCTGGAGTTTATTTAAGAACCAATAAGATTAGTGCTTTTACCCTGCTTGATTATGGCACACACTCCCTCCCTTGCTCCCTTGTTGTCCTTTATATTGTTTTATCAGATACAGTAGTGTAGCAAACTGACTTTTGGTCATTAGGGACAATTTGTTGCTTACACATAAGAAAGACAATTGTGTACTTACTTAAGCTTTAGAGTTACTTACTTACTTTAGAGTTACTTGCCCACCCCTTACATCTAGGAATACACAGAAGTCTATCTAGGAACAACCTGGTGCTGAAACTTGTAAGGTGTAAATTAAGGCATTGTAGTGTAACTAATTTACACCTTACAGTTCCTCCATGTGCAATTTGCACCCATTTAGATTTCAGCTGAGTCGTTATAGGTATCCTGTGTGGAAACGTAACTAGGCTTGTCGCTGCAAGAAATTGGGATCATTAAAAAAGCTAGAGGTTGCACAGTCTGCAAACTGATACAAAAGTGATCTGAGCTTTGCAATTAATATGGATGAGGATATGTTACACTCAAATATCACGCCAACTTTTCATGAGTTAACAAGATTAACAGGTTAACATGTACAATGTGGCTGTGGAATATGCCTTACATAACTACTCCATAAAATTAACCAAGGATCAGTTTTATTGTCTTGTCTTGTTTATTTTACCGTGATGTTGTTTAGAAATTAAGACAATCTCATCATGTTTATGTATAGTGCTGGAGATTCTTATAAGAGGTTCTAGGAGATGCACAGTCGATGACTACGACTTTGGAAACACCAGGAGGGTAAAGCCTGGAAAACTGACAAGGATTAGGGTTTCTGCTAGGATCAGAGGCTGATAACACAACCCAGAAAGGTTATTGTGTACTGAGGCTACTCTGTCCCTTAATTCTACAGAGCCCAGTGCAACTGTGCCTAACTCAATTTCTGCATCTATACCTTGAAACCTAACTGTTTTCCCATCCAATATTCTGACTACTTAATGAGACTGTTTTACATAAGCATATCGCAGGATGTCACGCTCCAATTTTGGATGAGAGGAAGGCCCCCTTGCATTCTAGCCGACCTCAGATGAGTCTGGGAGGCTAGGGGCGGCTGGAACGACCTCTCACACACCGGAGCGTGGTTTTGCTCGTATTCTCGGGAACAGAATTAAGACTCAAAATGGAGTCAAGCGCTAGCTTGACAAGTTCACAAATGCAAGAGAAAAGAGAGAAAGAAAAGAAAGAAGGAGAAAAGAAAAGAGTTTCAGTTGCAGTAGCTACACCATCCGATATTGATTCTGATGTTGATTCCGTAGATGTTGGTTCTGTTGATGTGTGTTCCGCCAGTGTTGGTTCCCTTGATGTTTGTTCCCCTTCTTGTGTTGGTTGGTTTTGTCCTTTTATCATTTGTTTCATTGCATATTCATTGTATTCAAAGATCTGGTTTACCTAGCTGCACCCCTCACCTGGCGGTAATATGCATGTCCATTACCGTCTCTGGGCCCCTCAGTTTTTCTGGCCTCAGGTCTGGGTACATGCCAGGGGGTAGGGCTAAATTCTCAGAATCAGCTCTGCATTCAGGTTCGCAGGACAACAGGAGTTTGCTTGCAAGATAACGGGAATTGGCTTGCAAGATAACAGGAAGACTCTAGTTCTATGGTTTAACTGAAGTTCTATTGTTCGGGTGGTGGTTTGATGTTTCAACAATGTTGAGACAAATATTCGACACAGTCTTTTACACAGGATCACACACCTAAACAGAAAAATAAACACACATTTTCCTCAGCATTTCATCACCTGTGCAATATAACTTCTTTCCAGAATATGTACACATGTATTTGCTTTTTCATATCTACATTCTGATGGAAAAATTTATCTTGTAAAATTTCATTTTTTTCATCATTTCATCATTTTTTCGTCTTCAGGAAAAAAAAATACGTGACTACTGGTATGATGATGACTTCTCTTGATGTGATTGCAAAAGTAACAAAGTACCAAATGGGGAAACAACATACTTTTCTTACTAATTGCTGCTCACCAATCCTCTTTAGAGTCACTGCTATATCCTCATTGCATCCACCACCTGCTGCCAAGAGAGTTTTCTTTTAGTCTACTAGGCTATATAAAGTTATACAACTGTTTGCTTGTTTGATTGCTTTCTTTGCATGCTATTGAAGGGAAGGAAAGTATTGTCCTGACAAATAATTTGGTTAATCAGCTTATATTTCTGTAATTTAGATTACTTAATAGTATAGAAAAGCAAGGAAATTGCATCTACCTCTTTCTAAGCACTCTTGCCATAAAATCTTCAGAATATGCTAGAATCAATGATATCTACATACCAGACTTTTTTGTTTTTAACTAAACCAGGCCACCTTCATTTAGCAAAGAAATGCTTAATGATTTTACCAAAGGGGACCTTTAAATCATTTACCAGAAAGAAAGGAAATACATTAAAAGAGCATTAAGGTTCTGCCAGAAAACAAAAGCATGGAAAGCTATTGTTAACAGGTGAAATGTGCTGTGTATCCGCTGGTTCTTGGTATAATAGAGAAATAATAGGATTGTAATTAAGAGAGGTTTTCAAAGAAATCTTCTATTGCAATATGTGGGGTATTGATAGCATTATTTTCTGTTTTTCAGATGTAGAATTCATAGTTACAAAGAGTCATAGAAAGCTAAAAGTTTTCTGTCTAAGCATTGTTGAGGTTTTGTGGTCTCAATTTATGGTGCAGAAACAAGCTTTTATCATTTTGAAATTTCAACCCAAGTTTTTCCTTGTTTTTCTCCAGCCATCTTTAATTTTTGAATGGTTTTGCTGAAAAAATGCAAAAGGTACTTCATACTAATACGAAATGCATTTCTATTTTATATTAACAATTGTGAATACTTTTGATCAGGAATGAGTGCACTGAATAAATTTTTTAAAAAGCAACATCTTTATCACATTCCTGTATATATTAACAAACTGTTTCTCAGAAGAAAAAAAAAAAATATCTCCTTGTAACCACTCCAGTGACACAGACATTAATTAAGAAAAATAGTAGATATAAAACTGCTGTATGTTATATCCTAAGTCTAGCACAATGTTGATGAAATCCATTCTATATATACTTCTGTATTACTTTTATTTGTTTTTCCTTATTCTTGAAGTAAACCTTCTTGAGTTACATATGGGTGTTGCATATTCTCTGCAAATAGAGAACAGTTTTCTTCATTTAGTCATCAGTTAAGCATTCATTCACATTGCAGACAGGACAAAATATTGTCCTGAGAAGAACTTTAAAAAGAATTGATTCTTCACTGGATAAACTAACTCAGCAAACCAGTTTTTGACTATACAAATAGCTGTTACTATATTTTTTTTTCATTACAGCAAGATAATATTTCAATTGTTTTTCTACTTTATGTATAATTTAGAAAAGTAAAGCACTATAAATTATGTAATCTGTGTCTGTAATTATCGTATATTTTTAATGCATCTTCCCTGAAGATGCTTTTGGGAGTGGAGTGTAATGACACTTGAACTAGGTTTAAAATGGTAGCAATACAGACATTCAGGACATTATCTATAGAAAGAAACAAATCCCTTTTACCTTAATGACAGCTGCTTTGGGATTTCTTAGGCAAAGAGTTCATTACTTGTTGCACTAAAAACACGGACTCCGTGGATGGTGTTCCAGAGACCTTTATTTTAGTCAGCATAAGTCTTTTATAATTTATCTAAGTTACATGTGAAGTGCACGCACTTAATCATCTAATTCGATTGGTAGCAATATACTGTTCACATGCCTTAAGCTTCATTTGGATTGGTTATAGATTTTTAGTTGTCTTTATTATTTTTGCCTTTGGTATTTACTTATCTTGTTCTAATTGCTGTTTTTTGTTATTGAGCAAGTGATGTTCAAGGACATAGCTCAAATTCTTCAATATCAGACAGCTGTGCTGCACTCTCTGCTCCCACAATTACTCAGATATCTCCGTTAGTTTAACTGCTTTCATTTTCTTAAGCACAAAGATACCACCTCTGGGTTTGGAAGACCCTGAGCTATGAACCCTTGGAGACTGGGACAATACAATGGAGGAATACTGTTACAAGCGTGTCCTGTTCTGTTTTTCCCTAGACATTTGCTGTCAGCCTGTGCTGGAGATACCGGCTGAAATGGATGTTTAGTCTGATTTAGCACAGCCATTCTTAATTTTTTTTTTCCCCCTACATGTTCATAACTCCTCTGGCATTCCACCTGTGCATCCTCACTTCTGGTTTTAATCTATATAAGAAACAATTTGGACTAGCTGTCTTTAGAGTGCCAACTGGTAGAAACTCACTCAGTGGCACACAGTAAAATCCCCTTTTCTTGGCAGAAAAGATGTCCCAGATGAGGACAGAGAGTGTGTTTGTAGACTTAAGTCTTATTTTTAAGAATCTGATTTATCCAGTAATCACTGTTTAAGTCTCTGTGTTTTTCACTAGTTGACAGACAACTCCACTTTAAATTTAGTTTTGCTTATTACAATTTGTGTCAGGATTTGGTAGTTTGTGCAAGTTTATATACTCAATGATGCCACAAGCAGTTACCATTTTTACCTTGCTTGCATTGTCTTTTGGTAGCCTGACATGCACTCTCTTCAAATATGTGAACTATGAGCCTGTCTTGCCACTGTGCTACTTCAGCTTATACCAGTGAAAATCAAGTTTGGTACTTATAATGTACTTGAAAAGTACTTTCCTTTTCACCATCTTCCTATGTATGATCTTTTCATTAGTATCACAGAACTATTTTTCAAATGCCTACGAGTTGGTTTTCGTGTCCTTTGCATTATTTCTATCTCAGTTTTGCAGTTCTTCTCCAGCCATTCATAATTTGCCAGCAGCCAGCCCCAAAGGAAAGTATATATTTCTAATCTCACATTAGCCAAATTTGTACATGGAAAGTACTGTAAATGAGAGGGGGAAAAAAAAAAAAAAGCATGATAAATTTTCAGGTTGCCATTCAATCTTTTATTTATTTCTGTAATACCGTAAGACAATGCCAGATGATGTATTCAAGTATGAAATATTTCTGATCTCAGAATGAAGTATGTAATTCCTTCATGTTTACTGCTTCAGTAGTGGCTGTGTAGTTACATGTAGTTGGCAATTTCCTATCAATCAAAACTTCTGTTTCATTTATCTGTTTGTAGAAACACATCAATTTCTACAAGAAATGCCACTGAGAAATAATTTTCAATACAAGGCTGAAATTTCTGGTTGTATCTGTAAAAAAAATACTCCTGGAGGATGGTGGTTCTCCATCATTTTTTTTTTTCATTTCATCTCTTAGTTTCTTTCTTTGGTAACTTTTGTTTATTTTGAGGAACAGGCACTGAAAAATTAAAAATATCCTTATCTCATCCCATTGTGAACTACAATTGTCAGTATTCTCTTATGTTTCACAGGAGATGAAAACTAATTCTTGGGAAGCTCCCGAATTCTAATTGCAGAATTCTTTATTGTTGGGCCAAAGGACTCTAAATAATGGCACAAGAAGCCTCAAAGACTAAAGATAATATTTTTCTCAAAACTTTTCATACATAAGTAATTACAGTATAGTTAGTTAAATGAATTAATGGATGATTAATTATTATTACATCTAATGTTGAGTTACAGTAAATAGTTTTTATTAAAAAGACAAAAAAAAAGAAGTATTCAACCAATTGCACTTGATAGAATTCAGACAGAAATGCACTAATGGGCACTGATATTCCTCGGTATATTGAACAAGTATGATTGTATTGTTGGTATCACTTTTATATAAAACACAACCTTGAATGATTAACATTCACATTTACTCACCTTGTTTTTTTCCTCAGTTTGTCAGAAGTGAACAAGAACATATAATTTTGCAAATTCAAAATGTTTTAGCACTAGATAAAACTTTCTTCATATATTATCATAAGTTCTTGGGCTTTGTTGCTTGTTGTACAGTAGGGAATTAAGTGAAACCACCAGTGTGCATTCCTTATAAATGTCTTTTTTTTCGGTCTTGCACCACACTCCAGTGTGAAAAAAGCCCAGTTGTTTTGTTTGCTCCACTACACACACATTTCTTTTGATTATTCCTTACGTTTGCTGATTAAAAGATATCATGGCAAAGCATGCGATCAGGAAGTAAGCAGCAAATGATGAATTTAGATAAATGTAGGTGTAACATATTCATTTATACCTGTAAAGACTATCTTCAGAAATTTTTAATCTCAATATATGTATCACTGATGCAATTTTAAAACAAAATAACTGCAGTACTTTGAATATAAATGAACAGAGTGTGAGAAGCACCAGCTTAAATAGCAAAGTATTTGTTCCAAACACAAGTACCAGATTGGAGTCACAACCCAGTATTTGTCATTTAAAAATACAGTTCTAAAAGGCAGGCATTATTATGAAAAGCTTATATACTTCAGCAGTAAAATTAAATCTCAGTTCATGAAGATATTTAAGCATTCAAATACTGCAAAGTGATTTTAGCCTTTTCAGCAAGAACTACTCAAGTCTTTAAAAATACACACGTGTTTAACTATCTTGTTGAATTGGCGCATACACTGTAAATTTGAAATAGCAATAATTTGGGTAAGTAATAGTTTAGAATTTGTAGGAGATGGTTAGATGTTTTTAGCCAGCTATCTAGCTTTTGCTATATTACAGAAAAAGTAACTATATTTGAAGATTTATTTGTAACATACTCTAACAATATCAGAAAACATGTATCTTGTCTCCAGGATCCTTTAGGGTCATGACGCCATTTTGAGAAATGTCACAAGAATCACAGAACGTAACTGATCCACAAGGTAATTTGAGTGCTACTCACTGGCTTCTACTCTATGTATGTGGACGTTCAGTGAAATTGAAAATTGAAAAATGCTTTGAATACAAATATTTGTAGAAATATTATTGAGGAAATTGTCTACTGGGAATGATACCTGTAACGAGCTATTTTAGTTAAACAACAGAAAACAATAACATCTCATTCACTTTTATGGCAAACTTAATGAGGAGAAATCTGAAGAGAAGTATATAACTTTATCAGATGTTCAAAAAAATTGGACAATGTTTTTATTTGAATTGTCTCTAGTGGTGGTGGGAGACTGATGAAAAACAGAAAAGGCAGGAAATATGTAAAATTTTTTATCTAGCTAAAGTTCTGATTTGCAAATGTGAAAGATGCCTTAGAGAAATGCTAGGCAAACAGATCAAGGTGACTTGTGAAGCAAGTCGAGTGATATATGACAGGAGATTTAAAGCTGATGTGATTAATTTAAAAATAATTGCCATGGTAGATTTAAAAATGATGTGAGTGGTTTAAAAATAGTTAGGAGGATGGTCATAATAAAATGATCCATATGACTGGTATGATCAGAAGACCATAGCTATCAGCATTAGTTTATTAATTAATTAATTCATCTATTTTGTTTCAGGGTAAAGCCTATCCATGTTTGAAGGATTTACATCCTTACGATGGCTTCAAAACACTTTCCAAATATAAATAAAGACTTAAAATCAGCTACATTATATTATTTTTAAATTGTTTATTTTGTATTCAGTTGCAGGACTAGGTCAGATTTTGCCTATGCACACAGCTGCCATTGCTTCAAATGGAAATTTCATCCTGATTACTAAATCAGGCCTTTCACTCCTTACAGGAAAATCATTAAAAATCTGCAATAATATTTTCACCCAAATATCTTTGTTGAAAGGACTGTGATACAACATTATTCACAAACCAGCTATTGAAAAAGTTCCTGTTGGTTTCAGTCTCTGTGGGGATTTTTGCAGTACACAAGAATCCTTCTTTTCCACACCATGGCTAAAAAACTGACTAAAATTTAAAATAACTTAGACTAATCTAAATTCTAATAACTTCAGCCTCCTGTGTTTTCTGATTCTATGTACTACCATAGCAACAAGTAGTTCTTCTTTTATGAGGCAGAAAAAATATTTCACTCAAGCAGCAGTCTATATATAAGTGCCTGGCAGTAAGTACATTTGTGCAAATGGCCACACACATTATCTCCCCAACAGATATTGCTCATTACTAACTGAACAGAAATATTGCAATTGATATCTTGCTCTTCCACGTTTCTGTAAAGGATTTCAAAATGACACCACTGTGCAGTGGCCTGCCTCTGCTGCTGACCACCCTTAGCAGCCACAAGCCACCATAGAGCAGTCCCAGGACTGGAAGAAGATCATGAGTTGGATCTTTTCTCCAGTGCATCTACCAACAATGTGGTGGAGAGATGGGTGTGTTCTACTGCCATGATGTGTGTTGTGTGTGATTACACTCCACTACAGCTGTGTATAATACCATCATCAGAGAAACCACAATGCATAGCAAAGTACATAGTACTGCAAAGTGATGGGTCACTGCAATATGGCTCACAGTTACGGCAGTGATTCACTTCCTGTCTTAAAAGCGATATTATTTGTGTCAACAGCAATGAAATCAAGCAGATGTGCATGAAGCAAAATGTATGAAATCATCACTGTGTAGCGGTCAGAGAAATTCTGCTTCCTCAGCCCCATTGTGTCTCATTCTGGCTGTGTTGTAATGCAGAAGCGTGCCTAATTTAAGGCCATCTGACAAATCAAAGCAGCCACAGTAGTATTAGGTTCTTTCTACTGGAAAAAGATGTTGCACAACATAACACAAAACATTTGTGTCTTCGTCAGTTCTGCCAAGCTCCTTCCTCAATCTCTTCTGTACTGCAAGTGAATGGAGAAGGAGATAACTGACCTAGTCCTATCAGCAAAGATTTCCAATGCAACGGATTCCCCATTCCAGCTCTTTAGAGAACAAGCATCCCTGCCAGACTGGCATCTTTCCCATTAGTTAAAGCTCTTGGAGACTGGGAAAGATATTGCCCACTGCTTAGGTACTTCAGCTGACGATGAGCAGTACAATTATACATGAAAAAAAAATGTTTTTCAATCACTTCACTATGTAATAGTCATAACAGTGAAAAAATGGAGATGAAACTGAGCAACAAGAAATTTTTCTCACTTCCAAATATTTCAAATATTTCAAAGCATAAAGATTTCAAAGATCTTCCCCTTGTGCAGCAGGTCAGCTCTAAGGCTTTGTACCATGGTCAAATCACTTTCCCTGTGTGGCAAACTGTGGAGAGTGAGGTTAAAGCAATTTATTTAGTCATTACCAAAAACATGGCTGAATTCCTTTTTCATCCTGGGCCAGGGCTATCAAAACTGTCACATTCTAGTGGGGAAAAAAAACCAAAATTATTTCTTCAAAATTGACCTTTTCTGTTCAGAAAAGTCAAAAGCATTTTAAGTGGAATGTTTTAGCTAGCTCTGGTTTTCATTACTGTATTTTTGTTTATAAAATACGATTTTAAAGTGGATTATAGTATTGTCTTTATATTAGCAGGTTTGAGTTTTAATTCTCTAGGCTTGTCAAGGGGGCTGATTTAGTTTTTCATTTCCTACAGTTCTGTGTGAGTGAGTCTCATTAAATGGAATAGCTGCTCTGCATGTAAATCAGAGGAAATAGACCTGTTAGTTTTGGTGGACTATTCTAGCTTAGCTTAGGTTGAATACACAATCATGCTTGCTAAACCCTGTTGTCTGTGCAAAAAGTGCAAATGTTTATTTTGTATACCTTTTCCTGCATGTTTTTTCTTAAATGTTACCTAATCTTATCTGTCATTTTCACTGAATTACAACATGTCTATCACTATCTCCTTTTTTTTTTTTTTGCACAGGAAAAATATAAACAATGCCTGTCTGATACCTGTGAGCTAAAAACCTAAGCTGTTAAAATTACTGTCATCTTGGTATCTCAGACCTTAGCCAACCTTTCAGTATCATCAGGGAATATTATTGGCCAGAATGATTTTCTTTTTCTTTCAGAGTTTGGTATTCTTTAAAAATGAGATCTTGTCTAACCTGCAATGTATCTTTGTGAATATGTAAATATGGAGTGGGGGGAGGTTTCCCCAGTATTTCGCCTGAAAGAGATTGTCAGCTGCAAAAAGAGTGGAGTAGTTTGCTACAATAAATCATTTCTATCCCAAAGCTAGAGAGTTTGGGAGGACCTTTGCGCTTATCAGTGAAAAGGGATATCAGCCACCTAACCTGATCAGAGGTAAGGCTTGCTGTTTGCTCAGTATGCCATCCTGTTCCTTGTGTGTACACTCCTGAGGTGAAAAGGTACAGCGACACATCTGCAGCTGCTCTATGCTCAAAGTTCTCCCCTTTGAAGAAGCTCTGAGAAGTGTAATCTTCCTAAGGGTTTGATGCACACACAGCTTTACTTCAGTTCACAGAACTGGTCTTAATTACAAATCGTATCAAATAACACAAAAACATCCAACAAATAACTAGAAGAAATCTGAAATTCTTGAGATTATTTTCCCATGTGATATCTTATTGCCTTTCCCATAATTATGGTGATCATGTTGCCTCCACTCTGCAAGTGAAGGATGCATTTTCTTTTACTATTGTTTAAATAATTTTGGGAGGCCTTTATGATTGTAATACAAAATGACTGATCTGTGTGACAGCTCCTGAAACGTTGAAACTCAGTGGCACTTGCCTCATTGTAATATTCAGGGTACTATTTCACAATCTTGCACTCAACAAACCATCAATCACTGTGAGCAATATATAATTATGTATTGCTTAAGAGAAAAGAATACTTTTTAACCTCAAAGTAACACAAACTACTTAAAAGTAATTGCTAGGGGTATGACATTTTACATAGAGATGCTGTCTCAGATACAGTTCAAATGTAAAATAGGTAAAAGATAACAATAAAAACAAATGAAAAGCAAAACTAAGTACCATGGTGCTGCCTGACAAAGATACAAAAATATTGCATAATTACAAATCTGAAATTAATGAGAGACTGTCATGTCATAATTCTGGAGTCTATACTTTAAAACTGATGACACATTTGATAGAAACTTTGGAGGGCTTAGCTGCAAATCATCCTTAAATATCACAAAAGAACATGATTAATACCACTACAAGCAGAGTGTCACGAGGTGAACAAAGCAAAGCAGAGTGCATTTATTACTTTTCCCACAGGAACAAGAATAAGGTAGGAAGTTGACATTGCACTGCTTTTATATTGTAGGTGATACAACTCTTTCTGTCACTCTAGTGATGGAAATAAGACATGAATTGTTCCAGCAAACTGTCTGTGTGAAGTTGGGATGTGGTTTTTGCATAGCTATGTATTTCCTGCTCTGACACTGGCCGTGACACTGCCATAGGAGGCATTTTGTTATGGGCCAGAGTTGAGGAGGAAGTTCAAGAGACAGCAGTGCAAAATATCACACTTCTCCTGTGGCAATGTTTGTGCCCACAGAGGTCTATTTTGAGTCATAAAGTTGAAAGAAGCCCTGAGAGTGTTAAAAAAAGGTTTAGGATGTTTTCCTCAGAGCTGGAGCTGGTTGTAGAAAGTATAATTGTGCTTACCTCACCTTCAGTCTAAACAAACTGTAGAAAAGCAGTGAAAGAGTATCCAGGTTTGATTTTGCAATATGAAGAACCATGTTAGGCAGAACACAGCTTTTTGCGAGGCACTTCCAGTTGCTCGTTTTTGGGTACCATTTGTCTCACTTAATTTTAATTGGCTAAAGTGCAGGCATAAATCAGCTGAGGCTCATTCCACAGCCTGTAGAGAGAGCAAAGCCCACTGTGTGGGTGCTGTTTATTTGAACAATGTAGTTCTCTGAATTAGGATGAGATGAAGTGTGCTCTAGACACCACTGACTGGGTCTCAGGGCCACAAAGGGGCCTTGGGTGACTTGATAAAATACAGAGAACTGCAATCTAGACATCTTCATTCAGTAAGATGAATGGCACTCTCGGCATCTGGTTATCATATAGGTAGAGGGAGAGGGGGACTGGAGCAATCTCTGATTTACTCCAAGACCGTTTTACAGCTGTATTGTGTCACTCTGCAATAGCCTATCGTTTCCCTCCCTGGGGAAAGTTAATTTACGCCAGTCTGGTTCACTGTGAGTGCAAGGCTCTGGCACTTTGCTTTGCTCTCATTGTGCTGTGCTTGTCTTTCAGCCTCTCATGCTCCCCAGGGCCACATTTCCAGCTCTTGAAGTTCTGGCCTCAGTCATTTTTCTGTTTATTGTTCACCCTCCCATAGCACAGACCTACTATGTCAGTGGAGTAAAAATCCATGTTGACCCTGTAACGTACAACCTGTTACACTAGCAAGTATGATTAGGTTTTCAGAACAAACTGACACTTCCAACCTCTGTCTTCCAGGAATAACAACATTAAGGTCTACTAAAATTTCTCACCTAGCAGTTAAGCTCTGTTCTCATTGTCTGTAAGCTACCACCTACAAAAATAAATGCTAATTTGGATGAACCTCCTAACTCACAAACAGGAAGCCTAGCCATAAAAGACTGAATGCCAAAAGGTAAACTGTTTTAGAGCCAAAATTAATGTATTCAACTGAGCTGTGCCAAAAAAAAAAGTCATCTTCATGTTCAATTCAAAATGTCATTAAAGGAAAGAAAGGTGTGGACTATGTCCTTTCTTTCTAATCTTTCACTTTCTTCCGTTAGCTTGTAAAAAAGTGGCTCTTGGAACCTGCTGATATGAATACAGGGGTAAAAAAGTTCCCTGAACTTGGCCATGGATAAACTGTTTTTGTGAGGAGAATTTCACATTTGTGTCTCTTTTATTGCCCAGAAAGATGCAAACTCCCCAGTGTTTTGTCTGAAAAAAATAAAGTTCCTTTTTTAAAAAAAATAATTTTAACTTTTTTCATTTTATAAGGTTGCATTTTATTTGTTTTGGTTTTTGTCTTATTGGAGCAGTCCATTAGGGAAAGCAAAAAAAAAAAAAATCATACCATACCAGCTAGTACTCAGCCACACAAGACCTGGAACTACTTAAGTGCGAACATCTTATTGAATCTTATAAGTGCTAGATCTCCTTGCTTTACTTCCTTTTACTTTTTTCTTCCCTTTCCTGCCTCAGTCCTCCTTCTACTTGAATTATAGTGGCTGAGGGATATAATAGCCTTATGAGAAGGGAGTAGTGATAAAGTAAGAATTGTGAACTGTGTTTGAAGGCTATGAAAAACACAACCAAACTATTCTTCCTGACTGAAAGCCATTGTGAGTTTATCACTCTTTCTTTTACAGAGAAAAACTTGTAAACTCTGCCTCTTTTTCAGTAGACAAACCCACAGATGATGTCAATAGTAACTAAGTCAAAAGGAATTGGCCTATTTAGTCAAGTCTTCAGTGAATAATTCAGATGAATAATTTTGAAATCTGAAGTCACTTAAACTATTCACCTGCCTATAGTCCTTCTTTCTTTTAATATGGGAAGTGGGGCTGCCTATCTAAGTTTAAATCTATCTATTCTGCTATTATAGATCAAACAGAGTTTAAAGAAAACAGAGCAAATACAGTACGCCAAAGTTCTTGGCGTATTAATGAATATCTGCTTATTTTCTCCACTGAATGTCTATTTTCAAACTCACAGCTTCTTGAAATCATGTGAAAACCCCTGCTATTGTTCTGAAAACTCAACATCGTTTCACTTCCTTCCATTTTTGCCTAACAGACTCCTCTACCCTTCTCCTACTTTTCTTTCATAAAAATATTATGGAAAGAATAAAAAACTCATTTAATTTAAAACCATATTTTAATGATATGTCCTAAAAAAAGAGGATAGTTTAGCTTCCCACCCCCACCCCACCCTTAGAGTTTGCCTCTCAGATAACTAGAAGGAAAACTGAGAGTTTTTTGATAACATTGGAACTCTTTGTGAAATGCAGAAAACCATCTCCAACATCTACCAAAAATCCTCCCATGACTGTAAGTGGTAATCAGCTTTCACCGATGAGCTCTAAACTGGTTCTTGCTCACTCTGCTTGGAGATGGCAGTCAGACGACTCTGCTCTAAGTAGAGATGGTTTATTTCATGAGGAATCTCTCTAAGCAGAATGGAAGTTTTGATATTGATTCCTGATATCACCCAGGAGAACTACAGCAGTGGCTGACAGCTGTGCAGTTGCAAAATGGAAAAGAAGTGGCCTTGGACAATCTGTCCAAGAAAGAAGAGGCTATTCCTCAGTAAATTAAATTCATATGAATTTTTCCTGTAGAAAGACAAGAATCTCCTAGAAATACTTCACAATTACTCCTCCTGAGCTTTCTGTGTTTAGAATGGGATTTTGAAGCTGGAGAGAACAGGTAGAGGAAAACAAAAGAAGAAAGCAATGAAGACGAGGAGGGGAAAGGGAGGAACCAGAAAATATGCATGTAGGAAGGAAGCAAAAAAGATGCAAGTTTGGCAGTGAATAATAATTTTCCATTGAGTAAGAAGAGGTTATGGTGAAGATTAATGAGGAACAGAGAGTAAGCACGGATTATAGCATCTTTCTTGTAGTACAAGGAAATACTTTTTTACTCTGCATCAAACACAGGCTCTCTGCAAGCTGACAGATTTTCAGTTGTCATATATTCCCAGGCTGTAGATTCTACCTTATAGAAGAGGTCCTCCTCATGCGATCACTGAAATGATCATTCCTGGGCATTTCCTGCCACCCCTCCAGTCACTCTACAGGAGCAACGGTGGCACTCCTGTGTGCATGATGTAGCAGTGGCTCACCAATGGCTCATGTAGCTGTCACTCACACAGATGGTGCCAGGAACAAGGCAGCAGAGTCATGCCAGAGCCCCATTAGGTGTAAAGGATGCAGTGAGGAGTTCCTCAAGTTTGACACGACCAGTGGTCTGCTGGTCCGAATGCCAGCCCAAAACTGAGCCCCTGGTCACCCTGGTTGTTCCCTGCTGGTGAACTATTCCTGCAGCTCCCACTTCTCTCAGCTCACAGAAAGGACAGTTTGTCAGCTACATGAAGATTTCAACCTGTGGCCACCTTATAAATTTTTAGTAGGGTGAAGGAAGCAGTAAAAACAGCATAAGTGTCTCTCTAATATCCTATACTTTTCATCTGTTTCTATGCACACATATACGACACGTTCTGTAATGCTAACGAGCACTTAAATACACCACAAAACAGACAATAAACATTAACACAGTCCTGTTTATAGTTGCAGTGCAATATAACATAAAACTAGAATTAGTTCTGCCACAATTCCATTTTTTCTTTAAAGATTGGTTAATAGGTTGCAGTAAAAAAAAACAGTGTTCTGATGTTTGCTAGTATAATAACTACAGTCAGCTGAAAAGTTCTGGTTTTCCTCTCCTTCAATTAAAGGCAAAATAAAATGAAATCTGAAAGAAAATCATAGCTCCCTCAGATTAACCTAACACTCAGATGTCAAAGACAAAGCACTTAACATTTATTTAGGATAAGCAGAGACTCTGCTGTGAGGCTATGGATGTCTCCAGGGGAAAAAGAAGCAACAAATATTTTAGAAAGTCAGTCTGGCACATTACTTCACCTGTAAGAATCTTATTATGACTATATTAGGATTTCTTGATTCTTCCCTTATGTCAGTCAAAGGTCAACCCAAAGCAAGTTTTCTTCCTGCTTTAATGTAACTAAATTTCAATGGCTTGCCTGACATATCAACTGAAAGAGCTGTCTGCTGTCAGGCAAGAAAAAAAGACAGTCTTCACAATTTTGTAATTATAAAAATCTATTTCAGAACACCAGCATTTAAGTATAGTTACAGAGAAGGAATGAAGGAAGGAAACAGGACATCCGGTTTGTTGCAACATATGCAAGCGAAATGTACAAAAAGGAACTCTTTAAAATTGGACAACAAAGAGCAATAATCAATTCAGGAGTAATCTTTTAAGAATGGTTAAGAAAATATTAATATAGGAATTACAAAACAGAAAGCTAAATTTAAAGAAAGGGAATTATAATATGCATAGCATGAAAAAACAAATATTCTTTTATCCAGGCACATAATTCATAACATTGTGCTTTTTCTTATATCAAAGATCAATTACTCAAAGTGGAATTATATTTTTAAAATTATCTCCCTATCTACTCAATCTTGGCTTTTGGCAAAAAAAAAATTGTTGAGTGGGAGATCCAAAGTCAAATGCCAAACCACACTGAAATTAATTAAACGCGTTCATTTTTTTTGACAATGTTATTATTCCATTTACCTTTGTCCCACTGGAAAAATCAACTTTACACTTGTAGATTATTTGGTTCAGTACAAAATGAGACAGTAAGCAAGGCAGAATCATAATCTTCAAAGTGCTGCATGATATAGAAACCACCTTATGCTAAATTATATTTTATCATCAGAAATGTCTTGTATAGATTTGTATGTTAGCATATATTCCTACAAAAGTCAGTGAACACTGAGGACTCAGCACTTCTCAGTAGATGCTCAGCAAGTTTGAGGACTAAGCTGCTTATTCTCATACCACAAGAGTATAGCACAATAGTATAGTATAGGTCACATTGGAAGGCATTAGATATCATAGTTGAATCCCTAGTTGCTGGAATTTGCACTGTTCCAGATAGCTATTGGTATCAGGGTTGGTTTTTTTTTTCCGATGACTACAGAGTTTCTATAATAAGTGCCATCTTCAGAACAGCATTTTAAAATTGTGGGACATTTTCTCTGCATACAGTGTCATAGTGAGCTATGCAGCTGTGAAGGAGACGAATGCAGTGATTTACTTGTAATCCACCTGCTCAGCACCTGGGATTAAACCCAAGCTGTGCCTGTCATCATTTTAGTCTGACAGGGGAGTCAGTTGGGTATACCCATACACCTTCACCACTTTCCATCAAGTTGGTTATAGGAGGAAGTTCTGGGGTGAGCTGCAGAAAGAATGCTCCCTGGAGTAGAGACATAAGTGAACCCCATACTCACATTTACGAGGCGAAAAAATGGTTTCTACCAAAAATTACATCCCTTTTTGAGACATAAGCATGTCTCAAGTCTCTGCTCAAAACTACACTTTTCATGGTGTGTGACAAGGGCTTTTGGTGCAATATTTGAGGCTAATCAGGGCTACAGAGCTGCACTTATAGCCATTGGCAGTGAGAGTCAGATGGGTACTTTATCTGGTATACTGGCCAGTCATGGTGTCACCCTTGCTTGCAGCATATTGCATTCATTCATGCACAGAAAACGCTGGAGGCAGAGGCCACACATGCATGTGTGGACTTCTTCCATGGTGATGTGTCTCTGCACTACTCTCTGGTGAGAGCAGAATCTCATGAGATTCTGGCTCAGACAGAGTTTGTGTTCAATACCTGAGAAAGTATGAGCTGCTTTATTCCCCTCAGTCAGTGGCCTGGAAATCCTACAGTTGCATTTACATGGTGAAGGATAAATTCAAATTAGAACTGCTCAGCAGTGCTGATTCGTGACTGAGGAATGATCTGGCATGGAGGCCAAGACAGCCCAACTAAAGAAGGGGTTAAACTGGCTGGAAGCAGGGATGACAGAGACAGAAGGACTCCTCAAGAGGGGGTGAAGTTTCCCTTGGTGATAACAAACAGCCTCAGTGTTGTCTTGTAGCCTTCCTGGAATGGAAACACTCAGGGGCTCAAGCTCAGGGGTCACCTTTGGGCAGCAGAGCTGGACTGTGGGATGTACCCAAAGCCTAGCTAAAGTGCCCCATGCAACCTCTAATGTAACTGGTACTGATGTAAGTTTACGTAAGGAATCGGCTCATGATATATTTTCGCAGATTCCTTACAGAATCACTTATGGCCATAGGATCCTGTCTAATGTTAATATTTTTATATATATATTTAAGCACAAACATTAGTTTAATTCACCTCAAGGGGTACTATAAAAATTCCTCAACAATGGAGTTTGGTGTTTTCCCATGATGTTCCTAAGTACATTTCCATCATGACCTCAATGATTTTTCCTCTGCCAGGTACCCAATATTACACCTCTCACCTACCTGTCCTGCTGGCACATGCTTGTAACTCGCAAGAGTTCACATTCCTTGTGCTCTTCCACTGAAGCAAGCAAGCAAGCAGCCAGTTCCTGCTCATGCTCCCTCCCTTGGCTGCACTGAGGGATGTCCAGTCCCTGCTGATCTTCTCTCTGTAGCTATAAGATGAGTCACATTCACATTTATTAACACTTCATGAAAGGGAGACAAGACTAATGTGATTGTAAAATCCCAGAAACCTGTTTCTAACTTCATGCTTTCCATTAGTGATGGCAAGCTAATCAAAACAAATAAAAATAAAACCAAACCAAACTCCAGAATATCCAGATTACCACAGAGCACATAGAAAAAAAGAAATAATTTTTCAAAGTATGTAAAAATTCTTATCCATGAAGCTCACCTTGCAATATTATCTCTATTATAAAAGCAGCTTCATTTTGTTCAAACGGAAGATGGGCACAACCTAATCAGCAACAACTGTATTCTGCCATTGTTATACTTTGCACCACAGGTAGTCTGATTGATTGTGCTGGCCATTAATAGCTGGTTTTTGTATTTTTTTTTCTTTCGGGATGTAATGGAGTAGGTTGAAGTAAATTTACACTTTATATTTTATTACTTTTTAGTTTATTGGAGAAGGTAGGAAACAAAGCATAAAATGGTATACATCTCAAGCATTAAAATCAAGTAAAATATGTAAACGTAACACATAACTACCAAACATTTCCTTCACTCACAAGGCAAAACATTTTAATGAGTGTAAGTATTTCAATCACATTGCAAAGGAGCTTCCAGAGGCTGTTTCTTCCTTGATTATATTACTTTAGAGAATATGTAACAATTAGGAAAGGCACTGTTGAAAAAAACCCCAGACCTGAATCTGCAAGGTTCATCCAATAAAATGTCATGTCGTCTCCAAAACAGCTGATATAAGAAGAGCTGCAAAAATAACAAGCAAATGATTCATAACCAGGGGAATGAGGAGTTAGCGGTTTGGTTTTGTAGGTTTTTTTGTCCTTATTTTTTGATAAAGGTGCAAGTGGGAATTGTAGTCGGCACTTTACACTTCTTTGCTGCAGATCTTCCTGTGATACTGAGGCAGTCTCTTAAGAGTGCAGTTAGTCAGCACATATTTTTTTGGTTAATTACAAAAATTTTTTTCAGAACTAGTTACTTTTGGCAACATGGTGCAACTGAGTTTGCTTTGTTTTGTCTGAAGCAAAGGTAGTGGGGTGTTTGAGATACAAAGAAAATGTTGAAAGATTTCAGCATAAATAAAACAGAAAAATCTTTGAGAGGTTGATGCTGAGTTTTAGGAGGGACTGCCAATGTGTTAAAAAAAAATAATTTCACCCCCTCACCCTTGAGGATGAAACAAGTCAGGCATTATGCCATGAAGCACAGAAAGTGCAATCTTCAGTTTAGGGAATTTATAATTTAAGACCAGAGACTACAAATGACACCTTTTTTACCGTATGCATTTTTTGTTGTTTTTCTCAATCTGAGCAGCCCTCAGAAGGGCTAGCTGAAGACCAAGATCTCAGTTTCCCTCAACATTGGGTAAACACAACAAAGCTGTGATGGGCATAATTCAACCCAGTTCAACTGCACTGGCTGTGGAAATTATATCCATTTCTCAAGCTCTGTTCAAAACGTGCCTATCTCCCATGGCATGGATATCGATGGGCCAAGACACCTCTGAAACACACACAGTACAACCCAGTCCCCTTTGGTCTCCTGCACACCCAGTGCCAGTGAGGCAGCACTCGGATGGTGTAAGGTCACTTTAGTCACCATGACCAGCAGCAATGCTTGCCAACACACTCATGGCTCATCACTGCCACTTAACACCAACTAGAGAGTGTGGAGATGAGGTGGATGTGGGCGCCAGAGCACTTTAATCACAGATAACATGCAATGGTGTTCACATGTTAACGACATAGCCAGGCAGGTCCAGTGCGTGCCAACAACCACAGTTAGCTGGTACTGGGTGTTTTTTAGACATCCAGAAGATGTGTAGGAAGAGTTTTAGGGAACGAATTGAAGAAAGAGTGTAAAGTATTTTTCTTTTATCTAAATATATAATATGAATGTCAAAAATTACTCAATGTGACATGTTCACAAATCTTCCTGTGGCTTTACCCGTCCTCTGTCACTAACAGAAGTAGTTACAGATCCTCAATAGCAGGAGTGGAAATCAGTCACTTAACTCTCTTTAAAACTGGAAGTATGCACACACACATTTCATCCAGGTTAGTAGAAAACAGGTCAGTAACAAGATTCATCTTTGATTTATCATTTACTCAGTGGCTTTCCTCTGACCATGTCTTGAGTCCGATGAGCACATTAAGGAGAAATGCACCCCACCCGGGAAAGTTTCATCATTAATGAATTAATGATGAAACATTAATAAAGTAATTAATATTTTTGTCTTTATAAGGCATGGTTCTACACACAGAGCTGCTTGGCAGCAAAAGTTTAAATCCTACTCCAACATTACTGAAGTCCACAGAGTAGCTTTAAAATGTGAGGGGCTTTTGCTCCGCAGTGGTCTCCCTTTCACTCAGACAATCTACTTGAGCTCTGATGGAGTGATGGCCACCACTCCCAACCCTGGAGTCAAAACTGCACACATCACTTTCACACTTTCAGTTGCCATCTGTACACAGCATATTTCAACCTGAGGGGAACGGCGTCCTGAATACTAAGATACAGACTAACATAGCTAGCATATATAAACAGGAATACCATTTTATTGGGATTATTAATTGGACAGCAAGAGTAAATGACATGCAGGTCTGGTTTATGTGTGGGTTTCTTGCACTATGCAAAAGCAGGAATGAATGTTGCCTTAAACTGGGAATACTAAGTGCTGGAAGTTACTACAGGGTATTTGCTGTTGGCTTACAATATTGTTAGTAGCTTTTTGTGGGGGTTTGTCAGAATGCATTTCAAATTTATAACTGTGAAAGGACAGTAGGAAAAAATACTTAATATAAAGGCTAAAACACCTTGAGATAATGCAGAAATTCTTTTCCAGATAAGAGTTTTTAAATTCTTTTTTTCAAGGATTTGATAATGCATTTCTCCCTGTCTGGGCTTTGCAGATGTTTAGTTGTCCAACTCTCTCATCTTTCACTCATCTTAGACATCTGTCTTACTTACCATTAATTCTTGGAAGGTTGAAGCAGCGTGTTTATCACTCTAGAACTACTTCACTCCCACTTTTAAAAGTAGCGTCCATCTGCTCCTTCTCTGTCCACATGCCTGTAGAAAGTCCAGTCCTTTGTCATTACAAGTAATTGTATTAAGTGGCCTCCTGGTTTTCATTTCCAACTCTCTTCACTGAGGTGCCTAGCTCTATCATGTCAAGTAATAGTTTTGTCTGTATACAAAAAGTAAATATAGTAATCAATAAATACAGGAATAAGTAATCCAAAATATATTAGTTATTAAAGACAGGCATATTTTCAGAAATGCAAGAGGTAATACTTAATGCCATAATAAAATGTCAATGTTTTAAAGTTACAGACTTTCCTCTTTCGTACTCTTAATTTTACTTACTAATAAAATTTACATTACAAATTGCTCCATCCTAAAATCACATTTAATAAGGAATATACTTTTTGTAGGTGACTTAGTATATCTTTTAGCTAGCCTCACCAATGTAAATTATATTCACAGAAAAGATTCCTCCCCCCACAGAAATCTATCCTTGCTTTTAGTGAACTGATTTTCCTCCCCCAAAAAGAAAAAATAATATTTCTTGCTCTATGAGAAAACAGTTTGACTCATTTCCTTTATAACAATCAATGCTTTGCTTTACAAATTAATTCAATGAATTAATGATGAAATATTAATAAAGTAATTAATATTTTTGTCTTTATATGGCCTGGTTCTACACACAGAGTTGCTTGGCTAGCCTGTGACAAAAAGGAACTAATGGCAGGTGGCTCTGCTTTGTACTTATCTCAGATACCTCATTGTCTGATCCTAGGAACCCTATATCCTCCTTATGTCTTCTTTGTATTTTCCTTGAAAATAACGGTTCAGTTTTTCAGTCATTGTCATTCCATAAGCCTAAGGATTTTTCCCATTCTTTCCGTGCAGGCATAAAATGACAGTTCCTTTAATAAGGAAGATTATAAATTGGATTTTGTTTTGTTTTGTTTTGACAACAAGACATAATGTATCCTGTTGTTTCAATTTTAATCTTCCTTTTGCCCATGAGTGATCAAGCTTTTTTCAGAAGTTTGTTTGTTAAATACATATTTAGCTAATTTAGAAAGGAATGGTGGAAATTAATTATATTAACATATCATATATTATTTACCAGACATCTATTATCCTATAAATATGTATTTACTAAACATAAATTGTTTCCTCAATAATAGTAATTCTCTGGACAAACTGTAGATAGCATTCATTTTCTCATCTGAGGATCTCAGATTGTCTTTTGTATGAAGAAGCATATGAAGTCTGTTAAAATCATTTGAAATATGCTTATTACTGAGAATGCATGGTTAATTTTTCATTTAAATAAGTTCTTAAAAAAAATCTCAATTTCTTTCTTCAAAATAAACAAATATGTTTATAGTGTGATGAGATCATGGCCAAATCCCAAGACTTGCTCCTGTCTTCTCTGAAAGGAAGGGAGATATCAAGTGTGGCCCTTCTTATTTGTCAAGTGTTTATTTCACCATGGCGATTATTCTTAGCACACCAAGATGACATGTCCTCTGAGTTTTCTCTATGTTTAGTCACTGAGATTCAACTAATTGAGTCACTTACAGAAAAAGTTAGCTAGTTAAAATTTGTTAAAAGGGGCTGTGACTAAACTGACTTGAGAATAATAGTCAGGTATATGTATCCTGTGATATTTTCATTGCCTTCTTTCTATCCCGCCCTTTTGCTTTTTCCTTCCACAGATTTTGTCACTGACGAGACACCTCTAAAACCTAACAATGTTATGTTTTCTTATGTCAGGTGGTACAAATAATTAATAATGTCAGTGATCATATATTCATATATCCTGGAAAGATATACCAACTATTTTCTTTATAATTATAATTAAAATTATTATTTCTTATGTTAGGAAGTATCCCAATTACCAGATGGTCATGAAACCACAGGAAAATAACATAATATAATTTTTTAAATTGTCTCTTTAGTCATACTGCTGGATGAATACTTTATATATATTTGGGCCTAACAGTGACACTAACAATCTAACAAATAAATAAAACTTATTTATAATCTTATTTCCAAATAAGTTTAAGTAAACATTGTCATTATCTAAATCCTCCAGACTGCATAAATATTATTTTCCCTGGCATCTGAATGTTTCATCAAATATCTTTTTTTTTTTTTCTGTATTCTAATGAGGTGTGAGTACTGCATCAAATAAGTTTTTAAAACTCCCATGACCCTGACTTATCTTAATTGTAATTCTAAAATTTTTCCTCTAAGTCTTTGGGGGAAATTCTTGACAGCAATAAAGAAATGGGGGCTTTGGATATTGTATAAGGCATTTAAAAATCACCTGGAATGTCTAATAGAAAGAACACTGAATAAGCTATGACATATAGGCCTGCCAGAAGCCTCAGTCTTGGTTTGAGATTAAAACCACACACAACAGAAAACTCAATAGATTGTTGGAAAAAATTTTACATAGAAAACATCTCTTTTAGTCTTTATAAGAATTATTCACTTGCCTAGGCCAAAGTTTTGCAACTGCAAAATACAATAATACTCTTTGAAAACAGGTTTCCTTTTCCTCACACCAGTTATACACTGATGCTATTGACGTGATTCTGTGGAGTTACTCCAGGTGACAGCATTCTTCCAAGCTTCTCTTAGATTATTTTCAGTGTTACATGGCCAGATACACAGGGATAGCTGGAAGGCAAGACAAAAGTAGGAAACTTTAATACGGATGACAGGGCTTTCAAGAATAATTTCAATGAACAGAAAGGTGTGTTATACAAATTCGGTGTTCAGGTGTCCTTCTGCACACAGATGTGAGCTGGCAGCTGCCCGCACTGTAAGCTAATCAGATGTGAGCCACCTCTGATTGGCATCTGATCTTTATAAATGGTGCTTTTCATCTCAGACTAAGTTTTTGTGCATACAGTTCAGAGTGCAGGCAGATCAAGTTCATATCCATCTGCAAAGGAGCATTGAGATAGAAAAATTGAGATAATATGGCTACAAAGAAGGTGTCGTAGTTCAGCCCTGATCAGGACCAGACTACGCAGTCTCTCTCTCGCTCCCCCCACCCTCCAAGAGAATAGGGGGAGATGATATAAGGAAAAACGGCTTAAGGTTTGAGATAAGGACGGGGAGAAATCCTTAAACTTACCGTCACGGGCAAAACAGACTCGACTTGGGGAAAAATACTCATTTATTTCTAAAACTAGCAGGAGAATGTGACAGGGAACAAGATAACCTCCCCCCACCCCTCCATCTTCCCGAGCTTAACATTATCTCTACCACCTTCCCTCCAGGGCGGCACAGGGGGGAAGAGAGAATGGGGGTTGTGGTCAGTTCATCACGCGTTGTTTCATGCCACTGCGTCATAGTCAGGGGAAAAACTCCTCGCATTCCTCCCCTGCTCCTTTGTGGGGTCCCTCCCACGGGCCACAGTCCTTCATGAAACTGCTCTGGCGTGGGTCATCTCTTCCACAGTGTGCAGTCCCTCCAGAACAGCTGTCCCAGCGGGCCCTCCACAGGCCACAGCCTCCTTCAGACCTTCACCTGCTCCGGCGTGGGGTCCTTCATGGGCTGCAGGTGAATCTCTGCCCCTCCGTGGACCTCCATGGGCTGCAGGGGGACAACCTGCTCCACCATGGGCTGCACCACAGGCTGCAGGGGAATCTTGGCCAGGAGCCGCATTATTCCTCCCCCTCCTTCTTCACTGACCTTAGTGTCTGCAGCCATTCCTCACAACAGGCTGGCAGACGCCTCTCAGGATCCTTTTTATGTCTTATTCACCGAGTTGGGCCCAGTCGGCTACCTGGCAAGAGGCCAGAGGGTGAGGCCTGCAAGGCCCACAAGGCTCACACCTCCCCCTCTCTGCTCCCACTCAGCTGTTTCACATCTTCTCTTCTCTTCTTTTTTTTTGTTTTCCCCTTCTTAAATATGTTATCGCAGAGGTGTTATCATGGGACATTCTGCTACCAATTGGCTCGGCCCTGGCCAGCAGCGGGTCCGCCCTAGGCCTGGCCGAGTCCACTAAACAAAAGGGAGCAACTTCTAGCAGTTTCCTACAGAAGCTACCACCTTAGGCCCCCCCTCACTAAACAAAACCAGAACATAAGGCAAGAAGAAGATAATGGCAATGACTTTGGTTTTCTGTAGATATATCTGACAGATTACTCACTGAACAGTATTACATTTATTAAAAGATCTCTCTGGGTAAGGTTGCCAAAGTAACACAGAAGGGATGAATTAGGATCTGGATTGGGCCCATAACCTCATTAAAAACATAAAAAAAAGAGAGTTTTTGTGCATATCACACCTGAAGCTATCATTCAAAGAGATTATAAAAATTAGAGTTTAGAAAACAGAACTCAAAAAACTGCATAAAAAATTAAGCTATTCTTTATAATAGTGACTTTATTGGCTGATTTATATATTCAGTTGTTAATTATATCTGTCTCCCAGGAACAGGCCCATTGAGATAGATATCCTCTTCAAGACGTCCCGGAGCTAACAAGACACAAGGCACATATTTTTCCATCAGAGCATTAATCAATATATTTTCTTAACAAAATGAAGACACATTTCCTGGAGCATTATGAAACTCCAGAGGCTAAAGAAATCCTTGTAGAAGAATAAACAAAGCTAAATTACACATCAAATATCATGATCACTCTTTGTGCAGTAATTTTAATGACAAAACAATATTAGTTCTGGTTTATATGAATTGTTAGACTTCTCAATGCCATCTGAAATAGAGGGAGCCAGCAAATCACAGAGATGTAATGCGTAAAAGCCATTCCCCTGGCTTTAATGAATCCCACCATAGCCTTTAGAAAAGTTCAGAGTATTGAGTTATTTTGTCATTATTAGTTACCCAGCTAATGAAAACTTGTATACTGCTTAAGTTTGAGTTAGAAAGAAGACAGATCCTGCGACACTTGGGGGTATTCTGCATATCTCTTCCTTTTTGATCTTCATTAACAAAGCTTTTTAGACTCCAGCAGAACTTTTAAGTAAGGACTAAATTTAAGTAAGAAGTAAATCTGAAGCCATGCCTTGGGATTTCCATAACCTCAGAGTGTTCTCATTCCTTTCCTAGCCACACTCCAATATCATGGATGCAGAAGATAGCAGCTCTTAGAGGAGATTTTACCATGTTTATCAGACGAAATTTAATTTTTGACAATGTTGTTCTCCATTGACTATTTCTAGCCACTATAAACAAAGCAAATTTGACTTTACAGACTGGAGAAAGCGATCACATAGGTAAAGGTTTCCTAGTGTTACATTTTTTACTGTATTCCTGCACCTTACTTGTTTCAATTATGGTTCCTGGATGTAAATGAGATAAGTTTCCTACTCAATACCTTAAAATACTACTTATGCTGCTACCAAAACTTTATACTGTAAAAGTAATTGAAGCATCCTACACAACCTGTATTCATACTTTCTCAATTTGTGGGTTGTATGGTAATACAGAACATAGGCCAAGACCATATCGTCAGCTCATTGAAATATATTTGTCTTTGTTAACTTCATTTTAGGTCATCTGGGCATATGTCTGCTATGCTTCTGTCCTTCAACAGATCCTCTAATGGCATGAATCTTTTATCATAGAATTATAGAATCATTCAGGTTGAAAAAGACCTTTAAGATCACCAAGTCCAGCTGTTAACCTAACACTGCTAAGTCCAGCACTAAACCATGTCCCTAACTCCACATCTACACACCTTTTAAATACCGCCAGGGATGGTGATTCCACCACCTTCCTAGGCAGCCTGTTCCAATGCTTGACTACCTTTTCAGTGAAGAAATTTTTCCTAATATCCAATATAAACCTCCCCTAATGCAACTTGAGGCTGTTCTATCACTTGCTACTTAAGAGACTGACACCCACCTCCCTACAACCTCCTTTCAAGTGGTTGTAGAGTGCAAAAGGTCTCCCTTCAGTCTCCTTTTCTCCAGACTAAACAACCCTAGTTCCCTCAGTCCCTCCTTGTAAGACTTGTGCTCTAGACCCTTCACCAGCTTCATTGTTCTTCTTTAGACATGCTCCAGCACATCAGTGCCTTTCTTGCAGGGAAGGGCCCAAAACTGAACACAGTATTCAAGATGCGGCCTCACCAGTGTTGAGTACAGGGGGACAAACACTTTCCTAGTCCTGCTGCCACAATATTTCTGATATAAACCAGGATATTATTGGCCTTCTTGGCCACCTGGGCACACTGCTGGCTCATATTCAGCCATCTATCAAGCAATACCCCAACTCTCTCAGCCTGTCCTCATAAGAGAGGTACTGTAGCCCTCTGATCATCTTTGTGGTCCTCCTCTGGACTCACTTCAACAGGTCCATCTCCTTCTTATGTTGGGGGCTCCAGAACTGGATGCAGTACTCCAGGTGGTGTCTCACCAGAGCAGAACAGAGTGGGAGAATCACCTCCCTTGACCTGTTGATCAGGATTCTTTTGATGCAGCCCAGGATGCATTTGGCTTTCTGGGCTGCAAGTGCACATTGCTGGCTCATGTTGAGCTTCTCATCCACCAGCACTCCCAAGTCCTTCTCCTCAGGGCTGCTCTCAATCCATTCTCAATGTAGCCTGTGTTTGTGCCTGGGATTGCCTCAATTCATGTGCAGGACCTTGCACCTGGCCTGGTTGAACTTCATGAGATTGGCACAGGCCCCACCTCTCCAGCCTGTCAAGGTCCCTCTGGATGGCCTCCCTTCCCTCCAGCATGTCAACCACACCACACAGTTCAGTGTCATTGGTGTATCCGCTGAGGGTGCACTCTATCCCACTGTTTATGTCGTCAGGAAAATGTTAAACGCACTGATGTCAATACTGACCCCTGAGGAACACAACTTGTCACCAGTCTCCACTTGGACATTGAGTCGTTGACTGCAACTCTTGTCTCTCCAGTTCAGAGACAAGGATATCATGAGGGAAAGTGTCAAATGCTTTGCACAAGTCAAGATGGATGATGTCAGTTGCTTTTTCCTTATCCACCAATGCTATAATGCTGTAGTAGAAGGCCACAAAATTTGTCAGGAGTGATTTGCCCTTAGTGAAGCCATGTTGGCTGTCACCAATCACCTTCTTACTTTCCATGTGCCTTAGCATGTTTACCAGGGGAATCTGCTCCATGACCTTGCTAGGCACAGAGGTGAGACTGACTGGCCTGTAGTTCCCCGGGTCTTCCTTGTTTCCCTTTTTAAAAATGGAGGTTATGTTTCCACTTTTCCCTTCAGTGGGAATCTCACCAGGCTGTCATGACTTCTTGAGTATGACAGATAATAGCTTAGCAACTTCATCCGATTGTTCCCTCAGACCCATGAATGCATCTCATCAGGTCCCAGGGACTTGTGCACCTTCAGGTTCCTTAAATGGTCTCAAACCTGCTTTTCCGCTACAGTGGGTGGTTCTTCATTCTCCGTCTTTGCCTTCTGTGACTCGTGCAGTTTAACTAGAGCACTTGCTGGTGAAGACTGAGGCAAAAATGTCATTGAGTACCTCAGCCTTCTCCATGTCCCAGGTAACCAGGTCTCCCGTTTCCTTCTGAAGAGGGCCTGCATTTTCCCTACTCTTCCTTTTATCACCAGTGTACCTATAGAAGCTCTTCTTGTTGCCCTTGACATCCCTGGCTAGATTTAATTTTATCAATCAGGGCTTTAGCTTTCCTAACCTGATCCCTGGCTGCTTGGACAATTTCTCCCAGGCTACCTGTCCTTGCTTCCCCCCTCTGTAGGCTTTCTTTTTGTTCTTCAGTTGGTCCAGAAGCTCCTTGTTCATCCATGCAGTGTTGGATACCTGGAGAGCCAGGGGCACTTAGTGAACAATCCAGACCGAATGGAATTGTTGTGTTTTTGAGTAGCAGGCCTCAGGGACATCGATAAGGCCGTTTGTGAGAAAGTACTGAAGCTGCCTGTAAGAAAAATACTGAAGCCACCTGCGAGAAAATAATGAGGCCGTCTGTGAGAAAGTAATGAAGCTTCCTGTGAGAAAGTAAACGAAGCAACCTTGAGAAGAAGGAAAACAGCTGGCATACGTGACTGGGGGCTGAACGTGATACAGGGTGCAGGTGGAGAAAGCCGTGCGCGTGAACATAGAGACTTAACGAATCATACTTTAGCTAGGAGCGCGTGCATGATATAGTTAACCAATTAGTAGAGAGCTTGCGCATGATACGGAATTAGAAGGGCTATATTAACCGGGATGTATCAACAATAAATTGGCATTTGCTTGATCATATTGGTCGTCAGCAGTGTCCGTTTCTTCCGCGTCAACAGGTGGCGCCCGAACAGGGACCCTCAGATCGGCGTTGGTCATCCCGACGGAACCGAAATAGGAAAAGAAGAGGGGGCGGAAGCCGGTCGCAGGCGAGTGCTGCCCCGGCACTCGGGAAGTCGCTATAGCGCAAAAAGGTACGAAAGGTACAGAGGGAATCTCGTCTTGGCCAGGCGAGCGGCCGGGGAGGAGATGGGGTCCACACTGACCAAAGAGGAGTCAGCAGTGGTTAAGCTCCTCCAACATATGCTCTCTGCGAGAGGACTGAGTTATGACTCGGCCGTCCTAGAAGCTTTGCTGCAGTGGGCAAAGAAAAGGGAATTAATTCCCACAGTTGATGATGCTTTTGAACTCCCGACATGGGAAAAGATAGGAAAAGAGCTGTGGGATGAAGTAAGTAAAGGATCAAAGGAGGCGAGCAAACTCTCCACTATGTGGAGGCTAATTAACGAAACACTGATAAGCATGAAAGCCGAGCGTTCAGTTGCCGCATCTGCTTTTGCGGCCTTAACTCCAGCCGGCGGGTCCACCTCTGCTACTAGCATGCCGTTCTCGGGTTTAACGAGCCCTGCCGCCGCCCCGGCTCGTGCTGAGGGTGGGGGGGTTCGAGTCCCAGCAAGGACTGCAGGAGCTGCAGCCACAGCCCCTATAACTATAGATATACAAGCACCAGAAGGAAAAACTGCCGAAAGCCTTTCACCACCAGATGTACCACTACCAGGCACCCCGCCACACTGCGCCAGTACAGGCTCAGAGTCACGAGTCTTTTCGCCGACACCGACAGCTCCGGTTTATCCCCCATTACCACCTTCTTCCGTGCCACCACGGCATGAGGAGGAGGGGGATGAACATTCATCTGGCTCCAAGGACGCACAGCTGGAAGAGACGCTAAAAAGGCTGGAAGCCCTAGAGGTTCGCCTAGAAGCGTCACTGGGAAACTTGTCAACTCCTTCGCCTGTGCCACATCGAGACCTGCCAGCGTCCAACCTATTCGTTCCGAACGGAGCATCGGGTGAGATCAGTCCTTTTGCACCTTTACAAGGGACGCTGGCGGGAGGGGCCGGGGATTTGAATCCGATAGCACGGTGGAAAGAGGTGATTCGAGATGCTTTGATAGAAGGAGAGCCTTTTCCTATGGCATTTCCAGTTGTGACTGATAATACCGGGAGAAGTGTGTGGCAGGCATTAGATTGGAAAATATTGAAGGAAGCTAAAAATGCAGTTACTCAGTATGGGCTAAAATCATCATATACTCAAACTGTGTTGCAGCATATTTTTTTGTCACAGTTGTTAACTCCTTATGATACTAGAATGATTGTCCAGATGCTTTTGCTGCCGTCACAGCAGCTGCAGTTTTTTCAGCACTGGCAGACTGCTTGTGATAAGGCAGCTGCAACTCCTCGGCAACAGGGTGATCCATTATTCGGGGTGCAAACTCAAATGCTGATGGGAGCGGGACCCTACACACGATCTGATTGGCAAGCGCGATTTGCTACCGAAGTATTAGAACTGAGCCAAGATTTGGCTTATAAAGCACTTGCTAGGGTGCACGATGAAAAGTCCGGACCTGCCTTTACGTCAGTAAGGCAAGGTCCCACAGAACCATATGGGAAATTTATTGATCGGTTGCACGCTGCAATAATGGGTCACCCTGATCTGGATGATGACATGAAAGCAAAGTTCTTAGATATGCTTGCCTTTAATAATGCTAATGAAAAAACTAAGAGAGTCCTTAGTGTGCTGCCAAAAGGATCTAGTACAGGGCAACTGCTGGAAACTGCCGAGCGAATGGTAGAAGAAGAAAAGGCTACAGTCATGGCTGCTGTCGTAGGTGCAGCAGTTAAACCCTTGGTACCAAAAAAGCAGGCAAAAAGAAAGAACAAAAGGTGTTTTAGTTGTGGAAAATTGGGTCATTTCACTAAGGATTGTTTGCGATCGGGAAACAGGGCACGGAGCGCGTTCCACCCACGCGCAACGACACAAGTACAGGGTGCTTGGACCGCTGCGCGGCCGCCACAGTCGGCAGTGCCGGAGTGGACTTGGCAACAGCAGTAGATGTGACATTAACAACTTCAGAGGTTCAACTAGTTGATTCTGATCAGCAAGGACCGTTAGGGCATGGGTTAAGTGCATTACTTATAGGCCGTTCATCAGTGTCTCGAAAAGGCATATTTATAGTGCCTGGAATCATTGATGCAGATTATTGCGGGACTATAAAGATTATGGTGTATACACTAACACCACCCCTGACCATACCAGCACAATCAAAGATAGCACAATTGGTACCGTTTCATGCATGTGTTCCTCGGGCGCACTCGGTCGTCCGCGGCCGGGGAGGCTTTGGGTCCACCGGCGCGCCAAGTGTCTTATTGGCAATCGATATCGCCAGGGGAAAGCCAGAAGAAAAGGTCACAATTAAACATCCTAATGGACAATCCTTGGCGCTGTCGATGCTAATTGACACGGGTGCAGATGTTACCATTATTCCTGCAACAAAATGGCCCTGTAATTGGCCATTGGTACCGGCAGTTACTACTGTGGTAGGGGTGGGAGGCGCACAGCGCACGATGATCAGTAAATCAATAGTGTCATTTAATTTTCAAGATGGTACAGTAGTTACCACGAGGCCGTATGTAATGCACATGCCTATAGCTCTTTTAGGTCGAGACGTGCTGTCCCAAATGAAAGCCCAGCTTGTAACCCAGCCTTTTTAGGGGCGGCCATGGTCAAGCAGCCTGTTTTAAAACTCACCTGGACGACGGCAACCCCAGTGTGGGTAGACCAATGGCCGCTAAAGCAGGATAGGCTGCAAATATTACAGAACCTAGTACATGAGCAATTGGAAGCAGGTCATATTGTGCCATCTATAAGCCCTTGGAACACCCCCGTTTTTACTATTCCAAAAAAATCGGGTAGATGGCGACTGCTGCATGATTTACGTGCAGTAAACGCTGTCATGCAGGATATGGGAACTTTACAGTCGGGATTACCTTCCCCTGTAATGATCCCTGAAAATTGGGATTTACTTATTATTGATTTAAAAGATTGTTTTTTCACCATTCCTTTACATCCAGATGACGCAGAAAAATTTGCTTTCACGGTACCAACAGTTAATAAGCAGGAACCTGCTAAAAGGTATCAATGGGTGGTGCTACCCCAAGGCATGAAAAATTCCCCCACAATGTGTCAGAATTTTGTCGCATGGGCTCTGCAGCCATTTCGGCAAGAGCATCAGTCTTTGTTAATCTATCATTATATGGATGACATCTTAATAGCAGGCGAAAAAATGAATGCAGAAAAAATATTACAAGAGTTAATAAAAACTTTAGAGCCAAAAGGACTAAAAATTGCCCCTGAAAAAGTACAGCGTAAAGGCCCATGGCAATATTTAGGCTGGGTAATTACTGGAAGCACGGTGCGACCGCAAAAAATACAAATTCATACAGACATTAAGAACCTCTCAGATGTTCAGAAATTGTTGGGAGACATACAGTGGGTAAGATCCATCACTGGAATCACTAATGATGATTTAGCTCCTTTAATGCCCCTGTTGGGAACTACGACCAAACCAAATGAACGGCGAACTTTATCAGTAGAACAGAAACAGGTGTTAGACCAGATTGTAGAAAAAATTCTAACAGCTACCACACAAAGAAAAATTAATGATTTACCTTTACAGTTTTTGATTGTTAATTCGTCACCAAAGCGACAACATTTAATAGGGCTCATAGTGCAATCAGAAGAACAGCACATTAGAATTTTGGAATGGGTATTTCTATCTTACCAACCCAAAAACACAGTTTGTACAAGGGTCGAGCTGTTAGCTAACATGATTATAAAAGGCAGAAGAAGGATTTTGGAATTGTCAGCTCAAGAACCTACAAGGCTATTTGTACCTATAGCTCAAAATTATTTGGACTGGCTGTTAGCAACTTCAGAGATGCTTCAAGTCGCTTTAGCTGACTACCCAGGTGCTGTAACTAATCATTATCCTTCAGCCAAACTTTTGTCACTGTTGCAAAATCAAGACTTTGAAGAAGCCCCTCGCAGGTCGGAAGTACCGGTAGAAGGACTCACAGTATTTACAGATGCTGGGAGGAAATCTAAACGAGCTGCCATCGCTTGGTACAGTAATAACCAATGGAATCATCAAATTCTTACAGGTTACATCACGGACTCCCTGCAGACGCTTGAACTGAGAGCAGTGGTGTGGGCCTTTCAACAGTGGCACGATGAGCCTCTAAATGTTGTTTCAGATTCATTATATGTGGTGGGCACGACACAGCGTTTAGAACGTGCCATGATAAAAACAGTAAAAAATAATACTTTGTATATGTTATTGATGCAGCTGTTGTTTTTGCTAAATCAACGCAGAGAACCTTATTTTATAACACACATTCGCAGTCATCAGTTTAACCAAGGCTTGTCTATAGGAAACAACATAGTAGACAAGCTAGTCGCTGCTGCATGGAAAAATCAAACGGTTAACCTGTTTGAGCAGGCTCGTTTATCTCATAATTTCTTACATCAATCTGCTAAAGTGCTAGCGAAACAATTTGATTTAAAATTCTCAGATGCTCGAGGAATAGTGCAGTCCTGCCCTGCTTGTCAAAAATCAGGAGTTGGTCTAGGCCTTGGGGTCAACCCTCGAGGTTTAGGTGCCTTGCAATTATGGCAAATGGATGTTACTCATATTGCAGAATTCGGACGTCAGAAGTATGTGCATGTCAGTATTGACACTTACTCGCATGCAATATGGGCCACTGCTCAAACAGGGGAAACAGCCAAACATGTTCTGAAGCATATGCATGCTGCCATTGCCGCACTAGGAGCTCCTCAAGAAATCAAAACTGACAATGGCCCTGCATATGTTTCGCAAACGTTTGTACGCTTTTGCCAACTATGGGGTATTCGCAGAATAACAGGTATTCCTCACTCCCCTACAGGCCAAGCCATTGTAGAGCGTGCACATGCCACCTTAAAATCGCTTTTGCAAAAACAAAAAGGGGGAGAGCCGGCACCCTCTGAAAGGCTTGCAAAAGCGCTTTATGTGCTAAATTATCTGAGATTAACAGGAGACCGTGAATCTCCTCCAATTGTAATTCATCATATGTCATTGCAATCTGGACTGCAGAAAAGTGATTCGGTGAAGGTGCAATACCGGGATTTAAAAACTGGGGAATGGAGAGGTCCGGCAGAAGTGAAAATGACCGGTCGAGGTTATGTTTGTGTTTTGACAGACGAAGGACCACGATGGGTTCCAAGTCGATGGGTGAAACCTTGGAAGGAAGACCTGGGACAGCAGGATGCATCATCATCATCCTCCTGATGCTGGTAACTGGGTGTGTTGGTGAGACTGTAGACTTACATCGTATTGACCCCAGACCAAACATGTGGCTGACATTTGCCAACATTACAAACCAATCATCGTTTTGTGTGTCAATGGCTACTCCTGCTGATCCTTTTCGTACGTGTCTGATTGGTACTCCCTATTGGAATCCGGATGACTGGAAAGGATGGGTCAATAATCACACTGTTTTGAATGAGACTGTGGTGAATCAAACATGCCACGCAAAGATGGAGTGTGCCAGCCTCCGCCCTGGACAGAAACCGGTGTGTTGTTCTGGGAATAGCAATCAAATTGGAATAGCTGCAGCATTGGTGATTAGGCATTTAAATCACAGTTTGCCTTGGGATCCACAAGAATTAGATCTAATGGGATCCTTAAATGGTTCAGGGTCTTGTTTTATGCTGGGAGGTCCCCTTTTTACAGAAAAGGGGGTAAGTACAGCATGGAACAGGAACCAATGGACTGATGTAACTAGTAAAATGACTGACGCCCAAGGAAAACCTGTGTATACTTATCAAAACAGCTCAGGAGATTATTGTAATGGAGCAGTGGGAGCAGAAATCAAAGGTTCAAAGATGCCTCTTTGGGTGAATGACACGGCCAAGGCCATACCCCCGGGATACTTCTTAATTTGTGGGGATCGGGCCTGGTCAGGAGTGCCAAAAGGGGCTATAGGAGGACCATGTTATTTTGGAAAATTGATAATGTTTGCTCCATCTATGAAAGTATTGCGAAATCGTACTCGAGCAAGGAGATCACTAAAAGTATTAGCTCCCAACTGTGACGGCAATTTAACCCTAATGGGTACAGCTGAGCGTATAGCATTATCTATATTTGTTCCTTGGGCGGCATCTGCAAAAGCTTTAGCTAGCTTAAATAGATTAGCTTGTTGGGCACAAAAGCAAATGAATTTAACCTCTAGCATGTTATCGGGATTGTTAGAAGACATGGATAGTATGCGTCATGCTATTTTGCAGAATCGGGCAGCCGTTGATTTTTTGTTATTAGCGCATGGACATGGATGTGAAGATTTTGAAGGTATGTGTTGCATGAATATTTCTGATCACTCTAAATCAATACACTATCAGTTGGCAGAGTTACACCGGAACATGCATGCAATACAGGTGGAAAATGGACTTTCGGACTGGCTAAAATCATTGGGAGTCACAGGTTGGCTAAAAGATTTGATAGTACATGGGCTGGTAATATTAGTGGCTTTGCTGTTGGCACTAATGGTATTGGGGTGTATTTTAAAATGCTTTGTGAAAGTTATGGAACGTATGATAACTGGGGTCTGGATTGTTCAAAAACAAAAAGGGGGATTTGTTGGATACCTGGAGAGCCAGGGGCACTTAGTGAACAATCCAGACCGAATGGAATTGTTGTGTTTTTGAGTAGCAGGCCTCAGGGACATCGATAAGGCCGTTTGTGAGAAAGTACTGAAGCTGCCTGTAAGAAAAATACTGAAGCCACCTGCGAGAAAATAATGAGGCCGTCTGTGAGAAAGTAATGAAGCTTCCTGTGAGAAAGTAAACGAAGCAACCTTGAGAAGAAGGAAAACAGCTGGCATACGTGACTGGGGGCTGAACGTGATACAGGGTGCAGGTGGAGAAAGCCGTGCGCGTGAACATAGAGACTTAACGAATCATACTTTAGCTAGGAGCGCGTGCATGATATAGTTAACCAATTAGTAGAGAGCTTGCGCATGATACGGAATTAGAAGGGCTATATTAACCGGGATGTATCAACAATAAATTGGCATTTGCTTGATCATATTGGTCGTCAGCAGTGTCCGTTTCTTCCGCGTCAACAATGCAGGCCTCCTGGTGTTTTTGCCTGACTTCCACTTTGTTGGGATGCATCACTCCTACACTTAGAGGAGGAGGTAATTTAATATTAACCAGCTTTTCTGGGCCTCTCTTCCCTCCAGGGCTTTATCCCATGGTGCACTGCTAAGTAGATCCCTGAGAGGCCAAAGTCTGCTTTTTTGAAGTCCAGGGTAGAGAGCTTGCTGTACACCCTACAGATCTTGAACTCCACCATTTCATGGTCACTGAAGCCAAGGCTGCCCTTGAGCTCCACATTCTCCAAGAGCCCCTCATTGCTGGTGAGAACAAGGTCCAGCATAGCAGCTCTCCTCATTGACTCCTCTATCACTTGGAGAAAGAAGCTATCATCCATGCATTCCAGGAACCTTCTGGATTGTTTGTGCCCTGCTGTGTTGTCCTTCCAACTGATTTCAAGGTGGTTGAACTCCCCCATGATGAGCAGGGCTTGTGAACATGAGGTTGCTCCTATCTGTCTATAGAAGGGCTCATCCATTCAGTCTTCCTGCTTGGGTGGCCTATAGCAGACCCCTGCTATAATGTCACCTGTCCCTGCTTTCCCTCTAATCCTGACCCATAAGCTCTCCGTTTACTCCTCATCCATACCCAGGCGGAGCTTCATGCACTCCAGCTGGTCACTGACATAAAGGGCACCACCTCCTCCTCATCTACCCTGCCTGTCCTTCCTAAAGAGCCTGTATCCCTTCATTCCAACACTCCAGTCATAAGAACCATCCCACCATGTCTCCATGATGCCAATAAGACCATAGCTCTGCAGGCATGCACATGTCTCTAACTCTTCCTGTTTATTCCCCATGCTATATGCGTTCACATACAGACATTTACTTTGGGCCCCTGATTAAGCTGACTTGTTGACTAGAGAGGCTGGAATTCCTTTGTGCTGCTTTTCAGGTGCTCTTCTGCTGACCTGGAAACTTTCTCCAGGCTCTGAGTATCTGTTGCTGGCACTGGTATCAAACTGGTAGGAGTTGGATGGATTGAGGTTCCTTTCTCCCGGCAATATTAATTTAAAGTCCTCTTCACCAGCTTGGCAAGCCTATGACTGAAGATGCTCTTCCCCTTCTCTGGCAGATGGACCTCATCATTCTCCAGTAGACCAGGCTTCTCAAAGCAATTCCCATGTTCTAAGTAACCAAACCCTAGCTGTGGAACCAGACCTGTAACAATTTGTTGATTCACTAGATTAGACTGGCCCTTTCAAATCCCTTCCCTTTGACTGGGAGGACTGATGAAAAAACTGCCTGTGCTCCAGTGTCCCTTACCACTACTCCAGGGCTCTGTAATCCTTCTTAATACTCCTAAGATTGCTTCTGGCTTTATCACTGATGCCCACGTGAAACAACAGCAGCGGATAATAGTCAGTGGACTGTACGAGGCTTGGTAGTCTCTTGGTGACATCCCTGATACAAGAACCTGGTAAGCAGCATACCCCTCTAGAGAGTGCGTCAGGTCGGCAGATGGATGCCTCCGTATCTCTCAGAAGACAGTCACCCACTACTATTACCCATCACCCTTTCTTAGTTGCACTGATCGTTACACAGGGAGCAGATTTGGCTGCCTTACTCAGCTCCAGCATCTCTCCTGATGTGCTGCGTCTTTCCTCTTCAGTCTGCAGAGCAGTGAAGCAGTTCTGCAAGGACACCTCAGATTTCGATGAAAGTCTCTTCCTCCTGCTGGCCCTTGCCTTTGCAAACTTCCATTTCTCTGCATCCTTGGCTCTCCTCCCTTCTGCATGTGTTGGTGGGGGAGTTTTTGGCTGTTTGGCCAGGGGCTGTGATTCCAGTGCAGACTGCGCTTAGAACCAACTATCTAACTCCTTCTCAGCCTCCCTGATGCCACACAGTCTCCTGACCGCCTCCTGCAGTTCAGCCACCTGCCATAGGAGCTCCTCCACCTGGACACACCTTCTGCAGGCAGGGCTGCCGCCTGTCCTTGCCCCAGGAGAAAGTTCCAGGCACTTCCTGCAGCCTGAGGTCTGCACAGAAGCCTTTCCCTAAGCAGCTCTGTATGTGGATGCATCGACCACTGCTGGGGTAGCTGGTGCAGACCTCTCAGCCGGGGCTGCAGCCCTTGCTCTCAGATGAGTGCCCACCATTCTGCCTTGAGAGTCAGGTAGGACGAGTGCCCTTGACATATTCAGATGGTCACAGATGCCCAGACGTGGGGTTATGTGTACTTCAAGTCTCCCACCCGGCCAGTGGAATGCCCCTCCTTCGTAGAAGCGCTCTCCCTGTGTGCCCTATCCTGTGACCTGTCACACCACACCCTTGCTGCTGCACCATGCCCTGGTCGCTGGCAGTCCCTAAGGGCTTCCTTCACATGGACTGGAGGGGCTTCCTTTATATGGTGGAGGCTGCTGTTGCCCCTGGCCCCGTTCAGGTCTCGTCAGCCACTGTCGCATGAGCTGCTGGCTCCTGGCAGCTCTCTCACCTCACCCTGAGGTTCCCGGGTTCAGGAAATCCCAATATGCACTGTGCTAGGGCATTTGGCTGTGGATCACGCTGACACTGGAGCTGATGTCAAGGTGACTGAGTGCTAGTTCTGGTTACACCCCGTTTAAATCTCCTGTCGTTGCTCCTGGCCCTGCCCAGATCTTATCAGCTGCTGTCACACTAGCTGCAGGCTCCTTATATTATTCTCACATTAAGCTACAGCATGCCTTGTATAAAATTTGCTTTCCAAAAATCCTAAACTGTACATGAGCTGGAAGAGGCTGCATTTCCCAAATACATTATTCTGCTACCTCTAAAGCTAAGAGATCCATCCTGACCTAAAGGCTATCGAAATCTAGATCACAAATCTCACTGAGTACAAGGGATACTGTGCAAAGCTTTCCTAGACAGTGTCCCTTAAATGCTGCTGGCTCATTTACCATCTTTGGAGAAAAATGCAATGATGGATGAGGCATCAATGTGATGTGCCAGCCCTATTATAAATGTATTTGTAAAGTCGTAAGAGTGGTTGCTAGATGACCCATTTTCAGACTTAACAGCCAGTTCAGGCCAAGAAAAGCAAAAAAGGTCCCTCATCTTTCAGACTAAAGACCAGGGAGAAGGATGAAACTGTAATATTTTTAAATCCTATAAATCATGGAAAGCTCGATTTTTCTCTTTATACATTAATGCATTAGCATTACATACTGGGTACAGTTCTGTCAATTATACAGAGACCTCTGAAGACAAAGTTTCAGTTTAAAGTTCTAGAACTGGGGGCTTTACCAGAATACTATTTTTTTTTTTCCTGCAACATTGAACAATATTATCATCTGTCAACTTCCTTTTTCCAAGAAAAAAAAATCATTTCAGTTGTATTTCTCACATGTCACTTTTCATTATATCTCTTATATAAGTAAGAAAGTAGCATAAAAATCCCCTAAAACTAAACTAACAATAAAAATAAATGAAATTGACAGCAACATTTTAAGATTCTACCTTAAAAATAATCACAAACCTATTGTGGTTTTTTTTTTTCCTATAGGTAAAATCTATTTTTCGTTCAATTTGGCTTATTTTTAAATTAATGTTTTAAACTTCAAAATTTTTGCCCAGCATGGTGTTGTGGTTTTATTTAGTGAGGGGGGGCCTAAGGCAGTAGCTTCTGTTGGAAACTGCTAGAAGTCGCTCCCCTTTGTTCAGTGGACTCGGCCAGGTCTAGGGCGGACCTGCTGCTGGCAAGGCCACGCCGATTGGTAGCAGAATGTCCCGTGATAACGCCTCTGTGATAACATATTTAAGAAGGGGAAAACAGGAAAAAAAAAAAGAGAAGAGAAGAGAAGATGTGAAGAAGCTGAGCGGGGGCAAAGGTGCAGAGGGGGAGGCACAGGCCTCATAGGCCTTGCAGGCCTCACCCTCTGGCCTCTTGCCAGGCGGCTGACTGGATCCGACTCGGCCCGGCCTGGCTGCAAGAAGTGGAGAGGAGATGAGCTGGATGATGTGAAGAGATTCTGAGAGGCATCACCAGCCTGGTGTGAAGAACTTTTCTTGTGAGAGCAACAGCTGCAGACACCAAGGTCAGTGAAGAAGGAGGGGGAGGAGTAATGCGTGTCCTGGCCAAGATTCCCCTGCAGCCTGTGGTGATGACCATGGTGGAGCAGGCTGTCCCCCTCCAGCCCATGGAGGAACAGAGATCCACCTGCAGCCCATGAAGGACCCCACACCGGGGGAGGTGGATGCCTGAAGGTGGTTGTGGCCTGTGGAGCGCCCGCGCTGGGTCAGCCGTTCTGGAGAGACTGCACTCCGTGGAAGAGATGACCCACGCCAGAGCAGCTTCACGAAGGACTGTGGCGTATGGGTGGGACACCACAACGGAGCAGGGGAGGAATGCGAGGAGTTCTTCCTCCGACTATGAAGCAGCGGCGTAAAACGACGCGTGATGAACTGACTGCAACCCCCACTCCCTCTTCCCCGCCCTGTGCCGCCCTGAGGGGAAAGGTGGTAGAGATAATGTTAAGCCTGGTAAGAGGGAGGAGTGGGGGGAGGTTATCTTGTTCTCTGTCTTATTCTCCTGCTGTTTGTAGTAATAAATGAATAGTTTTCCCCAAGTCGAGTCTGTTCTGCCTGTAACAGTAACTTTAAGGATTTCTCCCCGTCCTTATCTCAAACCTTGAGCTGTTTTTCTTATATTATCTCCCCCTATTTTCTTGGAGGGTGCGTAGAGAGAGACTGCTTAGTTTGGTCCGGATCGGGCCTGATCTACAACACATGGTGACAGAAAAGAGACACTGCTGAAAAAAAAAAGGAAAAATTCAAAAACCACTACACAAGTCAGAAGCAAAGACTAGATGGAAGTACAAATGCCATCTTTCCATCCTGATCTTGAAATAATTTTTCCTCGCCTTTTTTTCTCAGGGTTTATCTAACTAAAATGGGAAGATGAAAGCGTGGAAACACATTTGTTATGTTTTGTTTTGTTTTGTTTTGTTTTTTACCAGCCACAAAATAGACTTGTTTGAGGAAAAAGAAAGCCTCACTACTTTAAATGTAAATACTGCTTTCTTGTCCTGGTTCTGGCTAGGACAGAATTAATTTTCACCTGAGTTGGGAGAGGAGCTGGAGCTGGTGGCACCTGTGGCTAGGGGACACAGCTGGGATAGTTTACTAACTAGCAGACAGCTGAGATAGTTTACCCAAGTTAGTTAAAGGGCTGTTCCATTCTATGTGACATCATGCTCAGTATATAAAGTGGGGACTGGGCTGAAGGGAGGTTCCTGCTACTCAAGAGGAAGGATTTTTCCAGTATGTCAAGAGGGTCTACAGGAAAGAGAGGGAGAAACTCTTCAGTAGGACCTGTTGTGACAGGACTAGTGGTAATGGTTTCAAAACAGAGAGAGGTAGATTTAGATTAGATATTAGGAAAAAATTTTTTACACTGAGGGTTGTAAAACACTGGAACAGGTTGCCCAGAGAGGTGGTGGATGCCCCATCCCTGGTAACGTTCAAGGCCAGGTTGGATGAGGCTCTGAGCAACCTGATCTAGTTGGAGATGCCCCTGCTCCTTGTGGGGCGGTTGGACTTGATGCCCTTTAAAGGTCCCTTCCAACACAAACCATTCTATGATTCTATTTCAACCTAGAGTAGATGCTTCCGCAGCCCTGGTTCATGAGATGCACTCCCTCATCTTTGTTTTGTATTAAAGTACAAACTGTCCTCAGTTTCCTTTGGAAGAAAACTAGGTGGTAGTTGAGAACAAGCCAACCTAATGGAGCAGGTGGCTGCTGATTCATGACTATTGAGTACACTGGCCTTGCACTGAAGAAAGTACACTCACCTCTACTGTCTTTGCAAGTTATTTTGTCTAACACCTAAATCAGGAAAAAAATCAGAATTATTTTAAATACACTTAAATCATAGAGTCTGTGGGAAGTTTAAGAAATGTCACACATAATGTTTCTCCTTCCAGAGAAAAATATTTTCAAAACATTGACACTAAAAATCAATCATGAGATTAAATGCATGGTAAAGAAAGAGACGGTATAAACAACTAATGGATTAAAAGTGGAAAGAAATAGTGCACAAAGCTCATATAAATAAAACAAACAAAAAAAAAACGATTCACTATAAACTCATGCATCTATGCAACTGAGGAGAATCAAGCTGGCCTTTGCTGAGCTTCTTTGAGTATTAAATAGTGTGTAATTAGGAAAGAAACAAAGAGATGAGGAAATTGCATTTTAATGCCTTTCTGTGTTAATAAATAATAGATATGACAGTCAGAGTAACTACGGAACTGAGACACATGGGAAAATGAAAGACGATGACAGGAACGAAGCTGTGATGCCTTCGTTATTAGCAGTGATTGTGCATATTAGCATGAGTGTGTGGGAAAGCTACACATTCTTTCTGAAGTGCACTTTAAAAAAAGTGAGCCTGATTAGTGATTTTGTTTTAAAGTCAAGTGCAATAAAAAAGATTGAAGATTCTTCCTCATTCTTCTCCCCTAACAAGAGAAGCCTTATATATTTACAGTGGTGGAACACAAGATTCTAGGAGCTCATAGGTTGAAGGGAGGTTTTCATAGTACCTAACTTCAGGCACCTAACTTCAGCACTTACATTAGTGTAATAGGCTTCCTAGATTTCCTGTGTAATTAATGGAGATGGACAGGCTCCTCCAGAGGGTAATTCAGAGCAAGAACCTAACCAAGGTGACCTGAATTGTTCTCCACAGGAGCATCTCTCTGACTACAGTGAGAGTTCAGGTCATTTCCCAGTCAACTTCTCTGGATCATTAAGGTGCCTAAAGTTAAGATCCTTGAATATCTCCCCCTCCTCACCCTAGATGACCAGATGCCGGGCTCTAGGACACAGAGGAGCAGCATGCACGTGCCTGCAAACACATGAAAAGGAGCAAAAGGGCAAGGCTAGGAAAGGGATTGGAGAAAAAATTTCTGCACAGGGCCAAGTGAATTCCCAGACTAAATTCTGTTTTCTTTGGATCTTATCTTCATCTAGGAAGGAATAAACTAGAAAGATTAATTGAAGACTACCTTGAGATTTGTGCTGTCAGGGTCAAGGGGAGAGGGACTGCATTGGAAGTTAGATCCTCTACAGGGATGCCTGGGATTTCTGGGGACAGATGGCGTCCAGGGGCACAGCTGCGTGCTACTAGCTTGCTGTGGCAAACCTTCTGTGAAAGAGAGATTCCTACCAAAAAACTTTCCTTGATCCATTAAATAAAATCTATGTCCCAGACGATGGTCTCAGGAACTGTAGCACCGATTTGCTTGTGTATCCATTTAAAACACACGTTTCTCATACTTGTAACCCAGAGTGAGGACGTTTCATTTTGTAAGCAAGCCTTGATTAGATGCATTCTCTGAAAGTGTTTACAGTTTGTTGCTGTAATTATTGTAGAACAGTGTTTTACTCAAGGCATTTTTGAATACAAGTGAAGACATTCTAAAACAACCTGGGGATTTTCTTCCCTGGGAAGTATTCAGAATTTACCTGCCAAGTGCTGCAATCAGCAGCATTTGCTTTGCTTGTGTACTGCTATGAAGCAGGGATAAACCAGCTCTGGCAGGGGTGATGGAGCATTCTCTAGAGAAGGCATAAAATAGAAAAATCTGCTCAGATTTCACCCACCATTCCCTTTCAGTTCAATTGCAGAAGCTCCCCAGAGCACTGTAGGGCAATTCTATACTGCTATTTCAGCAGCAGTGCCAAGTTCGGATCCAGCTTTGCCAGGTAAGCAGCTTGAGACAGTTGCATCTGCACTGCCTTAGCCTGTCGCTGGCTCTCGTTAGCTGTGCCCCCTCTGTGCTTCAGTTGGAGCAACCTGACCTCTCCAGATATCCTACTATCCATGTCCTGCACCTGCTTTCCTAGCAGATATATGTTCCAATCTGACTTGTCCCCAGAGTCTTGCCCGCCTCAGTCTATTAAGATTGACACAAAATATGCTGCTCGGGAAGCCTGATATTTGCAGAAATGTGGAGCAGGTCTATGAGAGTTATTTCGGAGTACCTAGTTGCTTATGTGCTCAGGTCTGACACACCAGGAGTTGGAGGTCCCTTGGATCTTTCTATGTTTTTGCCATCAAGAACCACTATAGTGTTCCTCAGTGGGAGATGTCCTACTTAAATCAGTGACAATTTAGGGCAATTTAGGAAATTGTCTTGTATGACCAGATTATAGTCAGAGTCTTCTCTTAGCAGTGAGAAGGGACTGGCCTCTGCAGTCTAATCTGGCTTCCACTACTGGCAAGGCATCAGCTTGGAGAGAGGAAAGCTGCTGTCAATGTCACGGTGACGGAAGGAGGCAATCAGTCATGTGCTATTCCTATAGAAAGAACATAAAATGTATTGTGATTTGTTCAGTGCGCTTGCCCTGAGGGCTGCTGCGTCTCTGACAGAGCTTCTTGGAGAAGGGAAGAGGGTGCTGAAGTGATTCTAAGGGATCCTGACCATCTGGCAGCTTTGTGGGCCTTTGCTAGAAGTCTTATCTCACCAACAGACTTACTGAAATCTCCTAATCTCTGTTTCCGATCCATGGGAAAAGTCTGGCTTGAAGGCTCATAAGGACACAGGTTTTTGAATACTATCTTCAGAATGTTATTCCAGCATGTATTTTCTATCCAGCCCTCCTGCACCATCCTTGGGGCACAAAGTAATGCTGTCTTCAAAACTTGACTCTTAGGCTCTAGCACTCAGCTATGGCTCTCTCACCCCTAATTACATCTTTTGGGGATAAAGATCTTCCTTGCTGCCTCAACAAATAAAGACAACTGAAACACATCTGGGGTGTGATAGTTCTGGCTCTTAAGGTAGGTCATCCTGAGTTTCTAACTCTTGAACATCTGTGTTTTCTCAATTTTGATCTTCACCAAGGCCTGGAAGATGATTCTTTTTTACCCTCAAGATTTTGAATGAGAACTGTGGTGTCTTTGGTGCCCAAGGTAGCTGTCCAGCCACTATAAAACTAGAATGTTCTCTAAGAAACAAGAAGTCTAGCTCCTAAATGTGGTGGAGGATGAAGCAGCTGAGCAGTGAAGGAGGAGATGCAAGGGTAGTGGCATTTAGTAGGACTGCATGGCTGCAGGGGCATGTTTGGAGGAGAAATAAGCTAGCAGTATACCAGTCACCTATGTACTGCTGATGAGGAGAAGACTCTGAATCAAGAGTATCTGCCAAGGGAACCAGCTTCCTCACTCCAGAGTGAAAGGGTAACATAACACATGACTTCATATCTAAGCTAATGTGATTACATAGCTATGCCAATAGGTTTCCCTCCTGGCTGCCACCCAAGAGGCCTGCTTGTAACTTCAGTTCTGAAATGTCAGAGTAAAACATTCTTCCACTGTGACTATTGTCTAAGGTCATCTTTCTTTTGGATGTCACTTCTTTAACTTACTTTCACTCTCTTAAAACATAAACCCTTCATAGCATAGAACTGCCTACCTTTTACTTTTTCATCCCCTTTTCCCTCCTAACCCATCCGTTTCTCCCACTGCAGGTGAGATAGAAACAATATAGAAAATTGTGGTGGATTAGCCTTGTCAAACAGTCAAATGCACACCCAGCTGCTCACTCGCTCCCTCTTCTCAGTGGGGTAAGGGAAGAAAAAAGGATGAGAAAGCTCACGAGTCCAGATAAAGACAGGAATATTGCTTACCAGTTACCATCATGGGCAAAACAGACTCAACCTGTGGGAAAAAAAAAAATTAGTTTATTGCCAATGTAAATAGCGTCCTTTGTGGAGCTAGCTGGAACTGGCTGTGTCCACCACAGTGTAGCCTCTAACCTCCTCCCACAGAGGTCATCTTTACAGCCCCTCTGGTACCAAAACCTTGCCACATAAACCCTGCAGAATAATACTAAAATAATAATTAACACTTGCTTATTAATTTGAATATATTCAAGTCTAATATACCTACCTAGGCATACCTACCTTAAGGTTTTAATTTAGATCATCTGCTGAACTAAGGAAAACTCCATCTTTTCCCCATGCTATCTTCTGTTTTGCATCACAGACTGGTCTCAGAGCAGGTGAACAGGATTTGTTTTGGATGAGACTGAACTGGAATATGGCCTTTAGCCACAAAACAAACACAGTCCAGCTGCAAGTGGGCGCTCACTCCATGCAAACAGTCTAAAGCTGGTCTGAAGGAAGTGTGTCCTGGAAGATCTATAGTGCAGGAATCAGATCCCCAGCACCAACTTCCTTGCCCTCCACAACTTCTCTTACTGGGGTACACTACTTGACAACATAGGTATAGCCTATGTTGTATGTTATGTGTGATATTATTGTTGTTTATTTTTAAAATTAGTTCTAACTATTATTTTTGGGTTTTCAAACTGTTATTTCCCTCTCTCACCAATATAAAAAGAAGAGCCTCTATGAGTTTACTCAAGAGCCACACTGCAGGAAATTTAAACATAATGCTTCTCTCTTCTTTGTTTATAATACATGTCATTGTCACGCCTGTGTCCACCAGACATATGTACTGGAGGTTAGGAAACAGAGATACTAGGGAATCTGTAATATAGTTTAAATGATGTTTGCTAGTCAATACTGTAGGAGAGAGACAGACACTGGTGAGGAAGGAAGTTTCCTTCTGCACTAGAAAAGCACTAGAAAGCCCTATACATCTTTCCCTAAAACTATAGCATCGTGTAACATTTAGGGAGTGATGGATTAATATTATGCTCCACATTTTTGTGCAGGAGACATCCATAGTCCATGGAAGAGACTAAATTAGTTTGCTAAGCAAATGAGTGTTCGTAATACAATAGCACCTCGAGGTCTCAATTAATTATCTCTATTGTATTATGCACTGTATGAATTCACTCTAAAACACAGTTCCTATAAATACCTTAAAGGAAGATTCTGAAGCATCTTTTCTGTTGTCTTAATTTTTCTTCCCCTCAAGCTGGACATAGAAGAGAAGTAAGCTAAAATTAAATTTTGAAAATTTGACCCTATACATTCTCTAATAAAAAGGAAGAATGATCAAAATTGTCAGAAACCCTCATGTCCTGTCTCCCGGTACTACTATTGTAGCCACCAAATCAGAGTAGAACATTTCACAATATGAAAAGTGATATGAATACTTTTAGGTAGAGATTTCCTGAGAAAGCTTTTTAAAGGCTTTTTCATTTGATACAGTATTTAGTTTTCCTAAATAAAAATATATTTATGTTACAGAAGCATTTTAATGAATTGCAAAGATACTTCAGCACTAGAAGAGGCTGTTTAGCAATGTCCGAAAGGGATGGGAACTAGATGTGACATTTAGAAATTATCCTAATTCTCCATTTCACATAGTGACAGGTTTTGTTTAAGGGATACCTAAAAACCGCTGAAAGCACTGCTGCTGCTCTTGTCAGTGAAACAACCAAACCAACTGAAACCAAAATAAGTTGCCTATGGGAAAGAAATAAATGTGAAGTACATGAATGCATAGTGAAATGCATGGCAAGAACTACCTGACTATCTAAAGAAGAAGAAAGAAAAAATATTCACAGCTGCAGATGCTGACAAATCTAGTAAAAACAAATTCAAATCACTGTTGTCTGTAATGAACTCATTGCTAGCCTCAAATTAAGCTTTTTATGAACCCAGTTTCTATTTCACATTTAAACTCATTTATAAAACCTGGTGTATTCTGACACTTCCCCACACTAAACCAGTAACCTGCTGTGCCTGTAACCCGTGCTGGAAGCTTCCTTCTGCCATGGGTTTCAGTCCTGGGGTCACAAAGAGGCCAGGAGACTTTCAGGAGCAGCGTAATGGAAAGATGTGTCACTTCAGCACAGCAGCTGGTGGCCACTGATACCACCAGAAAATCTTGGGGGTGCTGAGCAATTTTCCACTTCTCAGTGTATGGGATTTTCTTCACAGTCAAGAGATTTTCTCTGTGTGGTGACTCCCAGGCTGAAGACAGAAAAAGGATTTAACCTTTTTTTGGGAAGTGATGCAAGAGAAGCTTTTCATGTTTTAAGGCACCTTAAATTTAATCAAAAGGAAAAGAAGGGGGAAACAGTTATCTATGTCTCCTACATTGCATCAAACCTCATTTTCAGAGAGGCTTCTTATTAAAGAGCTCACTCTTCCCATCAGAAATCGGATGCCAAAGATGAATAACATTCTAATTTTAAAAGGTCTTTAATGTCTTACTAAGGCAGGCAGTCTTTCTTGGTCTATGTTTTGGAGCACTATAGCCCTTAGTGGTTTCAGAGAGAATTTTTCCATTAGTCTCCAGCTCTGAAGTATCCTGATTAGACCTAGAAGTCAGGCAAAAAGTAAAAGGAATACTGCTTCTCCCTGTGCAGAAACCCTCTCTTTAAGGTACTCTGCTAACAATATAAACACACTTGGATTTCCTGATAATTAAGGCTTTGCTTTTTTTACTTCATTTACCTCTTTTATTTTTTTTTTTTTAAAGGGCCACAATACACCTCTGTCTACTGCCTTTCCTCTTACAGCAAGCAATTTAGGCTTTCTTAAGTCAAAATAAAAACCAGAGACAGCTGGATCACAATCTCAAAGACAGGACTTATAATTTCCCACAAATGTGGATGATTCATGTCTAGACCTATACCAAACATGTACACTTCAAAGCAGTTGGTGAGACTTCGTGAGCTTAAGTCCAAAGACGGAGGCCCATGCTAGCAAGTGTTTCTCACACACAAAAAAAAAAAAAAAAAAAAAAAGTTGAAAGTCAAGTAGAAAAGGTTGGTCATTATGTACAATCTTTAGAGGAGGTATGAATACAAGAATATGAGAAGAGCAATTAACACACTCCATTACTCCACAAGGTAACTCAATACAGCACAGTTGATTTCAGCAGAAGTATGCTAGGTTATGACAGCTGCAGAATCAGCTCTGCAGTTGGCTTACCAACTTAGTGCAAATAACCTTATTGGAAATACAATAATGGAGTTAGAGAGATATCATAATCATTCAGAGGCATGGTCCTTCTCTTCTCCAGTGAAGGAAATCAAAGTCCCAGGACCTTTCTCAAGCAAGGACATTGCAGGGAGGGCAGCAGAGCCAGTGCAATGGAAAGCAGCAAGATGGGGCGGGTGACATTAACATCTTATGTTAGCTTACAGCAGCAAAACAATTTTCTGTCAGTGTGTAAAGGCCTGGGCAAACTGCTCAGAATTGTACCTTTACATTACCCATTGCATTTGTCAGATAGCAAGAGTTGAAGATCTTTGCTATTTTGGGAGTAAGTGAAAACATAATAGTAGGCAAATGGGACAGTACGATAGCATGGATATGGTATATTAGAGCTTTATTTTGATGTACTTATTAATCCTCTATCTTTGGCATATTACTGGAAATAAGCAAGACAGCGATACATATCATGACATCGTAGCAGCCCAGGAGCAGACAGTTCACTGTAGGTTGCAGATTGATGATTGGGGAAAGGGAGAAGAATGAATGTGTATCACTCACAAAACTGACAGAGCAGAAGTACAGACTTTAGCCAAAACTTGAAGGCAACACCAAATAGGTCAGTCAGTATAGTGTAATCCAAGCACATCATATGCTGATGTCCTCCGGATACTTCAGACATGGCAGAAGTCTTTTGTCTAGGTGAAGCAAATACGAGCAGGGCAACAAGAAAGGACTCAGATGGAAAAAAAAAAGGCATAATTTAGTTATGTATTATTGCTTATGCACTCTTTCTTTGTTTCACAGCTTTTCTTCTGCATCTCAGTATTCCTTCATGTTTTCCTTTGTGTACCATAGCAAATACACCATGTACTTCAAAATGCTTAGATTTCCTTATCTGTATGGTATATTTTGTGATCTCAAGTGAAAAGGAAGCATTAAAGTATCACTGCTGCATGCAATCTTTCAATGATAAAAATGATGAATTAAAAAAAAACGGCAAAATCACTGCTTCAGATAAAAAATCATTCAGAAATACAAAACCATTGAAGCTGGAAGAATTTACATTAAGCTCATGGCTATCTATATTCCGTAAGACATAATCTTCCCTCCAAAATCAAGTAACCAGTGGTGCTTGGTGCAGCACTGTTACTCCCATGTAGCTGTTAATGATGTTCCCTTACTAAAAAATCCTTATGAGTTATTTGCATGTCCTCTAAAAAGGGATGAGAATACATACTATGACATAGTTATATGGAATTTAGAACTTCTTATTTGTGAAATGTATGAACTATGCTTGCAGCTATGGTAGAGAGTAGAAACTGCATGACTGAAAGGGAAGATGAACTAGAGCCTACTACAAACTTATTGCAAATAAGTTGCAACATATTCTATTCCATCTTGTTTTGAAAACTTGACCAGGGTTTTTACCAAGGAAGAAGAATGTATAAAGGACATCTGATTGTTCAAGCCTGAACCATGTTTTCTGTGAGGATAAGAAACTTCAAAATTTTGCACACACTTTTAGGACGTGTGTATCATTCCCTAGATTTGTCCAACCAGATACCAAGGACTTGATAAACATGTATAAGGCCTTTGGTCTAATTTCCCAGAAAAACAAGCCAAACAAAACCAAACCAAATAGCTTCCTCCTTTCCCCAAAAACAACAGGAACAAGCAAGACAGATTTTTAGTAAAATAATCAAAGTGTCAAAAATTACAATAGATCAAGCTGACATTTTGATAGTTTTTAAGAATTTCTTTAAGATTTCAGTTTATGCTAAAAGTGTTTAGCAACAGACTTTAGGTTAGGTTTGGAAATATTTAAGCATCTGAATGTGTCTACCTGAATAATTACAAAGAAGAGGAATTATCAGGAGATCACAGACTTCAAAGTACTGTGCAGAAGGCTATGCAGGCCTATCATGGAGGTGATGAGTTAATTGCTACTAGTTGAATCAGATTATAGACTTTGACACAGGCACTTGTTACTTCTTCTGAGTGGTAAGGGTCAATGAGTATACAAAATTAACATCTTTTGAAACTTATGACATCAGCAGCAGCAAGTAAAGAATATGCCAAAAGTTGCTTATCAGAGTGGAAGTTACCCGTATGTTCTTCATATAGACCCAGCTAAAATTCAATGAAGGCATTCAAGAAGCAGACTAAAAATGCTGGATTTTACTGAAAATATAGTAAATTGAATCTCATTTAGAAAAAGTTGCTAAAGAATTCGCTATCATGATTACTTTAACTATTACTAATATTATTAGCTATTATTACAATATTTTACAATATCACACCAAGTGCTGGTGTACTGGGGGAGAGAAGTAGTTATATACCAGAGAATACTACTGTTCCCTGATGTGACACTTGGAGTTAACCACATGCCACCAGATGACATGGGACAAAAACATACAGGTGTGGTTTTGATAGCTTTGGTTGTAGAACTCAAGTTGGGCTGTGCAGACACTTTTTCTGCATTAGAAGACATTGGTGAAGCTCAGAGCTTGTTAGAAGCTTGGAAAACAGTTTTGTTTTGCTTTCTGTAGTTGTGAAGGCAGCAATCTCAATCCAATTCTGCTGGTGAAATCATTATAAAAACCCAACAACAACAAACTGAAAGACTTGTCTCTGCAAAGAAAATCATCCACTTTGTTAAAACTGAATCTCCAAATGTTCTGAGTCTATTGCTTCACTATTTTTCTTACAGAGGGATGAATGAAGCACACAAGTACTGATGATTGGCTGGACTTGTTTGCAACAGCTGCAGGAGGAGTTGCCAAATCTGGTTTCATATAAGATAGCCTAAGTGCCTGATAAGCATTAAAATTCATTTCTATTCTTTAGCACACATAAAAGTACACGATTGCCACAGCAAATATTACTAACTCCTTAAATGCAGTATGCTTTTCTTGGTCAACTTGCTTCATGCTGCAGCAAGAGCTTAATCGATGAATGTCACCTCCTTTGTGGCTCACTTGACCTTACTGTTGGATATTTTCCATGAACAATTGCCAACATTTTTTTTCATAATATACTGCTAGAATCCTTCAAAAGCTCAGTGGCAAATACATCTAAATGTGTATGGTAGTGGAATAATACCTTCTTTTGAAAACAATCTTCCATAGAAATCCATTTCAGAATTAAAACTGAAAAAAAAAAAAGAAAACCCACCTCAAACTGGATGCTCAGCTAACAGGAAGATTCTATTGCTGCTGTTATTTCCCTGTTTTATTCACCGTTGCTTTTCTCCCTTCAGAGACTGCTCTTTCTTTAGTGTAGAAAAAATCTGCTATTGAAAGATAGCCATTTCTGTCTTTGAAACTGCGGGCCAAACAACAGCACTTAACCCTTTGGCAGGAAGCCCATGAGCTCCGGTCTATTAAGACATAGGAGCCATTGTTCTTTGTTCTTGCTCTATAAAAAGAAAGAAAATGCAGGCTGTGTAACACTTTGCATGACGCAGCCTTCTCCCACCTAAGTGCCAATACAATCCACTATTCTTTTCCCACATGCTTCAGAGTACATTGTATTTTGGAGTCATTCAAAGCAAGCAAACTTGTCAGGTGGTAAAGTTGTCTGGGGACCCTTTATGTCCTATTTCGATTCTTTCACTGTGTTTTTCATTATAGTAGTTGAAGGCTTCCCAGTACTGTATGAAGCGATATGAAGTTTTTTTCCTTTTCTTTTTACTCCTAATCAGTGTATAGAGCATGTAGGATTTTTCTTTGAACATGGTGTGTACACACACCTACATCCACCCACATGTATGATATCAGAGAAGATGTACCTGGCACTTAAAGCAGAAGATAAGCTGCAAGAGTCCTTATTTCTTGCAGAAGGCCTTTGCAGTCCCCCACAAAGGAAAAATATCTACTGTAGAAAGTTTCTTTCTTCTAGGGGAAAGAAATTTGTCAGTCTGGTTGACTATCCTGGTTAACTATTTTAGTGCCTTAGTTCTTCAGTTAGACAATCTGAACGTAACATTTCAAGTGTTTTGAATGAAGAGTGAAGGGCTGGGTGTAACCTAGTGCTGTCCTGGGAGGCAGAAGACTCTGGATTTTACTGAACGTCCTCTGTGTCTGAGTTTCTAAGAGCTATGTGTTTCCTATGCTCTGGGCTTCCTGCCTGAGTATGCTGGAGTCATTCGGTTCTTCTCTGCTACTTGCTTAAATGCTGTTAATTCAGAGATAATTCCATTTTACCTTTTTCTCCATCACTACCTCCCTGGATATTTCCATGCAAGTTGAACTGCTGTTGCTAGGGAAATAATCAATTTCTGCTGATTAGTCACCCTCTGCCGTCATAAGTGACTTTAGAGCTAAATAGTTCACCTGGCCGCCAGTTCTGATGCCACAAGGACTGTGGCTCCAATGCAGAGCAATTGCAAATCAAGCAAAACAAGAGTGCCTATAAAAACAAGACAATTCTTTCAAAATTATGGCGAATTATTTGAGAAAATCAGTGTAGAAACAAAAAATGAGATTTAAAAAAAAAACCTCTGAGTCATTTAACGACTTTTAAAACTAAATCCAACCTTTACTGACATTTGAAAGCCCTAAGGAAATGAATTCATTTTTTTGGATGAATCCTTTCTATGGCAAAAATTATTTTTCAGACTGATTTCCTATTAAGACACTCTCACAAAATGCATTTCTAGTTTTATTTTAAAATCTATTCAGTTTTGAATGAGTCACTCAGTGCCTACACATAAGGGAATCTTGCAGTCCAAATACTATTTAAGACTCAAAATGAAACCATGTTTTATGTCTGAATAGTGAACTATAATTACCTCAGTTTATAACTGTCAAGAAAAAAAAAAAAGGAAAGGAAAGGAAAGGAAAAGGAAAAGCAAAGCAAAACAGTAGACTTTATTCATCCACACAGCAGATACTATTCACCCTTTATTTGGAAATCTACAGACTGAACTCCAAAACTAAACAGGAAATTTAGAATTCAGAAATGACAAGATAGCAGAAGACGGAAGCACACTCTGATTCCCACAAATTACATAATTCATCTTTCTATGAACTCATTTAACAAGTTCAGCCATAGGGTAAATGTCACTCTCTATGTTAGACTGTATATCTGGATGTCTGTCTTGTTTAGACAAACAGATTTAGGTGACCTGTAAACTAAGCATTTTTTTTTCTCCAAATCAGACAACTTAATCTCAGTAACCTGACAGCAATGTGTTTATACAGTGTGGTGTTTTATAAGAATCCAAATATGCATGATGAGTAGAAGGTAAATAGGAATATAATAAATCTCAGGGCATAACTATTACTTTGGTCAATAGTAAAGTATTTTTCCTTTTACCTTTTTTGCAATTCTTGGAATTTTCAGTTCAAACCCATTTTACAAACTAAAAAATGTGAGTTTACTGATTTTATTATTTGTAATCCCATCATAACTTTCTGCTCTCCTTACTTTCCTGAGACAAAGGGCAGCAGAATATAAACCTCACTGTAGAGATGCTGCTGTATCAAGCAGAAGTATTACTTTGCTAGGTGAAGGACAAGATTCTTCATAGTACTAAGAATGTTACCCTAAGATTTCTAGATTTATCAATTTTACCCATCTTTTTGGTATTTTAGGAAAAATTCACAAGGTTCAGCATCTACCCAGCAGGTAAGACTTTTAGGACTTCAGCATATGTAGCTTTGTTTTAAAGTCATCTTACTGTCCCTGGTAAGTCATATGTGTATCACTTTCCTTTCTGTATTGATCTGATGTTAAACTCCATTGACAGCAGTAGGAATAGCTACAGAAATATCTGTTTTCTGCTTTATTTAGGTGCCCTTACATTGATGTTTAATCTTAATCAATCACATGGGATAAGAAAAAATTTCATATGGAAGATGCTTGTGACAATTTCTCCACAAGGAGGTTAAAGCAAAACAGATGACACATTTTCCCAGCAAAGCATGATTACATGTTTTATGATAATCTATTTTGCCACAGAATACTATCAGTGAAAGGTTTATTTTTTACAAGGATAGTATAACTAGAAAGTCTTATTTTTTTAATCTCCTTCCACTGTAGCCATGTAGATTGACAGAAAGAATACTAGATTATTTTTCACAAAATAATAATTAAACAAGAAGGAAAATGTGTCTATATTTTTAAACCTAGTCTGAGAAAGCTAGTTAGATAAAATCAGCATTTAAAGCTTTGGTAAGTATGTATGAGAAATATCAAGAACATATTTGCTGACAGGGATATCAGTTTCCAGAGTTAGTAATGATTACAATATTTCTGCAGAATGAGGAAAAAAAAAGTTGTGAAAATAAATGAGAACATTTCATTAAACATCAGAGAAGGAGGGATGACAAAGCTTAGGAGGTCTGTGTAAGAGTGACACGCTACAAACAAGAATGGGTTAATTCATAAATACAAATAGTACAGTCCTTTTTCCTGGCAGTAATTCTATTGATCAATTTTAATTGCAGGTGAAAAACTTACAATTGGATGATTTCTGCTCTTTTCATTGAAAACATACTGTCTTTCACGTTTTTGTATAACTTTGAAAAGTAGTGACACTGACAATTTATATTGACTTCACTTTCTGGTTTATAATGAACTGTGTTTAAAGCTTTACCTTGATCATTCCAACTTATTCCACTTTGATTCCCTTTGATAAGGGAAACACAGTGGAGCATGCAACAGGATTCATTTTGGATTAAATTTTACCTAAAGATGTGCCTCAGAAGCATGCTTACTTCTGCTAGCAATCCCATCCATGGAGTCAGACGAGAGCTAAAGCTAAGCGCCAAAGCACACATGGTATGGATGTTGTGTTCTTAGCACCGTTACTCAGTCTCAGTTGATAACATGACTTGTCACTGTAAACATACACATAGATGATTGTTACAAATAAATAACTCTAAATAATAAGATTTTAATATCGCTGCTATAGTTATGAGTAACTGTAGGAAAGCTACTGGAGAAAACTATGAAATGTGATTTCCTGGTTCTGCCTAGGATAGTTAATTTTCACAGGAAGCTGGGAGAGGACATAGCTGGGATACTTTACCAATTAGCCAACAGCTGGGTCAGTTTACTCAAATTAGCCAAAGGGATATTTGATATCATGTGAGGTCATGCTCAGTATTCAAAGTGGGGACCATGGTGAGGGGGTTTTTCTCTACTCAGGAGTGAGCTGGGCATTGGGATTCACTATGAACTATTGTACTATGAATCTTGTGCTTGGTATATTCTGTTGTTATTGTGGTCTTATCCCTCCCTGTTTTCCTTTGCTTCTCTGTTAAGCTGTTTTCATCCCAACCCATGAGTTTTGCCTTTCTTTTTCTCCAGATTTTCCTCCCCATCCCATTGTTGGGGATAGGGAGATGGAGAGTGAGTGAATGAGCAGATGTGTGGTATTTTAGCTGCCAAGTAGGGCTAAACTGTGACACATGGGGACCTACTACCATATGTAATGCTAATCACAGCTGCAATAATGGTACAATTGCAATAGCATACTTAAAGTATTAACTTCAAGAGAATACTTGCAATCATAACACTAAATAATAAAGTAAAATAAAAATTAAAATTACTAATACCTGCATGGATTTTAACACTTTTTGTGATATTTTCATGAATACAGAGTGAAATGAAGGCTGTAGTGACTTACACAGAGTGCCTACCACAATTCTTTTCTATCTCCTGAACCTGACAACAGTAGCTTATGCAAGAATTGCAGCTGTAGTTATTCATATTCTATAAGAAATCATAATTTTGGGTTTGGATTCACAACACGAAGTATAAGTAAAAATGTAGGAGTGTATTCTACTACACATTTGTAGGAGTGCTAGGCTCACTAATTCTGTTCAAATACTTTAACCTATTGATACTGACTCTGCCAGTCTGCAGGTGGAAACCTATCGAACACAAAATACTAGCTTTAAATAAATTGCTCAAATAGTAGAGACTGTAGGATAGGTGACAATCTGAAAGTGAAAGTTTACTCAGAATCCTAAGAAATTAATCAGATGAGTGTCTTGAGGCTCCCCTTTCCATATCTCAATGGATGCAACTAATTTTCCTTTAAAATGTCAATAGTCCAACTCTCCCATCTTCAACTTTGTGAATCCTTTATATTTCCAAAAAGTGAACTGAACACTTAAGCCTGTCATGACTCTGTACTGCTGAAGCAGTGCAGAAATACCGTAAAGAATTCCTGCCTTTCCAGTACAGTTTAGAAGTTTTGATGTTCGCCGAGGCATGCATTTGAACCTTCCTTATAGAAGGTTTACCTTTGTAAAACCTTAAAAATTATGGACTTGTCCTCAAAGTATGAAGGGGGTCTAAGTTATACAGTCTATTTTCACTGTCTGGGACTTTGGTTCTCTCTTCTGTTCTCCTGTAAAAGAAGGAGGAAGCAAGGGACTCTAAAACTTTACAGATTGTACCTTGTTTGACAAGGCATCTGTTTGGAGGGGCACACATAGCTAAAATAATGACTATCAGTGTACAACATCATTCCAGGCTATGTTATTGATACAGATCATTATTAACCTTAAGAATCCTGCAACATCACAGCAAAAGCTACATAAAATCACTTTGAATTTGCCTGTAATTAGCTAAAGGGCACAGATGAGTACATAGAAGAATAACTACTTGTTCTCTTTTTTCAACATCTGGTAATTAAGTGGAGAAAAGCAGTGGTTTCTTGTGGGAAAATAATTTACGCATTAATCTTAACCATAGTAACCTAGTCACAGCATTTGGATCAAAATGCAGAAAGGATAAAAAGCACTGGCAGCATTTTATTTCACATACTGATATCCAGTCTGCATTTATTTTTCTGCATAATGTTCTTCATAGCCTCATGAGGGCTTTTGTACATGGAGAGAATAGGGTTACAAAAACAGAATGCACTGCAAGGACATACGGTAAATGCATTCTCACTTACATTGAGACTGGAAGAGAAGGAAAATGAACTGGAACTCACAATCTTATTAGAACCAACATGTGAAATTCTACTCTTCTGCTGCTTTCTTTTTTCCCCCTCTACCCCACCCAGCCTCCCATCCCAGACCATACAAAACCATTTATTTCAGCTATGCCCCACTTTTAACTTAGAGACAAATTCTTAGCCCTGCAAAATTCTCATATGGTTTTATTCTTTCTATAAAGAAATGCTAGAGCATTAAATACAGAGTATATGTGTATAGACTGGGTTTTACCACTATAATAGGCAGTTAGATGATAAAAGATTGAAATTAAGGGAATTGCATCAGCACAAAGTTAGTGTAATGTACAGGGAGTCAGCCCCATACTGGATTCATATTAATGCACAACATGAAAAAGAGAGACAAGAATAAAGACATGTTTATGGCTTGCAGATATAACCAGGAACTCCTTCTGCATATAACTTCATTTTAGCAAATGCAAATGATTTATTCAGATACAGTACCTACATCTTTCTAGCAAATTCTTTTACAGTAATTCCATTTGAATGCAGACATCTGCTGAGAAACCATAAAGTATCAATTAAGCTTTCTCTATGTGTCATTTAACTGAAGTGTTTTCATCATGGACATGACCATTGCCTAATTCAGGACCAATTTGTATGCAAACGAAACCAATTTTTAAGTATTTGGAATCAATCACTTGAATATTGAAAGCTCCCCATATTTGAAATATTGAAGTTACCCATTCAGTGAGCTCCATTTATGCTGTGCACTGAATAAGGCAGGAGTTTTGTGAAAAAAATGCTGTATGATTATGCAATTAATTCCAACACAGATGTACAAAGGGAGCACTGGTATTCTTCATTACAGCTTTTCCTTACTCTGAGCAGCTGGCTTTGCAATCTTACCTTTCATTTAGCAAAACAGTGCTGCTAGTTTTAATACAATTGCCTATGGTTTTTCTTTTACTTTAACAAGCAAAATAATAACTAAGAATTTCAGCATGTGGATGCATATTGTCTCCCATATTGATTAACAACAAGATTTATCCTAGAACAAGTAGGAAAATTTATTTCTTCTATATTTTCTCTGCAATGAAAATGTCCATTTTTTTTCATCAATCCCTGATAGATTTTGTTTTTTCCAAATCAAATGGACATTTCCTGTGATTCTTTTTATTTTCCAAGTGAAATGCACAGGCCTCTGCCACTTGAGGTCAAGAACTTGCAAGTCATCCCTTGGCTATGCCTATTGAAGAGACAGTGGAGAGAGAGGTAATGCAGAGCTCTGCCAGACCACCGTGTGGTCCCTCAGCTCTCACACCAATGCATTACTTAGATGAATAAGAAAGGCAGTTGTGCTTCCAGCCTCTGCACATCAGCCTGACCCAGCCTAGATGCCAAGTTGCTCTAAGTACGATGTTATCCTATAGGTAATATATCCTGTGACTTTACAGCTGCTGCATTAAATCTGGCTTTACACAAAAGCACTGACAAGACACAGCTGTCTGCACTTGTTTGTATGTTTAGGCATACATGATTCCTATATTTTGCTATATGCTATGCAAATTATACGTTGCTAATGCATTTCATAGCAGTTTGTGACAGCAGAGGAAAACAGATCCAAGCATTCACTCTAATGTTCAGAAAAGGAAAATGCTGTAGTAATCATAAACTTCTCTATTATTCCTCACAACTGCTTTTTTGTTTCTTCTCCTTTTTTTTTTCTCAGCTGAAGTCCTGTTGTGTTCTCCTTCTACTCCTGTGTATTCCTAGATCATGCCTCCTCGGACCTGACTTCATGTCTCCATTGCCATTCCCTTCATCCTTCTTCTCTCTTCTCTCCTAACAAATGCCCAGGTATGATTCCCAGAAGTTTATGACTTTGACCTTCTGCGGCAGAGTTTCACAGGAATTTTTCTCTCCCATATAAGCATTTCATCTGGTAAGACAGGCATTGAGTGCAGAGAAGGTGCACTGAAGTAAAACACCTGCGTCCTGTCCTTGCAACCTCTCTCCCACTCAAGTGTCCACATCCCAGCCAGTGTTTCCAGAGGAACCACCAGCGCTTCTGTCAGAAAGTGAACAAAGAGGTGCAACTGCAATATATAAACAGTGCTGGGAAGATCCAAGCTGTTTCTTCCACTTTTCCTTTCTTTTGGCAGCATTTATGCTTCACTCCCTCCCTTTGTGCACTGTGAGATGGTGGGGAATTGCTGGAGACTCCTGCAAAACAGACAGGATGAAACGGAGTGAAAATCTTCCTGGTTGGTCTGGCTGCTAATCTCCTGCCAGTCTCCTGCTCTGACTCCACAGGCCTCAGCGAGGGAAGAAAGAGTCATGAGTAATCTTCATGCCTAATACCTGAAGCATAAAACTACATATTTAAAATGAAATAATTTCTCAGCAACGTGTCCAATGATGTTCCTACCGGTAAGCAGCTGCTTAAGTTCCATGACACTTAAGCTTGTGTTAGGCTGAAATGACATGTATTTTATAGAAATTGCATTTGAATCAGAATAATTTTCTGAGTAACTTAGTATAACATTTCACATTTTGAAATAGATTAATGTTCTACCATGTGGCTTTTAGCAGGATTTGCAAAGCTCGGCTGTGAGTACTTTATGTCAAGCTGCCACACAGATGAAGACTTGATTTTTTTCCCATTGAGAACCACTCCTCTGAAACGTGGCTTTTGGATGAGAAGCAAATATTTTTCTATTACTCATATGTGTAGCTGAATGTCATCAAAGTAAAACATAAATTTTCACAGAGAACTGAAATATTTTCCACCTCATACTTATGTGCTCACCACATCAGACTGTAGCTTGGTTATGATAATCACATTCAGGGATGAAGAGATGCTCCAGCTTCCTTTGCATTTCCATACAAGCTGCTTTTTGGGATGATGAGTGGGTGAAGAGCTGCTTCTCTCTTCTCAGCAAGTAGCTACAGTGAGCGGGACAGTGACTTGCCCCCAGGCTGACACTTCAGGACAGCCAACTTTCCGGATGACCATGCTTGTGTTTCTGAAATAGGTCAGAAATATGCTGGGTTTAAGACTGAAGTGTATTGTCAAAGTTTATATTCTCTCTCTCTTTCAAGAGATTAAAAGCACTTATTTAATGGATCATTGAGTTCAGAGACTATGCAAGATGTTTCTTTCACATTTTCATCTATAGAGTAAGGGTAGCTTTTGGTAATAAAAGTTGTAAAACGTAAAATTGATGAACAAGCATCTCTTTTTTTTTTTTTTCTAGATAAAGTACATCTATTTTTAAACAAAGTGTATATCTGCTTTTCCTAAGAGAATGAACCAGGAGTTCTACTAGTTTATTGTTTTGTCTTCTAAAATAATTATATGAGAGGCTGAAGACTTCAGATTTATAATCTTGTTCTGGAAATGCAAGTCATATTTTTTAGATCTGACAGCTGGCACTAAAACTTTTTTTCTTAATAGAAATTGAGACTCAGTGCCACAAAAACAACTTGTATCTGATGCACCAAGTTTTTTCTTTTCAATAAAAGCCCTTAAAAGCTCCCACAGTCTTGCTTAAAATTTTAAAATAAAGTATTTTGTTTTAAAATAAAAAATAAGTTTGCTCTGTCTTTTAAAGAACATAAAAGTTGCTGCAAACTGAATTAAAAAATTTATTTCAAGCTGAAATTCTCACAAAATGACTAACGTATTCTTCTGCCAACTCAGCTCTTCTCAAGAGTTTAGCACATAGAAACCTTAGATTAAATGGTTCAACACTAGTTTATTTCTGCTTCTACTCAATTGATAGAAATTTTACAATCAACATTAGTGGGAAAGGGCCAATCTTTTAAAAAATATTTAATCTGAATGTAATAATTTAACTCTGTTCCACTAGAAATCCAACACAGTAAAAAATTGTGAAGAGTGAAACTTTTTTTTTTTCCTCAGGGAATAAGAATAAGCTTTTAATTGTGCTGGGTAACATTTGTTCTACTGTATTGCAGGGAATGGAGGGAACTGACCTCAGAGACATAGTTACCTGTGTTCAATAGATATTTACTTAAAGTATATATTGGCTCAGTTCTTTGGGACGAAAGACAATAGCTGATAAGAAAACACAGTCCAGAAAACTGCTGTTGTTCTGAATGAGTATTGAAAGCCATGAAGATTTTATTTTCCATATTTATCTTTTCTTCTGTGATCTTTTATATGCTTCTGTTTGATCTAGTTTATGAAACAATTATGTAAAGAAACTCATTAACCACATTAAATTTATTTTATTTTACATAACTAAAGATTTGGAGAACATAGAACGGTCTTGTCTTAATGATGCCAAAATACACCCTCACACTAATTCTGAGGAAGCTTCAGGCTTGTGCCAAAAATGATACCATGGATACAGAGGATACAATGCAAAATATGGACTGTATGGTGATCATAACAAGAAAGACTATAATGCATTACAGGAGATTGCATTTGATTCAGCCAGAGACATATCTAGCCTGCATATGCAGGACAAAATGCAACATGAAAAACCCAGAACTGCAGTGGTCATCATGTTGCCTAGCAGTTAGCTTGATACTAAAATTAGCATTGACACTAAATGAAATAATTCATGTTACAACCAAAGTTCATTTTATTATTAAAAAAAAAGAAAATTATATAAAACTTGTGACACTACTGAATTATTTCTTCAGATTTCTTTTTGTTCTAGACATTACTTTTTCAATTCTATGACTGTATTTATAGCTTGATTTTATATCCTGAGTAAGCATAGAAGAAAAATGCTGAAATATCCAAGTAACCAAATATTCATTGCTTAGTTAGACTACTTTTTAAAAAAATTATTTTTGGCTTAACTCATTTCATTTGTGCAGAAGCACAAATTTAGATTCTCTGTATCAGCTCTGCCTCTCCTAATTTGCTTTAGTTGGAATATATGTAATTTTTTTAACCACTTGTCGTTCTTACCAGTCCTTGATTATACAGGAAGTACAGCAATATTACCTTCCTAACTGGGCCACAAAATTTAGAGAGTTGAAATTCAGATGTTTAAAATTAGGTGGTCTGCCTAACTGATTAGTCTCAGTTTGGATAAAAAAAGTGAAAAGTGTTACTACAGAATAGATTTTATCACAGAAAAATGTGTAACTCTGATTAGGAAATCTTAAATCCTATCTGGTGACCTCCCACTCAAGCTACATGCTATTTTTGCTCTTATTCCCTCTGTGGAAGGTATAGACAAGCATTAAAAAATAGGTGAACAGGAATACTTTTCTGACCACAGCTGCAACTCTTTATCTTTCTGCATTTTAAAAACAAATGCTGATAGGCTTCAAAGTCAAAAGTATATTTTGAATATAGCAAGGCTGGTAGGGATAGGAACTATATAAAAGCAAAGGGGTTTGCTAAGGGAAGCAAGGGAGGAGAAGCAAAAGAGAATAGAACATAACAGTATTAAGAAGGAAAAGTTGATTTCTGACAGAAATGTAAAAACTGAAATTCAGAATTGGGCACTGAGATCATGGTTTCACATGCATTGAGTGTAAATCTGAGATAATATTTCTGAAGTTTCTAGAACAGAGAAAGTGTAAGTGAAGGAGAGACCTAGTCATGAAACTTTCCAAACAGATGATAAAAAGTGTTTATTTTGTAACGATGCAAAGCCATAGGAAACTATGACAAAGAAAAAAATAATCAAAGAATCTATTGGTTTTAAGTTTTTGATAGTTTAAGATATTTTCTTCGTAGTCTCCATTCATTTCATGCATCTGAGAAATATATCATATACATTTGTGACTATAATGTAAGGGGGATCATATCCACTATCACCACCCCTACACAATAAGTTGACAGCAGTTTCACTGCTGACTGTCTCAGCATGAGACTGAGCTACAGCAGGAGGACAAACTAGAAAATCAGTCCCTCCACAACACATAGTGCCTAAACAAGTGTGTAGATGTCTGCATATGTAAAAGCAACTTTTCTTTATCGGAGAAAGACTGTGGTAGTATTTTCTGTGCTTTATTATCCCTTGAAGGAAATTTCAGTCACCAGGGCTGGTGGTCTGACACTTTGAATTTAATTTGATGGTCACAAAATCAAATCAAGTTTTATCATCAATGATGCAACTTCAAGTGCAGATATATTTTTTTCCCTCTCAGTGTCTCCTGAAAATGGACTTGCATATGACTGTAAATCGCAAATTAACCATGAAAGTTTCTTATACTTTTGAGCAGAACTGAGGCACTTGGGATATGCATAAATGTGAGTAACACAGTGAGTGGTTCCTCTATAAATTCAAGCATAACCCTACAGTGATGAAGGGATAAGACTCCCTTTGGTGGCTGGTTGTCTCTTCTCAAAGTGTCCCTTGTGACAAACCCAGAGGTACTGCCATCACTAGAGGTACCTTGGAGTGATGTAAGCCAGTTGCACTTAGCAGCAGCATAACATCCGTCAGCCTTTAAATAAGCACTTCTAGAAAATGCATAATCAACACCAGCTTTGCCTAGAGGTGGCAAAGGAAGTTGTCACATGAAGCATGAGATTGCTTTATGCTCTAACCTTTGCTGCTCTGAGAAGAAGTGGCGGCTTTTTTACATAATCAACAGTAACTAACAGTGAAAGGGCCTTTTCCCTCTCCTAGGTGTCTGCAAACTGAGCACCTCTCTCTGCACTTTGTGAACAGTCAGTTCATTTCATGACAAATAATTTACTTTCCTGCCTGAGCCTCAGAAAGAAAAAGGACATCGCCAGGGGAAATTCAGGCCGCTACAACTCTGACCTAAATTCCAGTAGTGCTTAACTTTCTACTGCCTAAATAAGGCTGGAGGCCATTACAGTCTAAGTCTATTGCTTCTGCTGGATGGGATATATGGGGGCCTAGCCAACTGTACATTCACAGGAAAAATGTGGGAGTTAATAATAAAGCTAGGGTCCAGTTTCAAACCATTTGGTGTTAACCACCTTTAATTCCCATTATATTCCACAGCATCTAAAAGTCCTCAGAAGCTTGGAGGAAGGAAATGCTCTGCACCTTGAAGAGCCAGGTCTTCTATTGCATTAAAGCAATGTTCTGTGAAGATGTTCTGGATCCTCTACAGGAATCAGCAGCTATTCTGTGCTACAACAATAAAAACCAGACTATTTTATAAGTTTCTTGTCATAGATTTGTCTCAGAAGTACTTCTTCATAAAGAGTTAATGGTTTACAAGCCATTCTGACCTGTGGGTTTTTTTTCTTTTTTTTTTTTTTTTTAACAATGGAATAAAAGGCAGGCTGATTCAGTACAGTATCTGATATTGCATCATAGATGTTGACTTTTCAATCATCTTTTAATGCTATAATTTTCTTGCATTGACTTCTATTTAAAATCTATTAAAATGTAAATGTTGAGTCTTTTCTTAGATATTTGATACTGAGATCATTGTAGTGATAGCCTTGTAATTTAAACACAATCAGGTGGGGGGAGAGGTAAAAAGAGAACAATCTCCAGTTATTGTGATGCCCTTTTTGTATCTATATATAAATATTAAATCAGAATCCCCAACATTTACTTTAGTCTACCATGATGTATATTCCATTATATAATCAAATCTTCCAAAGCTAATTAAACAAACATTCCACCGCTTGCAGGAATATTCTTCCCTATGCCTTGCAAAGGCTCCTGAAATGGGCCTATAGTCTGCATATGCAAACTAATGATATTGTACAAAACATGGCATAATTTAAGCATGCTCAGCTTCTTGCAGGTTCCTTGATTGTTCGACTATCCTGCTGAGCTCTGTTTGTTTGGCACTATTGCATCTCTTTTAAACTGCAGATGCAAATAACTAAAAGTGAATTTTCTATATAATTTTCTGGTGCCAAATCTCCTTTCTAGCTCTTGAATCTATAAGGATGCAAAGTTTCCTCCTTACATTTTTTTTGGAAGCATTTGTCTGTCTGGGTTTTGTAAACCCCTTAAAGCGTAGCATGGAGCCCTTTTGGTAATTAGTTTATGCGTATAAAACCATTTCCCAGTATGAAGTTGGGTGGAAAATATGTAAATACTACAGCTTATTTATCTTCCAGATACCTTTCAGCCCCTCCTGTGACACCTAGAATATTTTGGTAAGGTGTGCAGTTCAGTCCAGAAACACTGAATTTTGCCCTCACTTTCAGTGGAAGCAAAGTCAGTCTCACTGTCAGAACTGAAAGCACATACCACGTGGAATAACTGAAAGAGTTTTGTAAATTTTAAGCTTGAGTCACCACCACTGAATAAATTTCTGTTTTCTCGATTGATATGAATAAATTCAGACATAGAAGGTGGACATTGAGAAAGCTGAGAGTAAACATGCCTGCTGCTGTATGTGACGATGCATCTCAGCACTGCCAGTGGTATTTCTGAATGGACACAAAGTGCTGCCTTCTTGGGCTAATGCTACTCTGTTTTAACTCATTCTTTGTTCAGTGCAACCATACTGTTAACCTTATTAAAGGTGCTAGTTCTTATACATAGCTTTTTACCAATTGCTCTTAAAATTCCTTATAGGGAGGTCAGTGCCACAGTTTTCAAAAGGAGACACGGGAAACGTAGAGGAGTGAGGATAGGGAGGAAGGACAGTGGAGCACATAATTCTTACCAAAATCATAGAATCATAGAATGGTTAGGGTTGGAAGGGACCCTTAAAAGTCATCTAGTCCAACCCCCCTGCAAGGAGCAGGGACATCCCCGACTAGATCAGGTTGCTCAGAGCCTCATCCAGCCTGGCCTTGAATGTTTCCAGGGATGGGGCATCCACCACCTCTCTGGGCAACTTGTTCCAGTGTTCTACAACTCTCATTGTAAAAATTTTTTTTCCTAATATCAAATTTAAATCTACCCCCCTCTATTTTAAAACCATTACTTCTTGTCCTATTGCAACAGGCCCTACTGAACAGCCTCTCACCATCTTTCTTGTAGGCCCCCTTAAGATACTGGAAGACTGCTATCAGGTCTCCCCGGAGCCTCCTCTTCTTCAGGCTGAACAGCCCCAACTCTCTCAGCCTGTCCTCATAAGAAAGGTGCTCCAGCCCTTTTATCATCTTCGTGGCCCTCCTCTGGACCTTCTCCAACTGGTCCATGTCCTTCTTATGTTGGGGGCTCCAGAACTGGACACAGTACTCCAGGTGGGGTCTCACCAGGGCAGAACAGAGTGGGAGAATCACCTGCCTCGACCTGCTGGCCACGCTCCTCTTGATGCAGCCCAGAATGCGGCTGGCCTTCTGGGCCGCAACGGCACACTGACTGCTCATGTTTAGCTTCTTGTCCACCAGCACTCCCAAGTCCTTCTCCTCAGGGCTGGTCTCGATCCATTCCCCGCCCAGCCTGTATTTGTGCCTGGGATTGCCACAACCCAGGTGCAGGACCTTGCACTTGGCCTGGTTGAACTTCATGAGGTTGGCACGGGCCCACCTCTCCAGCCTGTCAAGGTCCCTCTGGATGGCATCTCTCCCTTCCAGTGTGTGAAACTCCTACATTAGAAAATCCTTTCTAATGTAGTTGAGGGTGACCTTCCCAATATTACATTGCAGGATACCAGAAGAAAAGGGGACAGAACCCACATTTCTAGTGTCCAAGAGCAGTGCTCCCACCACAAAACTTCTTGCCTGCAAATTTTAAATTATCTCTATTTCTTAGCAGGTAACGTTGCCATAGGCTGACATTGCCAAATATATATAAAACAAGGAAAAGAGGAGCTTTAAATAACGGATGATGAGCAATGACTATTTTTCAGTTTGCTATATTAAAGCAAAAATACTCTTCGATATGAAACTGCCAATAACTATGTGGTGCTGCGCATTTCTTAACAGTGTCCTGGCAGTTTTAAAAAAAACATGCACTTACTCTCTTACCAACAGCTGTACTCTTCAATGTCAGTGATATTTATTTTTTTAATAAACATTATTATATTGCCAAGAATGACATAGATACTGGATACTTTGTTAAGATTATGAAAGAGTAGATACTCAGGGGTCATACTCAAGAGTCAGCTTTTGTATGGTACCTGAATGACAAGTTATAAAACTCTTTTTAAACTTAATGAAAGTTGAATCTTCTGTAAAATCTCAAGCTGTGCACTGAAAATTTACTCCCTATTGTCAAAGATGTAAACAAAATACTCAATAGAAAGATATTTCTGCTTAGAATTTATGGAAAAGCTTATTTATGCTCTTGAACTTCTAATATTTTGTGAAGAGGAGAACTTTCAGAGCACAAAGAAAATTGTGCTTTCATTATTTATAGTTTTTAAGAGCCTCAGTGTCACAGAAGAAATGAAACTCAGTGGGACAGATGAGTTCTCAACAGCAAAAGTTAAAAATACCCACCATTAAAAGTATTTCAGCAGCAGCATAATGCTTTCAAAGATTTCTTGGCAGGTAGCTGAGTCAGGCACCCTGCTACATGCCTTTCTTGTTTACAGTTTGCCTTTCTCCTGCCCTACAGATACCAGACAGCCATCTTCAGAGTTCGAGCTGTTTTCAGACTCCAGTTGTATCCTCGAAAGCCATTTAAATTATGACTTAATCATGTGCACAGTCTTTAAGCACATTTATTCGCATTTAGCTATCTTGCAGCGTTAAGGACAGAAGGATGTATAGCGAGCAATCCTTTGCTCTCATAATTTAAATGGCTGTATTTATGCCTGATCTTTTGTTGTTGAAGAGGGAAAACCCTCTATATGTTCACGGCAACAGGCATCTCTGCAGAGAACAGGAAGGTCAGCCAGAAGCACCTAGGGTAATACTTGTCTTGAAAGGGGAATTGGTTTTCCAGCACATACTAACTGACCGACAGACTATCTTGGAATGAGGATGCTTTTTGTAGTATTAAATATTAACAACGTGTTATATTTTTTATCACCTCTTCCATCTCTGTAGAAGTCCCCTTTTGAGATAGGTACTATTACTTATGCGATTTCATAGACAGGAAATCCAAGTATGCAGGTCAAATCTAGTTTACCCAAGTTCAAGTTAAGGACAGACTCACAAATGATATCAAAGTGTAGGACCTGAATCTCTAGATTCAAGAAGAGCTGAAGGTTGTCATGAGTGAGATTGACAGAGGAAGTCTCATTCGACTGTTCACAAGAGGATATCTTGAAATAGCTCTTTGCCACTATTTAAGTCTATGAATAAAATCATATTTATTTTCTTAAAAAAAGGGAAACATGAATGCACTACACTGAACATAGTTTTACATGAGATAATGAATTTTCAGTTACAAATTCATAAGAAAACAACCGCACTTTTTGAATTATGAAGAATTACAGGAAATCTGAAAAGTCATCTCCCTTTCCTCCCTCCTCCCAAAGTATTATTTTATTAATTAAGAAATACATCAGTGCCTATTTCTTGCACAGTGTGCTTCATAGATGACATAGATGACTGTTAGATGGAACATAACAAGGATTTAAGTAATTGACATTAATTTTCATTAGTCTTTAATTACTCAAATAAGGTAATATGAGAGTGAAATAAATTTAGACTAATATAATATCCAATTAGGATATAATCCAAGGTAGATATTTCACTATTTGAATATTCTTTCCTTCGTTGATCTGTCCTGATGAGATCTGCCTTTCATTCCTCAGCAGTACATTAGTGGGATAGTGCTCTTTCACAGGAAGAAAAGGAGAATTTCAAAAGACAGAATGAGATACCATATTTATTTAGTCAGGCCAATATAATCAACAGCCCCATTAGATATATTTCATTTATTTAACATGAGGACTTTTGCATAGCTCAAATGCTAATTTCCCTCTTTTCATCTTTAACATTCCTCCTCACTGATTTTTTTTTTCTCAGTTTCCAGCCCTACACAGACAAGTACGAACACAATCAAGATTATTGACCTGTCTCAGCTACATTTGTTGCAATGTCCACGATCTCATGCAGCACTCAGAGAAAAGTTTCAAAACTGATTTCTATAATTATAAAACAGTTGGTGTGAACTGTCTCTAACTTAAACAGAAATTACAATGACATCACCGGGGTATCAGTGAAGATACAGAAGATTTATGCCAGTAAATTTTAAAGGAAGATGTGGCCGAGCATATTTAGGCCACTAAATATTTTTTTTTATGTATTGCACAGGATAGAAATATATAATAAATTCTAAAGTACATAAGTTATTTTACAAACACTATTCACGGTCCATTTAGTTTTATATATTTAATCTGGAGCCAATATCAGACTTCTTAACTTTCTTAAACCAGAACCTCAGAGATTCTAATGTATTATTCAGTCTCCTGTTCTAAGCAAGAATAATGATAAGAAATCTCTAGTTTTGAAGCGATTCATTTTTTTTTTAATCCAATGTGACATATGCAAACTTGGTCTTACTCTCCTGACCAGAAGGGAGAATTTGCCTGTCTTATGCTGTCCTATATGCTTATCTATTTTGTAAAAGCCATACCCAGAATTTTGTTTTAGTTTTGTGTCAATACTACTGCTGATACAGTCATTAATGAATACCTTGGTTAACTCCAGAATCAAGACTTGTTTGAAACTGCAGTACAGCAAAAGGTAGTGGCCTTTGATTTTAAAATCTGTGGAAAGACTGGCAATGGAGACCACATCTGAGCTTTGGCATTACACAGTCCATTGACTGAGAAGCTATCTCCCTTCTAAAAGGTCAGGATGGAGAATACCGAATTCAGCTGCTGCAGAGGCTAAAACTCTATGTGTATAACAGGAAAAAGCAGGGGTAAACTATGGAAAGCTTTCAGAAAAGGAGTGTATGGCAAAGCTCTCCCACAGCATAGGCAGAATTTCCATGACATACACTTTTGTTTTTCCTCAAGGTTAAAACTTACTCCCAAACTTAAGTAAGGAACTAAGTAGTCCTCTCTTTGAAATGAGAAAAAAAAGGTAGCACAGCAGATATGTCTATAACAAAGACAGTAGTACTTGCAGTCATTAATTATTTTTTTTGCAAATTGACTTTATCAACTAGGGTGCACCTTGACATTTTAGAAAAATATAAAATAACTAAATTTGTAAAATGTCAGTGGATTTCCTGGTCATGTAGTATAATATCTTAGCCTTATGCCACTCCTCTCATACTCTTCCCATTTATCTCCTCTATTTCCTTCTTCCTGTTACTTTTAAATCTCTACTTACTTTTCTTCATTACTGCATTGTTTACCACTCTTCTTCACAACATGCTCCTCTCTTTTTTTTTTCACACTTCTCCAGTTATTTTCTGGCTGTGATCATTGCTTCTTTCTCTTAAACCCATGAGGTCTGATTATTCCACTCAGGCATACAAAGGGTAGTGCAGGCCAACCCTACCCCCTAGGAGTGGGGTTTTATTCTCTTTACAGTGTGATTAAATAAAATTAAATTAAAATATTACTGGTGATGCTAAGTTCTTTCAGATACGGAATTATTGATTATTGCTTATGTTGTCATAGTTTGGAGTAAACCCTGTAGATTTTATCTGTGAGTGATAACTTCTATATGGATAATTTCCAAGCCAGGCAATAGCACTTTCTAGACAGGATGCTTTTAAGTGACTTCTTATGGTTTTCTAGAATAAGTACTATAAAATTACACCTTCAGAAAGCTTCTGAAAGTTTGTTTTCCCAGCTTTTATTGGATTGTCTAATAAAAGATGCCAACTCTACATTCTATCTTTGTCTTCCTAAGAATTGTTTAATCATTATTACATTGTACAGGGTTTTTTTTTTCCAGGAAACTGTTTTTACATAGCTAGATTCCCACGGGAAACTTAGGATCAGGTTCACAATGCCTTGCTTCTTTCTGGGATTCATGCCCTCTGATACAGCACCTATGTTCTATGTAAAATGCCTGGTGATGTTTAGGTGTTTTAACTGTAGGACTCATTAGGGTTACACTGCTGAAAAGGGAGATACCAAGTAAGTTAATGGAAAATGCTGAGGAGATGCTTATATTCCACCCATCAATTATGGTTCAAGCCAAGCAAAAAAAGTCAGTGTACCCTACCACATGCCTGAGAATAACATGCACTTTTCATTACCATGTAATTGCCATTAAGACAGCTTCTAATGATGAAGGTTGTGACTGCACCAACAAGTTCTAGACATATCAATGGAATCACGTATTTACACTCCCATCTGTGTGGTTATGGATTATGATTTTGGGCTATAGAAGGTGAGGATGCTATGTTGGAATTCTTCCTTTTTTTTTTTTTTTTTCAAGTGCAATTAGTACAGATGATGGTTTGCTTACCTTTGATTCCAGGTCTTCTGAATAAACAAGTATCCTAAAAATACATTACGTGGTAACACCCAGATCTCTTGCCAAACCTGCTTCACTTCCCAGTGCTATCAGTTCCCAACATAAAAAGGAGAGGTTGAAACCCAGGTGTAAAGCCTTAGGGAACATGACAAGGACCAGAAGCAGCTGAAGCAAATGTAGCCAGGTAAAATATAATTTTTCTATTTTTTTTGTAAAGAGCACAAGTTTTTTTTTGTTGGTCTGACAAGTGCAGGGTCTCTGGACTTGTCTAGGCTTCTCTTGTTCAGCTGTGATAGCAATTTATCTAGCAATCAGATAACTATTGTTCAAATTCACTTTAGTTTAGCTTTAATTTATAGCAATAGCAAGTGTTTACTCTGTGTGCATTTAATGACTCTAGAATAAAATGTGATGTGGAAGAGTACAGACACACAGTCCTGTACTGGAAACACAAATCACAATAGTCAAAGGTCACTACAGGACTACAACTTGGAATTGTTTGGGTAAAAACATGTTTTCAGAGATAACAAAGAGAATAAATAAATAGAATAATTGGAAACCACTGAAGAGAAGAAGCATGTAGGCAGACCAATTTAACAGAATGTATAAAAATCAACCAAAGGAGATACAAGGCTGAGGAGGAGGATGTTGTCTGCATCAATATCATATGACTCTGGTGAAGTAGAGAAAGAAACCCTAACTCTAATGTCACTTTTCTCCCAGTAGAGACCTCAGAATGCTGACTTAATCTCCTCAAATTCTACTTGAGTTATAACAAAGTACTCACTCTTAGGACCCAGGGGATCTTTGGAAAGGTAAGTTTAACACCAAATAAACAGGGATAGTGTTTTAAAATGTAATTGTAGTGTTAAAGTTTTTATGTACTAATTTGGAACATGAATGTTTATTATTATACCTAAAGTAATAATTTGCAATGTTAGGTCTGTCTGACTACTGAGAAGTACTGCTGAAATATGTTCCAGTGGCTCTTTTGGAGGTTTTTGGAGCCCCTTCTGTTATTGTTGTTCCATTATGGCTAGGAGAATTCTTTCTGGGTTTCACATCATCCATCATCCATGTTAGGAGAGCAGGTAAACCCTTTGGGATCTGCACTTATCCTCCTTCTGTGTGCTGCTGCTTACGATGACCAAAGACATTAACATCCATTTGAATGTATTAAGAGGTGAAAACCATGCAGAATTTAAATGAAAATGAAAAGTGAAGATGCATGTGCTTAGCACCTTGGAGAGGTGGGGGGAAAACCACAAACAAAACCCACCTATTGTATTTCTTTGGTCTGACAAATACAAAGATAACTACTTAAAGTGTAAGCTGAAGATGTTTGACACTTGATAAAAGAAACATCACCTCATAAGGTGAGGCTTTTAGTTTGTATGCTTGCAGTGCAGTGCATTGCTATAAAAAACATACTGATTTAAAACTTTACTGTCAGAAAGAAGTAGCAATTTAAGAAAACTAACACGTAGCTAAATCTTGTATTGGAGGATTGTCATAGCCATAATACTCTCAGTGGCAGTATCTAGCGGGAGATAACAGCTTTTGAAAACCTTACAGCCTCTCTGCCTCAGATGCATAACTAAAATCAAGAATGGAAGAAAACAAATGCTATAAACCACAGCCATTATACATCTGCACTAGAAAACTCTGCCAAGTATGAAAGGATAAGTTAACACTACACAGACCATGTTGTATGGGTATGGTGCAGGCAGACTCTGTGCAGTCAGTGCTTTTGTGATTTAAACAGGTTATCTTGTATGGAGAGAATCCCCTTTTGCCACCTGCCCCTAGTCTGTTGTTCTGCTCATCCCTAGTTTAGATGAGGCCATACAGTCTAAGGAGACATGCTAGATGAAGTGGTCATATTTTACTGAAAATTGTATGTGGCCAAGTCTGAAAGTGCCTTCTGGAGATTAAAATTAATGCAGTGATTAAGAAGTAAATTTTAAAAAATGTACTTCTTATCCATCTGGGGTTAAAATATTTACAAGAAGCATGACTGAGATTCCGCTTTTTTTTTACTTTAAGAAGGAGCCTTTAGATTTAATACTACTTAACCTTTATTTCTAGATAAAGGTCCAGATTTAAAAAGATGTTCAGTGGCCTTGACATGAAGATAGGTATCTAGCGATATTTTTAAGGCCTATATGCTCTGGCCTTTTTTATAAAATTTTACAGGATGCCCATATTCTTCACTAGATGCAGAAATACTTCTGGCTGCTGCAGCTGAAATGATTTTCCACATTGGGTGCTTCCTCTACACTTTTCTTACTTTTCACAAATAAAACTGACAAGCTTCATTATAAACTAGATAAGTTTGGAAAGATTAAACATTTTCCAACCAGAACAATGATAGTATTTTTCAGATTAAAAACTCTGCTGTGACACCATCATTCTCTGCCAGTTAAATTCAAAATAATTCTATGTACAACAGTACCTTCTGCAATAGCTGCACTAAGGTCTTTTTTTTTTTTTCTATTCAAATGGCCCTCATCAGTCAGAGAAGATGGATAAGCCTTGACTTTTAATTGCAGCTGATATTTTACTAAAAGTAACTTCAAGAACTGCTTAACATTATGGATCAAATTCTAAATTACTTAGCAGATACCATTCAAATAATGTAACTGTATTCAGCACAGTTTTAGGAACAGCACAACTCTTTTTACTGCAGGAATAAATGATCTTCTTGTACAGAGGTTTTCATTATATGAACTAATTAGCAGAAGGCTAATTTTACTATCAGAAATTTTCCTATTTTAGATGTCAGAACAACAAACATTTGTACACATGGAATTTTAGGAATGTGTGCAATCTTAGGGACATGCTGAGTGCACCCTCAGCAAGTTCGCCGACAACACCAAGTTGTGTGGTGCCGTCAACACGCTGGAAGGGAGGGATGCCATCCAGAGGGACCTTGACAGGCTGGAGAGGCGGGCCTGTGCCAACCTCATGAAGTTCAACCAAGCCAAGGTCCTGCACCTGGGTTGTAGCAATCCCAGGCACAAATACAGGCTGGGCAGGGAATGGATTGAGAGCAGCCCTGAGGAGAAGGACTTGGGAGTGCTGGTGGATGAGAAGCTTAACATGAGCCGGCAATGCGCCCTTGCGGCCCAGAAGGCCAACTGCATCCTGGGCTGCATCAAGAGGAGCATGGCCAGCAGGTCGAGGCAGGTGATTCTCCCCCTCTACTCTGCCCTGGTGAGACCCCAACTGGAGTACTGTGTCCAGTTCTGGAGCCCCCAACACAAGAAGGACATGGACCAGTTGGAGAAGGTCCAGAGGAGGGCCACAAAGATGATAAAAGAGCTGGAGCACCTCTCTTATGAGGACAGGCTGAGAGAGTTGGGGCTGTTCAGCCTGGAGAAGAGGAGGCTCCGGGGAGACCTGATAGCGGTCTTCCAGTACCTCAAGGGGGCCTACAAGAAAGATGGGGAGAGGCTGTTTAGTAGGGCCTGTTGCAATAGGACGAGGGGTAATGGTTTTAAAATAGAGGGGGGTAGATTCAGATTAGAAATTAGGAAAACATTTTTTACGATGCGGGTTATAGAACACTGGAACAAGTTGCCCAGAAGGGTGGTGGAGGCCCCATCCCTGGAAACGTTCAAGGCCAGGCTGGATGAGGCTCTAAGCAACCTGACCTAGTTGGGGATATCCCTGCTCCTTGCAGGGGGGTTGGACTAGATGACCTTTGAAGGTCCCTTCCAACCCTAACCATTCTATGATTTTAATACAAGATCAAATGGAGATGCACATATTTATTGCTACTAGATAGCAGCTACTCCATGTTATTTCTGTGTATTCCTGTTTCACAATTTAAAATGCTAAAATGTTCATTATAGTAACAAGATCAGAATAATGACAGGCAGAGGAATGAGGGCATTGTGTAATTTATAAATTCCCATTACAGAATAGTCAGCAATTAGTAGAATGGCAACTGGCAGACACTTAGAGTAGTAAAATCACTTGTAAAGGTTATCCTAATGTCACTATTTTGACAGCTCCACACATATTAAAATAATTAATTCCTATTATGATCTTTAGTGGAGGAATAGGTATGCAGCAGCAAACAGATTCATAGAAAAATAACTCCTGACAGTAAACTTTATTCATACTATTCGGAATACTTGTTAAATCTGAATATTGCTAAAGGTAGTGATGTAGCAGCTTGGGTTCTGGGTTGTACGAAAGAGAATGTTCTCAATAAAAATCTGAAAAATACATCACTTTAAAGATCTTGTGTGTTGGGCAGGAAGAATAGGATCTATACAAAAGCAAAGGCAAAATCTAAAGTAAAATAAACATGGAAAATAGTTAACTGGCTCTTCTGTATCAAGACCATGACTGTATTTTGGTGTTTCAATAAAATGCATTTATAATACATGTTAATGACTAATCCTCTGCAGTAACTCTAGCACTTTATGGCTGTGTCTTGCCCACATTTTTCCTTATAAACTCTGTCAATAGTAGACGGTTCTCAAGCCCTTCAGAAGGATAACTCTTTTACAAACTCTGAAGCATTTACATTATCAAGCACTGAAGTACTTCCACATCAATCAATATAAATTAAAATTAAAAAATACATAACTGTCAGAGATCTTAAAAATTTATCATGTGGTGGGAGGGATGTCTAGTCATACTAAGCATAGCATATAATTTCAAATTTTTTTCCCCTATGGGCAAAGTGCGATACTGCTTTCAAAGGTTACTTTAAGGTCAGAATTTCAGTATGTGATAAAAGGAGCTCACTCTTTATCTTGTAATGAGCTCACTAGGCCCATTTGATGTAGACCAAATGGTCAAAATGAAATCTTTCATCTCTTTGGCATTCATGCAGACTTTCTCAGCTTAGTTTTTAGCTATTTCCACTTTTTTTTTTTAACCAAAATGAGTGCCAATAATATGCAATGTGTATTTTGCTTTGAGATATTTAGCTATTATTCTCAGCATTGACCAGATACCTCCCATGGTTTCCCAAGTACTGATTTGATTTAACAACACAGATGATACATTTTAAACTGTTTCACTTGGTGCATGAATATAGTCCACAGTTTTGGTGACCAAAATTAATGACAAATCTATTATGAAATGCTAAGTTAATAATAGGTCTGTGTTTAATACCTGTTATTTACGCAAACTGGCTTCTAAAATCAGTCAGTTGATATTTCTGTCATAAGATATATTTTTTCCACCCTCCACCTCTTCGAGTACGGATAACTCTACGTCATATGCCTTCTTCAAAAAAGTTATTCACCCAAATAAGAATGGGCAAAATATTATACACAGAATCATCATAGGACAGTGAGAATGGCATTTCCCTGAAGAAAACGAACTCTGTGTTTCTTCTACCACTATCTCTTTTGACACTATGCATGTACTAATGCTGATGCACTTCTGTCAAACCACATTAGGCACACAACATACTGTTCACATCACTGGCCTCCAAATTTAACACACAGGCAAGAATTTTTGTGTTGCAAGATTTACCCTTTCCAAATCTGATTGGACTTTGCCGACACTGTTGAAAAATTATTAGTCCCAAGAGCATTGTCCAATCTAGATGTAATTAAACTTCTCTAATCCCACACAGCAGCTAGCAAAGCTTTCTCAGAGTCTGAGCATTTCTCATCTTTCAGTCATTCAGTTGTTTACTGCTCTGAGCTGTAATTCAGTTCTTATTCTTGTGACTGCTTTGTGCACTCAGTGTTACGAGCTAGGCCATCTTGAACACAGAAGAATTTTCTCTTTATGCAGAAAGGCTAAGCAAGAATTACACCACTTATTTCTCACTTCACTTCTTTCACTCTGTTCCAACTTTCAAAACTGTAGCCAATTGCACTTTCTGAATTTAATTCAAAGGCCATGCCATTCCAGACTACCTTGAGATCAGTTAAAAACACCTTTTTCTTTTCTTTTCTTTTTCTTTTCTCTTATTCCAATTCTATGGCTCATCTTTAATGACAGACGGTTTGAACCATTCACCCTAACTTATGCTCTCCTTGGCAAATATTGAACAATACTTTAAAAAAGTTAGTCACAGTTTTGGCCTTTTCTCATCTATTTGTGCAGTGACATTTCTTGGGTGATTTTACCATCTGTAGCACAAAATTAAAAGGAGAGGAGAAAGGGTGAAATCTCTATCCTCTGTTCTGAAATATCAGTTATCTTATTACCTAGTATTTATACAGGATTGTCTTTTTGCATCTTTTCAAACAACCTTGTCTCCATACCTTTTATTGTCCTGACTTGGGACAGAAAAATATTTAATTTGGGGAAAAACAGGCATTTGTTAGATGAAAATTTATAATGGCTTCCACATTATTTACAAAATCTAAACTGCAATAAAGTGCTTTTGCTGTGTTAGAGACACAAAAGCTAACTCACACAAATTGTTTGTCAGCACATCATCAGGTTCAACATAGGCATGAACAGGAATTACTTTCAGTGGATTTTTGTCTAGTAGAACTTAAATGTTTGTAAAGAAGAGAAAAGATCTTCTTAGTCTTTGCCAAAGTGAATTAAAACTAGATATCCACTTATTTACCATAAAATGTCTGTTTAGGAATTTTTTAAGTCATCGTCTGATTTACCACAACACTAAAAAAAAAAAAAAAGGTAGAGCTGAAATAGTGATGTAAGATGTGGTACCCATATTATTCAGATCCAGTGTGCCGGCTCTGTCTTTTCCTTCCATGCTTAAAACATGAGTCATCAACTTTTAAGGAAGAACAATTCTTCACCTCAAAAATGTCGCTGTAGCTAACAATATCATTAACACATACACAGTTTTCATAATCAGCCTTTCAGAATCCTAATCAATGAACAGAGGTTGTTAAAACCCTTGCTATATTTTCTCAATGGAATAGATGCTACTGTCTTAATCTCAGTTTCTGCCCACGCTGTTCAAATACTGAGACTGAAGCCAAAAAGCACCCCTCCCAAACAAACAAACAAGCAATCTCCCAAATCCCAAGCTAAATCAACCTTAAATTTCTGCAAAACATTTAGAAAAGGTGAAATCACATAACCTTCCATATGGTCGTGAAATTCAATGCCAGTCTGGCAGAAAATAGTGTTCTTCTGACAACAGAATGGCCACAAATAAAACAAAATCTGAGCTGACCATATGATCATGCAATATTGTATTTAAATTTATCATCTTTGCCTTATTTCCAAGATCACAGCCCAAGCTGGCAGGCTTTATCTATTCTTCTTTATGAGCTCTGCAAAAGCATGCAAAACATTCATAAACCACAGAGCTGTCAGGGTGCTCCCCAATTTTTCTTTCATTTTCTCCCCAATGGCCTTCTAGCATGGCTTGAGACCATATTTTCCCTGCCTTCCTTTTCCAAAGCAAATGGCAACTCATACTTGTTATACCACTACTAACTCCTTTTTCAAGTATAATCCAAGACTGTGTTCAGTTTAGCAAATCACATATGTAAGACTCCTTCAATACACTATAAGAGTATGCAGCACCATAAGAATCAAGGCTCACTTGTTATCGACATATGGTATCAGTATAAAGCATTGGTCTAATATATATTGTGTGCAGCCCCCTGCCTTAAATCCTGTAACTGTTTTAAGGATGTGAAGGGGCAATCCAAAGATAAAATATTTCCTCAGTATCTTGATAAGAAATACACTTATAGTCACACTCATCAGATATGTGGGAACTGTGAGTCCCTTTGGAATGTAAAGATTCATGATCTAGCCAAATTTTTAAAAGCTTTGTTCCTTTCCTCACAATCCTCAGCCAACTTCCTCTGAATCTGATTCTGCCACTTAGATTTCTCCCATTTACCACAAACAATCCTCAACTGGAATAATCTACTGTTCATTAAATGAATGATTCTAAAAGGACAGAGCTCTGGTGAAGGAGGAATGTTTCTTGTCTATGTCTTTTTGAATGAAAAACTGATGGAGCATCTCCACTGCAGGATTTCCAAAATGTCCAGCAAAGACTCCAAGTGGTCAGCTACTCTACGGCTCTTCCTGAAGATGAATTAAGGTTAGGATATTTCTGATAGTAAAGACAGTGGAGAAAAAGTGGATACATTTCTGAATTTAGTTAGCTTCTGTTTAGTGACCTGCGAATAAGACAGTCAAATATGTTGATAAGCTGGATAAAAAAGACTGGAATAGCATAGAGGAAGACAAGGATTATGAGAAGTAATATCCTCAGAAAAACAGATTGGATTTAAAGAAGGCTATGGACTAAAAGCAAGAGGAAAAACCATGTTAAGACACACCAGGTATTTGTTTCAGCCATCAGAAAAACAACATGTTGGAGTAGCTTCCCAACAGGAAGAGTGTGGGGAAAAAAAAAATGAACTAGTTTTAAGCTTGATCAGTTTGGGAAATGGATTATATGCCCAGGCTGCCAGCAGTAGCAGCAGGTGGAACTGAGAAACAAAATGGTTCCTTTCCATCTATGCTCCACAGAGTAAATCTGGCTCATACAACTGGCATTTTTACTTAGTAAAGTGAACAGAAGGAAACTCAGCTCCTAAGAGAGACTTAGAATTCAGAACAGTTTTGTTACAGAGGCCAAGACAAAGTTACAGAAGGTTTTTAACTATATCATCTAGGAAAGAAATATATAAAAAATTTAAGTAGGTTTAACCTAGCACAACTTAGACATCTTAAATTTACAGTCTTGAACTCGTTTCGAGTAACTTGAACTCTCCCTTTTTAATCAAGGGAAAGAAAAAGGTAGTGCTAAAAAATATTTTATTTGATCTATCTTAAATGTCTATGTTTGTTAGTACAAATTCCAATTTTTATCACCTTTTTGAGCCACTAGCTTGTTAATGTCACAATTTCATTTAGAAGTTCTCTTTTCCACTTTATAGACAAACATACAATTTAAGGTTAGTTTTATTAATCACACAAAATTCTTTATTAAAAAAATAGGTTGAACTCTCATTTATTAAATGAGCATTAGTATACAATGAAATTAATCAGAAACCCCAGATTTGCCATTAAAATATGTAAAACATGGCTTAAACAAATTTGTGGTTAATTTATTAGTAAGAAAGAAGCTATATATCCTCATGCTGACTTGAGACTGGTGAAATGAAATTACTTTCTTTAAAATGCAAGTGAGAAAACTAAAAAACCCAGAAAGATGTGGAATGGTTGTCCTGTTACCCTTAGGCATGATGGTACCTCTATTATATCAGGTTAAGATTATCTTAATTTATAGATGGGCAGAGCACTTCACTAAATGGTCATGTCAGATTATGAACGTGTAAAGTGGTGATAAAGTAAATTCAGTACATGGCTTTTCTCTTTGCTTTACTGAAAGAATCCAATTAACAATACCAAATAGATTGTCAGCGTCTAATGCATTACTGAAACATACCCTTAAAATTAAAAAGGTTCATTTACCTTAATTTACGTGAGCTTTGTACTTAGTAAAAGCACAACTGAACACAGAAAATATGAAATAAAAAAGTATATGTCTAAAAGGCCACTAAACTAAAACCATCACAACAGTTAGACTTTCTGAAGAAAATACCGAGACAGTTTGTTATTTCTTCTTTGTAAACTGTTTCTACACCTATCAGCTGTAATTCCAAAAAAAAGAAAGAAAGAAAGAAAGACTAGATAGAGCTCTCAGATAAAAAAATTCTTAGACTGAAAGAAAACCAAAATTCTTGTCAAACTATCTGCAGTATTCCAGCCCTAACGTATTACATTTTTTTCCATTACAGCCTGCTGATGATAGCAAAAGTAACTTGTTTAATTAGCCAGATGAACCAGGTATGCTAGTGGCTACTGATCAGACACTTCATGAATTAAATTCTAAATTGTTTACCCTTCACTGACAACCCATGAACAGTTATTCGCACGGGTAGTTTAGCTGAACTAATTAGGACTCTTCATGTTGTTGTGGTTTTGTTTAGTAAAGGGGGGTCTAAGGTGGTAGCTTCTGTAGGAAACTGCTAGAAGTCATTTCCTCTTTGTTCAGTGGACTCAGCCAGGCCTAGGGTGGACCTGCTGCTGGCCAAGGCCGAACCGATTGGTAGCAGAATGTTCTGTGATAACGCCTCTGCGATAACGTATTTAAGAAGGGGAAAAGAGAAAAAAAAAGAGAGAAGAGAAGATGTGAAGAAGCTGAGCGGGGGCAGAGGCCCAGAGGAGGGGGTGTGGGCCTCGTGGGCCTTGCAGGCCTCACCCTCTGGCCTCTCGCCAGGCAGCTGACTGGACCTGACTTGGCCCGGCCTGGCTGCAAGAAGTGGAGAGGAGATGAGATGGATGATGTGAAGAGATTTTGAGAGGGATATGCCAGCCTGTTGTGAAGAACTTTTCTTGTGAGAGGAACAGCTGCAGACACCAAGGTCAGTTCAGAAGGAGGGGGAGGAGTAATGTGGCTCCTGACCAAGATTCCCCTGCAGCCTGTGGTGATGACCATGGCGGAGCATGTTGTCCCCCTGCAGCTCATGGAGGTCCACAGAGGAGGAGAGATCCACTTGGAGCCCGTGAAGGACCCCACACTGGGGGAGATGGAGGCCTGAAGGCGGCTGTGGCCCATGGAGGGTCCTCTGGGGTAGCTGTTCTGGAGAGACTGCACTCCGTGGAAGAGATGACCCACTCTGGAGCAGTTTCACAAAGGACTGTGGCCCGTGGGACCCCCCAATGGAGCAGGGGAGGAATGTGAGGAGTTCTTCCCCCAACCATGAAGCAGCAGCGTAAAACATTGCGTGATGAACTGACCACAACCCCCATTCCCTCTTCCCCTCTGTGCCGCTTGGGGAGAGGGAAGGTAGTGGAGATAATGTTAAGTTCGGGAAGAGGGAGGGGTGGGGGGAGGTTATCTTGTTCTGTGTCTCATTATTCTGCTGTTTGTAGTAATAAATGAGGTTTTTTTCCCCAAGTTGAGTCTGTTTTGCCCATAACGGTGACTTTAAGGATTTCTTCCCGTCCTTATCTCAAACCTCGAGCCATTTTTCTTATATTATCTCTCCCTATTCTCCTGGAGGGTGGGGGGAGCAAGAGAGAGACTGCGTAGTCTGCTCTCGATCGGGGCTGAACTACGACACATGTGAACAGTAGTCATAAGAGATTAATATTTTGGTCTAAGGTAGGTTTCTATTGCCTGGAGAGTATGTGTGCCCTACTTACCCTCTGCAGCAGACACTGAGGCTTGGAAGAAGAAGGGAGTGAAGAAGGTATATCATTATTGCAGAATTCTGCAAGCCACATAGCCAGGTCAAGAAATTTGGGCTAATCTCATGTGGTTTTCACCTGCAGTTGCCCAACATGAGAGAACAAGAGAGCTTTTTCACTGACAGCACCTTGTAGGCACTGTGTTTATAACTGGCTTAGAGGCTCCAATCCATCAGTACCCTGTTATGACAATAACCTTAGAATTTGCTGTTGAACCAGGCTGTGTTGCCTTTCAGGACTCGCAGGGCTTCCATTTGTTACTGTGTCTGCAATATTATTTACCAAGCTCTATCTGTTATCTATCTGGCTCTTTATACTTTCTTCTCACACGAGGAAAGTACTCAGATTTATTCCTAATATTATTTGTGTGCTGTGTTTGTGAGGATATTAAAATTTTGGAGAAGAGTCTGGATCTAGCTCTTACGAAACTAATGCAGCCTTGACTCTTTCCATATCAGAGGGATTAGGCCCTTAATTTAGAGACTTCTACTGGAAGGCTTCAAGCATTTTACACAAAGCTGGGCCCTGCATTCCACTGACATCAATAGGAACTCTGCAACCTAGGCTCTTCCAGTATTAAACGGAATGTTTTACTTGATGAGTTGCGCATTGTTCCTGAGCATCAGAACTTAGTTAATATTTGAAGTGCTTGTACTCTAGCAACATAAATTAGCTTTAATTAGATGATAGTTTTTTTTCTTGTATTGATTCCCAGGAAGACTTAAACACACAGATTCCTGTAATACTAATAGGAGGAGCATTTCTTAACCCTTTGGTCTTCAGTGGGAGAAAAAGCCATCAAGAAAGCAAAAACCACTAAGCAGGATTTGAGGAAGCTAAGTGATTCTGAACAAAAATTTAAGCAGCATAGGACAGTCTTCCTGATAGCATTTGCTTGCCTCGAACTTGCTCCATTATGGATTTTAATACTGGTCACTGGAATAATAAAAGGAATAAATAGTTGGAACAAAATCATTACCTAATCTTACCCTTGAGCTAAATACTTTTAAATAATAAAAATACACTAAAAATAATGCCATTCCTACTGTAGACAGCAAAAAAGCATATACTTTTCAATGTTATGTCAACTAAGGTTTCTAGAAATAGCTTATCACTGTAATGTAAAGAAAAAAAACGTTGTAGGCCCAGCTAACATCACAGTGTCCAGTATTTCTAAAATGAGTGGAGAATGCTAACACTGGTTAAGCTGTATTATATTCAGTTCAGTTTTATTTGTCTAAGCAAATGCCTGAGGGCAAAAGAGTAGTAGTAGCAGAGATACAGTACCAAAGTCATTGAGATAACACAACAGCACATTAAGACCCACTGACTGACATAGATTGTTTTAAAAATATTAAGAATAAATAGACTTGGCATGTCTCTGATTACCTGCTGTTTATTTAATTTGTCATAAATGTTTATTTTACTCTTCTAAGGCAATAGCTTTCTGTGAAATATACTGGAAATTTATTTCATTTTACTAACTAAAAAATCCATTTAGAAATAGAGCTCTCAATGAGATTGCATTTGATGAAGCCATATTGGTCTAGAATGTCTTGAGTTACTACTTGGATTCAGTGGGGTTACAAAGGTATAACTGAGGCTTGAATCCAGTTTTGTATGTAATTTCAAGAGCATGAGTTCCTACTGTTAAAAATACAACTATGAAAGCTGTCAGTAAATAAAAAATGCCCAGGATTTCCCATGGCACCAATTTCAGCTACCTGTAGGCATATAAAAAGCCACTGACTCTGTGGGGCTGTCCCACATGCTTCACACTTGACCTGCTCCCTGGACACTGATAGGAATTGATAGAGACTCTACCATTTAATATCAGAAGTTTTGTATAGGTACTTTCAGCAGTCTTTAAGTAAAAATGCTAACGACATAATTACTGATGACTTTCTGTTTCTCCATTAGTCTGCATTTGCCCTGCTCATACTTAATCCATAATGAGATTTTAAGAGGAAAACTCTTCCACAGCCTGCAGCTAGTGTGCTGTTATCCTGCTACTATTTAAAATATGGACTTTGTGCTGCTTCACAATGCTTTCTGTCTCATACAGGACTAAGAGAAGACCCATTTGGATCCCAGGATTTTATCAGATACCTATATATTACCGTGTGTCACAGCAGTATTAATCACTATGTGAAATTACATGGGCACAAAAGCTTCAGTTCCCTCCTCCTTTCCTTTTTTATTTATTTTGTGACAGTGTAATCCTGGCCAAGAGAAAGTTTAGAAGATATTGAGGTGCAGAATAGGCTCTCATGAAGTAGCTGAAGTGAGATTTCAAAATGAGCACAGCACTCATAAATCTGGCTAGGCACTGAAAGGCACTGGCACTAAAATCCAAATCAAAGATCTTTTTGTATTGCCACAGTTTCTGTAGCCTGGTGTTAAAACTGGAGTTTCAGTTGATAACTGGGACTTGATACTACAGGTGTTAGGGTTTCCCGCTGTACTTAGGGAAGCCCAAGTGAGTTATTGTCATTAACTGTCAAATTTATACGGCGTACTGTTCTTTGTCATCACTTCTCAGGAGAGAAGATACCGCAGCTGTCTGTATAAAGGATACGTATACTGTGGCCCTTTACTAGCACAGCTGAACAAAGTGCAGAACAGTTGTCACAAATTAGAAGAAAAAATAAAATTAGAAGAGTCTGTTCACAACAGACAGTCTCATTCTGAGTGGCATTATTTGAGGTTTATTCCTATTGCAGTCTCCTTGCTTTTCACATTTATTAACATTGCAAAGCACAGAAGAGCTGCTTTTGTGTCCACATCAAAATAATTATCCCAATAAGCACTAATTAGCACCTTTGGGCTCAATCATGTTGCCACTGCAATCAATGCCAAAAAAAAAAAAAAAAAAAAGCATTGATTTCAATAGAAAAAGAACAACGTCTTTTGTCAGTAGCTTCAGAGAGGTCAAAGAGAGGCTGATCTGTCTTCCTATATCTGGAGTCTTCACTGTTCGTATTGCTAACTATCACTCAAACTTACCAACAGCAGCAAAGCTGAGATCCCTAGAGTCTCAAATTTTACTGACATTTTTAAGACTAGAAGTTAGCATACTGAGATGTGCTAAAATGTATTTGGAATGTCAGTTCTGGTCAGATTTTTAAATGCATTTAAGTGACCCAAAAGACACTACTTTGCCTAGGTTTCCAAGTTAGAGGCTTCTTGTACAGCTCCACCACTGATTACACTAAAATTTTCATCTGCAATTGATTTCAGCTATAGCCTTTAAATGCTCACATACAAAGACCTCAAAAGAAAATAGTATCGGATGTCTGTAGATCTGTGTTTGGATGGTTTAGATGAAATAGGGACAGACTTAAGCTCTGGTCTCTGGTCTTCAAATGTCTTAGGCATTAATGCTTCAGTAATGAAAACCCAGAAATACTACTAAGGATGGGACAGGAAACAAAAGCATGAAACCCTTTCCTGCTAGAAATACCCTTAATTTATTTGAAATTAAATTAAAATGCCCCGTCTCAGTCTCCCTAGATTATGAATGTGTCATTTGTCTATAATTTTTAAAGGAACTTGGATATCTACTTTGCTTTAAAAACTGAGATACAACTACTTGAGTCAGCTGGGCTCAAGGGAATGAAGTTGTACATAGGCCCTCTTTTCCTCTTATTTTCAATAGAAAATTAGGAACCTTAACTATTATGGAAAATGTAGTAGCCATTAATTCAATTTCTTAGTACGCCTAAGACTTCCCTGAAAGAATTTATGCTTTAAAATGCTGAGTCCACTATACAATGGTGTGTGTTCCAGAGATCTTCAAAGGCATACTGTTCCAGAGAACATCCACTTGTACAAATGTACAGCCCTTGTGACTGGGGCAAAGAAACTTGCACCTGTACTTTGGATAAATAAAAGGCTTCAGTCAATATCAGTCAGTCAATTGTTGTAAAGCTCTGTGGTATTTATAAGTTATCTTTCTTGAGTCAGAAAATTGCTTTCTCTCTCATGTTTACTGCTAACCTTAACAAACAAGTGAGGAAACATAGAATACTTCTGGTTTTAAATCTATTTACTAATGATATTGTACTTAATTACTCTGTTAAAGCCTCATCAATAGATAGCACTATGTAGTCATTTTTTTTAGTTCCTTGGATTAATAATTAAAAGTCCTTGCTTAAAGATCTGATTCATACAACAAAACAGGTTTATAGTCTATTAGAATGCTTTGGGTATTAATGTTGCATTTCAGCTGGGTCTACCCATTTTTAATTGCACAGCCTTGAAAGTTTGAGATAAAGATAGAATTTAGTACTGAAATCACTGGTAGTATACATTACTTTGTCTTCAGTTAAAAGATACTTTATTGTACTGTGTTTATATGAGCAGCACCTATTCAACAAGTTTATGCACATTTTTCCTACTCATGAATTATCTACAGGTTTTTTTATGAATTTGTTAATCTTATGAAAATATGTAATGAGCTCTCAGGACCATGTCTGTGTCATTTCATAACTCTTCTGGGAGCAGGGCTGCACAATCTTCCCTTGAAGCTGTGCTGGTTATGTGCAGTGGGGGCTACAGTGGCAGCTTCTACGAGAGGCTGCCAGAAGTTTCCCCTTTGTCTGGTGGAGCTGGCTGGGTCTAGGGTAGACCCGTTGCTGGCCAGAGCCAAGCTCATTGGCGACAGTGACAATGCCTCTGTAATAACATATTTAAGATAGGAGAAAATAAAAAAGAAAAAGAGTGAAGAAGCAGAAGCGTGCACAGAGAGAGGGAGGCATAAGCTTTGTGTGCCTTGTAGCCCTCACTCTCTGGCCTCCTGCTGGGTGACTATCTTAGCCAAAGTCAGACTGGACAGCCTGGCTGCAAGAAGTGAAGGGAGGAGATGTGAAGAGAACCTGAGAGACAACTGCCTGAGCCTGATTGTGAAGAATTTCTTGTGAGGGGAATGGCTGCAGACACCAAGGTCAGTGAAGAAGGAGGGCAGGAAGTTGCCCCCAGCAGAGATTCCCCTGCAGCCTGTGGTGCAGCCCATGGTGAGGCAGGCTGTTCCCCTGCAGCCCATGGAGGCCCACAGAGGAGCAGAGATCCACCTGCAGCCTGTGGAGGACCCCACACCAGAGCAGGTGGATGCCTGAAGGAGGCTGTGACCCGTGGAGGGCCCGCTGGGTCAGCCGTTCCTGAGGAAATGCACGCCACGGAAAAACGACCCACGCTGGAGCAGTTCGTGAAGGACTATAGCCCATGAGAGGGACCCCACGCTGGAGCAGGGATGGAATGTGAGGAGTTCTTCCTCCAAGGAGGAAGGAGCAGTGGAAAACAGTGTATGATGAACTCACCGCAACCCCCATTCCCTATACCCACTCTGTGCTGCTCTGGGTGGGGGAAAGGAGGTAGGGATCATCTGAAATTAAGTTAAGCCTGAGAAGAGAGAGGAGTGGGAGGGAAGTTGGTTCTTGTTCTCTTTCTCATTATCTTCCTTTGGTTTTATTAATAATAACAGATAAATTGTTTTCCCCAAGTCGAGTCTGTTTTGCCTATAATGGTAGCTTCAATGATCTCTCCTTGTCCTTATCTCAAACCTTGAGCCTTTTTGTTACATTTTCTCTCCTCCATTCTCCTGGAGGGTGGGGAAAATGAGTGAGAGACTGCATAGCTTTGTCCTCAAAAGGGCTAAACTACAACAGAAACTTACTGGAATGTTGAAGTGTGAACAAAAATACATTGCTGGTGCAAGTTAGAGGTATTCTCTCTAGCCTTCTCTCTCTCATCAGTAGAGAAGGGCCACTCACTGCTTTCTTGCCTATTTTTTTCCCAGGACTCAGTAGAAGTTTATCTATGTGTGCAAGAAAATTGGAAGGAACTGTTCCATTTAAGCCATTTAAGTCAAGAAATGGCAGTTATTAACAGAAAAGCTTTAGTCAGGTGCTATGAAAGGATTTGAGGTTTCCAGAGAGCTAACATTGTCCCATTCTAATCTCACTTCAGAAGTTTGTCTACTCCAGCCACAACATATCTGCTGACATAGAAACACAACTGTGCATTATACTCCTTGAATAACTGACTCAATGCTCTTGACATCACAGTGAAGAAGTCCTAAAATTTTCTTAAGGAGATTGAGTTCTACCTTACATGACCTAGTTTTTTTTCTGGTTAGAAAGTAGATCTAGAATTTAGCATCACTGATGGTAAAGGATTATCTCCTTTTTAAATAATTCACTTTTAGTTTATATTTTTTCTCGTTTTATTTGATCTCTCTCACATATTTATTTCAATGAAATATTTGTACACAGAGGGTGATCATATCCTCTCCAATTCAACTTCTGTGGTAATAAACAAAAATTCTTTTTTTTTTTTCCTCTTCTCATGAAGTAGTTTCTCCATTCCTCTGATTATTTCAGGACATTTTTTTGCAAGCTTGCTTCATTTCCTGCTCATCTCTCTTGAGCATGGATGACAAGAACTGACCATTGTGTTTCCACGCAATGCCTTACTAATGCCTTGCATGATGATGCTGTTTTCCTGTTTCTAGTGGAATTATTTCCCTTGATTGAGGGCCTCCAAAAGCCACAGTTGCCTTCTAGAGCTGCTAGTGATTGATGAGTGCACCCAAATCTTTAGCCTCTGTCATTTCCGACTGATGAACTCCCAATTCAGAGCATAAATTCTTGTTAGTTCTCAAGTGAACAGCCTTGCTTTCTGCATTATTACATTTCATCCTAGAGTGTGACTCTAGTTCTCAGGGTCAGATTACTTGTAGAATATTCCAATCTTTCTCTGTAGCCATAAAGCTTACTACCTTACTGTGATCAAATTTCACTAGCCTAGTCCTATATATGTGCCAAGCTTGTCAGGGGACATATCAAACAAAATGGGCATTTTCCCTTCACTTTTTCTTTAATGTTTTCTTTAATGTTCCCATTTACCCTACAATATTAAACCAGCTATGAAATCCAAGTGAATTAGATCTTGTAACTAGGAAATCTACTGTCTCATAAGGGAAAAATAGATGATTAGTCTGTTCCAGTGTAGCTTTTATAAAGACTTTAATTTACAATAGAACAGAAGAACACCTGTAGAGAGTCCTACCAAAAGCCTATGTAACTCATGACCTTCTCACTGACAGCTGTCAAAAGCAGGTGTCTGGAAAAGAGAATAAAATTAGGACATGGAAGCAGTGATACTTTTATAGGTTATTACCCGAACCTCCCAAAGATTTGTGAGTCAGGAATTCCCTGATGCACACAAGGTGTCTGTATTTAATAGCCTTGGGAAAGTTATTGAAATATATCAGCTGTTTTTTTCTAACGTTTCATCTCCTGCTTTGTTTTGACTTCTTCCACTTATAAATCACGACTCTTTCTTAAATAGAAATGCACGATTTCCTCTTTGTGTGTGACTGGGCTAAAATGTTTGTAAACTAGACTTCATGTACCAGAGTTCTTCCAGAATTTTAAGTGATGATTATGAAATTTACCCTGATTTCAATAATGTTAATTATCTGATTTCTGCTTCCACAGTTTTTCCACATTGCAGTTGCATCCTTCCCATCTGTCTCTGCATTTACCCCTGTGTTCAGCATCATCATTTGTACTGAAGCGTAAGGAGCACTCATTTAGTTTTGAGTCCTATTTGGATTGCTACTCCTTCTCTTTTTTACCATACCTTTGGCTGTTATCTTCAGTTTATAATATCTATCTTGACTTTTGCCAATTCTCACCTTATCCATAAAGTTTCCACATTCTGGGAAAGAGCCTTCCTTGATGGCAAATCTTCTATTAAATGTTGCACAAGCACTTTGTTTGCTCCTGATACCATCTGTGAAATCATTATTCACCCAGTCCTGACTGGAACTGTTCCCCACAAGTTTTCTTCCATGTCTATTTGGGATACAAGGTCTAGATATCTTTCACACTTTTGATTAAATGAAATTTCAAACTCTACTCAGAACATCTGTCTTTGCTAACTGCATCTATTAGTTTCTAAAACTCTCAGACAGAGAAACCAAGAACTTTAGTAACAGACCGACTATTTATATATCCTGTATAACCTGAAGCTGGAGATACATGCCAACTTCCAGTTGAAATGGTATCAGATAAATGGCTATCACCCCTGTCCCTTTCTGAGTTGTTTATAACTGCCCGCTTCCCAAAAATTACTGTCTTTTCAAGTGATTGATCCATTCTGGACAAAACAAGCCAGGCTAATTCATACAGTCTCAAAGATGATCCTTGCTAACCTGGCACTTTTTATTTGAAATAGATTAGAAAGTGATCACAGGAGGAGCTCATCCAGCAAACCCATAAAGCAGCACTCTTCAAGAGGATGTGGTAGCTACAGTGCAGGATGAGCTTGAGGATGGTGGACTTTTATCTGGCACACCTACAGACAGAAGATGATGTGGTTATACAACCTAACTCTATTACAATGCAAAGTCAAACAGGGTACCTCAGAGCACCTTTCACAATAGTTGAGACGCATTTGTTTGAAAACATAAAAAAAAATTATAAAATACAATTTTTGCACATTATTGAATGACGTTAGGGTTTTTACGGTAACTCATGTTTAAACATGATACTTATACAGTAATTTTTCAAACTTACCTAGGTGTCAATGACTAATTAAAGAAATTTTTTTTTAACACCATAGCTATTCACAAGCCCCTTTAGAACAGAGTTAGCACCCAAAATTCTGGTATCAAGATAGCCAAACACAGCAAGTATGATACCCTTATATAATAAACAAGTTAAACACATTCTCTTTCCAGATAAGGTAACACTGGTCAAAACACCAACAATTTCTTCCTTTCTTTAGAAAAAGGAATCAAGAAATATTTAGCTTGGAGAGCACCAGGTACCCAGGATCCCATTGTTACAATGTGGAGCAATGGCAGCTGTAAAATGCTGCCTTGGCTATAAAGCTAGGGCCTTGGCTATAAAGCTAGGACCTTGAACTTGAATGCCGAAAGGACAGTTGAAGCATACTGCTTCCTGAGAATGATTCATACTATTGCTACTCTTAAAAATAATTTCTCTATCTGCAGCTGCTCTTAGCCTTGGAATATGCAAATCCGTTAAATCAGAAACAATGACTTTCACCTCAATGCATACCTAATTTGCCGGTGGATAACACTCACATTCCTACTAAATTATTGTATGTGGGCTTGTGTGAGCATCCATCTTTTAAGATCTCCCCATTCCACTTTCACTGTTGATGAAGTCTCCTGTGATCTGATTTTATTCCAAAAAAGAAAAAGGAAGATTTAAAAAAAAAAAAAAAATCATAGTTTACATGCTAGATTAAACTCTTTGAAGTAGTAATGGTATACAAGAGATAATCATGAGACATAAGTATATATCAAAGAGTATTATACTTACATCTTCCTCAGATTAACCCAAAAAGTCCTTAGAGCATTTGAAAACCAGGGACTCAAACATACTAAGATTTCTGTATACGCTTAAATTTAGTATGAGAGAAATTACTTTGAAACTTAAGAAACCAAACATTTGTGTAGTTTACAAAGAAGCGAGTAACATTGCTGTGATTATCCAAACTACCATTTCATTTTAATGAAAATAAATTAGATGTCAAAATAAGAAAAATCTTGTGCACAATATGAAGTTGCTTAACTGTAAAATACAGTGACATATCATAAGATGGTTATAATAGTCTGCTGTATTTGTTCCTTATGGTTTTGTGTAGGAAGACATCCTTGTACAGAAGCCAACAACTGTCGCAAAAGCACCTTGTCAGTTACAAATACAGTGAGTATTGAATATAAACTTTGTAACAGAGAAGAGTGAAGCTGATCCACAATCTTTGTCTTAACTACCATGCAAAATTTTTGTTTAAATAGGTTTAGCACTGGAAAATTAACCCCCCTCTCTCTTCCGAAGTTTTGGTTTTGAATAAGTCATGCACTTTAAGAATGGATTATTTTCTAAAAATTCCTTCCATTGTAAAGCTTTTTATTCCACATTTACATGTGGGTTGTTTTTTTTTTTTGAAACAAACAAATAAATAAAATGGAGGTAGGAGTAATGGGCTAGCTACTGCACTAATAGGCATTAGCACTGGTAGAAATCAGCTATGCAGGAGTTAATTTGTACTGTTCAGTGAAGTTGAATCTTATAAATACAGGAATGTCTGCAGAGATTTTAGCTTCCTCTAAGTTTTTCAGAGGAAGAAGAAAATACTAAAAAATAGCATCCTCTTACTCAAAATTTTACAATAGTCCATAAAACAGAAAGCAGAACAGCAACTTCTTATCTTTTGGAACACATGAAGATCATTGGCAATGTTTGTCTTAGTGATGACTTGCATTGCCTCCTATTCAGACACTTCTCACTGGAGCTAGAAGACACATACTGTTTGCCACTTACTGGAAAATTAGACTGGATGAAGTCCAGAATCAATTTTGTTTCTCAATGGAAAAGAGCAATAGAATAGATAACAGTGATAAAGACCTTAGAGCATGTGTTAATTGTTTTAGAAGGCCTTTGCTGCAGTGAAATACCTAACTAAAATATTACTAGTAATAATCTGAGTTTACCCATGGAACAGAATTGTCTAGTTTTCTTAATATTCTACATTATTAAAAGTTAAAAAGAAAAAAAAAAGGATTGCAGATAGTTAATGCAATAACTAAACTCCTAATCTTTCAATCCTCTTGTTTATGTAGCTGATATTTCCGTAATATCTCAAGTATGATAATTTTTCTTTGTTACTATTAAGGAAGCACAGCTAGTCTTTATCAAAATACAGTCATATATGCAAAAGAAAACACCAGATTGACCTGGAAAGAATCTGGATATATCTAGCTTCAGCATAACATAAATGACTAAATAGCAAGGCAGAGGTCACATTATTATGCTAGTAGGCTAGTAGTGCTACTCAATGTAAACAACAGTCCTTGGTATCAGAATGATACCACAAGTCTGTCTGCAGATGCGGATTTAGGAAAAAGTACCTCCTGAAATGCAGTGCTGCCTAAATAGAGGATCAGCTTTCTGAGCCACATGAAGGTATTAACCCAAATACTGACAGGCAGATATTTTTTTTTTTAAATTATTTGTCCAAGTTTCACAGAGCAATTCACATTCCTTAAGCAATGAATTAACAGGATTTTCTGGCATAGGTTTTTTGTTTATTTTTTTTCCCTAGAAAGATGAACTATCCTCACAGCTTCTATATCAGGGAGATTAATATATATTTGTTCTTATTTTCTGACATTTTTCAGAAAAAAAAAATAAGTTGCTAATATTTTCTTTATATAAAAAGTGAATATGTCAATAGAAAACAATGACAGAAGTAGTTACTTGCAGTAACAAGATGTTTCCAAAATGGATTAGTGAATTTGCAGTGAATCTTATTGCTGCAGTGAAACTTTATGCACTGTACTGATTGGGAATGTTTTCCACACTGCTCAGGTAATCAATTTGCAATTCTGGGCAACAGACCAAAATTTGCTAAGGACCAGAGTCCAATGCCCTTGGACAGAGCCATTTATCTTTTTTTTTTTTTTTTTTCACACAAATAAGATCTCTATCCATTAGTAAGAAGAAGCAAGAAATAGGTAGAAACTGCCCTGATAAAGTTACTATTCAAAAGATATGAAAGGCTACTTATAAATGAGAAAAACACTGTCGTCTTGAATTTTTTTTTATCTAGCAATTCTGACCAGAGAAGGAAAAATTAAGGTGGGCTTCTACAAATAGTCTAAAGAAATTAGACACCCACTTCCAATGACTTTCTGCTTTAGAAGTCTACATACTTGATTTTATTCACCAGTTAGAATCAACAGTGAAAAGGGGCAGAAGAACATGTGTACATCATACTCCATATTTCTCCTTCCCACTCCTCTTCACTCACTGTCCATGTTGTTGCTAGAATACCAAATTTGTATTTGTACCAAAATCATGAAGTACTCAACATTTTCAGGTTCAGTAAGGCCTTGTAGTCAAACCAAATAACTGAAACGGAGTAGAATTAAAACAGATCTCCTCACTTCTGACTGAGAATAATTCAACCTGTCCAAAATGGCTATGAAAGGGTATAGAAAGTTTACTAACCAATGTATTCCTTTCTTTCTGTAAAGCATCTGTATGTTTTTGTGAGGTATCCATATAAAATCTATATCTTTAAAAAAATATATAAAGGGGACAACTGATTTGACCTTTTTTTTTTTTTGTCCATAGTATTAGAAATGTAGCCAGCTTCAAAGTGGGCTAAGAGGATGAGATGTAAGCATATCACATTTACTGTCCATTCAAGTGAACATTATAGGTGGAGGTGATCTTTTCAACAGCATCTAAAAAATCAAGCGTTGACTAAAATGGAAGTAATTTAATTCAGTGCAAGTTTGCCTGCCTAAGTGCTCACGAGAATCTGAGTCAAAGCAACTTAGGAGGAAAATTTCTGTGCTAAGTTATTATGAAAATCCCTTTTTTCCCCTCTTGAGATTTATTCAAATTTATTATTATCAATGTATGAGTTTAGACACACAAATAAAAAGTTATATATTACCAATAAAAATAAACAATTAAAAGAATTCATATACACATATAATTTGCCCTCTTCTATTTATTTACATCAGTTATGGATATTCCTTTCCCAACTGGGAATATATAAAAATGGAACACATATTTCTGTCTGAGAATCATAGTGTCAATATATAAAATAAAAGTATAAGGCACACACATTTTTTCAAAGGTATTTTCAGAACTTTCTGAAATGTACATTCACACATAATTTTGTAAGTCATAATTATGGGTTCTGTAAACCCCATAGAAAGAACAAAAACATATCTGTTGGTCTATGTACAACCTCCTTTTCAAAAGTATATTATTAAAATAGGCAAAGGATACATGTAGTAATTCTATGCTCTAATGAAAATATCAGAGTGTTTTGATTGCAGTATTACAAACAGAACAGGGAGTGGAAGTTGTTGACAGCAGTCCTAATTAGTCAAGAAATTTAACATGAGCTAAAATGAAGTGTCCAGAAAATGTTTTCCTTTGAATAAAATGGAAAGTAAGAATGGAGAGACAGGTTCCATAGAGGCACTGTCCTACTGTTATTTCTATATGAGGAGAAATTTTAAAAAATAAATCACATTTTTACCAAGAAAATAATATTTTTTTCAATCAAGTTGAAAATCTCCACGTATGTTCCTATTTGCCGAAAGGCTTTTTGGAACTATCTCTGTCTTCGTTGGTACAATTGAGATTGGCCTTCATTACACATCCTCCAGCATCCAAATATGAGTGGAAATGTGAGGGTCGTGTTTCAGAATGGAACAACTTGTCATAGGGTTGATTTGTCGTCCTTGAAAGTGGAAAGCTGTCATCAAAGTAACACCTTTCAATGACAATTATTGGTGCTAACATTGAGTTTCTGTCATGCCAGCTCCTCATCCTATCAAGTTTTCTTCATTCTTGGGAAAAAAAAAACAGCTCCAGATGGGGCTACAAAAAGGACTATTTGGGGCAAACAGATAAAATTCCAGTACTGGATAAGATAAAAATATACTAAGTAGAAATATATTGCTACTTGGCTTTATTTAGATTAGGGAAAGTCATAGAATCATAGAATCATAGAATGGTTAGGGTTGGAAGGGACCTTCAAAGGTCATCTCGTCCAACCCCCCTGCAAGGAGCAGGGACATCCCTGACTAGATCAGGTTGCTCAGAGCCTCATCCAGCCTGGCCTTGAACATTTCCAGGGATGAGGCCTCCACCACCTCTCTGGGCAACCTGTTCCAGTGTTCTATAACTCGCATCGTAAAAATTTTTTTCCTAATTTCCAATCTAAATCTACCCCCCTCTATTTTAAAACCATTACCCCTCGTCCTATTGCAACAGGCCCTACTAAACAGCCTTTCCCCATCTTTCTTGTAGGCCCCCTTGAGGTACTGGAAGACTGCTATCAGATCTCCCTGGAGCCTCCTCTTCTCCAGGCTGAACAGCCCCAACTCTCTCGGCCTGTCCTCATAAGAGAGGTGCTCCAGCCCTTTTATCATCTTTGTGGCCCTCCTCTGGACCTTCTCCAACTGGTGCATGTCCTTCTTGTGTTGGGGGCTCCAGAACTGGACACAGTACTCCAGGTGGGGTCTCACCAGGGCAGAGTAGAGGGGGAGAATCACCTGCCTCAACCTGCTGGCCACGCTCCTCTTGATGCAGCCCAGGATGCGGTTGGCCTTCTGGGCCGCAAGGGCTCATTGCCGGCTCATGTTAAGCTTCTCATCCACCAGCACTCCCAAGTCCTTCTCCTCAGGGCTGCTCTCAATCCATTCCCCGCCCAGCCTGTATTTGTGCCTGGGATTGCCATGACCCAGGTGCAGGACCTTGCACTTGGCCTGGTTGAACTTCATGAGGTTGGCACGGGCCCACCTCTCCAGCCTGTCAAGGTCCCTCTGGATGGCATCCCTCCCTTCCAGTGTGTCAACGGCACCACACAACTGGTGTCATTGGCGAACTTGCTGAGGGTGCACTCTATCCCACTGTCCATGTCGCCGACAAAAATGTTGAACAGGGCCGGGCCCAACACGGACCCCTGAGGGACGCCACTCGTGACCGGTCTCCACATGGACATTGAGCCGCTGACCACCACTCTCTGAGTGCGGCCATCCAGCCAACTCCTTATCCACTTAGTGGTCCGTCCATCAAACCCATGTCTCTCTAGTTTAGAGAGAAGGATGTCATGCGGGACAGTGTCAAAAGCTTTGCACAAGTCCAAGTAGATGATGTCAGTTGCTCGTCCCTTGTCCACCGATGCCGTCACCCCATCATAGAAGGCCACCAAATTGGTCAGGCACGATGTGCCCTTGGTGAAGCCATGTTGGCTGTCACCAACCACCTCCTTGCTCTCCATGGCCTTAGCATGGTTTCCAGGAGAATCTGCTCCATGACCTTGCCAGGCACAGAGGTGAGGCTGACTGGCCTTTAGTTACCTGGGTCTTCCTTATTCCCCTTTTTAAAAACTGGGGTTATGTTCCCCCTCTTCCAGTCATCGGGGACCTCACCAGACTGCCACGACTTCTCTAATACGATAGCCAGTGGCTTGGCAACTTCATCCGCCAGTTCCCTCAGGACCCGCGGATGGATCTCATCAGGACCCATGGACTTGTGCACCTTTAGGTTCCTCAGATGATGCCGAACCTGCTCTTTGAGTACAATGGGCAGTTCTTCATTCTCGCAGTCCCTGCTTGCACCTTCTACAGCTTGGGTGGTGGGACAAGAGCTCTTGTCGGTGAAGACTGAGGCAAAAAAATCATTGAGAACCTCAGCCTTCTCCATGTCCTGGGTAACCAGGACACCAGTTCCCTTCTGGAAGGGGCCTACATTCACCCTGGACTTTCTTTTGTCCCCTACGTACCTATAAAAGCTCTTCTTGTTGCATTTTATATCCCTGGCCAGATTCAGTTCTGCCAGGGCTTTGGCCTTCCTTACCTTATCCCTGGCCACTTGTGCAGCCTCTTTGTAGTCCTCCCAGGCTATCTGTCCCCGCTTCCACCCTCTATAGGCTTCCTTTTTTACTTTCAGTTGGTCCAGGAGCTCCTTGCTCATCCACGCCGGCCTCCTGGCCTTTTTGCCCGACTTGTTTTTCATCGGGATGCACCTCTGCTGAGCTTGGAGGAGGTGCTCCTTGACCAACTTTCCTGGGCCCCTCTTCCCTCCAGGGCCGCCTCCCATGGCACTTGGCCCCTCAGGTCCCTGAAGAGGCCGAAGTCCGCCTTCCTGAAGTCTAGGGCAGAGAGCTTGCCATGTAGTTTCCTTGCTGCCCCGTGGATCTTGAACTCCACCATGTCATGGTCGCTGCAGCCAAGGCTGTCCTTTAGTTTCACATCCCCCACCAGCCCCTCCCTGTTGGTGAGCACGAGGTCGAGCATGGCACCCCTCCTTGTCAGCTCCTCTATTGCCTGCAGGAGGAAGTTGTCATCCATGCATTCCAGGAACCTCCTGGACTGCCTGTGCCCTGCCGTGTTGTCTCTCCAACAGATGTCAGGGTGGTTGAAGTCCCCCATGAGAACCAGGGCCTGTGACCGTAAGGCTGCTCCTATCTGCCTATAGAGCACTTCATCTGCTCTGTCCTCCTGGCCAGGCGGCCTGTAACAGACCCCCACTGTAACGTCCCCTGTCTGTCCCCATCCTCTAATCTTGACCTATAAGCTCTCTGTCAGCTCCTCCTCCATCCCCAGGCGGAGCTCCACACACTCCAGCCGGCTGCTGACGTAGAGAGCGACACCCCCTCCTTGTCTCCCCTTCCTGTCTTTTCTAAAAAGCCTATACCCTTCCATGTTGATGCTGCAGTCGTATGTGTCATCCCACCACGTCTCCGTGACGCCGACGAGGTCGTAACCCTGCTCGTGTGCAAGCATCTCCAGCTCTTCCTGTTTATTCCCCATGCTAGTCAAGGATAATGGTCTTGACTTGCAAATGCTAAGAACAGAAAATGATAGTACAGGCTCATTTCTCAGTAGGCCATGTTGAAAACAGTCTGCAAAGGTAACTAAGTCAACTAAGTCTCTTACCTTAGATGAGAAAGCTCAAAAGCATATGGAATAGGATGAAAGATTTTTCTACTGTTGCCCTAAGATTGTAACATAATGAGGTTTTTTTTTAAGGTCTTTTTTTTTCATCTCTTTAGTATTTGTGCATGCATATAATACACTTACCACAAATTAATATTAAACTACCTTAATAAATGTGCCCTTATTTTACTTCATCTTTAAAAGTTTATTCATCTTCAAAATATGTCTATTTCAGGAAACATCTTTTTGTACTTCTTTTAGTTTTTCTTGAATAACAATTTTGTTATGTAAGGTAACATAAAAAATACATTTGAAGTCTCATAATATTATTCTGAAAAATCTTTATTAGACGATCAGAGTTGGATTGTCCTCTGTCTCCTTTGTCTGAATAAATCTGTGTAACTTTTCTCCTATTGACTGATTACATTGCCACAACACTGAATGAAACAATCTTATTAAGGTTATTTATAAATGTAAAACTACATAAATGTTATGCGGCTGCAATTTTATGGGATTCTTGTTCTGTGGTGCCTGCAGTTTATAGAAATAGCACATTTCAATATAACAGCTAACTTGCCATCTGTGGGAAGTTGTAGGGTTTAGATTTAGCTTTCTTTTTTTTTTTTTTGTGGTTTCTGTTGTTGGTTTCTGGTAGTGTGCTTGTTGGGGGAAAGTTGCCCCTTGGGGCTGCCAAAGTACATTTCCTTAATATGTGTTTTATAGCAGTTCCATTTCCTTTTCACTTGCAATTTTATTTGGCTTTTTAAGTTATGCTAAGTGCTTGGCCTGTTCTCTTCATTTGTTTCCTAATGGCAGCTGGCATAAAATTTAGGAAAGCCAACCTAAGTAGTCTAGATTTCTGCCTAATTCAAACATATATATATTTGCTTCTAAACTGCCTTTTTCCATTGTATTATTTAATTCCTATGTGGAATTAAGTGACTGGAATAATTAAGACTTGACCGTAAATTGTCATTTGAGTGGGAGAGCAAGAAGGGAAGGCAGGATTGCAATGATTTCTCTTTTTTGTTTTGGAATCAAATCAAGTCATGCTGGATAATTATGTTAGGAGTAATTTCTTGAAGCACAGAGATCGATCTGCTGCATGCAATAACTTATGTATCCTATCTAAGAATTAAAGTTCAAAAATACAATTTTAGTAATAAAAATATTACTAAATTGAAACAATAAAAAAATACAGTCCTTTCCTCAGATGAAGATGTGATAGCCTCATATGCCAAAGAGAATGAAGTTCAATTCCACAGAAAAATCATTTTCTGAGTTGGAGTTGATCAGTGTTCAAAGCTCACCAATATCAGAACTTCATAGTTTAAAATTACTTGAAACAATATTGACTACTTTACTAAGAAAAGGAGTTATGTTAAGGAGATGTAACAGACCTTCCTTTTTGGTGTAAATACATTTTTCTCCATATCATATATCCAAAAGAAATACCTGGATATAAGTGGGAGTTACAAACATGGAAGAGATAATGTTTGGAAGTTTTAAACATGTTACATAAGTGGCTCTCAACATGGATGAGAAGTTGATTTCTGTTTAAAATACTTAAATCAAAGATGTCTCCTGAACTCTGTTTATGCTGACCTGCTCTTCTGCTTCAGATTACAGAATGCAAACTTTTGGGATGAGGCTTTAAGCAACCTGATCTAGTTGAAGATGTCCCTGCTTCTTGCAGGGGGGTTGGACTAGATGACCTTTGAAGGTTCCCTCCAGCCCAAATCATTCTATGATTCTATGATTCTTAAGTTTGTAACTACTATTGTGCTTTCCTGTTTAATTTGCATCCACCCTTTCAAATACCTCTGAAAGTTGTTCAGAGACAATATTTTGGTCTGTGTCCATTTCTAATGTTAGCATGCATTTAGTCACATTTTGTATGGATGAAATTTACTTTAATTTTATTTTTAAATTATTTTACTGTCTATTGAGTGTTTTGGCCCTGCTCAAAGGGCCAAAGCATTAAGCCACATTGTTGCCTTTAACAACCTGGTTAGTCCCTTAAAGTCATGAAAACACTGCTCAGATATTCAGTGCTAGCTCCGTATTTTAAATACCTTTCCAAGCCAAAAGCAGGTTACTCAAATCACAGGCAGATTACAGAGGAAGTCTGATTATTGACATAGATAAGTGGATAACTGTCCAGGATAGGAGAATGCTAAGACAGGACACTGCTAAGGAGGCTGAAAAATAACCTTACTGTCCTTCTTCAATTACTCTAGAGGTCTGGGAAGTCACACTTGCTCCTACTGCCACTTACAAATGGGATGCACAGAGCAGGAGTGGTCCTTCCTATATATGCAGCCAAAGTACAAGGCTTTTCCCTCCTGTCACCTGTAGCCAGGGGTTTCTCCCCAGGCTCACGGTTCATTGTACTGATCCAGTTGAATCCCATTTGAAAGCAAGCCAGGTTCAACAGAAACAATGTATACATTCTGAAGATCAGAGTGTTGATCCTGAAAATTGACTTAATTCACAATCTTCTTTAATCCAAGTAGCAAACTGAAGTGCTGAGTTGGTAGCAGCTCCCTCCATAATCCTTGCCCTGACCTGACCGATTAAGGCGTTTTTCCTGTCCTGCTCATTGGTAGTGGAGAGATGCAAACATCTTTTCCACCAAAATGTTTGTCTACACAGCAAACTCCTCTAGCCTGAGACACCAAGCTCAGAGAAGGCTTTGGAGTGGCCAAAGCACGGATTCGTAACAGTGGGAAGAGTTTGCCCCTACTTATACAAAAGATGAAAGTTAGACCACAGAAGTACCTCATCTGACACAAGGTGCTGTCAACAGTGCTTCAGTTGTTCCAACAAAATAATTTAGAAGTTCAAGCACCGAACACTTACTGCTGGTTCCAGTATGACAAACCATGTATGGTATTGAAATCAGCCCAGCTGCTAGGAAGCAAGCTCTGTGAAATGCAGCCTGAAGCCTGGTTTCCAGAATCCACAATGAGTAAGGAGAAGTGCAGTTCAACTTCTGCAATGCAGGCTGGCTGGATGAGGATGGCAGTTATGGCCTCCTACAGCTATACTGGACAACTTTGAGATTAAAAGAGACAAAATCAATAGAATCTCTGAAAAGCATTTATTGTCCAATACATCTCTTGTTTGAAGAATAAGCTAAACAACCTTTATTTCTCTAAACTATAGCTAAACAACCTTAATTTCTTCTCTTCCAAATTCAGGGAAACACTCTTTCCCTTTACTACTACTCTTACCAAGGCATCTAACTTTCTGTTGTCCACTATGCTCTTTCCTGAGAGCTCAAAATAGTGCTGAGCCCACAACTCTTAACACCCTAACTGAAAGAAAATTCAGGTTTTGGGTGTTAGTTTTGTTCTTACTGATAATATTACCTCTCTGCATGGCCCTGGAAAGCTGGTCTAGGTTTTGAAATGTAGAAAGTGGTCATGGCTGAGATGAATTACTGAACAGAGGACAGGAGAAGCAATCAATAACACATGATGAATACAATTTATCAAACTGCTACCTCCACAATGTAGTTGCGATGCAATTGCATGTATTAAGACACACATCACATTCTTTCTTTCAGCTTACTTTCTCCCTATGCAGCACTTTTTGGATCCTGTTCCTGTTGCTATTTCTTTTAGCATGATTGAGATTATTATTAATAATTGATTTTTTTCCTCCCTTAAGCATGCATCTGTCAGGCTTGAGGGCCAAAACGTTCATTTAAATAGTTCACTGAAAATTAAGCAATCCTTCGTCATCTATTACCAGCCATCTTAATATGCGTTCCTCATGCCAAGCTGAACTGCCTCCACCTTAGTAACTGTCAAAATCTGTGTCATCACCAAACTAAATACTTTGTTAAAAAAAAAAAAAGTTAATAGCCTTGTATCTCCAGAAATCTCTTGCATAGCTACTATACATATAGATGTATGTCCTGATTTCATCTGGGATAAAGCTAATTTTCTTCTCAGTAGCTACTGTGTTTTGAATTTAGTGTGAGATTTGGTATGTGAAGAATGTTGATAATACACTGATGTTATTAGTTGTTACTAAACAGACCAAGGATTTCTTCAGCTTCCTAGATTTCACTAATGTGCAGGTGCAGGAAGCTGGGAGGAGTATAGCCAGTACAATCAACCCAAACTGGCCAAAGAAAGTATTCCATACCATAGACGTCATGCTCAGTATATAAGTGGGAGTTGACTAGTGGGCAGGTACTCTTGATCGTTTCTGGATCGCTTTCAGTTTTGTTCCACAAACAGAACGGGCTGCATTGATCATGAGGTCAACGGGTGGTGAGAAATTGTGCATTATTCATTCTGTATAATTATTATCTCTATATTTTATCATTTTTATAATTATTATTAATAATATATATATTATTATATCTTCTTTTGCTATCCCAATAAACTGTCTTTATGTCAACACATGAGTTTTCCTTTCTTCCTGATTCTGTTTCCCATACCCCAGGGGATGGGTGAGGGGGGGACTGACCAAGCAACTGTGTGATACTTGATTGCTGACTGAAGTTAAACCACGACAGTGTGCCCTATATATTTTCCAATAGCACAATTATGTCTGAGAGGTGTAGGCAGGCTAGTGGATAATGTTGGTCTGTAAAAAGATGAACAGTGTAAAATTCTCATCCAGAAAGACCAGACAAGCATCTTATTCCTAATTTGCATATTTTGTATATTACTAGGAAGGTTCCTTTGTGATCTGAATTTCTAAAAGTTTACATGAAAAATATAGTATGTTCAACTTAAATTTCACTAAGCAGTTTCATTGTTACTTCTCAATTCCACAAAACATCTTTAAAATAAACTTTGTAAACTATGAAAAACAGAGCATGGTTCAACTATATGTTACTGTTGCTATTTAACTCATTTCTGTGGATTTTGCTTCTATATACACATAAAAAGTGTCCTGTTTACATTACTCTAAGCATAGCCTTTTAAAATGTCTTGGCTTATTGTTGGCAAGGGAACATTGTAGTATGAATAATGATAGGATAATAACTTTATTTTTAACTATTACTTAAAATTTTGCAGCATTCCCTGAACAAGATGTGCACTGGGGCTTGTTAGCTCTGTAATTGCAATCCTTACCTTGAAGGCATTTTTGTATGCCCAGCATCCAAATGGACAGCCCAGGGAATTAAAGTCGGAGGATGTATTGTTCATTCTTTTGATTATTCTCAGAATGGCTGGATTCAGCAAGGATCTTAGATGCTCCTTATCTGAAAGCTTTTGAGAGGACTTTCCTAGAGGCCAGCTAATTCATCTTCAGGGTTCATATTTGAAATGTGCACCTTCAGAACAAATAGGCAGCTAATGCAGTTTGATTGTGCTGGAGTCTAATTACAGATGGCTCCACATAAGAGAATAAAAAATCTGCCACTGCCAGTGAACCCAATGAAATTAGCACAATTCAGCTATGCCAATACATCTAAACATAACTACACATACTCCTTTTCATACCAGCCATGATGACTGAAGTGAGTTTCACATTGCGTCATACTCCTTTATTTTATTAGTATTCAGTACTGGTTTAACACTGGCTGAACATGTAATTCCACCCAGAAAGACATCATTAACCACACATACCACTGGTCTTGTTAATTCTGTTTTAATGGAAACATGTTTTTAAAACTGGGGTGAAAAAGCATTTCTCATTGCCTGGTGACATCTTGTGAGTCCTCTGTTACTCCTGACATAAATGGCAAGGATCCTTCATTTGGGTTTTCTTGGTTAGAAATTTCTATCAGATCATCTTGTTTATCCTGCTGCACTTAACTGAACATTGTACCTATTTTTAGCTGCTAAACAGCCTATGCAGATATCACACTGTGCTGAGATTTTATATTCTTTAGAGGCTAATACATAAATGCACTAGGTCAGTTCTGTGAGTTCTTTAAGAAGTCCCTCTCTGTTGGAGAAACGTTTTTGGAGATACGGTAGGTGGCACTCTTCCTCCTGTCAGGAGTGACTTGTTTCTAACATCAGAGGAAAAAACTTGTTGATAAACAATATGCAGTAATAAAATCTTAGCTTCTCTATAATCACAGAAAAAGCAATGAAGTCTGTATTAATGCACTGTATTCTGCTCACTACTAAACCATACAGAAAAAAAATACAATGCCAGTAAGTAGGCAGCTGCAATGTTCTGATGCCAAGAAATACTGAGGTAGAGCGTATCCCTTCAAGACTTTGCATATCTGTGATGAATGGATAATATTACCTCTGCACTGATCCTGAGAACAGAAAACACTGTGGCAGTACTGCAGATACTGAGGTAATAATATCTCTTTACAGAAAATCTCTATTTTATCTTTTATAGAGCACTTCCCAGTAAAAGTATACCTCAAGGACAATAGTACTGAAGGCACAAGTTTACAGAAGGTATATCATAGGCTGTTGCAGTCTAGCACAGTGGATGTAGAAGGGGAGAGGTACACTTAGGCAGAAGAAATGTCTTAGGACCAGTTTCCTGCATCTGCACTGTTAAGTAGGGCTCTTCAGTTCTGTCCTTAGTGACACCATCCATTCACAAGGTGATATGAAGCTTATCACCACAGAGTATCTGATGTGCTAACCTTGGAGAAATGGCTGCTTATTCATTTTTTCAACATACATATATAGACATAACCATATTCAGTAGTCTAGTTGAACAGGGCCAGATCAATCAATGAGTACAAACATGGTGTTTCACTATTTTCTTTCTATTGACCAAATGTAATGGTAACTCCCATACTGCCATCGTACCTCAGTTTGGCCCTCAGGGCCAAAGACCTTCCATAAGACCTTCCAAAAGACCTTCCAAAGACCTTCCATAAGACCTTACTGTCTCTTTTTTGCTTAAAAATGCAGATGGCATAAATGCTATTACTACAGACAAGAACATTTCAAGGATTATTACGGAGCCTTTTGTGGAAACAATTCTGAACAACACTGTTAAATCATCAGGCAAAGTCTATATCATTAAGGATGCACTTGAACCTAGGTTTCTAATTTTTATTTGGAATAGATGATGTGTTTATATATCAGCAAGAAAACTGGCTCTAGATGGAAGAATAGTGTAGCCAGGAAATGAGAAGAGAAAGCAGGAAGGAGAAGGGAGTGGAAGAAAGATTGACGCAGAAATAGGAAAAAGATTAAATACATATAGAAAGGGTTTAAGTAGCCAATACTTTTTTTTTTTTTAAATTTTTTTTCATGAAAAGTTTAGGAGCAAAAGGGGACTTGTTGGAGTTGCTCTGAATTTGAAGCTATACAATAGGAACATATCATCTCTTTTTAACCTATAGCATGTGGAGCAGTTAATTAAATTAAAGGCAATAAAGTTAGAAGGAATGAAAGGATAAGTCTTCTTTACACAGTGCATAATCAATTTGTAGCATTCACAGCCACTGCAGGTCATGTAGACAGACATTGTGGTTGGATAATTTTTTGACTAGCAATAACATTTGCAGCTCTGTCAACTTAGACAGTGATAGGAAGATAATCAAACAGACTCTTGGAAGAACACTCCTCCAAGAACTCAAAGGTCTGCTCTATTATGAAGGACTCAGCATCATCTCCAAATGTCACATCATTTATCAGTGTGGGAGTGCATAACATGCAGAGAATTAAAAGCTATTACATCTCATTTCTAATACTCAATAAATAAAGGGTCTCATTCTCTTCTTGATCAGCGACCTTCCAAATTATGCTAAATAAGTTTCCTTGAGTAGTACACTCCTTTTTCCCTCCCTGCAAATGTCAGTGTGCCACTGGGGACGGATTCTCTCCCTGGGGCTCTGGTCTTGGAATAGAAATCATGAGATGCATTAAAATGCAAATTTAGAGGACTTTTTTTTTGTTGGATTTCTGGTTTTCAATATTTTTTTTTCAAGATTGAAGCCTACAAGCAAGAAGGCAAAACCTACTTCTCTTCCCCTTCATTATGTTCGTCTACAACCCTGTCCCATGGGAAGCTACAAACAAAAACATCAACAATCAGGCCTTCCATCATAAAATTTGCCATGACTGGATCACGAGTTGTCAGTGTTCACCTCCAAAAGAGTCTGAAGAGAAGAGGTTTCCATAATCTTTTATGCACTTGTTTCACACCATCTCTGGCCTGTCTAACTTTGTCTATCACTTGAAACACAAGGTGTTATTTTAAGCAATGCCGTGATCCTCTCAAGATCATTTCTTCTTCAGAAATAGTATGGTGGTTCTTTGTATATAAAACAGGATATCTGTTGTTATGAATCTAAATCACTTGCAGCTTGAAAGAAAAGGCTTTTCAGATCAGTATGCTTTCCAGTGACAACTGACTTGAATGATTTCAGAAGTTACGTATGTTGGGCACTGTCAGACAAATCCTCAGCTACCAAACTGCATTAGTTTTTCTTTACTGTTAAAAACAGATATCATTTTTAAACAGTCTCTTGAAACCAAATTAAAATGAAGTTGTTTTAATCAGGAGTCAGATTTAAGGCTGAGCAACCGGAACAGTTGGCAGCTCTATGAGGTTAGGTAGCAGTACAGCTTACCTAATACACATGTGAAAGGAAGAGAATGACCACTTCTTAGTCTCTGCCTGCATTCACAAGAGTCTGTCTATGCCTCTCCTGTATATATTGTGTATCATAATTTTCTTCCTGGAAAGAAAAATCAAGCTGGAAAACAGACTATTTAGTCAGTGTTTAATGAAAAATCTGAAAACTATGAACCTAAAAAAACCCTTCACATATTTTATGTCAAGTAACATATGCCTATGTGAATATGGAATCTGATCTCCATTTGAAAAAAAAAACAATAAAGAAATGCATTCAAAGGGTGGTATCATATACTCAAAACTGTGAGAAAGCGGATAAGAAGATAATGTACATGGTAATAGCAGGAAGGCTCAAATAATGAGATGTGAGAGATATTCTGATGCAGTTATTCTTTGTGCGTGTTCAGTCTAGTGCTCCCTGAGTACTGTAATACTCATCCATTCAAAGGGTGTTCAAAGGCCCAAATCTCGATTCATTTACATATCAACTTGAAGATTTTTTTTTTCCAGAGGAGAATAAGGGACATATTTGTTTACATGTTATTAAGATAACAACATTTAAAACATTAAAATAAAAATTAAATTTGAGATAATTGTGACCAGGCTTTTGCATCAAGGCTTCTGCCAAATATTGGCTTATTTGCTACCTCTGATCTCAAAAGGCACCATTTTCTCAAGTTCTGCTGCGTGTGAGGTAGCAGAGCATGGGACAGCTTTCCCAATAACCTACCTACTGACTGGCAATTCCAGTGAGACATTTTAATGTCATTCTCAGGTAGCTTTATAACATTTTGCTTCAAATTTGAACATAAACTCACATCTCCTGTCTCAGACACAGATTTTGCATAAGTAAGGCTCGCTCTTTGAGTGTGATTTTGCTTCAAAATCCTCTGTCTTACAGACCTGACATCCACACAAGCTCTGAATGAGAAAGCACCAAAGGAAAAGATCTGCTTTTAAAATGTGATATCTCTAAGTCTCCTCACAACTGGTGCTAAAAGACATGTAATGGGACCAACAAGTTCATGGCAAAGTTGAAGGGAGTATGGGGAGATCTTGAATTTCATATATGTATGCATGCAGTAACAGAGAGTATGAACTGCCTTTAGATGCTGAATACTCTGCATATGTCTAGACATCTTAAAAACAGATAAACAGGATTTCACTTGTTCATTTAGTTCAGATAGGTCTATATTTTCCTATCAGATGGTGCGGCTGAAAAACAAAGCAACATAAAAAATAAATTCAAACTAGTGTTTAAAGTAAAGCAAATAATTTCTGATTTTTTAAACACCTGTGTTTCATCAGTTTATTTTGTGAAAGACACATGAATTGATATAAACCACTGTGATACTCTTTGAAATACATTTTTAGCTGAAATTGCTCTAATTTCAGTCTGTGCTTTGACATTTACATTCATTTCCATCACATGCTCTATGAAAAATCCACATTGATAAGCAGCAGTACAGGTAGCACTATACCAACAATTCAGCCTGAATCCTGGGGTATTTGCATGCATGCTTGTGTGTACAAACTACCAAATTTTCCTTGATTTGAAGCTGAACATTGGCAGAAAGCACTTCACGCATAGCCAATAACTACATTTGCATGACCACACATTTCATAGAGAACAGATATCATAACCTTATTAAGGATCTAGCAAACACATGTTCAGGTCGATACTCTAAAAGGTAAAATCCTTGCTACATTCAGTTCAGCAGGAAATAAAACAGAAACTGTGAACTTTTTCAGTTTGTTTTTTTTTTTTTTTTTAATTAATTACTTTTGACATTAGTGGCAAAACAGCAAGGTGCACATTATAATACTCCTTTGTGTGTGCAGGACCTAGAGCCTTGCTATGTAATTGGCCTCATATCTTACTATTTCTGATGTAAAATTTGCTAATCAGTGGCCTCAGTCCTCAGTGCTTCCAAGCACTTCCTTTTCTTCTCTCTTGGCATTTCCAGAGGTTTCTGACTTGTATTTAAGCGAGATTTTGACTGCTCTGTCTTTCTGAGGTAGTTTTGCATTCAAAGCTACCTCATCAGTCTGAACTACTTTCCATTGCACTATTTTTTTTAACCGCATAGCTTCAGTTGTGACTTGCCAGGAACGCACTTTATAAATAAAATTGTTAGCTGGAAAAAGATTAAGAGCAATATTATCTTCTCCACAGAAAGTTTCTGGTCATATATGTCTGTAGAGGGAGAAAGAGAAAACTAGCAGGGTGATGGTCTTGTAATCAATCAGGAGTTTGGCCACCGAACAATCAAAAGTGGGAAACTGGATTCCCATTGCCATGCCTATAGAGTCACAGGCTGTCACATCTACGATGACTATTTGGAAACACTTTGAGTAACCCTTGAATGCCACCAAGGTCTGACTCAGCAGAACACTTAGGCAGCTGCTTGTCTTTAAATCTGGCATGCTCAGGTGTCTTGAACCTTAAATATCTGAATGGAAACAAAAGGGGTGACCAGCTTGACTAGGAGGTAAAAGTACATTATTTCAACTTGTAATTCAAGCATCTGCAGTGAGAGATTAGACTACAAAACGTCTACTAGCAAGACATAGGGAAAATAGGTTCAATTTTTTATAGTGTATTAGAAGAGTGGTCCCACTGAGATTTCTTATGAATTTTCATGTATTATTTAAACCTATCAAACTGAGAGTCCAAAGGGAACAAAAGAAATTCTTCTGATTAAAGCAGAAGATATGTGGTTGGAAGACACAGACTCAATTCCCAGGGCTGCCATAACATGTGACTTCTAGGCTTTGAGAAAAAAGAAGTAGCCACACAATTTAACATTGCAGTTTTTGCAGTCTGGCATGGTTATAGTTCCAGTGTGAGCATAGGTAGGGAGTAAGGCTGTGTCCTTCTCTTTCTCCCTTTGTCCCTTCCTCCCTCCACAAGTTGAGAGGCTCATAATGAAGGGTAAAAGAGCAGAAAACCACATGATCTCTGGTGGTATCTTTTCTCTGTCTTCCAACACACATTTCTAAAGCTGTAGGGAAAATAGCACAAAAGCACAGCTTCAGTAGTTCTTGGTATTGCAACAGAGAAGCAGACTTTCTTAATGGATTTGTGTGGGAAAACAAAGCTCTGTTAGCTTTAGTGCTCTTTCTACTCTCCCAATAAATTCAACCCTGTCCATAAAGGCAGCAAAATATTATGCGTTTAACAAAATAATCTCACAACTTCTTTGAGAGCTACAGAGGAAAAGGTTTCACAGATATGGAGATCTAATTTTTTTAAGGTGCAGTAAAGGTATTGCTGCCTTTGTATAAATACTGACTGGAGACACGGAACATACAAAAACCAGAAGATAAGTATGCACTCTATTTTCTTTCTCACATGCTATTTCATAGCATTGTTGTAAACTGAATTTCTTCAGAGAGTAAAGCACCTGTTTGTTTTTTTTTTTATTTTAAAATGAAATGGTACTAGAGGAAAAGGCAGTACAAAGTGAGGGAGCACAATACCATGCCTTGTGAAATCCTGGCACAGAGAAGTTTTAAGACGGCATTAAAAAGGCACCAGGCACTCACTCGCATGACTTCATGCTCCCATGCAGACAGCAGGAACATATATAGGGTGTCTTCACTGCTCTGCCATTTACTAATCTTCATCTGTCAAGAATCCCTGAAAACTACCACCCTCTGACTCAAGTCAGGGCAGCTCTTAAGCTTCTTTAGTCTTAACCAGCATCAGGATCTAAGCTCAGTGTGATAAAATCACCAGCTCCCTGGCTACCTTGCCTCTGATTTTCCAAGTGTGATCTCTGACCTCTTGCATTTCCACAGTGTACCTTGTGTTGCAGGTCAACTTTGAAGATTGTAGACTTCATCTCACCTGCTGACCCTGCCTCCAAAGTTTTGTGTTGAAATGCAGCAGAAGGCCTTTCAAGTGCCTACTTCTTCTATAAGAAAATAGCTGTTCTAAAAATAAAGCACAAAGTAGCAAAAGCTACTAAGTCAGAGAAAGAAAAAGTCAGCTAGGTAAAAAAATCTGGTGTTGTTGAAAAGTAAGTAAATAGGTGGGAAACTAGAAAAGCATCAGTCATGCCAATAGCTATGTTGGACCTGACATTATTATGTTTTTTTTCTGGAATAATTTTATCCATGCCAAAAATCAGTAGTTAATACATTATGACAAGATAACCCTTACAATTGTATGTTTTGTATTTAAATGTACAGAAGCTATTTACATAGTTTCATATACAAATATTTAAGAAATAAGATTATGTTTATGTATGTGTGATGTATGTCCATGTCTACATGTATTTATTCTCTCTTGCTCTCTCTAGGGCCAAATTCTTCTAGTCACATCAAAGTAAACCCATAGTAATTTGATGGTTGTTGACATACTTCCTTGTAACCTGTTTTTAGGTAAATTTGAGAATTTGGCTTACAGGGAAAGGAACAGAGACAAATGTGACTTTAACACCATCTTACCAGTTTATAAACTGTTTCTTGTTATGGCGTGATACAGTGTGGGACCACAAGAGGATTTCCAGCCCACCAAGAAGGCCTCCCAGTTGCCAGAACTGTAGAGCAAGCAATGACTGAGTTAGTGTCCTGGTGCTCTGACTGCACATCAGTTGCAAGGACTGGGATGAAGAAATAGAATTAGCTGCTGTAGCCAGACACAAAGCACTGATACCTTTATGCCATTGTCCATCTCATCTTATACCACGTGTGCTTTACTGCTGTCCATCTCATCTTTCTGCAGCAACTGGAAGGCTGGAATGGAGCATCTGGTTAGATCTGTGAATAAATCTCACTCCTTGAACCAGTCCTTTGATCATGGGGGGACAGTGCTAATTTCAACTAGATGATATCTTTGTACGCTCAACTTCAATACAACATCCTGTTTCATTCGAGCTTTCTTTAGATGACCCTGCTAGACAGCCAAGACTGAATACACAGCTGGAGTCCTTCATCCAGACTTTTTCCTTAGAAAGTTATGCTGACAGCTTTTCAGCAAAGTTTTACCCATATTAACAGAGGTTAGGTTAAATTTAAGTACAAAGGAACAAAATCTGCCTGCCTCTAGGCTTCAGGGAACACCTACACTGCTTTTTGTGTTCATTTCTTCCCTTGGTGTTTCTTATGATCAAAGAAACCGCAAACCATTTTTAATTGAAGTATCCCCGTCTTTCTCTGCCAAAGTTATGTCTTCATTCACTGTGACAGGTTCTCGGGAAAAGCGTCTCTGAGATGATCAAGGTCAATGAGCCACCAGAGGGAGCCCACACAGCCTCTGGAATGCGACCTGATCAGCTGTTAGAAGCAACGCAAGACAGATATGTGAACTGCTCATTTCTACGGTGTGTAACTCGGGGACGGCGTGTTCCAGTAAGGCTGGGGTAAGAATACACGATGTGGCACCAGAGATGCTTACAACAATAGGAGAGGAAATCCGGCAGGCAAAAATAGATATAAAGGAAAAACAACAAAGTGAAAATTTCATGTGTCCAGCTAAATTGGCACAGTTCTGACAACAGGACTGCTCTGATTTATGTGAGCTAAAAGTAGGGTCTGGAAAGTGTGAAGAGTTCAGTGGTCCAGTGTTTCTTCTTCTTACCAATCTCAGTGCATTTCAAAGCTCAGGTTGAAGCCAATTAGTTAATTTTGCTTCCTGAAGAAGAGAACAGTTATGATGATTTCATCAAAAGCTTAGTGATTTTTATTAGGTAAGGATGCCCCCCCCCCAATATAGACTTCCTCTCCCATCTGTAGTCACAGACCAGCCTGACCTCAGGAGAAACAAATTACTTCTACTCCTTTGTGTAACCCAGACAAGAAAAAGAGAGGCTGTGCTGCGAGATTTTGAAGGACTGCTGCAACAAGCTTTGTGACAATCCTATCCATGCCCACATGTGCATGAGAGGCAGTCATGGCTGTGGTTTCTTTGTCACTTCAAGATTAACTCTGTAGCTATCCTTAAAACAGGCAACCCTTTTCTTAATTTCAGCCTCTGTCAAGGCTTATGTAATACTAAAAAAACCACACACACACACAAGCACATATATATACACATATATCCATGCATATACATATGCACATATCTATTTAGAGAATACCTCTCTATCTCCTTGTTATTTACGCCTACCTAATTACAGTAATGTTAGTAATAGTAACTGATCTTTTTAATTCAAATTCATTTGGTCCTCCTTGGTCTACACATAAAAGTGACTCACAGGCACAGTCTCCTGCTGCTTGGGACTTCTGCTTCCATCAGTTCTCCTGCACCCAGAAACAGTTGTGTGTGTGCATACAAATTTAAGCTAGAGCTGGTGTTCTCAGAAGCTTAGTTTCTGGCTAGAAGCAATAGAGGCTTTTCTCCCATTTCATGTAAAGATTGTCTGTCAGTACTGTGAACAGGCCAGTGCTGAACACAACCAGAAGCTGGAAAGCTGTGTTGTTGCAAGGCAGTGCTAACACTGATGTGCTACATTTGGGAGCAGAGGAGCTCCAGTCTTCCCGTACATTTTCGAGTAACAGACTACTTCCTTTCCTTAGTGTTGCTTGATGATAGCTCAGCTTCTGTATTGAACACTATTTTTTTTGCTATAATTATCCCTCTGCTGACGAGTGACAGATTTTAGAAGTGCCAGGGATTAGAGAAGAAGGTGTGCTCTCCATCAATGATACAGTTTGAGGATGCTCATAGTACAACTGCTTTTTCTTTTTTTTTGTATGAGTCTAAAATCAAGCAAATCAGTGACAATCCTTTCTTTCAGCGCTTTAACTGAATCAGCAAAGCCCCATACTCAGAATCGATCTTGTTAAAAACATCAATTTGATTTAGAGTATTGAAGGCAGGTAGCTGATTTTGCTGCTTTCAATAGCTCGCTGAGAAAGGGATTAATCTTTGAACAATGGGAATACTGTTAGGAGGGAGCACTGCTACTGCTGTCTGTGAAAATCCTGTTTCTTACTGTTCTGCCTCCATGCTACATGATTTGTTGTTAAAGGTACAGTTAAGAAGAAAACAGTTGTTCAATTTCCTCTGAAGACTTCAGAACAGTTTTTATCTAAACCAAGAAAAAAAAAAAGCTTACAATTGTGTTGTGTTGGTTTCAAAGAAACAGAGGAAGAACAGAAATAAAAACAGTCCTTCAATAAAATACTATCACAATGTGGTTCTGAAGTAGGGACATGCACAGTGAGTTTGAAGTTGTTTTTAATTGCAAATCTTACCAATCTCAAAGATGTGCTCTTTAAATATACATAGCTTATATATGTGTAATCCAGAACATGTTTTCACAGGCAAGTGAGGAAGCCTCTAAAAAGTAGTTATGCACCCTGAGCGCCCATGACCACTGCAGAAGCAACTGGAAATCTTCAGTGCTCTCAGAAGGTTTTCAAATTAACTCCCTGAGACTCATAACAGAGAATGAGATCAGCTGTCTCTGAAACATCTTTTTTACCCTGTTTACAGAAAAAAAAAAAGAGCACTTAGGTGATTAGCCTTCATGGTCTGGAGCAATTTATAGTGGTGAATTAGGGACTAGTGGGTTTCAGCAGAAGGGTATACTTACCCCAAAGCTTTGGACAACTCTAATTTGAATTGCCAACCGCTTCCACATCAAAGAGCCACAGCTCTGCACTTCAATTGCTTTCACTAAATATTCTCTTTGACTGAGTCTATATTCCCACTGTAATCAAGAACTCTTTGTACCAAACTTTCTTAAAGATAAAGGGAACAATAAAATGAATTGTCTTAGCTATTCAACCCAAACTTTCTATTCTTTTCTACTACTGAACATTCACTGGTACATTTTAGATTTGACCCGAAGACAATCTCTTGCTCTTTCAATGATTATTTGATCAGATATCTATCATCTATCACATTCAGGAATAACAGGCAATGGTTAAAAATAGAAGTATTTTCCTTCAATCTTACCTGAGATACTGACGTCCCCCTAAAGCCACTCTTTCTCATTTCCTTTGTTCTAATGTAATTAAGCAGATCATGCTTGGAGATCAATAATGGATGTTCTAAACCACCCCAAGAAACTCTTTTGACAGTTGCTATAGACCTTTCTACTGGCTGGTCTCCTAATTTTTAAACTCAATTTACTTATGGATACACTATATTTATTGTGACAATGTTCTTGTTCTAAATCTTTCTTCTCCCTGCACAAAATATTCTTATATTAAGAATTATTATTATATTTAATAACTCAACATAGTAGAAGAGGAAGTTTGAATTGCCTTTTGAGCAGTAAAAATAAGATTTAGGGATACTCATTTATATTTACATTGGGGTTTTTTTGTTCTATATATTCAGTTGTTTATATCAAAGATTTCAACAGCTTTGAAGAAGGATGGCACAACCTCAAGCTAAATAACTCATCCTTCAGGGGTATCTTCATGACAAAAAACTGATGTGAGCACAGAAGGTTAATATCTTACCAATTTTCACCTGAAAATACAAAAAAATATTACCAACCGATCACTGGCTGCTCTTTTACTTTTTCACACTTTGTAGACACAGTATGATTAGATGACTCATCTAAGTTCAAACAGCAAGTATAATGCAGGGGAAGCAGTAAAATCCAACTTCACTGAATATGTTCTTGCGGACTGGATACTGGAGTCCTCCATCTTGTTACCGAAATCCAGAATAAAACTCCTTGACAGCAATGAGAAGTTAAGAAGCAGGCACTCCTTTATTGCAGCGCTGGGTGCATGGGGGATCGCTCCACCTAGCGTGTGCACCTGTTCGATCCAACAGTGCAGGTTAAATACACACCTGTTATACATATTCACTAGATTTCCGAGAAATATTATACATAAACATTAACTTTCCTAGAAGTCATTATAATATTCCCCCACCCACTTGCGCATGCTCAGTCTTTTGAGTTGAGGGTCTTCTGGTGATTTTGGGGGTCATCAGAGTGCCCCCTCCTCGAATTCACTGGTTAAGCCCCTCCTTAAAATCTCCATATATGGTCTTGAGAACAAGGTCGCATTGTCCTTGATTTTTCTGGCTTCAAAGTGATGGCTTAGGGCCTATTTTCTACAGGTGGTGTTTGGGGCTCACCATTGTTCTGCCACTCTTCTTAATTACCCCAAACATGCTAGGTTGACTTCTAACAAATGAGATGTTGTAACAGCTCTAAGATTCCCATGACTACAACTGATTCTTAACACTCCTATATTCTACAATTTACTTTTGATCAGCCCTGGCTCGCTTTATTTCATAATCAAGTTTTTAACTTTTATCATAATATTTGCAACAATCTTAGCATTAGTGGCGAGAAGTAATGAAAAGCTCAAGCAGAAGCAACGAAGCTCTGGAGCCCTCAACATAAAAAGGACACAGATTTTTTGGAGTGTGTCCAGAGGAGGACCACGAAGATGATCAGAGGACTGGAGCACCTCTCCTATGAGGACAGGCTGAGTTGGGGCTGTTCAGCCCAGAGAAGAGAAGGCTCTGGGGAGACCTTATAGCGGCCTTCTAGTACTTCAAGGGGGCCTACAAGAAAGATGGGGAGAGATTGTTCAGTAGGGCCTGTTGCGACAGGACTAGGGGTAATGGTTTTAAAATAGATTCAGTAGATTCAGACTAGATATAAGGAAGACATTTTTCAGTGAGGGTGGTGAAACACTGGAACAGACTGCCCAGAGAGGTGGTTGGTGCCCCATCCTTAGAAACACTCACGGGTGGGCTGGACAGGGCTCTGAGCAACCTGATCTAGTTGGAGATGTCCCCACTCCTTGCAGGGGGGTTGGTCTAGATGACCTTTGGAGGTCCCTTCCAACCCAAAATATTCTACCGTTCTATGATATATTCATATGTCAGATAGAAACTTTCATTCTCAAACATTAAATTTTAAGCATGAGTTACATGCACAAAGGTACCATCTGGTATTTACGAGAGAAAACATAAAATTGTGAAGAAAATAATCACTCAACATATATTAGCTGATGGTATTTTGTGGTCATTATCATTAAGGTTGGTTTTTTTTTAAATGTGTTAGTAACTTGAAAAATTCCTCTTACAACATTGGAAAATCCTCATAGAAATATTTAATTTAAAATAAGTTTTGAGCTAAAGGCAACAACAGCAAAATGATGCTTCATTCCAATGTTGAGCTGAAATTAAGAGAATGGTTTTTAGAAATAATGTATTTTTTAATTAGAGGTTTAAGTTTCTGTTTCAATTATAAACATGAAACCTGTTCTATATTCAGGTGAAAATATATCTCATGAAAACCAGTGAGAACTCCTGTCCCTGACTTTAATGGTATGAGTAGTTTTTCTTGCTTTTCTGGCACTGAAGTCATGCTGCAGCACTGTTGTCTGGGCAAGTGTTCTGAATGTTAGTGGGATGTGCTCTTACCTCCAGCCTCCCTTCATGTCAGTTCTCCATCTCTGGATGGAAAACAAAAACTGCATGTGCACTTCATCCGACCATCTTTTTACGGCAGAAAAACAAGAAGTAGGGGGACAAATGCTGGGTGCTGGCTGGAGTATCTGAGCTGGATGGGCAAAAGGACAGGGAAATGGGTGCTGAAATCAATCTAATGTGGGTCTATAACTCTTTCCTGTCAATGATTCACTACGTTTATTTCCAGACATTTAAAAAAAAAAACAAAAAGGCATGCCACAGCTGGATTCTATTGTACTCCCGGGTACCATATAATTCCAGAAAAAACATATTATTAATTTAAAGCTAGAGTGTGCTTCAATGAAAATTCAAAACACTAAGTAGAGCAAATTCCCAGGTAATCCATCTTCCAACACTACTCTGAGATTGTATGCTGGCATTCCTCTGACAGCATCATGACACTCATGAAAGATCTTCAGGGAGACAGGGCTTTTCAATTGGCTGTTTCTATAAAGAACAATCACTGTATAAGTTAAAACAATTCTTCTATTTTTAAATGAGAAAAAGATTGTGACAGAGAAGCATTACTATTGTAAATTATAATGAAAACAAGAAACAAACAAAAAGCTTGTTGTGTGAACCCCAAGTATGTGCAACAATTTCAAAATCAGCAATAACTTCAAAACATATAAATTTTCTCTTTTTACATCTTTTGTCTACTTCAGTTAAAGAATATTCTTCTTTTTTTTTACATTATTTTTACAAAATTCTTATCACCTGCTTCTGATTTCCTAAGGGAAAGTGTGTTTTTAGTCCAGGACAATCTCACCTACTTCATCTTAACGTGTGTATAGTTTGGTGTGAAACCTTTATCTATGATGTCATCAGTCCAAAAAATAATAATCAGAAGAAAGAGGAATGTAAAAACCAGCAAAGAAAATTAAGCAGAAAGAATAATATTTCTGCAATAGAGATTAAAATTAGCATGAATTCCACGTGGCATCACATTCAAACCTGTGAAAAAGTATGTTTTCACTCAAGAATGATAACTGGATTTCTTGTATTTCTCCTGTATTGGGTCTGGCTGGCATGGAGTTAATTTTCCCCATAGCAGCCCTCATAGTGCTGTGCCTTGTATTGGTAGCCAGAAAGGTGTGATAACACACCAGTGTTTTGGCTACTGCTGAGCAGTGCTCACACAGCATTAAGGTTGCTTTTCCAGCATTCCCTCTCCTCACCCAGTAGGATGGGAATGGGCAAGATCTTGGGAGAGGACATTGCCAGTACAGCTGACCCAAACTGACCAAAGGGATATTCCATACCATATGACGTATGACTCTGTTGTGGTTTTGTTGGGTGAGGGGGGGCCTAAGGTCGTAGCTTCTGTAGGAAACTACTAGAAGTCACTCCCCTTTGTTCAGTGGACTCGGCTGGGCCTAGGGCAGACCTGCTGCTGGCCAAGGCCGAGCTGATTGGTAGAAGAATGTCCCATGATAACGCCTCTGCGATAACTTATTTAAGAAGGGGAAACAGAAAAAAAAAGAGAGAAGAGAAGATGTGAAGAAGCTGAGCGGGGGCAGAGGTGCAGAGGGGGAGGTGCAGGCCTCATGGGCCTTGCAGGCCTCACCCTCTGGCCTCTTGCCAAGCGGCCAACTGGACCCGACTCAGCCTGGCCCAGCTGCAAGAAGTGAAGAGGAGATGAGCTGGATGATGTGAAGAGATTTTGAGAGGCGTCTGCCAGCCTGTTGTGAAGAACTTTTCTTGTGAGAGGAACAGCTGCAGACGCCAAGGTCAGTTCAGAAGGAGGGGGAGGAGTAATGTGTGTCCTGGCCAAGATTCCCCTGCAGCCTGTGGTGATGACCATGGTGGAGCAGGTTGTCCCCCTGCAGCCCATGGAGGTCCACGGAGGGGCAGAGATCCACCTGGAACCTGTGGAGGACCCCACACAGGGGCAGGTGGATGCCTGAAGGAGGCTGTGGCCTGTGGAGGGCCTGCTGGGACAGCTGTTCTGGAGAGACTGCACCCCGTGGAAGAGATGACCCACACCAGAGCAGTTTCATGGACTGTGGCCCGTGGGAGGGACCCGACAACGGAGCAGGGGAGGAATGTGAGTTCTTCCCCCAATCATGAAGCAGCGGCGTAAAACAACTCGTGATGAACTGACCGCAACCCCCATTCCCTCTTCCCCACTGTGCCACTCGGGCGGGGGAAGGTAGTAGAGATAATGTTAAGCTTGGGAAGAGGGAGGGCTGAGGGGAGGTTATCTTGTTTCTCTGTCTCATTCTCCTGCTAGTTTTAGTAATAAATGTATAGTTTTCCCCAAGTTGAGTCTGTTTTGCCCATAATGGTAACTTTAAGGATTTTCTCCCTGTCCTTATCTCAAACCTCAAGCTGTTTTTCTTATATTATCTCCCCCTATTCTCTCGGAGGGTGGGGGGAGTGAGAGAGAGACTGCGTAGTCTGGTCCCAATCGGGGCTGAACTATGACAGACGCAATAAAAGGTAAGAGAATGGAGGAGGAGAGGGGGCATTTGTTATGACATTTGTCTTCCAGAGCAACTGCTATGCTTACTGAAGCCCTGCTTCCCAGGAAGCGGCTGGAAATTGCATGCCAATTGGAAGTAGAGAATAAGTAATTTGTTTTCCTTTGCTTCCACAAGAGGCCTTTGCTTTATTAAACTACCTTTATCTTGACTCATAAGTTCTATTCCCTCTCATTTTCTCCTCGCTTCCATCCTCCAGAGGAAGGGAGTGACAGAACGGCTTGGTGGGCACCTGGCAGCCAGTCAAGCTCAACCCACTACAGTCCTTTTTGGTCCCCGAAATGGGGGTTGAACCTGGCTGGATGCTAGGTACCCCCTAAAGCTGCTTTATCACTCCCCATCCCTCAACTGGACAGGAGAAAGAAAAATATGCTGAAAGGCCCATGGACTGACATAAGGACAGGAAGATCACTCCCCAGTTACCGCTATGGGCAAAACAGTCTCAACGTGGGGAAATTAATTTCATTTATTGCCAATTAAATCCAAGTAGGGTAGTGAGAAATAAAAACTAAATCTTAAAACACCTTCCCCTCACCCCTCTGTTCTTCCTGGGCTCGACTTCACTCCTGAATTCTCTACCTCCTCCCTCCAAAGCAGCCAGGGGGACAGGGAATGGGGGTTGTGGTCAGTTCATCACAAGTTGTCTTTGCTGCTCCTTCCTCCTTGGGGTGAGGACTCTTCACACTCTTCACCTGCTCCAGCATGGGGTCCCTTCCATAGGGTGCACTCCTTCAGGAGTAAATTCTTGTGTGGATCTCCCATGGGGTCACAAGCACTGCCAACAAACCTGCTACAGCATAGGCTCCTCTTTCCACGGGTCCACAGGTCTTGCCAGGAGCCTTCAGGCATCCATCTGCTCTGGCATGGGGTCCTCCATGGGCTGCAGGTGGACCTCTGCTCTCATACCTCTCTCCGGCTGCTGCTGTTATGCAGCATTTTTTTTTTCCCTTCTTATCTATGTTATCACAGAGGTGCTACCACCATCACTGGTGGGCTCAACGTTGGCCAGTGGTGGATCTACCTTGTAGCTGGCTGGTATTGGCTCTGTTGGACATGGGCGAAGCTTCTAGCAGCTTCTCACAGAAGCCACTCCTGTAGATCACTCAATACCAAAAGCTTGCCATGAAAATTCAATACATCTTCTCATACTGCCAAATAGGAAAAAAATTTCTAGGGTAACAAAAATAAAATTGTTTCAACATTTTTTTTTGTATGTGCATGTATATCCTTTCATTACACTTTCTGCTAAAATATGCTATTTGTATTTCCTGTTCTAAGCTGCTAAGTAAACTTGGAATTGCACTGTAGAGGTGCTTTCATTTCCTTTGTGGACTAAAAAGTATAAATGACTATACATATAAGACTTATGCAGTGGGGAAAAGGATCCAAATGATTCTACCAGGGAAAAATATTGTGTGAGGTTAAAGGGAATGGAGAATGGATTGAGGAAGAAATTATAGTCATTTCAGTGCCAAATATTCAAGGCATATTTGAGCAGTGAATGGATGAGGTTGCAACTGTTAGGCCAGGAAAATCTATATGTGCAAAATACAAGTAGAGAAAAATTTTGCTAAGAAGTCAATGAGATTATCTGTATTTTTAAACAGCCATGAAAGCAGATGGATTTCTCTAACCTTAGGCAAATTAAACTGAGGTGTCTCAGATCAGAGTACAGTAATATGCTCACACCAGAGACAAAACGTTCTCAAGAAAACAAATTATTTTGCCAGATGCCTAGAGTCAGAAATTAATCTGAGTCCCACTGTCCAACAGACAAGACAGTATTTCCTGACCCAGATAGCTTACTGCCTAGAGGTTTTCCTAAAATGATACCCAGTATGAAAAGTGAGTGCCAGGGAGTTGTCTTTCTTGTTTGGAAGAGTTAGGCATAGCCCCAACACAGAAACTTCTAAGTTAGTTCTCCTTATTAATCGATACATATATAATACTTTTATGTTACAGAATTCTCTTGTCAGCAGTAAGATATCAGCATTTATTAATGAGTTTCCATCAGATAATACATAAAAAAAATAACTAAAACTCCTAGCACCGACCTTCTGGTTACAAAAAAGATTCACTTCATAACTGATGCTGTTTTCAGGGTCTTCATGGTAGTAGTACACACATGCTAAATGTAACCACAGGCTTAAAAATTTGAAAAAAAGTAGACTCACAAAGGACACGTAGCTGAAGCCTGCAGAATACATGTTTCTGCACTGCAATAAAACTTCTGTGCTGACTTGACCAACAAGTCAGAGCAGAACTTGACGAACAAGAATATTTTTTTTTTCTCCCTCTCTCCTAGCAGTATGTTTAAAGCAATGTTTATTCTTAGTTTGACTGGTCTGTAGCATGAGAAGCTTTCAAATATGACGAAAGTCTTGTGGAGGAAATCTACCTCTGAGAGAAACTCACAAAAGTGGGGTGTTTTCATCACATGTCAGACATTCATACACACACATGCATGTGCATGCACATACACACATATAGAGTGGCAGCCTACATTACTTTGGTTTTCTGGCTTGTAAATACAACAAAACATTAACTTTTTACTACACATTATTTGCTGAACTCCACATCTAAAAAAAATCTGTATAGAAGCTGAGCACTGCATGAAGTGTGGAAACAAGCAAACTTGGAAAATAATTTTCCTGGATATCTGGTAAATTTTGCCATAATTGTAAGAAAATATTGTTCTTATTAGTTGAACAGCAATCTCATTCCTGATCAAACATTGATGGATATTTGGGCTTTTTAAACTTAATTAAAGTTTTTTTAAAATTTGATCTGTTCTTTATTGTTGAACTTCTTAGCAATTCATGGGCAACCAAGTTGGAGACAACTGCTATCAAAATGACAAAGTTAGAAAAAAACCCAACTATTTCACAGTGGTTTTCAAGCTGTTTGCCACCAGGGTTCCCCTGCAGTGGCATGTCCTTCCTAAGTTAGTTAGTTTATTAGATTGCAAACACAGAAATAGGATTTGTTTCTATTGTGTCTTTTGTGAGACTTAGTACTTACCTGGATTTAAAAGACAAGTAATACAATTTGTGCCCAGAAGAAAGTTTCTGATTTTTTTTTAATAGCTTTGAAAAAAATCTCTTCTTTTCATACATAACACTATATTTTAAATTACACACTTTGGCACTCGTTTGCTATTAATGTTAGCCTGGGATAAAATGTTAAGCTATGTTTAGAAATGGTTTCAGGGCTCTTAAATCAAGGAGGTGCTTCTGAAAATATTCCTGAAATATTAAAATATTTAAATACCTTTCCCAATTATGACATTATTTCTTCCAAAATAGTCCTCAGAATTCCTAGATCTCCACTCACATAAACTCAAAATTTCATGTGCAGCTTTGGTTGTGTTGCTTTAATGTATTTCCATATTTATTACACAAAAATATATGCTTAACATAAGACTTTAATAAATCACAATGGGTGAAAAAAAAACCCCATACCTATCCATAAATAAGGCTTGATATTTGTTTTTCTTTGCTTAAGTAGTGTGCACACCCTAAAAAGATGTTAAATCAAATTAGTATTTGTAGCATCTATGTGTAAATTTCTCCTTTTATCCAGTCACCCACTTCTGGCAGTTCTTGAACCATTAAAAAATGGTCCTACCCATTGTATACATGCATACCAGTTTAAAATGACATGAATCGTCTCTGTTTCACTAAAAGGAAAAAAATCTATGCACAATTGTAGCATTGAGAAAAGCCTGATCAACAAACTTCTCTTATTTGCAACCTGTTAAAAAAAAAAAAAAAAAAAAAGCACATTATCATGGGCAACAGAATAATTTCCAAAGACTTAGAAGACTCAAGATCAGGTTATGAATTTCAAGCCAGAACACAATTATTTGCATCTTGCCTTAAGTTATTGGTGCTCTTCATATCACAAAGGCTCCTGAGGAAAAGCTGCTACTCAGATTTGTTGATCTACAGTACCTTTTTAAGATTTTGAGTTGTTCCAGAGTATGTATGCTTGATTTTAGTAGATAAAAAAGATTAAATACAGAATAGATACACATAACAAAAATCTGGGCAGTTGTAGAACATATGTGCATCAATAATACATTTCTGAGATACTCTGCTCTGCAGTTTATCAGTACTTATCCTAAAATATTGAGAAACTATAAAATGGCATGTTGAACAAATAAGAGAATCATGATCGTACCCATTTCAAAATGTCAAAGGATAGCAACTGTAATTTGTGTTCCTCTCCCTCTCACTAACAGGTAACTTCATATTTCAGGGTTATCAGAATATGAAGAGATAAAGTATTCTCTTTTAATCAGAGCTTATCTTTCGTATCAGAGCAGTATAGTTTATTTTTTTTATTATTCACTACACTGCAACAAACTCATAGTATTTGGGTGTTTGTAGATACAAACTTGTAACTACAGAACCTCTGTCCTTTGCATATTCAAAACTCCTGTTAACGTTATCAGGAGGTAGGAGTTTGTAAGGAAAGCAGAACTGAGTCTCGTAAACAATGTAATTTTTTTTTTCCTTGCTACCATCTTTGTCTTCCTCTCATACAAAACAGACCTTTTACTTAAGGTTCCCCCCTTGTCATCCTCAAAAATATCACTGTCCTTAGAAAATAACAGAAAACAAAACTCATTCTAGATCAAAGCTGACCCAGAATACACTGTGCACCACTGGCCTGGAAGCACAAGCTATGAAGACATGCACATGCTATCCTCCTCACCAGAGGATCCTGAGAGGCCATTGAAAAGCAATTGCCTGACACAAGAAACTCAAGAAATCTATTTCTCCCACACCAGGCTGTGAGAGAGAGGACAAATGCTTTCTGGTTCATCTGAGAGGGCCTATGACCCTACCCTACTCTGTAAGATACTCCCAGGTTCAGACCTCCAGGATATATGGAGGGTACGTGACCATTCACACTTTTAACCAAAAAGCCAAGGCACACCCAGAAAAGAGCCTGGCTGTCACAATGTGAGCTACCTTGCCTATGCACCCTTTGTCCAAAGCACCACTTGTCTTCCTCAATCTGTCTTTTCTGCTGTGGGGAGCATAAATGAATGGCAGCACAAACAGTGTAACTGCCAGAAGTTTACTCTGGTTGTGTTTCCTTGTTCTCAGTTTCTGTCTGCAATATATTAATAATAGTCTTCCTAGAGACAATTACTCAACAAAACCACAACTACATGTAATATTTCCACAACTCCTATTCTGCAGGATAGTGTTCTGATACAGTGGCTGCCTAGTGTGCTCTCTCTCAGAACAAATCAAAGCTTAATAACAGAGCAAGCACAGAGATGTACAGAGAGTATATTAAAGTCACCTCCACTTTTCCTAACAAACACATTGCCATCTGTCATCCCTGTAACAGCCTGTGAAGGCAAAGAGATTTCAGTTTGAAGAAATGATCTAGAAAGAACCAGTCACTGCATTTGCATTGGTTACTGCAAATATACTGTTGTAAGGGCAAACCTGTTTAGGAACAGGAGTCTGAACTCTTATAATCTCACAGAAAGGTACAGGAGGGAAAATGGGAAGTTAGGGAAAGGCATAATTATAGTGTCTTCCTGTCAAATGGCTGGAGGGAAAAAATGTCATCTTCCTGCATAATAAATAAATTAGAATTTCAATATTTAAGTCCTTGTCAGAGAGAAGATCTGTCACAGAATAACCATTAATTTCTATGCTTCCTCTAGGGTAATTTTTCACCATTGAGGGCATTTGACTGTTAAATGCTAATAGGAATTAAATAAATGCTTATGAAGTCTAATCAAGAAAACCCAGAAAAGATTAAAATGACATTCCCCCCCCCTTCTTACAACAGTTGCTGGTTGTGATATCCAGATGTGAAGCATCTAATGAACATAATGGCATCTATTTTAGGAACTACTGTAGCATCACTATTACTTTGCGGATCACGATGCATTAGAAAAAAATTAAAGACAAGGAAATTGTGGTGTCCCTGTCATTTGACTTAATCAGTGTCACTTTGTAGTTTATCCTTGAAATCTGTCAGGCTCTCAGTAAACAACATTACTTCAGGGTCATCTATATTCACCAGAAAGTCCTAGTAGCTCCTGAGGTAACCTTGACTGTCAGTCATGAACATGAGTGGTAACCAATAGTGACCAGATTTAGGCTCTGGTCACATCAGTCTTATCCATACAGTCTTTCTTTCCCCTTTCTTCACACTAAGATTTCTTTGTACCTTATATTGCTTCCTTCTTTAGATGATCCTTACATTGAACCATCTCCAGTAGATCCTCTCTCTTTTCCTAAAGAAGAGGTGCAAAAATGTTAAATTTGGTATTTTTATTCAGCAACTAAAAATATTTTTAAAAAAAATCATCACCATCCAGTACAAGGTATGTTATTTTATGTAAAGTTAAAACCAGTACAAAGAAAAAAAAAAAAGAGGTTACCACATATAAAAGCTTTTTAAATTATCTAACAAATGTGGTTTAAAAAAAATTATTCAGTATTTCCCAAATTTAATGGCTAAATCCAAACCCCACCATTTGTCTGTATCCTCTTTTTACAGAGATTCCTTTCTGCAATCCCACTTTTGACAAATTTACTGCTCAGAAAAATCAAGTAGCCTACCCCTTCCACCAGCACCCTCCTTCCACATACTTCTCTCCCTCCCTGTGACAGCCTCAGTGCCCTTGTGTGCCCTGGAAGACAGTGTAATGAGGAAGAGCTGGAGTTCAGGAAGCAGAATAGCAGTAGATGAATACCAAGACCACTGCAGAAATCCTTGGATTTGTGAGACAGTCCTAAAGTTGTATGGGATTGTCACTGGAGCCAGCTTTTTGGAAAAAATCCCCCAAATGTTGTCTGAACTGCCTTGCTAGCATTTCGCCTTAACCTCTCAAAAGTATATCAGGAACTCAAGGGGTATACTCAAGTTTATCAGCAACTTAATTGGGAAAGCTTCAAAGAGTCAAAGTTTATACAGATGCACCAAAGGTCAGAGCCACAGATGCAGAGGCATCTCTCCTTGCCTAGCAACTTGGTCAGCATTACCTTGATGTCTACTTAGCAGAGAATTTTCCCCTGCCTGCAAACGAGTGATCATTATTCCACCCTGTTTCATCTGGTTAGCTATTATCTAGGTGCTTAATTTCCACCCCCCCCCCATCTGTTACCATAGAGATGGGAAGCACAAGGTGAGAGCACAGCAATGTTTTGCTCACAAGGCAGGGATCACCCACTAGACTTGCAGGCAGAGTGCTTAAATCAAGCTCCTTCACTGAAAAACGGAAAGGCTTTTTTATGATGGCACTTGAGTGTTTTTATAGTCATTGTTCCTCAAATAGCTTCCTGAAAACCCATCTGGAAAATGTCGTGACCCTGGACAATTGAACTACAGGTTTTTTCAGTTTCCCACATCATCATCATCTTCCGGAAGAATAAGTCTGAAGGGTAGATCTGGCCTTCAGCTATACCTGTGAAACCTCATCGTTTTCAAATCAAGGTCGTAATGACATGTGTGCTTGGAAATGAAGTTGCACAGAGATAGGTCAGGCTATAATGTGCCGAGAAAGCCTTTGTTACTGCTGCCAAGTTGTCAGGTGAAAAGAACCCAGCTTAATTGTTAAAGCCCAGACTGAGCTTCCAGGCTGGCAGCTTAACTAAGAAAAGGATATCAGGAAAACTGTTGCAGAGAGTAGTGTTGAGAAGTAACTCAGACACATCACGTCCATGGAAACTAGGCAGGAGAGTCATTCATCCAGGGTACAAATAATTAATCTTAATTTATGAGCACCTTGCAAAAAATATACATCTGTATTTGGGAACCCTGTGGTCTTTCAAGCTTAAACAGCCATCATCTGTAAATGTCAGAGAGCATCTCTCCAGTGGACATGACCTCACTAGAAAACACTGCCCAATGAAGGAAAAGAGGAGCTTTTCTATTTAAAAGCATTTGATGAACTATGGGTTAGAATTGCTATTGGTGCATGAGATAGTGACAAATAGTAGTCATGCAAGGTTTCCAGAGACAAATGAGAGTGGAGCTGAATAATGGCATGTTTTGCTCATTTAGCTGTTGAATTGCACAAAAGCAAGACTTGCATCTACAATTTCAGCAGGTACTGAGAAGACTGGGACAAAAAAAAAAAAACAACCCATTCTATTTGAGGGTTGCAGCCAGGCTCAGGGTGTTTATAACTGGGAATTTAATACAGATTTTATACGTGAAATTGATGACTTTTGAGACTGATGCTCTAAATAAAATTTAATGCATATTTCCTCCTTTCAGCATCCAAACATTACCACTCCCCAAGGAATAACAGTTCCATCATTTGGAGAAGGGGAGGGGGGGAGGGGGGGAAGAAAAAGAGTTAACATTCATTTCCCCTTTTCTTTACGATCTATGAAGCAACATTACATGACTGCATTCACTACTCATTAATGCAAGGCACACTTCTTTATAGTGCAGTCCTACAGCAGTAAACTTGTGGCCAAGTTTTATATTCTTCTGCCATTAAGTATCTAGCATTTTATTCCACTCAGAGATTAAGAAAAGAGGTAAAATAAAAGCTGTAGAGAATATGCTGAACAGGTTAGAGAAGCATTACATTCTTGTGGCTGTGCCATGCTATTTTACTAGTTTCTTTAAAATAGTGCTATGTAAGCATAGTTAGATTGGAAAGGATGCTGCAAAAACCAAGTTCCACAAAAACAGCTCTAGAGCAGAAAAACATCAAATTACTTTATACCAGTGTATTCCTTTATAAAGGAGTGTGGTATGCAAGACTTATGAGTTACAGAGGAGAAAAAAAAAAGAATTCAATTTTCTGGTGTTGTGCTCAAGAATACCAGAAAATTGAACTCTCTCAGCTCATACTGGACTTACTTCAAATATCTGCTGCCAGACAGAATATTCCTTCTGACAGGATTCCACTTACCAAGTCCTTTGCAATCCAAGGGCTTTACTAGTTTTCAATCAAAGAGAAAGGAACATAATGCAGAAGCTGTCAGCTGCTGCGGATAACTGCAACCTCAAACGTGTCTCTGGGAAGTTTTGGAGAGGAAATCTCCTTGTAGAATGCTTCTTTGGTGAAATTAGTTCAGATTGATCTTAACACTGAACACTGTCATAGATACAATGAAAGAATAAACACGTTTAGGAAGAGTGGAAGATGTTCTATGAATTAGAAGAAGCTGTTCTTTTAAAATTCGAACTATTTCAGTCATCCTGTACTGTAGACTGAGAATCAGCAGTGACTGATCAAGAAGCATTAAGAGCAATAATATTATGATACACAATATTTATGTCCTCTTGATTTCTAGAACAGCCAAGGTCAAAGAAATAGCAAGCAAGATTCATACCTCAGCTCTCAAAATTGGTTCCAGTGGATTTACAATAAGGATAAATTTCTTCTACCATCTTTTTTTTGTCACCTCACTGAAGACAACACTCATGTCCCACAGCAGTAGAGGAGAGAATGGGATAAAACAGTTTCTTAGGTGATTACTGACGAACTCTAAGAGAGATTAATTTTATCTTCCACTAGCAGGTGATAAATAGAGTTCATGTGGAATGAATGGCATGAGGATAACCTGTGCATCAGAATCATCAATGAATACCCTGAACATTGGTATTTCAGGGTATTTCTCTCATTTCTAAATGCATGCATAATATAAAATTGGTTAGAAATTCAAATTGTGTTTTCACTGATCTATGTCACACTAGAAGGAAAATATATGGTCACAGAGATTCAGAGCACTACAACTATGAGAAGCTAATGTACGCTACAGCCAGTACATCTTGATGGCCTCTCTGGCACAAGCCTCTAGAAGGCAAGGCAGTAAAAATGACAGATCATACCCCTTCAGACCTTGACACATCTAGTAGTCACATTAACAAATTTCACTGCAAAAAAAATATACTACCTTGCTGTTACTTTAAATGTGGTTTGAGGATAGCATCCAGAGTACAAATGTCTGTGCTTGACCGAGTGTTGTACTTCTGCGATCTTCAGCTACCTTGTCATTTCCCCATATTACACATACATCCTGGCGTGCACGTTAGAATTCATTGTGTTACTTGTGTTCAAAGCAATCAGCCATTGCTAAATCCTCACCCTATGACACTTGTCTGTGACATGATTCGAAGTAGTCTGGGCAATCAAACAGCCAAGAGGAGAGCAAACATTATCTGGTACTTAAGTTCTAACTTTTCACATATACATTTTGTAGAATAATGACATATGGCCCAAGGATATTCCTACATTATAAGTTTGAAGCTGCGGTTAGTATTTACTGTGACTAGTGATGCACGTCTGACAGATGTGTTCTTAAAAAAAAAAAAAAGAATCTATTATCTTATGTCTTTCAAAATAGCATTCCTCTGTTAGATGTCCATGCAATGAATTTACATAAACCTTTCCACTTAAAAATGTGCTGGTGCCCAATTCTGCAGCACACAAACCTGATCATTTATAAAAGAGCCTTTCTACTAAATGTCACTTAGCATCTTTAGATACTAACAGTGAACATATATAAAGAAGATAGTAACAAAGGAGATGAACAGAACTGTCAAATAGATAAGACTTGCAATTAGAGGTCTGGCAGGATCAGTATTCCTGTTTAACTCTCAGGGTTATCAGTGTATGTATTCAGATGCAAACTTTGACCCAGCTCCAGGAGAAACTGCAATTCTGACAGATAACACACACCCAAAAAGATTGTTTGACACATTAAAGCAGTAGTTTTTGACTTTACGGGTGAGCATCCTCTTTAATAATGTGAGCTGTCACTGAGCCTGGTGTTAAAAGAAGCCCCAGATGATCAGCACTTCATTTGCAATGGTACAGGGCAGTACTTGAGACTGACAGAAGCGATACTTAGATTATCTACCCACTCAAGATGAAGTTTAGTAACTGATATGCTGATTGTAAAAAAAAAGAAAAAAAAACCCCTACAATCATTTCCAGATTTGGAGTTTTCAATTCTTTCCACTCACATAGCCTTTTCTCACTGCTCGTGACTGTGAGGGCCTTAGTACTTTATCACACAGATGGAGGAGATCCACATTATCCCAATCTTCCTAACGTGCATATATTAGTCTCTCAGAATGGCTGGGCCCTAGAGTGGGATGAGAGTGACTGGAAAGAAGCAAAGCAAAATATAGTTTTTACAGGGGAATTAGTGCATCCTAAAACATCATTGCGACAAAAGCATAATGAAAAGAGGAAAACCCTATCTCAGGCTATGCCTACTGTCTCAGATGCAGAAAGTATAGCTAGAATCTCTTTTTCTGTTAAAAAACCTGAGACTCATCCAGAACTGCCAAGAAACAAGGGTATAAGATTTCTGCTACATCTGATTCTGTATGAAAAAGTTAGGTCTTAAAGGAATATAAGCTGTTTGCCCATAGTACAGATCACAATCAGTGATTAATGCATTTGCATTTCTGCTTTTACCCCATTATTAATGGTATTTGTACAGTTAACTGAAGTGTATTATTTACAGGACTAGGTACTCTGTCCTAGCAGTGTTCTGGTTTCAAGTAATAAGCTCCTGAAGTACTGAATGACTTTATGTTTTCTGTTCTTTTACTTTCTCAGAGGTTCAGAAGTAGAGGGAGCCATGGGCTTATTTCATCACAGCACAGCTTCTAGGAAAAGACCTGAGGGACTTCTATCATTTCCAGTGCCAAATATGCTGAAGTTCATGCTTCCCACACAATATTTTTTTCAAGACCAGGTTTATAGCACCTTTCTCTTCTCACTTAGCTTCCTTGCCTTTATTCTACTTTATTCTCCTGACTTACTCCGCAAACTTTTTTATTCAAAGATATTTAGAAAGAAACTTCAGCTTAACTAAAGACAACAGAATTTTTACCATCAGCTAAAATAAAGATGGAATTTTGCCCTTACAATGTGGTGCCAGTATTCGCAGTGTTATTGGAGTGAGCTCTTGCACTGTATGCTGCTTGAGGGAGAAAGATCTAATTTTTGTGTCTGTATATCACCAAGCTTAATTGTTTCAACCTCCAGTTGCAGTATTTAAATAAATACTAGCGAAATAGTAAAGGAACAATATCTCTTTAATAGCTTTAAATAAAGACCACAAGCAGCTTGAAATAAATGATATAATTTAAAATTTTATTTTTTCCAATTTCAATATATTCCACTTAACATACTACTAATAGTAAGACAAACAGCATGTTCAGATTGCACTTTATTGCCTCATCAAGGGACTAGTCTGCTCTGCTGAGTTTGTTTTTAGTCTAGATACATAACAAGATCCATGCAAAATATTAGTTTTCCAATCTTTAGCTGAACAATGCAAGTTTTACCTTCCTGATTACTTTATTATTGCATTTAATTGTCAATATGATTTATGTATTGCCTCAAATTCAAGTACAGTGCTTTCTCTTTGCACAAAAAGAAATACCAAAAAATTGTAGAATTTAATCAAAATAACAAATAATGCTATATGCATATGTAAACAAAAGGAGTGTAAAATCATGTGTGTGTTATGTGAGAGTCCTACGATATAAGACTGTGGCACTAATCAGAACAAAATTTTAACCAATAATGTCATCCCTACAGGATTTCTCTAGATAACAGAACTTCATTTCTCACATAATATATACTATGCAATACAGTCAAGCGTCCAGCTGACTTGCATAATTTTGATTATTCCAATAAAATAAATGTTTAGTAAAAACTCTAAAACCCTGAAAATATATCCAATGTAACATCTATACAGATGAAGACTAATAGACTACTTATCCTATAGTTATTTACTTACATGTATATGTAGCTATAAATGCAAGTATTAAGATCTGGAAATCTTCTATCTTCAAAAGACAACAGATTCCACCAAATTAGGCATATAATCATATTTATATATTACCTCACGCATATAAATGAGTGTCAAAGCTCCAGGCAAATTCTGTGTATTACCTCAGTAAGTGTATTATGAAATCTTTAGTAAGGCATTTCTATAGCCAGGCAAAAGAAATAAATTTTAAACATGAGATACCAGCAGCACTTAAATAGTCTTCTATACAGTAATTGAATTTATTTCAAGTCTGTAAATATTCATGGAACATTTGGGTAAATGCACTATTAGAAATATTATTTTTATAAGGATCACAGCAGCAAATATACCATGTGGGAGTTTCAGCAGCAGACCTCAAATAAGAACAGTACTACCGAGGAGGAAAGCCACCTCTTGTTCAATATTTCATAATGTGAAGAAATTGTGGAGAGTTTGCTGCTTAACAGCATAAAGTTACAGGCAAAGTCAGCAGTCATCATTCCAAGAAGTTATATGTTTGGGTCAAGTAGAGAAAATAATCAAACACAGTTATAAATAAGGCTATAGGGACAAGGCAAACAATGCAGTTACACCAGATTCCTGACTGTTCTACACTCAAATTTACATTATTCCTTGGAGATGAGGAAGTGAGAGGAAGAGACTACTCTGAGGACTTAATATATTTTGAAATTTCTGCTGCTCCTATTCAAGGTAACAATAAATCTGGCACTCCTGAATAAAAAAAAAAAAGGAATAGAATTCATCCAGCTATGCTACTTTTTTAAGACAGCTTAATTAACCTGTAGAACTCACTGTCATAAGATAGCAGCAAAGTTAAAGGGTTAATGAGATTCGCAATAGTTTTGTAGTGTAAATACGCGAAGCTGTGTTAGATAGGATACAGGTGCAAGACACTGAACCCGCCAGACTCTTACTCACATTCTGTTTCAGGTTCATAAAGTAACACACAGGACATTTATTTGTATTCGGGTTTCTCTCACCAGTGTGCAAGAGCACAGGTCAAAATAGAGAGGCTGAGCAGACAAAACACTAGTTTCTTATGCTGTAACATCCCCTTTCTTCCTTGCTATTTAGCACCAGAGTAAATAGTTGCAAGACACTGACAGTGGAAGTAATAGAGTAAACAGAAAGAGTGGCCCAGAGTTATATTAAAAGGAAAAATAGTGTTTTCCTTGCACAGCTTTTTGCTGGGTTTTTTTTTTTGTAATATTTCTCCAGAAAGCAATACATCTTTTACTGTAAAAGTTAAGACAAACTGCAGAGAGATATCATAGACTCTCAGCTTAAATCCAGATACTGACTTCCAAACATAATTTTGGCCACTAAAAATTCAGCTGCATCAGTCTCACCAAACATGATTAGCAAAATAATTCATTTGATATCTCGATATCAAAAAAGTAGCTTAATCTTATTGTTAATGTTCCTGTAAAAATTTGACCTTCACCACCTAATATCTTTACTTTCCAAGACACCTGACATTTTTAGTATGCAAAGCCAACAGCTTTTTTGGCAAATGACCATAAGCATGACAAAGCATGACAAAGATAATGTCCCTACTAATTCATTTCAAGCAGACAAGTTTTCAGTTCTTGCAATTGCACTGCAGGAATTAATGTTACAATATTATGATCAGCGCTGTTTCCACGTGGAACCTGACACCCATACAAAATTTGCATGTAGATAAAGACCATCAGTAATATGCTACAAGAGTTCCAGACAATGACAATACCGATAGTCTCTTTTTTTTTTGCAAACTTTTTTTTTTTTTAATATTCTGAAGAGAAGAAACCAGGGAACTTAGGACCCTCAGGTCGGTCTCCAGCAAACTTGCAATTGCCCATTATCCAGGTTCAAATCCAAAATCCAGTAAAGTACCAAGGCTCCCTGCATTTCAAGAGGATGTTGTAGCTTAGCCCCGCTTGGTACCAGACTACGCAGTGTCTCTCTCACTCCCCCTACCCTCCAAGGGAGTAGGGAGAGATAATACAAGAAAAAAGTCTCAAGATTTGAGATAAGGACAGGGAGAGAGTCTTAAAGTTACTGTTATGGGCAAAACAGACTCGACCTGGGTAAAACTATTTGTTTATTATTAAAACCAAAGCAGGACAATGAGAAAGAGAACAAGATCATTTCTCCCCACCCCTCCATCTTCCTGGCTTTAACATTATCTCTACCTCCTTCACCCCCTGAGCGGCACAGGGGGGAAAAGGGAATGGGGGCTACAGACAGTTCATCACTTGTCACTTTATGCCGCACCCTCCATGGGGGAAGAACTCCTCACATTCCTCCTCTGCTCCAGTGTGGTGTCCCTCCCACAGGCTGCAGTCCTTTGTGAAACTGCTCAGGCGTTGGTCATCTCTTCCACAGGGTGCAGTTTTCCACATTGTGCAGTCCCTCCAGAACAGCTGCTCCAGCGTGGGCCCTCCATGGGGTCACAGCTTCCTTCAGGCATCCACCTGCTCCGACGTAGGGTCCTCCATGGGCTGCAGGTGGATCTCTGCTCCTCCGTGGACCTTCATGGGCTGCAGGGAGACAGCCTGCTTCACCATGGGCTGCACCACAGGTTGCAGGGGAATCTCTGCCAGGAGCCGCATTACTCCTCCCTCTCCTTTTTCACTGACCTCGGCATCAGCAGCCATTCCTTTCACAAGAAATTCTTCATAATCTGCTCAGGCAGCCACCTCTCAGGTTCTCTTTACATCTCCTCTCCACTTCTCTTCTCCCAGATGGCTGCCAGGCGGGAGGCCAGAGGGTGAGGGCTGCAAGGCCCACAAGGTTCACACCTCCCCCTCTCTGCCCCTGCTTCATCTTCTTCACGTCTTCTCTTTTTTTTTTTTTTCCTGTTTTTCCTCTTCTGAAATATATTATCACAGAGGTGTTATCAGGGAACATTCTGCTGCCCATTGGTTCAGCTCTGGCCAGCAGCAGCTCCGCCCTAGGCCCGGCTGAGTCCACCAGACAAAGCGGAAACAAATTCTAGCAGCTTCTTACAGAAACTGCCACCGTAGTCCTCCCTCATTAAATAAAACCAGGACAGAGGATAACATGGAAAACAAATGAGTTGCTTAGAGCTTGCCACTTATAAGTGCCAGCTACAGTGGTACAGATAAAATCCTGTTTCTTCTCAAGGCCTAAAGTCATACACAGTTCAGTCAAGGTACACAACTTTTGATGCTATAACAGACACTGAATGTAATAAGCAATCCTCAGCACCATTTAGAAGCCAGAACTTCACTGTTTGCATCTCAGCCTTGACAAGAGGAACAGAATATATCCGACTCCAAGAGCCCACTGCCTTGAGCCTGTACAAATGCCTTTGCTCTTCATGCTCCTCCATAGTGCCTGTTCTGAGACTTTCGTTATTCCATGTCTGCCACATCTTTAAGAAAATAGAAAGAGAATAGATGGAAAATCACACAAACTGACACTCAGCCAAAGCAAGAAGCAATTTGAATTATAAATTTGTTACCTGAAGTTGATAGATGCACTACCTATACAGACGTGCTTAGGAAGAAACAGATTTTGAATGCATCTATAATGATCAATCCTGCATAGACTATAAAGGGTGAGCTACTACATTAACTGATAAAAGCAGAGCTCGTCATATTTAACACTGATTTCATTTTTTATATTTATTAAAAACAATAAACAGCCATTATTAAATTGCACAACAGATCATATAAATTTCTGCTAAAGAGAATACCCTTTTTATAGCATATCATTATACTCTTCCTTGACTTTCTGTAAAATGCAAGCCATAGTGCTTCTAACTCTTGATGCTGGCATACAATCAATTGTTTGTAGTCAAACTGGGGCATATGTCACGCTCAGATTTCGGATGAGAGGAATGCCCGCTTGCATTCTAGCTGACCTCAGATGAGCCTGGGAGGCTAGGGGCGGCTGGAACAACCTCACACACACCAGAGTGAGGTTTTGCTTGTATTCTCGGGAACAGAATTAAGACTCAAAACGGAGTCAAGCGCCAGGTAACTTTATTTGTGCGATAAGAAGTTCTCAAATGCAAGAAAAAGAAAGGAAGAAAAGAGGGAAAAAAGCTTCAGTTGCAATAGCTACCACCATGGAGCTGCGGCATCCCGACAGTCCAGTTGACTCAGTGGGGGAATGTTCCATCAGATGTTGGTTCCGATGTTGATTCCATGGATGTTGGTTCCTTCAATGTTGGTTCCCCTTTTGATGCTGGTTGTTTCTGTCCTTTTATTGTTCGTTTCGTTGCATATTCATTGTATTACAAGAGCTGGTTTGCCTAGCCGCACCCCTCACCTGGCGGTGATATGCATACCCATTACCGTCTCTGGGCCCCTCTGTTTTTTCTGGCCTCGGGTCTGGGCGCATGCTGGGGAGTAGGGCTGAATTTCTCAGAACCAGCTCTGCATTCAGGTTCACAGGGCAACAGGAATTGGCTTGCAAGATAACGGGAATTGGCTTGCAAGATAAGAGGAAGACTCTAGTTCTATGGTTTAACTGAAGTTCTATTGTTCGGGTGGTGGTTTGATGTTTTGACAATGTTGAGACAAACATTTGACACAGTCTCTTACAGCATAACTCTAGAAAGTCATCCATTCTCAACACAAACATTTCCAGGAACAAAGAATACACTTGCCCTAATATGTAATTTTTCTTAATGTTAACATGTTTTGTTCTTAATTTTTACTCTCTCCAGTCTAAAAATGCTGGATCTCTTAATCTTTTTTCTTTTTTTTTTTTTTTAAGCTAAGAAAATACCTGAGTCATAGTCCATTCCATAGTCAGTGGAAACTCTCCCTGTGAATAACACTACAAGTGTCTTAGTCTCTGCCATTCTTAGTGTTTTCTTAACATATATGTATGAATAATAAACAAGCCTCCTGACAGACAGACTGTCAAAATACTCAAACATAAAATTCTAGATTTAGGGAGAAAAACAGAGGAAATAATTCATATTTTAAGCCTATTCCATTTTCCTGGGTTTTAAGTGAAACCACTTTCATTATGTTTTCAAAGCAAATATTAGTCACAAATCAAAACATCTGAGAGTAGCCTAAATGAAGTGTATTTTTAAATAAAGGTGTTATTTAAGCTGTCATTAAAAGATATACACCTCTTTAAACCCATACCAGCTATTTCCACATTAGTGTTTAAAGGAAAATTATTGAGGCCCTTGATCTGGCTGAAATACAGGATCATTTCCAGTAGCACTGCTTAGCCACCACATTGGCTAGAAACTTGTGGGAAGGAGAAGCCAAAATCCAGCCTGTATAGTTTCTCTTAGGTTATGTCATAAAAGCTCATCTGCACACCCACAGAGGAGCAGAGTGACAGTGATCGTACCCTGGCTCCTCCAAGGCTTGTCCAGCCATGCTGTACACAAGATCAGCACTGTCTGTCACACACTCGCATTAAACTCCATTTTTAACTCTTTCTTGGGTGAGGGAATCCTTTTGTATGTCCATATGTGCTCTTCATTCATTCCAGCTTTTTTGGCTTCCTCCTGCTCTCCTTAGTGCAGCATTGCTGCCTTGCTTCAGCCAGTTCAGTAGCACATGGGTATGCTATGAACTCCAGCAAAGTTAACCAGTTTAAAACAAAAAGCAAAAAAAAAAATAAAGGCTTTGTGAAAAAATAGGTCATTTAATAAAATGAGGTCTAAGGATCACCAAAGGTGCTTAAACCAATGAGATTAAAACCTTCTTTTTGCAGAGGGACAGAAAAGAGCAGTTGAATTTTGGAGTGGAAGAGGCGTACACGTTAAATTATACCTGCTGTAGCAGAAAGGTAAAACATGAAGTCACAATCTTGCACAGCTTGATGGAACACACTCTTGGCTTGATGGTAATTCTTCTTGCCCTCTTTGGCAACTTATATAAAAAAACGTTTGACACAAGTTTTACTTTGCCAGAACAATTTAAGAAGCAGTCAGGCATAAAAAATGGAATATAGGGAATAGATCTAAGCCAACCAGATGCACTCCTTTCTGATAGATGGTGTTTCTTTTCATCACAGACAGCACCTCTGCTTATCACCAAAGTGATACTAGTTATGTTCCAAGTTCCTTTTATCTTTGTGGTTATTGCTGACATATTCTCCATGATTATTGTCCATCAGTCTAAATGACCTGCATCAGTAGCAGAGTAAAACACTAACATTGTACACTTATATATATCACCTGAAGGAGAATTGGTTTTGTTTTTCTTTTTGTTTATGACATAAACCAGACCTAAATATCATATATAACCATCCTTAAATTTGAGTATAATTTTGATACTGCCTCTACTACTTTAAAATACAGTATGTTAATAATACTTAACAAACTTATAAATGTAAAGAATACAACCTATGTGTGGATTTGTAAAGGCAATGAAATTTCAATGGCAATATATTTATTTTACTAAAAATCAAAAATCATTTTGTTCTGAATACTTTTTCATTGCCACTTAGGAAAGTGCCTTAAATTCCAGCAAATTAGGAAGTAAAATAATGATTTTTTAGAATTAGTTGAATTTTAAAGATGTTCCATGCACCTGCAAAATGTCTAAACTATGTTGTCTAAGCATCTTTTGAATCGTGGATGAATTTGATATAGCTCCCAAACTCTTATATTATTCTACACTTGTTGCAACAAATAAACGTATTTGTAGAAAGCCATTTGATTGTTAAACATAAAGTCTCTTTTATATACTACAACCCCCTATTAGCAATAAATACGAAGTCAATATCTTCTATGAGACATGACAAAGTATTGAATGTTTTAAGTAGGTCCACAGAAAATATTGCATATGTGATAGAAAGTAAAAATTTACAGAAATCTTTACCAGTGGGAACAAAATTATCTTATTCTGGTGGAGATAGATAGTGTTCAAGCTTTGCTGAAAAGTTCACAGACAAGCAACTTTCTTACAGGTTCTTGTTGCCAATGCAAGGTTTTGAACTTCATATAAAGATTAATCTTATGCTGTTGTTTAAACTGTAATTAGAAAAGACATAGATAATGCACTTTTTAAAAGTTCTAAACATATAAGTACCGTCTATGAATTGTGACTGTTCTTTGCCATCCCTTTAAACCTCTGATATAGCAAAGTACTTGAAGTACTTAATTTTAAAGACATAGATAGTCCAATTAAGTTCATTAAGAGTTAAATATGTGATCAAAGCTGAATGTTTAGAAAATATAAATTTCCAAGAATAAATAGAAAAATATCTAAGAAACAAGTTTAGGACACAAAATGTTTATTAAAGTAGATCTTAATAATGCATTAATTATTATTTGAGGAAAAAAAACATTTTGAAATCATAAACTCAGCATTTGTGTGAGGGATCTTCTCTAATCATCATTTAATGAGAGGTAGATGAGACCATAGGACTTGTGCTTAGTTAAAAATCAAACAGAAGCGAATGACACAGCCTGAATTTTGAGCCCACAGATTATTAATTATTTGCTCTACTTGGAAGAACATGTTCACCTTTGATTTATATGTAATAGAATTTTTCAAAGCATAAATTAGACTTGGACTTTAAAGCATTTAGTGTAGTTTAACTTGGAAGGTATTATTATTGGTTTCTTCTTCATCATAAAAAATAATTATTGAAATCACAAAGATATTCTGAATTTATTTGAAATAAACTAAAAAAAATCTAGCAGCTTTTGCACAGGATGCATTTTTCTTAAAGCAAGTTTAGTTTTACTGTCAAAATATTATTGAAAAGTTGCTAAAATAGCCTAGAGGTCTTAGTCTGGTTATCTCTCTTTGTTTAAATCATGCCTAGAAGGGCATAACATCAATGTCCAGGCAGAACTACACAAATGTTATGATTTTAAGAAGGGGGGAAAAAAAGTCACCCTATTTGGAACATAAATATAAGTTACAGTGCCTAAGTTTAGCTAACAGTTTTTCTAGGCTCCCCCATGACTGAAGCTTCATTTTTTTTGTGAAGATCCTAAACAAAAGGTCTGCTTTTTGCACCATTTCTTAACAATTACATTTTCCATATCAGTATCCTATTTATGGAATGACTAATAGCATCTATAGAGAGCCTGACAACATATGTTAATTAAATATTTTGTTCCGTGTGAAAACTATGAATGCAGGTCTGTTGGGTTTTTTTTTTTTCTCTATTTGCTTTTCTCTTATTTAATATACCCTCGCCATGTAAATTTAGTCCTAATGAATCCCACTTCTGAACAGGATTCACTCTCCCATGAGCTTCCTGCAACACAACCTCATGGCTGTTAAACCAAAGTAAAAGAATGGAGTTTGTTGTCTTGGCAAACATTTAAAGCAGTGAATCCCTGAAAGATGGAGGGAGGAAGTTATGAGTTAATAAATCTCTAAATAAGGTACCCTTTTATCAGGATACCCAGCTCCAGCATCAGAAATTACACAGCACGGGCTCCACTTCTCTCCACCTCCTTCCTCAGTCTTTCAGGACAGAAAAGACGGGGAAAAAAAACATTAATTTCAGCGTGACAGTGAGGAGAGACAAGAGAGTTGAAAAGCCTGGATTCATGATGCAGAGCTACACGATAGCTGTTTCTTATAGTGGGAATGGCCATGCTCTAGCAACAGAGGCAGCAATTAGGCCATCCTCAGCATCTAATTTTCTGCCTAGTCTTTCAATGGAAAGGCTGGTTTTGCAGAGAACTAGAAACAAGTTCCAGCAGGAAAAATGTGTACCTAGAGTTCAGTTGAGGTTTTATCCCCTCGATTAACTTGGAATTTAGGGATTTCCTCTGTTTATTTATGACCAAGTTGCTCATAAACTGGTATGTAGGTACATCAATTGACAGCAAATACCTATTGATGTGGACTCTCTTTAATTGAAATATAAGAAGGGCACGTATGCAGAGCACAAAGATTACACCAACAGAACTGGTCATTAGGGCAACAAATCAATCAATAGCTATGTGAAAACCCAGCAGGGCTACTGAGGTCAGTTCAGGTTTAGTTATACTGGCACTTCTTTCCTATCCTGATATTAAAAGGCTGCAAAGAAATGAGGAAATGTACTACATATAAGCTATTCATAGGCACTTTTATGCATTCAAAGTGCCGAAAAGCAAAACCTAAATACAAATGTTTCCTCTTGTACTCAATTTATGACTTAATGTGACTCCTATGCTGTTGAAGACTGATGGCTTAGCAAAATAACTCATAATTCTACCATGGTACTGTGCCATGACTACACCAGCCTTTCATTCTTCTTTTTACCCACCTGTATTTGTGTATTTAGGTGAAGGAGCCTAAGTACTCTATTGTAAGTATTTGTCTTATTTTTTCCCCATGTAAGTTCCGAGGGGCAGGAGTGAACAATTCTGGTGAATACTCTATTTATAACATCTTTAACATATTGGAGAGGCATTGGAAAAGGTGGAATTTGGCTCAATATTTCACTTCCAAAATTCCTCTAAACACAACATAGTAGGAGGGGGGGAAAAAAAAATTCTCCCTCTCTCTCAAAAAAAAGATTTATCTCAAGTATAAAAATAGAAACCAAATGAAGTACTTCCAGTTTTTTCAAATTACAGGTGTTTGCTACAACCTCATCTAATGTTCTTCAAGTTCTGCAATGTGGAATTATGTCTGCAGATTTCTGCTGCAGAAAGAAATTGTTTGTAGAACATTACATGAAAATACATAATGTTCAGCAAAAGAGTTGACATATATAGATGAGAGAGAAAACATTTCAGCATCAAGTAGAGATTTACAGGGTGGATATAGAATACTACTCCTTAATAGATGTTTTTATAATCACTTACATGTATTACCATCAGTTCTACGCTAAAATAGATGGATTTGCCTGGGAATAGACCGACTAAAGCAGGTGTTGAGGCAGGGTCTTATGGTGGGAAGGAGGATAGACGGGTTGTTTTTCCTTTCCTTGCTTTCTTTTTTTTTTTTTTTTTTTTTAAATTGGTAAGTAAATAACTAAATATAGCTCAAAGCATCATGCTCTCTCTTAGAAAATTCCTTTGAGAGGAACTAGGTAGCAAGTAACATCTTAGCCCAATACTGTTAGAAATAGCTATTAGTACTACCTGCCAATTTTACATGATCAGAAAAAGTCTTAATAATAGTTAGCTTGGGAGTGTCCTTGTAATAAATAATCAACTTCCTCATGCACCCAAGGTCCATCTCACAGTTCAGTGATTCAAAAACATTTCTGTAATTGTATGCCTTTAAGTATTAAGCATATTTGAAGATCGAAACCAGACAAAGTATTGAACGGTGAGGAGTAAATGGATTTGAAAATCAGGAAATTGATTTTTATTATTCAGCACATATTCTAGAACACACATGAACTAAGCCTGTGCATTGTAATACAAGGTGGATCATATATTGGTTTTACTTCATGGAGTGAATTTAGTGTGTATCATGTAAGGTGAACCAAAATACACTTTTTGACCAAATTATACTATGAACTTTTCATGCCTCACCAAATTATAAGTGTTTCAGACTTAAACTACTTTTTCCACATTTACGAAATTATACGGGATGAGTCTAAGGCACAAAACCGGAATTTGTTCCATTATCCTTTTGGACTTTTACAGATTTCTTTTTTTCGTGATCAGTGCATGATGTCTTCTATTCTGAAGCTTAGAGGCATGAAAGTATAATTAAAATACATCACTGGAGATGAGAAACAGACAAATTAATTGGCTTGAAAACCTAATTTATATTCTTTAAACCTTTATGAGGATGCTAAAATGAACAAAGGAATATCTCTCCAAAAGAATCATTATCACCTTCATTGTAACTTTTTCTGCTGCCTTTGAAAAATCTCTTGGTAGCTAATCACACATTGTAAATAATGCAGAGTTATTATAATTTGCCACAAGTTTATGTTTAAAATTCTGGAAGGTTTCCATTACTGAATTCATAGCATTAACAAGAAGTAAGTCTGTCTTCACAAAGTCAGTACGATATAGGTTTAGGGTTGTGGGTTTTTAGTTGTTTGGTTGGTTTTTTTTTTGGAGCGGGGATTGTTTTGTTTTGTTTTTTAAAGAAAAGATTATTACTGTTGGAAGTGTTAGAGGCTTGAAAATAGTGTCTGAGTCCTAAAGATGTTTTTACTCCCTTTTCATAAACCTGCTTAGTAAATTATTTTAAACTGCAGTATTTGGAATAAATCATTATTTCAAGTGTCAATTCTAATGAAATACAGATGGCACAAATTCAGTTTTCCTTCCACAAGTATCTCAAGGGTAAGCGTGGACCCTACCCAGCTGGGAAGAGACAATGTCTGCATCAGGAAGATGCTGAGGAGGTATGGGAGGTTGCAGGTTTCCAGGCAGCCAGACAGGACTAATAGCACATGGGAATGGCCAGCCTGCACAAAGAGAGGGTAACATCGCTAGTCCTAATAGTTCATTTTCATTTCTCTGTGGCACTGAATGTTGGTTCTCACCCTTGAGATGAGGAAACACAGTTGCACCTGTGGTGCAGGATGGCCATGTGGTGTTCCCAACTGGCATTACTTTCTGAAATTTTTTTACCAAAATAAACAGACCGTCTGTTCAGAAGAGACAGAGGACAAGTCAGCAACTGTGAAGATGTGGGGATTTAATCAGTACCGGACTTAGCTACCTACCATCTTTTTCTTTTGGACTCTGCCTTAACCAAGGCAGAAGCCACTGGCTACCCAGAAGATATCTGCATTACATGTAGACAGAGAGTCTTGGATCTAATTCGGCAGGCCTGTTAAAGCCAGTGTCTCTGTTAAAGCCAGCGGCAAAGTTCTAACTGAACTGAGTTGTGGAGATGAATGCGCTTGTGTTCCTTTATAGCAGGGAGTACCGTTTTATACCCACTCAAAAGAGGTATAAAATACATATGTATTTAAGAACACTTTTCATAGTGTAAGTAATTAAATGGAAGTGAAGAATTGTGTCCAATACCTTTTTTTTTTAATTAAATGTCATTCCACCACATTGTAAGAGTTACTACAATTCACTGTATTACTGAACACATGTTTTTCTTTGTACTTTTTAGGAGTAATGCAACTTTCCATCAAGCTACTGGATGCTTGATTACAGAAAGTGTTTTTTTCTTTTTTAGTGCTTCATAAAACTGGATAAGAATATAAATGCAATATAGTTTATCTCCATTCCATTGGATTTGTTACCACAGGCTCACAAATGTTTGTGGAAAAAGTTTAAGTTTATGAACTGCTTGTAGTAACATGTGTCCACTCATAAAACAAATGCTTTTATGCTTATAAGTCTTTCCCACCTTTCTTACTACATTAAGGAAATACAAATCACTATTTACAGCAATTTAGGAAGAGGAATGTAGTATTTCGTTTCATTTTTATCGTCAAGTATATTGCCATAGTAGACCTGTCCTTGGAAAAGTATTTCTCCTTGTTTTTGCAGCATGTTGAGATGGCCAGCTATTTTTCAGTGCTTTAGTAAATAGGGGTACATTTACATTACACAGTATTTTCATAAGTTTCATTCTATAAATTTCTGGCCATTTTGATTGCTGCAGGATATTTTTACTAAAAGTTCCCTCCTCCTTGGCTTTCTTATTATTCAACTTTCTGAAACCGGACCGCCATCAGATGTCATTTCAAACATACAGACACTGTAGCTTTTTTGACACCACTGTTTGTGTACACAGGACTTTATGAAAAAATGGTTAACATCTTTCCATTTTTTTTTTTTCTCAGGAATGGAAGATGGAGGAAAAAAGAAGCAAAGGTGACATTTATGATAAATGACCCATGGGTACCACTGTGGTAAGAGAAGTAAATTTCTGCATGAAAATTTTAGGCATTTGAAAATTACATTAAGAAAAAAAATTAATTAGAATACCCTTTCTTACTCTTGTTCAAATAATCGGAATCCTGGAAAAGTGCCATCTAACTCAATATTCTATTTCTAAGAAATACTAATAGATGAACTGAAGATAATAGTATCGTACAGCAACTAATGCTATTCTTTTTAGACTACAGCTATTTTGGAGAGTTCTAATTTAGAGGTTATATTTGGACTCTCATGTGTAGTAAGTCTATGCCTGTCCTGTGGATTGTATAATACTTCTTGTACTACTTGTATGTCTATGACCCAGTGCTATCCCGCACATTTACAAATATAAGATATTTTACAAGCCAAACATGCATTGTCCAAAAAATACTATGTTTTCCAGTTGTTTGAAATGGGACACCAGATAATTTTACCAAGTTTCCTTAGGTACTTATAGTAGAAAAAGGAATCTGTGATTAATTTTCTTGGCACCACTTATGTTTGTATATAACAGGTCATATTATCCACCTTTTCCTGAAAAGTTGACTCGGTTTTTGCAATCTTATTTTGCTTATTTGTTGTCTGCCTCAGATCATCTTCATCGTTCTTTTCTGTACGTTTCTTTGATGTTTTCTTGCTCTTTTTTTTTCTTTTTAAATGAGGACAGATTTCATCAGCTGAAAACAAATTTTTATTTTATCTGAATTCATTCATCATGATTCTCAGACCAATGGATTCCTGCATCTGGAGGCTAAGTATCTATCTCATAAATTATCCAGAGGACAATGTAATAGCACCTCTCTTTCAATTGAGTCCTGCAACTTTTAGATCTGCTCTTCAAGCTCTTATTTTATTATTGATCATGTCGTGGGATTTTTTGTCCATCTTCTTATGTGGAAGAGAATTTCCATTCCTTCCAAATCTCATAATTCTTGCCCTCTTTTTTTTTTTTTTTTTTTTAATTTTAAGGGCTTTCACATGATTCAATCTAGCAGCTGTCCTGCACTTACCATACTGTAGATTTATGAGTTAGTCATATTGAATCTGGATGTCTTAGGGACTGCTATTTCAACAGCACCACAAAGGATATATATTTTTAATATGAAAAAAAAGCATTTTATGTAAATATACAGGGAAAAAAAAAGTCTACCTTTGGGTAATTAGAAGAACAGTCATTTCAGTTCTTTGCCACTCATAACAAGTCATTTTCTATATACTCATGTTTGTTCTTATTCTATTTAAATTTCTGAATTCTGAACTCAGTGCCCAAAAGAGTTGAACTAGTTCTTCAACATTTGAATTACCTGGACAATTTCAGCAATACACTGTTAGGCTTTCAATCACTTTGCCAGGTTTTGGTCCAGAGGCACATATCTAGTCCAGTTAAAACCAGTGTCATTTCTGCATCTTCTTGCCTAGCACCATAAGACACTGAAAACTCAATTGCACTTTACTGCTGAGCTACTAAGATTATGCTGTGAAATTTGGTATACATTATTCTTTGTGATAATCATGTTGTTTCTTCCTACATATCCATCTGTCATGGTTTAACCCCAGCTGGCAACTAAGCACCACACAGCTGCTCACTCACTCCCCACCTCCTCCAGTGGGACAGGGGAGAGAATCAGAAGAGTGAAAGTGAGAAAACCTGTGGGTTGAGATAAAGACAGTTTAGTAGGTAAACAAAAGCCACCCATGCTAGCAAAGCAAAACAAGGAATTCATTCACTGCTTCCCATCAGCAGGAAGGTGTTCAGCCATCTCCAGGAAAGCAGAGCTCCATCACACATAATGGTTACTTGGGAAGACAAACGTCATCACTCTAAACATCCCCCCTTTCCTTCTTCTTCCTCCAACTTTTATAAGCTGAGCACAATGTCATATGTTTTGGAATGTCTCTTTGGTCAGTTGGAGTCAGCTGTCCCAGCTGTGTCCCCTCCCAACTTCTTGTGCACTCCCCGCCTATTTATTGGTGGGGTGTTGGGAGAAGCAGAAAAGGCCTTGAGTGTGTGTAGACACTGCTCAGCAATAACGAAAACATCCCTGTGTTATCAATGTTGTTTCCAGCACAAATCCAAAACATAGCCCCATATTAGCTACTATGAAGAAAATTAATTTTATCCCAGCCAAAAGCAGCACACTATCTCTGTGCAAACCTAGCTAACTCCAATCTGCTACACATTCCACAAAGAGCAGAAATGCTTTAGTAACCAAACGTAAGTGAAAGATGACCTATAGACCTTCAGTTTGTATGTCTATGACCCAATGCTATCCCTCTGAATTTTGGGAACACTGACAGCTGAAGCGCACTAACCTTAAGATCAGGGCACATTCTGCACCATTCCTTTACCCTCTCATTATTACCATCATAACAATTTTATTATTTATACATTGCAAACAAAGCAATAAATGTTAGTAAATAGAGATACAGTCATAAAAATTATAATATCCTATCAGTGCAGCAGATCAGAGCTTGCTTGTCCCCATTTGTTATACAAGGAGCTAGGGGAAAATTTTCAAATTCTGAGCTTTCTGTAACAGACATTTACATTCATCATACTATTTTGGCGAATGCCTAATAATTATATACAGAAGTTGGTTCTAGGATTGGCAGCTACCTCAAAAGTATATTATAAAAGGAAGATATGTCTTAGGAATTTCCTTAAGAGGCCAACCATTTCCACAGGAACTCTATATTTACTGGTATAATTTCTAAAGGTCAATCTAAAGCTAGAGCAAATATGGCAACTTTGGACTGAATGGAAAGAATAAAGAAATAAAATTTTCCCTGAACTTTTAATCATCTCTAGAAGAATCCCTGCAATTGCTGTTAAATTTGAAATTGTTTAGTTATAGAGTGTAGCTGAGAATATGGCCAGGCTTTTAGCTTTTTCTACCCATTATTTTTACCTTTTTCCTTTAGAGAAATATTGACTTCTAGTTTACATCCCTTTCTTAGAGAATGCAGGCCAAAAAGTTCCTACTCTGTTTTTAATTTTATATGCCATCAGCAGCACAACACAGGTCTATAGAAATAATGTCTTACTTTCACTCTTTCCAGTGAGTGGTTGCATGAATACATGTTGAATAATGAATTAATAAAAAAATAGTTACTTCGAAAGACAAAATCCACCAGAGATTAAAAACAATGATATTGACTTAGTCATTAATCTAAACAGCTTATAAGTATTATTCTAAAGATAATTGTTTGACGGAAAAATATCTAAATGTGCATGTTTAAGTAAAAATGAAAGGAAAAGTTTGGTGTTTTATAATAATAAATTTATGTCAGTTTTCAAAAGCACAAGTAGTAGATCAAACTTACAAGGCTTTGTATGCATCCATTTTTCTATAAACCTGTATACTTCGTAGTGTGCATATATGAGAAAGTTTATTTGCACAGACAAATCTCTGTAGCTATATGTACAGTAACTGGCATACATCCATGTGATATTCATAGAAGTTGCAGATATAATATAAATACTGACTTTGAAATTTTTCTTATCCTCTCTTGAGTCTTCTTCCACCTCTATGTGTTGCTTAGCCAGACTTTCATGTGTAGGATTTGAGGAAAAATTTGGATCAGGGTAGAACATCCTATTCTCTTTGCAGAGATACCTTGTGTAGGAAAGTAATACTGTGGGGAAAGCTACTGTGTATTGCATGAAAAAATATATGCAGGTACCAGAGCAGTGAGAAAATACATGAATTTTAAATGGGAACTAATTGCTTATGCGCTTGGTATCATAGATCTGGTGAGACAATGAGAAGTACCACCTGGTACTGGATTGGATATACTATTAAGTGCAGTCTTCTGTCCTTGAAGTTAGAAATGGTTTTTGACCCTGAATGAATCTCTGTAAAAGACATTCCTATTTGCTGACCTAAAAGGCACAATGTCAGCTCCAGACTCAGAATTGGCAATTTGTTATAACAATAAAAGCCTCGCTTATTCCTTTTTAATTTGTGTTAATGTTGAAAAATGCAGAATAAGGTTATCAGGAGCCTGTAGTCTATGACATGCATCGCAAACATAACAGATAGCTAAATTATAGCTGTTTGTGTGTATGTAATCCCGATTAATGACAAGCTATTTACAAACTCATAGAATTTGTGTTTAACAATCTGTTATGTGAGGTTTTGCAAGAACAGAAGAAAATCCCTGCTGAACCTGGGACAACAATTACAGCTTGCAGGGTTTCCATTAAAAAGAAATACAAAATTCCATTAGCACCACTTTAAAGCATCAATGATTTAAGCAGAAGGTGATGTAAGGCAGAAACAAGTATTCCTTAGAAAAATTTTTAAAATGCAGAAGAATGTCAGAAAACAGAATAAGAACACTTTTAATTATCTTTTGAGATATAGAGTTTAATTTTTAGCAAAGCAATTATGGAAAATTATGGAAAATGTTAGGATAATCTTCAAATATCTCTTTCCACCCTTCTATAAGTAGCTTTTCACTTGAGAAAAATAATAAGGAAATAGCAATGCCGATTGTGGTTTTTTGCAAGGAGTATGAAGCAAAGTTTATACTGAATGCCTCCTAGAAAAATATTAATTTATTTTCTGTATTAAAAAGTTTGAAATGAATTCAAAATAAATACTATTTTATTGCAATAGAATTTTGCCATCTCATCAAGAAGTCTCTAATAACTTAGCACATCTAGTTACACCGATATAGTGAATGACACATGGCTGAAGATCTGCAGATAAAAGGAAAGGATGAGGGTAGGACAGTGGGACATCAGGGTGAATGAAGGAGACATTATAACACAACATTTTTTCTTTGTCTTTTATAAAGTAGAAATAAATAAAATGAAGCAGAGGCAGGAAAATAAAGGCCTATAAAACTTCTAAAAAACAATCAGTAACACTTTAATCTGAGTTGTGCCACCATTCCAAAAGTACCCAAACCATCAGCATATTGAAGTACCTCCATAAAATACCCAGGAGGGGTCAAAACTTGCAGGCCTGTAATTCCAGGTGCATGTAATGCTGCCACATGCTTATTGGAATTTCTGAGGCTGCTATAGAACTGTGGAAGATAAATAAGAGAAAAGCAGGGACTGGTGATTTGGTATAGTTCTTGTAGGTATTGGTCTTCCACTCTGCCATTCTTAGAGATGAATAAAAGTGGACAATAATCTTCAAGATTTGCAGTGATAGCTGAACTGTTGTATGTCCAGAGTGGGAAGAAGAATATATTTATTCAGTACACATATCACATGCAACTCATCTAGTTCCTGCTCCCCTGCCATGGGGTTGCCAAGGTTGGAACCTTTCACCAAACCAGTTCGATCAAATCCCCTTCCAACCTGGCTTTGAACACTTCCAGGGATGGGGCATCCACAACTTCTCTGGGCAACCTGTTCCAGTGCCCCACCACTCTCACAGTAAAGAATTTCTTTCTTATATCTAATCTAAGTCTACCCTCTCAGTTTATAGCCATTACCCTTCTGCTCAAGAAATAAAGGCCCTTGGGCTTGCACAGGAGCTTTTCCTTGGTCTGCCAGCAGGCAGTATGTCCTGTGCTGGGCAGTGATAATGGACAGGTTTGTTGTTTCTTTAAGAAAACATTAATTAACACTATTGTTTCTTAAATGTTTCCTATAGATATTCACCCTGGAAACACAGTAGGTTGCTGACGTCTGATAAAGGCTACCCCATGCATATCACTCCATACCAACAATCGTCTTAGCTTTTCTTCTTCATTTACTGCACTTTTTATTCATAAGCCTCCTGGCATCCTAATTGCATTCATCTAGAAAACTGCTATCCCTATCTGCCTGTACGCCTCCACCTGAACTTGTTTTTCAACAATATTTATACCCTGGGCAGAGCTCACCCACAGTTCTGCAGCAGAGGAAATGCCATTCCAATTCCTCAGGGAAAGATATAATTAATGTCTTTGTTATTTTTTTCCTAGCAAAGCACTTGTTTCTGATAGCAGGATTTTTTTTTCTCTCCTGTACTGCAAGCTTTCTTTTAAATAAAACACAATCATTTCCAATGCATGTCACTTTCCTGTCACTTAAAATTCAGATGGTCAACCAAAGTAACAAGGTTGGAACCATTCCCTGGCCCAGCTCCTAATTGCAGAGGTTGGATGCTACATTTATATCTATTTCCATATCTTGAACATTACATGAACCAATGGGAAGACACACAATCATATAGGAAACAGTAAAATTGAAGGTAGAGACAGGCACAACAGAACTGGAGGAGTCTTTTGTCAAAGATCCAGACAAAAGCAAGCAAGATCTTCTTCATATATGAAAAATATTTTACTATCTTCTCTACCATCTTCTCTTCTCATGGTGATGAATCTTCATCTGTGCATGCCTGAACCTTTTGCCAAACTGCTGAATGTCTGAAACCACATTGTCAGCTATAACTGATAGTTCTTGCTGTAGAGCTGTTGCTGACCTAAACTTTTTCTGACAGTGATGTCGCCCCAGTCTCATGATTGGTGTCTCCTAGAAAGTGGATGTGTCAGATGTGATTGCTGTAGTGAGTTGATGCATGCAATTCAGCTGCTCATACAATGGGTCGTGTTCTTAGCATGGATATTTCAGCAAATGTTATGCCAGATAGATGGGTATCAAGCATTTAATTTATCAGGGATGTACATCTTTAACAAACTCAGCCAAATCCACATCCAGACAAACAAGTGAATGGCAATACAATCAGTTTATTACAAGTCTTCTTAAACTAGAGATATATTCAATTCAGTAGGTGATTTGTTTGCTACTAAGAATGATGTATGTGATGCTATGGATGATATACCTGACTTAGTTCAGCACCTGACAAATCCAATTCAGCAGGTGACACAAGGTATCATTTTTACAGAAATTTATCTGATATGCTAGGTTATGAATTTGATACAAATTAGGCCTTTTTCTTTGATAAGCAATACTTTACTTTTCTCCTAGGGTATTTGACTGTAAACTGTAGAATATACAGGTCTTTCACACTAAATGCTAATAAATGACATGTCCATTATACTCTGTAATATTTACCCAGCCTTTTGAATGCTGAAATGAACAATAGTAAGTGACAGAAGCATTGCTTTTAAAGGATGTTTTTGACACAACATGTGAAAGAGATGGATATCAGATTAGCTAAAAGAGAAACCTGAAATATCTAGTCTGCCAGCAACCAAACCCAAAAGCCTTTCTGCAGCTTTTCAATTAACTTTCAGTGAAAGTCTTCAAAAATATCAAATCCACCTCTGAACATACTGTTTTGGAATTGCCTGTTACGAGAGGAAAAAGTAATCTTCTGTGGAGATCAGTGATACTTTAACTTTTTGTTACAGTGACTTTTATAATATTTTGAAGCCACCCTGGACCTATGCACACATACACACTGAACTAAAGATATAGCACTTTGCCACATGACATGATCCTGTTCAATTTTTTCAACAACAACAACAAAGAAAAGAAAAAAAAAAGCAGGGGAAAAACCCCCAGTCCTTCATCCAATTTACACTAGGGTGTTGACATTGCTATCGTGACCAATAAAAAAGTATTAGCAGAAATGGAAGCTAAAGAGATCATCTGGTATTTGTAAAGTCTTTGCATCTATAATGTATTCATTGCTGGCCATGCATAGAGAAATGCATAGAGCCTGTCTAAAACAGCTTATGTTTTAAGAAGACAAGCAATATATGAAGGTCAAGGAAGAAGCAGATCATATGCAAACCACAACTTACATTAAAAAAGGAACAGAGAATATTGCTTACTGAGGCGCATTTTAGCTAACAGCCTTGTTCGTTCAGTGTATGCTTTGCCAAATGCACTGCAAAGAACTACCAAGCTTCAGAACTACAGATAGCATTTTCCACTCAAAGGACAAACACTTTTCACTAACAACCATTTGTTCCTCAGAATTTAATGCAGAGGTTGACAAACTTTGTCTCAATTGCATCACACCAAGTAAGGCAATTTCCCCTTACGATGAAACCAAAGCATCCCGTCTGGTGCCCAGGGCAGTTCTGGCAGGCTCAGGCCAACTTCCAGCTACACAAACAGTATTTTAAGACCACCAGACATCAGTTCTGCTGCTTCTTGAATTGCAGAATGCCACTAGAGCAAACATAAAGAGTAAATTAGGTTTGATACTGTGACTATAAATCTTTACATATCAAAAGGCAAAAATAAAGGTGTATTAAGCTTAAGCTCTAAGCCCTCAGGCTGGAAAGTACAGGTGTCTTTTTTTCCCTCCCTAACAAAATATAGCTACATGAGGCAAAATTACTGCATCTTGAGGGCAACGATAGTATGCTAGAATTTTTCCTCGATAATGGAAAATAATCCAACATACAAGAGCAGATATTTGTAGATGATGCAGATCTAGTTTTCAAGAGGTCTCCTCCTACTTTACATATCTACTCTTTTGAGCTGATAGCTAGGTTAGAAGGCCATAGGCAATTAATTCATATCAGTAGCAAAACATTTGTTGTTATGTTATTAAATTTGAGGGTGAACAAAGGTGGGCGGAGGACTGGTTAATTCAAAGGCACTATAATAAGAATTTGTCCATCCCTCCTCTCCACAAACTAGTGGCTTTTTGTGTAAATTAGGCTACTCTCTGAACATTTGAACAGTCAGCCAAACTCATAATACTGGTGGTATCCTGAAGAGTAAACCCAGAGTAAGAGAAATTTTCTGGAAGATGGATACCTGTGCTGAGGTCATCAGAATGTCTTGGTCATGTGTCTTAATTCTAAACAGAAGGGGAAGCATTGGGCATGAAAATATTTTGAGGCGGTAGTCTTGTTTTGAAAGAATAGAAATCCTAGCTTAAACTGGTGAATGGAGTTGCAGTTAAACAGAGATATTGAAAAAGCCATGCAAGAGAAACCCCTAACTGTCAGGAAAAGGTATTTTGACACTATCATGAAAACATAGCAAAATCCACTCTGAAATTCATACACTTTGAATCTAAACACAGTGTAGGGCAGAAATCACAGATCATACTTCATACTTCCTTTCTATGAAGGAACTCCAATTATACTAGTGCTTTAAGAGGGACATTAAAGGTTAGAGCCTTATCTTTATGGATTTTTTTTTAAAGTCTTTTACATTCAAAAAGCCAGATTTTATTAGAATGAGATGTGAAACTTAAGTATTTAGACAGAATATGCCTAAACAGACATAATCAAAACAACTATGAAACACAATAGATGAAGAAGGGCTTAACATGTCTGTTGCTGTGCCTGTCTCTCTTTGTGCCCCTGCAAGACAAGTTTTCATTTTCAGGCTTGTTTTCATTCAGCTCAATGGATTTCTGGTTTGCAGCAAACTCTGCATAAATCCCTCTAGGTCTTCTCTCTCCTCTGAGGTTTGACTATGCCTCTAATCTCTGCTTCTCTTAACAGTTTTTCAAATTTTCTGCTCAAAATGCAGTCTCCCAAATCTTTTCTGCAAGTCTCCCTCTGCTTCTTCTGTGTACCATGTTGTCTTTCCCAAGTGTTCTCAGCTGTTTTTCCCAAAATCAGACAATCTAACTGACTTTTTTAAAAAAGTATAACACAGAAAATTAAAGTAAGGAATTACGACAGATATTTTGATGCAGTATGAACAAAAATTCACCATTACATATTTAGACCTCAGTACAATTCAGATATTAGAATTACTAGACTTGAGTCCATGCTGAAAAAGAAGATTCTCACTTCAATTTAATTATGACGTACATTATCCTAATGTGTCCCATCCCGCTGAAAAAAAAAAAAAAAGAGAAATGCAGAAAGCTTGGATTTTTAATCTGATTCTAGCAATCGAAAAGAGGTTTGTTATACTACATATTCCTGCCTACAGCTGTTAATCTCATAGTCAGAACATCACATACTTAAAAGAGCTGTACCAACAGGCTGTCTGATGTTTTATTAGTCACATACTTCTCACTGCTACAAATCCTCTGGAAGAAACTAACCAGTGAGAAAGAAAAGTATGTTAATGAAATCAGGACAGTTTTGGTGGCCAAGTGACACTATATATCCGAACTCGCTGAAAAGAAACACTTGCTATTTTAACCAATACACCAGAGTCTGAAGGAGTTCTCCAGAGCTGCTAGATTCAGCTGCAGAGAAACAACCTCAGAGCAGAAAGTGAGATATCAGGCATAACCAAGGCATTCACTATACAATGCAGAGAAACAACTTCAAAATATTATTTCCTTAAGAACTGTGCTCAAAATATTAAAAATACACAAAACCCCACCAGGATTACGGCATGAACAATCAAAATCCCATTCTAAGTAATTAGAAACAACACTTGAACAGTGTTCTATTCTCCCCACTTTGCCTACAACCTTATCAATCTCTTCTCTTAGCACTTCAAAATACCATGAGATCAAAAATCCCATATCCTCACTCATTTTCTTCTCCCAGGAGAGGACACCAATATTTTTATCTATCAGCTTTTATTGACCTCAGGCTGTAAATGTCCTCACCTGACTTTCCACTTATAATTAGGGCAATTAGCCTCTGCCTCTCTGGACTTGTTGCCAGTGCAGTCCAGTTGATTTTTCCCTAAAGATGCAGAAAGCTCTATGACTGGAAAAAGGCTGCAGCCATAAGCAAACAGAAATACAAGACAAGAGAATCCAATGTGATATACTCTGCTACATGGTTTGCTCACTGATCTCAGTCAGGAATATTATTTTCTGTACATACAGACTAACTTGATCTTAAGTCATCTGAATTTTACAGAAGCCTTACATGTACATTGGAAGATTTCGGTCCAATCTGTTATCATCTCAACAAGTGCAACTTGAAAGATATTTTTCTGCCTCGTTACATCTGTTATTCAGTCTGCTTCTCACCTGACACAGGCTAGACCATTATTATTTTTACAGTGCCTAAAATCAACACACTAATTCAGCTACTACAAAAACTTACTTTATTTTCTTTTCCAAACCCCAAGACAAAAGTCAGTGTTACTACATTTTGATTACTGCATCACTTTCCTCAAGGAACTTCAAATGAAACACTCAGGTATTTTTTAAAAGGAAAAACATGCTGCCATGGGAAGCCATAAAGTAACAATCACATAAGGTTTATTGTAATGTATTGTATGGGAGTTAAGTTCGGCTTAAAGATACACTTGAAATGTTGCATATTTTCATGCATCTAGAACAGATAAAAATGTGCTCCTATGTGTATATGCTAAGGTATAAACTTCGATAAAAGGTAAAAATGTAGTTCTGAAAATATTGTGTTGCATCCTTCCATCAGCAGTTTGTTGCCAGCTGAAGCAGTTTATAAACAGTGAAGATGGATCTAACAATTCATATCATTATGGTCAATGCATTTTTCTACTAGCTAAATTAAATTTTATTTTCTAGAAAACTGCCTGTTAGATGTAGAATTTTCCTTTATAGACTCTGAAGGCTGTTTTATTTCTTCAGCTCAGCTATCACTTTAGAAACATTTACCTCTAACAGTTAAGAAAAGAAGCTCAATATCATTATTTTTATCAGGTAAATGTAATCTAGAAATAAGAAGATTACATACAGATTGTGCCGAAATGAACTGAACAAGTCCTTGTCTTGCTATTACATCCTTTTAATGTAATTCATTATATACCTTAATGGAGGAAAACTTACATAACATAGATCTTTTTAGGACAAACCTAATTTGAATGGAGTTTTTTTCCTCATGTTTATGTACAAATAATGTAAGGCTAAGACTTAAAATATTTATATTTGTTACCATTTCATAGAAGTGGAAGAGCATGGTAAGCACACTCCAAAGCTTTTGGTGTGCATGTAGTTACGGGAGTTCGTTATTGTGACACTGTGGCACTTTATCATACAAATAATTGTTTATTACCTAGTCCACATCTTTGCTGGTGCCAAAGATGGTGGTAGCCCCACAGTTTGTGATCACTGATGGTTAATGGTCAACTCTAATAATATTAATAACCAAATAACCATAGAGATTTAGTCTCTTGGATCATGGTCTTGGTGCTGAATCATTGTTCAGAACATACATCATTGCATGCATTTGGCAAAACATAGGATACTTCATGTTTTAACAAAACAAGTGAATACAATCCCTTGAAGCTGAAGTTTGAATGTGACAGAAGCATGTAGCAAAGTGCTTTAGTAATCATGAAACCATCGAATTTGTACATTTTTAGACTGAAAATAATTCTTAGGTTTCATTGCAGAATGACTTTATGGAATAACACATTTTGCTTGCTGCAGTAAAGCGATTTTTGTAATAGCCCATCTGTAAATTCTGTAACTTGTTAGGTTTCTTTTTTTTTCAGTTTGACGACAGTGAAACAGTTTAGTAAACCAAAAAGCACTAGTCTATTTTCTTTCTTTAGAATTTTGTTTTATGATAATTTCCACACAAACTGTTAGCATTTTTATTCTTGTTCAGAAATGACAAAAATTCCTTTAGATAAAATAAAATGAAATAATATTTAAAACAAAATGAAACAAAACAAAGCAAAATAAAAAAAAATTATCCCTATCTATTATCACCTAATGTGTAAGAAAAAAAAAACAACAAAGTCTTGTTGAGCTATGGCTTTGTAGCAGACTCTGTATCTTTGTGTGGTTTTAACTTACTGGTAATATTTAATAGTCATTTTGACATATTCTATTTCTCTACACCAAGGGTCTCCGAACCCATCTTGTTCTGCTAGCTGTCTCTAGAAGTGTTATAGTTTAGATTTGTGTAACTTGCACCTTTTTTTTTCTATTATTTGCCTTGAGAGCAAACTGGTTTTGTAGAGCTATAAACTGTCATTTAACTTCATATTCAGACTTGATTTGTATTCAGGGCTAGGCAGCACTCTAGCCCAATGTTTTTGAAATATTTCAAGAGAAAGAAAAATCCCATTCTCAGGTGTATTTGAACAGAAGACCCAGGAAGGAAGCCTAGATTTAATGTTAAGTGCACTTTCATTCGGTGTGTGAGGAATGAGATGATGCAATCCTGCTTTTTATGTTGCTGTTGCTGGTACTGCTATATACACGCTTGCACAGAGGACTGGCACTATAGCAAACTTCCCCACTGTTTGTTCTGCTAGTCAGATGGTGAGTTTACGAGTTTCTGTCAATCTCAATCCCAGGAGAATCTTCATCTTCACTATACTGTGTAAATGCCAACTGGGGAACCGCTGAGTGCATTCTCCTATCCCAGGTGCACCAAGATAGTCTGGTTGCGGTGCCCATTGGGAAGAAAGGCAAGCATGGGAGATGAGAGGTGGCCATGCTGCATCATGTCATTAGCTTTTTTGCAAGTTAATGTGATTAACCCACTTTCAGAAATGTTTAGCTGGGCTTTTTCCAAGTTCCTTGGGAGCAGTACTTGACAGCTGAGAAAAAGCAACAAACCACATGCATCTGCAGAACATTAACTGCCTATGGGCATCCTTTCTTACTTTTTTTTTTTATTTTCTCTATGAAAGACAAAGCTCTTCACCATATTCCCACATCCTCTAACCATAACAAATGCTGTGAAATGCTACATATAGCACAATCACCTACATGAAACAGTCATAAGTGGCAGGTATTTGTATTCTGGCATGCAGACTAATCAGCCAGTCCACAAATTCATTGAATGTTGCGGTCATAGAAGATGAGATGAATACCAGGACAGACTCCATAAAATGAAAGAGCCTCAAATATTACCATTTCACAGAAAAAGCCCATTCAGAACATGATAGGTCTGCAGTAGAAGTTTGAATTACACACTAGAAAGATTGATATGAGGTACAGGAAAAAAAAATGGTGTCATTTTATCATCACTGATAGCAGATTATAAGATCGTGACCACTATGAGGTAGAACAAATAAGAAAATATGTCAGCTAGACTTAAGGAAGGAGTATGCGCAGAGGGAGTTTGAATCTATTAGCCATGTTACTTCATTCAGTTACTGTTAAAGGCAATCCTCAATTCTAAGGTAAGTTATCAAGACAACTGACTTCGTCCTCTTTTGTCTCTGGTCACCTACTACAGTGATATTCACTCAAAATAACTAGGAGTCTGGTTAAAATAACCATGAGAAATAAGGTATTCTTGCCTGCATCTTTTATTGGAAACCTCTATAAGGAATTATTTTTCTGTGAAGAACTATTTAGACTTCTGTAAGAAGTACAGCTGGCATAATTTTTGCCAATTTTTCTTAATATAATGCAAGAGGACAGTGACCTTTGACTATGTTCTCTACATGTTAGCACTGTACAGACAAACAGAACAGAACTACTAAGGCAGATGTTACTGTAAATCTTCCATTCTAGACTTGCATGCAACCAGAAAAAAAATCCAACTCATCTGATAGTTACCGTAGCTCTAAAGATAATATATAATGTCTTCTGTGTGCTGCCTATCCATACTCGCAATTAAGAACAAAGAAAGGGTTTTTTTCTACCATAGAGAGGAGAAAAAACACAATCATTTAGGGATACTCTTTGTTGTAGGGATGAGCAGATCAGGGCTTTATGTCTTTTTAGTTTTCATACTTAAAGTTCATTGGAAATCATTATGAAGAAGCCTTAGGTTTAAATTTGGTTGGATGTTTTTGGTTCATTTGGCTTATTTTCTTCCATTTCGAATCTTGCCCTTGCAATCTGTGAAATATCTGATACACAGGCCAAATTAATTGTCAAATGTATAGATTATCTTTGTGCATCTTGGAAGAAAAATACATTTTCAGATGTTTGCCCTTGATAGCTGAAGTTCTATTAACAGCTGTGAATTGAACATTTTTGAAACAGTTATGCAAGTGAATTAGACATTTACAAACACAGATGTGCAGGTCTGTGCAGATCACCCTCTTCTTAACAAAGCCTAATACTAACTTTTATACCTATTTATAAACAGATACTTTTTTTTTTTTTCAGCTTTGATTTCCAGGCTGTGGTATCTCAGAGCAAAGTAATTTATTTCGTAGAAGAAGAATTGTGAATTACTGCAAAGTAAGATAATGTGTCAAGGAAAACTCTCCATAAAATATATCACAATATAAGGAGGCAACAGAGCAACATTTTTGTATTTGTATATAAAAATGGTACATTTTGGCATTGATTTGCTTCAGTAGCCTTTACTGTTAAAGGTTGCAGACTCGTGTCACATCACTTTGTCAGAGGCGGCTGATTCAAAGGCAGTGATTTGGGTTGTGAGGAAGCGGGCTGGAAAGGAGACTTATGTAGAAGTAATTTCTAGGAGTTACAGATGAAACAGATCTCCAAAGTAACATGATGATTGCATTCTCCATTATGCTGACATACTTTTAACAAATGGTGTCCAGGCTTTAAACAAGGATTGTCTTAATTTTTTTTTCCTGTTTATTTCTGTAGGCATCCTAACCCTTTCTAGCAAATGTTCCCCTTCCACAATATTCTGAGCCAAGTCTTCTGTCCTTTTTTCCTTCTTTATTTGAAATTTTGACATGCACAGTGCAATCGGAACAGTATTGTCTTGGTTCAGTGCCAAGGCAAGAGTACAGCTTCTATGCTGGACTCTAGCTCATTCCTTTGCATTCTGCTTTTACCTGGGACACCCTTATTTCCAATAGATTAACTTCTGTAGAAGCTTCTATACTTTTAAAAATTCCCATCACATAGTCTTATGAAATACCATATATATATCGTCCTCTGTTCTGCTCCCTTAAGTCCAGTTAATTAAAGAGTATAATTTATTCTTGTGGGTGAAGCTGAGACTGGAGAAGGAAGTCTGATTTTTAGGTTTTTTTTTTTTAATTCAAAATTCATTTCACTTCCAGGTCAATCATAGTTAGGCTGTATATTAATGTTCTATTCGTTTATTAAAATATTATTTGTATGCAAATCACGCATCCATTCTAATTGGTTGCACTTGATGTCCGACAGTGTACTTTATCCCCCAAAAAATAGTGTTCATCAAATCAGCTTTCAAGTGACTACATTCCACATATTTTTCACATTTTTACTAAAAATCTTAATAATTGCTGCTAAACCTGGCTAACTGCTTGCTACTTATTTCCTACCACATTGAAGGACACAGCAGAATACCCACTGACTGTAGTTAAGGCCACAATTTCACCCCTTGCACCTAATCTATAGTTTTCACATCTTTTTGTATCCTTTGTTTCCCTTAGTTTGTCCAAAAGTAAGGTGACCAAAACTCAACTCAGTCTGAAAATTCAAATTTACTTCAAAATGGTTTGCATTTGATCTTCAGGTTCAACTATATATATGCTTTGGTTTAGCAGAAATGCTCTCCAATACAATTCCACTTTAAAGGGGCACTTTGAGATTCCACCTTATACAGCATATCCTATTTTCTACATCCTACAACTCTGTTCATACTGGTGGGTTCCTTTTTGCTTGTCTTCATTCATAAGGTTGACAATTACTATAACAGATGTCATTAGTGGATATATAGATGTGAATTGGTACCAAATTTATCTGAGAATTTTTCTGAGAGTTCTGTTAAAACCAGGAATGAGTAAGAAATGTGCAGAGATAGTTTAGTTTCCCTCAGTAGTTTTAACTTTAATTGAGGGATTTAGATGGTAAGCATGTTTGAATCTTCTATCAGCGTAAATTTCAAATAGAGTCCTGCTATGAATTTATGTTGGAGGCTCCCAGATGCTCTTCTGGACGGTGGCTTTTAATATTCTAGAGCTGCTCTTGGGCAGTTCTTTACATTACTATGATGAAAGAAATCAGAGTGAAAATATTTTCTTTCCTGGCTTGTCATACAAGATCTTCATTTGTGGATAAAATATGATTATAACCAATGAAATGTTACAGTGAAACAGCCAATAAGACATTACAAGCATGTATTCATAGCCCATCTTCCATTTTGAGCTATTACTTCCACACTGTGGAGACCACAGCTAAGGACTGTCTAGCATAGCTAAAAGGTTATAGCAATACCATCTTGATATTACATGGTGTGATACGTGCCAGAGGAAAGCCGTATATATAGGGAACCACACCTGTGACTTTCTGCAGCTTTTCATATTTATAAAAATTGGACCACTACATTTTTGCAAGACTGTTTCATCAGTTATGGCTAAGCAGTGCTGAAAGTTACAGGCTAATATCAGGGGCAGTTAACCAAGCAGATTTATTTTCCCAGTCTCAGAAAAGACCTCTTTCTTTTTTTTTTCTCACAACTGATAAGATTTTTCCTGCCCTCATGAACATGAAGATTTTCTTTCCTCTTCCTCCAGCTCAGAAAGGATCTCTTCCCCTGTTTTGAAGCAATGTCCTCTCTTGCCCAATATTCTCGAAAATCAGAAATTGTTCACCTGGTGAAAATTGTTAGACTACATACTCTAAGCTTTAAACCAGTATCATTTGTGGGCTTTGGATTACCTAAATTGGGTTAAATTTCTGAGGATAAGATAATTTCTGACCAAAGAAGCTACCGAAGATTAATTGTTATTCACCAGATCGGTAGCACACAACATCAGAGCTGCAACCAATTGTTTGCCAGCCATTATTAACTTCTCTTTCTTTTCTAAATCCTGACACTAAAATGTAGCTTCTGAGCTGATTTCAAAGATATTCTAAGGAAGAAATACCATAGGATATATCAATCAAAATCAATCCATAACAAGAATTTTTTTTTGCTTGTCAACTTTTCCCTACTTTCGTAGATCATGTAGCTCAAAAGCTGATAAGAGATTTCTTTTTGCTGACTATGTTTACTAATGCATTTAGTGTGTTCTCTGTATGCCTAGGATAATGAAGTTGCACATTAGTTCAATGTTGAAAGAATTACAACAGTATTGAGCCCATTTATCAACCAGGAAAAGCATATTATATTGATTAAAACAGAGTACTTACTTAGGTGTTTTTGTGATAGAAATGAGAAAACCTAAGCTTGAAAGAGAAAATTATTTATTATTCTACAGGTTATTCCAAATAGAAAAAATAGAAAATTGACCTGAATTCATTAAGTCAAAATACTCATTCCTCAACTTCTGACCTGACCTTACTGTCAAAAATCTTGGATGAATGTTCAGAAGAAAATGTGATCACAAATCAAAAGGAAAGACTGCTTGAACAGGAAATGTGCATTGCTCATCACAATTCAGTTCACACTATTGTCGTAAAGTTAAAAAGTGCACATGTGGGAGCAGAAATAATAACAGTGGGAGAAAAAGAAATAAAAAGGACACAAAAAGATATAGGCTAGATTCTCAACTGATGTAAATTTGTCTATCTCCACTTGAAAAACAGAAATCAAGCTGATTTACACCACCTGAGGAGCTCATTTCGTTATAGGTTTGGTGTCATGATCACATAACTTCCTACTAACTCCTTCTTACAGTGCTGTACAGTCAGACTATGATGGTAGATGCTGTGTTTTTTCTTGAGCACAATCTCAAGTAGAAGAATAAAATCCTTAAAATTTTCATTATATTAAATTGAAGTGGGTTTTGCGGTGACAAGAAGTGCGTAACACACAATAAATTCACTAAAATTCCATGTCTGTACTACTGTTCAGGAGCAATGTAGACTAATGTGGGAAATCCAGACTATTTTGAATAAACTTTTCAAAAGCAGTTGTCATTTACAAAATCTTAATTTCTGACTTTTTGTAAATGCTTTCCAGGGATTCTGAGAGCCTTGTTGAACCTGCTGGGATATTTTCAAAGTCTGGGAGGAAGCTCTAAAATAGGTCCTGGAAAACTAAGGCTTCCATGGCTGAGACTAAAATGATAATGGAAATGGATAAGAACAGTGAAATCATAGTGATTACTGGTCAGTGTCACAGACTTATGGGGCTATCACAGCTAAACTGTTTTCATACCTGAGGAACAAGAAGAGAATTTAAAAAGCATAAATGTAAAAATATAAGATTTGTATTAAACTCCTTGGGTAGTTAATTAGTACTCAGAAATACAAGATAAAAATCTGTGTTGAAACAGCTTCTTTTTGGAGTGTGGGAGAGGAAGGGGAAAATATTAGTGTTTTGATGTACTGAAATACACATTGCTACTTTTTTTTGTGTGTCTTGTGAAGAAAAATAGTTCAGTCATTTCATCTAGAAAAGTGGATCACTCTGTATGGCCGCTATTTTTATCCTCCACTTATTCTGAAAAGAAACTATTCTTAATGGATCATAAATAGTAATTTCACTGACATGATAGAATTTTACAGCACTACAGAAGTCATTATGTTCCTTGGTGTCAATGATCTGCAAAGTAGGAACAAAATTCTGTTTTCTTCCATTGACATAAATGCCTAGTAATTTTACTATATTCAGGGGGATTACTCCTAAGGTTCACCTGTATAACTGAGATAGGAATCTTACTTGATGAAATATAGAAGTAGAGCTTAATATAGTAGACCATAAAGATATTAAATTAAAGAGTTTTTTATCCCCCTACCAAGGAGCACCACATAAGCTTCTGGTATATACATTGTGATGGCTCCTGTATTATTGCACCTATCTATGCAGGCCAAGAAATAATCTATACAAGAGTCTCAATCTAGAAATAAGCACAGTTAAAACACCAACACATCTATGACAGATTATAATATCTCTCTAGCCTGTCGATAACATACATAGTGAGACTCAAAGATCTACTGGTTAAAGAAACTCCCAGTAAGTTGTATATCCGTAGGTTATAATGGCTCCAATAAAGCCTTCACATTTTTTTTTTCTGTCAAAAGTCACTGTATATAATTGTTCTTCTTCCAATTTTGAAATTCCTGTGAACAGTATATGTAACACGGATTAATAGCCTTGAAAAACCTTTACAGTACTATGTTAATAAGCTCAACCCTAAGTAGGTAAAATTCATAGAGAAACATTATTGTTGAAGCATAAAGTTTCTCACTAGAGGAGGGAGCTACATGGAATCCTGTTGTCACAAAGAGTCCACTTTGTCTGTTGGTGGTACAATCATGTTCTTTCTTCTTTATATTTTAACTTTTTTTTTTTGTCCATAGATGTAGTTGTGCTAGCCTGTGATCCATAGTTCTAGTTCCTCTCATTTTACCAATATACACTTTTAAACTATTTACAGAAAAATAGAATAAAATGTCAACAGCTGCTATTAAAATAGTTTAAGGTCTTTGACAGTCCTTGAAAATAAAATGTCCTCCTACTGTAAGTTCCTAAATCTGTATCAAATTTTCCTTCATGACTTTTCTCAATTATGGCTCATTTTGCATTTGACAGATACTAAAACTATGTTTAGGTTTCATTATAAACAGACTGTATTTACTTTTTGGTTTTTTATAAAGGCTGTGGCAGAGCAGCAGAAAGGAAGGTTGCCTGCATAGGGCATCCTGTCTGTTTCACTTTTGAAACATCTGGAAGTAAGAGGTCACTCTGTCTCTGAGAGCTGCAGATATACCAGATGTGGTGGCCTTTAGCTTGAGGCAGAGCCAAAAAGGAGCTTAGAGGGAAAATGCAGACTCAGAGAGGCTGGCAGCCCATGCCTGGCCCTCTGGGCAGCGGAAGGGAAGGAGACCCCCTCAGAGCTGCTGACAGATTTAGCCTCAGAAACCACTTAAAGCTGCTCAACCAGAAAGTGCATCAGGAGGAAAAGACTCAAATGGCAACGATAAAACAACCATTCAATTTAATTTATCTCAACTAGTAGATCAGTGTTTTTGGCATTTAATGAGTTTCCTCAGTCTAGTATATTAATTTGTGTTCTGGTTTTAAAACACTGGAAAACCATTGATGTGCTCACTTCAAGGAGAGAGAATAAGAGATCCCTCTCAGGGATTTGGCTAGCTTGAGATCCTCTTCTGCTGAGGAGAAAGAATTTGCAAATTTGTGTTATGCGTTGTTTTCCCTCCTGGCAGGAGTGTTGTATGTTTTCAAAACAGTAGAGCAATCAAATTTTGGATTATAAAAGATTCCCTGACTTCGTGTGATACATCATTAAACTGCTTCCTAATAATGGTTTGGGGTTATGTTTCTTTCCATAAATGTGTCCAGATTGATCAAATCCAGCATTAGTAGTAATGATCCATTACTACTAGGTGATATCTGTATAGAGATAGCAATGCAGTAGAATCACGGGCTGAAGAGAGTGTATGTATAAGCAATGCAAATATAAAACGTGAGTGCCTCAGCGGTCCTTTGGCAAGGAAGAGTTCAGTAAATTGCATCCCCATGCAAGATGCCCAAGCCTCAAGGGTAATTCTCAGTGTAATTTCTGTAGTTCACTTCCCTGAGAGAGAGAGGATCACTGTTAAGCACCTGAGACAACTAGCTACAGAGAGAGCTTTCAGAAGCATTTACAATTTTAATCCTGAAACCCAACTGCAAGGAAATCTAAGCTGTGAAGAGTCATCAACAGCATCCAGCACTGAGCATAACCCTGCAAGAAAATGGGTTATTGTGAACTCTGCGTGCTTAATTGGTGGCTCTTATTGGGACAGCAGGTGAGAGATGCTAAGCAGTAAGAAAGGTAATAAGTTGTTAATATTAAGCTGAAACTATATGTGATATTGTTAACCTTTGTCTTTAGATGGCACCTCAAACAACAAGTTATAAGTCTAGCCACTTCTCTTAGTTCTTTTTTTTTCTATTGAAACTAAAATACTAGGAACAAAATAGATATGGGTGAAAAGAGTAAGTTCACTATTCCGTTGAAAGGATCAAAGTCAAACAAAGCACAAACAGTTCACCAAGGATATATTTAGGGAACTTGTGGAGCTGGGAAATATCTCTTGCCATGCTTTAAAGGGCGAGGTGGGCAGATGTTGAATTTGACAAAGCAATTCTCTACAGCAGGCAGAACCCTTTCTGAAGACAGTAGGTTGCTCAGAGGCATCCAACAGGCCTGGGCAAAATGTGAGGTGTTACTGTAAGATATTGCTTTTGTAAAATAAAAGGGATATTTTTAATTGCTGAGGCTAAATAAATTTGTCTTAAAAATTACCATCTTCATCTTAATTATGTAGAGTTAAAAAGGAAAGAGTAAGTCAAATGCTAGTCTGTGAGTCCCTTACAGATAATTCAGACATATGACTCACTCTTTTTCCATACCTTAGAACAGTGCTTTATATCAGGCCAGATATAAGGCCATCTAACTAGGTATCCTATTTTGAGCAAGGGTAAAATATTTGCAGAACTGAATAGCATGAACAGTGGTGACTGTTATATGAAGAGCAAAGAGAGAGAACTGTTTGCCCTATTCAGCATGTTTTTATACTGCCCTCTTTCTAAAATTTCAAGGTGAAAATATATCTCTCTCATGCTTGGCTACATCTGAAATTAATTTATTTCATTGGCTCAATAACTTCATAAGTAAGATCTTTAGCTCATGAATTTCTAGTCTAGTTAATACCTATGATGCAATACCTCTGACTGTATTTGTTTCTTTTTTCTTGTGCTAGAATTTTCACTGAACTTCCGTAAAATAAGTTGGAAGTTTATTATGCTTTCAGCTTCATCAGTGTTTAACAAGAGTTGAAATTCATCTTTAAGCAAATCCGAGCAAAATTATTTTTGATTCTTGAAGAATCCTTAGATTTAGATAGATTTGATAAAATCATTGCCATTTATTTTAAGTAGTCTTTGGAGATGAACTTGTATTTGTGAGTTCAAGAAGGAAATTTTTTAGCCTCTAACAGGTTACTGCTTATTAAACACAAATATTTTTCCATGATTAAGAAAGGCACATAATTTTAATGTAAATATTTTTGACATTAATGTATACTGGTAGCACCAAACTATTTTGATGTATTCTACATTCACCACCTCCAAGCTTATATAACAAAGAAATCAGAAAATCGGTTCATTCCTAAGATGTAGAATCATGCAGCAAAACACACAATATTCAGAAGTATAGATCACAGAGGAGATTTGAGGTGTTAAGCACTGAGCATATTCCCTTATAGCATCCTATTCTTTGGGACAGTGGACATTCAGGTGTTTACAATATGCTATTCAAGCATGCAAAGAGCTGACTGTGCCATCAGGAATGACAACTTGTGGGAAGAGTGCTGAGCTGAAGCGCTAATGGGTATAGTAAGAACTGAAGCAACTGACATATGTGTTGTGTAGGAGTATCTGATTTTGGTGTCTGCATTTTAGTAATGAATCTGAGTTACTTAATTGCTCAGTCCACGAAAGAGCAAGACTTAGAGTGGCAATACAGCCACAAGTGAGACTACGTACCACTTATGTACCTGTTACCTAAGGATTATCACCTAGGTACTGAAACAAGGGTAGGTGACTTTCTTTTGCATAAACAGCACTCCAGAACCACATTCAGTTGATGGTTCTGCTAAAGGTAATGCAACATAGACATGTTATATCTGTGAGATACGGACATATCAGAATGAGCACTCACTTGATGCATGTATTTAAGGGTGTGGTACACAGGCTGAATAATATTCGCTAGAGCTATCAGGTATGCAAAAGTACTTTGTTGCTTGTGAAGCTAGAGAAGTCTAAAAGTAGTATTCACTGAAGGTATGGAACAGCATTCTTTTCTTCCTTAGAAAGGAAAGCTGCCAAGCACTTTTTGATCTCTGGCTGCAATGTGGAAATACAGGTCTTATGATCTGAGGATCCAAAGAAAAACAACATGCACTACTTGAGCAAAACGGAACAGGCAGTGTTTTAAAATTCCCCATATGTGATAGATCTGGATGCAGTGGGGATGCAGGAGTAGCCCAAAACCATGACATCTCTTGCACCATGGGACATGGACAACAGCCTGCAGTGACCCTATGGGGGAAGGGGTAGAGTAGGTACCATATCTGATAAATCAGCCCCAGGTAACCCATCTGATAAATTAACCGCATGCTCCATTTGAAGCTTTCTTGACCATGCTGCCAGTGAGACAAAACCTAGCAGTTCCTCCAGACATTCTTCCTCTGCAAAAATGAACACGTCTTCATTTGGAGACTATTAACATCAACATGTACGTTATGCAGCCTAAAGAGTGAGACACAAATAATTCATGTGCTCCTCTTGAACAGAAGTAAAGGGCACCCACTAGGTAAGAAAAATGTGTGCTAAATCTAATGGGCAACAATGGCACGTGGTCAGTAGGAAATAAAAAAAGCAAGCTCCCCCATTATGTGTAATTTATGAGCACAAAAGGAATTAAGCTAGCTGATTAAATTTCAATTGTTTGCTCATAATTTAGGAGACATTCTAATAACTCAAACTATTATGAAGATAACAATTTGGAGCACAGTATAGATTAATTAGCACTAGTACAAGTCATATGTTATGTATCTTTCTGGTACTTGCAAGTATAACAATATTTTTATTAGATTCTGACAGCTGATTTTACAACTTTCAATGCATTTAATGGACATATTTGACACCCAAATAGATCTATCACCTATTTAAATTGCTTGTGTTCTCAAATTCAGTTATTTTCTGAACACGTAGTGGGTAGGTTTTGTTTATTTGTTTTTATTCTCTAACCATTAAACATATCACAGATACAGAATTTAGAGATAGTTAGAGGGTGTTGTTACTCTAACTGCCAGCTGGGTAGGAGACGTTTTGAAATTAATTTATTATTTTGAAGAAAGAGAAAATAATTATTTTCACTTGCTGACACTTTGATGTAAGTTCACATAGCCAATAATAATACAGGCATCCTCAGCACTGAGGAAAAACTGATGCAGAAACTCAGAAATAGGGCAGCTGGAAAAAAAGTGCACTCAAGAGTAAAGAACAAGCTCCTAAGAGGTCCATAGCCTAGGAGAAGAAAAATTACAGCAAACCTTATTGGTCAGCAATGGCAAGAGGCTAGTAGAAGAAAAAAAAAAAAACAAGATGTTCTAAAAATGCTTTATTGATGACAAAAACACAGATATTCTTGGAATGGCAACTCTGACGGAAAATAGATTCAATATGTATCTGATTCAAAATGGAAAAGCAAATGGAAGAAAACAACTGTTCCTAGTTGCATTTAGGATCTCCTGATATTTGACTAATTGCTAGCTATTCCTTCAAGTAGGAGAGGCCTTTTTCTTCATGGTGTAAGTAAAGCAGTGTTTTTAATACTGGAGTGATTTCATACCATGTGTTCAGTAATTCATCTAATGTTTCCTTCTGCTAACATATTTAATAAAGATATTTACTAAGTATTATTTTTTACTGTGTAACATAACTCTGGTGTTTATTATATATACACACAATATATGTATTTATGTGTGTATATAGAGCTATATCTGGAATATGAGTGGTAGAAATAAAGAAGGAAAAAACAAGTACATTTTGAATTCATCCAAAAGACCTCACACACATACTTTTTCTAGAACGAGTAATGAATGAATGCTTCTATATTTGATTATTGCTTATTAAGTACAACTATTATAACAAAATTAATTAGCTTGGACTGCAAAAGTTCATAGAAACATAGAATAGTTTGGGTTGGAAGGGACCTTTAAAGGTCATCTAGTCCAACCCCCCTGCAAGAAGCAGAGACATCTCCAACTAGATTAAGTTGCTCAGAGCCCTGTCCAACCTGGCCTTGAACGTCTCCAGGGATGGAGCGTCCACCACCTCTCTGGGCAACCTGTTCCAGTGTTCTACCACCCTCATTGTAAAAAATTTTTCCTAATATCTAATCTAAATCTACCTCCATTTTGAAACCATTACCCCTCATCCTATCGCAACAGGCTTTGCTGAAGAGTTTTTCCCCATCTTTCCTGTAGGCCCCCTTTAGGTACTGGAAGACTGCTATTATTATTATTATATTTTCCTTGACAAGAAGAACATACCTGACAAAATGTATCTATGTGAAATTATTTTTTCTTCTTTGTGTACCCATCTTATGCATTGAATCAGTTTAGGAGGCAGAGTGAAAGTGGGACTTGTAAAAAAAGCATGTGATCAGGTAACTGAAAACTTTTTCCAGATACCCAGAGTGGCAGAATTACAGTTTTGCAGAACCCTCTAAATATATCAGTTCCAACTTTTTTTTTTTCCCTCCTTGTATTTGCTCCCAATACTTCCCTCTATGCCATGTTTAAGGTTGTGAATTAGAACTGAAAGTCTGATCAGAGCCTCTCAGTCTTCTCTATTCTTACATCTCTTCCTCAGCCACAGATGTATTTCTAGTTCATCATTTGCAGTTGTCACTGTTGCCAAGGCGTTGGCATCAGCCCAGTCCTTAGATTAGGATGTTCATGTTCAATTATTATCTTGGTCAGTTTGCTACATCTTTCCTGAGGAAACAAGCTACAAAAAAAAAAAAGAAATCATGGCTTTCAGCTAAGTATATTGCAACAGTAGCTGAGCAGAATAGCAGAGATAAAGAAGAGACGTTTCTCAAACCCTGTGGCTTTTTCCATATCTAATTTCAGATACCAATGGCAAACATTAGAGATGTCAGAACTTCTCAAAAGATTCCTTAAAATAATTTATAATTAAAGATGTAAAGCAAGCTTATCAGAAAGCCACAACCAGATCACTTCATAATAAATAGACTAAAGAAGGAAAGATATTTAAACTCATTAAACAAGCCATGAGATGCGTAAATTGTGATTTTCAAATAGAGAATCTTGGCATGTTCATACATGCATGTACACACAAATATACATAGAAGAAAAATGCAATATTTTCTAAGACTACTACATAGTTTTCTTGCAAAATATGAACTGGTGGTAGAAATTAAAAAAAAAAAAAAACCCGACACAGAATATGAGAATCTAAATGTGAGGTGTCATAAGATAGATCTTTTGTATTAGAGTAAAAAAGATATGCTTTCCTGTAAATCCCAGAAGATTGCTTAAAATAGCACTGCACGACAAACTACCATCAGAAGTTGTATACAGAAAATCAGATTTGTTGGTAGTCCTAAAACACATTATTAAAATATAAAACTTCGTGGGCTACTCTACAGAAGGCTGGTCTGAGAAATCCAGTGATCTCTTTGGACTTATGAAGTATACAGAAATAACTTCAATAGTCAATAATATTAATCTTCGCTATTTGTAAGCCTATTTATCACTACAATTACAAAATGTAATTAATTATAGAAAATGGAAGTAAATATTATTTGTAAAGGTAATTTACAAAAAACAGATACTTTTTTTTTTTCTGCAGAATGCTTTATACCAGCCCATGGTAATAAAACTTTTACCCATTTTATACAGTTGTCTAAGCTTATGAATTGTGCATATATGGGACAGCACCAACTGATTATATGCAGGATTTACTACGGAATATGTGCCATGGCATTGTGCAGCACAGGAACCAGTGAAATATTCCAACATTTGCTATCTGGCTTCTTTGATTGAACATTATATATACAGTTGTGTCTGTGCATATGTATATAAAATTATACCTGTATACAAGTGTATGTACGTTGTCCTTATATGACAGATCCACGCTGGGAACTTTAGATATCAAGATCCAATTGTGTTCTTTCTAGTCATTGGTTATCACCTTAATGATTTCTATCACTAATAGCAAAGCCCATGTCAATCCAGGCTTCTCCCTGTTATTACTGAGGCACTGCTGTTTCCAGCTGCCTTCATAAGTTTAATGCTGTGGTTATATTCTCTGCTGTGTGGGAGTTGGAAGCCTTTTTAGAGTCTGGTAGCTAAGCTCTATTGACTCAGGTGTCAGATAAATTATTTAGCATTTTTTAACTTGCTGATTTTTTTTCATGATTTGTTACAGTCAGTTGTGCAGTCAAGTTTTCACTTGCATGAGCTGGTTTGTTTTTTTTTTAAATCTGCTGTCACAAAAGGTTTTTCTAACAACCACAGTTTCAATCCCCCACAATTTGAAAGGAAACGATTTATTTCATTCTTTAAAACAGAAGATCACAATTAAGACCAACTAGGAAGATTAAAAAAAAACAACAACAAAACTATAAAACCTTTAATCTACTATTTGCTCATGGATCTGGGCCTACTGCTGCCTTCAGAAAACACTCCTAGAAAATGTCCTAGTATAATGTTACTGATCTGGCATTTTTAGAGCAACATGACTTTCTAATCTTCAGTAATTCATTCTTAATTGCAAAGTGCTTTCAAGCCCTTGGATGGAAAGCGATATAGAACTGCAAAACATTATAATTAATCATACAAGTGAAAATTAAACATTCTGTGAAGCACAGGTAACAATTTGTTTATATGTCTATCAGCACGATCCTTTTTTAATATATTTCTTAGAGAGATTTATATAAGTGAAAATTAATTTATATTTCCAAGGTGTTTTTCCTAAGCTTTTATGCTCTCTTTTCAATGAGCCACTTTTAGCAACTCGTGCCTTTGGAAAGGCTCAGCTTTTGTGCTGTAAATGCATGTGTTATAAGACTTGTGAAGAGTGTGGCTTGTGAACAATTAACAAGTTATTGAAGAATATCTGAAGTTTATTTTAATCTTCTTATTTATCTGAGGTTTATTCTTCACTCCTTTCCAAGTCAAAATAAAAGCTTACCAAAAGAAGTATAAAATAAAAATTATTTAGTTCTGCAAAAGCTATCTTTAAAAAAAAAATGGAATTAGCTTTCACTTAACCAGCTAAGAAGAGGATTAAAAAATAATCCCATGTACATTATATTTCAACACATATCTTTAACATCAATATCCATATGCTTGCCTTCCAATTCTTGCATTTTTAAAATTGATAAAATCAGAAAAATATAGTTATGATGCCATATATAACTCTAGATAGGAGTCAAAATGTGGCTTTGTTGTTGCACATGCAATTGCCTTGATTATATTTAAAATCATTCTCATTCTTATTTGTTCAGGAATTACTGTTTCTATATCCAACATCTAATACGAAATTAAATGGTCTATTTTGTTATCAAACTTGGATGCTCTTTTAAATTCTATTTTTTTAAACAGAATTTATTCTCAGTTGACTACTTTGTATAAGAGGGAGGAAAAAGCTTTTCCTATTCAAGTATTGTCAAAATTTAAAAAAAAATATTATGGATATCTCAGCAGTAGCTGAAGGTAAAAATTCCCAGTCAAATTAATTTTCCTGTTCAGAGAAAAAATTCCAAGTTAGTTTAGATCTAAGACACATCTGTTCTCATTAGGAATTTAAAAGTTATCTCTTTAAGACTGAACTATTATTTTTAGACTTGTTTTATAATCAGAGGAGAGAAACAGATACACTGTAGTGATCTATCTTATTGCAAAATAAGAATTAAATTAGATTAGAAGCATTCCCTAGGTAGGTCATACAAATCAACCTCTTCATTTATTGTTCTTCTAAGAGGAGGTCACTCATTTCTATGACTAGCCATTACTTAGATATTTCACTCTCAGATGTTTACAGTTTCCTACCACTACTCCAGCAGAATTTTGTAACGTGCACTTATCTATTTAAAACCCTAAAAAGGCTTTGCACTTTGGACTCTACAACTATCCCAACAGTTTAAAAATGCCTTCCTGCTAAAGCAGAAGTTAATACAAGATTGTGGTGAAATACAATGTGTACTGTATTTGTCATGTTATCACAAAATCATTTATGATCTAAAGAGAAAAAGGAAGAATTTCTTCAACAAAAAGCACACAGGTTTAGAACATGTGACATTTTTCACTGAAATATGGCAGTTACTCCTTATCACTTTAATGTAATCACATTTTCCTCTTCAGAAGATCATTACAACCTTTATTAAAATTAGTGCAAAAAAATACTTGAAAGGTAATGTATATGTTATGTTGCAATATGAATGTTTCATACTGTATTCACACAGTCATATTGGACAAGCTTAAGGAATTTAATACTGGAGGAGTTTATGGAGTGTGACCTCACAACCAGTCTGAATTTTCACAAATATTTACATGCACTCAAAATTTCTCAGCAGATATTGCTGAAATAATATGTATAATGGGATTTTATCAATGTCACTGGAATTATTTTAGGAAAATGAACCTCTTTTTTAAATTTGAGTTTACTTTTTCTTATTTCTATCTTTCTGACTGTTATGATGTATGATATTTGTAACATTAAAGTTGTAATGCAATCACTTTTAGATATAAAATTTTACCATATGGAAGTATTCCTACTTTCACTCAGCTGTATGAGTAATACCAAACTCATCACAGAACTGAATTGTAGGATAAATATTGAGAAGAGGCGTCCATAAATTAAGTTTCACACTATTTCCTGCCAGAGTTCAGCAGCTCTTGCAACAGGTGTATTTTGGAACTATGCCACCTTTTAAACAAATACCACCTGTCTCTCTGTGGGAAACAAGGAGACATCCATCAGGCTTGATAGATTGTGAATCCTCTAAACACGGTGAAAAAACTGTTATCTGAGTTGAAAGCAAGGGGTGAAAGGAAGATTGCAGGTTAAACTCCCCTTCTTTGTGGTAACATCCATCTCAGTGCATCTTATTAATAAAGACACTATTCTAAAGGATTCCAAAGGATTCAAGTACTGTGGGTATCGTCTACTGTTTTACTGGAATTACTACCTTCTCTAAGTTTGGCTCCAGACTTCTCTGTGACACCAAGTATTAAAACCTACTGCTGGGTTTTTTTTTGTTCCTTTTTGTGTCTTTAGTAAAGCCAACCCATACATTTTCTTCAAGGAAGCTGTTTAGAAGTTATACAAACGTCAGAATTTCTTTTCAACACTCAGAATCACAGAATCACAGAATTATTATTAAGATTGGAAAAGACCTAAAAGATCATCCAGTCCAACCATCACCAATACTTCTCAGCTAAATCATATCCCTCAACACAACATCCAAACGTTTCTTGAACACCCCCATGGTCGGTGACTCCACCACCTCCCTGGGCAGTGCATTCCAGTGCCTGACTACCCTTTCCGAGAAGTAATATTTCCTAATGTCCAGCCTGAATCTCCCCTGGCGCAGCTTGAAACCATTGCCTCTAGTTCTATCACTGTCTACACGAGAGAAAAGGCCGACCCCTAGCTCACTACAACCTCCCTTCAGGAAGTTATAGAGAGCTATCAGGTCTCCCCTGAGCCTCCTCTTCTCCAGACTGAACAATCCCAGCTCCCTCAGCCGCTCCTCATAAGGCCTGTGCTCCAGACCCCTCACCAGCTTCGTAGCCCTCCTCTGAACGCATTCCAGGGCCTCAATGTCTTTCTTGCAGTGAGGGGCCCAAAACTGAACACAGTACTCGAGGTGCGGCCTCACCAGTGCCGAGTACAGGGGGACAATTACCTCCCTGTTCCTGCTAGTAACACTGTTTTTGATGCAAGCCAGGATGCCGTTGGCCTTCTTGGCCACCCGGGCACACTGTCGGCTCATGCTCAGCCGAGCATCAATCAGTACCCCCAGGTCCGCTTCCTCCACACAGTCCTCCAGCCACTCCGCCCCAAGCCTATAGCGCTGCCTGGGGTTGTTGTGGCCGAAGTGCAGGACTCGGCATTTGGTCTTGTTGAACCTCATCCCATTGGCTTCAGCCCAGCTCTCCAGCCTGTCCAGATCCTTCTGTAGGGCCTCGCTACCCCCAGGCAGATCCACACTCCCAGCCAATTTGGTGTCATCTGCGAACTTACTGAGGGTGCACTCAATGCCCTCATCCAGATCATCAATAAAGATATTGAAGAGGACAGGCCCCAGCACCGACCCCTGGGGAACACCACTTGTGACCGGTAGCCAGCTGGATTTAACTCCATTCACCACCATTCTCTGAGCCCGGCCCTCCAGCCAGCTCCTTACCCAGCCAAGAGTGTACCCATCCAAGCCATGGGCTGCCAGCTTCTGCAGGAGAATACCGTGGGAGACAGTGTCAAAGGCTTTGCTGAAGTCTAGGTAGACCACATCAACAACCTTTCCCTCATCCAGCAGATGGGTCACTTGATCATAAAAGGAGATCAGGTTGGTCAAACAGGACCTGCCCTTCATGAACCCATGCTGGCTAGGCCTGATCCCCCGGCCATCCCGCACATGCCGCATGATCTCCCTCAAGACTATCTGTTCCATAACCTTCCCTGTAACCGACGTCAGGCTAACAGGCCTGTAGTTCCCCGGATCCTCCTTACAACCTTTCTTGTAAATGGGAGTCACGTTGGCAATCCTCCAGTCTTCCGGGACCTCACCAGTCAACAAGGAGCGCTGATAGATGATGGAAAGCGGCTCGGCTATCACCTCCGCCAGTTCCCTCAGCACTCTTGGGTGGATCTCATCCGGCCTCATGGACTTGTGGCAGTCCAGTTGGAGTAGTAAGTCTCTGACCGTTTCTTCCAGAATCACAGGGGGGTTAGCGTGCTCCCCAGCCGAGACTATCAGGTCTCCTCCTCTCCCCCCAAAAAAAGTGCTAATTCTGAATGCAAACCAAAGATTTATCAGAGAAGGAAAGTTTCAAGTGATTTTCACCACTTTACCTACAGGTGATTCAATCTGACCTCAACTCTATGAGGTTATAGGGAACCAGCCTGAAGAGTGCTGTGAACTGTTCTGGTTTTATTTAGTGAGGGGGGGCTACGGTGGAAGCTTCTGTAAGAAGCTGCTAGAAGTGGTTCCCCTTTGTTCAGTGGACTCAGCGGGGCCTAGGGTAGACCCGCTGCTGGCCAAGGCCGAGCCAATTGGTAGCAGAATGTTCCCTGATAACACCTCTGCGATAACGTATTTAAGAATGGGAAAAAGACCAAAAAAAAGGGAGAAGATGTGAAGATGTTGAGTGGGGTAGAGACAGGGAGGCGTGAGCCTTGTGGGTCTTGCAGGCCTCACTCTCTGGCCTCCCACCGAGCAGCCGTGTGTGCCTGACTTGGCCTGGCCCAGCTGCATGAAGTGGAGAGGTGATGTGAAGAAAACCGAGAAGCATCTGCCTGAGCCTGATTGTGAAGAATTTCTTGAGAGGAATGGCTGCAGACACCAAGGTCAGTGAAGAAGGAGGGGGAGGAGTAATGCTGCTCCTGGCCAGAATTCCCCTACAGCCTGTGGTGATGACCATGATGAAGCAGGTTGTCCCCCTGCAGTCCATGGAGGTCCATGGAGGAGCAGAGATCCACCTGCAGCCCATGGAGGACCCCACATTGCGGCAGGCGGATGCCTGAAGGTGGCTGTGGCAGCTGTTCTGTAGGAACTGCACTCTGTGGAAGAAATGACCCACATCAAAGCAGTTTTGCAAAGGAGCGTAGCCCAGGGGAGGGATTCCGTGCCACAGCAGGGGAGGAATGTGAGAAGTTCTTCCCCTGATGAGGAAGGAGCAGCATGAAGCGACGTGTGATGAACTGACTGTAACCCCCCATTCCCTCTTCCCCCCTGCTAAGGGGGGGAAGGTGGTAGAGATAATGTTAAGCTCGGGAAGAGGGAGGAGTGGGAGGAAGTATCTTGTTCTCTTTCTCATTATCCTGCTTTGTTTTCAGTAATAAATGAATAGTTTTCCCCAAGACGCGTCTGTTTTGCCCATAATGTTAACATTAAGGATTATTCCCTGTTCTTATCTCAAAACCTTGAGCCTTTTTTCTTGTATTATCTCTTCCTATTCTCTCAGAGGGTGGGGGGAGTGAGAGAAAGACTGCGTAGTCTGGTCCTGATCAGGGCTAAACTATGACAGAACTCAACTGAAGAAGTCGGAGGAATTGTCAAGATTGGAAATGAGATCTCTAAAAAGTCTGAAAGCCCCACAGAGGGTTCAAAATATTCCACTCAGTCTTCTCTCTCTTAGTCTACTGAAGACCCTCACCAGCTTGCAAGCACTGACACTCTTCCCTTGGATAACTCTCCCTGTGCAACACCATTTCTTCCACCTACCAAGCTACTTATGGCACAGACCAGTGAGGTACCATCATCCGGCTGGATCTTGCAAGAATGTAGACAGTCTCAGAAAAATTTTTCCCATTTCTATGTGAAGATACCATGAAATAACCCAGTGTGAGGATTCAGATCTTTAAAAAGCTGGATAAGTAGGTACCTACCAATGGGTGTTTCTGATGCTGTACTCCATGATAGATCTCCTTCATAAGTACCTAGTCCTAGACTTTCTCAGTGTCTCTTCAGTGAAGTCGCCAGGGAAACAGGGAACACATATGAACTTTAAGCAAAAATTTGGCTACATAGAAATAAACTTTTTGCTACTCACAAAATCCAAGCAGAATTATTCATGAGAGCTCTTCTGTATCATAAAAGGAATGACAAATAGATATTATGTAGACATAAAGCTATTTCAAGCAGGGCTTTCCCAATTCACCAACAGAGAGAATAGAAAACTCTTTTCTTCTGGGATGTTACTGTATGTTACAGTAATTTTTTTTCTGAGACATAATATTTTATGTGATTGTTCTGCAGGTTTTTAACAAGAAAGAGAACATTATCTTGGCTATTGGGTTTTGACATACTGTAGGGAAATGCAATTTTTTGTCTATGCAAGAAGCATATGAGAAATGTTTCTCCATTTTCAAATTTTTAGGCTAAAAATACACACAGCGTTCATTACCTCAGATCACAAGCTGCACTGAAGGTGGATCTAGGAGGGAAAGGGGAGATGTGATTCCTGGCAGAATTTGCCGATATTATTCCAATTTTAGGCAATTAATCTTTGTCAACAATTAGCATGACAGACAAAATTGGTTTAAATGATTGATCTACTCTTGCAGTGACTAAAAGCTGATGAACCTGGCCATATAGGTTAGAAAGTCAAAATGAAAATGGTAATGAATAGCTTTATGCAAATTTATATCAAGTTAAAGAACGGGGGAAGAAATCAATCTTAACGGTAAATTCTCTTATTCTTAAGAATGACTGTTTTGACCAAAAAAAGAAGTGGAAAGGGTCAGATTAGATACCTTTGGAAGCTAGTCCTTTCCTATTTTTAACACAGGAAACTGATGCTAATAGGAGTTATAGAGACTTTGCATTAAAAACATTATTTTTCTCCCAGTGAAACATGTTAGGCAATACTCTCTGCAATCAAAATGCAGCTGTTTGAGGACTAAAATGAGGATTAACAGTTTGGAAAGGATGAACAAAGTCTGATAAAATTAGTTTGTATGAGGTAAGAATTAATTATACATGCACTGCACAAGATTTCTTGTTTTGGTAATATTAATCCATTAAACCTGGGAGTCCCTCTGTACTCTAAGACCTGGGCAGTCTCTGACTGCTCTCCAGCCTGTACTGGGATGCAACTGGCATATGCATGAGCCTTTCTCCCTGTCATGAGAGGTAACAGAGGAAAATAATCCAAGCCTTGAGGTCTGTGGTTAACTTCAGTTTTGTACATAGGAAGAAGGAAGAAATATAAATTCCAGAGGCAGTACTATAAAAAAAAAATGTGATCAACACAGTACTTCCCTGATTATGTGAGCTTGCTGTAGGAGGGATACTTTTTAATGTCTAGTTTATGTAAGTCTTAGTACTTATTTACTTATATGTGTAAAAACGGATAATGTCCTCCGATGATTACACCCTTATGCTTATCAAAGGTAACTATTATACTTTTGCAAGAAGCACAGTACTCTGAGAAGTGTTGAATCCACTGTGAATGCACAGTGGCACTAACATAACTACAAAGCTTCAAACTCCTTGTTGTATTCAGAAGTTTCATCATTTGACATGGGAGAGAATATTTTCCTTCCTCTAATGTCAGTGCAGGTAAGGCTGTTGTTATGTTGGGAGGTTTTACTACAGCTGGTAGAAGTTGCATCAGTATTATTACTCATCTACTAGAAAAAGAGCATGGACTTTAGAAGGACTCACATAATTGACTGTGATCTTCCATTTATTTTCATTTTATGAGTAATTCACTTTCAGTTAATGAAACACCCTTTTAAAAGCCAGGCCTTTTAGACTTTTATTTCTATTCCACAGTTACTATGTAAAAAAATTATTTTGCGTAAGTGTATTTTTTTTCAAGCAATACAAAGCAGTCAAGACAGATCACACCATTGTCATGCTCAGTGTGCTTATGTTTAGTAAGATCAGAGAGCAGACTGTCAGAGTAGTTAACAAGTGTGCTGCTTCAGTTCAACATTTCTAGAATTTTCCTCTAACATATATTCTCTCTCAAGCATAATCAGGAAGGAAATTATGTTGTCAGAAGCTTCATAGTTAGCTTCCTCACCAGAAGCTTTCAGGTTTCCAGAGTGTTTGTTTTTTCCCAATGTAAATTACGTGGATGCTCTGCCCTTCACTTTTACTAAGTCATTTTGAGCAGAATTGGAAATGAAATTCACATAGTTTGATACGTATCCACATTACACCAGCAAGGTCTGTCCCAGCTCAAAGACTTCTAGCACCCAATTCCTATTTTTTTTTCACTGCCACTGTAATTAGTATTCTGATTTCATTAGTATATTGACTATAAATTGTAAGTAGCAAGGACCTTTTCTTTGAACTCAGGGATGAAGAAAAAAGGTGACAAACAAAGACATAAAGTGCTGCAATTTCATCTCCATAAAAAAGAAACCTCCTCCTTCAGAATTTCCCAGCAATGTTCATGTTACAAGGATTAGATGATTAGAGTATTCTGTAGGAGATCTAAATTGCTCAGCAACTTCTGTTTGTTGGAATGATTTGAATGGAAGAGAAGCCTAAAAGTGACTTCTTAGCTGAGGATGCTGACCTGGACAGATGAAAAAGTCTGTTAAGGGACTCCTGAATGGAAAATGAAGAGATAGAATACATTTCTTATAGCTAGCAAGTTCTGGAGGGATAGCAGTATAACACAGCTCTGAAAACAGGGAAGAAAAAAAAAGAACATGTAAAATACATTTTATGTGCTTTAAGAAAGTGCCTTCTCATTGTTCAGTCACATGTGTTAGGGCCAAGGTTGCCAAAGATAATGTGCTTCAGTAAAAGAATAGAAAAGAACAAAAAATCAACAGTTGTAAATTTTAGGGAAGTAACGTGGACCTTCTGTATCAGCAAACAGCTGGGTTTCCAACTGGTGTCAGTCCCTTACTCTGGAATTAGGATGCTTCCATACTCAGTCTGACCTTGGATTGTGTATTGGGTTTATGTGGCAAGGTTTTGGTAGTGAAGGGGCTACAGAGGTGGCTTCGGTGAAAAACTGCTAGAAGCTTCCCCCATGTTCAATGGAGCTGTCTCCAAGATGGGCCCACAACTGGCCAAGTCTGAGCCAATTGGTGATGTTGGTAGCACCTCTGTGATAACATATTTAAGAAAGGGGAAAAAAAATGCTGTGCAAACTTCTATACAACAACAGCAGTGGAGAGAGAGGAGTGAGAATATGAGAGAAACAACTCTGCAGACACCAAAGTCAGTGAAGAAGGAAGGGGAGGAGGTGCTCCAGGCATCAGAGCAGAGATTCCCCTACAGCCCGTGGTGAAGACCATGGTGAAGCAGGCTGTCCCCTTGCAGCCCATGGAGGCCCACAGAGGAGCAGAGATCCACCTGCAGCCCATGGAGGACCCCACGCCAGGGCAAATGGATGCTCAAAGGAGATTGTGACCCTGTGGGAAGCCCAGGCTGGAACAGGCTATTGGCAGGACCTGTGATCACATGGAGAGAGGAGCCGTGCTGGAGCAGTCTGTTCCTGAATGACTGCACCCTGTAGAAAGGGCCCACACTGGATCAGTTTGTGAAGAACTGCAGCCTGTGTGAAGGACCCATGTCAGAAGCTCACAGAGGACTGTCTCCCATGGCAGAGACCCCACGCTGGAGCAGAGGAAGAGTGTGAGGAGGAAGGAGTAGCAGATATGTGTGATGAACTGAATGCAATCCCTATTCCCTATCCTTATCACCTTTCTTAAAGGGAATATTTCCTTCTCTCCTCAAGAGGTTGTTTTCTTTGCTGAGATCAAGCATTCATACATATAATGGGGGACTGACTATATTGGTAGGTCAGTGTCCTCATACAAGAAGACTTTTGAAAGGTCACCTTCTCCTGATTCAGAACAGAAATTATCTTATCTTGTCCTTGTCAATCACTTAATAATCTGTCAGTTCTTTCTACTGGCCTGCTAACCATTGAAAATGCTGCAAGCCGGTTATTATGCTTTTATTAAGACATATAGCAATGGTTGGTTGTATCATATCATACTCTGGTCATGAAGTAGAAGATATCTGTCATAAGAAGATGCCAGAAGAAATGCTGTGAAAGGTGTTATTTTAAAAGCTTTTTTTTTGTCACGTTGGAGGAAATAACAGAATTACTAAATTCAAGTCGTAAAAGTTATGAGATTTGTTTAAATTTTATAATGCTGAAATAATCTTTGTTTTTACTTCTCTTTAGAACCATTAGATTTTAGAGGTAACCTTTCCAGTTATTATTACATGATCAAAATATCCTATTCTTCTATTTGCTTTTTAATCTTACATGAAAGCTGAACAAAATACAAATCAATGATTTGGACACTAGCCTATATGTCTTGGAAAAACCTGAGTACATGAGGCAGATTTTAAGACGTGTGGTCTTACACTTCTTAATCTTTCTGCAGCTTTGGTTCTTGATCTCTCAGGAGACTTACCTTCTCTCTCCTTACCTTCTTAAAATCTAGGCTGTTTTGAGTAGGCTCTGTTAAAATTTTGTGGTTTTTTTCTTTAGTGAATCTTCACTTCATTAACGACTAAAGGTCATGCAACCACTCCTTTTAAACTAAGTTAGCTAGTTAATCTCTTTTTGATATAGTAATTCATTAATATCTCTGTCTAAAAAGAAATCTCATAAGGACTGAGATGACTTATGCAAGTCAAAGCCCTTCTTCAGGATGGAAAAAAAGATACTCAGTATAGTTAGGTCTTCCAGGTGAAAGGATATGACAAAGATTGGGCAATAATATAGAAAGTTGTGGTCATTACAGTGAGCTAAATCTATGATAGTGATGCAATGACAGTACCAAATAGCAGGCATTACCAGAATGTTAATGATAAATGTCATTGTAGTTAGGCCAGTGATCTTCAATGAAGAACCAGCTTGCACAATTTAATTACAAAAAATTCTTAGGGATGTGACTGTATATCAAGACAAAGGCCTGACTCCTGTACACTGCAAATGTGTTTGATGATTTTTCACTTAGAACATGTGTCTTTGTACGATGTAGATGGAAAAGTCTGACTAATGCAGACCTTGGTAGTAGCAAAATAGCAACAATCATTCAAAAAGCAAAGCAAAAAAAGAAAAACCCTAACTCTGCAAACCATTCTGTAGACTGAGAAAAAAATCTTCAAAACTTGGTGTTTATCAACTAGTTAGTAAGACTGGAAAATAAAGGGAAAGAAATAACGTAGAAGGAGAGAATGTCAGAGAGAAAAGAGGGCAATTTATGCAGTTATGTGATTAATTTGTGAACTTTAAGCAGAAAAGTTTTAATTGCATTTTATCCTTTCAGGAATGTTGGAAATAACATAGGAGAGTAGGCGCTTACTGTACTGATCTGGTGGAAATTATACAATTTATGCAGAACTGCAGTTCACTGTTATCAATTACTGAATACACCAGGATCCTGAATGAACCTGAGATAAACTTGTGTAGGTGGAGAAAGAAAAAAAAAATTCAAACAAAAAACCCCACCGCTAGATAGTAGGTTTCCCTTGCAACTGGAAGCTGAGTTGATACCTAACTACCATCCTGAGAAGGGCATACTTCTGACTGCATGACTACTGAAAGTTTAAGAGATACCACTGTAATAGCTCCGTTTCTGTTCACCTTCACCAACACGGTTTACTATCAAAAGTGGCAATCTAGAAAACAAATTGTGGTGATATAGATGCTCTGTGTAAGGCTCCTGTGTACAACAGCTTCGTTGCTGAAAAGTCCATATATACCACTTCAGCATGAACTAGTAAAGCTCTATCAAATCCAGGAGTCTGAAGACCTGAGGCCAAAGATGTCTTAAGTAATAGCTACTGTTTGATAGAGGTGGCTTGCCTCATGACCTTGCTCTACTGCATGTCATTTGAAACTTTGGCCTCATTCAGAACTGTCAGTATATGGACTTGTTCTTATCACAAGTTGAGACATTATCTTTTCTACACATTTTCTCTACACAATATATAAGTGATGATAGCATGGGCTGGTCACTACCTTTACTGCTGGTGCCTATGTGAGGTTTTTGTCTGCTGTAAGAAACACTGTCCAAATAAAACTTGTGCAAAAGTGTTACATCTTATCAAATGCCATGGGAAAAAAAAAATGGACACGTATATTATTCTGGCACTTTGTCTGTAGCCAACCTGTGAGCAGTGGGGAAAGGAGAGAAGCTTCTTATCTGCCAAATAAGGTCATATCAGAAGGATTCTTTTCCAAAACAAGTTCTCTTTTCAAAAATAAGTTCACATCAAATAAAGCAATATAATCAGAGATGATCCTATGGAAAAAGAAAAAAAAAAGGAAAAAAGAGAATCTCTTGGTCTTTTAGGACAGGGCTTAAGTAGTCACTGCATACAGAAAGGACTTAATAGATTAAAGTAATGTAACTTTTTATTATAACCTAACTTTGAGTTGTCACAGCCTGACAAGAGCTGCCACATTCACAGATGTACCTTCTGTGTGACAGCTGAATAAAGATTGGACATCTTACAGAATGAAGAGTTTGTAGAATTGTTAATTGTTGTTCTTTATGACTTCCTAACAGAAGCACTTCGAACCTATGTCCTACTGCAGTACTTAGTCCTTCAGAACAAACATGTAGCAGAATCAGCAAACTATGCTTCAGGAAATATATGAAATAGCTCCTTGACAGCTTAGCAACTCACCAGTTGCAGAGCCAGGCTGATCATACCCAATTTACAGAACTAAGAATTCTGATGTTTATATAGGTGTCATAGTTCAGCCGCAATCAAGACCAGACTACGCAATCTCTCTCTCTCATTTCCCCCACCCTCCAATGGGACAGAAGGGAGAATTGGTAAACAAAAGACAGTAAAAACACATGGGTTGAGATGAAACAAACAAACAAAAAAAATTAACAGCAATAACAGAAGAAAACAAAACAGTGATGGACTACAAATACAGTATAATAGCTTACAACAAATCTCCACACCCAGTTTCTTCCCACATAGCAGAAGACTCGCCTTAGCACCCTCCTCACTTATACACTGAGCATGATGTCAGATGGGATGGAATAGCCCTTTGGCTGATTTGGGTGAATTAACCCCAGCTGTTAGCTAATTAGTTAGCTATCCCAGCTGGGTGCCTCAGCCATAGGGGCCACCAGCTCCAGTTCTCCTTCCAGCTCAGGTGAATATTAACTCTATCCTAGCCAGAACCAGGACAGTAGGCAATGGTGATCCATGTGCTATGACCAGAAGTAAAACCTTAACTGTGAGGGCAGCCCTAATGAAATGGGAACAGGGAGACAGGCGAGACACCACAGAAAGCAATTCTTGCTATTTCTCAAATCTGAATTTATTTTGCAAATGTTTGTAGTGTCAATATACAGCTTTGAAAAATAGGAACAGAGAATTAGTTAACAAAATGGTAGCCACAGCAGATCCACCCTACAAGCCATATTATATCCCTTGATGATGGATTTACTTTGTCTTTATAGAGTCTCCTGTAGACAGTTCTTCTGGGAAGGAGATCACAATGCTGTGAAGGATTTGAGAAGCCCTACTTAGTACATTTCCATCTAAATCTCTGCCAAGAAGAGGGGGGCAGTTGAAGACATGTTAGTTCTACAAGATCTATAATGAAGACATGTCCAGTTAGCCATTAAAAGCGGCTGTGTCATTTGCCAATCCAATCACTTCTGCTGACCCAAAGAGAGAGGAAACAAAGTATTCCTTGTGGAGCTTCTATACTCAGTCTACAACTACTGAGTTTCAGGTTTTTTACTGGTTTTTGTAACACGATGCAGTTAAAACAGTGTATATGACAATGCCATGTAATAAGAAGTGTAGAAATAGATTTCTCCCTAGTTATGTTGTAAAGTATGATTAGGAGCAAGTAATGGAAGATGTCATATTTGGCATTGGCATTTTAATTATCAAAGGTCAAGTGAGAAAACTTTATGGCTTGATTTTAACTTAAATAACTTATTTTACCCATGGACTGTAAGAACACAGGCTAAGGCTTGCACGAAAAAAAATGTAGGTGGAGGATTTCTGCTGCTCCATGTACATGTAAATTTATTATGAAATATTTGCCTGTGATGGTACTCAGCTGGGAAAGGAACCAGGGTGGTCTGCAAATAAAATATAACAGAAGGTCACAGACTGCAAGGAGAGAAAATTATTTGACTATATGAGAAATATTAAGTAGTCATTGGAGATGTCCTCTGGAAAAAAAAAAAAAAACATAGTACAAGCTAGGTTGTGGATTTTACTTTTTCCTTGAATTATTTCTCGTTAACTGAGATATTTAGAAGGAAAAGATCTTTGTCTACTTGAAATTTGCCTATGCCTGTTCTGAATAACAAGAAAGGTGTCTAAAACCTCCTATATTTATAGTTTCCAAAATATAACTTTTGTGAACTACAGTAACAATTCTGTAATAATTAACATAGACACAGATCTTTACTACCATCAGCAGTCTTACTGAAATCTGTGTCACTATCAATCTTTGATGTTATTTGAGGCAAGAGCACAGACAATATCTTTTATTAGACTACTTGATGTTGCTAGAAAATTCTAACATGCTTTTTGTTTACTTAGGATATCTTTCTAGTTTCAGAGGAGAGATCATGTCTCATTGCTGCATTACAGCTACAACAACACAACTCCTCTAAAAAATTTCCATAAGTGACTGAAAGCCTGAATCTTAATAGAAAAATTGTGCTTGAAAGTCTCTGCACCACCACTACAGATATAATGCCACAAGCACTTTTTATTTTTTTTTAAGCACTAGTTGTGTAAACATCTTTAGAATTCACTTCTCTGCTGTATTTCCATATTATACCCTAATGTACAGAACTATACATTTACATGAATCCTATAGTGAATCTGAGTCAGTAAACAACACAGACGAAAAATAACCTTAATAGAAAAATATTGGCTTATTTTTAAACCAGATATGGTTCCAAATCAAGAACATCTACGAGCACAACTGAGTAGGTAGCATAATGATGTAAGTAAATGTGAAGGAGTAAAGGTTACAAGTGCTTAAGTTGACACTGATACTGAAAGAATAGCTCATGAAATTTTACCCTGGGATCTTAAAGAAGCCTACTCCCACTTGCTTAGCAGCACCTAGCATCACACTTTTAGATACGAAAATAAGACTTATCCAGCTGAAACTGCAATGAAATTCTTGATTATCCCAGTGGGAATTTCTTCAGGAAATCTGGATAAATACCTCTGATCCTTACAATAGCTGTACTGGGCTTTTTAGGACTAAATTGACAAAATCATGCCTCAAGGATGGATTTTGTGTGCACGTGTGTGGGAGTGTGTCGTGGTTTTATTTAGTGAGGGGGGCTATGGTGGCAGCATTGTAAGAAGCTTCTAGAAGTTGTTCCCCTTTGTCCAGTGGACTCAGACGGGCCTAGGGCAGACCCGCTGCTGGCCAAGGCTGAGTCAATTGGTAGCAGAATGTTCCCTGATAACACCTCTGTGATAATGTATTTAAGAAGGGGGAAAAACAGAAAAAAAAAAAAAGATTATGATTATGTGAAGAAGCTGAAGCGGGGGCAGAGAGGGGAGGCACGAGCCTTCTGGGCTTTGCAGGCCTCACCCTCTGGCCTCCCGCCAGGCGGCCATTCAGGCCCAGTGGCCCAGCCCGGCTGCAAGAAGTGGAGAGGACATGAGATGAGTTGTGAAGAGAACGTGAGAAACGTCTGCCTGCCTGTTGTGAAGAATTTCTTGTGAGAGGAACGGCTGCAGATGCCAAGGTCAGTTCAGAAGGATAGGGAGGAGTAATGCTGCTCCTGGCTGAGATTCCCCTGCAGCCTGTGGTGATGACCATGGTGAAGCAGGTTGTCCCCCTGCAGCCCATGGAGGTCCACAGAGGAGCAGAGATCCACCTGCAGCCCATGGAGGACCCCACACCAGGGCAGGTAGATGCTGGAGAGGCTGTGGCCTGTGGAGGACCGTGCTGGGGCAGCTGTTCTGGAGGGACTACACCCTGTGGAAAAATTACTCACATCAGACCAATTTCATGAAAGACTGCAGCCTGTGGGAGGGACCCCACGCTGCAGCAGGGGAGGAATGTGAGGAGTTCTTCCCCCAACGAGGAAGGAGCGGTGTGAAGCGACAAGTGATGAACTGACCATAACCCTCATTCCCTTTTCCCCCCTGGTCTGCCCGGATGGTGAAGGAGGTAGAGATAATGTTAAGCCCAGGAAGAGGGTGGGGTGGGTGGAAGTTATCTTGTTTTCCTTCTCATTGTCCTGCTTTGGTTTTAATAATAAACAAATATTTTTCCCCAGGTGGAGCCTGTTTTGCCCGTAACGGTAACTTTAAGAATCTCTCCCTGTCTTTATCTCAAACCTCGAGACTTTTTCTTATATTATCTTTCCTTATTCCCTTGGAGGGTGTGGGGAGTGAGAAAGAGACTGCATAATCTGGTCCTGAGACAGGCTAAACTATGACAGAGGGGTAGGCAGTAGAAAACGTGTAGCCCCGTGTTATATACTACTTAATGCAGAATCTGCCAAGAAAATGATGGGAAATATTTGTATTACTGTACAGCCCACTTTGATCCAAGTGCAGTTGAACCTTGGTTTCCCTTATGAAAGACAAATAGTTTCCACCATATAGTGTCTCTTAACGCCTTTTAGGGGCATTTATTCACAGCTGACTCAAAGATTCCATAAGAAGTAAGTAATCTGTGAAAAGCTTCCATATGACTAAGCCATGTCTTAGATGTTCTATAAAGATGTCAGATGTTATAAAGTACAATGCAGCTGCAGAATCATTTCATGGAATAAGAAACTGCAGTTTTGATGTCATAATCATAGAATCATTTCATGGAATCATAGAAAGGTTTGTTTTGGAAGGGACCTTAAATAATATCTAGTTCCAAACCCCCTGCCTTGGACAAGGACACCCTTGACTCGACTAGGTCACTCAAAGCCCCCTCCAACCTGGCCTTGAACACTTCCAGAGATGGGGCATCCACAACTTCTCTGGGCAACCTGTTCCTGTGCCTCACCACTCTCACAGTAAAGAATTTATTCCTTATATGTAATCTACATCTACCCTTTTCCAGTTTAAAAGCATTACAGTATCACTACATGCCTTTGTCAAAAGTCCCTCTCCAGCTTTCCTGTAGGTCCCCTTTAGGTACTGAAAGGCCTCAATAAGTTCTTCCCAGAGCCTTCCCTTTGCCAGGCTGAACAACGCCAATTCTCTCAGCCTGTCCTCACAGGAGACGTGCTCCAGCCCTCTGATCATCTTTGTGGCCCTCCCTGGACCCTCTCCAACTGGTCCATGTCCTTCTTATGTTGGGGGCTCCAGAACTGGACACAGTACTCCAGGTGGGGTCTCATGAGGGCAGAGTAGAAGGGGAGAATCACCTCTCTGAGCTTGCTGGCCACACTTCTTTTGATGCAGCCCATTTTCCGGGCTGCAAGTGCACATTGCTCTCTCATGTCAAGCTTTTCATCCACCAGCACTCCCAAGTCCTTCTCCTCAGGGCTGCTTTTGATCTGTTCTCCGCCCAGCCTGTGTATTTGTGCCTGGGATTGCCCTGACCCCGATGCAGAACCTTGCACTTGGCCTGGTTGAACTTCATGAGGTTTGCATGGGCCCACCTCTCCAGCCTGTCAAGGTCCCTCTGGATGGCATCTCTTCTCTTCAACATGTTGACAGCACCACACAGCTTGGTGTTGTCAGCAAACTTTCTGAGGGTACGCTCTATCTTACTGTCTGTGTTGCTGACAAAGACATTAAATAGGGTCAGTCACGATACAGACCCCTGAGAAACACCACTTGTCAATGATCTCCACTTGGACATGAGTAATAAAATTACTCATTTGAGAACAGCTTTATTTTCTGAAGACTAGTGAAAAAAAAAGTATGTGCCATACAGACAAAGACCTATTTCATTAGTAGTCAGAAGTGACAGTAAAAAATACACACAGACACACACACATACGGCCCTCAAAGATAGTGAAATACATACCAGTATTCTAAGTTCTTTCTAAGTGAGGGACAGCTTTCTTTGATAGTATAAATCAGTGCAGTTCTACTGGTTTAATGAACTACACTGATTTAAGCTGAAAATCCAGCCTTCTGACAGTTTCTCTGGAGTTATTCCTGGCATTGAAATGCATCCTTAAAGTTCAGATGAAAACACATCCTGTGCTCTTATGTCAAGAGCTACCTCAATATAAGATATTATGAATAATGTGACATGTCATAGACAATAATACCTTCTGGGAATGATATCATGCCTCTTTTATTCAGCCAGAGGTGTAAGTTGTTTGCTGAGAGTTTATTTTTAGCTAGTTGCCCTGATCTAAACTGAGAATGAGTAACTTCCAATTTATTATGCTAAAAAGCATTTTAGATACCTCACATATTTTTGGCTGGTATAGAGTATAGTCACATTATTATTATTAGCTAAATAAGAAAACCCTAGAGTCTGCATTTTATTTTTTGAGGTCACAGTTATTTCCTGTGTTTTCACAGGTTATTATCAAGCTTCCTCTACTCAATAGGTTACTTGTATTTCAGTCTTTTTTCTACTTTAGATCAGTGGATTTTGAATATTTTGTTTTGTCGATTACAAAACATATTTAAGAAAAATCAGTCCCAGAGTCCACAGAGCCCTTTGGAAACTTTTCACACACACATTACTCTGTAACACCTATGAATTTGCTTTTCTGTGACCACCTTCTTAAATCATTTAGAATTGTAATTCAGGGAGTATCAGACTGAAAATCATGCCTCTGGTTTCCTTAGTGTCTCGGTACTACGTAATTGTTCAAGTATAGCCCTTGAAAAAAAAACAGAGGGATTGTGACACTCAATTCATCCTAAGTGTCCCTTTTTTTTTCAAGCAGATGTAGTAACAGATGTTGTTCTGCTTAGCAAAGCTCTTGCAATAGCTGTGAGTGTTCCTCATCATCACATGTACCCTTTCAAAAATTAAGAGGTCATGCAATATTACTCATACTTTAAATACCTGCTGTCAATGTTTTAAGAATCAAATTGATGTTTCTCTTGAACAGAAAAATGTGCAGTCAGTCTTCCACAAGGCAATGTGCATAGAATGTTCTTGCAATTGATGCTTTTATGTTTTGTCTTTCTCTCTGTTCTGTTGAACTAGATCCAACAAGGATATTTTCAAGGACAAACGTAGGGAAGGAGAAAAAAACCCCACAACTTGATCTGTTGCACAAGACTGAAATACAGTCGTGGGTTTTGACTTAGTTTATGCTCACTCTTGTTAACTTAAATAAGCACAAATAAAATTATGCATTGTTTCATGAGCCTCCTATTTCCCATGCAGTTCTTAAAATTATATTGGTCATTATAAAATGTATGCTACTTGACCATAAAGTGGTCTGGGGTACTGAAGAAAGGACTATTTCGGCTTATCCTTACTATCATATAAGTTTAAAGTTAAGTTGATGAATGAGCAAAGCAGAACCTATTACTGATGGAGAAAAAAAACAAACCAAGAACCTGTACAATAGGAGAGTATGCTTCCTACTGTAGTAGACTTCTTACTCATTGCCCCTTGGTGAAGAGAATCTCTCTAGTTTGCTGCCCAGAGAGAATAGCGCGTGCACTTGCCTAGTTAATTTACCTTCCTGCTCCTGAAAGCACATTGTCCTCCTAATTCACCACCCAGATCATTGTGCTGGTGTCCAAGAACAAAAATAAGATATACAACAGACTGTGGATATTATCCTCATCTCTACTTAATTGATTTCCTTTTCCAAAGGGGAAAAAGTCAATATTTTATAAATTCTGTGCCAAATTGTCATCTAAAAATGTGTAATTTTGTCTGTCTCAGAGGTCAGAACCACATGATCTCTCATTTCTAGGAATGCATCCTTTGTTGTGCAAAAACCTCTGGCCAAGATTTTCACAAGGGGCTACGTTTTATAGTTCTCATGTCAAAGCACATTAAATGGTCTAATTTCAAAAAAATGCTGATCAGATTCTGTTTAAAAGTTTATAACTTCTGAAATATCTCAGCTTAGGCATCCTACAATTTTAGGGACTTCAGAGTCACTAATTGCTAGGGTCACATTGACCTCCACCAATGGTTTCCAGTCTCCTTTCAAAGTATTGAAAATAGGTATTGGCACCCAGCTTAAGAAATTCAGGTACTGTGGATTTTTTTCCTCCTTTTTTTCTGGTAACTGAATGTATAAAATCTTGCCTTTTTGAAATGTTATCAGAAGTACTATGTGCATTGCAAATCTGAAGTAACTACTCTTTTGAGTTTAATTTTCGACAAAGGAAGAGGAGGAAGTCTTGTTAATTTAACACAGGAGAGAAGCAGAGAAATTTGTGGGTTTCCATGGTGAAAAGCCTGGGCCATAAAGATGGTTAATAGTACAAAACTTGTGTTTTCAGAAATTCTCTAATCATTGTGGTTTTAATATGTGAAAAAATGCTTCTAATTTTATTAAGCTATAGCTCTTATCCATGCTTCATGAAAAAAAAAATTACAGTAGTCTGCCACAGAAGTCTAGGGTCTTTTCTAATATGTTTAGAATAACAAAGTAATTTCAAAGTCTGATTTAAATTATCCACAGATCAAGAAAATTCAGAGATGTAGTTTCCCCTCTGCCCTTGTGGTTATCTGGGCTTGATTTTGCCACTTTTGCTCACTCAGTGCAGTGTAAAGATCATTTGGTGAACTGAGCCTTTGACTGAGACTAACCATTGTCCATTATTCTCTGTTAAAAAGTAGTAGCATTGAAAATAACAATCTGTAAGCCCCAGGGACATATTTGTAATGAGATGTGAATCTCAATAGGTTGCCTTCTAGTGAAAGACAAAGTGATTTACTCTCAGGATAATTTAAATATTGTTCTGTTTTTCCACACTCCTTTCACCGCAGTTCTGTCTTCATCTATGTGAACTCAATTAGACAGATGCAGACAGTATATGGTCTATTAGCAAAAAAAAACTTGAAGAAATCAGTTTCTGTAAGCATTATCACGTTAACTGGGAATCATCTTTTTTTTTTTTCTTTTTTAATTGTGTGACAAAATTTTGTCAAACTTACATACCATACATCAACATATCTGAGACTTGGGAAACAGCAAAGGAAGACATGAGGTCTGGCTTAATTACAACTAGTTGAGTATTCTGAAAATTTAGTTGATTTTTGCCAGAAAGTGCTAATTTGAGGAAATGTATGTCATTTTTTAGATCTGTTTTACCAATTTAAGCTAAGTGTAGACATAGTAGAGTTTTTTGAAACATCATTGATTTCTTGTAAGCTTGCCTAAAATATTGTTAAAGTGCTTAAATATTCAGACTGGAGTTTCCAGAGCAATTTACCATGTAGCCTATTTCTGAAGCTTCCCAGGCTTTTCACAACAAAGTCAGTCCTTATCTCTGAGAACAAGTAGTATTTAATTTACATCCTCACTAAGAGTCATGATTGCATGACTCAATAATCTCAGTAATATCAGAATTGGACTGAAGTACGGGAACTAGGAGTTGTTAATTCCTGTCCCTTTTAATCAAACTTCTCATTGAATTATCATTTTGTTTTTGTCCAGACCAGCCAAATAGCAGTTGTTAGTCTTTCTCTCTTCATTTATTCCAGCCTCTCCAAAACAGAATTAAGTGTGTGGTTTTATTCAGCAAATGTGACTTCTAAAAGTGCATTTGCAGTACAAAGTTTATACCTAAAAGCTGATATTCTAGGCACATGATACTAGGAGAAACTTAAGATTACTGATGTGCTACTGATTTTTAAATTAGTACTTGTAAATGGCTCAAACACAATCTTTGTGGTTCAATACAACTCTTAAACTGCCTATTTGCAGAGGATAAACACTAGATATTCAAAGACAATATTGATTATAACTCTTAGATATATCTCTTGTAAGTCTACTCTCCTATAACATTTATTTAACAAAAAGAAAAAGACGCTTGCATGTTTCCTTTAAAAATCAGGGGTTTGTTTTTTGATAATTGTTAAACACCTCTAAGCAGGCCAAAGACTATGTTCTTGAAAAGATTTAAATCACTACTTACCACTTAGAAATGAAAGTGCAATTAGAACAAGCCATGTTTTTGAACAATCGAAGAAAATACTGATACTTAGAAAAATATTTAAAGCAAAAGTAGATTAAACACAGGAATATAGTTATTATCTTCCAAAGAGGGTTTATCTCAACTTTTGCATTTATGTAAAAAAAAAAAAAAATCTATGAGAATTTCCACCCAAAGAGCCTTCTACATTTGTGAAAAGAAAGATAGCCACTGAAAGCTTAAAACACTTGGTTTGCAACTTGTCCAGTGGAAATTCAATTGTTACATTTTTCAAGGACCTTGGATGTGAATTTCAAAGCAGTCTGAACCTGAGTTTTAAGCACTTTTTCTTAAGGAAAATATTTTTCTTAAGGAAAAATTTTTGCCATTTCTTTCCTTACTTGTACTGCAGAAGCTACACTTTACTGCCCAATAATGTCTAGGATATATTTATCTGACCTTGTATTAGACATCTAAGTCTGAGATTAGGTTTAACCTTAGGTTTGTTGTAAAGTCAGTGGATTTGAAGGGCAGATTATCGCATCACAGGGTAGATTTTTATAATAAAGCATCAACGGATATCTTTCTTTTCAAATATCAAAGGAAGCAAGAGAAGACTAGCTTTTATTTAAACCTCTATGGCACCTGTGTTAGAGAAGGTGAATTCAATCCTACATCTAGAAGAGTCTGTCCCTTTCTATTAAGCCCATGTTTGTTAAGGACAAACACGACAGAATAATTTCACCACCATGGATTTATTGATGGTGTAGCTTCTTCCCTTCAGATTTCTCTCTTACTGTCTTAATTAAAAACTCAGTAACTGATTTTCTTTGACTCCAACTGTACAGATCCTTGTGGACTGAACAGTTTAATAAATTCCACTGGTGTCAAAAGATGAGATTTGTCATTTGGAATAGTGTTATGCTACAGATTTTTCTTCTCACTGCTTTGAAGAAAAAAAAACTAAGATAGGTATGTTAAATTCCAAAACCCACAACTTAAGAAGAAAAACAGTACAAATAAGAAAAAGTCTATGAATGTTCTATGGTGATCAGGAAAAAAGGCATATATGACTACCTGGATGAGGAATGTGTTCACAGAATATATTGACTTCTTTTAAATTTTCCTGTGCTATTTATTTCTTTATTTCTTAAGCCTGCATTCATAATTGCTCAAAAATAGTACTTGAAACACTAGGCTTGGCTGGCATGTTTCTAAAACAAAGACTCCTAGGACTTAAAACATTTTGAGATCACACTATAAAGCATCGTCATGAAAGGCATAGAAAACCATCTGTGGTTTAAGGGTTTTTTTCTTTAAAAAACAAACTAAAAACACATTGGCGATAATAGTATACCTTTCCAATATGCAATAAGAAAAAAAGCAAGGATTCAAAGATAATTACCCTTAAGAACAATCATTAAAATTATCTTGTCACATCCCCATCTTTTTATCATTGCATTAGCTGACTTTATTAAGACCTTTACACGGCCTGCTTTGAAAACCTATTTAGCATTGAACATAGCTTCTTAAAATGACATTTTGCAGTTGTCTTTGTGAACAATAAATCATTTTAAAAAAACAAAAACAAGCCAAAAGCCCTCTTATCTGTGCATTTCTCCTTACATTGTATTATTACTTTATCAAAACGAACACAAGCAATTCCTCAGATCCTTTCATTCCCCTTCCATACCCCTTTTGCCTTCAGTCATCTATCTGCTCTGTCCATGCCCTTCCTTTCTAGTATTCAAATACACCCTTAGTCCCAAGTTACTTTCCATGTGTATTTTCCTTCCAACTACATAGACAATTTTTGTCAATGTCTCCCTTGGGCCCTCTTTACCTACCCTGAAATCTCACTGCCTTTAGATCTCTTGTCCTCCATCACACAATTCTTTTTAGATTAAAGAGCTTATTTGAGAGCCTATAAAATTACCAAACTGCAACAGGTCGGTCCTTGGTCCTGATAACAAGATTCTTTCTTCTCTCAACAGGAATTGCAAGAAAAAGTAAATATCTCCCATCCTAGAGGAATAAGCAATCAAATTGCTCTGATTGCCAAAGCTCCCTGACCCTTAAAATCTTTCTTCATGCTGCTTGCGGCTTCCTTCTTGCTTCTCTACTTCTGCTGACTCAGACATCAAACTCAACACTTCACAGTACCAGGCTAGGCCTGGAGAATACTCGGTCTGCTTGTTATGTCCCTGCCCTCTGAAACAGGGCTGATACATCTCTCATCTGGATGATATTTACTGGAGTAGACCAGCCTGCTACAGTCCTAGCTATTAGACATTAGCCCCAAAGATGGCTGGCTTAACGAGATATTCCATGAAGCTCTAGGTTACTGACATGAGTGGCAATATCTTACATGAAAAGCCAATCCAAAATATCTGATACTAAAAGAATCTGGTTTTGTTCCAGCCAATTTAGAGATGAATTACTGAATCACAGTGGATCAATTTTTTTTTTATACTTCCCTAGCAGGAATATATATATGAATACATATATTCACTTAAGACATTCAGCAGCTCTGACACAGATATGTGACTGACTTGTTTAATGGGTCCTTTGTCAAGCACCTGCACTAGTCCTCTTTTACTTTGGACTGTTAAACTCTGACAAAATGCCTACAACATTTTTCTAGATTTTATAATTATGTATTGAAAAGCTCTGCAAAAACAGTAAAAATGCCACTCCATGGATGTACACTAATTATTATAGGTAATATTAGGAAGGTGTCTGGTTAGTTTTATTTAGTGAGAGGGGGCTATGGTGGAAGCTTCTGTAAGAAGCTGCTAGAAGTAGTTTCCCCTTTTTCCGGTGGACTCGGCCAGGCCTAGGGCAGACCCACCGCTGGCCAGGGCTGAGCCAGTTGGTAGCAGAATGTTCCCTGATAATGCTTCTGCAATAACGTATTTAAGAAGGGGAAAAACATGAAAAAAAAAGAGAAGTAGATGTGAAGAAGCTGAAGGGCACAGAGGGGGAGGTGCGAGCCTTGTGGGCCTTGTGGCCCTCACCCTCTGGCCTCCCGCTGGGCAGCCGACTGGGCCTGACATGGCCTGGCCCAGCTGCAAGAAGTAGAGAGGAGATGAGATGTGAAGAGATCCTGAGAGGTGTCTGCTTGCCTGTTGTGAAGAATTTCTTGTGAGAGGAATGGCTGCAGACACCAAGGTCAGTGAAGAAGGAGGAGGAGGAGTAATGCGGGTCCTGGCCAGAATTTCCCTGCAGCCTGTAGTGCAGCCCATGGTGAGGCAGGCTGTGCCCCTGCAGCCCATGGAGGCCCATGGAGGAGCAGAGATCCACCTGCAGCCCACGGAGGACCTGAAGGAGGCTGTGGTCCATGGAGGGCTTGCTGGGACAGCTGTTCTGGAGGGACTGCACCCTGTGGAAAAACAACCCAAGCAGTTTCAAGAAGGACTGTAGGCCATGGGTGGGACTCTATGCTGGAGCAGGGGAGGAATGTGAGGAGTTTTTCCCACAACAAGGAAGGAGCGGCATAAAACGACAACTGATGAACTGATCATAACCCCCATTCCTTCTTCCCCCTGTGCCGCTCATGGAGGGGAAGGTGGTAGAGACAGTGTTAAACCCGCAAAGAGGGAGGGGTGAAGGGAAGTTATCTTGTTCTCTTTCTCATTATCCTGGTTCAGTTTTAATAATAAACAAATAGTTTTTCCCAGGTGGAGTCTGTTTTGCCTGAAATGGTAACTTTAAGGATCTCTTCCTGTCCTTATCTCAAACCTCAAGCCTTTTTTCTTATATTATCTCTCCCTATTCCTTTGGAGGGTGGGGAGAGTGAGAGAGAGACTGCGTAGTCCTGTCCCAAGCAGGGCTAAACTATGACAGGATTTACCACCAGATTTAAATGAATAACTGATTGACAGTGGAATATGTTGGATTGTTCTGAAAGCATAATTAGAGAAAGCTGACTCCCATAGCTATTAGTGTTATTTTTAAACCTGCCAAATATAGATCAGAAGACAAATGAAAATATCTTTTAAGGGTTGTGATCATTCATGCAACTCTGAAATGTATTTGGGAATTCTAAGTAAGGACATCTTAAATACCATTGCCATGGGACTTTAAAATCACAGTACTGATGAAATGTCACTTCAGGAAACACTTGAGTGACATTTAATATTTAATGTTTCCCTGGACTTCTTTGCAAAGATTAGAGAAGCAACAGTTTTAGATTCTCAATCAATGTCATCACACTTAAACTGATACAATACAAAACAGAGAATATTATCACAATGGCCTACAGGTGAAGTACATTTCTGTAAGAGAACTTTTTGCAAATCTCCTGGAGTGCATGTAATAAAAAGGTTACAGAGTTCCCCCTGCTTGCTAAGGATTTACGTTTGAGATAGCCATGAACACATCGAGTTTACCCAAGAAGGGAAATCTAATATTTTAGAAATATATATACTAGAAGAGGCATAATTTCAAAGTGGAACTTATGGAATTCAAGGATTTTCTATTGAGGACAAAACACAGGAGAGAATGAGGACGAAAAAGAAAAAAACACCACAGGAAAAAAACCCAAGAAACAAACTAGCATTGATATGCTTTTAAATATTTTTTTAATATTTCCAATGCTTTTGAATAAAATGTAAGGAGAAACAGCTGCTCTAAAGAAAAAAAAATGTGTACTATGCAAATAAAAGTTAGGGCTGGTGTAATAGATTCACTACCTGACAGGAAATGCAAGCTGCAAACACAAATACAGAAGCTAAGGAGATCTGTGCAAGATCTCTTCAGAGTAGGCTGTCCATAGTTCATAGTTCGAGTTTCATTGGCTGTCTCTAATTTGTGAGATTCATGTATTAGACAGTGTGTCCCATTTTTGGGACACATATCACACTCTTTAGATGTGTATCCTGATCACATCACTCACGAACAGCAAGAAAGGCTGAGACAGGTGGGGCTGTTCAGCCTAGGCTCTGGGGAAATTTTATTGTGGGTTTTCAATACTTAAAAGAGACTTATAAGAAAGATGGGGAAAAACTTTTTAGCAGTGTGTTGCGATAGGACAAGGGGTAATGGTTTGAAACTAAATTGGGTAGATTTAAACTAGACATAACGAAGAAATTTTTTACAGTGAGGGTGGTGAAACACTGGAACAGGTTGCCCAGGGAGGTGGTGGATGCCCCATCCCTGGAAACATTCAAGGCCAGGGCTCTGAGCAACCTGATCTAATTGAAGATATCTCTGCTCCTTGCAGGGGTTTGGACTAGATGACCTTCAAAGGTCCCTTCCAACACAAGCCATTCTATGATTCTATGATTCTATAAGTGTTCTGTTATTTATCTGTATGTGTATTGTTTGCCTTTGAAAGGAAACTTGGATGGAGAGACAGAGAGGCAGCTGTGTTGGAGATTTTAGGGGAGAAGGAGAGTGAGAGACACCTAGCAAAGAATCACCTAGTTGCCCCAAAAAGCTCAACATCTGAAAGATTACTGCAAAAAAAAATCCCATATTCACTAATACTTGTTCAGCTACATGTAGTAAATCTGCTCTGACAAGTATTCACAATCCCTTTTGTTTGCTTTCTTTGAATATTCAGGAGAATAATGTTTGATGAAAGAGATAGTGTTCCAAATCCTTATACAAATACATATTTATGCCAAAAGTATTTGCATGGCAGTCTTGAAAGATGAGATTTTTCAAATAACAATAAAGTTAACCTCTATGCTTCCAAATCTTGCAGAAAATGGAAAGAAACTGTTCTACCATACTGTTTAGCTATATGTTCTTCCTTAGTTTAGTACATCATATTAATGATCATAAAACCAGTTATTTTAGCAAGACTGCTTATGATGGCAGAGTTTATATATAAAGACATAAATTTCAGGAAAGGTCAGCTCTAGAGATAAGATTGTGATCTGGGTTCATTCAACTGCGTCTAAAGCCCGGGCTGCTAGGGGCGGATGGCATGCACCTAACCAAGAACGGGAAGAGTGTGCTTGGACAGACTCGTCCGGAGGGCTTTAAACTAGTGTTGCTGGGGGAGGGGGAGCACAGTTCAGCCCACTGCTGTCAGCATGGTGCCAGTGCCAGCACCGAGGGTCCAGAAGCTGAGGAAGGATCACAGGTATGTGCAAATGAACTTAAACCGCGGTCCAAACGAACTCCTGCCGCTCCAGCCAGCAAGTTGACCTTGTCGAGAGCCCAGCTGAAGTGTCTCTATACCAATGCATGCAGCATGCGGAATAAACAGGAAGAGCTGGAGATGCGCGCACACAAGCAGGGCTACGACCTTGTTGGCATCATGGAGACGTGGTGGAATGACTCGTACAACTGGAGTGTCAACAGGGAGGGGTATAGGCTTTTTAGAAAGGATAGGAAGGGGAGATGAGGAGGGGGTGTCACTCCCTACGTCAGCAACTGGCTGGAGTGCATGGAGCTCTGCCTGGGGATGGAGGAGAAGCTGACGGAGGAGGAGCTGACAGAGAGCTTATGGGTCGAGATTAGAGGATGCGGACGGACAGGGGACGTTACGGTGGGGGTCTGTTACAGGCAGCCTGGCCAGGAGGACAGAGCAGATGAGGCGCTTTATAGCCAGATAGGAGCAGCCTCACAGTCACAAGCCCTGGTCCTCATGGGGGACTTCAACCACCCTGACATCTGCTGGAGAGACAACACGGCAGGGCACAGGCAGTCCAGGAGGTTCCTGGAATGCGTGGATGATAACTTCCTCCTGCAGGCTATAGAGGAGCTGACAAGGAGGGGTCATGCTCAACCTTGTGCTCGCCAACAGGGAGGGGCTGGTGGGGGATGTGAAACTGAAGGACAGCCTTGGCTGCAGCGACCATGACACGGTGGAGTTCAAGATCCTTGGGGCAGGGAGGAAACTACATGGCAAACTCTCAGCCCTAGACTTCAAGAAGGCGGACTTCGGCCTCTTCAGGGACCTGATGGGCAAAATGCCATGGGAGGTGGCTCTGGAGGGAAGAGGGGCCTAGGAAAGTTGGTCTACATTCAAGGAGCACCTCCTCCAAGCTCAGCAGAGGTGCATCCCGATGAAGAACAAGTCAGACAAAAAGGCCAGGAGACCCACGTGGATGAGCAAGGAGCTCCTGAACCAACTGAAAGTGAAGAAGAAAGCCTATAGAGGGTGGAAGCTGGGACAGGTAGCCTGGGAGGACTACAGAGAGGCTGTGCAAGTGGCCAGGGATTGGGTGAGGAAGGCTAAAGCCCTGGCAGAACTGAATCTGGCCAGGGATATAAAAAGCAACAAGAAAAGCTTCTATAGGTATGTAGGGGAAAAAAGAAAGTCCAAGGAAAATGTAGGCCCCCTCTGGAAGGAAATCGGTGTCCTGGTTACGCAGGACATGGAGAAGGCTGAGGTACTCAATGACTTTTTTGCTTCAGTCTTCATTGATAAGGGCTCTTGTCTCACCACCCAAGATGTGGAATGCACAAGCAGGGACTGCGAGGATGAAGAACTGCCCACTGTACTCGAAGGGCAGGTTCGAGAACATCTGAGGAACCTGAAGGTGCACAAGTCCATGGGACCTGGTGAGATCCATCTGCGGGTCCTGAGGGAAATGGCGGATGAAGTTGCCAAATGGCCATCATATTTGAGAAATCGTGGCGGTCTGGTGAGGTCCCCGATGACTGGAAGAAAGGGAACATAACCCCCATTTTTAAAAAGGGGAACAAGGAGGACCCGGGCAACTACAGGTCTGTCAGCCTCACCTCTGTGCCTGGCAAGGTCATGGAGCAGATTCTCCTGGAAACCATGCTAAGGCACATGGAAAGTAAGAAGGTGGTTGGTGACAGCCAACATGGCTTCACCAAGGGCAGATCATGCCTGACCAATTTGGTGGCCTTCTATGACTGGGTGACGGCATCGGTGGGCAAGGGACAAGCAACGGAAATCATCTACCTGGACTTGTGCAAAGCTTTTGACACTGTCCCACACGACATCCTTCTCTCTAAACTAGAGAGGCATGGGTTTGATGGATGGACCACTCAGTGGATAAGGAGTTGGCTGCATGGCCGCACTCAGGGAGTGGTGGTCAAACAACTCAATGTCCAAGTGGACACCACTCACGAGTGGTGTCCCACAGGGGTCCATGTTGGGCCCGGCCCTGTTCAACATCTTTGTCGGCAACATGGACAGTGGGATAGAGTGCACCCTCTGCAAATTCGCCGATGACACCAAGCTGTGTGGTGCTGTCGACACGCTGGAAGGGAGGGATGCCATCCAGAGGGACCTTGACAGGCTGGAGAGGTGGGCCCGTGCCAACCTCATGAAGTTCAACCAGGCCAAGTGCAAGGTCCTGCACCTGGGTTTTGGCAATCCCAGGCATAAATACAGGCTGGGTGGAGAATGGATCGAGACCAGCCCTGAGGAGAAGGACTTGGGAGTGCTGGTGGATGAGAAGCTTAACATGAGCCGGCAATGCACTCTTGCGACCCAGAAGGCCAACTGCATCCTGGGTTGCATCAAGAGGAGCATGGCCAGCAGGTCGAGGGAGGTGATTCTCCCCCTCTACTCTGTCCTGGTGAGACCCCACCAGGAGTACTGTGTCCAGTTTTGGAGCCCCCAACACAAGAAGGACATGGACCAGTTGGAGAAGATCCAGAGGAGGGCCACGAAGATGATAAGAGGGCTGGAGCACCTTTCCTATGAGGACAGGCTGAGAGAGTTGGGGCTGTTCAGCCTGGAGAAGAGGAGGCTCCGGGGAGATCTGATAGCAGTCTTCCAGTACCTCAAGGGGGCCTACAAGAAAGATGGGGAGAGGCTGTTTAGTAGGGCCTGTTGTAATAGGACAAGGGGTAATGGTTTTAAAATAGAGGGAGGTAGATTTAAATTGGATATTAGGAAAAAAATTTTTACGATGCGAGTTATAGAACACTGGAACAGGTTGCCCAGAGAGGTGGTGGAAGCCCCATCCCTGGAAATGTTCAAGGCCAGGTTGGATGAGGCTCTGAGCAACCTGATCTAGTCAGGGATGTCCCTGCTCCTTGCAGGGGGGTTGGACTAAATGACCTCTGAAGGTCCTTTCCAACTCTAACCATTCTATGATTCTGTGATTCTATGATTCACTGAGACATATTTAGAACTCATTTCAATTACCCAGTCATAGGTGAGATAGCTTGCAGTATCCCACCTGTGCTCCAGCCACTACTTTGCTTGTCTCCTGTAGCTCCTGCATCTCACTCTCCAGCCCCAGGCAGATGTGTCAGATGCTGTTGGGCACTGCAAATCCCATTAAGTGCCCATGGTTAGGATGCTGAATTGCACTCTTAGTTCAGGTCTCATTTTGTTAGCAGTAACAAGGAGATAATCTTCCTTTCCTAGGAAGGAGTATCCTGACGATGAAAACCATCCGAGACTATTTAGTGCTTGCATGTTATGGTGATGATACTCACATAAGACTGCAGGTACATTCTGGTGGTAGGGATCTTTGATCTTTGTTCATTGATAAAATCTATAAAACAACCAGTGTTTACAATTCCATTACATTGTATACTGCTGACATACCTGAAAATTTCAATAGAAGTGTGTTTGTGCAGGAGTTTACAAGTTGTTTTGGAACACCACATTTTCAATGATTTAATGAATAACTAGTGAGAGATGTTTTCTTTGAGATTTTAACTTTTATAGTCACATGATGAGATTCATAACTGCAATTATTGTCTTTTAATATTGCCTGTTGTTGACAGTATGAAATTCTTGATTAACTGTGTTTTTATTGAAGCAAATCCAGACAGAATCATAGAGAATAAAAAAAAAGGATTTTATAAATGTAAAAATAAGTGTATTTTAATAGGTAAAGGATTTAAAATTAATATTATTTATAAATTGTTTTTATTCCAGTGATACATGCAATAAAAATGCTACTACATTCCAAGAGTCATGATTTATATAGGTTACAGAAATATCTTTTCATAACTCTTAATCTGAAAGACTATGGATGACTGGCTATACGGATATTTATCTGCCCTCTAGAGATAAATAGAGAGATTGGAAAGCGATACGGTAGCAGCCGTGACTGATGTACTAAGTTTAACTTAACAGGACAGCACAGTCACATGTACATGTGCACACAGTATACAGAAAATCCCACATGCCTGAGTGTTCCTCTTACAGACAAAGATGATTAATGTTACATGTCATTGTAATAAACTTATAGGTAAAAAAAAAACAGGTTAGCAAAGTGTTAGGAATCAGTGACTCATAAAACTCTTCATGTGTATCACCCAGTCTCAGACAATTCCTGTCCATACCTCCTTAAAAATTTTAGTCTTAGAAAATAAATACTCCAATAAACTACAAGGAAAAGGACTCATGTTAAAAATCTGTGCCAAAGAAGGACAATGTTTCATAGCCTTCCCTTTTTATGTGTGTTATCCACACATAGATGTAACTTCAACTGCTGCAAATTGCAAGTCTTCTGTACCAATAATTTAAGAGCTATTCACATGACATTCAGCAATTCCACTAGGGAATGGTAAGTGAAGTAATTTCATTGTTTAGAAATTCCAGAAAATCACAAGTAAAACATAATCTAAATGTACTGGCATTTTTATTCAAAAGAGTTATCAACAATTTTTTTTTGACAGTTAGAAATTACAAGAAATGACAACATTGTCTGTAATTGGAAGAAATACATATAAAGAAGGGATCAAAGTCTGACACATAAGCATTACTGTCTGACTGATATTCTTAGACACTTACCATTAGATTCCCCCTCTCCTGCCCCTCTCAAACGGTTGAGGTTGGAAGGAACCTCTGGAGTCACTCAGTCCAACCACCCCGCCTAAGTAAGGCCACCTCGAGCAGGTTGCCCAGAACCATGTCCAGACAACTTTAGAATGTCTCCAAGGATTAAGACTCCACAGCCTCCCTAAGTAACCTGAACCAGTGCTCAGTCACTCTCAAACCTTAAAAGTGTTTTCTGATGTTCACAGGACACATTCCGTATTTCAGTTTGTGCCCATTGCCTCTGGTCCTGTCACTGGGCACCACTGAAAAGAGCCTGGCTCTGTCTTCTTTGCACCCTCTCTTCAGGGATTTGTATAAATTGATAAGATCTCCTTGACCCTTCTCTTCTCTAGGCTAAACAGGCTATTCCTAAGACAGAACAAAAATAATTTTAGTTAATTCTTTCAGTCACAATAATTCTTAAAGATGTTGCATAAATCTGTTAGCGAAATTTTAATCAATAACAGGGACATTGTATAATAATGGCATTGCTCATTTCAACATTGAGTCTTAAACTAGACCTAAGTTAAAATGTTATCACTGAGAATAATTCATTTTTCTATAGTTATATCTCTCATCTTCAAATGGAAAAATTAAAAAAAAAATTGAAAGTCATGCTCATAACCAATCATGACTAAAATATTGAGAGAAGAGGAGAAAATAGGTGTATATTATAACACAGACCAAGGCAACATTTAAAAAAAAAAAGTAGCCAGAATGAAGGAGCAGACATACTGGGTTAAATTTTAAAATGGCATCCTAAGGCAGAGAATAGAGAAACCAAATAACATAAAAAGAGAGGGAGTGATATTAATTGTTTCTGGAAAACTCTTTTTGGAGGAGGCAGAAATGAGGAGCTTTCAAAATGGAATAAAACATGAAAGAAAAACAACAAAAAAGAGAAATGGAGGGAGAGAGAAAAGTGTACAGAAGGGAAAAGTAACACTCTCTTAATGGAGGTTCCATCTTGGGACAGTCTATGAAAAGCAACAGTGAACTGTATACAACACTGCAATACAAGCTATTGCCAATGTAGTAAAGCTGATTAATAGCTAAGACACACAACTAGGAACCAAGAAAAACTACTTCCATTTCTGTTTTTCTGACACTGGATGTATGATTTCGACCAAGGGATTTGTATAAGTGCCTCGTAATATTTCAATTAGTACCCACACTTTTGCATAATTTGCAATATATATTACTAATTTTACAAATTAATATTAAGCTAACATGTAAGTACCTACAAGGAAGTTATCTAGGAGTCTGAGCCAGGCTCTTCACCGCAGTGGATGGTAGGAGGACAAAAGACAATGGACACAAACGGGGAGAATAGAGGTTTTGACTTGATATGAAGAAAATCTTATTCACCATAAGGACTGTCAGGCACTGGAACATGTTGCCTAGAGAAACTGTCAGTGTCCAGCCTTTGAAATTTTCAAGACTCAGTAAGATAAAGCCCTGAGCAACCTGCTCTGATCTTACAGCTCATTCTGCCACTTTCAGTAGGTAATTGGACCAAAGACTTCCCAAAGTCCCTTCCAACTTGAATTATGCTCTAATTCTATGATTCTACCTAAAATAGAGGTGCAATTTTACCTCTGAGCATTTTGAGTTGACTAAAAGCCTTACGACTGCATTAATGCAGTGCTGAACTAAATGCAATACACACTTTCTTTCAAAAAACTTTATGAAGTTGGACTTGTTGCCACCCCGATGCAATAAGCTGGGGTTTGGTCAGTTTTCAGTATAAGAAAGTCAAGCTTACACTTCTTAGAATATCAGCTCTAGACAAACTCCTTATACCTCCGTTTTGTAGCCATAATACAGGGTATTTCATAAGGGTATTGTGACAATACAGTATTTATTATATGTGAGGTGTTAAATTTCTGGAGTTATGAAAAGCTTACAATCATAAATTAAATTAAACATACCATATTTTGATTTTACTGAGTAATTACATGTCTTATCTGAGAAAAAGCAGGAAACTCCATCCAGCTGGGCAGGATAAGTCTAGCTGGGAAGATGGGCAGCTAGATGTGACTATCCTTTGATTTTGGAAGGAAGTTAGTATTTTGAAAGAAAATAATTACCATCCTAACTATTATAAAGCATCAGAGAAGAGGCTGGTAATTTAAATGAGCCAAAAGATGCTCACACCAGAAAGTAGCTTTAAGCTGGGTTGCATTTCTCTTTTTCTCATGGAGTCACCTTTTTGTGATGTCAGGTATACAATACTGAGGAACGTTCATAGTGTGGCAGGATGAAAAAGATGCTCTTGGGATCTCTGTCTTCCCATCTGAATCTCCCCTCAGAGATTGCTCTCAGAAATACTGACTACCAACAAGTGAGAGGAGTCCACCTGTTGGTCCAAGTCAACTGGCATCTCATGGGGGAAGCCACAGCTGCATGCCTTCCAAAGTGAATATTGTGAGGCACAGAGGGAATGTTTGTGCTCCATTCCCTCCGGAGGCCAGTGGTGGGGCCTACATTGCATTAACAGGCAAGTGTGAGAGGATTGTTAAACTAAGCAAGTTTTACATTCTGCTGTCTTGGGGCCTACCTCCTCAATTTTATTTCCAGTGATAATAGACAGAGCTTTGATATCTATCTTACAGGTGGGAAAAAAGTAGTGACCTGATTCTCACACAAAGTACCTGCCCATAGTGGTCTAAAAAGGTTGTGGCAAAAGTGGGAACTGAATGCAGATTAGCTATATTATTATCCAACACTTCAGTCACAAGTCTATGTTTTGTTGATGGCGGGTAATTCAGGAAAAAAAAAACCTGTTTCTATCATAGCTATCCTGTTCTTTAGGAAATCTAGCAATGATAGGCTGGTTTCTCCCCAAAATGTGAGATGGAGTTGGCTAGTCAGTGCCTGATGACTTCTCAGATATTTATTTCTAAAGGAATAAAATAATAATATAAATTTTAAAAAATCTGTATGATAATAAGGTCTATCTAAAATGTAGACGTAAAAGAAGCACTGCAGATCACTCTCAGGCTCTGCACAGAACATATTGATCTATAGATTCCTCTCTCATAATATCCACTTTGTTTATTACATCAGTTTTCTTTCTGCTACAGTGGTTCTTATAATAAGATCCCCTAGTGATTTTTGAAACATGGAAAAAATCTAACCTTATTTTGTCCAGCTGTTCAGACAAATTAACAATGCCAGCTCTGATTTTAGTTAATATAGAAGCTAAGGCTGAACTGCATGTTCAGAAATCATTCGTATGTAAGAAGCTGTGCTCCTGATCCCATGCCAGCTTAAGGGGAAAGACGGAGGTAAACAAAGATGGCATCCTGTGGCCTTGAATCAACTCTCTATAGCAAAGTCTACTCACAGTTACTTATTTTCTTATTTTATTTTCCCTACTCATTATGGAGGCTTTGTGTTAAGCTCTACAGCTGCAGGGGATATGCAGACACCAACTTGATCAGGAAATTCTGTAGCTGAGAGACTTTATGTTTGGCATATAACAGTTATGGCACTAAGGGACTTATTTTAGCCTGCTGAGATATTCTGTACAATCTCCAACACCTAATGCTTTACCAGTTAGGCCCCCAAACTGCAATCCACAGGAAAAACTAATAACTCTTCAGAGTGAAGTGGGGAAAGTGGTGGTGGAAATAAAGCTACCCTTGCAAGGAAGAGGTTAAAGGAGCACTGCTTCAGTCCTGATTGAAGCACCTGCTCCAAGAGAATTATGAAGAATTCAAGGAGAAAGGCAGGGAAGGAAGGTTAAGTTAGGAGGCCGCTGGAGGAAGGACAGTCCATATATCCTGTGAAACAGATCCATTTTCAGTCAAGAGTTAATCATTCAGTCTTCAAACACAGGACTTCCAAGTCCAAGCCCTGCAGTGCATATCAGGGCCACATACAGCAGTGGGTGGTTTCAGTCTCTCCAGAGCCAAGGAGCAAGGAACCAACCCACCATGCAGACTTTTACTTTCAGGACTCTTGGTCTTCCCTGCACAGAAGGAAATGGAGGTTTGATAACAGAGCTCACGAGCTGTACTATTTCTCCCTCACACTTCACATCCACATGCCCTTTTGCAACCCAAAGGATCACAGCCCAGCTCCAGGCACACAATGTGACTCCCCTGCATGGGCCCTGTTTGCTCTTAGTCTTAGCCTGCATGCTAAGGTGAGCATTTCACCACCAAATCACCTCTAGTTTTCAACAGAAAGAGAATCTCTCATTCAAGGAGCTGCTCTATAAAACAAGGCTGCCCATTATTTATTCTAAACATGAATAGCTCAGGCTGACTTGTCCTGTATTCAAAAATATGCTAAGATATAAAAATCCCCTCTGCAAGACTAGAGCACAGAAATGACATACAAGTCTACAGAGATAGAGTATCAAAAGGATTAAAATCAACTGTTCATATGGGCTCCTGAAATCTCAGAAGATGTGTACAACAGCTATATTTTAAAGCCTCTTACTGGAAACAAATGTTTTTAAGTATAAGTTTTGTGTGTTCTGTAGAAATAACAGGGTGCTGAAACTTTCAGTGAGGAACTCTATTGTATGGCGCGCTTTTTTTTGTGTGTGTGTGTGTATAAAAACATAAGGAATTCCTTACTGGATGAGATCAATGACCCATCTTGCAGTCCGTCTCTAATTGTGCCAATAGAAAATATTATTTGTGGAGACCACACACACAGGGTGGCCTGCACACCACTTTCTGCACTGTTTGCCACAAGAGTTAAAGGATGCCTTGAATCTTCAGCACTCTTCCACTTTAAGCAAGCCTTGCAGGAGGGTAGATCCTATACCTTGCTCACCCCTAGACTTGGGGAGCTTTTTCACATTCTCCACCCTGAAAGCCTCCTCAGTGATCTGCATCCAGCATTTCTGGTGGATGCTACAATAACTAGCCCAACCACATCTAATTCATACCATGGAAACTTTATTTTAAGCTTGCACTCCACTCCATTTTCAGACACACAGTAGTAGGAACTCTTAGAGCCAGCAGAGAGTGAGGAGCCCCAGAGACTCAGCTTACCTCTGAGCTCATTTCTGTGATCTACCAGAGTCTTCTGCTGGAAAATGCTTTGTGGCACAGGAGTGTTCACAGACTAATTCCTGGGTCCCTCTCTGTGCAGACACATCACTTGCCCCACATTACAGCTCCTTGACACAAGTATCCCTAAGGAACAGCACTGCTGACATCCCACCATCCTGAAAACTGAGCCCTAGGCTTACCTCCACAAGGTTTTAGTCCATAAAAGAAACTTTCCAATCTGTAATAGCCTTTGATGTGGAAATTTATCAAAAATGCTTTGAAAATACAAAGAAATATTGTCTGCTGGATCCCTTTTATCCATGTGCTGGTTGACATCTTCCCAAATTCTGACAGCCTAGTGGAGCAGGATTTCTTTCCACAGAGGCCTGCTGACGCAACCCAAAACACTGTGATTTATCCAAATGCTTAGTGATTTTAATACAGCCTCTACCATCTTGCCAGGGATGGAAGTTAGAATGAGCTATCTGTAGTTTGCATGATTGCCTTTAGAACCTTTTCTGCAGATATGCTAGCCTTCTGTGGCTAGTCACTGTGACGTTTTGCAGGAGTAGGTTTCTGACATGAGTCAGCAGTTCTGTAATTTCGCATCTGGGTTGCTTCAGAACTCGTAAGTCAATCATATATTCTCTTGGTGCCCTATTGACTATTAGATCTATTCAGTACAATACTTCCTGTGTATTTATTTCAGGTTCTTCTAGGTCCTCTGATCTACTTGTTACAAAAAAAAAAAAATTTGCAAGGTGTGGGAATCTCTCCAGCATCTTGTACATGCAGTAAAATTATAAGTAATATTTCATTGAACTTCTCCACTATGGTCGTATTCATTAATCCCTCTTTTACCCCTCTTGTCATCAGACAGTCCCACCAGTTCCCTAGCTGACTGATTTTTATGTATTTTAATAACTTTTCATTATCAGTATGAGCATCCTTTACAAGATGCTCTTCAAATTCTTTTTTAGCTCCTTTAATTTCCTGCTTCTATTTGACCTGATATGTATTATAGATTTTTCTGTTCTTTTAATTTGAGAAAGCTTTCCAACTTTTAAATGCCAGACTCTTCTGTATCATAGCCTCTTTAACATTTTTATTGAGCAATGCAGGGTTTTTATCTTTATTTTTTGTTTAGTTTTACCCAGTCTTCTAATAGAGCATTTTTTAGCTCCAATCTTCTTCCTTTTTGAATTTATCCCTTCAGCTTTTTGCTTTGTGTTTTTTTCTTTAACTAACTTTCTCATTTTTATGTATTTCTCTTTCTTACAATTGCATATCTGCACACTGTATTTGTTGAAGCTATTCTTTCCCACTACAATGGTAAACCTAATTGAACTATATTTGATATTATAGAGTGACTTTCCTAGTAAAATCACTTGAACTAGACCTAACACAAGGTCAAGACCAAATCCAGAATGTCGGGCAGGGCAGGGCAGGGTAGAGAAGGGAAGTGAAGAGAAGAGAAGGGAAGGGAAGAGAAGAGAAGAGAAGGCGCGGGAAGGCGCGGGAAGGGAAGGCGCGGGAAGGCGCGGGAAGGCGCGGGAAGGGAAGGCGCGGGAAGGGAAGGGAAGGCGCAGGAAGGGAAGGGAAGGGAAGGGAAGGCGCGGGAAGGGAAGGGAAGGGAAGGCGCGGGAAGGGAAGGGAAGGCGCGGGAAGGCGCGGGAAGGGAAGGGAAGGGAAGGGAAGGGAAGGGAAGGGAAGGGAAGGGAAGGGAAGGGAAGGGAAGGGAAGGGAAGGGAAGGGAAGGGAAGGGAAGGGAAGGGAAGGGAAGGGAAGGGAAGGGAAGGGAAGGGAAGGGAAGGGAATCTGTGCTATATGCTTTCATTCACAGATCTTGTGAATGTGCTTATCTTCATATATTTTATGTTGTTTACCCATAAAGCTTAATGTATAGAAACATGTACATTAACATTTCACTGGATGAGAATTATGGGGCACAAAGCAAAAGTGCTCTTTTTCCATTTGTAGCTAATAATTATTTTCTAGCTTACATAGTTTAGTCATCCAGTCAAGGGAAACAAAAGTACCATGTGATTTAGATAAACTGTACCATACCACATGTAATATATATTATCAACCGTAAAAATTCACAAGCAGTTCAGATGCTTAAAAATCTTTACACTAACATGTGAATGATTATGAATAACTAGGAAATATATAAATACAAAATTGAATTCTTAATAGCGATTATTCACATAACTAATTCATACAATTGTAGTGTTAATGCATGCATAACTCCATGGTAGCATATCTGGTAGTCTCTGTCAGAGTACATCATACTATTCCTATTGTTTTGGGGTTTTTTTATAAGGGAAAAATAGGTGGAAAAAGGAATATCCTGACACCACATAATAGGATTTACGTGTTTCCCTAATACATCAATTTCTGGTATCTGTGTAGGTGTCATGTAGGCATATCTGATGTTGTTCAGCTGTATGTATTAGAATAACATCTTTGCTGGAATTTGATTTTTTAAACGTAAGTATGTTTACCACAAAAAAGAGGAGTGTCACAGATATAGAGAGACAGGGAGAAAAATGTTGGTTTTTTTTTTTAAATAACATCTTTATTAAAGAAAGATACTATCAAAGGCAAAAATTCACCAAATACATTATTAAATTTAAAAATGCTACTTTGAAGAAAGAGAGAAAAGGAAAAAAGTCTGAGAGATAATTATTCTTATTATATGATACAGCTCAAAATACATGTTGTCACCTGGCTTGGAAATTCATATTGTTTTGGTCCAGTCAAGTATTATAGATAATTAAGATAAATATACAATATTAACAGATTAAAGTTAGATATAAGGCTACTCTTCACAAAAGCACAACTATCCAGTTTCTGTTACTTTCTTTTGTTTCAATGGAAAATATAAGAAAGAAAATTATTTACATTTTCCTATAACCATTATCTGGAAAAAAAAAATCAGTCAACCAAAGAACAAAAAAAAGGCTTACAATAATGAGCTGTTGCTCATATATTTGGTGTACCTTATCTGCTTTAAAAAACTATTTTCATAAGGGAAGGGAATCCCATGATCTTAATCTCAAGGATCAGTCATGCAAGGCTTAGGAGAGGTGATATAACCTCAGCTTAAATGAAAGAGAAGGGCTACAGATCCACGTGGCTGTAGCCTCTTCACGGGAAAAAAAAAAAAAAAAAAAAGGGGGCATAGACTGGATAAGACAGTGTAGATTAAACTGAAGTGCAGCAACAAGCACGATTAAATTTTTTTCCTCTCCTGACACCTAACTTCACATCTGACTTGCTCAGAGAAGAATTCCCACTCATGTCAACTTTATCAGCCAAACTGGTGTTGCCTCTGATGTTTCCAAAGCACAATGGAGGTTTTTCAGATTAATTCCAGAAATCACCTATCTAATACAGTCATTCAGAGTGGTTTATTAGCTATTGCAATGATAAATAATATGGCATGACTTAAGGGAAATTTCACCTGACTTCTACTGTTTGATTTTGCCAAAGTGTAGAAGCACGCAGACGGTGATTTATGGTGAGTTACCATATCTAAATGAAGAGAAATCACTTCCCAAAATATGCTAACTCCAAAATTGGAATAGAATGAGATTACCAGGAGTCATTATGACATAAGCTCACTATGGTAGGATATGAGCCAGTTCTGGAACAGAAGCGAAACAGCCGCTCTAATATAGCATGGTACACGATTCCTGAAAGGCAATGGATATTAGTTTAGCAGCACTTAACTACTGCTGCTCAAGAGCTTCCAGAGTGCTCAGTTTAAACTTTCTGAGACTGAACACACATCCATCTACATTCTCCAAATAGATTTAACTTACGTAACTTTGCTAATGCTGTAAAAGCTGGTGGCAGAGCAAGGACTTGAATCCTGATTACTGAAAACGGCAGGTACATGAGTGCTGGATCATCAGTCCATCCACTATTGATATTCATTAATGCCACCACTGCTCACACTGTGATGTGCTTTGCAATAATGATAGCTCCCTTGGTAAAATGGAAATCATGCAGGTGCTCATCAGTGTGAGAACAGGTGGTAGAAGCATACTTTTAAAATGTGATCAAATGTTGTGATTTGGAAATGGGAGACTTACTGTTTCTGAATTCAGCTTAGGATAAAGCCAAACTGACAGCTAAGGATGTCCAGCATGGATGGATTTTTTTTCTTGTTGTGTTTTGTTGTGTTTTCTTTTGCTACCACTCCTGTTGCTTAACTCCTTGGCAAATTTGGATCCAATAACTGTTTCCATTATGGAATAAAACATATCTTGTCCCTATCTCCTCTCCTCCAGTCTGACAGTATCAGAACCAAATCCCTAATAAGAAAGCTAATAGTTTGGATGCTTTATAAAATTGTGTGTATAAAAATATTCTCATATAAGCTGATGCCTAAAGCTTTTAATGTTCTATTGCCTCATGTTTCCAATGTTTCTACTTATGTATGTTTTACCTACTGAGGGATAATTTATTCAGATGTATGTCACTTACTTTCTCGCAGAAATAAATACAGTGGCCTATTTTCTTTGGACTTTATATTAGTTTAGAAGATTAGCAACTTGTATCTACTAGAAATGTATTTTAATTGAAAGGAGTTCATCTCTTAGGAGAAATAGTAGGTTGTAATCTGAGAATCAAAATTCTTCTGCATATCCTTACAGCAGACTTGGCATGCACAGTAATCACAGAAGTGTCTTCACAAGATTTTTGCATAGCCTTCAGAGATCATTCCAGATGGGAAACACTAGTTAGGAATTTCTGCGAAGTTCCCAAAGCTCATTCTCTCTTTGACTCAATTTCAAACTAAGCAGCATATCAGTAATGGGTGGTGATGCTGTTATCCTTTATCAAGGACAGAACTCAGTCCAGTAATTTAGCACTTCAAAGATCTGACTGGCTTTCAGCCACTACTGATCTGGTACGAATCCTGAACAATGACAGACTGCATACCATATTATCAATCTCCTGAGGTACCTAGGGAAAAAAATGATGTGCAGTTAAGAAGAAAAACATATTTTCAAGTATCAATGTGACTGTCATTCGTATTTTCGTAATATTACTATTGTTCAAAAATAAATCCAAATCAGAACTAAGGAAAAAAAAAAGAGGGGTGTGTTAGCATTTATTTTGGCAAAATTTCACTCAGTTACTAGTTTTGTGTTTAGTTCATTTAGTTTTAATGACTAATAGTACAAGGTCTTAAGTAAACAGAAAAAATAATTGTGCCTGCTAAGACTACAACAAGCAATGTCCAGTACGGTTTCAGGGAAAATTTGTGTCTTTCATGGCTTCTCTTCAAGATAGAATCAATTTTTCTTTTTTCTGCCTCTCTACCAATCAGCCATTTTTGCACAACTCCCTTAAGTAATACCAAGATACATTGAGGTTTTCCTCAGTCAGCAGTTCTGACTTACTAATAGAGTCAGCTTTCTTGTTTTCAGTATGTTTAGCTCCTGTATTTCAATTATTTTCTCATCATTTTACTTCCCGTCTACTCCTCTGCCATGCTTTTGATAAAGTAGAGTCTTGTGGGGCTAGAAAGCCACTGAGTCATCTTGCGCTGTAACAATGGATCTGGATACCTGCCACCAGGGCAAAATGTTACTAGATTTAAATTGAGAGTGCTATATTAAGAAAAAGAATACTTTTAATTAAGAGACTGTACTTAAGCTAAAAGACTTTATCTATGTTTACAACTTCCTGGCATTGCTGCTGAAGGAGAGACATTTCAGAACCTGAAGAGATACAAAAAATCTGTTCTTTTTTTTCCTCACCTTTTTACTTCAAAACTGTGTGACAGAGAAAACTACTGCCCTAGGAGACCAAAGAAGCAGGAGTGACTGAAACAGATGATAGGTTAGTTTGGTGAGTAGAACATCAGCAAGGTTCTGCATGCTTTATGAATTCAATGTAATAATTGCCCCTCCATTCTGTTGAGAGGAAAAATATGCTGAATAAAATCAGGCTGTATAGTAATAGGGATCAAAAAAGCAGATTGATCATAAACTAAAGCTTAAAAGAGTTCGAAAAAGCAGATGGATGATAAATCAGACCTTAAAATAATGGTATCTCAGTCAGTATTCAAGGTACCTTACCATTCTCCTTGCCTGAGTTTAAGTAAAAACTGTCAATTGAATGTTTTAAAAAAGGTGAAATACAGTGAGTCATGGCAAAATCACTCTGAGTTTGTTAGAAACCAGACTTTTCTCCCTTGAAATAGTTTGGGAAAGTAAAATGTCACTACAGTATGTACGTTGTTTCAGATTTTTGACTGTTGATTTTGAAAAAAAGAAATCCAGAAGGACTGGGAAAAAAAAAATATTGCAAAGAGCAGAATTTTACATTCTAAATAAAGAAAATGAAGATGAAATATTCTATTTTCTATCATTTTCTTTATCTGACAGAACAAGGATTGACTGCAATAGTGAAGTAGTTGTGAAGATTTTTTCATATCTTTTGGATTGCTGGAGAATTTCCAAAGCTGGCTCATGTTACAGAAAACATGAAATATTTGACTTTTCTTCCAAACTTGTCCAGAGTTTTCACCTGTTCCACAGCTGGTACATTTTCTACTGGCCTAGATCTCCAAAGTTTCAGCATCTTGCACCACCAAAGGTTACATTGCCTTACAAATTCACAATGTTGGTAAGTATCTGTTTGCATTTCTTGGTTTCATCATAGATGGGTTTTGATAGTACCATCAACTGCCTTCAGAACTAGCCAGATATTGCCTGGTATCTTTTTGCCAGACCCTCTTTCCTACTAATTGATACTATTTTTACATCTCTTACCTGTTTCATGATTTTTCTCTCTGTTCCAAATCAAGTGATTTATGGTACTTCACATCCTTCTGTTTTCAACCTCTACTTTTTCATGTCTAACTTTGCTATGGGCCAGTCCTAAATATAGGACTAATATAGTCTACTTCGTAGACTTACTAGACTCAAATATTAAAACAAGATGCCTTCTTATTTCTTGAGATTCGGTTAAAAGTCATGTACATTAAGTGCAATGCATTCTCTCTTCTTCTTTGCCATCTGGTTCTGAGTTTTCAAAGATTCTTTTGCAAATTTACAGATTAAGTAAGAATGCGTTGCTACTCAAACTTGAAAAGCTAACATTATCATGCTGTTAAATAGACCTCTAAAGGTCACCCAATATCAAGAAAATACACAATCAATTTTTAATGCCTTCTGAAAAACTAATTTCTGGTTTTGTTTGATAATATTCCTATGTGCCCACCTCTCTGTGGGCAAATGACAGCTGAATACATGTGCAGTTATGTAGACAAAGCTCTTCAAGACAATGCATTTGTTCTTATGGCGGAAAGGATAGCAATTTGCTTTAAACTAAAAGTAAAGACTAGGACTGCCAATAACATTTGCTTAAATATATACCAAACACTAACTTTAAGCAAATGTTTATACAACTACAAGTTTGTATCTAGGTTAGGAAATTCACATGCAATTAGGTCTTCCATCTTTACAATCTGTCTTACAAATGTTCAAATTATCAGAAGTTTCCTCCTCATCCACTCAACTAAGAAAGTATCTAATCATCATGTGGGACCCTGGAGTATTGCCAGAACTTGGCCTTTAGTCCCCTTGAAGAATTTTCTCTTAAGCAGAAATGCCTCAGTCCTACAGACCTGCATGTTGCTGCTGCTCTTCTTCCCTTGTGTCGAGTGAGTTTATTCAAATCTCAGTTTCATTTTACACTTTTTACCAAGGAGAAACACATGAGTATTTTAAGAACCTGTTGATTAAAAATGCTATAAAAAGGCAATGGTTACAACTGTGAAACTGGTGTTTTAGTTACTCTATCCCAGCCTCCCTAATGCCATTTACTTTGAAATCAATGTTTGTGTCTCACTTTCATGACAGAAGTAGACATGAGTTACTAGCCTTAAATTGCATCTGCACCTTCCACTGTGGTGTCTATGAATTTCTCACTTTTCAGTGTTTAGCTGGTGTGGAAATCTGGAAGCCTCTCACAGGAACCCAAATCAAGAAAAAAGACTTCCTAGAGAGGTGGTTGATGCCCCAAGCCTGTCAATGCTTAAGAGGCACTGGGACAATGCCCTTTATAACATGATTTAACTTGGTCAGCCCTGAAATGGTCAGACAGTTGGGCTAGATGATCCTTGTAGGTCTCTTCCAACTGAAATAGTCTATTCTAGTCTAGTCTAGTCTAAGAGCGCGAGCCTCTTCCAGAGGCAAAAATGTCTCTGGTTTCCTTGTTCCCTGCAGGATTCAGCACCTGCCTTTTCCTCCCTCTTTTATAAGTATCCTCCAAGTTTCCTCATGTGTACTGGAAGTATCCACTGTGCATTCAACCCCTTCAGGACGCTGACTACTACTTTTTGATGAATGGTCTTGCTATATTCAGACATAGCTTTGCTGATGTTGTAAGAGATTTCAGGTTCTACTCCTTTACCTCATTGTCTGTCACTTTGCAAACCTCCTTTGAAAATAGAAATTTTGACATCATATTTACTTCTTTCTTTTTCCTTCTTTTCTTTAATTATATTTTAATATATTTATAAAATAATATTTCTTTTTGGTCCTACTCTTTGCTAGTATAAATCAAGACAGCATCATTGATCTGACAAAAATGCCAACAGTGTGGAAAAAATGAACATTTTAGTCTTTACTTCCAAATATCAGTTCTGGGCATTTTTCTATAAAAGGAAGTCTGCACAAATGAGGATTGTGGAGCAGGTAAAATACAAGACAATAGCTATGTTTCAAACCACTGCAGTTCACCAGACAGTACTAAAGCCTCTTTAGAGACGTGAATTTCTTGCTCAGAGTAGCTTACCTGTGTTATGTGTTTGATTTTACTGAATAGGGCTATATTCCTACATGTACAATCCTAGTACAGATGTTCAGCTGGGGTAAATCAGCATAATATTATTGACTTCAAGTGAGCTCATTCAAATCTTGGGTTTGTTTTGCATTTCTTACCAAAGAGAAACCCATGAGTATTTTAAGAACCTGCTTATAAAAGATGCTAGAAAGAGGTAGTGGTTACCGTTGTGAAACTGGTGCTTTTTAGATCGATACCCCGAGCTAATTTTTAAAACGTGCTGCTTTCATTTGTAATTTCCAAGGCACTATACATTTTCCTCCCTCTATGCTGAACACTTACTTCTAAGGGCAGGCTTCATGGCAATCTTTAGGCAGGAGAACACACAAAAAACAGTCACTGCCATTGCACTCAAAGCAGCTGCAAGAAGAGTCCAAGCAGCATAGGAAGGAAAGCAATAGTCCCTGCAGACTGCTGCCACTTCTGCCTGCTGATCAGCCCTCTGTTCACTTTGTACCAGTCTTTGATGAACTGGAGGACTGTCATATGTAATCTCTCCCCTATTCCCACAAACATACATATTCTGCCTTCTTCTTAAGCCAGTAAACAAACTTAATTATTTCAATATATCTGTGGGTAAAATGAGGCTAAAAGACTAATTCAAATATACTGCTAACACCTTTCCCACTGTTTTCCCCTTTTCTTCACAATGATCTTTCTGAGTTGTTTTGCAAAGGTGGGCATCATCCTACTTACCATTTGTGCACTTGCCTCATGATGGTCTCATCTGTCCCACCTTCCTCCAGGCTGTGGGAGCTGAGAATGTCTTGAACATCACAAACCATATTATAGTCAAGATATGTGGCATCCATTTCTTCCTTTTTGTCAGCTAAGTGAGAGAAGGAGATTGGTTTGATGCAATTTGCTCCTGAAAAACCTACTCTGGCTGCTTTTCATAACCCTCTTATTTTCTAGGTGCTTGTAGATATATTGATCAACAAATTCCTCTCTAATGATGCATTTTAACTTTACAGTGATCAGTCTTTCTTTTCTTTTATCTGCTTTATGTTTTTAAAAAGAGTTATCAATTTTATATTCTGCAGCACTGTGAAGACCATTCCAGTCTTTCATCATATATTAAAGATAACCTCTCAGAGGTTATTTCAGCTTTTTCGTTAAGCTTTCTGTGATAAGTTTCACTAGGTCCTTCTTTACTTAATTTGTGATAACCCATGTTTTGCCTGATGTATTTTCAAAGGTCCTAATCAATTATTACAGACACTCTCTGTGCCCCAACAAATCCATCTCGAATTGTACTCACTCTCAGTCACAATTAAGACTTTATATTTTCTTTATCTTCTTAAATCAAAAGCACTTGCAGATCTTGCATTCTATGTCCCTGTCTTCTGTAACGTATTTGCTTCGCAGCTTTTTTGTTGTTGTTGTTGTTGTTGTATTTCTAAATGTCTATGCTAATTTTCCATATTTATCTCAGCCATCTCTTCTTGTATCTGAAACTTTTGCAACTTATTTTTACTTCAGGTAATTCCAAATCTTTATTTACATTTTCCAGTCTCAAAGCATCCTGATATATATTGTTAGTTAGGCTAAAATTTTGTAATCTCTGAATTTTTGAAAAATGTATAGGACCATGGTGTCTTATGGATATTACATTGTCCTGGACCCTGACAGCCATTTATACAAGTAAACAATATCTGAAGTCTGAAATGAGCTTACATTTTCTAATGAGAATCAGGATAGACATCGGTAACATTCACCACTGGGTTTGTCAATAGAAATGCTGTTAATGTCTCTAGTGGAATTTGTCCAAGGACAAGGTCTGACAAATTAATTAACAAGTTCTTCTTCAGACCTGTGGGGGTCTGAAGTTACACAATGTTGGCACATAAAAAAAATACTGCAGTATCAAGTTCTCCACAAAAATAAAGGACAATCAATAAAGATAACAGTTCTAAGGACAAAAAGAAAGACTATCTTGGAAGGAAACTAAAGCGACTGTCGTTTTGTGCTGGAAGTGGAAGGGTAGTGTCTGTTCTCAGTCTCCCACAGAAGGAAGTTTATGAAGAAGGTCGGGGTCCCTCACAAAAAGAAATCCCAAATAAATAAGAAGAAACAAATGTTGAGACATTCTGAAGTTATAATAATATTTTCTAGCTGTAGGAGGGTTGATACCAAGCTGAGGGACTACGTTCTTCAGAAGCACATGAAATGAATGTGAGTATGGCTTTGAAATACAGGCTTTGGACACTGTCTTCTATTTTGTCAGCTTTGGGACAGGATATTTGATCCCTGTTTTATTCACACAGTTCACACAGATTGTTGTGTTGACCCTACCTCTACATTATGGCACAATGACAAAGAGAGATCATATTTAAGTAGCTATCAGAAAAATATTCACCAAATTACCTTTGTGATACCTTTCCTGCAATATTTATAAAACCAAGAGGATCACCTACCTGGCCTTTCTTATTCAAGCACTGCTAGTCTCTGTCTTTACATGATTCATATCTCCCATTCAGTAAAAAAGCATTGAACTATGATAATAAAGGCACAAATATTATTGGACAGTGACAATATCTCTGGTGTGTTTACTTTGTGCTGTTCGTGAAAGAGGAATATATGTGCCTTCCCTGCTCATAGATACTTCCCATTTAAATAGTCAAAATGCACAGATATATTGAATTGCTTCTCAAAATCACACAAAATTTTACTAAAATATAAACCTCCAATAACTGGTGTGATTCATAAATCACTTTCCTCCCAAAAATTCCAGTATTCTGTTTTCGTCGTATGTTCTCCTGAAAGCAATATCAAGTCACAAACCATGAAGCAGAGCAGCTGAGCAGCCATAAGTATTGCAAGTGGAGTGTCAAAGAACTGCTGAATTGAAGTGGAAGGAGTCCAAACTAGAAAAATACTCTCCTCTTTCTGTAGACCAATCACGGTCCAATAAAATTAAGTTTAAAATCCTCCCTAACACACTGAAGTTCCTTCGTTTTGTATTACTCTTCCCTTTTTGACACTCCATCCATTCAAGTAACTACCCCTTAACTCTGCAATAGGAACTCAGATAAAAATAGAGCTTGATAATAATTCTAGTATCAGAGCTCTCTCTAGTGGTGACTGTGGTACTTAATTATCTATTCATCCTAGCTAAATCAAGGAGGAGTGAGTACCTCTCAAACAAGAAACAATAAATTTCTCCTTTAGTGATACCCATTAGAGAGATTTTAGGCTGATGGAGATGTGTTAGTATGAGAATATACAAGTGTGAAGAGAAGGACAATAGATTCTTAGCTGAGTTCCAACCTTGGACTTTGAGTAGATGAGGTAGGGATGTAATCATCACCAGTTGCTTAAACTAACCAAAGGGCAGGACAGGTAAAATCTAGGGAGAAGTCCATCATCTCAGCTCTCTACTCTGCTGAAGACTACTGTTTCCAACAGTAGCACTGACAGATGAGAACATCTGATAAGGCCTTAGCTGGCTCAGGGCAAAGGCTGGCCATTTGTTTTAAACTATTAAGTTGGTACTTTTACTCTATAGCATCCCACTTTGTTGTTCGAGTGGGCAAGGATCACACTGCATTGCAAGGACTGAAGCAGATTCAGACTTGATATAAAGAAGAAATTTTTTACAATGAGGGTGGTGGAACACCGAAACAGTTTGCCCAGAGGGGTGGGAGATGTCCCATCTCTGGAAACCCAGGAGCCCCAGGTTGGATGGGGCTCTGAGTAACCTGATCTAGTTGGAGATGTCCCTGGTCCTTGCAGGGAGGTTGGACTAGATGACCTTTGAAGGTCCCTTCCAACCCAGACTATTCTGTGATTCCATGATTATGCTGAAAAATACCTGTGGTTGTCATGGACAGCCAAATTGAACATAAGCTGGCAGTATGCCCTTGTGGCTAGAAAGGCCGAGAGTATCCTGGCTTGCATTAAGAAGAATGTTGCCAGCAGGTCAAGGGAAATGATCCTTCACCTCTGTTCAGCACTGGTGACACCACACCTGGAGTACTGTGACTAGTTCTGGGTTCTTCAATGCAAGAGAGATGTGGACATAGTGGAGAAAGTCCAGTGAAGGGTCACTAATATGATTAAAGAACTGGAGCATCTCTCCTGTGAGGAAATGTTGAGAAAGCTGAGATTGTTCAACCTGGAGAAGATCAGGGGGATCAATGTATACAAATACCTGAAGAGAGGGTACATGAAGGACAGCGCCAGGCTCTTTTTCAGTAATGCCCAGTGACAGAGACAATGGGCACAAACTGAAACACAGAAGATTCCCTTTAAACATCAGGAAGTACTTTTTTACTGTGAGAGAGACCAAGCACTGACACAGGTTGCCCAGGAAGCTTGTGGAGTCTCTCACCTTGGAGATACTCAAAAGCCATCTGGATATTGTCTTGGGCAGTCTGCTCTAGGTGACCTTGTTTGAGGAGGGTGTTTGAATAAGATAATCTCTGGAGGTCCCTTCCAAACTTAACCATTATATAATTCTGTGATTCTGTGATTGTGAAAGACACAGACATTAATTTGGAAGCACAGCTGAGAGACATGCAAGTCTCTTACCTGGAATCAGTTGTGATGATCAGTGTGCATAAAGTCCATCAGACAAAAGGGGACATGATTTCTGAAAGCTTTTTCTCCACCTCTTCTAACTCAAAAAAAAACCCCTGCAAAAATAAACATAGACATGAGTGGAAATTGCATTTAAGATTAAATCAATAAATTAACAGTACCAAATTAATATAAGTGGAGAAGTTCTGCTTTCCAGTCAGACTAGGAGAGAAGCTACTTTTTGGCTACTGCATCGTTTAACCCCTACTCCTGGATGGAAATTCTGTGGTGAGCTGCACACTGTTGAGACTGAGTTAGTTGAGCTGCTAGTCTGTGATACCAATCAGCAAGGTGGTATCCCAATTTTACTCATGAACTTAATGTAAGAAGGGGAAGTCTAATGTGTAGACATACTCAGTCTGGTAACTTAAGGCTTTCTAGAGTTGCATTGCCAGAGGTCGATGTATCTTCCTCCTGGTAGGTGATAGAATTTTCCTGTCCAGTGGGCTACGTATGGCATTCTGGGATGCTTTATGCTTCCCTACCGAGAACAAGAGCTTCCTCTCTAAGACAAGAGCAGTTCTTTTTTTGCCAGGTGGTAATTGTTACTCTTGATCTAGTAGCAGGCCTCCTTTAGAGCTTTCATCATTGTCCATCCAGAGCCCCTAGATCTAGCAGGCTGTTTGCTCTATCATCCTAGCTTTGGTCTACTTATCTAAAGCCTTATTATGGGTCACTTTCTCAACACTATGCTTTCAGATAGAGATAGGGACTGGAAAGTTTCTCTCTGCTTCATCTTTTGCCCCAACCTGTTCAGGATACCTACGGCAGTGTCATAAACGATAAAACTGTATAACCTGTTCTCTTGCAGCTTTTCAAGGGGTGCTCACTAGCACTAGGGACTGATCCTGGGTTAGAGTATGCTGTCACATGCATTAATTTCTGAATAATATTACAGAATTTAGACTCCCCAAATGGGAGCTTTCCTGCATGTGAGTCATCCATATTATAAACTTTCATATCCTAAAGGCCTTAAGAGGAAGGAGCTAAGTTGTCTTCTCCCTTCTCTCAGTATGCCAGGTAAAGAGTTTTTTTGGTCTCTGTGAGGAGTTTATGCAGCTAACTAGTATAGCTGGTGGGGAAGGAGGTGGATTTGGGCCTTCAGTTCACTCTTATGAATATTCTTCTGGCCTGGTCCTCTGTATAGAAACATCTGTGAACATTCCTGGGTACAGAATATGCAATAAGCACCAGAGTTAATAGTTTCCCTCCAAAAATCTAAAGTATCACAAAAACAATTGTCATTGTCAAATTCTAGTCTCTGGGCAACAACACTAAGCATTTTACTGCAGACTGTATTCTCTGGGCTTATATTTATAATCACTGAACAGGCTTTTAATGCTAGCTTCAAAAGACATACTGCCATCAGCTGAAAAGTTATAAAGATCTTATTTCCATCTATTTTTTTCAGATCAATTTGAGGTGGTCACTCAGCAATAAATGGAGTCTTTAAATCAATCTTATTTTTTCCTTTTTAAAGATCCCTTTCCACTCTTCTTCACCAGTGACACTGACTATTTTAATCTATCCATCCTAAATCATTTGATTCATATGGGTAATAGAAAATCCCTAGAAATTTAACAGTACTTGAATCTTAATTACCAAGAAAGCCATTGTGTGAAATAGATTGGAATATAGTATGCTTTTGTATAGCCCCTCTCACACATAAGGTGCACTGGCAGCGAGACGTTTATGATGAACTGAAGAATGTCTGATAATAAAGTTGCATCACTCCACTAATTTGAAGGATCCTAAGAGTGATACACTTTTTGTCAAGGTGGCTTTATACCAGGATTCCGCAGTCTAGAAGGCAGATGTCTGTCAGGCAACATTCATTTTGCAAGTCTCGTTACTTGCACTTTTCATGCTTGGTAAGGTAAGAAGTTAAATGCTGATTCAAAGCTGTGCTATCTATGGCCAATTGTACATCCAGACTGACACGACAGTCTTAAAGAAACATAGACTTATTATAATTAATAAGCATGTTTGCTTCTTTCTGACAGGGAAATCAAATACATACATTGGGAGATTTCGTTTGACACTGGTCAAAATTTATATAAAATTGTTGTAGTTCAGCCCCAATAGGGACCAGACTACGCAGTCTCTCTCTCACTCCCTTCACCCTCAAAGAGAATAGGGGGAGATGATACAAGAAAAATGGCTCGAGGTTTGAGATAAGGACAGGCAGAAATCCTTAAAATTACTGTCATGGGCAAAACAGACTTGACTTGGGGAAAAGTATTCATTTATTTTTAAAACTAGCAGAAGAATGAGACAGGGAACAAGAAAACCTCCCCCCACCCCTCCCTCTTCCCGGGCTTAACATTATCTCTACTACCTTCCCCACCCCGAGCGGCACAGGGGGGAAGAGGTAATGGGGGTTGTGGTCGGTTCATCACGCAATGTTTTACACCGCTACTTCGTTGTTGGGGGAAGAACTCCTCATATTCCTCCCCTGCTCCATCGTGGGGTCCCTCCCACGGGCCACAATCCTTCATGAAACTGCTCTGGTGTGTGTCATCTCTTCCACGAGGTGCTGTTCCTCTAGAACAGCTGCCCCAGCAGGCCCTCCACGGGCCACAGCTGCCTTCAGGCCTCCACCTCCCCCGGTACGGGGTCCTTCATGGGCTCCAAGTGGATCTCTGCTCCTCCGTGGACCTCCATGGGCTGCAGGGGGACAACCTGCTCCACCGTAGTCTTCACCACAGGCTGCAGGGGAATCTTGGCCAGGAGCCACATTACTCCTCCCCCTCCTTCTTCACTGACCTTGGCGTCTGCAGCTGTTCCTCACAACAGGCAGGCAGATGCTTCTCAGGATCCTTTTTACGTCTTATTCACTTCTCATCTCCTCTCCACTTCTTGCAGCCAGGCCGGGCCAAGTTGGGCCCAGTCGGCTGCCTGGCGGGAGGCCAGAGGGTGAGGCCTGCAAGGCCCACAAGGCTCACACCTCCCCCTCTCTGCCCCCGCTCAACTGCTTCACATCTTCTCTCTTATTTTTCCTGTTTTCCCCTTCTTAAATACATTATCATAGAGGAATTATCATGGAACATTCTGCTACCAATCGGCTCGGCCTTGGCCAGCAGTGGGTCCGCCCTAGGCCTGGCCGAGTCCACTGAACAAAGGGGAGCGACTTCTAGCAGTTTCCTACAGAAGCTACCATCTTGTTTAGTGAGGCCCCCCCTCACTAAACAAAACCAGAACAAAAGTACATGTTGTTTAAGCAAACTTACCCTCTGTATGCAATGATAATGAGGAAATTCTAAGTAAATTGTTCTTCCTGTTAATTAATGAAATTAAAAAAAACCACAATAGATGAGGCAAAGTTTACATAAGTTTCAGTAAAAATTTTGTTATGATAGAACAAATAGTTTTCTGTGCAACATACTTATTTATATATTTTTGTTTAAACTGCAAATTATTGTGTTTTGATTTTCTGTAGGGAAATAATACATTCCTGGAACAGGTGGCCGAGAGATGTGGTAGATGTCCCATTCCTGGAAACATTCAAGGCGGGGTTGGATGGGGCTGTGAACAACCTGATCTGATTGGAGATCTCCCTGCTTCTTGCAGGGGAGTTGGACTAGATGATCTTTAAAGGTCCCTTCCAACCTAAACTATTCTATGATTTTATACTCTATAGCATGTTAAACTGATATATCAATTTAATCTTAAAAGTAGCAATGTCTTTGATTTGTCTCATATGGGACAATCTTTTGCATATGATATATTCCATTCTTAAATTCTGTAAAGAAAGCCAAAACTTTTTGGCTGAGCTGGATCCTGTTGGTATTTTAAGACTTGTCTATAATTTTTCATCTTTTTGGTCTACATTTTTAGACAGGTCATTTCTAACTTTCGAGTTTCACCACATTGATCATCTTCCTCATAAACCATGCTTTGGTGTGATGCCTCCAACAGATAAAACCTCAGGATATATTATCCATAGTAAGTGTCTTTGAATAGTAAAAACAACACAACAGATTTCCAAAAGAGCTCCATTTCAAACAGCTCCTACTTTAACCACATGTAATTAGAAGTGATATTGTCCAGCCTTTCTACTGGTATCTACTAAATGCTCTTTAGGGATCCAGACTGGCTGCATAGATTCAGCTGTAATGGCACAAAGGCAAAGACAGAAGTTGAAGAGGAATTATCTATTGTGCTTGATGTGGTATGTAAGCCAAAAAGTTGAACTGCTAAGAACTCACTTTGCTTACAGTGACAAATGTAATAAGCATGTAATAAGCATGTAAAAATCAGATCACAAGGACACAAAATACTTTGGAAAATCTGCCTATACATTACATATTGTGGTTTATTTTGTTACCCACTACATCAGAATTTCTGTTACAGTCTTCGTTAGCATAACGGTCTGCACAAATCCCTAAACATAACTTCTCTTCCATCTTGTTTGTTCTTTTCCTTTTGCTATTATGGTTTCATGAATACAATGTTTAATTATTCCATCCTCAAATGGCTTCTTCACAGCATGAAAAAAAAAAAATTCTCTCTACCAATCCTCAGTTCTTATTCTCCTTAATTATTTTCATTAGTTGCTTCTGCACTGTCATTTTCCTTTTTATCTTTCCATGCAAATGTATTGTGTTTTAGTCAATAAAAGCAACTTATATGTAATGTTTATCTTGTCAGTCTCCAATCCACTGTTTGTGATCATGGTGGATCACACTTTTATGACAGCAAATCAGGAGGCTAGATATCTTTGTGACCTCAAAATACATAGATAACATAATATCAACTTATACAAATGTATACTATTTATATACATATGCATATTGATTATTACAGATAAATATTAATTAAGGACTCAGTCCTGCCCTGTACCAAGTCCCAAGGCTTGCAAATCATTTGGGCAGTCCTATTAGCTGCCAGGGGACTAATCATATGGCAACACTGTGCTCAGACACAGTTAAAACTTTGCTATTGAAACTAATTTTCAACTTTGACAGAAACATCCATCTCCATTTCCTTTAGTATCATTGCATGTATTGTAAAAGGACTTGAAGGTCCAACAGATACAGGAGCCCTGTTAGTCAGGGCCCAGTGCAAAACACTATAATGTGAATCTATGTTTCACAGAGTGAAGAGGTTTGGCAGGAAGAATGGGAGGGAATGGAGTAGCTCACATAGGTGGTATGACATTCAAAATCACAGACCTGAGCAGGAGAGGGAGGTCTCTCCTTTCACAGTTGTACAGACTAACAGCAGATTTTTTTTTTCCTCCAAACAGGAGTTTTACTGTGGTTGCCTTGCATAGTATATAATACAAAAAGGAGAGAGGAAACAAAGGCAGTGCTTTCCTAGACTCACGGAAATCAAAGGAAAAATTCTCATTCATCTAACTAAAGCTGAGGTGTTTCCAAACTTTGTGCAGTATTTTTTGCTATAAGATATTATAATTACAGCAGATCTTAGAAAAATAGTAGCACATCATTATGCAGTACAAATTAATGGAGAATACAGGTAAGACCTGCATGGATGTTATAATAAATGATCAGTGCGTAAATATGTATTAAAATTTCGATGGACTTAAAATAAGCTAGTCCTGATTTATATCAATGGAAGGGAGGGATGAACATGGTCTTTGAATTACAATCCCAACTGTGAACAAAATGCTGTTGACTACTTTCTTGCTTTCTGTATTTTTCCTTTTGAAGTGCTCCACCATTATTAGTTTGGTTAATATTCCCCAAAATATCGCACATCAAAATAAAATGAGGTGGCTATAATATTATATTATTATAAACAACCAATACTATAACCATTCAAGCATATTAAACCCAATGTACTCCTATTAAAAAAAAAAAACCACAACAAAAACTATGAAAAAGAGAGCACAATATAAAATTTGCAAAATGTTGTAATAAATAAAGTTAAAGCTAAAAGGAAGAAAATACAAATGTATACTTTTTCATTTCTCACCACATTCATTAGGTATTATTTTTCTTTAGACCAACTTTAATTTGGAAACAACTGATCAGGCAATAAGGAGCCTCTACAGACTTTTGCAGTTAACAACCACACTTTAACAGCCTGATCTTGCCTGAGCCAAACACTCTCCTTTCTCTGAACCCTTAATCCTTCAAGAATAATTTCCAGCTCTGTCAGCCAGACCTTCTCATTTATTCTGGGATGGGATGGGATGTTTCCTCCATCCTCCACACTGCTTCCCTTTGTGTTGCTCTTTTTCTCCATGTCCAGCCTTACCTGCTGCTCTTTTCTCAATTACTGCTCTGCCTCAAGGAGCTCTCTACCATCCTTTGCTTTTGCTTTTTTGTCTTGCTCAAGTTTCAGTTTTCCTAAACACTCACTCTGTGCTGCACTTTGCCCTATCAACATTTCTTGAAGCTAGAGGAGACAGTTACACTCATATTTCTTTTGGCAATTTAGGCATCTAGTAACTTGTCTCTCATGCTACCCTTGATGAGTGCTGGCTTCCTTTCCTTTAATCAGTTCTCTATGTAATTATTTCTCTAATCATTTGTCTGATTACTATTCCCTCTCTAACAGCCATGATTGTTCCCATCATCTGACATTGACAGTCAGCCCCACCTTGCTCATACTAGGAACTTCCACTTTCCAGTTTTTTGACACTCACATACTGCTGCTGAAATCTGTATCAACCTCAGTATCTTGCACAAAGAGGCAGTATGGATTTGGACAGGTGGGGGGAGTCTGCTGAATCACTTCCGCTAGGAACACCGTCACCCATGCTCTTTTGCTGGCTGCAAAGGGCTAAAGGAAGAAGGTAAGAAAGGTAAACTACCCTTTGAAGTGCACCTTTTTATGCTTGATGTGGCAAAACTTTAGACCTACTTTTATTGATCACATTCTTTTGTATTCCTGACTTTTCTGCACATTAGCTCTGTCTGTACTGTTTTACGAGCTTATACTCATCAGATATAACCAGGTACAGAGAAACTGAAATCATTGATGTTTGTCCTTACCAGCAATTCCCCAGACTCAATGTCACATCATCTTCTGTCATTGATTTCCTTCTGCACGCCTCTTTTGCTAGATTGAAATGCTTCCACCCTGTCACATGCTGCATGCATGCTGGTGGTGGTGCCTAATGAGATCTTTTATCAAAGCAGAGATATTTTGTGATCTACCTTTGAAATTTCCTTCCCTGTTTTGCTGTCATCCTGAAATATCACTAGATTATAAATTCTTCAAGCTTTGTCCCTGGCTGGGAAGGTGGGCCAGACTAATGAAACCAGAGAGAGCTCTCAAAAAGTTGTACTTGGGAGATTTGGGCTTAGATTTTTGTTGAGTGTCACACAATACCAGTGAAGAATCTATACTCTCAGACAAATAAGCCTGTCCTCTCCCTGGTGCTGTTCCACACATGTCCCTCAAAGATTTCCAGATGAATTCAATTTACTTTCATATATTTGCTAGCTGACACTGGAACATTTATTGACTATTGCTTGGAAAAATATAATTGGACACTTTATAATCACTGACTCAAACTGGATCTTTGTGGGATTTACAGCTTAGATTTGACAAAAGGTAGGCAAATATAACATCAAAAATATAGAAACCACACATCCTCCTGTACAACAACGTCCTGCAAACCAGCTTTCTTAAAATCTTGCAGACTCATCGCTTCCTTCACTCTGCAAATAAGGTACAAGTGCTGATGCAATCAGCAAGCTGAAAGTAAAGTTGCATCTCATCCACTAGAGAAAAGACTGGAGATTTTCTCAAACTCAGTGGAGAACTAATGTAAAGAGTGCTTAAAACAAATGAAACAGAATTCAGTTTTTGACTGAACTGGCCTAGAACCATCTGCTCAGCTGGGAGATGCTCTGAAGAATTCTTCAACTGGGCAATTTGCAGCTGGTTAACCATGTCCTTTTTTTACCACTTCAATTAATAAGGACCTGAAAATGTGAGTATAGCTGATATCTGCACAGTCCAATCCACAAATGATCAGGCAGAGTGAGCCTGATTGTAAATTTTATATGCATTTTGTAACATTATTCAGCAGCAGAAAAAAAAAAACAACTTAATTTATATTTTACTTGTATTACTATGAATACTAATAAAATAACAATTAGGCCAACATTTTCAAGAAGTAATAATTCTAGCTCTTTGACATGATCCCATATGGCTCTTCTTGCATTCCTTAGCAGCTGTATACTTTCCTGTTTGATACCCATCTAGATACCTGGTTTGTAGAAAATAGGTTCTCGCCAGGTTAAGACGGGACCCTCTATAATGTCTAATTTTGTTAAAAAATCACTACTTGCTTCTGAGAATAGCTTCTATCTGCAGTTTAAACTCCCATAAGAATGTTTGTGCTATGAGCTTGAAAACGCTTCTGGAAAAAAAGCTGAGTTGTTTTAAGAGGGCAGACAATGAGCTGGTGCTGGATTTCACAGGTCCGGGTTTTCACAGGCAATCATTTCACTTTTCACACATAGCTTTCACTTTTTATTTATTTATTCCCCCCGCCCCCCCCGCCCCACCCCCTGCCTTAAGATCAAAACAATTATCTCTGAAAGCAATGACGGTGTCTATCCTTTTCTGAAAAACAGACAGATGCATCTTTTAGAGTTTGGATACGTGCCCACTTTATGTGCATACCAACACCAGGAAAAAAAAGAGCAACCATTTCTTTCACCCTTAGTTTTCCCTCATGGCAAAAGAATGATTTTCAAGCATTAAGCTGGAAATATATGGAGCTCAGAGGGCTAAGCAGAATCCAGGGAAGGAAGGAATTCAAATATTTATAGTCAGACATTTGGGCTGCTTTTTTTCCCTCTCCTCTTCACAGTGCACATATTTATGCTTCTAAATCCATACTTGGGGATTCAAGTAAAAGAACCTCAGTTTAGAGATAACAACAATTCACTTATACTGAAACACACTCGTTTGTGCTGAAAGTCTTTCAAAATCTAGACTTGCAGATTTTTAGTAGGTAAAACTGCCTCCCAAGGCTCTTTTGTGGATTAACAGCTAATGTTTTCAAAGAAGTAAGAAAACTGCAAAAATATTTAAATTATCATAATGCATGAAATTAGCCATGCTTTTTTTTTTTTTTGCTTATTAATAGGAGCTGTGTGTCAAGTACCTTGCACACTGCATTGAATATGAAACCCTTTCAGTTTACCTGTCATTAACATAATAGGAAAGTAGACAAAGTGAAGCATTGATATAACCTGCTATAATGGAGTGCTTCAAAAGATGTTCAAAATAGTTTTAAACAATTAGTCATCCTTCCTCATTCAAGCAGCAACCATCCAATCAAAACAAAATGCAAGCCATGAACAAAAGCAGACAGAGAGTGAGGAGGTAAAGGTCATGCAACATGGATCACTGGTTGTTCAAATTATTTTCAGGTAGTTTGGCAGATCTCCAGGGGTGCGATTCAACTTTGTGCAGGTTACAGAATGAAATCCATTTTTGATTCTAACAGAACAATTTCACAACATGATCTTCTACACTTAAAAAAAAAAAAAAGGCAAAACCCTTGAAATGATTTGATTGTTCATTTTGTAGAGGAGATTTCTTGAGCATATAGCAATTTTCTCCCTTATTCTTTGCAAAAAAAAAAAAAAAAAATTGAGACACAGCACTGGAAAGTTAGATCTAGGATTAATTGGGTAAGTGGGGAACTCTTGCTTTCCTATTAAACTTGTTGCTTTCTGATGGTATCATTGTGTTACTTATGTTCATCCCATTACTTTTTTTCTCTTGCTTTTGTCATTTGTACATTGTATTCCACCTGACACGTCCATATTTTATAACTTGTTTGCTTTTGTGAAAGAAGTAGATTTGTAAGAAAAATAATAAAATCAAAGCCTTAGCTTGCAAACTCTTCCTTTTATTTTTTATTTCCGCATGATCTACCATAATATGGCCCTGTTCTCTGACAGAGGATATGAAATTCAGCATACACAACAATGTAAAGTAGAAAAGCAACACATTGGTCACAGCAAAAACAAAGGACAAGTTAATGCATGTCCTTCACAAATCTGACTCTACCAGACAGAGAGATAAAGGCAGTAATAAGCCACATGAAATACAGAACAAATGAGTGCACTTTTTAATCTTTACAGAATATTGTCAGGCAACAAGGGGTATTTTTGGACTTCACTTTGACAGGTCTTGTTCCATATTTAGTGTCTAATCTCTGAGTACCAGCTTACAGTGCACAAGAACATCCTAGTAGAACCAGGATCCTGTCAGCTGAAGGATTGCTCTGGCCCTGTAGTCCATCACTGCAGTAAAAATAGCTAAAGTCTTAGCTTTGTCCATTCTGGTCGAACTTTCCATGACTGATAGATAAAATGGGCTCTTTCGGCATTTGGAAGTTGCTCCTCTTGTCAGGTCAAGACAGCCTAAGTTTGGTGAGCATGGTTCAAAGTGTATTTATGTAGTTAATTTTTTTTCAGCTGATTTGTAGCTGCAGGTGCCTGCTTAAGATAGCTATTAAGCATACTGCTTTGTTTTGCTACATTTTTAAGATCAGTGGCAGGTTGTCACAGCAATGGATGTGCTGGCTGTCACTAAAGTAAATGTTTAGGAAGGTGAAGAGTAACATTATTATGCACAGTAGCTGGTTAAAACCTTTGTAATCCTACAAATAATTTTATCCTGTAGAAATACCTTTGTTGCAAATTAAAGGCTAAATCCTCCTTGTCCTCTCATACTACAAGGAGAAATAAATTCATAGTGACTTCAAGTATTTCCAAACTTAAAGTCGGAGAAATACGAAAAAACTGGCATTTTCCACTTCTCTGGAAGCAGGTTCTTACAGCGTGGCACTCTCAGTCAGGATGTTATGGATTTGGGTGAGCTGGCAGGTACATGAAGAAGGCCAAGGCATGCTGCAATTACATTTCAGAATATCTTTGTATGCAAGACAGAAAGATTTAACTGCAGGTTGTTCCACACAATCCTGATACAGAAAAGCCTTCTTATACTGCAAAGCACTTAAGTGCTTTTTAAAACACAACATTCAATCCTGTTTTTTAAAAACATTCTTAGAACTCCAATGTAGTTTAACTGTGAGCCTGATATCTAGCACACATAACTAGAGCATTCCTGAAATGACGTCCTTGTAAATATGTTTTCGAGTCCCTTGCTGTTTGCCAGGAAAAGGGAATCAGCACAAAGAGAAAGTTCTGGAACAAAAAGAATAGGATGGAGTCCTGGCAGAAGAAGAAAAATGGGCTGGAAGTGGCTTCTGAGAATCATCAAAATAAACTGAGAAACCTAGTAATCGGTGCATATTTTTTAAAGTCATCTTTACAGCTACTTTGCTAGAAGCTGATTGTCAGAAGGGTTAGGTTTAATAGTTGTTTTTTTTTTTTTTGTACTCACTTAATCTGTCATTAAAATGAAACATACAGACTACACCTAATGGGTTTAACCTTCTGCATTTTGATGCTGTTTCATATTTCTTTGAAGATTATAATGTAATATTACTGTATTCTAATTCTGAGTTGTTTTGAACATTTACTGCTTATTGACAACTGCAATAATTTTCTGCCAAAGGAGAAGCAGATTAACTAATAACATATGATACTTTTATCTTGTGTTAAGTGCGGTATTTACAGTGGAAACATTTTGTTAAATATATTTAGTTGCAGATGACTTGCTTTCTCAGTCCACAAACAGCAGGCTTTTCAAAGATCAAGGGTTTTGCAGGTAGGATGCATGTTATCGGGTTGTATATTTTTGCCGATTTATGATTTTAGTGAACTTGTCCATAGCTAAGCTTTTGACTCTTTTTTGTAATGAATCAAAACATCTCTGGAGTGTGGATGATCATGCAATATTAATGAATACTGAGGGATAACATTACAGAACATTCTGCTTAATTTTGTTCATTTTGAAACAAAGCCCCTCTTATGTCTTTCTCCTGGCCTAATGACTGTCTCTCTTGATGTCCAGGCTGGATTCAGCCCTACCTCATTGCATGGGAGTCAATACCCTGAGCGCAGATCTCCTCCCATATTGCCTTTGCCCAAACATCTTCTCCCCTTTCCTGGGAACTCTCCAGGGCAGTTATGACACCAGAGGAAACCCTCTTCGTGTTATCCTGTGAAAGGATGCATGCTGCCATAGGATGTGTGTCATGGAACAAAGCCAGTGCAAACCGTGGCTACTCACAGATTATCCCTTCCTAGACTCTCTGCTCACATCTTTGCTCTGAAGGGAGTGGTGTTCTCTTCCTGTTGGGTAACATATTATTTTAGGCTCTTTATTCTGAGCTTCTCATGCTTAACCGTGCAACGTGCATGTGAACAATGAGCCATCATAAGTAGAAGCCTCTGAAGTGTCTATCTAAGCTTTGCAGTGAAAAGTATCACACATAGCACTGCATGAGAGAAAGATTCTAAACTACGGATAACAAGAGAACTGAATTTTAATTTATATGTAAAACAAAGAATGAAGTTTAAAAAAAAAATCAAACAGCTTTGGAAGAAAAATGGATAGGCACTTTTTTTCCTCCGTATATAGCTGCAGTGACATGGGTATTATATTTGAATAATAAAAGTAACTGAAGCATAAAATTAATAATTTTCCACTGACCTCCATATTGATTTAAAATTACTTTTCCTTGCAGACAGGTAAAGCTTTGTGTCAATTCTCATTTTCCTTAAGCGCTAGATAGTTATTCCAATCCAACATAACAGAAAGTGAACAAGAGTGTATTAATATCCCAGAAAGTCTCCAACACCCTTTTAAGCATAAGTTCAGGACTCAGGTGGAGGGCACATAAATGTAAATTTTCACAACATGACTCTCACATAGGAAATAAGTTATTGAAAAACAGTTATATATATATACATAAAATGCAGAAATTAGGTCCATTTTCAGACATCCTCACATCCCCCGTAAAGCATATATAATTTCTGAGTTGTAAAGCTTCTGTTGCTCTGCCTGATCTATCAGAAACTCATTATGCTTGATCTAGCTACCAACTAACTCATTTACTGAAAATATCTCAATGTTTTTCCACTTAATTTTTACATAGAGCTTAGAAAACAGACACATATGACTTCATATAACATCTGGAAATACTTGTTCAATTGTATTCATTTTTCCTATGCAGACTAGAAATTCTTACATGCTTACAACAATGAGTTGTAAGGATGAGTCAGTGACTCCTAATTTCCAAATGCTTTTATGCAACATATACTCAGGAAAGCCATTCATTATTCTATAAGAAAAACAGATCCATACAAAGGGCAATACGTTGTATCTTTATTTATGATAAATGCTTGGGTTCTTTAATGTCTTTATTTTGCTTGATTCAACATGGACTTCCACGGACTTCGCTTTCATTGTTGTAGTTCAGCCCCAACGGGGACCAGACTACGCAGTCTCTCTCTCACTCCCCCCACTCTCCGAGAGAATAGGAGGAGATTTGACAAACAAAAGAAAACCAGGAAAAAAAAACCCAAACACGCGGGTTGAGATTGAACAAAAAGTAAATTTAACAGTAATGACAGAAGAAAACAAGAAAGTGATGGAACACAAATACAGTATAATAGCTCACAACAGATCTCCACATCCAGTCTCTTCCAACTAGCAGGGCCTCCCTTCAGCACCCTCCTCACTTATATACTGAGCATGATGTCAGATGGGATGGAATAGCCCTTTGGCTAATTTGAGTAAATTAACCCCAGCTGTTAGCTAATTAGTTAACTATCCCAGCCATAGGGGCTACCAGCTTCAGTTCTCCACCCAGCTCAGGTAAATATTAACTCTATCCTGGCCAGAACCAGGACATTCATCAAAGTGAAAAAGTAAGAAAAACCACCAGAAAGATAAAAGACAGTAATTAAATAGCATTATTTACCAATCCCTTCTGTTATTTTCTTATGCTTTAGATTAGGATTCATTAGGTTGAAGTATAGTCTGTACATTCATTAGAAGCATTTGAGATTTAAAAATAAAGAAAAGAGACAGAAATAAAAGAAAAAGGTTGAAAAAGATACAGAATGCAAAGAAGATGATGATTAACTGATAGAGCTTTTATTGTAAAATAATGTGGGCACAACATAAAATATTATAATTGTCGAGAGGTACAAATAATTCATTAGGTTCTACAGTCTTATTCGTGTTATAAAGACAAAATTTTATTCATTCCAGTTTTGGTAGGTGCACTTTGCTAATCAACATGAAACTAGGGATTCTTAAATACAGATCCAAATTTATCACCAATCAAGTTATTCTGCCAGTGGAATCATGGGAGTGCTAATGTTAGTTCAGCCAAATCATTCTAATTAAAATTCAGACACTTAAAGAAGTCACTTAATCATCAAAGACTGTCAGTTCATTTCAAAACTACCTTGCTGCAGTAACAGTCATAGCCAAGGCTTATAACTCGCACAACCCAGAAGACCACCTCATATTAAAGTAAGAATGTGATATGCATGTAATAATTCTGATGCTAACCTAATTTCTCTGGAATAGCACAAGCAGTTTAAGGTCTTAAGCTATTTCCCTCAAAAGTTCAAAAAGTGGTAAAATTTCTACCTTACAAGCCAATTCAAAGCTGATTTTTTTCATTTTCCCTAAGGATATATCAATTTTCTTGATCATTAAATCTATGATTTTTCAAATAAACTTTTGAAAACACTCACTGCTAAGTTTTGATAATCAGTAAGATATAAAATTAAATGAAACTATATGAAAGTAGAACCTTGGTACACTTCTGCGACAGTGATGAGAGCTGTATCATACATAGACCTGTTCCTCCAAAAGTGCCTATCAGACTGACAATCAGGCCTTGGGATCTTACAGTGCTTTGAAAGATTAACCTTAAAGTTGTTTTTCTTTTTCACATTGGCATTTCAATTTGCAGTTTTAAAGGAAACAGCTACTTTAATACAAATGCATGTCCAGGCAGGACCCTTGTTAGAGCTAGATTGTGTATTTCACATTGATCCAGCCTAGTTTAAAGCCGAGAGATGGTCCAATGGTTGTCAATAGCTTGAACTGGTGGACAAGAAAATTTCCACTGAACTGAAGTATGCTTCCACATTAAGTTTTCAGATACAGCTTCCAAATTACTTAATTAGTACCTTTATAATTATTTTATCTAGTAATCTGAGTAGATGACTCTGCAGTATTATGTCTTCATTGGGTGTTAATGCCAAATCTTAGCTACATAAGATACACAATTTTGAAACAGTTTTAGAGGTGCACTCAAATTAGTAAGAGTTTGCATTGAAGCTTAATGAGTTAGCTGTTGTCATTGCACTGCTCTGAATGAACTATAGAAGCAGTATTTGCAATTGACATGTTTAGGCCTAAATGTTGTCTTTAACAAGCTGCTTATTCTATGTTTTATTTTCTTTTTTTGTTTTGTAACTGTGAGCTTTTTAGATCATGCAGTTTGATATTTTATACATATACCTTTTTTTTTTCTTACTAAGACAGTTAATAAAAATAATCTTTCAGTCAAACCTTGTTGTTTTTTATGGTAGCAGACTGTCCCCAGTTATTCAATCATTAATATGATGGCCTTGATGGGATGCCATAATGTACCAGAAAGGTGGATGGTATCAAAGAAAGGTGAGGTAAGCTTGAAAATTATAGTAACTCTTTATGCTTGTTTTGGCTGAGATAGAATAAATTTTCTTCATAGTAGCTAATATGGAGGTATGTTTTGGATTTGTGCTGAAAACAGTGTTGATAACACAGGGATGTTTTCATTATTGCTGAGCAGTGCTTACACAGAATCAAGGCCTTTTCTGCTTCTCACACCACCCCACCAGTGAGTAGGCTCAGGGTGCACAAGAAGCTGGGAGGGGACACAGCTGGGACAGCTGACCCCAGCGGATCAAAGGGATAGTCCATACCGTATGTTGTTTGCTCAGCATATAAAGCTGAGGGAAGAATGAGGAAAGGGAGGATATTTTCAGTGATGACGTTTGTCTTCCCAAGTAACCATTATGTGTGATGGAGCTCTGCTTTCCTGGAGATGGCTGAACACCTTCCTGCCGATGGGAAGTAGTCAATGAATTCCTTGTTATGCTTTGATTGCTCTGTTTGGCTTTTTCTTTACCTATTAAGCTGTCTTTATCTCAACCCCTGAGTTTGCTCACTTTTATGATTCTCTCCCCTAAACTAGAGGGGCCAGGAGAGCAAGTGAGTGACTGTGATGCTTAGTTGCTGGCTGGCATTAGACCACAACACTTTATAACAGTTTAACATATAAAATTATCTGAAGGATTGTATTTTTTATTTTTTTTTTCTGAACAGAATTTTAAACTTTCAGATGATATCTAAATTTTGAAATTCCAGAACTCCAAAATGAAAAATGGAATCACCTTTGAATTTGAGAAACTCCTGTATCTCTTTTTGTTATAAACAGAAACTTCAATGAAGACAAATGTTTCTTTAAGGATATGCATATGTTTTAAATTGACCCAGAGATGTTCACAGAAATGTTCCTGAAAGGCTGAGCCCTGCAGCTGCCTTATTTTGAAAAACATTTCCTTTAATCAGCAAATAACCAGGAATCTAATTTTCCTTCTGGATGAAAACATATGTGAAAAAAAATTCCACTACAGCAATAAACAGTTATGGAATACTAAAAAAAAAATAACAGTAGCAATGGCAATAGATTTAGTAAGAAACCAACCTTATAGTATCCAGGTAACGAACCTTGTGGAGTATTCCAGAGGATTTTTTCCACAATGCTTAGAAAAGAGAGCATATGGAGCAAAATCAGTGCAAAAACTAAAATGAATGAGCACAGAACGAGGACTAGAACATAGTTCTGTACTGCCTGCAAAAACATCCTACAAGGCAGAAAATGGTTTGAGAGACTGTCTGGTTACTGCCCAGTCTCCTCCTGGGTATTAGTGCTGGCCTAACCCTAGGGTGGATGCTGTGGAGGCAGCACACTGTCTCACTCTTGGTCCTCACTCCCACTAGCAGGCATGAGAAGCTTGTTTTAATTCCTTCGCTAGAGAACAGCACCAGAAACTGAACCCTTTTTATGTTCCTTCACTGCTTGGGACATACAGTAAGCACTAATCTGTAGGAAATTACTTTTAGTGCTAGAGAAACAAAAGCGTGCAAGGTAAACAATCAGACAAGCACTTTACTGTGTCCCAAGTGCAATAGTGTTGTAAGGTCCCTTCCCATTCAAACTCCTTTTCTTGAGTACTCTGGATAAAGAATGCAGGATGTTCTCTACTTGACTGGAGTCTTCTGTTGAATACAGAAAGAACAGGTAATGTTTCTTAGGACTGGTGAACACCTCAGGTTTGTTTTTTATGTATTACATATCTCTTTTTAAGGATTATAGTTTCAGACACCCGTAAACATTGGGGGAAAAAAAAAAAAAAGAAAATCCACAGCATGTGAATAATATAAATCTACACACAAGTAGAGCACAATACCCAGCTGAATCTAGATGCAACGAAATTGCAGGGAAAAAAAAAAAAGAAAATAAAGAGGAGAAACTTTATAAAAAATGTTCAGGTTCCATTAGAGAGAAGTAGAATGTAATCAATTAAAATATCCTTACTGTAGGATTTATATCTGTAATGTAAGTAGAATATTGATAAAAAAGATTTTGTCTAAATGTTTAACAATAAAATCTGAGAATCTTTGGAGTGCCCCCTGCATATGAACCTGCTTATATAAAACAAGAAAAAACCAACAATTTTATGGAAACAAAATTTTATTATCCCAGCAAGTGCCATGTGGATGCTATAAAAAACAACTGAAAATATAGCCTGATTTCAATGAAAATACAGTATTCCTGCTATATATGCTGCCCAGTTGCGCTAAACTGTTTTTCCACCTATTATAAACATTTAAAAGGATATCATCATTGCTAGGAAAAAAAAAACAACAGTCTTAAGTCAAGAAACATTCTGCAGTCTTTTTTTCTGCCTTGATTGTATATTACTCTAAAAGAATTGTTGCTTTCTATTTTACTTTATATTAAAGTTATTTAAGAAATGTTCCCAGTTCACTGTAAAGAGTCTATTTTAAATTGCAGTTATACTAAATCTAGGTTAAAAAAAAAGAAAAAAAATCTATGCTAAATGCCTTGTAGCCACAATGGCCTTGAACTATTTTGATTACCACAGACAGAAATCATGCTTTAAAATATTTTAAAGCTTAAAATTATACTGCATTTAAGGGTAAAATCGTCCTGGATAATTTTATACACACTCACTTTAATGATTAATGAAACTCCAGAATTAAATTGATAGTTGAAATATAAGGAAAATTACTAATTGCAATTTTATAGAATATTTTAGATGCTAACTTATAGTATTTTGGCTGGATTATCACAGCAGATGGTTGTAATTATATTTTTTGCATCTTGATTGTTTTTATGTCTTTCTCTCTAGAATTGTGCCTTTCACAGGGAAAACAATGTTACAAGCATCTGACTACCTAGGCCATGCACATACTCTATTTTAAGCTTCAGAGCAGCAGTTAAAGTGCTCAGACAAATGAGCTATAGGAGAAATTCAAGCCCAAATAATGTTGGAATGAGTGGAGATCAGCAGAGCAGGTCTGGGAGAACAGATCTTAGGGCTTTTTACAACTGTTTCTCCTCCAGCTGTCTCAGCAAGACAAGGGGAATGCCATCTTCATATTTGCCATACTCTGAATCAGATCTGTGCCAAGTCTGAAGACAAAGGCGTCTTGTATCCCCTTAATCCTAGCATGCTTTGTGACCTTATTCACCTCTGCATATTTTTAGCTACAAGTCGTCTAGTGACTTGTCAAGTCATCACCAGATGACCTATAAACCCTTTTTACTCTTAGATTTTTATAATTGTTCTTGAAAGTTAAGCCAAAGTAAATGTCTCAGTACTTTGGCTAATATATTGACTAGGAAGTAATCAGAATCCTTTATCTAAGATAGAATGGCAAATGGTAGGAGTATAGTAAAGTACACTGGATATAGCAGTCCTCAGGGAAGAAAATAAGTTATTTAATCAGTTATTTAATTTTTGTTTTTTCTTAGGATTCTTCAAATTCAGCACAAATTCAGCTGAAGTAGATATTTTTTACACTCTCTTCAGTGTGTAAAATCCAATCAAATCCAATCAAATTTTCTGCAAAGTTTTAATTCTTTTTTTTTTTAAATAAGTAAACAGATTACCTGTTTTTTGTTCAAGTACAATCTTAATATTTACTATAAGAACCCTGGGAACCCTTGCTAGGGATAGCAGCAGCAACGCAGATGTGGTGAGTTGACCTCGGCTGGATGCTTGGTACCTACAAAGCCACTCCATCACTACCTTCCTCAGCAGGATGGAGAGGGAGAAAATAAGATGAAAAAAAAATCTTACGGGTCAAAATAAAGGCAGTTTAATAAAGCAAAAGTAAAGGCTGTGCATGGAAGCAAAGGAAAACAAAATATTTATTCTCTACTCCCCAGTCACTTCCCAGGAAGTAGGGTTTCAGTACGCTAGCAGTTGCTCAGAAAGACAAATGTTGTAGTAACGAATGCCCCCTTCCACCCCTTTCTCTTCAGTTTTATTCCTCAGTAGACGTCATATGGTATGAAATATCCCTTTGGTCAGTTTGGGTCAGCTGTCTTGACTATGTCCCCTCCCAAATCTTGTCCACTCCCAGTCTACCATCTTAGGGGAGAATGTTGGAGAGACAGTCTTGATGTTATGCGATCATAGCTCAGCAGTAGCCAAACACTGGTGTGTTATCAACACCTTTCTGGTTACCAATAGAAGGCACAGCACTATGAGAGCTGCTAAGGGGAACATGAACTCCATCTCAGTCATACCCAATACAACAGGTTTTTAACAGGTCTTTCTAAAAGCATATAATTTTTACTACATAATAACACTGAGTTGTAATAGAAATTTTCCAGGCTTTAATAGGTACAAGAATAGAATTCAGAGACACTGCTGATCTTCCAACTTTCTATAATATTGTAGGTATACCCTCAGGTTACAGATAAAATACATGTTGTTTTGCATAGCACAGAGCAAATAGCTATATACACACCAATGAAGACTACATCCTCACTTACTTAGATAGATTTTGGAGCAGTTGTAAATGCTTTAATATCCCAAACAATGGCATTTGTTAAAAATACCTTCTTAAAATAAGTACATAATTTTATCGATATAATATATGTAGTTTAATTTATACATATACATAAAAATAAATATGTACACACAAACATACACACATCTTTTATAGGAAATCTATACATACAAATAGTCTTATATGCTTATGCACATGCAGGTGTATGTGTGCATTTGTGTGTGTATATATATATACACACATATATATGTAAAAAAACCCCAAATTATTATGCTCACATAAGACAGAAGCATAAAAAAAAATGTTTATGACAACTATGAAGACAGTTTGGTAATTTGAGAGCGTTTCCTGCTCAAATGCCACATCTATGTCAATTTTTTAACACAGTCAGTATGATTGTGTGTGTCTGTGTGTCTATATATGTATGTACATATGTAAATGCTCTTTTTACATTTAGTTATGTAAAATTGTTCTTGAAGCTTGAGCCAATGCCTGATTGCTCAATATTTTGGCAGATATATTGCACGTAAACTATCATCAGAGCAGTAAAATTATACTGAAATTGTTGTTGTACCTGTCATAGCTGGTTTATTGTTTCTACTATTACTGCAGATGATTGAACATCTTGCCGGTTCAATAGTCAAAACTCCTCTTCAATTGCTCAAAAATGATCTGGAGACACAAAGACAACAGTACAATACTTTCCTTTCGCTATTTCCACTCTCTTACTGGAGAACCTCCTTTTGACTTTTCCAGAAATTAATCTCTTGCAGGTGCTCTCATTGTAGACAATTCCTGCTAATTACCTCTGTTAAACAAACACACAAAACTATCCATGACATAACCAACCTCCCATAGGTCCATTATCTCCCTTGTAAGAATTTCTTTACTAGGTTCATATCTCATTCGATATTTTCCTCTCTTCAGTGTAGTGATGGCATTGGAAAAAAAAAAAACAACCCCACACTAGTGTCTCTAAACATTCAAATGTACTTTGAGGACACTTAGTACATCTTTATTTACATTGCTATTACTATAATTTGGGAATTTATCCATTATGCTTCAATATAGTTTCTGTGTATAATATTTGATGTATTTTCTTGACAAATTAAATGGGCCTTTGTTGTTATAAAATCCACATTTTTTTTTCAACTTAAAAGTTGTAAAAAACCTAGAGGTGAGACTTCCTTTTAAATATCAGCAAGTAAAGCTTTCTCTGGTCATTAGATTCACTGACTAGTTGCACAATCTTTTGCCAGCATTTAACTGAATAATTTCCCTGGGAAAAATGCATTAACATTTTAAACTGTTCTGTAAAGGAATGTTCCCCTAAACCCTCTAGTTACTGTCTTCTGAATATGCACTGTGCTCTTCATCTCTAAATGCTAAGGAATAGCGAAAATTAGTTACGATTGCTGTCAAAGAGTTTTCCCAGTAGCTCAATGTTAGAAGGTTATTGTTAACAGTTATTTGGTCATTAATTGCTTAAGATTGTTAATGATTTTATGATGTTCTAATTCAGTGAGATTTAGAATATTCATCAACAGCAGAAGAAAAATATCTTAGCTTCCTTTTTCTCAAGTTTCGTGCAATTTAAGTGGGTAACTGAACTGAATTAATCTTACTTCACCATGGATTTCTAAAATCAGTATGAACAAAACTTGCCAGTTGTGAACAAGTAAAAACCACAACTGTGAGTCCAGTCTGTACAGCTGCATACAGACAGTGCAGGTTTCTGTGCTGCAAGCTCCCTCTTCAATAGGGCTTTTTGAAAGACTTGCTGTGCTTCTGAACTTCCCATGTTCAGGGTGACTTGAACTTTTCCTTTTTCTCACATTCCATGCTCACTGTTGTAAAAATTCACATAGATGTGGCATGATGAGCAAGCAAGGCTTTAAAATCAACAGTTAAGCTAATTTTGTGGCTCTTGGATACTCCTGCCCAATGCCAGTATAAATATTTGATATTGTATGAAATCATAAAAATTAGGAACATAACATCAGTTTAAGTGCAGAAAAATGTGTTTATATACACCAAGGTCTAATTCAAATGCTATATTGACTGATTTTCTGATATTTGAAGTGGAATTGTAAATAATTAATTATACACAAAACTGGAGATTGTGTTAGCCTGCATTTCAAAATCAAATTGACCATCTTCTCTCTTCAGAGTAAAGACATGACAAAAGTGGATTGATAGACTGTTGCACAGAATTTCTGATCATATTCCTGCAGTTAAGTGAATGACTAACAAGCCGTAAGATTGAATATGTGACTCTCATAATTTTATGGCAATAACCCTCTGAAGAAAACCCTTGAGGGATTGTTCTTACTCATTAACAAGCATCTACTATATGACAATCAGTTTAGTATTTATAGGAAATTCACATTTCCAAGCCCAAGGTGTATCTTGTAGTTTCAAAACTTGTTAGAAAATTAATATTTAAGACAGAATGCTAATTTATATACAGTATTGTCACTTTATCTAGTATGGTGCTTGTGTAGTTGACTTTCCACTGTCAAAATTTTCAAGAACTGAGTACTTTCCACACTTGGCCAAGAATATTAACGGAGAACATACTTCAGTATCTAAAAAAAAGGAACATCTCTCTTTTCTTTTTAAGAGAAAAGTCATAATATTTTACAGTGAAAAACTTTGTGAATTTAACCTGTATTTTTTTCTCACAGATATATTACCATTTTCTATAATGCATTTGTTAAATTCACTGTATATAGTTTTGGTGAGCTTTTTAAATATTTATTTACTCCCTAAATATCATTAGAGTGGATAGTTTCTGTAAATCAACTTGATAACGAAAATAAATGTTTAAAATATAGATGGAGACAGAGAATCTTTCCTGAGAAAATAACACTTGAGAAAGAGGCTTCAGAAAACTTAGTGAAGGAAGCATAGACTGTTACAAGCACTCTTTCATTTCTCTGGCTTTGCTAGAGTCAACATTCCTATTTAAAAAAGGATTATTTCAGATGTTATTGACTGTGTTCATTGGTGACATTAAACTTTTACACATCTCATTCAAGAAACACTAAAAATGGGACAATCAAATCCTCCCTGTGTAGCAGACTTAATTGCCCAGGCAAAGGAATGAGTGAATTTGCACAATTTGTTCTTGCTTTGGTTTTTGTTTTATCTTGTTTTGGAGTTTTTGAGGGGATGATGGAAAGGGAGAAACTATCTCTCTTCAATATACAGCACCCATCACTCATGCAGATTGTTACCTGTGCTGTGAGAACTTGTCCATGGAAAGTTAAAATTGGAAATAAAATTTGATTACTAAAGAGTTAATAGAAAGCAAACATAACAAACTGGTTGCTCAGCTCATAATTTGGTTTAAATTTTGAGTTGTCAAATAAAATTTCAGTTTTTCATGTTCTAGGAAACAAAATACACATTTCAGTTCTCAGTTGTGCAGAATATCTATTCATCCCAACAAAATGGAGAGGGGGGGAGGTGGTGTTTCAGTTTCAAAATGTTATATTTTTCTTCTTTTTTTTTAGTAGGAAGTATGAATGTGGATTTTTGTGGGAAGTATGAATGGCTGAAGTCCCGACACAGATGTCAAGTGTCTTTATACTCTCAAGTTCCTATTCCAAATGTGAACCTACTATTACATTATGTTTATTTTCATAAGTAGAGAAAAAAAAAATCTCTGAGTTTTAGTCTTTGAGATGACCGAAATATTTTAAGGAAATGTACCAGAAAAATCCATGCTCAGGTAAACACATAGCTTGAAAATTTTGATTAACAGATTCTAATACTGGAAAGCATTGGACAAACTCATTAACAGGTGGATGTACTTACAACTTAAACAATAATCATTTTATATTAAGTTTAATTCAATCAATTTATTTTAAAAATAATAAAATAAACCTTTTTATAAATCCCTAAACTTAAACTAGAAGACTAAAATGAAATATACACTTTAAACAAGACAATATAATTAATTTGTAAGTCTTTAATTCTATATTAATTCTATTTCTGTCTCCATAAATCTTCTTAACCTGGTTCATATATGCCTGTAATTGTTTTCAGACAATTTAGAAAATTGTAGTCAGAATAAATCAAATACTATTGTAATTCTGTTTCCTGAATGTAGAAAATAATACATTTGAATTGCTAAATATTTGGTTTTATATAAAGTGTATTTAATTTCTGCCTTTATAAATTTAGTGTTGGCTTATTAGCAAACATATATAAAAGTTTCATCTCTAACCAGGTGGATTACAGACAGTAATCAATCATATCCATTCCAAACCTTCCCAGATATCACAATGCCTTACCATGGTACATTGTTGCTCAGTACTTTATGTTTTCCAAAGTTTTCCAAATTGTGTATGAAAATGGCTGTTCTTATAAATTTGCATGAAAGATCAAAAGCATCAAGATTAGGTTTGAAAAATAATATACCTAAAGAAAATAACTTTTTCTGCTCTATTTCCCTCAATTTTTGTTCACTTCCTACATTATACAAGAAATTGACCTTGTGTTTCTTACTTTCTCAAGAAAAAAAAGTAGACTATTCTACCATATCTAAACCAGATATAATAATTTATAATCTATCTGTGATGATGAACAAATCTGTGGTCTGATTATTAAGATAAATATAATCACTATGCCAGCATAATTATTTCGTATCTTGCCATTCTTTTAAAATCTATGAATATAGCTATCACTTACATAAATATGTACACTAGAAGCTGTGCAGTTAAAAATTCATGTAGTGCTAATACATCCCAAATCTGTGAAATACACTGGTATGAATCAAAGAATGCATCTATGTTAAAAGTGTACAGCATACTTTGAAGGCAATTTTGAGTAAATTTTTTTTTTTGAGCAAAAATCACTTAGGTGAAAGTTCAAAGAGGAGTCATATAATTCTGGTAAACCTATGCTATCAGTTGGAATGAACAAGCAGTGTCTTTAATACTTGAGTATCTTACCTCTTACATAATGCTTAAAACTTTTACTCGTCTGAATATTCAAAGTAGAATAAAAAAATTCCAAGTGTTAAATTATTTTGCTGCAGAAATTTTATAAATAAAAGAAAATATTAAGTCCCTTTTGTTGACTGATTAGCTCAAAAAGCACTTTTTTTTTTTTTTTGGTTGTGATATAATTCTATGGTGATAATCACAGGAACATAGACTTGATAAAATAAAATATTCCAGAGACTCTTGTGAGCATGAAGGACTCAGGTTTTTTTAAACCCTGATGTGTACAATTTACATACTGAGACATATCCTTACAGCCACTTTTTTTTTTTTGTTTGGGTTTTAGGTAAGTGGGTTTTCTGTTTGTAACATAATAGTGTCTTAATTACATGCAGAAACAAAATGCAAGTGTTTCAAATTTTGGTTTGTGTTTGAGTTGCATGTTAAGACCTCTTAAAGAGTTAATTCCAATTCTTTTATCACAATAATCTACTCTGCAACAGCATCCTCATTAGATTGCATTGTCCTCCACTGGCAGAGAAACAGGAAGCTCTGTTACCTGAGAGAATACCCTTACCTCATTGGCTGGTCCTTTCATTTCTCTTGGCAGTGGCAATATTGGCCACCTTCAACCTATTAAGACTGCAATACTCTGCTCATATCTAACACTTACAATAAAATATATAATGGTGCCTAGAGAGGGAAATGATGTTAAAATCCCCAGAAAATTAATGGGAAATCCCACAAAGCTTTAGCTTTGTGAGGCCAGAGGTAGTAAAGAGAAAGAAAATGGCACTGGCTTCTCTAAACAGGGCTTAAGTTCACCAAGAAAAATGCATAGGAAATGTGGATAGGACCACCATGAAGGTGTCTCCGGTCCTCATGAGCTTCCTCTGTGCATGCTAAGTCTGTGTTAAAGATAAGTGCTACTTGGAGCCTATGGTGGCATCTTTGCAAGACGTGTAGTACAGAAGTGTTAACATGAATTCCTATATGAAACTCAAGGTGCTTATATTTCATGCTAACTAACGTAAAGTTGCAGTGTGAGGATGGCACGAAATGAAACCTGAATAGGAGGTGTATCTTTGCATCTTTCTGTTAACTACCAACTGAGTAGCTGGCACCATACCCTAAATTTGAAGCTCAGAGAAACAGAGAAGCTGGGAAAGACCCTAGAAAGAGTGGACATGTCTGAAACAAAAAGGCCAATATTATTCTCTTGCCTCTGGGTTACACGTTAGCATGAATGAGGGAAAACTGGAGGCATCTTCTTCTCTCCATGTATGCTGTTCTGTTATAATTTCCCAGAAAGCTGAAGATGTCTGTGGGGCTCCTGTGCTCAGCTGAGCAGGTATTTCTGAATGTGTCCCTCTGAACACGGAAGATCCCAGTGGGAGAAAGGATCTCCGAATAAAAAAAAAAAATCTGTGGCAGCAATGAAAGGGAAGATCAAAATTGTTTTGCGTCAAAGGTAATAGTCTCCCTGTTGAGAGGGGGGAGAGGCACTAGGATTTGTAAAGACCACTTGAAAAATACTAATATTTTCTAGAGTACTTAGTGTAGTATTACAGAAAAGACCAGTCTTTGTTGGTTTGGTGTACCTGAGAGCAACTCTTAGTGGATCATCAGGAGATTTGTGTACATTGCAATAGCAACATAAGATGATGACAGCAATAAGACTACCTTTGAACTTGAGCATTCTGGTTACCTTCAGCTACATATTTCAGTATGGAATACATTTTGGGTTGCAAGGAAGTTTTTCAAAACCATAGCATTTAGAAAATGAGTCTACAGTATCCCTCAAAAGCTCTTTTTTGCCTTGGGAAATTGGTTTCCTAAGCTCTACAATGAGCTGACAGGAATGATGAGTACAAAGTAGATTAGAAGATTCTGTCTCTAAGGAGTATTTTCTGCCCAGACCTTTTCATAGGGAATTTACATGGTAAGTAGAAGTTACAGAGAAGCTTGGTTAATGTCCTTGGAGACCAGGAGTCAGGAGCCACCATTCCATTTACATAATATTTCCTCCCAGTGGAATATGTGTTGATTTATAGAAAGCACTTAAAATAAATTGTTCGGATCTACTTCAACCATATAATCTCTCTGATATAGAGCTTGCTTTAAATCTCTCTCTTGTCCCATTCTGAATGACCTTATATTCATAAAAGTGTTTAAAGGTTTTAAATTTAAGATGCAACAATAGCCACCTGATGAGTTTTGAACAGAATCTAATGAGTTGAGTCTGAGCAATTGCAAGGAAGATCCAGAGCCTCTGAATCAGATTTCTAATATTTAGTGCACTCATAATTCCTGCCTCTTATTTTAATGAAGGTGGCAATATTAATTGAACCAGGCTCATTAGAGAATGAACTTATAGCACTTCTATCACTTAGTACTGTACAGAAAGAGCAATCATTGTCTTGGTGCACCTACACTCTTTTCATTCCAGCAAGATTAATTACTCTGAGATTAATATAATTAAAATGTGCAGTATATATTTTACTATGGATAATAAAATAATAAAAAAATATATCCTCCCTATGACATGGAACTTGCACCACACTGAAAAAGCAACCTTAAAACCTAAAATAAGCTTCTCTGTAACTGATTCAAATCAGTCTTAATATTTACATATCAAGTAGGTCTTAGAGACTGTATCTGCAAGTGCGATGTATACATATATATATCTTTTTCTTTTTTTTCTATAGAGAAGTATACAGTATCAGGTATAGTAATTAATTGATAAGTAAGATCCTCCCTTAAAAGACTGTGGTTAATTTAATGAGGAATCCTTCTCTGGATTTCTACTGGAGTAGAGCTGATTACTATGTGGATGTTAGCATGGTGTTTGTACTTGTTACCATTTTAGTTCTATACTTAATGCTCTTCTAACTTGCTTTCAAAGTAAAAACTCTATACTGACAATACATTAATAATTTTCCAAAAGTTTGCACCCAGTATTGTGTACACATTCTTTAAGATGACCTGGATTACAAATGCTGAATATTTTAACAAAGCAACTGAGCTCCTATGTCATTAACTCACTGGTATACTGACTATTCTTGAGCTCTGCAGGTCCCCGGCCTCTGTGCTCATCCATAGTAGTATCAGAAAGGAAAGCATTTCTCTCTACTAGGAAAGGGAAGAACAGCTTGTCAGATACTGTGGTGATTTTTTTCTTCCTCTCTTTCCTTTTTACAGAGCTACTGTAGTTCCTGGTATCTAAGGGAAAAGGTTTCTCTTTACAGATAGTTATAGCAGTATTAGAAACAACTACCTCATGGAGAATTGTAATAAGTTTTTTCAGCATTCCAACCTCACAACAAGTTTTTTGAACACTTCACTTTCAAGCTCCAGGGGTTTATTTCTTTTTCTCAATTTGAATTCTTGAGAGAATGCAAAACAGGGGAACTACAGCTGGTCTTGCTTAGACTGCAGAATTATTCAATTAACAAGTTAAAAATTAAGATTCAGTATCAAAATGCTTCTCATATACATGCTGTACTTCCCCCTCTCTCCACCATCCCCTGAGCAAATTCATTTTGATTTATAAACCAATCAGTCATGCATTTTGAAAGTACAACAGATATGTATTGAAAAACACCAGTCTATTTTTAAAGATATAGATTCCAAAAGAATTCTCTATGCTTAAATGATGACTCCAATTCCACTGGTAACATCTTTAGGACTAGAATGAATTTTTGATGTATATTCACTATTCTGAGTATTCATAGTGAAATTCTTCTGTAAGCTTTACAATAGTAAATGCACAGAAGGGCAGCGTAAAACCTCAGGTTCACTTAATAGTTTCTTGGGCTCTCTATTCTGTATGCACATGCTTTACCTTTCTGGTTTTCCTTTGGAATTTGAAAGCTTTTTGTGTCGTGCAGAATTCAAGAAATTATATTATGCCATGTGTATGAAAAGCATATAAAGGAAAAAAACCATATATGTATATATGCTTATGATAAGAGACGTCTAACCATTACTGAATAGAAATTTGGAAGCAAAGTATTTGAATAAATATTGCTAATCTAAATGCACATACACAGAACTTAAATACTTGAAAATCCAATTGCAGCTGAAGGATCACCATAGCACACTAGGAAAATCTGATACATTTTAACTTATGAAAATAAATTTAAACATAATAAATGTGCTTGCATAGCTAACCAGATTAGCTTTCCCCAAGGAGAAAGGAAAGAAACAGACTTAAGCTTTCATCCTCAAAGGGGTAAATGCGAGTATTGAAATATTTAAGTAGCTTAGGGAATTACAGTAAGAAAACCATACCAAAATATATCAAGTGAATGTAAAACTAAACACATCTCATAATAATGGCTTACACTTTCTTTTTTCCTTCCTCACATTCATATTGTGTAACGAATTAAAAATAAGAAAAATATTTTATTTGTATGTATAGAACAGATAATCAAGCTGCAGAAGTCAACACTAGTATGTAGTATTAAGTCAAACACAGAAATAGTAATAAGAAGAAAAATCTCCATCTATAACATGTTCTGCTTTTTCCTAACGTGTTAGGAAAAAAATTATCAGATGACACGCTGAAGGACAAAAGTCATCCAGAAACACAGGACCTACATTGGCAAGTTGCTGCATAAGTATTTGTTACAGGTGAGCTACAGCAGTGGCTGTAGAGTTCTTATTTGCTCTTCAGAGCAGAGGAAAACTGCAAAAGGCTGTTCTATATTCAATATATATTGCAAATGTAAACCTTGATAATTTTTTTGTCTGGTTGCATGCAAACCTGCCCCATTAGATCTACGTTTCAAAAATGTTCATATGCATAAGCACTTTCAAAGTAATTATATCAATGGTTTCATAAAGAAAAATTAGCACATGGAAACCTGATATGAAGAAGATGAGTTAGTATGTTGACAGGGTAATCCTTCTTATATTTCTCCAGACAAACCTGAAATAAATAAACTACTATGAGTTCTTAAGTGGGAAGGAAAACAAAGCCAGTCCAGCTGAGACGTTATCATGCAAGACCGGAAGTAAGAGAAAAAGAGAAAAGATTTCCAAGGAAGGCTTTGACACAAAACTAGTAACCAGAAAACAAAAGAACAAGATCAATGGATTAAGAGTACTTTTTGCATTAATTTCTTTTGAATCTTTGTTATTGTTAATCCTTATATTAAGAGTGAGGTATTCTCTTTGCACAATGTCAAACAACCATGCTAAGATACAAAATAAAAACCTATGTGTTTTTCATTATTCCTTTTTCATCATCGTTAAAACACTGCTGTATAGTATCTGCTCTATCAGTAAGGGTTATACAAGATTTAAAAATATATGCTTTTTCTGATATCTTTGAATTCATGCATTTCTTCTTTTTTTTTTTTTTTTTTTTTTTTAATGGCAATAGCAGGAATCTAACCTGGAATTTCAAAGTCAAGCCATGATTATTTCTTGTTGTCAGGTGCGTTCATACCTAGGTTTTTATTTCATGGAAATGTAGCACAGTTGTGATTTTAAAAACAACGACAGTTGAAGCAGCTTCTGACACATACAATGCAATTTCCCTTATGCTTCTTTTAGCCTTTTAATAGCTAAATGAGCTTGAAACAAAATGTTATCTTTACCTTTTAACCATAAGGTAAAATAAAAAGAGCTAATAACGACTACTGCTAAACTGAGGGCACTGCGAATGAGGCATTCGGTTATGCAATGGCCCAGCTCTGATGTGGCACAGGTATATGCCCTTTGCTCAGGCTGCCGAAGAAACTCATAGATTGGGACAAAGAGATGTAAGAAAGCCTGCAGAGCAGAGCAATGCAAGTTATGATTGCAGAGTTACAGGCAGAGGTAGAACCATGAAGATGGAGACTGCTAATAATTCAAAAGTTCAAGGAAAAAAAAGCACCAATATGGAAAAGTACAAAGTCTTAAACAGGGAGGGAAAAAAAAAAAAAGAATATGCAATATGCGGGCCTGTTGATTGCACTGGATTCAGTGGATACTGACAATTTACTGATGCTACAGGTCTGCCCCTGGGAGCAGTGGAGGCTAACTCTTCTTTTCCTGGTTCATACCTGCCTGACTAGTAAAGACTCTACGGTTGTCCTGATAAGAGACAAAAAGGTCTTAACAAGAAGGTGAGAAAGCTAATCACTACGTAATCAATCAGTTAAACCCTAGGTGTCTTATATGTGTACAAGCCACAAAATAACTGCTTTATACTTTTAACCCTTCAATTTAGAGACTTTTCATTACAGTTCTAGATGGCTATAGCCATCTGAAGCCTGCCAGACAGAACTTCAATGCAGTAACAGAAATGAAAAAAAGAAAAAATTGCAAAGAACAATGAACCCTCAGAGCAGTTCTCTCAGTGAGACATGCTGTTTTCAGCCTGACCTCCAGTTAGAAAACTGACATTTGAAATTGCTTCTTTTTAAACCGAGATGGTGCTTGTGAGTGGCTTGTGACGATGCCACAGGTGCAGTGCACATGACTGTTAGAAAGAGAAACAGTTCATAAGAAGCTCTTGCAGACTCAGAAGTAGCGTGCACGATACATACTGAAGGACTATAATGTAAGCACTTATCTCGCTACTACAAAGACACCAGATCAACAAGTTTGTACTGAACAACTTGACTGAATATGGAAATTTTCCATTAACATGGAATGTGATAGTGAACGTTCACAATATCTGCAGAAATATTTGAGCCTTTCTAAAAATTCTAGTGATTTTTCAGCAGTTTCTTTCCTTTGAAAATTCCTAACATGATTTTTTTTTACTGTGGAAGCTTTCTCATACTTATATGCATAAATAATTTTTATTTTTATATGCTTTAACCACTTATTGTTTATTATGTTGCATTCTGGAAATTCTTGTGTTATCTTTCACTGGAGAGAGACACTTTTGTTTATGCTTGTCAAACAAATGCATTTCACTCCGGCTGCTTCTCAGCACTTCTTGGCCATCCATTTCTTAATGCTAAGTAATCCTCCAGAGCCAATATTCTCTGCCAGCACTCTGCCATTTTTTATAATCTGACCATACTTTAAATCTTGCACCATTATGTACTAATTCCTTCATTCAAATAATTAGTAAGAGCAAGAGAGTGATTTTTTAATATATAAGGTCATAAAGGTACACAATCAATGTATTACTATTTTATTAAAACAGAAGATCTCAAATATGTTGGGGTTTGGTTTTTTTGTTTTTTTTTTCTTGCTAAGTGTCAGTATGGGTGATAGTAGTTTTGGATAGCAATACAAGCAGCAATTTTGTTATGCTATACAGCCTTCCTGATCTTCAGGAAAAAAATTGTGTACCACTAATGGCATGAATATAAAAAATTGGAACTGCTGTATTAACTTGCTCACCCCTAATCCTTTTTTACATTTACTTAGGTGTCGTAGTTCAGTCCCGATCGGGACCAGACTACGCAGTCTCTCTCTCGCTCCCCCCACCCTCCGAGACAATAGGAGGAGATGATATAAGGAAAACGGCTCAAGGTTTGAGATAAGGACGGGGAGAAATCCTTAAAGTTACCGTTACGGGCAAAACAGACTCGACTTGGGGAAAAACACTCATTTATTTCTAAAATTAGCAGGAGAATGAGACAGGGAACAAGATAACCTCCCCCCACCCCTCCCTCTTCCCGGGCTTAACATTATCTCTACTACCTCCCCTCCCGGGGCGGGGGGGGAAGGAATGGGGGTCGTGGTCAGTTCATCACGCGTTGTTTTACGCCGCTGTCTCATCATCGGGGGAAGAACTCCTCACATTCCTCCTCTGCTCCATTCTGGGGTCCCTCCCACAGGCCACAGTCCTCCGTGAAACTGCTCCGGCGTGGGTCATCTCTTCCACGGGGTGCAGTCCCTCTAGAACAGCTGTCCCAGCAGGCCCTCCACGGGCCACAGCTGCCTTTAGGCTTCCACCTGCTCCGGCGTGGGGTCCTCCACGGGCTGCAGGTGGATCTCTGCCCCTCCGTGGACCTCCATGGGCTGCAGGGGGACAACCTGCTCCACCATGGTCTTCACCACGAGTTGCAGAGGAATCTTGGCCAGGAGCCGCGTTACTCCTCCCTGTCCTTCTGAACTGACCTTGGTGTCTGCATCCGTTCCTCACAACAGGCTGGCAGACACCTCTCAGGATCCTTTTTACATCTTATTCACTTCTCATCTTCTCTCCATTTCTTGCAGCCAGGCCGGGCCGAGTTGGGCCCAGTCTGCTGCCCGGCGGGAGGCCAGAGGGTGAGGCCTGCAAGGCCCACGAGGCTCGCGCCTCCCCCTCTCTGCCCCCAGCTCAGCTGCTTCACATCTTCTTCCTTTTTTTTTCTGTTTTCCCCTTCTTAAATACGTTACCGCAGAGGCGTTATCATGGGACATTCTGCTACCAATTGGCTCGGCCTTGGCCAGCAGTGGGTCTGCCCTAGGCCCGGCAGAGTCCACAAAACAAAGGGGAGTGACTTCTAGCAGTTTCCTACAGAAGCTACCACCTTAGGCCCCCCCCCACTAACAAAACCACAACATTAGGTTATTATCAACAAAAAATTTATCCAGTATTTTGTTGTTTAAAATTCATGTAACAGCAAGTATATTTTGTTAGATTTTCCTAAGTGTAAGAGGTTGTGCAATTAAAAATAAGTAGTACATGCTGTTAAAACACTCTAAAAACATTTATCCAAGATTGAAGACTGATTTATTTAGAGTTATGGTGCATCACCTTTTAGATACTTAACTATGGTGATATGAGTTTAGTAATATTTTTTAGAGTTTGAAGAACATTTTTTTGTTAACAAGGTCAGATGTAACCTGGATCATCTAACCTGATATTTGCTTCATTTTAGAGAGAAACATGAGATCACTGCTGTTATCAGGAGTGATATTCTTTCTATGCTACAAATGATTTCATTTATGATTTCATTTCCTTATGAATTGCTCTTCAGGATCAGTAGGTACAACTGACTCAGTAGTGAATTTATTCATTTCATCAGGGAGAAAGAGAAAAGCTGGAGATTACAGTATAGATTATGTTCTGAACATTAAAATAAAACATGATGACACCTCTATTCCAGGGACAAAGAGAGACTGCTAACCTGTATGACCTTTTACTGTATTAGGTGTTTTATACAATCTGTATTTAGTTTCCTTGGGAAAAACACGATAAAAATTAAGAAGGTATATCCCAACTGGACTTCTTAATTATGGGAAGCATAACTTTACTGTTACTGATGGTGGCTATCGTTAAAATCTATAGCCCCACAAACAAAATCCCATCTTGGGTTGCCTAAGCAAGATTCTATCTAATCAGATTTTATTATAATACAGCTGTCTTAACTTTACACCCAGGAGGTAATTTCAAAGTCAACAGATTCTATAGAGAAGGTGCAGGAAGAGAAGGTGTGGGAAGGTGCAGGAAGGGAAGGGAAGGTGCGGGAAGGTGTCGGAAGGGAAGGTGCGGGAAGGGAAAGGAAGGTGAGGGAAGGGAAGGTGCGGGAAGGGAAGGGAAGGTGCGGGAAGGGAAGGTGCGGGAAGGGAAGGTGCGGGAAGGTGCGGGAAGGGAAGGTGCGGGAAGGGAAGGGAAGGTGCGGGAAGGTGCGGGAAGGTGCGGGAAGGTGCGGGAAGGTGCGGGAAGGGAAGGGAAGGGAAGGGAAGGGAAGGGAAGGGAAGGGAAGGGAAGGGAAGGGAAGGGAAGGGAAGGGAAGGGAAGACTTCTATGCCTTTGAAAAGCTATTTTCAAAATAACTGTAAATAATTTTTTGTACTGATTTGTACATGATATTGTATGTATCTATTTTTCCAGGCAAAAATTTGAGAGCATAACTACTTTTATAGTTGACTTAAAATAAGGCAAATACATTTTTGTTCCAAATCACATACTCTTCAAACTAACAAATAAGCAGATATTCCTTTTACAATATCACCTTTCCTCAAACAATTTTTTTTTTTTTCCAAAGTCAGAAGTGTGGCATCCCAAACATCCAAGCTTGGATTTTTTTTATAATTTTTTTTTAACCTTATCCACTATTAAGAGAGGAATTTGCATAACATAACATAACATAACATAACATAACATAACATAACATTTAAAATTGCAATATGCATACTTAGTTTCCACCTGTCTGTGTACAAAGGTTGGTGGTTTAATTCTGCAGTTGGCAGTGGTGTCACGATGAGTTGTCAGCACCTGGAGTCCTACACCAGGAGGAATGTCATCTTCGTGCTGATGATTTCCTCCCTACTCTAGGATCCACTTGGATTCCTTTCTATGTGTTTGCTACGATGATTTATGTTTTTACACCTTGCTCTTTTCTTATTGACCTGCAGCTCCATGTTACATATAAATTTAGTATATATAGTGTCTTTCATGTATGTCAGATTCTACTACTATTACTTTGTTCTCTTTGTTAGACCCTCTAAACCTCTTTTGTCCAGGTCTACATTCCTCTAAACTGATCATTTGTGTTTTTTTTATAGCTATGTGATCTCCAGTGCCAACCCTACCAGCCCATGTGTGCTCCCCTGTGTGGCATCCTATGCCCCCACTTCGAGGCCTCTGTCATTACACCAGGACTGTACTTCTCTGTGTCGCATCACTGTGTTAGAGTCATAAAACCATGGTGCTACCAAGACAAGCAATAGTGAAACAAATCAGCCACAGGCACCTGGCCAATTACACAGGCACCTGTGTACCGGTTTTGGTTGGGGGGACGGGGCTAAGGTGGTAGTTTCTGTAGGAACCTGTTAGAAGTTGCTGCTCTTTGTTCAGTGGACTCGGCCAGGCCTAGGGCAGATCCGCTGCTGGCCAAGGCCAAGTCAATTGGTAGCAGAATGTTCCGTTGTAACGTCTCTGCAATAACGGGGAAAACAGAAAAAAAAAAACCAAAAGAAGACATGAAGGAGCTGAGCAGGGGCAGAGAGGGGGAGGCGAGAGACTTGTGGGCCTTGCAGGCCTCACCCTCTGGCTTCCCGCCAGGTGCCTGGCTGGGCCCAACTCAGCCCGGCCCGGATGCAAGAAGTGGAGAGATGAGATGTGAATGAGATGTGAAAAGATCCTGAGAGGCATCTGCCAGCCTGCTGTGAAGAACTTTTCTTGTGAGACGAATGGCTGCAGACACCAAGGTCAGTGAAGAAGGATAGGGAGGAGTAATGCGGCTCCTGGCCAAGATTCCCCTGCAGCCTGTGGTGATGACCATGGTGGAGCAGGCTGTCCCCCTGCAGCCCATGGAGGTCCATGGAGGAGCAGAGATGCACCTGCAGCCCATGGAGGGCCTGCGCTGGGGCAGCTGTTCTGGAGGGACTGTACCCTGTGGAAGAGATGACCCACACCGGAGCAGTTTCATGAAGGACTGTGGCCCGTGGGAGGGACCCCACGCTGGAGCAGGGGAGGAATGTGAGGAGTTCTTCCCCCGATGATGAAGCAGCGGCGTAAAACAACATGTGATGAACTGACCGCAACCCTCATTTCCTCTTCCCCCCTGTGCCGCTTGGGGGGGGGTAAGGTGGTAGAGATAATATTAAGCCTGAGAAGAGGGAGGGGTGGGGGGAGGTTATCTTGTTCTCTGTCTCATTATCCTTCTATTTTTAATAAAAAATGAATAGTTTTCCCCAAGTTGAGTCTGTTTTTTTCCATAATGGTGACTTTAAGGATTTCTCCCTATCCTTATCTCAAACCTCGAGCTGTTTTTCTTATATCATCTCCCCCTGTTCTCTCAAAGGGTGAGGGGAGTGAGAGAGAGACTGTGTAGTCTGGTCCCAGTTGGGGCTGAACTACACCATACTGCTACAGTGAAACCAAGTAAACCAAAGCTGCAGGGAGTTCAGAGAAAGGTGTGGGCAGAGCAGACCTGCAACCTTCAGTCCTGAGGCCTTGAAAATTCAGTATAAACCTCATTGCCTGTTACCAGTGCTGGGTATACCAGATTACAAGGCAATATGCTGGAGCAAGGCAGACTGGTGCTGAACATGTCAAATGCCACTCACGTAGGGTGCTGGACATGGCTCATGGAAAGGTCTGTTAGGAGTGCAGTGATGAGTGGTATATGTCATATGAGTGAAATAACAGCCTCTCTTTGGGTGAGTGGTGGTGGGAACACTGAAGAAGTTTATTTAAAAAGCAAGTATTTAATATTGAAATGAAGGTGATGAGATATGGCTTTGATTAGCTTTATTGCATAACATCTGATCTGAACTTGTAGGCTGAAGGCTCCTTAGAAACATAAGGAAGTTAATCACACAAGCCTTTAATTAAAATGATTTTCTGAATTCACTTACAATATCCAACCTTTTGAGGCTTCACCCAAGCAAGCGATTCTTCTAAGAGGCTTAGCAATGTGAAGTAACCTTGAAAGGTAATATTTGCTGGAGTTAAAACACCATGCTACAGATCAAGATAGCTGCTGTTTATGTCAAAGAAAAGCAATGTACTGAGCTCAGGCCACAAGCCATTCTCAACAGACACCTGTGAGGCTGCCATTCCTCTGTGAAGAAATGTTGAATAACTCAATCACTGGAAATGCCACTAGCAATGAAATGGAGCTCCTAGGAAAAACAGAGTGCACGTTTACTCTGCTACACATATATGGAAGCAGGTATCACTTCTACACTCTGTTTCAGTCTTGCAGACACACTTTCCCTGAGGGGCAATTCTCATGCTGTGTATCCAGTTCTGTTGAACATCACAGTCCTGAGGAGCTGCCACAGAAGAGATGTGGCACACATTCTCATCCTGACACTAGTAATCCAATCACAAATTCAGAATGAATATCTACTTGAGAAATAAATATCAAATTAACTGTAGGTTAGACTTTTCTAGTAGGCAGTCCAAGGAATAAAATAAAAAGGTACCATCTTTCTCTACATGCTGACAAGGAGAAACCAAAGAGTTTGGTAGCTCTGAGAAGGATATATCTTTCCTCTATTTGCCTGGAAAAAAGGAAATAGATTATTTCACACTTCTGAGTGGTGCATAGTCAACACTTTCTTTCTCAACTTGCACCTGCATGCCCAGAGTGTTACTTTTGCCAGTCAGAAAGGGAGATAGGAGATGAGCTTTAGTCCTTTCTCATCTCTTGCATTATTCCATTCTTTTGCTCACAGGAGATATTACACTTCTATGAAGTGCCAGCCTTCATTCTGCTGACCAAAGTAATGAGAGCTTTTACCCTCAAATTACTGAGCATCCAAGGACAAACTAGTCCTAGCTGCCACAAAACCATTTACTGGAAAATAATAAGATGTAGCAGCTGGAAATAACTTTCCAGATAGAGAGATCATTTGTATCTACAGAATCTTAGAGTTTCTCAGACTGTTTATCTTCAAATGAATAAAGCTACATGGAGCTTTTTGTAGTAATGTAGAGTAAACAAGTAAGCAGTTATTTTTCTCCAAAAGCATTTAACTTATGACTTCCAGCTGCTTATTTCTTTACAGCCATAATAACGTGCCAGGCTTTTATTTATGGCTCAGCATGCAGCTTTTTGCAGTTGATAAACAGCTATTAATAATATTTAAGAATAGATAACCATGTAATATACACATTAGTTTGTGCCAGAGAAAAGGTGGAAATACCACACAAGGAAAAATGTACTTCAGTGATAAATGCTTAAGAAAGATTGCCTGATATCAAAAAGTGAGTCTGATTCTGATTTTACAGCAGTGAGTCTCAGAATTAACCATACTAGAATTACATCACTGTTCTCCTTGCGTGAGATAAGATCCACAAAAACAGGTGCTTCAATATTGACGTATAACACCCTAGCTGTTAGCAGTGTTACAAACATAAAGAGAGATCAAGACACACTCATAATAATCCAACCTCAAAATATTATTCTGTCATACGTAGAAGATTTATAACCTAAACCCTATACTTTATGAGTCATCAATCTATAGCATTTAACCAATATTTTCTTTAAATCAAAACTGTTAGATATTCTGCAAAAGATGCAGGTAAAATAAATTTGATCATGTACTTAAATTCTAAAGATTATAATCAGAGAAAATGAAAATTTCTGATTTGGTGAAATAAGACAGTTGGGTTTATATATGCATATATATGTAGATATATCCCTCTATATGGATTATATTGCTGGTTTTGTACTTTTATTATTTGTAGAGAAGAAAGATGCCTCACATTTTGTTGGCCATGGATGCTATGTGAAAGTTAAAACACATGAGATAAAGATGTGGAGGAATCTCTTAATATGATGGCCAGAATTTTCGGTTTGAATTCTTAGCAGTTCAGGAAACATACTTTCAAGAAGGTCTCTGTGAATCAAACCAACTCAAAACAAAACAAACAAGCAAACAAAAAATTATCTTTACTGTAAAATAATGTTTGAAGTACTTTGAAATACACATAGAAAGAGAAAAAGACAGCCACATGCAATAAAGTTTTTGTATTTTAAAGCACTATTCTGAAATATTTGGTATTAAAGCATTCAGATTTGGCAACTTTCAGTGCTTTTCAGTAGCTTCACATGGACTCAGATTCCCCTCAGTTCTTTTTAGGCATTAAACTCCTTTCCCATCCCCCAGTATGAAATGTTGAATCTACTGATATCATAATTCCCACTGAGAAATAATTTCATTGCCATGATAATGTCTCTCTATGAGAATTAACTAATTTTGAGAAATCAACATGAAAAAAAATGCATTTTGAACACAAAAAAGCACATATTGTAAGGAATTAGATGTATAAGAATGTGACTAGGGAAATCTGGAGCGGGAATTTTGTCTGAAGTTTAATACGTACAGGGAAAAACAGGAAGCAAGAGGTTAAGCAGAAGATAGGGGAATAGCAAAGATTTGTCCTTTTATCTTCTCTCACACCACCTTTGGAGTACAGAATTCTATGTCAAAGCAAACAGAAGAGAGGTGGAGAATGAAGAGGAGTCATTCTCCAAGCTGAGCACTGTGAGGCTTCCAATGCGGAGGAAGCAAAATCACATGCTACAGTGATGGCAGGCCTAAATGACAGAACCATCTGAGCTGCAGTGGCCTGACTCTAGCACAGCCCTTCTCCCAGAAAAGGGTGGCCTCCTGAAAACTTCCTGCTTGAGCAAGGGAGGATAATTTTTTTTTCTATTTAATTAAAAGATTCACTCCTACTATGAAACATAAGTAATAGAAAAAAAAAACAAACAAACATAGAAATATAAACTCAAACACACAATGATCACAAAAACAGTAAGGGGTAAAGCACAGATAAGTCCAGCCTTGGAGACGTTACAACAAATTAAAAAAGCTGTATCAGGTCAGCAGATACTCCCATATACTCCTTAATGTACAGTGGGTGGTAGCAGTGGGTATACAGTGGGTAGTAACTGTACAGTGGGTAGTAACACCTCAGAGGATGCAAGGATCAAGAATCTACAAAAAAAAAAAAAAACAAAAAAATGACAAAAACACAGTATGAAAAGTCTGACAGGATGAATTACCTTCATCTTTCAAGTACTATAGGCGTGGTAGTAGTACAATGTCACCAACAACAGCAAGACATAGTGCAAAGACTGGATCTCTGACTTGGCAGATAATCTGCCTGAATAGTGGATGGGCTCTGGGGACAGCTCTGGTAAAGTAACGTTAATCTGAAGAGGTGATTAGGGTTGCCACGGCAAATTTGCAGCTGTGATGGGAAAAGAAAAAGGTCTACTCTTTTTGCCTGAAAGCATGTCAAATGCTGTTTACGGCTTAGCACAATAATCCATCAAGTGATCCCTGTGGTATTTGCTAAATCTTCATTAAGTTTAAAATGCAGGATAGTTATGGAGCTTGTAAACAGTCATGTTAATTCACTGACACAGCACTGTTGCTTTCACAGAACCCTGCGAGAAGCATTAGTGCTGCACCTGTGAAAAGAGAGAGAAATGCAGAAAGGTCAGGAATGGAAGAGATTCCTGACGCCCAAGAACAGAAATTATTTTTTTTTCCTCCAGACATTTGAACAATGCAGGAAAAAAATAGGTGGGAAAATATTTTAGCTTCCTAAAGTTTACTTATGGTACTACCACCTTTACAGGGTTTTGTTAGCTGGCTTAACAAGTTACTTCAGTGATCTGAATTCAAAACTGCATGACAGAAATCAGCCGGGTATTAATATTCAAAGGAAGCATTATATCCGCACAGGGAAATTGAGAGTATTCGCAGATGACCATGGAAGGAGTGAATTTCATTACTTTTCTCAGCCACCATGATTTCATTTCAGCTAAAAATTATGAAGCATGCACTTCTATTGTTCCTGCCTTTCAGAATCAACTGCATGGAAATTGTCAAACAATATGAGGATTTCAGAAAAATAAAAGGAGTGTTTCTTTTTGAAAGAAGTACAATTGTAAATGCTTCATGGAACAATAAAAGTGCTATTACCGGTAAATATACCACCCAATCAGAACCACATACATCTAATACAATACAAAAGACGTCGTTTAAAAACCGCAAAAGAGCAAGGATATTGAGTAGCCAGAAGCAAAATTTCCCTTGTAAGCAAGGACTGTGATAGCAATTAGATTCTAAGTAGGATTAGGGCCATTGTCAGAACTTCAAACAGTCAGAAGGAAAATGTCCAGATTTTCACTAGATTGTAGTAATGCCAGCAAGCATGAAAGTCATAAGAAAGACACAAAAGTAAAGTTAACTTAAATTAAATGTGTTTTTAAATGACTGCAGAATTCTATTTAAAGTAACGCTTACAATAGGGGGATTTCAAGAAATAAAATTTTGTAACATCAGGCATGTATTTGAACTAGTTAAAAGACTTAAAAAAAAAAAGATAGCTATGTTATCCATTTTCTTTCTGCTGACTTTTCCAAACAGTTTATATTGAACAAAAACAAGTTCCTTAAACAAGATCTCACATCTTCTACCAATTATGCCTCTTACGTAAATATTCAGTTAATACACAGTGTTGTGTTTGACAAACCACAATCACTTTTAACATAGTGAAAATTCTTCCTGTAATCTGTATGTAAATGTTTTTACCACTGAAGTTCTCATTTTATTTTTCAAGACAAGACAAGACACATTTTTCCCAGAGACACACTTCAACAGCAAAAGAATATTGGTTTATTTCATATAAGATTGTTCTGGTTTTATTAGGTGAGAGGGGCCTACAGAAGTGGTAGCTTCTGTGAGAAGCTGCTACAAGTCATTTCCCCTTTGTCCAGTGGACTCAGCCGGGCCTAGGGCGGACCTGCTGCTGGCCAAGGCCGAGCCAATTGGTAGAAGAATGTTCTGTGATAACACCTCTGCAACAACGTATTTAAGAAGGGGAAAGCAAAAAAAAAAAGGGAAGAGAAGACGTGAATACACTGAGCGGGGGCAGAGAGGGGGAGGTGCGAGCCTTGTGGGCGTTGCAGGCCTCACCCTCTGGCCTTTTGCCAGGCGGCCGACTGGACCCGACTCAGTCCGGCCTGGCTGCAAGAAGTGGAGAGGAGATGAGATGTGAAGAGATCCTGAGAGGCGTCTGCCTGCCTGTTGTGAATAATTTTTTGTGAGAGGAATGGCTGCAGATGCCAAGGTCAGTGAAGAAGGAGGGGGAGGAGTAATGCGGCCCCTGGCCAAGATTCCCCTGCAGCCTGTGGTGATGACCATGGTGGAGCAGGCTGTCCCCCTGCAGCCCATGGAGGTGCACGGAGGAGCAGAGATCCATCTGCAGCCCGTGGAGGACCCCACGCCAGGGCAGGTGGATGCCTGAAAGAGGCTGTGGCTGGGGCAGCTGTTCTGGAGGGACTGCACCCCATGGAAGAAATGACCCACGCCAGAGCAGTTTGAAGGACTGTGGCCCGTGGGAGGGACCCCACGCTGGAGCAGGGGAGGAATGTGAGGAGTTCTTTCCCCAACAAGAAAGCAGTGGCGTAAAACAACGTGTGATTAACTGATCATAACCCCAATTCCCTCTTCCCCCCTGTGCCGCTCGGGGTGGGGGAAGGTAGTAGAGATGTTAAGCCTCGAAAAAAGGAAGGGTAGGGGGAGGCTGTCTTGTTCTCTATCTGCTTATTCTGCTGGTTTTAGTAATAAATGAATACTTTTCCCCATGACTTTTCCCCATGTTTTGCCCATGACAGTAACTTTAAGGATTTCTGCCTGTCCTTATCTCAAACCTCGAGCCATTTTTCTTATATTATCTCCCCCTATTCTCTTGGAGGGTGGGGGCAGTGAGAGAGAGACTGTGTAGTCTGGTCTCAATCGGGGCTGAACTATGACAAAGATACAGACAAATATACGTGTAATTTCACCTATTTAGTCCCATTAGATGGTCTGGAGTAGGACTTTCTTTTGTTATATGCTCATCACTTCAAGGTTGCAGCTGGGAAATAAATTACAATTAAAAGAAGGTGGGCTACTGTCACGTTCCGAGTTCGGATGAGAGGAAGGCCCCCTTGCGTTCTAGCTGACCTCAGACAAGTCTGGGAGGCTAGGGGCGACTGGACCAACCTCTCACACACCGGAGCGTGGTTTTTCTCGTATTCTGAGGAACAGAATTAAGACTCAAAACAGAGTCAAGCGCCAGGTAACTTTATTAACCCAACAAGAAGTTTGTAAATGCAAGAGATAAAGAATGGAAAGAGGAAAAAGAGTTTCGGTTGTAATAGCTACCACCATGGAGCTGCAGCATCCCGACAGTTCGGTTCGCTTGATGGGGGAACGATCCGTCCGGTGTTGGTCGTCTGGATGTCGGTTCCGTAGATGTGTATTCTGTTGAATGAATGAAGTTAAGTGTATTCCGGTGAAAAATGTTCCCCTTTTTATGTTGGTTGTTTTCATTGTATTTCAAGAGCTGGTTTTCCTAGCCGCACCTGGCGGTGATATGCATGCCCGTTACTGGGGGGGGCAGGGAATGTATGCCCATTACTGGGTGATATGCATCTCTGGGTGCATGCCAGCTAGATTTCTCAGAACCAGCTCTGCATTCAGGTTTGCAAGACAACAGGAGTTGCCTTGCAAGATAATGGGAAGCCATTGTCCAGGTGGTGGTTTGATGTTTCGACAATCTTGAGACAAATATTCGACACAGTCTCTCACAGCTACACATTCCATTGGTTAATGCAGTCAGGGCCTGCCTCTGCTGTAAAAATTATTTATATTTTTACCTTATACTAGTTAAGAATGCAACATTAGCGCTTGAACATATAACTGAAAACATGATCCAAGAGTAGGTGCCTTCCCTGATCTTGCGGAAAGTTTAGCCATCTCTCATGTTATTTACTAGGTATCAGAACTAAGCTAAATACCTTGTGAGTCCTAAAGTACGGTTTCATTATTTCATTTCATTTCATTTCATTTCATTTCATTTCATTTCATTTCATTTCATTTCATTTCATGTCATTTCATTTCATTTCTCTGTAACCTTTTATTTCTCTGTAACCACAAAGCTGACTTGTGCTTTGTCTTTTGCTCTGCTGGAATATCCTCCTACTATCTTCAGCTTTTTCCCCAAAAGGTAAAGTAGGGCACCTTGTATGTTCCTTTGACCATTTCACACAGCCAGAGAGCAGAGAGAAAGTTAGAGCCAGTGACTATCCTGCAGCCAAGATGTAAAATGAACTGGATTTGTCGTCTGTCTATATGGAAAACAGCACAACATCTCAGACCTCATGAAGTGAAAGCTAAAACCTAGTGAGGTGTGAGCTCTTTCATTTTTGTCAGTGCCATCATAAATAAAATTCTAAGTTGGATTGTAAGTATAATTACAAATTCTGTAGCCTATGTTATTGACTCCACTGAGCACAGCAAAGATGTGAAATACAGCATCATATCAGAACATTTCAGCTAAAAATAAAATTTTCTAATATTTACTTACCAGTAGTATTTCCAGATAGGAATTAAAATTTAAAGAGGGGATGAATGTAAAGATGAGAATTTGAATAAATTAAGGTGGCTAGATAATTTCAAGGCACTTGCTGTGAAATCTGGTCCCACTGAGTAAGACAGCATGGTGGGTTCAGAATGCAGCCATTCTGGATTACTGTAAAACACACTGACACCTACATGGGGGATGACAGCCTGTCCCACTGATAGTCCTAATGACTGCCACCAAGAGAGTCTTTACGTACAAGCAATCACAGGCATCATTAAATCCAATGGGTGGGCCAACTACTTTTTTCAGGGCCAAATGGAAGGAGCAATTAAGCCCACAGAGAAGCACATATGAAATGTCAGCAGCTTATAAAAAAAGGATGAAAGTAAGCTTGCTTCCCTGCTAAAGCAAAGTCTCTCTAGTGCCAGCTCCCTCTGGGGAAGGTATATGCAATGAATTGAAGGATGAGAACGTGGAATGTTGTTACAGGGAATTATATTACAAAGACTTGCTGAGAATGGCACATTTTCAAGAACTCTTTAAGTCAAAAGGAGGAAAACATGATAGAAATGAATATGTGGTTAGCTTCAGGAGCAGATGACAATGCAGTATCCCAGGGGACCCTAAGGAAGATAGACTGTCTAATCTTTCAAGGAACCCCCAAACTTTCAAGGAATACAAAGTGACACAGAGCTTTGTACCTGTTATTCCTGTTCCAAAGGAGAAGAGAAACTGCTGGTTCTGTAGTGCCGAGGTGTCAGAGCCACGTATTACTTGCAACCTGATCTCGATTTATATTTAGAAAACATGAAGGTGATACAAGGTTAATAAGTCGTGTCAAAAAGAATATACTTCAACCCCAGCTGAGACCACAAGTAGTGCAAAAAGTGGTAGACTTAGGGTTAATTCTGTGCCCATTGTTGACTATTGCTGCTGTAGAGTTTCAGTGTCTTCAGAAGTGATTCAGTACTAGATTTTATGCATCTATGCTCCTGTTATGGTTTCAACAGTGTCTGCCTTTCTCTTCTAATGAATAACATGCAGACATAGTATGTGCAGCCTCAGCCTTGTATGAGCAATGCCAATGCTGTCAACACTTAGCTGGATTGAATCACACCACCGAGAAAGTGCACGTGGAATAAGATCTCCTGGGTGAAAATTGTGCTTGCCCATTGAATTAAAACATCAACGACAAGCATGCTCAGTCTTATTTTGGAGTTAGAAACAGTAAGTAGAAGAAGAGTGACATATTTGAGGATGTTAGATTATTTTATTGTCTTATACTGTTAGCTGTATAGAAGGACTATAGGGGACTAGGAATGAGGCTTACCTCTACTCTAGTGTAAGTAGAGGAACAATGACAGGGCATGCACAACTGCTTAGTCAAAGAGAGCTGGGTCAGAACGCAGCGTGGCATCACAGATGGAAAAACAAGCAAAGGCTAGAGGGGAGCTTGCAAGCTCTTGTTGCCTTACTCCTGTGTCACGCTCCGATTTCAGATGAGAGGAAGGCCCCCTTGCGTTCTAGCCAACCTCAGACAAGTCAGCTAGACTAACATCATCAGTGTATTATCATCATTCTTCACATACCAAATCCCACACTAAGTCAAAATGCAGCAGCTACTGAGAAGAAAAGTAGCTCTATCCCAGCCGAAACCAGGACACACAGCTATGGTGTTGTGCTAGCTGCCTGTCCCTTCAAACAACCATTAGTCTTCCTGGAACCACGGTCCCAATCAAAATAATTGTATGCTCAATTTTATCACCCCATTCCCCAGGAGGATGAGGAGCTACAAGTGTATGACACTACCAGAGATTCCTAGACAAACAAGAAAACACGAAATTAAACTATCACAAATAGAACAAAATCATTCATACAGATGAATATAAGTCATATTATTCCTTCATTAATTCTGTATTTTATCTAGCTGTAGATTCTCTGTTTACAATCTTATTTTCTGACCTGTATTTTTTCCTGCAGTCTGTTTGGATAGCTATCAACTATTATATTTGTTGACATTTTCGTCAGGACTAGAGACTCTTGGTGGGGCATAAGTATAGCAGAATTCAAAGACTGATTGTCAGCATTTCTGGCCTCTTAATCCCTACTCATAATTCAGTTGATATTAAAGATCCTTGTTAACCTGTGGTGGGTTGACCCTAACTGGATGCCAGGTGCCCACCAGAGCTGTTCTATCACTCCTCTCCTCAGCTGGACAGAGAGAAAAAATACAATGAAAGGCTCGTGGATCGAGATAAGGACAGGGAGATCACTCATGAATTATCATGACGGACAAAACAGACTCAACTTGGGGAAATTAATTTCATTTATTGCCAATCAAATTAAAGTAGAATAATAAGAAATTAAATCAAATCTTAAAACACCTTCCCCCTATGCCTCCCTTCTTCCCAGGCTCAACTTTATTCCTGATTTTCTCTACCTCCTCTCCTTCAGCGGTGCCTGGAGATGGGGAATGGGGGTTGCATTCAGTTCATCACACGTTGTCACTGCTGATTCTTCCTCCTCACACTCTTTCCCTGCTCCAGCGTGGAGTTCCTCTCACAGAAGACAGTCCTCCATGAACTACTCCAGCATGAGTCCTTCCTACGGGCTGCAGTTCTTCACAAACTCCTCCAGTGTGGGTTCCTTCCACAGGATGCAGTCCTTCAGGAACAGACTGCTCCAGCCTGGGCCCCCCATGGGTTCACAAGTCCTGCCAGCAAACCAGCTCTAGCCTGGGCTCCTGCCAGGAACCTGCTGCAGCATGGGCTTCCCCTGGGGTCACAGCCTCTTTTGGGCATCCATTTGCCCCAGCGTGGGGTCCTCCATGGGCTGCAGGTGGATCTCTGCTCCTCTGTGAGCCTCCATGGGCTGCAGGGGCACAACCTTCTCCACCATGGTCTGCACCACGGGCTGCAGGGGGATCTCTGCTCTGGTGTCTGGAGCACCTCCTCCCCTCCTTCTTCACTGACCTTGGTGCCTGCAGAGTTGTTTCTGTCATATTCTCACTCCTCTCTCTCCAGTGCTATTGTACAGTAGTTTGCACAGCAGTTTTTTTCCCCCTTCTTAACTGTGTTATCACAGAGGCGCTACCACCATTGCCAGTTGGCTTGGCCTTGGCCAGCAGCAGGTCCGTCTTGGAGTTGGCTGACATTGGCTCTGTTGGACTTGGGGGAAGCTTCTGGCATCTTCTCACAGAAGCCACCCCTGTAGATTCCTTGCTACCAAAATGTTGCCATGCAAACCAAATATGTCTCCTCATACTACCAAATAATAATAAAAAAAAATCCTATCTAGGAAAATAAACTTGTTTCGACATTTTTTATATGTGCATGTATATGCTTTCATTACACTTTCTGCTAAAATGTGCTATTTGAATTTCTTGTTCTAAGCTGCTAAGTAAACTTGGCATTGTACTACAGAGGTGGTTGCATTTCCTTTGTGGACTAAAACGTATAAATGACTATAAATATAAGACTTATGCAGTGGGGAAAAGGATTCAAATGATTCTACAGGGAAAAAATATTGTGTGAGGTTAAAGGGAATGGGAAAGGGAATGCAAAAGAAATTACAGTCATTTGAGTGACAAATATCCAAGGCATATTTAAGCAGTGAAGGGATGAGGTTGCAACTGTTAAGCCAGGAAAATCTGCATGTGCATAATACAAGTAGCACAAAATTTTGCTAGGAAGTAAATAAGATTATTTGTATTTTTAAACAGCCATGAAGGAGATGGATTTTTCTAACCTTAGGCAAATTCAACTGAGATGTCTTAGATAAGGGTAGAGTAATATCCTCACACTTACTGATGGGCTCGGCCTTGGCCAGCAGTGGGTACCTCCTGGAGTCAGCTGGCATCAGCTCTGTCAGACATGGGGGAAACTTCTTACATTGCCTCACAGAAGACACCTCTGTAGTTCCCCAGCTACCAAAAACCTTGCCACGTAAACCCAATACATAACCGTATAAATATAAACAGGATTTATTGCAATTTAAAATGAGAAAGCAATGTTCCTGGATCAGGACAGATTGTGGAATGAGTTCACAAACTTGGACATAAGAAAGTTTCTTAGTATGCTTAAAGAATATGAAAAGTTCTTTTAAAATCACTGTAGAGAACCCAGATGTGTAAAATAGAGAAATGTGTCTAGAGAAAAAGACTTTTAAAAATCTTTAAAAAGCACCATCAAAAAAAGATGAAAAACCTGTTATTTGTAGCTGTAAGTGCACACAACAATATCCTTCATTCCAAAAGTAAACACAGCGTCCTCAGACTGGCATCTGATTCCATACTTCAGGAACAAGTAATCTCCACTATAATAAACAAATGATCTTGGGGAGATATCACACATAGTGCAGGAACAATAAACTCTAGAATGTTTTTGGTAATCCTCAAATCATAATTCTAAAACCTGTCTGTGATGACAAGAGACTGAATCAATTATGCACTTCTGTGTGCCATATCTAGCAGGAAAAGAATGAATCTCCACTTCAATACAAGAAATTCACAACTCCAGTGCTGACATGCCATCCTTTTCAGAAAAAAAAAAAAACAACAAAAAACAACCTAATTTTGCATCTAATTTGCACTCTTAATACTCTCATTTTCATAAGCAATAGCTAAATGCACTTGAAAGAGTGTGACATCAGAAATGCCGACATGCCAAGTTAATATTACAACTTCTGGTATAAGATATTCTCTCATCCTCTTCTGCAATAATCATAATCCAAAGCGACTCTGGTACAAAAGGCACAGCAGGCTATTTAACATCTTAGTAAAAAGAGAAAGTAAAAATGAATGATCTATTGTAAGCAAAAGATTATGATTTATGGCTGCAAACATTGCTAAATACAATAACAACAAGGATTGGCTCCATGATCAGATTCCCTGGATATTCACAGTCTGTACATGTTAGGTCAACTCCCATATTGATCTCACAGCAGTCCAATTACCTTTCTCTGAAATTAAACCTTGGAGCAGTTCAAGAGAATGACAGTTCAGGGACTTTTTAGTTGCCACACACATATGACTAAGTAAGAAGGATCAATCTCACTAGTACAGAGAGCTCCTCTTGATAATCTAGATGGTCTCTGAGCAAAGGATAGAGTTTTCAAAAAAATTTTAGAAATATGGGGAACAACACAAGGCTAGGAGTAATTCTGCCTCTGTTTCACTCATGGTGGATGGGATGGGTGGATGGGAAACAGAGGAGCTTTTTCTTTCCTGTTGTATGACCTTTAACAAAATTCAGGTAGCCTGCCAGGACTCAGATGCCATGGAGGACCAGGACATGTCACGTGTGGCCCTATTATGATAAACTCTATGTGATCTTTTGCCTGGAGTGCTCTATGAAGCCTGTGACTATCCATGAATCACTAAGCCAGCTCTTCTACCTGGGCAGGGGACAGAGAGAAGAAATAGCCACCTAGCCTTCTTCTTCACCTCATCACTTCCTCTTGGTCAAGCTCCTGCTTTATCAGCTGTCTGCACAGTACTGGGTGCCCTAGAGAGGACAGGAGCTGGGTACCATGAAAAGAGCAACCACCACAGACTTTATCATAGATTATGCAGTGTTAAGAGTCCTTAATGCTGCTGTTTGTATCACTGTCTACTGACAAATAGCACCGGGTGGCAACTGGCATGCATTAAATCTCCCCAGGAGGTCTGGTTATCCCTACTCACCACATAGGACATGGTATAACTTTCACAGTTGGTGCAGCAGATACCATAAAGCTTACCCTTCTCACACATGCTATGCCTTGACTCCCACGCTGTCCCAGAAGGAGCAGGTTCTGCATCTTGCGCATTGACCTCCATCCAGTCCTCAGGGAGACCGCCACTTCTAGTCAAATTGTATAAAGCCACCTTCCCAAAGCTGCAATCAGCCTGTGTCAACTTGGCGGAGTCTAGCTATGGTTGGCACACTGCGGGTGTTTTCTCTATGATGAAGCATTAGCACCCACAACTGTTCATTCAAGGTGTATGGCATAGCCCAGTCTTTGCCTGTGAATATGGGTTGTTCCAGGCCCCAAATCTGCCATGGAGATTGCATCATGACCAGCAGTCAAGGCAGCTCACCAGGCAGATGCTGTCAGTCTGACTGGCAATAGTTTATTGCCCCGCTTGCAGTCTCTGGAAGCACTGCCCTCCTATTTGACATGATATTATCTGTGTGTTATGTCTCATCTGGCCTGCTTCTGGAGGACAGGAGAGACCCATGCACATATTAGTGTGATGCCAAAAGTAGAGTGGAGGGACTTTGGAAAGAAAACAAACAGTAAGTGTGGCAAATTTGTCACAGTAAGAGCATAGGTGAGAAAACACTAAGGCTGGTGAACTGCAGTTTCCCTCGCCTGCTAGACCTTATCAGTCTACTTGCACTATGAACATACATAAGAACCAGACAGTGACCCTAGCTGCCACGGGCTGCCGCTTAGACAGATGCATTGGCAATGTGGGTGTTACCAACACACAGCAGATAGGCCAATGGTCAACTTGTGAGCACGTGTGAAAAAATAGTGAACTCTTGACAGACAAATACCGTTATAATACAGTACTTGCCCAGATATATAGTATGGACCCACACAGAGTAAACAAAATAATTTTTTTTTTGCAATAAGCAGTGAGAGCAGACTACAATTTGCAGAGGTAGAACACTCGGTGGTAGTTTCTACGGGAAGTGAAGGAAGAGCCTGTGAAGCATTGAGTTTGCCAGAATGTTGCTTCTGAAAAGTCTAAGCAATGAAGCCACACGTTTGGTTCTTGTGATAGACAGTACAGTAGAATGGATTTAAGTTACTGCAAACTGTACCTAGCATTTCTGATTATGGTTACAATTTTTTTTTCCTAAAAAAAAGATTAAAAGTTACCTAAAATACTAAAAATTTACTTAATCTCTCACAAAGCTATTGCATATTTTATCTTGCACTTCCATGCAACATCAGAAGAACTTGGTGCTTTACCTGAGTAAGAAAGCTAACAGCAAGGTCATTTAATTATTTTGTCCTTATCTTTACACCTAAAAGAACAACAATACAATGAATGGTTTCTAGGAAGCAAATGTCACAGTGCAAATTCACAGATTTGCTTTGGGAGATCTGTAGTTCTGTCAGAATTGTCAACATGGGGCACCTACTATTTATTTCAAATCCTTTAGGAAAGGAGAAGCTCCTGAGCTAAAAGAAGGAGTCTTAAAAGAGTGTGAAACGCCAAAAAGTAGAGGAGAAAAAAGCAAAGTGAGGAGGGAAAAGAGAAGGTTGAGAAACAAAGGAAATAAAATACAAACAAGAATCAGAAATGAGTGTGGGAAAAGGAATTAGGTAGATAAAAAAGAAAAAATCTGCATTTTGGCAAAATACTATTCTCTTGATCTGTGTACCACACTAGGTTTAAAATAAAGATCCTTGTGTAGTACAACCACATCCATTATAAGCAATAATCTTGATGAGATCTCCACCAAGAAATCAGAGTGTACCCTTAAACCACATTTTCTACCGAAAAATAAACTGAATTCTCAGTTACATCAAGACATTCTTTCCAACATGGGAAAGCCTTGTGACATATTTTTGCATTTTAATCATTACATGATCAAGACAAGTATCGTAATCAAAATCCCATCTGTGAAAACCAACCGTCTATTTGCAAGTATACTTTTAACCTGTGCAGGCAATAGAACCAACTTGAACACTCTTCCAAAAATATTACTGAAATTACCCTGGGAAAGTAAATGTGGATGGGTATCCATATTCACAACTTCTGACAAGATGAGAGAGGTTTGGTCAGCATTGGCTTCATTAATCCAAAACATACAGTTAAATGAGGAGTTTTCAATGCTTGCAATTTCTTTTATGTTTCCAAAAGAGTTCGACAGAATTAGTTAGCAGGGATTAAATGTTAATTTTGTTATTTACTATCAGTTAATGCATTATAGGATTTATTCATCTATGAGATTAGGATGATCCAAAGAGATCTAAAAATTGTTTAAAGTCATGAGTAAAGTTGATGGAGAACCAGATTTTATTTTGGCAGTGGCAGAAGGCGGCAAGGAATTGCTTAAGAGAAGCTGTTAAAATGTTTTATGCCTTGCTAACATTCCTCCAGATAATGTTCTACCGGTACTGCTGTGAAACTACTACTACTGCTGTACAGTACTACTGTTGTATCTCACTAATTTTTGTAAGTGCTGAGAGACATAAGACTATATTTTTGACATATATTAAATTTACCAAGCTAGGACATTATTCTAATATGACAACCAAAACCAATTAAAATCTTGGTGTGCAAAAATGAGAGGAATCACTCTGTACTGAAGAAGTAACAGTCTCCTCTCTTGACAAGTCAGTGACAAAGGGAACATAACTTTCCATTCTAAATATTTTGTTAAAAGAAGGAAATAAATGAAATGAAGAGAACTCACAGAAGCACAAAATTATCAGATCTTAGAGGAACTGATTTATGAGGCAAGTTTAAGAGGTATATAAATTACTATAAAAGAGGAAAGGAAGATGTTCATTGATCCTATTCAACAAATATTTAATGCTTCTAAGCAGCCAGATCAGAGGGATTTCATTTAGCATAGTATGAAAAAAAAAGCATGGAGAAACAATGAGATGAAATTAAGGAAGAATTCTCCCTGATTATTAAGAAAGTATTTCAGAACACAATGTATTTGAGGAAATAAAGCTATATTTTGAAGGAAGTCATAAATGAGGAAGCATCTAAGAAACTAAAGCTATCCTACGTAAAAACTTTAGAGAATATTCATTAGGGATCAACTAACAGATGAATAGCCCAAGAGCATGCACAAACTGCTGAAAAACTCTGGAAATCAGTGAGGGAAGAGAAGCCTAAAGGGCATTTGCCTGCAAACAGTATAAGTGGGCAGCCACAGGGATGCATAGGACCTGTCCCTTCAGGGTGGCGTGAAGGTGAGAGATTGACACATGATGGGTGAAGAGAGCTGGCATCAATCTGTCAGAGAGGGAGGCTGTGGTGGGGAACAATGTACTCCTTTTGAATAACACCACCCACACTTCAGAGTATGGAGTTCCAAATTACAAATTTTTAGTAAGCAATGTTCTACTATAATGACAGCCTTGAGTATTCTAGTTATTTTCATAGTTTCAGAAATTCATAACCAAGAGTTGAATTTAAATGTTTTAGATATATTTATATAAAATGCATATATTCAGTTTAATATGTAAGTAACCTTGTGGAAATGTAAAAAAAACCCATGCTATTATGATAAATTTGTTGCCTATATTTCAGTTAATATTATCAAATATTTTAGTGTAAGAGTAAATACATGGGGTTTTTGTAGTTAAAATTGAGTTGTTAATGAATAATGATCCTTGAAACTGTTTAATGTAGAATAATATTGGGAATAAGTTTTCATATACTTGAAGTTGAAATGTAGAAATATTAATAGAATCATAGAATCATCGAATAGTAAGGGTTGGAAGGGACCTTTAAAGGCCATCTAGTCCAACCCCCCTGCAAGAAGCAGGGATATCTTCGACTAGATGAGGTTGTTCAGAGGCTCATCCAACCTGTCCTTGAACATTTCCAGGGGTGGGGCATCCACCACCTCTCTGAGCAACCTGTTCCAGTGTTCCACCACCCTGAGTGTAAAAAATTTTTTGCTAATATCTAATCTAAATCTGCCTCCCTCTATTTTGAAACCATTACCCCTCGTCCTGTCACAACAGGCCCTACTGAAGAGTTTCTCCCCATTTTATTAGAAAAATATTTGCAAAAAGACAAAGAATGAAATTGAAGATCTGATATTAAAGAAACAAGAGAAAATAAACATGCTACAAAATGCGTAGAGCTTGTTGCTCTTTTTGAATGTTGCATGTGGAATTCAACAGATGACAGACCTAGATCTCAAAGCAATCATCTTCACTTTGGCTTTTGATTCATTTTCAGAAAAACAGAGCTCAAAAAGAATTTAGAATGTGTGGAAAAAAGCGCAAAACCTTATGAAATATGAATAAAAAGTCTTTTGAATAGTGGAAAAAAAATAAAGCAATGCCTGACCAGCCTATGTGATAAAAAAAAATGTCACTTCTAATCTTAAGGTGATCCTCAGACTTGTGCTGCAGAGTGGAGAAAGTGAGAACATCAGTAAATGGCCTCTTCAAAATGAATGCAACAAAAAAGGAAGATGCCTCACCGCTCCATGTTGGGATCTGGATCTGCGATGCCACAGATTTGGCTTTGCAGTGAAATTTTAAGTTGTGCTGCCAAGGCACCATCGGTCAGTGCATATGTAAAAATATTCAACAAGGCAGTTTTAAGTTAGATATTAGTTTCTTACTACTTTTTCTTACTACTGTTACATATAAGTACAAATCTGTTGAATAAGTGTCACAGCACCTGAAGGTGTGGGATACCTCATACACTCCTCTCTGGGATCAGCTGCTGTGGCAGCAGTTTTAAAAAAGAAAGCATGCACCCCACCCTCCTGGTGCACTTAAGATTACAGTGGTGGGAGAATTGTTTATTTACACATAGCATGTCCCTGCTATCTCCTTGCCTTGGTGTAAAACCTGGGTAGCAGAGATGTCTCTGGAGTAAAGCTTTTGAGGACAATTACCAGCAGAAGGTGAAATAGTTGTGCTACTACAGGACTGAGGGAGCTGTGGTGATCACTATGCCTTTCAGAGGGAAAGAGTGGCATGGCAACAAGATGTGAGGGGAGTGTGAGGGATTGTGAGGGAGAAGCGCAAAGGGTTGGGTGGTGCAAAAGGCTAGGTTTTTTTTTTTCCTCTGAAAAGAGTCTTCCTGTAACTCTGAACTTTGAAAGTATAGCTACAAATGGTCTAAAGGATATCACAGCGTGGCTATCAGTGATGCTCTGTCTCAATGCAAGGTTCTAAGAGCAGCACCTGAACTCCCCTAGCCTCCAAAATATTAATTTTTTTTTAATTTTCTTGATATAAGATGAAGGGATAAAATATGTAGATGTTTCTTGATCCTGTATTGTTGCATTTATGTGCTAGTTCAGTGAAGGAAGACCTGAGCATGAGTACGCTCCCCTACAGTACTTTTGTGTCCTGGGCAGAAAACGTCTTGGGTATCTCCTCTAGTAGAGAAAGGAAATGGAGTTGTGAAACAGACTAAGAAGGACAGTGAAACACCAGCCCCACTCATAGCTCTTAAAACTTGTCACCACTCCCGAAAATCCATCCTTGATCTCTTCCATTTTCTTAAATACATGCTGTGGCTGCTACAAGATGCATTTTGCACATATTGTTCAGCTTTGGAGGGAAGTGTCTTATTTTTAACAATGGTGAGAAAAGAGTGCTTGGTAAAGCTTTTCACACTATCCTTGTACTGCACTTGCTGCCCCACATATTGTATTCTGTGGTTCACAAACCATGGACATCCATCCATTCCATAAAGTAGTTCCGTACTTAAAAATAGAGTAGTCTATGCTTAATTAGCTCATTTGATTTCATGGCTTGTTTTCAGTGTTTAATGAAAACTGTATATTGTCATTCTTTATGGATATGTTGGTATGTCTAAGTAGAGGAGGAGGTCCTGTACTACTAAAGAACAGATAACAGAATGGCAGGAAACAGTTTTAAACTTGGACCTATCTAATTCATGGGGCTGAAGACAAGATTATAGTTCTAGCAGCTCTGTCTTTTTTTAAACTTGCTGACTTCATCTGACAGCCCCCAGAGAAGGCAACAAACCTGCCTAGCAGAAATTCGGGATCTAATGTAAGAGAGGCTGGATAAAACAGTGTCTTGCTGGTATACCACAGATGAACCCTCCCTCCCTTTGGAAGGTCAAGACTTTGACTTGGAAAAAACAAAGTTTTTTTTTTAAATAATCAGAATAGCTGAAGTTAAAAAAAAAAAAAAAGATCTCTTGTATAACCAAATATTTCAAGCTGCCACAACCTATGAAATAGGGAGAATAGACATTGATACTGTAAATAGCTCCCACAGATACTGACAACTACTATTTCAGACAGTTGGTAGTACATCTCCACTTCTGTTATCACATTTACTTAGTTCACCCTCCACTTCTATCTATTAGTTCTACTGCAGACCTTCCCTCCCCAAAACAAGCACAAAGTTTATCTGAAGTGCCAAGGTTCAGATCTCATTTTCTGCTCTGATTTTGTAGAAAACAGAATTAAATTGACAAAAGAGATGTCAGTTTTTACGTGTAGCTCTTACTGAATTCATTAGATGTTTATGTGAATATTTGACAGTAATAACCATCCATTATTTTTTTTGTGTTAAAAACATCTAGAACAAGTTAAATTTTCCAACCCATGTCTATAGTATATTTTGTCTAAGGTATACATGTCGTTTTATAGATCCACAGAAAAACTTCCATTTTCTACAAGTGAGGTAGCATTGATCATCACCTGATATCTATTTACACAAAAGCTTCCTTGAGCAAAAGTTGCTTTGCTGGATATTATAAATGTGTAACAAAGGTATTATTTGAGTTGTAAGATTTTGTAACTTTCACATCTCCTGAGGAACATGATAGGACACAGGAATTACAGAGAGTTATTTTATGCTGTTATAACAGGGCTCATATAGAATCATAGAATCATAGAATGGTTGGGGTTGGAAGGGACCTTCAAAGGTCATCTAGTCCAACCCCCCTGCAAGGAGCAGGGACATCCCCGACTAGATCAGGTTGCTCAGAGCCTCATATGAACTTAAATAGTATTTCTTAAACAAATGGACATGCAGGCTGCAAATATTCACTGAGCAATGATGATTTCAACATTGCAGTTACTTCTGTGAAACTCTGTGTTTGCATTTAAGGAGTTACATTTTCCTATGATACTCACCATATCTTAAACTAAGCATTACCTTTGTTTTGTTTTTTTTTTTATAAAAGTATATTTACTTCCAGTGAAGTTATAGCCTTAAAGTTTCCCACTGATTTTAGTTTTGCATTTGCCGTTTCTTTGGGGAAAAGTTATGTCTAGAAAGATTTTATATATAGTTGACTTGTGCATGTATTTCAGTGAGCTGAGCAGGTTACATGGACTGACAGTTGTATGTTTTCTAATGTTCATGGCACTCAAGGGCGGTGATTCAAAGACAAAGACTCCTCTCAAGCTCTTCTAAGCAGTAGGATAAAAGAGAAATTACATCTACTTAGCCTGAGAACTCCTCAATTTAAATGATCTGTATCCTACTAATAACATAAAAGAATAGAGCTTGAATTTCATAAAGTGTTATGAAAACATTCATAACATTGTAATAAATACATTTTTTGACAAATGAGACTAAGCAACCTCTTTCAACAGGAAGGCGTTGCTCTAAGATTACTTTTTGACAAAAATATTGAGGGACTAGTGGGACAGAAAGGGATAAGGAAGGAAGAGCATCTGTTAAGATTAAAATGGCGACTCTAGCCATTAGACCTTCAGGCTCATTGATGTCATCTATATTGCCTGTCCTAGACTCAGCATTATCCCCTGGAGTATTTGCCTTAGAAGTGAGTGTTTCTTTCAGAACTAACATTAAAAATAAGGCAAATTATAGTAATAAATTTTATTTGGTTATAAGAAAACTGTGCAAGTAGATTCAGTTGTCTAAAAATTCATCTCCTGTACAAGGTAAACTCTGTGGGTAAAAGACTGAGCCCAAAGAAGAGAGGTGACTTATTAAAGATAGTCTATCTAGCCAGATGACTAGTGAACGTAAACCTTTTAGGCTAATGAGGTCCGTGAAATTAATGCAGACATTGAAGAAGCTGGGAATAGAATGATTGACCTGGCAATAGACATGTACCAAAAAGTGGAATTAGGATCTTTAACAAAATAAAATCAAATTGCTTGGGTGCAGAGGGGGAGGAAAGATAAACCATGAAGACAAACCAAGTGGTAATAATCAGGAGATAGCTGGGAAAGAAGGCAGAATATGAGAATAAAGAGTAGATGTAGAAAAATGGAAATCAAGTTTCTAAAGCATTATTTTAGCATATTCTGAAGCAGGAATGAGAATTACAAACAACTCCTAAGAGTTCCCAACACTTTTTTGTGTTCTTTCCTAACACAAAAACACCAATGGTCATGACATGACACCTACTCTTTGAGCAACAATAACAAAACAGATTGAGAAGAGATGAGTACTCTCTGTAATAAGTCAGAGAGAACTTTTTTTTTTTCTCAAGATATAGCAGCTACTAACTTTAAAGAAAGCTAGCATGAATTGAGTTTCTGTCTGCTGTAGGGCAGCCTATGAAGAATATTGATGTGGTTTCCCTTTTTAAGTTCATTGCATCAAGAACAGCAGTAAATCTTAAAGAGATACTGGTCAGTTAAAACTCTTATAATATTAAATCTAGTAGTGGACACATCCTTCTGGAAGTCAGGAGGATTCAGAGTCAGAGCAGGAGACAATTTTAAGTATTTCAGTGTCAGTCAAGGCTGGAACAATGTCGGTCATTTACAAGAGTATGTGCAGGTCATATTCATGGACATATAGCAATAATTGGAGAAAAGGAATGAACATAGGAGAAGACATCACTCCCAACAGTGAGAGAAATGAGGATGTTTTACTATGGTGACAAGGCAGACAGATGTGATTACTTGTGGCAAAGACACACACGTAACCAGGACTGTGATATCAGCACTCCACTACCAGCTTCATGCTATAGAAGGAGAAAAAAAAGCAGCTTTCCGCAGATGCCATACACCGCTTCCCCCACAGCTATCACATGGAAGTCTACTTCATCAGTCTGGTACTTTGTCTTCTACTACTTCAAATCTCTGAAACAAAAGCCTAGCACTTCATCATGAAGATTAGGACACATCTAAATTTTAAGGGAAACCTGCTTTTCTATATGAAACAAGACTTGCATTCTCCTTGGCCCAGAAAGTAGGACCTGGCTTCCATTAAAACATCTCTATCCATAAGAAAATGAAGAACACACAGAAGGCTGGACACGCAATGTTTAACCCTCGAGCACTGAAATCTGTGCACACACAAACACATAATAAGCTTAAATCTGGCCTAGTCTGTGCTCTTTTTATGTATGTATGTTTAAAGTGTATGGCCACTTTGATTAGTCAGTCTGTAGTGCAACCTGCAAAGAAACTGGTTTTAGGCATAACAAGGATGTATTCAGGACACAGATGTGCTGGTGAAGTGAGACCCCCACCTGGAGTATTGTGTCCAGTTCTGGAGCCCCCAACATAAGAAGGACATGGACCAGTTGGAGAGGGTCCAGAGGAGGGCCACGAAGATGGTAAGAAGGCTGGAGCACCTTTCCTATGAGGATGGGCTGAGAGAGCTGGGGCTGTTCAGCCTGGAGAAGAGGAGGCTCCAGGGAGACCTGATAGCGGTCTTCCAGTACCTCAAGAGGGCCTACAGGAAAGATGGGGAGAGACTGTTCAGTAGGGCCTGTTGTGATAGGACGAGGAATAATGGTTTTAAAATAGAGGGGGGTAGATTTAGATTGGATATTAGGAAAAAATTTTTTACAATGTGAGTTGTAGAACACTGGAACAAGTTGCCCAGAGAGGTGGTGGATGCCTTATCCCTGGAAACATTCAAGGCCAGGTTGGATGAGGTTCTGAGCAACCTGATCTAGTCTGGGATGTCCCTGCTCCTTGCAGGGGGGTTGGACTAGATGACCTTTGAAGGTCCCTTCCAACCCTAACCATTCTATGATTCTATGATTAGTTACATTATTAGAAAGGTGTATCTGAGGAGTGTTGAGAAAGGAATAATAGGTTGAAAGAAACCATGAATTTTGAAAGATAAGGAAAGAGAGGAACCTTCTGTTTTAGCATTTCCCAGGAATATTGCAGAGGTTAGGTAATTATGCCATGTATTGAACTGCATAAACCAAACCCAAACCTCATGAAGACTGCTATAACTGGTAGGAGTAGCAAAATTCTCTTCCAACTGGGTATGTAAGTTCATACACACTGAGAAAAACAATGTGGTTGCCCTGGCATATTACTTGAAACATAGGAGTGTAGAACTATTCAGTGTGGCATCCTGCAACACCAATGCTACATATGTAAGATGATTTTAATACTAAAGGGAAACATTTGTTTCTTGTGTTTGATCTGGCACTCTGCTCTTGAGCCTTGGTTGGGATTTTGATACAACAATATTTAGGTAACAAAATGGAGCCATTAATATCTGTCTTTATTAAGAATAAGCCCTTACTGGAGCCACAAGGAAACACAATATTTTGTAAACCATAGAATAATTTAGTATAGGATGAACCACTGAAGTTCATATCGTTCAACCTTCTGATTAAATCAGGGCTTCTTGTACTGACTGATAATGAATGATCAGCATTCATTATTTCATATATTTCATATGTGGCAATACAGTCTGTTTTCACATTCAGACAGTGATGTTTTTGTAGTGAGAGACTGCACAAGACAGGAATATGCTTTTATTCTGATGTTTGCACAGTTGCTGCTGTTAGTCTTAGATCCATGACTAGGGCTTCTAGATACTGAAAGAATCCAGAGTAATAGAGTTAAGCAAATATGAATAAGCAGAGCATTCAATGGTTAGTCTAGCATTCCAGTTTATGCTCTGGCAACTACTAGTTATTTTGCTGCTGTCTACCAATAGATGGTCTACCCCCTTAAAGACATGTAGCAGAATTGTTTTTTACTTCTTTAGGAAAAACAAAAGTTTACATGCCACTACAATAAAACAAATACCATAGAAAAAACTACAGTAAGCAGTAAGGATAAAGAAATTAATATTTAAATGAAATAAAATTAAATCTAATCTTCAGGATAAATTTATTTTCAAATAAGCTGGGTCAATGGTATAACACATCAAAGTTTTGGGGATCCTTTTTGCATCACCCTCTAAGATATAAAACATGTACTTGCTTTTTAGCAAGTTTAGCAATCTAGCAAGTGCTAGCCCACAGAGAATTGAAAATACTGTTGACAAGAGTGGCCAACATGCCATTATTTGTAATCCTGTTGTTTGTACTTTTCATTTTCTTCTGTTAGCACTAGTGGTAGAATTGCCTCTTGTTTTCTTTTTCTTGTCTTTCATATTACTGCTTTTCTATTGATATTGGCTAAGTTAGGCTCTTAAAAAGGAGGATGTTCTTCTGAGAAGAGTTGTGCTTACATATACATGTATTTCAAGCTTGGAGGGAACTGGAGACAGTGTTCTGAATTGAAGGTACGATTTTTCAGCATTACTGCAAACAACAACAGAATAGATTTTGCAAGCTCTTTTACCATAGGTTCTCCCATGGGCACCAATGTGTTCATGTCATTTCTATAAGACAGATAAAAGGAGAGCATGAGCCTTGTTAGACAGCACCTTGTGGAAATAGAGCTTTGTTGAACAGCTTCATTCATTTTATTAGTCATAGCAGAGACTATTATTAAAGGCCATTCTACAACGAATTTGCAAGAAAACGTGCCCACCTCTGACATAGGAGGACACTGAGCAACAGCTCCTCTAAGCCAATGTACTGCTCCAATATTTGTAGCATAGACACAAACCCAGTAGGACAAAACATGTTTAATCTTAGGAATTGAGAGCAGCACTGAGTGGTTCTCAGGTTAGAATGTGGTCTTCATCTTCCTCCCACTCAAGGAGTGATATGTGCCAAAGACTGTGAAAATGCACTTAAATGCTCCCCAACGTTATGAAATGAGACTGAAGGTGAAGTGGAAAAGCATGAGAGGAAAGCCTTTCTAAGTATCAAATTTAAAAATAAGCTTTTACAGTTCCCCATTTTGACATAAGTTTGTTTTATCAAACAGGACCATGTGGGCCAGAGCTGACCAGATTACTCTATATTTCATCACGCAGAACAATCTCAGTTTCCAAAATGGGAAGAAAACAGATGCAAGTGATCATGACAGGAAATGAGAAGCTGTAGTTAGTGTAAAGCTGCCTGACAGCAGGTGCATAAGCTGCCTTCACAAACCATTTTTTAGTCTAACACTGTCACAAAGGCACATTTTCCCAGGGGGAATAACTGTTCAAATGCAGGAAAAGAAATGGAGATACTGAAGAAAATACAGGTTTGTCAATGTAGTGATGTGTCAAAATGGAATTAAGTGCTCTTGATAGAAAATTACTCACAATAAAATAATAGCTGGTACATATGATTCCCAAAAATATGGATATTGTTTCAGATTCATAAGATCAGCCTCTGGTCAACTGTATGAATGGGTAGTTTAAACATAACAATTTTAAAGTTCACCTGCGATTGGCTAGAATCAGCTATTATCAAATGGTTAAACAGATTATACATTTCTGTCAATCTACAGTCAATTAAGATGTGACAATTTACAGCCAATTGGTGCATTCTTTCAAAAACATTGCTTCTGCTTGACAGAACAGATGTTGACACTCTCTCATGGACAGGAGATAAAGATAGGCGTCTGACATCAGGACTAGTTAAGAGACATTTGTCTTCCTATCAATGTACTATTTCACAAAAAAATAATCTTGTAAAAAAATCTCTGGCTATTTCATTCTTTCTTGATTTTTAACATGAGAAATCTGCAGCAATTAAAGCTTTAAAAAAAAAAAGTAACAAGCCTCCAGGTTATTTGCAACAGCTTTTAAGTAGCACATTGTGAAAGCTTCTCTAATTTTAATGGGGTTTTTTTTGTTTTTTTTTTTTCCCCTCTAAGTGAAGTAAAGCAATGCCTAAGTGTTTAAATTTATAAACAGGTAACATTTTTCTCCATGTGTTCAGTGTTTCTGGTATAAAACAGAAGTGAGATACCATTACAGTTGTACTGAGCAAGGGCAAGAAGTTGAGATCTTTTACATTGTCCCTAACTTTAACTATGCATATACCACATGGTCAAAATTCCAGTTGCAAGAAATACTTACAGAAGAGCCATTACCAAAAATCAGAAAGTTTTCCATGTTTCTTTAACGTCAATTTCTTTGTAGCGTATTTTAAAAAAAGTCTTCTGAAGGCAGCTGAATCTAGAAAAAAAGTTTCCCAAGTCTTTGTAAAGAAAAATTATCCCAATAAAGCAACTTTCATGAAAACAAATTATAAGAATTGCTGAAAACAGAAGAACACATTGGAAGAAAAATAATCTTAAACTAAAGATTTTCAGCGGAAAGCTCATCATACAGTAACTATCTATTGAAACTATATTAATCAAAATGATGTAAATTAAGTAAAGTGGACACAAAGTCCAAAATAAATATCTGGAATTAGGTGAAAGCTGATTATCATTAGGGAAAAAAAATAAACAGTGACTCCGAGTTCTCTGACAGTTCTGTTAAAGAGAAACCACTAGACAATTCATACTGTTGTTTCACACTAAGAGCTTATATAGTTTGCAAGCAACTATATATTGCTTAGCTCACACAATTCCCAGAGTTTTTGCACTGTTTATAGGTGTGTGTATGTATTCATTAAGATGTTTTGAGACTACTATTACAACTTTGTATCAGGAGAAAATTTTGTCCATCGTTGCCATTTCTTGTGTGTTCCACAAGACCCAGAAAAAAAAAGTTAAAATTTATCCCAGAGGTTTAATAGAAGTTTCTGTTCCTTAGTATCCTTCACCTATCGGGTTCTTCATCAGTAAATCTGGTTACAGAACAACAGAAACTCCAAACAATACAGTCTTTTTTTGTATAGTTAATCCTACTGTGAAAAAAAAGAGCTAATCATTTTCCAGTCTTACTTGTGTTCTGAAGCATCACCAGACTGTTTTACAGGTCTCAGTTGATGAATGTGTATGTGTCAATTTGGATTTTACTTGTAAGACAAAGGCTGTCTAGTGCACTATTATGCAAATGCTGCTCTACTCAGAATGGTTTCTCCCAAAGAGAAATTAGATGTTTGTTTGTCAGTATTCATAAGATTTTTTTTTCATTAGAAAACACTGGCCAAAGGGAAGAGTAAATCAATACACAAATTTCCATGCTGCTGCAACCAGACATCTTTTGGTACCCAAGCAGTACTATGTTAAAGCTCCTGCCTTATGGTACATTCCATCAGGCAACATTTACAATAAATCTTAATATATAAACAGCAAAACAGCTTTCCTTAGCGGATATGCCAAGAACATACAAAAGACTTCCAAAATGCTCCTAAACATGATTGCATAACAGTTGGCAGTATCAGACAGCTGAAGAGTTTTGCTCTTTTGTAATTTGGTAGCAATGCTGAAGTTTTCTCAGCTAAATACCTCCCTGATTAAAATAAGAGAAACTAGAATTCAGTCTGATTGTTTAATCCTTACATTCCTACAGGTACAGTAAAGGACACCAGTGAAAATGGAAGCCATTTTCAGAATAGGAAGAACATTGAATTTTTTTTTTGTAGAAGAGCCATGCTCTTTGCTCAGACAGAAGGCAAAGTGTCTGACAAGAAAGCCTGGCTAAACCCAGTTAGAATAAACACTCTAAGTATCAGTAGAAAACTGAATGCAATATTTTTTTTCCCAGATCTAGCTCTCTAGTGCTTTAAAAGACCTTTCTAAACTAAACACAATGTAAGGAGGAATACCCAGATCCTGCCATCCACCTGACCTCTTTCAAAGAGGTGTAAAAGCAAGCCTTGTACTCCCGATGTGCTATGTTGACAATTCACAGTCTCCTGAGATCTCTGGCCTACAGAAATGGCAGAATCCTGCTGTTTTGAGAAGGTGCCATGTTGCAATAGTGATTTGAAATCAGTCTCTGGCATACTTTTGTTAAATTAAAAACAGGTAGATGAAGTAGTGACCAGCCTCTGGCTTCCTCCGTGCCTTTGACAGCTGTCACCATCCCCAAGGCAGGAGGGTCAGATCTGTTCATGAGAAGTCAATTTTCAGATAATCTTATGAAGCTAAACTGAATTTCAGTTTGGGTTTTAAGCTTTTCAGATAATTTCAAGGAGGCAGAGAACATATCTGGAATAACAATATAAGGCAGTAAACTAGCCAGCTGAGAATGGAATATAAAGAAAATTGAAAACAGCAGGGAACAAAAACATAGAGCATTGAGTCTTCTAAATATGAACTGTGATAATAATTCCCCCAATTAGAAACTGTTCACAATCAAAAGCATGTTATATTAGGTTAACTATAACATTATAAAAAAAAAATCTGAGAATTTGGACCTTGAATTAAAAAGAAGATGGTGGAGGTTAGTAAATTAATGATGGATATCATTCACCCTCACCCAATTCTTGAAAAATGACTGAATTTTCAAAATGTTACAGAATCAGTAGAGTTTATCTTAAGGGTCAAGTAACCTAGTTTTAAATTAATTAAAATTATGACTACGCTCTTCAAGGGAGTTATATAGAAAGTGTTTCAACTCTGTTGTTAATGGAAAAACATTGTGGTTTTTCGCAGCTCCTTAGGATGGCTTGCTATGTGCATGACAGCAATTTCCAGTGGAAGTAGGTTTAATGCAAGTCTCAGACTCTTTGGCCTTCTTCAATAAGAAAACCTCGCTTTATTCCAGACAATTATGCTGTTAAAAAAACCCAAATATACCATTTCCTTCTTCATTCTAGTGATTTGGGGAATGTCTATCAAGGAAAACTCTCTCCTGGATTCAACTCCAGTCCTCCAGACATTACAGAGAATCTCTTGTGCCTAAGAAAGTCCCCATTACTATAAATCCTTCTATTTTTTCCTTAAGCGGAGATTGGGAAATTTTATGTGTTGGATAAAAACCTGATCTAGTTGGGGATGTCCCTGCTCCTTGCAGGGAGGTTGGCCTAGATGACCTTTGAAGGTCCCTTCCAACCCTAACCATTCTATGATTCTATGATTCTATAAAAACAGGAAGCTGTAGTATATTTAAACAGTATTTTGAATCATGAAACAGATGGAAATTACTTTCACATAACAGGCAAGCTATGTTACTGTCCAGGTTCATGTTAGCACATGCCAACAGTGGTGTATCACTGTCATAGCAGTCCTCAGTAACATCTATGCCAGATCATACAACCCGGTCCAAACATGGCGGGTGACAGGGATCTTGCACTAGCAATAGTGCAGCACAGGTTCTACCAGATTGTATGATTCTCCCTTAGACCTTCAGATTATGTCCTAAAATACAGTTATCTGTGGAGGCAAACTGCTCCTAGTATGTACCTTGAAGGGGAGTTTGACTTGTACTAAGAACAGTCCAAGAACAGAAGTAACCTGCTGGCCCACTCTCATCCTGACACGGCCACTGGCGTGGTTATGAGTTCTCTAGCTTACAAGAAGGAGCTGGCTGATGAGAGCATAGGAGCAGCAATCAAAAGTAGACATGGAGCAGAAAAGTGCGGTTCCTTGGTTGGCGAGGCCTGTGTCTGAGAGATGGAGATTGTTAATTCCCCCTCATGAACTCTTTGTTACAGTATGCTTCTCCATAGATATTTTTTAATAATTGGACCACAATCAAGTGAAAAATGAGGATGTTAAATTAATTGTGCATCAGCGAGTACTCTAGTAGTTGGTTACCAAAGAGCAATACAATGATCATTGCATCATACAAGACTGTACCACACCACAATCAGCAGCAGCATAGACACAGCAGATGCAGACATAGTGGCTGCAACCTCATCCACTCTCTCCTGGATGTGAGATGAGTAGGAAGTTCTCCATTCAGTGATAACTGCAACAAACACAATAACAGATTGCCATTGTGTGGCCCTTAGTGGTACAGGGTGACAGAAGATGAATTTACCAATAACAAGCCTGCTGACGTGGAAGTCACAGACACTGCTGACGACCAATATGATCAAGCAAATGCCAATTTATTGTTGATACATCCCGGTTAATATAGCCCTTCTAATTCCGTACCATATGCAAGCTCTCTACTAATTGGTTAACTATATCATGCACACGCTCCTAGCTAAAATATGATTCTTTAAGTCTCTTTGTTCACGCGCACGGCTCTCTCCACCTGCACCCTGCTTCACGTTCAGCCCCCCCCCATCACGTATGCCAGCTGTTTTCCTTCTTCTCAAGGTTGCTTCGTTTACTTTCTCACAGGAAGCTTCCTTACTTTCTCACAGGCGGCCTCATTGTTTTCTCACAGGTGGCTTCAGTACTTTCTCACAAGCGGCTTCAGTGATGTCCTTGAGGCCTGCTGCTCACAAACATAACAATTCCATTCGGTCTGGATTGTTCACTAAGTGCCCCTGATACTCCAGGTATCCAACACAAGCCAGCAGATAAACTACTAAATCTGAGTATAAAGCTGAAAGATGAACAAAGGGGGAGAGCTCCTGAAGTCTTAAATGGAGAAGATTAGAAGTACGAAGAATGAAGAACGAAGTAGATTTCTTGCATTGTTATAATAACCAGGAGAGGAAAAACGTATCAAAAAAATTTTGCTCAAAACTTCACAGGATCATGGGAAAAAAGAATGAGGATTTTGGGTAGTGGGTCTTTTGATTTCTTTAAATCCTTCTGTGTTATTGAATTTCACGTTTATTTTGTTTCAGACATAACCAATTATTTCATACAGGAAACTGCCAGATGTATACCTTGTGCATACCTCTCTGAATGTGGAGCTGGCACTTCCTAAGGCATAGGTGTCCTGTTAGTGCCGTTGTTCCTGGTGGGAACTGTGGACAGAGAAGACTGCAACACTTTGCCCTCATAGTTCCAAGTGTCTTGAGCAGGTTATGACTCTCCAAGCCTGGAAAGAAGCGATTCAGATGGTAGATGAGATATGAGTGGTAGGAAGAGTGGACAGGAAGCCCACTTCTCTGTCACTGTTCACTGTCTCTTGCAATAGCAGAATAAGGGGTCAATAAATGAAGGTAGAAAGAACTAGTCTTAAAAGAAATGGAAATCCTCATCAAAAGGACACTGTGGTTAGAAAGTCACATGCCTTCAAAGTAAGACTGGGCAAGTACTATTGCAGAGAAATCCATAGCAGGTTACTACATTAACAAACCACATCAGACTCAGAAACTCCATGAGATTAAAATAAGTGAAGGTTAATAATGTATTTCATTGGAAGTATCATATTTGCTTGCCCAGTGCTTCTTCCTTAGGTATGTCTGTGGTCACTACTGAAGATTGCACACTGCATTACACACATTTTTTATCTAAACCAGTACAGCTGTTCTTACCATCTTAGCTTTTGTTGCCTCATCTGCCAAGTACCAAATGTCAAGGCTGTCTTCACCAAGCAGAAAAGCAGCTTCATTTATAGCACATTACAAGATTTTCACTTGCAATTATGTTTGTTCAGGATCAATTAACCATTTGCTACAAGGAATATCTTAGTGATACAAAAGTCCACTATGCTTAAAACTTGAGGACATTAAGTCATCCTGTTCTGTGATGCAGTATTTGCAGAATGTTCATTTTCCAAAATTTTTTATTAAAATATATCTCATAGAAGCTATTTTCAAATGCTAACATATATGCTGCATTCTTTCTCTGCTGGCTCTACTTGTGTGGGAGCCCAGCTCTTTCCCTCACAAATGTTACAACAAGAAATACTCACTCACTGCCACTGAATCACTGTGAATTTCAGTCAACTGTCATTGAAGTTGAGCAAAAAAAAAGGTATAATTTCTTTTTCTTAAACTTAAAGCTATCTACCATACTAATATGCCATGTAAACCTTAAAAGGCTTGTAGTTATAGTCAGACATTCGTACCATTCTATTGTACAACAAAAGTCAAACACTGAGAGGTTTTTTTCAGCCTACTATATTTAAGTAAATCAGTACAAAGATTAAAAGATTGAAAATAATTTTGTTCTTCACCACCACTACCCAAGATTTCTTGCTTTAAATAAAGGTCTTCTAGTTGAAGAGTTCTACCACAGGCAGACAAGCTTTCTTTGATTGTTCTGTATTGCTGAATGTAGCCTTCACTATTATGCTCTGTGATACGCAGTTTTCTCTCTTGCGTTCAAATATAATAGGCTCGTGAAAATCAGGGACAGCTCAGTCTGGGACAGTGCTTCAAAGGCAAGATGCATTCATTGTGGAGTTGCCAAATTCAGCCACTGACTTACTGTCATATTTCCAAAAACTTTGTGCTGCGAGAAAAAGGTTAAGGTTCCTGAATGAACCTTATAATTCATCAGAGCTGGATAAAGTCAAGATTACTTTAAGAAGACAAAGTGTCATAGTTCAATAATGAACATAATTTCTACATAGAATGTCAAATAAAACATTAATACTTTGGGTCACAACAAAAGATACCATGTTAGTGAACTTTAGTACTAAGGATAAGTATCTACTATTTTACTTTGTTACTTGATGTTATGCAAGTGTAGCATGTAAAGAAATATAGTGTAGTTCAAATGGCTCAATGCAATAGCAAAGTTTTATTTCATACAAGGCATAAATGTACACTTTAGCAAGGGAAAATATTGGTTATTGTTGACTGTTCCTCTCTCCTTGAGATGGACTGATGTAATGCAGCCAGCTGCCTGTGCTAACTAAACCTTAAGTCTACAAGGGTAGTATCACTAGATTTTCCACCGTCACTGTCTTGAATCTATGTTCACAGCTGCAGTCCTTTGACAATTACAACTGTTGAGTCAGCCTAGAGTTAAAAAAGCAGCTTGTGAAAGCTGCTACTAAAGAAAAAGTTGTGCTTTCTTGGTAGTTAAGTACCTCAGGGCATGTAGTGACATTTTCAGCGCTGACAGTATCCAAGTTCCTCCCACAGGATTTGGAGAGGTTATGTTCCTGAGAGAGCATAAAAAGTCAGCAAGTTGAGCTGAGAGCATAAGAAGTCAGGCAAGTTGAGCTGAGAGCCTGGAAATTGGTCTTTAGTAGAACAGTAACATTGTCAGGATGGTAGACTCACTCCTATCCAGATCTTAGGGACAGCACTAGTTAGAACTTAGCCAAAACAAGGATAAAACCAGACAGCCTTACTTTTTTTTAATAAAACATAATATGTCTCTGCAGAAGAGCTTTAGCCAGGGAAGTACTAGACACCTCAAAAGGCAAATTAGCTTTCCCACCAAGACAGTGATTTGACTTTATGAAGCAGAGCAAACAACAATCAAAGGCCAAGACCATTAAATGTGTGGCAGGAACATAAGCCCTGAAAAGGCCATTTTACAATGCAGCCTGAGGAGAGGACCTGTGATGCATAAATCTGGCTTATTCCATATAAATATTATAGGTTCTTTGGTCTGGTTGCTTTTTTTTTTTTTTTTTTTTTTTTTTTAACTTTCATTACTCTAACCTTCAGTAGTTTCTTCTGAAGAGGTGATAGTAGAACACATTCTTTGGGTATAGCGATGCAGCATACAATCTGGAGAATTCGAGTGTAACAATGCTAAATACATGGTAATGAAGCAAAGGATAGGCCACACGCTAAAAGCAGCAAGGCAAAATAACTTATGCTTTTAGCTGTGTCTATTCTCAGGCTTGGCAAGCTGATTTACATATTTTGCTGAAAACTTTCTTCTAAACCTAACACCTCCCATGCTTAGCCCACAACCGACCACAACACTTGCTCTACTTACATGTCTCACAACTAAAAATGCTGTTGATGCAAGTAAGTGATTGAGATCATGCAGCAGGGACCATGGCATGTGCAATGCCTGAAAACGAGGCTCCATCTGTGTTTTCAGTACTGCATTTGTCTTGAGACACAAGACAAGTTGGCATATCAAAACTAATTGTGTAGTTGCATTCTTTAAGTGCAATGGTTAGTTTCCTCCAGTCTGAGCACATCATTCAGCACATCAGGTCACTAGCTTCAAGACTTTGATTTGGTTTTGACAACATACCAACACACTTACGTTACTAGAACAAAACTGTTAAAGCTTTTCCAAAGCAATACTACAGTTTCATATAACAGAATGAAATTCTTGAAATTCAGTGTAATCCCTGGGATGTGCCTATAGAATTCAACAGTTCCTCTTCAGGTCTCTCAGCACTGGAAGTTAATGTGATGGTACACAACAGTTGCAAATGGAAGTAGGCAGTCTAGGTTCTGTAGTAGTCTGTGATGAGATAGTTGATGACCATGTGATTATGAATGGAAGATCATTATAAATATTGCGTACATTGATGTTTGACAAAACTAGTGTCCCCAAAGTTATTGCGGGATTCCATGGAGCTAAACATACAGCATTCTTTGAATACCAAACTGCAACAGCCCACATTGATACAAGAGCACTCTTTACCCCTCTGGTTAATGAAAACTGTGGTCATGCTGAACACTGGCATATAAACTGTTTTTATGTTGAATTGATGAGTTTAGCTAGGGTTTGTTTCTTTAAAAAAAAAAATCCTTATAATAAGTTATTCAGTTGATTTATTGTAATGCCAACAAAGTAAATTATCCATGGAAGTGTTCAAGGCCAAGTTCTATGGGGCTGTAAGCAACATGGTCTAGTGGAAGATGTCCCCGCCTGCAGCATGGGGTTTGGAACTAGATCATCTTTAAGGTCCCTTCCAATCCAAACCATTCTATAAGTCTATGATTCAAAGGACCATTCATGTTTCATGGTATCCAAAGTAATAAATGAGACCTTGTGAGCAGAATTGCCCAATAATTCTTCCCCTCATATTTGTATTCACATCATACTGCCTTCAAACTTTCCTTTAAAAAAGAAACACTTGTATGTACCCTGGACACAGCTAAAAAGACTTTTGGGACAGTTCTCCACCCACCTAACTAGTGAAGTCTAAAGCAGACTGTATCTAAATCCTTCTTTCCCTGAATCACACAAAATTGCCCAGCATTGTCATATTGGGTACAACTGTTGCCTACTGAGAAAAGAATTGAAATAAATAGCTCTAAACTAAGACATATGACCTCACCAGCTAAGGAAAACAATGACCATTTCTACTCGATTAAGCGGTCTCTGTCTGGCACAAGTAGATCTTCAGAGACATATTTCATCTTTCCAGAGAAAAATAAATTATGTAGTTTAGAGTCATCATGGGCTCTGGCCTCCACCTTATCTGGAGTAACTTTTTTTCCCTATTATAATTCATTTCCAAGACTCCGTTTTCTGCCTTAGGGATTCAAAATCTTGCTGCAACATAGCCCAGCTGTGTGATCTCAGCTCAGATTGGTAAACTAAGAGAAATCTAAAGCAGAGTCACATAGAATTTAAAAGATAAAATTATGGGCTTAAACTATTGAGATAGTGGTCATAAGTACCTCAAAGATTCAGAAGAAACACTAACATGAAAATATATTAAAACCTACAGGGAAAACAATCACATTTGTCATCTTCAAGGGATTCAATGAAAGAGAGCAACACAATATCATTAAGGGATCCACTAAAGACTGCACAGCTGTGTAAAAGGCAAAATAACACTATGTCAAACATATTGCAAAATATTTTACTTCCTACCTTAAGCCAGTCTTATATGCCTGAGTACATTGCAAAAAGGATATTTCATATCATGGTATATCTGGAAAAGAGAAAAACAAGGTGTATCCACAGACTTCATACTATAAGACTGACAGATGAACACATCTGTATTGAGCCAACATTTCCATACCGCAAGAAACTAGCAACTGCAAGTATCATGCGTTATCAGCACCAGAAAATAGTACAAGCCTATTTTCAGCATAGATAACTAACAAAAAGTATTATAGTATACACTGCAGAACATGCATTAAAGCATGGACATGTGTTCACAACATTAATTTCACAGTTCAAATGCTGATGAATCACAGCTTGTGTTATTATGGGCCTCTTGTCATCCCAGTTATAGACTGGAATTTTCTTATTAGTCTTCAAAACTGAGAAGTAGTCTAGTCCCTATCAAGCTTTTAGTGGCCCTACCCGTGAATGTTAAGAATACTGAATTTAGATCTGTGAAGAAAAAGTATTGGGCCATACCAGTATGCAAGTGTGCAATCCCACTTGTAACACTCCCATCTTGCCATCTCCTTTCCGTTTCTCTAGCAGCTACAGTGCAGGTTACAATAAGCAACTGGATCTTCCTCAGTAACTGAAGTTTAGCTTAGAACTGTAGTATGATGGCTCTCCATCATCCTTTGAGGTTCGCATTCAACTATGGCATAGCAGCTTGAATAGCTGAGATAGAATTCTGGGAGAAAGGAGAATTTGCCAATGAACGGCTTAATAAGACAACTTGGTAGGAAGTGAGCAGTATTATCAAGAGAAAGAAGTGGCTGATCTCATTAGTCTCTACACAAATGGGAAGAGGATACTTGTTATTCCCAGCCAGACCGGGAGTTAGAGGACACCAGCTCCTTGCAGCACCACCAAACACCTGACATCAGTGGGAGTAAGGATACTGCAATCATCTGTAATTGCCTTGAGCACACAACAGGAAAAGTCCCTCCTGTTGGTGAAGAACAAAGGTTGGCCAGAGGGACCAGGTTGTCTGTGTTAGACTAATGAATCTGCCAGTGACACTCCTCCATACCTCGGTTCTTCCACTCCCTTTTTCATATATCTGTACTCCTACATCAAACACCCTTAACACTGAAAGAGGTATTTTGTAAGACTTAGCTGGTACAAACATCTGAATGGAATAAACATGTCATTCATTACTGGCATTTAGTTAGTGTTATGACCAGTAATTATTTGGGGGTTAGAGCTGGTGACTGGATATATAGCATACAAACTCATGCAATATAACCACAATGCGTGGACATTTGAGAAAAGAAACATGGAATATTCGGCAGGCAATGTTATATTTAAGTTCTTTACTTTAAAACATACAACATGCTTTAAACATTTAAACATAAGCATTTAGTTTAAAGCTATCAGCATTTAGATACAGTTTATCACTTGTAGGATGACAAGCACCCACTAAACGTGCCCATTAGTCACACATAAATCACAACATTATGATCCATCAGCCATCAGGCAAGGTAACTGACAGGACAAGCCACCTTGCAGGTCAGCCTCCTTGCTGACCCCATGGGGTTCCTTAGAAAGAAAAAGGCTTTGAAGACAGGGGTAGGCAGAGCACAGATAAGAGAATGGCTGGTTCTCGTCCCTTGTCTTGCACCAGTCGGAATAGCTTGTTGGTGCTATTGCAATAGAAAGCCTCATTTCTGTCGTCACCCACATGCATTCATACGTCTCACTAAGAGTTCCAGTACACTAATTTCATTTTTTTAAAGGGAATCCATCACTGTTAACACTATTTTATTCAGATTCAGGACTCATCAAGAACATTTACTAGCTATTGTTTCCAAGTGTCCTACTCTTCAAAAGCCACATAAGTTAATATGGATCTATATAAGGTTTATTTCTTCCGGCTGCATCACTTGGTTACAGCTGACAAGAATTTTAGAAGAGAGATTATTATATTGTTATAATATAAAAGAGATAATTATATTGTTAACCAAGTCTAGTGGTATTTTAGAAGATGAGAAAAGCAGAGTTGCTGTGATGTTTTGTTCATTTGTTTTAAGTTAGCAAGGTTTTCAGAGACAAACTCCAGAGAAAGTTGCTTTCATCTAGCAACTTCAAACTTAAAGGCTTCAGGACAATACACAAGAACCAGAATAGAAGAAAAAAAAAGTTACAAGCTACTAAGCTAAAAAAATTAATCAAAAACTTAACATTATTTCTTTCTGCCAAAAACTTTTTGTATCAATTACTCGCTTTCACATCCTGCAAAAAAAATACTTTTTCCTGCCTAAAAAAAATCATGGTATTTTTAGTGGGGTTTTTTTTTTTTTTTTTTTTTTGGCAGTTTTCAAATCCACCCAAGGATCAAGATCAGCAGGAAATAACTTTATCTACAGTGGAGCTAAGGACAGGTGTGAACTTAAATGGAGCCACTGGCAGGATGGGCAGAAGGAATGGGTGACGGTCCAGGTGAGGCTGGTCAGGGCAATAAGGCACATTAGTGCCCTCAGGGGCCAGATATCTAGTTAGTATGGAATGAGAAGAAGGAATACAAACACACACCCGTTTTTGTTTTTTTTTTTTTTTGCAAAAGTTAGAAAGGTAATTGCTTGGCATTTAAAATCTTTTCAAAGACAGTCTCTATCTCAGTAAGAATTTGCATTTATGTACATAAAAAAAGAGTATGTAGATTGAGGTAATATTAAACTTAGGCTTCACTGTCCATACAGAAATGCATTCTTTTGATAATCTGTGCTTGAAATAATGTTAGGAATGAGGGCAGGAGGAAAAGAGCAGGTTACTGTTTGAAAATAGAAGTTAATTTCCCTTGTATCTGTCATGCTTGTGAAAGCAAATGTGGATCTTCAGTAGGAGAATTTGGAATTGAATCGTACCAAAAAAAAAAGTCCTGCTACACAGTTGGGAGTGATGACAGTTTATAATGTTATGGTTTTGATGCCTGACACCATCTTCTTCAAAGAAGTTTACAATTAAGAATACGAATATAGCCATGTACAGAGTTGGTGCTTGTATTTCTATCAGCAGTTTTTCACATACCAATAAAAAAGTAGTAGTGAAGTAGCAGAAAGAGATCGATGCCTTAACAGTTGCCTAAAGGGTTTGATTTAACAAGTTTAGATCTGGAAAATGCATGAAATTAACAAGTGCAGTAAAAAAAAAAGAGCTAAAGCTGCATCAAGATCTGTAATGATGAGATGTAGAAATAAACAGAGAATGTATTTCAAAGAATCTCTATGTTTGCAAAATAAATACAATTAAAAAAAATAAAAAATATCCACTGGCACAATATGATATTATCAAGGCTGAAAGGCAAGGACACAGCTAACAGACACTGTCAATGGGTATCATGCTGAAAAATGGAAGAACTAGTAGGTGAAATCCTGCTATGACAAGCCTAAAGTTTAGATGGAAGAGTTTTTTAGTGACAATAATGAATTTTAAAAGCCAATTTTACTAAATCGCTCCCTCATCTCCAGATGAGTATCATGCAAATGTATTAAAAAATGTTCTTGACACGATGTTGAATACTGAGTGTAAAACAACAAAAAGATGTTTAAACTGTACCTTGAAGACCAATTAAAAAAAAAAAAAAAGAGAGAACAGCATAATTTTTCTAATGTAATTTCTGTCATGATACAGGAATCAATAGATCTGAATGGTCTGTAAAAATTATTTTAACTTAAATCTTTAATGATACATATAAAATTTTCATACAAGTCCCATTCATCAGAAATATGTTCAGAAGCTGGATATGCTTTTACAAGTGGGGAAATAATGAAAAATATGCTTAAATGCTACAGAGTGAATAAAACTAGAAAACCTCAATTCCTTAGATCCACAGACTTCAGTATTCATGTACCTTTTGTGTTCTTCAAAGTATTCTTTGAACAGTTTGAAACCTATCTGATAATGTTTTATTTAGAAGAAATGTTGAAATTCCACTCTTTTTGGCATATAATTTGCCTTCAAAACCTGTATATTATTTAAGCTATAGTAAATATTCCTATGGTCATGTTGTCACAGATGTTCCCCACATGGAAAACACTGATGAGACTCTTCAAGTCCTATTCACATCAGCACTTAAAATGTACTACAAATTTGTACCTGGTGTGAACAATTTGCAGTAAGAGGCCTGGAATCAAAGTAATTGGAAAGCTTTCAAAGTTATTTGGTAATGGCCAATTGAAAATAATTTCAGGACCTATGTCAGCAATCTATATTATCACCTAATCATGTTTTAATCATAAATACCTTAGATACTTCTTACTTCCATCAGGAAAACACACACAAGCAATGTAAAATTAATTAGAGGTTCTTCTGTGTTTCTCCTGCTATTATTTCCTTTTACTCTGTTGGTTGTCAGAGACTAGAGTTCCATATTGCTATTATCCTAAAATGAGTCCAGTGTGTGCTCAGTTCAGAAAGATCAGCATAAATTTAAAATGAGAGTAGACAGGTGTAATATAAAACACAACTGTTACCTCTGGTTTTCTTCCAAAGTAAAATTCTGTCCTGAGTTCTATTTACAAACAGAGAGCCTAAAGCATGGCATAATAATAAAAATTATGGTATGAATTTGAGCTTAAGTTTTGAAAGAAGCTTATTGCAAAGGTGAATTTATTTCTAAACTCCTTAGATTATTTAGGTAACAAGTGAATTGCAAGTCCTTTTTTTTTGGTTATTGTAGTTGATTGCCATGTTCTTTATTGGACTGAAGATGAAGTGCATTGTTTTTCCATTAATTACCCTCCAGATACAGTGAGATATATCCCTATTCTCTTCTATACTTTCAGGTGACAGTAGATACAAAGTGGCTTTTCACAATTCTTTTACTTGATGCTTTGATTTGAGAACAGCATAAAATTACCTAAAAATATCAATATATAGCACACTAAATTTATGACAAATATGGGTATCGTTCCCAAAGAGAGTTCCTTGATGCCTCATAAGCTTTTCCATTTTCCCTCATATGTCTGGATGCTCTGACTGGAGTACTGATTTCTAGATTGACATATTTAATCACCTCTGCTAGTTGTTTTAGGTTCCACTTAGAATAGCCTCAAATTCTACACATAATTTATAGAGATTATAGAGATATGTCCTTCAAAATAATTTGCTTGCTTCAAGTTTGCAAGCACAAAGTTAGTGCAATGAGCCAGAGATCAACAACTGGTAGGAGAATTATACCTGAAATGGTGACTTGTGATTTAATCAAGAATGGATCTGATTGACAAGTCTAGCTGTAGCACCTCCTTCCCAGCAGAGATCAGAACATTGCCACAGGGCTATTTGCCATGGTGTGGACACAGAGTGCCTGAGACGGGACCCTTACCTGCTGGATTGCACCACTGCCCAAGGTTCAGAGCAGCATTGTGTTCCCCCTAGCTCTAGTCTACCATCTCAAGGGAGCAGGAACCAGGGCAGGGCTCATTTGATGGCTCAGATGATGCGTGTGTGAGCATGAGTGTGAGTGGATGAGCAGCTTTCCCCAGCAGCTCTCACGTTGTCCACTTAATAAATTGAACTTAGCATGTTACATTATTTCATGTTCCTCTCCCTCCCCCTGCTCTGAAACCCCTGTTTTCCAAAGAAGAATCTTTTTTTTTTTTTTCTTAATTTCTTTCACTAGCTTGAACATTTTTCTGTTTACAGTACTTTTTATGCTTCAAAGTATAAATTTCAAGCAGGTACAACAGGTTTATGTTGACATGAATCTTCTTTTCATCTGACATAAAAATCTTAAAGTTGTTCTTTGCCTCCAATAAAGGTGCAGTATTGACATGATTTGATTAAGCCTGTGTATTATTTTATTAATAATCCATTGTAAATATGTAATGTCCTATATAAATAACTGGCACAAAAAAAAAAGTTAATAGGTACGTACAAAACAGTTTCAGATTAATACTTTTAAGCAAGGATCTTACACTTTAATTTAACTCGAAACATAAACATACAACCATACAATCAAGATTCAGTAACTGTAAATGCAAGCCAACACTCTCTGCCACAACAAATTAATGCTCAGTCTGAGAAATCTGGGGGTTAAGAATACATCAGGTAAATAACTTTTGATCATTCCTGTTTTATTGGGGATATGCTTAACAAGATTAGGCATTCTTCAAACATCTTTTTTTTCCATTATGCATTGTTTTCCAGTATGCATTCCTTATTCCCAACTGTTTTCATTTTAGTTAGATAAAATTTCCAACACAACATACTTAAGTGAGACTAAACAATAACAATCCAGAATCATCTGAATGATAGATTTGGCTCACAAGAAAGAAGGTTAATTGAAGCAATTTCTTTTGGACTGTAGAAATCCCATGGGTGCTGCTGCATTTGCAAAGGGACTCAACTGCCTCCCACGTGTAGATGCCCAGTCATAGGCAAGGGTTGCTCTCTCTTTGCCAGACAGGGTTTGAGGATGCAGTGTTGTGGGTTAGGGATTGTACTTAGCTGGAGGCTTTGGATTTCTTTTTTTTTTTGGGGGGGGTTTGTGGGGGAATATCTTCTCCTCCTTCATTATAGCAAGGCATAGGGGCGGAAAGAAAGTAAAATTAGGAAATGTTATCATCTTATTAGAGAACAACTAAAATGCTAAGTTTATGCTGATGGTTAGGTGTTGCCTGTCTAATTTTATCTGCGTAATGAGTTGTTCTGTGATCTAAGCAGTATTTGGGACTTCAGAAAAGGAGAGAGAAGTAATAGGAAAAAAAATCACTTTGTTCTGTAAGTATGAGAAGAATTTGAGGTCGTTCTGCAAAACTGCTGACTTTCAAGCTACCAAGCTGTATTTTAACACTCTCCTTTAAAAGTACAACAAAGTCATGTATTTAAAAAGGATTTCTCCCCTCAGCATCATTTAGAGTCCGGAGGACATACTTGCCCTAGGTTTTCTTTCCACTGAAACTATAAATATTAGTATACTTTCTCATATGCACACCAAATAAAGTGCTCTCTTTTTCTACTTTGCTAATAACATTAGTTCATGTTGTTGGAGAACCTGGTAACTTCGGATATAACTGCCAGGACAGCTATGGTCTGGACAGGTGAACAACTGAAACAGTTAGTTTTGGTCATCTTTGTTTAACTTAGCTCTTTCCTTTGTTTTCTGGATCAAAAAATACAATAAAAAATAAGTTTGAAACACACGGAAGAGAACATCTTTTAGTTTTATCTAAACAGATATAGAATCATGCAATAGCTTGAGGTGGAAGGAATCTTTAAAGGTCATCTAGTCCAACCCCCCTGCAAGAAGCAGGGACATCTCTAACTAGATCAGGTTACTCAGAGCCCCATCAAACCTGGCCTGGAATGTTTCCAGGGATGGGGCATCCACCACCTCTCTGGGCAACCTGTTCCAGTGCTTCACCACCTTCACTGTAAAAAATGTTTTCCTTATATCCACTCTGAATCTATCTCCCTCTATTTTAAAAACATCACCCCTTGTCCTATCACAACAGGCTCTGCTAAAGAGTTTCTCCCCATCTTTCTTATAAGACCCCTTTAGGTACTGGAAGACTGCTATAAAGTCTCCCTGGAGCCTTCTCTTCCCCAGACTGAACAACTACAACTCTCTCAGCCTGTCCTCATAGGAGAGGTGCTCCAGACCTCTGATCATCTTGGTGGCCTTCCTCTGGGCTCGTTCCAACAGATCCATGTCCTTCTTATGTTGGGGCCTTCAGAGCTGGACGCAGTACTCCAGGTGGGGTCTCACCAGGGCAGAGTAGAGGGGGAGAATCACCTCCTTTGACCTGCAGGCCACATTTCTTTGATGCAGCCCAAGACGTGGTTGGCTTTCTGGGCTGCAAGCTTGCATTGTCGGCTCATGTTGAGCTTTTCATCCACCAGCACTCCCAAGTCCTTCTCCTCAGGGCTGCTCTCAATCCACTCTTCGCCCAGCCTGTATTTGTGCCTGGGATTGTGTTCTGGTTTTGTTAGTGAGGGGGGGCCTAAGGTGGTAGCTTCTGTAGGAAACTGCTAGAAGTCGCTCCCCTTTGTTCAGTGGACTTGGCCGGGCCTAGGGCGGACCCGCTGCTGGCCAAGGCCGAGCCAATTGGTAGCAGAATGTCCCGTGATAACGCCTCTGCGATAACATATTTAAGTAGGGGAAAACAGGAAAAAGAAGGGAGAAGATGTGAAGCAGCTGAGCGGGGGGCAGAGAGGGGGAGGCGCGAGCCTCATGGGCCTTGCAGGCCTCACCCTCTGGCCTCCCGCCGGGCAGCCGACTGGGCCCAATTCAGCCCGGCCCGGCTGCAAGAAGTGGAGAGGAGATGAGAAGTGAATAAGATGTAAAAAGGATCCTGAGAGATGTCTGTCAGCCTGTTGTGAGGAATGGATGCAGACGCCAAGGTCAGTGAAGAAGGAGGGGGAGGAGTAATATGGCTCCTGGCCAAGATTCCTCTGCAACTCGTGGTGAAGACCATGATGGAGCGGGTTGTCCCCCTGCAGCCCATGGAGGTCCACGGAGGGGCAGAGATCCACCTGCAGCCCGTGGAGGACCCCACGCCAGAGCAGGTGGAGGCCTGAAGGAGGCTGTGTCCCGTGGAGGGCCCGCTGGGACAGCTGTTCTAGAGGGACTGCACCCCGTGGAAGAGATGACCCACGCCGGAGCAGTTTCACGAAGGACTGTGGCCCGTGGGAGGGACCCCACGCTGGAGCAGAGGAGGAATGCGAGGAGTTCTTCCCCTGACGATGATACAGCGGCGTAAAACAACGCGTGATGAACTGACCGCGACCCCCATTCCCTTTTCCCCGCCCCGTGCCGCTCGGGAGGGGAAGGTAGTAGAGATAATGTTAAGCCCCGGAAGAGGGAGGGGTGGGGGGAGGTTATCTTGTTCCCTGTCTCATTATCCTGCTAATTTTAGAAATAAATGAATAGTTTTCCCAAATCGAGTCTGTTTTGCCCGTGACGGTAACTTTAAGGATTTCTCCCCATCCTTATCTCAAACCTTGAGCTGTTTTTTCTTATATCATCTCCTCCTATTCTCCCGGAGAGTGGGGGGAGCGAGAGACAGACTGCGTAGTCTGGTCCTGATCAGGGCTGAACTACGACAGATTGCCACAACCCACATGCAGGACCTTGCACTTGGTCTTATTGAACTTCATGAGGTTTGCACGGGCTCACCTCTCCATCTTTTCATCCCTCTGGATGGTATCCCTTCCCTGCAGAATGTCAACTGCACCACACAACTTGGTGTTGTCAGTAAACTTGCTGAGGATGCACTCTATCTCACTGTCCATATCACCGACAAAGATGTTAGGGCCAGTTCCAATACTGACCCCTGAGATGTCAGTCACCACCAATCTCCACTTGGTCATTGAGCCATTGACCACCACTCTCTGAGTGCGGTCATCCAGCCAATTCCTTGTCCACTGAGTGGTCCGCCCATGAAATTCATGTCTCGCCAGTTTAGAGACAAGGCTGTCATGTGGGACAGTGCCAAATGGTTTGCACAAATCCAGGTAGATGACATCAGTTCATTGTCCCTTGTCCATTGATGCTGTAATCCCATCATAGAAGATCACCAAATTGATCAGGCATGATTTGCCCTTAATGAAGCCATGTTGGCTGTCACCAATCACTTCCTTGCATTCCATATGACTTAGCATGGTTTCCAGGAGAATCTGCTCCATGACATTGCCGGGCACAGAAGTGAGATTGACTGGCCTGTAGTTCCCTGAGTCTTCCTTGTTTTCTTTTTTTTTAATTGGGAACCTCACCAGACTGTCACGACTTCTCAAATATGATGGACAGCGTCTTGACAACTTCATCCACCAGTACCCTCGGGACCTGCGGATGCATCTCATCAGGTCCCACAGACTTGTGCACCTTCAGGTTCCTTAGATAGTCCTAAACCTGCTCTTCTGCTACAGTGGGCGGTTCTTCATTCTCCTAATCCCTTCTTACGCTTTCTGCAACTTGGGTGATTTGGCTGGAGCCTCCATTGGTGAAGACTGAGGAAAAAAATCATTGAGTACCTCAGCCTTCTCCATGTCCTGAGGAACTAGGTCTCCCATTTCCTTCTGGAGACGGCCCACATTCTCCCTAGTCTTCCTTTTATACTCGATGCACCTGAAGAAGCTTTTCTTAATGCCCTTGATGTCCCTGGCCAGATTTAATTGTTAGGGCTTTAGCCTTCCTTACCTGATCCCTGGCCACTCGGATAATTTCTCTGTGTTCCATCCAAGCTACCTGTCCTTGCTTCCACCCTCTGTAGGCTTCCTTTTTGTTTTTGAGTTGGTCCAGGAGCTCTTTCTTCATCCATGGAGGCCTTCTGGTATTTTTCCCTGATGACTTCTTTGTTGGGATGTGTCTCTCCTGAGCTTGGAGGAGGTGATCCTTGAATATCACCCAACTTTCCTGGGCTCCTCTTCCCTCCAGGGCTGTATTCCATGGCACTTTCCCCAGCAGATCCCTGAAGAGGCCAAAGTCTGCTCTCCTGAACTCCAAGACAGAGAGCTTGCTGAATGCCTTCCTCGCTGCCCTAAGGATCTTGAACTCCACCATCTCATGCTCACTGCAGCCAAGGCTGCTCTTGAGCTCCACATCCCCCAACCGCCCCTCCTTGTCGGTGAGAATGAGGTCCAGCATAGCACCCCTCCTCATTAGCTCCTCTATCACTTGCAGGAGGAAGTTATCATCCACGCATTCCAGGAACCTCCTGGATTGCCTGTGCCCTGCTGTGTTGTCTCTCCAACAGATGTTGCAGTGGTTGAAGTCCTCCATAAGGACACGGCTTGTGACTGTGAGGCTGCTCCTATCTGCCTGTAGAGGGCCTCGTCTACTCTATCCTCCTGACCAGGTGGCCTGTAGCAAACCCTCACTGTAATGTCACCTGTCCCTGCCCTTCCTCTAATCCTGATCCATAAATTCTCTGTCAGCTCCTCATCCATCCCAGATGGAGCTCCATGCACTCCAGCTGGTCACTGATATAGTGGGCGCCACGCCCTCCTCATCTCCCTTGCCTGTCCTTGCTAAAGAGCCTGTATCACCCCATTCCACCACTGTAGTCAGTGATAAGCATACTGTCTTATCAACCAATTCTTAAGGCAAAACTAGGGATGTGATAAGTTTTAACTCTTCTTAAGTTTAAGCCATCCTTTTTTTTTTTTAATACTGTATTGGATTTTTTTGACTGGCATCTATTCACCTGTGTAATTTATCTCAGGTAGCTAGTTATGTTACCCATATTTACACACATGCTTATGCTTCACCTGTTAGCTTGTTTAGTTAGGGGTGTATTTTGCCTCTTTTGCACATTATTATTCTACAATATTAAATGGATTTTTTTTTGTCTTTGCTTTTGTCTCTGATAAACAATTTAGTTTGCTGATCAGTGTCCCATTACTTCAATTGCACACCCGTATAAGCTTCCCCCCCCCCGGTGTATACAGCATTGTTTCAGATTAAAACTTTGTTTTATAATGTTATGATTATAATTAACTTGGAATAAAGAATAAAGATTTTCAGCTTACACAAGAGACCTTTTTTTTTTCTTTCTGAGAGTTAAAAGTGCTTTTAAAAAAGAGAAGCAAACTTTATAAGAAAATGTAAATTAATCTCTTCAAGATGTGTGAATTGGCAACACCAGCAGGTAAAATAAAAGCAGCTTTGGCAATTGCAAGGAACAGCTATTGGAAACTATATATGTTTATTCTAATTGCTGAGTTATTTAAGAACTGTTTGTAAACTCTCTAGGGGAAAACTTGGGTTTGTATAGGTGTATGAGTTGATGCAACAGTGATTGATAAGTACCTCTGGGCAAAATTTCTGGCCTCTTTCTTTTCAGAAAGTGTTATTCTAATATAAAAATTCCCAAACTGAGAATAAAAAATAAACAGGAGGACTTAAAGGTTTGCATGAGTAAAGAGAGGTTTAAAAACATTCTTTCTTAAAATCAGTAAATTGTAAACAATATGCTAGAGAGAAAAGTAGATTGAATGAAAGAAAGTATGTGTACAGTTCTCTCTCTGTTTCTAATCATGTGAAAATATGAAGCATACTTTGGGAAGAGAGAAGGAGTGGCGTCTATATTATCCACTAATATAAATCATTATTGAGTCCAAATCAGTTCCTGCAGGAGGATGTAGACAGATTGTACTCTCAGACAGATTGCCCTTCTCGGAACAAGTTTTGGGAAACAACAATCAGATCAAGTCTTTTGTGCGGCACTGGTGAATATGATCTGAAATGAAAGCTGAGCAGTTCAGAACTTATTTCAATACATTGGTCCTGGCAAACATGGACAAACTTAAGGCATTTGAATATATTGAACTTAATATTAGATTCTAGGCTGCTTCGAGATTGTGTGGCTTTTGAGTAGATAGAAGACTTTAGAATGGTGTTTTACTGGATTGTATGTCTGGATCTGGATTTTGCTTATACAGACAATTGCAGGAAACATCATAGTTGATGACTGAGAATTTAACAGCATGATCTAATCACTGGTCTTTCTGTACACTAGCCTTTTAAAACAAATTAAACATTAATTACTACTTCTTTACAAAGCTTTTATACAAAAACCTCAAATCCTTTGGATTTTAAAATGAATTTATGTCTAAGTCTGAAAAGCACTAAAGTACATTTGGTGATGTTTACATTCCTCTGAGATCACTGATGTATGATGGTCATTAAAATCCTTGGAGGATACAGGAATAAAAATGGAAAACTTTGTAAATTTTAAAAGACTTCTTAAAATTTATTTTCATACATACTTCCCTATGTTTCAGTTAAAGTGAGTGAGATTAATAAAGAACCTCTTTATTTTCTTAATTCTTTCAAGTATATTTTGTTAAAAGAGCTTTTCCGTAGCTTTGTATGAGAAATTATGCTGTGGTCTCAAAGTAAAGTGGTTAAAGCACTTTGAAAAGATAATAAAAATATCTTCTTGTAAGCAAACAATTCAGATGAAATGGAAATTATTTTTGTAATCTCTTTCTAGTTCTAAGACAAGAAAGTTTTGAAATAAGAGAACTCGAAAACCTGTGGTGCAATGTTTACAGATAAAATCTTGAAAAAACCTGCTGGCTAAAAAATTAGCTATTGCTTATTTAAATACAGATAAATTGATTGTTTTTAGATAACAGAAAAGCGAACTTTAGTCACATCCATGTGAAAATAAGATTTTCCAAAGTCAAATGCAAGAAAAATGAAACTTAGGAGAAACTGGACCTGAATAATTTGGGCATTTTAAGTTAAAGTGTTGGTGAAGTAGTTATCAAGCTGCCCAAACTCATCTTAATAATTTAAATTAATGCCTGTGGCCAGCCACCCTAAGAAATAAAAAGAACTGCTTTCTCTTATTTTGCATCAAGCTGAAATGAATTCACTGTAATTAGTTTTGAGATGGGAAGTTCTCTGTGGACAAAGATATATTCTGGATCTTGAAACCATCCTCCACATGCTCTTTTTTTGCTTGGTGTGCACAAGTAATGCTGACTACCTCTATCAGGTCTTTGGTCTACTGTTCAATCCCTAACAGGACAGGCAAGAGAAGGGCAGTAACAGGCTCCATGCCCTATTTGGTGCAGCTGTGCTAGCATAGAGGGCTCCTCTCCCTTTGTCAGGTAGTGTATGTTGTCTGCTGAAGCGCTTTGGTTGTTTTCACTGGCTGATTTTCTGAACCCTTTTTTTTTTTTTTTTCCCCCAGACACACAGGAATTGCACATATCTTGAGAATATAGATATTCTCTGTGAAGGAAGCAATATATCACTTCAATAATCTGATTTCTCATCTGTATTGTGTTAGATGTGTTTGTGTTGTGTTACCTCCTGGTCCAGTGAACCATGGAACAGTCACATTGTTCAAGTATGGTGAGTATCTTGAATTTTCAAAGTGAGGCAATCATTTACTTGAGTTCAAAATTTTTTGCCGATCTTGAAGTGTCCAACAGCAAGCAGGACGTTGCCTGTTTATGGAGTTGTGTACCAGCCCATTTTCTGAGAAAAAATTGCACTCTGCAGATTTCTGTGGACAGTAAAGTTATGGTCCTGACCTGCATCTTCTTAGGGTCCTGCCAGTAGCTAGTAAGTACTAGTCTTGTAGCTAGGACTTGCTCCTTGGGTAAGAAAAGGAAAGGTGAAATACAAAGAAAGATAATATATAGAAAATAAAAAGATTTACATGGGAATAGGGTGTAGAGAAGGTAAGTAAAACAGGAATGTGATTTAAAAATGAAAAAGATCTGAAGAGGACAAGCAGCTGGAAGGTCAGGATCATCAAAGAAGCAATTCTGTAGATGTTTGGTACTGGAGGGCAAATGGAAATTTACTCACAGCGCTTATTCCCCTGTATAGCCCACAGATCAGCTGAAAGGTTTGCATTAGTAGCTCCTGTGGGTGCTATAGCTTTCAAATGGTTCATGTGTGCTGTGTGCCTAACAAAGGATTTCTGATAGTGCAACCCTGCATAAAATTTTGCCTTAATGGAAATATATAGCACTAGTACTTCAGATTTGGTTTCCTTTGAAGGAACTCAACTGCATGAAGTAAAATTGCAGAGACTTGAAGCAGTATGAGACTGGAAATTATTTGGATTCATATCAAAGGAGTCAGACTGCTGATATAGATACACAAGCATTCTCCTAGGAAGGAAGCACAGAGTACATTAATTGCAGAGGATACTGTTGTAGTTCTGCCAGGTTCTGGAGAGCCACTTACTGATTAAAGCAGAAATTCTGGAAATGTGGTTATGCCACATGTACTATCTTATTTAGCAACCTTTGCTAAAAATGCTGGCATACCTTTTTGTCAAGAATAAATTTGGAGACTTGGCAGTAAAGGAACTGAGTAGACATCAAGTTTAGTGCATTTTGACTATCAGCAACTTCTCTGGTTTGAGAAATGCATTAAGATTTTACTTTAATATGTAAGAAGAAAATCCCAACTACTCTGTTCAAAATTCTTAAGTGAACTCTGCGCACAGCATTTACCAGTATTATGGGAAAAATGCTGAAAGTTACTAGTTCTTTCTAAAAACTGATCATGTACTGCTAATTATATGATTCAGGATTTCTGTTCAGTTTGAAGACCTGATGGGGAGAAAAACAAGAATCTCACATGTACATGGTATGTTTAGTATGGCTGAAATACTGCTTCTCACATCCAATTAATGTTCAGTATGTGGAATTGTTGCTGTCTGGAACATCTTTTCAAATGGACAATTTGTCAAGGTGATGAAAAAAAATCAGAATCACTAGTTTTTGAAAAAAAAAGTGCCTTATCTTAGAAGTTTGAACTGTGAAAAATGATTTTAAATCAGTCATCTTAATCCTCTTGAAAAAAAAAAATCCTTTCCCTGAAGCAATCAAAATCAAACTAATATTCATACAAATATTAGAATTCAGGTGAAATGCTTTTGCTGTATTTTGAACATGACTTGCGCTGAGACTGGTTTTGCAGCTGGGTAAGCGTTTAGGCTGCTTTGATCTAAACAAGAGCCTGCAGTAGTCTCATTTGATGACATCCACATAAAACTGCTTGTAAATTTGAATTGAAACTTCTAATTTCCATTTCTCAGGCAACATTTTTACTGTGAAATTTATGCTTATGAAGCAGAACTTTTTAATAAATGCTATACATCATGGAATTTACAAATTGACTTAGGAAAATACTTGGCATCTTCTGGGAAGATTTCACACTTTGTTTTCACAACACCTTCTTAATGTGCTTATTGAAGCTATCTTGAAATGTGTAAAAATGAAAAAAAAACCTGTCACTTAGAGGTATTCCTCTTGAACTTTTAATTTTCTTTCCAATAAGGTCATAGTCACCTCTCGCAAGTACTTCAGTCAGTGCAAGTGACTGCTAGCAACTTTGATGTGCTAAGTGACAACCACAACCGAGGTCAGCTGCATGATTTTACATGATTTACCTTGGAGATAACAGATTTTTTATTGTTTTTTTTTTTTTACAATCCTCCACCGATTATAACAAAATGGATAATAGCTCTGTCTTCTTCACTTTTTTTTACCAGTTCAGAAATCACATGTGAAAGTATAGTTACTAGAATTCCAATATTTCTGTCAGTCTCTTGCTGTTACAATTATTTCCTTTTCATCATCCAGATCATTGCTTCCACCACTGATAAGAACAAATAGGGGCTTCTTGAACGGGCCATAGCTCTATTAGTGCAATTGACAAAATATTTTGTCCAGATGCAGAATTATTGGCAATGTTACTGTCAGAGATTATGGCTTTGTAAAGTGATCAAGTACCTGCAAATGATCCATCCTTTGCGCAGTTATTTGAAAACATTATAAGAGAAAAACATGCCATGTCAGAAGGAGACTTGTAGAAGATAAACCTAGTTAGTCTTTAGAGCAGGGTTGTGGCAAGCATTGCTGATCGTGGCATCTCCTGCTCAGACCAAAACCACGAACAGGCTGTAATAGGACACTGCAGAGGCTGCACTAGCAGCATATTAACAGTAATTGAAGCAAAGTATGATCTGAAAGCAGATTTTGGTGAGCTCTTTGTGCCTGTTAGGGTCGGGGCAGCATTGTTTTGGTTTTGAAAGTTGCCTGATCACATATTTTCTGCATAATATATCGCTATTACCTTGATCATACCATAATAAACTCCCATAGTTGTATGCTCATATAAAACTGGACCACTTTCTTATTTTCCTGGCACTTCATAAACAGGAGAGTATACCAATAACTAATTCTGCTAAGAAAGCTCTTCCTTTCCTTTGCTTTTACTTTACTGAGATCATGCTTTCCACTGTCATCCCACCCTTCAAGTTTGGATTGTACTGAAGGGGAAGCATGGAAACAAAAGTACTGGAGGGAAAGTTAGAGGGAAACAAGCTTAATTATTAAAATATCATTTCAGGCTTTGTCCATTCTAGTAAATCAAGTATGACGAGGAACACTTCTTAGCACTAGAACATGAATGTTCTGGGAACCTCTCTCTCTGGCAAAACTTGTTCCTGTCTAGCTAGTACTTTCCCCCTAAAATTCCCAGGCCCAGTTCACATTTTAAGGAATATTTCTGTTTACTAGTATAGATAACACTATGTTGCTTTTGTACTGTGGGGCTGTCATTACTCCAGATGGCCTTCAACCCTTGTGTCTGCCATGCCACACTTGAGGCCTCATCAGACACAAGCATTATGCTATGTAGGTATTTTTTATTAGGTAGTAGCAAAGCTGCCCTTTCACCTTTTTTAATCGTGTAGGGTAGTAGACCCAGTGCACTGTGAGTTAATAAGGCCACCTGAGGAAGTGTCCAGGACTCTGACCAAATGAGCTCCATACCATTAGTTTTGCTGCCTGTGATAGTAGAGTTCAGCCCATGGAAGTGATAAAGGTGCACAGCTTGACCACTCAGTGCAGAGGTTAGATGAAAAAGCTAATGTTGAATGCAAGGCTGACAACTTTCTATTCAGTGTAGCTCTACAAGTATGACTACTCTGCACTGAGTTGCAATGGGTCCTTCTGAGTTTGCTCTGTATGTTGATATGGATAAGATTGACCAATTATGAGTGGAGAATCTAGGAGATGGTATGCAAAGCTCCACCTTATGTCTCGTGGATTTGCTCAACATGTTTCCTCTAATGTTGATGAAAGAATGCCCAGATGAGAAAGACTGGACTTCCTAATAATACTCTTCATACCAAAATCGTGTGAGCATTGGTTGTCTTTCTCAGACAAAGAGAGGAATTAGGAATAGATATTAATGTCAACAATTTTTTTTGTTTATATTGATTTAACCCTGTTATGTGGTCAAAAGCATCCATTTATTTAGTAATTTACTTATTTATTGCTTAAATAAGATACTTAGCCGCTTACTTCAGTCTATTCAGAGTTGCCTAAAGGAGTGCAGCTGGGCAGTGTGATCCCTTGCTTTTTCAAGAATAAAGAGATCCTCTATATGCTCATACTGCCTAATGAAGTAAATGGTCCTAATTTTAGCTTTCCACTCTGAAAACATCTGTACACTTCTGAGTCAGACAACAGGACCATGAGCTTCCTGGTTCCTGTCATAGGTCCTGATTTTAAAAGTCTCAAATATCATTGAGTAAGGATGTGATCTGTAGTGTGCATGGGGTTGTATTTAAATTTTGAGCTTAATAGTAATGTCTTGTACTGAAATTAGACACTGGACCATCACTTGTGCTTTGCTATGTGTTTGCTTAAAATATCTATGGTGCATAAAGAGACATAGAGTGTTACCTTATGGAATAATATTTACATTATGTGTCCCCTCTATAGATAGCTGAGAAGTACAATCTTTTCCAGAAGAAAAGAGAACAAGCCCAAGGAATCTGAGAAGTAGAAGAGACTGGAGTTTTGTTGTTTGGGTTGGTTTTTTTTGGTTTTGTTTTTTTCAGCACAAATAATGACTAGCATTCCAACAAAGGCTACTGTTCTTTTACATGAAGATGCCTGTGTCCTTATTCTGAGTTTGCCTGTTGGCTACGTTAATTTACAAAGCGGCTACAATGTTATTGTCATATTTGATCTAGTAGAATAGATGATGATATTCTGTATTCTACAGATAGTGTTCTACATGCGTTATGGCTTTGTAGTTTTATAGTTTGGTTTTTTTCTATGATAAAACTGGTATGGCAAGAAGTATATACAGTTTACAATTCCAGAGGAAATAGTTGCTTTTACTCAAGCTGAAAACAAAAAATAAAAAAAAAAAATCAAATCTGCCTTTAGGTAAACCAGGAAAATTCCCTCAAGTACTTTGCATCTGTTGATACAATGTTGAAAATTAGATGTTTGGAGATTCATGGCAATTATTTCCAGCATTCTACAGAAATTAATTTTCTTGCTGTTACTGATCTTCATGGACTAAATTCAGCCTGAATGTGCGTGTCATGTTAAAAGTGAATGCTTCACTTAGGGTATCTATACATAGACCAGCAGTTAAAGCTGTGATTCTTATCTATTGTTTTGTCAACCTGATAGTAGTTAATCTAAGTGATAAATATTGACACTTCATTTTACTGAATCTTTCTTTAAAAAGAACAGGTAAAGTGACTTTTTCTCCCTTTCTTTTAGCTATGGAGATGGGAAACATGCTTACTTCCCATTAAAGTAGAAGACATTTTTACTTCAAACTTATAACCAAGATCAATAGGATTCTATAAAGTTTTATTTAAAACTTTAAACACCCTGCTCTGGATGTTCTGTTTCAGAGGTCTAGAGTGACATTTTCAAACTGCTGTTTTCTCTTTGTTCTTCACTCAGTTTGCATCTTTTTTCCCCTTTTAAGCTCTGTCCTTTTGTGTGCTGCTGTTAGACTCATACTTAACAAATATCTAGAACTCCTATTAATTTCAGCAGGCCTTCCTCACACAAGGTTTCATCATGACCAAAGTTGTCAGTGTAATCTGTAATATTTGTTTTTCTTTTTTTTTTATAATGTACGCTAGAATTGAAGAATACGAAATACATGGTTGCTGTTGTAGTGTGTGTGGCACTGTGAAATATAAACAGTTTTACATTTTTGCCTATTTTGAATTACATTGATTATTTCAAAATCCCACAGTTACCTCTTGCAGAGTAAGCAAAAGAACAGGCCAAAAGACAAATGCTCTAAAATGAACAAGAAACCTCAGTTCCCAAAGGGTTTTTTTTTGTATTGCTGTAAGTGCAGTATTTCCACATGAAATTATTCCAAATAACTTTTATTTGTGTGTACTTTACGTACTCTCTGTGTACTTTGTTGTAATATATGTATGGAAAGATTCATTCAACAGATTATGCAAAACGATTGTTGAATAAAACAAGTTGCACTTGTTCCACATTAAAGGCAAATAATGTTACAAGCTTTGTTTTGGAAAGCTTTTCTTACATTATTGTTACAGAAGAAAATTTCCACGAATAAATGCATTTTGTGTTGCATCTGATGTTATGAATTTGAAGAAAAATGTTGTTCAACTCAGAAAACTAATGTGACAGACCTAACTTCAAAATTGTTTTATCTAAAAAGTGTTAGATTATGGTATTATTTATCTCTGTCTCTTAAGCTTATTTATAGTGGTACATAGTGCTATCATGCAGTGGCATTTCTAAAGCAGGGGAAGTCATCTTAGTTTTTGTGTGCCAGAGTAATCACAGAATGGTTGCTGAGAACCATTATAAAATGGAAGTATCTCAGAAGTTAGATTCATCTATTTACTTGATGACATAGGCTATGTGCTTATCTTACACATTTTCACTAATTTTGTTTCCTTTCTGTTACTAAGATAAATTGCAGGTATCTTGATACAAGAAAAATACAGTATATCTGTGAAACAAGTGAACTATCCTTTACTTAGGAAAAAAGGAGAATCTTTTTTTTCCAGTGTAGATACACTTCCACTGCTTCCTGGGCAGCTTTTTATCTGCATTAACACATTCCTGTCAAAGCAGAATATCTGACCAAGACTTATAAAATACAACTGCACTATCTACATCCTCACCCGTCTTTCTATCTTAATTTAACACTACTTTGATTGCAGCCCACCTGAATTCCCACTAGGTCTCTAGGTCCTCCTGTTGGCTTGCTGTCAGTGCCATGGCTAAAGTCCAAAGAGCTTATGTGATGACACAGTTTAAAATATGCCATGCTCATGCTGCCTCCTGCAACCAGCTGAATTCCCTGTTAGTGGTTGGTGGGACCCTCAGTTATGCAAAGACAATGGCCAGTTCAGGAGAACCAAGTAGCAATTCCCTTTCCCAGAAATGTCAGGTTTTCTTGTGCCAGAAGCTGTTTGACATCTTAATTTCCCAGTATTGCGTTCCTTTCAGGTGGTCTCACTGGCCATCATTTTTTTTTTTTTTTGGCAAGTGGGACCATTTCAGGACAAAGTACTTCTGTGCAACACGAGTACACTTTGTTTAGGAAACAAGAAGTTGCAATCCATGACTCATGCTTATCTGATATTCTTCTCTCACACACCTGCGCTCTGCTATCTTCCATTCATGCTGAGCTGTGTGATCACAGAGTCTGAGCACGCATCTTGACACTCCACAAGTAATCCCTTGGGTGAGGTCTTCCTAAGGCTTTGACTCAGATGAGCCTTCTTCCTCTTCTGTATGATACTTTGTCTCATCCGTAAATGGATTTCTCTTGCTCTTTGGTTCTTTGCATATAATTTGACTTATTGCACTCTGTTTTGATTGGTTAACATCAAGCAGGAAATGCATTCAAACTGGTGCATGCGGGAAATATAGTTTTTACATGCAATTTCTTTTACCTAAATGGCAAGGAAATGGGTTACAGATGTGTTCAAGGACAGCAGGTAGACACCACCCTGCTTAGAGAGATCTTCAGATAACTTTTAGAAAATCTTCATATGGGCATCAACCCCAGTATCCAGGACAGAATAACAGTAGAAAAAGTGTCCTCATCTAAACTGGCTCAGTTAGGGTTCTGAACAGCTCCTCCCAAGGATGGATGGATTTTTGTTCTCATCTTTTACATAACACCAGTCTTACTCAAGAGCTAATAAGAAGTGTAATAAGCAAAAAAAAAAGTAATCCTTCTCTTGGTTTCCCTGGGCTTTAGAATTAGCTAGCTCCATTGTTTACTAAGAAGTTAGTACTTCTAGTACCTCAACAGAGTGAGTCTTTTAGCTACAGCTTTTAAGATCTGTGTTTGAGAAGTGGCCAGACACAAGACAGCAGCAATATGTGTCTATCTGGCCAACTATGTTTGCATGGGATTAGCAAATATTATTATTTGAATGCTGAGTTCTGTAGGCTTTATTTTTTTGTAAGGAGGAAAGAACTTGAAAATACTTGGAAGTTGTTGTTTCATTTGGGACTAAATTATCTTAATTCTGAAGTTCTTTGTGCTGGAATTCCTGCATGAAAAGTAAGGTGTGACTGCCTTGCAGAAAATGTATTATTTGTCTTCAGTTTTAAGACCATAAATCACAATTTAGATTACATTTTGCAAATAATAATACTAGTTAAACTGCTCATCTTAGCATCTGTGTACAGTTCTCAGCAATCAGCTTATTTTGTGTTGTGTAAATTTGTCAGGAAGAAATCTGTACTCCTGAGGGCAAGCAGACACACAGTAGCTGTACACTTAGTTAAACATTCAGTGTGTGTTTCTCTCAGTAAGTGTTCTTCTGTGAACAGGACTGGTGTTAAGATGAAAAATCTGATTTCAAATAACAATTATAGTTTTCTGAGAAATTAAATAAATTTCATTTTATGAGGGTGGTAGAAATTATATTTCTAAAACTCTGTCATTATCACAGCTGATGGGTTTACAGCTGTGTCACGAGGATGTTGGGTGTGGTGGCCACTAGAACAGAATCATACTGCTCATTGACTTGCAAACAAAACTTTGCTTGGTAGGATAGGTATAGTGAGTGCATAACAGTTCCTTTTCTACAAAAACACACCTGCATACACACTACCTTCAAAAGAGAGATTTAGTCTGTATGGTCTCCGATATACTTACGGCCCTTGCATCTTGTAAAGTATTCCCCTGTCTTTAATCATGTGTTGTTCATTAAGTGTGTGTGGAACTAATGAGCATGCTTCTGTGATAATGTGGGTTGCACTTCTGAGAAACGCAATTGTAAAACCAAGAAAATAGTATTTTAATAAAGAAGTTATCAACATCATAAATTAGCAACCCTCCCATGCTTCCCAAGTGAATACATATCCTTTTAATTGAGCAAAACGGTTAATAAACAAAGATGTCTAGAAAGAAAAACAAGTATTTTCATTGTGAATATTTATTTTTTTCCAGTTAAACCAAACTCCATGTTTCTGAATTCCTTTACTGAATGCAGTCTGCTAATTCAGTGTTAAATGCTATCTTCCAGGAGACACCACACGTTCACTATGCATAACTTTCAAGTTAAAGTAATACTGAAGTATTCACAGAGACTACTGTTCACCAGAACGTCAACCTCTGGAAGGTCTTACCTTCTCCAGCTGTGCTGAGGTTATATAAAACAGCAGGCAAATACCCTATTCCTGACTGCAGAGACAGCGCGGTCCTGTAGGACCACGCTGTCATATGGGCTGGCTATAAACAGCTGTGAGCACAATTTTTTCTGAAGTGGAGTACTGACATTCAGAGCTCTCTGCCAAGAGCTGATGCTCTCCCAGTATCATCAGCTCATCGTGTTCCAGGCACCTGAGCCTGTCATGAAGACCGCAATAATTGTGTTCCACAGCCTCGTTTTGTGCAGCTATGCTGACTTCTGCCAATTAGTAGCTAATCACTTTGGGGTGCAGAAACCTACTCCGGGCAAGCTGGTAATTGAATCCTCTGAGGCTGTCAGTCAGTTGTCCCTCTTCCAAACAGTACTCCTGGGGAACACTGAGTCACGTGAACATCCAGCCCACCACCAGTCATTTGCAGCCATTTGCAGGTTTTGCACTCCTGCCTTCTGAGTTTTCAATTGTATTTACTAAAAGCACTCCTGCTGTGTTGTCATGCAAGGCATCATGGACCATCCATGGAGATTTACTGACCCCATTGCTAACTTTATTGGCTGATCTCATGATACTCATATTATCTGGAAACTGGGAGTCTGACAATATGAGGGAAGCTAGCAACCTTATCCTCCCATAGGAATTAGACCTCTTATAGGTCTGAGTCTCCCTATGAGTTCTTACTGGAGGGATAAGCCCTGGACACCTCAGGTCACATGGGTGTTTTACCCAAGCATTGTCTTCTTAAGGATGGATGGAGGTGAAATGTGCATTTGGTCATCTCACTGAATGGTCAGGGACTGTGAATGACATTATGCACCATCAAGTCAAATAATATCAAGGCAATTTCAGTCTACCTTTTCACCCTGTGAGAGAGTGAACTTTTTACCCAGATTGGGCTCACAAAGAACAAGTACTTACGCAGCAATTTGTCCTCCCTTCATTATCTTCTGCTAGGAGTCACAGCACCCAGGCTGCCAGAAGCTCCTGACAAATTTTTCTTTCAGAGGAATGTAGGCTGAAGTAGAAAACTCATCCACTTGTAAAATATGTCCTTTATATTGGCTTAATAATGTCTTCTTTTGCTGTGTCTAGGACTGCAGCTATACATTTTATTACTAAGCACTTTACTTTTTCTCCCTGTGCATCTGAGAGAGCACTCATCCCCTTTTGCTGACCTGTTGCCACACAGACTACACATTCATTTATAACCTGCTAATCCCACTTCAAGCCAATTGTTTGAACTAAGCATGTGCTACAGGGCCCCTTACCACCATGAATTAGCAGGGCCAGGGCAGTGATTAGCCCTTATTGTGCCTTTTTACCCAGCACTACTTAAAGCTGGGCTGACCATCCTCTGCTTCTTCTGATCTCTCCATGGGTAGAGGTAGGAGCCTCAAATAAAGAAACAACTTTTGTCCTTTTGGCATGAATCTGCAATGTCATGTCCTGCTCCTCATTCACAACTGAGTATTCTCTTGGATTTAGGATCACTTTACAACTTCTAGAACACTTTAAGCTCTTCTTGTTGGTAACTAGAAGCCACGAGAATTTGTTGACGTGTAATTACACCTACATCCCCCTCCAGACTCAGGTCTCAATCTTGTGTGCTATAGACTCTCTCCCAGTAGAGGTACAGAGGCTCATAAATGTGACAGTGACAGGTTGACAAGGACAGATTGCTCCCTTCCCATATACAAAGTCTCCTCCTTGCTGCCACGGCTTAGTGCTCTGCCCTAGCTTGTCTGCTAACTTCCCCAGACAATAAAAAGAAAGACACAGAGCTTAGCTGCAACTACCCCCTAAGTGGATGACTGCCTTTTAAAATGATGACGGTATCTGTGAACTGAAAATGTTTCAGCATCTATGTAACGTGCTGTTTGTACTGTGTCATGCTGGTTCCCTTCTTCACCCCTTACATTTGTAAATGGGAGCAGATGACACTGTTTTGGCCTACTCTGGATCCTTTTATGAGTCCTGGCTGCTGCTATGCAGGTGAATACTACACTAAGATATCAACTAAGCTATAATCAACTATTTCTCCTGTCTTGTGGAGTACAGAGGCTCCATAAAACTTGTATGGCCACATGGTCTAGAGATGAATGTCAACCATGTAGGTTGGTGTCACAAAGACCAACAACTCTTTGCATTCTTCATAGAGAAGTTCAGAAGAAAACTCTTACTACTTCTGCACTGAATCTGTGTGACACATTTATGATTACATTTTCACTAAGTTCACTAAATAGATGTAACATTGACAAAATTGTATACAAACCTATACAGACCCAAAATAAGTTCACACCTCTGCACAGGGTAATGCATAGATTCCTTGTTCAATTGCAGCATAAACTTTTAAACTTTCATTTTTCTGGATGTTGCAGCTGCAAAGTATCTTCTGTTGCTTTATAGGATTTTTATGTAGCTTATTAGCTTGTTGAAATGAAACTTTTGTTGCTATGAAATTTTGATATGAAGTTTACCTGACGCTAAGATGGTTTCATTGTCTTGCCAAATACACTTATCTTGATAAAGCTTGTCGTGCATTAGCCATGTGTATCTAGAAGCTGAAGTGAATTACCAGGGCAATAGCATAGCAGCAAGGCTGTAAACTACAATAACCCCTCCAGAGCAGGAAGAGGGAAGAAATATCTTTCAAGCTCCTTCTTCCCTGACAAAATGGAAAAGCGCCCAGCCAAGAGATTATTCAATAGATATTTTTTTTGTGTGCAAATCAGTAAGCAGGTATATTTCATAGAATCATAGAATCATAGAATCACATGGTTGGATGGGACCTATAAGATCATCTAGTCCAACCGTCTTCCCACTACCATTGCTGCCACAGCTACTAAACCATATCTTGTAGCTTCTCATCAAGCCGCCTCTTGAACACTGCCAGGGACGGCGACTCCACCACCTCCCTGGGCAGGCCATTCCAGTACCTGACCACTCTTTGGGAGAAAAAGCTTTTCCTCACGTCCAATCTAAACCTACTCTGGTACAACTTGTGGCCGTTTCCTCGCGTCCTGCTTGTTGCCTGGGAGAAGAGGCCAAACCCCTGCTCATCACAACCTGCCTTCAGGAAGCTATAGAGTGCAATGAGATCTCCCCTGAACCTCCTCTTCTCCAGACTAAACAATCCCAACTTTCTCAGCCGCTCCTCATAAGACTTGTGCTCCAGACCCCTCACCAGCTTTGTTGCCCTTCTCTGGACATGTTCCAGGGCTTCAATGTCTTTCTTGTAGTGAGGGGCCCAAAACTGAACACAATACTCAAGGTGCGGCCTCACCAGCACCGAATACAGGGGGATGATTACCTCCCTGCTCCTGCTGGCCACACTATTTTTAATGCAGGCCAGGATGCCGTTGGCCCTCTTGGCCACCTGGGCACACTGTCGGCTCATGTTCAGCTGAGCATCAACCAACACCCCCAGGTCCCTTTCCTCTTCACAGTCCTCCAGCCACTCAGCTCCGAGCCTATAGCGCTGCATGGGGTTATTGTGGCCAAAGTGCAGGACCCGACACTTGGCCTTGTTGAACCTCATCCCATTCAGCTCAGCCCAGCGAGCGATTTATCACCAAAGTAAAATACCAAAACACTTACAAATTATTACATTTTGCTATACCTGCATATAATATGTGACCATTAGCAACAGGTTCTACTGCCCTTGTCTCTGTCTTTCACTGCTCTCTTGATTCTGTTACAACTCTTGTTGTAACAGTGCTGTCAAGTACTGACATCTGAAACGAGCTCAGAGACTGGGCTGAGCTGTGCTGCTGAGGATCTTTGTCAGTGGGCTTGCAGAACGGTGAGATGAGCTGCGCTGTGCCCAGGCTTACAGCAAGGGTGCCTGATGTTACCTGCTCTTCACACATGTAAGCTCCAGCCAGCCTGCTCCGCTCCTCACCTGGTAGTGGGGAGGGATACATGCAGTTAGTTCTTGCAAGCCATTTGGGGGCTGCTGATTGGTGCTGACTAGTATGCACTTATCTCGAGAGGACTGTTGCGTGGGTGGTATTATGTTATTTTCAGCAGAGGTGCCTGCTCAGCCATCCACTAGGCTAATGAAGGTATGTCAAGCCACTGAAAGGCAAATAATTTTTCATTAATTCAGCAAAGACCACCGGTAATGGCATGCCTAGCGTGTTTCTTCAGGCAGCAGAAAAACTTCAAGGTTACCAAACACATTTTTATCCAGTGTAAAAGGAATTCTGCACGGAACAATTCTGAGAAAGTTCCAAAAGAGAAAGCACTGACTTCTTAAGTTACACATCACATCAGATGCAGTTACATTTACATATTGGTGGAAGCATACACTGAATGGTTATCAGAACTACTAATGCCAGGACAACCACTGTGTCAGAGAAGAACGCAACTCTTCAATACCTGTGCAGCAGTCAGTTAAGTATGTAATACACTTTGTAGATGTCACAGATTCCAAGCATTAGCAGGGGAATATAAAGTCTGCAAGTGAGCAGACCAGGAAGGCAGGTTGAGCTGTGGATATTTTACTTTGAATGATCTCTAGTCCTATTCCTCTCTGCTCAGCCATTGAAAAACTGAAGAAAGGAGAGGTGGAGGTGGAAGTGTGTTGTTTTCTGAGGAAAACTCCCTGAATACTTATTTGCTAAAAAACCGAAGGAACTGCCTGTAGTGTCTGCCCACTCTGTTGATGGTATCATGAAGGATTAATTGAACACACATTACTGCTGTCATAAAGATAAGGCTCTCAAGGCTTAACTAAAGCTATCAAAGGTGTAAGTTAAGACAAATAGCAGGCATGTCTCATCCCAACAACATTTTTCCCATCCCCTCTTTATCTCACTTGCAAAAACCTTCACAGTACAGTCAACATAAACCAGTTTTACTATTCATTATTCACTTCTAAACCAAACATTATAGCATTTCAGAAATATGGAAATACAAAGCATTATTAACAGACAAATAACTTTGCTATCACCAAATCTGGAAAATGAACATAACTTTTGTTCCAACACAAACAGCCTTCTAAATTTTTGCTAAGATCTGTAAGTGATAAAGTCCATTAGCAGCCACTGTGACTGTGTTACAAGGTTTGGAACAGCACTTTTAAATAGGAAAATAAAAGATCGCAGCCACTGTATACTATGACCATAAAGTGGATATGCCAACACAGACAGCCAATGGGTGATACCCTCCAGGTATCCAGTCTGCTGATGTTGTCCCTAAGCCTACAATCAGAGATTACTTACAGGACCTCCTGCCTTTACTCCTCAGCCTAACTATACCAGACCAGAAAGATGTAGCTAATTTTTAGGGAGATCAGATTCAATATTGGGGAAGGTTTTCCTCACTTTCCCCTGCAGTGTTCTGCCCCCTGGGCCCAGAAAGCCTTTCTTCTTCACACCTTTCATTACCAAGAAAGGATTTCTTTCCCCAGGTGCCTGACAAGTGTTTGGGCTTTCATTTCCAGAGCTGCTCTTTCCTCAGCTTGCTGAACAACGTGCAGCATGGAGGGTGGAGTTTGTCTGCATCCATGCTCTGAGAAGTCTGTCTCCTGCCTCCTGAGGGTTACACTCTGCTCCATGGATTCCCTTTACATGTGGAGGCATTTGGTTCGGAGCTGGATAAATATAAAGGCAAAGCCTTTTTGTGTCCAAAGTAACCTGAAATACTTGATACTAACTTTTCCCATATTACGTAACGGAAATACTTTAGTGCATTGACTTCAGGGCTACTGGAGCATCAGAGTATCACAGTGCATTATCATCGAAGAGTTTATACTTGCATGTATCTTTAAATGTTCTGTGTTGACACACTGTGATGTCACTGTTGTCTTGATACAATATGCGCTGAAAACATCTCTACATACACACTTCAGATAAAAAAAATTAATATATTAAAAATTAATAGGTTTTGCTACTTCATTAGCATAACCAATCTCACTTGTTTTTAAGGCAAACTGTTAAGTGCTTTTTCTTTTATACTGATGTTTGTTATTAAAAAACCAAAACCATTACCAATGTCCTACAAGATTCTAATTTTCTACATGTCTGCTTCCCCAACTCTTATTGCTAAAAGCCTTTACAAAACCAGTAAATACTTTAATAGACAGTAATACATAGGTTTAAGATATTATAAATAAAGAGAGGAGCTGGGATGAGCAGTGATAGATGTGGTTGCAGCTATCCTTCAGTCCCACTTCGATGTTTGTTACTCCTGTCTAAGTGAACAGGAAGAAGAACAGGCAGAGGATGTAAACTAAAAATTTTTCATTGTGGAAAGAGTAGGAAAAAAGTCTGTGTGTTATCTATTTAAAGAATGATTATGAAATGTCTTTGAGATTGAGTGAAAAAAAAGCAAATGTAGATTTTCCAGAAAAAAAATGTACTTATATGCACTTGTAGGAATCACTGATGATGATGTACTTGGTTATGATATGTTCACCCCACCCTGAAGAATGAATAAATCAACCTGAAACAGATCTACTTAAGAACAGCTGGAACAAGAGGAGAAGTGCAACCTCTAACATATTATGAGAAATTAATAGAGCTTTTCCTGTGCAACCACAAATTAGAAAATGCCAAAGAGATATTTTTTCTACGGGGTACAAATAGGTGAATAAAGGGTTTAACCTACTAGCAAAGGTAAGTATAAATTACTCATGACTATCTTTAGTTCTATAATTAGAAAAGAAAAGCTTCTAAATCTGCAATATCAGTGGGTTTCAGAGCAAAGTTCTAATTAACAACAGGGTAAAAATAAAAGTACATTTAGCATCCAACAGGAGCTTGGTCTTAAAACTTAAGAAGCAGTGACCTATTTAATGTAAAGTAAATGAATCCTAAAATCGGATAGAATGTTTGTAATTAGGCAGTTTGACATCAGAGTTACAAGACACACCTGTGTCCCCAGTCTGAGGTGGCCTTCATGCAAATAAAAGTACATATTAAACCAGAGAGCTTTATCAGACAACTGCCTGGCAATCCTGTCTTAAAGGCTCATTAATGCCTTAGAGAAAGCGATTGTGAGTAAATTTCAGACATTCTCATCTCTACTGCATATTGTACTTTAGTGGCTGTTCTGATTTTGTTAGTGAGGGGGGGCCTAAGGTGGTAGCTTCTGTAGGAAACTGCTAGAAGTCGCTCCCCTTTGTTCAGTGGACTCGGCCAGGCCTAGGGCGGACCCACTGCTGGCCAAGGCCGAGCTAATTGGTAGCAGAATGTCCCGTGATAATGCCTCTGTGATAACATATTTAAGAAGGGGAAAAAAGGAAAAAAAAAAGAGAGAGATGTGAAGCAGCTGAACTGGGGGCAGAGAGGGGGAGGCGCGAGCCTCGTGGGCCTTGCAGGCCTCACCCTCTGGCCTCCGACCAGGCAGCCGACTGGGCCCAAATCAGCCCAGCCTGGCTGCAAGAAGTGGAGAGGAGATGAGAAGTGAACAAGATGTAAAAAGGATCCTGAGAGGCGTCTGCCAGCCTGTTGTGAGGAACGGCTGCAGACGCCAAGGTCAGTGAAGAAGGAGGGGGAGGAGTAACGCGGCTCCTGGCCAAGATTCCTCTGCAACTCGTGGTGAAGACCATGGTGGAGCGGGTTGTCCCCCTGCAGCCCATGGAGGTCCACGGAGGGGCAGAGGTCCACCTGCAGCCCGTGGAGAACCCCATGCCGGAGCAGGTGGATGCCTGAAGGAGGCTGTGGCCCATGGAGGGCCCGCTGGGACAGCTGTTCTGGAGGGACTGCACCCCGTGGAAGAGATGACCCATGCCGGAGCAGTTTCACGGAGGACTGTGGCCCATGGGAGGGACCCTATGTTGGAGCAGAGGTGGAATGCGAGGAGTTCTTCCCCCAACGATGATACAGCGGCGTAAAACAACGCGTGATGAACTGACCGCGACGCCCATTCTCTTTCCCCCCGCTCCGTGCCGCTCGGGAGGGGAGGTAGTAGAGATAATGTTAAGCTCGGGAAGAGGGAGGGGTTGGGGGAGGTTATCTTGTTCCCTGTCTCATTCTCCTGCTAGTTTTAGAAATAAACGAGTGTTTTTCCCCAAGTCGAGTCTGTTTTGCCCGTAACAGTAACTTTAAGGATTTCTTCCCGACCTTATCTCAAACCTTGAGCCGTTTTTCTTATATCATCTCCTCCTATTCTCTTGGAGGGTGGGGGGAGCGAGAGAGAGACTGCATAGTCTGGTCCCGATCGGGGCTGAATCATAGAACCATAGAATGGTTAGGGTTGGAAGGGACCTTCAAAGGTCATCTAGTCCAACCCCCCTGCAAGGAGCAGGGACATCCCTGACTAGGTCAGGTTGCTCAGAGCCTCATCCAGCCTGGCCTTGAACGCTTCCAGAGATGGGGCCTCCACCACCTTTCTGGGCAACCTGTTCTGGGCAACCTGAACTACGACAGTGGCTGATAGAGCTTATATAACTAAGACTATTTTCTCAAGAGAAGGGATGTAGTTATGGAAATAAGATAAACTAGATATTTCGAGGTTGGCAGAGCTTTGAAAATTGAAGGACCTATTAGCAATGAGAAAAATTTGCAGCAGGTTTGGGGAAGTAGATCTCCATCATAAATGTGGAAGGAATCACAATCTCTTCTTCAGGTTATCATGGTGCTTCTGCATCACTCTAATGGTAATGTGATTAGGTTTTCAGTGTTCTGGGGAGGGAAAGACATGTAGAATGCTTTTTGGTTTTATTTCATTGTTTGCATTCCTTTTGACTGTGATCTGACAGGTGGGAAATAGAGTAGCATTAGTCACTAAAATAAGAGCTGAGAAGGTACCAATTTAGTTTCTATGTCTTATGCAAAGAAAATTGAAAACTCCAAGACTGTTTAATAGTCACCATTTCTATCTGTATTATTCAAAACTTTCATCCATCATTAGAAATAAAGTCTTTGGAAATCTGATTTTGACTAGAGTTTGCAGTAAGTGCTCCTATTCAACCTAGGTATTATGTGATTACTCATTGCAGTTGAGCCTTCAACTGAGTTAAATGAAGTGCACTTAAATGTTCCTTCTTCCCTTGTCATTTACTGCTGCACAGCAGCCTCTAGTTAGGTCCTATAGATCAATGTTTCTCAAACTGTGGGCTGTAAAAGAACTCAAAGGGCATTGCCGACTGTTAGACAGCAACAATCAGCAGCAGTTCAGTTCCCTAAGTGTGCACTAGATATTTTTTTCCCAGGAGTGGAGAATGAGAAAAATATTAAATACTGACTGCAAATATTGTATCCAGGGAATTGCTAGCTACCTTTAGCTTCTGGCACTGTCTCATTTCCTTCAGGACAGACAGTATATAATACTAGGCTTTCACTCCCTTGCCCTGGAAGAACTGGTCTATTATGAACTCAGGTTGAAACAGCTGAGCAAACTGTAGATGCTTGACCTACTGTGTTGAGAGTGGATTGTAGCGTCAAAAGGTTTGTGAAACACTCTGGCCTTTAGATTTCTCTTGAAAGAGTGCAACCTCCCTTTTTTGCCTGCCTTTCTCACTAGCACCACTTAGATGTCTCAGGACACATCAAATGACTTCACATTTCTACATGAATGCACAGCACTCCCTGAGATGTTAAGGAGACAAAGTCCTGCCATACCCTAATTCCTGCCATACCCTAGTTCCTGCCATACCCTGGACTCCAAATGAGGCTGAAGACCTGGCTCACTTGTGATATGCTAGATTTAGACTAGATATAAGGAAGACATTTTTTACAATGAGGGTGGTGGAACACTGGAACAGGTTGCCCAGAGACGTGGTGCCACATCCTTGGAGACATTCAAGGCCAGGTTGGATGAGGCTCTGTGTAACCTGACCAAGTTGAAGATGTCCCTGCTTCTTGCAGGGGAGTTGGACTAGATGACCTTTGAAGGTCCCTTCCAACCCTAACTATTCTATGATTCTATGATTCTATAGTCAAGTCAACACTGGCATACCAGAGCACAACGGGTAGGGGCAAGTTTTTCTCTGACCCATGGCCCTTCCAGAGAATGAAGCTAAGGGTTGGGAAGGGCATCATAGTATCACAGAATCATAGAATCATAGAATGGTTAGAGTTGGAAGGGACCTTCACAGGTCATCTAGTCCAACCCCCCTGCAAGGAGCAGGGACATCCCAGACTAGATCAGGTTGCTCAGAGCCTCATCCAGCCTGGCCTTGAACATTTCCAGTGATGGGGCATCCACCACCTCTCTGGGCAACTTGTTCCAGTGCTCTACAACTCTCATTGTAAAAAAAAATTTCCTAATATCTAATCTAAGCCTACCTCCCTCTATTTTAAAACCTATCACAACAGGCCCTACTGAACAGCCTTTCCCCGTCTTTCTTGTAGGCCCCCTTGAGGTGCTGGAAGACCACTATGAGGTCTCCCCGGAGCCTCCTCTTCTCCAGGCTGAACAGCCCCATGTTGACAACCATGACATTACAGTCAGTGGGACAAGCATTTTAACCTAGACAAATAAAGGGAATCAAAAAACTACAAAACTTTACTAGATAATATAGGAACTGCTCTCTTAATAGGAATATAAGCCAACACGGACACTATCTTGAGACCACCTTCCCTCTGCCTGAAGCAGATGTTGTGCCTTGCAATTCTATACCAACACACTTGCTGTTGGTTGTGTCACTTAGATGTTGTAATGCTGCTTCCTTACACCTCTGTATGCTTAATTTAGAGTATATGGAGCTACAAGAAGAAAACTCCACTGCCTAAGTGAGAACATATGTAACCTTGTGCTCCTGAACCAGACCCAGGATGGCTGTGAGCAAAAGTAGCTGCTGCTACTGCTTCTCCCGCAGCTGGCTGACACTGTGGGACTGTAAAATGAGCAGTGACTACTGGAGACTGCACTGCATCTGTGGGACAGTGACCAGCAGTGGGTGAAAAACCTTCAGGTGAGGTAGGATCACCTCCAAGCCCTCTTCTGCAACCTAATGCTCTTCTTTGTCATCAAGGCATGGCAGGTAAAAGGCAGAGGATGCTGTTGCTTCCCCATCTAGCACCTAGTCTGTGACTGGTACTACCCTTTTACACCCTAGGGCTGTTAGTCTAATGTCTTCATAGACAAGTAAGGGACATTCTGGGCAGTCTTGAAACAATCTGTAAAGTTCAGACCTCTCTCTTTTAGGGGAAATAGGCAACCTCTTTTTTTTTGGGGGGGGGGGATATACAGGATAATTTTTGGAGTGCAGATCAGCAAATGGGAGATGCTGCTTACCTCCTGTATCAGGGCTTACAACCCATGAATGCTGTGCCTTTTCTCCTTGTAAGGCACTTAGTCATCTCAGTGGAACATAAGAGAGATTATACAAAAGACTTGAATGCGAGTGTACCCAACCTTGAATGCAAGTGTAACCCAACCCACACAATATAATTGAAGCCTGCTTTTCCTTACAGTCTCTGCAAGGATGAGTTTTACTCGCCACATTGGAATAGTGAAGAATGAAATCTGCAGCAATTACGTGCCCAGTTTGTCACACTCTTACTCAGTAGCTGTGGTAACCAGATGGGAGTCTGGTATGAGTGAAGTGTGCATCCATGCTTCCTTTACTAAGATAAAGTAGTGGTACTTAAATTAAAGATGTCAGACTAGAATTCCCGAACTATAGGAAAAATAAAATCAATTTTAAAAGTTGTTCTCTTAAATTCAGGAATTCTGAGTCTTCCCTTCTACTTCTCTTTCCCTCACAAGAATGTCAAGAGCTCTTTTCCGCATAGATAGTCAGTGTTGCTACCACTTTGCCTCTGCTTACTCCCTTCACAGCCTTCCACAGCCGCCTCCCTTCATCATGTCATTCTCTATGCCACACTGTGGCTTGAGACTTTTGTCTCTTATTCAGACACTGACTTCCTCTTTCATTTCACTTTCTTCTTCCCAGTTTTCAAGGCACACCTTCCCTACAGAAGTGTCTTCGTTTCAGTATGCTGTCAATAGACCACTCTCCATGCCTCACAGGGCACTGTTCTACAGGACTGTATTAGTGTCAGAACTCTTCTTTCACACTTCGCAGTGAGCTCAGTGACACAAGATCTTTTTCTCTAATCACCTATGAATCTGTCAATAAGTACATTGACATCTTTGGTGAGAAAAGCTCCTTTCCAGGAAGTTTCCAGGCTGAGGTGACCATCTGTGCTTTCTTCTGTCTAGAGATTTATTCCTCAGTTCAGATTTCCCCATCTTCCTTTCCGCTAACTGCACTCACCTGGCGTATCAACCTACAACTCTGAGCAGACACCAGGAAACTGTACCAGAGATGTCTTTAGCCATCGATTTGTGGATGAGGATATGTTCATAACACAAAAAAAAAACCCCTTGAATTTTAGGACCTCTTGCAACAATTAAGAGGAGGCACAAGGTGAAATCAGCACAGACTGCACAAAGAATAAAGGTATGGGAAGCAGTATAGCCTATAAGATAACTGATCTGTTGGGACTAATAGGAAAAGGTGGAGGGAGATGGTCCTCAATTAGTCTTCTTGAAAGGAGCCACCTGTGGGTTGAGCACAGCGTGTTCCCATTAGAGAGTGAGCACAGTGAGAGGAGGACATCTGCTTCACTGCTGTCTGGAACTAGATTGTTTCTCCTTTGCCAAGACCTGAAACAGTATGGGGCAGCTGGGGACAGCAGAAGGATTTGAATCGAGCTAGTTCCAGACGAAGCTGCTGGGTTAGACATGGAGCACTAACAGAGCAGGAAAACAACAATAAATCATGAGCACTGGCATAGTCTGCCGGAGCTGAGCTGTGCACTCAGCCGTTCTTCAGGCTCCAATCTTCAATGTATCTTTCCAAGGGCTTGCAATTGCTTAACCTTTGATAGTCATCAGTCTTTGTACTGTAGATACATTGGTGCTTTCAGTGGCAGTGGGGGAAAGAGGAGCGAGCATGGCCATGATATGGCTTTATTAGCTTTAAAGCAAAAAGAAGTGAGAATCAACATTAGGGATTTATGAATGTTAGCTTCGCCCTATCCAGGGAATTGATTAATGTCCTAATTATCTCAACACAGCAGGATTCTTCTAGGATTCTCCCTCCTGCCGCTGAATAGCTTTCACGGTATTTCAAGGTTTCCTGCTTATTGCTAGAATTTAAAATTATATTTTTTTCCTTCTGTCAAGGAGGATGGCAAAGATCTAAAATGCATGCTGAATACAGAAGCTCCCTAAAAGGCTCTTTATTTATACTCCGTAATTCTAATTGTTCTGCCACTGAGGTTTGACATGGATAATGGAAGTTTTTCTGAAATACCCATGCTATTTTTTGCCTCCTTTAAAAAGCAGGTGGGTTTTCCTTCTGAGACATTTCACCAGTTTTTTAGTAGTCCTTGGATTTAAGCTTGAAGATCTGAACACCCTTTTATATCAACAGTGGAATCATGCACCAAAAAGATTTAGCAAACATGGAAAGCAGCCTGTCTGGGCTTTCCTTTCCTTCACATTGGCATGCATGGTACTTCATTCTTGTAATTTCTAGCTTCAACATTAACATTATTGTTTTGGCATTACAAAAGCCTTTTTCTAGAGTTTTCATTGCACTTGCTTGAACAGGGCACAGGAAACTGCCAAAGAAAAGTATAGTCCTTGAAAAGAAAGTAATGGAATATAACAGTTTGTATTACAAGAGTAATGAAATCACCTGTCTTCACTTTTTAAGGAAGGCAGATTATTATGATATTTTTAATTTGTTTTAAGAAATCCTGCTGTAGGCATATCTTCAGTGAATATTTTCACTTAGAATGATATAAAGTGGAAGTCCAGAGATCAAATTTTCCTCTGTTGCAGATGAAGATGTACAATCTGAACTGAAGGCGACTGTAAGCCTTCCACATGTCAAATTACTCCAGACTACTGATGTTTCCTGAAAACAGCTGAAGCAAACATGGAGTTTTTAAAATACTTATTTAGTTTTTTCAATTTATATTAGTTTTCACTGTGGTTTTTTTTCTAATTCAAAATACAATTCCAAAGCAACCCCTCCAATTAAAAAAAAAAAAAACAGAAACAACTAAACAGATTTTTTTTTCTTATTAAAAGGTGCAGAATTAGAATTCTTTATCTTGACATATTTGGCCCATGTTTTGTTTTGAAATTTAGTTTTACTGAATATAATAATCACATGTGGGATTATTAATCACTTTAGGATTACTACCCCCCGATCGCTGCTAATCATTAATACTTTTTTTTGATGGTGTCTTCAGAACTACAATTTTAAAAATGCTTCAGACTGATGAATATTGGCTCCACCCTTGACCCTACCCTTCTGACAGCAGACTGATTGGAGGAACCCAGAAAAGTATAAAGGCAATTTGAGAAGCTGGTCAGGGGATTATTGCTGTAGTTACTGACAGCAAAATTAATCTCGATCTTACTTCTGAAGTTGAGAGTACTTGGGTCCCTGAATAGCCAGAGTCATCTGGTCACTGTAGTTTATCTTTCAGCTACTTCTTTTTCCTCTACTAACATATATTTCTGCTTGTACAGGTACCCTGAACACTTTCAAAATGAGTTTTGTGTTTGGATTAGCCCCTCAATGGTTCGCCCAATAAATCATATGCACTGTTTCGCTGGGAATCCCAGTTTCTTCTAACATAGTTTCAGTTTACATGAGGTTTATTCTTTTCTCACTGCTCCTTCATTTTCCATCTCTCAAGTTGTTTTTACATTTTTCAATGTGACACTGCTGATTAAGAGCTCCCCTGTGAATCCAGTGTGGAACCAGCCTCCCTTTATAACTCCCCCTTTGAACAGTCCTAAGATTATTCTTAAAAATGACTGTCTTTATTTGGCATTATAACAAGCAATAATGAAAATTTGGAATTAATTCTTCTGTAGTCTGCATGTTTATAGTGCAACAGACTCTGCAATGCAGTTTGATCCTGTGATCATTCCTGTCTATCCTGGACCGTATCTATGAAATAGAACAGCAGTCTTTGTGCAATTATGTGCAAAGCAGTAAGAGGAAAAAAGATTACATTTTTAGCACCAGCAGCATCATGGCCATCATTACCAATAGCAAGGTTTTCCATTCAACCACATTGAAGCTCCACTGAAAAGAGTACAGTGATGAAATTTAGACAGAGCTAGGACAAATATTGATTCAAGCAGACTGATTCAGGCTACATCCACTGAAGGCATCCTGGAAAGGAAAAAGACGTGATAGACAAAGAGCAATTCACTGACAAAATTCTTTCAAAAAGACCAATAACTGAAAGCAACTACCCTGAAGGTGTGCATAACAGACCATTACACTGACAATATAAAAGGCTTAGGGAGCAGACACTGACTAAACATGCTAAGTTAATGTCTCAGCTACAGTCTGGAAGATTGGGAAATGGTGAAAACTGACTTGTGTGGCTGTTAAGAACGGCATCGGAGCAGAAGCCTTTTTATAAGGCTTTGTCTTTTTGTAAGTTTTCCCACTTTATAAGCTCTAAATTTTCTGTCTTTTTCGTTACACTGAATTTATGATCCCTCAAATCTCTCTTGCTCCCTGCCAAATCTCTTTCAGGTTATGAGGAGGAGCTCTTGGTTGCTTCTTGCTGCAAATGTGCTATACCTCACCCTATCGTCAAATCAAGAGGCCTCTGCAACCCCCAGTAGTGCACTTTTTCTTACTATGGCATCATGTAATGCAAGCCACAGTCTGGAAAGTGACGAAGGGATAATATAGGCATGAGACTGGTGGCTTAGTGCTGGGGGACTGGGCCAAAGGAGGCATGCAAATATGTACAGCATTAGCTAAATTGCTAAATTGAATTATTCTTTGGCATGTGAATGGAAATTGTTTTGGAGAATTCAGTTGCATCAAACCAGGGATAGAGATTGTTTTAACCATTTAAATTTATAGATAATTGTCTTTCTAATAGCCAGGAATTGGACACTGTTTAATTTACTAGTTTAGGAAGAGCCGAAGGAGGCTGATCATGTGTAATTCTCTCTGAATACTTGATATTTTTTGTTACTGATACATGGTGGTAACTGGTGAGAAAAATGATATGGTATCATGGATTAAATGTCTTCTCGCCTGCTAAAAACAAGAACTGCCTGTTGGTTTGATTTTAAAACGTGTTTTTGTGAATATTCATGACGCTAGTGTATACCTTGGATATCAGTTTTCCCCTTTGTGTAAAAGGCTCATAATGTTTTTATAAGGAATTTGTCAATTTGAAGCCCTATTTGGTACATAAATAGTGTATGGTGCCAGACATGATAATTCTGCCTGCAGATTGCTGCAGAATCTCTTCACCATAGCAAAGAAGCCATATGAATTTTCACAGCCAGAATAAGATGATGAAAATTCAGCCTCTCTTCAGCAATCTGGTTATCAGAAATTAAACCTTAATGCATTAAAAAATGTATGTAGGTAGATATTTTTACAGTTTAGTAGGACTGTTGACATGAATAAAGTTTAGGAATGTGCATTAGTATATTGCTGAACCAGAGCCACAGGGGATACGATGGGACTTCCTTGCTTATCTCTCTTTGTATATTCAAATAGTAGACTGTTCATGACTTGTTTGCGCTGCTTAACAAGAAAGAGAGATTAAATTCCCAGACTACAGATACTTGGTTTTGATGTAAAACAAACTTTATTACCTGAGATCTTGCAATAATTAAAATGTATATCAAATGCGCAAACAGCTTTTTTTTTTTTTCCCCTTACCTCTAAATGACTGAATTGGTTAAGCAATGTTTCTGTACTTTGATTAGACAGTAGAAATCTATGAGATTGCCTTAATTTGGCTTTCAGCTGTTTACTTTGTGTCAGTAAAATCCATACACTTTAAAGGAGATCTCAACTATAATTAAAAGTGTTATTGAACTAAACACAATTACCAATGTTTATCTCATTATGTAATGCTGCTGGCACAAAAAGCGGAATTCAAACTTGCTTTCTTTTTGGTATTATTGTTTCACAGAGTTTAAAACAATGCCTGTAATTCAATCAGGTAAATACAATTACTGCTGTCAATCCTTGCGAAAACTTGGTACCCTTGGAGTTCATATGTTTCAGCTAAACTCTAGCTATTACAGCATGTTGAATTCAAAAAAGCACAGAACTGGGAAACTGTAGCTTTTGGTAGTTTTCCCCAGTACATCTTCCACTGGAATTCAACATACTGCGTTTTTGTTTATTTCTATGAAAAGACAAAACCAGGTAGTTTTCTGGCTGCCAGAAATACTTCACTGAATTTTGCAATGTGATATGATATATATAATATTGTATGATAGGTGAAGTTCTTTTGAGCTCCAGATATCCGTAACAAAGCTCAAATGACATATTGCATAGGAACAAACAGTGAGTGGAAGTCAGGTGCCTATGCAAGACTTTCCTCTTTTATTTATAATGCCAAGAACTATAACAGATATTAGATATAGGTAAAAGTGTTCCTTTGAATAGACAATGCTTGGATTTCAGTCTTCTTTATTGTATCTTCAACATTGAGTGACAGAAACAGCTAAAATCCAGTGATACACGTCCAGCCAACAACTTCTATGGAGACGACTTTTGCAGAGGAGCATCCTGTTGGGGACCAGTGAGCTTTAGTGACCAGCAATCTCTTCTCCCCACTCTGTTCCAGTGCTCAGTGCTGTCCTACCTCATCCCAGCATTCCCACTCCGTGATGATACCTCCCCTGTGCAACTGGAATGTTACAGCAGCACTCTGCAGCCAGCACAGCCTGCATTGGACCCCTTTTCTATGCAACAGGCCCATTGCACAGGAGTGCTAGACACAGGGCAGATTAGGATTCAGGTGGACCAGTGATATTACCCATAAGCAAGCATTTCAGTTGCCTTTCTGTCTTGTCATTTGGCCGGTGAACCAAATGCAATTGCATTCAAGTAACTTGTGAAATGCTGAGTTAGACTTAAGACACAGACTTGAGCCTTACTTCATGGGAACCCTGGATTGCATTGCATGCCAGCACAAATATTGGCAACTAGTAAACTGTCCAGACATGAGACGGTAACAGGCAAATTATGCCTCCCGTATTTCTCAAAATTTTTACTTTCTCTCAAGGAGGTGCTCATTTTTCCTCCCTGGTATTCTCAGTCCTGAAGATGTTATATACATCTTCTCTGCCCTAACAGATCTAAAAGGTCTTATAAAAAAAATTACCAGTTCTTACCTAGTTGCACATGGTGCAGCTAGGACTGGGGTTGAAAGACTGTGCTTATTCTAATTATGAATATCACAATTTCCTTTTAATGAAAGAGATACCTTTAGATAAACATTATATTAAAAAAATTGCAAATATTATTAATTCAGTCAGCTGCAGAAAAGTAGATTTACTTGATTGTACTGAATGAATAACTGAGTTCAATACACTGCAAGTTCAAGAAAAATGAACACTGATGGGAAGAAATAATTTGAGAACAAAGAACAGCCTCTCAAACACTGTCAGTTATATATATTGCAGAAAGTTTTCTCACTAGTTATTGACATACTCCAAAACAAGCAAGTATCTCTGTCCTGTGTTAACAATTACACTAGGTTTCACAGGCCAGCCACTGCATGAGAAAATAACTTTTAAGAGAGAAACTATTCTCAGCTCAAAGTCAGTAGTCGCCTTGAATTACAGCAGCTATAAGATAGATAGGTCATTCTATTTTTATGACTAATGTATCCCCAGAGTGGTGCGGACATGGAGAACCTTGTCAAAGGATCTTTGCTAACATGTCTCAACTGGCTATATTAATTGCTATATATTGTGTAAAGAGTGGACAATCACCATGACCTGAAATTCTCCAGAAATACCTGCATCATTTCTCACTAGTATCTTCCTATTTTCTTCGTGTTCAAGCAGTACAACAGTGTTGCAAATGAGGAAAAGATAAATCTACAACTTGTGGTGAGGGACAGCCCTGAATGGCAGATCTGAGCTGTAGATCTCTGTGAGAAGCTGCCATCTTACTCTCTGTGCTTCATCATCATCAACAAAGCTGAAGCAATCTCAGCAGCTTCTGATGCCATGAATATTTATGCACAAAGTTTCAAAACCATTTTTATCACAAAATGCTGTAGTGGCAGTTCTTACCCTGGGAGTGTGTAGGCACTATCATCATGATCTGTCAAACCATCTTCAGATATATTGTGTTTCCAAGCTTTTGGAGAAGTGTGGAAAGGTTATTTGAGGGGTTGCTGCAGATGTCAAAATAGTATGTCACAAATGGAAATCCTTCTTGCTAGAGCACCGGTTCTATGTATTTACTTTCATGTGTGGCATTGGGAGTTGATTATTATTTTTGACATGGGATTTCCTGAGCAACTATTGCATCCACTTAAATTTTTATTTTCCCATTTTCAGATGTCTGTGTGCTATGTAGCACTCATCAAACCCTTCTGCACAGTCAATTTGAAAAATTACACAAAGTCTTTTATGTGAGGGAGCAATCCTCTTTCTCATATTTAAGTGCACATTAATTATACTAATTTTCAGGTGGATTCTGTCCATCCCTTTTTCAAATCCCATTTAGATACACTACTGTTCAATATGTGATAAAGGCTCTGCTTTATCTGGGACTCACTGTTCTGCCTGGTTTATGATCCTGTGGTTGCCTTTAATTGTTTATGAAATATGCCATTACTGTCTCATAAGATTTTGAGGTCTTGGAGGTTATTCGTACAGTGATCACTCACTCCCTATGAAAATGATATTTAAATAAATAATCTTTCAAGAAGTTCAGAATGGTGTACCTCATTGGAGAGAAAGATATTTTAATAGTATTTTTATTCACAACAACAACAACAAAAAAGTAACTTTAAAAGTGAGATTATTCTGCAACAAAAGTATTACAATTAACTAGTGCTTAGAATGATTCCTTTTGAAATTCCATAGAAAGAATGTTAAAATATCAGGAGAAAGAAAAGGCAAACCATTTAAAATGTGTTTGAAACAGCCAAATTCTTCCCACCAGTTACAGCAAGTCCTTTTGATATGGGAGGATACAACAGAAGCTGTAGGTTTTTTTCTTCAATTGCAATGTTTGTTGCAGTACTCTCAGAAGTTCACAGGATGCAGAAAACAACATTATAGCCTCAGTACATTGAAGAAAACAGCATTTGAAACCCTTCTCCCATGACATTTCCATGGGTTTCTTAGCCTATTCTTCTTCTATTATTCTCTTTTCAGCAAAGGGTATTTCAGGAGGTTAAAAGTTTTTACATTTTGTCTTTGGGACTTTATTTTAAGATACACTGTGGATTTGTGCATTTGGAGGATACTTGGAGAGTTGAAATGAAACACTTCACTGTGAGAAGATATTGTTATCTGAAAGGAAGAATCATCCCTCTTTTTTAATGACTGTTTATTTTGAATTTCAGGAAATAATAAGGAAAAAAGAAAGAAAAGAAAATATATGGGGATTATTTTCTCTCTACAAGTCCTTTCTCAATGACAGAATAAATACAATAGTATAGGCAACTAGAAAGATCTCACTTGTTATATTGATATGCACCTTCATTATTTTACTTTTTGTATTTAAACATTTTAACCTTTTAAAATTAAGATATACTGCATTACTAGGCATTAGTCTAGATTTGAGCTAAGAAAAGCAATTGACTTTGGCTTTCTATATCAAGTTACTCAGAAATAAAACTATCAATTCTGTACTGTTTTCCAATAGAGAAAGAAGTGGGTTTTTTCTTTCCTTTTGCTTTTAGGAAATAAAATGAAATAAAATAAATAGCTTGAGTTTGATAATATTTAAAAGTAGCTTTTCATAACTTTTTCCTTTTGGTGTCACAACTTGTTACATTTAAATATGTTGCTTTTCACTTTTCTTACTTTAATCTTTTTTTTTTTTTTTATCTGCTCCATTAATTCAAGATTAAAATCCTTTCTAAGCCTGCTGAGGAATTGTGAATTCATTGCAGTAATTGATGCATTGATTAAAAACTTCTTGCTGGAAAAATGAAGGCTCATTCGAGGTATGCTGTACAATTTGGGACTGTTTGGGGACTGAAAGCTTCATTAAAAGAGAACTATATTAGCTCTGCCTTATGGAGGAAAAGTGTCAAAATATAAGAAAAAAAATCAACTTTTACAAAAAATTGTGGGACTTGAAGACACATTATATAATCAAACATCCATAAACCTGACAATTTTAAGACATGAGACTTAAAAATTTAATGAATTAATTAATTAATATTGCCTGAATTTCTTATGTAAGCAATCTTTTCCATTTACATTAGATTTCCTAGATTGTTTCACTTCTGCTATTTAATGGTTTGGGGTTTTTTTCTGATCCCATTTGCTCATATTGTACTCTCACTCACATTTCTTCTTTGACGGGCAGTAACTGGAAGTGATTAAATATTTTTACACATTAAGGTGAGAGGACAGCTTGTCAAGAGGGTGATATGCAGATGCCATTAAACTATGGGGATGTGATAGAAGGTGAGGAAAAGAAAGTAATAAATTAAAGCAGTAAAAAAGATTGGTTTATTTAACTATTTTATTTCACAAACAAAGAATTCTCTATTTACAGTTGAGGTCGTTGCAATAATGTAGCCACAGACTCTTAGCACTGACTGCAAAAAAGTCTTGGAATTTCTGGTTTAAGACATTTGGGCCAACATGATTGTATTTATTATTTTTCCTTGAAAGAAAGATTTTTCTTTCTCCCTTGGAGTTGGAGGGTGGCAGTTATACCTGTAGGCTTGCAGATCAGGGTTAAGAAGAAACTGAAGATTCACAGCACATGATGGTGTGGAAGCAACAGCTATTTAATGGAGATATGGAGACAGACGAGCAGCTTGTGTCTCACAGACATTGTGTCCTGTCAGGCGTGGGCTTCTTCCTCGCTCCCATGCCCTGAAGTTGCACAGTCTGGGAGGCATTAATGAAGGCAGATCCTGGCTTCAGTGTCATCAAGTCCTGAAAAGGCAGGATTTGAAGCAGGGAAAGTATAGAAATATTTGCACTGCTAGGGGAGAAAAAGCCCTGTGCAGTTACTATTAAGGAGAAATTTTTCCTGAAATAAGGTCACGTAGTGGGCTGGTTCTCTCCACAATTTGCTGACTGCTTTAAGCTTTCATGGAGCAGGGACTGTAAAACATGAGCAATTTTGAAATAAAAGTTCCAAACAGGACCACGATATGTTTTTCAGGAACAGAACTAGCAGAAAAGCAATAAAAGATTCGGATAAGGGATGGCTGGTGCTAGGGACTAATGTTACACATTTATAGACATGGACTAAAATCAGCAGTGAAGAGCAGGAACTACTTCACAAAATAACAGCCTAGGGAAAAGAGCTCTTCCCATTCGTATGATATATATATAAAACATGTATATACACTACAATTTTCCTAAAAGACTGTGGACTGTGTCTTCAGAGTCCTCTACACATTTATCTCCTGCTATGTCAGATACAGAGGAATGGACATTTATCTTCAAATGGCAGTAGGAAGAAAGAGCAAGCATAGCCACTCAGGATGAAGAGGGCAAGGAAAAATGACCACCCTCAAGACGGATGTCTGCTAAGCTATAGCCACTTCTCTAGGCAGGTGACCTTGGGGACTGGACAAAAGTCTTCCATAGGGCATAGGGTGCAACACGTTTATTAGTAAGTTTTTTTTTAACATATCTTCAGATTATTCATAAAGCATTAAAAACTTCAGTACGTTTTGCAGAAACAAAAATCAATACCAAGTCTGAAGGAAATAGCGTGTAAAAAGAATAGTGGGCAATTTGGCTATGTGGTCTGTTCAGGTTGTTACCATCTGAGAGGCTATGAGTCTCCTAGTGGGAGCTGTGGCCTGAAAAAGAGTACAGAGGATTTAGGATGCTTATCCACCTGTCCTGCCCAAAGGGAGCTTCAGAAAATTAAAAATGTACTCACAGCTGTATTCAACAAGATATTTTTTTCATTCAGCTGTTAATGTTTCAGACCTATGGTCCAGGATCACAGCTCACAAAATGCAGCAACAGATTAGTGTTTAGCCTGCTGGTTCTATGATTATTAATGTATTGAGATTTAAGTTTTAAGGGTATTACTTCAATAAGACCCAGGCCCAAAGGCTGCTCACTTGCCTGTATAGCATTCAAGCAGAGTAGCCTAATGTTGGAACAAGAATAATACGCTGCTGCAGAAAACTTACCTCTGTGTCTTACTATTTACTGGCAGATTTGGAACAGCAAAGCAGCAGCAATGTGGGGCAACATTTGTGCCCAGGCTAGAAGATTCAAGCCCTGTTGGCAGACGAGGAAAATAGAGGTCTCGGTGTCGACTTAGTCACCTGAAAATTAGGATGGGCACAGGGATAAATGTGTACAGGGCTATACATAGGGCTAGATAGTTAGGCCATTGATTATAATAAAAGGAAAAGAGATCTTCAACAGAAATAGGTACCCATACATAAATAGGTATGTAAATTTGTCTGCTGGATGCAGATATTGACAATGAAGTCTTCTTCCAGACTGTCAAGTCCTGTCAGACACATCAGTGGGACTCATGAAACTCAGGTTTCTGTGTTTATTCCTAGCAGCTCTGTATTATCTCATTTTTTATTTGCATGATAAAATTGATATATTACACTTTTACAAGTAAAATAATTGTATGTATTAATAACTTATTTTGAATGATAAGTCATTGTCAAAGAGTTGCTTTACTTTTAAAAATATTGCCTTGATTCTGGTTTATAAATAAGCCTTACATAATATAGGATGTTTTAATCATCTATTGGAATTCCTACAGAATGTACTTGCCGTAGAGTATTTTATATTTAATGGGCATTGTAAGATGCACACTGCATGGATATTAGCTGTGTTCAGATCTTTTGTTCCTTTGCTATATTTCACTCTGGTTATTATTGTTTGTGAGAAATGTGCTTTTTTTTTTCTTTTTCAATTCTTAAAGTAACAGTTTCTTCTGAAAACTACCACTTCATTCTGCAACTACATTGTGGTAATTTTGGTCACATACTCTGCCTTTTAACTCTTTGCAGGTTTATATGACACTAGTCAAGAGCACCAATAAAAAGGCAGTAGATAATTTCTAACTGTCTTTTCTCTCCCTCTTGATAAGTGCATTAATAATACTTTCTACATAGTTTATATTACAGTAAACTTAATATGAAGTTTACAAGGTTCACCTCTGTATGTACTTCAGCCATTCTTTTCTATAACCAATTTTTTTTTTACACAAGCACATGGAATTCAGGTTGAGTTGTACTCAGTACTCTGCAAATACAAACAACTGTTTGTGCTTTCAGTCTCAGCAAGGTAGGAATACACAGATAAAAATTTTCAAGGAACCCGAATATTATATGCCCTCTCTCCCTTCCTTCCTCCCTCCCTCCCTCCCTTCCTTCCTCCCTCCCTCCCTTCCTTCCTCCCTCCTTCCCTTTCTTCCTCCCTTCCTCCCTCCCTCCCTCCCTCCCTTCCTCCCTTCCTCCCTCCCTTCCTCCCTTCCTTCATTCCTCCCTCCCTTCCTCTCTTCCTTCCTTCCTTGCTCTCTTTTTGTCTCTTTCTTCCTTCCTTGTCACTTAAAAGTTAAGTTTATTTTTGATAAAAAGGTAAGGAAAAATGTAATCTGGTTGAGTGATCTGAAGTATTCCATTGTAATACTTTGCTAGGTCTGTGTGGCCAGAGTAAAAAAAAAAGCCAAAAGAATTAGCTCCTTTCAGGAATAAGTCATGGTAATGATGACACTACTACTCTGAAATCTTCACTTGTTGCTTTCTGCTGTTTGCTCTAAGCCCAATCCAAAATTAACTGTAAAAGGGTGGACAGGCCATCTCTTATTGGACATGGGCCTGTGGATGGCCCTGGCTGGGGAGGTCCATGACTGGGGAGGACAGGTCTATGAGAAGCTGGAGGTTGGCCCTGCTGTGTTGTCACTGGGGCAGAGACTGTTGGCTACGAGGGGCTGAAATGAGGTCCTGGGTCATAAGCAGAGTGATGGGGCCCTAGGGAAGGAGGACAGGGACAGTAGGGACTGCAGTGCCCTCAGGACCCTGACAGTATCTTCTGTTATGGTTTAGGTAGCTCTGTATTTATAGTTACCATTGCAGCCTTATGAACTAAACATCAGATGACTCTTGAAAAATGGCAAAGGCTGCTTCTGTTTGAATTTTTTTGTCTTCTCTTCTCCATTAAAAAAACCCAAACAAGTGTCACACTGTATTCTAGTGTCAATAAGGAGGATTGACCAATGGCTTTTTCCTTTTTTATACAGGTCCTTTTGGGTCGACTGTTGCATGAAGAGCGAGTGTCCATTGAAGATCCCTGGGTGAGATTCTCAGCTAGGGATGTCAGCAGCCATGCCTGTAAGTTAAGAAGCCGGAAGAGCACCATCATCTGCCTCTACAGGCAGGGAATTTCATCAGCCTGTAGCAAGAAATGATGTGGCAGAGGACCATGGTGGATCTAGGCCACAGATGACAGGGGAGTTTTGGATGTTCCAGTGGCCCCATGGTGGCACAGTGGCAAGAAGCTCTTCTGCAGCTGCTCTGCAAGGGTCATCCACAGCTTCCAACCAATGAGACAAAGAAACAGTTGCTGGAGAGCTCATTGCTTTTGGGATGTGGCAAGACAATAAGGCTGAACGGCAAAGGCTGAATTTTGGCAAAGTAAAAGGTTGTTTAAGTGGATGTGCAGAAAAAACTGAAACAGATCTTTCCCTGATACAGGCTTCTTTGTGCTGGCTATAAAATATATATACACTGATGAATAGCTGTAACATCATGATGTGTTAAAAGACCTGCACCAAAACGTGAGGTTTAAGTGAATAGTAAATGCTATTAATTCAGCTCATTTTTTTCCTCTTATTGTTGCTTTTAATACCATTCCAGTCTATTTTAGAGAAGGGTACTTGGGGTCTTTACTCTTGAGAGAGTTAATACTGTCTTGGTGTGGAAACGAGTGAAATTCTTTCATAGGCCAGGAAACATAATTTTCATTACCTATATGAAAAGTTCGGTTGATATACAATATAGCTAGTCTGAAGTATTCAGCATTTGTGAACCAGATCCCCTAAAGAACGGAGGAGCGAGTCAACAAAATTAGAGTAATTTTTTTTACAGCTTGGTTATATTTGCCTTCTTGGTTTTCAATCTGTAGTGTAAATTGATTCATATTTGCAAAAATTTTTCTAAAACTAGGCTTAGAGGGGGCTGAGTATTTGTTTTATTTTAAATAAACCAAGATTCTCGGGTATGAAATTGTTCTTAAGGATACTGTCTGTTCAATTGCGTGATCTGCTGTCTTATTTGACTTGGGGAAACAACTGCTGTTTTCAATATGAATCCAGCTTCTTAACATAGGCAGGAATTTTTTCTTATTCATATTTCAGTAGTTGCCAAAATGTATTATATATTGTACAACCAGGAAAAGGAACAATTCCTGAATTGAAAATATTATAGTATTGCTCATTTTCTTTTCCTAGTGGCATGGCAGTGATGACATTTCTCATTAGCTGTAATGTCTGTTCTTCCTTTAGCATATGTGGCTATTCCTCCTTTGACCTTAGATGAACATTACTGATATATGTTGCCTCATAAACAAGCTGGTTTTTACAAGTCTTCTAATTGCATCTATGTGATGCTTTCTTTTGAGAGGTTGCTGCTGTTTCTCTTTGCTGCTGATATCTAACAGTTCTTGGAACATTACTAAAGAATGCAGATCCACTAAGACTAAGATAGCAAATGGTGGTTATCCACACCAGCTGCACACAAATCCATCATCCTCCATAGTTCAACTCATTACTAACTACCAAGCCAGCACTAGAGCTTTTTATGCCTAATAAAGTTGACACTCCATACCTCTTCTACTAATTTCTCAGGCTTAGATATACTCAGACTCATTCATAAACTTGAACAGAAAAATAATGTTTATATTTTAAAGACATTTTTAAAAGCATCTTTTAGTGTCACGTCAAATTTTACGTCTACAAAGGAATTTACGTAAATGTACAGGGAAAGTTGAAGGGCCTGTACCATAACTCAGTAAATGTTTACACTCAAATAACCAATTAGATGGATTTAGAGCAGACTTACTTCTCAAAATTAATTAGTGGTACTATTCATAAAAGATATTTAAAATGATTAGTTGCTTAAGTGGAAAGATTGACTAAGTCTGTTTTCAGTAAGGATAGGAATGTAAAATAATACCAATGGATACTTTGCCTGTGCCAAGTTGAAAATTACTATGGGCAAGTTAAAAGAAGCTAAAATTCTTTTGTTACTGTTGAAGTATTATATAACAATGGACTTTAATGTTTGTTTATCTCTTCCACTTTTTTGAATATGCACATAAATATTGCAGAATGATCAAATAGTTAGGGTTAGAAGGGACCTTTAAAGGTCATCTAGTTCACACCCCCTGCAGTGAGCAGGGACATCTCCAACTTGATCAGGTTGCTCAGTGCCCCATCCAAGATGGCCTTGAATGTTTCCAGGGATGGGGCATCCACCACCTCTCTGGACAACTTGTTCTAGTGCTTCACCACCCTCATTGTAAAAAAATATTTTTCCTTATATCTACTTTGAATCTGACTCCCTCTATTTTAAAATATTACCCCTTGTCCTTTCACAACAGGCCCCGCTAAAGAGTTTCTCCTCATCTTTCTTGTAAGCCTCATTTAGCTACTTGAAGGCTTCTGTAAAGTGTCTACAGAGCCTTCTCTTCTCCAGGCTGAACAGTCCCAACTCTCTCAGCCTGTCCTCATAGGAGAGGTGCTCCAGCCCTCTGATCATCTTTGTGGCCCTCCTCTGTAGTCGCTCCAACAGGTCCACATCCTTCTTATGTTGGGGGCTCCAGAGCTGGACGCAGTACTCCAGGTGAGGTCTCATTAGAGTGGAGTAGATGGGAAGAATCACCTCCCTCGACCTGCTGGCCACGCTTCTTTTGATGCAGCCCAGGATGCAGTTGGCTTTCTGGGCTGTAAGTGCACATTGCCTGCTGACGTCGAGCTTCTCATCCACCAGCACCCCAAAGTACCTCTCCTCAGGGCTGCTCTAAATCTATTCTCTGCCCAGCCTGTATTTGTGCTTGGGATTCCCCTGACCCAAATGCAGGACCTTGCACTTGGCCTTGTTGAATGTAAGAGCATATCTATTGTAAATTGAAAATATTTAGCAGTACTATGCCCTAGTCATACTAAGTTGTATTAAGTCATACTGCCTGAACTTAAAAAAAAAAAAAAGAAGTACAAGACACCTTGTACTTGATGCTCTTTATTAATCAAAATACATTTTCATTTTATCTCAGGACCTTACTTCTGAAAATGGATCTGAATAGGCCTGTGTGGACACAATCACAGAACCCTATATTGTTTTTTTTTTTCTGTACTGAGTTGCACATATTACATTTTAAAGTAAAAAACAAAGGTAATAGGTCAAATTCTTTGCCTTCAGTAGTCACTGAAATTTAAAAGTAAAATTAAATGAGGCTAAAATTTTACTTGATGAGTCCCTATGGAATAACCACACAATCAAATGAAAGTTCTTCCACTAATGTATATTACTGCTCACAGATGATATGAAGAACCTCCTACAAAAGCATGTGCTTTGTCTACCTGTTTCCTTACACCATTATCAACGAGCTGTCTTGATCGCTTCCTATAGGGCCTTGATATAAGTAAATAAAAATCTAAAAAGGACTTCATATAACATCCTGAACGTACCCAGAGGCCGTATAGAGAAGGGCTCCCTGCCTGAGGCACACTCTCTGTATGCTGGCCCTCCTCTTGCCTGCAAATTCTTGTAGATTGCCTGGGCTTGATTCAGGGAAGTGACACTTGCATAAGTGACTGTGAGGGAGCACCTTCAGGCCCAGCATTTATTGGGCAAGATAAGCTCTGGGTAACCTTACCAGAAGCAAAATGGTGCTGCTGAGTAATGAGGTGGCAAATAATGAGATTCATGGACAGGTTGAAGTAATTTGACCATACATGACAAAGAAAACACGACAGAGCCCAGAAACAAGGGCAGGATTGGTGTATTGCTTTCTGAATTCAAAATGAGCATCTCTGTACCAAAAATTCTCAGGAATATCTTATGGAAAATAAAATAGTCTTCTTTTCCCTGACAATTTTTAGTCTAAAATGCTATAGTTAATTTTTCCTGTTAAGCAGATGCCTTTGGAATTTGAAATATAATTAGGCCATAAATATCCCAAAATAAGGGAAGAGAGTAAAAACCAAGTTGAACAGTTACGAAAGTTATACATTTTTCTTATTAATTTTCAATTAATGGTATTTAGAAACTTTTAATTAAAAAAAAATTATTTTTAATGCAAATACTAATATGAAAGTCAAGAACAAATGTAAGACATTTCCCACTAGTAGCAGTGGTAAGCAGAACCATGGGAACTTATTTAAATATTAAACAGTGTTTCATTAGATTTTTTTTAATGAATGAACATATTTTGGTATAATTGACTGCATTTACAGTTGGAATATTACTACTGTTGGTTTGAAATTATTATTTTGAAACAGTCACTAGCTAATGGCTCTCATTTATTTTTATGAGTTATACTGAGGATTCCCCAGCCTTTCATACATCTTCACTTCATTTGAAATTCTGATCCTTTGTAAATAATTATGAACCAGCTTGAAATTGTGTTATAAATTGAGGTAGCAAAGTTTTCCTTATTAAATATGTTCCAAATTAAATAAAAACCCTTGAGTTTATAGACAAAAAATAACCTCATCAACTTAAAAACATTCTATGCCAAAACTCAACCACTGCTACAAAACTTGCAGGGGAAAATTCTGTCATGAGCTCCCCTTTTTCTTATGTTGTGCTGCACTAACCATTTTAATGATTAAAAGTCATGGCATGGGAAGAATGGACATAATATGCAAACAAAACCAAAACATTTATTTATTAGCTGTTCCTGGGGGTGATTTCAATAGTGCTTTTTTTTTTTAAGATAAATGTTACATGACAGAATTAAAAGCTCTTTTGTAATAATTTTATTTAATCTTGATCCAGTGTGAATCCTAGAATCATTTACCATCAAATGGTATTCCAGTTGCCCAGACCCTGTGACAATTTGCATTTGGCTGATTGTCAGTAAATCCTATGCTCAGCCTTTTCATACCAATTGAAAAATTAGATGCTGATCTCAAGCAAGGCTTCATATTGGTCACAAAGCTTTGGAAAGTGAGTGAACACAAAATTCCTATTCTTTAAGAGTTTCATCAGTTACAGTTTGAAGAGAAAGGTGGGAAGATGACTGGGAGTGCAGATTTCATAGCCAATTATCTTTATTGACTAGAGCAGTAGGACAACAACTTTTCAGTAAACATGAGAGTTTTGAAGTTTTGTAAAGCGTTTTAATCTTCTTCCTTTTAATTGCCTGTTTTTCCTCATTTTATTTTTTTTCCCAGATGAATAATAATCATAAAACCTGATAAATTAGATCCATATTTTCAATGTATTTTTTAACATGGAGAATATAACTGTGTTTCCAACAGAATTCTTAAGTCAAGAGAACTGTCTTATCAGTATCAGAGCCAGAGATAAAGACAATGCTGTCAAACAATTTCAGATTTTTAAAATGATCTCTTTTAACACATTTAAAGAACTTTGAAGAACACTGGGCAAATTATGTACTTAAATCATGCAGCCAAGGGTTAATATATTGTTTTCCTTAGTTAAGGGAAAAGGACAGAAGGAGGCATGTCAGAAGTCATCATTCACTGTATATCACCAGTAGTACCCTTCCCCTTTGGGTTGTGGGAGATAGCAGCCTGATGAGATAATAGTTAAGTGAATCACGAGGGCACATTTCTTTTTTTTTTTTTTTAACCTGAAAGCTGTAGGATCCCTAAGTAAGGAATCAAAGATCCAGATGAGTCTTTATGCCAGAAAGGTGCAGGGAGGTAAAGGAAAGAAGAACACTATCAAGGCTCTAGGTGCTGGGAACTTAATGCCGAGGTGAAGAAATACCCCTAGAGAAGCAGAGACAGCAGGTGTGAGTCTTGTGGACCAGAGCAACTCAGTATGGTATGTACTGCAAAGTGCAACCTCTGCAGGATGCCTGAGGAAAGCAGAATTGTGCCATCCACTGAAGGTCCTACAGCTGTCTAGAAGTTTGCAATTGTCCTCTCAGATGGGCCAGGGCTGGTGAATGGAAGAACAAGGGAGAGCAAGCAGCATGCTTGATATTTCTGTGAAAGAACTCATGGAAAGAATAGTATCACAGTGTTAACTCCAAAAAGTCAAGTGTTTTTTACAAGCTGTTGCCAGGAAGGAGAGATACCAGAGGAGCTTCTAGCAAGTGAGAAGAATTTGTCCTGTGATGGTGTTGTTGGACAATGACATTCCAAGATAAGAAGGAAGAAATAGCTTGGACCAGGAAAATGTAATTGCTCTGTATTTGTTAGAATAGAAATAAAAGTCCCATCCAAAATAACATGCAGTTATCTCGTATAATAGTTCCTCCTAGTAAATAGTCCCTCCAAGTTGTTAGGGCTGCAAGCTGTACCACATTAAAAGAAACTTAATAATGATGGGCTTTCTTTTTTATACTTTGACCTTCTGAATACGAATTCAGTGCCTCAAACAGCAATTTTTCTAAGGTCCAGATACGAGTTTTACAGGTTGTTATTATTACTGCCATCCTCAAACTGCACTAAAAGTTACACAAAGTAGGGCTCATTATGATATATATCCATTAGCCCTGTGATGTCTGACCGTGGGTCAGAAATCTTGTGTATAGCAAGAGCACACATATCACTCAGAAGCCTGGGGCAAAGTCTTCTGTTGTATTTCTCTGACTGGTTTCTGTGGTTAAAAATAAAGAACCTCATGATCATCCTCCTAACAGGAAAGCTCTGATGGCATGTTTTACAGAACACTTCATCTTCATTGCTCTTCAAGAATCTAGAGTGAGAATTTTTGATTGTCTGTAATAGGCTGGAAACTTTAGTTTGACTTTCCTCACTTACCTGAAGAAATTCATTCTCTCTTTTAAATTGACCTTTATAGTTTTCCAGCAAGAAATTGGTTGCATTCATTAGTGGTTTGGTGTCTTCAGAGAATCTAAATTGTTGTTTTAAATATATTTTAGGAGCTGGCTGACAGAATAAGTCTCCTCTTGCCTTTCTCTTACCAAAACTTTTCATAAGAGAAATAAAAGAATGGCATGAAACACCATTACTGATGTTAGTTGACAGTTTAGTATTAAGAGCAGAGAAAGATATCTGTTCCTGAGCATCAATTGTGGAATGCAGAAAATTAAATGCTATTACTTATATATGAAGGATTGACATCAAACCACTTATTCCTGTATACTTCTGGAAGGCTGTAAATGACTAAGAAGTTCCTGTAGGTTGTAAATAAAGGTCTCATTCAAAACTGTAATTTTGCTCAACTATGGTAATGATATCTTTGAAAGGAGAAGGTTCCATTTCCCCTCAGAAATGCTAATAAAATACAGATAAGTATATTCATTAATGTTGTCATACTCCACTGACTTAGAATTGGAATTACATATTTTTACGTATGATACACAGTATCACTCTTTCTACATACCATTTTATGTCAAGATTTTTTTACTTTCTCAAGATAAAAGACAGCCTAGACCTTCAGTGGAGGTTGTCTGGGTGAATACAGTCTAGAAATCTGGGGAGATATCCTACCTCCTCAGACAATTTTTGGAGCTTGCAGCAAGTTTGATCTAAATGAGTAGTTAGAGCATAGCAGTTATTTGCATCCCCTGAACCTTAAAAATATTTTGCTTCTGCAGCTGTTCTCATTCTGCATAGCAAATGCTATGGACTAATTCAGCTCCAGAAAAGTTATTTGGACTCTTGGCCTTTCTGGTTAGCTTCAGAAAGTTCTTAATACTTATTGTTGTTCTCTACCCCTTTTTTTTAAAATTTATTTTAATAGGTTTATATGCTTTAGTTGTTATAACTATGAAAGAAAAAAACAATTATCCTTTCAAATTAGTATTCCTTATACAACCTGGGCTGCATTTTTTAAAATAATTGTTCTGAATCTTAGTTTTGAAATGCTTTACTTGAGACATATCTGTATTTTTTATATTAAAAAAGAATTAAAAAAAAATCTGGATATTTACCCCCTGAAACCCACGCTTGTTTACACAAATTCAGCTTGCATGCCAAAGAACTGGGTGACTGAAACATATAGGTTACATACAAAAATTGAAATCCCAATTTTGAAAGCCTTCTCTCTTATTCAGTATGTTTCTACCCCTACAGAAATGCTGATGTTTACCTGCTAGGTCAGAAACAATCATGGATGAGAAAAATAAACAAGATTGTTGCATAACATGGTATAAAGTTATGCTTGCCAGACACTACAAATGCAGTATGTAGATTTTACTGTGTACCAACTGAAGAAAAGTCATTAACACTGTAATGTTTTCCAGCTAAGTAATCAGACCATGATAGAAGTGAACTGAACATGCTGATGCCTGAATGTAGAAATGAGGATCTATGGCCTCTGGGCAACTGGAAAGCTTCCAGGATGTGTGCCTGGTGTTCTGCTTTTTGTCAAAAAGACTCCAGTGTTCAGCTGCATCACATCACCAGCTGTCTCCCTCTCCCTTTCTCTCTCCCTCTTTCACCTCCCTCTTCCTCTGCTTCCCTCTCACTCTCACCCTCCCCTTCTTCCTCTCTCATTCTTTTTGCTTAGGAACACTTAATGCATTCACATTTGTGTATGTAAATTGCATAACACACTTGTAACTAGGAATGGGAGGGCTAGAAATTACTTGTAGGGATTTCGGGAAAAGAAACATACAAAAAAATTGGGTAATTTAGTACCAAAAAGTGACATTAAGGTGTTTAATACCAACATATAGCTGCACTTAATTTTTCTTTTTCACACAATGAAGGTCAAAAGAGGTGTTATTCGGAATAGTGGAGAATGAAAGCAAGGAATTGCAGGAAAAAAAAATTAAATAAGTTATTATAAGAGAGATTCATATTGCCTGGCTTAAAGTACTTTTGTCAGTATGTCATACTGCTGTTATGATAAAAAGGGAAAGAGAGAGAGAGAGATATTTTCCTTTGGAAATCAAATGAGCATCACAGTCAAGTATCTGCTCTGAGTTGTTTTCTGGAGCACTCTTTCCACTGGCTCCACAGAGCACCTCATGGGTTGCATTCAGTGTCTGATTTTGGTGCCTAAATTGGTGTCTAAGGCTGCTTGTTGCAAATATTTCTTCACCAGGAAATTACCAAGAAATTCAGAAGATATAAAAACAATGGAAGATCAGATCTATTCTTGAAACATGAAATTAAAGGCATGCTCTTGGTATCCTTCATAAGTGTACATACCATGTCTAAATGAAGATTAATTTTACTCTCCTACCATAAAAGATTAAGATGAACCCCTCAAGCACAATATATGAAGATAATATCATTATTGTCTTTTTGCTAGTAACTATCCGCTGTATATGTTTAACTTTTAGCAGCAAAACAAGTTACTGTCCTTTCCTTGTTCTGCTGCATTGCTAACTAGGAAACAATAACACTGCTGGAGTCATTGCCAAGTGTTTCTGTAAACATGAAGTCTCCTAAGATTCTTAATTGTATGAATATTTGGTAATGTCATTATACAAGCTTATAGAGTGCTACATCTTTGTTCATACAAGATAGCGTCTTAATGCAAAGCGATATTGCAATCAGCACCATTCAAAACGTAAGGTTATTCTTGCTGGTCATCCATACACTATGGCACAAGGGAAAAGAAGACTGGAGATCTCAAAAACATATTTATATTAGGTGGGTTCACCTACAAATCTTAAATCATGCAAGTTCTTGCAGAAAGCTACATGAATTTTGCAATTCATCACTGTTCATATGGAGGCTCCTTTTAAGAATTTTTCAGACATCTCCATGGATGTCAGTGACAGCATGTTAGGATTAGGAAAAAAAGTGACTATAAGTGAGAAGGTAAGGGAAGAAAAATTTATTTTCCTACTTTTGCATGAAATATTCAGAAACTCCTACTTTTTGTGTTGTAAAATTTACTGACTGAGTTTTGGCTGTGGAGCATGCCAAGAAAGTATTGTGCAATGTAAACATTAATGTAAAAGCAAAAAACAACCAAAAAGACTAGTTTAAATTGAAAGATACTCAGTGCCTCATCATTGTTTCTTTCTCTAACATTTTATCTGAGGCAACTCTCCAGGGATCAAGAATTAATTCAGTCTTCCTGATGTTTTTGATAGGTATCCAGCATTGTGCATGACTGGAGGATAGGTAGAAATTTGAGAAGAACTACATACTTTAACATGTTGATGCTGTTAGAAGCAAGCAGGGGAAGAACTTTTCAAAAGTACTTTGCCAATTGTCATTAGGTGTACATTTGACCTATGGAATGACTTTATTCATTATCTGTTTAAAATATTAATCACAACAATAATTATTTTCTGAAGCTCTTCTGTCCTTGCTGTTTGGTGGTTTTTTTAATATTTTTTTTTTTCAGTATTCTGTGCAGGACTCACTTTCTCCTTAAAAACAAAATATATAGTCTGCTGACAGTGAGAACTACTGGAAACAAATTTATTTTTTTCCTGTTACAGCTTAGGCTAAGTTTTAAAAAATGCCATTTCCATTGGTGTCAAATTAATATAACATTCTTTTTTCTGAAATTTGTGTGTAAACAGATAAGCTTTAGTTCTTTCTTAGTTTCATGGAGATTATAGAGTAATTATGGCTTGTATCACTCATCAGTGACCATTTTCTTACATCACTGACCATTTTCTATTGCAAATTGTTAAAATGCAAACACAGTACACATCTACTTTCAGAGACTGGATTGGGGTCCTTTCGGGAGGTTGGTCCCTAATTTAAAAATATATTCCTTTTTACTGTAATAAAACTTAAATTCCTCTGCACTGCACTGGTGGTAGCAGTAAGGTCACAATCGAAAGTATATGTGATCTGTCTGCAACAGTTCTAGTACTGCACCTGTGCACTTAGTAGTCACTTTTCCTGACTACCTTCCAGTCCTCTACTAGAGAAAAAAAAAGGCAAAAAAGATAAAAGAAAACAGAATTCTCTGCCTTTACGCATACATGTGTATATCTACATACCCTTATGTACATACATCTCTAAAAAATACAAGCTATCAGTCAATAGGTATTTCATCCACCAGATACTAAAAACTCCCGAGCAAATTAGCTATTAGGAACTCTGCTCATATTAACTGTTTAAATAATGTCAAAGAGTGCCAATCTGGTGTTACTGTGGGTCTAGTTGCTGCCCAACAAACTACTTCTGTGCACACAAGGAGCAATTTTCCCATAGAAAATAGCAGCTCGTACGTCTTTGGTAACTGTCAACTTGTAGGGTGCATTATGGACCCTGTTAACCAGTTTAAGAGTCCGTTATATGTCCTTAGTTCATGGTCAAGAAAACATCAGATCTCATTTACTTCAGCTGTCTTCTCAATCTAAGTGGTCTTCACTTTAAGCAGGCCATCTATCTCCCTCACAGATAAGGTTAGGTAGAGTTGAGGAGTCTACTCTTTTGACTGGGCTGCCACAAGTCTACGATGGATGTTATTGATAGACTCTGATAACTTAGGCAGAGAATACTGAGAAGAAAATTGCTATTTGAATAGATTCTTTTTTTTTTTTTTCTGTGATGAAAGTTTGCCTCTTAGCCCAAAATGTAAACTCCATCCTGAGTGTCATTATCTGTAACCCATCATCATACATTCATTTCAAACATGGACCATACTGAACCAAAAGAACGAGAATTTAGAGGTGGACCTATCAGAAACATGCAAATAAAGATATCCAAACTTATTTGGAATGGAGAGGATGGTTTATTTTTCCAACAAAAGGCTTCTTTTGTTTACAATTAATACTAATAATCTACAAAGGAACACAAATCATGACTCCTGTTTCCAGCTCCACTGAAATGTATGCTTGTAAATAAGTTATCGTAAAAAACTCTTTTATTCAAAAAAGCAAGAATTAAACTCTCAAGTTGTGACTATATAAAATTGCATTTTTCTAGTCAATTGAGCTATTCATATATGCATATTTTGCCATACACCTTCAGCAGTACAAATACATGTTTATAACTTTTGTTATGTTTTAGTAGTTCAGAACAGTGGGAGAATAAACTGTATTCTTTACCAGTTTATGCACTGACAACATTTTTTATTTAATTTCTTCTTTTTGGTGTGTTGAAGTAGCTAACAATAATCTATTTTGAATCAGAATTATAGATTCAGATTTTTTAACTGCCTTTTATTTATTTTTCATGTATACATAAAACATATGCAAGGTAAACAACACAGAAAAGAAAAATGGTCTTTTATGTATATGTGCATTGTGAAGTTTTGGAAAAGTAAGTTTCTTATTCCTTATATATATGTAAACTCAAAAGGACATTTTTAAGGTTTAGTGGGGAGCATAGAAGAATCAGTGATACCAAACCACATAACAACAATACACATTTCTTCCAACTCTATAAAACTTGCTATTGGCCAAGACTTCAAAGGCATTCTATCTTGAGCTAGATGTCTCTTTAGGCAACATCAATACATAACAATATTCACCAGCCTCCTCCTTTTTTATACACTGGGAACTATAAAGTGTAACTTTTCCACTTCCACATTTCTATTTGAAATTGTTATGCCCAAGTGTTTGCATATTCAAACACAAATCTAACCCAATTTGAAAACTTTTATTTTAAACATAATTCATAATCCAATACACAATTTCAAGTTGTAATTTAATTAACATCCACTGACATACATTTAATTAGGATAAATCTTGTAGTATTCAACTTCTGAATAATTAGAAATGTTCAAATTCTGTGAAATTATCTTTACAATGTGAAAATTAATGGTGATACCAAGTCTTGGAATAACTTAATTTTATTTGTTAGGTATAAGTGAATATAATTAGCAGATGACAAAACAACAGTTTACAATGCATAGCACTTAAGACTTCTTTACAGTTAGATCATATACTTAATTTAAATAATTCTGTAAAGTTGAGATTAGATGATGCAAGTGATTCTGCTCTATAAACCAACCTGTGTCAGCATGAGCAATATTTGTGTATGTGCTGTGCAGGTTTAATCAGGTACATTTTTCTGTGCCTGTACAGTTCTTGCAGGTTTAGAGAAGAAAAAAAAAATTAACTGCCAATGTGGGGGTTTTTGACAGTGTAACTGGCTTTGCATCAGGCTTTCAGCACTGGTGTGAATGAGCTTAAAAAAACCAATACTAGTGGCAAACTGTCTGAGGCTGTATGCCTTGTTCCCTCCCCACACCTGCACTCACCCTCTTTTAGCTGCCAGAACACCTGGGAAATTGTCTGTGTCTAGGATGCCATCCCCTCATTGCTGGAGGAGGCCTGTGAACAAAGTATGCATCCAGCACTTTACATGGTGATAGCACTGGGTTGGAATAAAGTTAAACACAAATTAATTAAGGTATTCTGTACAATAATGAAATGCTGGGTTTCTTTCAATTCTCATTTTCTCTCCGCCTCATTCCACCCTTAAAAGATATCAATAGCTTGTTTTCACTTCCTTCAAGGTCCTACCTAAATGGCTGCCAAGTCTCAGCCTGCCAAGCCATTTGTTCTTTATTGGTAGTGGTTTGTGGAGAAATGTTAGACTTGTTCAGTCATTGAAATGGAGGAAAAAAGGGAAAAAGGCTCATGTTCCCAGGCCCTTTGACACCAAAATTGCCATTGATGATCCATACGCAGAGACAGCGGGACAGCTAGGTCCTCCACAGAAGGTAAGAGGAGCAGGCCCAATGACCTGTCAATGGAACTTCCTGTCTTGTGCTTTTGTGCCACCTGTAGCACTAATGCCACTGTGGCAGCTCAGCTACTGCATGGTCCTCCAGATGTAGATATTGCTGCCTTCCACACTTAGTATCCTTAAGCACTTATTCTAGACAAGTGCATTCGTTGTCAGGTATTTTGTTGTCCTCATCTTCCTAAACTGCCTTCTTTACCTGCTGCAGCATGCCTTCAAGGAAGGGTACCCTCAAAAATCAGTACCTTGGTATCCCTCTTTGCCTTTCTTTTGCTGCAGCATAGAGGAACTTGCAAATATATAGGTTCTGTCATCAACAGAGTAATCTCTAAAGGAAAGGGCACATAACTCCTTTGATCCATGAGAACTTCTGGATGTTTTCCTGCACTGTGACTTGCCTTTAGCCATCCCCCTCACAACACCTGATTCTCAAGGGCATATTTTAATTCAGAGAAGTAGGAGCTCTTGGAATTTAATATATGTATACAAATGCATATATATATATACAAATGCTAAAATTCTACCTAGAAAATTATGTATCACTGAGTTGGGAGTTTTTAGAAGCCTAGTAAATCAGGCAATCTTCAAATTTTAAAACAAAACTTTACCAGGCTGACATTCATTACCAGCACCTTCGTGATAATGATTCATTCTTAGTTATTATCACTACTTATAACTACATATACAAAACCATTAGTCCTTAATAGTTATACTCTGCAGTAGGTCTGAATGCACAATAACAGAGAGCTGATGCCATATAGTTAGCACTGATAGCTGTGATACATGATGATCCTTGTTACTGAGGTGAAGGTGTTCAGGCTGGACTGGTCTTCAACGAGGAAAGTCAGAATGGAAGAAATATCATAAAATCTTCTAGCCTTCTGTTAATTCCCTATGTGCTAATGGTTTATCTTGAGGTGCAGGCCCCAGCAGGGTGCAGGATCTCCCACCATGTGTCCCCAGGCACTGAGTTAGAGCAGGATTTCCATTTTATTTTTGTCTGAAACAGAGGATTCAGATCTGCATTAATACTATTCAAGAACCAAAAGGGTGTGAGGTGAATGGGGATAAATAGGTCAGATAGATACTCAAAATATTTTGTATTTAAACTGTATAGCCAGAGCTATAAGGTGAGATTTTAAAGCAGAAAGCACCTTAGGCAAAATAAATTTAAATATGTGCATGAATGAGTTATTTAATTTTTTTTTTCTGCACACAGATTTCCCACTTCCTAGGCTCTCTCTAAAACCTCAGAACATGGTGAACTTTTTAAAAAATCCCCTTTATTAAGTTTCATAGAGTCATTGTAAGGTGTTCAGGATTTCCTAATTAAATCCCATTAATCAACTGTATGAGTTAGATATCAGTTAACTACAAGTGCTTCCAAATGGTACAGCTTATGTTCACATATTCAAAATGTATGCCTTTTTTCAATATAGTTATCTGAAACAAACTGTTAACTGACGATTGCATACAATACTATTCTGTGGTGACTGAAAGAACATGCCCCTGTGAACTGACTTGCACTATGATCACAGGATACGAAGTATTATACTTTACATCATTCTAAAGAGTACTTGCTCACTTTCTACAGCTTCGATCTCTGCTAAGGGGCAATTTTTGGAGACAATAGATTTAGTTCAGACTGAAAATGAATAGTAGCAAAGCAATATCCTGACCAGTTAAAACATAGATCCAATTCTTTGAAAAGGGTAATTTCACATAGTTGAAAGCAGTTACGGGCAAAATCAAGTGGGAGGAAATACTGAAATATAAAAACATGAATTATGATTGGGAATTATTTTGGAATACTTTGTGAAATGTCAAAACCTCCCACAATACTTTGCTCATGAAAGACTACTTCAGTACAATAATCACCTCAGTTACAAGGAGATGTGAAAATGGCAATAAAATTAATTTTTCAAAACTTCAACATACAATACACAGAAAATGGAGGATTGAACAGAAGAGAAAAAAAAAACCAGAAACAGACAACGGCTTAGGAATATTATAGTAGCACCACAGTCTGTGTCATTTAGAGTTAAATATATTACGAAGGAATTTTATAAATTTACTCAGAACAAATGAAATATAAAATCTACAACTGTAAAATCTGATACTAGCTGAAAGTACTAACATGACTAATAAAAATGCAGAAAAATAGAAATATATATAAATACTCTATTTTGGTATTTTAAAAGATACAGAAAAGGAAAAAAACTAATGTGTTAGTGTTGAAAAAGGTATAACACCTACAAACTGATAAAGTTGATGCTCAGCACTATCAAGGAAATGAGTTATAAGTCTCTATCAATTCCGTATGTAGACATCTGTGTCACATCATGACTCTGGTAGCTATGAATAAGGCAACTAAGCTCTCTATTTAAAGCAAAAGCACAGGTCAGTCACCTCAGAATAGAAATTAGAAAAGCCTCAAGTCTGAATAGATTAGCTGCCTAAAATTAGCCAGTAGGAATTTGTTTATCTCAGCAACATGTCTTAAATCCTCTGACACATCAAAGTTCTACCCAACATCATCATAAAAGGCCTCAAATTTCACTAAAATAATGCCTGTGGAGCTTGGGGTATTTATCTGATATTTTTTAAGACCTGGAAAAGAGGAGTTTCATTTTTAAATCATACTTGGAGAAGAACTGACTACAACAAGAGTTAGATGGAGATGTACGACTACTTCCCAAACTGTGTGCTTGTTTTATGTAATGACATTTCCATATAAAAGTTACAAATAACTTCTGGAAAAAAGCTTGGATTAAGAGTCCTCTCATTTTTAGTGAATGTCCTGATGATTTAGATACCATTTTATGTCATCTCTCTTCTAATTGCCCAATTGGCCTGTCATTATTTTATGCAAAGATCAGACAAGCAACTTGACCTCACAGTAATTTCTACAGTAATTATAAAGATCTGTTCCTTACGGAAGGATGCATTTGTTGACTGTTTCCAGCAAAGGAAGCTTTGTGTAGGCCTATACTGCTTCATAAAACAGGGCCAAAAAAGGATGCCTTACTCCCAGGTCCCAATGTGTGGCTTGAACTCACATCCACAAGATCTTTTTCACCTTACTTTCCTCCAAAACAGACTGGCTGCATTTATGGCTCAGTGGATATCACACAGGCTTTGTATCTATGTGGGCACAAGGTTGCCTCGTGCAGCTTTCATGCAATATACAGAGGACAGTCAGGATCCACAAAGAAGATACTGTTTTGGCACTCCCCATTTAGTTCCTCTTGTAGCAAAATGGTGCTGGTACTTCTGTCATTTTTGTCACCTCTATGTTTGCTGCTAATATTCATGACAGAGACGTATTTTGATGCTACCTCTGGCCTGTTCATAGGACTCTTTCAGAGTGGAGTTGGGCAGGCCACTACCTACTGTGCACAGCAGAGCAGGTGGAGGGTGGACTTCTCCCAGGAACTGCAGGATGTTGGCAAGTATGCTTACCAAAGCAGTGGTTAAGGACAATGGTATTGGTGGAAAATCTATCTTACTTAAAATCCACTCCAGAATTTTAACAATGGAAGGGAGATTTTGGGCACAGGAGATCACAACTCTGTAGAGCAAACACAGTGTAATGCATCAGAGACGAACAGCAGTGTCTTTTAGGTGCAGATGGCCAACTCTGATGTTATCTGCAAGGGACTGGCACCCTCCATGCAGTTCAGGCTTCACATAGAGAGGATTTCACTGTACTCTGGAACTTTGTTAGGCCTGGCTTTTGTTGTCACTGCAGAATCAGTTTGAGGTCAGCACTTTAATGACTGTGGCAAAAACTGGTGAGATCACTCTCTATCAATGAGTGAGTTAGATCAGTAGTGTTTTACAAGTCAATGAGGGGTGCTTTTCAGAGTAGACTCCCCAGCCACTTTGATGCCTTTGATGGTATTCATATCTCCTTACTGGATCACACATGATGGCCCTCTCCGTAAAGAGTCACACCAGATCATCCAGGAAGTCCTAGTAGACAACCAGGAATGATTCATAGAAGTCGTCAATGACATCAGATCTGACTAACAGTAGAATCTTTGAGTGTCTCTGCTGCTTTTCTGAGGCAAATTATCTTCTAAGGGTGGATTATCACCTTGCATTGTGAGTGATATCAACTCACACTGATAGAGGTACTCTAGACTGAAACAGACACATCTTACTGCTCTGGCTGAAAATCATGTCACCGTTTTGAGAAAACTTATATTTTGCATGGGCCACGAACTCCTGCAGTTTGCATCTGGATGTCTGAGAACCAGTCCAGACATCAGCATCATCAACATTGACTAGTCGGTATCCAGACAACTCCCTGTTGGTTATAGGGAAATAAAAAAAAAATAAAATATATGAAGTGACACACCTCTCATGGGAGAGGGGGCAAAAAAGGAACTGCTCCCCCTACTGCTGGGGGCAGTATTCAAGGCATAGCAAACCAGAGCCACAGAGAAGCTAGTGGTACCTAAAGAGGTACTATGATACCAGAGGTGTTCCAGGAACAAGAGAGAACTGACTTTCTTGCTTCCTCCTTTTCTATCCATTCCATAAACCCTTTTTTGTTTGTTCCATAAGCAACAAATACAGGCATTTGTGGTGGACTAGAAAACAGGACTTGCCTGCATGTAGCATTGCATTTCTCAGCACAGCCTGGGCTATCAACTGTTTCTGCAGAGCTGCTTCTTGTGGCCATTTATGGCAGGAATAGTACTGACTGGGGGAAGTCTGTGCAAGCTGCTATATATTCATTGTCATTGCAGTATGTTCTGAGGGTGTAGCGACTTGTTACATGATTTACTAGGGTACTATTCAAAAGTATATTTTCTTCTCTGCTCCTTTGATGTGGTGAAAAGCTTTTGGTGGTAAAGAGGATTGGTCACCTAGTATCGACTCATTTTTGCAGGGCAGGCAGCACCCTGTACATATGCTTCTAAGATATGATATGTATTTAATCCATCTTCCATTTGCCAAGGATACGACACGAGGTGGAAGGGAGAGGGGAAGTTATAAGGTGTGCTGCAGTAGTACTAGAGGACAAGTCAGCAAGAAAAAGAAGTGTTCAGTCATCCCTGCTGTCTACGCTGAATGGTCCCCTGAGCTGAATGGTCTCTCCAAGACAAATCATGAGATTTGTCTTCAAGGAAGCTAGTGGACAGCCCTTAGATAGACCCAGGATATCATATCATATAGTGTTTCAGTGCAGGCAATCAAAAATTAGCCCTAGAATTCACTTTTTGGACTTGTCTGTATTAGCAGTATAGATATGCATATTTTTTAAATATATATAAATATATATATAATAGTTGTACTTGCTAACAGTTAAATTATTAGATAAGACTGCAATTACATGACTGGCTCTCTCACTACCTCTCTTTTTGTTTTCAATAGAGTAGTTGCTACTGAATACTCCTAATGGCAAATCTGGTACCCATTCTTAGCACATGCTGGAAGCATCAAATCCCTGTGGTATAGAAAAAAAAATGCACAGTGTGGGAATACCCGGGAGGCTTAGACATATGATAGTGACTGAGTGACTCATCGCTGTCAAGTCTGGTATTTTTCTGAGTATGCACAGCAGGAAAATTGCAATTGTCACAGGAAGTTAGCATAAAAAAAACTGAGGTGTCCATGAACTTCAGAAGCCTCAGGTGTTTGGGCATGGTAAGGATATAAAACAGGCTATAATACAAGATTTAGATCCTAACTAAATCTTATTTGGGATTGGTAACATATTGAAAGAGGGCAGCAGAACCAACATCAGACATAAATAAATGCAAGTCTTTTATATTATGCATTGAAGTGGCAAGTTTGGATGAAGGCAATCATATTGGCAAAATACTCTTAATACTTCTGTAAACTATTTGGCTTATCAGTATAACCTCTACTGGAGGTAGTATACAAAGCACTTTAACCAATGGATCACATCTTAGTCTACTATTTCAGTGGAATTGCACTTAGAAATGGATTGTTTGTGTTTTATGTCTTTCTCAGTGATCTAGAAGAAAATAGAGGATTGTGGCTGCTAAAAATGGTGAAACTGTAACTGAGAGAGATCAATTTCTGAGCTAGCTTAAGGTATTTACTTAGGCAGGCTCACTTCAGTGAGAGTTTTAAAAATGGAGATCTAAATACAACACCATACTTGCAGGTATAAAGAGTTACCTGCTTTGATGTCACGTAAAACAAATATGAGTTCCAAGCATATTGAATCAACGGAGGAATATCAAGTCAGAGCAGTAGAACTGTACTAGCGATGTATAAGTACGACTAAGATTGTTACTGTAATGAGGTCACCAGCATCCACTCTGCAGACAAAATGCCAAATATTACAGCGAAACATGAGAGAATAAAGGAGCCTAACTGCTTTTTTTTTTTTTTTTTTTTTTACCCAGTAATTTCACTATCATAGCTAGCTTGATCATGGTCCTCAGAGATATACTGGGAAAAAGTTTCTGATGGTAGATTACTCTTTAGAGAAAAGGCTGTGACACTGACAGCTTGGAAATGGAAGTAACATGCCATATAAATAGACATAAAGTGGAGATTTTTTCCAGATAGGACAGTTAACCCCTGGAATAATTGTCCTAGAACATACTACAGGTTTTTTAAAAAGACTATTTAATGAACTGCAGCCTAAAATAATTATGAGCTTCATCCAGAAATTGATAGATAAGGTGCTGCAGTATGTAATAGGCAATTAAGCTGAGTAGATGATCTTAAAGGTGTATTTTGATAGTAAAAGCAGTGAAAGTGTCTCCTGAAGTTCTTTACTTGCATCCAGTGGTCAGTTTTTATGTAATTTGTCTCAGTTAATGAAGGTGGAAGATTCAAAGAAAAAAATTAAATAGCTCCAAGCAGCCCTACTCATAGGGCACATTCTGAGTGTCCCATTTGATAGCTAACTGCCCCAAAACTGGCACAATTTATGTACTGTTCATGAGTGGAAGCATGCTGAAAAAATAAAATTACACTTTTTGAATATTCAATTTAACTTAATGCATATTTAAATGTCTTTTTCACATTTTACTATAATAGCTTGTTTGAAACATCTTATAAATAATCCATTAATTTTTTTTTTTTTTTTTAAAGACGTCGTGCAGGAACTCAGACCGAAGTGAATTACATTTATAAGATTTTTCCTAAAACAGATGATTCTTTGTGCTATATTGGGGGAAAAAAAAATTTTAGAGTCTCACGTGGTTCAGAGAGGTTATAGAGTAGTTTAAGTTGGGAGAAAAATATAGATATGGTCTGCTCCAGCACTGAGTGTGGTCAGTTTAGATCAACTTTCTGAGGACCATGTTCACTTGAGCTCTATCTACAAGGATGGAGACTCCATAACATCTCTGGATAACCTTCCACAGTGTTTGAACACCATAATTACAAAAGTTTTTTCTTGGTGTCTGTTGTGGTTTTGCTTAGTGAGAGGGGTCTAAGGTGGTAGCTTCTGTAGGAAACTGCTAGAAGTTGCTCCCCTTTGTTCAGTGGACTCGGCCAGGCCTAGGGCAGACCCGCTGCTGGACAAGGCCGAGCCGATTGGTAGCAGAATGTCCCGTGATAACGCCTCTGTGATAATGTATTTAAGAAGGGGAAAACAGGAAAAAAAAAAGGAGAGGAGAGAAGATGTGAAGAAGCTGATCGGGGGCACAGGTGCAGAGAGGGAGGCACAGGCCTCATGGGCCTTGCAGGCCTCACCCTCTGGCCTCTCCCCAGGCGCCTGACTGGGCCTGACTCGGCCCGGCCTGGCTGCAGGAAGTGGAGAGGAGATGAGCTGGATCATGTGAAGAGATTCTGAGAGGCGTCTGCCAGCCTGTTGTGAAGAACTTTTCTTGTGAGAGGAACAGCTGCAGACGCCAAGGTCAGTTCAGAAGGAGGGGGAGGAGTAATGTGGCTCCTGGCCAAGATTATCCTGTGGCCTGTGGTGGCAACCATGGTGGAGTAGGTTGTCCCCCTGCAGCCCATGGAAGTCCACAGAGGAGCAGAGATCCACTTGGGGCCCATGGAGGACCCCACACCGGGGGAGGTGGATGCCTAAAGGCAGCTGTGGCCCATGGAGGGCCCGCTGGGGCAGCTGTTCTGGAGAGACTGCACTCTGTGGAAGAGATGACCCATGCTGGAGCAGTTTTGCAAAGGACTGTGGCATATGGGTGGGACCTCATGCTGAAGCAGGGGAGGAATGTGAGGAATTCTTCCCCCGACCATGAAGCAGCGGCGTGAAACAACGTATGATGAACTGACCACAACCCCCATTCCCTCTTCCCCCCTGTGCCACTCGGAGGCGGGGAAGGTAATAGAGATAATGTTAAGCTTGGGAAGAAGGAGGGGTGGAGGGAGGTTATCTTGTTCTCTGTCTCATTATCCTGCTATTTGTAGTAATAAATGAATACTTTTCCCCAAGTCGAGTCTGTTTTGCCTGTGACAGTAACTTTAAGGATTTTCTCCCTGTCCTTATCTCAAACCTCGAGCCGTTTTTTCTTATATTCTCTCTCCCTATTCTCTTGGAGGGTGGGGGGAGTGAAAGAGAGACTGCGTAGTCTGGTCCCGATCAGGGCTGAACTATGACAGTATCTCATCATAATTTTACATCTTGGTGTAGTGACAGTCTCCTAATTATCTCTTTTATACCAGAAGTTGGTCCAAGGATAGTTAATGTTGCTCCATCTCTCTGTGAACACATTACGACAGGCCTACAATCATTTGCACCTTTTCCCCATCTGAGGGGTTAGAAGTGGTCAACCTTCCCATGGCTTGCAAGTGCACACACTTAATTTCCCCTAGAATTTTTTAATAAAGCCTCTCATTGTATTTACAACAATATTGTTGATTTCAAACCTATGGAAGCTGATAGTTTCTTCCACTTGGATCGTGTTAAAAGTGAGTTGATCTCATTGAATAGAAATGTTATTCCATGTGTTTCAGTATCCAGTTTTATCCAGAATTTCTACTAAAGCATGAAAACTTCTGGCAGGTAGATAAATATCTTCTCTCTGAGCAAATAACTGATTTCAGAGGGTTGTAGGTGTTTGGGGCACATTCATTCTTCTAACCTGTGCTTATCTGTATACATAGTGGTATAAAATACAAGCTATTTTCTGAAGTTCCAAAAAGAGTTCTCTATATAGGATATAACAAATGCTTCTCAGCCTTCTGACTGTGATTTCATGGCTTTAAACACATGGAGGCCAAGATTATGTTTCTTTCTGAAATGAAAATCAATGACAAGTATGTTTGGCAGCATGACAACTTTATTCAGTAGAAAAGCAGCAAATACCTTGTTTGTTGAATATAAATCCAAATGTAGAGCTCCTCGTGTATTACCTCTACAACTGATGGCTTCAGACCACTTAATGATTGCTTCATTCTCTGTCTTCTTTGGTCAGCCACCATAGTCTGGATGCGATCTGGAAGCCTAGTTAGTAAGGACAAAAGAACAAAACATGAGATTTCCAGAAATAAAACAAGTTATTACTGCAACTTGCTTTCTCTCGCTGTTCTGTCTAGCTATGTGAAACTGGTAGCTGAAAGACATTTTCTAGTGCAGTTAACAATAAGACAAATATGTAGCAACAGCTTCAGTGCTGCAAAATTATGGTAAGGTAAATGAAACATTGTTCAGGTTGTTTTCTGATAGTATAACACAGTTTTCTACCTCAAAGTGTCTGGTGTCTCCTAATAACTGTGGCTAAATCTTAATGACGTTTTTTTGTCATTATCTTTTTACATTAATGGACGCTAATTCTCCAGGCAGTTCTCAGATATACACACAGCTAAGTTTTACTGCAGACTAAATCCAAGGATATAGATAGTGAAGGCCTTGAAAATGAACTTAAGGAATTCCTCATTAGAGCAGTGGTTAGAAACACTAATCATCTGTGTCTCTGTCTTGTCCACAAGCTCTGAGTTCAGACAAGACTATAGGCCTCCCAGGGATACTCAGCCATTGCATCAGATTCATAGTAGGTGAGGAGTTACTTTTTCTCCTCAGTTTAATAATACTGCTAATGCAAATTCATTAAAGCATTCAAGGATAAAATGAAAATGCCCTATTTACCTACAGAAGTTGTATTCTAGTATCTTTTAAAAAACTGACATTAAAGAATTGGGTCTGAAGTCAAATTACGCAGCCATGCAGAACTTAACTGTACTCTGACCTATTTTTCTAGCTGTATACTTCATAAAGATGAGGGAAAGAGAATATTTGCAATTATATTATTGGAACTTTTTCCAAAGGTTCCAAAGGGCTGATACCTAAATACCTGCACTTCTCCCACTCTGGAATAAGACTCATATTGTTTACAAATTCTCTGACTATGATCTGATATTATGCAAATTTGATAGATTGAAAGAAATATGGAAGAAAAACCATACGCATATTGGAAGATAATAGATTTTCTTCTCTTACACACTGGTCTATACCATGAAGTATTAATCTTTGGCTTCTTTTAATATGAATTCTGGTTAAGTTTTATTAATATTATTGCTATTTTTGTTTCCTCTATTCCTCTCATAACAAAAGACATTTGTAAGTTAGTCCACTGATCATTCTGAGTGTCTGTTATTCCATTTTACTCAATTCTCAATTGAGTTCTCAATTCTCTCTGCAGACATCTTCAAGGCATGTCACAATTCTTCTGTCTTCTGCTGTGAGAATGCAGTAAAAGTGACCAAAAAAGTAAGTTATGTTTCTTATTTATTACTGACTTTTGTATTATTTTTTAAAGAAATATAAATTGAAAAAATGAAATTACATTTGTAGATTATAAAAATTTCCAGATATTAATTTTCAAGGCCTGATTTTTAATAACCTACTAAACACTTGCTAAGAAATCTAGTACTCTTGCTAAGAACTTAGTAGTTATGATATCTTACTCTATGTTGTTAGCAAAAGTAGCTTCACAGTTTAAAGTATGCATTTGTTCCAATTATTTGTGCATGTAAGGGCAAAAGCCAGCTTGAAATTATAGTTTGGTGTTTTATCTACCTATGTGAATTGCACAGGCTGCAACTTAAAGGTTAATGAACCACATAGGGCAGTTAGAAACCAATGGTCCAGAAAAACTTTAATACATTGTATATACAACCATACTGTTTCTCCTATTATATATGGTTTTTGTTCTCTCAAGTGGGGTATTTCTGCCTTAAGCAGAATCTAAATCAGGTGTGTATACACATATTTGAAAATAGACATTTTGAAGTAAAGTAATTAAATAGAGGCAATGTAGCTAGACGTTAAAAACATGCAGATACAAATTCAGAAGGAACCAAAAAGGAATATATTGATATATGACACAGAAATACTTTTTTATTTGTATTCTTACTTTCTATCTTAAGAACCAAATATCCAACAGTGATGTATGTGGAGCAATATGTCCTGAAACCAGGATATCTCAATGAACGCCAAGAAGGGATGGGATAAATCTGCACTACAAATAGCTGGTGATAGCTGTAAGTGGTTTACCTGTAGATTTATAATATACCTGACTGTATGTTTCTCAGAATCTGCTTCAAAACTTACTTGGCCTTTAGGGCCAAGAGAATAGCATCAATGGGAATATTAGGAGATTGAAAAAAACAGATCAAGCATACAAAAGTAGACTTAATAAATCTTATTTCAGGGAAAGAATAAGCCTTGCTTTTAGTTACAATGAAATCTTGATAAAAATTTGGGAGAAAACCTGTGTTAATACAAAACCTAAAGAGGTCTTATAGGAAACATGGGGAGAAACTCTTCAGCAGGGCCTGTTGTGATAGGACAAGGGGTGATGGTTTTAAAATAGAAAGAGGTAGATTCAGACTAGACATGAGGAAAAAAATTTTTACAATGATGGTGGTGAAGCACTGGACCAAGTTGCCCAGAGAGGTGGTGGAAGCCCCATCCCTGGAAATGTTCAAGGCCAGATTGGATGGGGCTCTGAGCAACCTGATCTGGTTGGAGATGTCCCTGCTTCTTGCAGGGGGGTTAGACTAGATGACCTTTAAATGTCCCTTCCAATCCAAATTATTCTATGATTCTGTGAAAACCATCCTGACCCTGAGAAGTTTTGAATGAGTTTTTAGTTATGCCAATTCAGCAAAGAAAATTTAAAATACTTAACAAATTCTATGTTATGTATATCAATATATGTGAGCTTACTGAGACAAGTAATGTATATTGGAGCTAATGCTCAGAGTAAACAAGTGGTCTGAGAATAGAAAGGATTTAAAACTTCTCAAGAAAAAAATTCTAATTATGATTACAAAAATAGAGAACAAATATATTAAGTTTGTAAGTC